>NC_045597.1:144815597-147315597 GCF_009762305.2 Zalophus californianus
TCTCCAGTCATCTCTACTCTAATTCTATACCTAAGATGATGTTGAAATCAATCTATAGTATTAGAAATGGCCAGAGTATCCACACCATTTTTATAGAATCTCATTAGCAAGATCACTGAACAGAAGTAGGTTGCACAAAAGCGGTCTATTTTACTCATGGTGAATTACTGAGTTATCTGGATCAAATTTAAAATGTATAAAATACATACCATAACAGAACACAAGCAGTAGAAGCTCCAGAGCCATCACAAATATTTGGGAGCTTTCAAGATTTTCTCTCTCCTCCTGCAAACTGTTAGGCTAAACAGTAGACTTGCATTAGTTTTGTTTTGAGTCCCCAGAGCAGTAATCTTAGGGGGGGCACTCTAAGAGTTTCATACGAAAGTTCTGAGAGGTTCTACCCCAAAAGAAACATTTTTAGAATAATTCTGCTAGCTTTCAAAGCAATAAAATGAAAACAAGTAATTTTTCCACTTAACATAAAGCTATCTATGAGAATATTTGATTCATTATTTGTTAGCTAGGAAAAATAAAAACACTGTGTTACTCCTTACTGAACACATTATAGACACAGTATTGAATACCTTGACCTAAAGTGTCAAGTTTATCGTAGTGTAGCATCAGTAGCCTAACTATAGTTTCAATACAGTGGACATTTAGTGACAATGAAATGCATTTTTAATAAACACATGTGAAAACGTCTATCAAATGATCTGTTGGTTTCATCATCAGTTTTATGTAGATGTGGAATAGAAGGTCCCTCAGCTATGTTCAATAAGTCATGTCCCTTCCTCTAAATATGTCACTCCACATTCTAGATAATTCCTAAAATTATGTTGAGAAGAAAGCTTTTATTGTGGCATTACTTTAAAATATTAACATGCAAATAACTCTTGGAGAAGTAAAACATTGACCTAAAATTCCACAAAGACGTAAATTACTGACATCAAATCATTTCTTAAAAAGCCAAAGAGAAGAGAGCATGAGGGCTTTGGTACACAAAGAAGGAGATGAAGAATTCAGAAAAGGAAGGACTAATTTACTTTAAAACCTTGCCAAATTATCAAATTGGCCACATTGATGTATAATAAATATTTTTAAAAAGTAGTCTCTGGGCTAACCATATTCTCTATGTTTTTGAAATGAAAAAAGTATATTTTTAAAATCAAAAAAGTTTATAGTCTTCATATTCAAAAATAATGAAATGGGATCTTGCAGTTTTATATTTTTTCACATGTGCACAGATTTTGTCAAAGTATAGGATTCTTTATCCACTTAAATAATTTCAACACATACAATGAATGTGCATATATATCTTAATTCACAACAAGAAAAAATATGACTACATACTTAACAGTACTATGTTAATATATACTGAATATTCATTACCTAATTATATATGTATGCTTAGTCCGTGCAAGAAAACTCGATTGTTTTCCTTATTACCATTACCCAAAACGTCTGATATAATTATAACAATCATCTAATTGATAAAAAGAAAAAGGAAGGAAAGCAGAAAGAAAGAAGGCCAATTGACTGTAATAGTAGAAATCACAGAAATAAGATATATTTATATCTAAGAGGATAAATACAGTTCAAAATATATATAACAACCTCTAATCTAGAACTACATGATTTAAATGGACAAATTAGTTTTATAAAGACGACAGGAAATTGGCAAAGCGTGGTGGTAGAGTAGAAGGCGTGCTAGATTTGTATTCACAGTAACTGGTTCAGCTTCTGGCTCTACTTCTTGCTAGTGATCTTAAACACAAGCTTTCTCTATTTCAGTTTCTTCATCTGAACAGAAGACGACAAAAGAGGGAAAGATAAGCCTGGATCTACTCCCAGCCTCACCACTTACCAACTCAGTGACCTTGGGGAAACTACTTAGTATTTCTAGATTCCTCAGCCATAAAGTATCACTAATCATAGAACTTACTTCACTGGTTGTCATGAAGTTTCAGAGAGAATGCATGTAACTTAGTCACCAGGATCCTTGGTTGAAAGACACATTTGATAAATGGGAGCGATCATTACACTACTGAAGGAATATAAGAAAAGAGGCCCTTCCAACCTAGACTGTTTTTGTGGGGTTCAACCTCTAGTAATGTTTATTAAGAACTATTACATATCTAGGGCGCCTGGGTGGCTCAGATGGTTAAGCGTCTGCCTTCGGCTCAGGTCATGATCCCAGGGTCCTGGGATCGAGTCCGGCATCGGACTCCCTGCTCCTTGGGAGCCTGCTTCTCTCTCTCTCTCTCTCTCTCCCTCTGTCTCTCATGAATAAATAAATAAAATCTTGAAAAAAAAGAACTATTACACATCTAAATTGTTTTTAAAACCATTCCAGGGTCACCATTAGATCTACATTTGTACATATTTAATTAATTTAACTGATAATGGAGTGTTAATGCAATGAACACAGAAGAAAATTGCAGTGTTTTGCTACTTAGTCATGAATATTGATAGGCAACTCTGCTTCTGATTTAATTACCTGCACATATTAGAAAAGGAAATATTAATTGAGTTTTAGAATCCCAAATCAACAATTGGAAATGAAGCTTTATGTGACTAGAGCAGGAAATGACTGGCTTAAGGCTATGCCTAGATATTAAAATTCCTTTTCCAACTAATAAACCTATCAATTACAAGTCCAAAACACAAAAAATATAAAATAAATTTGAGAGTTTTATGTTAGGAATTTAGAAACATTTGCCAAAAATATCTTAACTTAGTTTAATAATTTTGTGTAATTATACAATATATTGCTTTTATTCGATTATTTTTTAAATCAAGCATGTCTTTTTAAATTAGTTTATCATTTTATAACATCTAAACCTATGTAATTTCAGGAAAAATATGTAGTTTAAGTAAAAACCCAACCTTAAATATTTCAAAATATGTTAACATATATTCTGTGTTTTTTTTTTTTAAACTGTGCTCTGTTTAACCAAAAAATAGATACTTTTTGGTCCTTTATTTGACAGATGTATCTATGTGTGTAACACTGAAGAAAATGCCAAATTTTCTGAACCAAGTAAATTGGGGGTTAAAAAAAATCATTAGAAATATATGAAAATATCTAACATTCTGTATGAGTTAAACTTTTTTGTAAGATCATTGTAGATGTTACATATATTATGTGATGTTAGCCATTTACTCTGTCAACCAGAATCATATTAGCATGTGTTTCCACATATTTGTTTTTAATACACGTTTACTGAGGGCCATGCTAGTTAGTTGCTGGATGAAACTAATTTGTGGTCCAAATAATAACACTGACATAACTCTGGAGTCAGAAAAGAAAAACTAAATATAGTTTATTTATTATATGCCAGTTTTTTCAAATTTTGTAACTTGTTTTATAGTAGTAGTCATTAAAAGACTGCTAAGATAATGTGTACATTGTTACTATCTATTAACTAGAATATTTGGTTTGTCAGAGCTTCATTCTGTCATTTTGCTCGAACAGAATGAACTAAATTACATATATATCTGATATATTCTAAATGCTGTCTCCATTATTTTGTTATTTGAATTTTTTAGTATGTAAGGTTTTTATGAATCTCATTTTTATCCTATATAGCATGTTCTATCATTCTACTAGGCAAGAAAATACTAATACCTATTTTGGGAATAGAAACCTCTTGGTTTCATGGCATATCTTTAGACTTTCCACACCATGGATTTACGTCAATGGATGATAAATCTTTGGTTCTTGAGGATGTCTAACTAGTGTATAAAAGCCAATTGTCAAGATAATAACTTGGATGTTTCTCAATTTTCACATTTGTTTTGAATTCTCTTCCAAAGTCATATATTTATCTTTTAGGAGAAATCATGTTAATGAAAATAATCATATGTCTCCTAATCCAAAAGCCAGAACTTACAGGGCAATGATAAAAGAAATCAGAGGGCAAGTACATTTGTGAGAATTATCACTGATGTGCATTGCTTCCCTATCTCTTTTTCCCTTTGCCCTTTGTAGGAGTCTCTTTTTGTTGAGTGTGCTCTGAGTGAGTCTGTTCAAGGCAGCCGCTGTCTTTCTCTTAAGTTAAAGAAGCAGGAAGCTGTGGGCATTAGGGAGGATAGCCATCAGAAGGCAGTGGCCCCCTTACACTGACAGTGTAAATATTGAAGACTACTTCGATCATGCTTTGTAACAAAACTATATATGAAATGTTGAGAGTGTACATAGCTCAGGTATTAATATATCGATAAGATTATAGAAAATAAAGTCTGGTTCCCTTTCATTTGTTTACGTTTTCAAAAAATCATCCTGAAAACGAAATAGAACTTATATGATTAATTCCCAATGGCATACTACTCTAACTGTAAGATTAGTCCCTAATACATCACTGAACATTGTAGTGAGTCACTACAACTTGCTCTTGTAGCTACATCTCACCATATAAGTCAGATTACAAGGTTCTGAAGGTCAGGGCCTGTGATTTCTCCTCAGGATTTAGAATTAGGACTTACACCTTTATACATCAAGCTACAAAAGAAAGAGGGTATGACTTCATTACAGCTGATACGTGGCTTTGGGAGGGTGGGACCAGGGTGGAGGGATACTTGTCATATTTTGTTTTGTTTTCTGTTGTTCACAACATTAAAATTTTACTTCAGTCGAACACATGTAATTTGTAATTTTTCATTAGTAATTTTTAAAGAGTGAAAACATCTTTTAGAAATAAGTTTATTTTTTCATTAAAAAAGTAGATGTCTCAATTTATCTTTCAGGGTCAGTCTATATTAAACTCAAAACACTCCTCCTGAAAAAGTCTGTGAATTATAGTATGAGATTCATGACTTTTCTGAAATGTTCTTCTTAATAGAGTTTATTTTTAATAGGATGTAGACTAAAACTGTATAGCAATTGAGCAGAGCATTATGAAGCACCATATGTGCTTCTAAACTGAGAAAATGATACACATGGGTCCTGCCAACTATTCCTCTCTGTCTTTCCTTCCCCACCTGCCAGTCTCCCAGCACATCCTGGATTCTGTCATGACACTGGGTGCCTTTGATATAAATTACTTACTTGGTAGTTTCTGTGATTCTCAATGAATGTCTTTTAATCATGAAAAGAAGAAAGTAAAAAGAACCCTAACTTTGTTAAAAATCAGTGACCTCTTTCAAGTTACAAGACTTTCAATGTATGAACTTTTACAAATGGGGATAAGAGGTGACAGGCAATTATCTAGCCACAATTAGAGACCAGGGCTAGGGGATGAACAGACATTGACAAAACTAAAGCGCAGTGAATTACTCAGAGCAGCAGCTGGACTATCACTGACAGGTACTGGTAACAAAGAAAGGGGAAAAAAAGAGCATGAGAGAGAGAACTGAAGCACAACACAGTTGTCTGGTTTCTCTCCCTTGTTTAGGGGCAAGTTTTAAGTATATTCTCTTCTATAAGAAAATAGATGATTCTTTTTCTGTTTATGCTTCCTTCTGCTGTCTACACTTAAAGCCTTGAGTCTAGATGCACTTAAATTGTAAGAAAAAAGTTAAAAATAATTATAAAAACATGAGATTGTGGACATACCACCAATTCAGAGGATTAAATATCTGTGGTACCTGTTCTGGTGGCAAGGAATCAAAATCAGCCTAAGGGAAAATAATGCAGTAGGAGGAGAATTTGTTTGATATAATCTTTCCTATTCACGTTCCTAATGCTTCCTCCTTCCCCTTACTTAAATGAGGAGAACGTCCATTAAAATTCTGAATACATAGTATTGTCTCAACATTTTAATTATAATTGCAGTTCTTGATTCTTTTGATTCTTTCCACATTTTGTAGCTCTGATGATCCCCACCTCCTCCTCGTTCTGGTTCTTCTTCTTTGTCTCTCTTGTCTTCCTGTGGGAAGAGGGAAAAGACAAAGAGGTGTAACTACAGTAAAAGGTATGATGAAGATAGGAATAAGTGATACAATGGCTATGTTTAATTTTATCATTTGCTATTTGTGTAATATTTGTTTTTCCACCAAAACTCATATATATTTTACAATTGGAAATTTGTATCCTTTGGCAAACATCTCCTTATTTCCCTCACTCCCCAGCTCCTGTCAACCACTGTTCTAGTCTCTGTTTCTAGGAGTTCAGCTTTTTTAGATTCCCCATATAAGTAATACCATACCATATTTGTCTTTCTCCGTCTGACTTATCTCACTTAGCATAATATCCTCAAGGTCTATCCTTGTCACAAATGGAGGGATTTTCTTCCTTTTACGGTTGAATGATATTCCATTGTGTGTGTGTGTGTATAAATATGTGTATATTTATACACATTGTATATATATATTTATATATGTATGTACATGTGTATATATATGTACACATACACACCACATTATCCATTCATCCTTTGAGAATTAGGTTGTTTCCATGTCATGGCTCTTGTGGATAATGTAATGTTTATTATCTTTTTAATAATTAAGTACCCATCTTATTGGGAGATTGCTTCTTTTTACTCTTCAAATATGCTCCTTTTGAGCTAAGTTATTAGACATGCCATGTTTTTTCCTAGTCCATAGCTACATATTTCCCTAAGTAATATTATTAGGATTGCTACATATCTATTCCGCCAATGCAAGAATTGGAAAGAGAGGAAAGGCACAGGTAGAAGAATGTACCAAAGGGTACACACTTCGAATTGTAAGATGTGTATAAGTTCTGGAGGGAAAACAAAGGCACAGGGTGAAGAAGAAGACAGATATTTCTTCCTGTTACCAGAAAACCCCACCCTCTGCGCTCACAATTTCTGCTGAGCAGCCCCTGCTCTGGGATCAGCCCCCACCTTGTGGGCTCCAGTAACACACTGAGCCCCAGGAGTGGTAGCAGCTCCCTGCAGTTGGTATCTTCTGGGTGGTTTCACTCTTCGTGTACACTGGCAGGACTCGTCCATGACTAATGTAACCAGTTCTCTCTAATATATCCACTCCCCTTGAAATATGTAGAATAGTTTCTGTTTTCCTAACTGAATCCTGATGGATATAAATAGTATAGTGGGAATAGCCCTACAAATGAAATCAGACCGGATTTCATGTCCGAAGTATGACTAATTAGCTGGAAAGTTTGGGTAAGGGTCTTTCAAACTTAGGTTCATAAAATTGCTTTATGGCTCAAATATCATAGTTTACAGTGAAAACTCTCTAACTCACCTCCAATAATAGACTTGTCAGATTCATAAGAACTCTCCATTCCTTTGTGAAACATACTAACGTCCATGTCACAGGGAAAGCTTCCAGCTGGTAGTCCTCCTTCCAGGAGTCTATACTTCTCTCCCTACACTCTGATATATGTTCTTACCAGGAGTTGGTTGTATTTATTCCAAGACCTTGTTTATGCCAGTTGTTTGTGTCATTACATAAAGTAATTAGTGAGTAACAGAAGCCAAATTGGTTTGGTGACTTTAACCATAGAGAGATATAAGAGAAGAACTGGCAGCAAATAAGGAGAGACATTCTGGAGCACTACAGAGTTGGTAGAAAACAACCATTCCTCCCCTCTATTTTCCTGTGGCTGAGGAAAATCATTTGAATTGGTCCTTTGGCTCCATCCTTCCAACAAGAAAGGAGTGTCCAAACTGTCACCCCTTGCTACTAAAGCAAGAACTAATAATCCTCTTACCTGAAAGTGCTGAGCACCTGGTAAACAAAACCCCTGATACAGCTAGAGTATAGAGAAGGGGCAGGAAAAATATTTTTCCTTTCCCTCCTTGCCAAACCAAGACCACAGGAACAAGTGTGGAGAAGAAAGGAGTGTCCGTGACCAAAATGAAATGGTTTTTTTTTTTACTATAAATGATGAAATACTATGTAATTTAACGGATATGTTATTAAGGAAGCCCACTACCGAGCAGGAAAGATGGGTAACTTCAAAGAACTGCTACTGAAGGAGTAGTAGAAGTACTGAAAATTTTATCCATTTCATGTTTTTACCCCCAAGCTGAAATTTCACCAATATAGTTACTTTCAAATCATTTTTATGATTCTGTCCTTCTCAGATAGCTGACTTCAACTAACTGTATCTGGGGCTTCTTCTGTAGATGAACTCACATTATAAACAAAAACAACAACAAAAGCAAATGAATCTCTCCTCTAGAAAAAAGGGGAGAAAAGCAAAGCCACAGGGAACCGACTGAAGTTGATATGATTTAACCCTAGATCTTATGCCTTCCTGCCTTTAATGATGAGCATAGGACATCTGCTTACTGAAAGGACTCCAGGCAAGAACTAATTAAGCACATCAGAATTTTTTTTCACATAAACTGTTTTTTATCAATCAGGCCTATTTAACCAACACTACCCAGTAAATGCTAATTAAAATGCATAATCCATACCATACTGACATTTGGCATACTCTTCAGATTACATGGGAAGTTACATAGAGAAACATCCTGGGGGAAAATAAAAGCCTACATTGATTTGCGTGTAAGTAGATTAAGCTGTTGCCTATGTAATGTGCCTTGGCAGCTACTGGAAGGCCCAGTGTGACCCAAAAAACCCTCAGAAATGTCCTATCACAAAACCAGAAATTTCTGTGATTGGAATAAAGGCATTTAAATGACAATTAAATTTAAAATCTAATACACTTGTTATTCTTCAACACCTTCACATGACATAGTAAATCAACTAATTAGTTCTAGCTCTCTGAGAGATTAGTACATAGGACAAGTAAGTTTTGAAGAAGAGGGATCTTCAAGAAAGTTAAATGACAATGCTCATTGCAGCAGTCTGAGAGTCAGGGAAGTAGGAACTAGGAGAGGAATGTAGAAATGGGAATGGCTTGCCCTAAAACAATTGCCACAATTTCTCTGCACCATTTCCTTACTATCACAAGTTCACGTAAAATAAAAGATCTCCATTCCCAGCTTTGTGTTTTTCCCAAAGAACTTCCCTGAAATTCGGAAAGAGAATTTGCTTTTATTCTCATCTTAAGTCAGTTGATGTGTATTTATTTGCTCCAACACCAGAAGAGGAGTAGTGCACAGAAGTCAAGACCAGAGCTGAAGAAACCCGTATTCGGGATTCAACTCTTACTAACAGAGACGGCTGGCATTGCCTTCTTTCCCGAGACCTCCTGAATAGTTCTTTGCTTTTTAACTTTTGTTTTTAAACTACCTGAGCCAGAACAACGGCAAGCCTGATTTTTAAAATAGGATCAGTGACAAATGCTGAAATGCCAAGTGGAAACACAGGATACAACTAAGCAAAATGCGAGAAGGAATTTGGAAGGCAGATCGGGGGGATGCGGGCCCAAATCTGTGCCTGCCAACTGCTCTCAACAAACTGCTGAGGCCAAAGATACACGTGGGAGTTTATTCAAACACACACACAGACCAAGGAGGCAGAGGCTGCTGCTTCTTGGACTTTTAGGGAAAAAAAAATTTTTTTAAAGGGTGCTAGAATATTTCCCTGAAATTAAGGATTTCCCGCTTCCTACGTGGATGATGTTCTTTCTCCCAGTGACTAAACTTCCATCAGGGGTAGGTTAGACCTTTTTGGTACTTCCCTCGATCGTGCAACACTAATATATTTTCCCCACTTGGAACCAGATTTCATTTGTGATTCTGGATTCCCTCAGGTCACGCGAAGGTCAAACAGCAACCCTTATGATGGAAAAACTGACCAGTACCAAGTCTCTGAATGTTTGCTGACAACTCCTGGAAGAATGTTCCATGTGGATAAGCAACTAAACATTTCCTAAAATCACAATTTACAAGACTAACAGGAAGCAGAGATGTGTTTAAGATTTTAAAACCAATTTATACAGCTAATAACATAGAGTGAAGATACCTGTATACTAGGATACATTATAAAAGAAATTAATATTTATAAACTACTTTGAAGTTCTCAAATATAGTACACTTTGGATTATAGAAGCATTGAATCTTTAAATCATCAAGGTTTCAGAATACTTTGAAAAAGCTATTCTTATGGAAAAAGTATTTCAAAAAGTCTGTTAGAAGTATATTTAAATAGCCTGTTCAAGAAGTCTTTTTAAAAATGTAACAAACACCAAACAATTCTTGTTGAAGCTTTTCAGAGGATAATCTTCTACTTTAATTTGCACGCCACAACTATGTTTCTCTTAGTTCAGATTTTGCCTCTTTAGAATTACAAATATTACTAATAATCCAAAAAGACATAAAGCTAATTAATTCTGAAAGAACACAGGACATTGAAAAGTCATGTATTACACATAAATCAGGAATTAATGGTAATATAATTACAATACCATGTTACAATGGTAATGTAATCACAACATGTATTATACATAGAATGTACAGCATATGGCAGAAGAAAAGAGTGAATTAGGAAATCAAAATATGATTTGCAGATCTCTGGCAAATGTCTCTAAATGCGATCGAATTGTCTACTTAAATAGAAAAACAAATGCCTTTTTTAGGCTAGATTATATTATTGCTACAAATCACTCACTGTAGGTAAGTGCAAAACTGAAAAATTCTGTTCCAATTTAAATAGACATAAAATACAGAAAAGAGAAGCAACAATAGTGTTCCTAGCATATAGTATTTTCCTTCCTTCACCAACTTATTAGGGTTCTTTCAATGAGATCCTGTTTCTTGTCATATTTTTTTTTAAGATTTTATTTATTTATTCCTGAGAGACAGAGAGAGGCAGAGGGAGAAGCTCCCCTCTCAGCAGGGAGCCCGATGCGGGACTTGATCCCAGGACCCTGGGATCATGACCTGAGCCTAAGGCAGACGCTTAACCATCTGAGCCACCCAGGCACCCCATCTTGTCATATTTGTATGTGTGTTCATACTACTTATATACAGAATCATTAAGTAGTTTGTGCTATTTTACATAATTTCATTTGTGCAAATAGTAACATTTGATTAAGGAAAATTAATATACACCTGAAATCAAGCAGAAAGCCTGATTATTCTGAATGTAGGTATTATCTTTATATCTTACTTAGCTTTTCCAGGGAAATTTGTTATTCGTACATTCATAGTCATTCAAAGTCATCAGACTTTTTTATCCATCTATGAAGAAAAATAAACATTTTTTAAATGTTTATTTAGTGGGGGGGATGGCAAAGGGAGAGGGAGAAGCAGGCTCCCTGCTGAGCAGGGAGCTCGATGTGGGGCCCAATCCCAAGCCCCTATATTCATGATCTGAGCTGAAGGCGGACGCTTAACTCCCTGAGCCACCCAGATGCCCCCCAAAATAAATATTTTTGATAAATGTTTGGTAAATCTTGGAAGATCCCAAGAAAAAAATTTCTGACCTCAAATATCCAAGATAATCATAAGTATTAAAATACTAAAAATATTAAATATAAAAATATTAAAAATATTAAAATAAGGGCTTTAACTCTGTCTAGTCTACTATAGAACTCTTTCTATAACTAAAGAAATGTGAGAATGATAAATATTCAGTTCAGTGTCCCAGATTTCCTGAGTTGTAAACAAAGGTTTTAAACATCATGACATAAATAACAAACTACTTTGCAATCTTAAATCTGGAATAGATCAATTCACAGAGTATTTCATTAGCCTTTCTATTCTGTTGTTATAGCTAGAGTAGGACCCTGTTCTCCAGAGAAATCATGCTCTGAGCAACTACTTTTTTGACATAGATCATAAGAAATCAGCGAAATTCAAAACAGGACATATTTTCTGTTAGCTTTAATCTATTACTAGCATTGGAATACAGGTTAAGCAGGTACTAGTGATTTTGAAGTCTTTAATTCTATCATACTGAAAAGAAAAGGAAAAATACATCTGTTAATGAGCAATTATCATGTTCCAGCCACAATTCAAGAGCTTAAGATACATCTTTATAGGGCGCCTGGGTGGCCCAGTTGGTTAAGCGACTGCCTTCGGCTCAGGTCATGATCCTGGAGTCCCGGGATCGAGTCCCGCATCGGGCTCCCTGCTCGGCAGGGAGTCTGCTTCTCCCTCTGACCCTCTCCCCTCTCATGCTCTCTCTCTCTCTCTCTCATTCTCTCTCTCAAATAAATAAATAAAATCTTTAAAAAAAAAGAAAGAAATAATTAAAAAATACATCTTTATATGGTTTAGGATGGGCTAACTGCTCTAACAATTTTCGAGGCTTAACACAACAGAATTCTACTTCTGTGTCAGTTAAGAGATTAACAAGTATGTTTGGTGAGCAGCTATCAGGAGGTGATTCAGGAACCCAAGTTGTTTCTGTCTTGTGGCTCCATATTCCTATAGAGAGCATCAGCCAATTGTTGGATCCTCTGTGTCCAAACAGCAGAAGGGGGAAGAAAAAGAAGATGGAAGCCAGGCCTCAAAATGGCGCAGGTCACTTCATCACATTCCACTGGCCAGAAAGAAGTCACAAGGATATACCAAACAGCAAGGGTAGCTGAGAAATATAGGACACCTGTGTGCCCCGGAAGAATGAAACAGTTTTGGAAAGTAACTAGCCAATATCTCCTATAACCAGTAAACAAACAGAAAAAAAGTTCTCTGACCTTGAGGAATTTGTATTTAATCTGGAGGAAACACACAATTTAAAACAAGCATAATAAGGGTGCCTGGGTGACTCAGTCGTTGAGCGTCTGCCTTCGGCTCAGGTCATGATCCCAGGGTCCTGGGATCGAGCCCCACATCGGGCTCCCTGCTCCGCGGGGAGCCTGCTTCTCCCTCTCCCACTCCCCCTGCTTGTGTTCCCTCTCTCACTCTCTCTCTGTCAAATAAATAAATAAAATCTTTAAAAAAAACAAGCATAATAAATTCTAAGTTATACAGTCTATTATAAGGTGATAACAGTTATAGCTGGAGATGGTGGGGAAGGGGAAAGAAATTGCAGAGCAGGGTAAGAGGAAGAAGGGTCTTTTGACAATGGCTGTAGGTGACTGAGGTAGAGTGGAAAATAGATCATTGTAGAAGAGAAGATCTAAAAAATTGGAGGCCAGTTATTGAAGGCTTCATCTTTACAAATAATAGCACCATGTTAGAGAAAGTGATAGTGAGCCAGGAACTAAAATCATAGAGAAATAGGGGGTTGAGGATGTCCCCTGAGTTAGTTGATAATAGCAATAAAGACAAGCAGAGGGAAATTTGGCATGGAATTCAGGGTTTTAGAGAGGATAGAAAATGAATTACCTGAAAGCAGCAGTGAGGGACAAGAGAATGTCTACCCCCATCTTCGGGTCTAGCTGTAAGAAAGCTATAGAATAAAAAGCAGCCACCACCTGAGAAGGCTGCAGAGAAGGGATGACCTCATGGGGGAAGGCCAGTTTCCACAAGAGCAAGAAGGTAAAGGGACCATTCAAGAGGTCAAGGATATTGGGATTTCAATGAAGATGGACTTGCCAGGAAACCTGGGGCTTTGTGTGGTGACTGACAAGAACAAGGACAAATGGCAGATTCAGATGAGTCTCAGGCAGGCAGACCAGTGGAGGAGGGTTTTCGATATTTAGATGAGATACAAGGGCCTGAAGCAAGGCATCGCTCAAAGAAGTTGCACCATTTTCTTTGACTAAATTTAACCCACAATATGAATAGAACATTTGTTTTGGAACCAAATTTTCTAAACTATTTCATATTCCTTTTTAGTGTTTTAAATTAAAACTGATTTTAAATCCATCTTTGATGAAACTCTAGTCACGATTCTCCTTCTGAAGTCTAAAGGTACATAAAAATACATCTCTTACTGATATAAACATAGAATCACAGATTCTCGGGGTTTGAAAGTTTTAATTCACTTGGTTCAACCATCCAGCTGATTTTGGAAAACTTTCTTATATATTCTTGCCAAACCATCTTCTGAACTAGGCTTGAACATCTCCATGGATGATGTATCTAGTAAGGTGGTTAAGAACGTGGGCTCTAGAATTAAGCAGACCTAGATTTGAATTCCTATTCCACATTTCCACTTGTGTGGAACTTCTCTCAGTCAACTTTCCTCAGAACTTCAGAATCTTCATCTGTAAAATAGAGATAATATTACTACCTAACTCAGAGTTATACAAATGAAACAATACATGGGCCTCACTCAGCACAATGCCCAATATATAATAAGCCCTCAAAAAATTTTAATAATACTATAATTATTTTTGTTAAGCCATTATTATTATTACTTCCCAAGGCATCACCTTTTAATGTTGGATAACTATCTTAGAATTTTCTTCTTTGTGCTGCTTTGTGGCACATGAAAAATCTCGTTTCAGAATATAATTTGGCAAAATAAATTCAGTATTCCATTAGCCATAATTCATCATAAAATTTGAAAGACATTCTTTGTAAAAAGTGTGCATAATCTCATGATACCCTGTTAAGATTTCAAGAAGTATAAACAGAGAAATGAAGTATTAAATCTTTAAAGCCTTGTCAATGCTATCTGGTTCATAACACTCATATAAAGTGAAGAGATGTGAACAAGCATAATCTGTTACCTGACATCACAGCTGGGCAGTGACTCATATGGCAAATTTAATTTCAGTAGCACTCACAGTAATCATTTCAGAGCTTTCAGTTGACCTAAGGTACTCCAGACAATAAACAGAACCTTCCCGAAAGAAGGTTTCTGTGAAGCTTCTCTTAAATTCACAGAAAACAAATTTTCATGCGTTTTCATGAGTTCATTACATCTTTCAAACATATTGCTGATGAATGTTTTTGTCGAGATGTTTGCAGTGTTTGATAATAGAAGTAAGATAATAGAATCAAAATTTCAAGAACTACAATAAAATAAATTATTTCTAATTCATGGGGATGACACTTGACATAACTAGTAAATTCTGATATATGTAAATGAACTTTTTTCATGAAAATTATCCAGTTCTTGAAAATCATGTCCTCTATGTTATAGTGTAGTGGGAAAAAAAAAATTGTCTTAAAAGTCATTTAACCCTTTCTTCACCATTTAAGAACATGTATTGTGAATGCATATACTTTGCACTGAGAAAATCTTTGCCAAAATATATTCTCATAAAATGTTTGATATGTCATTCTTAGTTATCAGGGATCTTTTTAAGTTAATATTCTTTGACTATAGCTTTGTTTTGACTTCAAAATAAGGCAGTCTACAACTAAAAGACAAAAGCATTGATAAGTTGAAGAGAGGAACAATAAAAAGTTAACTTATTGGAAAGAAATTAACAGTAAAAATAAGAGGATTGTTATACATGAGCTCTAAAATCCTTTCCAACTATAAAGTTATTATTCCTTTAAATAAAAGAAATCAGAAATGACCACATTAAAATTAGTTTGCGATGGTAGCTACAAACATGAAGCTAAGAGGAACCTTTGGAAAGAAATATCTATTTAAACCATATTAAAGTTTCCCACCAAAGACCGCAGCCAAAAGAAAACATGGCAATGTTCTAGGCTGAGGTCTGAAAGAGAATTTGGCTGTTGGGTGTTAAGAGAAAAAGAGCCTCAAGCAGCCAGGATATTGTGACTCTTCTCAGTTCACTTGCGAGTAAATTGATTTGTAGATTATTCTATATAGTGTTAACTAAATTTATCCTCAGAAAATGTACAAGTGGCTTAAAAATACTCCTGTAAATAAAGATTAAAGACAGTATAATAATAATGTAAGCAGAAGCAAACAACAAGAAATAGAGGAAGCTGACACCTCCCATCAGGAAGTACTCTTCAGTATCACAGCTAGAAAGACAAGGACAATCTAATTACGCCTTTGAAAAATTCAAGATTATAAGACTATTTATAAAATGGATTTACATTAAATTCCACTTATGATGAATGCATTGCCCTAATTTTACTTCTTAAAATATTATCTAATGATTTTAGGAAGTCATGGTAATTAACAAGCTGACATTTTAAAATATCGTTTATACCATCTTTATCTCAGCCTTTTTCAATTTCCATTTCTCTGTTCATTTTGTAATGGACTTAATTTACTAGGTACTTAATATAGTTGGCCTTATATTTAAAATGCTAGGCCTATTGGTAAATGCGTATACTAATGAATAAATAAATACTGGTGGTGCAGTAAATATACATTTTCACTGAGCTGAGCATTAGAATTAGTATTCACTCAAAGCCAAATATCACCATCATGGAAAGAACATCTGGTATATAAGAATAAACAAAATTTTATCAAAAGCACTTATTACTTCAGATTATTAAAAATTCTAGTCATTACCTCTCTAAGTTTTTGTATTATTGTCTGAGAATAATAATTTCTCAGCACTGTCATGTCTAGATTGTTCTGCAGTCACTAGACATAAATTCTTATTTTAACTGGTCCTCTGAATAAAGTGTCTAAACTTTTCTATGCATTGAAGAACATAATTCTGGAAACAGTTTTCTGGCGGCATATTTCCTAGTGAGAATTTTATACTAACATCCATAGCTTAAGCTAATCTTAAAAAGCCCTCATTATTGAGTACTGAAAATGCCTAGCAGACTGTAGAAATGACTTCAACAAGATTTCTATTGAAATTCTTAACTGCCATAGCCACAAAACGTCAGGAGATTTTCTTTTTCGAATTAGTGTTATAAAATCTGTTGTTTTGAAGTTTGATTAGTGAATACAAAATGTGCTTTGGATGCCTTATTTTTCTGTAACACTCTTCTTTTCAATATATTTTTATGTTCTTTTTTATGTTTGAGTTGAAAATCATTTATCATAGGTGTTTATACAATTTTGTAGGATTTTTCTTCCTTGTAAATTTCAAAGGGACAAGGTGGGCATCTTTCTATTAATCCATTCTCACCAGATGGGAGGAATTTCCTAAGAAACATGACACAGTTTAACAACTATTTTTTTTTTCATAAAGCAAATGAATCTAAAAATATTAGAATTATGATATAATCTAATATGTATTATTGTTTTATGATTTAGATTTTACTAATATTTGTTGCCTCAAAAAGAATTTATTGGTCTTTTCAAATTTGTCTACCTAATATGCTATTTGATGTTTATATGGACTGCCACTCTATTTTTCTATTTAACTCTTTACCAATTCTTAAGGATACAAAATAACAAAAGTTAAAACTTTTATAATCATCCTTAATTATTATACTTCTAACATAAGAAATAATAACTGCAGTCATAATTGTCCTGAATCCATGTAAAACCAGGACTGTTATAAGAAATGAAAAGTACTAGATATGTTAATCTTTTCCTGTCAACAAATATATAATCAATTAAAATCTTATAACACTGACAAATAGTAAAAGTGAAACAGCCAGTTGTTCCTTCATAGTGCATGACAAGAATGATTTATAAAAGCCATGCTGAAGAGAAAGGATTTCCAAAAATGATAAATGTGCTTTTCATTTCTCAATAAATCACAATGTACAGTATTTAAACTGTTAGTGCTCAAACTATGCATCTTCCACAAAGAAAAATGCACTCTTCCTCCCAAGTCTGATTTGGAAAAGACATTTCTGCAGATCAGAAATTGGGCTTGAGTCAATGTCAACACTTCTTCGACCCCAGCGACTCTGAAAGTCTACTGAAGAGAGTTTTCTCTTCTTGCTTGGGCAACACATTCTGAGTGATTTTTGCTGACAGCAAAGCCTAAGCCTAAATCCAGAGGGAAAACAAAATAGTGATTTTAAAAGTCTTACTGTTCCCAAACTTTGATACTTACCCCAATCAAGATGAGCTTTCAAATCATGTCTGGTCTCCTATTTCTACCTAAATGATCAGCTTTTTACAAAAACATCCTATTAGAATTAAAATATCAATAAGCTGAATAAGTAAAGATCTGAGATAAAAACCTAGTATAAAAGTTCTAAAGTGAGAAAGAGTTTGTAATTTTCAAAAGACAGAAATAAAGACCATGGAGCTAGAACCTAGAGAATAGGGAAGATTGTGATAGAAAATGAAATCGAGATAGGCTGGGCTAGAACATGCAGAGGTCTGTAGGGCATGATAAGAAGTTTGGATTTTATTTTAGATGACATTAAGCCATTGGAGTGTTTAAGAAGGAAGAGATGTAATCTTATTTATAGTTTTTAAAAGGTCACTCTGACTATAAAACAACCATTAGCTCAGTTAAAATTACAAGTACTGACAATAGTAAATGTTGGCAAAGATATGAAACAACTAGAATTCTCAGACACTGCTGGGGGGAAGGTAAGGTGAGTATGAGCACTTTGGAACAATATTTTATAGTGTCTGCTAAGTTGAACGCATCTATACTCCACGGTCCAGCAAGCCACTCCTAGGTATATTTCCAACAGAAATGCATACATATGTTCAACAAAACAATATGTAATAGAATAATCATTATAGCATTATTCACATAGCCTCAAACTGGAAACTACCCAAATTCCCATCAACAGTATAAGGGATAAAGTGTAGAACATTCATACAACAAAACCCTATGTAGCAATTAGAGTAATCTACAACTATACAAAACAATATGAATGAATCTCACAGATATCATTGGGCAAAAGCCAGACACCAAAGAATACATATTGAATAATTCCATTTAGATGTAAAAACAGGTGAATCTAAGCTATATTTTTATAGGACAGAATAGTGGTTACTTTTGCTGCTGGTCGGGGGTGGCCAGTGACTGGAAGGTAACATGTCAGGGGAGAAAAGTAGTTAATACGTTAGCACTGAGACCACAGCTTGGTGGCAAAGAGAAATGGTGAAGAAATGTTAAGAGATTCTTGTATTGACTGGTGATATGTTCATAAAAAGCACAGCATCGAGGACTCATACTTAGTAGCCATCTGCCTTAGTACAATTTGCTTTCTGTATGTCTGGTTTAACCACTCCTGGAGATGAAAAACTCACAATTTATAAAGAAGACTGTTCTTTTGTTGAAAAAAAAAATCTAATGGTTCACATGTTATTTATAATAGTCAAAATCTGACTTGTTATTCTCTTTGAAACAACGTGGAACAATCCACTTGAGTTTAGTAAAAGCTCTTCAATGGGTTAAGTATGTTAGCTGAAAACAGCTAACTTGTTTTCCCCTTAGTCTTCCTTTCTCCTGGTGAAACAACTCAGCACCTAGATCCACAGTTTGTAGTAGCTGTGTCCCAGACTGCTCTCTGAAAGGCTCTCATTGGTAAATGTTACTCTAAGAGGAAGACAGGAGGAGGAAGTTGGGTCAGCCCTGCAAAGGCAGGACGCACAAAATGTGGAATTGCGAGTTCAGTGATTTGAGTGAGCTGCAACAGCATTATAAGGATAGTTCAAGGTAGCTTCCAGATCTTCTGTGGACATTCTTGAAGTTTAAAAACTCTGAGTTGTTTTCAGGCAAGTCATTGATTGTTTCCCAGCCCCAAGCTTTCCTTCATATCCCATTCCTACATTTTCTCTTTATTGAACCGTGGCAAATCGTGGTCAGAACTTTTTGTTAAATTTCTCCTGTTTTATATCAATTCATTTCCCGTAGTGTTATGTCTGCCACAGCTTTGTCCCTACACCTTCTAATAATGTAAGTTTTAAAGTTATATTTCATGTAAAATGGGGAAACTTCCTCGTCATCATATTTCTAAACACCTTAAGATTAAAAAGAAAAGAAGGAAACAAGAAATAATGGAGGGAGAAAGGACAAGAAAGACTTTATTCTACATTCTAAATATATATTGTTCTGTATAATAATATATGCTATGTGTTGTATATGCTATGTGTAAATGCTATGATATAGGAAATAAGAGGTGAATTGTGGGCATTAAATTTTAAATTTTTCTTTCCAGTTCCTCAAGGTATGATTTCTAGTATGGAACTGGATAAAGCTTAAGTTCCAGTGTGGAACTGACTAAATGCTAGGTCTTTATCTTGATAATATGTCTTTAAAGTTCTATTGTCCAACCTCTGTACTTTGGAACCAAAATATAACACAAAGGCGGAGTTTGGGATAAAGAGGAACAACAGCTTGCTTTATTGCCTTGCAGGGCAAAGGAGGCTGCAACAGGCTATGGTCTTAAGTCTAAGACTTAAGTCTAAGTCTTAAGTCTATGGTCTAAGCTTGCCCTGAGGAAGGGGCTGCGGGGTAGGGAGGAAGTTCTGGGGAAATACAGGATCTAGCCAGTTTTGACAGTAATTAAGTATGTGCTGCCAGCCTCCGTCCTCATTTCTTTAGGGTGGTACCTCATTTCTTCAGGTGGTAACCTGAAACAAATGGTTAAGAAGGGGAGGGGGGGAGGTTTGCAGAAGAGAGAAAAAGAAGTTACTTTAAAAATCGAGGTTCCCTCAAGCATTAGTGCAGCCATTTTGATTTTTGTTTAACTTTATGCTTTTAAGCAGTTTCAGTTCTGAAGTTTATACCTGAACAGAAACGTCTATGAATCTGGGAAGCTGATATTAGTGATTTATAGTAAATGTGCCAAATCTTTCCTTTCTGACAGTCTGAGACCATCTACTAGTTATGACTTTGCTTCTCATCTTCACTAAATAGCAACACTGCTATGTAAATACATTTTATAAACTTAACCTTTGCATAACAAGTTCAAACAGTCAAATTTTTGTATTTATTTTTGTGAGCACCTAGATCTGACTCAGCATTTATTTTTGCTTTGCAATGTACAGATAATCCATAATAACCTTATAAATTTTGTTTCTCATATAATCATAGTTTGGAATGAATATTTTGAAGTGCTAAAAGCCCCAGAAGAGTCTAGCTTTGTTAATTAATTAATTAGTAATTATTCTCTTAAGTGCAGAAACATTCTTTTCTGCCATAACCAAATTTAGCTACATGATATTCTGAATCACTCCCACTGATGCCACTTCATAACAATTTGCTGCAACATTACCACAAGAAGTGGAGGATTTAGGAAATGAGAGGGGCGCCTGGGTGGCTCAGTCAGTTAAGCATCCAACTCTTGATTTTGGCTCAGGTCATGATCTCAGGATGGTGAGACTGAGCCCCAGGTCAGACTCTGCACTGGGTGTGGAGCCTGCTTGAGATTCTCTCTTTCCCTTGCCCTCTGTCCCTACCCTGCTTGCTCACATTTATGCTTACTCTCTTTCTCAAAAAAAAAAAAAAAATTAGGAAATTAGAAAATTACCTGGTTACTACAAAAGATTTGGTTCCAACTGGTATCATCCAATCGGATGACTAAGAAATTTCATTTTCTTAACAACCAATACATATTTGTTCTTGATATCTCTGCCAGCTGGTGACCTGATGCTCTAAGGTAATTTTCCAGAAGGAGAAGGAATTTTACAGCAGGAGCACTATCCATTTACTTCTGTGGTGCCTGCATATGAAACCGGGAATGTGATACACTTGCCTCTCAAACTAAGGGTCAAATAGTTGTGAAAAATAAAATCTTTACTCATTTAAACATGAAACACTACCAAACTGGGAGATTTCAAAAGCATATATCTTCTTATCTTCCCTGCATTTCACAGTAAATAAGATTGTTTTAATACGATTCCTAAAGCAAATAGAGTGATTCTTTAATTTACACAAGTTTGAAGCATGCAGAGACCAGAAAAAATGTTTTAAGACACTAATTATAAATCTCAGCTTGCAAATTTGGAAAATGAAAAAACAATATTTATCTAGGTGTAGTTCACATTCTTGGTTTAAAAGAAAATTTAATTTTTCTTATAAGTTTTCAGTACTTTATATAAAACAAATTATTGTAATGCTTATGTTTTGTAAACAGCTTTTCGTACAGCAATATATAATTACCTTTAGTCAGATTTTCAATTTAAGATTAAATACTATTTTTTAAAAGATTTTATTCATTTATTTGAGAGAGAGAGGATGAGTGGGGCGGGGGGGCAGAGGGAAAGGGAGAAGAAGACTCCATGCTGAGCAGGGAGCCCAACTTGGGGCTCAGTCCCAGGACCCTGAGATCTTGATCTGAGCCCAAGTCAGATGTTTAACCAACTAAGCCACCCAAGTGCCCCAGGATCTAATACTATTTTTATTCTGCCATTTAATAGTTATTAAACCGAAGTTATATTTATAAATTTAAAGAAATCATTTTTTATTGAACTCATATTTCTGATTTCTTTAGCTGATACTAAAACTGAACACATTTCTTAAAAAAGATGTATTTATTTGAGAGAGAGAGAGAGCATGCACACAAGCAGGGGGAGGGGCAAAGGGAGAGGGAAGAGAGAGAGAGAAACCTCAAGCAGACTCCCCACTGAGCTCAGAGCCTGACACAGGGCTTGATCCCAGGACCCTGAAATCATGACCTGAGCGAAAATCAGGAGTCAACCACCTAACCGACTGAGCCACCCAGGTGCCCAAAACTGCATACATTTAATAATTATTCTAAATGTTCCTTCTGTCCTTTCAAAAGTGTTTTTATAGTAACAGTAAACACAGACTAGGTATATATTTCTATATTTGTCACTGGTATAAAACGTAATTTCACTCAGAAAATTAGTTCATACAAGTTTAACTAAATATAAGAGCTTAGAAATTTTTCCTTGAAAGTTCATATACAATCAAAGTTATTTCATTCAGTTAATAAAATGAAGCCTATATTTGTTTGCTGGACATTAGCTCTGACCCACGGTTTTTCATTATGTTTTATATAAATTCTCAACTTGAGCCAAACGGTTTTATTTAGGAGGAACTGCTTTTAGCTATGAGTCAGAGCAACCTGGAAAATAGCCCTTAAATTCACCAGGCTTTAGTCTCTCACATAAAAGGCTCTGGAGATGGTCAGTCTAGGGCTGTCTGGTAGCTGCAGGAAAGCATCAGGGACCCAAGCTACTTCCAGCTCTCTGCTCCACTATTCCTGTGTGTGGTCTTTATCCTCAGGGTCTAAGATCCTCACTTGAGCTTCAACTGTCCTTTGACCTTCCAGGCAGTAGGAAAGGCATACTCTCTCTCTCTGAGACTTTCCAAAAGTCCTGTGCAGTGACAGAACGCTTCTGCTTGCATTTCACTGCCAACAACTTATTACTTAGATGAATCTGGTTTCAGAGTGGAGACAGAAAACAGTTTTCATCTGGTTATATAGTTGCTCTGGTATCAAATTAAGTTCAGCAATTGAGATGGAGCAGGAAAATGGATGTTGGAGCAGGCAGCTAACAATCTCTGCCATGTTTATATATCCACTGTCATTTGAATAAACCAGATTTCCATTTCTATATCTTGGTTCAGGAAACTAGCCTTTCCTAAAGAGTCTTATTCCCTTCCCATAGCACTCTTAGAGAAGTTCTAGCCCTTCTTCAATGGCCAATTTTGTTTGTATTTCTTCCTGTTTTTTCCAACTTCCCCAGACCTCATTCAAAACTCAGATAGTATTTTGTTTTAAATTTATACCACCTACTTGGAACTCACAGTGTACTCAATCTCATTACTAATTTGTTTCTGTGTATGTACTACATTCCCAACCACGTCTGAGCTTCGTGAGATCAGAGACCATGCCCTTTATTGCTTTGCATCCCTGGGGCTTGGAGGATATAAGATTATATCTGTCTTATTCCATGAGAGATTTGAGGTAGCTTACATAAAACATTGATAAAAGGGTGATAAAATGTCAATAAAAATTTGGAGCACGGAAAGTATAAACTGAAATAGGAGAGGAGAGAAATACAAAATATAAAGTAGGAAAATACAGATTGTAAGAATTTATTTTTAAATTTTTTTAATATTGAGCTACGTACTTGACTCTAAGATACATGCTTGACTAAGATACGTATGCTATTCCCGGTAACCAAAGTGAATGAAAAGGGAAATATGGCCAATTGTAAATTACTGTTGAAAGGGGGATAATTTGTCAGTGGAAGTAAATCCCTTTCCTATCACTAAATTTTAAAAGAAATTTTTCATTCCAGGTTTTATAATGCAGGACTAAGAAATATAGTAGAGAATGTCTCTAGTAGCATTCACATGTCAAAGACAGTAATGGATTTATGAGGCTGTTTCTTGCAGTGCCCATCAGCAAAAGGCATGATATCAAACACAATAGTGAAGGTTATTTTAAAGAGAGTCAAGATTCAGTCCTTTTCTTATTGTTTGAAATACGGTAAGAATAAAAATAATAATCAGAGCAATAAAATAATTAAAGCAATGCATATCCTTCAAACTGTCATTAATACCTAACTCTCTCTTAACCTCATTTCTGAGTTAGGCCAGATGGTGGAGAGTTTAAGGGTATAGACAGCCATGTATTTGACATGTGAAGCTGTGTGGGGAAATAGCACAAGATAAAAGCACACAGGCTCTGACTGTAGAACACTGGGTAAGTTACTTATGTTCTCTTTGCTTCCATTTATCTATAAAATGAGAATAATAACAGTGCCTATTTCATTGAGTTGATGTGAGCATTATAACAGTAGTATTAATAAGGTTGTTAGAACAAGAGCTGGTATGTGGTAATTGCTATAAAAGTGGTTGCTTATTCATTTTAAGTAGATAGTAATGTTGAAATGCTTATATAAAAAATGAGAAGGTGGACCAGGGTTTTCATTTCAATGGCTGCCCACAACTCATTCATTCAGTTCTTCCTGATTACAAAGACAATGGCAAAAGCTATTAACATGGATGAAACTTTTACTTTGTAATTCACAATTTTAGGTTCGTGTTTTCTTTTGAAATTTGGGTCATTGTAGTCTTACCAAGTGAGAGAGAATGGAAAACAAAAATGCAAATATCTCCAATATTATTCAACAAACCAAATCATAGAAGAGATGGTATGACAAGACAAAGAAAAGCTTAAGAAAATGGCATATCGTCATTATGAACTTTGAGATATTGGAGACTCGTTTAGCCTATTATTTAAATTTCTTTATCTAAAGTGAATGTGGAACTGTGAAGGCAAATGTCATAAGTTATAACATCTATGTCATCGTTAAAATGAAAATCCTAGTAAAATGCAAGAACTGCTTATTAGTGGATCAAAGGTAATATACAGTGATACTTCCCTGTTACGTTACAGCAAAAGAATGTACTAACTACTGAGTTATACAATAAATTTATATTTAAAAACAATATATGAGATATATATTTTAAATATGTATTTTTAAAATAATATCATCATAGAAAATGTTTTAAATTCCAGTAAAATTGATTTCTGAGAGTAGCAACAAAGCTTGAGCAATTCTCAGGTCTCCAATATAATAGCAATTTATTGGGAAGGGAATCAGGTCCCATTATGCCAGCAGCATTCTAAATCCACAACCTAGCAACAGCTCAACCTTATCTCATTATCCAGAAAAGGTCCTTTATAAAATTGACCTTTTTCTATGTTCACTTCCTAAGAAAAGCTCATTGTCATCTTTGTAAGACCTCATGATCGTTCACAGATCATCATTTCTCTTATACCTGAGGTGTCATCTGACTCCTATTGGAAAGATAATTTCAGAATGCACCATAAGATCCTGAAAGGCAGAGACAGTGGTTTTTATTTCTCTGTGGATTCAGGAACTGACACTGTGTCTGACGTTCAGCAACTGTTCAGTAATTCTTTATTGTTGAAAGGATGTAAGTCAGGGACGCCTTGGTGGCTCAGTCAGTTAAGTGTCTGCCTTTGGCTCAGATCATGATCCCAGCATCCTGGGATCGAGTCCCTCATCGGGCTCCTTGCTCAGCAGGGAGCCCTGCTTCTCCCTCTGCCTGCCGCTCCCCCGGCTTGTGTTCTCTCTCTCTCCCTCTCTCTCTCTCTCTCTCTGACAAATAAAAAAAAAATATTAAAAAAATAAAGAATGTAAGTCAGCAAGATGTCTTCCCAGGCATATTTAGGTGCTTATAAGAAGCCCTTTTTATACAGGCAGAGAGTGAGGGAGAGATTCACACAATAATCTTTCCTCTTCTCTCAGCCAAAGAGAATACTTGAGTAATGTAGGTCTGGAGGGATCTGGTAAGGGAGAAGGACAAAAGAAGAAGGTTCTTTAAACCTCTATTAGTTTAAACTGCCAGCCTCCTTCTCTTCAGGGTTTAGAGTTTGTTACCTTAAAGCATAATCACTGTAACCCAATGTAGAAAAATATAGCAAGATATTAGCCCTGGACCTGCTAAGAAATTGTTTACTTCATTATAAAATCATTGCTAAACATTTATATAGGCTATATGGTATTTTAGAAGTGAATAACAAATCTCATATGTCACCACTGGAGGAGACAACTACAACCAATCTTCACTCTGAAAATTTATAATTAAAAAAAAGAATTCAATATCTAACTTGCCTTTTTGGAGAAAGTCTAATTCATGGCCATTTTTAAATTCCCAGGGAAATACTGATTTAATCAAAGATCAAATAATGTTAAAGCCATCTGGGGTAAGGCTGGTCAGGAGCAGGCTCTGCCCCCCATGTTATTCCATAGTTTGCTTGGCAATTACATTATATCCTTTACAGCACAAACATTTGACTGGGTTTTCTCAGCAAACTCTTGGAAGGACAACCTGCCTTATGTGCCTTGTGAGAGCTAATATAAAGTCAACACTGGTGAGTATTCTGCCAAAAATGTTTCATCTTATATACTTGAAATTTACTGAGAGGATAGATCTTAAATTAAATTTTCTCATCACACACACACACACACACACACACACACACTGTGGTAACTATGTAGAGGTGATGGATGTTGTTTAGCTTGATTATGATGATCTTTCCACAGTGTATACATATATCAAAACATAAAATTGTACATGTTAAATATATAATCTTTATATGTCAAAGATATCTCAATAAAGTTATTTTTAAAACCTCATCTGAATCTCATCAAGACTTTAGACCTAACTTCCAGTGTTACAGAAATAGAGGACAGAGAAGAACAAACTGAATTGTGTCATAAGGAAGTCGTTTTTTCTTTTAAATCCAGAATGTATGCTATTCCTCAAAACAGAGTGTTTTCTCTTCAAAAAACCAAAGTCTTGGGGCAAAACAAACATGGGGGGTTGTGACTAAACTAGAATAGATTCTAAAGAGACATAACAACCAAATTCAATGCATGAGTCTTAAGTGTATCCTGGTTTGAAAATCATCTATTAAAGATATTTTGGAGACCCCCTTGAGACACTTGTATATGAATAAATAATATATGACATTAGGCATAGTTATTAGTTTTCTTAGTTATTTATAATGGTATTGTAATTATGTGAAGTTTGTTCTTATTTTTGAGAAATGCATGCTAGAGGGGCACCTGGGTGGCTCAGTCGGTTAAGTGTCTCCTTCGGCTCAGGTCATGATCCCAGTGTCCTGGGATAGAGTTCCGTATCAGGCTCCCTGCTCAGCGGGGAGCCTGCTTCTCCCTCTCTGCCTGCCTGTCTGCCTACTTGTGATCTCTCTGTCTGTCAAATAAATAAATAAAGTCTTTAAAAAAAAAAAGGAATGCATGTTAGAATATTTAAGTGTGATGATTTCTGCAATTTATTTTAAATGGTTCAGTAAAAATATATTTTGTTTAGTATATAAATTCTAATACATAAATCAAATAGCTACAAAAACATGTATACAAATATACATACATAGTGCTATTATAGTGAGTGGGAGATATATACATCTGTAATACATATAATGATGAAGTGCTTAAGAACACATCTTACAAGATGATTCTAATAAGATAATTGAAATTTGCATTCAGCACAATGTTATTTCATTTAGTAGAAGACACACCAATTCTGTAATACAATGAAGTGCTTAAGAACATTTCTTATGTTTCTAAAAAGCTTCTTGTAAGACGGGTTTAGCATAGTATTATTTGAGTGGAACACATTCCCATTTTGTAATGTTGAAACAATGTGTATACACACACATATATCACATATATCAAATATAGCAAAATGTTAACTTCCCTGAATCCTGGTTAAGGATATACAGGTGTCTCTTGTGCTATTTCACCTTTTCTATATGTCTGAAAGCTGACATACATAAAGGGTTTTTTATAAAGTAAATATAAAAGAAGCCAGAGAGGCGCACCTGGGTGGCTCAGTCAGTTAAGCATCTGTCTTCTGCTCAGGTCATGATCCCAGGGTCCTGGGATCAAGCCCCCTGTCAGGCTCCCTGCTCAGTGGGGAGTCTGCCTCTCTCTCTCCCTCTACCTGCCACTCCCCTGCTTGTGCTCTCTCACTCTGTCAAATAAATAAATAAAATCTTAAAAAAAAAAAGAAGCCAAGAAAAGTAGAAACCCCCAGAGAAAAGTAGAAACCCAGTGAGATTAAACATTGTTGTTAGTAATAACTATTTATGGGAAAAAAAAATAAATAGTGACTAAAAAAATAGTCACCTCTGTAACTAGAAACCGCACTAGGTGCTATACATACATTATTCATTTTTTAAAAATTGTGGTAAAATACTTTTCTAAAAGTGTTTTATTAATTATGGTAAAATATACATAACATAAAATTTACCATCTTAACCATTTTATGTGTACAGTTCAGTGGCATTGAGTACATTCACATTGTTGTGCAGCCATTACCACCATCCATCTACAGAATTCTTTTCATTTTGCAAAACTGAAACTCTGTACCACTAAATGAGAACTTCTTCCTTTCCCCTTCCCCAAGCCCCTGACAGTCACTGTTCTACTTTTTGTATGAATTTGACTACTCTAGGTACCTCATAAAGTGGAATCATATAGTATTTGTCTTTTTGTGACCAACTTATTTCACTTAGCAAAATATCCTCAAGATTCATCCATGTTATAACATGGGTCAAAATTTCCTTTTTAAGGCTGAATAATATTCCATTGTGTGTGTGTGTGTGTGTGTGTGTGTGTGTGTGTGTGTGTGTATCCCAAATTTTATTTATCTATTCATCCATTGATGGATACATGCGTTATTTTCACCTTTTGGCTATTATGAATAATGTTACTATAAATATGGGTGTACAAATTATCTCTTCAAGATCCTGCTTTTGGGTATATATCCAGGAGTGTAATTGCTGAATCATATGGTAGTCTAATTTACATTTTTTGAGGAACTATCATACTTTTTTTCATAGCAGATGCACCATTTTACATTCCCACAAACAATGCACAAGGGTTCCAATTTTTCCATATTCTTACCAACATCTCTTATTCTCTGGGGTTTGTTTTTTTTTTTTCATACTAGGCACCCTAATGAGTATGAGATGGCATCAGTGGTTTTGTGGTTTTAGTTTGAATTTGTATGTAAAATGTAATGATTAGTGATGTTGAGCACCTTTTCATGTGTCTATTAGTAATTTGTATATCTTCTTTGAAGAAATGTCTATTCAAGTACTTTGCTCATTTTTCATTGAGTTGTTTGTCTTATTATTGTTGAGTTATAAGAGTTCTTTATGTATTCTGGTTATTAACCCTCTATCAGGTATATTGCAAATATTTTTGCAGTATCAGGTATATTGCAAATATTTTCTCTAATCCATGAGTTGCTTTTTCCCACTATAGACTGTGCAGTTTTATGCACAGAAGTTTTTAATTTTGATATAGTTTAATTTATCTAATTTTTTCTTTTTTTGCAACCTGATTTGTTTTACATATCACTCTGAGAGATTGGTAGTATAGCCACATTTTATACATGAATAAACTAAAGCTTGGGAGAAACAATTAACTTGGCCAAGTCTACCAACTCCTACAAGGTGAAGCTGAGTTTCAAATCCAGTTCTCTATGTCACCCTTCTGCAGTACTGGTTTCAATATTTATATTGTTACAAAATTAAGAATTAATTAGAATAAACTTTCTGTCCCATCCTGAATGTGCAGATTTGTCAGTTCTGCAAACATAGAGTCTGGTTAAATTAAGAGAAACTCTTCCCCAGATGGCAGAGCTTGGACAGCCAAATGTCTCATATATTATCTTCTTTGACATGGGAAGTACTTAGAATCAAAAAAAAGTTAAATAGTAACACAAGACTTCTGGCAGACTGTCATTTTTTTGGAATAACTAAGACAAGACTTGAAGGGGTCAAACATTATAATAGGGATTGTCTGAATGTGACAACAGGTCCATTGCATGAGATAGTCTCAAAAATTACACTCAACAATCTATAGAATTGCTAAAGAAGAGTTTGATGTTCACCTTCTAAGTAGATAAGAGTGAGGAATAATTTACCTAAAATACAAAGTATCTGCACAGGGACCATAAAGAAAACTTTTTTGCCCAATTTTCTGAACCATGAGCTTTAATCTAGAAGGAGCCTAAGGTCAAGGAAAAGGCTCCATAGCTCAGGGGTTAGAGCACTGGTCTTGTAGAAGGAGCCTAAGGTCATAAGCTAACCTAAACCGTGAATCCCATATAACAAAGCATAACCTGGATCTATTTTCTTCTGAACTCCTTTCTATTCTTTGGAATGAAAGAGAAAGCAAGTTTAAGGATCCTCTTTTATATCTACATATCTATCAAGTTTACCATCTGAGTTTCTTATGAATTTTATTCTGATTATAGGAGACAATGAAAATATTTCAATGGAGACTTAAACCCTTCCAGCATATCAAAAAGAGAGCACTGTCTGATTTCAAAAAGAAAAGTCTACATTTACAGGTTTAAATGAGTATAGTGTGGGTATAGGAATCTGGCAAAATCTATTTTAAAATATACATGTACTTTGACCGCAGACCTACTTTTCATAAGCTTATTATTTAACAGCAAAGAGGGTGGGGCGGAGGGGTTGTAAACAATCTTAATGCTCATCAATAAAGGAACACTTGATCTGTGCATTTATACAATGGAAAATTATGCTGCTATTTTAAAAAATAAATTAGATCTTTATGTATGTAATTAAAGAAATGATATTTCTTTTCAATGAAACAGCAAATTATAGAAATGTATATATTTTAACCCTACTGTGAGCCCAGAAAGGAAGGGTAGACAGTGGCATGTTGACATGGGTTACTTTAGGACTAGAGGAAGAGTTGAAGGAGATATGATCAGTGTTTTTAAATCTCATATTGCCATTTTTTACAACAACTATGTACTACTTTGTAATTTTGTATATAGTAAAAAAAAAAAAGAATATAAAATTCTGCTCAGGCCTCAAAAATACAATTCCTCTGGGTGATGGACACTGGGGAGGGTATGTGCTATAGTGAGTGCTGTGAATTGTGTAAGACTGATGAATCACAGACCTGTACCCCTGAAACAAATAATACATTATATGTTAATAAAAAATTTTTAATGAAAATTTTTTAAAAAATCAATTCCTAAAATCAAATTCTAGGCAATGGAATTAATTACCTTTCCTTTTCCTAAAAGGCATTTAGTTAGTTAATCACATAAAAGGGAAAAATTTCTCTTACTTTGAATAAACTAAATAACCTAAAACCATTTTGTGAGATCATGGACACTTAATTCTAACTTGATTGAGTATAAGAGGGAAACAGTGAGCCTAATGTATATTAAAATAAACATCCTACTATGGATTTAATAAATGCTTTTTGGTTGGCTCATCTGTAAAATGAGATAGAATTCCCTTAGAATAGTGCCAGGCACATAATGAATTTTCAGTAAGTGAGTTAGGCACCCTGCTATCGGATTCAGTTACTGCCCTCAAGAAGATCTTAGTGAAGCAGGGAGACAAACTTCTAAAAATTAACAAGTAGCTTAGCTAATGATGATTCCTCTGCAAATGATCACAAACATTTTTAATTGTCCCTCAAGTGACATGGTCTGTAGCAGCTTGGAGATCAGGTAAGGACTGTCAGTGTATATAGTTACTTAGAATGTCATTGCTGGCATAAACCCGAAAGGAGAGCAAATTTGAGAAGAAAAAGATGACTGTTTTCTTTCATACCTGGAAGCAAGCATATGGTATATTCAAAGAAGTTGAAATGAGAGACTTCTTGGGAAGATGACAGAGTAGAAAGATCCTAAACTCACCTTGTCCCATTGATACCACTAGATAACATCCACATCAGTGTAAATAACCCAGAAAATGACCCCAAAACAGGCAGAACAGACTCTCCACAGCTATACGTAGAGAAGAGCCACATTGAAGAGGGTAGGAAGGGTGGAGACATGGTCTGGAGCCAAACTGATGCACAGAACTGTCCACAGGAAGGAAGAACATGGTGGGCACAAAGAGGGGAAAGGAACAGCCCCCTAAACCAGGCACCCCAGGCATGGAGAAGATGAATCCCCGTAACATTTGGCTTTGAAAACCAGAAAGGCCTAACTTGGCTAGTTTTTATAGTCAGTGGGGATAGACACCTAAAACTTTAAAAATCAGCAGACTCAGCTCTGGGACAGCCGGGAGGGTGAGAGAAAACCAAGTCCCTGCCCTTAAAGAGGCAGCATAACAAATAGCCCCACTGAGATACAGCATAGAAGCAGCAATTTGAAAAATACCTGGGGTATACGGGATGGAGATTTATTTACTAATCTCAGAGAATGTGCTGGAGGGACAGGATTAGTTGGGAGACTTCTCCAAGAACAAAAGAGCTAGTAGGTGCTATTTCCTGTCCCTGCTTCCCAGCCTAGATACCCAGACACCTGCAGAAACAAGTGCAGTACCAACACTCTCTACCTAGCTTGCTAATTGTGTGCCCCACCCCCACATTCTTCTATGGACCTGCTCCCTTCAACCCAGCAGGCCTCACCTAGAGTTTTTTCAGGTGGCTGCATGTCCCCTCTTGCAGCAGACCAGTGTGAATATTGCTGGTACCACATGCCTGCCCCCTTTGATATGCCCTTAGCTGAAGCCAATCCAAAACAGTGCCACAAGCCTGGCAGTGTCAACAGGGGCCAGCATCACTCCAAAGTGACTCCTGCCCCAGGGAGAGGGGAAGATAAGCACACATACCAGTCTGATTGCAGACTCAAGAGTGGGCTGGAGCAGACATTTGGTCTGACTGTGGGCCTTGCCCACCAACGAAAGCTTCTCAGGGGACACCACCAGGAAAGTACCCTACAGTTTGGTGCTACTGCATCTATGGCAAATGCTTGGTCTGACCCAACTCAATCCCAAAGCAGTACCAGACTGGCCCACTAACCAAACCCTCCCCACAACAAACAAGGAGAGCCAGTTGCAGACAACTGGACTGAAGGCAAAAGCATCTGAGCCACAATACATATGGGAAGCACTCATAAAGCACCAACTTCTGGTGAAGAGGGAACATTCTATTGCCGGGCACTACAGGACCTCTTCCTCATAAGGCCAGTGCTTTTAGAGCAGGATACATAGCTGACTTTCTTTTTTCTTTTTCTTTTTTTTTAGATTTTATTTATTTATTTGAGAGAGAAAGAGACAGAGATCATGAGTGGGGAGGAGAGGGAGAAGCAGACCCCCTGCTAAGCAGAAACAGTTACAAAGAGTTAGACAAAATGAGAAGGCAGAGGAATATGTCCCAAATGAAATAACAGGACAAAATCACAGCAAGAGAGCTATGAAAGACCTCAATGAGACCCTTAACAAAGAGACATAAAACATAAAAAAAAGAATTAATCACAGATGAAGAACTCAATAATTGAAGTTAATAATACACTAGAGGAAATAAATTGTAGACTAAAGGAAGCAGAAGAATGGATTAGCAACCTGGAAGACAAAATAATGGAAAGTAATCAAGCTGAACAGGAGAGAGAAAAAATAACAATAAATGAAAATAGATTAAAGGAACTCCAGTAACACCATCAAGCATGATAACATTTGCATTATAGGGATCCCAGAAGCAGAAGAGAGAGAAAAGTGGGCAGAACATTTATTTGAAAATAAATAATAGCTGAAAATTTCCTGAATCTGGGGATGGAAACAGAAATCCAGATCCAGAAGGCACAGAGAGCACCCAACAAAATCAACCCAAGGAGGTCCATACCGAGACATAACAGTAATTAAAATGGCAAGAAGTAGTGATGGAGAATTTTAAAAGCAGCAAGAGGAAATAGTTACATACAAGGGAAACCCCATAAGGATATTAGCTGATAAACAAAAGGAATCCAAGTATATCACTAAAGAAAGCCAGCAAACTGTGAGGGAAGAGAGCAAAAGAAGTAAGGAATAGAGAAGAACTCAAAAACAACCACAAGACAAGTAACAAAATGGCAATAAATACATACCTATCAATAATTACTTTGAATGTAAATGGACTAAATGCTCCAATCAAATGACATAGAATGACAGAATGGATAAAAAAGCAAGACGCATCTATATGCCACCTATAAAAGATTCAGACCTAAAGACACATGCAGATTGAAAGTGAAGAGATGGAAAAATATTTATCATGCAAACAGAAGTGAAAAGAAAGCTAGGAGAGCAATACTTATATCAGACAAAATAGACTTTAAAACAAAGACTATAATGAGACAAAAAAGGATACTACATATTCATAAAGGGAACAATCCAACAAGAAGATACAACAATTGTAAATATTTATGCACCTAATACGGGAGCACCCAAATATATAAAGCAGCTATTAGCAAACATAACAGAAGTAACTGATAGTAATACACTAATAGTAGGGGACTTGAACATTTCAATTACATCAGTAATTTAAAAAAAAATTACTCATCATCAGGGAAATGCAAATCAAAACCACAATGAGATAGCACCTCACATCTGTCAGAATGGCTAAAATCAAAAACACAAGAAACAAGTGTTGGTGAGGATGTGGAGAAAAATGCTCTATTAGTGGGAACGCAAACTGGTACAGACACTGTGGAAAACAGTAGGGAGGTTCCTCAAAAAATTAAAAATAGAATTTCTATATGATCCAGTAATCACACTATTGGGTATTTACTAAAGAATACAAAATGCTAATTTGAAAGGATATATGCACCCCTGTATTTATAGCAGCATTATTTACAAGGGTCAAATTATGGAAGTAATCCAAATGTCCATTAATAGATGAATGGGTAAAGAAGTGGTATATATTCAATGGAATATTACTCAGCCATAAAAAATGAAATCTTGCCATTTACAACAACACGGATAAATCTAGATGGTATAAAGCTAAGTGAAATAAGTTAATTAGAGAAAGACAAATACAATATGATTTCACTCATGTGGAATTTAAGAAACAAAACAAATGAACCAAGAAAAAAGAGGCAAACCAAAAAACAAGACTTAACTATAAAGAACAAACTAGTGGTTACCAGAGGGGAGATGTTGGGGGGATGGGTGGAAAAGATAAAGGGAATTAAGAGTATACTTTTCATGACAAGCCCTGAGTAATGTATAAAATTGTTGAATCACTATATTGTACACCTGAAAGTAGTATAACACTGTAATGTTAACTCGACTGGAATTCAAATAAAATTTTTTAAAGGTTGGAAAGAGTTTTTAATTGCTCTCATATAAATTTTTATAATAAATTGATATAACTGGTACGATTTGGATAAAAAGAAGATGACTTTGGGCATTAATTCGATGAGAAGAGCAAGTAATGAGAAAATATCTGGCAAACGTTTTTATTCCTACCGATTCCATCAGCACTTTATTTCATTAATGACTGACTATAAGCAATATGATTTTATTAAATGCAGATTAATATCCAGGCCCTATTTGTAGTTCATTCCAGCTAACAACATTTGTGAAACCAACCAGCTATAACCACTCCCTTGATTTCTAACAATAAACAAACATATTAACCATTCGAATTTCCTAAATTTGCCCCTTATGACAAGGCATTCACTATAGCTCAAAGAATCCCTTACAGGTTAAATTGTTACCCAAAAAGGTATGTTGACATCCTAACCCCCAGGACCTCAAAATGTGGCCTTATTTAGAAATAGAGTTATAGCACATGTAATTGATTAAGTTAAAAATAGGGTCGTATTTGAGTAGGATCAACCCTTAATCCAATATATGTGGTGTCTTTAGGAGAGGAGGAGAGACAGAGACACAGGGAGAACACCACGTGATGAGGGAGTTATGCAGCTGCTACAAGCCAAGGAACCAGAGATTCCCAGCCAACCATCAGAAGCTAGAAAGAGGCAAGGAAGGATTTCCCTATTGATTTCAGAGATAGAATGGCCCTGCTGACACCTTAATTTTGGACTTGCAGCCTCCAGAACTGTGAGATGATAAATTTCTGGTGTCAGCAGAAATTTCCCAGTTTGTTACTTGTTACAGCAAACCTCGGAAACAAATACGCATTGCTCTTTCATTATGGATATAACTCTTTACCAGGCCAACTGACTTGCAGTGTACCGACAATGCTTAGGATCCTCTAATTTTAAACTTGATGTGAAATCTTTATTTTTTATAAAGGACACAAAAATTTTAATAAACTCTTTCCTATCACAAAGTCAAAACAAGATCCATCATTCAGAGGCTACTGAATTCTAGCCTCAAGGACCATATAGTTTGCTAGGGCTGCCGTGACAAAATATCACAGGCTGGGTGGATGGCTTAAACAATAAAATGTATTTTCTCAAAATTCTGGAAGCAAGAAATCTGAGATCAAGGTGTTGATGGGGTTAGTTTCTTCCGAGGTTTGGTTTGTTTCTCCTTAGCTTGTAGATGGCCATCTTTTCCCTGTCTTCATGTGGTCTTCCCTCTGTGCCTGTCTAAGTTCAGATTTCCTCTTATGAGGATGCCAGTCTTATTGGATTAGGGCCCATTATAATTACTTCATGTAACTTAATTACTTATTTAAAGACCCTCTCACAAATACAGTCAAATGCTATGGTACTGGGTGTTAGGACTTTAACATATTAATATGCTTGGGGGGACGTAGAGAGACACAATTCAGCCCATAACAAGATCGAAAACAAGATTCTACTGTAACCTTAATGAAAGACTGCAGGGTCAACCAACTCATTTTCAGTGTACTTAGGGCCATTGTAACTACTAGGAATACTGTATAGTGAGATTTTTAATAAAAGTATTACTAGAAGCCAAGAGATCTTTAACAAAGGCAAACTTCTTTTTAGCAGCCTTTATAAACATCCTTTGCCTGACACCTGCTTAACAAAAGCCTTAGTCTTATATAACTTCACTGTTTATCTTTTTTTGGAATAATTAAACATTCCCTGAATTTATTCAGAGAGTATTTAAACTTGTCTTTTTCCCCATTGTTCCGTGTAAATTTTATGCCTTGCAAAAATGATCCCACAATTATAAAATTTTTATGTCTTTTCTATATTTTATCAATCTTACTCTCCCAGTTTAGGGTCTTACTGTTCCTACTGTTTTCAGTATTGCTTACAATATCATACTATCCATAAGATAACCATGTCTACTGACCACACTTGCAGTCATATTTTCCTTCACAAATTGAGTCTTATGACAATAAAAAGAAATTATTAGAGAAAATGCAGTAACTTAAAGCTGTACCCACTAGATGGCTTTAATTATATTGAAGCAAATTTTAGTCCCTGAGCAAAATACTTACTTTAATAGTTGTTACACAGTGAGTGAAGATCATTCTATCTTCCCCAGAAAGACCTGGTAAAGGAAAAATAAGGATTGTTAGAGTATTTTCATAGGTTTAGTTACTAGATAGTAGACTCAGATAAGAACAGAACGGGATAAAAATCTCAAATGGCTTCATGGAGACTCTCTTCCCAAGGAAAGGGTCTACAGATACAGTCAGTACACAAAAGGGTTCTGTGGATTCAAAGGGTTCAAAAGGTAGACAGCACTAGCTAAGCAAACATGTTGCACAACTGAAGAGCCTTTGTATAGGAATTCCATTATGTATGAACAACTCCAGCAAACTCTTTTCTTTTTACCTAAAGTAGTGATCAACATTTCTTCACCCTATCTATACTTCTATCTTACAATACTCTGTATCTCATGTTAGTGAGGTCTCAATGTTTTCAGTTATGCAGAAGCTGTTAAAAATGCCAGATGGAGAAATCAGAACCAAGTCAGTATAGGACATCTAGAAAGATAAATCTGTACTTAGAGAACCTTAGGTTGTTTCATCTGTAAAGAACCAGATGAGGAAATAGAGGCCCAGGGCAGTGAAATAACAGGGCTAGAGGTTACAGGTCTAGCTAGAGACTAAGTCATAGCTGTAGCGAGGTCTCTTGAATCCAGTTAAGGATGCCTTCCATGTTACATCCCATTTTAGATCATCTGGGAGAGGCAGGATCAAAGTTTCATTATCTGATTTGAGATACTAAGAAAAATATTAATTCTATTGCTTTTCTAACTACAATATTAAAGCAAGCTCTTCAACTGCTCCAGCTAAAACCGGAAATGACAATGAGGAAATATTGAATTATGTATCAAAGCAAATAGTTTTTTTATGTAATAGTTTTAAGATGTTTAGCCTAATATTAAAATAAAGCAAATTACCTGATTGTCCCTGCCATTCAAACCCAAAATTCACACCCCAAGATTTCACTTTATAGGCTTTCCTAGTGGCAAGGATCCAAATGTCCAGTTAGATGGACTTTTTTACAGAGTCAAAAATATAAAGCAAGGAACTAGGCAAGAATCTTCAAAGTTTTGTCAGTAGGCATGAAAATGTGAGTATCCTCTTCAAAAGGACATGAAAATTAGTCAATATCATTTAAAGAAAAGCTACTGAGTGCCTGCTACATGCTTTTTACTATGTGAGATATAGTTGGTCTTTAAGACAAAGTACCTGCCTCCAGAGAACTCATGTCTAACAAAGGGGATAGATATAGAACCAGATAATAACACAGTAAAAATTAATTTTTAAAATCATATTAAAAGTTCTATAGAAACAGGAAAGTAATCAACTTTGCAGGGGTGTGGAGCACTAAGGAAATATCAAGAATGAGTCCAATACATGGACAAAAGAGATGGGAGGATGCCATCTTGGCAGAGGAATAACTTGTGCAATAATGTAGATGTAGGGCGCCTGGGTGGCTCAGTTGGTTAAGCGACTGCCTTCGGCTCAGGTCATGATCCTGGAGTCCCGGGATCGAGTCCCACATCAGGCTCCCTGCTCAGCAGGGAGTCTGCTTCTCCCGCTGACCCTCTTCCCTCTCATGCTATCTCTCACTCTCTCTCTCTCAAATAAATAAATAAAATCTTTAAAAAAAAAAAAAAAAAAATAATGTAGATGTATTCATCAAGGAAGATAGCATCCCTATCTCCCAGTCTCTGTGGAAAAATTGGAGCCTACCTTCAGTGGATGCCTTGCTCCAAGTTGTAAAACTTCCTCCCATCTTGAAGATATGAGAAAGTTTACTTTTTCTTTGGGTTAGGCCAATTAACAGATACAGAGGGTCTATGATTTCCTCCCCATCCCAGTTCTTACAAATTCTCTAGCCTTTGTTACATTAAAGTTGAATTCAAACTCTCTTCCTTATTGACACAGTCTTGAGGAAAAGTCTTCTTTGCCTATTTAACTTGCAATTTTAATTTGAGATTAACAACATCAAAAACTATTGATGTGTATTCCTGCTTTACTATGCTCCCGATCAGTGATGGGTATTTGCCTTCATCATGCAGTGTTTCAAAGCAGACATTTAAAAATCACCCATCAAGTATTCCACAGAATGCCTATATAAGATAACAGATTATGGTGATGATTTTTTTCTACAGAAAAAGCCAAAATTGAAATTCCTTAAAGCTTAGAATTCAGTTAACAATAGAATTGGGTCAAGACTCCAAGTAAGAGATCCTAGAGTATTATTAAATCCTGTAACCTCTGATTGCCTGATTAGAAAACAAAGGTACTAAGTGATCCAACATGGAAAGCTGATTGTTGCTACTTCCTCTTTTAGTTAGAAAGGCACCTTCACAGAACTTGCAAGGAGCCACAAGGAGTTGCCAGAGAGAATGGAGCAGTCTTGGAGTTGGGGAGACTTCAGTTTGAATTGTAGCTTCACCACTGATGATCTGTGTGACATTGGGTAAATTGCTTCCTTGTCTTTAAAAAAGAAGTTAAGAATACTCCCTTAGATGGGGAATTGTGAGTTGTGTGTGAGAAAATGTGTATTAGAGAGACAAATGGTGGCTTTTACCCTTCTCAAGCCACTGATGTCGCAGGTGGCTGTGCAATGCTTACCATCTAAAAGGGCATCAACAGGGTGTGCCAGGGCAGAGTCAGACTTCTCCAGAGTGAACTCATCCCTCAGCACCTCCCTGCCCACCTAGAGGGATGGGAGTCTTGTCCCAGCGTCCTGTTGGTGGTTGCAGTTGAGGTTCACCTTTTCAGCAGGGAGCCAGGTTGGGGCACATGTCTAGCTGCACCAAGTACTGGCTCTTGTCTCTCTTCACCCAGGATAACGCGTGCTTCTAACCGTCATGAGCACAGGAAGAGAGCCTAGCCCAATCATTAACTACACAAACAGAACAGATTCAATCTACTTGGAATGGTGAAATGAGAAAGCCTTTAGTTAGTTCTACAAAAATACAAAAACACATAAAATCAAACAAAAAACCTGATGTAAACAGATAGGTTTCTTCAACTTAATTTTTTGAAAACCTATATAAAATAGATTCTAAAACTTTTAAACCTACACAGAGGAACACAACAATCTTTTAACTTCATGAGAGGGCTAAAGAGTTGGATATGAGGGTGATAGGAATTGCATTTCAGCCCTAACTCTCATATAAATCCCATTTAGTCCTTAATAGCTTGTGAAAATCACCTGGAAAGTAATGGTATCTTCCAAGAAATCTCATCAAGCTACACAGCTATAAGCTATCCAGATGAACACCAGATTCATATCAACATGGCCCATAAGACATCCCATTTAAAATTAATGGTGTGTTATGTTTATGAAATATGTTTTAGGAGTCTCTTCCCTGTTTGGTTAATTTTTATTCTTTTTTTTTTTTTTAAGAGAGAGAGAGAAAAAGCAAGAGAGTGAGGGGGGAGGGGGAAGAGGCAGAGGGAGAGAGAGAATCTTAAGCAGGCTCCATGCCCAGGGCTGAGCCCAATGAAGGACTTGATCTCACGACCCTGAGACCACGACCTGAGCCAAAATCAAGAGTCAGATACTTAACCAACTGAGCCACCCAGGCGCCCCTGGTTAATTTTTATTCTTCAATGTTCTTAATCTTAGAGATTTTCCATTAAAATTTGCCTATAAAGCTTAGAGAAAGTGGTCATATTCATGAGTCAAATTGCAGAATTTACTTAGAAAGCATTTAAGTTTGAACATTTTTATTTCCTAATTCAAAAAGCAATTCAGAATTCCAAATTAATTGATAGCATGTAACTTTCTTTAAGGCAACATCCATCCATTTTCTTAACCTTACACCTTTTGATTTCCACCCACGTGACTTTGCTTTTCTCATGGTAAAATAGATAATAACACAAGGTTAACAAAGGGGGCAACATCTGTGCTGATTATTCAGAGAAGCACAATATTTCTCATCTTTGTACATTTGTTGGAAGCAGAAATAATTTTCCTCTTCGTTTCCATAGATACAGTACATCTGATTATTAATCAGAATGATAGACCATAAATTACAAAGCCAGTTAAATATCATCTGTCCTTAATACTCCAAACATTTTCTTATTTACTAATTGGTTCCATTTTTTATACTGTATATGATTTTAAAAGCCAGTTTGATTTAAATTTAGATGCATTTCAGATAAACAATGGTCTTACTATGCTTGACAATAGATAAAATGTGATCAGAGAAGGATGTTATACAGATTATATGAAATAATGTGTCCCTGTTTCTAAGAAGACAGGCAGAAATACAATGTTTTTTCTATCCCTGCTAGAATCACTTTAGGTTCTCTGTGCCATCTTCCTCCTAAAAATTATGGCCTATTCATTTTCAGTTTTCCTCCTCAGCATAAAATCTAGAATGTTTAAAAACTACATATTTTTAAACTCCACAATCGAGTGACAATTATTTTATGGACAGTAAAAAGAAGTTAGGAGTAAGAAGAGAATGATAAATACACTGGAGACCACATCTAAGACTGAACCTTTTGAACTCCTTTACTCAGCCACCACATACCACACACCACTAACACAGGATGATTGGCTCCCATTGCTCTTCATAACCTCAGTTCTGCACCACTCTCCTTGTACCTCACTTTGAACTGCTTCCAAATATCCCAGTTATGTAGATTTGCTACCCATTTTTTTTCCACTACTTTCCCCTGAGGATACTTTTGTATAACCTGTTACAATAAACACGGTATTATTTACACCAGAGTTTCTCAGTCTTGACACTATTGACATTTTGGACCACATAGCGCTTTGTTATGGGGGCGCTGACGCTGTGCACTGTACAATTTTTAGCAGCATCTCTGACCTGTACCCACTAGATACCATAACACCACTCGTCCCAAATCTTGTCAATCAAAATGTCTCCAGACATTGCCAAATATTCACTGGTAGGCAAAGTCAATCACCCCCATTTGAAAACCACTGGTTCACCATGACATTTATTTATTTATGCATTGATCCATTCAATAAAAGTCTATCAGATGCATGTTTTATGTCAAGTACTGGACTACAACAATTAAGAAAGGTGTAGTGTTTGCCCTCTCCTATCCTGAAGTCTAGTTATAAGTGTGGACAAGTAAACTGTCAATTACAATTTAATATATAAAATATTATCACAGAGGTAGGAACAAAGTGCTACTGGAGCATAAAGAGCAAAATATTACTAAGGCACCTAACCAAGTTGGCCGGGGGGGAGGGACGGGGGGGGAGGGGAGGGAAGTCCAGCTTTTCACAGAGGAAGAGGCACTTAAGCTGACACCAAAAAGATAAGTGGAAATGAGTTCAGTGAAAAATAAAAAAGGGACAGAGTGTTCCGGGCAAAGAGAACAATTAAGTGAAAGCCTGTAGGTGAGAAAGCAGGTCAACATTACTGAGGCACTGAGAACTGTAAGCAAGGACCAAGTCTTATGTTTCTTATTAAGGAGTTTTGACCTTATCTTAAGGATAGTGGTGAGCTATGCTCTTGCTCTTCGGTACAGTAACTGTGGTTAGCTGACTTTTGTAACTTCAGATTTAGTCTTTCCAATGTAAGTCAGTGTTGAATACATGTACACCAGCCCAAAACTTCTCCAATTTCTCTCTTTTACCAGGAACAAAACAAACGATCAATCTTCCCAGTCTATCCATTAACATATGTGAAATTATCTCTGTAATTAAAGCTAAAGCTATCTTAAATTTTTCACTATTATAAAAATAATTCTAAATTCCTTTTTTTTAATAGATTTTATTTATTTGAGAGAGAGAGAGAACAAGAGAGAGAGGGAGCATGAGCATGGGGGAGAGGGAGAAGCAGGGAGCCTGACAAGGGGCTCCGTGGGACCATGACCTGAGCCAAACACAGAAACTTAATCGACTGAGCCACCCAAGCACCCCCAAATAACTCTAAATTCTAAAGATACTGCATGTGGTTGTAACCAGAGTATCAAGTTTTCTGTGTACTAATTAAATTAACGTTCAAAAAAAGTTCTTTAAGAAGATAAAGCAAGTGCATAAAGATAAAGCAAGTTAACTTGCCATCTATATACAAAACTAAGCACAAAGCAAATCAGTGGCATATCAGGTTTGGACAAAGCTTGCTGACTTCCCCCCCTCCAAGACTTGATGTGTTAGATGGTCTAGAATTCAGTTGGGAATTCCTGAATTATAAAGACTTTTTTTTTAAATTAAGTGCCTAATATGTTTATTACATAAGCACTAGATTTGGTTCTTTGTGTGAATTAAAAACATTAAATAGGCAGGTGATGATTGTTCAATATACCACACAACTAAAGACATTTAGCATGAGAAAACAACTTGATGTGACTTTGAGTAATATCTGAGTCACATAAAGAAAGTCAAATGAATGCTCAACATATTGGGAGAATTTATTTATTTATTTTTTTTTCAAGCAGTGACTGTGTTTTAACAGAATCTGTTTTTGATAGAATCAGTTTGGAATTTGAAGGATGAAAAATGGTAGGGTTGCTTTGCTATTTAGTATTCTTACTCAAAGCTTTGTAGAATATGTCTATTTGCAAGTAAATAAGTTTGAATTCATTTCCTCCTTATCATCTGTTCACTACAGCATAAAAGAGGGGAAAGAAAGCTCTGGGAAAAATACAGCAGGGATGAACTTTCCCTCCAGTTCTGTAAGGAGCCACGTTTACTTCTAGAGAAGTCGGTCAGCGATCTCTACCTTTGAACCTTACCACACTTCAAAGCAATTCTTGTCAATTGATTTTTCTCTCCCAGGTAAAAGAAAGTTACTGGAATTGTAATTTCCCATAAATTCTTTCTCTTACATTTTTAATTCTAAATGTTTAGAAAGCCTTTCAAGTGCTGGAAACCTGAACTTCCTTCCCTGAAACTCTTATTTCTGTCTAGTTTTCTTTTAAGAAATGAAATTATTTTTTAAAAAAATTGTATTTATTTATTTGAGAGAGAGAGAATGAGAGAGAGAGAGAGAGAGAGCACATGAGAAGGGGGAGGGTCAGAGGGAGAAGCAGACCCCCTGCTGAGCAGGAAGCCTGATGCAGGACTCGATCCGGCAACTCCAGGATCATGACCTGAGCCAAAGGCAGTCACTTAACCAAATGGAGCCACCCAGGCGCCCCATTAAGAAACGAATTTAAATATCACAGCAGAGTCCTTAAAAATGAACAACTGTATGACCCTTTTATGATATTATCTGTTGTCTAGGTTTTAGAAAGGATCACATCCTTTCTAAGTGGTTATATCTAAATATCTAGTTAAGATTATAAAACCTACCAGAGGAAGATTGGAACTTAATTCTTTGTTCCTAACATTATTTAAATTTTCAACAGTATTCAACAAAAGTTAAGTTACAATTTAAAATACTAAATTTAAACGATATTTTGTCACAATTATAATTGTTTTTAATTTAGCAAGATTGGACTTGATTTTAAAAAAGAGAAAAATGAAGAAATAATACAAGAGTAAGAAGGAAGAGAGGAGGGAAAGAAGGAAGAAAAGAAGGAGGGGAGGAGGAAGGATGAAGAAGGGAGAGAAAAAGGGAGGGTAATACAGTTTTTGTTGTAATTCGTAGAAGCTACAGGGTGACAATCTCCACTGAGACTTAGAGTCAATGAATAATGCATGAATGCAGAGATTCCTGGCCAGAAAAATAAAATTCAATCTGAGTGAATATAATAATCCTTAAAGAAAGAAAGTTTCCATCATAAATTGGTGGAGGATATGGAAAAGCAGGAGTGTTCTGTCATGAAATTCTTAAAAGTGAAAATTGAAAGAGCAAAAACTGAGGTTGCCCAGCCAAGCTTCATCCAAGGAAGAAAGCATGCTAACCAATTACACTTATAGTACTACAATCCTATGAAAAATGCTCCCCCTTTCAGGGAGATGGATACATGAGACTAAAGAAATTTCTATCTAAATCTCACTGCTCTGATTCCAATTCCAAATGGATGTGCCTATAGGTCAATACTCCGGTCACGCCAATACTTGTGAATATTGTTATGCTAACAATTATATGCTATACATCAATCTCATGATTCTGGTTAATGGAAATTCATCACACCAGTGGCTAGCCCATCCACTTTCAGAGTTAACTATACAAGATTTAGGATTACATACTTATCAAAATAATAAATGCCACCTGTGAGTCCTCTTGGCCAACAACCAGCTAGTCTTTCTCAAGTGGACACCTTGACCATTATATTGTCTATTTGCTCTTTTCATTTGAAATTTCTACATCTAACACTCACCCATTTCTTCTGAACATTAAGCAGTCTGGAGAAACCATAAATACAAATAATATGTGCCCTTTCTGGATGCAGGAATAAGTGATGATATCAGTTTATTCATTCATCTTTTAAACATAACTCCCTCTTTGTGCCAGATTCTTTTGTAAGTACTGGAAATGGGCCATTCCCACCTTGAAACAGTTCACAACCTAGCAGGGGAGACAGAAATGTGCATTAATGTGGTAGACTATGAAAACACTACAATGGTGGTTGTTGAAGTGAAATTGAAGCAAGTGGAGAACCAAAGACTTTATCAAATATTCTGTTGCATTTTCTATCTCATGTACCAATGATTTGCAGTTCTTGTACTTAGAGATTCTCCAACTTATGCCCAGATATTTATTTATTTATTTATTTATTTATTTATTTATTTATTTATTTTTATTATTATATGTTCAATTAGCCAGCATATAATACATCATTAGGTTTTTTTTAAAGATTTTATTTATTTATTTGACAGAGAGAGAGGCAGCGAGAGAGGGAACACAAGCAGGGGGAGTGGGAGATGGAAAGCAGGTTTCCCATGGAGCAGGGAGCCGGATGCGGGGCTCGATCCCAGAACCCTGGTATCATGACCTGAGCCGAAGGCAGACGCTTAACGACTGAGCCACCCAGGTGCCCCAATACATCATTAGTTTTTAATGTAGTGTTCAACGATTCATTAGTTGCATATAACACCCAGTGCTCATCACCACATGTGCCCTCCCTAATACCCATCCCCCGGTTACCCCATCCCCCCACCCCCCTTGCTTCTGTAACCCTTAGTTTGGTTCCCAGGGTCCAGATTCTCTCATGGTCTCCCTCTCAGATATTTTGTATGCAAAGATTTTCACTAAAATTTAGGGAAAACCTTTTTCTGGGGGTAAAATTTATGTTGGAAAAACTGACAATAACATGTGACCCTTACTCTCACATTTATTTGTATCCATCAATTTGCTTTGGAAATAACCTGCCTACTAGCAAAAGAACTTATCTGTGTTCCCAATTGGAACTCAGACATATTTCTAATATAATCCACAGGAAAGCAAACACTATGTTTTGTTTACCATTACATCCATAGGAACTGTAACAATGCCTGGCACATATAATAAGTTCAATATAACATAGGAACTATAACAATGCCTGGTACATATAAGATGTTCAATATAACCTATTCAATGTATGCACAAATATTTAAGCATATTAAAAGCTCAAGATCCTAGGTAGTAAATGCCACAGAAGGTTGAAGCTATACCTTGCCCTTGTGGAACTAATCTAAGCAAAATTAGTTATGCACAATTATTAGGCTATTTTAATAAATATAAATAATATCTAATAATGAGAGGTAGGCAAAAACTACCGGCCTATGCTCTGAAGATTTCTCAATACATCAGGTGTTCTACTACAATGAGAGTAAGTCTCAGACTGAATTCTACCACACATTCAAACATATATTACCAAGGAGGCACAGAAATAGTCAAGTTCCAGTTCTCTGACGTCATAGGAACCTTCCACGAAAGGTTTACTGGAGAGAATTGCATCAATATTTAGTAACAGGTGTCAACTAAATTTCTAGTCAGAAGCAGAAGACAGACTCCTCAGTTAATGGTTACGCATAGAAACAAAGAGAATCCTAGACCCAGGGCACCACTCTGAAGAGTATAGGCCATGGTTTCTAATGTTGACATTACTAATATTTTGGGCCAATAATTCTTTGTTGCGGGGGGAGGGAGAGCTAAAGAGTGGGAAGTTTCTGTGCATTGTAGAATTTTCAGCAACATCCCTAGCATCTACCCACTAGATGTCAGTAGCAGCCCCTTTTCCCGGTTGAGAAAACCAAAAATGTTGACATAAAATGCCCCCTAATCAAGAACCACTGGTCTAGTCTGCTTGGTTCACTGGACATTCTGTCTCTCTTTATGTACGTCACAGGTACCTATGCAATATTTCGAACCAACCCGTATATCTTGAACACTCTGATTTCACCAATGAGAACTCATTTCAACGTTCCATGTGTTATAATTAGGACACCTACTGGTACTGATCAAGATCTGGATCGGGCGAGTCCTAGTAGCAGGTGCCTCTGGAGAATGTTCTCCTGATTAGATTCTTTCAAATGCTAACTAACCGCTTGTCTGAGTGTATGCCTGATTAGAGTATTTCAAATGCTAACTAACCATCCCTCTGACTTCAAATAAAATTAACACTTGGTATCTAATTTAGACCCCATGTTGGTAGTACTTACAGGCACTTTACAGAGGCAACCACTGGAAAACATAAAGGCTGAACTCTCAGGGAAAAAGTAATAAAGTTGATAGCAATAGTGCAAACACATTGAACAACACAAGTACACGTGCTATAATCCTGTTGGGAGAACAGCTAGATGTAGCATGTTTTACATCTTCTCTCCCTGAGTCCTGCCCAATTAAAATGATTTTGCTGGTGCACAAACATATTCATTATAGCAGATTTTCAGTTCAAAGAATGAAGTATGGGTAAAATTTTTTTTTTTAGAGCAATGTTTGGATAATGAGATCTGAATAGTGAAGGATTATCTGTATATAGGATGCCTTTCTTTACACCATCATGTTCCATGAATCAAATTTGAGAAGTATTGTAGTTTTAGATTATTTTAATTTTGGGTTTTGTTATAAAATGATGATGATGCTGACAAAAGACAGATAGTCCCCACTTTTCGGTGTACAAAATACAGGCAAAAATAGGGCAGGTCAAATCAAGTGAGTCCAATTAAATAATCACAGCCCAATGGAGGTATTTTAAGATAAATTATGCCCCTGGGCAGGGTAGTAGAGATTTTATGCCTGACCCATTGAGAAAAGAAAGAGGGAATCAGAAAATGAGTCAGAGAAGGAAAAGAGGGCAATTGATACATTTGTCAAGGCACATACCCCTTTCACATACACTGTTCATCTCTGAACAGTGCACCTCGGCCTGCTGATCCACCCAGGGAAGAACTAAAAACATTAAAGATCTAGGTGACCCAGAGGCCTTGTCTCTGAGAATATAATAGTCTATAAACACAAAGGACAGCACCCACCTGGAAAGAGATCTAGTGGAACATCTTAAGAGAAATAGGAGCAAAATCTACCTAATAGATAGACTTATCTACACAAGACATTATATTGACTTGTACTGACTTACATGTTTGGGGGGTGGGATATAATAAACACACTCCTATAAATTGGTGAGGAGAGGGAGGAAACCTTATTCTTCTCATCTCATATTTTCCTGAGTCTCTCAACTCCCTCATTACTCACTCCTTCTCCCCATAAAAAGAGGAATGACTTAACTAATTAATGCATCTGGGAAAAGAAATAAGTTTGCTTGACTTAACATGTTTGGTTTTTCTCCTTTGAACCTTCCTACCAATAGAGAGAAAACACTCTGGGATGCTCTCAATCCTATGGGAAACCCATAGTGCTAAATTACCATCGTCTAGATGCATCACTTGCTGAATGGTTAAGTCAGGAGTGATGTGTTAAGAAACTATTATGGCAGTACATCTACACTACAACCTTCAATCCAGCTTTCACCTGTTATGAAGCAGATATCTTCATTTCTGTCTGCTCCCATGTCTATGTCTCAGTTAGCTCTGGATTCAGAAAGATAATAGAATAGTAAATATTTGCCAAATCATTAATAGAATAAAACACAAGAAACTTTGAGAAATAGAAAAAAGGACTATCATAGGAAGACCAAAAACAACACTTCAATATTGAGGTTTCTGGTGTGATCAGGTCAGGTGGCTCTAAAGTTTAATAGTTTAGAAAGAGTTAAGTGGGATTCTGACACTGTAGTTCCCAGCAGCTTATTGTAGCTTTACCCGCAGATGAAAGGCTAAATTCTTTTTTTTTTCTTTAGGTTTTATTTATTTGTTTGTCAGAGAGAGAGAGCACAAATAGGTGGAGCAGCAGGCAAAAGGAGAAGCAGGCTCCCACTGAGCAAGGAGCCCGACACAGGACTCGATTCCAGGACCCTGGAATCATGCCCTAAGCCAAAGGCAGGCGCTTAACCGACTGAGCCACCCAGGCTAAATTTTATGTTCATTAAGTTTATCAACAGACTAGAAGTCACCATACACACACACACACACAAACACACATGTACATACACATGCACCCATACGATATAATAGTTTTAAATTGGATCTCATTTATTAACTTTATAATCCATGACTGTGAGACCTTATTATATAGGAAATGTTCCATCTTCTTCAGTTGATATATATAAATAACTCAGGAAAATTATTGGGAATACAACAGCTATGTAGGCAATTTAAAAAAAAAAAAACTGTTCCTGGAACAATCTGTCTCTGGAAATCATATTTGCTCAGAAAAAGAAGAGATTGAATTAGCTGTGCAAAATATACTTAGACAGAAGCATGATAATGAAAAAACAATGAAGGAAGGCAAGAAGCAAGCAAGAGATTGACCTAGGAGAAAAGGATGAGATTTTGGAAACCATACTGAATGTATATAAATGGGAAAAGGAATGGACCCAGGTCTAGTTGCTCTTAAAGAGAGGATATGTAAAGGAGAAGGTGTTTAGTTATTACCAGATCAGACAGTGTGACTGAGTCTTAAGAGTCTGGCAAAGGAAAAGACCCAAGTCCTCAGCAAACTGGCCCCCAAGGGAAATCCAGATCCCAAAATATGCAGAGTGACTTCTTTTTAAAACATCAGAGAAATAGAACCTATAATAAAAACAATTACAACTTAATTTCTGTGGTAGCAGAATAATGTCCATCTTCTAAGATATCCATGCCTTACTCCCCAGAACCTGTGACTATATTATGCTATATGGCAAAAGGGACTTTGAAGATATTATTAAGATTATGAACCTTAAAATAGGGAGATTTTTTCCTGGAATATCCAGATTGGCCCAACCCTTAAAATTAGAATAGGAAGGCAAAAGAGTCTGTCAGAAAGATGTGGCAGGAAAGACAGAGCAGAATCATGGAATCATGGCAGCATGAAAAGGATTCAAGGCACCATCGCTGGTTCTGAGATGTAGAGGCTATGAGCAAGGACTGGAAGGAGGCCTCGAGGAGATGAGGACAGCTTTCAGCTTACAACTGGAAGGAAATAGGGATCTCAGTCCTACAACAGCATGGAATTGAATTCTGCCAACAATGCAAATAAGCCTGGGAACAGATTCTACCCACAGAGTCTCCAGGTGGGAACACAGGCCTGCTGACACTTTGATTTCAGCCCTGTGAGACCTACAGCAAAGGAAACAGCCAAACCACTCTGGGACCAGACCTTTGGCCTACAGACTGCGAGAGTAAATTTGGGTTGTTTTAAGCTGCAGAGTTTGTGGTAATTTATTACAGCAGCAGTAGAAAAATAATCTAACATTCCTTAAAGATTGGGACAGAAATAAAAAGTAAAAGAGACAATTTAGTGATTTGACAAGATCAGTGAAAAGCACACAAAGCATGAATGGTTTAATATCAGGGAGACGTTAGGTAGGCACACAGGTATTTACTGTGTTTTGGGAACATTCTCTAAATATTTATGGATTTAAAAGTCTTTGCAGGAGGCACAGATAAACTAAGGCATAGGCAGCCAAGCAGAAGTTCCATTTCCAGTCAAGATGGAGACAGGGATATAATTTATCCTTTTGCCTAAAACATCCAAAAAATGGACAAAATATCTGAAATACCGGTCTTCAAGACACTGAATATTAGACAATGAGGGTTCAGGGTAGGGATGCCAAGAGTTGGGAAACAAATTAGGTATTCCCTACACTGTTGCTCCCGCTTACTGCCTTGAGAGGGTTTTCAGGCTGCAGCATAGGAGGGGGCATCCGGGAAAAGCCCAGTTGGCTCCCTGACTTGAGAGGACAGAACTCAGACTCCTAGGTGACCAAGGCAGCTTTGAAGGACAGAGCTCCATTGGGAAAAGAATTGTACAGAGAAACAACTTCAGAAAACAGCAGAGGGTCCCTGTCAAGTATTTGCCTGAGTACTAACCAACCATTAATGTAAGAAAACTACCTGAGGCCAAGAAAAGAATTACCAAGGGGATTAGTTGTGCCTATGTCCAGAATTCACACAGGCCCAGAAATATCAATGGCTCCCACCAGCCAGAGTGGAAGGCTTCATGTTTCACAGGACATCGGGTAGAGTACACAAAAAGATCTTCCCTCAGTATTGGAGAATGAGTAGCCTTAGACTAAGAACTGCTAACATATCTTAAAAGTAAGATTTGAAAGAATCAAACTGTTTTCAAGTAACTTTACTGCATGTAAAACAAAGCTCAAAAATATTTGTTAGGAATACAAAAATATCCAGCACTTTGACACTCCCCCATCAAAAGATGGAGAGTCAGTTTCTCCTCTCCCAACGTGGGTGAACTCCCTTTGTGAGCGCCTCTGTAAATACAAATGTAGTGGAAATAATGCCACATGACACCCAAGGCTAGATCATAATAGACCATGGGCTTCCACCTGGATCTCTCCCTTTTGGAATGCTACCCTTGGAACCCAACTACCATGTTGTAAGGAAGTCCAGGCCATGTGAAAAGATGATTTATTGTTGTTTGAAAAATCAGCCAGCATCAACTGCCAGACATATGATTGAACAAGTTAAGTCTTCAATGATTCCAATTCCTTTGCCTTTGAGCTGTCCCAGATGACACTAAGTAGAACAAAGGTGAGCCAACCCAATCAAGGCCCAACAAAATTGCAGATCCTTGAGCAAAATAGATGTAGTTGATGGTTTTTACCCACTAAGTTTTGGTGTGGTTTGCTATGCAACAATAGATAAATGGAACAATTCTTTTTTGGATTCAGTTTTCGGAACAAGTTTGTCACATTCACCACTTTTACATATTTCTATTTAATCAAATGTAAGTTTGATCAATCAAACAAAAATATATAATTTCTAAGCCTTTAATGCTCAATTAGGAAATACAGGATTTCCTCTTCTTTTAGTAATTTCAGTAGAGTGTGTCTTAGTGGCAGTCATTTGGGACAATATTCTCAGGTACCTGATAACCTCTTTCAAAATTTACTTTCAGATACATACTTTGTAATTTTAGGAAATTTTTCTTAAATTTCATATTCTGGTATTTATTCTTTCCTTGCTTTGATTTTTCTTCTTAATGGACTGCTATTATCCCTATATTAGATTTTCTTTGTCTATCTTCAATATCTGTTACTTTCTCTCAAATCTTTTATTTTAAAGTTCTTTTTGCTTTAAAAATTTTTTCTCCTTTTTGCCTTATATTTCTCTTACAGCATTATTTGTTATGTTTATTTAGTCTTGTATTCCTTGAATTTAATCTTCATTTTTAAAATGATTTTTCTTCAATTTCCAATTCTTATATTCTGTCACTTCCCTTCTTACAATTTCTAATTCTTACTTACATTATTTTTAATAACTTGTATCCTTTTCTTAATGTCTATTAACTTATTTTTAATCAGTAGGTTATGACTTTCACCTCTTTTATGGACATATCTTTTTAGCAGGCTTATATTGTCTGTAAAAATGCTATTCTTTTTATTTTCTTTTATTTTTGTAACAACTTTTTAAGACTTAACCTCAATAGTTTCTGGGTATTTTGTGTAAAATTGGTTTTCATGAATTTTTAGAATTCAGCTATGCTTTTAGAGTTCCATGTTCTGTTGTTTGTATACTGTTAAATAATAAGGCAGTTTGCTGAGATTTCCTGTCTCTGTCTCTTCCCCAAATCTTATCTAAACATTGCCCTTTGGTCCTCTGGTTGTCTCTCTGTTGGCCAGCTTTTAATCCACTCTAAACAGTTTCTCCTTGGTGTGGGATCTTGTCTTGAAAGGGAATTCTAGCTGGTCAATTTTAAGAGTCTAAAGGCCCTAGGCCTTTCTAATGCTTTTAGGCCTTACTGTGAAGGCCCCAGCACTCTTTTTGTTTGTTTGTTTTTTAAGATTTTATTTATTTATTTGTCAGAGAAAGAGAGAGAGAATGAGCACAAGCAGGGGGATCCACAGGCAAGGGGAGAAGCAGGCTCCCCACCAAGCAAGAAGCCGATGCAGGACTCGATCCAGGACCCTGGGATCATGACCTGAGCAGAAGGCAGACACTTAACTGACTGAGCCACCCAGGCATCCCCCCAGCACTCTTGACAGTGGGCAAAACCCAGTCCCAGTATCATCTGTGGTTCTGAGATTGCTGCTGCTATATTTTCCAGTGGATATTAATTGGTTATTTTAGGATCTCCTGTTCTCAGGTCCTTCAGACTCACCGTTGTTTTTCTCTGCTTTCTCCTGAACATAAGACAGTATCTTTTGTACGGTTGCTCTTGGTGGTTTGTACCTACTTCTACTTTTGGAATTCAAGAGACTATCATCCCACCTAGTTTTATTATAAATGTTGCCATGAATATTTTTGGTTTTGCCGTCTAGTTGCTGGGTTATTTCTATGTGGGGGTTTGGGAAGATCCAAAAGCCATCTCTATCTTTCTGTCAAATGATTTTTCAACAATATAATTTATGATGACACATCATTAGAGTTCAAAAAGGAAATATTTTTTCAGACTTCAAGTTAACACTACATGCCTAATGCCAAATAGTCCATGTATCAAATAGACTGATTGCAATAAGTAAAGGCAAGCTAACTTTATTTCCTAACATTAAATTTTTATTTTTTTAATTTTATTTGTTTATATGAGAGAGAGAGCAAGCAAGCGTAAGTGGGGGCAGAGGCAGAAGGAGAGGGAGAAACAGACTGCCCACTAAGTAGGGAGCCCAATGCTTCTCCTCCCCCCCCAGCCCCCCAACCCCCATTCGTGCTCTCTCTCACTGGATGTCCCTCAAATAAATAAATCAATCTTTTAAAAACAAATGTAGTTACAGGCCCATACACGTGCAGAAGTTTTGCCAGTTAAGGGAAATTAGCTTGATATTCTACTTCTAATTAACCTTTGTTTTCTTTACTCTTAAACTTGTACATGCAGGGACTTGTATAAAAAAAGGACGGGAAAAAAAAAAACACATAGGTGTTTGATGTTTGTTCACTTGTTTCCGTGTCAAAGAGGATGCTAAAGGGATCCTGGGGTGATGGAGGCCAAAAGCAGTTGAATGTCTCCAAGGATGTGCAGATCACAATGGTCAATAAATCCCTGTCCCTTTTGGTTCATTTGCAGAATAAGAAATGAAATAGGAAATGGATAACTAACATTCTCAGATTTGTTTATTCTAGAAAAAGATCTTCCTGGATATTAATATTAGCACACATGAATTGTGCTTTCAGTCCTTTGAGTTATACTCTTCTTGGATATAAAGACTGTATTTACTTTAGGTAAGCTTTAAGTAAGGCAAATCACACATGTACACATTCACAAACAGTATTTTTTAAGAATAATAATAACGCTAGGGGTGCCTGGGTGGCTCAGTTGGTTAAGTGTCTGCCTTCGGCTCAGGTCATGATCCCAGGGTCCTGGGATCGAGTCCGCATCGGGCTCCCAGCCTGATCGGTCTCCCTCTCCCTCTGCCTGCCTCTCTGCCTACTTGTGCGTTCTATCTCTCTGTCAAATAAATAAATAAAATCTTTAAATAATAATAATAAAGCTAATGCTTAAAATTCTAGGAAACTAAAAATGTGACTCAAAAAAATACACAGATTTTACAAGTAAAATAAAGTAAGTGGGAACAATATCTACAGGTGTTGTTATAAACATAGAAGGTGTTATTTACTCAGAAGTATCACAATGCTAGCTGTCTCAACCCAAAACAATCATCAACAGGTTAACTCTGTTTGACTCCCCTACCACCGGCTGGTGGAACTTGGAATCAAACCTAGGGATTAAACTGGCCAAGTGTGCACTCGAATCCAGTTATGGTTAAACTCCTTTCATTACTAAAAGATCAGAAAGCAGATATTACTCGTCTCAGGAATGTGAACAGAAGAGCATTATAGCAAGACCAGAAAAATGGGAAGGATTGGCAGAGATCAAATAGAATGCCCATTGTGGTACTGTTTTATCAACTATGTACTCAAGGAATTTGGGCTCCAAGATAGCATGATGTGGTTCCACTTAACACAGGACAGAATAATCTCTCCTGATGAGTCAGACTCGTGGGAGAGAATCCGTGTTGGGTTTGAAAACTACTTTAGAGTTTCTGCCAAGCAGCATCTTATACTAAAAAGATATATAATTATATAGAGTGACTAATTCATTTTTGCAGATCTCTTGGATGTTATATTAGATGGGGTTATATATTTACCTAATTTGTCTCCACCATTTGGATTGTGCCCTTTGAGACAAGGGCTGCATCACCTTCATCCTTTCATCTCTGTTATCTAATACAATGCCTGGAATATGTTAAGTACCCAATAAAAGTTTTTTGAGAGCTGAATAGGTAGATGAGTCTTTACTCAGAAAAGCTAGTGGCATCTGCAAATTTGAGTATTTCCCTGTGTGCTTTCAGGTGTTTGTGTAACTTCAAATGAAACTGCATGAGAATTGCTTTTTCTACCCAAAACTACCCTTCTCTTGTCCCCTTTGTTGCTTATTTTTATCTGTTTATTAAAAGTTAAGCTTGGGGCGCCTGGGTGCCTCAGTCAGTTAAGCATCCAACTCTTGATTTCGGCTCAGGTCATGGTTTCAGATCATGAGATAGAGCCTTGTATCAGATTCTGTGCTCGGTGCAGAGTCTGCTTGAGATTCTCTCTCTCCCTCTCCCCCTGCATGTGTATGCCCTCTAAATAAATAAATAAAATCTTCAAAAAATTAAACTTATCAAAGCATCATTGAATCTATGAATATAGTGTAACCATAGAGTCTTCTCAGCTTACAAATAAAAGTATCTGTGAAAATAGGGGCACCTGGGTGGCTCAGATGGTTAAGCTCTGCCTTCTGCTCAGGTCATGTTCCCAGGGTCCTGGGATCAAGCTCCGCCTGCTGCTTCCTCTGCTTGTACACACTCTCTCTCTGTCAAAAATAAATAAAATCTTAAAAAAAAAGTATCTTGGAAAATAGTAAGGGAGGTTATTCTTTTCAAAGGTTATGCTATGATTTATTTCCAAAGTGAGCTTATATTTCTTTAAAAACCTAGTCTTAAATTCATTTTTCATTTACTTTCAATACTTATGTACATTAAATCTGACCCAAATAATTTATTCATTCCTAGGTTACCAAATTATTCAGAGAATACCATCAGTTTATAACTCTCTAAACCTAAAATGTGGATCACCTCTAGATAGAGTTTAAGTATGGCACGTTCCCCAGAGTATTTCTTGGTAAAGATTTAAGCAATTGTTGAATATCTGTACTGTCTCCTTTCTAGCCCTCATAACAACTCCTACACAGTGACTATTGAGTAGTACTCCTTTGTGTTAGCAGCTGGCTTCCTTCTTTCAGTATATTTTAAGAACCGTCCTAGTTGCAAACTAAAGCTCTATTAAAGCATTCCTCAAATTCTTTTTGACTAATCTAAGATTTGGTTTCTACATGGCATGACTTGTAGAATATATAGTCATATATATATATATATACTTGTAGAATATATATAGTCATATATAAACCAGATATTAAATGGACCCCAAACAGATTTCCAAAATTAATTTCTAAAAAAAAAAACTTACATTTTTTATAGGATCACTTCTTGTGTATTTATATACAAGAATGCATATCATACTGAACATTCATCTTCTTAAACATTTAGTCTTCTTACTGACAATATGTAAGGGGTGTTACTTAACTCTCTAAGACAAAAGTCTAATCAAGTCATCTGCATTCTTTCCCACCTTGGGATTTGGCAGCTATGGAAGTTCAAAGAAAGTGAACACCTGGCTTTGGGCATGGGTGTTTTCACTGCAGGTACTGAAAGGTCCTGGGAAGGTCCAGAGAGGTGCAAGGGAAGGGAAGAGAGGAAAGAATACAGGAAGGAGAGGAGGGAAGCTGTTTCTGCAACCCCTTCTAAAATAAAGACTCTAGTGTTGTATATGTAAATAGATAGTCTAGGTTTTAGCTTTATTTTGAGTAATGTACAAACATCCTTTACAGTGTAAACATCTGCTGCCATTGTGAAGTCCTCAAGGAAAAAGACTCAACCATCAATGTCTTTCCCTACAATACCCACACATGGCTCCTCTCAAAAAATCCTTTCACAAAATAAAGGCCAAATATTCTCTTTTGTTTTTATCTTTGGTTGTTTGGCAGTTTGTAGACCTCTCCAAAAGCATTAAGGCATAAAGAAAAGTCTCCTTTCACCAAATTGCTTTGTTCTCCCTGGAAACTTTTCTGTTCTTTTAAGAAAACATTTTAGAATGCCCTTGTTTCAGAATTTTAAAGAAATATGAAATTTAAGTAACTAAGTTATCCTGGTGGATCACCAATCCAAAATTATTGCAGCTGTTTCTCAGTTTATCAGTCTCCCTAAAGACCATTAAGTACTATGTATGAACAACCACAATAGCTTCATCTTTAAATGCCCAGAAGCATAGCCCAGAAATTAAGATGGGAGTTTAATTTATTTCTTCTCCATTCAGCTCTTACTCTGTTTTTCCAGGGCTTTGTAAGCTGGTTTATTTTTAATTGCAATTATTCTAAGAAAAGAATTTTAAAGAAAAAAGAACAAGGATCTTTGCCATTAACTCTGCTTTCACACTTTTCCTTTCTCATTGTCCATGTCCTTTATTGCCTGTCAGGCTCTGCCTTTAAAGTGGGGGGGAGGGGCCAGGAAGGAGAGCCCCACCCTATCCAAACTTTTGGTGACTGCTTCCTCCTCTAAACTCCTATAGCACACATTATGTTAAACACTCACTTTGTTCTTAATATGTGTATTATACTTACTATTACTACACAACAACAAAAAAATTACCCCAAAACTTAGTGGCTTAAAACAACCACTTTATTATGGTCTAGGACTATGAAAGTCAAGAATTCAGATACCACACAGTGGGAATGGCTTATCTCTGTTCTACAACGTCAGCCTTTCAGCAGGGAGTTTCTTAATGGCTGGGGGTTACAATCATCTGGAGGTGATTTCACTCACATGTCTGATGGTTGCTACTGGCTCTAAGTTGCTACCTCAGTGGGACTTAAGCAGGGGCTGTCAACTGAAGCACCTATTTGAGCCTCTCCATGTGGGCTGGGCTTCCTCACAGTATGATGGCCTAAGGGTAGCAGTGGTCTTCTGTCTGGAGGCTCCCTGCTTTAATAGTAAGCAAGGCAGAAACTACGGTGAATTTCATGTCCCAGCTTCTGTAGGTATACAGCAGCATTTCCTCTGCATTCTCTTGGTTATGAGCAAATCCGAAATCTAATCAGATTCAAGGGAAGGGACATACACTCCCCCTCTCAGCGGAGCGCCAAATAATTGGTGGATATATGTTTTTAAACTGCTACAATATGTTTCCTTACGTTATTACTTTTTATGTCTATTTCCTGGCTTTTCAGCTTCATATTGTTCTAAGCTGATAGGGTTGACAGAAATAACAAGTAAAAATATGGAATTCCCCAGGGAGCCTAAGTGGCTCAGTTGGTTGAGCCTCTGACTCTTGGTTTCAGCTCAGGCTGTGATCTCATGGGTCCATGGGTTGTGAGATTGAACCCCACAATGGGGTCCCCACTCAGCGAAGAGGCTGCTTAAAGATTCTCTCCCTCTGCCTTTCCCACCACTCGAGTGTGCACTCTCTCACTGTCTCTCAAATAGATAAATCTTTAAAAAAAATACAAGGAATCTTCCTAAATTTGAATTTCAGATGAATAATTTTTTAGCATAGAAAGATAGATATCTCCAACCCAATATTTAGGACATATTTAGACTAAAAAATTATTTGTTGTTTATCTGAAATTCAAATTAAAATGGATAGTCCCTTATTTTATCAGATAATCCTACTAAAGCATATCTCAGTGCTATGGGTATCAGAGAGGTTCAGTTGTACTTGTTATTGATACAAATATTTTTATCTGATTATATTGCTGAATAGCTACATATATCAGATCACTAGACTCTACTCCCTGTATAGGAATCATAAAGTGAAACTTCATATTCTACACCCAGATCTTCAGGTTGCTACTTCAGTATGGCAGGGAAGTCCCTTAGAGCCTGATCTGGGTATACAACCCTTCTTCACATCTACAAATAAAATAAGTCATTAAGTAAAATTTTTCAGATTTTAGAGTTGCCATCACTGGAAATTAGATTTGAAAACTCTGCAGCAGAGTTCTCTTAAGTTTTTAAAATAAAATTGGACACTTTTATAGAGTTTGTTTTAAAAATAATAATAATTAACACTATTTCAAAATGTTCATGCTTTCTCGTATCGTCATCAAACAGTTGTTTTTCTTCTGTTTTGGAATATCCATTTTCTGAAAGATTTTTTTCCAAACGTGCTATAAAATTTTCATAATAGAGAACCCTTAGTGGGCCTCCAGAATTAGTATAAGTTCATAAATTTTAAGCCCTATTTAAACACTGAGTACATAAAGGTCATACAATGACTATTTTGTGAGAATTCACATTTTCATCTTCATATTTGCTTAGCTGTGAGAAAAAGATTTGAGTGTCTACTGAACTCTTATCATTTATTATCATTATTAATAAACATATGTCATCAGTAAGTTTGTTTACAAAAATTAGGTTCTTTGGAAGTCAGATTTAGATGACATAGAAAGATCACTATATTGTGCACCTGAAGCTAATATAATATTGTATGTTAACTCTACTGGAATTAAAATAAAATAAAATAATTAAAATAGATGACATAGGAAGAGTTTAAAAAGAGATAAAGCACCTTGCATAATATAAAGAAACAGGGAATGGGCAAGATTGAGTTGCTGAGACAGGGTGGAAAGAGAAGAGGTCATAGAAAGAGAAGTTAGCCCAGCAATGCAATGGAATACATGTGCCCTATGAGGAAAGATGACCAATTAAAAAAAGATATAGAAATTAAACAATGTTTCATAGGTTGTTTAGAAATTGGCTTAATAATCCTCCTTTCTGTTTCTTTGCCTTTGAGTATTCCCCTCCCACACTGATTCTGGGCTTGGCCATGTGTCTTGCTTTGGTCAATGGCAAATCTGACATAAGCAGAAATTTGGAAAGTGATTATTAAAGGCTTATGTCTTGCTACTTTTCAGAATTCTGTTGCTGCTATCATGTTAAAAGCCAAGGTTAGTCTGCTGGATGATAAAAGACACATGGTCCAATCATCCCCATTACCACAGCCAATAGCCAACATCAACTGCCCAATAGATGAGAAAGGCTATCCTAGAACACCCAACCCACAGGTGGTTGTACAACTACATGGTCAACCCATAGACTCAGGAGCAATCATAAAATGATTGTTGCCTTAAAGCAGTGAGGTGATTTGTCATGGAGGATAATCTAACAGATATAAATATCTATAATCTGATTTTAAATGGTATGCTGTCCCATGATATAAACTTTTTTGTCCTAAATATCCAATAAAAAATTTCTAGAGACCATGTTGATGATAATTTGGAAGCAGAATAAAATTGGGCAATGGTGGTAATTGAGAGACAGAATAATTGGACAACATAATATGGGAAAAGAATTAATATAGGCAGAAGATAAATAGTACAATAGACAAAGAGGATAAAATAACATCTAGAACTCAAGCCAGTAGTAACTGGCTTTCATGAAACTGAAGCTATAAAAAAGGACACTGGATTAGAAGTTGGAGCCAATTTTGTCAAGAAATTGATAAAGAATACAAGATAACCCATTAGACCTATTGAAGATGCTGACATGATGTTATGCTAAAAAAAAAAAGACATGATGGGGAGGCTAAAAGATTAACCATACCCATGGCTGTAACTGAGGTATACCGTGTCTTTTCTTGCTTCTAGAAGTTCTTTTACCTTTCCTGTCAGTATTTGTTTAAGAATTTATCATTGAGTTGGCTGATACTCACCCCATGAAAATGGTATTAACTATGACCACACTGGTAACCAGAGGAAGGTAGGATAGGAAGGGTGAGTTGACGTTTATTAATAGTTATCGAATGCAGGTAAGGGACTCAAGTAAAATGCAGACTGCAAGAGTAGCAAAATAGAAGGTTAATTGTCTGTATGAAGCAAGTTGCTGAAGGTTTATTTTGTTCAACAAGATGTGGCCTTCAGTTTTAAAGACAAAACTCAGGTTAACATTATCCAAAAATGTAAATTCTATACCAAGAAAGAGACAGAATATTAATAATATTTTAAACTGCAGCAATTTAGAGGTACCGGGGTGGCTCAGTCGATTAAGCATCTGCCTTTGGTTCAGGTCAAGATCTCTGGGTCTTGGGATCAAGCCCCGCATGGATCTCCCTGCTCAGTGGGGAGTCTGCTTCTCCCTCTGCCCCTCCCCCTGCTCCTATGTTATTCTGCTCTCTCTCTCCCTCTCTTAAGTAAATAAATAAAATCTTTTTAAAAAATAAATTAAAAAATAAAACTACAGAAATTTAAACCTCTATAATTTTACAGAGTGATATCTACATCCCCATTTCATTCTGAAATATTTGAAAACACATAATATTCATTGAGTTAAAAATAAACCAGTTTTCCCTTTCCATGCTACCCAGGGAAGGGTCCATGTGGCATTGTTTTGCGTTCCCATCATAGCATAAAGGGAAATTTTCACAATGTCTGGAGCCCTTGATGTCCTGCATGAAGGAGGAAGATGTCCTCAAATTCCTTGCAGCAGGAACCCACTTAGGTGGCACCAACCTTGACTTCCAAATGAAACAGTACATCTACAAAAGGAAAAGTGATGGTATCCACATCATAAATCTGAAGAGAACTTGGGAGAAGCTTCTGCTGGCGGCTCCTGCTATGGTTGCCATTGAAAACCCAGCTGATGTCAGTGTCATATCGTCTGGGAATACTGAAGTTTGGTGCTGCTGCTGGGGCCACTGCCATTGCTGGCCGCTTCACTCTTAGAACCTTCACTAACCAGATCCAGGCAGCCTTCCAAGAGCTGAGACTTTTGGTGGTTACTGATCCCAGGGCTGACCACCAGGCTCTTACAGAGACATCTTATGTTAACCTGCCTACCATTGCTCTGTCTAACACCGACTCTCCTCTGCACTATGTGGACACTGCCATCCCTTTCAACAACAAGGGAGCTCACTCAGTGGGTCTGATGTGGTGGAGGCTGGCCAGGGAAGTTCTGCACATACCTGGCACCATTTCCCATGAACACGCATGGGAGGTCATGCCTGATCTCTACTTCTACAGAGATCCTAAAGAGCTTGAAAAGGAAGAGCAGGTCTCTGCTGAACAGGCTGTGACCAAGGAGGAATTTCAGGGTGAATGGACTGCTCCAGCTCCTGAATTCACTGCTTCTCAACCTGAAGTTGCAGACTGGTCTGAAGGCGTACAGGTGCCCTCAGTGCCTATTCAGCAGTTCCCTACTGAAGACTGGAGTGCCCAGCCGGCCACTGAAGACTGGTCTGCAGCTCCCACTGCTCAGGCCACTGAGTGGGCAGGAACAACCACTGAGTAGTCTTAAGCTGCTCTTCCACAAAGCAAACAAAATGGAAATAAGGTTGATAGAAAATAAACAGTTTCTAAAAAAAAAGTAAACCAGTTTTATAAAGTTTTATAAATAGATATATTCTAATATAAATTACATATTATTCCTAAAAATATAGTTTTCATAAATAAAATATTTTATACATTTTTCCTAAATAATACATGACCAGAACTATACATAAAGTGCCTATAAATTGTGGAGAATTTGCAAGAATACTACAGAATAAAAATTTAAAATTCATATTTGAAAATTATAATGAAATATAAGCAAATTTTATCTTAATTTTTTATTTGGAATACTTTTTGGTTAACCTATGGTGTCAATGCATTAAAATAGATATCCCACTTACACGTAGCAGTGTTTGGATAACTGGTCTAATTATTTCAAAGTGTTATCAGCTTTTCGAGCCATTACTAAACTAGCAATAGCAAATTTAAGATATTCCCAAGAAATTTCAAGAGGAAATTTGCTAATTCTTGAAAGTTTCCCAGAATACTAACTGAATGATTTTTATTTTAAACATGCTGTCAATCATTATAATTATCAGAGAAGACAAAGTTATATTCAGTGAAAAGAAAAAAGGCATTTCCTATGAAGAACCACCTAAAATGACAAAAGTAATCATTTGCTCAACTCAAGAATATGGAGAACACAGGGGGACGTTAAGGAAGAAAGAATCAATGAGAGAAGGTGTAGGTCTTCAAAAACCAAGTTTTTTCAACTTAATTTTTTAGAGCAGCTTTAGGTTCACAGAAGACTGGCGGGGGGAAGATACAGAAATTTCCTATTTACCACTTGTTCCCACACATGCATAGCCTTCCCTATTATCAACAACCCCTATCAGAGTGGTATGTTTGTTACATTTGATGGATCTACACTGAATATCATTCTCACCCAGAGCCCATAGTTTACATTAGGATTCACACATGGTGTTGTACATTCTGTGGATTTGGACAAATGTATAACGACATGCATCCAACATTAGAGTATCATACTGAGTATTTTCACTGCCCTAGAAATCCTCTGTGCTCTACCTATTCATCCCTTCCACTCCCTTAACACCTGGCAACCACTGGTCTTTTTATTGTCTCCATAGTTTTGCTTTTTCCAGAATATCATATAGTTGCAATCATATAGTATGCAGCTTTTTCAGACTGGTTTCTTGCACTTAGTAATATGCATGTAAGTTTCCTCCATGTGTCTTCATAGCTTTATAGCTCAATTGCTTGGAGAACTGAATAATATTCCCAAGTCTGGATGTATCACAGTTATTTATCCATTCACCTACTGAAGGACATCTTGGTTGCTTCCAAGTTTTAGCAATTATGAATAAAGTTGCTATAAACATCCATGTATAGTTTTTGTGTGAACATAATTTTTCAACTCCCTTGGATAAATACCAAAGAGTGGGATTGCTGGATCATATGGCAAAAGTTTGTTTAATTTTGTAAGAAACCACCAAACTGTCCTCCAAAGTGTCTGTACCATTTTGCATTCTCACTAGCAATATAGGAGAGTTCCTGTTTTTCCATATCGTCAGTAGCATTTATTGTTGCCAGCATTCTGGATTCTGGACATTCTAATAGGTGTGTAATGGCATCTTGTTGTTTTGATTTGCATTTTCCTGATGACATATGATGTGGACCATATTTTCATATGCTTATTCACCATCTGTATATCTTCTTTGGTGAGGTGTTTGTTAAAGTCTTTAGCCTATTTTTTAATATGATTGCTTGTTTTCTTATTGTTGAGTCTTAAGTGTTCTTTGTATATTTTGACTAGCAGTCTTTTATCAGAGAAGTCTTTTGCAAATATTTCCATGCAGCCTGTAGCTTGTCTCTTCATTCCCTTGATATTTACTTTCACAGAGCAGAAATTTTTAATTTTAATGAATCCCAGCCTATCAATTCTTTTTTTGTAGTTTCAAGTTTTTATTTGAATTACAGTTAGTTAACATACAGTGGAATATTAGTTTCAGGTGTAGAATTTAGTGATTCGTCACTTCCATACAACTCCCAGTGCTCATCCAAGTGCCCTCCTTAATCCCCATCACCCATTTAACCCATCCTCCCCCACCTCCTCAGCAAAGCCTGTTTGTTCTCTAGAGTTAAGAGTCTGTTTCTTGGTTTGCCTCCCTCTTTTTTTTTCTCCCATGTTCATCTGTTTGGTTTCTTAAATCCCACATATGAGTGAAATCATATGGTATTTGTCTTTCTCTGACTGACTTATTTCGCTTAGCATAATACCCTCTAGTTCTATCCACATCGCTGCAAATGACAAGATTTCATTATTTTTTATGGCTAAGTAATATTCCATTGTGTATACATACCACATCTTTCTCCATTCATCCACCGATGGACATTTGGGCTCTTTCCATAATTGGGCTATTATTGATAATGCTGCTACAAATATCAGGATGCATGTATCCCTTCAAATCAGTATTTTTGTATCCTTTGGGTAAATACCTAATAGTGCAATTGCTGGATCATAAGGTAGTTCTATTTTTAACTTTTTGAGGAACCTCCATACTGTTTTCCAGAATGGCTGCACCAGTGTACATTCCCACCAACAATGTAAGAAAGTTCCCCTTTCTCCACATCCTCACCAACACCTGTTGTTTCATGTGTTGTTAATTTTAGTCATTCTGACTGGTGTGAGGTGATATCTCATTGTGGTTTTGATTTGTATTTCCCTGATGATGAGTGATATTGAGCATCTTTTCATGTGTGTTAGCCATCAGGATGTCTTCTTTGGAAAAATGTCTATTCATGTCTTCTGCCCATTTTTTAACTGGATTATTTGGTTTTTGGGTGTTGAGTTTGATAAGTTCTTTATATATTTTGGATACTAACCCTTTATCAGAGATGTCATTTGCAATACCTTCTCCCATTCTGAAGTTGCCTTTTAGTTTTGTTGATTATTTCCTTCACCATGCAGAAGCTTTTTATCTTGATGAAGTCCCAATAGTTTATTTTTGTTTCCCTTGCCTCAGGAGACATATCTAGAAAGATGTTGTTACAGCTAATGCCAGTGAAGTTCCTGCCTGTGTTCTCTTCCAGGACTTTTATGGTTTCAGGTCCCACATTTAGGTCCTTAATCCATTTTGAGTTTATTTTTGTGTATGGTATAAGAAAGTAGCCCAGTTTCTTTCTTTTGCATGTTGCTGTCCAGTTTTCCCAACACCACTTATTGAAGAGACTGTCTTTTTTCCATTGGATATTCTTTCCTGCTTTGTCAAAGATTAGTTAACCATATAGTTGTGGGTCCATTTCTGCATTTTCTATTCTGTTCCATTGATCTATGTGTCTGGTTTTGTGCCAGTACCATACTGTCTTGGTGACTACAGCTTTGTAATATAACTTGAAGTCCAGAATTGTGATGCCTCCAGCTTTGCTTTCCTTCGCCTTTGCAGGATTGCTTTGGCTATTCGGGGTCTTCATGGTTCCATACAAATTTTAAGATTGTTTATTCTAGTTCTGTGAAAAATGCTGGTGGTATTTTGATAAGGATTGCATTAAATGTGTAGATTGCTTTGGGTAGTACAAACATTTTAACAATATTTTTTCTTCCAATCCATGAGCCTGGAATGTTTTTCCACTTCTTTGTCTCATCTTCAATTTCTTTCATAAGTGTTTTATAGTTTTCAGAGTACAGATTTTTTCTTTGGTTAGGTTTATTCCTAGGTATCTTATGGGTTTTGGTGCAATTTTAAATGGGGTCAATTTCTTGATTTCTCTTTTGACTGCTTCATTATTGATATATAGAAATGCAACAGATTTCTGTACATTGATTTCGTATCCTGCAACTTTACTAAATTCATGTATCAGTTCTAGCAATTTTTTGGCTGAGTATTTTGGGTTTTCTACATAGAGTGTCATGTCATCTGCACATAGTGAAAATTTAACTTCCTCCTTGCTGATTTGGAAGCTTTTTATTTATTTCTTTTTATTGTCTGATGGCTGAGGCTAGGACTTCCAGTACTATGTTAAATAAGTGGTGAGAGCAGACATCCTTGTCTTGTTCCTGACTGTAGGGGAAAAGCTCTCAGTTTTTCCCAATTTAGGATGATATTAGCTGTGGGTTTTTTGTATATGGCCTTTCTGATGTTGAGGAATGTTCCCTTTGTATCTACTTTGTTGAGGGTTTTTATCAAGAAAGGATGTTGTATTTTGTCAAATGCTTTTTCTGTACCTATTGAAAGGATCATATGGTTCTTATCCTTTCTTTTGTTAATGTAGTTTATCACATTGATTAATTTGCAAATATTGAAACACTCTTGCAGCCCAGGAATAAATCCCACTTGATTCTGGTGAATGATTCTTTTAATGTGCTGTTGGATTCGATTTGCTAGTATTTTCTTGAGAATTTTTGCATCCATGTCCATCAGGATATTGGCTTGTAGTTTTCTTTTATAGTGGAGTCTTTGTCTGGTTTGGGTATCAGGGTAGTGCTGGCCTCATAGAATGAATTTGGAAGTTTTCCTTCCATTTCTATTTTTTTGAATAGTTGGAGAACAGTGAGTATTAACTCTTCTTTAAATGTTTGGTAGAATTCACCTGTGAAGCCATCTGGCCCTGGACTTTTGCTTGTTGAGAAATTTTTTATTACTGATTCAATTTCTTTTCCGGTTATTGGTCTGTTTAAGTGTTCTATTTCTTTCTGTTTCAGTTTTGGTAGTTTATTTGTTTCTAGGAATTTATCCATTTCTTCCAGATTGCTCAATTTGTTGACATATAATTTTCATAATATTCTCTTATAATTGTTTGTATTTCTGTGGTGTTGGTTGTGATTTCTCCCCTCTCATTTGTGATTTTATTTACTTGGGTCCTTTCTCTTTTCTTTTTGATAAGTCTGGCTAGGGGGTTATCAATTTTATTAATTTTTTTCAAAGAACCAGCTCCTGTTTTCATTGATCTGTTCTACTGGGGTTTTCTTGTTGTTGTTGTTTCTGTATCATTTATTTCTGCTTTAATCTGTATTATTTCCCTTCTTCTGCTGGCTTTAGGCTTTGTTTGTTGTTCCTTTTTTTAGCTCCTTTACATGTAATGTTAGGTTGTATAATTGAGATTTTTCTCTCTTCTTGAGGTAGGCCTTTATTGTATATAATTCCCTCTTATGACTGTGTTTGCTGCATCCCAAAGGTTTTGGACCATCATGTTTTCATTTTCATTTGTTTCCATGTATTTTTGTTTCTTCTTTAATTTCCTAGTTGGTTCATTCATTCTTTAGTAGGATATTCTTTATCCTCCATGTATTTTTGCTTTCCAAATTTTTTCTTATGGTTGACTTCAAGTTTCATAGTGTTGTGGTCAGAAAACACGCATGGTTATGATCTCAATCTTTTTGTACTTGTTGAGGCCTCATTTGTGACCTAGTATGTGATCTATTCTGGAGAATGTCCCATGTGCACTGGAAAAGAATTAAGTATTCTGCTGCTTTAGGCTGAAAGGTTCTGAATATATCTGCTAAGTCCATCTGGTTGAGTGTGTCATTCAAAGACATTGTTTCCTTGTTAATTTTCTGCTTAGATGATCTGTCCATTGCTGTAAGTGGGGTGCTGAAGTCCCCTACTATTATTGTATTATTATCAATGAGTTCCTTTATGTTTGTTATTAATTGTTTTATATATTTGGGTGCTCCCAAGTTGGGAGCATAAGTATTTACAATTGTTATATCTTATTGTTGGATAGACCCCTTTGTTATGATGTAGTGCCCTTCTTCATCTCTTGTTACAGTCTTTGGTTTAAAATCTGGTTTGTCTGAAATAAGTATGGCTACTCACTTTCTTTTGATGTCCATTTGCATGGTAAATATTTCTCCATCCCTCACTTTCAGTCTGCAGATGACTTTAGGTCTAAAATGAGTCTCTTGTAGGCAACTTATAGATGAGTCTTGTTTTTTATCTATTCTGGCCCCTTATGTCTTTTGACTGGAGCCATTAGTCCATTTACATTCAGAGTAATTATTGATATGATTTTGGTGCCATTTTATTAATTGTTTTGTCCTTTCTGGAGATTCTCTCTGTTCCTTTTTAGGCTTTGTTGCTTTGGGTCTTTCCTTTCCATTCAAACAGTCCCCTTTAATATTTCTTGCAGGTCTGGCTTAGTGGTCCCAAGCTCCTTTAGTTTTTGTTTGCCTGGGGAACACTTTATCTCTCTTTCTATTCTGAATGATAGCCTGGCTGGATAGAGTATTCTTGGCTGCATATTTTTCCCATTCAGCACATTCAATATATCATGCCACTTTCTTCTTGCCAATGAAGTTTCTGTGGAGAGATCTGCTGTTACCCTCATTTGACTTCCCTTGTAGATTAGGGACTTCATTTGTCTTTTTGCTTTTAGGATTTTTTTTTTATGTAGTGTTCCATGATTCGTTGTTTACATATAACACCCAGTGCTCCATTCAATACATGCCCTCTTTAACACCCAACACCAGGCTAACCCATTCCCCCACCCCCCACCCCTCTAGAACCATCAGTTTGTTTCTCAGAGTCCACAGTCTCTCATGATTCAAATCCCCCTCCGATTTCCACCCCTTCATTTTTAATCTCTATTTTTTGCAAATTTAACTACGCTATGTCTTGGTATTAGCCTGTTTTTGTTGATTTCGATGGTTCTCTGTATCTCCTGGATTTGGATGTCTGTTTCCTTCCACAGATTAGGGAAGTTTTCAACTATAATTTCCTTTAGTAAACCCTCTGCCCCCTTTTCTCTCTCCTCTTCTGGGACTCCTATAATATGAATGTTATTATGCTTTATGGACTCACTGACTTCTCTAAGTCTACTTTCATGATCCAAGATTTTCTTTCCCTCTTTTGTACAGCTTCACTATTTTCCGTAATTTATCCTATATCACTTATTTGTTTCTCTGCTTCTTCCATCTTTATGGTCATTACATCCAATTGGTTTCAAATCTCAGTTACTGCATTTTTCATTTTGCCCTGAATAGTTCTTAGCTCCTTTATCTCTGCAGTGGGAAACTCCCTGGTGTCTTCTATGTTTTTCTCAAGCCCAGCTAGTATCCTTATGATTATTGCTTTAAATTCTGGATCAGGCATATTACTTATATCTGTTTCAATTAGATCTGTGGCCATGAACTTTTCTTGTTCTTTCTTTTGAAATGAATTCCTCCATCTTGGCTTTTTGTCTATATCTCTGTTTTCTTCTGTGTTTTAGGAAAACTTGTTATGTTTCCTGCTCCTGAGAGTAATGGCTATATGAAGTAAAAGTCATATACCTTCCAGGGCTTCAGGAAATACCTCTGGTTTACGCTGCATACACTCTACTGCTGTGTTTTGGCTCTGTCCCTCAGGTCAGTCCTCTGCAGAGTTTCTCCTTGCCTGCAGTGGGAAATATTTGGATCCAGGCCAGAGTTTGGTGAGTTTAAACTAGGTGTGCTCTGGTCTGCTTGTTAAAAGAGACCTGATGTTATTTCCACTAGAGCTGAAGCTTTGAAGAACTCTATGGTCAGTAGATGTGGTTCAAGCAGGGCTTCGTACTGGTCTTCTGGGGGAAAGGCCTGCTGCTTTGGTTCTCAGGCACACTTGCCCAAGAAATGCAGTACCAGCAGAGTGCAGGATGAAAGGGCTTGGTGTAAACAGTTTAGCCCACCAGTGTTGGCACTGTGCTATTTACTGAAGTTAGTTTATGCTGAGGGACAGAGGAGGGAAATGGGACCAGTCGGCCCCTTCATCCCCAGAGAGGGGAGTTCACGCCTGCTGCTTTCAGGGAAACACAAAAGAGTGAACAGTTTCCTTCATACATCCCAGGTGTCCTTCAGATCACCGCCTTCACACTGTGTCCAGGTTGCTTGCCTGCCTGGAGCAAAGCAGTGCACTTTGGGCTCTATACCAGTCAGGCCGGCTGAGTTTTGAAACTACAAACTTTAGTAACCTGGTGTGGCAGGGACCTGTGCCCATCTTCTGGGGGAGGGTCTTGTGGCACTGGGATTGATGAAGGTTTGACCCAGAATGGCCAAAAAAACCACAGAAGCATGGGATTTGGTGTAAAGCACAGTAAAGATTCAGTGTCCAGGTTAGGAACCCTCAGCAGGTGTCTCTGTGCCTATGCTGAGGGGCAGAGGAGGGAAATGGCACCCACCCTCTCCTTTGTCCCCAGAGAGGCAATGCCACCTCTCTCAGATGTGCTCCTAGAAGGGGGAACCATTTTCCCAGTGCATCCCAGAAGATCCTCAGATCATGCCTTCTGCCCCCAGGCTATCTGCCTGTCTTCTGTACAGGAATTTTCCTGTGAACCTAAAACTACTTTTTAAAATTGTCCTAATTTTTTAAAAATGTTAAGACAAAACCAACGGCTCAAAATTTAATATCATTAGGTAAAACTAAATTATAAGAAAGTCATAAAATTCTTACTTAAAAAAAGAGCAAAAAGATAAATTGAAAAGTGAAAGTAAAATGAAGTATCTTAAAAACAAGAAGATAGAAGGCAAAGATACTCTTATTTAACAATATAAGCTATTAATGCTATAAACACTAAGAGAATAAAATATATAAAAGTTGTTCCAAAGCATTTCATATACCAGGACTAAGGAAAGCAAATGCAAGCTCAGTGCAGACAATGTCAATTTTTTGGTTTTTTGACCACTTATTTGTCATCAGAAGATACAAATCTCTTTGAAAAGATTTCCAAGTAAAGTCTTTAGATTAGAAGCAAAATCTGAGGTTATCAGAGCCTTTGGAGATGATCTTTGTCACATCTGTCCCTCCTTTCCTCACTCCTCCATCCAGGGCACACCTGACATTTAAGCAGTAAACGTGGCTCTACCCTTATAATGCCCAGTTTCCTCTATGTCTCCCTGGACCTCCAATTTCCTGACTTCCATACTTGAAGTGCACAATTAACTGATTCAGGCCACTGCCAATTCCATGTACTACCAATTTGAGGTGCTGTATAACATAGAATTACTCAACACCTAAAATTCCAAACTATTCACCACCTACAATGTGGGTGTGGGGGAGAGGGCTGAGAAGTGGGAAGAAACTAGAAAAATAAGCTTCAAGATAACACTAGATAAAAGTGACTTCAAAGAGAAGAAACGCCTTCCCCCCAAAAAATATGTTTCAAATATATATGCCAAAAGATAGATTTGACATAAACAAAGTAATCCCAAGCACAGTATTCCTTTGTTATACTTTTCATCAGTCTAGTCTTCTCAACCAGTATCAACCGTCAGCAAATTTAAATTTCAATTCATTTTCCATTTTGCTTGAAATAGCAGTGGATTCCAGAACCATAAGACTAGTAGATTTATTCACCGGCCTTAAACTACAACCTAAAGAACCCCAGAAAAATCTACCATACTATTAAAGATTTCCAAAGATGGTGATTTTATAGCTTCCCTTCGTAATTACTTTTAAATTTAACAATTTACACTGTCAAGAAATATATATTAGGAAAAGAATGGGGGGGCAGAATCAGGTCTATTTGAAAGCAAAAGAATTGCAAGGTACAAAAATAACCAAATATTAGGAATTATATTTAAAACTGATGATTGACTTCAAGTAACAAAGTTAAATATAAATGAATGATGATATTTGCCAACCACTCCAAAACAAGAAATAGCTGGGCCTGCTGCTCAGACACTTTCCATGTCCTGCTGACAAAAATCTCAACCTCAACACTGACCTCTGTGTCAAACCAACAGCTCCATATTCTCCAGTTGCTCATAATGAGATGACAGAGTCAACTCAAAATACTTTGCTTCATGAAGACTGCAGCCCAGTACTAATTTCACCCAAAAGAAATATGTACAGTATTTTAATGTTCAGCACAAGCTATAAATTAATATCTAAATAATCTCACATATAGGAATTCTATATTCTTAATGAATATGGTTAATATTTAATAATTTAGTCCTTGTGAATTGTGTTATCAGGTGGCTTAGACAAAACATCAATTTCCTAGGTATTCAGAACAGGAGAATATTAGAAAGAAGGAATTTTATGGATTGAAATAACTTTTTATAGGCTATTGTTCAGAAACAGGGTTGAGGTAAAAAATGAGAACAAGCTCTAATACTTACCTCTTATAAATCCCACATATTCATGCTTCCATACACAAATGCATCCACGGGAATTTATTTAGACTTTGAGCACCCTCGGCTATGTAACTGGAACCAGCACATCTTCAGTGAAATCATATCCAAGTGTGGAAAGAGAAAAAAAAAACACAATATAAAGGTTTTCAAATATTTTATTCGATTTTTATATAAATTAGTTGTAAGCCAAGAATTAAAAATGGTTCTCACTGTACACAATTTTTCTTTTCATTGATGACTCTGCAAATTCTTAAAGGAGCAAAAAAGTAGGCATATTATATTTCCTATTTCTACATGTCAAGATGTCAATTAATTTGAACAAAAAAAAAGTAAGACCAATCTAAAATATTTGCATAAAAATTAAATGAAGGGGCGCCTGGGTGCCTCAGTCAGTTAAGCGTCAGACTCTTGATTTTGGCTCAGGTCATGATCTCAGGGTTGTGAGATCGAGCCCCATGTCAGGGCTCTCTAAAAAAAAAAAGTAAATGAATACAGACTATATTATTTTATAAAATTTTCTTCTAGCACAAATTGTGTAGCTCCAACAGGAGAGAAGGAAAAAATCATTTGTGGAATCAGTTTCCTTTATAAAGCACCAATATTTTTCATTTCTGAAGTTTCACAATCATTTTTATGAGTTTTATGATCATGAGCTTTTATTCTCACAGCAAATCTGCAAGAAAAATCTATTTTGAAATGCATAATTTTATGGTTATAAATTTTCACATGAGAATTCAACTTGAAAAATTCACAATAAATTTAATATCCTAGTTTAAATAATCCTGGTTTAAATGAAATGTAAGAGATTCAAACGAGATAAATCACATGCATGATACTATTTTTGATAGTTGTTTTAATGTGTTTTTAAAATTATATTGTTGACAAAGAATTATCAATGACTCATTCATTTCTTCTACACATGACTTCAAATGACATCATCAAATAATATTTTAAATTTACTTAGTTTTTAAATAGAATTCCCTTGAATGACCTGCTGATAAAGGCTTAGTCAATACAAAAATAAAATATTATCAGTTATTAAGATATTTTGAATGTACAAACATACCATAGGTTCAAGTTCTATTTTCAACACTTACTAGCTATCTCATTTTGAGAAATAACTGAACCCTGAGTATCCCAAACTGGTGTGATGACGTAATTCCCAGGCACCATAGGATAGTTTACATTTTCAAGGGAAACATGATGACTTGACATCTTTTCAACATAGTGCAAACTACTAGCTCAAGCTAGTTTACATTATCAACATTGGATCATGCTACATGTCTTTCAATGACGTCGTGTCTTTGCAAAGCTGGGTTTTCAGCAATTTGTGTAATAAAAAGCTAGTATCACTTGAAAGTCAATGTAGAACAGGAAATGAAAGTGATAACATGCAATCTGTGCTGTTTTCAAAGTTGTTCAGGGCCCAGCAGGCACACACATCCTACTAGTAATTGTGGGTATTTAAGAATGAAGTAAAAATATTAATTTTGATTTTAATTTATGTATATTCTATTTTCAAATGGGTGCTAAATTGTTAGAACCTAAGTTGGGACCAACAACTTAATAAAGGAAACTTTTAGGTATGTCTTTTGGCAGAGTGATGTCATGAAAAATTACTAAGACACAAAGGATACTGCGAACTGAAAACGTTTAAGAACCTCTGAATTAATCCCTCTGAGGTGTATTTTCTTTATCTGTAAAATGAATATAAAACCAACTTTATTTGTGAAAGTTAGAGTTTATGATTTATGTAAAAGTGTCTAAAGGAACAACCAGAGAAACTCTACAAATTTTCATTCTGCAATCTCCTGAATGATTAACTGCGTTTTCATTTTTGCAATACTATTATGTGAAAACTTTATGAAACTACCACTTTAATATATAATATTTAAAATAATCTAGTTTATTCAGTTATGCCTGAGGAGATGGTATTCTGATTCTAAGCCATAGCAAGAAACTGTTTTACAAATTAGCAAACATAAAGTACAGTATGTCCTATAGAGTTTTAATATTGAGGGGATTTTTAAAATAGACAAATCCTATCTGACATGTATAGAAAGTCTTGGTTAACCGGAATACTTGATTAACTAGAATACTCTATTTTCCTGAAAATAGATTTGTAATTGAGTTCAGATTCATGCCATTTTCACTATTTCCTATAACGAGGTGGCTATGACAAATAATTTGAGGATGTGTGAAATTATTAAATAAATTTCTTTTCCCATTTCGACAGAAGTAAGGTCCAGTGAAAGCCTCCTGAACAATAGCCAATAGATTCAGGTTCTAGTCCCATTTCAACAAGTGACTTTAAATCATTTGATATCCCTAGGTATCAATTTTTTCCCTCTAAAATGACAGGATCAATTCCCCTCATGCTCCAAGAGCAGTAAGGGATGCAAAAAAATATGAGCTGGTAGTGTTATTAAAGAAAAAGCCATGAACATATTATTTAACTTTAATAAGTCCTAGTTTCTCAGCTATCAAAAGAATATTATAATGGCATTTATTTCACGGGCTGTTATAAAAATTAAATGAATTAATTTATGTGTTAAGTTATGGGTTAAACTAAACAATTTGGCACTGTGGCTAGAATAAGGTTTCCATCATTTAATCCTAGGACAATTCACAGGGTATCTACTATTGTCTCCTTTTTATCAGTGAGGTAGCTGGGACTCAAAAGATTAACTAACCTGCCCCAATAGATGAGGGGCAGCAGGCAGAGTATTACGTAAATTAATTCAGATTGCACAGCACAAAGACAAGTTACTGCTGATGATAGATGTCCACTCTAAGGATAAGTTACATACAAGAAACCAACTTAGCAGTAGTAGAGTAAGACCTCATGAGAACTGGCATGTCTCTCTGGATACCTCAGCGATTCCAGTTGAAAACCATTCTCTTGACTCAGCTTCTTTGCTTATGCTTCTTCTCCCAAAGCTGCATCTTTGTGTACATCCACTGCCAGAATTATGATAGAGAGCATCATGCTCCTGAGAATATCTTTACTAGGCAGAATTCTCCCAGCTATTTCATGTAGTTGTTCCCATAAATTAAAATTACCTGGAGAACTTAAAACATACCAATCCTGGATCTGGCCCAGACAAATTGAATCAGAATCTCTGGGGTCAGGGGATGCAAACTTAAATCAGCAATATTAAGTGCCTCTAAGTAAACCCAATGTGCAGCTAGGGCTGAGATTCACTGGACCTCAATGAATGCCTTTGGGTCAGGAACTGACCCCTGGTCCATTGAGGGATTTCTTATATAAGACTTCCTCTGAAGGAAATATGGCTGGAATTTCAGATTTTTCTGATGTGCAATAAAGTATTAACCTTGCCCATGGGATGCCTGGATGGCTCAGTCAGTTAAGCGGCTGACTCTTGGTTTTAGCCAAAGTCATGATCTCAGGGTCGTGAGATTGAGCCCCATGTCCAGCTCCCTGCTCAGCATGCAGAGTCTGCTTGTCCCTTTCCCTTCTCTTCTGCCCCTCCCCACGCACCCAGGCACACATTCGCGCACTCTCTCTCAAATAAATAAATAAAATCTTAAAAAAATAATAAAATATTAACCTTGCCCAAAGAGAAATTTGCCTTTGCCCTCAGGTCCTGAGAGCTAACCTCTCAGGTTGTGCCCTTGGAATGCCTTGCCTATTAAGAGTATTTCTTTGTTTTCTTGGGAACAATGGGCCATGTCAGAAAGTCTGTGCTAACAATGTCCTTATGTTGGAGGAGTCTTGAGCCACAGAGTGTCAGCTCAACCTCTGGAGGAGCTAGAGACTGAGATCAGCCATGTGGGTGTCAAACATATTTATGTGACCAAGCCCCAATAAAAGCTCTGGGCACCAAGTAAACTTTCCTGCTTGCCAATACTCTGTCAATGTTGTCACACAGTGTTGCTGGGAATAGTTAGTGCTGTCCTTAAAATTCCCCTGGGAAGGGATACCTGGGAGCTTGTGCCTAGAAACCTACTGGATCCTATGCCATGCACATCTGCCCTTGTTTTGTTTTAATCCATAACCTGTGTGGTAATGAACTGTCACCATGAGTATAATGGTTTTGCTGAGTTCTATGAGTCCTTCTAGTGAGTTACTGAACCTGAGGATAGTCTTGGGAACTCTCAAAGTTGCAGCTGACGTCAGAAACGAGGGTGGTCTTATGAATTTCCGGTACTTTGTGTGTGGCCTATCTAGTTCACCCAACTCAGATGATCTCTGTGAAGACCCCAACAACACATACTGTGTAATTCCCCCTTTGAGTTGCAGCAGCATCCTCTCACATTTCATGCCTTTGTGTCAGCTTTTCCCTTTGTGAGAACGGCTTCACTCATTTTCATCACAGACTCACTCCTCTTCATTTGTCATAAATTGTCTCAAGTGTCACTTGCTTCCAGAAACCTCCACAACCCATCTAGATTACATATTAGCCTTTCATGTACATCTAGCATATACTTATCAAATTATAACACATATGTCTGAAGTTTGGTGTTTTTGTTTTCTTCCAAGTTCATATATCCTTGATAGAACTTTGACCAAGCTCTAATTTTAACATCAGAAGAACTTCAGTATTCATACCCATCTTACTCTCTTTCTCATTTCTGCAGTGCTCCCTGCTCAATGTCTCAAAGTCATGGACATTGTGTTATTATGCTTGAGCTTTTTATTTGTGAGAAATTGCTGGAAAAATAAAAATAAGTACAACCAAGAGAAGGAATTAGAAAAGAAAAAAATGAAAAGACTGCAAAATATCTTACTAGTTCCAAGTGAAAGCAGAGGCAGTGAAAGAGTTTGATGAATAAGGAAAACAATACAATAATAGTCAAAAAGTGATGGGGCCAAAGAATTTATAGTAAGAATCATAATAAAAATGAAGATCATTTACAAAAATATGAGTAGATGTAAATGAGAATTTAATAAAGATAGAAAGAATTGAAAGGTTTTTTTCTGCATATTGGCAATAGGTTTACTACTTTAAAAGATGACATGTATTATATTTCTCTTTTATGTATTTTCAGTATACATGGCTATTTCCAGGAACGTGAGTCAGTAACAGGATTCAACTAAAAAAATATCTGTTAACAGACTGTGAGTTTCAGTAGGAGGGACTTTTATCTCTATGTCCCTGGCACAAAGCACAGACCTGGATTGTGTTTGTTAAATAAATGAATGCCCTACAAAGAGAAGATAAACCTTAGAGAAAGACAACCCCTGTTCTGACACCATGTTAGAATTATGGGTGCCACTGAAATTGTCCACAACAAGGGGGAATTATCTAGGGCAATGACTCCCACATTCCAGGCCTTGGTCCAGCACCAGTCAGTGATTAAGTTGTCATTGATTTCTCTGGGGGAAAAAAAAAAAAGATACTATAATAAGTTTAACCCAAAGCTAAATCAATTCCACATTCTTAATTTCTGCCATTATGTTTTCCCTATTTCCCTTACAAAAACATTCATTTATCCACTATAATAAAAATGGGTAGTAATTGGTTCATTTTATTAACATACTTGGCCAAATAGAAAAATCCCACTATGATAATTCTCAAAAATTGAGGGGAAATACTACTGATGTGTGAAGTTCAAAAGTCTAACCATGTTCAGAAAGTATTATAGATGCCTCAGAAAGTGAGAACGAATAAGCTCTGAGAAGGGGCTCCTGGGTGGCTCAGTTGTTAGATGTCTGCCTTCGGCTCAGGTAATGATCCCAGGGTCCTGGGATTGAGCCTGCATCGGGCTCCTTGCTCAGCAGGTAGTCTGCTTCTCAATCTGCCTGCCACGGCCCCTGCTTGTGTTTGCTCTTTTTCTCTCTCTCTGCATCAAATAAATAAAATCTTAAAAAAAAAAAAAAGAATAAGCTCTGGGAAGACACCGTGTGACCAAAACAAGCAGAGAAATGTGCAGCTAGTTATACTCCCCAGTGACCAGAAGAGCAGTCATGTGAGCAAACCACAGCAACAGAGGGAAATGCTGCGGACTTTGTCAGAGCCACACACAGAGTGGCTACATGATCCTGCATGAAAAAAATCTTCAGAGAGGATTTTGATATTGGGAAATAGCCTTTGTGAAACACTGATATTGTAAGATTTTACATCACTGTAAATACCTTGTTATGAGAAATATTTTTGTTCCTTTTATCAAATTTTCCTTGAGAATGTATTAGAGTTATCACACATGTAAGTTCAGGAGATTTTCATGCCCCTGGGCTCTCAGAGAAGATTTGCTGGTATTTTTAGTGGCAATTAAGCCAAGTGCAGGGTCCCAAAAAATGTAATTTTTTAATGTATTTCTTTATTCAGTAGTAATCAGATGAGTCTATTTGAGTCTCTTAATGCATTTTTATATTAATATTAATTTTAATTATTTTATTTTTGATGATTTTTCAAATAGTTATTCAGTCTAATAATCCTAATTGAAATCCATTTTCACACAATTTTTTTATTTTAGTCACAGCATCCATAAATTTATTAAGATGTATATGGTAAATTACTCTGTCAAAAATATTGTAAGATTGTACCTTTCTCTTGTGGCAAAGTTCTTTTCCATTGTTATCCCCTATACTAGAATAAATAGACCAAGGATTTAAAAATTATTTAATTAATAAATTTTACAAAGCTCCTAAAACAGGAAATAGAGGCTAGCATACTATGAAATTGAAGCCTTTTACAGTTACAAGATTGTTTATTAATGCCATTAAAAGAATGTGAATGGTAATAAACACTCATCTTTTTCACATTCCTTAAGAATTTAATTTCACAGACATATATAAAAAACTATAACTTTCTTTACTTGCCTGAAACTCAATTTCTATTTTGAACATCGATCTCATCAGGATGAAAAACCTTAATCTTAGCTAATTTGAGCTCCCAGTTTTTACTTTTCCGGGGCTCTAAATCCTAGGTGTTTACATACTGCCAGAGGATGGGGTAGAACACATTTGGACATCAATTGATAGGATTCTGTAGACATTCCCTAGGATATCCATCATCTTATCCAATCATCAGCCCACACATGACACTCTTAGGACAATCTTCATTCCTGCTTGGATTCAGGTACAGAGGTTCTCTCCATTGCTTCTATATTAATCTTAGTGGTTTTGTACTTCAGGGCTGCTCTAACAAAAATACCATAGACTGGGTGGCTTTATAAACTACAGAAAGTTATTTCTCACAGTTCTGGAAGCTGAAAGTCTGAGATCAGAGTGCCAGCATGGTCAAGTTCTGGTGAGGTCCCCTTCCAGATTGTAGGTTGCTGACTTTTCACTGGGTCCTCAAAAGATGGAAGGGACCTCATATGGTGAGTATCTCTGGGGCTCTTTTATAAAGGCACTAGCCCGCCCCCCCCCCCCCCCATTCATAAGGGCTCCACCCTTATGATTTAACTAGCACTCAAAGGCCGCACCTCCAAATGCCATCATTTTGTGGATTAAGTCTCAGCATATGAATTGGAAGGAGGGGGAGTATAAACATTCAGTCCATAGCACTTAGGGACCAGGAATCGTCTCTATGAGGGCTCTCTCTGTTCTTTCTGCCCAGTTGCATCAAACAATCATTCCCTCTTTGAAGTTTTGCCACATCCCAAAACTCTAAGTTTGAAAATTGAAGATTCTGTCTCAGAAGCAGGGGTATACATCCCCCTCTCTGTGACCAAAAACCACAAGCTCCTTCAAGCCTGGGAGAATATTTGGCTATCTCCGCTGGAAACTTCCATCCTTAATCTTGTTTTGAGAGTAGAAGAATCTTTTCTTTTTCTATCAGATGTTTTTGCTTCAAAGAGCACCTAATGTAATCTCCACAGTGTGGCTGTGCCTTTTGGAAACACAAAAGCCAGAGACTCCAGTTTCGGGTTTTTGTTTTTTTTTTTTACTTTACAACCTAACACACTCTCCTAAGGGGAAATATCAGGAGGAAACATCAATTTTTTTAAATGATATTGTTATTTCTCGAACACCTGGGTGGCTCAGTCAGTTAAGTGTCTGCCTTCTGCTCAGGTCATGATCCCAGGGTCTTGGGGTCAAGTCCCACATCTGGCTCCTTGGTCAGCGGGAAGCCTGCTTCTCCCTCTGCCTGCAGCTCCCCCCTGCTTGTGCTCTCTCTCTCTCCCTCTGACAAATAAAATCTTTTAAATAAATAAATAAATAAATAAATAAACAAACATATTATTTTCTAAACCCATCAAATATTTCAACCATTTAAGATAACTTTTCTTTTAATCTTTGATTATCATTTTACAAATAATCCATTGTTGGGCGCCCGGGTGGCCCAGTTAGTTAAGTGTCTGCCTTTGGCTCAGGTCATGATCTCAAGATCCTGGGAGAGAGCCCTGTATCGGGCTCCCTGCTTCTCCCTCTCCCTCTGCTCCCCACCCCCAATCATGTTTTTGCTCTTTCTATCTCAAATAAATAAAGAAAATCTTTAAAAAAAAAAGAAAGATAATCCATTGTTTCTCCCTCATATTGGGAGATGGGGCCTCTGGGAGGTAATTAGTTTTACATGAGGTCATGAGGGTAGATCCTCCATGATGGCATTAGTGCCCTTGTGAGAAAAGACATGAGAGCTCCCTCTCTCCACCATGAAAGGATACAGCAGAAGGTACCCATCAGCAAGCCAGAAAGAGAGTCCTCTCCAGACCCTGGAGAGTACTCATACTGGTACCCTGATCTCAGACTTCCAGCCTCCAGAACTGTGAGAAATAAACTTCTGTTGTTTAAGCCATTCAATCTATGGTATTAGAGCAACTGGAGCTAAGACAAAATCTTAGAAATACCATGGAATGACGGCAAGGTGAAGTAGCTCTTCGGGGGTACATGTTCTGGTGCTCTGACTGGATACAGGTATAGAGATTAGAGATTTCGGTAGTTAGCTTGACTCTCTTTTACTATTTCTTCCAGATATCTGCTACCTCCTCTGGACTTTTAACAGGTGAGGTTGAGTTTGAGGCACCTGCCTAAATGTGGGAATACCACCATGAAAAGAGATCTCTCTGTTTTAGGGAGCAGAATTTAGATGAAACCAATTTACACTGGGTTTGGGAAATAACTCTTGGCTGGCTAACTGGACCGCCTCACCAGTTCTAGGAGAGTCTAAGTCTTCCAGCTTTCATGTGAGAACACTGAATAAGAGAAAAACATGAAAATGTGAAACCAGTTTACATTGCTTTTAACTTGTCAATACCACACAATATCATAAACACAAGATATATTTTTGAAGGACCCAGGGCTAGAAAGTCAAGCTATCATGTACTTCTAGCTCAAAAGAAAAGAAACCCAAGCATTTATGTTTACTAATAAACACATCCTTCCTCATATATAGTAACATGTGCCATAGTGCTGGCATCTATTGTGAGAAAAACAAAAGGGAAGACAGGGAATTAGGAAGACGTACAAAGATAAAATTCAAGCAATGACTGAGATCAGAGATAAAGGCAGAAAGAAAAGTTACTTCTTACAATGGTAGATGGTAATACTGACAAAGCATGAATGGGGGAGCTGATCCTGCTCACCTGCTGCTCACCATTGCCTTTGAAATCTGTAGGCTATCTGCATATGGGAGATATGTAGGATGACTGAAAATGAGACTCCAGCTTGAAGCTCTATTTGATATGCTGTCACTGATTTCTGAAACAAAAAGCAAACTTGAACAGCAGATAGCTTCAGGTCACTATGAAACAGGAAATGTAAATAAATTCCTGGCATTCTAGTTAAAGCTTTTATTGATGAAAACTAGAATAGCACCATGAAATTCAATTTCAGAAGAAGGTTAGAGAAAAGCTTTGAGATCTGCAAAACATTTAATGGAAGCAAAGGACACTTGAAGTTTTCTAAAGCCTAAGAATATAAATATAATGCTATCTGTAATTTTTTAAAGGTAGCAATCTAGGCTGTTCCTTTTGAAAATTCTAATCATTTCAAAGACTTCTTAAATATATTAAACTAATTTTAGAGCTTGTAATACTAATCCTTGTACTGGTACAGAAAAAGCATGATAGAAGTCATTCTGGAGGATGCTATAGATATCATATACAATTTAGCAGCAATGTTTTTTAATATACAGGAGACTTGAAACAAAGAAATGGCCAAAGAGCAAATCTCCTTCGTTTTAAAAATTATAATCTCTTTCAAGTAAATCAAGTCACTTTCAGTGCATTTGAAATTGCTTTAAGATATAGTTCATTTAAATTACTTTTCAGGTTTGATTAGCATTCATTTTATCTAAGGAAAAACATTGTTCATACACAATATTATAATTACATCAATTTGCCATGCTAAGCTAAAAGATTTTCCAGACATCTGTGGCTGATGATTAAAAATTAATTAAACTTTTTTCTTATACTATTTTCACCTTAACAGTACTTCTTTCTACAAAAAAAATGAAAAAGAAAACAAAAGAAAAATATACATTCAGAGAGTTTGTATTTGTTGCCTAGAAATAGAATCCTAGTGCCCTAGAATCATTGAATGACTTCAGAGGAATCGTACTTACGAAGTATCTTACTTATCCTTGTCTGGCCTAAATCTAATTATTGTTAGTCCTAATTTACATTTTGAGAAAATAGAAGGATTTGAGGCAAGCAGTAGCTCTCAGCAAGCAAAGTCAGAGGAAGGAGGTAACCCACTGGGCTCTAAGGTCCTCCAGCAGGAAGCTAAAGAGAGCTTTCCCAAGGAGAAAATGCCTCCAAGTAATTTTTATCAACCCTAAGATATTCATATCTTTTAAATTGGCATATATCTCCTAATAAATGGTGCGAGGAAAGCCTAGTTTAACTAGCATTCTATTTTCTTTTATTGTGGAACACAAAATAACGGGCCTCTGACAATTGAGGGCATGTTAGAATGGGTGAAATATGGAGGAAAACAACAGGCACATTCTTCATGAAGAACACAAAGAAGTAACATGGTACCACATATCATATTAATGGTCTATGAAAAACCCACGGGAATGCATAATACTAATGATATGAGACATGGCAGTCATTTTCTTTTTTTTATACCTTTATTTTTCAGAATTATTTAATACACATGTATAATTTTATATAGTATGATTGTATTAATAGTTTGTTTTCTATTAGCTTTTGGTCTTTTTGAAATATTATTTATTTTCATTGTTTGGCTCTCTGTGATGAACACACTCTAATTTTGACCCCCTCCAGTGATCCATATCCTTGTAATAATCCCCTGCCTTTGGGTGTTGGTGGGACCTTTCTCTTAACCAATAGAATATGGCAAAGGTGATGGGATGGGATGTCACTCTTCTGGTTACTTTCCTTTTTGTAAGACTCCATCTTAGCTGATTTAGCAATAGAAGACTCTCCTGCTGGCCTTGAAAAAGCAAACAGCCATGTTGTGAACAGCCTATGGAAAGAGACATGTGACAAGAAACTGCAGGTGGGCTCTAGGACATTACGGTGACCTGGAGCCAACAACCAGTGAGAAGACAAGTCCCTCAGCCATACAGTCACAAGGAAATGAATACCACCAACAGTCATGTGAGCTTGGAAATGCATCATGAGCTTCAGAAGGGAATTCAGTCCTGTTAACACCATAACTGCAGCCTTACTAGATGCTTAGCAGGGGTTTCAGCTAGGCAGGTCTGACTCCTGACCCATAAAAACTATGAGAAAATAGGTGTATATTGATTTAAGCTTCTAAAATTGTGTTAACTTGTTACACAACAAAAAAACCTAATACATTACCCTTCTCTTTTCTTTCTTCTGTCTACCCATAGCATCACTGCCACCATCACCACCTAGGTAACCCAGGTGACAAAGACTCTTAGATTATAAAATTTTAAGTATTTACAAAATACACATATATTTACAGTGTGGGGAATCTCACTTATATTTCAAAACTTGGATACTATGCAGCATCATCAGCACATTGCTTTTCTCACTTAACAATACCTCATGGAAATCCTTCCAAGTTTCCTAGTATGGGACTATACAGTCTTTTTAATGGCTACAAAATAGTCCATGGTATAAATGTGTTATGATGGGCATTCACTTTGTTTCCAATTCTTTGCCACTATGAATAATGTTACAACCAATATTCTGTATACAATCTTCATGGGTGCTATTATTTCTACTGGCCAGATTCCTAAGAGAGAGACTGCTAGATCAAAGTCAACTATGCATTTGTTTCTTTTAATAGACAGTACTACATTGCTTTCCAAAAAGGATGCAATAATTTACATTTTTGTTAGTAAAATCTGAAAATACACTCACCTCTCCATTCCTGGGCAGAAAGTGGTATATTCCTTCTTTTTAATTTTGGCTAGTCTAAGAGATACACAGGTGTAAATTTAATTTACTTTTGCCTGCCTATGAGGAGTTTGAATCTGTTATTAGATCTTCTATATTTGCCTAGTTTTAGCCTTTGCACATTCTCTTGGATTATCTTATCGTACATTTGTAAGAACTCTTTGTGTATTATAGATATTAGTCTTCTGTGTTCTTCATGTGAATATATTTTCCAAATATATTGTTTTTTCTATTTAATTAAAAAAAAAAACTCTCCTCCCCCCCTCCCCAGTTTATACCCATGTTCTTCCAGATTTTCTTGTAGGTGTTTATTATTATGTTTTTGTCAAATTTAATTTTTAATCCATCCAAAATTTTTCTATTTGTCCATGTCAAAATTTGTCTATATGGTGTGAGGTACTGGTACAATCTTATTTATTTTCTGTTGGGTAGCCAGTTGGGCTAGCACCATATGGTGCAAAAACCATCATTTTCCCAAACAGTAAAAATATCACCTTGGCCATATGTTAAATTCTCATCCTCACCAGGATCTATTTTCAGATTTTTGATTCTTTTCCACTGGTCTGGTCTGATGCCAATGCCATATTGATTTAAATACAGTAAATTATATCATGTTCTCATCTAGTAAGGCAAGTTCTCCTTCTCTAGTCCTCTTTTAAAAATATCTTACCTTATCTTAAGCATTTATTCCTTCATAAAAAATTTTAAAACACTCCATCAGATTAAAAAGAATTGTTGGGAGTTCTAATTAAAAAAATGTTTCATTTTTATATTAACATTTAGAAGATTCACATTTTAATGTTATTAGTTCTTTTCATCTAAAAAATGTATTCCAGCCCTTTATTCATGTTATGTTCTTCCATACAAATCTGTAGTTTTCAACATAAGGATGAATCTAGCACCAGTTCTCTCCTTGTGACTCTCCCAGGATCCAGGGACTCACTAGGACATAGACATCATAAGCTCAGCAAATTTTCTCCTTTTCTCCTTCCACCTTTTCTTTTTGATGTTTATTCATTTAATGAGAATTTGGGTCCCTACAATTGCAAAACACTTAAACATGATTAGGTACCATGTATTTGGGGATTTGCTTTAACAGAAGTTAATTTAGTAAAAGCAAATTTTACCTAAAGGCAAATAAAAGCTTTTGTATAATCCACTTTTCTTCCACTCCGGCAAGGTTTTCACATAGAAATGTTTCTCTACATTTTTATCAGGTATAATGTCAGGAAATTGTCAAAATTTGCAACATTTGCTGTTCTTAAAAATATAAGTTGAGGAGCACCTGGGTGGTGGAGTTGGTTAAGTGTCCAACTCTTGGTTTCAGCTCAGGTCATGATCTCGGGGTCATGAGATCAAGCCCCACATCCAGCTCTCAGCTTAGCGCTGAGTCTGCTTAAGATTCTCTCTCCCTCTCCCTCTGCCCCTCCCCACCCCCTGCTCACGCTCTCTCTCTCTGTCTCTGAGGTAAATAAATAAATCTTAAAAAAGACACACACACACACACACACACACACACACACACACAAGTTGAACTCAAGAGTGCAAGGGAAATGACAATAATTACAATTTGCTTTTGTAATTCCCATAAATAGGAAACATTATCAGTCAAATCAGTGGGATCCGATACGTTGATACTAAATTATAGTTGTTACTTTCTTTTTCTCTTTTTTATGCTAATTGTAAACAACTTTCAGAGGGTTTTATTCATTGCCAGACTGAAGTATATAAGATGTGAGAGAGCGTTGGTTTGGGTTGTAAGATGGATGGAAAAGGAAGAAAGCCTTTAGGATAATAACACATAAATGCATGCACACACACATGCACACACATATACACAATCAGATGTATTTTTTCCAGATAGATATTTCATCAGATTTAAAGTCAAACAAAAACACAGTAGGCTTTCTTTAACTCTACCACTACTGAAAATAAAATTTTAAATTGTCAGTATATTTTAACCAGACCACTTTTATCCTAGAGACCAAATAGACAAAATCTGAGATTTTTGCTATCAACTTTGCAAAATTTATCATTCACCTGAATAAATAGAACAATAACTGCAAGCTTAAAGCTTCCATCTTAAATATTTGACACTAAATTCAAAGATCAACTAATTATAATTCCCTTTTTATTTGTAATTATGCCCCTGCTGCTCTAGTTGCCTTTTTTCTCTCCCTAGCTATAGGATAGCTCTGTTAGACATCACAAAAAGCAATATTCTTTTACCTTGAAAAAATATGCCTTCTTTCTTTCACAGCTCCTTTGCCCAACGGGGTTCTAGACTGACTAAGTAATTTCCCAGTTTTGCAAAGTTAAGAGATAATTTTTTCAAGTATCTCTATAACTGAAAGCAAATGGAATACAACAAAGAATTGTTTACAGCAACTCAAATTTAATTTTAAAAGATTATTACTCTTATAAACACACAGGTTTACATAGGTCCCCTAAATTTTAAGTAGAAGGATCAATTTTATGATAACGGACTATCTCAAATTATGACTTTATAGTGCCAAAGCTGCTTTGTTGCTCTCTGAATTTCTTACTTCATTAAATAAAAGGCATATTTTTTCCAGAAACTGAAAAAAAAGGAAAATGATTTTATGACATCATGGTAAAATCAAACCATGTGACTTAGTAGTGTTCCAGTTATAATATATCCATTTTGGTCTCACAGACTTTCTTTCCAGTTATGCTAGGTTACAGATAAAGACGAATGTCATGTTGGCTCCATTTGCTACAACCAAAAAAATTAAAATTAAAATGGCATGATGAATAGACTTACTCAAACATAGTTAAGACTAAAATGTCAGTGTGATAACAGGTCGGTATGAAATGGGTAGATATTACAGCATTAATAAGATTTTAATTGCTTAGGTCAACAATATGCAGTTGATTACATGGACAGTTTTGAAAATAATAGCGTTATCCATGTAGTCAAAGAAATTTTCTTCATCTAATACTGGATTAAGAAGCCTGGTGTTTGTGCTTTTCTTCCTGTTTCTTACCCACATTATCTTCCAGGACCCCCACCAATGTCAGTCATTTATACAAAGCCTAAAACCTCAGTCATAGTAAAATAAAAACGTCTGGTGATACGTCTAGTACTTCCATTTGGAATATCCTTAATATTAACATGAAAGTCTTTATCCCTTATTAAAGGAAACCATGGAGGAAAGAGGAGAAGTGTTAACTTGTGATTTGAGTCATGGATTTCTTCCAGAGGGAATAGGAAGAACATGACTTCTAGATCCACAGTTTTCTCACTTGGCTCCAGCTCCTATGCCATACTGCCCTTATTGCAGATATCTCTTAAATCTTTCTAATCAGTTTGCCTGAATCTTAAAACATTTATTCCAAAAACACACTTTTACCTATCTCAAAAAACTTAGGCCCACATGGAAGGATTAAAAAGACAGCCATTCAAGTTCAACTTCAGTAGAAATCTTATCTGACATGTCAGCATTTGTATCTGGTCAGTTAATCAAAACCAGTTGGTGTAAAGATTGAATCATCAAAAAGTATTATGTACATACTATAAACATTTTACCTGAATTTAGAATATATAGGCCTACAATTCATGTTCCAGTTTTTTCATGTAGAGTCCAAACTTCTGTAACTCTAAATCCACCACATGGCACTCCAGTGACTGGAGTTTTGCATGATGTCCTGCATGAATCACACTCCTAACACAGTCTAGGATTTCCAATTTTCATTTTTTGATATGAAGAGAAATCTCAGAAATGCGATCTTTCAGAATAATCTGAATATGAAATTATTTTATATTAATTTCTAATGCTTTTACTGTTGTCTTGCCAATACTTAACCTGACAAGATTTTTGACTGACCTTTTTAACTCTTTCCAAAACATTCAGTATAGTTATCATGGAGACATCAGTTTCTTTTCACTCTTGTCAGCTTTACGGGATAATTAATTAAAATTATGTTCTTGTGATTACCCAAAAAGTTGGCATAAATTAAGTGTGGAGACAAACTCCCTGACTTAATGTTAAGTATTTGACTATCGAAGAAGGAGCGGAACATGACAAAACAATCCTCAACTATCCACATTCAGCTTGCTCTGGGCATGGTTATATTTTGCAGAGGGAATGTCGAGTACCAGTTTAACTGGCAAGTTAGATAAATGGAAGATAAACTGAAGCACAGAGCCTCTACTTGGGTACAGTGTGATGTCATAGACCAACATAACTCCAATAAAGCTTGAGCCAGACATAGGAAAATCCAGTTATCCCACAGAGTTCTCTCAGAAGACTTTCTCTGCAGAAGAGGTCAAAAACAGAGGATGCACTATGACCATCTCCAATATGTTCATAATACCAAGATAATAAATATTGGAGGAAATGAAAATGACTCCAAGAACAGAGTAGACTGAAGAACACAAACAACTGAAACAAATCAAGCAGTAACAGAAGAGTCTTGCTTTGCTGAAAGAGGTTTTTAACTGTCATTTTCGTAGCCATGAAACTGATCCTGTTACCATTTTCTGTGATACTAAGGATTGCAGGTGTCGGTATTATAATGCAAAATCCTCATTTCACATGGGTAACGTTTTGTGGTAGTCAGAGGAAAAAAACCAACTTTCTAATGTGAGGACTAAAAGAAAATAAAAGTCTACAAAATACTTGATGAAATGAGAATGAATTATTTTAACAGCAGTGGCATATTAGAGTGATCAAAATTCATGTAGCATATATGGATGATGATTCATCTTTAGCAGACCCTTAATTACTACATTCATCTTAATGATTTGAACCTGTTCCAGAAATATTTGAAACAGGTGCAAAATAAAAGAATAAAATGTCACTCCATGTGAAAATAAGCCGCAGTTACAATTATTATAAGTAGCACCAAGCAACTTCAAGGATGTCAATAGCATAATCTGAATTTTAAAATTTAGAAGAGTAAATCAATTAGATACACTCCATTATGAAAACATGTTCTCATATTCTGATTGTGAGGAGGAGAGAATAGGGTACATAGCTATATTTTGAATGAAAAAAAGACTTTTTATTTCATCAGTAGTAAATTCCTTTAGAAGATTTTTAGAATTTTTTATCTTATATACCATAACCAAGTAGAATTTATCCCAGGTTTGCAAGGCATGTGAATATTCAAAAATCAATTACTGAACCTATCACATCAACAAGAATAAAAATCATATGATCATAGTAATAGATGCACAAAAAGCATCTGACAAAATCCAACACCAATTCATGGTTAATACCACACACATGCACACACTCTCAGCAAACTAGGAATATAGTGGGAACTACAATGGAACGTCCTTAACTTGATAAAGAACATCTACAAAAAACCTTCAGCTGACATCATACATAATTGTGAGAAACTAGAAGTTTCTACCCTAAGGTCAGAAACAAGCCAAGATGTCCCGTCTCACTACTCCTGCTCAACATTGTGCTGGAAGTCCTAGCTAAAGCAATGAGGCAAGAAAAGGCAGTGAAATGTATACAGATTAGGAAGAGAGAGAGAGAGAGAGAAAGAAAGAAAGAAAGAAAGAAAGAAAGAAAGAAAGAAAGAAAGAAAGAAAGAAAGAAAGAAAGAAAGAAAGAAAGAAAGAAAGAAAGAAGAAAGAAAGAAAGAAAGAAGGAAAGAAAGAAGGAAAGAAAGAAAAAGAAAGAAAGAAAGAAAGAAAGAAAGAAAGAAAGAAAGAAAGAAAGAAAGAAAGAAAGAAAGAAGAAGAAAGAAAGAAAGAAAGAAAGAAAGAAAGAAAGAAAGAAAGAAAGAAAGAAAGAAAGAAAAAGAAGAAGAAAGAAAGAAAGAAAGAAAGAAAGAAAGAAAGAAAGAAAGAAGAAAACTATCTTTTTTCACAGATGGCATGATTGTTTATGTAGAAAATCCCAAAGAATCAAAAAAAAGTCATTCCTTATACAGGAATGACTAAACAATTATAGAAAATTACAAGATATAAGGTTAATATATAAGGGATGCATTAACACCAAACCATGACTTTCTCACTGATGTAACTGAAATTAAAAGAGACCTGAAAAGGGTCTTCAACACAAGCTTCTCACCATGGGACTCGATGTTACTTAGCACCATGTGTGTACATCCCTTCCCAAACCAAATATCATTGAACCAACAAAACCAACTAAACACATCCTCCTTTTGCACCAACTTTTCACTGAAAATTCTCAGCACATGTATTTCTAGACATTTTAAATATCTCCTCACTGATTCTTAGCTCCAGTTGAGACTATGTGCCTTCCTAGCTCCATTCTTAGTACTTCCCATGGCTTGGCAAAAGAGGCTGCTTTCAGCTTAGATGTGAAAGAGCTAAGAAAGAATGGTTTAGGATGGGAAATATGGTTGAAGTTTGAGATGACAGAGATAGGTTTTCACAAGAGATGAAGCTATGGTCTTTGCTTTTGCTTTCTACCTTAGTGAAAAATTTGCCATTTCTGCACGATTTCAGATTGGATAAAACGATGTTGTGGATTTTAAGAAAAGAATTTTATATCAATGTTGCTTTTAACTCAGACTTTTAAATATATGACAGAATTCACATGATCAAAAAAAGTTACAAAGTTTAAAAAGATATACAGTGAAGACTCCTTCCAAGATTATCTCCATCTGCCCAGGTCCCTGTTGTTTCCTTCCCAGTAACAACTGTTTTATATAATGAATATATATATTCATTTTCTCAATTTACACAAATGGCAACTTATACTTTTCCGTACCTTACTTTTTCATTTAACACTATATCTTTAAAAACTTTCTAAGTCACTATATAGAGCACTTTCTTGTTTGTTTTTAACAAATGAAAAATATTCCATTGTATTAATGTACCACAATTTATTTAACCAATATACCCTATAAATTTGTACATCTATCATTTCACATGTGTAAGAATTTATCTATGAGAAATAAAGTTACTGGTTAAAAAGTGAAATGTACATTTGTAGTTTTGACAAATGTTAAATTGCCCTTTATAAATAAACATTTTATTTCCATCCCTATGAGAAATGAATAGGAGTGCTTGTTTCCTGTTACCAATAGATACATTATAATACTCAAAACTTTGCCAGTATGACAGAAGAAACAGCACCAGTGCAGTTTTCATATACACGTCTCTCAGAGGTTACTACTTTTTTATATGTTTTTAAATTATCTGTATTTTGTTAATTGTGAGCTGTTCATATTTTTTGCGTTCTTATATTTTGGATTAGCAGTCTTTTGGTGAGCTTTAGGAGCTTTCTGTATAATGGTGAGATTAACTCTTTGCTCGTGAAATAGATTGCAGAATTTTTCCAAGTTTGCAATATGTCTTTTGATTTACCATGTGGTGCTATGTCATGAAGAATTTGTTTTCTTTTTATATTTCCAAATTAACTAATCTTTTTATTGCAGATTCTCGATTTTGATTCCTACTTAGAAAAGCCTTCCCACTGAAAAATGAATTTGTATCTGGAATTTAAGGGCTTCTTTTTTTATATGTAAATTCTGGAAGCATTTGGAATTTATCATAGTATATAATGTACAAATGGATCCAATTTTATTTTCTCCAGAAAGCAACCTGTTGTCCTAAGACCATTTGTTAAATAATCCACTTTTACCCTCTTTTGAGATAGCCTTTTGTAATATACTAGATTTTAGTATCATTTATTTCTGGCTGTTTACTTAGTGATATACACATTCTTTGTTGAATTATTGAGACATAAAATGTTTTACTTCCAGGAAATCTAGCCCCTACCCCTATTGCTCCTTTTGTCAAAGTTTTTCTCAATTTTCCTGTTTGTATATTTTTTCTATATAAACCTCATAATCAGTTTTTCTAGTTTAAAAACACTTGGTATTCTTAATGGATCACTTTAAATTTACATCATGAAGAATTGAAGAAATTTATATTGGATTACTTTATAATTTATGAAGAATTGATAACTTTATGATTTTGGATTTTCCTATCAAAACCTTGGTATGTCTTCCCATTCTTTCAGTTCTTCTTTTATATCCTTCAGGGGTATTCTAAAGTTTTCTAAATATAGGTTTTATATGTCTTATTGCATTTATTCCTAGGTATTAAAATAATACCTGGAATCATTTGTTCTATTATATCATAGTTGTTTCTTGTATAATAAAAACTGTTGATTTCTCTGTGTTAATTCTGTGTCCCACTATTTTACTGAATGTTATTTTATGTGGTAGGTTTTCAATTGATAGTATTTTTTATACAATCATATTGTCTTCAAACAATGTTTTTATGTGTTCCCTAGTAGTTAACTGATGGAGAGTAGATAGCAAAGTATTCCCTGAATTCTTTCATGTTCAAAACAGTTCTTTCTAGCCTTTAATCTTAAAGAAGAGTTTGGCTGGTTAGAAAATTATTGGGTCACACATTATTTGAGGATCTTGTAAGGTTTGTTCTACTATCTTCTAAAGTTGAATTTACTTGAGAAATCTGAGGTCAACCTGATTTTTCTCCCTTATGTGTGTAACTTAACCATTTTGACTAGATGTCCAAAGGATTCATTCTTTATCCATAAGTCCCATACTTTCATGAAGTGATATTTCGGTATTGACCATTCTGGGTTAATTTCCCCTGGGACATGGTGTTTCCTTTCATTATGTAATTCAAATATTTTATTTCACCAAGATTTTCTTGAGTTATATCTTTATTCTTTAGGGACCCTAATTATGCAATGTTACATTTTTATTTGCCTAACTTCAGTATTTACCATCTTTCTCTAATCCTTTAGATCACTTTTGTTATTTCTAACTTTTATGTCCCTAAACCATATGTCTATTTTCCCTTGTTCTTGTTCTTTACATTTCTGTGATGGCTTTGTTTTTTATTTCTACTTTTTCCTAAGTTCTTCTAGCCAAAACTTCAAAACTTATTTTTACCTTGCTATCTTCCTTACTTTTTTGTTTCTGCTTTTTGGTTTTCCTTTAAAGAAGTTGTTGCCTTACTAAGCTTTTGTTTTCAAATTCATGGCAGAATTTTTTTCTCCGTTTTCATCTGATCTGTATTAATGTTTTTTTTGTTTTGTTTTTTAAAGATTTTATTTATTTATTTGAGAGAGAGAGAGAATGAGAGATAGAAAGCACGAGAGGGAAGAGGGTCAGAGGGAGAAGCAGACTCCCCGTCGAGCAGGAAACCCGATGTGGGACTCGATCCCGGGACTCCAGGATCATGACCTGAGCCGAAGGCAGTCGCTTAACCAACTGAGCCACCCAGGCACCCTGTATTAATGTTTTTTACAGAGTTTTGTGTGCTACTTTTAGTGACCTTTTCTTTCTTCAGTCATATAGTCATTTAAATTGATGTGGTGCCAGTTCATTTTCTTTCCAGCTTAATGAAGATATAATTGACATAAAGCATTGTGTAAATTTAAGGTGTAGAGTGTGAGGGTATGATATACATATGTATTGTGAAATATTTACCACAATAAGGTTAGTTAATACATCTTTCACCTCACCCAATTGCCATTTTGTTGCTATTGTTGTTGTTATGGTGAGACATTTAAGAGCTAGTCTCCTAGCCACTTTAAAGTATACAATACAGTATTGTTAACTATAGTCACCATACTGTATGTTAGATCCCCCCAAATTATTCATCTTATAACTGGACGTTTGTCCAAAATCCTTTGACCAAAATCTCCTTGTTTTCCAACCCCTATTCCCTGGCAACCACCACTCTCCTCTTTGTTACTATGAGTGCATTTTTTTAGATTCCACACATAAGTAAGATCACACCATATTTGCCTTACTCTGACTTACTTCACTTAGCTTTGTACCTTTTAGGTCCATCCATGTTGTTTCAAATGGCAAAATCTTTTTTTTTTTTTTAATGGCTGAGGAATATTTCATTGTATATATATGCCACGTCTTCTTTATCCATTCATCTATCAGTGGACACTTAAGTTGCTTCCATATCTTGGCTATTGTAAACAATGCTGCTATAAACATCGGGGTGCATACATTTTTTTGAATTAGTTTTTCTTTTCTTTGGGTAAATAGTACTGGAGCTACTGGGTCATGAGATAATTCTAATTTCAATTTTTTGAGGAACATCCATACTATTTCCACAGTGGCTCACCAGTTTGCATTCCTACCAACAGTGCACAATGGTTCCTTTTTCTCCTCATCTTCACCAGCACTTGTTATTCCTTATCTTTTTTATTCTAGCTATTCTGACAGGTGTGAGGTGATATCTCATTGTGATTTTATTTGCTTTTCCCTGACGACTAGCGATGTTGAGCATCTTGTCATGTGCCTGTTGGCCATCTGTAATGTCTTCTTTGGAGCAATGTCTATTCAGGTTCTCTGCCCATTTTTAATCAGATTATTTATTTATTTTTTTGGTTTTGAGTAGCATAAGTTCCTCATATATTTTGGATATTAACCCCTTATCAGATATATCATTTGAAAATATCTTCTCCCGTTCAGTAGGTTGCCTTTTCATTTTGTTGATGGCTTCCTTTGCTGTGAGAAAGCTTTTTATTTTGGTCTAGTCCTAATAGTTTATTTTTGCTTTTGTTTTCCTTGCCTGAAGAGACATATCTTTAAAAATGCTGCTAAGGCCAATGTCAAAGAAATTCTTGCCTATGTTCTCTTCTGGGAGTTTTATGGTTTCAGGTCTCACATTTAGGTCTTTAACCCATGTCAAGTTTATTTTTGTGTATGGTATAAAAAGTGGTTTCCCAGTACCATTTGTTGAAAAGACTGTATTTTCTCCATTGTATGTTCTTGCCTTCTTTGTCATATAAGAATGGATTTATTTCTGGGCTCTCTATTCTGTTTCATTGATACTATGTGTCTATTTTTGTGCCAGTACCATAGTACTTTGACTATCACAGCTTTGTAGTATAGCTTGAAATCTGGAATTGTGATACCTCCGGCTTTGTTTTTCTTTCTCAAGATTGCTGTGGCTTTTGGGGGTCTTTTGTGGTTCCATACAAATTTTAGTATTATTTGTTCTAGTTCTATTAAAAGTGCTGTTGGTATTTTGATAGAGATTGCAATAAATCTATAGATTGCTTTGGAAAGTATGGGCATTTTAATAATACTGGTTCTTCCTTTGCTTATTTTTTAATCAGATCATTTTATTTTTTTATTGAGTTGTATGAATTCCTTGTATATTTTATATGTTAACTCCTTATCAGAGAGATGGTTTGCAAATATTACCAAGCTTGCCTTTCCTTTTTGTTGTTTGTTTCCTTTGCTGTGTAGAGACTAGTTTGATGTAATCCCAGTTGTTGATTTTTGCTTTTGTTGCTTGTATTTGTGGTGTTATATCAAAAAAAAAAAATCATTGCTGAGACCAGTGCCAAGGAATTTTTTCTCCTATGTTTTCTCCTAGGAGTTAATTGTTTTAAGTCTTATGTTTAAGTCCTTAATCCATGTCAGATCAGTTTTTGTGAGTGGTATAAGATAAGGGTTCAATTTCATAGTCTTATATATGAATATCCAGTTTCCCAACACAATTATTTGAAGTGACTATCCCTTCCCCATTGTAAATTCTTGGCTCTCTTGTAAAATATTAGTTCATCATATATGTGTAGGTTTGTTTCTGTACTCTCAGTTCTAAGCCATTGGTCTATATGTCTGTTTTTATGCCAGTACCATTCCGCTTTATCACTTTAGCTTTGTGATATAGCTTAAATTCTGGAAGTGTGATACCTCTGGCTTTATTCTTTCCCAGCATGGCTCTGGCTATTTGGAGTCTTTTGTAGTTCCATACAATTTTAGGATTTTTTTTTTTATTACTGTTAAAATGCCGTTGCAATTCTGGTAGGGATTGCAATGAATCTGTAGATCACTGTGTGTAGTGTGGACATTTTAACAATATTAATTTTTCTGATCCAGGAACATAAAACACCTTGTATCTTCTTCAGTTTTTTTTTTTTATCAATTTCTTATACTTTTCAGAGTTTAGATCTTTCACTCGCTGGTTACATTTATTCCTAAGTAGTTTTTTTTTTTTTATGCTGTTGTAAAAGTGATTGTTTTCTTTATTTTGTTTTCAGACAGTTCATTGTTAGTGTATAGAAACACAATTAATTTTCATATGTCAATTTTGTATTCTGCAACTTTACAGAATTTATTAGTTCTGGTGGAGTTGTTATTATTTTGGTGACGTTGTTAGAGTTTTCTATATATAATATTATGTCATCTGCAAATACAGATAATTTTATTTCTTCCTTTCCCATTTGGATGCCTCTTGTTTCTTTTTTTATTTCCCTTTTGATTTCTTCTTTGTCGCATTGATTTTTCAGGTACGTGTTGTTCAGTTTCCACATATTTGTGAATATCTCCAGTTTCCTCCTGTAATTTCTAGTTTCATATCATTGTGGTCAGAAAAGAGACATAGTGTGATTTCAGACTTCTTACATTTGCTAAGGCTTGCCTTGTTACTATTAGAATACTAGATATTCTCTATCTTGGAGGATGTTCCATGTGCACTTGAGAAAAATGTGTATTCTGCTCCTGTTGGATAGGATGTTCTGTATATGTTAGGTCCATTTGATCTAAAGTATAGTTCAAGTTCAATGTGTGCTTATTGATTTTCTGTCTGGATCATCCATCCATTGTTGTAGGTTGGGTATTAAAGTCCCCTATTATAATTGCATTGTTGTCTATTTCTCCCTTCACATCTTTTAGTATATGCTTAATATATTGCTTAATATGTTTAGGTGTATGTTAGGTGCATATATATTTACAGTTGTTATCTTTTCTTAATAAATTGACCCCTTTTTCATTATAAAATGTCCTTCTTTTTCTCTCCTTACAGTTTTTGACTTAAAGTGTATTTTGTTTGATGTAAGTATAGCTAACCCTGTTCACTTCTGGTTTCCATTTGCATGAAATGTCTTTTTCCATCCTTTCACTTTGAGCCCAGGTGTGCCCTTAAAGTTGAAATGAGTCTCTTGTAGGCAGCATATAATTGGGTTTTGTTTTTTGGGGTTTTTTTGTTTTTGTTTTTTTGTTTTTTTTATCTGTCTAGCCACTCTATGCCTTTTGATTAGAAAATTTAAACCATTTATATTTAATGTAATTATTGGTAGATCAGGACTTATTAATGACATCTTATTTTTTCTGGCTATTTTCCTGTTCCTTTGTTGTTTTCTTCCTCTCTTGCTGTCTTCCTTGTGATTTAATGATTTTCCATAGTTGTATACTTTGATTCCTTTCTCTTTATCTTGTGTGAATCTACTTGAGGTTTTTGTTCTGTGGTTACCCTGATGCTTACATAAAGATCTTGTAACAGTCTATTTTAAGCTGATAACATCTTAACTTTGATTATATACAAAAATTCTACCCTTTTATTTCTCCCTGCCCCCACATTTTGTTTTTGATGTCACAATTTTTATCTTTTTATATTGTGTATCCACTAACAAATTACTGTAGCCATTGCTATTATAAAACTTCTGTTCTTTAACCTTTATACTAGAGGTGAGCGTTTAACATAACCATATTACAATGTTGGAGAATTCTGAATCTGACTATATACTGACTTTTTCCAGGCTTTTATATTTTCATGTTACTAATTAGTGTCCTTTTATTTCAGCTTCTAGAACTCCTTTTAGCATTTCTTATAAGGCAAATAGTGATGAACTCCCTTGTATATCTGGGAAAGTCCTTATCCATCCTTCACTTATTGAGTACAACTTTTCTGGATAAAGTATTTTTGGTTGGCAGGTTTTTCTTTCCTTTTACCCTTTGAATACATCATCCCACTCTCTCCTGGCCTATAAAGTTTTTGCTGAGAAATCTGCTAAAAGTCTTATGGGAGTTCCTTTGAAAGTGATAAAGCTTTTCTCTTGCTTGTTTTCATTTTCTCTCTTTGTCCTTGATTTCTGAAGCTTTATTATAATGTGTCTGGGAGAAGATCTCTCTGAGTTGACTTTGTTTGGGGACCTATGAGCTTTATGAACATGGATGTCCAAATCTCTCCCCAGTGGCTAGTCCAAGTGTAGTGGTATTTACAATTAATTGATCACAGCCAGTTACAGATTCTTTTTGTTCCATCTGCACTCCCACAGCTTCACTTGACTAGCCTTTTAGAAAAATTAAAAAACAAAAAACAAAATCTCTCCCTAGATTTAGGAAGTTCTCAGCTATAATTTTTTAAATATCTGTCTTTCCCTTTCTCTCTTCTCCTTTTGGGACTCAACAATGTGTAAATCGTTTTTCTTAAGGGTATCCTAGAAGCCCCATAGGATTTCTTCATTCCTTTTTATTCTTTTTTTCTTTTTGCTCCACTGACTGAATAATTTCAAATTATCTGTGTTTGAGTTCACACTCTTTCTTCTACTTGGTCAAGTCTCCTATTGACATTCTCTGTTGAATTCTTCATTTTAGTCATGGTATTCTTCTGCTCCCAAAGTTCCCCTTGGTTCTTTTTTATGTTTTCTATTTTTTTGTTGAAATTATGATTTTGTTCTTGTATTGTTTTCCTGAAGTCATTAAATTTTTTATCTGTATTTCCTTGTAGTTCTCTGGGCATCTTTTGAACAACTATTTTGAATTCTTTATCACTCTATGTACCTCCATTTCTTTAGCATCATTTACTAGAAGTTTATTGTTTTCCTTTGGTGATGTCATATTTCCCTTATTCTTCATGATCCTTTCAGCCTCGCATAGGTGTCTGCATATTTGAAGAAGTAGTCACCCATTTCCATACTTTATCAACTGACTTCAGTAAAGAAAGATCTTCACCATTGGAGGGTGTCAGGTGTGGGAGTGTTTTGTGACTCTGGGTCCTGAGGGGCATAATATCTTAGCTCAGGCCATTGGAGTCCAAGATATCAACAACTACATGATACTTGGTGAGAGCTATAGGTCATAAGAACTGCCCAATCTAATCACATGAATCTACAATGATGATCTCCCAATTTTAAGGTCAGTAACCTTAATCACATCTGCGAAGTTCCTTTTGTCATGAATATAGCATATTCTTAGATCTGGTATTAGGGCATGGAAATTTCAAAGAGATTTTATTCTTCCAAGACATCCTATAAATATGTCCAGCATTTACCTTCATTTGAGACACAGCAAGATAAATTCCACCAAAGACACCATTCTTTTGATTAGGTAATATAATTTGGCAGACTAGAAAACCCACATTTGAAACAAGTTGATAAAACTAAAATTTGAAGAACCAATTTGATTAGTGACTCATACATACAAATGCCAAATATGATGAAGGTTAGAATCTTAGCATAAGAGTCTGAATTTTCAAATATTCCTCAAATTCTCAAAAAAAAAAAAAAGCTGGTGCACCTGGGTGGCTCAGTTGGTTAAGCGTCTGCCTTTAGCTCAGGTCATGATCCCGGAGTCCCAGGATCAAGCCCTACATCAGGCTCCTTGCTCAGTGGGGAGTCTGCTTCTCTCTTTGCCCCTCACCCACTCTTGTGCTCTCTCTCACTCTCTCTCTCTCAAATAAATAAATAAAATCTTTTTAAAAAAAAAAGCTAATAAAATGGGGGCACCTGGGTGGCTCAGTTGGTTAAGCGTCTGCCTTTAGCTCAGGTCATAATCCCGGAGTCCCAGGATCAAGCCCTGCATCAGGCTCCTTGCTCAGTGGGGAGTCTGCTTCTCTCTTTGCCCCTCACCCCACTCTTGTGCTCTCTCTCACTCTCTCTCTCTCAAATAAATAAATAAAATCTTTTTTAAAAAAAGCTAATAAAATGGGGGCACCTGGGTGGCTCAGTTGGTTAAACAACTGCCTTCGGCTCAGGTCATAATCCTGGAGTCCCAGGGTCGAGTCCTGCATTGGGCTCCTGGCTCAGCAGGGAGTCTGCTTCTCCCTCTGACCCTCTCCCCTCTCATGCTCTCTCTCTTCTCTCAAATAAATAAATAAAATCTTTAAAAAAAAAGCTAATAAAATGGAAACTTGAAGAAGAACCAATTTAATCAAGAAAAAGGCATCCTCGTAGCAGTGGCTAATATATAAAAATGCCAAATATAAAAAAGTGGAATTTTAGCGTAAGAGACTGAATTTTCTTGCCAAAGATATATAACCTCCTTCTAGCCATAAGTAAACATTGGACAAATAAAACTGAAAGCATTCTACAAAATAATCGGTATTCTTCTGAAATGTCAAGATTATAAAAGAAAAGAAAGGATCAAATAACTATCACAGACTGGAGGAAATGCAGGAGAAATAAAACTAAATGTAATGTGGAATGCTGGATAAAATTTTGAAAGAAAGAAGGAATATTAATTAAACACCAAATCAGACTGGAAATGGTGAAATTCATTCAACTGTAGAACTGACACTGAAGCTAAGTGAGGATAAGGGTGAACAATCAGAATATAAATATTATATGCTCTGAAAATGTACAAATGATAAACTAATAAAAACATGGAGAGCATAAAACAAAAAGGTAGAGAGTCATGATCATCTTGTCTCTAACAGATGGGAGTCAAAAACATTATTTGAAGCTGACAAATCAATTAATAGAAATATATGCATTTTTAACAGTGTGAGAGTAAATACTAAGAAATATTTTTATTCACTAATATCAGATGGTGGAAGAAATAGAAGGCAACAAAAGGAAGAAAGAGAAAACATGCTTATTTCATCATTTCTCTTAGTAGGATTCATACTGTAGGGCTAATGGTATAATATATAGTTATATTCATAAAGGCAGTCACGAGGGGGCGAAAACATTTTTAATTGTCCAGAAGACATTTTTAAAAAGCAAAAATAACAGACAACATAGTAAAAGTTTTCAAACATGTGTAATAAATGGGGGAACATTGAGATTCCTAATATACTTGTTTTCTTGTATATGCATAAAGAAACTCTGGAAGGATATATAAGAAACTAGGAGAGGTGGTTGTCTATGTGAGGGGAGGGGTGGTAGGAATAATATATGGTATATTGGGTATGTGGGGCAACAGGATGGTATAGACTTTCTACTGTATTTTTAGAAATTTAATTAATTTAATTTAGAAAATTAATTTTAAGTTTACCTAATCAAAAATGATATAAAAATAATGTATAAAGTATATTCAATCATTAAAAACGAGGCCCTTTTTCTCCCTATTGTCATGTCATAGTTAAGCTATTCCCAATATTTTATAAATGATACAAAATTTATGATTATTTATTAGATATTTCCCCAAACTTTGGGTATTTCAACATTTTCCCAAGAAAGGAGATATGAATTGAAATATTTTAACCAAGAGCAAACCCCTAATCAAAATGAGTTAATTGGGCTTATTCATCCTAGACATTAAAAGTTCATCATTATGATGAATAAGGAGAAGATATGAATTTATAACTTATAATTTATTATAATTTTATATTCTGAGAACACCACTAGTCTTCTTTCATATCCTCATATAATGACATAATTCTATAACTCTGACTAAAGACCTTTGCAAAGTTTTTCTGAGGTAAGAAAACAATTTTATTGTTTTCAAGTAACATTTTTATTGTTACTCTTCTTAGATATAATCATCTGGAAATTTTAGCACTTCAGCGTAGCTGTTATTCAGGGTACATGAGACAATATATGTCTTCACAGTTGATATTTTAAACAATCTTCTACTGTCAAATGATGAATTCGGGAAAGAATATTCCTAATTTACTATGACATACTTCCTAAGACCATCTGAGATCAATTGTTTGAAGTCACTATAGAAACTACTTCTTTCTTAAGCAATTGTATTTAATCTAATTAATCAGAGAAAGACAAAGACCTATATGAGAAAAGTTTTCATATTAATAAGCTTTATGGGGCTAACTTATCTGTTATTTCTAAAACAATAGCAAACAATTCATCAGGGCCTACATATGATAAGAAATCCTACTGTATTAAACTATTATTAGCCAAAACATATTTCTTTTATTTTTGCTTGGCTAAATTATAAGTTATATAACATTATGAGAAATATTTGTATCTTAACACTATGGAACTGTACAAAGCCAGTGCACTTTTCAAGATCAAATGACAGAAAAATGTAAGAAAGCCAAAAAGTACATCTCTTGCTGAATCCAGCAGTTTAAACAACGTCATTAGCACTGTTTCTTGCCTACTTTACTTTGGTTTTGCTTCTTTCTGCTTTGCTTCAAATCAGACAGGATTTATCTGTGTGGCAGCAAAATGGCTGCAAGTATCCTGAAAACCATATGGATTACAGACGTCAGAAACCTGGAGCGTTCCGAATCGCCCAGTTTGAGTTACTTGGCCAGCCCCATGGCAACCACTGAAGTCAGGGAGATGCAGCGCTCTGATTGGTCAGGCCTGACCTTGACCGTAAGCGAAGGGGAACTGGGCAACATATGACCCGGCCGGGGCTACCTAATCTTTAGGAAACGGGAGAAGGTGTGGCTCCCTAAAAGAGAGTGCTGAAGATGTGTATCTATATATTTTTCTTTTTACTTAATCTGATGCTAAAATATCAAGCGCAGGGATATTTTATGAAGTGCCGAGAGGGTTTCTTTGAAGCCTTTCATATTCAAATGTTAGAGCCCTGGGCTATTTAGGGGAACATCATCTGATTTCAATCCCTGGAAGTGGTTCTTAACAGTGGCACTTTAGACGTCATAGTGGTATCCATTACTCCCTCTCATCGGCTCAGGCAATGCTTTCCACTTCTATAGGCAGAAACGAATGATACAAATTGGCAAACCTTAAACCAAGTCTCAGGGACAAGCACATGCTCAAGCATGGAAGGTCAAAAAGTTTCAAGAGGGATGATTTCTGAGATTTCTCTCTGCCCACACCCTCCTTTTGTAGAATACACCCTTTCACTGCGGCCCTAAGGGCCACACAGTCTCATTCTTTGTTGTAGCTGTAAGCAACCTACTACTGCTGGGTCCTGGCCCTCCAGGAGCCTAACTCCTCTTCAATTCTCAATTCCTGGCTATTTGTTGCTGCCCCTCCAGCTCCTTTTAAAGATTTCACATGTAATTGCAGTTACAGCACATTCTATCCACACTGAAGTGGGTAGAATTCTCATAGAGATTAAAAACTGTTGCTCAGACATATTAATTAATTAACTGCCCAGACTGACACAAGAAAGTTTTGAGCCAGGTCGTCTGCCTCGGTCTTGTGCTTTTCCCCCTATAACCATAGATTCTTCTTCAACCCTCATACATTGCATAACTCTCTTCCCAATACTTTTGCTCTAAAGCAAACAGTACTATTTTGGTAGTAAAGTTTTTTTGTTTCGGTTTTTTTTTTTTAAGTAATTAATGTGGAAGTGGAAAAGAGGATTAATGAAAGAGGGACAGATCTCTCATCAGAACCATCAGCATTCCTCCTCATCCTCATAGAGGGAAAGAAAAGGCTTGAAAATGGCAGCCTAGAAGCAATGGCTACAGTTCAAGGGGTTACTACTGTAAAAAGCAATGAGACACTATGTGTCAGTTAAAAAAAGAGAGTTGATATGCAGGGTACTTGCTTTGGCACATCTGAGAAAGATAAGAAAATACAATATTTCAATTTATCTACAATATGTTTAAGCTGCTTATGTTGATTGCTTGTTAAATCAGACTGGGAATTCAGCCAACCCCTGTTGACGTATACTACCAGAAATTCCCTCTTTAACTTATAATGGACAATTTAAAAATGCTGATGACTGATATGTTACAATTTTCCCTTTCATCTGACTCCTCCAAAGCCTATAGTTTGCCTGGAGTAAGTCAATGCTCTTCAAAAACCTACTGGTCATATTTAATTTATGTTAAGTCAGAGATACCTTCTCTCTAATCAGTGATTATACACAAAAAAAATCTCTTAACCAGCTTCCGTACCTGAGGAATCACTAAGCACCAAATAACCATACTTACATGTGGGACTTTCCTCCTAATTTCTGAAAGTTAGAGTGATAAGGATATATGTACGTCTTTGTACATATACCCTTACATATATCCTTATATACAGATCTCTCCTTAAATATCTCCTATTATGTCACCTTAAATATCTCTCTCTCTCTCAAACCTGAAGCTGTTATTAGATCCAAACCATGGAGTTTGGGTGGTGGTTTCCAGAACTAATGGATCAAATACTAATTGAGTAATGGATTGTAGGAAAGCCTAAATCACAATTACATAAATAAGAGTTGGACTCTGTGTAAACTTGCATGGGTAATTCTTTATAAGAAATTCATACCACTGGCTGACAATGGGCCATATAATGTACAAACAGGACATGGTTCAAAGGAAAGGAAATAGGCTTCACGCTAACCTTTAAGCAAGCTACTTAAACTCATTGAGCCTGTTTCCTCATTTGTAACATGAAGATAACATTATTTACTACAATGGGATGTTGTGAGGGTTTGACAAGATAATGCACAGAAAGCACTTGGCACACCCATTGATGTACTCAGTAAAACACAAAAACTAAAGCAAACTGAGTTCAAACATTCATCTGACTTGAAATCAAATGCAGTGCCTTTCTGTACAGTAAAAGACTCTTGCAAAACTCTACAATATTAAGTAATAATTATAACTCTTACAAGTACATGTTGTTTTATAATGTACAAAGTGTACCACATACTGTGGAATGAGTTACCGAATCAAAAGATTGAGGTTCTAATGTGAATTTTGCTGGAATTACTACGTCTGTGATCTTCAGCATGACTTAATCTCTCTGAGCCTCATTTTCAAGTCTCTGCGTGGGAAGGATATAACCTGCTTCAGAGGATTGGGGTGAGGATTAACTGTGACAAGGGAGGGAGCATAAGTGGCAGAGTGACTAGTACATGGTTTCCTCTTCTTTCCCAATTCTATTTAAGATATAAGCAAGGCCAGTGAAACTCATCAAAATGTTTGAATTTAGATGGATTCTAAAATGAGAAAAATTATAGGGGGCGCCTGGGTGGCTCAGTTGGTTAAGCGTCTGCCTTTGGCTTGCGTCATGATCCCGGGACACCCTCTCCCTCTCTCTCTGCCTCTCCCCTCGGCTCGTGTTCTCTCACTCCTTCTCAAATAAATAAATAAAATCTTTAAAAAAAAGAAAGAAAATTTATATGAACACATAAATTTGAAAGATAAATAAGATAAATAATAGTATTAAATTATTTCAAATTTCAGAAGTATAGTAATTTGAAATAGCCTAAATAATTTCCTACATCTTCAGGCATGCCCACATCTGCTACATTTTCGCAAATACTTCCTATTATGGATTGTTGTTTCAATGTAAATATTCATTTTGCCTCATGAAGTATTATTTCTTTGGGGTGTGCTTTCTAATAAAATTGCCACTTATCATAAAATCATCACTGCCAATTTATTTCTTTTCACATTTTCTACATCTTTATAAAGCCACACAAACATGGTTGGCATTTCTTATTCAAAACACATCGGTAACGTTGGAGGCCAGGGTACACTTAGTTTTTTTCTGTCAAGCTAAAGTCAACTGTTGTGCTCTTTGGAGTATAAATGGAGAGGTTGTCAGAGATTCAAATAATAGTGGAACAATGTTTATCAAAATCATTATGCTCAGGGAGGGAAAAAAAAGGCAAAAACCACGGAATCTAAAGTAAAACATGAAAATTTTTTGAGATTACCCTATTTAAGTCTTTAATTCCTAATGAAAAGAAAAAAATTAATATGTGGCCAGTACTGAACAAAATATGCTAAATCCAAGTACAGTGTAATCAGAATTGGTAATGTGACAGAGTAAAACCGTTAACATTATGTTAGCTTCTTGTTCCATAGTTAAGAGAAATCCATGTTTCAAATATTATCATTCTCCTAACAAGGTAAATTACTGTTCATCATAATGTCATCCAGAGGGCTCCTGGGTGGCTCAGTTGGTTAAGCGGCTGCCTTTGGCTCAGGTCATGGTCCCAGGGTCCTGGGATCGAGTCCCGCGTCGGGCTCCCTGCTCAGCAGAAAGCCTGCTTCTCCCTCTCCCTCTGCCTGCTTCTCTGACTACTTGTGCTCTCTCTCTCTATCTCTGTCAAATAAATAAATAAAATCTTTAAAAATAATAATAATACTGTCATCCAGAAGTAAAGCATTTGCCTAAAATGAATTTTCTCTCTTTTTAAATATGCCAAATTAGTGATTCATATCCTCCCTATTTGGAGAATAAAATGTCATATTTCAGTTGAAACCAAAGTCGACTACTTAAGGATATAAAAGATATATAAATGAAAGAGGATAGTGTTAAAAAAAAAAACCTTCAGCCTACTCCTCTGTGCAACTGGTTTGATAAGAATATAGGTCAAATTGGTCATGAATAATTACAGTAATATTTAAACAAAGTCACCTTAAAAAGTATAATTCCCAAGTCATTTAAATATAAGTGTAACCCAATTAAAAGTTGTGATATAACTGAAGAAAATATGTATTAGTCAGAAAGATAGACTGATCAGCTACAAAATCATAGGACAGTGTTTTTCAAACATTGCCGTGCCTACTCAGATTGTATCAAGAAAAAAATAGGAAAATTAGCCATCAATTTTTCTGATAATAAAATTCATTTCCATGTAGCTTTACATGGAGAAAAAGCAGATTCTGGCCACGTTGATAGGAGGATTCCAGTTTTTATCACAGATGTAATGACAAAGTAATAAATTGTCACTCTGATTTTAAACATTAGATTTAAGAGTTTTTGCTTTTCATAAATTGAACACTCTGGAACTGACTGAATTAGGATTTTAAACCTATCCAGCTAAGGACCACAACAAATCCTCCAAAGTACCTCCGTTCCAGGAGGCCTCTTCTCTGGGTTACAGTAACTATATGATTTCATTCCTGGCCTTCCAACTTTCCATGTGCTTTGCTAGAGTTATGTGAGAACATGATTATACAGAATCATTAATGGGTGGCTTAGCAGTTTTCAAGATGAGTATTTACTTCCAATCTCTTTCCAATGGCAGATGGTTACATTAGATTGCATGCCTTTCCAGAACATCTTATTTCTTGACACAAATAACCACTCCATAATTTGTCATTTTTCTTGTAGGATATTTATATGTGTGCTTTGTATTTTTAGTGTGCCGAGGGCCTTCTAGAATTTAACTTAAGAGTCAATGAGGTGATCTGGCTACTTTTGCAGGAATAGAATGGGGTCCTTTAGGAAAAGACATGTCACCTTCTTCTGAAAAGATAAGAAAAGGATTTAAGGTCCAACACCATCTGGTTCAAAACTCTTTCATTAACCTGTGGCCTTTAGAACTAGTATGGCATAAATCATCTTGGGTGGGTATAATTTCAGAATCATTTTCTCCAATTCAGTTCCAAACAAGGAGCATCTGTAGATCAAATGGCTTTCCAAACCCAAATTACACAATGGGCTGATAACCTATCAAAATGAAATCTGTCATTGACAGGAGGAGATTGGCAGTGGAAGAGGGCAAAAGGAAAGAAGAATGCTCCATTCATCTGTTGAGAAAAAGATGTAGAAAAGGAAATGAGCGTGAGCAGGTTAATTTCACACCATTCTAAGAGACTGTGCTCTAGGAAGCTGATTTTCAAATTTGCTTGAAGATAAGAACAGTCTACAACCCTTTTTCAAAAACTCTCAGACCTCAGCCCAGGCCTACTAAACCACAGTGTGCCTTGCCCCGGGGTAAAACCTGGTACCTGGCGATCTGTGCTTGTAACAAGGAGTGATTCTTCTCAGGTAAGTTTGCAATGCACTGTTTGAAAAGAGAATGTCAACTTGTTCACTGAGAAGATACCTGTGTGTGCTTATTGTGGTATTCTGAGCCTTGGGAATAGTGAGTTTCATTCCTAAAAAGATGATAATCCACTTGACAGAGTCAGAATAGAAGCTCAAATTCAAATGAGCAGAACGAAAATCTCAAGACCTCACAATGTGGGATGAGAGCTTCAGCAGACTCAGTCATAACAAGAAGTCCAGGCAAGGCAGTTCAAGCATATTACCAGTTGCAGTTACTTTAGAGAAACAAACAAAAAGCACACGGATATCTGCAATATGAAGCATGGCTGCAAATCCTGACTTTTTCTGCCACATTTCTGCTATCTATACAAAAGAAATGATGATACCCAATTTATAAATGCTTATTATCAGAGCTGCTATAAGTAAGTTAAGTAATGTAATTAATATAAAGTCATAAATGAATTATGACTACCAGGTGAAGCATATGAGGGCAACTGCTGGTGTCAGGAGAGTCCAACAAGGTGTAGGAAACTAGTGGGACTATATAGGATGTGGCTAAATGGCAGCAGAAAACATAGCCCCCTCTAGTGGCCTGCAGCTGCCATCTCCAGACCTGGAAAGTAAAACAGGGTTCAAGTTACTTGGGGAGGAACTGGGTAGCTGGAAAGTTACCAATATACAGTTCAGACGTACGGAAGAAAACTCAGTGCCCACTCCCTGGAAATGGGGCACATGATGTGAGCTTTGTATAACACAAGTTATTAGTATTGAAAGCAAAATCAGAACAGAAAAAGCAGAAGTGAGCTATTCCTAAGACTTCAATTCCCCTTGGTCCAGTCTGGCAAAGTTGAGCCTACAAATGGAAATAAAATCCTAGCTGTAAAGAATGGGGAGATTCAGGAAACTAAAGAGTTTTTTACAGGAGAACCAATAAACCACATTAATGAGACAATGATTATTCAACCACAAAATGGAGTTCAAGAGAGACATCTGCTACCAGCAAGAAATCTTGGGTGTATCCAGAGATTTTAAATGCACATAGCTTTTTATGCAGTAGGCAGATGAAGTACCACAATAGGGAATGTGAGCATTGTTAGAATTTAGAATGCAATAGCTTAAATGCATCCCAATTCAGATTTTCTAAGACCTACTGACAAACAAAAATAATCTCTCAGCTAAATCAAACACCAACTGACCAGGTTCTTACCATCATGTAGTCAAGAAGCAGGAAAGAGGGCACAGATACAGATAATGTGATGTATTGATTAATATTGTAAATTTTCTTAATCTTTGGATTCAGACCGGAGGAACATTCAGTTAACACCTACTGTAATTCAGGCACCAGATGAGGCCTTCCCATATATATTTACTGTGCATGTAATTAGGGGGAAAATCAAAGTATTATGATGATCCCACTCCCAGAAAACATCTCAAACTCTGCCTAACGGATTTTAACAGTAACAGTAATAATAATGATGTTGTTGCTAACAATAGCAATCAAGTAAAGAAATAGAGTAAAACATAATTAAGCAAGGCAGAGAAAAGAATTAGACCTATACATATTAGAACGTTTAACCTTATAAATGTAGGTATATTCTCTTGAGAATTTAATTACCATCCCAGGCATTAAAGAACATAAACTATCCTAAGTGAAGCCATGTAACACAAAACACAAAAGTCCCATTAATCCATACTGATTTCAAGATCTTGCCTAAGAACTCTAACCTTCTGTAAGTACTCGTGATGAATTTTAAATATCTGCGTTCACTGCTGCATCTAAAAGAATTTCACCATCTCTTGAAAAACAACAGGAATAGAGTGCCCTCTAGAGTCTTACATGTATTTTTAATGCCAAATTGAGGGGATAATCTCATTTTAATCATTTCTGGCTATGCTCATTAAAATTTAGAAATGTGGTAAATTTGTTTATTGCTGCTACAAAAATATATGTATCTTTAAAATTTAGTATAATTTTGTTCCCCCAAGAGAAATATCTTTGATCATTAGTTATCTACACAGAACCGAAAAAACTAGATTTTTTTAAATATGTATTACATTTTTATTTTACTTTCTTTCTATGGCCTACATGTACAGATATATTTGAAACAAATCTAATGCCAGTAGGGCTACTTTCATCTTTTATGTATACATGTTATTTGTTTATATTTTGCATTCATCTCAGTCTATAATTTCCCAAAAGGAGAAACAATATTTTTTCATCTAACATGGGAGGCTCCTACCTTAAACTGAGACCATGCATGAGGGTGACTAATAAATGCTTTTACAAATAGATAAATCAAGATACAGTGATTAAAATAGAGGCATAACTAGAAATGTATTTGCCGTATTACAGACACATAGATTAGGACGAGGCTGTAACAATACACATAATAGGAACAGGTTTATATATAATATGTGAAGCCTGGAGCGCCTGGGTGGCTCAGTCGTTAAGCGTCTGCCTTCGGCTCCGGTCATGATCCCAGGGTCTTGGGATCGAGTCCCACATCGGGCTCCCTGCTCAGCGGGAAGCCTGCTTCTCTCTTTCCCACTCCCCCCTGCTTATGTTCCCTCTCTTGCTGTGTTTCTCTCTATCAAATAAATAAAAAAAAAAAATCTTTAAAAAATTGTGAAGCCTGAAGCTCCATCCTTGAATCAGAAACTAAAATTCAAAGTCTAGGAAGATGAACAGTTACTTCTTACAGTTTAACAAAAGATGGGCTTTGCTTTAACGTCCAGCTATCAGCTCTTTACCAGTAAAGTGAAGGATCCAATTTCTTTATCTGTAGAGCAGGGATAATCTTCACAGCTGAGCTTATCATTTTTTATGTATCAAACATGAAAACTTATAGAAGGGCTTTATTTTAAAAAGTGTATGTGCTTGTGTATGTGTGGTCTTATTTCTGTATTATCTATAAAATTGAGAAGATCAGTTAAGTTTGGTTAAATGAGGTCACCTTAAAGAAAGACGTTAGGGCGCCTGGGTGGCTCAGTTGGTTAAGCGACTGCCTTCGGCTCAGGTCATGATCCTGGAGTCCCGGGATCGAGTCCCGCATCGGGCTCCCTGCTCAGCAGGGAGTCTGCTTCTCCCTCTGACCCTCCCCCCTCTCATGTGCTCTCTCTCTCTCTCTCTCTCTCATTCTCGCTCTCTCAAATAAATAAATAAAATCTTTAAAAAAAAAAAAAGAAAGACGTTAAGCATTCTGGTATTACCCCTGGCCACTCTTCAAGATTTTTTTTTTTTTTGCCAGTTTTCCCTCTTTGCACATATATTAACTGTTCCTCACATGTAAATATTTTACATATTCTTTGCGACTTTTCCCCATGAACTTTCTTTTTCCCTTGAAATTCTTCCTAGGGAATCTCTTCCTACAGCCTGGAAACACTTAAATTTACCTCTACAGATCTCCCTCCTAACATCTAGATCTATATTCCAGTTGCCTATTTTATGCCTCCTTCATCTATAGCGTCAGGGAAGCCCTAAGGCTGAAAGCAAAGACATACACGTTTGAGATAAGATGCTGTCAGTGCAAAATACACCAAAACATGCTTAGAATGGCCCTCCTCAGTCACGGCTGGACTCGGAGAAATTACCCAAAAGGCTGTGAGGGCACCAGAGGCACCCTGATATTGTCTACCCCCGGTACTATTCACCTGTGCCCTACATTAAATGCCATCTATTACTGAGTGTTCAAGGTGTTGGGCTCTTCACAAAGCTTAATACACAAGGATTAGAGACACAAACTACAGATGCTGCAACTGAAACCCAAACAAAATTCATGTTCATCATCTCACTTGTCTGTCATTCTTTATTTATTTTCTTCTTCCTTCTGTCTGCCTGGTTGACCAGTCCATCCTCCACTCATTTAAGTTGCTTATCTAGTAGAGTGACACAGCTCTTCAACCTGAGAGTCTGAGCTCTTACTTGCTTTTTTCTTATCATGCTATCATCACTGCAATTGCTGGTTCATCATTATTACCAAACATAGAAACCCTGGTGCCTATTCTGAGTTCCATTTTTTAGTAGCCGTCTGAGCTCTTCATGATCTTGAGGCTCATTTCCCCCATGAATATAATAAGTCCTTTCTTACCTGCTGGCCCACTGCCATGAGGAGCCCATAATAAACAGGAGTTACTTTTCACTCTTGAAGTAGTCAGAACCTCAGGTTTAGTGGACACATTGTATTACTGAGTGAAAATGTTTCCCTAATCTAGCAAAGCTGAATTATCAAGAAGGGGAACTGCAAATTCAGCAAGTGGACCACAGGATGTGATGTTGAGAAGGACCACTTCAATTTCCATGTCCTAGTTCCTGGACCTGTGTATTTTAGCCATGAGGACACCTCATTCTATATTAGCCAGTGATTCAAGGCAGTCTTGAAGGGCATTGGCTGAACTACTCTGTAATTTTAATCATCTGATTGTTTTTAGGTGATTGTGGTATGTGGTAGGACCAGAGGACCTGTTGGCTGTGTACCCACTTTTACACCTCTTTCTCTATGAAATGAGTCCCTTGATCTGAGAGAATGTTATATAATGTTGCCTTAGTAAATCACACATTGTGTGAGTGCTTCTGGTGTTGCAGAGCACCGTTAGCAGGTAAGGAAATCCATATTTAGAGAAGGTATCAATTCAAGTAAGGAAGAATCACTGTCATCTTCAGGGTGGAAAGGGGTTGGTGTAATCAACTTGCCATCAAGTAAGTGGTTGATTTCCTTGAGGGATGATGATATATTAGGAGCTTATCACTGAACTCTCCTTCTAGTAGCTCCAGCACTGAGTAGCAGCAGCTGCTGGATCAGCCATGGCAAGGACTCCATGCTATTGAGCCCAGGTACAGTCTCCATCTCTGCCACCAGTGCTACTGTGTTTATGAGCCCATTGTGCAAATATCGAGGTGACTCAAGGCAGAAGCTGACCAACATCCACCAGAAGGGCCATTCTGTCCATCTAGCTGTTTGGTCTTTCTTGTGTGTTGGATGTGTTCCAGTGGATAGTATCATCAAAGAGGAAGACACACACACACACACACACACACACACACACACACACACTCCTATGTCCAGTTTATGTCTCTAACTCAGACCTTTTTGTCCGTAATCTTCTATTCTTGCCCATTCCAGTCCCTGACCAAGCCAAGTCATTCACTACCTTCTTGGGAGATATATCTTTACCTCAGGCTACTTGTCCTTCATACAAAGTAAACAACTACGTGTAATGCTCACATCTCTGCTCACTGGGAATACTTCATCCTTCCCAACTGTCCTTTAGGGTCACCCCTGCGTAGCACTAGAGTGAGGTAGCAGCTCACATTTGGTTCCACATATGGAGTCAACCTGTCTGTGAACTAGTCCTTATGTGTGAGGTAAGGCAGATAAACTCTGTTAGTAAAACAGTGATAGGTAAAACAGAATTTAGATCACCTGTTAACATAATTTATTTGTCTTTGTGACCTACTTGGACCTGGTCCCAAAAGTACGATTTCCATTTATCTTAGTCCATTTGGATTGTATAACAAAAATACCATAAACTGGGTGGCTTACAAGCAACAGACATTTATTTCCTGTAATTCTGATGGCTGGGAAGTCCAAGATCATGGTGCTAGCAGATTTGGTGTCTGGTGAGAATCCATTTCCTCAGAGATGGCTATCTTTTTGACCTCACATGGCAGAAGGGGCAAGGGAGTTTTTTGGACCACTTTTGTAAGGGCACTAATTCCATTCATGAAAGCTCTGCCCTCATCACCTAAACACTTCCCAAATATCCCATCTCCTAGTACTCTCACCTTGGGAGTTATATTTCAACATATAATTGGGGGAGGCAAAAACACTCAGACCATAGCACCATATTATAATGAATTATCACCATGCTTATCCAAACTTTTCAATTCTGTGATCTACCTGGGTTGTGGTAGGTAGCTAGCTAATGGGCAGATATTCAGTCTCTACTAGTGCTCAGCAGCACACCAGCAGTGCATCTGGTAATTCTCTTCTGTGGAAGACATAGTCTTGCATTAAAACCCTAGATGCTGCAATTTTCTTGTTGGGGCTTCCAGATACTCCATATGGAGTCCTTATCTGGTTCTTGTGTAATTGGATCCACCTGAGATACAGGGCAGCTTGCCCTACAGCCTGGACCTGCTGCACAGTCTTCTTTTGCTATGGGCCCAACTTGAGACTGGCAACAATCAAAGTCACTCCATAAATGAGTCAAAGCAGTATTTTTAATTGCAATGTATGCTGCCTTCATAATCCAAAGAGGGCCCACTTAGCACTCTGCCTGTTTTCTTAGTTGTACTGGGTATAAGATATAATAACTTGCCCTTTACCATGGAGAGAATGTCCTAGAATGTCTAAGGTCATTGAACCTCTAAAAACATTGACAATAAAGCAGCGCTCTGAAACTTAAAGAGTTTTTTTCCCACCATCTGACATGAATGGGCAACTAGGGTAATTTCTTCTTACACATTAGATCCAGTTAACAAGGCAGAATCAATATAGTGGAACAGTGTAATGATCTGTTAAATGTTGAGATAATCAAAGTCCTGCAGAATTTATTTTTATAGAGAGAAATGGCATTAATAATGTCCTGGGACAAGATAGCGTGTACCACTGTCCATCTAACATAAAGGTAAATTGTCTTTGAAACATTCTTGGTTCACAGAGATCGAAAAGAATTCATTTGCTAGATCAATATCAAGTACCAGAGGTTATACTGATTTGTTCTAGTGGAGATAAAATATTTGGCACAGCTGTGATTGGGCCCACTATTTGGTTAAGTATGTGGTAGTCTACTGTCATCTACCAAAATCCCCATGGCTGTTACATGAGTCAAAGAGGTGAATTGAAAGGAAATATGTGGGAAATAAACCTGTGTCCTTTAAGCCTTAGAGGGTGACACTAACCTCTGTAGCTTCTCCTAGTTTTCAATTTTACTTATGAATTTTTTTCTTGGTGCTGGGAGTTCGACACACTATAAGACAGATTTAAGGGTCCCCTGGGTGACTCAGTCAGTTAAGCATCTGCCTTCAGCTCAGGTCATGATCTCAGGGTCCTGGAATGGAGTCCTGCATCGGGCTCCCTGCTCAGTGGGGAGTCTGCTTCTCCCTGTCCCTCTGTGCCTCCCCCAGCTTGTGCGTGTGCTCTCTCTCTCAAATAAATAAATAAAATCTTAAGGAAAAAAAAGGATAGATTTATGCCAGGACTCTGCTTAGCACCAGCTCTCCTAAAGTCTCACCTTGACCAAGGCCCATGATAACACTTCTGATCCCCTTTCATAAGTACCAGCTCAGATTATTTATCCAAAACCCCTTGAAAGGTCTTTACCCAATGTATCACTATCTGATAAGCGGCTATAAGTCCTTTTGGGTAAGGATTGAAGAAATAGTTATTGCATATACTTGAAGTAGCCACTCAAGGTCCTTTCTCAAAAGAACCAAGGCTTCCCTTCAATCAATGGCCTCTGTATCTGTGAACTAGTTCTGATTACTCTGATAACTAGCTCAGATCTGGAATCTATTTTCCATTGTTCCCTCTAATATCAGTCTTCTCTTCACAATTCATTTTTCCATATATTGAAGTTAACAAGGTACGCACTGATGGGCTTTCCATCTCTCTTCTTCTGAGCAGCATGATGTATGAACCCTTGGCACATATCCTAGTGGCCAAGGCTTCCTGGTTGCCACTCTGGCCTTGTTGCCCATTATAGTAATTCTGTCCAACAGAATGGTCTGTACAACCATTTGGCCTCAGTTATTCTGGAATCCTGTCATTCCCATTTTCTCTAGGCAACCACAGGTGGCAATCTCCAGCTGTGCTGTAGCCTATAGAGGACAGCTACTACAGAACTTCTCAAAGATGCCAGTATCTCCCTCAATAGTGCATTCCTTATTGCTTTAGTGATAGTCTCACATTAAAAATCCATTCTAACATGCCCACCTCCTGAGCTTCTAACTCCATTCCTCAATATTCTGTCAAGGAAGTTCTGGTTTCTCCTATCTTCAAAGAGGTATTATTTAGTGAGCAGGGTATTAAAATGGGCTCCAGATGTCCTCTCTAGCACATTAAATCTTGAACCCTGGGCAAAGAAACCCAAGTCTGTAAACTCTCCACTTTCCAGACTTGCTTTCTGCACAAGCCCCAGGCCAATGTGGTCAAGATGTACTCCCACACACATTCCCAAGTCCCAGCTGGTACACCTTATTCAGCTCCTGCATTTCTTTGGAAAGTAAGCAGTCCCCCCCATCCCCCAATAGGCTTTCCCCCTCAAGCTATGTTGCTTTATTTCTACTTTATAGGTAATGAAGGAAGGAGGATGTCTTAAGGAAGTCAAGCATCGTTTTACAAGGCATTTGGCTCTGTTGAGGTCTTTCATGCAAGGTCTTTCATCAGGCAAGGAGAGGCTGCTCTTCTCTAGCATGTAGGTGGGGGTCACCTCTGCCAGCCCAGGAGAATTAAGAGTTCAAACTTCTCTGGCACATCCACCCAATTTCCTCATCCTACTTAATCAAGTTTCCACTATAAGGGCCCTGACACGAACTTAGGAGACATGTCAAGGCTACTCTCTCCATCTCCTTTTTGCTGCTGGACCACCCTCACAATTCAATTCCAGTCCCAGTCCAGTCTCTGATTGCAAGAGATAAGAGACACTTTAAACACTTCCTTCTGGCTTTCCTTGTATCCTGAGTTGATAATTGGCTGATCCAAGCCTATGGTTCTTCTTCAAGGCTTCCAAAGCAGGCCAGAGAAGTATACAGTCCTTCTTTCCCCCACATCATTCAATTAGTGGAACTACCCATTATCTCACCTTAGCTCTTGCATCTCACATCCACCACAGGTAATGATGGTCTTAGCCATCAAAACACACATCACCCCAGAAGTTATCATTCTACTTAACTACATTACTTTTCTTCTAAACAAACAAACAAATAAGAAACCTCTGAGACACAGTACAAAGTTAGAAATGATACTTACTTAGCAAAACAACATTCAGTACAATCAAAACCTCTGAAAATCTATTTTCATATAATTCAAATAATTTCAAATAATTTGACTTTCTCTTACTTTTGTTAGGCAAACCAGCTTGTGGTTTATCTATAATGCACATTCTATGACAATTTCACTTTGAAACTATTTTTATGGAACTGAGCTGGGAAAAACACAATGAAATCATTATTTATCCATTCTGGGTACAGCTTTTCTCAAGGTTATAAATTTACAGCAAATGAAGTGAGTCATGCTTTTTTCTTCTCTGTGTCCTAGGCTGAGATTTTAACTTCTGTGGAAAATGAAAATGAATCTTTAAATTGTCTTTTTACTTAGTCTATTAGTAGAAATTCAAATAGTCTTTTGACTATATTAGGCATCCTAAATATAGTTTTCTACATCTATTCCTAAATTAAATATTCTTATTCTATTAAAAAATTTGCAAACAGTTCAAATATACATTAGTATCAACCCATGTAATTTTTAAAATATTTATACAATTAAGCACTGGAAATATAGCAAAATATAACATTGTGAGACTTAGGATGGTATGTTTATGGCTCATTGTCATTAACTTCTTTCCTCTTGTATATGTTTTTTTTAATTTTTTCACAACGAAAATGTATTCTATGTAGTAAACAAAGTTATATTACATGAAAATTTTGCAATTAGATTTAGGATGTCAAACAGTTGCTTGAGACAGGTAATGTGTCAAATGTATTCTGCTATCCTACACTGGCCAAATATTCCCACTTAGTCCTCATACTTCACACTTTTACAAATATAAATCTCTGGCGAAAACAGTTTCATCCCTAACAAAAAAAACGAAGGACAAAAAATATGTCAGAAAATTTGCCAGAATTCTGCAAAATCCTGAAGTGAACAGATGTATTTATGCTGCTCTTCTGTTTCCTCCTTCTGTACTCTTTTCACTATGCCACTCATCTTTATCACCACGCAAACAATATTCTTTTTATTTGACCATAAAACTTTTTCTAATTACTTTTTTTAAGTTTTAAATTCCAGTTAGTTAATATACACTGTTATATTAATTTCAGGTGTACAATATAGTGATCCAACAATTCCATACATCGCTTAGTGCTCCTCACAACAAGTGCACTGGTTAATGCCCATCAGCTATTTCACCCATCCCCCACCCATCTCCTCTCTAGTAACCATCAGTTTATTCTCTATAATTAAGAGTGTGATGCTTGGTTTCTCTCTCTCTCCTTCCCTCCCTCCTTTTGTTCATTTGTTTTGTTTCTTAAATTGCACATATGAGTGAAATCATATGGTATCTGTCTTTCTCTGACTTATTTCACTTAACATTATACTCTCTAGCTCCATCCTTATCTTTGCAAATGACAAGATTTCATTCTTTTTATGGCTGAGTAATATCCCATTATATATACAGATATATATATATACACCACACCTTCTTTATCCATTCTTCAATCAATGGACACTTGGGTTGTTTCCTTATCTTGGCTATTATAAATAATGCTACTATAAACATAGGGATGCATATATCTCTCTCAATTAGTGTTTTTGTATTTTTTGGGCAAACACCCAGTAGTGTGATTGCTGGATCATAGGGTAGTTCTATTTTTAACTTTTTGAGGAAACTCCATACCGTTTTCCACAGTAGCTGCATCAGTTTGCATTCCCACCAACAGTGCACAAAAGTTTCTTTTTCTCCACATCCTTGCCAACACCTGTTGATTCTTGGGGTTTTGGTTTTAGCTATTCTGACAGGTGCACAGTGATATCTCATAGTTTTGATTTGCCTTTCCCTGACGATGAGTAATGTTGAGCATATGTCTGTTGGCCATCTGGATGTCTTCTTTGGAGAACTATCTGTTTGTGTCTTCTGCCCATTTTAATTAGATTATTTGTTTTTGGGTGTTGAGCTTGATAAATTATTTATTTTAGATAACAACCCTTTATCATATATGTCATTGGCAAATATTTTCTCCCATTCTGAAGGTTGCCTTGAGTTTGGTTGACTTTTCCTTCACTGTACAGAAGTTTTTTTATTCTGATGTTAATTCCAATAGTTTATATTTGCTTTTGTTTCCCTTGCCTCAGGAGACATATCTAGAAAAAAGTTACTATGGCTAATGTCATAAAAGGTACTGCCTGTGTTGTCTTCTAGAATTTTTATAGTTTCATATCCCAAAGTTAGGTCCTTAATCCATTTTGAGTTTCTTTCGTGTATGGTGTAAGAAAGTGGTCCAGTTTCATTCCTCTGCATGTTGCTGTCCAGAATTCCCAACACCATTTTATTGATGAGATTGTCTTTTTTCCATTGAATATTCTTTCCTGGTTTTTTTTTTTTTTTTTTTTGAAGACTAATTGACCATATAGTTGTATCTTCATTTCTGGGTTTTCTATTCTATTCCATTGATCTATGTGTCTATTTTTGTGTCAGCACTGTACTGTTTTGATTACTACCACTTTGTAATATAACTTGAAGTCCAGAATAGTGATGCCTCCAGGTTTGTTTTTCTTTTTCAAGATTGCTTTGACTATTGAAGGTCTTTTGTGGCTCCATACAAATTTTAGGATTGTTTGTTCTAGTTCTGTGAAAAATGCTGTTGGTATTTTGATGAGATTGCAATAAATCTGTGGATTGATCTGGGTAGCATGGAGATTTTAACAATATTTGTTCTTCCAATCCATGAGCATGGAATATCTTTCCATTTCTTTGTGTCGTCTTCCAATTTCTTTCATCAGTGTTTTGTGGTTTTCAGAGTACAGGTCCTTCACCTCTTTGGTTAGGTTTATTTCTAGGTATCTAATTATTTTTGGTACAATTGTAAATGAGATTGTTTTCTTAATTTCTCTTTCTGTTTCTTCATTATTGGTATATAGAAATACAAAAGATTTCTGTATATTGATTTTGTATCCTGTGACTTTATTGAATTCATTTACCAGTTTTTTAGTGGAGTCTTTAGGGGTTTTCTATGTAGAGTATCATCTGCATCTGCAAATAGTATCATCTTCAAATAGTGAAAGTTTTACTACTTCCTTACCAATTTGGATGCCTTTTATTTCTTTTTGTTGCCTGATTGCTGTGGCTAGGACTTCCAGGACTACGTTGAATAAAAGTGTTAAGAGTGGACATCCTGTCTTGTTCCTGACCTTAGGGGAAGGGCTCTCAGTTTTTCCCAATTGAGGATGATGTTTGTTTTCTGTGGGTTTCTCATATATGGTTTTTATTATGTTGAGGTATGTTCTCTCTAAACCTACTTTGTCAAGGGTTTTTATCATGAATGGAAGTTGTACTTTCTCAAATGCTTTTTCTGCATCTATTTAGATGATCTAACAGTTCTTCTCCTTTCTCTTATTGATGTGATGTATCACATTGATTGATTTGTGAATATTGAACTACGCTTGCAACCCAAGAATTAATCCCACTTGAACATGGTGAATGATTTTTTTAAACATATTACTAGATTCAGTTTGCTAGTATTTTGTTGAGAATTTTAGCATCTATGTTCATCAGAGATATTGGCCTGCTGTTGGTGTCTTTATCTGGTTTTGGTATCAGCGTAATGCTGGTCTCATAAAATGCATTTGGAAGTTTTTCTTCCTTTCCTAATTTTTGGGAGAGTTGGAGAATAGGTATTAACTCTTCTTTAAGTGTTTGGTAGAATTTGCCTGTGAAGCCATCTGGCCCTGGATTTTTGTTTGTTGAAAGTTTTTTGATTACTCTTTCAATTTCTTTGCTGGTTATCAGTCTGTTCAAATTTTCTATTTCTTCCTATTTCAGTTTCAATAGTTTATATGTTTCTAAGAATTTATCCATTTCTTCTAGGTTGCCCAATTTATTGGCATATTATTTTTCATAATATTCTTCTATAATTGTTTGTATTTTTATGGTGTTGGTTGTTATTTCTCCTCTCTCATTTCTGATTTTATGTATCAGAGTCCTTTCTCTTTTTTCCTGATATGTCTGGCTGGAGGTTTATCAATTGTATTAATTTTTTTCAAAGAATCAGTTCCTGGTTTCATTGATCTGTTCTATTAGTTTTTTAGTTTCTATATCATTTATTTCTGCTCTAATCTTTATTATTTCCTTCCTCCTGCTGGTTTTAGTTTTGTTTGTTGTTATTTGTCTAGGTTCTATAGGTGGAATGTTAGGTTGTTTATTTGAGATTTTTCTTGCTTCTTGAGGAAGGCCTGTATTGCTATAAACTTCCCTCATAGAACTGCTTTTGTTGCATCCCAAAGGTTTTGGCCATTGTGTTTTCATTTTCATTTGTTTCTATGCAGTTTTTTATTTCTTCTTTTATTTCCTTGTTGACCCATTCTTTGTTTAGTACAATGTTATTTAACCTCAACGTATTTGTGGTCTTTCCAGACTTTTTCTTGTGGTTAACTTCTAGTTTCATGCCTTTGTGGTCAGAAAAGTTGTACAGTATGACATCAGTCTTTTTGTATTTGTTGAGATCTGTTTTATGACCTAATATGTGATCTACTTCTGGATAAATTTCCACATGCACTTGAAAAGAATGTGTATTCTGCTATTTTGGGATGGAATATTCTGAATATATCTCTTAAATACATCTGTTCCAGTGTGTCATTCAAAGCCATCTTTTCTTTTTTTATGTTCTGTTTTGATCATCTGTCCATTGATGTGAGTGGAGTATTACAGTCCCCTACTATTATTATATTTTTATATATATTATAGTATTATTATTATTATCAATTAGTTCTTTATGTTTGTTTTTAACTGTTTTATTTATTTGGGTGCTCTTATGTTGGATGCATATCTTTATAATTGTTATATCTTCTTGTTGGATTGCCCTCTTATTATTATATAGTGTCCTTCCTTGTCTTTTGTTACACTCTGTTTCAAAATCTACTTTGTCCAATATAAGTATTGCTACTTTGGCTTTGTTTTGACATCCATTTGCATGATAGCTATTTCCTCTATCCCCTTACTTCCAATCTGCAGGTGTCTTTTTGTCTGAAATGAGTCCTTTGTAGGCAGCATACAGATGAGTCTTGTTTTTTTATCCATTCTGTCACCCTGTCTTTAGATTGTTTGGTTCATTCACATCCAAAGTAATTATTGATAGATATGTATTTATTGCCATTTGTTACTTGTTTTGTGGTTGTTTCTGAAGATTCTCTGATCCTTCTCTTTTTCATGATTTTGCTGATTTTCTTTAGTGATATATTTGGATTTATTTATTTCTCTTTATTCTTTGCATATTGGTGATTTTTGTGTGTGTGTCACCATTAGGTTTGTATACAGCTTCTTCAGCATATAGCAGTCTGTAGTAAGTTTATGATCATTTAAGTTTGAACCCATTCTTTACTCCTCTACTACCCATGTTTTAAGTGTATGTTTTTACATCCTTTTATTTTGTGAGTTTCTTGACTTTCTTATTTAAAAATATTTTACATCCTTTTATTTTGTGAGTTTCTTGACTGATTTTTTTAGAGAAATATTCATTTTTACTGCTCGTGTGTGTCCTACATTTATACTGTCACTTTTGGTCTCTCCTTTCCACTCAAAGAGTCCTCTTTAATATTTGTTACAGAACTGGTTTAGTGGTCATGAGCTGCTTTAATTTTTGTTTGTCTGGGAAACTCTTATCTCTCCTTCTATTCATAAAGACAGTTTTGCTGGATAGAGTATTCTTGGCTGCAGATTTTTCCCATTCAGCACTTTGAATATATCATGCCACTCCCTTCTGGATTGGAAAGTTTCTGCTGAGAAATCCCTTGCTAGGCTTATGGGTTTGCCTTATAAGTTACTATCTTCTTTTGCCTTGCTGCTTTTAAGATTTTTTTTATCATTATATTTTGCCATTTTAATTACAAATGTCTTGTGTGGATCTGCTTTTGTTATTTTTTGGGGGTGTTCTCTGTGCCTTTTGGGTCAGGATATCTGTTTCCTTCCCCAGATTAGGGAAGTTTTCAGCTATTATTTCTTCAAATAATTGTTCTGCCCCCCTTTCTCTCTCTCCTTCTGGGACTCCTATAATATGAATGTTACTACATTTGATGGAGTCATTGAGTTCCCTAAGTCTATTCTAATTTTGCATTATTCTTTTTTCTCTCTTTTGATCAGTTTGATTGCATTCTATTTGTCTGTCGTTTAGGCCACTAATTCATTCCCCTGCTTCTTCCAGCCTGCTGTTCATTCCATCAGGTGTTTCTCATTCCAATTATAGAGGCTTTTATCTCTGCCTATGTTATTCCTTATCTCTGTGTTAAGGATACTTAACTCTTTTCACTCTTTTAGCAAGTCCATGTAGTATCCTTATGATCATCACTTTAAATTCTCTATCAGGCATGTTACTTATATCTGTTTTGCTCAGATCTCTGGCCATCGCCTTGTCCTGTTCTTTCATTTGGGATAAATTTCTCTCTCTTCTTATTTTGTCTAAGTCTCTGTGCCCGTTTCTGTGTGTTAGAAAAGTCAGCTACGTCTCCCGTTCTTGAGGGTAATGGCCTAAAGAAGGAGAAGTCCTGTAGTGCCCTGCTGTGTAGTGTCCCCTGTTCCCTATGGCCTGGCACTTCTGGAGTGTCTCCAATGTATGTTGTGTGTGTTCTGCTGTTGTGTTCTGCTGTTGTGTTCTGGCTGCTTTATTCTTCAGGTAAGTCATCTTCAGAGGCTTTCTTTGCTTGTTGTGAGCAGTGTTTGGTCCCTCGCCTGAATGTGGTGTATTTTAACTAGGTGTGCTCTGGTCTGCTTGTGAAATGAGACCTGTTATTAATGCCACAGGAACCAAGGCTCCAGAAAACTCACATGGGGAGAGACGGTGTGAGCAGGGGTTTGGGCTGGTGTTCTGGGGGAAGGGACCCACCACTCTGGGACTGAGTCAAGTATGACTGGGAAAAGCAGTTACACTGGAGCTTTGGGGGCTGGGCCTTGGTGTAAGCAAGTTAGGTAACCAATGTTGGCACAATGCTGGTTCCTGCAGGTGGCCCTGTGCTTATGCTGAGGGGCGGGGGAGTAAAGTGGCTCTGCCAGTTCCTTTGTTCTCAGAAGGGTCTCTCTGTGAATACTATCTGGCACATTCTCCAATAATCTCCCACTGTGTACCCCAGGTGCTCTTCAGATCACTGTTTCCAAGTTGTATGTCACAGGTGGTTTTCCCACAAAATTTTTTTCCAAGAGCAGCACAATATCATCTGGTCTCTATCCCAGCCAAGTCTACTGACCTTTAACGCTCCAGGCTTTAAGCCCCACTTGCTGAAAGAACTCACAAAATTCAGGCCCTCTTACTTTCCAAACCAGTTGCTATGGGGATTCATTTTCCCCACACAGTGCACTTGCCTGTGTGCTAGTCTGTCTCTCACCCTTTTGCGTGACCAGAGCTCTTCTCTCCTCCCTACTGTGGTTAAGATCTGTTTCTCTCCCAACTGCATCTCTGCACTTCCTACCTTCTTCAATGTGTCCTCTTCTCTACCTTTAGTTGTGGAGTTTGTTCTGTCAATCTTCAGGTCATTTTCTGGGTATTTAGGATGATTTGATAGTTATGTAGTTGTATTAATGGGATAAGGTGAGCCTATGATCCTCCTACTCTGTTACCATATTCCAACTTCCAGCAAACAATATTCTTAAGCTGATAGATCTTCTATGATATCAAGAAAGAAAAAAACCTCTCTGACATATTTATATTTTCATTGGCATGTTAATCTTTCTGATATATTTACATTTTAAAAAGAATATTAATTATTAAAAATAGTGAAATTTCAGGCATCAGTAAGAGATGTAATTTTTGCTTCTAATGCTCCTATAATCAGACCATGTGAGGCAGCCCCAGAAGGATAAAACCATTTCTAAGTTTAGCTGTCCCTTTATAAACGGGTGATCATCAGTAAGAGTGTGTTGTAATGACTTCTTTATCAGACAGAGACCATTTGCTGTGTGACTTGGAAAGTTATTTAAGACTTCTAAGGCTGAGTCTTTGCATCTGTAAAATGAAGAGAATATCTACCTTGCAATGCTGTTATAAGAAGAAGAGTAATGAGATAATGTGTGTATTGCAATGGTATTAGCATGTAAGTAGTTTCTCAGTAAAGAAAAAGTTCTTTCTGCCTCCCCTCCTTTGTTAGTTTCACAGAGTTGCCATTAAAAAGTACCACAAGTTGGGCAGCTTAAAACAACAAAAATTTATTCTCTTAACATCCAGAGGCTAGAAGTCCAAAATCAACATGTCAGCAAGGTTAGTTACTTCTGGAGATTCTGAAGGAGAACCTATTCCATGCTTCTCTCCTAGATTCTGGTGATACCAGCAAACCTTCCCATCCCTTAGCTTGCCACCCATTACTCTAATCTCTGCTTCCACCATCATGTGGTATTCTCCATGTGTGTGTCTGCATCTTCTCATGGCTTTCTAATAAAGACATGTGTTATTGAATTTAGAGCCTACCCCAATCCAATGTAACCACATCTTAACCTGATTATATCTGCAAAGACTTTATTTCCAAATGATGCCATATCGACAGGTACCACAGGTTAGGACTTCAACATATCTTTTTGAGGTACACAATTCACCACAGCATCTCTTGATTCTATAATGACATCACTTTCTTCCATACCATAACTGAGAGATTAGTCCAAGAGAAGATAACTCAAGGAATGGATCCTATTAACAAGCTTAGCAAGAAAATGGTAGAAGCAGCTAAATAAATGAATACAGCAAGCATGCACAAATAGTGGCATGTTCTCTCCATCATTCAACTCTGTTTCAGTTTAAGAACAATATCCTTTTGGAAATTGCATACCTGGAAGTTTTCTCCCTTACACATGCAAATGATTTTACTGCCATTTTCTACTCATTCTTAAATTCTGCTATACTTTTAAACATTAGCAAATCTTTTTTCCCATTTTGAAGAAGTATTAATCAGAGACTCCCTGCAAGTCACCAAACTACTAACAGAGACGAACACGGAATCAGGAGAAAAATTCACTTCTCACCATAAAATCGTTTAATCTATTTGCATTTATCATGTATCTGTATTACATGCAAAATAATTTAATTTAAAAAGTCACCAGTATCTATGGGTTTATACCATCTTTCATCGTATTTGTAAGCTCCATCTACTTAACAAAAGCCACTTTCATTGTAGAATTTCCTCATAAATCTCCAAACCTCATGAATAGTTCCATTCTGTATATTATTATCTTTCTTTGGTAGAAAATATGCCACCAGGTAATCAAATGTGGATGATAAGGAATAGTGTAAGTATGAAGGGCTGTGAGATCATTGAATAAATCTAACAGTTATGTTTTCCATTTGTTCTCTCCTTTAAAGAGGAAGATATACAGCCTCATAAAAATACAAGGAGAGAATGAAGCAGACAAGAAATATATGCCAAATTATAAATGATAGAGCATAATGTAAAATAAAACCAATTCAAAAAGAATTGCACATCAATTACAGAAAAAGGAAAGATTCATCCCTCAAAACCAGTTCAGAGTTGCACAAAATAAGACTATACAAAAGAATACCCCTTTAATTCTAGAAAATTCCGTCTCCATTATTTAATGCAAATATAAGGGGTATATTATAAGCTCTTTCTACTCAATGTAGTAATGAGGCAGATGTATGAAAAAGGTTTATACCTGAAGTCAAAAGTCCTTGGTTGAATTCCCTGTTCTACCCAATCCTGCATGTGTAATTTGGGAAGTCATCACTGTAGGCTTTACTTTCCTCCCTATAACAGTGCTGCTAGGCATAATAACATAAAATGTGGTATGACATTTTGTAAACTATAAAATGTTACTAAAATGTAGGTACTGCTAATAAAGTGCACATCTCCTAAAAGTGAACAAAATGCCATGAAAATGTTTTTTTTTTCTGTCATTTTAGGATTCTCTAATGCCCTCATAATTTTTTAGACATTCTATATTCAAGCTGGAAGAGAATAAAATTATACCAGTGTCTATTACTGACTAATATCAATACAATATTAAAATTCTGGGTAAATCACCAGAAATATTGTAAATATGGCGCTCATGTATGCATGTATGTTTGTGTGTGTCCATGTGGCTTTGAATGTACCTGAAATAGCAGCTTAAAACCAATGAAATGTAGAAGCTGTCAAATTAAAATCTACCTATTATCCAACTATTAAATGTCACATGAAGTGTCCCCAGACTTACCTAGAAAATAAGGCTAGGGGAGGGGGGTGGGAGGATGGGTTAGCCTGGTGGTGGGTATTAAGGAGGGCACGTACTGCATGGAGCACTGGGTGTTATACACAAACAATGAAAATTGGAACACTACATCAAAAACTAATCATGTAATGTATGGTGATTAACATAACAATAAAAAATTTTTTAAAAATAAGGCTAACACCAAACTATCAATTTAAGGCATATGGCAGTTTAAGGCATGTGGAAATGTTTGAAAAAGAGAAAGATTTGTTGAGACTTTCATGCAATGATGCCATGAAATAAGAAAGAAAATGTTTCTCTGAGAGAATGGAAGAAGGAAAGTGACATTCTACATGAGTATATAATAGCTGTGGTAGTCAGAATCCTAAAATGATCCCCATTGACCCTCATCCTTATATAATCCTCTCCCCTTGAGTGTGGGTAGAACCAATGAAAATGATGAGATATCACCCCAGTGATTATATTGTATTACATGGCAAAAAGAGTTTTGCAGATGTAATTAAGGTCCCAAATCAGTTGACTTTGAGTAAATCAAAATAGAGATTACCTTGGGTGGTTCTGACCTAATCAGGTGAGCACATAAATTTTCTCTGGTTGACTTGGGGGGGGAAAAAAAAGCAAATAGCCATATTGTGAGCTGCTTAGAGAATTGGCTTTTAGTTGCTTAGAGTGGTCCCCATCCAACAACTAGCATGAACACAAGGACCTCAGTCCTAAAACTGCAAGGACCCAAATTTCTGCCAATAACCTAAAGGAGCTTGCGAGAAGACCCAAACCTAGAAGAAAACTGTAGCACAGCTGGCATCTTGATTGCAGCCCTGTGAGATCTGAGGAGAGAATCCAGTTAATCTGTGCCCAAAGTCCTGACCCACAGAAACCTGAGATAACAAATTAATGTTGTTTTAAGTTGCTAAATTTCTGATAATTTGTTACAAAGCAATAGGAACTCATTCAGTAGCAGAACAGCAGAACTTGCTTTCCCTCTCCTAATGCTTTACTATTGGTTTATAAAGAAAGCAAGCACAAAAACATAGCTTCTGAATGACATCTTTAACATTTGAATGTTTATGCCTAGTAAGTTGGTAATAACAGATATTTAAAAACAGCAGTTTTGTCATAAATCAATTCTGCCCAGTCACAGAGTGATTTCCTCTTGTTTATCACAGAGATTAGAAAGATTCTTAAATATTCAAGTTGACACCTACTCTAGATAATTTAAGATGTTACCAGATTGCAAGCTGTAATCACTTTATACTTAAGTATATAATTTTCTAGGATTTTTATGCCTGACAGAAATCTTCTTACATAATATATGTCCATATAGTAGGAAGCATAATGAAATTTAATTCCACAATTAATAATAAGTATCTACTTATTAGTAAGTAGAGAAGTATCTACTGTGTACCAGAAGCAATGCTAGATGCTAGGATTAAAGGCTTTCCTAACCATTGTTCACAAACATGAATTCAGGGACTTCATGGTTAATGGTGAATTATTAGAAGCATTGCCACTAAAATCAGATACAAGGATACTGGCTATTACTATATTATTTGATATACTACTAGAGTTTGTCCTTACCTCTGAAGAAAGACAACAAGAAACAAAAAAGATGGAAGTATTGGGGAAAAGAGGAGGCAACTGAACATTATTACTATTAGACAATATTACTGTCTACATAAAAGTCCTATAAGAAACTACTGATGGGGCACCTGGGTAGCTCAGTCAGTTAAGTGTCCAATTCTTGATTTCCACTCAGGTCATGATCTCAGGGTCATCAGTGTGGCTCCACACCTAGCAGGGAGTCTGCTTCCCCTTCTCTCTCTCTCCCTCTGCCCTTCCCCCAGCTTGTGTGTGCACACACTCTTTCTCTTTCTCAAATAAATAAATAAATAAATCTTTTAAAAAAAGAAAGTACTGATAAATTATTACAATAAATTGGATATAAGGTATCAAATACATTTCTATACACAATCAATAAATAACTGAAACCTAGCATTTTAAGAGATATTTTTTGTAATGTTGCAATAAAAACATAAGGTATCTAGGAATAAATCTAGCAAAAAATACGTAAGACATTTACAAACTTTATGAAAAGACATTAAAGAAAACTAAGTAATATAAGGACAGAGACTTCTCCCAATTTAATCTGTAAAACTGATGCAATTCTAACCAAAAATCAAAACAGTATATGAATTTGATAATCTGATTCTAAAAAGAATTGATATGAACAACCAAAGAGCCACAAATAGCCAAGACCATTTTTGAAAAACAAAATGAAAAATATGGGGAGGGCTTACCCTACGTAATATCAAGACATATTATATAGTTTTAGATGGTGTGACATGACCTCAGAAGTAGATAAACAGAGCAGAACAAAGAACTGAGGAACAGATTATGTATTGAGAAAAAACATTCACAGTGAAGAAAGGTTGGAGCAGCCAAAAGAAACCAATGCTGGAATAGTAGAAAAATAAGTTCAAGCTAATTGAAAGCACACATATCAAAATCAAACTTTAAACTTTTTTAGAAGAAAATACAGAAGAACTCAAGAAAATTTAAAACTTCTTAAGCAAGATTTCCCTAAAATAAGATAAACGATAAAGGAAGTGATTCATTAAATGTCAAAACTTTTGAGTATTAAAAGTTTCCATTTTTAAAAAGTGAAAAGACCAGACATAGACTGAGAAAATTTGTTTGTCTGCAACTCTTATACATGGCAATGGATTAGTATACCAAGTACATAAAGAAAAACACATGGCTATAAAATGAATGACAGAACTACATGTATTGAAATGGAAAAATAGGATAGCTGAAGTCTAATATTTATATAGTTTGGAAACATCAGTATATTGTTTAGGGATGAATACAAGTATAGTTAAAATACAAAGACATGCATTGAAATTATAAACATCACATACAAAAAAATGTATCTTTTGATTTTAGAGCAAAGGAGGATGACAAGTGATTGAATTCAAAACATTTAAGAGACGGACACCACTGCCTATCCAAATATCTTAGTCTGCCAAAAAGAAAGAACTCTACCTTAAAATTAGTTCTAATTAATTCATGCATTTGGATCAGTGGAACTTCTGAATCAATATTGCATGCTTCATAATGTCAAGAGGTACTATACAGAGTGAATTTACTGATTTGACATTATTCTAATGAGATACATAAATCAGTGGGTTGCATTTCTTTTTCATTTTCAGGTTAAGACAATGCATATTTTAGGTCCACAAAATCCTTGATAATGGCTTGTAGCGCTACAGTTTTTCTAAGAAAGGGTAAACTCAAAATACAAAATAGTTACAAGTAAGGTTAGTTGTTCCTTAGAAGACATCTTTTGAAGTTTATAAAGTGTTTTCTTGACAAATTTTAATCAAATCAAATTTTTTCTTTTCCCAATTTATTTATTATGAAAAATTTCAAACATCCAGGAAATTTGATAGACTATTACAATAAACTAGATTTTGCCATTTTCACTTTAACTTATTTTTTCATAATTAACATCATCATCGTCATCATTATTATTTTATGGCTCAGAGGTTTAAATTTTCTTGCCATAAAAAATCTACATGCTGGGGGCATCTGGGTAGCTCAGTCGGTTAAGTGTCTGCCTTTGGCTCAGGTCATGATCCCAGGGTCCTAGGATCAAGCCCTGCTTGGGGCTCCTTGCTTGGCGGGAAGCCTGTTTCTCCCTCTCACTTTGCCTGATGGTCCCCCTGTTTGTACTCTCTCTCTCTGTCAAATAAATAAATAAAATCTTTTTTAAAAAGCTACATGTTTATATAAATCAGCACCCTTAAATCTGACTTAATGAAATAAAGATTACTACATTTAAAAAAAATGAACAGAGTCAGATGGCAGAATCCCTCCATAGCAACAACAATTTGACAGCCATTGCCAAAAAGTGCCTTTGTGGGAGCTTTAGGATCCAGGTAGGAGTTTGCAAAACTCCAGTGGAGCCCAAGACCAAAAAGGCCAATTTACGAAAGCAAGCCCACACACCGGTGGCACTCACTGTGATCCTGATTACAGACCCAGAAACGGCTCCACCTTCTGTGGACTCAGCCTTATTTGGTCTTGATCCTGCCACTAACACCATCTGCCAAGGAATCTGGGAAAAGTCACACTGTTTCATGCCTTAGGTAACAGGCCCACCAACCTCAGCCAGAGCTGTGGACTTTGAAAACAGGCCATGACCTGGCTCCGGCCCCTCATGCCATGGTTCAGGAGCAATACTTCCCAGATAGGGGCCCAATGGGAGATATACCCATTTGTACCCTCAAAAGCAGATCCACCAACCTTGATCTGATTGTGAATCCTGAACTTGGTTCCAAATCATCCAGACATGAAATCAATAAGGACACAGCAGACAGTAATAACACTATACACAAGATGGATTAAAGAAACATATACAGAACATCCCATCAACAGCAGCAGACTACACATCCTTCTCAATTACATGTAGAACATTTTCCACATAGATTATATGTAGGGCCACAAAGTAAATCTTTGGAAATCATACCAAATATCTTTTCTGACCACAATGGTATGAAACTAGAAATCAATAACAGAAGGAAAATTGAAAAATTTACACTTATATGGAAATTAAGCAACATACTCTAGAATGATCAATGGATCTTAACTAAATTATAAGAACTAGTATTTCTCAATTCTGGTTCACACATTAAAATCACCTGAGGAGCTTTAAAAACATAGGGATTCCTCAGTCCCACAATACCACAGGTAAATGAAGACTCTCAGAGGAGGGCTCAGTTTTCAATCTTTTTTAAGAGCTCTCAAGTGATTCTATTGTGCAGTCAAGGTTGAGAATCATTAATCTGGGACTAGATCAAGCCAAAGTTGGGAGACACTGTCCTAGGCCTAGGGCAATGGTATATCACAATCAAACAGGCTGGGGGAGCTTGTTCCTGAACTTCAGATCTACTGACTTAGAATCTCTGGTGGAGGGCGTTGAGAATTTCTATTTTAAAAAAGGTTCCCATGCATTCTTATCTAGCCAAAATGGTCCTGGTTTAGTGACAAACATTGGAAACCAATCACATAGCAATGTGTCTCCATTTCTAATGTGCACATGAATCACCTGAGAAATCTAAAAATTCAGGTTTAATCCAGGGTCTGGTGTGGGGCCTGAGATTCTGTATTTCTAATATACTTTCAGGTCATGGCTATGCTGCTGGTCTATGGGTCACCCTTTTGAGTAATGTTAAAGAAAAAATAATACTCTAGGACACGTGTTAAAGCATGGTAAGGAAAATTTTATTCAAAGTCCATATAGGGACATAAGATGGAATATTGCAATGGGGGAGAGAGATTGGGCTCAACTCCATATACAGCATGGGCAAGTGGGATTTATAGTTAAAGGGTAGGGTAGGGGTCAGTGGATGGAAAATTTCTGAAAGGAAACATTAGGGCTAAAGAAGGATTCTGGCTAAACCACCTAACAGGATTTTTGTTGAAGGCAGGCTATGGTGATCAGACATCACCTGAGGGGTGGTGGAAGATGAGAAACTCAATCAGATATCGAGGGCCTGCCTGGAACAGGTTGATTAGTCATTAGTAAAAACTATTTTAATGACTTCTGGATTCTCTGAGAGACCTTAGGAGTTTAGCTGAGCAATATTCATGACAGATTGTCTCTGTGATGTCTTCCAGAGTCCTGTTAACCTATCCACTTTAGGGGCATCAGGGTGGCTCAACTGGTTGAGTCTCAAATTCTTGATTTCAGCTCAGGTCCTGATCTCAGAGTCATGAGATCAAGCCCTGCAGCGGGTTCCATGCTTGGCTCAGTGTCTGCTTGGGATTCTCTCTCTCCCTCTGCCTCTGCCCCTCCCCCAAATTGTGCTTTCTAAATAAATAAACACATAAATAAATAAATAAAATCTTTAAAAAATATATCCACTTCAGTTAAACTAAACTTGTACCATTTGCCCCCTCAGAAATTTCTCAATTCTATAAGGAAATTTTAGATCTTCATTCTGATTTGAAATAGTGACTGTAAGGCTCCTAAAGTTTTGCTGTCCCAGATTGGGAGCCCCATTCTAAAGCACCATCTATTTCACATTCTTATGTGTATCTCCAGTAGTTGTCAATTGACTTATAGAGTTGTTATTCTGCTACGCACATGACTCCAAGATTGACTTTTAGAAAATATCAGAGTAATTTCCACAGAATGAAAAGAATGACAATAGGACAGAAAAGAATTATAATGATGCATATATTATCAGAATTCAGTTGCTGCCAAATATTAATGAAAATATATCATTTTATAATTAGCCATACCATTTTAGACACATCATTGTCTAACCCAATATGGAAACTCTATAATGATTATTCCAAACTGTGACTTTGAAAATGTGTTTGAGCTTAAAATTTCAAGTTTTGACAAGTCTTCATCTGAACATGTAAGAATTATTTAAAAACTAATCATAATATATAAAAGTTATCATCAAGAGGCATAAGTATTGAGAGATAATTCTCTACGGGTCTCTCATATTTCTGCACATCTTATGAGCAGAAGCACTGAATATCTATCCTTCTAGACTTTCTTTACAGGGATATTTGTAGAGTGAACAGCTTTGGTAAACAGAGATAATGTCTCACCTGCAAAAGGTATCTTTATGGTCCATTATAAAAGATTGTGATTTATTTAAGTTCAGAGTGTCTCTCCTATAAAACAGCCTACAACGTAAACAGATATTACCTAGTCCTAGTCACATAATACTGTGGGAATAGAGGCTCAAAGAACCTATACAAAAATGCCAATATTCTGGCTACCACTATTGCTGTGATTAATAAATTGTCCTTTATCTCTAATCTAGAAGTCTTGTATTTTCTGATAGCATCCATGAGACTAAATTGTTAACCTATAAATAGGGCAAAATTTCAAATCCTTAAAATTTCTTGAGAATAAGAAATAGTCTGCTGAAGTTGCTATGTTGATTGCTGACAGGTTACAATGAATCATTTACGTTTTTCTAGAGTGGGAGTCATACCACCAGCTGCTACCAAATATGTCATTGTAATGAAAGCAGTCTTTTCCTTTTTCTTTTAAATTTTATTTATTTATTTGACAGAGAGAGACACAGTGAGAGAGGGAATACAAGCAGGGGGAGTGAGAGAGGGAGAAGCAGACTTCCCGCTGAGCAGGGATCCCGATGCTGGGCTCCATCCCAGGACTCTGGGGTCATGACCTGAGCTGAAGGCAGACGCTTAACAACTGAGCCACCCAGGCACCCCTAAAGCAGGGTTTCCTTAAAGTACTTTTTTAAGGGTGCCTGGGTGGCTCAGATGGTTAAGCGTCTGCCTTCAGCTCAGGTCATGATCCCAGGGTCCTGGGATCGAGTCCCACATCAGGCTCCCTGCTCCTTGGGAGCCTGCTTCTCCCTCTGCTTCTCTCTCTCTGTCTCTCATGAATAAATAAATAAAATCTTTAAAAAAAAAAAGTACTTTTTTTAAAAAGATTTATTTATTTATTTTAGAGAGAGGGTGCACACACATGTGAGCATGAGCGGGAGGGGCAGAAAGAGAGGAAGAGAGAATCTCAAGCAGTCTCTCTACTGAGCGTGGAGCCCCACATGGGGCTCAATCCCACAACCCCAAGTTCATGACCTGAGCAGAAACCAAGAGTCCACAACTTAACCAGCTGTGCCACCCAGGTATCCCGCCAGCCCCCCGCAATAAAGTATTTTAATAGCAAAGTTTAATTGTCAAAACTAAGGGCAGAAAGATGTATGGTTTCCATATAATCGAAAACTTAATACCTAATAAAAACATTTTCATAGTTATGGGAGTATTCAGGGGAACATTTTATATCAATCACATTATTTGCTTATATAGCCTATCTTAAAATGATCAATAAATTTCATTTCTGCATCCATTTACTTTAAAGGTAAAGATTTCCTTCATATGAAATTTTAGAATTGGGTGGAATATGATATTACCTAATATAAATTTCTACTTTTAGGAAAAGGTAATGAAGCCCAAAGACATAACATGACCTCACCTTTTTTTTTACCATAGTGTACCTTCTCTAGATCTAGATCTAGACTATAGCATGTAAAGAAAAGTTAAACAAAATATCATGAGAATCATTTTTCAGTAAATGTATCACTTAAAAAAATATTTTGTCTTTAGGAATTATCTATTTTATCTTAATAGTACAATGGGGCAGCATTTCAATATAGTATTATTAAATGTTTCAAATAAATAATTTGTAAATATATTGAAATTTAACTCTATTTGAGATTTAGTTTTTAATTTTGTTTTATGCACTATGTTTTATACATGACAATTAATCACAGACTTCTTTATATATCATTTCTTTAAATACGTTGCTTATTCAACTCAAATTCCTAGGACACATTCTCTGATATAATAAAAACTGAGAATGTTATAATAAGAAATCTTAACTATAAGAAAAATATCCTATAAGAAAAACATCCTAATTCCTTGCTTAAGAAAACAAATCACCTGTATTTTCTAGACTTGTCACCCTAAAAAGTAGTCACAAATAGGAACATTTAGCCATAAACCTGGCAGAACTTGCCATCCAATAAAAACGCTAATGTTTATAGAGTACTTATTATGTGCTAGGTAATATTTTGAGTTCTCATATATATAAACTGATTTAAACCTACCAACAGTGAAGTAGGCACTATTATCTTGTATTTACAGATGAGAAAGCTAAGGCACAGAAAATGTATAGAATTTGACCATAATCACGGACTTAGTAAGTCGTATAGCCAGGAATTAAACCCACAAAGTCTGCCACCAAAAGCTATGTATTAAAACACTATGTATACACTACACCACTATGCAATACAAATGTAGTTGTATTGTTTCCAAATTTGCCCCAAAATTCATCTCTTTCTTTGCACAAATATTTAGCAAGTGCCACAGTGTCTGCCACGAAGCACTATAGACAAACACAGTGAACGCAGGGTACTAGCCCCCTGTAAACTATCCGCTAATTATCCCTTTGAAACTCTTATTACTTTAATCTATGCTCTTACCTTAATTTAGAATAATCTAGTAGCTGTGGGTATAGAATTTGCAAGTAAAAAGCCAATATTATCTCTATCAATATGAAATTTTAGGATGCAGAGCCTAAGGCAAAATAAAATTTGACATGTGATTCTGGATTTAATCACATTTATTAATCACAAAGTTTCATTCATAAACACATATATCTGCCATCCACCCCAGTCCAACATACAAACTTGCCCATAATCTATTCAGAACTGCTACTTTTCATCATAGTGAAACATGAAACAAATTCAGTGGTAGATTTAAAGACATATACTCAAAGAAGTATTTTCACAACTACTTATTAAAAACTCAAGAAGCCTGCTTGCTACTTACTGTGTTACTTCTGTATGTTCTTGACAGCCTATTCTATCAAACGATGCTCAGTTAGGCCCAGGAATTCTCTTCTCCTTCCAAAAAAAACAAAAACAAAAACAAAAACACTCATTAAAATGGTACTAGAGAGAAACTTCCTCAGTCTATCTCAGCCCAAAAGCCAGGAACTCATACAATGGGAAAATACTAGGACCATTCCTTTAAAAGGCAAGAATGAGACCAGGATAAACACTCACTACTATTTCACAGTGTATTGAAGTATTAGTTTTAATTACATTAAAAAAGAAAAGACATTTAGGCATGTGAATTGGAAAATTCTCTCAGTGCTTTCTCTTGCTTAATAACATAAAAATTATATAATGTTATGATATATATACCTGAAAATCCCAAGAAAATCAATGGAAAAACAACCACAAACAGTAAGATATCTTAGTAAGGTAGCAGAATATATAATTACTGCACAGAAATCAATGTGCTTTATTAAAACAACAACCATTTAAATGACATAATGGAAAGTAAAATCCCATTTAGCACAGCAACAAAATATATAAAATAGTAGAAATATACTTAAGAAATATAAAAACCTCTATAAGAAAAATTATCAAAACATTTCTGAAATAGAAAAATACAGACTTGAGTAAACAGAAGGCATTTTCTGGAGGTATTTCATGAAGTGGAAGACTCAGTATCAGAAAGATGTCAATTCTGTCTGTGCTGATTTTTAAATTTAATGTAATTCCGTTTAAATTATCAACACCTTTCTTCCTAGAGCTCATGAAATTCATTCAAAAGTGCATATGAAAAAATAAGCAAGCGCGGGGATCCTAGGTGGCTCAGTTGGTTAAGTGTCTACCTTTTGCTCAGGTCATGATCTCAGGGTCCTGGGATTGAGCCCCACACTGGGCTCCCTACTCAGTGGGGAGTCTTCTTCTCCTTCTCCCTCTGCCCCTCCCCCCATTCATGCTCTCTTTCTCTCTCAAATAAATAAATAATATCTTTAAAAAGAAGAAAAGAAAAAATAAGCAAGCAAAAATAGGACTGGAAAACCCTAAAATATAGGAAGTATGGCTGGGCAGGTGGGCAGGAGGATGAACATTATCTAGCTCTACTAGATATTAAATTATCAAGCTTCAAAAATTAAAATAACATGGCATTGGCATATGAGTATTCAGACTGACCATGAAACAAAATTGAATGTGCAGGGGGGCCTGGGTGACTCAGTCAATTGAGCGTCTACCTTCAGCTCAGGTTATGGTCCCTGGGGTCCTGGATCCAGCCAAAGTTTGGGCTCCCTGCTTGGAGGGAGTCTTCTTCTCCCTCTGCTCCTCCCCCCAGCTTGTGCACTCTTTCTCTCATTCTGCTCTCTCTCTCTCTCAAATAAATAAATAAAAATCTTTAAAAAAATTGAAATGTCCAGAAATATAAAAGGTACATATAGAAATTTAAAGATAAAAGCAACATTTCAAAGGGCGCCTAGGTGGCTCAGTCGGTTAAGCATCTGACTTCAGCTCAGGTCGTGATCTCAGGGTCTTGGGATCTAGCCTCTGATAAAGACCTGAAGAACAAGAAAAATAAATGTATTATATATATAACCTATTCAATATTACATATTTTGGGGCATATGGGTGGCTCAGTTGGTTAAGCGTCTGCCTTCAGCTCGGGTCATGATCCTGGGGTCCTGGGTTCAAGCCCTGCATTGGGCTCCCTGCTCAGCTGGGAGCCTGCTTCTCCCTCTCCCTCTGCCTGCCGCTCCGCCTGCTTGTGCTCTCACAGTCTCTCTCTCTCTCTCTCTCTGTCAAATAAATAAATAAAATCTTTTAAAAATATTATATATTTTATTTTCTGATCAATATAGACTGCTAATTAACTATATAAGAAAAATAAACCACCTAGACATTTAAGCTAAACAATTCTAAGAAAAACTCACTAGTTTATTTTTTATTCTGCTTTAAAGTAGACTGCAAACCCAGCCTGAAAACTCTCATATAAGTAATCACCTCAAGGACTTTCAGGTCAGTTTTCCTGAAGAAGGGATATTTATAATTTTTTTAAATGCAAACCATGTAGTTTTTATCATCCAGTTAAATATTAAAATCATGATTTGTTAAATGATATATCAGAGAGGATATATCTGTGTCCTCTATATTCTCATAAAACTCAGAGAGAGAAAGAAAGAGAGAGAGAGAGAATATATATCCAGAAACTAACTTTGTAAAACCTTGGCTATCAAAGAGAGAAAGACGGTTGGCCTGGTTTCAGTGCTTAATGAAACTTATATATTAGAGAAATAAAATAATCTCTACTGGCTATTTTTTCTTTGTGTTTGACCAGAAGTACATTTTTCTGCTTCTGAATTTCACTAAAGTTTTTAAATTAGTTAAGGAAATATTTGTATGCTTTGTGTAATATGCTTATGTAATACTCATCTCATATTCTCATTATTGAAGAAAATTACTTCATTGACTACTCTTTCCCTTAATTATTTCAGTGGAAACAGTACTGACTTTAGAGACAAATTTGGAATTAAAATTTGGCTTAGCATTTTAAGAGCTGAGTCACCTTGGGCATGATAACCTCCCTGAAATTCAGTCTCCTCATCTACAAATTGTGAACAGTCATAGTGCTTGCTATTATTAAAATTCCTGTCAAAAGCTGGGACCATGGAAGACACTTCTTAATGCTAATCTCCTCTCCTGTCTGCCCATCCTCTGAATCTACCCTTCCCTTTCTCATTGATGTCTCTGTGATTAGAGCATACACTTTCAGGACTCAACGAAGCCAAAGTATGAGATCAGTAAAATTGATGTCCTGAAGTACTTGTGCCTTCTTGATGGCACACTTTTCTCCCCCCAGCTTGAGTATCCAATATATTCTTCCTCCTCTCCACTTCCCTAACAGTCTCCTCTCTTGTAATTGGCAAATGAAGCTGAATATATTACCCCTGCCAAGATAATTTGCATTTTAATAAGAAACAAAATGTATTCCATTAGTCATTAGAGCAATCTTAATCATCACATATCATATAATGATTCTGTACTAGATAATGAGCTTGATTTGAACCAATTTGAACTTGATTTAGCTGGTCTTAGCGACCTGATTTTCTAGAAAAACTATGAAAGATTCTCCATACTCTTTCTTTCCTTGCTCTTCTCTATACAAGTTTACGGACTGGAAAATTCTCTGAGCACCCCAGAAGCTGTCTGCGAAGTGGGGTGAGAACTGACCTAAAATATACCCTCCAAATATGTCAGCAATACCAAAAAAAGAAAAACATCAATTAATATAATTACATGCTGTTTCTTCTTTAATCTGCTAAGGTAATGATTTATGTTAATAGATTTCCTAATGTTAAACTATCTTAAATGCTGAAAACCAAAAAAAAAAAAAAATCACTTGGTCATGGTTTATTAATCTTTAATACATTCCTGAATCTACTATACTACTATGTTATGATGTTCATAACTGTATTCATGTATATTTTTGTTTGAATTATTCTTACTAGTATTCAGTATCAAGGTTGTCTTTGAAAAACAAATTGTGGCTATTTTGCATACACACATGAGCCAGTTTTTAAAACTCTGTGGTCTGACATTTCTGTGAAGAAGACGTCCAAAAGGCCAACAGACACATGAAAAGCTGCTCAACATCATTCGGCATTAGGGAAATACAAATCAAAGCCTCAATGAGGTACCACCTCACACCAGTCAGAATGGCTAAAATTAACAAGTCAGGAAACAACAGATGTTGGCAAGGATGCAGAGAAAGGGGAACCCTCCTACACTGTTGATGGGAATGCAAGCTGGTGCAGCCACTCTGGAAAACCGTTTGGAGGTTCCTCAGAAAGTTGAAAATAGAGCTACCCTACAACTTAGCAATTGCACTACTGGGTATTTACCCCAAAGATAAAAATGTAGTGATCCAAAGATAAAAATGTAGTGATCCAAAGGTGTAGTGCACCTGCACCCCAATGTTTATAGCAGCAATGTCCATAATAGCTAAACTATGGAAAGAGCCCAGATGTCCATCAACAGACGAATGGACATTCATTCTGTTGTGTATATATATATATATATATATACACATTCATCAAGATGTGGTGTGTGTGTGTGTGTGTGTGTGTATGTGTGTGTGTAAAGGAATATTATGCAGCCATCAAAAATGAAATCTTGCCATTTGCAATGACGTGGATGGAACTAGAGGGTATTCTGTTAAGTGAAATAAGTCAATCAGAGAAAGACAAATATCATATGATCTCACTGATATGTGGAATTTGAGAAGCAAGGCAGAGGATCATAGGGGAAGAGAGGAAAAAAATGAAACAAGACAAAACCAGAGAGGGAGACAAACCATAAGACACTCAATCTCAGGAAACAAACTCAGGGTTGCTGGAGTGGAAGTGGGAGGGATGCGGTGGCTGGGTGATAGACACTGGGGAGGCTATGTACTATGGTGAGCGCTGTGAATTGTGAAAGACTGATGAATCACAGACCTGTACCCCTGAAACAGATAATACACTATATGTTAATTAAAAAAATAAAAATTAAAAAAAAACCTGTGGTCTGAAATAGTTAATAACTATTAATAACTATCTAACTTTGAAAGTTAGATTGAATTCAGGTATAAAACAATCTGGACCTGGTGACTTTTTATGGTTAGCTCTAAAAACCTTTTGGATTTCCTACACAATAATCACTACAAACATGTCTACCTCCTCTTGGGTCATTTCAGATAATTTATATTTTTCTAGGTATCTATGATTATATCTTACCTAATCAGAGATTACCTAATTTATTAGTTTTTTTATAAATCCGTTTTCCAGCTCTGTTTCAAAATTCCTTTCCTAGGGGGAAAGAATAAAATCTTGTCAGGTAATTGCCATTTATCCAACTCATCTGTTTCCAGACTATGGCTTAGCAGTGCTTTTATTGTTGCTGTTGTTGTTGTTTCTCAATAGAGATAAAATTCACATACCATAAAATTCATCCTTTTAAATTGTACAATTCTGTGATTTTTAGTAAATTCACAGTTATGCAGCCATCACCATTATGTAATTCCAGAACATTTTCATCAGCCCAAAATGAAACTCCATACTCATTAAAAGTTGCTCCCCCACGACCCCCTGGCAGCTCCTAACTTACTTCTGTTTCTAAGGATTTGCCTATAGTAAGCATTTCATATAAATGGAATCCTATGACATGTAAAAAAAAAAAAAAGATATGTGTCCTTTTGTATCTGACTTCTTTTCACTAGGCATAATATTTTCAAGGTTTATCCATGTTATAGTATGTATCAGAACTTCATTTCTTTGTATGGCCAAAAAAGATTCCGTTGTGCAAATATACCACATTTTGTTATCCTTTCATCAGTTGATAAACTTTTAGGTTGTCTCCACTTTTGCACTACTATGATTAATGCTGCTATGAACATTTATGTATAAGTGTTTGCATTTACATATGTTTTCATTATTTGGAAGTGTATATCTAAGAGTGGAATTATGAGATTATATGGTAACTCTTTTGGGAACAAAGTCGCTGCATCATTTTACATTCCCACCAGCAATGTATGAGTGTTCTGATTTCTCTACATCCTTGTCAACACTCGTTACTACCTTTTTTGTTCTAGCTATTAAAGTGGATGTGAAGTGGTATCTCTGCCTTTATTTGCATTGCCCTGATGACTAATAATGTGCATTTTTTATGTGCTTACAGGCCACTTGTATATCTTCTTTAGAGAAATATCTTTGCCCATTTTTTAATAAGGTTATTTGCCATTTCATTGTTGAGTTGTAGGAGTTCTTTATATATTCCAGATACTAGACCCTTATCAGATATAACTTTTCAAATAGTTTCTCCCTTTCTCTATATTGCCTATTCATTTTCTTCTTTCTTTCTTACTTATTTACTCATTTTTTTTTACAGAGAGGAGTAGTCTAAGTTGGGTTATGAGGTCCCCAGGCAGGGTACATCATCTCAGCCATTGAACTCACTTTGCTATCAGGAAGTCTATTCCAAGCTCTGACTTAAGGAGGCATCCTCCAGCACCTCACGCCAGGGACAGGGTCCATGGCATGCCTGTTCATCTTCTCGATAAACACCAAAATTTCAATTTTTATGAAGTTAAATTTATCTATTTTTTTATTGTGTTCCCTCTGTTTTTGGTATTATATCTAAATATCTAAGGGGCCATTTCCTAATCCAAACGCACAAAGATTTATACCTGAAGTTTCTTCTAAGATTTATATATGTAACTTAGCTCTTACATTTAGGACTTTGATCCATTCTGAGTTCATTTTTGCATATGGTGTAAGTAGGAGTCCAACTTCATTCTACTGCATGTGGATATCTAGCCATCCCGGCCCCACTTGTTGAAAAGACTACTCCTTTCCTATTGAATTGTTGTGGCACCTTCATTGAAAACCAACTGACCATAAATGTGTGGGTTTATTTCTGGACTCTCAATTCTACTACATTGATATATATGTCTATTTTTATTTTATATCAGTATTACACAATCTTAATGATACAGTGGGCTCAAATGGATGCTGTGCACACAGTGGGATTGTGTTATACCTGAGAAAGACTTAGTTTGGGGAACACACGGCTTTTACAGAAAGCAGTGAGCAAGCCTGCTCTTTGTCCCGGGGAGAGTGTATCTCATCCCCTCACATATTAGATGTAAACAATCCTGGCAAATGGCCCAAGCAAAAGAGGAATCAGGGTCTTACAGTTTGGGTCCAAAAGACGAGAGACCTCTCTTGATGGGGGGGGGTCTTCCATAGAGTTGTGGTTGCTACAGCTATTCCAAAAGTTACAGAGCGATTCATCATTTGAGAAATGTCAAAGGCCAAACTGCCCCAAACCTCAATCCTTCTGGACTACCAAGGTGCCTGAAATTCCCACCATGAAAGTTAACTCCTACACTACAAGATATCATGTCTCTAAAAATTCTCTATTAAAATAAGAATGGAGAGGTGTTGGTGAAGCTCATGAAGGCAATAGTGCTCATCAGCACAATGAAAAGGACATGGGCCTTGGGGTCTGACACATCTGGGTTTGAATGTTGACTCACTTGCCATGTAGCTGTGTGAACTTAGGAATTGCTTAACATAGCTGAACTTCAGGCTCCTTACCTACAAATAGTATTCTAATCTTTATAATATTCTTTTGAAGACTATTTGTGATAATTTGGGAAAATAAGGGATCCAGATCCTATCCCCTTTGTCATGTTTCCACAAGGGCACATCTTTTTTATACCCCTCCTTCTTCAGGACAGGAGGAGTGGGTGATCTGATTGGTTTACAGGAAGGCAGTTCTCCATTGGTCAGTTATAACCAAAAGGTAAGACACTACATTGCCATGTGGACAGGAGACTGCCTCCTGTCCTCCAGGGTCCTTCTGCTCTCTTATACAGTGGGCACCTGTATTTTCAATCTTTACGTAATAAACAGACCAAGAGGGCCTGCTTTCTCAACTCCAGCTTCTCACCTGTAAGCAAGTAAATAAATGACAGACCTAGGGATTCCAAAGTTTAGGTTTAGAGGAAATTGGGGGTGTTTCACACCTTTTAATCCAGCTTTACCAGTAACATGGCTGAAATCTTGAGCCCTGTTACACTCAGATCTTTGATGCCATATTCTATTGATCAGAACCATGGAGGGGAAAAAAGATGAGGGGTACAATTGAGGAGACAAACCCTACTATGTAACTCCAACAATAATAAATATGAAAATGGAAACATTGTGCTTGGAGCCAGGTACGCACTCAAGAAATGCTAGTTTCTCTTTTTCTACTTAAAGAATTTATCAAGTTAAAAATATCTTGTTTTCTATTAAACTCTCATGCATCAGAAGAGTGGCAAAGCTCAGCATTTTCTCCTTGAAACAGTGCTGCTAAGTGGTTATTATCAGTGACAGAATGCAGTTCCCATATATAGGTCTCATATGTCCTGCCACCATTCCTAAAATAAAGCCTCTCAGGACAACCTTCAGGCACCAGATTTTAGAGATCTGATTGGGTTTTTATTAGGAGAAAGTAGTTCTTTTCCCCATACTGAAAATGTCATGTGGGACTAAATCCTAGACTCTAAATATACCTTGGACCCTAAAATTCAATTCTTGAGAATCTATCTTAACGTAAAAAATCTAGCAATGGTTTTATGCAGAATGATAGATCAGCATTATTTATATTACCAAAGGGAAATCTGGAAACAAATTTAATAACTGAAAATAACCATACAGTGACTAGTTAAATAATTTATGCTGAATCCATTTGGTGAAATATTATATACTACACTATCATTAAATATGTTTACAAAGATTATGATATAACACTAAAAATATTTATATTATGATTCTTAAGTAGAAAGATCAGAATAAAATATTTTTTCAATATTTTTATAGATTTGTAAAAACTAAATGATACACAGAAAAGTATCATCGTATGGGGTGGGGGGTATATGAGAAATTTTTCTTTTTCTACTCCTTTTTCTGCCTATGCTTATCCTGAAAAAAATATATTTCCTTTTGGAGCCCAGAGACATTTGCGCACAGTGAGCACATAACATACCCCATCACCAAAGCAAAGAGATAAAACTGCTGGGCTATGACTTCATCTCCCCTTTAAGACTGTTCTTACCGTTCATTTCAAGCTGATTTCATCTCTAAATATACTCATGTGGGAGAACATGAGAACACAGTGTTTTTGGCCCTGAGACCTCTAGTTCCCAAGGAACCTCTTCAGACACTTGGCAATACTTACCAACTAATAGGAGGATCAGGCAGTTATAGATTTCAGTTATTCTTAAGTATTAAAGACTGTATGTCTATCCCTGACATAGCCCTGTTTCAGTAATAATGTTGGTGTCTTGATCCCTGTTTGAGTCAATGTCTGCGATTATTCTTTTTTAGTTGTAACTCGAGGAGAAAGGGTAAGTGGTAAAATTCAGGCTCCAGCCCTTACCCTGAATCTTCACAAAGGAAACCAGGCTAGGAATTGTATTCGTCAGGATAACTAATGCTTCTAGACAGAACCCTGTACTCCCCACCATCCACACTCAGGTGGCAATTCACTCTTTCTTTTCCCAGTAAGGAAATGGGTATGATTTGCTGATTGTTTCAGGCTCCCATTACCCATTTTGGTAAATAAAACAAATTTCAGGACTGAACTTTTCTTACTTTTTAGTTTCTGAAAATGGATTTTATCAATTCCCTGAGGGGATAATAAAGCACTGGTGCTTTTGATGCATATGACATATTTTGCAAGAAACTGTTTTAAAATCAAGAATACACACTTATGGGGGCACCTGGGTCACTTAGTGGGTTAAGCGTCTGCCTTGGGCTCAGGTCATGATCCCAGGGTCCTAGTGTCCGGGATCAAGCCCCGCATCGGGCTCCCTACTCAGCGGGGAGCCTGCTTCTTCTCCTTCTCCCTCTGACCCTCTCCCCCTACTCGTGTTCTTGCTCACTGTCCTCTCTCTCTCTCTCTCTCTCTCTCTCTCTCAAATAAATAAATAAATAAATCTTTAAAAGAAAAAAAAGAATACCGATGTATGATTTTATAGTGCATGATATTTTTTATCCGATGAGTTAATTCATCTTCAAAAAAGTAATAGAACATAGAAGGTTACTTAGAGTAGAGTACTTTTTGATGACAGTAGCAGGCTCTTAAGAGATATTTCCACTAAGCTAAAATAGCGTGATGAAATACCATTCCCTGCTGTTAAGAATGTTTCTGTAGAAGGAACAACTTTGTTTTTTCCTTCATTAACATTTGTGAATGTTTATTATGTACCATGCTTTTTAAAAAACATGGTCTTTTATCATTCTTAACACAATCTATGAAAGCATCATTATGACTATTTTACAGATAAGGAGGAGAGGGGTTAACTGATTTGTCCAGGGCTAAAATGGCACAGCTAGGATTCAAATCCAATCTGTCTCATTCTCCTGTGACCTTGCTCTTTGATCATGGTGCTCAGGCTGCTGGTCATCTGTCTCTGTGTTTCTCCTGAAAAAACAAACAAACAAACAGACAGACAAGACTTTATTCTCCACCTTTCTCTTCTCATGAGGAAAACTACTTTTCTTTGCCACCGTCCTATCACTCTTCTTGACAGCACAAGTACCTTTATAGTAGGTCACATTTCCTGAGAATAAAAATCAGTAGCTTAGTCAGGTTGGCTGCATTGTGGGGATACCTCACTCTCATGACAATACAACATATGGCAAATTAGTTCTGGGAAATTTTCCCATTAAAAAAAGTAATCCATGGAATACATACCCTCATTAGTTTTCATTAAGGAAATAGGTCTTTCCTGACATGAATACCGTGTTTACTTTCTGCCCAGTTTTAGTTATATTTTATTTCATCCTAAAAGTTAAGATGTGTTCATCTTTTAAACTTGTGTCCAAATGACAAAGAGTACTGGATTTCTCTGAAATTACCTGTTCACTTTCACTCTCTTGTGATTCTAGACCACCTTCAAAGATATGACAGAGGAGATGCAATCTCCAGGGTGGGATCAAAGAACAGAACTTTTATTCCAGTAAAAGTAACTGACTGAGACAATTCTAATAATATCAATTTTAATTATTGTTTAGGAGATTCCTGCATTTTATGTTTACACTCATTTAAAGAATACAAGTAAACGAAATCTAAGGAAGACTTGATTAAATTTGGGACTCTAGAGTACGTTTTTCTAAAGAAACCAATATAGAATTAAAATCAAAAGTGTGAGGGGCGCCTGGGTGGCTCAGTTGGTTAAGTGACTGCCTTAGGCTTGGGTTATGATCCTGGAGTCCAGGGATCGAGTCCCGCGTCGGGCTCCCTGCTCAGCAGGGAGTCTGCTTCTCCCTCTGACCTTACCCCCTCTCATGTGCTCTCTCTCCGTCTCTCATTCTTGCTCTCTCAAATAAATAAATAAATAAAATCTTTAAAAAAATTAAATTAAATTAAAAGTGTGAGAGAAACATTAGCATGTGTGATGAGTAATAATTTATTCATATGAATATTTATTGGACATATACAATATGCAAAGCACTGTACTGCTTTTAGTGAGGGATGTAAAGATGAACAGTAGGTTCTCTGGCATTACAAGCTTGCCCTGTAGTGAGAGAGAGGAGAAATGTGTACAGGAGGTTAAATGCGATGCACGTCATAAAGTATGTGCAACGAATTAAAGATGAAGTCAGAGAAAATACTCATCTTATTTTTCATAATTATAAAAGCTATAAAAACATTTTTTTTTAAGATTTTATTTATTTATTTGACAGAGAGACACACAGCAAGAGAGGGAACACAAGCAGGGGGAGTGGGAGAGGGAGAAGCAGGCTTCCCGCTGAGCAGAGAGCCCGGATACGGGGCTCTATCCCAAGACCCTGGAATCATGATCTGAGCCCAAGGCAGATGCCCAACGACTGAGCCACCCAGGCACCCCTATAAAAATATTTCTGAATAAGGAAATATATAAGGAATTGATATTAAATCAGAGCAATACTTTTAAAAGCAATTTTCTTAATTATTTAGATTTCTCTTAACTTATTTTCACATGCCATCTTTTTTTTCTCACTAAGTGAATTTTATTTTATTATGTTATGTTAATCACCATACATTACAACATTAGTTTTTGATGTAGTGTTCCGTGATTCATTGTTTGCATATAACACCCAGTGCTCCATTCAGTTCGTGCCCGCTTCTTAAAAATTTTTACTTTGAATCAGTCTAAATTCTTTAATAGCAACATGGCTGGTGTTACTCACCTGCTACTATTGATGTAACTGGTTTTAATTAAAGTCTTTTCCTGTTCAAAATAAAATGAGTAAATAGTTAAAATATATCAGTTTGGATTTGTGTGAATTATTCATTCTCTTTCTTGTGATCTTTCAGATGTAGGAAAGTCAAAGGACTTTCTTGAAGGATAACCATTACTTTTTAAGATTTCAAGTTATAATGGCAAATAAAGATGAAAGTTAATGACATGAAACTCTTCATGTACTTTAAGCCAACTGTTAAAGCAGAACTGAACCAACCAAATTGTTCTAAACAGTGAAAGAAAGATAGAATTTCTTTGCAGGAGAGGGTGTGGGGAAATATTTCAAGATATATATTTCATGTTATGTAAAAAATCCTACTTGAGATTGGTCTTTATTTCTAATAGCTCTTTAGATCCCAGTGGCAATTTATTTTTTAAGTCCCTCTTAGACTAACTCCAATTTACATTCTAGAAGAAACAGTCCTGTCATTACTCATTAATTTTTTCAGCCCTCGAAAAGTCAGTGACTCTCCATGCTAAAAGATCTCTGATTACAATGCTTTTATGAGCAGAGGAACAGAATTTCTGATTCTGATCAGAGAGCTGAAATGATCTGAAAGAAAAGAGAAAGATTCCTAACCTACTAAGTAGAACTTAACTCTTTAGGTTGGGTCAAATTTATGCCTCCAGTCTAGAAAAATCTTTTAAATGTCTATTATGGTCCAGACCTCCCTCAATGTAAAATCTAAGGAAGAAATATCACAAAAAGGATTGAAAGCCACCTTTTGCTTACCTGGCCTGTGAGCCAATGAGACTGGGCTGGGAATCCTGACTCTACAAACTAGCTGCATTGTCTTGAACAAATCATTTCCAAACCTAGGTGTCCTCACCCCTGAGATTAGTCAGTTCTGCATAGCTCCAAACTGTAAGGATGACAAACAAAAGACAAAGTAGCTAATAGAATGTCTGATGTGTTATAGACCATCCATAGATGGTAAGGTTCTAGCTCTGGTAAGTTCTTGTTGCATCGGTTACATGAATGTAGGAGGTATAGGAGAAATGTTACCAGTTATAAAACCTCAGTTCTTTGAAGAGCACTCTTTGTACTCTTATCTCTTCATACCTTAGCAAGGAATTTTGCCTCTGAAGTCACCAAATTGCTGCAGGTATTCAGGACTCTAAAATTCAGGATCCAAGATAATTGATTTAGCAGTGAATCTAGAACGGTAGATGGGGAGGGGGCAGCAGGAAGGAGGCATAGGCTACATGAACTAGAAATAGAGTTGAGTTCATTAAAAATGAGTAAGTATGTTAGGTAAAAATTCAAGTGCACAGTTCTCAGGATAGAATGATGACAGGAAGTCTTCTTGGCAATTGGATTAATTAGTGGTTCTCAAACTCTTGTCTCAAGATCCTTTTACATGCTTAAAATTATTGAGGACTTCAAAGAGCTATTTTTGTGTCCATGATGTCTACTGATATTTACCACATTAGAAATTAAACTGAAAATTTTTAAATATTTATTAATTCATTTTAAAAATAATAAATCTATTACATATTAACATGTTTATGAAAATTTTCCCTAAAAAATTAATGAGGAAGATGACAGTACTTTACATTTCTATAAGTCTCTAATGTCAGGCCCTTATAAATGAGGGCTAGATTTTCATACCTGTTTCTACATTCAGTCTACTGTGATAATGTAGCTTTTGGAAAACTTTACTGGACACTTGTAACAGAATGAGAGTAAGCAAAGCATAATTAATATCTCACTATTATGAAAATCATTTATAGACAATTTATGTCTTGCCATTATTACAAAAACAGTTTATAAATAATTAACATGTCGCTGTTATGATGGAAATGGATTTGATCTCTTAGATACCTGGAAAGAGTTTGAGGTTCCCAAGAGTTCTTAGATCTTATTTCATGTTATAATGATTAATTGAAGTAGTTAAAGATTTTTTTCTCAGATATGTCCTAGAGAATGTGGCAAACTACAGCTTGACATTTTCTTGCTTTTGCAACTGTCAAATTGATGAAGCAGAAATCAAATCAAATCAAAGTTTTAGTGTTTACCTTTAAGAATATAGAAAAAATTTCAAAATCTCCTGTTATCTTTAGGACCAAATATCATGTATGGTAATTTTTCAAACAAAAATTCTATGAAGTAAAGTCTTGCTCACTGGAAAGATACTTTTTTCCCCAGTATACTTTGGCAGCTCATTTTGCCTAATTATTAGTGGGTGGCACTTTTTGCTGGCTCAGTCACATTTTTACAAATTGAATAAAAACAATAATAATGGAGACAGGAGGATAGGCATAGTGAGAGTATGTTTGCTACCAATGACTTGATGACAATCTGCCCCTTAGCTTTGTAAATTTAAAAAAAAGTTATTCAACTAATTAATGTTGTTAATTAATAAAAAAAAGTCATCAAAGAGGACATTTTTACAAGGAGTAGATTAGGTCTTTGGGATATAAATTAATCTTGATGAGGATCAAGTCTTCAAATGAAAAATATATGACAGTAGAATTAAACAGTTATATTTTACTGCAGAATTATTGCTGATTTCATCATTATGTTATAAAACTTTCTTATAAATGGAATGAACTGCATTAAAGTATCCACTGCTATTGAGAGGGAACACACCAGGTTTTTGTGCTCAGTTATACCAACAGAATTGTTCAATCTAATACTAAGTTCTTGTTGAAAAGCCTATTCTAGAAATTAAAACTTTTCCATGGAGTACAGAACAGAAACCTATATCAAAATGTGAGAGGCTGGCTTTTAGGTATGAAAAGTCCAAAAGATGTCATCACCAGGTCAGGCATTTGTATGTAGATGAACAGGAACAGTGGTTCAGTGTTTAAAAATCTGAAAGAGCCTTTCAGTGTCCACTTCCTTCCCTGAAATCCTATTCCCTCATTTAGGGATAGAGAAATCTGTTCTATTCATTTAGCATCTTTATTCAACATGGAGGATGGTTTTTTGCATATTAGTGTGCAGATGAGGTTTTAACATTTTTATGTAATCTTAGCTTGGAATATATTAATTTGGGCAAGAGGCATATTCAGTTCTGTTTGATGTTTTAAAATGTTAAGAGAAAAGGAATAACCCCTGGAAACAGCATTTAGTTAAAAAAAAATTCTTTTAGGTATAAAATAAATACATTGAGAAGAAGAGAGCCATTTAACTTGAAACTGGTTATGAGTAATATATTCCAAGGTGGCCAAAGTAAGCTTTTCTGTCTGAAAAAGACAATCAAAAAAGCAATAAGGTTAAAAAACAAACAAACAAACAAAACTCACACCTGTGTTCTTTTCTTGTTCTGTTCTGGTCACAGAATTTTAAAGGGCACATGGCTGCTAAAGCAAGCAAAAGTAACAAAAACCAAACTGTGTTTCCTCTTATCCACAGAGTCTGGTTAATTAAAGAGACCAATTATATGTTAGCAGTGTAAGAAAGCCTGGGCTCAGAAAGTGTTCCTATTTCACACTGGCAGTAAAAAGGAGTATGAAAGAGTAAGCAGGGTTTATAGTAGCAAAGGTAAGAGACAATTTAGATTCCTCCTTAAAGCAGAATGAGAAAACCCAAAGATAAATTTGGAGGAGAAAACAAAAGCTGATGCTTAACAATTAGTACGTGTCAGACACTGTCCCTAAACACATCACTTCTATAATGGTCCGTTTACTTCTTCACAATTCTTTGACAGCAGCACTAGTTTATTCTCCTTGTTACATCTAAATGACCCATAGGTCAAAGAAAAATTACGAGAGACATTAGAAAATATTTTGAGCTGAATGAGAATAAAAACACAAGATATCAAAATTTATGGGATTTAAAATGGTACTTAGAAAGAAACTGAAAGACGTGGAAAGACCAAGATGGCAACACAAGAGGCTCCCGAAATTTCCTCCTCCCATAAATGCACCAAATGTACAGCTACACTCAAGAGAAATTCCCTGTGAAAGAAATCCAGAAACTACTGATTGACTCCTGCACACTGGGCAAATGAGAGCGTACCAACATCAAGATGGGTAAGAAAAGCTGAGACACATTCTTGCCACAAACCCCACCCTAGCACAGCACCAAACAATCAGGAAGGAACACCCAGCTTCCAGCTTCTCCCTGAGAAGTGAGGAGTTTAAGTCATGTATCTAGCACCCTAACTCTAAGACTCCCATCCAAGGGATAGGATTCCAAGGCACCTGGCTCTTGAGGGCCAATGGGGCATGCACCCATAAGATTCATGGGACTAAGGCAAACAAAGAAGCAGTTCTTTTTTTTTTTAAGATTTTATTTATTTGACAGAGAGAGAGAGAAAAAGAGAGAGGACAAACAGGGGGAGCAATGGAAGGAGAGGGAGAAGCAGGCTCCCCCCTGAACAGGGAGGCCGAAGCAGGGCTCAATCTCAATTCCAGGACCCTGGGATCATGACCAAAGGCAGACACTTAACCGACTGAGCCACTCAGGTGCCCCCAAAGAAGCAGTTCTTAAAAGGTGCATGAACACTCACCACAGCTATCACCCACCACAGCTATCACTGGTAGAGCCTCTATGGAAAACAGTATGGAGGCTCCTGAAAAAAATTAAAAATAGAACCAACATGATTTAGCAATCCCACTTCTGGATATACATACAAAGGAAATAATTTTTTCCAAAAGATATACTCCCATGTTCATTTCAGCATTATTCACAATAGCCAAGGTATGGAAACATCCTGAGTGTCTGTCAATGGATGAATGGATAAAGAAAATATGATACACACACACACACACACACACACACATGCACACACACACGCGCGCGCATGCACATGCACGCACACACACACACGCACACACACGTATACGCACACACAATGGGATATTATTCAGCCTTTAAAAAGACAGAAATCCTGCCACTTGCAACAATATGGATAAACCTAGAGAGCATTATGCTAAGTGAAATAAGCCAGACCCAGAAAAACAAATACTGCATCATATCACCTCTAAATAGAATATTAAAAAAAGAAGAAGTTGAACTCATAGATACAGAGAGTAGAATGACAGTTGCCAGAACTGGGGAATGGAGAGAATTGAGAGACTGTTTGAAAGATACATACTTTCATCTATAAGATGGGTAAGTGACGATCTAATGTATAACATGGTGACTATAATTGATAATACTGCATTGTGTAACTGAAATTTGCTAAGAGAATAGAACCTAAGTATTCCCACAAAAAAAACTGGTAAATGTGTTAGGTAATAGATATGTTAATTAATTCAGTGGTGGGAATCCTTTCATAATGTATATGTATATCAACAAATATATTACAGTATTGTCAATTATATCTCAAAAAGTGGAAAGGAAAGGAAAATTCTAGCTTTAAATGTTTATTCTAGAAAAAGAAGAAATGTCTCAAATCAATAATTTAGACTTCCATTTTAAGTTTGAGAAGTAAAAATTTTCAAGATCAATTAAACCCAATAAAAGCAGAAAGAAGAAAATAAAGATAAGAAAAAATAAAATAAAATAACAGAACAATAAAAATTAATTAAATCAAAAGATTAAAAATCTTCAAAAACATTTTTAAAAAATTGGTCAGTAGCTTGATCAAGAAAAATGAGGGGGGAAAAAAAGACACAATTGACCAGTGTCAGAAATGAAATAGGAATATCACTACATATTCCCCAGACACTAAAAGATAAGAAGGGGGGGCGCCTGGGTGGCTCAGTTGGTTGAGCGGCTGCCTTTGGCTCAGGTCATGATCCCGGGGTCCTGGGATTGAGCCCCGCATTGGGCTCCCTGCTCAGTGGGAAACCTGCTTCTCCCTCTCCCTCTGCTGCTCCCACTGTTTATGCTCTCCTGCTCTCTCTCTGTCAAATAAATAAAATATTTAAAAAAAGATAGTAAGGGAATAATATGAACTTTATATCAATAAATTTTGCAACTTAGATGAAATAGACAAATTACCTGAAAAACACAAACTATCAACACTGACTCAAGAAGAAATACAAAATCTGAATAGCCTTATATCCAATAAAATATATATATATATAAATTAAAAATTGTATAAAAACTTTCTCTCAAGAAAAACTCCAAGTCCAGGTGAATGTATAGTGATTTCTATCACATAGTAACAGAAAAAATAAAATCAATGTGTCTGTAAAAGTAAAGGAAAAGAATAGACTTCCCAACTCATTTTATGAGGCCAGCATTACCCCTATCTCAAAAGTGCAAACTCTAGAGCCAGGCTACCCAGGTTCAAATTCCAGTTCTGTCCCCACTAGCTGTCCAACCTTGGGCAAGTTAATGACTTCTTGGTGCCTCATTCTCCCTTTGTAAAACTGGAACAATCATATCTACCTCAGAGGACTTTGTAAATATTAAATGGATTATGGTGTGAAAAGTACTTAGAACAGAGCCTGGATTAGAGTTATCCCCTCATCTTTGTTAGCTATTTCCTGGTTTTCAATTTCTTTTTTTCTCACTACATCCTTAATAAATTCATTCCTTTTACCTTTCCTTCCCAGTGGGCCCTCAGATGTGACTATAGAGCATAATAGGAAAGGAGCATTTCCTAGAAAGTAGAGAAACCATGGAGAATAAGGTAAAAAGGTGATCACCTCAGAGAGCTGTCATACTGGCTAACCATAGGACTGACTTTTTCTGCTTTGCTTTTCACACCCAACAGGTTATGATATGTCCTCAGAATTTTGATATATGTGTTGGGACGCCTGGGTGGCTCAGTCGTTAAGCATCTGCCTTCAGCTCGGGTCATGGTCCCAGGGTCCTGGGATCGAGCCCCGCGTCGTGCTCCCTGCTCAGTGGGAAGCCTGCTTCTCCCTCTCCCACTCCCCCTGCTTGTGCACCCTCTCTCGCTGTGTCTCTCTCTGTCAAATAAATACATAAAATCTTTAAAAAAAGAATTTTGATATATGTGTTTGTCTGCATGTGTTTCCCATTATACATTTTTTCAAATGTGAATTTTTATTGAAGCGATCTTTTTCTTTTTCCATCCTTATATATTAGATGTTTTGGGTTCCTCATAATGATACTCCCAGAACTCACCCCTCCTACTTCTCATTCATTCTAGGCCCATAACATTCTGTGCCTTATTCATTCAAGGCCCAACATAGTCCAGATGGAGCACTACAAGACCTGCTTCCCCAAGAAATAATGTACACACAAAATGAGGTAGAAGAATTGCCAATTATTAGTGGAAAAACTAGCAAAATCCAAATAAAGTCTGTAGTAGAGTTAATAGTATAGTTAAACCAATGTTAAGACATTAGTTTCACAAGTGCCCCATGATTATGTAAGGTATAAATATTTGGGAAAACTAGGTGAGTAATATACAAGAACTCTCTGTACTACTTTTGTATCTTTCTATAAATCAAAATTATTCCAATTTTTTAACTTTAAAGAAAAATGTAAAAATTTAAAAAATAATAGAACTTCCAATTCATACTGACCAAAGCCTGGGAAGAATGTAGAAGAATGAGTTCTATAAATATTTAGACCAAGAGGTCTGGAAATTTCAACTCAGGAGGGCCAAATATTTAGACCAAGAGGTCTAGAATATTCAACTCGGTAGGGCCAAATTCACTGACATAAGTTAAGGATATCATGTTTAATACTTTGGCATTAGCACCTATTAATAATCTGTTAGGTTAGCTAAATGAAGCCTAGATTAAATGATGGTTAATGGTTAATGAGGTCAAAATGTCGGAACTTCCCTCAAATACTATAGAAGAAGAAGTCTAAAGGCTCAGGAAAAAAGGATAAGTTGGAATGGATCTATGATATCAACCTGCTCTGCCTCTCCCAAATCATCCCCTCAGGAGGAACAAAAGAACACTAACTTCACGGAAGTATTAATAAATGCATTGGGAGAAGGGCAGGAACATCCTTGAAAAACGCAAATGGCCAGAAATGCTGTGGAGAATATTGCAGTAGAAATGAGTTGCTGATCTCACTGAGAACAATAAGATCCCAAAATTGTAGGGGCCAGATGTTAGGATTAAATTAACAAGGATAGGAGGGTGCAATTATTAGAGATGGAATGACAATCAAGTATTTTGACCTGCAGTGATCTGTAGCAATGGCTAATTGACTATAGGGTCCCAAGAAATACAAATGATAGGCAGCTATTAAGGTACTGTGTGACATATATAGAAAGAAAACTTCTAGGTATGCTGGACAGAAAAATAAATTACCATAGAAGAGACGCACAGACTTACTTAGCTCCCAGATAGAACCAATCCCCAGACCTCAAGTGAGAGAGAGAGACTTGCAACATGAGAACAGGAATATACTATGAGTTTTCCCCTGGAGCTTGCCCCAGGGGAACCAGGGCCCTTGTCCCAACTGACACTGGGAAAGGAAAGGAACCAAACCTTCTGGGAATTTTTAGACAGTAATTCTGGGTTTGTGTTGATCCCTAGAAACCCAAAATGCCACCCTAATCTGCTAAGCAGAGTAGAGCTCATCGAGTGTAGCCTGAGTCTCATAGTAGGCCCAAGAGGATGAGAACCCATCCAATGGTTATTTTCCCTGTCCTAGAATATATACTTTAAATAGATATGCTCAGTAACCGGCAGAATCCCAGCATTGGTTCCTTGAGGGGAGGCTTTTATGCTAGAAAGGGCCAAATGGAAGCATCTGAAACTGTTCCCACAGACACAAAAAAAGTAAACCAGAAGCAAAATTACATCTCGAGGTGAATATCAGACATAATATCACAGTTAAAGGCCTGAGACATGCAGGGCTGGTGATTCTTTTTTTTTTTTTTTTTAAGATTTTATTTATTTATTTGACAGAGAGAGAGAGAGAGAGAGCAAGAGCAGGAACACAAGCAGGGGGAGTGGGAGAGGGAGAAGCAGTCTTCCCGCCAAGCAGGGAGCCCGATGTGGGGCTCGATCCCAGGACCCTGCAACCATGACCTGAGCCGAAGGCAGACACCTAACGACTGAGCCACCCAGGCGCCCCAGGGCTGGTGATTTTTAACATATACTCATTTAACTTGCCTTTTTGGCTAGGACAAAAGTCATTGGTTCTTAGAGAATAAAATGGTAATGCTAAAGAAAGTTACATTTTCAAATATATTTTCTTAGCTGAAAAAAATCTAGCACAGTCTTTGGCACCTGATATGCAGTTAGTAACTAACCTGTTAAATGCTAGGTTTTTTTACTTATATAAGAGAAAACAGAAGCAATTTGTATGTACCTGGCACCAACAGGTATAGCTCATCTTTATTCCAGGACTGTGTCAAACCCCTTACTGTCATAACATGGTTTAAAGGGACTTTGATCATTCTGATATCCTAAAGACCATCATACTGATCCATTATATTGACTTGGTACAGATAAGCAGAATGTACCAAGGCTTACTAAGGCATACATATGCCAGAAAATAGGACATAAACTTCAGGACCCTGCCATGTTGGGTAAAGTTCCTAGAGGCCCAATGGTCCAGGACATGTTGGAATATCTCTTTTAAAGTGGTGTACGAGTTGATAAAAGGTAAAATGGTATAAGTGGCATAAATGGCATAATGGGATGAGTTGCTACATCTATCATAAAGAAAGAGGTTCAACATTTGGTGGCTTCTTAAATTTTGGAGAGTGTATCTACAATATATAGATGTATTACTCCAACTCATATACCAAGTAATTCAGGAGCCTGGCCAGTTTTAGGTGGACCTGAATTATGAAAGAGTCTGAAATAAGTAGATCTAAGCTGTGATGTAATGGTCCCATCTCTTGGACATTATGACCAACAGATCCAATGATACTGAAAGTGCCTTTGGCAGACTGAAATACTATAAGGTGCTTCTGATATGCCCCACTAGGAAAATCACAGCCTAGGCCTTTAGGGTTTTGTTATATGGCAATGGTATCCTTTTATAACAATTATTTTAAACACGAAAGTAGTTCTCAGCTTTCTCCTAGACCCTGGCAGATAATGAATGCCTGAGCAGGGGCTACCAAGTGATTATGCAATTCATACTGAATCATAAACTATTATCTAATCCACCAAACCATAAATCAATTTCTCTGGGATCTAGGACTTCGCTGTTGTCACCACACTCTCCCACCTTTCATAGAGATAAGAATGAGTGCATGTATCATAAGCATGGTAAGTGCAGTGTCCACACAATAGAGTGTCTGCATAAGTGCACAAGTGCAGTGTCTGCATCTAGAAGTGCAGTATTACAAGGGACAAGGTAGAGAGGGTAGCCACTACACTGAGTCAGGAGAGAACAGTGTGTCTAGGTTAGTGTCCACCCACCACTGGCACAGGATGCAGTCTGGGCTTCCTAACTCATTGATCAAGTCAGGGTAGGAAACAAAAGGAGAGATTGTGGGAAGTCATCTAGGCTTGGGTCCTGTGCTGTATTTGTTCCACTCCAGATACTTTCATGTGCCCAATTCTCTCGATTGCTAAAAGATAGCTAAGAACAGATGAACCTTTGAGGAGATGTACCCAGGGCAGATAGAGTATTAGGCAGGAGGTCCAGCCAGTCTACAATGGCATGCTGAGCAGCAGACTATTGAAATTTGTCTTTTTCAGGCACCTGTCCCAGCACTTTATTGCCATACACTCTGCAGATGATATGTATATGGAATAGTCATACGATCCTATGCTAGAAGGCCTAGCTTATTATTCTCTGGGCCATAAAGTGTAATCCATGTCTGATTGGAGTGTCTCTGGACAGCCCCAAAGTAAACAGTACCATACTCTCAATGCTTTAACTGTGTATGCGAGCATCCGCAGTTGGACAGCCAATGCCTCTGCTTTAATGTATGAATCATCAGACGACTCTGGGATCATGGTGGGTGGGATTGGTTAGCAGCTACCATTTGGCTCCTTTATTTAAATGCCATAACTACATAGCCTTCTGAAAAGAGGTCACCTCATTGTGGAGGCCCACCCAGTAATTCTGTTAGTTCACTTAGTCTGCTTTAAGGTTATCACTTTCATGGAAGCAGGGAGCAGAGGGGATGATAATGAGTACCACACACTTTATGCTTCCCCCTCTTACTCTACATAGTACCCTAATAACATGCTCTATTTCGTACTACATAGTGTATACCCTGGTTACATGACAACCTACATTGCTCTAGTTATAGAACGTGGATTAGGGAAATGATCCATTTATTTGGCCTCACTTTATCTAAACTTCTTTGCACATTGCACCCACCAGAATATTCAACTAGTAGTTTCACCTGCAGTTCCAGTTCACCCTTATCCTTCTGCTTCAGGTCTTATGCAGCTCCCCTGAAGGCCTTAATAACAGCCATAGAATATTGGCTGTCTATCTCCCCAGGTCTTGACATTCTCAGCAAATTTATTGTTTAAGAAACTTCAAAGGACTATTCTTGTAACACAAGAACACTTGATCAGTGTTCTGGATCCCTGACTCCAAGTAGCTGATATTCTAATAACACAAGTTAAAATTTTTAAATTATTTTTTATTAAAAATAAAGAGTTAAAAAATTTTCTCCCTGCCCCCACCCCCAGACAATCAATGGTGTACCACCGAGGATGCACACAGCCCACTCTGTGTACATTCTTTAACTGCTCTCGCTATTCCTATGCACTATAGGACCTCCTTTGTGTTTACAAAGGAAGGGAAAGCATGTGGGTGGGAGAATTGTGCCAATCATTAATTTTCTGAATATGACATCTTCTTCTTACTCCTAGCAAACCAGGGCCTTTCCTTGACACCTTGAAAATGCTCATATCCTCACTGTACCTGTCTGGCGGAAGATGCCTCCACTCTGTACTACCTGATTGGTTGGAGCAGAGTGATTAGAGGAGGCTACCCAGGAAAGAGTTGACACAGCAAACCTGAGACTGCTATTCTTGGAAAGTCCTGCCTGGAAGGTTGGTCCTTGCCTCGTGTCTGGGAACTTGGCTAATATACAACTTCCTGTAAAAAATCTTTCCTTAAATAACAAGCATGGCTCACTGTGTCTGAACTCTAAAAACAATATGGTTTGTGCTGAACATCTATTTTCCATCTGGGGTCTAGAATTTTGTTGCATGCTAAGCCAAGGATGCCTAGATGTCCAGCTCCCAGTAAAAACTTTGGTTGCATAGTCACTACTGAACTTCCCTTGTGACATGTGGTCACAACACTTTGCACATGTTGCCACAACTTGTTGCTGGAGTTGTGTGTCCTGTGTGACTCCCCCTGGTTTCCTCCGGACTCTGCCCATGCACCTTCTCTCTTTACTGATTCTGTTTTGTTCCCTTTCCCTGTAATAAATCATAGCCATGAGTACAATTATATTCTTATTCCAATGGATCATTCTAGTGAATCATCGAACCTGGGGATAGTCTTGGGGACATCCAACATAGGGGCCAGCCTGCATAGCTACTCTTAACTATAGTGCCTCAACCAACAGACATCTACAAGTTCCTTCAATGTCATGTCATTTTCTTCTTTACTTACAAACATCCAAAGCCATTCTCACATTTTACAGCATTCTTCTTTGTGCTTTGTTCAGTGATTTCTTTTGTCCATTCAATACCTTTTGTCTTCCACATTTTAGGGATTCCTCAAAGTTTCTGGTCCACTGAGAAGGGTACATGTTCTGCAACAATGAGGTGGATTTTTCTTTAAATAAATTTCTCTATCATCTGCAAAGATTTGGGATATAATAGGCTGGCAGGCACATTTTATCAATTTATAATCTGATCTCTTGGTCCCCTATTGTTTATCGAGTAAAATGGAAAGAAGAAAATATTTCACTAGGACTGTCAATCCATATTTGCTTTTTATTTGCTTTCAATTCAATTTAGTAAGTATTTATGTAGGAAATAGTACAAAGAAAAACCAATATTTACAAAATATATATACATATGTGTATATATACATATGTATATGTGTGTGTACATTCCTATGTCTGCTTTATTTTGACTTTTATTAGCTTAAAGGTTTAATTACCACATTACTTTTTTCCTTTTAAAGATTATTTGTTTGGGAGAGAGGGAAAGAGTGAGGGGGGAAGGGCAGAGGGAGAAGGAGAGAGAAACTCCAGCAGTTTGCACTGAGAGTGGAGCCCAACGTGGGGCTCGATCCCACGGTGAGATCACAACCTGAGCCAAAACCAAGAGTTAGATGCTTAACCAACTGCGCCACCCAGGCGCCCCTTACCACATTACTATTTTTTTAATTAACTTTTAATGTATTATTTGTTTCAGGGGTACAGGTCTGTGATTCATCAGTCTTACACTATTCACAGTGCTCACCATAGCACATACCCTCCCCAATGTCCATCACCCAGCCAGCCCATCCCTCCCACCCCCCACCACTCCAGCAACCCTCAGTTTGTTTCCTGAGATTAAGAGTCTCTTATTGTTTTGTCTCCCTCCCCGGTTTCGCCTTGTTTCACGTTTCCCTCCCTTTCCCTGTGATCCTCTGTCTTGTTTCTCAAATTCCTCATATCAGTGAGATCATATGATAATTGTCTTTCTCTGATTGACTTATTTCGCTTAGTATAATACCCTCTAATTCCATCCACATTGCAAATGGCAAGATTTCACTTTTTTGATGGCTGCAGACCCAGCAATTGCACTATTGGGTATTTTCCACATAACTTTTTTTAACACTACAAACTGTAGTGTCAAAATAATTGGGTTATAGGGAAATAAGCATAAAAGATAGGTCAGCTACAGCTAAAAGTTGACCTGTTTATTGGAGATGAAATATGAAATTATAATTATCACAGAGATATAAGCAACCACAAAGTCAACTAAATTCAACACATATATCAAATACCAATTCCGTTAGTAGATGCTGTAAGTGATTTTAAGACATCAACTATTTTGTCCTTACAAATTTGATCTGATCTAATAAGCTATTAAAATTTACCCCCCCAAATCAAGCACTTGTGACAGGTGATTATGTTGTTATGAAAAATTATATGAAAATAACACCTTATTTAGCTTAAATCAGTGCTATCAGAAATACTTGAATTACTTGATTGAGGTGTTCCTTGTAGGTTCCAGATCTAGACTGCCCAGGCTGGAATCCAAATTCTACCACTTCCTAACTGTGTAACGTTGTTAAGTATTTAGCTTCAGTTTTTCCATCTGTAAAAATAATATGATAATTGCACTTGACTCACAGAGTGGTTATGACAATTAAATGTGTTAATACAAGTAAAGTGCTTGATAGAGTGCCTGGGACATATAAAGCACATCTAAGTTTTAGTTATTATGATTATCATTATCATTTCGTACTGGCTAGGAAAATAGGAGACATAGGTTATATTCTCATTTCATCCATTTACATTTCAGTGTCTTTCAGCAAGTCACTCATCAACTTTCTTGGGCCTCAGTTTCCTCCTCTATGAATTTAAAGAATGAACTCCATGACCTCAAAGATTTTACCTGGTTCTGAAATTCGAAACTTATTAGGCATTGTCTTTTGAAATTCAGAAACACCCCTATTGCACTCTGATTCTATTCTGAGCGCTTGAGCCCATTGATTCCTTATGGAACATATTGTTTTACCACTCATTTGACATTTATTTTATTATGTTTCTACATGGGAATATGTGTTCTTCATGTTCCTCCCCCCAGGCCAGGTAATAATGACTTTAGGAACAAAGGGCCATTCTTTCCTCTTTGCACATGATAAATATTGATTCTTCACTCCATCATAATGCATGTCCTGAATAGGTGCCAGGCACTGTTCTAGCTAGACACTGAGGAAAAAAGTAAATAAAATCTGATTCCTGATCTCAAAGAATTCATTATAGTAGACCAACCAATGAAACTTAATACTATATGATATAATAAATGCAATAATAAAGGATGAAATGCTCAAATATGCTTGAACGGCTCACAGAAAATTATTTTTCAGAAGAAACATGAGCTGATCTTGGATAAGTAGCAATGCCCCAGAGGGAATAAAAAAAACACAAAATAGTCCTTGTTATAACATATTTCATGCATGATAGAACTATTGTATCAAGTTTTAATTTATTATACTGAGGCTGGTAAGGCTTTGGTTTCCATGAAGCAAGTGGACATCCCTGATGTCAATGATATGAAGTAGAAACGTGTCTCCACGTATCTTTCTCTTCCCCACCATGACCAGTTTATCACCAAATTCTCTCTATATATTACCTCTTACTTTTTTCTTCAATCTATTCATTCCTCTACACTTGCACTAACTCCACCATAGTCCAAGCCATCATCTATCACCTGGGCCACTGCAATGTCTCCTAGCCAGTTTTCCTATACTTACTATTGTCCTCCTAGAATACATCCTTCAAACTGTAGCTAAAATGGTTATTAAAAACAATCATGGCCCTTTCCCACCCTGAATTCAAACCAAAAGCCATCAGGTCAGACAGGCACAATGTCAGCGCCAAAGCAAGGTGAGGAGAGTGTCCATATTGGGTGGGGGTAGTGAGGTGGGGGTGTGAGTTCCTGCATAATGGAGCCCTTTCAGGGTGTCCTGTAGGGAGGGCAGCTGGCACAGGCTGGAACCTGAGTGAAGAAACAGGGCACCTAGAGTGGCCCAATATACTGTGTGGGAACCCAAGCACAATGAGGAGGGCAAATGCACAGGACAGGGGCCAACATCAGCAATGGGGGATTGCTTACGTACAGCAGAAAAATACATATTAAGTACATATATATCAAGGATAATGGGAACCATGTTTCTCATTTTCAGGGAATAGAGTTACTCGCATGAAAAAGAGAAAACTAGAACAACTGGAATGATTCCTGTAACATTGCATTGGCATTGGAGGTATTAGTCTGAACTCATAGTTATATATATATATATATATATATATATATATATATATATATGTAAATGTGAACATGTGTGTGTGTGTATGTACATGTATTCCTTACTTCTGTCCACTAAGAAGGCCTGGGAGTAACAGAATCCCAAAAGCTTGGAACAGATCTAGCACCTAAATCTTCCTATCTAAATATCATTCTTCAGAAGAAACGGAATCATAGAAATGGTTGATATCAGGATTGAGGCAGGAAAAGTACTGAATGAGTCTGGAACATCTTATTGTGCAGTAAAATAAGCACAGTCAAAAAGTGATAGGGCTGGGGTGACTGGGTGGCTCAGTTAAGTGTCTGCCTTCGGCTCAAGTCATGATCCCAGGATCCCGGGATCGAGCCCCGCATCGGGCTCCCTGCTCTGCAGGAAGCCTGCTTCTCCCTCTCCCACTCCCCCTGCTTGTGTTCCCTCTCTAGCTGTCTCTCTCTCTCTCTCTCTCTCTCTCTCTCTGTCAAATAAATAAATAAATAAATCTTTAAAAAAAAAAGTGATGGGGATTGTCAAAAGGACACAGAAGCCAGTATGAAAGTATCAATTCCCCATTATTCATTCTCACAGCACTGAAGTATTTTCCCTTCATAATTATAGATTTGTCTTTATAACTGATTGATGTGGCCCCCCCCCCCCATTATACTGCTTCTTCAGGACAGAGCGATGTCTTTGCTCACCATAATATGCCAGGGATCTGGCCCAGTGGACAATAAACAATTTATTGAATAAATGAACTGTTTAATCCATCCACCTCTGTCTCTGACTCTGTCCCCCTCTCCTTTATCTGTAGCCATTCTCTCCCACCCTCCCTCCCTCCTTCCCTTCTTCCTCCATCTCTCTTTCTCCCTCTCCCCCTCTCTTGGCTTCTAATCAGCATTTAAACATATTCAAGCATTTCCAGGCCTAAAGCATTTCATCTCTTGAAACCACATCCCCCTCAAGTTGTAGTACAATTTCCCTGCTTCTCTTCTCATCCAAACTTTCAAATGAGTCCTATATACTTTCTCTTTCCAGCTCCCCAATTCCCATTTGATCTTCAGTCCACTGCAACTTGACTTCCACCCATACCATCCACCAAATTTGTGCTTTCTGTGGTAGTTATAACCTAACTGCCAGGCCCAGTTAACAAGTTTTAGTGTCTCACCTGAATCACTTTTTTAAAAAATTTTATTATGTTATGGTAGTCACCATACATTACATTAGTTTTTGATGTAGTGTTCCATGATTCGTTGTTTGCGTATAACACCCAGTGCTCCATGCAGTACGTGCCCTCTTTAATACCCATCAGCAGGCTAACCCATCCCCCCACCCCCCTCCCCTCTAGAACCCTCAGTTTGTTTCTCAGAGTCCATAGTCTCTCATGGTTCATCTCCCCCTCCAGTTTACCCCCTTCGTTTTACCCTTCCTACTATCGTCTTTTTTTAAAACATATAATGTATTATTTGTTTCAGAGGTACAGGTCTGTGATTCAACAGTCTTACACAGTTCACAGCGCTCACCATAGCACAAACCCTTCCCAGTGTCTGTCACCCAGTCACCCCATCCCTCCCACCCCCCACCACTCCAGCAACCCTCAGTTTGTTTCCTGAGATTAAGAATTCCTCATATCAGTGAGGTCATATAATACATGTCTTTCTCTGATTGACTTATTTTACTCAGCATAATACCCTCCAGTTCCATCCACGTTGTCGCAAATGGCAAGATTTCATTCCTTTTGATGGCTGCATAATATTCCATTATATTATACCATGCCTTCTTTATCCATTCACCTGTTGATGGACAGCTTGGCTCTTTCCATAGTTTGGCTATTGTGGACATTGCTGCTATAAACATTGAGGTGCACGTACCCCTTCGGATCACTACATTTTTATCTTTGGGGTAAATACCCAGTAGTGCAATTGCTGGATCATAGGGTAGCTCTATTTTCAACTTTTTGAGGTACCTCCATACTGTTTTCCAGAGTGGCTGCAGCAGCTTGCATTCCCACCAACAGTGTAAGAGGGTTCCCCTTTCTCCACATCCCCACCAACATCTGTCATTTCCTGACTTGTTAATTTTAGCCATTCTGACTGGTGTGAGGTGGTATCTCATTGAGGTTTTGATTTGGATTTTCCTGATGCCGAGCGATGTTGAGCACTTCTTCATGTGTCTGTTCATGGCCATTTGGATGTCTTCTTTGGAAAAATGTCTGTTCATGTCTTCTGCCATTTCTTGATTGGATTATTTGTTCTTCGGGTGTTGAGTTTGGTAAGTTCTTTATAGATTTTGGATACTAGCCCTTTATCTGATGTCATTTGCAAGTATCTTCTCCTATTCTGTCTCACCTGAATCACTCGTAATAACTTCCTTGACGTTTAGTTCTTTTTGTACATCGCTGATCAACTCTTTTTTGACTCCTTTATGAGCTCTTCTTTTTCAGTCCAGCTCTCAAATTAATTTGTTTCACTTAAGAAATATTTATTTAGTACCCACCATGTGCCAGGAGCAACTAGGGATACAACAGTAATTCAAACAAACAAAAATTCCTGTCTTCATAGAGCTAACATTCTTTTTTTTAATTTGTAAATTTTTATTAAGGTATAATTGACATTATATTGGTTTCAGATATACAATATAATGATTTGATATTTGTCTATATGGTGAAATGATCACCACAATAATTCTAATTAACATCTCTCCCATAAATAGTTATACAATTTTTTCTTGTGATGAGAAGTTTCAGCATCTACTCTCTTAGTAACTTTCAAATATGCAATACAGTATTATTAACTATAGTCACTGTGCTGTACATTATATCCCCAGCACTCATATATTTTATAACTGGAAAACTGTACCTTTTGGCTTTCTCCATCCATCTCACCCACCCCCCACTTCCAGTCTCTGGCAACCAACAATCTGTCCTCTATAGGTTTGGTGGTGTGATGTGGTGTGTGTGTGTGTGTGTGTGTGTGTGTGTGTGTGTGTGTGTGTGTGTTTTAGATTCTGTATATAAGATCATACAGTATTTGTCTTTTTCTGTATGTCCTTTTTCACTTAGCATAATGCCCTCAAAACCCATCCATGTTGTCACAAATGACAAGATTTCATTCTTTTTTATGGCTGCATAATATTCCATTTTACATATATACCACATTTTCTTCAGCTGTTCATCTGTCATTCAATAGTTAGGTTGTTTCCATATCTTGGCTATTGTGAATAATGCTGTGATAAACATGAGGGTGCATATATCTTTTCTAATTAGTGTTTTCACTTTCTTAGGATAAACACCCAGAAGTAGAATTGCTGGATCATATGGTAGTTCTATTTTTAATTTTTTGAGGAACCTCCATACTGTTTTCCATAGTGGCTGCACCAGTTTGCATTCCCACCAACAGTATGAGGGTTCCCTTTCCCCCACATCCTTGCCAACACTTATTTTTTTGCTTTTTGATATTATGACTAATATCTGACTGGTGTGAGGTGATATCCCATTGTGGTTTTGATTTGCATTTCCTTGATGATTAATGACGCTGAGCACCTTTTCATATGCTTGTTGACCACCTGTATGTCTTCTCTGAAAAAGTGTCTATTCAGATCATCTGCCCATTTTTTAATTGAATTGTTTGGGGTTTTTTTGCTATTGAGTTGTATAAGCTCTTTATATATTTTGGATATTAACCCTTTATTAGATATATGATCTGCAAATATTTTCTCCTATGCCATAGGCTGTCTTTTCATTTTGTTGATGGTTTCCTTTGCCGTGCAACATTCCTGATATTAGAATTCCCCAAGATTTTATCCTTGGCTCACAGCTTTTATTCTGCTACTTTCTCTGGGTAATCTTATTTATACTCATGGCTCCGACTACCACAGATTAGTTGATAATTCCCTTTTTCTTTCTTCAGTCTAGACACTTTCCATGAGTTTTAGGCTAGATGTATTTATTTTGGACATAATGTAGGAATTTTGAAATAGATATATCCAAATGAGAACGCTTTGTTTTTCCCTGAGATTCTCATTTAGGGGATGTACTCAGTTACCTAAACCAGAAGTAACCTTAGATCCTTCCTCTCTTTTATTTCCCATATCCAGCCAATCACCATTTCCTACCAAATTTACTTTCTCTAGCATTCTCCTTAAAGCTCTTCCTTTCTCTTCTGGTTTCCTTTGGATTCACTTTCCAATAGCTTCAAATACAATCTCAGTCCCTTACTTAAAAGCTTTAAGTAGCTTTTTCATCACGAAAAAGATAAAGTCTGTGTTTTCATCATAGCATAAAACCCACTATGATCTGGTCCCTGCTTGATTCTCCAGTTTTGTTTTGCTTTCCACCTTACTCTAACGATTTTGTTTGTCAACTGTTCTATGTTGTTGGGGATCAAAAATGCAGTTTTTGTACCATATCATTTAAATTTAAGGTGAGAGAGAGAGAAGTATGGATAACTCCCTAGTTTCCAGCTTGGACGACTAGGAAACCAGACAATACTGTAGAATGCTCAAATGTTTGTTCTCACACACACACACAAATATTCTTATTTCTCCCAAGTTTCCTCTTCAGCCTGTAATCAGTGTCACTTTGACCAAGTTACCCTTTTTCCACAAAATTTCCCCTCTCTGCCACACCCACCCACCAAGCGGAGAATGCTCCATAACTCTGCCTTCCCTTTAAGAACAGGGCCACACGGAAATTGAACGCCCAAACGTGCCCTCCGGGTTTCCCCGTCACCATAGCAACTGGAGCAGGAAGGGGCGGACTCCCTCGTCCTACGTCTAGCTCGCCGCGTGCGCCAGTCGCTTTAGCGCCGGGGCGCAGGCGTCTAGGGTTGAGCAGGATTCTGAGCTCGGGCTTGGAGCCGGAGCCGGAGCCGGAGCCGGATTCCGCGCGGACGGCCACGTCAACCTAAACCTACACCGCCCTCTCCACCCTGCTGCCGCCGCGCTCGCTGAGCCTGCCGCAGGTCCTCCCAGGCCGCGTCCTCCACGCCTTTCCCACAGTGCCCCGCGCCAGGCCCCGCCCCGGTTCACCGTGGGGACCGGGGCGCGAGGAGCCGACTGGAGCCGCTACGCTCGTTGCTGCCGGTGCGGCTCGACCTCCCCCATCCCGAGCGCGGCGGCCCGGCGGTCGGGGACGGCGTGCTTCGTTCGCGCGCGCACAGCTTGCGCTCGGTCGGGTGGGGTCCGCCGCCCGGAATCGAGGATGGGGGAGTAGCTGCGAGAGGCGACCCAGCTACACTGAGGTGGGCATGGGCCGGGGCCCGGGGCTCTGCTGGAGCCGGCGGCGGCCGGGGCTCTCCAGGAAGGGAGAGAGAAATGCCTGTGCACCTCAATCTCCCCTCCCCTCCGCCCCTGCGGCCGGTTTATTTTGTTCTCGCTCCCCATCTTTTTCCAATTACCTACATCGTCACCCTTCTTCCGACCTCGGTTCTCTGCTTCTGCAAACTCCCAATTTCTCGCTTAAGCCTCAGTTCCTCAGGCTCCTCTCTCCCATGTCCCGCCGGAGACTTCACACACCAACAACGCTTAATAGTCTCTTTCACGCAAGGTCTCCCATCTTTCCCCTCTCTCGCATCCCATTCTGGAGTGATGGCAGCCAGAAAGGCTTCGTACTGGATTTACCTGCAGCTTCCACCTGTCCCCGAAGCTCGGCGCGATCAAGTCAGCCACACCCACGCTGAGAACGACCGCTAGGCAGGGAACACCACTTGTCCCAAAGTGCTGTTTAAGAATATGTTCTCTATTTCTCTCTAATCTTGTTTTCTAGTCTGGAGATCAGTTACTCTCCATTACTATACTTTACAAAGGTATGTTTCAGTTGCATGAAAAGGAGGAGTTAGAAATGAGCCAAAGACCATTCGCAGGTAAGGAGAAAAATTTAGAAATAGACATTTAGAATTAAATGAAGAAAAGAGAAACAGTGCTAAGAAGGTTAAATTTTTCAAAGCAGTTTGAGATCTTTTGTGATCTGATGAAGTGGAGATTATTTACCCTATACAGGTGAGCATGTCAAAATAACTGATTCCTCCTTTTCTCTTTTTTTCCTATTTGTATTGATCTCAAATGTAAACTTTGCAATAAAATTACACTCTTAACTTGCAGTTTTCTGCTATTTATATAAAGTAGTCTTTATATATAGTGTAAGCAACTATTGAGAAAACTCAGGAAAAAATGGCCATACCAAGTATGTTGTCTCTTATAACAATATAAATTCATGCCATTCTTGGAAGAGTTATATGAACAATATCCTTTGAAAGGACCCTGTACTTCCTTCTAGTCCCTCCAAAGGATATTTCCTATAAGTGAAAACTTGATTAAAATGATAACGGTGTAGCCTTAAGTGGCCAAAAAAAAAAAAAAGTCAAAAAGGAAATGGTATTACAAAAGAGCAGTTCTTAAACTAGATAGGAAAGGTAAGGAAACAGCTTTTTCCCAACTTTGTGTTCTGGTGCTGATCAGAGCAAATAGTTGAATTTGTTTGTTTTTAAAGTGTTCCAGCTAGCTACAACTACCTACTACCTTTTACCTTTTATCTCCTGTCTTGAGTGGTTTCACAAATTGGGTATGGAAGCAGTGACGGGGCTCCCAAAGAATAGAGCCTGGGCACTCACCGTGATTTGCCATTGAATGGAGACTGTATTACTGGCCATGTTATTTAATAGTGTTAGTGCTATTTTTTTTTTAATGTATTTTTAACCATCTGGTTTCCTCTCTTTAGATTGACATTTTGGGAGACAATTTCATGATGCTTGATTCACTCTTGGAGTAATGTGAACAGACGTTCTCAAACTTGCATATTATATCAACTGGAACCAGCGGTGTAAATGTTCACTTAAATCAGAACTTGTATAAGAAAAAGAATGGGAGTCTGGTTAAATAAAAATGACTATGTCAGAGACTTGAAAAGGGTCATTCTCTGTTTTCTAGTAGTGTATATGGCCATTTTAGTGGGCACAGATCAGGATTTTTACAGTTTACTTGGAGTATCCAAAACTGCAAGCAGTAGAGAAATAAGACAAGCTTTCAAGAAATTGGCATTGAAGCTACATCCTGATAAAAACCCGGTAGGTAAATTTTTTTTAAATATCTCTAATGTATTTTAGTAAAGTTTTGCTACATATTTAAATTTTAAATAAGTGCTCAGAATGGTTAAGAAAAATCACATGGCAAAAATCACAATTCAGTTTTTGTACTAAGAATCAGCAAAATAGTCTAGTTGAGAACAGTGTGAAGGAATGTTGATACTAAAATTCAATTCCCTCTTAATTTGAAAACTGATTTACAACAAGTTCCATTACAGGTGTTAATTCCAAAGCCGACAATAATGTTGTGGAGTAGTTTAAGTAGTTTTTTTAATAAAGTAAGTTAGATCAGGGACACCTGAGTGGGCTCAGTCAGTTAAGCGTCTGACCTCAGGTCACATCAAGATCCCAGGGTCCTGGAATCGAGTTCCGTATCGGGCTCCTTCCCTCTGGCTGCCGTTCTGCCTGCTTGTGCGCTCTCTCAGTCTAACAAATAAATAAATAAAATCTTAAAAAAAAAAAGTAAGTTAGGATCAACTACTTTGTAACAAAAATTATTTCCTTAGAACTTGGTAAAAATGGCAGTAATAGCTAATAATAGCGTGCTTCAACTTTCACTGTTTTCTCCCATGTACAAATCCCAGACCAGAGTCAGAAATTATTAGAAATTAAAACTTAAGAGCAGCCAAATCCAGTTAATTCCGGTCATAAATATTTGATTATATATTCAATGTAATTTTTCAAAACTAAATGTTTTAATACTATCGTATTTTTAATAATTTATGTAACTTTTTAACGAGAGTTGACTCATCAAGAAGAAAGGTATGGGTTAAAATTTTCTGTTTTCTGTGTAGAATTTTTTAAATAGAGTTATTTATTTGTTGCATAAAGCTCAGCAGTAGAACTCTTATTAGGTGGTTATTTTCCTGGAATCTGCACTCTATTTAGAATTTTTATTTTTCATATTTTTCTTTAAAATTTCAGAGTATGATTTTTTAAGTTTCCATATGAGAGAGATGGTAGTCCTTTTATAGCTAATTATTATCTAGATGAAAGCATTCTTCAAAAACCAGTTCTGTGAAACAGTAACAAATGAGGAACATTTCTAATCCAGTTTTGAGTTTTACTCTGATATTAGTCTCGTTTAATTATCTGATGGATTGGGGCATGTACCTTTTGTTTTTTGTTTTGGGGTTATTGTTTTTAGTTAATATATTGGTTTTGCCTCAAATGGAAAAATAACCTAAAATTTCTTTGTAATTGTTTTAGGGGTAGTATAATATTTACAAAATTAAATGTTTCTAAGGTTTTGTTAGTTTTTCCCAGTTGCATTTCTTAGAAGGAATGACATACTGTAAGCCCATATCTGTCAGCCTTTGGAGGCATCAATTCTCATTTCTATGTTACTTTCCTTATTCCTTTTTTTTTTGGAAGATTATGGTTCTTTAGAAATACTTTATTTTAACCCGTGATAACCCATTTCATTATCGTACTCCTCCTTACTTTGGTATCTATTCTCCCAGAAATCTCAAGATTAAATCTTCATATAGGCTTTGAAGAGACTTGATCATGAACCTAAAACAAATGTTATATCTAATATTTTTAATAGAATAACCCAAACGCACATAGTGATTTTTTAAAAATAAATAGAGCATATGAAGTACTCAAAGATGAAGATCTGCGGAAAAAGTATGACAAATATGGAGAAAAGGGACTTGCAGATAATCAAGAAGGAGGCCAGTATGAAAGCTGGAATTATTATCGTTATGATTTTGGTAAGATGATACGATACTCTATGAAATACTGTTTTTTATTTGAGTAAATTTAGAAAATTAATTTTGTTTCACTACTAAGCTTATGTAGTTAATATGTATCACCTTGACTTTTTTTTTTTAATATAACATTGGAGCAGAATTCAGAAGGGGGGGAGGTAAAATAAACACAGGTATCAAGGCAAGAGGGAGCATTCACTTACCCAGGATTTCTCTTCGTCTTTAGTTACCCTGAAATGCAAGCTAAGAATTGAGGTATGCTTTTGTAGTGACCACATAAAATAACTTTAAATTAATATTGGAGTATTTATTTCTCAAGACTGACTTTTTTTTTTTTCAAAATAGCATTTTCAGTTATATTCACTGCAATGCAATAGCGTGTATCAGGTGTCAGCAATGTATGTTTCACTGGCTAAATCTGGCCTGCCACCTCTTTTTTATAAATAGAGCTTTATTAATCATAGAATTATGAGACCATGATAATTACGAGAGTAAAATTAGGCTCATTTATTTACATATTGTCTTTGGCTTCTTTCACTTCAGGGGCAGAGTTGAATAGTTATGGCAGAAACCATATGTCCCACAAGGCCTATTTAACTGGCCTCTGCAGAAAAAGTTTGCTAACACCTGGTCTATATCCATCAGTAGTAGTATTTTGATATTTTATATAGTAACAAATCTCACATTGGTTTTAATTATGATACAATTTATAATTACTAAATAAGTTGGTCTCTACTTCTGTAAATCTTCTAAGACTTAAAAAAATATTTTAGTGATACAATTTAAAAAACCATTTAAGAAGGAAGTGAGGTCTGTAGTCTAGTTAATAGTAACGTATCAGTGTCAGTTTCCTAGTTTTGATATTTTATTAAAGCTACATAAGTCACCCATTAGGGGAAGCTGAGTGAAGGGTACATAGAAGTCTGCTATTTTTACAACTTCCTGTGAGTCTATAATTAGTGCAAAATAAACAATTAAAAAATAATAGAAGTTTTCTGTGGAGATATGGGAATATTAGGAGCTCCTATACACAACTATGACAGTCCCTATCAGGAAACAGAATTTTTTGTTTTTTATCACTGTTTAGATGCATCACTAGTGGTATTATTTACTCTCGGGTTTTGTTAGTTTGTTGCACATTCTTCAACTTTGAGATTTAGTACATTTCTCTGATTTTTGATGATAAAACAAGAGTAACCTATTTTTATATTTTAATTTGTTTTTATGGTGAACCGTTGATTTATAATTTTTACTTTTAAATTAGGTATTTATGATGATGATCCTGAAATCATAACATTGGATAGAAGAGAATTTGGTAAGTTTATGATGATATGATTTTCTAAAACTAGTCCAAGACCACTCTTTTACCTAAAACTCTTAAGGACAGATGTATTTGGAATTTAGAAATTTTTTTGGATTTTAACATGGTAATGTAGTATTTTTAACTTTTAAAATAAAATAGTTATTTTACCAGCAAAAATGGGTGTATTCAGGAATAGCAGAAAATTGTAATTCAGGACATTCAAGCTATGGTAAAACCACAGGGAAGTCCAGCAAATAAAAGGAACTTTATTTTATGGAGAAGGAAGTTGGGAGGGGTTGTTTTGAATGAGAGTCATTAGAGAAAAGCAAGAATTCAAAGAGGTAACAGTTTCTCATTAGCTGATTTGCAGGGGTAGTGAGTTTCTGGTAGAAGATTCAATGTTCGTCTTTTTCTGTTGGGGCCTGTAATTGATCATTTTTTCCTGTTGATGATTCTTCTGTTAGGGTCTTCATTTGACAGTTCTTCCTGTAATTGACTTTGATTGGTGTGGCTCCCCCTTTCAGCTTCCCCAGTCTAATGAGGTTTTCCTTTATTAATTTTCACATTTCCCCCTTTTGGTCAAGATCTTTTTCTGAAAGCACCTCTGATCAAGAGTCAGGTTTTCCATATTTAATGCTTTTGTTCCTTAATGCCAGGAAGGACCTTTTCTGGTCCTCACATCCTACTTCGAGGAAAATACATACCAGAAACCACTTAGGGCCACATTTGAATAACAAGGAAGGTGAGGCACTTCTCATGTGTAGTTCATATTTGTCAAGGCTGTAAGCATTGGAGATCATCTCCTTACTGCGTACGTGATTTTTACAAAAGTTTGACAGGCAACAAAATACAAAACTTAAAATATATTATGCAAAAACAGAAGAAGTAACCTAACTCCCAAATTTTATGATGGTTCTAAACCAAGACCCTAGATCAGAAAGTAACTAACTGAAAATATTTATTGGTACTCACTCCAACTTAGGGGAGAAAATTCTCCCAACAGAAACAAACCCAGAGTTATGGATGCCTCTTGGAAGTCCCCGTTTAAAGTGGCCATGAAAGCAAAGCAGTGAATATTTCAAGGGCACACTAAATTAACCAAGTGCATTTGGGACCATACAGTGCAAGTATAAACATGAAGCAATAGCCAATGAATTTGTTGCAAAAAATAGCAAATCCTCAAAGATGTATTAAAACAGTATTGTTATGTCAAAAGAACTGTTTTGGAAACAAATGTTATCTAACACTACAGCCTGTCAGGTTGCAAATTCAGAGACCATGAATTTGGATAAGAGTTCAGAGTCAGATAATACATCAGATGAAAGAAAGACTTGTGAATTCTGAACCTTCTAAACCTTCAGAAAAAAACAAGTAAATAATTAATTTGGTCACAGGATCATGATGAGGCTATTTCCAAAAGGCCATAATCAAAAGAAGAGGTTTCCCCCTGTTGCAAATGTTTGGGAAATGCAGACAAAGCCTTCCCTTCTCTCACATACAAAGAGGAAAAAGGGAAGTTGGTTGTCTAAAAGCAAGGGGCTTTATTAGGTTTTTCTTTAAAGTACCAAAAGCTGTGTCTACCCACTCTTTCCAAATAATAGGGTCAGGTTTGTCCTTTTTTAGTAAAGCATATAGAGGTTGAGCTAGAAGAAAGAAGTTTGGAATCCACTCTCAATAGTGTCCGGTCAGTCCAAGAAAACCTTGTAATTAGAGATTAGTTTTAGATTGGGGGGGGGGGGGGCGGGGAGGAGTTTGGGATGCAATGAAGCCTACCTGAATCCAAATGTAGCCCTTGTTCTGAGATCAGTTATAGAACCTGAATTTGCGCAAACTGCAATTTTTCTTTGGAGACTTTACATTCCTCTAAATCCAAAAGTTTTAAGGGGTAGATGTCTTCCTGTGAAGAGGTTCAAGAAGGGCAGCAGAGAAGCAAATAATCTACTGTAACAAAGTAGAGCCTGCAGAAAACTTTTCATCATTCAAATCAGCTTTTAAGGTTTGGAAAAAGTAAGAAGGACTCTCTGTGATACCCTAGAGCATTACTGTTCAGGTGTATTTCTGTCCTTTGAGAGTGAAAGCAAAAATAAATTGGCTGGCCTTATCAACCAGAATATGAAACGTGTACTACATAGATAAGTTATAGTGAAAAATTTGTTTTTGTGGGAATGGAGATCAGTAGCATATGGGGGTTAGGAACAACAGGGTGCCAAGTGGTAACAATGTTATTTATTGCTTGTCGGTCCTGAGCAAACCTCCATCCTCGGTTATTTAGGTTTTCTTACAGGTAAAATAAGTGTGTTATAGGCACTAGTGCAGGGAATAATGAGGCCCTGAAGGGCTTCTTTATTTGTAGGGTATTCATTAATTCTGGGGAGAGCTTTTGAGGGATCTGTTTGAATCTTGATGGGAGATGCACCGTGGATTCTGCCAGTATCAGTTGAAGATCTTGCCCAAAAAGAGGACAGTAGCTGATCCAATAGGGACAAATGATCATCATCCCCAGACTCAGCTATGGTACTGTCAGAGCAAATAAAAGATGTCAAAGGGTCATTTAATTCACCTGGTTGGCTATTTTAATTATCACTGTCAACTTGTAAAATTATTTCCCCCTTTTGGGTGAAAGGAATTCTGGCATATTTTTCTAAGAAATCTCGACCTGGTAAATGAATGGGGTGGCAGAACTAAGGAGAGAAAGGTGCATATTTCTTAAAGGGCCTAGACAAAAGGGAATAGGTCAGAGATAGGGACCTGTTGAAGTTGATTAGAGACCCCCACTATTTGAACTGTTTTAGTACTCTGAGGCAAGTTTACTTTATAGCAGTGAGGTTGAGCACCAAGACTGTAGCTCTGGTGTCAAGGACAGGGAAAAACTCATTTCCAATCTGGAGAGTGGTTTCTCCAAGCTGATTAAGTGGGAAGATTGGGAAGATCCCTGGGAGTTCCTTGCAGCCCCATTACTGGGAATTAGGAGGGCATTGGAAAGGTGGCTAGAAGGCTGAAGACATCTGAAGCACTTAAGAGAGTAACAATCTTTTATTCAATGTCCTGACTCTTTGCAACAACAGCAGAAACTAGGAGGTTTTGGCTTTGCTTAGGGGCTTTCATTTGCTGGAGTTGAAAATTAAGAATTGTAGTGGTTTGTCTTTCAGGTGACTCATCTAGGGTGTGAGCAAGCTGGTTTGCCAGATTTAATCTGGAGTGGACATGGTTTCCCATTTTGTCTTGGTTCTTTTAAGAGAGAGACCCCAGTTCAGCCTGCTAATAAACATAAAGTTAAATGCTACCTGTGTGGATTCAACATGCACAGCAAGATCAGAATTTTCTTTAAAGATAATTTGAAGTTGATTGTAATAATCATGAACAGCTCATCAGGCTTTTGTGTGCAAGCCTGAATTTTGTTCCAGTCAACAGGCTTAGGGAAGGCTACTATAATTGCTCAGTGGAGGTTTCCAGCTGAGTGTTCTAACATCTTGCCAAAAGTTAGGGGTCTGTTTCTCAGAATCACTTTCAGGATGTTCCTCTGGGCTGATTTCATCCAGCATTTGGCCCTCGTGAACAAGCATGTAGACTAAATGATAAATATCTGAGAAACCAGGTTGGCACGTTTGAATCACTCTGCTAAAATCTTCAGCAGACCTATGGGGGTCCTCACTCACTTTAGGAAACTCTTTTAACTATGGCTTGTAATTCAGCCTTAGTCCAGGGAACCTAAGAAATTTGGGGTTTATTTGGATCCTCGGAAGTCTCTAAAGGGGCAGGTTTTAGTAGGTTCAGGAGAGGTGGGAGCAGGGAGAGTTTCTAAGGAACAGAGAAGTTCAGTGAGAAAATTCAAATGAGGAAACCAAGGGCACAGAGGAGGTGGAGCTTGTGCAGAAGGGAAGGAGGATGATGGCAGTGGAGGTGGTGGGGCCTGCGTATGAGGGGCTGCATGCGTCCTGAGGCAAGATCAGGGACGGGGAAAGGAGCCCTTGGAAGCCTTTTTGTCTTTTTTTAATTGTTTGCCTCATTTAGTGAAAAATTGTATTTTGCAGAGGCAAAGTTTAGGTTCCTGGTAGCAGTTGGTTGCTTCAAAATACCAAGCAATATTGGCATCCCATTCAGTTTCGACAACTGTAGAGCCATGTCTGTCCAGTTCAGTTTTGAGGAAAGTAAGTTTGGGGAGATCGAAAGTTCACCATAATAGTCACTGAAGTTCTAAAATTACATTTAGGTAAATGGGTCCATTTAGTTAGAAATATGCATGAGGAAGGACCATAGTTTTTAAACATAAAACTGGCTGAGGTCCTAGAAGTGGAGATGCCCTTAAAGCATTTTGATGACTGGTACCCCATTTCTTAGAGGTTTTTTCCTAAAGCAAAAAGAAAAAAATAGAATAAATAAAAGAATAAGTAAAATATTTTACCAGCAGAAGAATAGATTTATTCAATAATAGCAGGGAATTACAGTTTGGGACATGCAAGCTAGGGCAAAAACATAGGCAAGTTCAAGAAACAGTGGAGAGGAATGTTATTTTAATGGGGAAGGAGGAGGAAATTGGGAAGGATTGTTCTGAATGAAAATCCATTGGAGGAAAGCAAGAGTTCAGGGTGATGACAGTTTCTAATTGATCTGCAGTGTGTAATTGATCATCTTTTCTGTTGATGATTCTGTTGGGGTTTGTAATTGACAGTTCTTACTGTAACTGATGCTGAGAGGTGTATGGCTCCTCGTTCCAGCCTCCAACTCTAGTGAAATTTCCTTTTATTAATTTTAATAGTATACACTGTGGATTAAATAATGTTCTTCGCAGAACGTGGGGCTGTATACTTTTTTCTAAAACATTAATATTTCTGCAGAGAAATGTGTAAGTACACCAAAAAAAAAAAAAAGAGTAAAAATAATATGTAGCCAATAGATCAGTTCAGGACAGGTTTGGATGCCACGGGAGCTTGCTGCAAACTTGCACATAAACTCCCAGTTTTGGAGCTTTTGGATTTCAGAGTTTCAGGTAACTGGTTATTTTGGAAGCAGATTTATTTTGACTTACGTGAAAGTGGATATAAAAATAACAATTCTATTATAATTTTCCATTGCATTTTAGAAAATTTTAACTATTGGATTAGATTCTTATACTTTCAAAGGTTGTACAGGTATAATGGGTTTATTCTTTCTTTTCTATTTCAAATCAATATATTTTACCTCAAATCTCAATTTTATTTTCTATTACAATCTCATTTAATTTAGAAAACAAAAATCGCATACTAGCTGCAAAAAATAATGCATATAGTGTTTCTCACATATTATCATTATCAAAGATGTGTTCTAGTCACTTGATTTTGAACAGTTTCTTCTGACCAAGAATTGCATTTATTCTTGTTTTCTACATCCTGTTGGTGAGCTTAGGCCTACAGAGTCAATATTCGGTGCATCCCTCTATCAGTAGTCTTATACATGAACACTTGAACAACTACTCGTACACAAGCTGGCAGAATCATAACTTCACTGCATGTACTTATATAAACCTATAGCTTTCCTGTATGGCTATTATTATCTCTCATCTGCTAGTCTGCCAGTGAGTGTTTTGGGACCAGCAGGGCAGAGAATTGGAGGAACTGAACAAAACTTGTAAGCTGACAAATTAATGAATTGACCCAAAATGAGAGATTTTCCTGATGGTTATATTGCATATGGGTTCAAACTTTCTCAGATGTGTCACTATGGAACAGTTAAGAACTGCTAGTAGTTCATGTACAATCCCAAAGAGTAGTTAAAAATAAAGCCACAAAACCTGAGAGAGAATTTTTCAGAAATAATAAACTAATACTGATAGGTTTAGTGCATAGTTGCCAGCATGGCATCTGATCTCTGACGATACTCTGTTACTGGGCTGAAACACGCTGATCCTGATGTTTTAATTGAAGAAACTGAGGCAAGATAGTATCAGTCAATTGTTTTAAATATCACATTAGCCTACTTGGTTGTGGGTCTCTTTCTATTACCAGTTCTTTCTGTTGGTTTGGGTGACTTAGTTCTGTTTTTGTATAACTAATTACACATATAATTACAAAGATATTTTAAAGTTATATATGTTCTTTTTCACCAGAGAGGAGTTATGCTTTCTTCTGGCTGGGGTCACTAACAACCTCAGATCAGTTTTATCCAAATAGAGACTGAAATGATTCCAAAGCTGAGCTTTGGACTTTGAGAGGACTGGTCACTTTCCAGTTCATCTTTGTTTAGAGGACCCTTTCTTAAATGTGCCGTATATTCCATTTTTATCCCTTTAGCCTCATGAATATATTGAAAGCTCTGCTCAGTTTCTTGCCAATCAACTACCTTTTCTCGAAAACGCTGGCTCTCTGATTTCCACCTCCTCCCATGCTTTGGCCCCCTAATTCTTCACTGTGTTGTTAATTGTCTGATGCTTTCAACAGAAGACTTATATTTTGTCCAATTTTGGGGTCGTAGTGGGAGAGTTAGTCCAAATTACATAGTTCACTTTTATCAGGAGTGAACTCTAGAAAGTTTATAGTACAGAAGAGAAAATGTGATTAGTAAACTCCACTTAATGTTCTCGTCCTTCTGGTTAAACATGGTGCATACTGTCTTTTTATATGTCACAGGAAAGTATGCTACTGGTCATTATAAGCAAATTCTAGACGGTATCTGCAAAACCGAGGACATCTCTCACTTTCACTAGTCATTCTGAATAGTACCTGCATAATACAGGCATCCTTTTGAAGACAAGCTCAAGAAATTACAAAGGAGCTCACAGCACCTCTGCCTCTTTTTCTTTTCTTTTTTTTAATCTCCATCATCTCTTAACAAAATGAAATCTAGGATTTTGTTCAATTAGACTTTGTCAGGAAACTCTTCTTTGGAGAGTAGTTATTGTTAATTTCAGGGTCTTGTTATTGTGAACCAGACATACTTATCTAGTTAATACAAGACATAAGGACATCTAACAAAACTTCCCATTCAGTGCTGAAATGATGCAAAGCACAGCCCACATAGGGTGAACTTCTGAACATTCTGGGCCATGTTTGCGGGAGTGTGTGCAATAACTGGATCCTTAGTTAAGGTTTAGGGGACTCTCAGGAACATGGGCTATACTGGATTGCTTTCCGTTGATTGAGTTTTTTGAAACCCTTTTCCTTGGGCTAAGAAAGATGAAATTCTACCATTGCGAATAATGACACAAACTTCCTTTAACTAATATCCTAAATTTCCTAATTTTTTTCCATAATATTCACATCAGGGAGTGAATTATTTCTCAATAACTGAAATGAATCAATGAATAAATAAACCTCCTCTTAAAAGGCTTCATTCTGAGGGACAAAAATTGTGGCAGAATTTTTTTTTAATGTGCAATTTCATGGAGCTTTTGTTGATTTCACAACCCTGCTGTCTGCCTGCGAGTCCCGTGCTGCCTCTTTGTGAGTTATTATAACCAAGTTGTCACATAATATGTGGTCATATTATAAGAATGTTTTGTAGGTAAGTGGAAGAGAATAATAAAACATTGCTATAATTTGTGAGCGTAAGTTCCTATTCCAGGCAATTAATATTTATCATATTTAATCTTCACAATAAACATCAGTATTGATATTAGTGTTTTTTTTTCCACAAATTACAAACTGCATTTCAGAAAAAAAAATTACATTCCTAAGTTCAGCTAATAGTATTTGTGGTATATTTTACTATACTCGTCCGCGTTGATTGTTTCTCCTTCATGTGTTTCTCTGTGATGGAGAATTAGACACCCGACTCTGTAGAGCTCAGGCTTGATCTCATGACTTGTTTGGCCAGTGAAATGTGAACAGAAGTAATGTATGTCACTTCTGGGCAAAAACTTTAAGAGCCAACATTTGGTTCACCATTTTGCTCTGTCAGGAGAAATAGCATTGTTGAAAATAGAGAGTGGTGAAGTGATACGGAGGAGAGTTGCAGCCAAATCAGTATAGACATGTAATAGATGGTAGCAGTAAACCTCTTTGACAGCCCATGATATAGTCGGAATCATTTCTTTACTATAGCATAACCTTTCCTGAGCGACACAGTACCAGAGACAGGACATACGCTCAACCCAAGTTCATCTTAAAGCCCATGCTTGTGCTGCTCTTTTTTTCTTAAATAAACCCACTAGCATTAGAGTTATTTATCAATTGTCTTATTGACTGTATACCCTCTACTTGTACATTTAGTTTTCTTTTATTAATTCATGCTCTTAACTCTTCGATCTCTGTTACCTCATGTCTTTGTGACCTCATCCTATTTTTACATTTTTCTAGGCTAACAAGTTATTAGCTGTAGTGGTGTGGATATTAATGGACATTACTGTAATTGTAGAATTTAGAAGCTGAAAGCTACGTTCTGAAATATACTTGTTTTATTCTGCATTGCTGGGTTTTATAAAAACATTGAGCTTCAATAACACAGCATTAGGAATATTTTTAATTTTACTCAACAGCAGTGGGAACTGTGTAAATACGTTAGAAGTGCTGTATGAAAACAAAATACCAAATAGAGATTTTTTTCACTGTGAAGTTTTGTGTCAATTTAAGTGCCATTCAGATTTGTTGTATATCATACTTTTATTTAAGACTTATAATCAGTCCTATTTTGTCTAATCATTGCTTTTATCTTTTTATATGTAAATACCCATCTCATACTTATTTATAGCTAATGAAATAACCCCATTTCTGTTAGTCTTCACTAAATTCATTAAAATTTTACCTAAATTATTACCAGTTAGTGGTTTAAGTCAATGTGGCAATTATTTCAGCCACTTAGAGTGATCTGTTGGTCAGACTTTCTAAACATTGCCAGGGAACAGCTGATAAAATCCTAAATTACACACTTTACCAGTAATGTACAGATTAACTTTTTTCCACAGATCTGTGTGTCTTGTAGTTGAAAGTGGATATTGAGTCTTGTACATGTTTCTATTTAACGTGAATTAGTTATACATATTTAAAATAGTATGTTTGGTTTAATATCTTACAATAAATTACTTACATAATTTATGAAACTTTTATTTATAAATTCCTATTAACTGATTTTGATATGGAATTATACAGAAACATTTCAACCAAAAGCAAATTATCTTCACTTTTTTGTCTTAGATGTTAGAGTGCATCCTGACAGAGTTAAAAAAAAAACTTTTTTTTTTTGTTTTTTTGAGTATAGTTGACACAAAATGTTACATTAGTTTTAGGTGTACAGCTTAGTGATTCAATAGCCCTGTAGGTATGCTGTGCTCATCCCAGGTGTAGCTGCCATCTGTCACCATGCAGTGCTGTTACAATACCATAGACTGTATTGTCTATACTATATCTTTTATTCCCATGACTTATTTATTCCATAACTGGGAGCTGGTAACTCCCACTTCCCTTCCCATTTACCCTTTACACACACATTCCTCCCCACTGGGAACCATCATTTTGTACTTACATGCCTGATTCTACTTTTTGTTCATTCATCTGTTCTGTTTTTTAGATATCACATATAAGTGAAATCATATGGTGTTTTTCTCTGATTTATTTCACTTAGCAAAATACCTTGTAGGTCCATCTGTATTGTCACAAATGGCAGGATCTCTTCCTTTTTATGGCTAATATTCCATTGTATATATACCACATTTTTAATCTGTTAATCTATCAGTGGACACTTGGGCTGCTTCCATATCTTGGCTATTATAAATAATGCTGCAGTGAACAAAAAGGTGCATGTTATCTTTCAAATTAGTATTTTTGTTTTCTCTAGGTAAATACCCAGTGAAATTATTGTATCATATGGTATTTCTATTTTCAGTTTTTTGAGGAGCCTCCCCATAACAATTTACATTCTCATCCACAGTGCACAAAGTGTTCCTTTTTCTTCACATCCTTGCCAACACTTGTTATTTCTTCTTGATTCTAGCTGTTCTGACAGATGTAAAGTGATATCTCATAGTGGTTACAATTTGCTTTTCTCTGCTGATGAGTGATGTTAAGCATCTTTTCATATGTCTAATGGCCATCTGTATATCTTCTTTGGAAAAATATTCAGATCCCCTGCACATTTTTAATCAGATTATGTGTTTTTTTTGGTGTTGGGTTGCATAAACTTATGTATTTTGGATATTAACCCCTTATCAGATATCATTTGTAAATACCTCCTCCGATTTAGGAGGTTGCTTTCTTTGTTGATGGTTTTCTTTGTGCAAAAGCTTTTTATTCTGATGTAGTCCCAATAGTTTATTTTTGCTTTTGTTTCCCTTGCCTTAGGAGACAGATCTAAAACAATGTTGCTACAGCCAGGGTCAGAGAAATTACTGCCTATGTTCTCTTCTTAGAGTTTACATCAAGTCATTTTATAGATTATAATGCATAATAGGTTATTGGCTGGATATCATGTGGTATTCAGATCATTATATTAGCAAATATGTATTTGTGTTTTAAACTGTTAAAAACCTTGATCTAATGTTTTTCTAATAATAGAGTTTTCCAAGGTAAATGACTTATTTAAGGGCAAAGATTAAATATAATCTCCACAGTCCTTACTATATTGTGTAGTTCTCTTATTTCATTCTTTCAGAATTTGAAGTAGCTGTCAGAACTGATTGACCCAGGTATTTAACCTGTGCCTCAGATAGTAGATGAACTTAAATTTCCATCTCTCTCACTGTTTCTTTTCTTCATTTCTCTTATCCACCAAACTCCTGTATGAGGTTTGGCTGCTGATTCCTTGTGCCACTTCTCACAGCTTCATGGTGACAAGTGTCTTGCAGCTCAGGGTTGCTCTTTATTCAAGTATGTGCCCAGAGGAATTTTTTTAAAGATATTTTTAGTTTGACAGTTGATACACAGTTAACCCTTGAACAATGCATGGGTTAGGGGCACTGACCCCTGCACGTAGTTGAAAATCCAAATATAACTTTTGACTCTCCCAAATATAACTAATAGCCTTCTGTTGACTAGAAGCCTTGCAGTAATGTAACAGTTGATTAACACATATTTTATATATATGTTATATACTGTTATTCTTACAGTAAAATAAACTGGAGAAAAATTATTAAAATCACAAGAGAAAATACATTACTGTATAAAAAAAAAAAATCCAAGCCCATGTTGTTCAAGGGTCAACTGTAGTATGTTCTCTTTTTATAGAAAAACCTGTACAGAAAATGACAAAGGTAGCATGAAAGATATATGACTACAACAAAATTTTAACTAAAATATGCACAAACCTTTAGTAAATAATTCTAAGTTGTTTCGGTTTTATATGCTTTAGATGCTGCTGTTAATTCTGGAGAACTGTGGTTTGTGAACTTTTACTCCCCAGGATGTTCACACTGCCATGATTTAGCTCCCACAGTATGTATTTTTTACATTCTGATTGCTAAAGTTTTATTCTAATCTTTTTTTAATGTATTAGGATTTTTTCCTATTAATAGTAATGATAACTATCAATTATCAAATACTTTCATATATGTATGGTTTTATTTGATAAAAATATCCTCCTTTAAGAATGTATAGCTTGAAGAGTGTTCAAGGGAAGAAAAATTATCTTATCAGGGAAATACCTGTGCTTTTTTCCTCATAGTGGAGAGACTTTGCTAAAGAAGTGGATGGATTACTTCGAATTGGTGCTGTTAACTGCGGTGATGATAGAATGCTTTGCCGAATGAAAGGAGTCAACAGTTATCCCAGCCTCTTCATTTTTAGGTCTGGAATGGTAAGGGGTAAAGTTGGCATTTTTTTAATTTGGAACTTTATGGCAAGGAAGATACTAGAGAAAACACAATATGTGATTTTGTAGATTGTTTTGATTTTTAAATCTGATTTTAGGCGCCATCTGACTAGAGCCTAGTCTTATACTTTAAATGCCATTACTTTGACCTTTCTTTATTTCCAAATTAAATGTTTACTATTGGTTTCTGTCTTAACTGAACCATTATGCATATTTTACTTTATAGTTCACAAAATATTTTACCTGCATTGTCTCATTGAATATAAAGTTCTCATAGCCCCTTTTTTTTCTAGTGATAAAACTGAAACTAGAAAACTATTATAAATAGTGTTATTAAAATGTCTTTTGTGGAATCTGTACAATTGAGATCTTCATATCATTTGGAAATACACTGTACTATTGAGAGATAAATCTTATTATATTCAAAATAATGTAAAATTAAAAGTATCTGGTATTATTTTTACTGACTTTTTAGAAGAATAATAAAAGATATTTCTCTTTTTATAAAAAAATAATAGGCTGCAGTGAAATATCATGGTGACAGATCAAAGGAAAGTTTAGTGAGTTTCGCCATGCAGCATGTTAGAAGCACTGTGACAGAATTATGGACAGGTAATTTTATTTTCTTCATTTGTTTGATTTTCAAGGATACTTTGAATTTGGTATTTTAATTTTTTTTTCAGTAATAGTGTTAATATAGTGGTCATAATATTGAAATTTTTAAAGTATCTTTTTAGAAGGGAATTTTGTCATTTTTTCTGACCTCTGCTAAATAGTTGGTATTTATAACAAATGAATCATATTTGCATAGAAACTAAAACAGTTAAGATGTGGGAAATGAATACAATGTGATGCTAGGTGTAATGGCAGCTTTCAAAGTGCGATTGAATATTTAGTTAACCAAGTGTTTTATTGCTTTCATAACTGTACTGTATGGCAGTCAATTCCTGCCTATCTAGTGTAATTTTGAAGTTTAAAAACTCTTTCCTCTAATCTTAGACTTCTGATTGATCAAATGACTTTAGGTTATACTCTGATACTGTGATACCCATGAAATGATAGTATTCACATCTAGTAAGATGTTCTCATCATTCACTGAATATAAGTTATGTCTGTGAAACTGTGTTAAATGTTAGGGCTGCAGTAATAAAATATATAATCCCTTTTTCAAGGGCCTCATTATTTTAGCAAGGAAGGCATTAGTAAACCATTAATGCAGTGTAGTAACTATTATGATAGAGGCAATCTTAGGGAAATATGAAGAATATAAAAGAACTCAGATGGGGAAAAGTGGAAGGATTAGAAAATACTTCTTGAATGAAGTCAGACCCAATCTGTCATGAAAATGAAGAGGAAGCCTTCAAAGATCACTGTGATGTGATGTGTAAACTAGCAGTACTTCGCCATGAATCTAACAAAAAGATGGGCAGTGGGGTACAGTGGTATGGGGGAAAAACATGGCTAACTGAATGAGTAGACAAAGCTCAGATCACAGGGGCCTTAGTTACCAAATTTAGTCACCAATTTCTTTCTTAATGAAATAATTGATTTTAGATGATGAAAACAATGGAAAATCAATGTAGGAATTTGATATACTTCAAGAGGATTTTTATGAATTCCTGAATTCCAATAATAGATAATCAGAAATTTGCTTTATTTTCTTTTAAGGAAATTTTGTTAACTCCATACAAACTGCTTTTGCTGCTGGTGTTGGCTGGCTGATCACTTTTTGTTCCAAAGGAGGAGGTAATTTTGTTATGATGAACAAACCAAGATATTTAAATTTTAGGTGCCAGTCTTTTTATTTTTTTTTTGAGATATTTTCTTATTGAAATAACATTATGTAACTTCAGGGTATACAACCTGTTGGGGATACACTTACATATTGCAAAATGATTACCTCCATAGCATCAGCTAACACCTCCATCCTGTCACATAAATACCTTTTCTTTTTCATGGTGAGAACATTTAAAATCTACTCTCTCAGCAGTTTTCAAGTGTATGATCTAGTATTATTGGTTATTATCACCATGCTGTACATCACATTCCAAGAACTTGTTAAGCTTATAACAGGAAGTTTGTACCCCTTGACTAGCTGTTAGTCTTAAGTATGCCACTATAATTGATCATTCAGTACTTCATGCTACAATTTGTATCCAATTATAATTTTTTATTTAATGAATACTTACATTTTTATTAATTTACACATAATTTATAAAGTTATTAATTTGTTAAAAATTCATTTATGACTTTGTTTGGCGGACAAGTTTTTCACTGTAATTATTTTCATTATAATTAATACCTTCAGGTAACCACAGACAAGATATATTTGGCAGTTTGCAAAAATAGTTGTTGACATGTAACCCTCCCAAAATAATAATTTTTTTGGTATTATGGACTTTGTCTCATACTTAACATATCAAAAATGTATACATGTTGCCTTTTAAAATATTTGAAGATGACAATTTTTCCATTTCTAGGAACCTTTCCACCAGTAAATTAATTTGAAAATTCAATACTCTGTGGGACCAAACCACAAACTATTAAACTCTGTTCAAACAATGAGATTAGTTAAAAATCAGCCCCCTTATTACAGAATACCCCCAATTCATTAACACATTTCATATGTTTAATCCCAACATGGGTCTTTAACCCAGACTTTACCTATCAACTTCATGCTGCTGAATTGAGAACGAATTGCCTTACAGCTAAAATCGACCACTCACCCTATCCCATAAGGCCCATCTTAGGAAAGTATTGCCTTCAAGCAAAAATAACCGTTAAATTAGTCTATCGTTAAGGGATTTTGTTTCATTTTGGCCTAATGCACAGATTTCTGTTCATTCCACACATTAAGAAAAACTTTTTAACTTTCTGACATTCTTTTACCTTTCACCCCAGGTAGATTGATTTTTACCTCTCTTTATAGGCTCTGTGGTACTACAGTTCCCTTGCTTGTAAATCTGTCTCATTGTATCCTAGCATTCCTATTTAAGGATTTTCACGAAAATGGTGAAGAAGTTATTTTAAGATTGTATTGTATCTTGGGAAGGAAGGCTTCCATATTCATTCTATGAGGACAGCATTATCCTGATACCAAAACCAGAAGACACCACAAAAAAAAAGAGAACTATAGGCCAATATCTGATGAATATAGATGCATAGATGCAAAAATCTTCAACAATACATTAAAAAAATCATTCACCATGATCAAGTGGGATTTAATTCTGGGATGCAAGGGTGATTCAACATTAGCAAATCAATCAATGTGATACTTTATATCAGCAAAAGAAAAGATAAAAACCGTATGATCATTTCAGTAGATGCAGAAAAAGCATTTGACAAAGTACAACATTCATTCATGAACAAAAATAGGTTTAGAAGGAACATACCTCAACATAATAAAGGCCATCTACTAACCTACAGCTAACATCATACTCAATGGTGACAAATTAAGGGCTTTTCTCCTAAGATCAGGGCCAAGACAAGAATGTCCACTCTTACCACTTTTATTCAATGTAGTACTAGAAGTCCTAGCCACAGCAGTCAGACAGGAAAAAGAAACAAAAGGCATCCAGATCAATAAGAAAGAAGTAAAACTTTCAGTATTTGCAAATGACATGATACTTAATAAAGAAAACCCTGAAGACTCTACCAAAAACTACTAGCACTGATAAATGAATTCAGTAAAGTTGCAGGATACAAAATCAATATACAGAAACCTGTTGCATGTCTATACCCTAATAATGAAGCAGCAGAAAGAGAAATTAAGAAAATAATCCCATTTAGAATTACACCAAGAGTAGTGAAATACTTAAGAATAAACTTAACCAAAGAGGTGAAAGACCTGTACTCTGAAAACCATAAAACATGAAAGAAACAAGACGATACAAATGGAAAGATATTCCATGCTCATGGATTGGAAGAACAAATATTGTTAAAATCTCCATGCTATCCAAATCAATCTATAGATTTACTACAATCCCTATCAAAATACCAATAGCATTTTTCACAGAAATAGAACAAATAATCCTAAAATTTGTACAGAACCACAAAAACCCCAAATAGCCAAAGCAACCTTGAAAAAGAACAAAATTGGAGGTATTACAATCCCAGATTTCAAGATATACTACAAAGCTGTAGTAAAACAGTATGGTACTGGCACAAAAATAGACACACAGATCAATAGAACAGGTTAGAGAGCCCATAAATAAAGTCATGCCTATATGGTCAATTAATCTACAACAAAGGAGGAAGAATATGCAGTGGGAAAAAGACAGTCCCTTCAACAAATAGTGTTGGGGAAACTGGACCACTTTCTCACACCATACACAAAAATGAAGTAAGGATCTAAAAGTGAGACCTGAAACAAGAGAGCACAGGCAGTAATTTCTCTGACAACAGCCATAGCAGCATTTTTCTAGATATGTCTCCTGAGGCAAGGAAAACAAAAGCAAAAGTAAACTATTGGGACTACATCAAAATAAAACTGCACAGCAAAGGAAACAACAAAACTAAAAGACAACGTATGGAATGGGAAATATATAAAGAACTTACACAACTCAACACACAAAAAACGATCCAATTTGCAAATGGGGAGGAGACATGAATAGACATCTCACCAAAGAAGACACACAGATGACCAACACACATGAAGATGATGAGTTATGTTGAGCATCTCACACCTGACACCTATCAGAATGACTAAAATCAAAAACACAAGAAACAACTGTGGGTGAGGATGTGGAGAAAAAGGAACCCTCATACACTGTTGGTGGGAATGCAAACTGGTGAAGCCACTGTGGCAATATGGAGGTTCCTCAAAAAGTTGAAAATAGAATTACCATATAATCCAGTAATTCCTCTACTGGGTAATTACCCAAAGAATATGAAAACACTAGTTCAAAAAGATCTGTATCCGTCTGTGTTTATTGCAGCATTATTTATAATATCCAGATTATGGAAGCAGCCCAAATATCCATCAATAGATGAATGGATAAAGAAGTGGCATATACGTATATAATGGAATATTCAGCCATAAAAAAAGAATGAAATCTTGCCGTTGGCAACAATATGAATGGATCTAAAAACTATAATCCTGAGTGAAATAAGTCAGAAAAAGACATACCATATGATTTCACACATGGAATTTAAGAAATAGGAAAAAAGAGACAAACCAAGACATAGACTCTTAAATAGAGAGAACACACTAATGGTTACCAGAGTGGTGGGTGGGGGATGGGTGAAAAAAGTAATGGAGATTAAAGAGTACACTTGCCATGATGAGCACTATAATGTATAGAATTATTGAATCCCTGTATTGTACACCTGAAACTAACACTGTATGTTAACTACTGGAGTTAAAATTAAGTAAAAGACTTGTATTTTAAAGATTCTTTATATACTTTTATCAAATAGAGCCATTCCATTTTATTTCTCCAAAATCATGAGGTCTCTTGGATCAAGGGGATTGTTGATAGGAGCAGAGATTTGAGAGGAAGATCCTAAAGAGATTCCCTTTAGCTAGAAATCCTGGGAAACTAGCGAGAAAATGGTAAAATGTGTGCATGCATGCGTGCGTACGTGTGTGTTTGCGTGTGTGGAATGAGACTTTGGCCTCAGTATCTACCTAGTGTATGTGTCACTATTTACCAGTGCAGTCCAGTCAGTTACCTTAGAGTCAACATGGTAGTTTGCGGGGGAAGGCAAACGAAAGTACAAACTTAAGCTAAAGTTATGTCATAATTTTTTTTCCCCTCTAGATTGTTTGACTTCACAGACACGACTCAGGCTCAGTGGCATGTTGGTAAGCATCAATTATTTTGTAAAACCATATGGCCATGTTAAGAAAGACATTTAAGAATTGATTCTAAATATTTCTTTGTAGTTCCTTAACTCACTTATTTGTAAGGTTTTTTTTGATAATGTATTCATAGCTATAAAACTTTTCTTCCTAACTAATTAGAGTTTTGAGATGTGCTTTCATTGTTCACTTCTAAATATCCTGTAATATAATTATGAATTCTTCTTTAATCAAAGAGGTACATATTAGTGTTGGTGTCACCTCCAAACTTTATTTCTTACTTTTTTTGTTTTGTTGTTATTTTGTTGTATATTTAGCTCTCATCATACTAAGGTTGGGGAATATAATCTGTATGTTGTTGATACTTTAATACTCATTGGAGCTCCCTTTGCTGCCTGGGAGTTTATCAGTTATGAAAATCGTGAAAAATCTATGTGTGCTCAAAAATATGTTTTCTGCATATGTTAGGTAGAATTTTTGTATCAGACCAATTTTATCTGCATCATTTGTTTTTTGTGTAAACTTTTTAAAAAACATTTTAAATTTACAGTAGAAAAGTTGGGGGTTTTTAAATCTAAATTCCTTTAACTTTCTCTTTTACTCAACACGTGACCTGTTTTTTTGTTTCTTTCCACTGTAGGATGGTCTTGTTAAGGTAGGATGGATGGACTGTGCCACCCAGGACAACCTTTGTAAAAGTTTGGATATTACAACAAGTACAACTGCCTATTTTCCTCCTGGAGCCACCTTAAGTAACAAAGAGAAAAGCAGTGTTTTGGTATGAGTTACTAATTTCTTTATATATATGTGAATACATGCATTCAAACATAAGACATCATTTTATAAACAGTGAACAAGGAAATGAATCCATTTACAATAAACATTTCATTATTTAGAATAAGTAATTTCTGGGATTCTGTTTAATGTTAAGATCTGCTATAAGGATTATTTTATAATGGTAGAAACCATTACTCTTTACAACCCAGAAGTATGGGAAACAGTCTTAGGTTATATGAATTTTTATTGGTTTCCATTTATGTGTATATTTTCTAATGCTAAAAAGTAGATCATTAGTACATTTGGCTGGGACTCAGTATTTGTTTTTTTAAACCACCCTGTTAGATTCTGGTTATAAACTCAGTTTGGAAATCTGTATGGTTCATCTCCCTAATTTTGTGAATGAGAAGACTGAGGTTCAAGCTAGTTATCAAGGAGCTAAGATAAATAATGGGATATTGAATAGGTTCCTAGGAAACCTCAAAAGAAAATAATAAAAGAGAAACTTTAATTAGTTTTTATTTCTGTATTTTAATTCTGCTTTCTTGATGTTGACAAAGATAACACATACTCATTACAGAAATTCATGTATGGGTATAGAAATGTATAAAGACAGTTGCAAAATTCTTGTAAATCCAAATCACCCACAGATAAGCACCATCAAACCTTGATAAATACTCTTCCAGATCTCTGCTTACATATATGTGCAATTATAACTTCATGCTGACAACTCTCCACTTCTGTCTGTGGCCCAGACCTCTGACCTCCACTCCAGACATACGTATTCTACTGCCTATTCAACATCTCCCCTGGGATGTTAACTGATTTTTCAAACTTAGATATCCGTAACTATACCACTGATATTCTCCCATAAATCTGCTCTGCCCACAGTTTTCTCTATCTCAGTTGATAAAAAAATCCATCCTTTATCATTCAGGTCAGATACCTTAGAGTCATTGTTGACTCTTCTTTTTCTTATATTCTGTAACTTACATTGGGAGAATCTGTGGCTCTGTCATTAAAATCTTTCTAAAATCCACTTCCACTGCAACTAGAGCATTTATCACCTTATAATATACACTAATATATTAGCTTTGTATTTTTATTTTTCTCCCACAATACATTTTTAAGTTTGAATTTTTTTTTACTGTTATATCTCAAATCCCTAGAAGATTATCTGGCACACAAGTGGACACTATATATAGTGCCTATGTATGTTACATACTATCTGCTAGAGCTAAACATACACATAAATAGGTAAATCAACAATCCCTAAGTAACAATCCATTCGCTAAATGTGACATGCTTAGTTACTTAATTTAATCAGTCCTCTCGATATTTAACTCACCTACTTTTTCATGGTTATAAGTAATGTTGTAATGAACAATGTTGTTTGTTCATCTTTGTGTACTTCTTTAGTTACCTGTTTAGATGAAATAGCCATGGCAGTTTTAATTTCATTTTGCTTTGCCAGATTGCCCCTATAGAAAATTTCTGTTTATATTGTCCCACAGTTCATGAGCATTCCTAGTCCCTTAATAGAAGTTTTTCAGTACTACAGTCTCATATTTTAGTGAGATCTTTCTGCTTTTTGATATAAAACTGCAAACTCAGATGCAATCTTAGGAGACATAAATGAGTAATACTGGAAGTGTAACTACAGGGAGTGATGAATTAAATGGTCCTTGTCACTTCTAAAAGCATTCAAGTTTTTAGAAAAGTAAGACATCTGTTGGTCTCCTCAAACTGAATTGGGTGAGAAAAAGTACGGTCTAATATAAACATCTTGGTTATCTCTCAAAGTCAGTTCCATTTTTGCTGTTGGCAAATCTTGCCTTGTTTATTCCAGTGACAGTTTTTTCTGCTTAATGGTTTGTTTTGTTGGAATGTGAGTTCATTTATTTGTATGTCATATGTAGTTTATGTCTTCCTTAAACGCTCTCTTTCCCACATAAATTCCAGTTGTAATACTTGACATCCATTTGAGAAGATCCATCTCTTCCCTCTTTCCTAGTCAGTATATTCAGCAAACATTTATTTACCAAGCCCTTACTGTGGACAGAATTGTACTGGGTAATTGGGAAGAAAAATAGATAAAAGTCCACATAGTGTAGTGAATCATTACAGTGTGGCCTCGTTGTTTTGGGATGTATTATTTACAACAGCATTTTACACCATTCATATCCTAATGTTATTCTAAAACCCAGTATACTATCGAGGGTAATTTTGTGGTTATCTGCCCCCCCCCAAAAAAAAGTACCCAGTGTTTTTTTTTTTTTGCATTCCACCGATAAGGAAAAAAATTTCAATCTGTAATAAACTGATTTATTGTGAAGTGACTGTAATATAGTGAAGTTATATTAAATTGTTAAAACTCTGTCTCCCCAAACACATATTGGGAAGTAATCTCCAAAAAAGGTATGTAACTTTGCATTAGGTATAAAGAAAACTCTGGGTGCTATAATTAGGTTATTTTGAGGCAGAGAGTTATTGTCCCAACTGATTTAGTATGTTCTGTAATTGAGAAATGTTCACCACATTACACCTTTTAAAAGTGATTTACATGTACGTTTTATAGAGGACATGTCTGTATATAATGAATAAAAGGAAGGGAGGGAGGAAGGGAGAAATTCAGAGGTTATACAGTATCCTTTGTAAGTGTAACTACCAAGTTTTACTATATGACAAACAGGTTTATAATGAGGTTCTAGTGGAATAATCAGGAGTATTTAATAAAATCTTTCTAATAAATGTGACCGATGTCAATGACCTGTAGTACTATGGCATGTAGTACTTTGGGCCTTTTAAGCCCTTTGGTAACAGAAAATATTTCATATAGATCTTTAACAGTATGCTAAAGATTTAAGAAAAAAGAACAAAAACAAGTTTTAAGAATAGAAACTTAGGAAAAACCGTTTTCTATTCCTACGTTACACCCATTGTTTCTCTCCATATGGTTATTCTCATGTTGGGCACAGTTAAGCTCTGGAATACCATGGAAGTTGCTATTAAGTTTTTAATGGAGTTTCAGGCCTTTCAAGTAATACTGAATGATCAGGCAGAGGTGGTTCATAATTAAACTCTGTTTTGTCAACCCCCAAATACATTTTCCTGATGTGACCATTGTTGTTAACAGCTGCTTCTTTAAGAATTACATGAGCAGGGAGAGTGTTGAGAAAAATATGCTAAGGATAAAATATGGACAGAAATAAAGGAAATTTGTTAGAAAGGAGATGGGCCTTTTTCACTTCTTTGTATTTTAAACCTTTAAGATAAGGTCTTTATCAGGATGTTTAACTCTGCCAAACCCCTAGGTGGTTAGGTTTTTCGACTTTATTTCTGAAAACCTCTATAATAAAGAGTATTCCAATTTTCCAGTTATAAGTTCTGAATTCCTACTAGTTATTGGTTAGGGTATGCAGTGTCTTGGGTCATCAAATAGTCTAGTGTTTTAATTAATAATTCTTTTAAAAGTTTGTAAAGCTTTGGCATTCTGCAAAACATGATGAGCATTAAAATTGCTCTGAACGTAATACAGTTTTTTCCCCAATAATTCAGAGGTTACTCCAGGTTATTGTGAGGATTATTATAGAATGCACACCACAATTAAAAGAAAATTCCAGATAATGGAATTTTAATTTTACATCAGTATTTTTAAGAAACAGCCCAGTTACACAATTTTTTATTAATTGCCAAAATATACTTTTTAAAAAACATTTAGAATAAATAGCTCAAAAACTGTTTTTAACTTTTGTGATTTTTTTTTTCTTAAGAGAGTTCTGTGGAAAAAAGACACTAAAATAAATGGATGTTGATTAAAAGATTACAATATGATTCTCTTATTTTAGTTCCTTAATTCATTGGATGCTAAAGAAATATATTTGGAAATAATGCATAATCTTCCAGATTTTGAACTACTTTCGGCAAACACACTAGAGGTAATATTTCTGTTAATAATAATAAATGGTAGTAAATGTTGGTAACATTTCAAGTCTTAACATTTTAAAATCAGCATTTGTTTTATTCATCACTAGAAAGCAGTTTCAAGGATTTTATATATTAATGTATATATGTTAGCTATTCTAGGTTAAACTCTAATTGCTGGAGTTGCAACTTTAGGGTGGGTCTGGAGTTCAATACAACATAACCAGTTCTGAATGGGGGCCTCAGTGGGAGTGTCAAAAAAGCCAAGATTTTGATCACAAAGCAGCTTTCGATCTGATGTGGAATTTTATATGTTCTTGCTTACAGAACTATTTATATTGTTCACTGAGAACTAAGAAGCAGCTTTAGAAATACTCAGTTTGTAGTAAAAGCGTTTTTTTCCTACTCAGTGACCCCAGAGCTAAGTCTGTATCCCTACCCAACTCTGCTAAACCTGAAAAAGCTTACTTCTCTACCCCCAACTTTTTAGCTATGTATCATTAATACTATGTATTTTTTTTTGGCACAGTTGTCTGCTTTTAGATTTTATAATTTAGTGATTTTTAGCCTTTAATATAGAATTGATTTACATAGCATTATTCCAGAGAAATACAAAGTATAAGCATAAATGGGTCTGAATTTTAGACAGTATTTTGAAGTAATGGGTATGGTGCCTAAAATTAACTTTAAGTCAAAGAAATAAAAAACAGAACCCTTAGAATTTCTTGATTCTGACATTTTTATCACTTCTAAGGATCGGTTGGCTCATCATCGGTGGCTCATATTTTTTAATTTTGGAAAACATGAAAATTCAAATGATCCTGAGTTGAAGAAACTAAAAACTCTACTTAAAAATGAACATATTCAAGTAAGAAAAATGCATTCTGCCTAGTCTTCTGCTAGTGTGCTTTCTTATTAATTTAGTATATATAAAATTATATTTTAGGTAACATAAAAATGCTTATTTGAAATTCTAGGTTAAGAAAACCCTAAGTGCTTTTGTTCTTCTGTTGTGATTTTGTTTTTCTATTAAAAATCTACAGTGATATCTGAAAACAGTTAACTTTCATTTCTCTTTAGTAGCTGCCATTTGATATATCTGTATCAGACAGTTCTCTGGAATGACATACCATAGAAAAATATCTTTCCCTTCTTAAAATTCTTATTTATGTAAATAATTTGTACTCATAGTTTAAAAATTAGGATAATATAAATAAGCACAAAAACGAATTAAAATATTTAATATTTTCACCACTGTTAATAGCCCTACTATAAACTTACTGTGTAATTTTCAAACTTTTTCTGCATATGTTTTAGTATGTGGGCATAAGGATATGTGTGTACATAAATGTATATTATAATGGCTATTATAACAGACATACCTGTAACTTTATTTATGAACTTTTTTAATAAAAATGGATTCACTGTAGGGGCACCTGGGTGGTGCAATTGGTTAAGTGTCCGACTTGGTTTCGGCTCAGGTCTTGATTTCAGGGTCATGAGATTGAGCCCTACGTCTGGCTCTGCCCTTAGTGTAAAGTCTGAGTTGCTCTTGCCCTTTCCCTCTGCCCCTCTCCCCTCTCTTCCACGCTCTCTCTCTCTATCTCTCTCTCTCTCTCCCCCTAAAATAAATCAGTCTTTAAAAACAAAAAGAAAAACCCCAAAAAATGGATTCACTATACAGTAGTCCCTCTTTTCTGCAGGGGATATGTTCCAAGGCCTCCAGTGGATGCCTGAAACCACAGATAGTACCAAACCCTATATATACTTGTTTTTTTCCTATACATACATATCCATAATAGAGTTTAATTCATAAATTAGGCCCAGTAAAAGATTAACAATAATAATAAAATGGACAATTGCAATAATATACTATAACGAAAGTTATGTGAGAATGGTCTCTTACTGTACTGCACTGTACTCACCCTTGTAAACTGATATGAGATGATAAAATGCCTGCATGATGAGATGAAGTGAGGTGAATGATGTAGGCACTGTGACGTGGTGTTTAGCTACTACTGACCTGAGAATACCTGAGAAAGAGAATCATATACTTCTGGATTACAGTTGGACCAGTGGGAACCAAAACTGTGGAAAGTGAAACCACTGATAAGGGGGGAACTGCTATATTCTCTTGTGTAGAATTATCCATTTGACAATGTTGTATATTTTCTTATATGCTAGTTTGTGTATGTATATATATGTGTGTTTGTATATGAATATGTATATATGTAGATGTATATATATGTGTATGAAGCACTACCTGATCTTCAGAGATGATAAATATATACATATGTATAAATATATTAAATACACTACTAAACACATATGTAGATATTTATCATCCTAGAGAGACCATCCTCCCTAAAGTCTAGGTAGTATTTCACTATATGGTTACACCATAGTTGTTTAACAAATCCTCTTTTACTAACATCATTTCCATTATTTTTTTATATTAAGAATACATACTCTAAAAATGCAGTATGAAGAATTTTTTTAACCAAGGTTGTTTTTTCTTAAATTGTCCTCATTACCAGTTGTCCTCCAGAATGTTTATATCATTTTATATTCTTATAACATGTCAGTAACCATTTCTCCACACCTGTGCCAGCCATGGTATTATCATTTTTTTAATAACCATTCTGATAAGCCAAAAGTGATATGTTAATAATATTCATTTTCACTTATTTGCTTCCTAGTGGGGTTGAAAAAGTTTTTTTGTGATTATTAACAAATCATGATTTTTCTGTTTTCTGTCTCTGGCCCATTTTCTTTCTTCTGATAGGATATTTATCTTTTACTTCTTAGTGGATCCTCTGAAATCCTCAGATATTTTTTCTTGGTTTATCATTTCCCTCTTAGTATTCTTTATGCTGTTTCCCTTACAGTGTATGAAATTGTCAGGCTTTGCTTTATTATTTCTGCTTTTAGGGTATGAAAACGTTTTCTCTCTCCCCCATTCCAAGCTTATATAAATACTCCCTATATTTCCAGAAGAGTGGATTTCTTGAACTTTTTTTTTAAGATTTTATTTATTTGTTTGAGAGAGACCACAGCAGGGGGAGCAGCAGTCCCCCTGTGGAGCAGGGAGCCCAATGAGGGGCTTGATCCCAAGACCTTGGAATCATGACCTGAGCTGAAGGCAGACGCTTAACTGAGCCACCTAGGCGCCCGAAAGGGTGGATTTCTTAAACAACTTCCTATTTTCTGGAAAATTTTCTCAGGCTTTTGAACTCTAAAAGGCTTTTTTTTTTTCCCTTAACTAAAATTGAGTTTCAGTGTTAAATGTGAATTATTTCTATCTTTTATTTTCATGGCCAGTTAATTTCTGTTTAGAAACTATTGTTAGAGCAATGTCATTCCTTTATGAATATTTAAAAAAAATGAATGCGTATGATTTTGTTTTCATCAATTTAAATTTTCTACTTTAGGTTGGTAAGTTTGACTGTTCCTCTGCCCCAGACATCTGTAGTAATCTGTATGTGTTTCAGCCATGTTTAGCAGTATTTAAAGGACAAGGAACCAAAGAATATGAAATCCATCATGGTAAGAAGGGAGAAAATGATAAAAATGTATATTTATTTTCAAATAGCAATTTTTTAATTGTACTTTTTACCTTGTTTTTTTAAAATTCTTTAATTGACATGTAGTTGACACACTGTGTTATATTAGTTTCAGGTGTAAAGCAGTGATTCCCCAACTCTGTACGTTATGCTGTGCTCATACAGGTGTAGTTAGCATCAATCACAGTACCATTTACTATATTCCTATGCTCTACCTTTCATCTCTATGCCTTATTCATTCCATAGCCGGAAGCCTGTAACTCCCATGCCATTTCATCCATTTTGCCCATCCTGCCATCGCTCTCCCCTGAGTAACCATCAGTTCTCTGTATTTATGAGTCTGTTTCTACTTTGTTTTGTTTTTTGGATTCCACATGTAAGTGAAATCATATATTTGTCTTCTCAGACTTATTTCACTTAGCATATATTCTAGGTCTATCCATATTGTCGCAAATGGCAAGATCTTACTCTGTTTCATGGCTAACAATACTCCATCTGTGTGTATGTGTATGTCTGTGTACATACACACATCTTCTTTATCCATCTGTCAGTGGACACTTGTGTTGCTTCCATATCTTGGCTGTTGTAAATTAATGCTGAAATAAACACAGGGGTGCATATATCTTTTCAAATTAGTGTTTTTGTTTTCTTTGGGTACATACTCAATAGTGGAATTACTGGATTGTATGGCATTTTTAATTTTTTGAGGAACCTCTCTACTGTTTTCCACAGTGGCTGCACCAATTTGTATTCCCATCAACAGTACATGAGGGTTCTTTTTTTCTACATCGTTGCCAACTCTGGCTATTTGTCTTTTTGTTATTAGGTGTTCTGATGGGTATAAGGTGATATCTCATTGTCGTTTCGATTTGCTTTTCCCTGATGATATTAGATATATCATTTGAGGGGTACCTGCGTGTCTCAGTAACTTAAGTGTCCGACTCTTAATTTCAACTCCGATCGTGATCTCAGGGTTGTGAAATCAAGCCCCGGGTTGGGCTCTGCGCTGAGCGTGGAGCCTGCTTAAAATTCTCTCTCCCTCTTGGGGCACCTAGGTGGCTCAGTTGGTTGGGCGTCTGACTCCTGGTTTTGGCTTAGGTCATGATCTCATAGGTTGTGAGATTGAGTCCCTCGTTGGGCTCCTTGGTCAGCGGGGAGTCTGCTTGAAGATTTTCTCCCTCTGCCCCTCCCCCTGCTTGCTCAGCGCTCACACACTCTCTCCGTCTCTCTCTAAAATAAATAAATCTGGGACTCCTGGGTGGCTCAGTTGGTTGAGTGTCTGCCTTCGGCTCAGGTCATGATCCCAGAGTCCTGGGATCAAGTTCCGCATCAGGCTCCTTGATCGACAGGTAGCCTGTTTCTCCCTCTGCCTGCCCCTCTCCCCTGCTTGAGCACTCTCTCTCTCTCTGACAAATAAATAAATAAAAATCTTTAAAATAAATAAAATCTAAAAAAAAAAAAAAAAAAGATACTCTTTCCCTCAGCCCCTAACCCCCCATCTCGAGTGCACTCTCTCTATCCCTATATATAAAGTTAAAAAAAATAATGTATCATTTGAAAATCACTTCTCCCATTCAGTAGGTTGCCTTTTCCTTTTGTTGATTGTTTCCTTCACTGTGCAAAATTTTTTTATTTTGATGTAGTCCTGATAGTTTATTTTTGCTTTTGTTTCCCTTGCCTGAGGAGACAGGTCTAGAAAAATTGTTACTAACGCCAATGTCAGAGATTACTGCCTATATTTTCTTACAGGACTTCTTTGGTTTCAGGTTTCACGTTTAGGTCTTTGATACCTTTTGAGTCTATTTTTGTGTATGGTGTAAGAAAGTGGTTGAATTTCATTCTTTTGCATGTAGCTGACTGGTTTTCCTAGTGCCATTTACTGAGACTCTTTTCCGCATTGTATAATCTTGCCTCCTTTGTCAAAGATTAATTGACTATGTAAGCATGGGTTTATTTCTGGGGTCTCTGTTCTATAGTCCCGTTGACCTAAGTGTCTGTTTTTATGCCATACCATGCTGTCGTGTTTACTATAGCTTTGTCCTATATCTTGAAGTCAGGGAGCATGCTATCTAGATTTGTTCTTTTTCAAGAGCACTTTGGCTATTTGGGGTCTTTTGTGGTTCTTTTTACTTTGTTTTATATAAATATACTTACTGTAAATAACTTTGCTTTTATTAGTAAATAGGTTTCTTTTGGAGAAAGATTTTTTGAATTATATTTAGTTATTTTATTCTCTTTTCTTTTTAAGATAACTTTTTTCTGCTATTTTGATTAGTGTTTCAGCAAGAATGCTGGTGACATGTCAGGTTAGTGCAAAATTTAGGGGTCTTATTCATAAAAGTAAGCAACATCTATAGTTTCCATTTCCAGTGTACCAAAGTAGCATCTCAGCCATGGGCATTTTCCAGATTTTTCCTCCACTAGACTAAATTTTTTTTTAACATTTTATTTATTTATTTGACAAAGACACAGCTAGAGAGGGAACACAAGCAGGGGGAGTGGGAGAGGGAAGAATCAGGCTTCCCGCCTGGCAGGTAGCCCGATGTGGGGCTCAATCCCAGGACCTTGGGATCATGACCTGAGCCAAAGGCAGACACTTAATGACTGAGCCACCCAGGTGCCCCTAGACTATTAAATATTTCTATGGCTACTTTTATCTCTCCTGAATTTATAATTACATTTTTACATTTCAGCTTATAATGGGACTTCAGCTCTGCATTCATGTAAGTACAGTTGCAATTATGAGGATTTGGGATACCTCATAGTCCCTGTCCTGAAAAAGGTCAAATGTAGCAAAAGAAACACACAAACTACTAACTATAACACAGCTAAGTGAATAACAGATATTGACTGATGTTATGTGCTTAGGAATGCAAAGTTCTCTCAAGACATTTAAAATATCAGGGTGCCTGGGTGGCTCAGTTGGTTAAGTGTCTGCCTTCAGCTCGGGTCGTGATCCCGGGATCCTGGGATCAAGTCCCTCATCGGGCTCCCTGCTCAGCGGGGAGTCTGCTTCTCCCTCTGCCTCTCTCTCTCAGTCTCTCATGAATAAATAAATAAAATCTTTAAAAAAATTTTTTTAAATATCATCTGGTGGGGTTGATAGAAGGAGATCATAAGACAATATGAAAAACATTGTAATGGCCAGTATGTATAAATTATAAGATCAAATAAAGAGACTTATGTGTAGTATAGATCCAGAGATGATGTTTGAATTAGGTAACATTTGAATGCTCAGTTTCTCAAAGCAAATAGAGAAAAGCAAGAAGGGAGGCTAAGCTGAAGGAACTATGTGAGCAAAGTCTTGGCAAGATGAACCTAACAGTAACTCCTGTTTATTTAGTACTTTCTACAAGTCAGATGTTTTTCTAAAGGCTTCACGTACGTTTCCCTTTATGTTTTTATCTTCACAACAGCCCACCAAGGGAGAAAACAGTGGCTCGGGATAATTATTTGCCTATGATCAACACCTAGTAACTAGTCAAGGTGGATTTTGTATCCAAATAGGTCTGACTCCAAAGCCTAGGATTACAACAGCACTAAACTGTACTGTCTCCTGAAAGTGCTAAAAATTACCACGTTTTAATAATGGAGTTCTGTTCTTTTTTATCTCTGAAATAATTCTGATTCCCCTCCCTTCTGTGTTTGCTGCTTTATTTCTAGTTCATCATCTCCTTCATTTACTCTATTATCATCCTGTGGTAAAATTGACAGTCTCGTGTCACTTTTCTGCCTTGACTTTCCTATTTTTAAATTTTTTTTCATTGAAGTATAATTGGAATACAGTATTAGTTTCGGGTGTATTATATAATAATTCCCTTTTATATATACACTACAGAATGATCACCATGATGTTTAGTTACCATCTGTCATCATATCAAGTTGTTACATCATTACATACATTACATCATTAGTAACTCCATTCCCTGTGCTCTACTTTACACCCCTGTGACCTGTTTATTTGTTACTGGAAGTTTGTACCTCTTAATCCCCTTAACTGTTTGACCCTTCCTCCCACCTCCCTCTCCTCTGGCAATCACCAGTTTGTTCTCTATATTTATGAGTCTGTTCTGTTTTGTTTTGCTTCTTCATTCATTTTGTTTTTTAGATATTGGTAAGACAGATGTCCAAGAGTTTTCTGCCTGTGTTTTCTTTTAGGAGTCATGGTTTCAGGTCTTATATTTAGGTCTGTAATATATTTTAAATTGATGTTTGTATATGGTTAAGAAAGTGGTCCAGTTTCATTCTTTTGCATGTAGCTCTAGTTTTCCCAGTACCATTTATTGAAGAGCCTGTCTTTTCCCCATTGTATGTTCTTACCTCCTTTGTCACAGATTGACCATATAAGTATGGGTTTATTTCTCTCTATTCTGTTCCATTGATCTGTGTGTCTCTTTTTGTGCCAATACCATATGTTTTGATTATTATGGCTTTATAGTGTATCTTGAAATCAGGGAGCACGATACCTCTGGCTTTGTTCTCTTTTTTCATGATTGCTTTGATTCTTCATGGTCTTTTGTGGTTCCATACAAATTTTAAGATAATTTGTTCTAACTCTGTAAAAAATGCCATTGATGTTTTGATAGGGATTGCATTGAATATGTAGATTTTTAGAGATCATATAGACATTTTAATAACAATCCTTCCAATCTATGAAGACTGTATATCTTTCTATTTATTTGTGTCCTCTTCAATTTCTTCAACAATGTAGTTTTTGGAGTACAGGTCTTTTATCTCCTTGGTTACATTTATTCCTAAGTATTTTATCCTTTTGGATGCAATTCTAAATGGGATTGTTTTCATAATTTCTCTGATAGTTTGATATTATAGAAATAGCACAGATTGAGGAACCTGGGTGACTCAGTCAGTTTAGTGTCCAGCTCTTGGGGTGCCTGGGTGGCTCAGTCGGTTAAGCATCGGACTTCTGATTTCAGCTCAGGTCATGATCTCAGGGTCGTGAGATTGAGCCCCACATCGCGCTCAACGCTGGGTGTGGAGCCTGCTTAAGATTCTCCCTCTCCCTTTTCCTCTGTCCCTCCCTGCCCTCAAAAAAAAAAAAAAAAAAAATTTCGGTATATTAATTTTGTATCCTGTTACTTTACTGAGTTGATTTGTTAGTTTTTGAGTAGAGGGTCATTTATTTCTGCTTTTATTTTTTCCTTCTATTAACTTGGGACTTTATTTCTTCTTTTTCTAGTTCCTTTAAGATGTAAGGTTAGATTGAGATTTTTCTTGTTTCCTGAGGTAGGCCTGTATCTCTATAAACTTGCCTCTTTTTTTTTTTTTTAAGATTTTATTTATTTATTTATTTATTTGAGAGAGGGAGCAAGAGAAAGAGAACACGAGTGGGGTCAGAGGCAGAGTGAGAAGCAGACTCCCCGCTGAGCAGGGAGCCAGATGCTGAACTCCATTCAAGACCCTGGGGTGATGACCTGAGCTGAAGGCAGACACTTAACCCACTGAGCCACCCAGGCGCCCCTAAACTTGACTCTTAAAACTGCTTTTGGTGGGTCCCATAGATTTTGGAACATTGTGTTTGATTTTTATTTGTCATAAGGCATTGTTTTTGTTTTCTTCTTTCATTTCTTCATCAACTCGGTTGTTAGGAACATGTTTAGCTTCTATGTGTTTGTGTTTTTTTCCAGTTTTGTTTGTTTCTAGTTTTATACCCTTGGGTCAGAAAAAATGCTTGGTATGATTTCAGTCTTCTTAAATTTATTGAGACCTGTTTTGTGGCCTAACATGATTATCTTGGAGAGTGTTCCATGTGCCCCTGAAAAGAACATGTATTCTGTTTTTGAAAAGAATGTTCTGTATATATCTATTAAGTCAAACTGGTCTAATATGTCCTTGAAGGTTACTGTTTTCTTGTTGATTTTCTGTCTGGATGACCTGTCGTTCATTGATGTATGTGAGGTGTTATTGTATTACTGTCACTTTCTCCCATTACGTCAGTTAATATTTGCTCTACGTATTAGGTGCTCCTGTGTTGACATTTATAAATTTTTATAATTATTTCCTCTTGTTGAATTGATCCCTTTATCATTATGTAATGTCCTTCTTTGTCTCTTATTACAGTCTTTCTTGTAACGTCTGTTTGAGTATTGCTAGTCTATTTTTCCTTTTGTTTCCATTTGCATGAGATATCTTTTGTCATCCCTTCACTTTCAGTCAGTGTGTGTCCTTACATCTGAAGTGATACAGGTAGCCTAGAGAGGGGGTTTTGTTTTGTTGGCTTTTGTTATCCTTTCAGCTACCCTGTGTCTTTTGTTTGGAACAGTTGGTCCATTTACACTTAAAGTACTTACTGATGGTAGGTATGTATTGCCATTTTCTTGTAGTTCCTCTCTGTTTCTTTCTTCTCTTGTGATTTGACGACTTTGTTTAGTATTATATTTGGATTTCTTCATTTTTTGTGCATCTGTTACAGGTTTTTGGTTATCATTAGGTTCATATATAACAACTTATGTTAGTGTCACTTAGGTTTGAATGCATCTTAAAAAGCACTGTGTTTTACTCTCCTGCTGACTTTTTTTGGCTTCCTATTTTATATCTTTTTGTGTATCCCATAACTAATTATTGTAGATACAGATTTTACTACTTTTCTCTTTAACCTTCATACTAGCCTTATAAGTGATTGATCCACTACATTTTCTACATGTTTACCAATGTTTGCCATTACCAGTGATTTTTTTTTTCTTTCATAACTTTCTTCTAACTATGGCCTTTTCTGCTTAAAGAAGTCTGTGTAACATTTCTTTTAAGGCTGGTTTAGTGGTGATGAACTCCTTTAACTTTTGTTTGCCTGGGAAACCATCTCTCCTTCAATTCTGAATGAGAACTGTGTTGGGTGGGGTATTCTTGGTTGTAGACTTTTTCCTTTCAGCACTTTGAATATATCCTGCCACCCTCTTCTGGCCTGCTACGTTTCTGCTGAAAAACCAGCTTATAATCGTATGGGGGTACCCTTGTGTGTAACTAGTTGGCACAGCTCTTGCTTTTTCAGATTTTCTCTTTTCTCTTTAATTCTGACATTTTAAAAATGTGTCTGGGTGTGAATTTACTTGAGTTCTTATTTGGTCTTCTCTGTGCTTCCTAAATCTGTGTGTCTGCTTCCTTCCCCTGGTAGGGAAGGTTTTCACCTCTGATTTCCTCAAAGAAGTTCTCTGTCTTTTATTCTCTTTCTTCTCCTTCTGAACCCTCTGTAATGTCAATATTAGGACACTTGATGCTGTCCTAGAGGCCCTTTAACCTAACCTATGCTCATTTTTTATTCTCTTTTCTTTTTGCTGTTCCGCCTGGGGGATTTCCTCAACTCTGGCTTCCAGATCCATCTGGTCCATTATGCTGCTTATAATCTGCTGTTGATTCCCTCTAATGTGTTTTTAGTGTCAGTTATTGTATTCTTTGGCTCTGACTCATTTTTTAGATATTTTATTTCTTTATTCCTTAATTCTTTAAGTTCTCACTATGTTCATCCACCTAGTGGGTGACTATGCCATTGCCAAGATAGGGAAGGTGAGAAAAGCAAGTTCAGGGGGAAATAGCTCAACTTCAATTTTAATATATTTGAAATGTTTGTATGACATCCATGTGAGTATTTTCACTGGGCAGTTGGTAATACAGGTTTTGAATTCATAAGGGAAGTCAAGTTTGAAGAAATAGATTTAGTAGTTCCGCAGTAGTAGTTCAAGTATAAAGAACACAAATACTGCAAAAAAGTGGTTACTCTGCCTCTGAGGATGAAGGAGCATTGCAAAGAAAGGTGCTCCTGGCAAAGCAAACCTATTTATGTATAGTATACAGAACACTAGACCCTCACCAAAATCAGTGTGTTCAATAAGTTTATCTTCATTTCTTTAATATATGAAGTATAAAAACTTTGAAATGTTTCTATGGATAGAAAGGCAGAATGTGGATTTTAATTTTTCTTTTATTCAATTTCAAAGGAAGGAAGATTCTATATGATATACTTGCCTTTGCCAAAGAAAGTGTGAATTCTCATGTTACCACACTTGGACCTCAAAATTTTCCTGCCAATGACAAGGAACCGTGGCTTGTTGATTTTTTTGCCCCAGTAAGTTGTTTTTATCTGTCAAATTTCAGTGTTGTCACATTTTCTCTTATCATAGCAAAAAGACATTTTCTAGATAGTCTTGATCCATGAGTACCAAAATTGTGTTACTGAGTTTTGGCCCCTATCACATATTCCTTCTAGGAGAGCAGGGATGTACTTGCCCCTCCAAGAATTAAATAGACACACACACACACGCATAAGATTTGTCACTAAGTATGGTTTAATCTTACTTAGTATATGTTGCTTGTTGCAGAAATGGTGGGGTTTTTTTGTTTCATTTAGTTCAGTGCTTGTGAATATTTTTTCTTTCATAGTGGTGCCCACCGTGTCGAGCTTTATTGCCAGAGTTACGAAAAGCATCAAAACATCTTTACGGTCAGCTTAAGTTTGGTACACTAGATTGTACAGTTCACGAGGGACTATGTAACATGGTATGTATAAAATACTTGTTCTAATTAACACTTCTGTAAAATAGTTTTTAAGTTACACTGCCAAAGGTCTCTATTTCAGATGCTCGTCTGCGTTTAGAGTAGTAAATTATTTAATCAAATAATTTCAACAAATATTTCAAAAAATGATATAAAATTATGATTGGATTAAAACATGAATAGACAACATAAATAGTTGAATGTAGACATGGTCTTATTTATCAAACTGGGGAAAATATTTTGTTTACTTGATAAAATACATGATTTTTCCATTATTTAAAATCTTCATAATTTTTGACTCAGTATTGGCTTTTGGCAGTCTGTAGTTTGATTCTCAGGATTTCCTCATAATTGTCTTCCAAGTATAGTTAGTAGATGGAAATTTTAAAAATGAACAAGTTTTTTTCAACCTTTGTTTACATAAAAATATTAGGGTAATTCATAAAATATTCATTCTTCAGTTCCAGGAATAACTAGAAATTCTATGTCTTGTCATGAAAGTATATAATACCACCTATAAAATATTCTTGGAACAAGTCTCTGAAACCTAAATCAGATATCACACCTTGAGATCTGTCCGTATGTAGGGAATCAGAGGAACATGTTAAGTGACACCATGGGCATGAAATCTGCAAGTCCCAGTATATAGAGGATCTTACAAGACAAATACCTAATTTATTGGTATTCAGATACACTGAAAGGTGGGAAAAGAGATGAAAGAGACTCAAAAGACACATTCAAATGCAATGTTTAGGTCTTGTTTGGATGCCAAACCAACTGCAAAAAAGTGAGCAAGCGATAATTGACATTTGAATACTGACAGGGTATCTGATAATTATCAGGAATTGTTCATTTTTAAGTGTAAAAATGACAGTGTAGTTACACTTGGGGGAAAATCCTTGAATTTTAAAAATACAGAAATATGGGTGAAATGATAAATCGTCTGGAATTTGCTTTAAAATAATTTTGGTGTAGGAGTAGAGTTAGGAGGTAGTATAAATGAAGTAAGTGTGCCCATGAGTGGATGATTATTACAGCTACGAGAGTACATGCAAGTTTATTGCTGTCTGCTTTTGTGTGTATTTTAAATATTTTATAAAAGCAAACATTTTTAAAAAGAAAAAGAAAAATGGGGGAGAAGAAAAAGAAAATGATAGGTTTTAAAAACAAGTAAATGTAGAGTGAAATCTTTATGGCATCTGTGTGAGGAAGAATTTCTCAGTCCACACACACAAGGTAAAAATTAATGTGAATGATTTTGACTATATTAAATGATAAAACTATTGCCAAAGAAAAAGACACTGTGAAGTTAAGACAACAGACTATTTACAGCACATGTAACTGACAGAAAACCTTACTGCCAGAATATTTGACTACAGGTCAGTTTTTTTGTATAGATAAAATGAGAAAGTTGAAACTTTTTTTTTAGAAAAAGAAATCCAACAAACAAAAACTAGCTAGCCATCAAGAAAGTACAAATTACAACAATCTATCAAATTAATCCATCATCAAATGAACAAAAATTTAGAAATCTGACAATAGCAAGTATGGATAGATTATCCAGTCACATAATGGAATACCATAGAGCATTTAAAATTAGATCTATCTTTACCAGCATGGGTAAGTCTCAAAAATACATTGTAAGATGACAAAAGCAAGCTGCAGAATAGCTTACAGAGTATGATAGAATTACAGAAAATTTTTTAATGCTCCAACATTTCATTCTACTGCCCAGGGATGTATATGCATGTCACAAAAGTATAAAGACATTAGTGGATTAGATATATACTTATTTGAGGATATTAATTGCTCCTACTTTCAGGGAGGAAAGGAAATGGGATCAAGAAAAAGAACTTAAGCAGTCTGCCAATGTGACAAAAGAAGTTAAACTTCCTTAAATATCGAGAAGGGATATGTGGGTATTTGTTAGATGATTTCTCTCTTCATTCTGTTTGAAATTTCATTTAACTAAAAACTGAAATAAAATCTTTGGTTTTGAATGTCTTGTATGTGACATTGAAGCTAAGCAAGATACAAACAATGTGAAACAGTGATTATCTTAATTTGAATTCTTCTAGTTTTTCTGCTTTTTAATCTAAACTATTAAATATCCTTTAGATAATTGAGTAAAATATAAGGATTTAAAACTGGTGTCCACTTCACCTGGAATAGAGGCCAGGAGTCATTACTCACTAATTGGTGGACCTTGACCAAGTCACATAGCCTCTCAATACCTCGTTTTCTCATCTGTAAAGTTGACATGGTAATTTTAGCTTCTGAATAGAGTTGTTGTAGAGATTAGATTAGAAACTACATGTTTAAGGGGCTCCTGGGTGGCTCAGTCGATTAAGTGTCAAGATTCTTGGTTTCCACACAGGTGATCTCATGGTCATGGGATTGAGCCCAATGTCAGGCTCTGCGCTTGGCATGGAATCTGCTTCAGATTCTCTCTCCTTCTCTCTCAAATAAATAAAATCTTTAGGAAAAGAAACTACATGTTTAAGTGCTAAAAAGATGCCCAACACATGCTAAACACTAAGTAGATTAACAAAACAACAGTCATACCTAATGAGTTATTTGGATTTACACTCATTTTACAAAAGTTTGATAAAGATTTCCATTGTTTTTGCAAAAATTATTTTTGAATCCTAATCAAAGATTCTGATTTGCTGTTGAGTGCTTGTCAACTTTAAGGATGCAAAGATCAGCTACAGTAAATTCACATAGATATAACTTTTAGAAAAATAAAAATTAAAACTTCAAAGAAATGCTTCCTGGGCCAATGTTCATGTTAATTCTGAGGAGGAAATTACAGTATTTGTACCATAAACGCTATCTTGAATGAAGAATAAAAGGCGACCATATTCTTAGGACATGAGTCATAATTCCTTAAGTTAAAATATGATTGTATACACATTATTAATTTATTTCTTTATTCTTGCTATTTTGTTTCCTTTTTCTTCTACTGCTAGACAAATTGGAGCATTATTGTGGTTTCAAAAAGATTCAAGCCAAGAGATTAGCCTGCTCTTTACAGCCTTATCCGTCTTGTTTCAGCAGAGTCAAAAGGGCCCATGCTCATTATTAGCCATATTGTGGTTATGCACACTTCTCAGTGTTTCATTGCCCATGGATTTTATGGCTAATGGACTAGCTATAAAAAAAGGTCATTTATCAGTGCAACTGTGAATCTATTTTCTTTGCCAAATTTGGCCAGGCTAAAATTTTTCAGTCACCAGCAGTTTAGCAGTGGGTTTTTTAAGTGTTATTGTTGTTACTTAAAAGCAAGCTGGTTATAAATTTGAAACCAATAGGTAAAATGCATAAAATCTTTAATTTGTATTCTCATTCCTAACAGTATAACATTCAGGCTTATCCAACAACAGTGGTTTTCAACCAGTCCAATGTTCACGAATATGAAGGACATCACTCTGCTGAACAGATCTTGGAATTCATAGAGGTATTTTAAATTAATTTATAGTATTGTAAATTACAGAGGTAAATTATTTTTAAATGGTTTTTGGTTTTATCTTATTTTTTATTATTTCCCCAGTGAAATTTTTTGTTAGTATTACCCTGTCATGGTAGACTGAAGCTTTATTAAAACAGCATTTGGAGCAAGTGAGCTTTTAGGGAGGTTGAGCAGTATCTCCAATCAGACTGTCAGGAAAATAGAATAATAGGCTTTCCATTAATAATTAAAGGATCATTTCCAAACCAATCATTGATTCTGGAACAGAACTATATGGCCTGTGTAGACATCTGGACACCTCTTAGAACTTTTTGTCCCATCTACTGTCACCTTAAATAAAGTTGCTTCTGTTCCCTACCTAAGATGATTTTAATGATACATAGATTTAAAAGAATATACCTTGATTTAAGAAGGTTGATGGGCAAAGCCCAAATTAACAAGGAATAATTTCTTCCTTTTTAAAGTAATTCACTACAGATTATCTTTTAAACATCCATAAGTATCTTTTGATTATTCAGAAATAGGAACTTTTCTAAGCGACAACAATTTGCCCAGACTATAGGAACAACTTCTTATACCTGTTATAATGAAAGTTATATTCTCTTTAGGATCTTATGAATCCTTCAGTGATCTCCCTGACACCCACCACTTTCAATGAACTAGTTAAACAGAGAAAACATCACGAAGTCTGGATGGTTGATTTCTATTCTCCGTGGTGTCATCCATGTCAAGTCCTAATGCCAGAATGGAAAAAAATGGCCCGGGTATAGTAGTTTCTTTTAAATCTTAAAATGTAGCATGATTGTGTTTAACAGAACTATTTTGAAACTGAGATGAACCCACCTCTAGATTATCACTTATAACAGTTCTCATTATACCAGTTAGATTTCAACTCTGTTTCTGTCTGGTTGGGTGAATGGTATAGATAATCTCCTTTTTTTTTTTTCCTGTGTCACTTGCTTGGTACATATCTGACCAAATTTCTGCCCAAGTCAACCCAAAAATCCCTTTATTTTCTATACAAATAGTGTTATAAATTATGAAAGATTGGAAAAAAGTTACGTAGAGAATGGAAAATGAAATCACTGTTTTATATTTCTAAGAAAAAGTGAACAAACCAAAGAGTTAAAAGTGATTTCTAGTACCTTAACATTTAAGATAATGCAATTTTGTGTCCTTTTCAGTAAAATTTTAAAATTTAGGCATGATTCAATGTGCTGCACTGCAGGTCTTTATTTGAAAAATAACTTTGAAATACCATTGCAGAGACCTTCATTAGTTCCTTGTTTCTAACACTAAATTTTAGAGATAACCTAATTTTCCCCCCACATAGAACATGAATGAAAGCTGTTGTTCAATCTGTAATAATTGTAGTAAGGTCTTAACTCCAACTACAATTTCAGTTCATTACTATAAGTGTTCTATTATGTTTTAAACCCTTAATTTGGTGAAAATCACTGATAAAAAGCATCTCACAGTGATAATTTCTCTATTGTAAACATAAATAGTTATGGAGGTAATTTTATTCTAATCACTTTGATCTATTTATCTCCTCTTTTTCTCTTTTATAGACATTAACTGGACTGATCAATGTGGGCAGTATAGACTGCCAACAGTATCATTCTTTTTGTGCCCAAGAAAATGTTCGGAGATACCCTGAGATAAGATTTTTCCCCCCAAAATCAAATAAAGCTTACCAGTATCAGTAAGTGTTGCCTGAAATTTAAAGACATTTATTATAACCATTTATTTAAACAGTTAAAATTTAAAAGTTATCTTAGGGGTTCCTGGCTGGTTCAGTCAGAAGAGCATGTGACTCTTGATCTTAGGGTCATGAGTGTGAGCCCCACGTTGGCTGTAGAGATTACTTAAATAAATACATAAGCTTGTCTTAAAAAGTTATCTTAACTAAATAAAAACCCAACAAATATTTTTTGGGAGCCCACCATGTTTTAAGATCATGTGCTAATGAGAACCTCTGAAGATGAAAAAAGAATGATCCCAATATTCATGAAGCTGGCATGCTAGTATAGAAGAGAAACAGAGGAAGTACATTTAGTAAGTCAGTATTTGGTTTCAGGTACTCTACTAGATCCTTTGCTCATGTTATTTGCACTAGTCCTCACATACACCCTGAGAAATAAGAATTATTGCCCTTCCTCCTATACAGATAAGTAAACTGATTAACAGACCTTACGTCACACAGCTGCTAAGGTTTGTAATTGAGGATTCAGCCCAGTCTGTGTCACTGCCCATCCTGTTTCTGTAACACCACACGGCATTTGAGGTAATAAACTCAAGTGCAAGGCAGAATATAAGGAATATTATTTAAAAGATAAAACTGAGCCATGGATTGCAAAGGAGGAAAGGATTACAGCTATGAGAGGAAATCATGAAAGACTGCGTTTATGAGGTGGCTTTTGAAATGCGTCTTAAAAAGTACTTAGGAATTTGACGGACATAATGACCAGAGTAAAGGTTCTGAAACTGAAGTCTTAGACATTTGGATTGTTACCATTCCCATGCGTCTATAGGAGATGTCCAGCGGGCAGCTAGACATTCAGGGCTGTCTTGAGCGCACACAAAAAAAACATCGAGACTAGAGAAAAATATATTTGGGAAGCCATATAAGCAGCATTTATAGCTAGGTGTATCTGAGAAGGGAAATGGTATGTAGTCAATAAGTTAAACTTTCAATTGCTGTAGAGAGATGGTTTTCTGAACATATCCAATAATAGAAAATAGTACTTAAAACTTACTTATTTTTTTCTTATTTCAGTAGTTACAATGGTTGGAATAGAGATGCTTATTCCCTGAGAATTTGGGGTCTAGGGTGAGTAATCAAAATATGCATCATTGTATAAAATAGATTCAGTGCTATTTACCTTCCTCTTATGTCTGTAGTTACAGACTATAGCATTTTAAATTACTTAGTAAAGAATTACAATTTACCAAGATAACTCTGAATTCAGTCATTTTTAACCTAGAAACTTCAATATTATATTTTAGATGTTTGCTTTGGTTTCATATAATGAAAAATAATTTTGATTCCTTGCCACAGATTTTTACCTCAAGCATCCATAGATCTAACACCTCAGACTTTCAATGAAAAAGTTGTACAAGGGAAGAATCATTGGGTGGTTGATTTCTATGCTCCTTGGTGTGGACCTTGCCAAAATTTTGCTCCAGAGTTTGAGCTCTTGGCTAGGGTAAGTCTTGTCTGTCTACTTAGATAAGTTGTAGTCATATGCATGTTTTAATAATTAGATAAAATAACAGTTATTTAGGGCACCTGGGTGGCTCAGTCAATTGAGCATCTGCCTTTGGCTCAGGTCATGATTCCTGGGTCCTAGGATTGAGCCCCATGTCCGGTTCTCTGCTCAATGGGAAACCTGCTTCTCCCTCTCCCTCTGCCTGCCACCCCCCCTGCTTGTACTCTCTCTCTGTGTCAAAGAAAGAAATAAAATCTTTAAAAAAATAAGTTATTTCAAAATTAGATAAAATGATTAGATATAATTATATTTTAAATATAATTCTCTTAAAAGTTTTCTGTGAATTTTTTAAAACTCCATTTCATTTCTATGACTATAGTCCTTGCACATTTCTTCCTTCTTTATTAATGCTGTTAGCTGAAATCTCTGTCTTGATTGAGGACTCATCTACCTAACCAGAACAGCCAGACACCTCACTTCTTCTGCTTGTTCCTTTTTTCTTTCCTTTACTCTTCTGATGGCCTGGCAAGCGGCAATCCTATCAGTTCTGTCTCCTACATGCCTTTCCAGTCTGTCATCTCCTCTCCATCTGCTCTGCTAGCCTCTCTGTTCAAGCCCTCATCATCTCATCTAGACATGTGTGCCTTTGAACTAGTCTCATGTTGCCAGTCTGCCTTCTTCAGTTCTGCCCTGATCATCTTTCTGAAATACTCCTTTCTCAGGCTTCCTGTGAACAAGTTTCTGGACTTGCATCCTTGGTTGCAGGTCTGGGATGGGACCCTTCATACCTCTTCAGCTTTCTCTCTGTCCCCACCCCACACCTTACCATTCAGGCACGACAAAGTACTCCAGGTTTGTTGAACAAGTATGTGCTGTTCCCTCTCTCTAAAATGCCGTTTCCTTACCTTGGGCATCTGGATCTTTTTCTCTTTATCCTACAAAACCCAGCTTCAGTTGGCACTTCTGTGTTCACTGTCCTTCTCATTCAGTTCACTTTGATATCTTGTACTCCATTGGTGTACTTATACGATGGATGTTAAATATTTATTTAGTTACCTGTCTCCTTCATAAGACTGAACTTCTTGAGGGCAAGTTTTACAGGTCTTGTCCAACTCAGTAAATGCTTATAAAACTTAACTGAATGCATAAACTGAATGCAATCTGAGTTTTTGTTGTTTCTGTCACCATCATCCTGCTCATTAGCTAATCCAGATTGTTAGCTTCCCTTGCTTCAAGGAGCTTTGCCATGGGCTATAAAACACTCATTAGAATGAGAAAGCTCCAGTTTCACCAGCCTAAAACAAAAGCTAAAATCCCAAGCCATCGAGATTTCTTTAGCAAAGGGATTTCAGAGCTCCCTGGAGTCATAAAAGATTATTTTAATTACTGGATTGTCCTTCAAGTAAAAGGTTATTCATTTTCCACTTACTAGATCTTCTTCTCTTATGCTTCCTTCTTCTCTAGTAATTCTAACAAAATGTTTTTACTCCCTTTGTATTTAGCTTATTTTGTAATGCAGCCATATCTTGAATATAGCAGAAAGTTACTCAATATCAAAAAGATCATACCCTGAAGAGCAAGTCCGGGGTCTGATAGAGAGGGACTGGAGGCTATAGGTGTAGTTGTCAGCCTTCCACAAAACGAAGAAGAATGGTTGCTACCTCAGCCTGTGAGCCAGAGAAAGGAAGAAGGTGGGTGAGGACAGAATCTGAGGTGTTTGTGGTGTGAGAGACAAGGTGTGGGTACCAAGAAGGAGTTTTTTTTGATAAGATGAAGAGTTTATTTGCTCTTGGAGAGGTGGTTCTGCGTAAATAGGTGTTATAAAGAGCCAGTAAAAAGTTGGAAGCGATCTTATTAGGATGGAAAAGATGAAAGCTTAAGTCTTTAAAATTATAAAGATTTGAAAATATTTGTATCGTGTTGCTTTGTGGTTGCCAAAATAGTTTATGCCACAGAGAATGGCAAACCATATTTCTTTCTTTTCAGATGATTAAAGGAAAAGTGAAAGCTGGAAAAGTAGACTGTCAGGCTTATGCTCAAACATGCCAGAAAGCTGGTATCAGAGCCTACCCAACTGTTAAATTTTTTCCCTACGAAAGAGCAAAGGTATGTACAAGGCCTTCCTATGTGTGACTTTCCTTTAGCAGACCAAGTTGAAAAGGTTATTAGTCTGAATGTTTTTATTAGCTTTTTCTCCCTTTGTCATTTTTTATTTTATTTCTGTATGTAAAAACTTCAATAATATGCATCAAGTGATTTTAAAGGGTTTTTCTCTCTCAGAGTTTATATGATCCACTGCCTTAAAATTTTTATACTCCTGAATTACAGAAACTACTGAAGGAGACATACCAGAATATTAGTAGTTTTCTGTGAGTGGAGAATTTAAGGTAATTATTTTCTATGAAGTTCTGTATTTCCTACTTTTAGAAAAATAACTTATATTACCTTTTTAATTTTTTCCAGGAAAGAAAAAAATTAAAATACTATCGTAATAGTTTTGAAATAGACCAGTACCAGAACATTTATCTTGAGAAATATTTATTAGTAATTTAGACTACAAAATGAAAGGGTTCCTTGGTTTGGTTATAACTCCCTTCTCTAGGCCACTGTGTTTTTTTCCCCCCCAAAAGAAAACTAGACATCTACTGATGGGTTTTAAAATTCAGGTGATAACCCCTATGGTCATTTATATAAATGCGTGTATCTTTCAACCAATATAATTGCTAACTGAAAGTACTCATGACTTCTGCTATCTTCCTGAGTAAAAGCATGACATTGTTGACAATAGAACTAATTAAATAAGGATTTGCCATGTATTCATGTTTTCTGGTAAACATTTGAAATAAGTCATTTCAAATATTTTTATACTTTTTGAGAAAGAACATCAGCTTAAGATCTCGTTATTTATTAGAAATTATATTTTGGAGTTAAATAATGAAATTGGATGATGAATTTCAGAAGTCTAGTATTGTCATCTAGATTTTTCAGTGAAGGATTTTGATTTGTCAAAGAGGTTAATTCTGTCTTAAGAACAGCCTGGGGTAAGCAGAACTCAGAGTAAAAGGAGCTTATATACCAGTACCTGAATCTTCATTCCTTTGGAATCATTGACTCTACTTTGATTCTTAGAACAGCTGAGAAATGGGTGACATAGATAGGGGTCTTCACTCAGAATGATGTTAGGTAAGTATCAGTATAATGAGCAGTCACAGAATTAATCAGGCCATAAAAGGAGCTGTTTGAAAAGATGATGTTACCATGTGTTTAGAGAAGCCCAGAAGACATTAGGACTCCAAATATCCCTGCCCAAACCAAGAGACAGGGGTAGAAGACCAGGCCAGATTTGAAAACCAAAGCAGAACAATGATTGTGGTAAACAGCAGTACAAGTACAAATCAGGTGGGCAGTAACACACAAAAACAAGATCCTAACATATAGTGTGGAGTTCCCACCAGGAAGAAGGAAATAAATGACTCGCGATCCAAGATAAACAAGCCTGATATATTGACCTGCCCCCTTCCCTGCTTTTCAACCACCTTCCTGCTGTGAGCAGATGAGAACCAGGAGACATACGTTACTTTCCAGTGTTGTTGTTGATCAAGATTTCAACTGTGCCTGTGATTTGTATTAGATTAGAACAACTTGGGTCCTTTTCATTACAATTTAGTTATTTTAAGGCAACTGGAGTTAGCAATACATTTTTTCCAAGGAATTGTTTTACATGTTCCCATAACAATATTGTATTTAAGTAAATTATGAGTTCACTGCTTTTGCTATTTCCTTGAAAAAATTTGAGTTTCAAACATTTAGAACTTTTAAGGAATAATCAAATTTCTTATATAGAAATGTCATGTTTTGATTAGATACCTAAAGATTATAAGAGGATTGTTTTTAATTTTAGAGAAGTATTTGGGGAGAGCAAATAGATGCCAGAGATGCAAAAGAGATTGCTACCTTAATATATGAAAAATTGAAAAATCTCCAAAATCATGGAAAGAGAGAGAAGGTAAGGACTAAATCTAGAGCTGACTTTGGCTCTAGATTTATATTTATATTATCTATTCTTACCGTACATTATATCTGTCAATAAACAGGTACAATGGAAGCTCCAAAGAATAGCAAAGTTGAAGTTTCTTAATTTGGAAAATAGGACAATCCGAGTGTAGCCTGTATACACTGATAAGCTTAGATATTTGGACAAGTAAAACCATTTAGCTCAAAATTGTAAACTATGGCCATAAATTATTTAAATTTTGTTCAAGTATAAATAAAGCATTGACTTGTTGGGAACAAATATACTGGAGCCTCATAAAATATTTTGTATAGCAAATTCTCTTCTGGTAGAGTCAGGATATATTGGAACCATATTCATCCTTGCCCCTCCTTGAATTTTCATTTCTCAAGAGGCAGTGCAACCCCTTTGCTATTCTGTGAAAGAACTGTTTTTTTCCCCCTTTTTTAAATCATTGTCATTCTAGGACTTACCAACAGACCAAAGAGTACTGGAGTGCTTTCTGAGTGGAATTTAATAAAACCACATATGAGGTTTTTTGGATTCTTTCCCTATAACGAAAGAAGGGCAAAAAAAGAACACAGTTTCTGGAAAGCGCTAGAGCTGTCTGGCTTTATAGAACCATATTAGAACTGCAGACTCCAATATAGAATCCTTACATCCTGTAGTGAGAGTTATAAATCTCTATTTTCTTGGGTTTACAAAAATATTTTTTCTGATGTTTTGACTATGTTAGCTTCCTCAAGAGGTTTTAAAGTGTGTCTCTTACCTCAAGTTAAACATTTGAGGTAGAAAATGTTATTAGTCATAAACCAGAATATCATAATTGAAATTAAGTTAAAAAACATACCAATGTGACTAAATGTAATTAGTAGTATCTGCATGGACAGGTAAGAACTAAAAGATAGCCTTTTCCTTTCCATTGTTACAGTTAGGCAAGGTATATTTCATATTAATGGTGATCCATTAATTACTTTTTAAAAGGTAAAATACTGTAATCAACATTTTAATAAAAATTCATACTTTTTCAATCACTTTTACATTATTGTAGGATGAACTTTAATGATGGTTGAAGATGGAGAAAAGGAATTCTAACAAATGACATCAGAAGACATCTTTTTAGGATGTTACTACGTTCTTGGTGGGAGTAAATGAACATTATCTTGGACTTGTAATTGCACTGTCTGAATTCTGTACAACACTGGTATAAATGAAGGGTCTGCAAGCTTTTTCTGTAAAAGGCCAGATCGTAAAGATTTTAGGCTTTGTAGACCATAAACAGTTGTCACATATTCTGTTTTTGTTTTGTTTACAACCCTTTAAAAAATGCAGAAACCATTCTTAGCTCAGGGCCATACACAAACAGGCCACAAGCCACATTCAATTCCTGGGCCATAGATTACTGACCCCTGGAAATGATCTTGTTAAGACTGGCTGGCTCAAACATGATCCTGCTCTATTAGGTACATACATGTCTAAGTTGTACAAAACTGGACTCTATTCCTTAAAGTTTTGTGGCTGGCCTGAAAAGAAATAACTTGGTTTTAGTCACCTGTTCGAAATATTGGATGAAATGGATTCTGTTTCATTTAAAAAACACACTCAAGTTGTGGCAAACATACCCTATCTTCATGCTGTATTATAGTGAAGCGATTTTTCATTTTCTTTCTAAAGGTTGAACTGATTTTAATTTTTCACAATTGAGAAAAATTTTTGTAACAATAAATAAACCCAGTAGATTTCTACAGCATCTAGAAATACCTGAGGAAAACAATATTTGTAGCTATTAACTGGGCACTGTAGAGTATCCCAAATATATCAAGTATTTAGAGTTCTGTATTTTAAACATATGTGTTCATTTATTTTCTGAATTGCTTTTTTTAAAGTTTTACCCTGTGATCGTAATTGACTTTTGAAGTACTGTTCTAATATTTATGGTTTTGCCTTCTGGACTTTGTTTTGATACAGATCCTTTATTTACATTTGCCTTCTCCCTTCCCCCCCACCCCCCACCCCCCATAGCTGTGGTTTTTCACTAGTCTGATTTCTTCATTATTCAAATAGGAAAAGTAACTTTGCAGTTTTGTTTCACTATAGCTCATAATGACACTGCAGTTATTCCATTAGTTTGCTGTTGAATTCCATTTTCAGACAAATACTGGCATAACTGAACTTTTTATAAGAAAATCAAGTATATAAATCTAAGGATGGGATCTTTTCATTTCTAAGTTGTTCAGACTAAAAGAATCCAAAATTTTCCTTGCATCTAAACATGTCAACGTGCAGTTGTTTAGTTACAGTTCAGAGTGTATGGAATGGTTAAAAACTCCAATTGATCAAAAGAGGTCAGCAAATTAAAAAGAAAAGTTTTCCCAAAAACTTACTAGGATTATGCTTTATTATACTGGAAGTTTTATTTTTTTAATGTAACTTTATGTCCTTCCCAATATTTACTCATTTTATCACTGCAGTATCTACAAAGACAAATTTTATTTTCAAGTCTAACCTTAATTCATATTCTCCCATTTTGCTTCAGTTGAATCCTTTCAGTCCTACTACCCTTGGATTCCAGTTCACTTATGTGGGCGGTTACAGACCAATTGCCATTTCTAACTTTAATACCACCTTTTTGAAATACGATTAGTAATGGCAAGTGCCTTTCATGTGTTAAATTTTCACGGCCTAGAAATCTCAAAATTGGCTTTCCACAATAATTCCAAGATGGAAGATCTAAAGAAGTCTTGGTAACTGTTTATTGAATTAATGTACCAATTATGCAAATACCACTGTGCTGGACACTGAAGCATATGTAGAAGGAATCCAAGGAATGGTTCCTGTCTCCCAAGTGTCTGTAATTCACAGTTCTGACACTGAACCCATAAATATGTTTATAGGTACCTGCCTGTACTACTACCTAGAAATACAATTCCAAACCTATTGAGAAACACTTAAGGCAGTAAAAAAAAAAAAGAGTAAACATTATATATCCCGTAACTTGGTCTAAGTATGTGCCTGTGGAATTGGCTCTAAAGCCAGGGCTAGTGGGAGTTCTATTAAATAATATATTTATCCTGCAGTACCCAGCCGGAGGCTATTTTCTGCAAAAATGACAGTGTCATTGAGTATCTCAAGAGCAGCGGGCAGAATTAAAGGGTTTAACAGCCATGTAAGTGCAGTAGAGCACCTCTGAAGAGTGCCAGGTAAAACGTGCCATTTCTCTCAGCAACACCATTTTTGTATGCAACTGCCCTTGGGGAACAGAGCACCATTTCTAGCAGACCAGAGAGTATTCTATCAGGCAACTGTATTTGAAAATTAGATATTTAAATATGTGGCTATATAAAACAATTTGGAGTTTGTGTTTTTGATATTAATGATGCTTACCCTATTCCATTTTCCCAAATTTTATTTAAGATTTTTTATATCTTTTTTACTTAAGGTATATGATTAAGATAAAGAATAATGAAATTATTTTTATATTGTAAAAGTTTTCTTTAAATTTGTGCTTTGTTTTCTAACAGTATTCAAAGCAGGAATTTTCTTAAGTACAGTTATCAGAATTGCTGTGTTGTTGCCTATGGGACACATTTACAAAGATACTTAGAATATGAAAAGCTTTAATGAGGCAATATTTTTCAGCCCTTTAAGACAGATTTTTTTGTATAATTAGGCCATAGGTCTACCAAACTCAGATAAATGTCTTAAATTAGACATATTCAGTCCACTGTGACTATTAAATAGTACAAAGTTAAGTTAACAAAATGTATTTTAAATTTCCTGAAATGATTCGTATAATTGATCCTGAGGATGAGAAGAAAATAATCTTTCTAGTAGTATGCTACTTTACACATAAACTAAAACTTTTAAATACACCTAAATTCCTCTGATGAATAGCTTATTGTCAGTAAGAGTAATGACAATTTAGGTTAGCCACCAGGCTAAGTAGAAATGTATTACTGGCTGTACAGCCAAGTTTAGTGACTCACCACTTGAGTCTTTTTTATATTTAATACTAAATTTGCACTTAGATTCTTATACTGTCACCCAATCCCCTTGTTAGCAGTTGGATCTATTTTGTGAGAGGTGACTAACCCAAATTATGGCTGCAGGCTAATGCCAGACTAACCAATATGATATCTTGATCAATTGGTTACACTGGTCACTTGAATGCATTCCTTAGTACCTGCTGTCCTGTTAAAAAAGATGCAGGTCAAAACCTATTCAAAAAGATCTGTGCTAAGGTGCACAAAAAAGTGTTCCATACTAATTACTGATAGAGAACTCTTTATTAAATAACTGCTATTCTAAACATTTTAATATTTTACATCCTCAAATTAAAAAAAAGGAATTGGTTCCAGTAGAAGATGGTGAGAAAAGAGGCTCCTGAACTTAGCTCCTCCCATGGACACACTGAATCCACAGCTGTGTACAAAACAATTCTTTCTAAAAGAAATCCAGACACTAGCCAAGTGACTCCTAGCCATCAGGTTAATGAGAGAAAAACCCACATTAGAGTGGGCAGAAGCTATGACACGATCTCCTCATACACCCCATCCCCCAGCACAATGCCACAACGAGGGAACTCACAACTGCCAGCCAAGAATATGCAGCAAAATTGTCCTTCAGAATTAAAAAGATTAGCAAAAGCTAAAGGAATTTATCACCACTAGACAAGACTTAACAAGGGATTTTAAAGGGACTTCTTCAAGCTGAAATGAAAGGGCATTAATTAGTAAATACAAAAATATGAAAGTATCAATCTCACTGGCCAAAGTAAATATATACTTAAATGTGATGCTGGTGGGTCCATCATTTATAAATCTATACTAAAGATTTAAATGTCATATCAGATACACAAAAGGAGAGTAAAGCGGTGAAGGTTTTATAGGAGAGTAAAGTTAAATTGTTAGCATAAATCGACTGATAGATTTAAAGATGTTCTATGTAAGACTCATGGTAACCACACAGCAAAACTTATAGTAGATGCACAAAAGTTAAAGAGAGTTGGGGCGCCTGGGTGGCTCAGTTAAGCATCTACCTTCAGCTCGGGTTGTGAGCAGATTTCTAAAAGTTCCAATTTTGTGCTCAGCTGCTCTAACACTTGCCAGAAGCAGCAAAGGAACTACCCAGAAGAATGGCCCAAACCCCTCCGAACACTACAATTCCTGACCCAGAAGTTTTCTGAGGCCTTGGATTGAGTGGTTGGTGGTGACAGGTCTCGTTTCATGAACAGACGAGCACACCTAGTTAAAATGCACGACATTCAGGCCAAGGACCAAACACCACCTGTGACAGGCAAAGAGAGCCTCTGCAGATGACTGACCTGAAGGATAAAGTGGCCAGGGAACAACAGCAAAGCACATAGAGCATACCCTGGAGATAATCCCAAAAGCAGAACCTGGAGAACAAAGGACACTACACTGCATGACACTACAGGACCTATTCTTCATAAAGACATTATCCTCAAGAACAGGAGACATGGCTGACTTACATTACACAGATAAACAGGCACAGAGACTTAGACAAAATGAGAACACACAGGAATTTTTCCCAAATGAAAGAACAGCCTGGAGATCTAAATGAAACAGATACAAGTAATGTACCTGATGGAAAATTTAAAGCAATGATCATAAAGATAATATCCAGATTTGGTAAAAGAGTGGAGAACATGAGTGAGACCATTAACACACAAGAGATAAGGAATAATAGAACAGAGATAAAGGGCTCAATAAACAAAATGAGACATATGTTTAGTGGAAAGAACAGGCTGGAAGAAGCAGAAGAATGAATTAATGACCTAGAAGACAAAGTAATGGAAAGTAATTAAGCTGAACCAGAGAGGAAAATTATGCAAAACAAGAATATACAGAGGGAACTCTGACTCCATCAAATGTAGGGTTGTAGGAATTCCAGAAGGAGAGAAAAGGGGGCAGATAATTTATTTGAAGAAATAATAGCTGAAAACTTACCTAATCTGTGGAAGGAAATAGATATCCAGATCCAAGAGGCACAGAGAACCCCCAACAAAATAAACAAAAGTAGAGCCACACCAAGACATATTGTAATTAAAATGGCAAAATATAGTGATAAAAATACTGAAGTCAGCAAGACAAAGGGAGACCGTTACATACAAAGGAAACCCCATAAGGCTATCACCAGATTTTTCAGCAGAAACTTTGCAAGCCAGAAGGGAGTGGCATGGTATATTCAAAGTGCTGATTGAGGAAAACCTGCAGCCAAGAATACTTATTCCAGCAAGGCTATTGTTAAGAGATTCCCAAACAAAAAGGAGTTTGTGGCCACTAAACCAGTCCTGGAATATTAAAGGGAACTCTTTGAGTGGAAAGAGCAGACCAAAAATCACAGCATGAAGGTAGGAAACACAAAAGAGTAAAAATATTTCTGTAAAAAATCAGTCAAGGAACTCAAAAGGATGTAAAATACACCATATACCTAAACCATGGGGAGAAGAGTAAAGAATGGGTTCCAATTTAAACAACCATCAACTTAATACAGACTGCTCTATGCAGAAGAGGTTTTATATAAACCTTTGGTAACTATATATCAAAAACCATTAAGTAGATGGGCAGAGCAAGAGGGCAGAGGAGTAGGAGACCTGGATTTCATCTGGTCCCAGGAATTCAGCTGGATAGGGATCAAACTATTCTGAACACCTACAAACTCAACAGGAGATCGAAGAAAAGAATAGCAACAACTCTGAACACAAAAGTGACCACTTTCTGGAAGGTAGGGCGTGCGGAGAAGTGAATCCAAGGCAATATTTGGGAGGATAGACGGCAGAGGAGGCCTCCGTTGGCCGCTTCTGGCAAGTGTTAGAGCAGCTCAGCACAAAATCGGAACTTTTAGAAGTCTGCTCTGCTGAGGGATGGTGCTCCAGTGGCTAAGTGGGGCGGTGGAACCCTCGCTGGGACAGTGTGGTCTCAGGACCCTCGGGGTCACAGAAAGACTGGGGGTGCCTGAGTGCACAGAGCTCCCAGGGATCAGAGCAGGGAAGCCGGCTGCAGAGATGGAGCCGAGGCGCGGGCTCTCAGCTCACGGTTGCCATAAACTGTGATCCGCGGCACAGGCCACTGCTCTTCCAGCAGGGACCCAACAAGTGGCAGATCCGGGAAGACTCCCCTTCCTCCCCCAGGAGGAGCGGCCGCAGGGATCTGCTGGGTTTGGAGACTCCACACCGAGTCGGGTGCCAGAGATAGAAACGCTCGTTCACAGGCTGGGTGAGTACGGAGTGCGGCCAGAGACCAGGGAGATGGGAGTGACTGACTGCTTTTCTTTGGGGGCGCACTGAGGAGCAGGGCCCCGAGTTCTCGGCTCCTCCAGGACGGAGATTGGGAGGCCACCATTTTCACTCTCGTCCTCCAAAGCTGTACAGAAAGCTTGCAGGGAACAAAAGCTCCCGAGAGCAAACCCAAACAGATTACTTAACCCGGACCCGGCAAGGGCCGGGCAATTCCACCTCGGGCAAAGACATTTGGGAACCACGGCAACAGGCCCCTCCCCCAGAAGATCAACAAGAACAGCCAGCCAAGACCAAGTTTACTGCTCAATGACAACGGCAGAACTCCAGCGAGAGAGGAATACTGCACATAGAATTCATGGCTTCTTTACCATGATTCTTTAGTCTTTCAAAGTTAATTTTTTTTAACTTTTTTTTTTAATTTTTCTTTTTCCCTTTTTCAACCAACATCTTAATCCCTTTTTTAAAAAATCTTTTTTTTTTTATTTTTAGAGTCATAGTCTATCCCTTCATAGTAGCTACCCTTATTTTTGGGGTGTGTGTGTGTGTGTGTGTGTGTGTGTGTGTGTGTGTGTGTAAGTTCTCTCTAAAATTTTGAGATACAGTTTCTTCTAACACATCAAAATATACCCTAAATCTCTAGTGTATGGCTTTTTCTAGTCTCCTGCCTGATCACATTCTCTCCCTTCTTTTTTTCAATCCTCTTGTTTCTTCTTTCAGCCAACTTATCAATTCCTTTTATAAAATCTTTTATACTTTTCATCTTTACAGCCATATTCCATCCCTTCATTGTATTAACCCTTATTTCTGTACATACATGTTTTTCGTTCCTTAAAATTTTGGGAGACACTTTAACAGACCAAAATATGCGCAAAATCTAGTGTGTGCCACTGATCTATGCACCATCCTGATCATATTTGATCATATTCTGGTTTTTTTGCTTTGTTTTTTTATCTTCTTTTTCTTTTTTTTTTTTCTTTCTTCTTTCTTTCCCTTTCTTTCCCCCCAGTTTCAGGTCTTTTCTGATTTGTTTAGTGTATATTTTCTGGGGGTGTTAGCATTTTGTTCTCTCATTCATATATTCTCCTCTGGACAAAATGACAAGACGGAAGAAATCACCTCAACAAAAAGAACAAGAGGCAGTACCAACTGCCAGGGACCTAATCGATATGGACATTAGTACGATCTTGGAACTAGAGTTCAGGATGATGATTTTAAACATACTAGCTGGGCTTGAAAAAAGTATGGAAATTATTAGAGAAACCCTTTCTGGAGAAATAAAAGAACTAAAATCTAACCAAGTCGAAATCAAAAAGACTATTAATGAGATGCAATTAAAAATGGAGGCTCTAACTGCTAGGATAAATGAGGCAGAAGAGAGAATTAGTGATATAGAAGACCAAATGATGGAAAATAAAGAAGCTGAGAAAAAGAGAGATAAACAACTACTGGATCACGAGGGCAGAATTCGAGAGATAAGTGATACCATAAGACGAAATAACATTAGAATAATTGGGATCCCAGAAGAGGAAGAAAAAGAGAGGGGCAGAAGGTATATTGGAGCAAATTATAGCAGAGAACTTCCCTAACTTGGGGAAGGAAACAGGCATCAAAATCCAGGAGGCACAGAGAACCCCTCTCAAAATCAATAAAAATAGGTCAACACCCCGACATCTAATAGTAAAACTTACGAGTCTCAGAAACAAAGAGAAAATCCTGAAAGCAGCTCGGGAGAAGAGATCTGTAACCTACAATGGTAGAAACATTAGATTGGCAACAGACCTATCCACAGAGACCTGGCAGGCCAGAAAGGACTGGCATGATATATATTCAGAGCACTAAATGAGAAAAATATGCAGCCAAGAATACTATATCCAGCTAGGCTGTCATTGAAAATAGAAGGAGAGATAAAAAGCTTCCAGGACAAACAAAAACTAAAGGAATTTGCAAACACAAAACCAGCCCTACAAGAAATACTGAAAGGGGTCCTCTAAGCAAAGAGAGAGCCTAAAAGCAACATAGACCAGAAAGGAACACAGACAACATAGAGTAACAGTCACCTTACAGGTAATACAACAGCACAAAATTCATATCTTTCAATAGTTACCCTGAATGTAAATGGGCTAAATGCCCCAATCAAAAGACACAGGCTATCAGATTGGATTAGAAAACAAGACCCATCGATATGCTGTCTGCAAGAGACTCATTTTAGACCCAAAGACACCCCCAGATTGAAAGTGAGAAGAGAAATAATAAAGGTCAGAGCAGAAATCAATGAAATAGAAACCAAAACAACAGTTGAACGGATCAGTGAAACCTGGAGCTGGTTCTTTGAAAGAATTAACAAGATTGATAAACCCCTGGCCAGACTTACCAAAAAGACAAATGACCCAAATAAGCAAAATCATGAATGAAAGAGGAGAGGTCACAACCAACACCAAAGAAATACAAACAACTATAAGAACACATTATGAGCAACTCTATGCCAGCAAATTAGATAATCTGGAAGAAATGGAGGCATTCCTAGAGATGTATAAACTACCAAAACTGAACTAGGAAGAAATAGAAAACCTGAACAGACCTATAATCACTAAGGAAATTGAAGCAGTCATCAAAAATCTCCCAACAAACAAGGTCCAGGGCCAGATGGCTTCCCAGGGAAATTCTACCAACATTTAAAGAAGAATTAATACCTATTCTTCTAAAACTGGTCCAAAAAATAGAAATGGAAGGATAACTTCCAAACTCGTTTTATGAGACCACCATTACCTTGATCCCCAAACCAGACAAAGACCCCATCAAAAAGGAGAATTACAGACCAATATCCTTGATGAACATGGATGCAAAAATTCTCACCAAAATACTAGCCAATAGGATCCAACAGTACATTAAAAGGATTATTCACCATGACCAAGTGGGATTTGTCCCTGGGCTGCAAGGTTGGTTCAGCATCTGCAAATCAATCAATGTGATACAATACATTAATAAAAGAAAGAACAAGAACCATATGATCCTCTCATATGGATGCAGAAAAAGCATTTGACAAAGTACAACATCCTTTCTTGATCAAAACTCTTCAGAGCATAGGGATAGAGGGTACATAGCTCAATATCATAAAAGCCATCTATGAAAAACCCACAGTGAATATCATTCTCAATGTGGAAAAACTGAGAGCTTTCCCCCTAAGGTCAGGAACATGGCAGGGATGTCCACTATCACCACTGCTATTCAACATAGTATTAGAAGTCCTAGCCACAGCAATCAGACAACAAAAAAAATGAAAGACATCCAAATCAGCAAAGAAGAAGTCAAACTCATTCTCTCACTCTTTGCAGATGATCTGATACTTTATGTGGAAAACCCAAAAGACTCCACCCCAAAACTGCTAGAACTCATACAGGAATTCAGGAAAGTGGCAGGATATAAAATCAATGCACAGAAATCAGTGGCATTCCTATACACTAACAAGACAGAAGAAAGGGAAATTAAAGAGTCGATCCCATTTACAACTGCACACAAAACCATAAGATACCTAGGAATAAATCTAACCAAAGAGGCAAAGTATCTGCATTCAGAAAACTATAAAAGTCATGAAAGAAATTGAGGAAGACACAAAGAAATGGAAAAACATTCCATGCTCATGGATTGGAAGAACAAATATTGTGAAGATGTCAATGCTACCTAGAGCAATCTACACATTCAATGCAATCCCCCATCAAAATACCATCCACTTTTTTCAAAGAAATGGAACAAATAATCCTAAAATTTGTATGGAACCAGAAAAGACCCCGAATAGCCAGAGGAATGTTGAAAAAGAAAAGCAAAGCTGGTGGCATCACAATTCCTGATTTCAAGCTCTATTACAAAGCTGTCATCATCAAGACAGTATGGTACTGGCACAAAAACAGACACATAGATCAATGGAACAGAATAGAGAGCCCAGAAATGGACCCTCAACTCTATGGTCAACTAATCTTCGACAAAGCAGGAAAGAATGTCCAATGGAAAAAAGTCTCTTCAACAAATGGTGTTGGGAAAATTGGACAGCCACATGCAGAAGAATGAAACTGGACCATTTCCTTACACCACACACAAAAATAGACTCAAAATTGTTGAAAGACCTAAACGTGAGACAGGAGTCCATCAAAGTCCTAAAGGAGAACACAGGCAGCAACCTCTTTGACCTCAGCCACAGCAACTTTTTCCTAGAAACATCGCCAAAGGCAAGGGAAGCAAGGGCAAAAATGAACTATTGGGATCTCATTAAGATAAAAAGCTTTTGCACAGCAAAAGAAACAGTCCACAAAACCAAAAGACAACCGACAGAATGGGAGAAGATATTTGCAAATGACATATCAGATAAAGGGCTAGTATCCAAAATCTATAAAGAACTTTTTTTTTAAAGATTTTATTTATTTATTTATTTATTTGAGAGAGCGAAAATGAGAGACGGAGAGAAAGCACATGAGAGGGGGGAGGGTCAGAGGGAGAAGCAGACTCCCTGCTGAGCAGGGAGCCCGATGCGGGACTCGATCCCGGGACTCCAGGATCATGACCTGAGCCGAAGGCAGTCGCTTAACCGACTGAGCCACCCAGGCGCCCCTATAAAGAACTTCTTAAACTTAACATCCAAAGAACAAATGATCCAATCAAGAAATGGGCAGAAGACATGAACAGACTTTTTTCCAAAGACATCCAAATGGCCAACAGACACATGAAAAAGTGCTCAACATTGCTTGGCATCAGGGAAATCCAAGTCAAAGCCTCAATGAGATATCACCTCACACCAGTCAGGATGGCTAAAATTAACAAGTCAGGAAACAACAGATGTTGGTGGGGTTGCAGAGAAAGGGGAACCCTCGTACACTGTTGTTGGGAATGCAAGCTGGTGCAGCCACTCTGGAAAACAGTATGGAGGTTCTTCAAAAAGTTGATAATCGAGCTACCATACGATCCAGCAATTGCACTACTGGGTATTTACCCCAAAGATAAAAATGTAGGGATCCAAAGGGGTACATGCACCCTGATGTTTATAGCAGCAATGTCCACAATAGCCAAACTGTGGAAAGAGCCAAGATGTCCATCGACAGATGAATGGATAAAGATGTGGTATATATATACAATGGAATATCATTCAGCCATCAAAAGGAATGAAATCTTGCCATTTGCAACAATGTGGATGGAACTGGAGAATGTTATGCTGAGCAAAATAAGTCAATCAGAGAAAGACGTGTATCATATGACCTCACTGATAGGAGGAATTCTTAATCTCAGGAAACAAACAGAGTTGCTGGACTGGTGGGGGGGGTGGGAGGGATGGGGTGGCTGGGTAATGGACATTGGGGAGGGTATGTGCTATGGTGAGCACTGTGAATTGTGTAAGACTGTTGAATCACAGATCTGTACCTCTGAATCAAATAATACATTATATGTTAAAAAAGAAGAAGAAGAAGATAGCAGGAGGGGAAGAATGAAGGGGGTGGGAATCAGAGGGGGAGATGAACCATGAGAGACGATGGACTCTGAGAAACAAACTGAGGGTTCTAGAGGGGAGGGGGTGGGAGGATGGGTTAGCCTGGTGTTGGGTATTATAAAGGGCACGTTCCGCATGGAGCACTGGGTGTTATACGCAAATAATGAATAATGGAACACTACATCAAAAACGAATGATGTAATGTATGGTGATTAACATATAATAATAAAAAAAACCATTAAGTATGCAAAGAATAAAGTGAAAGAAATCCAAACATTAAAGAAAACCAGCAAACCATAAAAAACAAGAAAGGATCAGAGAAACTCTTCAGAAACAACCACAAAACAAGTAATAAAATGTCAATAAATACATATCTATCAATAATTACTTTGAATATAAATGGACTAAATGCTATAATCAAAAGACAGAGTGACAGAATGGATTTAAAACAACAAAAAAAGATCCATCTGTATGCTGCCTACAAGAGACTCGTTTTAGACCTAAAGACACCTGCAGATTGAGGGGATGGAGAAATACCTATCATGCAAATGGATGTCAAAAGAAAGCCAGAGTAGCAAATCTTAGACAAAATAGACTTTAGAACAAAGAAGGACATTATAATAAAGGGGACAGTCCAACAAGACATAACAATTGTAAATATTTATGCACCCAAAAAGGGAGCACCCAAATATATCAGTTAATAACAAACATAAGGGAACTAATCAATAATAATACACTAGTAGGAGACTTTAACACCCCACTTACATCAATTGCCAGATCCATCTAAACAGAAAAATCAGTAAGGAAACAATGGCTTTGAATGACACACTGGACCAGATGGATCTAACAGATATATTCAGAACATTCTATCCTATGGGTGCCTGGGTGGCTTAGTTGGTTAAGCATCTGACTCTTGGTTTCAGCTCAGGTCTTGATCTCAGGGTTGTGAGTGCAAGCCCCGCATTGGGCTCCATGCTGGACGTGGAGCCTACCTTAAAAAAAAAAAAAAAAATTGCATTTATTATGGTTAATACAGATTGAAAATGCCATCTTAAAACAGCAGAATACACATTATTTTCAAGTGCACATGGAACATTCTCCAGAATAGATCACATATTGGGCCACAAAAACAAGCCTCAACAAATTCTGAAAGATCAAAGTCCTACCATGCATCTTTTCTGACCATAACACTACCACAAGAAAAAATCTGGAAAGATCACAAACACATGGAGGTTAAAGTGCTACAAAATAATGAATGTGTCAACCAGGAAATCAAAGAAGAAATAAAAAATACATGGAAACAAATAAAAAAGAAAACAATGGTTCAAAACCTTTAAGACAGCAGAAGCAGTTCTAAGAGGAAATTTTAAAGCAATATAGGTCTACCTTGAAAAGCAAGAAAAATCTCAAACAACCTAACCCTAATGCCTAAAGAAGTTAGAAAAAGAACAACAAATAAAACCTAAAACCAGCAGAAGGAAGTAAATAATAAGGAACAGAGCAGAAATAAATGCTATAGAAACTAAAAAACCAATAGAACAGATCAATGAAACCAGGAGATAGTTCTCGGGGCAGGGGGGGATGGGGAGGAAAAATCAGTAAAATTGAAAAACCTCTAGCCAGACTTATCAAGGAAAAAAAAAAAGCCCAAATAAAATCACGAATGAGAGAGGAGAGAACACCACAGAAATACAAACAATAAGCATTATGGAAAACTAAATGCCAACAAACTTGCTTTCCTTAGTTCTATGTTTTAAAAATCCTATACTTGATATTTTGTTATAGGGGTGAAAATTTTTTAATGATTTATAAAAGTGATATGTGTATTTATATAATAAAATGTCCAGATTTGGAACAGCAACATCTCATATAGTTTACTAAAAAACCTGAGAATATTACCATGTCAACCATATTGTGATTTTTAAAAATACTTCAGCAATTTATTCTCTCTGAAATAGTCACAAAAGAACACAGACTCAGTAATATATATCAAAAGGTCTAAATCCTATTAAGGCCTTGGGAAGTTAATTCAATCTGTATGAACTATAATAAATGCAAAATGCAAAAAATACCTATTTTATTATAGAGATTAAGGAAATTTTGAATTTATCTTGTTGATGTGTTTTGTATAAGCTTAGAAAAATCTAAATGATAAGAAATTTCTTCCACCTCCTCCCCTCCATATTTTACAATTTTATTCCATGAGGATAAGCCATGGCTTTCTTATGTCTTCCTGTTTTCAGAACCTAACACACACATATAAAGTGTATACTCTAATTAACAACCAGAAGTATTGTACTATGTTGTTAAATTTGTTTAAAATTAGTTTGCCAGTAATTCAACTGTGATAAGAATTGTTGGCTAGAAATTAAAATTATTTTATGCCTTAAAAGTTGTAGGTGATGGTCTGTTAAGTTTATCAGCCCTTATGATGCTTAGGGGATATTGTAGTAGATATAATGGAAACTTTCTTTTTAGAAGTTGGTGATTTTTGTATATTTAAGGTAGTTTTACCTGCCGAGAAAGCAGTTATTTCTTCAAAAGGAACTTTCTCTAATAATTTTTATGACTTCATAATTTTTTTGTGTGTAGAAGTCCTTATGATAAATTTCCTTAAAGGATTTTAGTGAAAAAATCAGGCACCAGTAGATGGCAGTGAAAAATAAGCAGAGACATAGAAGATATTTCATTACTCCTAGAAAATGCTGTTTCTTCCTCAGTAGTGAGTGAGAATTTACACAGCCTCATTTGCCTTTGTTTCACACTATAAAGATCCTGAATATCAGTCACATACATTTGACTGTAAGAAACTGCAAATAAACTAACACAGGATTTTGAATTCCAAAGTTTATAATCTAGTATAGCAAATGAGACAAAGAAATAATCAAATGAGTGAATGATATGAAAGGATAAATTCAAGAAAGTCTTGGCAGGGGGAGTTAAGATGGCAGAGGAGTAGGGGACACTAATTTCGTCTGGTCCCTGGAATTCAGTTAAATAGTTATCAAAATCATTCTCAACACCTGTGAAATCAACCTGAGATCTGAGAAAAGAATTGCTACAATGCTACAAATAGAAAAGTGACCACTTTGCAAGGTAGGAGGTGAGGAGAAGTGAATCTAAGGTGATATATTGGAAGACAAATTGTGAGGGAAGAGAGCCTCCATAAGCCAGCTACTGGAAGGTGATGTAAGCAGCAAAGTGCAAAATTGGAACTTTAGAAGTTGGCTCTGGTGAGGGATGTCCCTGCCCGAAAAGTGCTCAGTGGTGAAGCCAGGCAGAATCCCAGGTGAGACGGCATGGTCTTAGGATCCCTGGGGTCACAAAAAGAATGAGGGTGTCTGAGTATGGCAGAGTTCCCAAGGACCAGAGCAGGAAAGGTGGCTGCAAACAGCCTGTCTAGGTGTCAGCTTCCTGCTTGGTGTTGCTATAAACCCCAAACAGCTGCACAGTGTGGCAACCACCCTCCAAGCAGGGGCCCAGCAAAAGACAGAAGCATGATGAGACCCCCCTCCCTCCTATGGGAGGAACAGCGTGGGTCCACACCAGAGGAGTCTGTAAAGTTTGGAGACTCAAAATGGCGTCACATGCCTGAGATAAAAATGCTTCGTTAGGGCGCCTGGGTGGCTCAGTTGGTTAAGCGACTGTCTTTGGCTCAGGTCATGATCCCGGAGTCCTGGGATCAAGTCCCACATCAGGCTCCCAGCTCAGCGGGGAGCCTGCTTCTCCCTCTGACCTTCTCCCCTCTCATGCTGTTTCTCTCTCTCTCTCAAATAAATAAATAAAATCTTTAAAAAAAAAATGCTTGGTCATAGGCTGGGTGAACACAGAGTGCAGACAGAAACCAGGGAGACAAGAATGATTACTTTTCTATGAGGGCACACTGAAGAGTGGGGGACAAAAACTTTCAGCTCCAGGGCTAGAGATTGGGGCATCACCATTTTCATCCTCCCCATCAGTGCTGAAATCTTTCAGGGAGCAAAACAGTGCCACATAGTGCAATCTGGAGCAGCTTACACTGAGCCTGGCCCCCTGGCAAGGGGCGGGGGGTACAATTCCACCCAGGGCTAAGACACCTGAGAATCAGCACAACAGGTCCCTCCCCCAGAAGACCAGCAGGAATATCCGGCTAATACCAAGTTTACTGATCATAGAGAACTGCAAAACTTCAGCTCTTGGAGAGTTTACAGCATTCGTTGTTTTTTTTATTCTTTAGTCTTTCAGGTTTTTTTTTCTTTTCAGCTATTTTCTTATTCTATCAATTCTACTTTTAAGTCTTTTTTAATTTTTATTTTTACATTTACTTTACATTTATATATATTTACATTTTTTTGCTTCCTTTCGCTGTATTCAATTTTATTTTGTATATGTATATATATACAAAATATGTATATTATATATATAATATATATAATATATATTATATATATCACTATATCAATAAAATATATATCAATATATTATATATATCAATAAAAATATGTGTGTATATATATATATATATATATATATATATATATACACACACACACACACATACAAGTTTTTCTTTCTTATTTTAGGATCTAGTTTCTTCTAATAGACCAAAATACACCCAGGATCGTTTATTGTTCTGTTCTACTTGTGTTTTTTTTCTCTCTCTCTCTCTCTTTTTATTTCTGTTTTCTTCTGATTTGTTTTGTTTGTATATTTCTGGTGTTGTTGCTATTTTTGTATTTTCTCTCTCTTTCATCTATTCTTTTCTGGACATAATGATGAGACTGAGAAACTCACCCCAAAAGAAAGAGCAGGAGGCAGTCACTCACTGCCAGGGATTTAATCAATATGGATATAAGATGTTGTGACTAGAATTCAAAACAACGATTATAAAGATACTAGCTGGGCTTGGAAAAAGCATAGGAGACCTAGAGAATCCCTTACTGTAGAAATAAAAGAAATAAAATCTAATCAGGCTGAAATAAAAAAGGCTATTACTGAGATGCAGTCAAAAAATGGAGGCTCTAACTACGAGGATAAATGAGGCAGAAGAGAGAATCAGTGATATAGAAGACAAAAATGATGGATAATAAGGAAGCTGAGAAAAAGAGAAAAACTACTGGATCACAAAGGGAGGATTTGAGAAATCAGCGATAACATAAAGTGAAATAATATTAGAATAATAGGGGTCCCAGAGTAATGGGGGGAGGAACAGAAGGCATATTTGAACAAACTGTAGTGGAGAACTTCCCTAATCTGGGGAAGGAAACAGGCATTCAAGTCGAGGAGGTTCAGAGAAAGCCCTCAAAATCAATAAAAATAGGTCAACACTTTGACATATAATAGTGAAACTTGCAAATCTCAGAGACAAAGAGAAAATCCTGAAAGCAGCTCAGAATAAGGGGTCCTTAACCTACAAGGGTAGAAACATAAGGCTGGCAGCAGACCTGTCCACAGAAATCTGGCAGGCTACAAAGGACTGGCATGATATATTCAATGTGCTAAATGAGAAAAATATGTAGCCAAGAATACTTTATCCAGCAAGGCTGTCATTCAGAATAGAAGGAGAATTAAAAAGGTTCCAGGACAAACAGAAAATAAAGAATTGGTGATCACTAAACCAGCCCTGCAAGAAATATTAAAGGGGATCCTTTGAGAGAAGAGAGAGCCCAAAAGTAACAAAGACCAGAAAGGAACAGAGACAGTATACAGAAACAGTGACTTTACAGGTAATACAATGGCATTAAATTAATATCTTTCAATAATTACTCTGAATGTAAATGGACTAAGTACTCCAATGAAAAGACACAGGGTATCAGATTAGACAAAAAAAAACAAGACCCTTGCTATCTGCAAGAGAGTCATTAGACCCAAAGACACCACCAGATTGAAAGTGGGCGGGGAGCCATTTATCATGCTAATAGACATCAAAAGAAAACTGGGGTAACAATCCTTATATCTGACAAACTATATTTTAAACCAAAGACCGTAATAAGAGACGAAGAAGGACACTATATCCTAATAAAAGGGTCTATCCAACAAGAAGCTCTAACAATTGCAAATATTTGTGCCCCTAACATGCGAGCAGCCAATTATATAAACCAATTAATAACAAAATTAAACACTTTGATAATAATACAATAATAGTACGGGACTTTAACACCCCACTCACAGCAATGGACAGATCATCTAAGCAGAAGATCAACAAGGAAACAAGAGCTTTGAATGACACACTGGACCAGGTGGACTTCACTGATATATTCAGAGCATTTCATCCTAAAGCAACAGAATACACATTCTTCTTGAGCGCACATGGAACATTCTCCAGAATAGATCACATACTGGGCCACAAATCAGGTCTCAACTGGTACCAAAAGCCTGGGGTTTTCCCTGCATATTTTTAGACCACAGGGTTTTAAAAACTTGAACTCAATCACACAAGAAAATTTGAAAGGAACACAAATACATGGAGGTTAAAGAGCATCCTATTAAAGAATGAATGGGCCAAACAGGAAATTAAAGAAGAATTTTAAAAATTCATGGAAACAAATGGAAATGAAAACGTAACAATTCAGAACCTTTGGATGCAGCAAAGGCAGTCCTAAGAGGGAAGTATATAGCAATACAGGCCTTTCTCAAGAAAAGTCTCAAATATACAACCTTACACTTAAAGGAGCTGGAGAAAGAAGGGCAAATAAAGCCTAAATCCAGCAGGAGAAGAGAAATAATAAAGATTAGAACAGAAATCAATGAAATAGAAACCAAAAGAACAGTAGAACAGATCAACAAAACCAGGAGCTGGTTCTTTGAAAGAATAAGATTGATAAACCCCTGGCCAGACTTATCAAAAAGAAAAGAGAAAGGACCCAAATAAATAAAATCATAAATGAAAGAGAAGGGATCACAACCAACACTGAAGAAATACAAACAATTATAAGAACATATTATGAGCAACTAGATGCCAGCAAATTAGGCAATCTGGAAGAAATGGATGCATTTCCAGAAACATGTAAACTATCAAAACTGAAACAGGAAGAAATAGAAAACCTGAACAGACCCATAACCAGCCAGGGAATTGAAGCAGTAATCAATCTCCCAACAAACAAGACTCCAGGACCAGATGGCTTCCCAGTGGAATTCTACCAAACATTTAAAGAATTAATACCTATTCTTCTGAAGCTGTTTCAAAAAAGAGAAATGCAAGGAAAACTTCCAAACTCATTCTATGTGGCCATTACCTTGTTCCCAAAACCAGACAAAGACCCCACCAAAAAAGGAGAATTACAAACCAACATCCCTGATGAACATGGATGGCAAAATTCTCACCAAGATACTAGCCAATAGGATCCAACAGTACATTAAAAGGATTATTCACCATGACCGAGTGGGATTTATTCTTAGGCTGCAAGGGTGGTTCAACATCTGCAAATCGATCAATGTGATACACCACATTAATAAAAGAAAGGACAAGAACCATATGATCCTCTCAATAGATGCAGAAAAAGCATTTGACAAAGTACAGCATCCTTTCTTGATTAAAACTCTGCACAGTGTAGGGATAGAGGGAAGATACCTCAATATCATAAAAGCCATATGTGAAAAACTCATGGCAAATATCATCCTTGATGGGGAAAAACTGAGAGCCTCTCCCCTAAAGTCAGGAACATGATAGGGATGTCCACTCTCACCACTATCATTCAACATAGTACTGGAGGTCCTAGCCTCAACAATCAGACAACAAAAAGAAATAAAAGGCATCGAAATCAGCGAAGAAGTCAAACTTTCGTTCTTCACGGATAACATGATACTCTATGTTGAAACCCAAATACTCCACCCAAAAATTGCTAGAACTCATACAGGAATTCAGCAACATGGCAGGATATAAAATCAATGCACAGAAGTCAGTTGTATTGCTATACACTAACCGCAAGACAGAAGAAAGAGAAATTCCGTTTACAATGGCACCAAAAACCATAAGATACCTAAGAGTAAACCTAACCAAAGAGGTAAAGGATCTATACTCTGAATACTATAGAACACTTATGAAAGAAATTGAGGTAGACACAAAGAAATGGAAAAACATTCCATGTTCATGGATCAGAAGAACAAATATTGTTAAAATGTCTATGCTACCCAAAGCTATCTACACATTCAGTGCAATCCCTATCAAAATACCAACCACTTTTTTCAAAGAAATGGAACAAATAATCCTAAAACTTGTATGGAACCAGAAAAGACCCCGAATAGCCGGAGGAATGTTGAAAAAGAAAACCAAAGCTGGTGGCATCACAATTCCGGATTTCAAGGTGTATTACAAAGTTGTAATCATCAAGACAGTATGGTACTGGCACAAAAACAGACACATAGATCAGTGGAACAGAATAGAGAACCCAGAAATGTACCCTTACCTCTATGGTCAACTCATCTTCAACAAAGCAGGAAAGAATATCCAATGGAAAAAAGACAGTCTCTTCAACAAATGGTATTGAGAAAATTGAACAGCCACATGCAGAAGAATGAAACTGGACCATTTTTTTACACCATACACAAAGATAAACTCCAAATGGATGTAAGACCTACATGTGAGACAGGAATCCATCAAAATCCTAGAAAAGAACACAGGCAGCAACCTCTGTGACCTCTGCCGCAGCAACTTCTTGCTAGACATGTCTCCAAAGACAAGGGAAACAAAAGCAAAAATGAACTATTGGGACTTCATTAAGACAAAAAGCTTTTGCACAGCGAAGGAAACAGTCGACAAAACTAAAAGACAACCTACGGAATGGGAAAAGATATTTGCAAATGTCTTGCCAGATAAAGGGCTAATATCCAAAATCTATAAAGAATTTATCAATCTCAACACTCAAAAACAAATAATCTGGTCAAGAAATGAGCAGAAGACATGAACAGACATTTCTCCAAAGAAGACATCCAAATACCAACAGACACATAAAAAAATGCTCCACATCACTTGGCACCAGGGAAATATAAATCAAAACAACAATGAGATTCCACCTCACACAAGTCAGAATGGCTAAAATTAACAAGTCAGGAAACAACAGGTGTTAGCATGGATGTGGAGAAAGGGGAACCCTCTTACACTATTGGTGGGAATGCAAACTGGTACAGCCACTCTGAAAAATAGTATGGAGATTCCTCCAAAAGTTAAAAATAGAGCCACCCTATGACCCAGCAATTGCACTACCAGGTATGTATCCAAGGGAGATAAACATAGTGATTCGAAGGGGCACCTGCACCCCAATGTTCATAGCAGCAATGTCCATTACTTCATCTCTCTGTATCCTGATCAACTCATATACTAAATGGCAAAAACATCTCTTCCACCTGCTTCATCAGGTAGTCCTGTAGATAAAATGAGATAATGTGTTTTTTAAGAAAAACATACATACACAAGCAACAAAAATCAAGAATGTCAGGATTTTGCAGGACAAATGACATGGTTTCTTAATGAAAAAAAAATGGCAAGAATAAAGAAGAGGAAAGGGTAACTTATAGGTTAAAAGAAAAATAAGGGGTGCCTGGGTGGCTCAGTCGTTAAGCGTCTGCCTTTGGCTCAGGTCATGATCCCAGGGTCCTGGGATGGAGTCCTGCATCAGGCTCTCTGCTCAGCGGGAAGCCTGCTTCTCCCTCTCCCACTCCCCCTGCTTGTGTTCCCTCTCTCACTGTGGATCTCTCTATCAAATAAATAAATAAAATCTTTAAAAAAGATTGTGTGGACTTTATGTGGATTTTGACTTGAAGAAACAGACCCTGCAAAAAATTTATTGAATATTTGAGCATATTTAGAACACTGACTGATATCTGATATTGACCAAGTATTATTTGGGGAGGGGGAATAATGGTGTTCAGGTGTGCTAATAATATTTACAAAATAGCAATGTCTGGAATTTGCTTTAAAATAATCCCTGACCAAGATGTTGGGGGAAGGTGGGGTAGGAGGAGGGAAAATACAATAATCCAGGGGCTGGAGGTGGTTGTTAAATGAAACGAGATTGACTGTATCTTCCTGGAGCTGAATAATGGATAAATAGAGGTTGGCTATACAATACTACTTTTTCCATTTGAAAATTTCCATTATAAAATTTAAGAACTAGGTTTAGTTTTTCAAAAGGCAAAATGTTGTCTTTATAACTAAAATATTATTGAAATTTCATGCAGAACTCCAAATGACAAATTTATAATCATCTGTTTGCCAGATAAATCAGTGTGTTAGGAGAGGTAGCAAAATTACAGGATAAAAATTGTTGGCACTAAGTAGGACTACTTTGGAAGAGAATAGGTGCAATTCATTTTCTTTTCATTTCTCCCTCCCAACTTGGAACCTGAGAGCCACTTCACTATTTAGAGCCTATGTAATTGGCTCAAGCTATCAGAATGCCTGAAAATTATGATCCTGTTTCCTACTCAGGGCATAAGACTGAATTCTCAAACAGAATTAACTAGAGATTGTCTGGTCAGCCCAGACTAACAGAACTGAAGCCTCTTTATACACAGAGGTTCACCATTTTCTGCAAGGGAGATCTAACTGAATCTGCCTGATAGGGCAGATACACCATCTTCCTAAAACCACCTTTCCTCCTGTTCCCAAAGGACATTCCTTTGGCTGGCAGCACCTACCCCTTGTCCTTGATAGATATACCACAACTTCAAAGAGCCAACCATCAGTGGTTGCTCCTTCTAGGGGTAACTTTTCCTGACCTAAATCACTGTTTCCTGTCCTGGATCATCTCTACAGCTCATCAGTTCAGTGTTACTAGTGAAGTACTGCTCTTATTTAAAAACTTGTATTCCTAAGAAACGGGACTTTCCTTTAAAATAGCTCTTTAAGAGAGTTTTGTGCATTGTACATCATCTCAGATGATTCATTTGAACAATATTGCTCATTTAAGAAACATGGTATATCAGAAGACATACCAGAGAGGCAGAAAAACAGAAAGAGTCTCTTAATCTCAGGAAACAAACTGAGGGTTGCTGGAGCAGAGGGGGGTGGGGGGAATGAGGTGGCTGGGTGATGGACATTGGGGAGGGTATGTGTTGTGGTGAACACTGTGTATTGTGTAAGACTGATGAGTCACAGACCTGTACTCCTGAAACAAATAATACATTTTATGTTAATAATAAAAAATAAAAATTTAAAAAATAAAAAATAAAAATTTGACCCCCCCCCAAAAAAAAAGAAAAATGGTCTATCTAAGACACTATAGATACTACAGTATATAGTTGGGTAATTAATGCGTGAAATGGACTGACATAGATTCTAGTCTGGAATATACATGCCCTTGCCCCTTTAACTCCTTCCTTCTGTGTTCTAAGGCAGAGCACAGACTTTCTTCTGGCTTCAAATGTGCTTCCATAGTCCTTGGAGTGCACCGTCTTCCTTACCCTCTCCCTGTGTTATTGAGTAGAGCCTATCATTCCTCTTGATACCTGAATTCAGTCCTCCAAGAAACTAGACGCAACTCTCAAGATTTCTTTCATATCCCACCATGAGGTACAGATGCACCTATACACACTGGGCCCAGAAACAATCTTAGGTAAGCCACAGTGCCCCAAGTTGGAGGCACAAACTCAGTCCTAGTAAGTTTAACAGCTATCAAGGAAGAAACTTCTCTGTTCTGAGAGGAGAAAATTGAGAAGGATTCAAACACCTAAATGTTTGCTGTAATATTGTTTTCAGATTTCACAACAGTCTATGAATAATTATTTTTAGAGACAATGAAGAGAAAGAGCCACTCAAATCAGGAAATGAGAGCTCCAATGGAAATAGGAATGAAAGTGTCAGAATGAGTAGTCACTCTGCAATAGGACTAGTGGTTTGGAGGAATTAGTAATAGTGGTAATTTGATAATGATCACCTGTCTCATTTTGCAATACAAAATATAAACTGGGATGGTAGCCAATGCACATGGTAAAGTTCAAGTCAAAAGAGAATTATCTTAAAAAAAATCTCTTATTCATTGAAAAAATATTGGCTGTGACCAGCTAGAGAATATATTCACCTAAGCACCAGCCTTAGCCTAACCCCTAAGTATTTCTACAACTGGGAATCCTTCTAAATCAGTCACATCCCCACCGGCCACATGAACACTAGAGGGGATGATTCATAGTTATGGGTGTTACCACCACTTTTCATATTAAGTCAAGCTTCAGCAAGGGACCCCCATCACCCAGTAGTCACTGGGGTCTCTGCTTCTTAAGGGCTCTAGAAATTGTGCAAGGAAATCGTGTAGGCATACTTTATCTACAATTTACGTGGTGTTTGACTTCTGAATAGTGTACAAGTTCTGCTGTTCAAGAAGTTCAGAAAACTTATAAACTACTACTACTGAACAGTCCATGAGTCAGGACAAAAATGTGCTAGCAAAGCCATAGACTAGGTCTAGGCCTTTCTATGCAAGACCACTACTGAAGGCTTACATGCGTAGTCATGAGCAGTTACAACTTCAACTGGAAAAAAAAATTAATTTAGTCAAAATAGGTATAGGAATAAAGATGTAGTCATATAATATATTTAACAGGCAAACAATGTTTTGGAAATTAGATGCCTCCAAATTGAAGTAATGATTAGTAGAAAACTAAGATATACAATTTCAATATAATCTCAGAAATAAGTAACAAATTTTTTAAAGAGTAACTATTTGAGAAAAAAGAAAACTAAAAATAAGAATGGATAACTAAGAAGTATTAAAAGTTGAAAAATATCTAGAAAGTAAGGATGGAGACTTGAAATACTGTCTCAGAATGAGAAATGTTAGCAATGAATAGTAGTAATAAGTCCTCCCATAAGTATTGGTCTTATCTGTGTTCTTTAGTCTTAGAGGAGAACAAAACTCAGCAAGCTGCCCCCACGCACCAGGGACCTCTATTTATCTCAGGGGAAAGCCAGGTAACTTCCTTCCTGGGACAATGAATGGTAGACTATTTAGAAGTCTTCCAGAATGGGCTTTCAAGTTGTGGGACTTTATGATCTCTTACAGTTAGTGATTATTTTTCTCACTGTACCCAGAGATGAGAACTACAGTCAACTATTTCAGACTTAGAGAAGTATCTCTGGATTCTCTGCGAGAATATCAAGTGTATCTAAGTTTTAACTTGGAAGGAGGGAGGGAGGTTTCAAGTTTATAAAGTGTCTTCCTTAGAACTCTTGATTCCTTTTAGTTTTTTAAAACAGTGACAAAATACACATAACATAAAATTTACTATCTTGATTATTCTTAAGTGTACATATCAGTAGTGTCAAGTGTATTCACATGGTTGTGTAACCAATCTCCAGAACTTTTTCATCTTGCAAAACCAAAACTCTATACCCATTAAACAACAACTCCCCATTTTCCCCTGCCCCAAGCCCCTGACAACCACCATGTTACTTTCGTGTCTATAAACTTGCCACATTAGTGTCTCATATAAATGGAATAATACAGGATTTGTGTTTTTGTAACTAGCTCATTTTACTTAGCATGATATCCTCAAGGTTCATCCATATTGCAGCATGTGTCAGAGTTTTCTTCCTTTTTAAGGCTAAATAATATTCAATTGTGTGTATATACCTCATTTTGTTTTTCCTTTTATCCATTAAGGGACACTCGGATTGCTTCTACCTTTTGGCTATTGTCAATAATGCTGCTATAAACATGGCCGTACAAATATCTCTGACACCCTGCTTTCGATTTTTTTGGATATATACCTAGAGTTGGAATTGCTGGATCATATGGTAATTCTGGTTTTAATTTTTTGAGGAATCCCATAATGTTTTCCACAGTAGCTGCATGATTTTACATTCCCACCACAAGCATTCCAATTTCTGTAAATCCTCACCTACCTTTGCTATTTTCTGTTTCATAGTAGCTACCTTAATGAGTGTGAGGTGATACCCTGTAGTTTTGATTTGCACATTTACAGTTTTTTAATTATTACTTTTTCCATATCAATATATTTTACGGGAAGTTGCCTCATTTATATGTTCACACCTTCTTCATGGTATTGTTCCGCTTGGATGAGTTTTTCATCCTTCACCTCATCCTTTAAATCCAAACTCCATCTTCCTTTGTGAAGTCTTTACTGATGTCTTTATTCCCTATCAATTTCTGAATTTCTAAAAATATCTCACTCTCTACCACATAACTTTGTATTTGTTTATAAGAAAGCATTAGCTTTTATCCAGCCCTGTATTAGTCTCCAATTATCCTATATGTTGTCTTCCAAAGTAGATTGCTAGGTCTTCAAGAGCGAAAGAAATTTGTTTTGTACTTATAACCTTCAAGAGCCACTGAAATACTTTAGGGTGCTAAATACTTGGTAGCTTATTTACTTAGTTTGCATAACTTTCTGCATGTGAAATATGAGAAGTTTGCAAAGTAAATATTTTGGACTTACACAACTGAGCAATATTTCGATGTATTTAAATCTGCTATATAAAATGCCAAAAGTAAAACCATTATCTAATGAAACAATTTTCCCTTTTCTTAAATTACGATAGTAATAATCACACTTTCCAGCACCAAATATCAAATAACCTTAGTTGCTTAATATATCAGTTACACTGTCTGCTAATATGATTTGTTTGTTGACATTGCCTTTGCTTATTTTCTATCTTACTTTTTCCAAGTAACCATATTTCTCTCCTCCTGTCTCTTTCTACCTTTGTTCATTATTCTAGTATTTAAACAAGTAAATATTTTTAGCATTCTTTGGGATAAAATATACACTGTATAAATCCAGTGGATAAATACCCACACACAGATCTACCCTCCATGAAATGTGTTCTCTCAGAAGTAGGCCCATTCATCCGTTATGGGATTAAGCCATAAAAACTGAATCCAAGCAGTAATTCTCCGATTAAAGAAACTCCAGAGACTAGTTTTCAGTCCTTCTGAATCATAACTTTTTGGCAACAAAAGCTGGCATGCCATGGTGTGAATAAGCCTTAACATAAAAACTCCTCACCCAGCCTCCAGAGATAGAATTTCAGGGAGAAATGTGTTCAGGTGGCCATTTATACACAATATTTTTCAATACTATTTTGACCAAGTTAGTATCAAATGGGTTGCAATCCAGTGAAATTTTAAAAACACATGCACATCCTGAATGTTCAGCCCAGCTAGAAGCTAATATGTGTCCTGACACTAAGCTGGGGAAAACAGATTTGTCCATATGTCCATACCTGTTAGCAGAATACTGGCCAAACCTGCTTTAACTCCATGTCTTGTATTCAAGACATTCTTCAAGCTGGCCTCCTCAAGGAAATTTTTCTTGACAAGGAAAACCTGGCACCAATAATGTCTACAGTTGACTCTTAAACAATGAAGGGGCCTACAGACACCAACCACCGCCCCCCCCTACAGTCAGAAAAACCTATGAATAACTTTTGGCTCCCCCCAAAACTTAACTACTAATAGCCTACTGTTGACTAGATAAACAGTCGTTTAACAGATTTTGTCTATTATGTGTATTAATATACTGTATTCTTACAATAAAGTAAGCTAGAGAAAAGAAAATGTTATTAAGAAAATCAAAAGGAAAATATATTTACAGTGCTGTACTTTATTTATTGAAAAAAAAAACCCCACATGTAAGTGGACCCATGCAGTTCAAACCCATGTTGTTCAAGAATCAACTATATTTTGCTCTTCCTCTCATTTCTTTTCTGCTTAATAAATTAGCATACAGACATACAAACTGTACACAGTGTTTCAAGACACTCCAATGTAATACATACAGGACAATTTAAAAACAGGAATTTAATCATTATAATATGCAATAAGATTTCTAGTTAGAATTTTTAATATCACATTTTAATTGATTGCAACATGGGTATAAAATAGATATTTAAAAGCCAAAAGTGCATTTCAACAGTGAATGTTTAAAGTGGTTTTAAATTATATTTTGCACTTGCAAAGTGTTAAAGATCTGAATTTTTAATTAAACTCTTAAATGATATTCTAAAGAGTCAGAAAATTGGATTCAAACATTTACCTTGTATGTTTAGGCCTGTTTGTCTGTTTCCCTGCCCCAGAACTGTATCTTGTTCACTTTTGATCACATGAGCTCAGCATTCAATATTTATTTGGAGAATAAATGAATAAAAGAAAAATAGATGTAGAAGTCCATTTATAAGCAATCTTCACAAATGTATATAAATCATCAATGAAAAATTGTTCTTTAAATTCTGCTGTAATCTTTCACAGTTTTCCTTAGAATTACATGCAGCAACTGAAATATATTTTTTACTGAACTAACTAAAATTACAGTAGTGTGCTTGGTTATCTTTGTAAGGGAGTTCGGGAGTGTGGAACAGGATAATATTTTGAAGTCCAAAAATAACGGAAAGGACCTATTCAATCTTTTTTCCCAAAAAACTTTTCATTAGAGCTGTTACCAACCCTGGTAGAATTGATTGGTAGTTTCCTGTTTGGTCCTTCAAGTTAATATTCAAAGAAGTCCCATCCAATGGATTTATTGTCTCAATCTATCTCATTTTTTGAAAGAACAACTCATTGCATCCCACAAATTATAGACCTATTGGCTTGTAGTGGTCCGTTTAAAATGCATCCCAGTTTCTTTCTTGATAAATTGCATGCCTGTAATTTCAAAATGCGTAGATGTTATGTTCAACTCTTCCCCTAAGGGAACACTGTGATCCTTTTTGTCATCTTTCCTTCGGTCTGCCTGAATAGAAATCATATGATCTAGCCACATGAGTTCAACATAAACCCCTATTGTTCAACAAAAATTCATTGAGCACTTAAAAGGTACTAGGCTTTGTTCTATGCATTTAAGGTAGTAAATTAGAGTTCTTGACCTCGTGAGGATTTGATTTTAGCAGGGAAAGATAGAAAATAAACTCCTAACAAAGGTAAATATTACACTATGTTAGAAAGAGATATGTTATAGAGGAAAACGCAGATTAGGATAAGAGGAATCAAGAGAGCGGTGGCAACAGCAGGAGAGTTGCAGTATTAAATAGCGTAGGCAGGGTAGGTCTCATGGAGAAGATGACGTTGATGGAGGTGAAAAACATAGCCACAAGGATATCTGCTGGTAGAACATATTCGTAGTGAGGATAGCTAGAGCAGAGGCTCCAATGCACGCTTGACAAGTTCAAGGAAGAGTAGAGGCTACTATGGCCAGAGTGGAGGAGTAACCTAGTGGGAGAGTGATAGAGGTTGAGGAGAAACAGAATAAGAAGCCAGATCATAGAGGGCTTTGTGGATCATTGTAAGCACTTTCACTTTTACTCAAAGTGAAACTGTCAAATTTTAGAACCAAAGAGAAGATCCTAAAACTTTCTGGAGAAGAAACACACACACACACACACACACACACACACACACAGTTACAGGAGAACAAGATTCAGACTGTAATAAGAACTCTGGATATGTTGGAAGACTGTGGAAGGAAGCCTTCCAAGTTCTGAGGAAAAAATAAAATTCTAAAATTCTACACACACCTACCGGGCACAAATAGCAAGCAGACAATGAAGATATTTTTCCTTAGGTGGTTAGTGGACAGTATACCTCCACTAAATGAAGACATAAACAAAAAATACATAAAATCCAGGAAACAATGGCTCCAACCCAACAGAGCAATGAAGCAAAATCACAAGACAATAGCTGAGCAAGAAGACTAAAAATGATCCAGGTCAAATTGGAGCTACAAAGAGAAGACCTGGGAAAGAAGTCTCTTAGGAGGAAGGAGGAAGTGCTGGGGCACATCTATATCTCTGGGCTTGAGAAAAACTTGAGTACATAGGAAACAAATGTGGAGTATAGAACTGAAGAATGCATTCAGACTCTTCTTTGAGTGACCAGTCAACAACTTGGCTTTTCAGTGGGCTATGTTCTTTATAAAACAGATTTCTCATAAAAATACAAATACTGTCATTGATTTTTCAGCTTAACAATATAAAATATACACTGACCCAGATAAAGAGAAGGGTACGAGCACTAATATCCTTATCTTTCAGAGAGAGAAGAGAATTTGTAGTTCAGGGATTGCAAAGTCAGGTAGCTAAATAGGCAAAATAAATGAGGGCAGTTAGCACCTGCTCTATCTAAATGGGGCAGCAGTTTCTCAGCTCCAAAAGACTGTGGTCATGAAGAAACAGAGACCCAGATGTTCCCATTTACCAAGTAAGGCCAGAATCCAGATTCTTATGAAAAATGGACCTTGGTGCCTTGGTGAAGTCTCTCAATTTCTGGCACTAGATGTCACCTTCACAATTTTGGTCATACACGTCTTTTTCTTTATTGAATTACTTTATCATTTAAATTACTTTTTATTCCCCTTTTAATTTTTAAAATTGTAGTATATCTTAAGTATATAGCAAAATTCATTATTTTTGATGTATAGTTCTGAGTTTTGATAAATACATGCTGCCATATAACCTCCACCACAATCAAGATACAGAACCATTTCATCGTCTGCCAATATTCCCTGATGCCCCTTATAGGTATCCCATCCCCAAACCCTAGCTCCTGGCAACCACTGATCTATTTACTCACCCCTATATAATTGTGGTGTATGATACATATAATACTTAACATCATAAATGGAATTACAAGTATAACCTTTTGAGTCTATCTTTTTTTCACTGACAATAATGCATTTGAGAGTCATTCCTATTGGTGTGTATCAGTAGTTCTTTCCTTTTTATTGTTGAGTAGTATTTCGTGAAAAGCAAGTAAATGGATTTGTTTATCCATTTACCAACTGAAATGCATATGGGCTATTTCCATTTTTTTTTTTGGCAACTATGAATAAAGCAGCTCAAGACATTTAAAAAAATATTTCAAATGTTGTCAACTACTTTAAAACTTTGAAAAATATTATAAAGGTCAAAAAGTGCAGATCCAGCCTGGGTCTCGAGTTTGTGACATTGCTACAGCAGAAAGCAAAAACAGGTGTTTGAAGGTACTTCCTTGACCAGAGGAGAAGCTGAGCCAGCGACAGCCACAGCTTTAGGACACTGGAGGGCCATCTACTGAAATCACGCTAGGTGATCTGTCTTAAAGCTGCAATGACATTGCAAGTATACTATTTGTGTTTATTTCAGGGCAGGGCGGGGGGGGGGCAGGGTCTAGGGGAAATCATGGAAGCTAACATTCCTTTTCCCCCAGCCGCTCCTAGTTGCCAAGTCTAGAGAGCGGTGGTAAGATTGCAGGAGAAAGGAGAAGGAAGAGAAAAGGCATTAAGTGTGCTAAATCCTCACCTATCATGATGGGAAATCAAATGCCAAGGTCGAAATTAATGTATTTTAAAGCACTATAAGCATGCTAAATCCCTGAGGAAGAACTAAAAAGAATAAAAAAGGTGTCACAACATATACCAAAATTACTTCTGCATTTATCTTCTGCCCAGCAACCCTACTTCTAGAAAATCGACACTGAAGATACACCTCAACAATATGAAAATACATATGCACGAAGTTTTTCACTGCAGCATTATTTGTAATTTCAAAATACTATAAACTACCTAAATGCTCACATCTCAGAGACTGACTTTATAAACTATAGTTTATAAGCTATAGTTTATACTCAGAGCACTAGGTAGCTGGGAAAGTCATTTAAGTTTTTCTTTTTTTTTTAAGAGGAAGATCTGTACAAACTGATATGGGAGTGATTTCTAAGATATATTAAAAAGAGAACAATGCAAAGCTCAAAAGAATATCTGTAGTATGGTACCTTTGTCTAAGAAAGACAAGGAAATAAGAATATACATGTTTATTTATTTTTGCAAAAAGAAACACAAGAATGATAAATGAGAAGGCTACATGGGGTGTGGTAGAATGGGGTAGAAGGGATAGATAGAGGGGAGAAGAAAACTTCTGAAACACACATTTCTGCACTTTTGGAATCATGCTAATGTTCTACATATTAAAAAAATAGAATTGTCAAAGTTGAAATGAAAACCCCTCCAAATTAATGTAAACAAATATAAATGAATCCAACTATATTTCAAATAAACTACATAACCAAGCTGAAGGAGAAGGGAGGACAAATCCTAGGAACTTTTAAAAACTGATTCAACTATATGCCTGCAGTCTAGGCAAATGCAGATAAATCTTGAACTATTTTTTTTAAAGATTTTATTTATTTATTCATGAGAGACAGAGAGAGAGAGAGAGAGAGAGAGAGGCAGAGGGAGAAGCAGGCTCCCAAGGAGCAGGGAACCCGATGTGGGACTCGATCCCAGGACCCTGGGATCATGACCTGAGCCGAAGGCAGACGCTTAACCATCTGAGCCACGCAGACGCCCAATCTTGAACTATGTTTAACTGGTTTGTTTTGGGTAGTGATATGGATGTAGCCGTTCTTAAACAATTCTTTGTATTTTGTAGGAGTGAGCAAATGAATTACCATGTTAATGTTGTTGAGAGACAGGATTCTCACTGTGGAAGAAGGGAAGTTAAAATATGGAATGAGTGAAGTCAAGAAAAAACCCTGTGGGGTTGGACTGGAATTAGGTAGATGGGTGGATAGATAGGCAGATGGATAGATTAGCCTCGTTAGCTAGGGCGGTGTACTGGAGTTCACTCCTACTGACTTATGAGAGCCAATTGTACATTTCTTTCCAGAGACACGTTTAGGGATTTCATAATGGTAGCTTGAAACCATCCCCAGTGGGAATGCTTACACCTTGGAAACTGGCAAATACTAAAGATCAGGGCTTTCCACCCCTCCCTGTCTCTCCCCCATGAGTGAGCTGTTAAATTTCTCCAGTTCGCTAATAAATGATAGAGAAATAGGTTTCCTAGCTCTATCTGTTTAAAAGCCTACAAGCAATTATACTCCAGTGAAAATAAGCACACGTAATGTTCAGGTCTTAGTTTTTAAATATCATTCCCCACTTAGAAAAATGACTAATTTCAGGGCTGCAATAGGAAAGGTGCAAGGTGAGCTTAGAACATCTTTCTGTGACAGAAAGTAAGGACATTCTCAAAAATGTTGAGGATCTTTCCTCATAAGGACACATAAGGTATCTTGAAGGGTCACACTCTGTCCAAATCTGGGGCATCGATATAAGAAGAGTAATGAATTATAATTCACTGAACACATTAGAAATCCATGAGCCAAAACCAAAGATAGAAAGGCGAGGGAGGATGTGCACACAAGAGAGGGAGGAAGGGAAAGAATGAGACGGAGAAGAGGAGGTGGGGGAGGAGGAGATGGGGGAGGAGGAGATGGGGAGGGGGAGGGAAGGAGCGATCTAGCTGGCTCTTACTTACAGTAGAATGCGAACTCATAAATGTAGGAGTAGTGTTCAAGTTATCCTTGACCCTAAACCTAATCTTGCACTAAAAGAGAACAAATGCTCTAAAGGACCTTGTTGGAACAATTGATGAAACTGGAATATAAACTATAAATTAAAATACTGAACCAGTGAATTGGCTATGTGTACTGTGATGATGTAAAAGGATATTCAACTTGCATTTAGAATACACACACTGAAGTATTTAAGGGGATGTATGCCAACTACACTCAAATAGTTCAAAAATTCATTTCTATCTTTTTCAATCTCTATATATGTACAAAAAGGGAGAAAAATGATAAAGAAAATGTAGCAAAATATGAAAGATTGATGCATCTAAAGAAAACGTTAAAAAAAAAAAAATGAAATGGCAGTTCCTGGTAAGTGAGACAGAAGAGGAAAGGACCGGGGGAAAGGATTCCTATTTTTCTGGTTAAGCTTCTTTATACAATTTTATTTTTTAAATGCTTATACAGTTATTACTTCGGTCTTGTTTTTATTTAATTTTATAATTTTTTAAAATTTCTATATGAAGAAGATTCACGCATTGAAAATTTCTGGATTTGCAATCCTGTTATCTTAATGGATTGTTACGTTTAGCTATACATTTTTTTAGTTAAGCTTTTATTTAAATTCCAGTTAACATACAGTGTAATATTAGTTTCAGGTGTACAATTTAATGATGCAACACTTCCATACACCAGCAGACGCTCTTCACAACCAGGGCCCTCCTTCATCCCCATCACCCATTTAGCCCAGTCCCACACACCTCCCCTCTGGTAACCATCAGTTTGTTCTCTATAGTTAAAAGTCTGTTTCTTGGTTTGCCTCTCTTCCCACCCCCCACCATGGTCATTTGTTTTGTTTCTTGAATTCCACATAAGAACTCATATGGTATTTGTCTTACTCTCACTGACTTATTTTGCTTAGCATAATACTCTCCAGCTCCATCCAAGTCATTGTAAATGGCAAGATTTCATTCTTTTTTATGGCTGAAGAATAGTCCATTGTATGTATATATACCACTTCTTCTTTATCCATTCATCCATCGTTGGGCATTTGGGTTCTTTCCACAATTTGGTTATTGTTGATAATGCTGCTATAAACATCAGGGTGCACATGTCCCTTCAAATTACTATTTTTGTATCCTTTGGGCAAATACCTAGTAGTACAATTTCTAGGTCATAGGGTAGTTCTATTTTTAACTTTTTGAGGAATCTCCATACTGTTTTCCAGAGTGCCTGCACCAGTTTGCATTCCCACCAACAGTGCAAAAGAGTTCTCCTTTCTCTGCATCCCCACCAACACCTGTTTCCTGTCTTGTTAATTTTAGCCGTTCTGATGGGTGTGAGGTGATATCTTGTTGTAGTTTTGATTTGTATTTCCCTGATGATGAGTGATGTTGAGCATCTTTTCATGTGTGTTAGCCATCTGTATGTCTCCTTTGGAAAAATGTCTATTCCTATCTTCTGCCCATTTTTTTAACCGGATTATTTGGTTTTTTGGGTGTTGAGTTTGATAAGTACTTTACAGATTTTGGATACTAACCCTTTATCAGAGATGTCATTTGCAAAGATCTTCTCCTGCTCTGTAGGTTGTCTTACTTTTGATGATTATTTCCTTTGCTATGCAGAAGCTTTTTATCTTGATGAAGTCCCAATAGTTCATTTTGGCTTTTGTTTCCCTTGCCTCCAGAGACATATCTAGTAAGAAGCTGCTACAGCTGATGTCAAAGAGGTTACTGGCTGTGTTCTCTAGGATTTTGATGGTTTCCTGTTTTGGATTTAGTTCTTTCACCCATTTTTAATTTATTTTTGTGTATGGTGCAATAAAAGGGTCCAGTTTCTTTCTTTTGCATGTTGCTGTCCATTTTTCCCAGCACCATTTGTTGAAAAGACTTTTTCCCATTGCATATTCTTTCCTGCTTTCTTGAGTATTAATTGACCATATAGTTGTGGCTTCATTTCTGGGTTTTCTATCCTGCTCCATTGATCTCTGTGTCTGATTTTGTGCCAGTACCATACCGTCTTGATGACTACAGCTTTGTAATATAACTTGAAGTCTGGAATCATGATGCCTCCAGGTTTGCTTCTCTTTTTGAAGATTGCTTTGGTTATTTGGGGGCCTTTTGTGGTTCCATCCAAATTTTAGTATTGTTTGTTCTAGCTCTGAAAAATGCTGGTGGTATTTTGATAGGGATTGCATTAAATGCATAGATTGCTTTAGGTAGCATAGACATTTTAACAATATTTGTTCTTCTAATCCATAAGCGTGGAATGTTTTTCCATTTCCTTATGTCATTTCTTTCATCAGTGTTTTATAGTTAGCAGAGTACAGATCTTTGACATCTTTGGTTAGGTTTATTCCTAGGTATCTTAGGGTTTTGGGTACAACTGTAAATGTTATCAATTCTTTGCTTTTTCTTTCTGCTGCTTCATTATTGATTTATAGAAATGCAACAGATTTCTGTACATTGATTTTGTATCCTGTGACTTCACTGAATTTGTGTATCAGTTCTAGCAATTTTTTGGTGGGGTCTTTTGGGTTTTCAACACAGAGTATCATGTGATCTGTGAATAGTGAAAGTGATACTTCTTCCTTGCTGATTTGGATGCTTTTTATCTCTTTTTGTTGTTTGATCGCTGAGGCTAGGACTTCCAGTACTGTGTTAAATAGTAGCAGTGAGATTGGACATCCCTGTCTTGTTCCTGACTGCAGAGGAAGAGCTCTCAGTTTTTCCCCATCAAAGATGATATTAGCTGTGCGTTTTTCATATATGGCCTTTATGACGTTGAGATATGTTCCCTCTAGCCCTACGTTGTTTAGGATTTTTATCATGAATGGATGTTGTACTTTGTCAAGTATTTTTTCTGCAAATATTGAAAGGATCATATGGGGGCACCTGGGTGGCTCAGCTGGTAAAGCATCTGCCTTCAGTTCAAGTCATGATCCCAGGGTCCTGGAATCGAGCCTGCATTGGGCTCACTGCTCAGTGGGGAGCCTGCTTCTCCCTCTCCCCACCCCCTGCTCATATTTCTGTCTGTCTGTCTCTCTCTCTCTCTCTCTCAAATAAATCTTTATTTCAAAAAAGGATAAGATTCTTACCCTTTATTAATGTTGTATATCACATTGATTGATTTTGCAAATATTGAACCCCCCTTACAGCCCAGGAATAAATCCCACTGCATCATGGTGAACGATTCTTTTAATGTACTGTTGGATTTGATTTGCTAGTATTTTATTGAGATTTTTTTCATCCATGTTCATCAGAGATATTGACCTGTAGTTCTCTCTTTTAGTGGAGTATATGTCTGGTTTTGGTATCAGGGTAATGCTGGCCTCATAGAATGAATTTGGAAATTTTCCTTCCACTTCTATTTTTTGGAATAGTTGGAGAACAGTGAGTATTAACTCTTCTTTAAATGTTTGCTAGAATTCACTTGTGATGCCATCTGGCCCTGGACTTTTGTTTGTTGGGAAATTTTTGATTACTGATTCAATTTTTTTGCTGGTTATTGGTCTGTTCAAGTCTTCTATTTATTTCAGTTTTGGTAGTTTATGTTTTGAGGAATTTATCCATTTCTTCCAAGTTGTACAATTTGTTGGCATATAGCTTTTCATAATATTCTGTTATAATTGTATTTCTGTAGTGTTAGTTGTTATTTTTTCTCTCTCATTTGTGATTTATTTGGATCCTTTCTCTTTTCTTTTTGTAAATCTGGCTAGGGGTTTATCAATTTTATTAACTTTTTCAAAGAACTAGCTCCTGCTTTCATTGATCTGTTCTACTGGGGTTTGTTTGTTTGTTTCTATATCATTTATTTCTGCTTTAATCTTTATTATTTCCCTTCTTCTGGCTTTAGGCTTTGTTTGTTCTTTTTCTAGCTTGTTTAGGTACAAGGTTAGGTTGTTTTCTTGAGATTTTTCTTGTTTTTTGAGGTAGGCCTATAGTGCTATAAACTTCCCTCTTAAGACTGCTTTTGCTGCATCTCAAAGGTTTTGGACCATTGTGTTTTTCATTTTCATTTGTTCCTATGTATTTTTTTATTTTTTCTTTGATTTCCTGGTTGACCCATTCATTTTTTAGCAGCATGTTATTTAACCTCCATGTATTTGTGGTCTTTCCAAATTTTTTCTTGTGGTTTACTTTCATAGTGTTGTGGTCAGAAAAATACACATGGTATGATCTCAGTCTTTTTGTACTTGTTGAGGCCTGATTTGTGACCTAGTGTGTGTGTAATTGAAAAGAATGTATATTCTGCTGCCTTAGGATGAAATGTTCTGAATATATCTGTTAAGTCCATCTGGTCCAGTGTGTCATCCAAAGCCATTTTTTCCTTTGGATTTTCTGCTGAGATGATCTGTCCATCACTTTAAGTGGGGTGTTAAAGCCCCCTATTTTTTTGTTATCAATGAGTTCCTTTATATTTGTTATTAATTGGTTTATATAATTGGTTTATATAATAAGCAAAAGCTGCTCCCATGTTAGGGGCATAAATATTTACAATTGTTAGATCTTCTTGTTGGATAGTCCCCTTTTTAAGGTATGGTGCCCTTCTCCATCTCTTGTTACAGTCTTTGGTTTAAAAATCTAGTCTGATATAAGTATGGCTACTCCAGCTTTCTTTTGATGTCCATTTGCATGGTAAATGATTCTCCCCTCACTCTCAATCTGGAAGTGTCTTTTGATCTAACATGAGTCTCTCGTAGGCAGCATATAGATGGGTCTTGTTTTTATTATCCATTCTGATACCTTATGTCTTTTGGGTAGAGCATTTAATCCATTTACATTCAGAGTATTTATTCATAGATATGTATTTAGTGCCATTTTATTACTTGTTTTGTCATTGTTTCTGGAGATTTTTCTCTGTTCCTTTCTTGTCTTTGTCACTTTTTGACCTTCTTTTCCACTCAAAGACACCGCCCCCTTTAATATTTCTTGCAGGGCTGGTTTAGTGGTCACAAATTCCTTTAGTTTTTGTTTGTCTGAGGAAACTCTTTGTCACTCCTTTTCTGAATGATAGCCTTGCTTGATAGAGTATTCTTGGCTGCAGACTTTTCCCATTCAGCACATTGAATATATCATGCCACCCCCTTTGGCTTGCCAAGTTTCTGGGAGAGATCCACAGCTAGCCTTATGGGTATTCCCTTGTAAATTAGGGACATCTTTTGTCTTGCTACTTTTGGGATTTTTTCTTTATTGTTATAGTTAGCAAATTTAATTTTATGTCTGGGTGTTAGCCTGCTTTTGTTGATTTTCATGGGAGTTCTCTGTGCCTCCTAGATCTGGAGGTCTGTTTCTTTCCCCAGATTAGAAAAGTTTTCGGCAATATTGCCTCAAGTAAGTTTTCTGCCCCCTTTCCTCTCTCTTCTTCTGGGACTCCTATAATATAAATGTTATTACATTTGAATGAGTCCCTGAGTTCCCTAAGTCTATTCTCATGTTCCATAATTCTTCATTCTCTTTTGTTCAGCTTCATTATTTTCCATTATTTTATCTTCTGTATCATTTATTTGTTCTTCTGCTTCTTCCATCCTTGTGTTCATTGAATCCAGTCTGTTTTGAATCTGTTATTGGATTTTTCATTTCTGATTTTTTTAACTCTTTTATCTCTGCATTAAGGACCTCCTTGAAGTCTTCCATTCTCTTCTCAAGCCCAGTGAGTATCCTTATGATTGTTGCTTTAAATTCTCCATCAGGTATGTTACTTATATCTGTTTTTGCTTAGATCTGTAACAGTGAATTTATCTTTTTGTTTCATTTGGGATTAATTCTTCCACCTTGGCATTTCGTCAAAGTCTCTGTCTTCTTCTCTGAGTTAGAAAAGCCTGTTATGTTTCCTGCCCCTGAGATAATGGCTTTATGAAGAAGAGGTCAGGTAGTGTCCAGGGCCAAGCACTTCAGAGAGTGTCTCTGGTGTGTGCTGTGTGTACTCTGCTGTTGTGTTCTGGCTGCTCTATCCCTCAGGCCAGTCATCGGCAGAGACTCTCCTTGCCTGCACTGGCAGTGTTTGGTCCTTGGCCAGACTGTGGCAAGTTTTAACTAGGTATGCTCTGGTCTGCTTGTTAAATGAGACATGATACTACTTCCCCTAGAACTGAAGCCTTGCAGAACTCTCTGGTCAGGAGATGTGGTGTGGGCAGAAGCTTCCACTGGTGTTCTGGGAAAGGGGCCCTGCATGCTGGGACTGAGGCAAACTTGACCAGGAAGGACAGTAGTGACAGAGCACAATGGTTGGAACCTGGTGTAAGCAGGTTGGGCAGCTAGTGTTGGTGCTGTGCTGTTTACTACAGGTAGGTGGCTGTGTGTTTATGCTGACGGGCAAGGGAGGGAAATGGCACCAGCCACTCCTTTGTCCCTGGACAGGGGTCTCCTTGCTTGCTGCTCCCCTCCTCCCCCATGTATTCCAGACATTTTCCAGTCACTGTTTCCATGCTGTCTGCCTCGGGGTTGTTTGCCTGCCTTCTCTCCAGGAGTCTAGCTATACATTGAGGTCCTGGCAATGAGCAGAGTGGTTTCAGGAAGTTCCACAATGGCTTAAGAAAGCTGGTCTTATTAATTTTAATTTTTTAAGAGTCCTTTGTTGAGATTTTTTATCACTATGTCAAATATTTGATTGCATCTGCTTTAAGAATTCCAGATTGAGGGATTCCCATTCAGGGTGGTGTCATGGGAAGATCCTGAGCTCACCACCTCCAACAGACACAACAAATTTACAACTACATATGGAATAGTTCCCTCTGAAGGGGACCTAGAAACTCAAAGAGCAGAGCTTCTACAAGGGACAGCACCAAGATAGAAGAGGCACAGATGTAGTCTTACTAAGGAAAAAGTCACACCCTACATGCAGCATTCCACAGTCAGGAAAGGACATTTTCCTGTGGAGCAAGAGATTTGAGCTCTATGCCAGGCATTCCAACCATTAGATCCTTACAGGGGAAATGAGCCCCAAAACACCTGGCTTTGAAAACTAACAGGGTTACAGGAAAACTATAGAATTGTAGGAAAAGGAAAACCCACTCTTAAAGGATGTGCATAAGCCAGAAACCAGTGCAAAAACACCAGGTTGAAAAGCTCATAGACCATAGATGAAGGAAACTCACTAATCTTGAATGCTGGCTGGAGAAGGAGGCAGCTGGGCTTCTCCATGGGATTGAGACCCTGGTGGCAGCCATTTTTGTTTCTCATTCTGCCTGATCCCAGCACTAAAGAACACCATTTTAGAATCCTCCTCTTAGGCTAACACTATGGGGTCTGCTCTGCCAAAAGGTCCACATAACGCTGTGCCTTGGCTGGCCCTCACAGCCAGCAGGACAATAACGCCACCCACCAGGATGCCACAAGAGTCCTGGCTGGGCCTGCAGCCAGCCAGGCTGGGGCCAGCCCAACCCACCACCATGCCCCAGCACTCACTCCCAGCCACAACAGGAGGGTAGAGGTAGCAGTTCAAAGAAATGGTCATAAAGAGGTTTACTGAACTCAGGAGAAGAATGGATGAAAAAGAACTTTAACAAAGAGATGGAAAATGTAACAAGGTACCAGCAAGAGCTGAAGAATATAGCAACAGGAATGAAAAATACACTGGAGGGAATACACAATGAATTAAATAATACAGAAGAATGGATTAGCAATCTGGGAAACAGGGTAATGGAAATCACCTAAACAGAACAGCCAAAAGAAAAAAGAATTTTTAAAATAACATTAATATAAGGGACCTCCGGGACAACATCAAGCATACTTACGTTAACATTATAAGGATCTCAGAAAGAGAAGTGATAGAAAGGGGCAGAAAATTTGTTTCAAGAAATAATAGCTGAAAACTTCCCTAATCTGGGGAAGAAAAAAATTTTCCAGCTCTAAGAAGCACAGCAAGTCCAAAACAAGATGCACCCAGAGAGATCCAAACCAAGACACATTATAATTTAAATGTCAAAAATTAGAGATAGAGAATTTTGAAAGCTGCAAGAAGAGCAAAGCAATTTGTTGCATATAAGGGATTCCCCCATATGACTATAAGCTGATTTTTCAGGAGAAGTTTTGCAGACCAGAAGAGAGTGACATGATATATTTAAAGCGCTGAAAGGAAAAACTTACAACTAAGAATATAATACCTGGTGAGGTTATTATTAAGAATTAAAGGAGAGATAAAGAGTTTCTCAGACAAACAAAAGCTAAACGAGTTTATCACCAGCCTTACAAAAAATATTAAAGGGACTTCTTCAAATGGAAAGAAAATATCACAACTAAAAATAAGAAAATATATGAAAGAAAAAGAATCTCATTAGTAAAGGCAAACATACTGAAAAAGTAATGGATAACCCTTATAAGGGTAGTATGAGGGTTAAAAAAAAGTGCTTTTAAAATGCTTCCAAACTAGATAGCCACCAACTTAAAATACACTTTTATATATAAAAGCTATTATATATGAACTTCACAGTAACCATAACCAAAAACCTGTAGTAGATACACACACACACACAAAAAAAAAAAAAAACAAAAAGAATCCAACATAACACTAAAGAAAGTCATCAAATTACAAGGGAAGAGAGCAAAAGAAAAGAGAAAAACTACCAAAGTTAGGACACAGTTAACAAAATGACAATAAATACATATCTATCAATAATTACTTAAATGTATACGGACAAAATTCTCGAAAGAAAATATAGAGAATGGCTGAGATGGATTTTAAAAAGTGGACGATGGGACGCCTGGGTGGCTCAGTCAGTTGAGCATCCGACTCTTGATTTTGGCTCAGATCGCGATCTCATGGGTTGTGGGAATGAGCTATATGTTGGGCTCCATGCTCAGTGGGTAGTCTGCTTGATGTTTCTCTCCCTCTGCCCCTCCCCCACTTCCACACACACATTCTCAAATAAATAAATCTTTTTTTTTAAAAAAAGGTCCATCTATATTGCCTGCAAGAGACTCTCCTTTTATCTAAAGATACACATAGACTGAAAGTGGAGGGATGGAAAAAGATATTCCATAAAAATAGAATAAAAAAGAAAACTGGGGTAGTAATGCTTATATCATACAAAATAGACTTTAAAACAAAGACTATAACAAGAGACCAAGAAGAAAATTACATAATGATAAAAGGATCAGTCCAGCAAGAAGATAAAACTTATAAATATTTATGTACCCAACATAGGAGCACCTAAATATATAAAGCAAATATTAACAGATACAAAGGGAGAAACTGATAGTAATACAATAACAGGGGACTTTAACACCCCACTTACATCAATGGATAAATTATCCAGGCAGAAAATGAATAAGAAAGCATTGGCCTTAATGACACATTAAATGAATGGACTTAAAAGATATATAGAGAACATTCTATATGAAAACAGCAGAATACACATTCTTCTCAAGTGCACATGAAACATTCTCCAGGACAAATCACATGTTAGGGCACAAAACAAGTATTAACTAATTTAATAAGATTGAAATCATATCGAGCATCTTTTCTGACCACAACAGTAGGAAACTAGAAATCAGTTTATAAAAAGAAAGCTGGAAAATAAAAAGATGAACACATGCAGACTAAACAACATGTTACTGAACAACGATTGGGTCAATGAAGAAATCAAAGAAGAAACAAATAAAGTACCTTGAGACAAACGAAAATGAAGACACAATCCTCCAAAATCTATGGGATGCAGTAAAAGCAGTTCTAAGAGGGAAGTTTCTAGCTATAGAGGCCCACCTCAAAAGGGAAGAAAAATCTCAATCTAAACTTACACCTGAAGGAAATAGGAAAAGAAAACAAAGTGCAAAGTTAGTATAAGAAAATAATAAAGATCAGAGTAGAAATAAATGAAATAGAGATCAATGAAATTAAAGCTAAATCTTTCAAAAGATAAAATTGATAAATCTTTAGCAAGACTACCAAGGGAAAAAAAAGTCCCCAAATAAATAAACTCAGCTATTGAGGAGGGGAAGTTACAAATGAAACCACAGAAATACAAAGGATCATAAAAGACTACTACAAACAGTTACATGCCAAAAAAATTGAAAAATCTTGAAGAAATTGATAAATTACTAGAAACATACAATCTTCCAAGAATGAATCTGGTAGAAATAGAAAAAGTAAAGAGACCAATCACTAGTAACAAAATTGAATCAGTAATCAAAATATTCCCAAGAAACAGAAGTCCAGGACCAGATGGCTCCAGCACCAAATGGCTTCACAGGCCAGTTCTACCAAACATTTAAAGAATAGTTAATACCTACCCGTATCAAACTACTTCACAATATTCATGAAGAACAAATGTTTCTGAATTCATTCTGAGGCCAGAATTACCCTGATACCTAAACTAGATAAAAACCCAACAAGAAAAGGAAATTAGAGTCCAGTATACTTAATTAACATAGATGTAAAAATCCTCAACAATACATTAAAAAAAATCATAAACCATGATCAAATGGGATTTATTCCAGGGATAAAAGGATGGTTTAATATGTGGAATTCAATCAATGTGATACACCACATTAATAAAACAAAGATATAAATTACATGATCATCTCAGTAGATGTAGAAAAAGCATTTGACAAAGTACAACATCCATTCATGATAAACTCTCAACAAAATGAGTATAGAATGTACCTCACCATAGTAAAGGCCATGAGTGACAAACCCATAGGTAACATACTCAACAGTGAAAAGCTGAAAGCTTTTCCTCTAAGATCAGGAATAAGACAAGGATGCCCATTCTTACCATTTTTACTGAACATAGTACCTTAAGTCCTAGACATATCAATTAAGCAAGAAATAGCAATAAAAAGCATCCAAATTGGAAAAGAAGTAAAAGTGTCACCATTCACAGATAACATACTATATATAAGAAACTCTAAAGCCTCCACCCAAAACTATTAGAATAGGTGAATTCAGTAAAATTGTTGTAAAAGTTGCAGGATATAAAATCAATGTATAAGGGATGGGGTGGCTGGGTGATAGACATTGGGGAGGGTATGTGCTACGGTGAGCGCTGTGAATTGTGCAAGACTGTTGAATCACAGTTCTGTACTTCTGAAACAAATAACGCAACATATTTTAAGAAAAAAGAAAAAGAAGAAGATAACAGGAGAGGAAGAAAAGGGGAGTATGTCAGAGGGGGAGACGAACCATGAGAGATGATGGACTCTGAAAAACAAACTGAGGGTTCTAGAGGGGAGGGGGGTAGGGGGATGGGTTAGCCTGGTGATGGGTATTGAGGAGGGCACGTTCTGCATGGAGCACTGGGTGTTATGAACAAACAATGAATCATGGAACACTGCACCAAAAACTAATGATGTAATATATGGTGATTAACATAACAATAAAAAATTAAAAAAAAATCAATGTATAGAACAGATTTCTAGATACTAATAACAAACTATCAAGAGAAATTCAGAAAATAATCCCATTTACAATTGCATCAAAAAGAGTAAATATACCTAGAATAAATTTAACGAAGAAAGTGAAAGACCTGTACTCAGGAAACTATGTGAGACTGATGAAAAGACACAAATAAATGGAATACCTTGTCATATACTAGAATTAATATTGTTAACCTGTCTATACTACCCAAAGCAATCTACAAATTCATTGCAATCCCTAACAAAATACCAATGGCATATTTCACAATAGTAGAACAAATAATCCTAAAATTTGTATGGAACCACAAAAGACCCTGAAGAGCCAAAGCAATTTTGAGAAAGAACAAAGCTAAAGGTATCATGCTCCCAGATTTCAAACTATACTACAAAGCTACTGTAATAAAACCAGTATGGTATACTGGCTCAAAAACAGACACATAAATCAATGGAAAAAAAATAGAGAACCCAGAAATAAACCCATGTGTGTATGGTCAATTAATCTACAACAAAAGAGGCAAGAATATACAATGGGTAAAAGACAGACTCTTTAATACATGGTGTTGAAAAAGCTGGACAGCAATATGCAAAAGAATGAAACTGGACCACTTTTTTACACCATACACAAAAATAAACTCAAAATGGATTAAAGACGGGGCGCCTGGGTGGCTTAGTTGGTTAAGCGACTGCCTTCAGCTCAGGTCATGATCCTGGAGTCTCAGGATCGAGTCCCGCATCAGGCTCCCTGCTCAGCAGGAAGCCTGCTTCTCCCTCTCCCACTCCCACTGCTTGTGTTCCCTCTCTCTCTGTGTCTCTGTCAAATAAATAAATAAAATCTTAAAAAAAAAAATCAAAAGGCAACCTGAGGCCCTGAGTGGCTCAGTCACTTGGGCCGTAACTCTTGATTTCAGCTTAGGTCATGATCTCAGGGTCCGGGGATCAAGCCCCGTGTCAGACTCCATACTCAGCTGGGAGTCGGCTTGAGGATTCTCTCTCCCTCTTCCTCTGCCCCTCCCACCCAACTCACATGCACACACGCTCTCTCTCTCTCTCGCTCTCTAAAATTAAATCTTTTTTAAAAAAGTCAAAGGGCAACTTACTGAATGGGAAAAGATATTTGCAAATGAGATCTTTTTTTTTAAGATTTTATTTATTTATTTGATAGAGAAAGACACAGAGAGAGAGAGGGAACACAAGCAGGGGGAGTGGGAGAGGGAGAAGCAGGCTTACCATGGAGCAGGGAGCCCGATGCGGGGCTCGATCCAGGACCCTGGGATCATCACCTGAGCCGAAGGCAGACACTTAATGACTGAGCCACCCAGGCGCCCCTGCAAATGATATATCTGATGAAGGGTTAACATCCAAAATATATAAAGAACTCCTAAAACTCAGCATTGAAAAAAATTTTAACTTTAAAAAATGGCAGAGGACCTCAACAGACATTTTTTCAAAGATGTACAGATGGCCAATAGACACATGAAAAGGTGTTCAACATCACTAATCATCAGGGGAATGCAAATCAAAACCACAATGAGTTATCACCTCATACCTGTCAGAATGATTAGTATCAAAAAGACAAGAAATAACAAGTGTTGACAAGGACGTGGAGAATAGGAAACCCTCATGCACTGTTGGTGGGAATGTAAACTGGTGCAGCCACTGTGGAAAACAGTGTGGAGGTTCCTCTAAAAATGGAAAATAGAACTGCCATACGACCCAGCGATTCTACTTCTAGGTATTTATCCAAAGAAAATGGAAACACTAATTCAAAAATGTATATGCACCCCCATGTTCGTTGTAACATTATTGACAATAGCCAAGATATGGAAGCAACCTAAATGCCCACCGACAGATGAATTGATAAAGAAGATGTGGTGTATACATACAATAGACTATTACTCGGCCATAAAAGAGAGTGAGATTTGTCATTTTGACAACATGGATGGACCTAGAGGGTATTATGCTAAGTGAGTTAAGTCAGATAGAGGAAGACAAATACCATACGATTTCACTTACATGTGGAGTCTGAAAAACAAAAAAAGACAAAACAAACAGACTCATAGATACAGAGAACAAAGTGATGGTTGCCAGAGGAGGAGGCGGGGGAATGGAGAAAATAAGTGAAGAGGATTAGGAGATGTAATCTTCCAGTTATGAAGTAAGTAAGACTTGGGGGTATAATATACAGCAAGGGAATATAGTCAGCAATACAGTCAATAATATAACAATTATTGTAATGTGATGACAAACGGTAACTAGATTTACTGTGGTGACCATTGCATAATGTATATAAGTATCAAATCACTAGGTTGTACACCCAAAACTAATCCAATATTTATGTCAATTATTCTTGAATTAAAAAAACATTTTTAAGAATTCTAGGTCAAAATTCTCTAGGAGGAACTTTTGGATTTCCACAAAGTCACTTTGGCTCTATGTATTTTGGGGGTGGTCACGGCCCCAGATTCCATGCCTTTGAATGTGGTCCTGTGCAAACTGGGTGGCCCTTTATTCAAACCCCATCCTTGCATTTCCTCGCCTGATTGAGTTGGCTGCCACAGCTCCATACTAACCAGCAGCATAGAAGAGCTGCACTCCAGGTGCTGGTCAGGAAATAACCTCAGACTCACTACCACTCAAAATTTTACAAAAGCTCAATTGAGAGACATAATGATTATGGACAGTGGCCTATGGAATCTACAGTCCATTCTTCCCCCTAAATAGCCTAAAATGTTCTCCTAAATTAAGCCAGACCAGCAGAGATCCACAAACCTGACCACATCTTCTGAAATCCACACCCCTGTAGAATTGCTTTTTACTGAATTTGGCTTTGACATTAGTTATACATTATGACACAGTGAAGGATGTTGTAAGAAGCAGCCCTATGAAAATCTGACAGCTTTACTGGAGAATAGTGTCCACTTCATTACATAGTGACTTCTTTGTGAGAATTTATAAGAGAATTTTCTTCCTAGTCTCCCATCCAGAAATAATTATGCTGCTCTTGAGCAACTAGCTTGTTTTTATCTCCTGAACACTGTGAATCATGTAACTGATCGTTTTTCCTTCTCGATTTTGTCTGCCAAAAATCTTAGAGGTAAATTTGTGGTCGGTCTCTAGCAGGACCGCAGGATCTTACAATCTCTACTTTGTGCATTATCCTATTTGCAGCTTCATTGTTAAATCAGTAAAGCATTATGGAGCCAGAATGCCCAAGTTTGAGCTCCAGAGCTCTACCACTTATTACTTATAGTCTCCATCACTTTTCAGTGCCTCGGTTACTTCATCTGTAAAATGGAGAGAATAATAGTACCAATCTTGTGGGGTTGTTGTCAGGATTAAGTGAATTCGCATATGCAAAGTGCTCAGAAAAGTTCCTCCCACTCAGCCCGTGGGCAGTATTTAGGCATTATTCTTCTTTTCTCACCTGTCCTAGTCACTTTTCCTTCATATCGACTTCCTTTCACCAATTTTTAATTTTTATTGTATGTAAGCTTTCTTAAATGCTTCCTTGGACAAAGCTGGGTGTAAACAAAAGCAAAAGAACACAAAAAAATGCCAAAATATATGCAGCAATTAAGAATCAACTAGAAGTTATCAATGTGAAAATATTAACTTTTATAAAAATAAACTTACACAGGAATATCTGGGTGGCTCAACTGGTTAAGCATCCGACTCTTTTTTCTTTTCCAAAGATTTTATTTATTTATTTTTGAGAGCGAGAGCACAAGCAGGGGGGAAGGGCAGGGGAAGAAGCAGATGCCCTGCTGAGCAGGGAGCCCGACTGGGGACCCGATCCTGGGATCGGGTCCTGGGATCATGACCTGAGCCGAAGGCAGACGCTTAACTGACAGAGCCACCCAGGCGCCCTAAGCATCCACCTCTTGATTTCAGCTCAGGTCGTGATCTCAGGCTCATGATATACAGCCCCGTGTTGGGCTCTGCACTGGGTGTGGAGCCTGCTTAAGATTCTCTCTCTCTACCTCTCCCTCTGCCCCTCCCCACTGCCACTCGCACGTGTATGTGCACACACTCTTTAAAAATAAAAATAAATAGTAAACTTACACAACAACCATAATATGGATTATCATCTAAATAGACTTTACCCTGGTACTTGCACCTTTCAGAAGCCACTAGAAGTATGCATGTTCTGATTTGCTCCTAATTACAATTTGTCCTGATGAGTTTCTGTAAGAAAAGGCTCACCCTTTATATCACCTAACTGTTCAAAGACTGGCACTAGGAAACTACATGAAACTCTTCATCAGTAGACAGGCCAGTAGGAAAGGGATTTCTCTGCTTTATCCATGATTGCGGGTCTGGGCTCTAAAAGCAGCCTCCCTCTGATTTCTCAGCACTACTGATGTACAGTATGCAAAGTATATTTCTCATCCACTTTTTTTCTCTCACTCTGTCTCTGATGATAGCTCTTGGGAAGGCGAGCCTTGGGCTTAGCTCAGAAATCATCAAAAGGATCCCTTTCTGTGCAAAAATACTTTCTTGAAACTATTAGTTGCTACAAATTAGAGCTTGTTCCTTTGGCTAACTCACAGCAAGCTTTCTCCGATTACAATGAAAGCAACCCCCCAGAAGATGTCTTATATTAAGCCATCTCAAGCACCTTGAGATAACTATTGGATTTTAACTAAAAGCAGGTTTTACTAAAAGGGAGTTAATAAATATTTACTCAGCCCCTACTTTGGGGTCAGCAGGCATTGGAGATAGACCAGTGCATATTCCCTTATGGAGCATACCGATGAAGGGAAACCAGGAATAAACAAGGTGCCAGATGATAAGGGCAAAAAGAAATCATAAAGCTAGAGAAGGAGAGAGAGTGAGGAGGCCATGAGGGAGGGAGGAATACTACTTCGATAGGGTGGTTGGGGAAGGCCTCACTGAGAAGAGAATGGAGATCACAAGAGGCCTGTGGTGAGGGGTGGAATTATAACTAAGGAGAGGAACGAAGACCCGCCCAGTGAAGGGAGAGTAGGGGTCCTGGAGTTAACTTAGCTGGTTGCTGAACAGCATTCCAATTCTGAGTCCTAATCTTGGCTCTGTCGTTTCCCTGCCCTGTCTAACCTCGTCTTTCAGAGGAAGGTAATAATGTTTGCCCTGTCTGTACCTTGGAGCTACTGATGTTTGAGTTAATGTTTAGAGAGTATTTTGAGCCCCACAGGCAAGAAACATTAGGAAAGCACAAGGTACAATTATGTTTTTCCCCACCGCCCTGTATTTCTCTCGTTTCTTTCAGTTCTGGGTGTTTTGTGTTTTGTTTTTTTTTTTAATTATTAAGACAAACAAACAGACCTTGTGGCCTATCCCTCCCTCTCTGTGAGCCAACCTCACAGGTCAGTTTATAAATTCTTCATCTATCAAGGGCGGTCCAGAGATTGTCTTTAGGGTCAAGGTCAACACGAAACTAAGAAGAAAATGTTCTGTAGTTTAAGGGAAACAAACTCTCTCAGTCAATCACTGCTGGACCCAGTGTGTAAGGGTTAATGCTTGGTAGGAGGGTTCCCTTAGAGAATCTTTATTCTCAGAAAAGCAAAAGAGCACAGGATGTCACGGAGTCCTTGAGGTAGGCGAGAGAGCTATGTAAATAAAAGCCCTGGCAGCACCTTACTTGTTTAATGTGTCGGCTATTCTAGAGAGCCACACAGAACCCCACAAGACATAATTGTTCTGGGTCTGTGCAATTTAATTAAACTATTTTCAAAGCCCTCAGATTGTATTCTAACTTCCTTTCATTTTCTCTTACGACAGTAGAAAGGGGTAGAGCTGGAGGAAACAGAAGGTTAAAAGAATTATGAAAATTTTGAGTCAAGTACTGAAATTGATCAGAAGCATCAAATGTTCATGAAAATATTTGTAATTCAAGCCTTCAAATACTTATAATAGGATTTAAAGATAACTTTTTATCATTGAAAATGCCAAACATATACCAAAAGAGAGAAAATAGTCTAATGAGCCCTCATGTGCCCATTGCCTGTGTGTTTCGTCTATGCCCCAACACAATTTCCTGCACTTCCTGAATTATTTTAAGCAACCCCTAGTCACCTCAGTTAATACAGTCAATTCTCACTTTTCTGTGTAGTTTTTTCTTTTTTCTACAAATTCATCACAAACATTGTATTAGCAAATACTGAACCACTGTTTCTAGGGGAATATAGAATTAGGTTCCTGTAAGACTCTGGTCACATTTTTGACAACTGGTGAATATATAGCCTTACTTTATGAGTGTTTTCTCTATAAGGTACATGACAGCCTCCTTGTACTTAGAAACACTAGACAGCACTTTAACACTATGTTTGGAGGCCATTTTAAAAAAAATAGCAAAATAACAAAGCACCCAATGTGAAAAACATGGCACTAAATAGACCATAAGAACACTTCTTTATGGTATGAGAACTAAGAGTAGAAGGCAGAGAGCCACATTGCTCAACCAAAGGTGTAAATGTGTGCATCAGGCCACTCAAATTTTATGCTGCTCTGCACATGTCTGGGAATAACCATGGAACCAACATGAGTATTGATGTTAGGGTTCTAAATACATTTTAGTGAGTAGGCAAATTCATAAATATGAATCCACAAATAATGAATCAACTATATTTTGACATGTATTTCATGTAAGGATTCATTTTTATTAACATAAACCACAATACTAATTTTTTTTAGTTAGCAACAAAAAAAACCAGTATTTTTAAATGACATTTGTCATTCATTAATAATTCTCATTCAGTAATACACTCATTAAAAATGACATTCAAAAATGTCAATGACAATTACATATCATTCATTAACTCAAATACTTATTAAGTACCTACTACATGCTTTAATACCATATAAGACTTAAATTTGTTAAAGACAAAGTTATAGCAATAATTAAATATTCTATAGGTTGTCTACAAGAAATTCACTTTACCATTTACCCCCCTCTTTGAGGTAGTGATTTTTGTTCCTTTGGATATATACCTATATATGGGACTGCTGGGTCACAAGGTAGTTTTATTTTTAATTTTTGTAGAAACCTCCACACAGTTTTCCCACAGTGGCTGTACCAATTTACATTCTATTTATTTATTTATCTGAGAGCAAGTGCATGATGGGGGTTGGGGGGAGGAGGAGCAGAGGGAGAGGGACAAGCAGACTCCACGCTGTGTGTGGAGCCTAACTCAGGGTTTGACCCCATAACCCCAAGATCATGTCCTCAGCCAAATTCAAGAGTCAACTGCTTAACCCACTGAGCTACCCAGGCACTCCAGAATTTACATTCTGACCAACACTGTACAAGGGTTCCCTTTTCTCCTTATCCTCAACACTTGTTATCTTTAGGGTTTTTTTTTTCCTTTGTTGTATTGGAATATAATTGCTATATTGCACTGTAGAAATTTAATATGTACAGCATAGTGATTTGACTTACAAGAAACCCACTTCAAAGATTTTATTTTTAAGTAATCTCTTCACCCAACATGGGGCTCAAACTTACAACCTTGAGATCAAGAGTCTCATGCTCTACTGACAGCCAGCCAAGCACACAAGAAAGGCACTTTAAAGATAAAGTTCCTTATATATTAAAAGTAAAGGGATGAAGAAAAATATACCATGCTAACACCAAAAGAAAGCAGGCGTAGCTATATTAATTTCAGACAGAGCAGACTTCAGAGCAAGGAAAGTTACCAGGGATAAAGAGGGGCATTACATAATGACAAAGAGGTCAGTTCTCTAAGAAAATGTAATAATTTTTCACACATATGTGCCTAACAACAAAGCATCAAAATACGTGTGGCAAAAACTGATAGAACAGCAAGGTGAGTTTATTATAGTTGGAGACTTTAATACCTCCCTACTGGAAAGGGACATATCCAGCAGGGAGAAAAATAAAAAATAGCTGAACGCAACATCAATCAACTGAAGATAATAAACACTTATAGACTATTTCATCAAATAGCAGAATACACATTCTTCAAGTTGACATGGAATATTCACCAAGATAGAACATACTGTAGGCCATAATACATACCGTAACAAATGTAAAACAATAGAAATCACACAATGTCTACTCTCATACCACAGTGGAATTAAACTAGAAATCAATAACAAAGATAACTGAAAAATCCTGAAATATATGAAAATTAAACAACACACTTCTAAACAACACATGGGTGGAAGAAGGAATCTCAAGAGAAATTTTTAAATATTTTGAACTAAATGAAAATGCAAACCCAACTTAATAAGATGTGTGTGATGCAGCAAAAGCCATACTTGGAACTTTATAGCATTGAATGTATACATTAGAAAAGAAGATCTAAAAATCAATCATCTAAGCTTCTGCCTTAGAAAACTACAGAAAGAAGAGAAAATTAATTCCAAAGTAAGCAGAAGAAATAATTCAAGCAGAAATCATTGAACACAGGAACTAAAGAAAATTTAAAAACCCAAAAGCCATTTTTTAAAAAACTAATAAAGTTGATAAACTTCTAGGCCTGGCTAAGATAAAAAGAAAACACAAATTAATATCAGAAATAAAAGAGGGGACATCACTATAGATCCTATGGAGATTAAAAGGATAATAAAAGAATGCTATCAACTCTATGCCCCCAAATTTGTTAGCCTAGAAGTGGACCGACCATTCCTTGAAAGACACAATCCACCAAAACTCACACAAGAGGAAATAAACAAGCTGACTGCCTGTATCTTTTCAAGAAATAATTGATAACCTTACAAAACAGAAAGCACCAGGCCCAGAGAGGTTCACTGGTGAATTCTGCTAAACATGTAAGGAAAAAATTATGCCAATTCTCTACAATCTCTTTCAGAAGATAGAAGCAGAGAAAACGCTTTCTAACCCATTCTATGAGGCCAGCATTACCATAATACCATAAAACCAAAGACATAAGAAAATTACAGACCAGTATTTCTCATGAATGTAGATATAAAAATACTCAACAAAATATTAATAAATGAAATCCAACAACATATAAGAAAGATTTATATACCATAACTAAGTGTGATTTATCCCAGATAGGTTCAACATTCAAAAAATAACATTAAGGGTGAATATTAAAAGTTAAAGAAGTAAATGGGATCCATCACACCAATAGGTGAAAAAAGAAAAATCACAGGATCTTATCTACAGATGCAGAAAAAAACTTTTTTTAAAGATTTTTTATTTATTTGTGAGAGAGAGCATACATGTGTACACTGGGGTAGGCCTTTGGGGGCAGAGGAAGAGGGAGAGAGAATCTCAAACAGATTCCATCCAGAGCAGAGCCAGACACAGGGTTCAATCTCAGGACCCTGAGGTCATGAACTGAGCCAAGACCAAGAGTAGGAGGCTTAACTGACTGAGCCACCCAGCACCCCAGAAAAAAACGTTTTAAACAAACCATCACCCATTCATGATAAAAACCCTTGGTAAGCTAGGAATAGAGGGAAACCTCCTCAACTTCACTTTTAAAAAATTAAACAAAAAACTTATGGATAACATTATACTTAATGGTGAGAAACTGTAAGCTTTTCTACTAAGATCAGGAGCAAGACAAAGATTTCCCCTCTCACCACTGCTTTCCAACACTGTAATGGAAGTCTTGGTAATGCAATGAGAAAAGGAAATTAAGGCATACAGACTGGGAAGGGAGAAATAAAACTGCCTTCATTTGCAGATGACATGACCCATCTGTGTAGAAAAATCCTAAAGAATCAACAAATCAAACCTCCTTATGGAAAATTCATAGAAGAAATTATAACAAGGTTGCAGAATACAAGGTTACTATTCAAAAGTCAATCACTTTTCTATATACCAACAATGAACAAGTGGACTTTGAAATAAAGCATAATATCATTTATATTAACACCCCCAAAGATGAAATACTTGGGTATAAATCTAACAAAATATGTTAAGATCTATATGAGGAAAATGACAAAACTCCGAAAAACTACAAAACTATAAAACATTACTGTATTTAATCTGTCCTGTCTACCTGTCCCAACTTCACTTTCGCTCTTTCTCCCTCACATACTATAAACTCCAGCCATATTCAACTAATCCCAGCTTCTAAAAGGTCAGACCATTTTCTAGATATCTGTGCTTTTGCACACACTATTCTAAGAAGCTTTCATTAACAGTGACTGTTATTAGCTATTATAAAGGACCATAGCAGTGTTAATACAACCATTTGTAAACTTAAAGAATAATACAAGTAAAGTATATTAGGAAAATTTGAAGAACTCACTTTCAAAGACAGGACTACTTTTAATCCAAAACTGCTCTTGTCAAGGTCATTGACAAACTACCTAGCATTCCTTTTCTGCCCTCCATTTGCTTAACCTCTCAGGAGCACTGATGACTCTCTAGTGAAGCCAACTCTTCTCTGGGCTTCAGTGACGCTACATTCTCCTGGTCTCTGCTTCCTCACTGTAACTAGTCTGCCAGCTTCTGTCCTACCTGACCTCTAAATATTAGCGTAATCCAGGACTCCATCCTCAGCCCTCCTGTCCTCTGCTCTGCCTACATTCACTTGTTGGATAATCATATTCATTCCCATGACTTCAAATACCATCTCTTTGTCAAAGGCTCCCACATTTAGGTCTCAGCTCTGACATCTCTGCGCCAGGTTCCAGATTCATTCATCCAACTGCCTACTTGACATTTCCTTTTGGAGATCTTAAAGGTATTTCATACTTTACATAATCAAAAAACTTTCTATCTGCAACCCCCTGTTCAAAATTCCACTTCCTCCCATGTTCTTTGCATCTTGGTAAAATGGCTCCACAGCTGCTCATACCAAAAACCTAGGAGTAATCTTTGATGCCTTTCTTCACCTCACCTTCTATTACCTAATTTGTCAGCAAGTCTTATTGATGCTACTTCCAAAATATATCCTGCCTTCTCCCCCTTCCAGCTCGCCTGGTACTACTCCTTCCAACATTCAGCATCTCTTGCCTGTGTTCCTGAAGAGCCTCCTAGCTGAACACCATGTTTGTACTCTTACTCTCTCACAATTTGTTATTTATTGAGTGGTAGAAGTCATCTTTATAAAGTATAATCAAATGTGATTCTCTGGCTGAAGAATCCCTCAATGGCATCCTATTTTATGTAGAATAAAATTAAACCTTTTTGGTGACCTACAACTTTGATGTAATCTCTGCCAATTTCCCAAGCTCATCTGATACTAGCCTTCCTTTTTCACACTACCCTCCAGTCACACTGGTCTTTTTTCTGTCCTGTGAACACCTCAGAACCATTCTCTACCTCTGGGCCTTTGCTTCCTGTGCCTAGAATACATTGTCTCCCAGGTAGTTATGTAATTGACTCCTCCTTGTCATTTAAATCTCAGTCTGAATCTTACATATAAAAGCCAGTTCTTGAAAATCTTGCTGCTCTTCTTTATTACCACCTAGTTTAGGTGATTGTATGGGGATTCTCTAAAATAAGACAGGAAGCACAGTTTTAAAGACAGTAAGTTCAACTTGGAACCTGTTGCGTTTGAGATAGGATGCTACCAAGCAGTTAAATAGATGGAACTCATCCTTGGGAAAGAGATATGATTGATTATGTAGTTCCCAATGCATTGGTTGCAACAGAATGCATGGCAATAGGTTTGCCTCAGGAAATCAGAGAAGAAAAATTATAAAAGGACTAATCATTGAGCACTATGAAATGTCACCCATTTCATTAATGAGCATAGGAAAAGTTACCATAAAGGCCTACGGGGCAAGAAAGAATAAGAAAGCCAGTGAAGACTGGGGACACAAAGCAAATGAGAAAGAAGTTTCCAGAAGAATAATGTGATAAGCTCTGATAAGAAATTAAAGTTTAAGTAGAACAAAAAGGGTTCATTGCTTTTGGAACTGAGAGGTCATTGACAGCCTGGGCTGGAGCATCAAACCCAGTTGCAATAGATTTGAGGTAAGAAGTGAAGGCGAGGCTACTGCATTACTTGCTTATCACACGTTTGTCTTCTTTGCCAAATATTAGGCCCCATAAGGGCACATTCCAGTCTTTCCAGTACATTCCTGTTTTCCAGAACTCACCACATTGTTAGACACAACGAAGGCACCACCACCCTCAACAGTACTTAATGAGTGAATGAAAGGGAGAGGTTGTAGGAGGAGAAGGGAGGAGGAGGGCAGGGAGGGGAGCTCTGGAGAAAAAGAGAGAAATGGGGACAGGAAGGTAAAAAAAGAACAGAGACAGCAAGACAAGGAAAGATACAGCAGTGGATAGACAGGATCTAATCGTTTTCAGGATGGGAACATCTTGAGTATATTTATGTGTGGAGGCAAAAATAACCCATGGGGGGCACCTGGGTGGCTCAGTCACGGGTCAGACTCTTGATTTTGGCTCAGGTCATGATTTCAGGGTCATGAGATCGAGATCAAGCTCAGGGCTCAGTGTGGAGCCTGCTTTGGGATTCTCTCTCTCTCTCTCTCTCTCTCTCTCCCCCTCCCTCTGCCCCTGCCCCAGCCCTCACATTCTCACTCTCCCTCTCTAAAAAAATTAATAACAATAATAATAAAATAACCCATAGGGAAATTTTTAAGACACAGGAAAGAGAAAGCAAAATAGAATGAGAAAGCTCTGCGAGAAGATGGGAGGTGGGACCAGGAACTAGTGGAAGGATACATTTTATACTAATAATCCAATGAAAATTAAGTTTCAGTAGGACTGCAGAATGTCACTGATAAGCCACAAGTGACCTGTAAGGGATGATTTTTAATTATTTAATAATAAATTCTCATTTTCTTATTGGTTTAATAATGCAATTACATGAAATAGCTAATATTAATATCAGATTTTAAATTCTTGATTAAATCCTTAATAACCCAGTTAGAGTTTGTACTTGTTCCATTAGAATTTTAATTTTTTAGAAAAAACTTTCTACTGTAGCTCTAAGACACGTTACCTTTGAAGGTAAGGTAGAAATAGGACCAAGAATAAGGAACAAATATATTTAATTTTCACATAAAATAAACGGCTGAATCTCAAGTTTTTTTGTTGTTTTCCTCTTCCAGGATCAGAACCAATAGAGGGCGACAGAAGAAACAAAGAAAGAAAGTTTGCTCTTTGCTATAAAAAAAAAAAAGATTCCAGTCTAAGTCTCATCTATTTTAGTCAATGTCCTTTGAGGGATGTAAACTCCCCTCCACCTCCAGAAAAGAAAAAGAAACTGAAGTTACTAAACTCTACTGTGGTGTTGTGTTAACGTTGCCAAATTTCTTGTTTACCGAAATTGAACTGTCATAACATTTGTCCTGTACATTCCTACCTGGAGGACAAGGCTCTACTGATTTCTTTGTGCTCTCTTAAACCTTATTTTGGCCTCACCCCCTAACCCAAGGAAACAACAAATCTGAGTTTTCTCTAATTTGAATCTGAGTTGAAGACAGGCAAGGACAAATTTAGCTCATGCTTGAAAAACCAGGTGCCTAACTAGGACATAACATCAGATTCTTCACCTGTTTCATAGGATACTTTGTCAGGACTGCTCTTAAAGAACATCATTCTGTAAGAAGACTAGAAAAATCAACAAAATTCGGACTAGATCTCAGGTTTTCTGACTGCTAAACCAGTTGGTTTCCTACTAACCGTGGGGTGCCAAAAGTATTTGCTATTATTTGTGGCTAAAAAATTAACTGTGATACCAAAGTATAATGAATTCCATCTGATTCTTCTAAAGTAAATTTCAAATTCCACTTCTCTCCCCTCCCAACAGCACCCACTTTCACTAATTCAGAAATCAGTGAACCTGTTCATTGATAGCCAGAGCCCATGTTCCAATTTTGCTTTTGGGTCATTTTATATTGCTCGTTAATCCTTCCTGTAGTGAAAATGGGCACTATAAACAAAGGTGAAACCTACCTTGGTCTGTTGAATTTGCAGAGTTAGTAAATCTAGATAGAACTGTGAAACAAATGGTTTATTGGGATCGTGTGGCTGGTTTTTATTTCATGTGTATATTCCTGTCATGAGCAATTAAGAGTTTTGTGGTGGGTACCATGGGCCCACCACAAAACTCTTAATTATATATACATCCATGCTCCGTCTCCATTGACCAAATCATATGCCTCTTCTGCACGCACCACTGCCCAGAACCTCTCAGCCCTGATGTATCTTGTCCCAGCCCTGTGTCAACTCTGACAGCTACCCAGGCGAAGCCCACCTGTGCTTGGGACACTCACCTCCACCTGAGGTGCCTGCCTCTGTGGGGCCTTCCTGGGCACCTCTTCATTCCCACCCCACCCCCAAACACACACACATAACTGAAGTGCAGTGGGCTGTCACAGCCTGGGATATCTTTTGACCAAAGGGTGATGAGAACCACTGGATAAATTTTTCTACATTTTCTTTCACCCCCATCTTGGCCCAGAACACAGTCTCTCCTAGACTCAAGCAAATTTCTTTTTGCTCAAGGCCCAAGAATTCAGTCTTTTGAGTCTTTGAAACCCCATTCCTTCTAATTTTTGTTTCCTAGGGAGTTGTTGATGTTAGCTTGTTGTTGTTTTCTAGAGGTGGGAATGAAGAAGGAAAAGTGTGGTGAATGCAATGCTTATAAACACGTGACCCATGGGTCACCCCAAAGAGGGTGGCCCCAGTGATAGGCGGCACAACCACAAACCCTCCTGTGCTTGCATTTCTGGGCACATCCAGAGATAAAGGAAGACCCCAACATACTTTTTAAGAATTTCCTTTTAATCTTTTTTTTTTTTTAAAGATTTACTTATTTATTTTGAGAGAGAGTGGAGGCGGTAGGCAGCAAGGGTAGAGGGAGAGAGAGAATCTCAGACTCCGCACGGAGCATGGAGCTTGAGGCGGGGCTCAATCTCATCACCCTAAGATCATGACCCAAGCCAAAATCAAGAGTCAGACACTTAACAGACTGAGCTACCCAGGCACCCCTCCTTTAAATCCTTTCACATCCATTATAGCTTCCTCTCAAACTTCTCTCCCCTCAAACTTCTCTAATAAAACTCCTCTGCCCAGGAAGTACTTTTCAAATTCAAACCTCCCTCTGTTCAATTTTTATAACATTCTCACCATTTTTCTTAAAGTCCTTTTCCTCCACCTTTGCTCTGTGGCACTGACTCTATCTCCTTCTCCAAAACTCCATCATGAACAACAATAGCACTTCTGGATGTTTTCCAGAATGAGTCAGGATTCATATCCGTGCAGCGGTTCTCAAAGTGTGATCCCTGGAGCAGCGTTGATGAGCATTGGAACATGATAGAAGGGAAATTCTCAGGACTCACCCCAGACTTAGTCAGAAACTCCAGGAGGAGGGCTCAGTGAGCTGGGTTTCACGAGCTCTTCAGGTGTTTCTGATGTGAGCTAAACTTTGAGGGTGTAATAGTAAGCACTGCCACGTGGTTCTCACTGAACCCTCCCTTATATCAGAATCACCTGGGGAACATTTACGATGTCGAGACTCCTGGGACATACCCCTAGAAATCAGTTTCAGTTGGGCTCTGATGGGGCCCAGAGTTTCTAGGCAATTTTACTGTTTTGCCAGGGTACTACAACATTCAGCATCCTCAAATAAGAACTAAATAGGACAATAGTTTTTCGATTGTGGAGGGTTTGGGAGTTGGGGTGTTGTGGGGAGGGAGGATATGGTGCTAGTTTCCTGGTTTGAGTCCAGAATGTTTAATCTTTATAACCTTAACTCTAAAATAGTTGTTAACATGAGCAGAGAGCAATACTGCTTGTCCAGCTTTTTAAAACTTGTTTCAATAAAATATATAAATGGTCTTTAGAATCCCTGAGCACATGTGGTAGAACTGCTTAAAGTAAGCAGAACTGTTCAAGCAGCATGGACATCTAGGTTGGCGACGGAGCCCTTGTGGTTCATGGCTGGCTGGCTGGGTGCCTTTCCCCTTAACAAATAGAGCAGCCCTTTAGGTTTGCGCCCTCGGCAACTGGCCTCCTCACACCCTCCTCTCAGCCCCCAATACTTTGGAACACGACTGCAATTCTGCTAATGTCTTCAGACAAAGGCATCATTTTATTCAGTTTTTATTAATAGCAGCAAGTGTTGGAGATTTTGTAGACTGAACCCTGTGGGGAGAAAAGTTAGAGAGCGGGTGTGGATTTAAGCATTATGTCACCTCATCAGGCCATTTTCCACTTTCTTTTCATAAGGACGAAAATAGACAATGGAAAAAACACCAATTGCAATGTTCCCAATGGAAATGAGACACTGCTTTGGGGGTTCACCAGTAAAGTTTATGTTTAGATAAAATAACACAATCACACAAATCTCTATCACAAATAATAGTAAGCACTGCCACATGGTTCTCACTGAACCCTCCCTTATATCAGAATCACCTGGGGAACATTTACGATGTCGAGACTCCTGGGACCTACCCCTAGAAATCAGTTTCAGCTGGGCTCTGATGGGGCCCAGAGTTTCTAGGCAATTTCACTGTTTTGCCAGGGTACTATGCCTTTTCTGACTTACTCCGCCTCCATTACCATCAGCTGATTTGATTTGGGAGTTTTAACTTTAACTTAGGTAATCATAAAGCATGTAGTCAGAAGTAGTAGAAACATTTGGTTTAAGAAACTTAAAGGTTAAAAAAAAAAGAAACTTAAAGGTTGACGAATGGATTCAAGTTTCAGTATTTTCATCTGTGGTTACACGAATGACCTTGATTAGAAAACCAATTACAATTAGCCAAAAATCCAGAGCATTATCTGGTTACCCCAGGAACATTTACCAACCTGCAGTCGAGGAGAAATCACCAAGAGGTATGTGGTATTTATAAGGAACTTGAGTGCCAGCTTGTCGCTATGCCCAACGACCATAAAATATGTTAAACATTTATTGTGTTTGCAGTAGGCCAAATGAGCATAAAGGAAATACATGAGAAGGGCACTGTGGTTATCCTCCAAGTGAAAACACATCTGTTCCTTTGTTCGTGATATTCTTAACAGTGCTGGGAATGGATACTCATTGCGAAAACTACCTGCTGAGAATTCCATAAAATTTTGAATGTTGTCTTTGAAGTTATCTGCAAAACTCAGGGAAAACAAAAGTGGAAGGAAACACCATAGAAGCGATTTGAACACTGGTCCATGTCAGACGCATACTATTATACACCTTTAAGAGCACACTAAGTTCTCAGTGTTTTTAGACATGTCCTAGAGTGCTCACCTTGAACCTACCCCCACAAACTATTGATGTGCAGAGCCTGAAAGCAGTCAGGCAAGAAGTAGACAAATTTTCACACAGTGATTCCAAGCCCTCCTGAGCTTGCAGGTGACTGACACCTGTCAGAGGACCCGGGAGGACTTGACCAAAGGCCCAGGAGTAGGAAATAAAACACACCCTGTGGTGGTAGAGAGACCAGATGGGGAGCATGGCCACTGCACCTAGCCCAGGCATCAAAGGGAGAGAAAGTTTCTAGGCCATGGTGGTGGTCGGTTCCAGTCCTTGACTTGACCCAGAGATATAACCTTCGTGAGGAACCCTCTTGGTTGAGGTAGCACCAAGGTGGTGACCTTCCTTAGGTAAAAGCCACCACAGCTGGCCAGTTTGCCCTAGCCACTCTTCTGAGGCATGACCAAAGGGCCTTTGAACTGTGATGGAGATGTTTAGTTTGGTTTCTTTAAATGGACCAATGCACACAGGAAACTCAAAGACTTTGTGCTCCCTACTCCCCTTTTGAGTCATTATTACTAATAAAATCATAACTCTAAGGAGCTACAAAATAGTCAAAATTGGAATTTAAAATAATGATGGGCTTCCGACTCAGAGATACAGCAGCAGATTGCTGGTTCTCACAGGGGATGGGGGAGTGCAAGTGAAAGGGATTAAGGAATACACACTTCTAATTACAGAATAAACAGGTCATGCAGAGGCTGGAAAATATAGTCAACACTGAATTAACTTCATAAGGTGACAGATGGTCACTAGACTTCTTGTAATGATCACTTCTCAGTGTATCTTTATGCAGAACACCTGAAACTCCTCTGATATTGCATGTCAATTCCACCTCAGTAAATAAAACATAATACCATAAAACAAAAGGGATGGGATTTCAAGAGCCTATACTCAAGTTAGATGACACTGTGACCCCCAGAATTTGAAACATGAACTTCGGCTCTAGTCCTTGGCCATTGTCTCTCTCGTCTGCTGATTAGTCGGATATATTGAGCCAAAGTTAAAACTGGACTTTTTCTGCTCCAAAATTACATGATTGTTGAATACAAAAAGTGATTTTATAAATTTTGGTAGAATTTAAGGGCCAAAAGTAGAACACGGAGAAGGCAACGCTGGAGCGAATCCCGAAAGATGTATGTAAACTCGTCAAGTTAACAAAGGATAGGATTGCTTAGACCCAGAGAGGCAGCAACAGGCAATACCCTCGAATCTCCATCGGAGAGATTTTTTAAGATTTTATTTATTTATTTTAGAGAGAAGCTCGCAAACAGGGGGACGAGTAGAGGGAAAGGAACCAGCAGACTCCATGCTGAGCACGGAGCCCAACGTGGGGCTTGATCCCACGACCCTGAGATGATGACCTGAGCCGAAATCAAGAGTCAGCGCTTAACCGACTCATCCACCCACGCGTCCCATTCATCAGGGAGATTTAAAAATATTTTGTGCCCATGAAAAGAGTTTTTAATGCTGATTACATATTGTGTCCACATCCCACCCCAAAAATCAAAAACGCTGCAGGGCGCCTGGGTGGCTTAGGCAGTTAAGCGTCTGCCTTCAACTCAGGTTGTGATCCTGGGGTCCTGGGATCGAGCCCCACGTTGGGCTCCTGCTCAGTGGGGAGACTGTTTCTCCCTCTGCCCCTCCCCCCTGCTTGTGTGCTCTCTCTCGTAAATAAGTAAAATCTACTAAGAAAAAAACCTACAGATTGTAGTTTATAAGTTGGAAAATACAAATGAGGACATTTTGAAACTCATTAAAATAGATAACACTGAACTTTTACCAGTGACAAGGCAGCATGTTAAATATTTTCTGTGCATCATCTTACTTGGTTGACTAGTAGTCCTTCGGGGTAGGTAACCCTACTGGTCCCCCACTGTAGGTGAGAAGGCTGAAATCTGACAGACTTGATGCTGAATTTACGACTAGCTCCTGAACTCACCCTCTTATATAGACTCTATGTATAATTATACAGAATTATATGGCCTCGTCATTATTACCTCCTCCAAAGATAATCCAGCATATTAAGATCTCCAAGAATTTATCACCAAAGCACACGAAGTATGGGACTCAACTTCTCGGCACAAGTGGTGAAAGTGTATGTCTGGGCCCTCAGATTCCTCTATTTTTCACTTTTTTGTTTTTGGGGTTTTTTGTTTGTTTGGGTTCTTTACAATTTTGGTGCTTTTAGTGCTTTATTTTTTCCTTTATTTTTGCCTCTGCATTTCCCCCAAATCATATGCAGACTGCCAATTGTACTTTTTGAATCAAAATGTTTTTCCCAGTAGAAAGGGAAACCAGAAAAAAAGCTGTTTTGATGTTCTAGACTTTTTTAACCCCAGATTTTTTTATGCAACTGTAATCATTACATATACAACTTTGAGTCCTGCTTTATTCATTCAGATTATCATAAGCATTTCTTACATTATTAAACACACAAAAACATTTAATAGTTGATTCTGTTCTCTCAGGTAGATAAACCATAGATCTTTTAACCAATTCTCCATCATGTGACTAAAGCTTAATGTGAAATCTAAAAGTTAATTCAACTCTTGCTTCAGCTCTAGAGATCTAGAAACTAATCAGTGGGTACCGCTCAGAGTTGGTACCTACAAGGCTATTGCAATCAGTGAACTATATGGCATGTCACACTTGATCAGTTTTTACCATTTTAACAGTGATTACATGTTTCTCGAGTTTCAGAGGGAAATCAAATAATTGACCACACCTGGCAATATTTTATTTTACAGGGAACACCACAGCTGGAGGAACGCCAGCCTAACCTTGAACAGGGCTTTAATTGACGGCAAACATTTAGGGGCAGCGTCTCATGACGACTAACTTTCTCTTCTTTGCTAACTTTTCCTTTGGTATCCGAATATTTTCAAAAGTACACACAGGAATGGCAAAGCCTTCACTGAGGCCCAAGGAGAACCCAGGAACCCAACAAGCTTTGTTCCAAGAACACAAAACAATCCTGATCATGTGGGATATATCACAGGCATTTCTAAATGCCTATGGAAATTGGAAACTCATTTGATCCCCTCAAGGTTTTGCACTGCTTCAAATCAATAAGCAAGGACAGTCATGTCAGAGTAGATGTTTTGAATACCAGTAATTCTTGCCACAAGATTCTTACAAACCAGAATGAAAGAAAAATGAGAAGAGCCAAAAAAGAAAGAAAAACTTTTCTTACCTCTTAGGTTTACAACCTCTTCCTGAGAGTCACTCTATTTTACCTAAGTGAACTTAGGTCAAGTTCCATGAGTGAGTGTGAGTGTGATGCAGCATTATTAATATCATGTTTATCCATTCTGCACTCTTAGTTGCAATAGTTTTGTTATTTGAAATGTCAAATCCATGCTAGCCTCATAATCCACAGATTTTGAATCAACATGTTGTATGATTTAGACTTTAATTTTCTAAAGATGATTAGTTTCCATTGGGCACTGTCAGGAAAAGGGGAAAAAATGATCAGAGGAAATATTTTCTAGGACATATCCTTGATTTACTAAAAATAGAGACAGAAGCAAAGAACCCAGTCTTATTACAGCTGCCTTTTACTTGACAGAACAAAGGATGTTGCTGTCTACAGTAAAGGCACTTACTGTCCACACTTGAAATAACAAAAATAATCCTTAACAATTAAATTACTACAGTCTGTCATACCCTAACTTAAAAACATAATTAAGGGCCAATTGGAATCAGCTGATGAAAATATTTTCACTTCCAATAGCCATATACATATATGAACACACACACATACACATTCATATATACTTCCCACAAACTCGTGCTTGCTCTAATGTTAATTTTAAAACTGATAAATCACGATTTTTAAAGTTTGTATATATTTCCATTAATTTTTACTTTCCATTTTAAAATGTAGGCTTACAATGTCTGTTTTCATGTGGAACAATGTTGTAAGGTGAACTATTCTATATTAGCAGCCTTTGAGCTTTTACTTTATTTTCAAAATCTTACTTTTAATAAAATGTTGACCAATGGCTTTAAATATGCCTCCAGATTCTATGGGCCCATTTTGGGGGGGGCCCACTCCTGGATTAAAGTGGACGTCACACCCTTTTACACACACTATACCACCAGAGAATGGCTTTAGGTCTAAAAGAATCTTATAGGTATTTTATCCCAGGGATGATTTTAATAACTTCAAGCTGAGATGTCATTGGGAGCTTAAAAAATTTATGAGTCATTTTTAGTGGTACACTATATGTCAAAATCGTAAGCCATTAGTAACAAGAGAATAACTTCACACAGATTGAAAAGCTGGTAACTTAGTGTCACAACCACTTGCCTGCAAATGCCACCTTTACTCTATTTTATTTTTTTAACTCCGCTTCCAGGCCGGCAGTCCCTTCCTTCCATGGCATGGAATAGAGTCGCTGTGTTGGTACAGTGTCTTTTGTACCATCCCATGTGGGAACTTAGTAACCTTTGCACCGCCACAATTAGAAATAACAAAGAGGTATGTATTCATTCAGTGAAAATTCTTAGCATTAATCGTTGGCCCAGGACTGGTAAAGTTATTAGACTGGTTCATATCTTGGTTCATTGTGTTTCTGCCTTGGTAAAATAAGCATGCAGCTAGGGTTCTCGTGCTTAAGGCTAGACACCAATTTATAGGGCAAAAGGCAATGGGGCAATTTAACTTTTAGTTAAGTGTTTTGCCATTAATTGGGCCACACATTCTTACAAGCACCGCTGCACACAGTTTGGTTCTGAGAAGATTTGTAAGCATTTTGTGTGTCTTTTGTTAGTTCCAGCGTGCAGCTTAGCCTTCACTTAGCCGACTACAGTTATACAAGACTTTGCTTAATTGCTTTTCATGCATAGTTGGAGGAAACAGCGGGCAGCCTTTAAGTGGAAATGGTAGCTTAAGGGCCTCCTTTCCTGTGTTTATTGTCGACAATTCAACTAGCATGCCAAAGCAGCTCCGGGCTGTCGAAGGCAGGGTCACCCAAACTGCACACGCAACTCATTTTCTCAGTATACAAAACAAGGGCAAACTTAGCTGCGACGCGCATTTGTCTCGTGGACTTACTGCAGAACACGAGGGATGGGGAAAGTCTAGCCAGTTTTCCCAAATTTAAGTTAATCGTCGGGAAAGTCACATGTTTAAGCGATTTTTTTTTTCCATTAGTAGCTGATGAAAAGTTATCCATTTTCTCAACTCTTCAAACTGTAACAAAAGCCATGCTTGGCAACAATAAAATAAAGACCTCATATTCATTCAAGGTTTTCTTCTCTTTCAAAAGTGATCTTTTTTTAACCAAAGGCAGGCAAACAAAGTCAAGTATGGAATAAGGGTATTTTAGGGGTGATGCAGTCAACACTGGTATTTGGGTGGCCTCAGCATACCGCCTTGTTTAGCGGCTCATGGTTGTTCAAATGTAACTGGTGAGAGATAATCCGGGCTGTGTGAACAGCGACAACCACACAGGTAAGCTGATGGGGCTCGGAAGGCAGAGTGTGAGGAGCTCCTGGGGGGGACTCTGGCTCTGTAAGAAAGATCCAGGGGCAGTGCCCGCGCAGAGGCTCCGCGTCCCACTGGCACAGTCCTTCCCTGGAGCCGTTTGGCACCAGTTCCCTGAGTCGCCTGCTCGAGCTCAGAGATCACCAGGACGTCTCCGGGAGCTGGGCAGGGAGATGCGCCACAGCGCCATGGATGGGTCTGTTGAGCAGCCCCTTGGCGTGTCCCGGCCAGAAGGAGGGAGGGCTCACTTTGCGGAGGTCACGCTCGGCACTGGGCACCTCCCACGTGTTAACACTTCTTAACGACTTAGGTTTGACTTTGGACATCGCTATTGGCTGATGACTCCAGAAAGTTTGCGTTGGAGGCAGATTTCACAAGCAAACAGCTTAGGGTGACCGTTCGACCTGCCCTGTTTCGTTTACCTACCAAAAAGTTTACAAGGAGCAGAATTGGCAACTGCATTGCTCTTCTTTCCAGCGCTATCAGCAAGGTCTCTTCAATTGTTCCATTATAACCCTAGCAGGGTCTTTGCCTCCTATCCTACTCGTCTCTAAAATGTTTTTATCTTATCATTAATGTGTCCTTCTTTAGGGTTTAACACTAATGTCAAGCAACCGAAAAAGTACGATTTTCGCCTTGAAAGCACTCGTGTCGGCTTGTCTCTTCTGCTTATTCCTTTCCGCTACCTTCCTCACACCTATCTTTATTTTTTCTAGATTAGATTTTAATTCAAATACTGCTAAACTTCAAAATAAGTATTTCAGGAATTAAGTGTATGAGGGTAGTAGAGGACAGAAAACCCACAAAGATAAGATACAAAAACTTCTAGGTCCCCAACTCTCATCAAAAACAGAGAGGAATCTCAAGAAAGGGGTCTGTAATAAGATAGAAACTCATTCATACAGAATCCGCTCGGGGAAAATTTCTTATGGAGTCGAATGTTGAGTTGACTCTGGCATTCTTCACATTTCATAGTTAAACAGAGGTCATCCCTACAAATCTTACTTTGTAGCCTAATAATCTCCTTCCTGAATTCCAAAGTTACCTCAATACCTGTGTATTTTTTTAAAAGCTGAACAAATGAATGAAAGAATGAAATTGTTTAAGAATAACACAACTTGCATTGCATTTGCAAGTACTGATTATGTATACTAATCTATATTCCATAAGGAAAAGGTAAGAATTTTTAAAGACCAGCTTAACTAATTACTTTCCCCTTCTAGACAGTATCTCTGTCTCGCAGCTCTTTGAAATTGTCTCTAATGTTACACCATGTACAAATATGGTTTTGTCAGGATCCTAAACCCTCACATTGTGTTTAATTATAGTTGACATTTAAAACTTTTCATCCAGATTAGCCAGTATTCCTATTCCTTGCTTATTTGCAAAAATGTGTATTTAACTCTGGAAAAACATCGCCTAACTGAAACCTAAAGTCAAGGTCCTAATCCACAGGCAAACACAATGTTGGCCACATTTCACATATGCTTTAAAAGCCTGGTCTGTTCATTGATTGGAATGATTCACTGGTAGTCACATAATTGTTTCTCCCAGGCCACTAAGAAATGTAAACTTACTCTGATAACAAAGTTAAAGTCTGATTTATTAAGACGGTGTACATATTTCACATACCCAATTCATTCCTGCACACTCGAGTGGGATTAAATAACGCCAAGCCACGTCTAACTCCATAATCCTGCTTGTATATCACCTTCAAAGAGATGTCAACATTGACATATTTACACTTACAAATCCATATCCATTATAATAATAATAAATGCCCTTTGAGATATTCCTAATACAACTTCTTGTGATTATTGCAACCTTCCAGCTGTACTCCAGACTCCAGCATCTTTGTATAAGAATCCTGTAGTTCCACATAAAGTAACTCTTCAACTGAGCATTTCTACTTAATCTTGTTTAGAAACTGTCCTGCCTCATTTAATTAAATTATGGAATGAAGAACTGCTAAAAAAGAGCAGAAATAGGAAGTTTACATAGTTTGGAAATATGCTATTCATCATATATATGTTGGTGACGCCTAAATTTGTACCTATAGCTTTCTTCTAAGTTCCAGACTATGTATCTTACCACCTATTCAGTATCTTCCTGTTGAGTAATAAGTATCTCAAACTTAATGCAACCAAATCAGAACTCTTATTTCCCCACGACACATCCACCCAATTTTTCCCTCTTCCTAGGCCCTCCTCATCCTAGTAAGTAACACTACCATCCGCCCAGTGGCTCAAGTCAGAAAATCACTTGTCACCTTTGACTCTTGCCTCTTCCCAGCGCTGTACATCCAACCCATCAGGTAGTCCTATGACTCCAAAATCTGATGTGCATCTTAAGCCTACTTCCCTCCATAACCACCCTAATCCAAACCACCAATATCTTTCACCTGGAATATTGCAACAGCCTCCTTTCTCTGAGCATGTTGCCAACCTCATATCAAACGTTCTTATAAAATCTGAGTCATCTTTTAAGATTTTATTTGTTTGTTGGTGCACCTGGGTGGCTCAGTTGGATAAGAGACTGCCTTTGGCTCAGGTCATGATCCTGGAGTCCCGGGATCGAGTCCCGCATCGGGCTCCCTGCAGGGAGTCTGCTTCTCCCTCTGACCCTCCTCCCTCTCAGGTTCTCTGTCTCTCATTCTCTCTCTCTCAAATAAATAAATAAAATCTTAAAAAAAAGAATTTATTTATTTATTTGAGAGAGAGCGAGAGCATGTGTGCGACCGGGGGAAGGAGCAGAAGGAGAGTGGGGGCAGGGAGAGAGGAGGAGAAAGAATCTCAAGCAGACTCTGTGCTACGCACAGAGCCCCACACAGGGCTCAATCTCACAACCCTGAGATCATGACCTGAGCTGAAACCAAGAGTTGGATGCTTAACCGACTTAGCCACCCAGGTGCCCCTGAATCATCTTTTAAAAAACATAAATCTGATAATGTTATTCTCCTGCTTCAAACATGCTAGTGGTTTTACATATCACATTGACATAAACCAAACTACATAATGTGGCCACCATGGCCCTCCATGTTTGCCCCTGCTCACATCTCCAACCTTATCTCCCACCTCTCTCTCCATTCCCCATTCTACTCATTCCACAGGTCCTCCATCTGGCAAGGCAATTTCCAGCTTCAGAATTTCCAAATGGTCCTGCAACCTACCTGGACCACTATCCCCACATCAAGCATGGCAGGTTCCTTCTTATCCTGTTGGAATCAATTACAATATTTCTTCCACAGAGAAATCTTCCCCAACCACCAAGCCTGAACTCAGACTTTTTGAGCCCTAAAATTTATGCAATTTGGGGGAATCTTTTTTATGGAAAAATAATTTTTTTTAAATCTTAAATTTGCAAACATCACAAAACACATGATCATGGGATGCCTCAGGACCTTGGAAGAGGCCAGGACAAGTGAAGGACACCAAAGCTTAGTCTCATCAGCTTCACAGAGATTCTACTTTGATGACTCCCCTTGTTCAGCAGGTAGTCACCTGCTCCCTGCCACCTCCCTCTCCACCTCCACCCCCAATATCATTGCATCTTATTTATCCTTCTTAGCACTTCTCACAGTATGTCATTTGCCTTGTCTGCTTCCCACATCACACTGTAAGTTACAGCAGGGCAGGCACCATGCAAGAACACAGCATCTGCCACAGTAACACGCAGTAAAAACTTGCCCTTGAATGAGGAAGTGTCCAAGTGTCCTTTAAGATAAACAACGCCGGATCAATGTAAAGAGCTATTTTACAACTTAAGTTTGCATGTTATTAAAGCAGGTTTGTTTTCTTTCGCTTTCTAAGGAAAGAAGAAGTTTATAGTCTAGCATAATTCCTGGTGCAATTGTTACGTCCTTTCTATCTGCTCCAAGCCTCAGGAATTTTTAAGACCACAACCTAATTTCCTGAGACAAAAAAAAAAAAAAAAAAGCAGTTGTCCAAGAGGTTGGTTCCCTGGGTCAAAATCACCATCCTCTGTGTTTTGGAGGCAGATCTCTGCTTCAACACGGCTTCTGACTGTTTGACACTAGACTAGGGTCAGGGTATTAGCCTTCTCGGTGGAACTCTGGACATTTTCTAGGCTCAAGCCTATCTTGGATACATTTGTGTGCCTACTGCCTCATTTATTCATGTTCTGTTGTTGTTGTTGTTGTTTAGTTGGTGGCCTCATCACACAAGACGTTTTCCCACTCCCCAGGCTATGGCTCTGAGAAGGGGATCAGGTCAAGGGTCTGTGGTTTGTCTCCAAAGACAGCTACAGCTGAACCCAGGCATATTTGAAGCTAACACATTCCTTCCTGAGCTTGAAGGAGAACAGTAGGACTTGAAATGTTACCAAGACTTATTAAGAGAATATCCAGCCTAAGTCCAAAATACTTACAGATCTGGCTATGTAAATGTAAGGTATTGAACAAGTACTTTTAAAAAAGTATAACATTTATAATTGTCACTAAATATTTCATGTAATTTGACATTTTCTTGTGCTAAAACCTGTGGTGGAACTTGCCAATACCAGGAATTATTATTAAATTCCAGAATTATCTACAAAAGGAGATCATTAAATGTCTTCCAGAATACTCTTTTTTGAATGAGATAGATGATAGATAAGCCACTGTCTTACATAGATTATATTTGGTTTTTACCTGGACTAGATAAGAATTAGTGGGCTTGCTCTCAGGTCTAGAATGCTACAAGAATCATGTCTGCCTTCCATTGAAAATCCCTAAAAGTCCTCCAAAAAAAAAAAAGAATAAACTGCACAAATCCAGAAAGGAACTCAAGATTCTTTTGTATTTATACGAACAAACTGCAGTCCATTTGTTGAATGGCTCAGGATCTCTGTCATTTATTTATTTATGGCAGGTTCAACAGTTAGCTGGAGTGTATATTTTATGGTTAAATTAACCCGAGGTAGGTTAATTATGCCGGCAATTGAACCTCATTTCTATACCTCGCAGACTGAACCTTAGTATGACCATATTCGACTCTAAGCTACAGTATTTCAAACACAAACTTCTGACTGGGAGCAGTTTCAGAATCAATTTACATTCAAATAAAAAGGGACTCCAGTGAGAGGCACATTAAGATGTTTAAATTATGGGGCATGTGGGATTCATCAGGCAGGGAAAGCAGTTGTAAATCAAGCTTATGGTGAATGGGTTAAACACACAACAGAGTTTTTAATGCATGGGCAACACTTCCTAGTATCTTTTTTTTTCTTTTTCTTTTTCCTTTCCTTTTCTTTCTTTCTTTCTTTCTTCTTTTTTTTTTATTTTTAGCAACTTAAATGGAAATGTTAAGGAAACAGCAAAGAGTAAATAACATTTTTTAAAATGCCAACTACAAACCATATTTATAGTTTTTCATTACTATAGGCCTGCCAGCTTTAAAAAGAGGGGATAATTAGCAGTAGGAACACATTTCAATACACCAAACTAGAATGAATGGGAGGTGAGAGAGAAATGAGAGCAGCAGTTTGAGGGATTTTAAAAGAATTACCTTTTGTTCTTATTTCTTTTGTAGGTTCTACCATCTTCTATTATGTATGGATTTTCCCTGCTGGATCATCCTAAAGAATGAGCCTTTGCAGGAAAACAACAAAATATTACTGGGTGGTCAAATGAGTCCTGTGAATAATTGCTTAAAGGGGGCGACTTACATCTCCCTTTCCTGGCTTCTTTCACTCCCTTATTCCCTAGGCCAGGTACCATGTATTCCCCTGCAACTTCTAGAGCCTCTTTCAGCCCTAGTTACTAAACTGATACAAAGGAAATGGTAATTTGATATATTTCCCAAGCCCTCGCATTTTATTCCTGAAGAGAACAATGTTCTACCCAATAGATTCACACTCTAATGGCAAAATGCTAGGCAAAGTCCTATTTAAGCACAAGCCTAACCTTTCTCAGTAGTTAATTCTCTACGCCACCAAAACTATTTCATTAAGTCTAAAAAATGATAAAATCATTCAAACTAGTTAGTGAACATTTGATTAGATGACCCACAAAGTAGGCAAACTACAGCCCAAAAACCAAATCCACCCTACCTCCTGTTTTTGTAAATAAAGGTTTATTAGAACACCACCATGTTCATTCATGTTTGTATTGTCAATGTCTGCTGGTAAGCCTCAAGGGCAGAGCTTGCAGCAGAGGCTCTATGGCCCAGGCAAAGCCTTAAGTATTTACTATGCAAATCTGTACAGAAAGGCATGCCAATCCCTGGAATCAGGTTGTTTCCTTTTTCAGCTGGCTGATAGGTTCTCTTCTATTTTTTCCAATATGTACTAGTCCAAGCCCTTAGGAGTTATCCTTATTTCCCAAATTTCAGTTAAAGCCGCCTCTGTTTTGAGAACCCTCAGTGTGTAGCCTGGAATGCAGAACCTGCTCTTTTGAAACATAAACACTTTGTCTTGATATAATTTTAGTACTTCTGGAACTCTCTAGGAAATGAAAAACACCAAGAGCTCCTCTGACAAAATTCAGCTCACAATGAGAACACATATCTTTGCAAGAGATGTCTTCTTGCTCACCTAAACAGTGAACAATAACCGTTCTCGGGGACCAAGATTTTACCAATAACATTAAGAAAAACATTGGTTTACTTGTTTTGTTCCTCTATGTGAAATAATCTATTACAATGAATAACAGCAAAGCATAAAAACCCACTTCCAAAGCTGGAAGATTAAGTGAATCAGTCTGGAAGTTGGCTTCTCCATAGAGATAACCAACATAAAGCTGTTAAGCTTCCCATTAGTTTACCATCCTCTGTATTTAAAAGTGTACTTCTGAAACAAATAATGCAACATATTTTAAGAAAAAAGAAAAAGAAGAAGATAACAGGAGAGGAAGAAAAGGGGAGTATGTCAGAGGGGGAGACGAACCATGAGAGATGATGGACTCTGAAAAACAAACTGAGGGTTCTAGAGGGGAGGGGGTTGGCCTGGTGATGGGTATTGAGGAGGGCACGTTCTGCATGGAGCACTGGGTGTTATGAACAAACAATGAATCATGGAACACTGCATCAAAAACTAATGATGTAATATATGGTGATTAACATAACAATAAAAAAATTTAAAAAAAAGAAAATTACAAAAAAAAATAATAAAAAAATAAAAGTGATTCGAGAAGCATCTTGGTTTTTTTATTTCCAAAGTAAATCATATTTGGAAGAAAACAAATATTTATCAGTTACAGAAGTATTTGTAGAATTGAGTATTGTGGTTTTTCCAGAATCGTATCTTTCTTAATTGAATGAGTGTTCATCCTGTCTCCTGACCATGCCACTGTCTAAGCACATCTGCTTAGGAAGAAGAAGAAAAGAAAGAGGATTTCAATCTTCAACTTGCGAATAAATGAAGGGAATTTTTTGAGTTTGGCATCTTAAAGATGGTGGAGTGAGAGCAGGGCAGGGTGTAAGATCTCTTGGAAGCCACTTTTTCTTCTCAGCGGGTTAAGCCCTCAGTAGAGCCCTGTTTGAGAACTGTGGACCTTACAGAGAGAATTCAAGAGTAAAATGTGGAATAATTCTGATATTTATTAAACACCTACCGTGCTCCAGGCACTGCTCAACAGGCACTGCCCACCTCCACTCACCTGATCTTAGAACTTGGAGAGCAGGCTAAACAGCCAGTAAGTTGCAAAGCAAGAATTTGGATCCAGGTGCCCTAACTTCAAAGCTCTTTTCAGGGTGTGATAAGGGGGCCATTTTGAATGATCGAATGTTTCTAAGGAAGGAGTGCTGACACCTCTAGTTTCAGACCATTGGTATTGGGTATATAAGAGAAGCTAAAGACAAGACTGCCTGAACTAGTAATTTGAAAGAAATTCAGATGAGCTTCATGGATATTGATCAATGGGCTTAAAGAATGTCAATCTCTTCTGTTTGTTTCATGCTTGATTTTCTAGCAATTCTGCATTTACTTCCTACAGGCCTGTATTTCATTTAATGAGCAGAGCAATATGAGGAGAAGCAGAATAGGGGAGAATGAACAAGAGGAAAGAGATAAATGTACGCAGACAGGACAATGCAATCTCTGTGGGTATAATATTTCTGTGCCCCATGCTTCTTTTTAAAGCTTTGATAGATCATTTGAGTTATAAGTCACAGGGAAAGAGTTCTGCAGTAGAGATTTTGTTTATATTCTTCTATTCTTTTGTCCAGTTAAGTCATAAGTATTTACAAATTCTCTTCTTAATAGTATATAGGGATCCTATCTTAGAGAAGCCCTGATCCCCCCCCACCAGAGTCACCAAAATAATGTAGAATAAAATTAGAGTGAACCACATCAACGTTATTAGCTTTATTTGCCATCCAGTATAGACAAGAAATACTTTGTTCTGTTTCACAGACTATTTACCATCTCAGAGCTATCCTAAGCTTCATGTATCACCCCAACCTACACTTGCTGATGCCCTAAATTTTCCTAAGATCCAACACTACAAGCCCATTCAATCCCATTTCGCGATGTTAAGTGTGTGCAGAGGTGTGCTGTTTGGAAGGGCAGCCCCAGCACCACTCTGCTACCAAGAGGTGTCATTCCCCTCCACAGCCTCGAGATTAGTGGGAAGTTCTCTTCTACATTTGCTTTCATTTATGATTTAGCCTCCACAGTCCACATATCCTTTCCTTTTGGACTGGACAAGCTTCCCTGAGCACGTCTTTTCCTTCTTTATAGTTCCTCCAGTTCTCAAGACCTGCCATTCAAAGTAGAAACAACAAATAACTGTTGCACTTTATCCAACCCCCCCAAAAAAAACCAGCTTTAGTTGTCTTTCAACTGTTGAATCCCTGTCACAATAAAAATATTTAATGAAAGAAAAACAAGACGAATTAGGTTTTCTTTCTTGGCTGTGGAGGACGCTGGTGGTGGGAAGATCTGAGAATGAGAAACAAGACTTTCCAGTGGAAAGTAGCCAATCTGGTTTTATTTGTGGTAACCAGTCAACAATCATCTTTGAATTTCAACTTTCCTCCTGACCTTGTTAAATACTATTAACTCCGGGCGCCTGGGTGGCTCAGTTGGTTAAGCGACTGCCTTCGGCTCAGGTCATGATCCTGGAGTCCCGGGATCGAGTCCCGCATCAGGCTCCCTGCTCAGCAGGGAGTTCTGCTTCTCCCTCTGACCCTCCCCCCTCTCATGTGCTCTCTCTCTCATTCTTTCTCTCAAATAAATAAATAAAATCTTTAAAAAAAAAAAATAAAAATAAAAATAAATAAATAAATAAATACTATTAACTCCACACTTCTCTCCAAATTCAAGGGAAAACGGAAACTTAGAGGGAAAATGCCATTTTTTTTCTACTGAGAATCACATATCTTTAAACTATTAACGTCAAAACAAACCAAACTATTAATACCAAAAGAATCACTTTAATTGTTCATTTATCTGCTTGCCATCTATAAAAATCATTCCACTGAAACTTTAATTTGGTAGGCAAGGAAAACTGAAAAGCAAAAACGACAGTACTTGGGATCAGAATTGGAACTATATTATATGTGCTTTCTGGCATGCAGTCAGGAGAACTCAGTTTAAGAAAAAACATTAGTAGCCCACTCCATGCCTGACCCTATGCTTTTTTACAATGTCAGGATGCATTGATCTTTTTATCAGCATTTGCAATGGTGGAAAACATATAACTTGGGAAATAAAATAAGAGGTTCTGAGGCCCAGCTCTGCTACTTACAAAACTTGGAGTTCTGAGGCCTTGATTTCTGCATTTGTAAAATGGAAATAATACTTACTTCACAGACTTTCAAGGATTACATGAGGTAATACACATACAGGTGTTTTCTATAAAGCTCTAGCCACTGTTAGATATTATCACCCGAAGAGATAACTAAAGAAAGGTCTGATTCTACCATTTTTTCTTATTGATACAGCTGGGAACCATATTCAAAAATTCTATCAGTTGGATTTCCGGAACAGTATTAGAAATCTCTGCTCTATCTCATTTTTACCATCTTCTTGAATGCTTATATTATTTAAATATTAAAGATTACAGTCTGAACAAACACCGATCTTGAAATACTTGTCATTTTACTTGCTGAAAAAAATAGCAAGTGATTTCTTACAGAAGGCAATAAGTAATGGTATTTACTCACAGTGATTGTAATTTTTGTATTTGCCTTCTTAATACAGAACAGATGTGGAACGCCATGGATTTGTCCCACCCCACCCCCAAATGCTCAGTGCAACATATGGAACTGAACCAGATTACACTCTATATGTGACACAGTAAATACTCACATATCTGTACAGAGAATCCAAATTTGTTGTTATTTAATTTGTGCTAGTCTATTCAGCACACACCTAATATTTGGGTGTTGTTACTTGGCTGGAGAAATTAAAATCCTGAAGGTGAACAAAATTTTTCAAAGAAATTTTAAATTAACTCTAAGTCTCAAGCTTACCAACAAGGGTGCATATATATTGAATTTTTAGTGGCTTTGAAAGTGAGTACCTGTCAGAAAAGCCTGTACAGAGGCACTAATAAGATGCATTTGTATTATGGCAATTGCAGAGTAGAAATGATTTTGCAGTCTGATTAGAAACACGACCATCATGATGAAAATCATGTTATCTCCCAAAAGAGGACTGCACATAATTTATTAATGAAGGTATTGCAACTATCAAACTGAAATACCAAAAGCATCTTATTCATGGACCTCATGCCACTGGAAACTTTAACTGACAGAATCCCACACAGATAAGCAAAATCAAGCATTACCAGTAGAGACCACTAAAGGGAAGGTGGCAAAGATCACAGCTGAATCCAAAAATGGAGTGCTCTTTTGTTTATAAATACAACTGTGTATGTTCTGAGCATAAACTGTGTCACATCTCTACACGGAAACTAAATACTACCGCCACCGCTACCTCCCAGCCCCGAGAAAATACTGCAGGGGCTGGACCCATCTGGGTCTTTCGTTGTACATCAAAATATTTCATCACTTAAGACTCCTCTTACTATGGGGCTGGGGGGCGCCTGGGTGGCTCAGTTGGTTAAGTGACCAACTCTTGATTTTGGCTCAGGTCGTGATCTCAGGGGTGTGAGATCGATCCCTGTGTCCAGCTCCGCGCTGGGCATGGAGCCTGCTTAAGATTCTCACTCTCCCGCTCCCTTTACCCCTCCCCCATTCTCACTCTCTCTCTCTCTCAAAAAATGTCTTCTTTACTATGTTTTGGAAGAGATGATGACATTTTGTGGATTTGAGAAACCGATTCTTTGCAATCTCCTACGGTCCGTTCTTGCCCTTCTGCCCATAGTGAACATGAAAAACGCATAGAGAAACAGGACAAGCGGCACAACTTTCTAGTCTTCAATCCTTGAAGCTCAAGTTGAGGCATCAATATCACGATGAGAGATCCCAAGGTGCAGTTCTTCCCTTGTACCACTTCACGACTACCCTGTGACACCCAAACTCACCATTTTAAGGCTATGACAGCAGCATCAAAAAGAGATGCACCTGCTCTAGCCATTTGAGAATAAAGCCCAAAGGACAGGTGGCCAAATTATCCAATAACAACCATCGGGCAGCTCAAAAGAGCATGCAGTCTTCACGGAGGCAAAGGTGGGAACTCTTCTGGAATTCCAGAAACCGCAAGGGCTCGGGCATCAGCTGGAAAGTCAGGATGTTCTTTTACCTTCAGAAGGGAGAATTTAGAGGAATTATTTACTACTGGGGAAATGTTTGTTCCAGAATGAATTTCATTCTGGCACGACTACCCTTGTAGAAGGAGGCACAGCACCATTTTGCTTCATAAATGTTTTATTTTCAGCATACCATAGCTTAGAAATTTGATTCTGCTCATATCAAATATGTAAATTGAAGGGAAGAACCCCTCGGGAGGAAGGAAGGAAAAGTATCCGTTGTTCCCCCAAGGTCCCTGGGGATACTGCAGCTGGGCTAGTGAGATTGTGCATTTGGTTCAAAAGTCAGAAAAACCTCTCTCCTGACAACCAGAATTCCTTTTATTAGGCATATTTTACTGAGCATTAAACAGCACAAATCCAAATGATAAAGTACAGGCCTGTAATTCAGTACAGCTTGGGTGTGAGTGCACACACGCGCGTGCACACACACACACACACACACCCTCGCACATTTTGCCATCCTGCAAACTACAGCACTTTATAGAGCTATGTATCTTTTAAAAATAATACCCCGGTGCACATGCATACATACTTTCTTTCCCTGGTCGATGCAGCAAGTCAAGATTTATTTTAAAAGATGGGGAAAAAAAGACTTACACCAATGGGTTTATTTAAAGGGAAGCAAATTGAACAGAGCCACACTGATAACAGCAGATGTCTAGTTATAATTCACTTCCCTAATGCTGATTAATATATTCATAAACAAATCAAATGTATTGCCCAAAGAAAAATGTTACTGTTTACACCCCAATAGCCACTGGTTTCAGTGGTGCTTCTCAATCAGGCGAAATGTTCTTTCCCCAGCTCCTACCACTATTTATTTTGCTTCCTGCCAATCTTGCAAATAATTAATCTTGTGTGTCGTTTCCTCATAAATGCTTCCTGGTGCTTGATTGCTTTGCCTGTATGGCATTTGATTTCAAACTGCCATTTTACCTTTATAAACATTCAGAACTTTTAAGCATGAGGAGAATGCCCAAAAGGCATGTGAAAATGAGGCAATGGTAATTAGATGAGCAGACTATGTTTTATGGCATATCTAGCTTTCTGTGGATACCAGAAAGCTCTCTTTGCATCCAATATTGCATTCCCAATCTGGGTGCAGAACAGCAAATTAACATTTACTCCAGCAAAGAGGCCCTGGTATCAACATGTTTAATTTATTATTATTGCAAAGAACAGTTTTCCCAGGATTAGTGAAACAGAATACATATATTTAAGGATCTGCACTCAGACCACAAAAAAAGGAGGTGGGGGGAGGGAAGAGAAAAATAGAAGACAAGAGAGAAAATAGAAGTAATATCAGTTACCACATGATTTTTGTGGTAAAAAATAGAATATGGCGTGCAATAGTGCAATTTTCCTTTGCTGGTCCAGCAACGCAAGTCTTAATAGGAAGTCCACTGATGTTCTTTCTGCATTTCAGGATTTAGTTGCGTGCTTGCTGGGGGCTGGAGTTCCGGCCAGACTTCTGACTCTGAGTGGAATCACTATGGCTAGAATCACTTTTATTCAGTCCAAGATGACGGAGCTTCACATCCCAGCGCTGTGAAATTTAAAACAGAAAATGGTTGCATGCACATATCGCCAAGGTCATCATTTCTATTATTCTAACAACTTAGTGAGACCACAAAGTCAGATCTCAAAAGCATTTTCCAAAAGTATAACATTTTGTTATCCTGTGATGCTATATGGACATAATTCTCTGATCATAAAAAAGTATAAAATTTTGTCATCAGATGATGTTTATATGGACATAATTCTCTGATCATAAAAAGCACAACAGTGGCCACCTAGAATATGTCAGTCATGTTTTCATAGCAAACCTCAAACTTAAAATTTCCATGTCTAATGGTGACACAAATATCTCTCCAAATCTGTGGGTATTTCTGGAGGTAACATACACAGTCCGGCATGCCCCTGGTGATCAACAAATGGAAGATTTACACACAGAATTCAAAGGGCTATTTTTCATCTTCTTCTCTGACGACACATCAGAACATAGCCTTTTAAAACATATGTGATTTAAGCAGTGAAAAAAATGGAAATTTGGGGGGCAAATGGGATCTCTTAAAAATATATTTCCAAGTAATCTCTACCAAGTGCAACAATCACAACAGACAAGGTTCTGCACTCAAAGTTGGACAAAGCAGACATTACCAATGTTTCTCATAACCACAATCAAGCTCACTAATATTTCATATTAACAATGCCAAGAGTGTCTACATGTAAAATGATAAATTAAAAGGAAGTTCCATTTCAGGTATTATAGGTAGTGAATAAGGACTACTGCAGCACTTCTCAAATTTCAATAAAGATAGAAATAACCTGGAGATACTGTTAAAACTACAGATTCTCATTCAGTAGGTCTGGGATGGGGCCCAAGATTTTCATACTTAGTAAGCTTCCCTGTGATGCCAATGTTGCTGGTCCGGAGACCACACTTTGAGCAGCAAGGAACTAAGGTCAGATGGCCCAAGTTCAAATTCTAATTCCATCAGTTACTGTGCACAGTTTCTTGAACTTATTAAATCTCATTTTCATCATTAACACATTGGAATTAATAATAGAACATACTTACAAGACGGTTCTGAAGATAAATAAAAATACATAAAGGGCTTAGTACATTAATAATCATTTTTCAATTACTGTGAATAATTCTTCATTTTAGCATACTTTACTCCACAGTCTTACTGTTTTTCCTGTTAAAAAATAGTCTGATTCTCAGCTGCCCAAGGCAGACCAAATATTTTGATTTGAACAACCTGCTATATCAGAGACTTAGGTAAACAACCATTTGTATGGCAAAACCATAAGAAGTTCTTTATTTCTTATTCTATTCACTGAGCAAAAAGAAAAAAAATCAGCTAAAAAGGGCAACTCTTATTTGAAAAAAAAAAAAAAACAAAACTGGCATCCTCCATAAAACTCTTTTTTACATCCTCACATTGACTGGAAAACTAAAGTAAGAACCTCAATAATTCTAGCCAAAAGAGATTTTTCTATCCAAGATCTTTAGCCATGAGTATCTGCATATGAATTAAAAATTGTTCACGTTATTGATTTAATTCTTCCCTTTACCATGTTTAAATCCAGACTGAGAATATAAAAGATTTCACAGTAACTCTGTGAGTCTCCTGTAGAAAATGGAAAATACATTTGCCTGAGAAATAGGATAAACAAGCCGTGTGTCCTGGGTCTTTACATGATGGTCATTGTTTTGGTACCAAAAGAGAAGCAGCAAACCTTGTTACATGCTTTGTAGCAGGGATGTTGTAAGCTCTTCCAACTGGTACAGGAATTTAGGACAAATTCCTGTTCTGCATTAGCAAGCAGAAAACCAAATTAAAAGGACAGTAAGAGGTTCCAATTTCCTGAAGAAGAGACACTCTTTAATAAACACCAAAGTAATTGAAAAGAGATACAAATGGAGAATTCCCACAAGTCTGAACTTGAAATACATCTCACTTTTGACAAATATACTAGGGGAAAAAAGAACCACCAAAGGGTAGTTTCTCTCTCCAAAATAATGCCCTTTACATTTTTGTAGGTCACTTAAACTCAAATGTGTCTGCTCTGTCAAGTGCCAGATGTAGAAGATAAACTGCCCAGGGGTATTTAACTTACCCTGTAAATGTTTCCCAAGCCTTCAAACTCACAGAAGGAAGGGCATGTATTATGTTTGGTACAATTCCCACTCTTTCTTTCTCCCTCCCTGCCCACTACACACACACACCTTTTTCAATTCTTTGTCATTCTATGCACACATTCCTTTCTTTGAAACAGATTTGTTTAGTAGAGTAAGAAGAAATGAAACCTTCTAACTTTCTATAATAAGGTCATTTACTGTGCTTTTTAAAAATGCAACATTTCCAGAATCTAAGAATCATTGGCTTAAAAATAAAGCTCCATTACTGCTCTAAAGGACCCGATTCGGTCAGATCTCTTACGTACAGATGAATGTGGCTGCATCCTGTACAGAGGAATCGGTGTCTATGAACCGGGGCAACATCGGCAGTTTTCTGCCCATCATTTGCTCTCCCCTTCTTCTTTGACTCACAGAACTACAGTTTGTTCAAGGAAGCAACATGTCCAGCTAAAATACTATACTTATCAGCTTCTCTTACAGCTAGGGATGGATGGGAGACTAAAACCTAAGTGTAAATTGACAGATGGGGGCACTTGGAAAGCCCTTTTCTTTTTAAAGATTTTTATTTATTTTTGACAGCGAGTGCGCACAAACAGGGGAAGCAGTAGGCAGAGGGAGAGGGAGAAGCGGGCTCCCTGGGGCTCGATCCCAGGACCCTGGGATCATGACCTGAGCCGAAGGCAAACGCTTAACCATCCGAGCCACCCAGGCGCCCCTTGGAAAGCCCTTTTTACCTCCCTTTCTTTCTCCCTGAAATACAGGTGTGATGCTGGAGGTAGACAGAACAGGAAGCTAGGAGGATCCTGGAGCCCTAATGATAATGTGGAGCCACCCCAGATTTCTCATTGTGCGAAGTGAGGCAACTACGGTTGTATCTCTGATGCACTTACAGAGAGAGAATTCACTTCTTAAATTGACATTAAAAACAAACTCCATCCTTAGAATTTGAGACACAGTCAGACAGACACACACATCTCAGGTTTAAGTATTTCTCATGCTCTTAAGGGCAACTCTTCGTTTAAATGACAAATGGCTGGTTTCCTACTTTTACTTTTATGTAGCACTTTGAACATAGAATACAGGCTTACCTTAACTTTTTTACCAAGTCGATCCTTCCATTTCTCAGCAATAGAACCTTCCACCAACAGTAATCTGTATTTTTTAAAGAAGCAACAATTTTTGAAAAATAAAAACATATTACTGAAAAACACAAGGAATCATTGTCAAGAAAGATTTACTATTTACTCTAGACTAGCACAGCCAAGTTTTAGAACAGTAATTCTTAATAATTTGGGAGTCATGGACTCATTTAAGAAGAAATGTTATGATCCCTCTCCCCAGAAAAATGCACGCCCACAAATTGCACACACTTTTCTATCCGATACACGATATTGAGGGACCCAACAAAAATCTAACTATAAGCCCCTAGAAGGTAGACAGAGCCCCAGGTAAGAAACCCAGAGTAAGAGGTCTAGAGAAATGCAATAAAGGATAGGCACAGCAATTGTTCTGAATCCTTAGGGAGTGAATTACCTGGAACGTTCCTCATCTTCATAGCCCATGATGATATACTCCTCGTTAACATTAAGTGGAGGACACAGGCAGCCAGAGCTGGTGTAAAGGTTAATGGTGTCCCGTGGAATGTTTACCAGAGAAGACTTTAGAATCTCCTTCACTTCAACTACTACAGTCACATCATGGCACTTGGTCTTTACTTCTTTAACTTTAGCCCGAATGACTGGATAAAAGAAAATAAAGTTGATGTGGTAATATGAAACACAATAGATGCCCCATTCAAAAAAGACAAGTAGGCTCCTTTCTAGTCAATTCGTAGAAGTCAGCCAGATACTTTTGCCTTAGATGGTAGTGAATGACACACTACACAACACACCTGCCCCTTTACTCTTCAGCCCTGATCCCCTTCCAATTCGTGTACACATACATATTTGTGTATTTGTGTGTATGTGAGAAATCCACTTAATCAAAGGCTGAATGAATCTGATGGGATTTTCCTCCAAAATTTTATTTTGAATGTGTACATATGTGGTTTCAGTTATTAATTTCACTCTTATGTAAAGACCTGGTATTTAATATGCCTTGTTTCTTTCTATCAGATGTATTAACGGATTTTCTAAAGGGTCGGAGCCCCTTCAGTGTTTTAAAATCTCTTCTACAGGGTTCCCCAGCTGCTTCTGCGATCTCTCCATCTTGCTCGTCTTAGGGACTGTTCAGACAACAGCTTCTTTCTTCCTTCGTCTCAGTACAGATTATCTTTTGTATTCTCCTATAGGTATACTACATTTTCTTATTGAATAAGAACTGCTGGGGTGCCTGGGTGGCTCCAGCTCAGTCGTTAAGCGTCTGCCTTCGGCTCAGGTCGTGGTCCCAGGGTCCTGGGATCGAGCCCCGCATCGGGCTCCCTGCTCCACGGGAAGCCTGCTTCTCCCTCTCCCACTCCCCCCTGCTTGTGCTCTCTCTCTCTCGCTGTGTCTCTCTCCGTCAAATAAATAAATAAAATCTTAAAAAAAAAAAAAAAGAACTGCTACCATGAGACCTTGTTTCCTCCATGTGCTTTGAAGACAGACCCTCCAACATTCCCTCCGCTCATGTGCTATGGAACACGGTCTACTATGTTCGCTGCATGATGTACCTCTCTCAGTGGAAATACTGGCACACAATGTAGCTCACAAAAGCCAGCTTCACTTCTCAGTATGAAGATGAACTGCTTTAAAGTAACCAATTCAGCTGCAAAGTCAAAGTATTTGACTCAGAATCTACAAAGTACAGTTCTGCTTCTAATCTGTATATTCTGTCCTCTGGAAGAGCCAAATGTTTTAGATTCCTCCTTTTGATAAATGAGCTTGTCTTTTTTTTTTTTTTTTTTTTTAAGGAGGGGTTTGAAAAAGCCTGCAAAGAAGTAAAAAATGTCAATTAGCAAGAAGCCAGTGGCTTTTGGCCCAGCTTCCTAGTCCAATATCCAGGGACGTTACAGAGAGGAAGACACAATGTATCCAAATGAATCCACTTTTTGAAAGCCTCTTAGGCACATATCTGCAAACCACTTTGGTCTGAGTCCCTTCCCATGGATTTTAGGGTCTTCTGGACTACAAAGGAATAGAAAAAAGTAACCCATGAAAACATAAAGCCAGCTGATAAACCATTCCTCCTATCAATGCCCCAACTTCATACAGAAACGTTCAATAACATTCCACCAGTAGGACATATGGATGATAGAAATTAACTTCCTGGTTCTAAAAGCTTTAGGACAAAACCTCATTTTCGCTCCACAGGTACTTCAATTTTCGGAGAAAGTGTGAGGACTACCGTGAATGAAAGAACAACCCAGCTGTCCCTGCTTGGTGCAACTTGTGAGCAAAGGAATCCCTTCTTCGTGTTCTCTCAAGTCTGATTTTAAAAAAAAATAAGATTGCCTTTTTGAAATGTCGTTTGGGAGATTCAGTTGATAAATTGACAAGCCCAGCTAGCAGACATTTTTTGTGTGTCCTGGTTTATGTAAATGTGCCTCAGAGCATCCATCAACTCTTCGAGATTAGCAAACTGTGCAAATGTTCTCAAACTAATGATTTATTTACCCAGTGTGTCTACTATTTTCATTAGAAATTTTTAGCACATGTACCCACTCCAAAATAAATATCTCTCTACAAGACTTACTTTATTATTCAAGTAATTCTGTTAAAGCTCAAGAGCTTTTACTGAATTAATCTGAATGAAGCAACCTCTGCTTCATCTTATTATCATTTACCCTCACTCCCACTTTGTTTTCTCATGAGACACAGGCAGAGACTAGTGATAAAAATCAACATATTTTATACTTTAAGTTGCATTTTCCTTTCAGAGTTCTTCCTTCTATTTAATCATTTGAGTGCCTGCTTTCCCCCCAAAGAAGCTCTAAGTAGGCAACAGATACATGAAATCCTTCAACTACGGGCAACCTGGTTATTGTTTGGCTATGAGGAAGAAATTATCTCCTTCCCACTAATTGTGACCTGTATTCCATTTTACGTTATAATATTCACTCGGATTTATAACCACTTGTATTTTAACTCTTAACCAAAATAGCAGCACCAACCGTCACAGCACTAAAAAAGTGAGATAAAGTAAAAATTGATTATAATAGAAGTAAAATAAATATGAAGTCAACTAAATTTCCTTGAAATAACATTTTTATTATGATTTCATTTTTAGGATACCTATACTTAAAAGTTCACATAACATTTTTCAATCTTGAAAAACCTAATCTCCTAAAAATCAAGACCTCCATTTCCCTGTGATTTTTCACATCAGTTTTTAGAGGAATGGGTTCTCAGATGAGCAGCCCGGCATTTGACTTCTCAGAAAAACATGACCTTTCAACCTTGGAAAGTGCATCCACCACCGGCTAAGAGAAATTAGATTCCTCCTAAGATGAGTTTTAAGCAAAAAATAAAAATTGATTCCATTGAAGAAAAACTTGGGAAACTAGTACATTTATTTCAAAGAAATTTATTTACACTGAGAATTTTCTACTTTATGCCTTTAATACAGAGTATTTTCATAGATATCAAAGATTACTCTTACAGAGTCTTACCAATTTCTCTCCTTCCAATTCCCAACAGTATAGAATTAAAATAAATCTATGCTATATGTCCTCTGTCCTCTAAAATAAGGCACATAAATTAAATAAAATTCTCATTTTAATAATAAAGTTTCCTTTAAAAATCTATGTCATTTTTTTTGTTTTTTTTTAAAGATTTTATTTATTTATTTGGGAGAGAGAATGTGAGAGAGATTACATAAGAGGGGGGAGGGGCAGAGAGAGAAGCAGACTCCCTGCTGAGCAGGGAGCCAGATGCGGAACTGGATCCCGGGACTCCAGGATCATGACCTGAGCCAAAGGCAGTAGCTTAACCAACTGAGCCACCCAGGTGCCCCTCTATGTCATGTTTTTATTCATTGACTCAGCATCAACAATCTTCTTCAGAGATAGTCACACGACCTTTATTAATCTCATAGATGCTAGGAAAAAAAATCACAATAAAATGCCTATGGATTACAACAGATGTTGATTTGTCCCTTATTTTATCAGCTCAAAAATTCTAACTGAGCCTTCCAAATATAATAGTAATTGATATCTGTGACTCTCAAGCATGCCAGTACCCAAAAATACATTCTAAATAATTTAAGAAAGGACAATCTGGGTTCAATAACCACTGATAAAAATAGCATAACAATACATCTCCTGGAGAAGTTGAGAAAACTATAAAGGAGAGTGTATAGGAACCACCCAGCACAGTACCTGGTACAGACAGGAGGCTTTTCCTCCTGCAGTTAAGTCTGCCAGCTACATTTGGAGTGGTGGTTCTTCAATCAATATTTTAACAGAATGTCACTTTTCTTGGTCAAGCTAGACAAAAAACATTTCCTTAATTGAAATACTAACAACTTCTGTCAATGTTATCTTCCAACTCTGCCAATGTGTTCTATGAGATGGACTCATTGGAGAAACCAAGCTGTACTCTATTACCCATCCCTCCCTGATGTGTCAAAGCGCTCCTCCATTTACCCCAGTGAAGGGGATTTTGAAGCACGACTGAAAACCCGGGCAGCTCCAAACATTCAAGCTCAAACCCTCTTTAGCACGTCAGGGGAGGAAGAGTCCCTCCCATCTCATTTGAAACACAGCTCTGGGTACTTACTTAATTACATGGTGCTAAGACAGCAGGAGTGCTGCCCAAGATGCTGCAAAACCAAGCATTTGTTAAGAGTTCTGCCCATGAGAAAAAAGAAAAAAAGAATTTTGCCCATGAGATATTTTAATTGTTGAGGAGGAACAGGGCACTTGTGCTTAAAAGTTGTCCTTGTTTGGTTTTAAGCCTTATTTTTAAACTGTTCTACGAATTCACACATGCACGGGCACATGCGCACAAACACATACACACACACACCCCTTTCTTAGCACAGCAGTTTATAGGTCAACCATGAAGTTATCCTTACCATAGTTGTAATTGTTTCGGAAATAGGTCTTCTGTGTAGCTCTAATAGGCTTACATTTGCAGCGTTCTGAAAAATACAACATTTTAACTATAAGCAAAAATTCAACATGAGCTTTCTTTTATTCATTCACATTTGTTGGTAAGATTCGATCCAAATTTGGTGGTGAGGTGGCTCTTCATAATTCTGTGTCTAATCTCTTTCTCCTGGGACTACATTCACGTTTATTCTATTTACCCAGACTCTTATTTAATGTTAATATGCTCATAAGCTCCTAGTCTTCAACAAACCACCTGAATCCTGAGGAAACCCTGTTCACCACCACGCATGAAGAAAGCATGAACCCCGAATCCCGAAAGAGGCATGTTTAGTGCCTATGGAAGTAGAATCAATGCCTACTGAAAGGCAATTTCCTGCTGATGCTCAGGTAACTGGTTTACCTCTGTGGGGTGCCACCTGCATTCATATATGCCTTACAGATCACATGACACTTTTCCAAATCCTAGTTCCTGATCTAAAAGAAGCAACTCAATGAGACAAGCAGGTATGATTACAACCCAGTGAACTTAATGAAGAGCAGCCACAAGTCCCATCTAGAGGTTGAGTAACCGCTATTTAACTCAATGGTATTTTTAAGGTTATTGGAAGAAATTACTAATACATAATTTGAAATGAGAAGTTCCATGTTTTTCAAATCTGGTGAGTAGTGACAAGAATACATTTTTACATATAAGACAAGTATATGTAATTAAAATTTGAATTGTCTCAAAATGTTTCATATATAGGATAAATCACTTAACATCTTGGAAAGTGGATTACTATACTGTTTATAGATTACTTAGCTAACAAATATAGGTCACATATGTATCATAACTGTAAGTTGTTAGTCATTAAAGCCAACATAAAAATAGAAAATACATAATTATCTCAGGAAGCATTTAATTCATGTGAAGATTTCTTTAAACTAGTGTCCCTGAGAAAGCTTCATTAAGGATAAATGGCATCTGTTTATGCTTTGACACAGAAAAAGGAAAAAAGAACACATGAATCACAGAAAGAAAGCCAACAGAAGTATTTTAAGAAATGTTTTATATTAGTATAGACCAATAAAAGGCAGAAGATTTTGATGACCAGCTGATATTTTCTAATCAAAATAAATTTTACTTCCAGTTGAACTTATGGATAACATGCTTTAAAGTAGCATCCCAAGAAGAGTGGCAAGCACCCTTCCTAGCAGCGTTTAAGTTCTAGAAATCACCATTACTGGGGATCGGTGCTATTCTACAAAGCAGTAGTGGCAACATTATTCTCATCCATGAAAGAGTTGAGAATTTTCTCACACTACACACAGCACTTCCCTTGTTCTGCAGATAATTTTTAACACACAATTTCCATGGAATAAAGATCTCAAATCAATAAATTATGGGTAATTCCAGCATTGGTTGCTATTCTAAAGAAGGCCACTCCAATAATAACTTTCTTATTTGCAAAACATTTATATTCCTATTTGTCAAAAAAGGAAAGTTATCTAGTTCTATTGTATTGTTGCTTTATTTTGTACTGAAATGTTACAAATTTTTTAAGGAGATATTCTTTTTTTTTGCTGAAATATTGTTGACACAGAATGTTACATTAGTCCCAGGAGTACAACACCGTAATTCAACAAGTCTATACATTATGCCATGCTCACCAAAATTGTGGCTACCATCTGTCACCATACATCACTATTAGAATACCATATTCCCTGTTATGCCTTTTATCCCTGTGTTATGTTGGGATATGTTGACCATATTCCCTATGTTGTGCCTTGTATCCCTGTAACTTACTCATCCCATAACTGGAAGCCTATACCTCCCACTCCCTTTCATTCCTTTTGCCCATCCTGCCTACCCCATCCCTTCTGGCAATAACCAGTTCGTTATCTGTATTTATGGATCCATTTCTGCTTTGTTCATTTGTTTTGTTTTTTAGATCCCGCATATAAGTAAAATCGTATGGTATTTGTCTTTCTCAGTTTGACTTATTTCACTTAGCATAATACCCTCTAGGTCCATTCATGTTGTCACAAATGGCAAGATCTCATTCTTTTTTTGGTCCAGTAATATTCCAGTGTGTTTGGGTGTGTGTGTGTGTGTGTGTGTGTGTGTGTGTGTACATACCACATCTTTATCCATTCATCTATCAATGGAACCTTAGGTTGCCTCCTTATTTGGCTGTTATGAATAATGCTGCAATAAAAAAGGGGGTGCATATATCTTTTGAATTAGTGTATTTGTTTTCTTTGGGTAAATACCCAGTAATGGAATTACTGGGTCATATGGGGTTTCTATTTTTAATTGTTTTTAAGTAAGCTCTACACCCAGTGTGGGGCTTGAACTCACAACCCTGAGATTAGGAGTTGCATGTTATATTGACTGAGCCAGCTAGGCGTCCCTCTATTTTTAATTTTTTGAGGAGCCTCCATACTATTTTCCACAGTGGCTATACCAATTTACTTTCCCATGAACAGTTCACAAGGGTTCCTTTTTTTGTGTTTTTGTTTTTTTATTTATTTATTTGAGACAGAGAGAATGAGAGAGAGAGAAAGAGAGCACATGAGAGGGGGGAGGGTCAGAGGGAGAAGCAGATGCGGCACTCGATCCAGGGACTCGATCCAGGGACTCCTGGATCATGACCTGAGCCGAAGGCAGTCGCTTAACCAACTGAGCCACCCAGGTGCCCCTCACAAGGGTTCCTTTTTAAGGAGAGATGTTTTTGGGCGCCTGGGTGGCTCAGTGGGTTAAGCAACTGCCTTCAGTTCAGGTCATGATCCTGGAGTCCCGGGATGGAGTCCCACATCGGGCTCCCTGCTCAGTGGGGAGTCTGCTTCTCCCTCTGACCCTCCCCCTTCTCATGCTCTCTATCTCACTCTCTCTCAAATAAATAAATAAAATCTTTTAAAAAAATGAGAGATTTTTTTTTAAGATTTTATTTATTTGACAGAGAGAGACACAGAGAGAGAGGGAACACAAGCAGGGGGAGTGGGAGAGGGAGAAGCAGGCTTCCCCACCCCCCCAGCAGGGAGCCTGATGTGGGACTCGATCCCAGGACCCTGGGACCATGACCTGAGCCGAAGGCAGACACTTAATGACTGAGCCACCCAGGTGCCCCAAGGAGAAATATTCTTGAGATGAGACCATTTCTGAAGAAATAACTGCTATTGTCTTTGATTTACAAATTATCCTCACTGATATACACATAGGTACTTGTGCTTTTCTAGCATTTAAAAATAGATATTTCTCAAACATAATGCATGTACATAAATTATCTATATATTTATAATTCTTTAGAAATTTGCTCATACTCTAATAATAATTCTTGGCAAAACTATACCAACCATCACTGAATTGAGTCTAATAGGATGTTGTTAGCATACAACTTTGCTTGAAGCATAAACAAAGATTCCATAACCTTCCCAAGCAGAGATTTTTCAAAAATTAAATCATAAAGTGATTTAGGAAGATTTCAAGTAGATATTTACATACCTATATATACACAACTACATATACATAGCTCGACCATTTCCTAATAGCTAAGGAGCAAAGCAATTTATTCTTGGGACTAGATTTGATTCATCTATAGAGCACGTATCTCTGTTAGCCTCAGAGTTGGCAAGGCCATGCCATAAATGTGACCCTTGTCAGCTTCAGTGTGTAGCTCTTGCAACAAACATCTGCCTGGTTGAACTAATAGCTCAATAAAACAACAGAATAAAAGGAGAAGTGGAAATTTATAAGTCTCAAATATGGAAGGACTTCCTTTCACTTATTTATGCTAACTCAAACCAAACATATTTATATGAGAGTGTATTCATGAAAAATATATCTTAGATTGATTCTTCTTCCTCTAAAGTACTTTTACTCACATCTACATTTTATCCCTGAAGGCCCAAGAACTGAGAAATTGCAAAGAATCATGGAGGGATATAGTACATGCATTATTCATTATGTTTTTTTGTACCTGCCACCCTAAATCAGAGTAACAGCCTTTTTTTTCTTCTTTTACTATAAATAGTTGATTTCTCAGACTTTTTATGGAGCCAGTAATATTATCATCATTTCTACTTTAATTTATTAATAATGTTGCTAGTAGTGTCCCTCTCCCAGCTTCCCAACTGCACAAGGTTCTTAAATTTTGGTTTCTACAGTGGCAAAATAAAATCTATTATTTACTGAGCTTTGCACAAAAACCATTAGATATTGATCTGGTTGCATTCCAAAAACCATTAGATATTGATTTGGTTGAGAAGAAAAGGTTGTAAAGGAACTGCCTTGGTGTTTTTATCTCAGGAAAAAAAAATACATGAACAAGTTAAAGGAGCTGGCTGCAACAAAAATAAGAGACAAAAAAATTCTTCAAATGTGGGGGAGGTTTTATATTAATAATTCATTCGCCTCAACATCTAGGATCAAATATAACATCCTGAATTGCAGAACAGCATGGCGTCCTATATCCCACAAGCATCCATGGGCCTCCATCATGAAACCACCTCTGGCAGCTCTCCTTCACGTTTTTGCTTGGTTCTCTCAGGCACTCTCCTAGAATCAATGATTTCCTACTTCTCTGCTAATGAAACTAAAGACTGTTTATCATCCTCATACAAACATGAGTTTATCACCCTCATGCAAACATTAGTTTGTGAAATTAACATACCTGAGCTCCACGGAATCTGGTTTGCCACTCAGAGGAGATACCCCCCCTTCCGCACACCCACCATGCACTGTCTCAACAATGAGGCTTCTTATAAAGATAGTTCAGAGAGGAAAGTAATCACATCCTCCTTTATTCGAATTTTTGTTCATAAAAATGGGCTCATTTATTGAAAACAATGATAATAGTATTTTTAGAGTCATATGGTTTCATAAGATCTAAAGAATTATAAGTACCTGATAAAACTATGAAATTTGATTCTTGGTGGACCTTCACTACTTAATGCAATCTGTTCAAGTTCATGCTTAAGGGTGATACAATTTTCTATTCTTGACCTTTGCTTGAGATTCACTACTGCTGGGCCCTATCCAGAGCCATAAGACTATAACTGACTTCCTTTGCTGGATTCTAAAACCCCTATAGCTTTTCAGGTACCATGACTTTGGAATACTACTATCTATGAATTAGTATTTTTCTGCTTTTTCTAGGAGAAGACATCTTATATCTATGTGCAGGATCTATTGTCAAAAAGTATGTGGGGATTAAAGAAAATATAATTCTATTTGTTTTACAATTTCCACTGTAATTCTTTCAAGATTGACTCATTCTAATCAAATTAGAGTTTAAGTAATTTTAATTTGTACCAAATGTATTATATGTTTTATATCTTGGCATTTGACCCTATAAGCCCACTTGCCCTCTTCCCTCCATTTTAAGAAACAAGAGGAAACCACAAATTTTAAAACAGACATAAAAAATAAATTTTTACAATTTGAACCTCTATATTCTTAACTATGACTTCTTTACTGAGATCCAGCTCTCACCTATAAGAGGTGTTGATAAGTACACCCTTAGGTATAATTTGGACTTATATTTTATAGAATTACTGGGAGAAATAAATGAGGGAATACACATAAAATACTTACCACAGTACCTGGTATACCTGCCTCATAAATGTCAGATTTAATCAAGATTCACTGGGATTTTTAATCCATTATATATAAAGACCACCTAATGAATAAGAGAAGGACTATTTGTCCAAGGTTCCTTGCCACCTACAGAACTGTGGTGCCCACCAAAATTAAGCAATCAGGCTTTTCAACAGTACCAGATTCTGCTATTTTGATTCAGGCAGACCAAGCTAATTTCTGTCCTGATGTAAGGAGTCCATTTGAATTGTCATGTACATATTCAAAATTGGAAGAATCAAACTTAGCAAGCCAAAATGATCACATATATGACCATTCTAATAAGTATTAGAATGCAAGAGAATATGACAAAATGATTAAGGGCACATGGGTTTGAATCCCAGCTCCATTACTTCCCAGTTGTGTGACCTTGGGCAAGTTACCTTCAGCAAAACCTATTTCTAAACTAATACTGTCTACTTCATAGGGTTATTGTTAAGAATTTAAAGAATAATTCACTTAAAGAATTTGGCACAAAGCCTATTACTTAGTAAATCATTCACTGAATGTTAGCTCTTAGCAGTAATATATAAACAAAAAGATCTGAAGATATTTTATGCAAATTCAAGAGCAGATGATGAAACAGATGATTTTCTAACCAAAAATCATCTGCAAGTTGATTTAAAAATTAAAGTTTAAAGTTTATACTTAAAGGTTTAAGTTTAAAGATAAAAATTGACTAAATTTTTTCCTAGAGATAGAAACTTTTATATATATTACATTTAGTTTGGGGGGAGAACTATATAAAAAAAATAGAATTGAGAAATCACATCTGTATTATGCTCCCACAAGGGTATACTGTTTCACAAAAAAGAATGAAGTGATTCACAGAAATGGATAAATCTCAAAAACGTTACACAAAAACAAAAGTAGCCAGTCACAAAAGAATATTGTACTATATGATTCCATTTACATGAATCTGAAAAACAGACATTAATCTATGGTGATAAAAATAACATCTGTGCTTGCCTCACAGTGGGGTGGGTGATTGGGCCCAAGGGAATTCTCACGGATGATGGAAATGTCTTTATTTTGATCTGAGTGATAGCTACACAGATGTATACATTTGCCAAAATTCAGTGTGGCATACACTTAATTATGCCTTTTACTGTAAGTGAATTATACATCGATAAAGTACCAATAACATAAAAATTCATAAGACATTCCTTTCATTTTTCCATAAACTGAAGTGTGCCATGACTTAGCAGCTGTTCATTACATGTTTAAAATAATATTTATTTCCCAATCATAAGCATAAGGCTAAGAATCTATTAGATTTTATTTTGGATAAGAGCAGTATGTGGAAAATGCAATGCAGTTGATTGGTGAACATAGGTAATAAGGCTTTAAAAAGCAAAAATAACATTTGCTCAGTTTAGCTTAAAAAACAAATCTCAAATATTGTAATAAAGGTCTCTATTCATAGTAATTTGTACTTTGTAAAAGGGAACTGTTTAAGATTGAGAGGACTAACACTGTATTAATAAGAAAAGGAAATTTAGTTTATTCTTTAGGATTTAGGTCTTTGGAAATTTTTAAATAAACTGTCCTTCACAACATTTCTGGATCCAAGGGTCATTCAGGATATACAAAATATAATCAATGAGATTTGCCCATTTTCTCCTGTGAGAGCTGAAGTATCATGTTCAGCGATATACACTAAAGAGCTCAATTAACAAAAGCTAAGTGGGCTTCACAGTCTTTTAGAACATCATGTATCAGGGCACCTGGGTGGCTCAGTCAGTTAAGCGTCTGCCTTTGGCTCAGGTCATGATCCCAGGACCCTGGGATCTCAGAGTCCTGGGATGGAGCCCTGCATCTGGGCTCCCTGCTCACTGGGGAGCCTGCTTCTCCCAGGCACCTCTCCCTGCCCCTCCCCCACCTGGGCTCTCTCGCGTGCTTGCTCTCTTAAATAAAATCTTAAAAAAAAAAAAAAAATCAGGTATCTATCTAGCCCTCTCAAGCACATAGAAAAGAGGGCAGAAAAGGGAGGTGCGGTCACTGCTCACTCCCTCACCCCATGTCCCGGGCATACAGTATGCCTGGCAAGAAGAGGCAGCCATGACATTTCTAAAGAACAGTGGGGTGGATGGACCAATAAGCGGACTATGAAGTTTCGATACTGGGGACCTGAGAAAACAACGGTGCCACATACTAAAAAAGAAAGTTGCAAGGAAGAAATCTGTGATACAAAGATAGCTTTAATTATTAACTAGGTTGTATTTGAAGTACAACTAGGTGGCCCGGATAGAAGTGTTTACTAAAGGAGAAATGTGGTGCTCTCCCCGTGGCAGTGATAAAACCTGGAGTCACGAGAGTGATAACTAAGCCCATGGAGCTGGCTGCACTCCAGTGAGAAGAAACCACTGCAGAGAGATAGGGACAGAGGCCAAGCACAGAGCCTAAGGGAATGCCCATTGCCAGGGGCGGGGCGGGGGGGGCAGGAGAAGCACCAGGAGATTTGGGTAACAGCTGGAGAAGGAGAATGTTTATGAATAAAAAGGAGTCAAAAGTGTCAAATATTGCAAAGTAATAAAATAAAGGACGCATATACTTGTAAGCTACTGTAAAATTGTAAATATACTACTTTTTATCTACCCTAATTTTTTTCCAGCAAAGGGCAGAAGTTGCCCCCAAGTTAATTCAGCTGCTATAGTCAATAAACATTTGCACCAAAGGAAAAAAAACAAATTCCTTCTCTAAATTAGGAGGAAGTGAAAGGGGAGGAAAGAAGTTTGGAGAAGGAGAGAGAGAGAGAGAATGAATCTATACTACCCAAGCCAGGCCTAGGCCATCCCCAAAAGAGGGGTAGCTGGGGCAGACCTGGCAGGTGCAGGCAATCAGGAATCCAGTTACTCAGCAGCTGCCCCTCAGCCCCCCAGAAGAGTTTCTCTGAAGCACCTCTGAGATAGGGGCAGGAAGATGTTAGTGAAAACTTTGTAGAGCACCCAACTTACACTGGGGATACTGCTAATGTTTCCGTGATTCGAAAATACATCCGATGGAAACTCAGAGGTCAATACAGCCTGATTTTGTATTTGGAAACAAATCAGAAAAGTAATTTGGTTATGCTTCTATAAGAGAACAGAGAAAAGAGAGAAAAAAGAAAAGAAAAGAATTGTTAAACTTCCAGACAAAGGATAAATTAACTGGAGTTTCTTTTCCAAATTCTGGGCAGAAACAGCTTGACACTATTTAAAGTGAGGTTATGTGGGTTACAATGTTTTTGTACCTTCCTCATTCCCCGTTTTATCAACCTCGGCTGCTCCATTTTTCCAAAACATAAAATTTTGAGTGTGAATAATTTATATTTTCTTTACAGAACATGTGACTACGTCAGTGCATTTTTTTTGCAAGCAGAATGATCTTGGTTTTGCCTGTTTGTTGGTTGGTTTTCATCGTTCCCATTATACCAGGGAACAGGGAAACATTTATAAAGGAGGAACAGTAAACACTAAACCCAGGAAATGACATTCATTCCAGGTAGTTTTACACATTGAACTGTTTTTGTATATTATTTATGCCATCTTCTTTTGTTGACACATTGAAGTGCTATATTATTCTAACCATAACTTCTGGACAATTTGATAGCACATGCCTGCACTTGGCCAAAAATGTTGACTTACCAATTATACTATACAAATGAGCCTTGTGGTTTGTTTTGATCAAATATAGAGTAGGAGTGATCATTAAAATAGAACCAGGGCTACACACCAATAATTTCCAGCTGATTTTATGACACTGCCAAAACATTCTCAATTGCATCAAGGTAATGAAATAATTCTAAATAAGTCATTTTCATTCACTTATGTTTTTTCACAAGATAAATGTTTGTTGGGCACCTTTGGCAGACATTGCCTCTGGCCAAACCCTTGTCACTCTGACAAGATTCAATGGAAATCAACAGTGAAAACTGCTGCAGTCTAATGAAAATTCATATCTTAAACTTATTTACAACTCAATAAAATAAATATTCCACTTCCACATATAAGTCACCTTACAAGGCAGAGGCACCTGGGTGGCTCAGTCGGTTAAGCATCCGACTCTTGATTTTGGCTCAGGTCATGATCTCAGGTCATTTCAGTGGAATGGTTCTTATAGAGGATAAGCAGGTAAATTAACAACTAAAATAATTCTTTTGGTATTAATAGTTTGTTTTGTTCTGACATTAATAGTTTAAAGATACAGGATTCTCAATAGAAAAGGAATGGTATTTTCCCTCTAAGTTTCCATTTTCCCTTGAATTTGGAGAGAAGTATAGAGTTAATAGTATTTAACAAAGTCAGGAAGAAAGTTGGAATTCAAAGTTGAATGTTGACTGATTACCACAAATAAAACCAGATTGGCTACTTTCCACTGGGAAGTCCTGTTTCCCATTCTTAGATCTTCCCTTAAGCCTTCCCACCACCAGCATCCCCCACAGCCAAGAAAGAAAACCTAACTCCTCCTGCTTTTCTTTCATTAAATATTTTTATTATGACAGGGATTCAACACATTGAAAGACAACTAAAGCTGGGTTTTTTTTCTGGGGGGGGTAAAGTGCAACCGTTATTTGTTGTTTCTACTTTGAATGGTGGGTGTTGAGAACTCAAGGGGCTATAAAGAAGGAAAGGATGTGCTCAGCGAAGCTTGTCCAGTCCAAAAGGAAAGAATGTGTGGGCTGTGGAGGCTAAATCAGAAATGAAAACAAATGTAGAAAAGAACTTCCCACTAATCTCAAGGCTGTGGAGGGGAATGACACCTCTCTCTCTCTAATAAAAAAAAATAAAAAATCTTTTAAAAATAAAGAAAAGACACCTTACAAGGCAGGACACACAGACCCAGACCAGTGCAAATTCCTAGAGGAAAGTGAAATAGAAAAGGTATATGGTAATTAATTGTAGTTATAATGTTGTAAGAGCAAATACAGCATTAATCATAGAAATAAAAACTAGAAACCCAAATATCCAAGAACATTAGAATAATGTGTGGTATATTCATATGATAAAATACTACACAGCAATGAAAATTCAGAAGTACTACTATACACAGCATAATAAGAAGCAGAGGAAGCCACACACACACACACACACACACACACACACTATATATATATTCATAAAAGATCAAAATTAGGCAAAATTAATATATGCTATTGGAATTTCTGCTAGTAGTTACCTTTGGAAAGAAGGGTGGAAGGAGAAATTTGGAAGTGGCACAAGGAGGCTTCTGAAGCTCTGGTAATGGTATATATCCTAATCTGTGCAGTGGCTACACAAGAGTGTTTACTTTGTGACAAGTCACTGAGCTGCATGCTTATGATTTGTGCTTTTTTCATATACATCATACTTCATTTGAATGCTTATTTTATAGTAAGATGGAGTAACTAGCCTCCACCCTGTCTCTCTCACTGAACACAGAGAATGCATGAAGCAACTACTTAAGGGCTCCAAAAAGTAAATAGTAGCAGGAAGATTGGGAAAGAAAACCAGTACTATCAAACTGGTAGTAGGATAATCAAATTTTCCCCTCTGGTACCCTCCAGCCTAGTTTCAACACAGCCCATAGCCTGTAAGTGGGCATTATGCAGACAGAGTTCTTCAGGAGAAGCCCTCTAGTTCTGACTCAAGAAGTAGGAAAGGGTCTTCTAACACTCCATTCTCTTGTATCCCTCAAGAAATCCTGGGGCAGTACTGACAATAGCTGCACCAAGGGAGGCCCTCAGAAGCCTAAACTGCGATGTTAAAGAACTTTTTTTCTGATTGGACATGTAGTGTCAAGAGATTGGGGCAAAGTCCCATTGCTTTGTCCTCCCACCATGTGGCCTTGATGCAGAGTCAGTCACAGGAAGTACATCAGAAAGTGGGATAAATAAGGCTCCAGCTTTCTGGCCAAAAGCCCAAAGCTGGGGAGCCCCCAACAAACTGAAAAGTACTGAGATGACCACAGAGAGGGAGGAACTTAGAAAAAATTCCATAAAATTGTTTATGAACTGGTAGGTTCACCTGTGGGTATATATATGAATCTGACACTAAGCAGTATACCATAGACTTTGAAAACTAAATTATGGGATAGATCATTGCCCTGATCTCACACTGGCCACTGGGTAGGATACACATGGAATGGATCTGAAAGGCATTGCAAAGACTGACAATGAAACGGATACTGAAAGCACAACCCACAGAAGACAAGTCAGAATTTGCTACTTTAACCCAGCAAGATTGACTCCTGCTAAAATAAAAATATCAACATTTTTCATAGAACTTTAAATAAGACCCAAATTCTTAGAACATAATAATCAAAATGACCAGGATGCAATAAATTACTCTACAGATGAAGAATCAGAAAAATCTCAATATGTACAGGAAAAAAAAAATCGGATGACACAAATGTTAAAGCTACCCAACAGTTTCAAGGCAGCTTTTATAAAAATTCCCCCAAAAGTTATAGTGAACACCCTTGAAATGAATGGAAAGATAGAAAGTCTCAAGAAAGAAATAGAAGATACAATGAAGAACCAAGTGGAAATTTTGAACGTGGAAAATTGCAATAACTGAAGTAAAAAAATTCACTGGATGGGCTCAACACCAGAACAGACATGATCAAGGAAAAGAGTCAATGAACTTGAAGACAAACCAAAAGAAATTATCTAATCTGAAGAAACAGAAAAGATCGGGAGGGGAATGAACGGAGCCTCTGGGACCTGTGGGACAATAACAAAAGCTCTAACATTCACATCATCATAGATTTGGAAGTAGAAGAGAATGTGCTATAAAAATAAATATTTGAAGAAATGGTTGCGGAAAGCCTCCCAAATTTGACAAATGCAAAAACTTATAGACTCAAGAAACTCAGTTAACCTTAAACAGGATAAGCCCAAAGAAATCAAATTTCAGACATAGCATAATCCAACTCCTGAAAACTAAACACCAAGAAAAATTCTTGAAATCAACCAGAGAAAACTGATGCATTATATAGGGGAACAATGATTTGAATAACTACCAGTGTCCCATGAGAAACACTGAGGACAGAGTAAATGGAATAACTTTTTTAAGCCTGAATGAACTGCCAACCCAAAATTCTATATCCAGTGAAAATGTCCTTCAGGAATAAAGGTGAAAGGTAGACATTTTCAGATAAAGGAAAACTAAGAGAATTTGTTGCCACCAGAATTGTTCTAAAAAGAAGTGTTGAAGGATGCTCTTCAAGTAGAAGGAATACTAGAAATCGGGAAAAATGATAGAAATTAAAAATATCTGTGTCAACACAGTAGGCTATTCTCCTATTGAGTTGTTTAAAACATTTTTAATGTCAGGGTGCCTGGGTGACTCAATCGGTTAAGCATCTGACTCTTGGTTTCAGGTCATGATCTCAGGGTCATGAGATCAAGCCCCATATCAGGCTCCACACTCAGCACAGAGTCTGCTTGAGATTCTGTCTCTCACTCTCCCTCTGCCCCTCCCCCCAAAATAAATAAATAAATCTTTAAAAGAAACACTTTTTATGTCTGAAAGAAAAAGTATAGATACATATTCTCATGATACATGTATCATGTGAAAAAAAATTATATATAACACAGATATATACGTGTGTGTGTGAGAGAGAAACATTCACATAATCTAAAATAAGTTAGGAAATAGAAAACAGGAATGAAAAAGAGAAGGAACAAACGGAAAACAAATAAAATGGTAGATCTAAATACAAACATATCAATAATCACATTAGATGTAAATGGTCTCAACACACCAATCAAAAGACAAAGATTGGTAAAATGGACAAAAAACAATACCAACAAAAGAATGACCCAATTATACAGGTCTACAAGAAATTTATTTAAAACATAATAATATAGTTATGTTAAAAATAAAAGGATAAAGATTACCTTGCAAATACAGATCAAAAGAAAATTGAAGAAGCTATATATTAATATCAAAGAAAATAGACTTCAGAGCAGAGAAAATTACGAGATAAAGAGGGACATTACTTGATGAAGGGTCAATTCCCCAATTAGACATAAAAATACTGTGAATGCACCAAATAACAGAGTTTCAGAATACATGAAAGAAAACTGACAGCCCTGAAAAGAGAAATAGAAAAGTCTACAATATTTGGAGACTTAAATATTAATCTCAAAGTGATCAATAGATGTAGCACACAGATAATGGGCAAGAATATAAAAGTACTAAACAACAGTATTAACTAATCTAATTGACATTTAAAGAACATTCTACCCGGGACGCCTGGGTGACTCAGTCGTTTAAGTGTCTGCCATTGGCTCAGGTCATGATCCCAGGGCTCTGGGATCAAGCCCTGCACTGGGCTCCTTGCTCAGCGGGGAGCCTGCTTCTCCCTCTCCTCCCTGCTTGTGCTCTCTCTCACTATCTCCGTCTCTCTCTCTCTCTCTCTCAAGTAAATAAAGAACATTCTACCCAACAACTGCAGAATATACATATTTTTCCCCAAGTGCAAATAAAACATTCACCAAGATAAATCATATCCTGGGTCACAGAATAAACCTTAACAAATTTAAAAAAATCAAGATTATACAAAGTATATTCTCTAATCATAGCAGAATTAGAATAAAATATAACAACATAAAGAGAAAAATCTCCAAATAGCAGCAAATTTAACAGCACAGGTAATTCATGAGTCAAAGAGGTAGTCTCAAGAGAAATTATAAAATTTTAAACAGAAGAAAAATTAAAATAAAACCTATCAAACTCTGTGAGAAGCAAACAAAGCCATCCTTAGATGGATACTTATAGCATTAAATTACTATACTAGAAAAGAAGAAAAGTCTCAAATCATAATCTAAGCTTCCAGTTTAAGGGGGGAAAAAAAGACAGCAAAATAAATCCTATGCAAGCAGAGGAAAGCAATACTGAGCAGAAATCAATAAAATTGAAAACAGAGAAACAATAAGAGAAAAATCAATGGAACCAAAACACGGTTCTTTATACCCAGAATACAGCACTACTTTCATAGGCGTAAGCTATCACTCCAAACCTATTAAAATAGCTAGGATTAAAAAAATAAAAACCTGAAAATGCCACACGCCAGAAGGGATGCACAACAACTGGAACTCTAACACATTGCTAGTGTAAAATTGAACAGCCATTTTGGAAACAGTTTGGCAGCTTTTTACAAAGTTAAACATACCCTTACCATATAACCACAGTAAGTCTATTCCTAGATATCTACCCTAGAGAAATGAAGAATTATGTTTATACAAAAACCTTTACACAAATATTTATAGTAGATCTACCCATGACTGACAAAAACTAGAAACAGACCAATAATCCTTCAAGACACGAATGGCTAAACAAATGGTAATAGACTCAAGTCATAAGATATTTGGCAATTAAAATGAATCGATACTGCTACGTGCAGCAACAACTTGGACGAAGCTCAAAGACATTATGGTAAGTGAAACAAGCCAATCTCAAAAGGTTACATACTCTACCATTCCATTTATAAGATCATCTCAAAAAGACAAAGCTGGAGTGGGGAATACATCAGTGATGACCAGTGGTTAAGGGTGAGAGAAGATTATGGAGAGAGAGCATGAGGAAGTTCCTTCTGAGGTGTTACAGCTATTCTGTATCTTTATCGTGGTAGTGGTTACACAAGTCTATCCATGCATTACAATCCACAGAACTCATAAAATCCACACAGTTTTTAAAGACCAAGAGAAAAGGTCAATTTTATTATATGCTAATTTTTAAAATAAAATATCATTTTTTAAGTTTACTTTTAAAACATAGGGCACAAACGTACCCATATAAGAGTTGAGTATCTAGGTTACAAAGACTAATTTGAAAACAAATGAAAATTAGGGGAAGATAGTGATATACTCACCACTGCTGGCCCCTCTACAGTTTCCATTACTAGAATCCATAGGGAAATCTGAAAGGTGATAGAATAAAAGAATTATACTTTAGTCATTGTTATTTCAAAAGTTCCCATATAAAAATCCAACTCAGTCATGAATTTAATTTGGGTAAGAACCCAAGAGTCTCAAGGAAGTGGATTCTTATTAGTGCCCTGAGCTTGGCACTCTATTACTTCTAGGTCAAATAAGGACAAGATCTATTCTTTCATGTGATTGAGAGATGATACACTTTCTTGAATCCTCATCAACTGCACATAAAATTTCAGGATTTAATAAGTTTTTGAGTCTCATGCAATTTCTGACACAATAAAGTCCACGTACATATTAAGCATTCACCTAACGCTTGTGTCTTAACTAAAGAAGCAAACACATCTCTTCAATAAATAGACGTATCACACATGACTAGCATATATTTAAATTCTTAGTGCGTCAGGAAAGCATTCAGAACACATTCTCACGCCCTTTGTTACCTGTAAACTAAACAGTTCTTCAGCAGAAAGCAAGCATACCATGCAAGGACCACTCAAGCCAGTGCGATAGACATGGTAATAACTGGAAATTGCCAATGACTCTACCATAATCCCAGAAAATGGTAGTGATACACAGTAAATAGTACTTACATATTCTTCTGTGTTCTATTTAAGAACGTAGCCTCTAGTGAATAAGAGTGCCTCAGCAAAATAGCATGCTGAGACTTGCTGCACCTCGCTATCTATTTTTATTGATACTTGAACTCCAAACTTTTATATAAGTTTTAATTTTGTATTAACACTTTGTTAAATGAGTTTAATATCTGTTTATCCTAACAGAAAATAACATTCTTCCCCTGTCCTTTTTCCTTATAGGATGTATCATGAATAAATTAAAAAGGAGTGGCTGAATACCATTTTAGGACAATAGCACTCAAAATTACAATTAATGAATTACTTTCACAGGCTTAGTAATCATCATCTGGGATTTGATCTTTTTTTATCTTTCATTTTTATTCATCTGGTATTTAAAAAGCTATACACAAGGAAAGATAGTAACCACCAAATAAATAGGCAACAAATAACTTGATTCTAAAACATTAGTTCAACTCAGTCATATGCTATTAATTTAATGACTTTTATCCTATTCAAAGCCTTTATTCATGATAAATGTATCCAAGTGTTAAAGTAACATGCCAATTGTTTTATTCCTTAATATGTCCAATAATCATAACACACATATGATCTATACAAAAATGATCTCTCTGGGGGCGCCTGGGGGGGCTCAGTCTGTTAAGCATCCAACTCTTGATTTTGGCTCAGGTCATGATCTCAGGTCCTGGGATTAAGCTGCGTGTTGGGTTCCCTGCTCAGCAGGGAGTCTGCTTCTCCTTCTCCTTCTCTGCCCCTCCCCCCTGCTCATGTTCTCTCTCTAATAAATAAAATCTTAAAAAAAAAATAGGGTAAAAATCAAGGTTGACTCCCAGGCCTGGAGCATGGGTATGCTGGGGCCTCATAGCCATAGAAAAGATACTAGAAGAGTATAGGTCGATGAGGATAAGGAAATGAAGAGTGCACTTTGTGGCATGATGAGATGGAAGGGCTCTGGGTTAGATGTGAGAGTCTGGAATGCACTCTGTTATCTCAAAAGGGCAGTGAGGTAGTTATCCCTAATCTCTTGGAATCCCTGTCCAGGGCTGTCTTTTATTCTCTTAAGCTACATATAAGTGGGCTTTCAAAATACGATGGACAAAATTTGATCCTTTAACTGCAATCTGACAGTCAAAAGATGCCGATTCTTTCTAAAGTTATGAATCACCTCTCTCTTCATGAGACAGGAAGTGTAGTGGAGAACGGCTTCTGGCTTGAATCTTTTCTCTTAATAGCTTTATGAACTTGCACAAGTCACTTGTACGCCTCAGCTTCCTTTTCTTCAAAATACCTACCACGGAGTTATTATAATAAGTCGATATGCATAACACACTTAAAACAGCAGACAGACAATGTTGGTACATTCTGTTGCTGCCCAAGATCCCTCTCCTGAGAGGGCATACTGTTGTTGCTAAACACTCACACTCTGCTTGGCCATTTGTCAGTCACTTCACATGAAGAGTTCTTTTGTTCTTCTCTATTCCCAAAGTCAATCTCAAATGACTTGCTCAAGGTCTAACATTAATGGCAAAACTGGAATTCCAACTTAGGGCACCTACCTCTAAAACTGTGAAACTGCAGAAACAGAACCAATTCTTAATTATTCAAAACTGTAGCTCTTCTTTCTATACACCTCATGGAAAGACAAAGGCCAAACAGAACGGAGTCGATTTTGCTATTTATAGCAACAACGATTTGGAAGTTTGGTAGTAGGAATGAAATAGAAAAGAAGTTATTAAAATAGGATTTGGGGACTATGCAAGATTCTATCACCACTAATTAGGTTAGCTATAATGAAATACCAGAACTCGCGGAGACACCCTCTTCCCTACCCCGTCCAGAGTGCCTTTCAATATTTTATGGAGTGAGGGATCCTTAGAACTGGGTTTTCTCCAGCCTTAATCTAAAATTTCCATTTCTCCTTTCCACTCCATTTGCCTTCCTATCACACTAAATAATTCTTCCTTCTTGGTATTCGGCCCCTCAAATATTTGCAGACCAGGGCTTAAAGAAAAGGCTGCCTGTTCCTCAGAGCATGGAGAAATGACTGCACAGCGGTGCCTGCACCCGAAAGCTGGCGCGGCACAGGCAGGGGAGAGAGATGTGGAGACGTGTTAGCTGGGGTGACGAGCTAACACAGCCGCGGAAAGCAGTGGTGACTGAGGAATGATTATAAAGCCCTTGGCATGGCAAACCATGGGTGTTGAATAAATAGCTGGTAAATATCATACCATAAGTTTTCTTAAATTCTTGATCGCTACATTTCCAAGATAAACCACTTGTAACTGACCGACATCCCTCAGACTCATTCCTTCTTCCTGGTGCTCCCAAAAGGGATTTATTCTTGAGCCCGAGGTCCAGGTCCATTTGTGGAAAATGCAATGTTAAGCTTATGTGTTCAGAAGGAAGATCCACTTTTCCAGTTGGGTCCCGGCGTAGAGCTTGGTTTCCAGAGCTGAAGTGATCAAACTTCTAAGCTGTATCTGCGTTGACCAGCATACCACTTCAAAAAAGAACACCTCACTTTGCTAGAACGAGCAAAAGTGGTGAAAAGAGCAGAGCAGCTGCACAATCTGCCAGGGACTACGTCCCAGGTACGATGCTGCTTCATTTCATCTTCACCAGGCCCCGGGGGGATGTAAAGGTGGGCTGTCTCCATGGTACAGATCAGAAACTTTCAATCAGAGAGCTTACAGAATTTCCCCATAATAACACTCAAGAGGAGGCAGAGTCCAGATTCAGCGCCAGTGCCTGGTCTGCCGGGCTCCCAGCCCACACTCCTGACTTGCCACACGATCCTGAAGCCTGGACTCGAGGTCTGAACTGGCCGAAATGAATTCTCAGATGAAGCAGTTGTACATGAAGCCACAGCTCCATAGTAAATAGACAATGTGGAAAAAGAACAAATGTCATAGGAATTTGTTGGTAATGGTCAGGATAGGAGGTTTTTGTTTTTTTTTTTTTTTTTAATGTATGCTGGCCCTTAGTATTTTGAAAGCAAAACATAGTTTGAAGCACTACTCCATTTCAATAAGACTTTGCTTTGTAAATGGGCCTAAACTTGTCTGTGGAGATAACAGACCCCTGTGAATGGTAGGATTTAAAAATCCTCTTGGCATTGAAGGATTGTGAAAGGTGGCCCCTTTTATTCAGGGAGACCTCATTTTTGTATTCCACTGGTTTCTAATCATAAAACATAATTCTGTTTATACGTAAAGGAAGGGGAAAAAAGGGGCTTCGTGAACTATCATATCCCACTGAACCAAAGAGTATATTGCATCGTAAATTAAACTGGCCACATATGGTAGTTACTAAGTAATTCCAGGTGCCTGACAGTTTGACCCAGGATAGGGAATGCAATTTTCAGCAAGCTGGCCTGGGAAGCCAGGAGACCCTTGGGGGTAGACTCCACCTTCTCCGTTCCCCATCCCCACCTCCCCTGCAGCTGCCTCCTGCCGCTGGTGTCTCTCAGACTCACACTGAAGGTTGTGGTAAAGGGAGACTGTCACAAAAAATATGGTTCCCACTGCCACCTAACCCTCCCTATTTTTCTAGCAAGGATGCTGTCAACAAAGCAGATATTATGGCATTTTAAAGCAGCTCAGAAACCAGGTCCCACGTACTGACAAATTGTTTCCATGATGGCCTATTTGAGTGCTTCAATGAGGCAACTGTTCTGCATTCGGTCCCCAATGATAGGTAATTCAGGGACACTTAAGGAAACTGCTTCCCATCCATATTGACCATGGCTTTTGAAAGCTGTTACCCTTGCCAAGCCTCTCTCATTTGAGGTCCATCTCCAAGAGAGGTTTCAGAGCAAGTCTTTTCCTTTAAGGGGAGGAAAGCATTTCAGAGTGAACCACAGCCACCTCATTCCTAGTCCTTGGCCTGAGCGAAGCGCCAGCATTTAACTGATTCTAAGTGCCTGGCAAACCAGGGCAGCAACTGACCAAGCTCTTCCAGATTCTATGCAGCCTGTGACGTTAGTGAGTACAAAGGCTCAAGAGTGTTCTTTTAGCCCAAAGATTAATAGGAAGTACATTCCTTTCTGCTTATAGTATACAACCAGTTCTTAGCTCTTGATTAAAATCAAGAAGACAATAGGTCTATATAAGACCAATTCGCTAAGTGAGAGGACGATGGAAAAGCTTCTAAGCTTCTGGAATCTTTCTGTTCAGTGCTGGTTTTGCAGCTATTTGTACTTTTTGCCTCTTCACTCACTTTCTGTTAAGCAGGTCAATGTGCACAGAAAGCAATTTTCCCCACGTCATTTCTCTGAAACCAAGAACTATTACCTAGAAATGGACTAAGGCCATGAGCATAGGCTGAGCAAGTGGAGAGGCAGAAGGAGGAAAAAAACTGATGCCCAGGAAATGAACAGAAGAGGCAATCAAGTCATCACATCTAATAACAGAATTCCTTGGTGTGGGGGCGGGGGGGTATGAAAAAGGACCAACCATAAAAAATATGAAATTCTATGAGGGTGAAATTTGAGTTCAGGGGTAACTGGTAAGAGTGACATTTAGTAAGAATTAAATGAACCATAATGAACTAGGTCTAGCTGAGATCTTCAGAGTTAGGAGTGTCAAAATTAAACCAAACACTAGTGAGAAAACAACTTGTGATTGATTCCATTAAATGTAGAACAGCAATCCAGCTTTCCGGTAAGGAAAGATTAAGATGAATGTATGGTTGATGCACACACAGAACAAAGGGCATGAAATAAGATATTAAAGACATACTTGCAGATCCTAACAATGGGATAAGGGCTGAGATTCAAAATAACATTACATGAGTGAACGATGATAACACGCCTTAAATATAACTCCTTTCATCCATATGTCACTTACAAAAGGACTTGAAGGCATGTGGGAATGTGAAAAGAGCCCAGCAATTTCACTTCGCCAGCTCTGTGGCTGGGAGCAAGTCACAGAAGCCAATTAGCAGTGCATAGCAATGTTTCACAGCTGTTTCAGTCCGGAATGGAAGAACAATTTATCTCATTGAAAGGAGGGGGAAATTTAAGGTGAAGGTAATTGCTCAAATTGGACTTTGAGCAAACACATACCACTAACATCTGTGGGTTGGAGTAAGGTTACTGGAATTATCTAGGCATTTCTAATGATTTGAAGAAAAGGGTGCTTCGGTTTTGTTTTCACCACACAATCTTGACAAGCGGCTAAAACAGCAAAGCTATGGAAAACGGATGCTTGAGAATGCAAGAGAATCCGGGAAGAAAGTGCAATGACTGTAAACAAATTAAGACAGTAAGAAGGGAGCATCACTCATACAAGATGAGGCTGCGCAGACATGTAAAGGATGAAAAGTGCAAGGTCAGTGTTGACAACAAGTGTGACCGGAGTGGAAAGAAATGCGTGTTGTAGAAAGACAGATTACCTACTGGCACGGAGTGCATCAGTCTGGAAGAGAGAAGAAAGAAGTGGTGCCCCACAGAGGAGTGATTCAGAGAAGCGATCCCAAGAAAAAAAGGCAGAATTAGAAAGTAAAAGGCGAGTAACAAAAACTCCCAGAAGCGAGAAGCGGGGTGGCTGGAGGTCAGCAGAGAGGCCGGGCCAGGTCAGGACTCACCAGCTCCGTCCGCGGTGACGATAGCCTCGGGAGAGATGCACACGCCACGGTCATAAACAGGCAGCTCCTCGCAGGCCAGACTCTCGGGCCACGAGTGGCGGTACTTGATGAGGATGGGCTCGCAGCCCTGCCGGGCCCGCTCGCACACAGACTTGCAGGGCTTGATGGGCTCGTGCTGGAAGTCAATGGTGCAGATGGGCGCGTACATGGCACAGAGGAAGAAGAGCAGATCGGGACTGCAGTGGGTGCCCAGCAGACCTTCGAACTGCTCGATGGCCAGGATGGCGTTGGCCTGGGTGCTGTGGTGCAGGTGGTTGGGCATCTTGGTCATGTTCCAGGGCAGGGACTTGCACAGGGGGATGCGGACGGGCTCACAGGCTGCAGCCCGAGCTTCGGGCACCCAGAGCAGGCAAAGCGCAGCCAGAGCGAGCAGCCCGGCCCGCAGCAGCAGCATCCCTCCTGGACTGCCGCAGACCATGATCCCGGCAGGACGGGGCAGGGTGGAGTAGTGCCGAGCACGCCGAGAGGCCCGCTCCGCGGTCCCCTCTTCCCCCCCTGCAAATGGACACAATGATCTGGGAGCTTCTCCTCCCCCGACGATCTCAGTTTCCTTGGATCAAATTCCCCCAATGGGGTCCCACGAGCTCCGCCGATCTCCTGCCGCCGCCGCCCCTGCCGCTCTGGCTCTTCTTTCCCGACGTCTAAGCCTTCTGGGGCAGCAGCATCTCTTTATTCCTTGCTCCCTCTGGCAGAAGCGTCAGACTTCGCAGATGAATCAGATTAGAGGAAAACAAGAGGAAGCGAGGGAGAAATAAAAACAAAAGTAGAATTCAGCTGAGGCACTTGGAGCTCTGGACTGTCACGTCCCCTGGATTACGAAAAAGGTGTTAACAGAAGCAGGAAATTCTCCAAGGGGGGAGGGGTGCGGGGGATGGAGGGGGAAACCAGAGGGAAAAGACTCTAAATGGGGGAGGAGGGTGCAGTAAGAGTTTTCAAGTCTTGTAGACTGAGCAAAAAGATCCAGCTCTTGGTAGGAGCTGCCGCGGCTGCAGCGACCGCCGCAGGCTGGAAGGACCCGGCCGCCGCAGGAGCCCCGACGCGAGGTCTATGCCTCGGACCCGGTGCTCTTCATTTTCCCACCTCCTGGCCAGAGAGGCAGCTCTGCCCGCCCCCCGCGCCGGGTGCAGTCCCAGCCCTCCAACGCCGGCTCCTTTTCCCGGGAAGGGAGCGGGGATGGAGGAGAGAAGGTCTGCGGGTTGGAGGCAGAGGGGAGGGCAGCCTGGAGAAGCAGCCCGGACGCTACAACCCCACACGGCGCTGACTTGAGACGTGCATCCCTTCCCCATGCCCACACTGGCTCCAAAGAAGAGCCCCCAGCCCCTCGCTGAAAGCCAACCACAATCCCTCATGGAGGAGTACCCCAAGTTCCCCACTTGGGAGCCCGCCCAAGCACCCTCGCTCCCTGGAGGTGGCTCTTTAAGCTTTACCTCTGCGGATCACCAGCTCTGCGCAAAGTCAGACCTGAGGAGGATGGACTGCAGTAATGTCGCTTTACATGTCTAAGTCACAGAAGGCACAGCGCCCTGCATGCAGCAGTGGAGGCTTATCAACCCAGAGGTCAGGTCTACGCGAGTCTCCATTATGAATAACAAAGTGGGAGGGGGGGGAGACTGCCTTTCAAAAAAAAGAAAGAAAAGAAATGTTGTTCATAATTACAAGTGGGCCACCAGAAGCAAGAAACGGGTTTAAATTTTTTTTCTTTGCCCTGCAGAATTAGAATTTTTGAGTTTTGCTTCTTAAGGTTAAGAGTAAAAAACTACCTGCTTTGAAGTATTTAGATTTTTTTATTCTGATTTTACTCACTACAATAACGTGACACTATCTCTGGTCACCAACAATTTCACCTAACACTTGAGAGAACCACGTAGGAAAATTACATACAGGTAATAATAATCATGATGATGACAACAATAAAACCCTTTCCATCCAAATTAACTCAATCTAGAGAAGAAAATGGAAAACAGATCCCCTCCTGTTCTGCTCCTTCCACTAATGAGCCGCCCCTTTTCCTTCCTCTCCCCCTCTGCCTTCTCAGGGCATATTGTAAATGGAATGACCTACAGAGGCCCTGCACCCTGCCCTTTCACCCAGCAAAAGGATTGCAGACCCATCAGAAAACACAGCCTTCATTGAGAAGAGAAGGAAACAAACCCTAAAACAAAACAGGAAGTCACCTTTGCTCTGCATCATTGAAATATTTTGCTGCTTTAATCCAGCCATTTCTCACAGTCAGTGAGAAGCCGAAAAAAAAGATGCCCCCACTTCAGAGCACACAGGGAGATGCTGGTTTCCACTCGCCAGCATTGACCTGATGGCACTAACAAAACAGCAGTGCTCACTTGGGTTTATGAAATTTTATCTCTAAAATGACCATAAACACCAGTTTGTGACTAAAGTTAAATTTTTGCAGAAGAAAGTTTGTTCCACTTAGGGGGAAAAAAGAACAAAACAGATGGTAGGTAGGGAGTCATTGAGTTAGTATACAAACTTTGCCTGGTCTACAGTCATTTAATGTCATGTAAGAGAACAAAGCCAAAACTTATAGACATGAATTAGATGAAAAATGATATAGCAAGTACAATTTGCCAGAAGAAAATTGAAAACAGTCAATATTAGAGCATTTGCGGGCTAATCTGCATCTAAAAATGTGGCTGGGATTTTCAATAAATTGGAAAAAACGAAGAGTAGCTGTAATAGATTGTTTGCTATATATATGTTCTCCTGTTCATCCTAAGTCTTACAATGTAAGAAGAAACAAGCTAATTGTTTTTATGGTTCCACAACTATCTGAAATAAAAGCTGCTTTCCTTCCCCTTCACAGAAGTTACTTATCCATTTTGTCTAACGTCCCCCCACAAGTTTTCTCTAATCCAGATGTGTCTTTATTAAAACCCAAAATAAATTTCACTGCCTCCCAGAAGCCTTTTTGAGTACACTGCCTGGGTCTGTTCATTTTTCTAACTAGTTCCTCTTGAACTTTGTTCATTTTTGCAAATTGTTCTTTAGCACCTGTCAATTTACTGCTTTAAAATTTTTTCTCTGGGGCACCTGGGTGGCTTAGTCATTAAGCGTCTGCCTTCGGCTCAGGTCATGATCCCAGGGTCCTGGGATCGAGCCCCACATCGGGCTCCTTGCTCCACAGGAAGCCTGATTCTCCCTCTCCCATTCCCCCTGCTTGTATTCCCTCTCTCACTGTGTCTCTCTCTGTCAAATAAATAAATAAAATCTTTAAAAAAAAATTTTTTTCTTTTATTATTTCATCTGGGTGTGCTCTGCCTTCCTAAATGGCACATGTGATTTTTTTCAAGAAGAGAATTCATCTTCTCTTTTTTTTAAACAGACATTTGAGAAATGTGAACTGGTATACTTAGAATGCAATATTTTAAATATTAAAGTATAAATGTCTAAAAAGTAAAAAATAATAAACATCTGAAAGAGAAATAAAATACAATTTGAACAAATAGTGATAGCGAAGTTTGAACAATAGGCCATGTGATCCTGAAGGAAACACCAATTAGATATGACAAACAGTCTCCACTAGTGGATGAGCCATACCCCTAAGAATTAATGCCCTTCCAACAGCCCCACAGTTAGAGAAAATTAAGGGAAGGTTGAAACCTGGTTCCTCAGAGGAAATAGGTCATAGGTCATTTATTTCTCTGATGTTATTTTTGCACGGTTTTATTTAACCGGTGTTGAGCTGACTGAATCCTTCTGTAACAGTGGGACTGGGCTGCATGAAAGCAGTGGACTGCTTTAGACATCTCCCCAGATCTGCCGAAGAAAGCTTAAAGAATTTGCAGGCAACACATAAGTGGCTGGAGAATTGAAGCTTTTTAAGTGATATTCTGATGGGCACAGCAATAGGGATCTTTTAAAACTCACTTTTTAGAACTAAGGAGGAAAATCAAAGATTTTTGCAGTGGATTTTACATTTGAGAAAGTTGTCAAGGTGGCAAATGCAAATTATTAATGAACCAAGACCATACTGAAAAACATCTATGAAGCCAGATTCCAGGACCTTAAAAGGCTCCCCACCCCCCCACCCCCGCCAAAGCATATCCAGTGCCTCTTCAGGGGATGAGGGCACTTCAAAGTAACCTCGTGTGTGTGGCCCCTGACTCTCTGAGAGCATAGCACCCGCCCCCAGCACCTACTTGGGCTGTGAGTCAATTCTGGGCTCTCAGCTGCTTAGGAACTGCCCCCAGACCTATGCATGGCCAATAAGCTTTCTCAGAATGCATCATGGCACTATGGTCATTGGCATTTCATCTAATTTCCTAACAAGGGTTCCAGTAGTGACTTCAAGAAAAGATCTTCCTATATAGAATTGTTGAATCACTATATTGTACACCTGAAACTGATAGAACATTGGCTGTTAACAACACTGGAATTAAAATTTAAAAAGATGGGGCATCTGGGTGGCTCAGTTGTTAAGCATCTGCCTTCGGCTCAGGTCATGATCTCAGGGTCCTGGGATCGAGCCCCACATCGGGCTCCCTGCTCAGCTGGGAGGCCTGCTTCTCCCTCTCCCACTCCCCCCTGCTTGTGTTCCCTCTCTCACTGTGTCTCTCTCTGTCAAATAAATAAATAAAATCTTTAAAAAAAAATTTAAGAAGATAAAAATAAAATACCAGGGATGCCTGGGTGGCTCAGCCAGTTAAGCATCTGCCTCAGGCTCAGGTCATGGCCCCGAGTCGGACTCCCTGCTCAATGCGGAGCCTGGTTCTCCCTCTCCTCTTTCTCGCTATCTCTGAATCTCTCTCTCTCTCCCAAATAAATAAGTAAATAATCTCTTTTTAAAAATAAAATGAGATAAAAAATAAAATACCAAACAGAAAAAAAAAAGATCTTCCTAGAGGTTTTCACTGTGAAATAGCCATCTTTCCAAAATTTAAATTTGACCAATAAAAAAAAAGAATTTGTAATGTCTTGTTTTTGACAATAATTTAAGTGTCCAACATTCTTTTTCATCTGTTTAAGCACACTTTAAACTTACCCTGGGTTTGCGTTTAAAAGAGGATCGACATCTGTCCCTTAAGAAAATGTGCTTATATTTCTACAGGCAGGGCTGATCTGTGAAATAATTATCAACTAGTACAGCATGGGCATGGATCAGTCTGAATGACTGAGGCTAGTCCCATTCTGCACCAACTGGGGATCAGCCTTACATACCCAGGGAGCAAGTGAACTAGTGTTTATTGAGTACCTACTATCTGTGAGCCACCTAAGCCATTCGATGCTTTGCAGGAGGTATTAGTTGCAAAGACAAAGAAACCGAGGCTCAGAGGAATGGAGGAATTTCCCAAAGTTCTCTCGACTAGAATAGGACCCGTCGGAGGTGGGACTTGAATCCATGCTCCTTTCCCAACTCCGACAATCACATTTCTTCCTAGGCAGAGAGGATTTGGGACCAGGATGGACCAGGGCTCTCTGTGGACCTAGGTTTTGGCCTGAACCCTGTCCACACTGGTTGTCAGACACTGGCTTTGCCTTCCCAGGAACAGAATGTGAAGCCTTACTCTTCGGAGGAGGAGATCTTATTGCTTTGTGGCCTCATTCAAACTATTCTGCGGACCTTATAATTCCTCAAGTTCCACTTTAGGAAGGTATTACCTTTCCAGTCTGCAAACAATCCAATAAAAGCTTCCGGCTGGTGAGCTTCATCAGCATCAGGGCAGGGGCCCTCAACCTGTGGCGTGCAGCAAAATCCCCTGCAGGGCTTGGGGAAACGTGGATGGCTGGGCCCCATGCAGTTTCTGGTAGAGTAGGTCTGGGGTGGGGCCTGAGATTTGGCATTTCTCATATGTTCCCAGGTGATCTGGTATTGCTGTCCAGGGACAACACTTTGAGAATCACTCTTTTGAACAAGAGATGAAGCCCTGATTTACCCTTAGTAAACTTTGCGTACTATAAAGATTCCATTATTTTATCTCCGGGTGATCTTTTCTTAGGAGGAATTTAGAAACAAAATTTCAATAAAGCAGTCTACCAGCTAAATGACACTCTCAAGGGGGTCTAGGGAGGGAAAGAGGACTAGATTTCTCTGCTAGTTACTCAAAGGCAAACCTCAGAGCCCCAGTGAGACTTGACGATAAAACCAGCTGGCAATCTGACCCTCACGTACTTTCCTAAAGGAAAATAGCACCACTCCACCCCCACTGACAACAAAAGAACAATAGATCCAGCTTCAAAGAAGTTCCAGGAGTAACCAGAGTATCTTAGTAATGGAATGAACCTCAGCAGTCTGGCCCACCCACCTGTTCCTCCCCTCTCTAACCTCCCAGCCTTCCCTAACCTAATTTTGAAAAAAACTCAGAGATGAAAAATCACTTCTGCAAAATCATGGAGTCAGCTAATGGCAGTTAATGGGTGCTCAATTCAGTGGTCTTTCTATTTACACCATCCTTCTTCGTTGGAAGTGTGTGTTTTTCTTTCATTTGGAAGCACCAACGCCTATATACAATATGTACGATAATTAAACATAATGATATTGCATTTTCATAATCACATAAAATCATCCAAATCTTCCAAATAGCCCAAATGGATTTGGGGCTCCAGAAGGAGAGGTATGGGACACATCCGAGTGGACCCCAGACTGTAGTGAACCCCCATCTAACAACACTTGAAACTCAGGTGATCCTGAATTTCTTTCTAATCTCCCTTTGACAATATGTAATTACAGATGATTTCTAGAATGCCCTTTTGCCATCTTACTCTACAATAGACCTACGTGTTTTGCTACATCTTACATTTTATACCTTTAAAAGTCTTTGATTTCCTCCCTAGTTCCCCCTCTGTTGGTGAAGGGAGATCAAGAGGCACACAGGTCATTCCAACGTGGGCTCTAGGCTTATGGCTGAACAACTGAGCAACTGACTGTGACCATCAAGGCCAAGTCAGAAAAGCCTTAAAATAATCCCCACAATATTAGAAATCCTGCAAAGCAATCAATAAGAAGCAATAACCCAGCTAGTCCTCAGTCACCTGTGGATTGTTAAATGTGAGTCGTACATCTCATCTTTAACCTGGAAGATGAATTGTTCTCTTCCATGGATATATAAATAATGAGAACATGAATCTGCCAACTTGGCAAATATATCAGTTACTAAAGCCAATGAATTTTTTTAAGTCAATTTTTGTTTCCTCGGTCTTGAAGAGTCAATGTTCATCAGAATATCAGAAATGGCGACTGAAAAATTTCTAGGGTCAAAATGAGGCATTTCAAAAATAATTTAGCCAATGTTAAGGCCTAAATCTTAACAGGGATCCTCCTAGTGTTAACAGAACCGTTCCTGGGATTAGGTTTATTACCCTTATTTCACCAATAAGCTAAATTACCCCATGTCGGGATCCTGGCCTGCTGACCTTCTTGCTACCCCAAGAATACTAATCATCCTATTCAGTTTTTCCCCCGATCCTTTCTAACTGATGCCCTTGACCCTCAAGGTCCCCTCAGCTACTTTACTCGTCCCATCACTAGCTAATAACTCTACCTCTGGCTGATACTCTCTCAATCATTCTCCCCATTTTTCCATCATAAAGAACTGGATCATGAGGAGGCAAATGCAGATGTTATTTTATTCTTCCTCCATATCTTGTTTTGCTATCTGTCTGAAATTTGTCCCAGGAAATCTATTTTCCTTACTCAAAGTTGGGCTCCTTTTTCAATGTATTTATTCCCTAAGCTGGAAACAGGACAAGCTGGAATTCAGTCAGCACCAGAGGACGAAATTTTGAATTTTGTAGACTCTATCATAATAACAAGTGCTTACACAGCACTGACTGATTTACTACATGCCCAGCACTATTAAAGCATCTCACTCATTTAAGCATCACAACAACTCTATACCATAGCAGCATTATTATTCCCATTTTATGAATGAAGAAGCTGTGCCACAGAATGAATCATTTTCCTAAGATCCCATGACTTAACAAAAGGTCATATCAGGATTCCAATTCAGACAGTCCTTTGCATGAGAAGCTACTCCTCCCCTAGGCACAATGCCCACAAGGAGCAGTTTGGGAAGCTTTAATATAATGTAAATACTCAACCTACTAAATTGCATGCCATTCCTCAGATATCTTTTTTTAATAACAGCTGTATTGAGATATAATTCACATAAAATTTATAAAGTTCACTCTTTTAAAGCATACAATACAGTGGTCCTTAGCTTATTCACAGAGTTATGTAACAATCATCACTATCAATTTTAGAACATTTTCATCACCCCAAAAAAGAAACCCAAACCCATTACCAGTCACTTCTCATTTCCCCCTTAATCCCTTCAGCGCTAGATAACAACTAATCTACATTCTATCTCTACAGATTTGCCTATTTTAAACATATATGTGCATATTCCTATAAATGGAATCATACAATATGGGTTCTTTGTGACTGGCTTCTTTCACCTCCTGTATTGTTTTTAGGTTAACCTATGTTGTAGCCAAAAAGTGGAAAAAAACCAAATACCCATCAGCTGATGGGCACCTGTTTTTTTCCACTTTGGGGCTATAATGAATAATGCTGCTATAACATTTGTGCACACATTTTTTGTGTGTGGACATATGTTTTCATTTCTATTGGGTATATCCTCAGGAGTGAATTTGCTGGATCACATAGTAACTTCATTTTTAACCTTTTGAGGGACTGCCAAACTCTTTTCCAATTAACTATACCATTTTGCATTCCTACCAGCAATGTGTAAGCGTTCCAATTTCTCCACATCCTCGTAATCATTTACTATAAATGTCTGTCTTTTTTATTATAGCCATCCTAATGAGTGTGAAATGACATCTCGTTGTGGTTTGGATGTGTATTTTCTTAACCACTAGTTATATTGAGCATCTTTTCAAGTCCTATTTGCTACTTATGTATCATTTTCAGAGAAATCTCAATTCAGACCCTTTGCATTTTTTAATTGGGTTGTTTGTCATTGATGATTTGTTCTTGTTTTGTTTTGTTTTGAGTTGTAAGGATTCTTTACATAGTCTAGACACAAGTCCCTTATCAGATATATCATTTACAAATACCTTTCCTCAGCCTATGGTTTGTCTTTTCATGTGCTTAATAGTGTTCTTTGAAGCACAAAAGTTTTTAATATTGGTGAAGTTCAATTTATCTACCTTTTTCTTTTGTCTCTTGTGCTTTTTAGTGTTATATCTAAGAAGGCTTTGAGTAACCCAAGATCACGAGATTTACTCTTCTGCTTTGTTCTAAAAATGTTATAGTTTCAACTCTTGCATTTAGGGCTATCATCCATTTTTAGCTTGTTTTTGTGCGTGGTGTGAGGAAGGGGTCCAACTCCATTCTTTTGCATGTGCCTATCTAGTTGTCTCAGCACTATTTGTAGAAAAGATTATTCCTTCCCCATTTCATTGTTTTGACATCTCTGTCAAGAATCAAGTGAACATAAATGTAAAGGGTGTTTCTGGATTCTCAATTCTATTCCACTGATTCTCTTGATATCCTGATTCATTCTGATGATAAGTAGCAAAGACCTTAACACCAAGATTGGTTTTATCTTAGGAAATTTGTTTGGTAAAACTTGTCTTCTTTGAGCAATCTCTCAGAAATAATAAAGCAAGACAGGAAGATTATAATTTTCAAATCCTATCCTGAATATATGACTGATATGTTATTAATACAATATTATTAATTGAACACAGTAGCAAGTAATTTTTTGAACCCAGAGGAAAAACATCTGGTTAAGCCCATTACTTATAACATTATGATACATGACCGCCTCCAAAATACTTCTAGGGGAGAATAATACTTTCTATCTCTTCTATACCTTCTATCTAGATAAAAATTTGTTTTTACTTATATCCTTTATAAGAAATAGATTCTAAGCTTACTTAGAATATATTTAATAATTACAATTCATAATAAGTAATACTTATTTTGATCCTCAATATTGGCTGTCAGTCTGATCATGTACATTATTAAAGGAACAGAAAAGTAAGAGTCTCTCCAATTCCTTGCTTGACCCGATGAGGTTTAGGATTTGATAGGACTTTGCACACAGGTCTTCTGCGAAACCATATTTTCCCCCTAGTTACATGTCCTCTGAAAGGCAGCAGGGTACATGGGAAAGTTTCCCAGTGAGAATTAGGGAAAGATGTTATACGGAGTTAACATCAATTATTCCATCTGAGGTGAAAAGGGAAATGGGGACCAAAAAATCAGCCATCCTTCCTCTTGGCCTGCCAAAAATAAAAACCTGCAAAGTTATGAAAACAACAACACACATGAAGATCAGTTAAGGCCATCCAGATACTTTCTAAGTACAGAATTTCTATAAATCTACCTCCTGTCTTGATGGAAGTTCAGATTTTGACTTTTCACTAGTAACTGCCGAACAAAAACATTTTGAATTCTTTAAATATCTTGCAAGAGTAAGCCACAGTACCTCTTTTCTTAGATTTTCTTTCTCACCAATTTTGAAACTAAAGTGATTTTAATTTGTAAGCATAATATAATCTCCTTTAAATGAAAACAGTTTATAGATCTTCAAGAGGGCCTTGGAGGGGAATGTCCATTGGCATCCACTTACACTGTTTTATAAACAATATAAATGTTTTCATGTTTTTTATTACAGTGATGAAGATGGTGATTAACACAATGACAACATAGCTATTAAAGTCTAGAAATCTGTGTCCAAAAGCACCAAACTGGACAAGATACAGAGGAAATATGAAACATCTTCTTTGGGGAGCAGGGATGGAATGTAATCTCTGGAAAAAGTTTAAAAGAACATTGTTGTTCTGAAGAAGAAAATTCATCCATTCATTTACTAAACACTTACTGCTGGCTTGTTAGGTTCCAGATAGTTTTAGGTGGAATAAAGAGCACAATAAACAAAGCAAAGTCAGGGCCATCATAAAATGTGCATTCTGATAAAATTTTTCTCTACAAAATGGAACGTAAATGGTCAGCCCTATATCTTAACTGAGGAAAGACTCAGTTACAACATTATGTTACAGCAAGAAAGAGTTACAATAGATCTAAAGAATGTTCAAGGTAGAGGTTGGTGAAGTCCTGAAAGAGTTCCCTTAAAAATTGTTACTATTGAAAGACAGAATATCTTTCCCTTCCAAGAGTATAGATGACTCCACCTGCAAACCAAGCCACAAATTTTCCTCATCTTCAGACAGGTCCTTTGCTTAATGTGGAAGACAGAAGGAGTGGGAGGTGAGGTTTAGAAAGAACTAGCAGGTTGAAAATGATTAGGCATTTTTGATAGTGCACATAAACAGCTTTTGAAAAACTGCTTACATTTCACTGACATGTTGTCATGTTGGTGTATCTATTTATTTAGTCACCTTGCATATTATAATACCCTAAGGGTGTACACTGGAGATGATTATTTGTCCTGCAGGTGACATTTAATGTTTCATTTCACCAAATTAAAAGTCCATATATTCTTTTTATTTTTGTTTCTTTTCCTACATTATCTGTGGATATGTTTGGGGGTTTTTTTTTGGTTGGTTGTTTTTTTGTTTGTTTGTTTTGTTTTTGCAAGAAACTGCATTTTCTCATCTAGATATAAAAAATGTTCACAGAAGTATCTGTAAGACTCTAATTGCCAGGTTTGCATAAGCCACGAGGAACCCTCAGTCACCCAGCACCACATCAATAAGTCAGTGTGTGCTGCCTAGTGTTACAAATATCATTTATAGTAAAAGATTAGATGGGAAACTTTGCAGCAACTTTGATGCATTTTGTTTTAGAACTTGTTTTTCTCTGAGGATTGTGGTCAAGAAAAGGCTAAGATTTTCCCTAAAGTATTTAAGAAGAACCAAACAGAAAACCACAAAAACTGTAGCACTTAGGGCGCCTGGGTGGCTCAGTTGGTTAAGCGACTGCCTTCGGCTCAGGTCATGATCCTGGAGTCCCGGGATCGAGTCCCACATCGGGTTTCCTGCTCGGCAGGGAGTCTGCTTCTCCCTCTGACCCTCTTCCCTCTTGTGCTTTCTATCTCTTGTTTTCTCTGTCTCTCAAATAAAATAAATAAAATCTTTAAAAAAAAAAAAACTGTAGCACGTAATTCCTAGTAAGATTATAACAAAGGAACCAAAGGCAATCAAGAAACTACTTTACATAGAACAGAATTCAATCACATTTAGAAAAGAAAAAATTACCCAAATAGATAGCCAATCAATGGCTTCTATCTAGCTATTGCTACCTCTAGGGAAACAAACATCTAGGTTCTGTATGTAAATAAACTTATTCTATAGTTTTAACAAATGTAATGTTCCTTAGGCATTCACACATTCCATGTTTTTAACCAAAGTAAAAAGTTAATTTTTCTCTCCTGAATATAGATAATTAAGATTTGTGTCATTTCGTATAGAGATCTCAAAATACATAAAATACGTGTTCCCATGTTTGCATCTTAAATGGATATAACTAATGTTAATACTATAGCCTTAAGGCTACAATACATGATTGAAATAAGTGATTAGGAGAAAATGCAGAAAAAAATGTCTGATGGCTGTGCAGGATCAATACAGCAGGCAACTACCCTACTCACCCCAGGGAGGTTAATGAGAACAAAGGAAAGCACAGGAGGACAAGATGGAAGGATGCAGGGGACGAACTTAATACTAGCAGCGAGACAAGAAGATACTTCGACAGAGAGGAGGAGATGTCCACTCTTCTCTCCAGGCTGGAAAATCATGGGAGGAACCTGGACAAGGAGTAGTTTTTCTGACCTGTGAATTTGAGCAAAGGATGCTTCAGGCTTCCCCCCTCCCCTTGGGCGCTCTTCCACTCTCTCTGGTGCCCCGTGTGGTCACTGCTAGGGGTGGCTCAGCCATTGCAGGGAGACTTCGCCTCAGGTGGTCCAGCACTACTGTGAATGGGTACTTAATTCTTACTAAACCGGGAGTCAAAAATTAGCAAGTCCTGTTAGCCATATACCTAAAGCCACATTCCCCAATCAACTTTGTTGGTAATAACATCCATTAGTTTCTCTGCTAGAATGTATTTTCCAACTGGTTCCTAATTTGAATTGGTAAGAGAGGGATTTGTTTATTGGACTCCTTCAAGATGTACCAGAAGTATAATTTCACCCCATCAGCCAAAGGGACAACTGTATGCCACTGGAATCTAGTTCCCCTATAATATGGATGGTAATGGGACCTCTGTGTGGTCCCTCAGCAATACACCACCAAAAAGGGTACGATTCCAAAAAGATGTTTTGATGCCAAAGTACTACTCTTATTAATATTACTGTTTAATTTTATAAATAGGATTATAAAGAATAAATAGGTCACAGATGAAAAATATACTGTTTACCAATCCTTCAACTCTCACCATTTTTATTTTTCTCATGTTTGCCATGACCCTCCCACTAACTTTTCTCTCATGTTGCCTGTTCTTTGCCTATCTATAAACAGAAATGCCCTGGGGATGAAGCATTATATAAATATAAGACGGAACAGATGGTGTGCTCAATAACACTTCCCCCCTCCCCAGAAAACCCAGGACTGAAGGTGCTTTTAGCATATTGTATGTTTCTATAAGGCCAAAATTATGTCGTACCTTTTTATAATATGAGTACTGTTCAGGAATCTGATCTGTACTGTAGCTAAAGCCATAAAATAGTATAAGTTTCTGAGGCAAGATCCATGAAAACCACTGAGCTTCTGTGTAATCTGCTTGTAATTTACCATATAACCTACCAGCTTTATCATGTCCTGTCACCAAGATTCTCCTGCTTATTTTATTTGCAACCCTTCATTGATAGAAATAATCAATGAGTATGTTCACAGGAGCCTGTGAACAAAGACTCAAGTCAGAACATAAATATGTTCCGCCATGATATGGAATGGTTACAAACTATGGGTGTCTTAGGGATAAAAAATTCCTGTACATTTCCATTATTAATTAGTTTATAAATTATTTATAAAAATTTACATCTGTTGACCCCTTAACTGATGTGTCCCAATTTCTTTTTCTTTCTTTCTTTGTTTTTTTTTTTTTTAAGGAATGTCCACACATAGGTACCTATTTACTGGGTAACAACACATGTAATTCCAAAGGTGTACTGATTAGTGCTAAAGCATTTTAAAATCCTTTATTGTTTGGAAGGATTATTTGATTGTCTAATTATTAACGTTAGATTGTATTAGGTTAAATTTGTCCTTCAAAGTATCTAAGGTAACCACTACAAATGTAACTTTCAAACTAATAAAGGGGAAAACACAGGAGTGGCAGAGAAGAAAAATGAAATGAAAAACTTCAAAATGGGGGCACCTGGGTGGCTCAGTCGGTTAAGCGTCTGCCTTCCACTCAGATCATGATCCTGGGATCATGGGGTCCAGGGATTGAGCCCCGCGTCAGGCTCCCTACTGAGGTGCCTGCTTCTCCCTCTCCCTCTGCCACTCCCCCTGCTTGTGCTCCCTCTCTCTGTCTTTCTTTCACTCTCAAATAAATAAATCAAATCTTAAAAAAAAAAAAACTTCAAAATGTATCTCTGTACTTAAGAGCAGACAGGGTCTAGGAACTTTTTATATTTGCAAATATTCCATAGAATGCTTAACTTCTCCACCTTGTGACCTTCAAACCCCATTCCCTTACCAAACCAAAAGTTCTGTCTCTCTCTCCCTCGAGATCTCTCCCCTTCTACCCCCTCCCTCTCTCCCTTCCTTTCTCTCCCACTTCCCTCCTTTTTCTTTCTTGCATTATACATACACATATGTACTATATCTATATACTTGATTTTATTTTTTATTTTTTTAAAGATTTTATTTATTTATTTGACAGAGAGATAGAGAGAGCCAGAGAGCACAAGTGGAAGGAATGGCAGAGGGAGAGGGAGAAGCAGGCTCCCCACTGAGCAGGGAGCCCGATGCGGGGCTCAATCCCAGGACCCTGGGATCATGACCTGACCCGAAGGGAGATGCTTAACCATCTGAGCCACCCAGGCGCCCCTACTTGATTTTATTTTTAGATCAATGTTATGCCTACATTTTAAGCACATAGAAAAACAGAAACAATTTACCCATCCCTATGATTGAATCTATATATTAACAAACAAATTTGACTAATTAAGAACAAAAAGCCAGATTGAATATAATTGAAATTCGAATTATCTGGTTGTTGGTGGGGTTGGGGCTTTTTAATCCTTTTTTCAATGATAAGAAAATTCAATTAAATTTATGTAACTTAAATCCTTCTGTTAGATCAGCAGCACATACTAATTATTTTATTGATAATGATAATTTAGGGGAGAAAGAGGAAGGAGAAAAAACCCAGATCATTGAGATATGCAGAGAAAATATCTAGGGTTCAGAATCAGTTTGCAGGAAGAGGGAGAGGAGAGCCTTCTGAGCCAGTTTCTTCAGAGATTTCTCAACACCACCTCTTTCCCTCTTTCCAGCTCTGATTTAGATGGCCTTGATTTGACAAATGAAGCACCATAGGTTAGAATTAGATTCAGTGTCTCATTATTAGGGCATCTAGCAAAGACAAGACAGTCTACACTAGTGATAACGCTGTCAACTGTAGCCGAGATCTGCCCATAGCCTTTATCTGTGCAGCTCAGCTTGATAAGAAGACAGGAGTCTTTGAAATTGGATTAAACACGAGAAAAATACAACTCTTTGGAAAGGCATTCCATTCTATTCTAAAGAATAAGATTTTCAATTTTTAATTTATAGAGCTCTTCCAACTTATGAATATCCACCAACAAATTTTAAATCCATTGATTTAAAGCAAACGAACTAGAAAAACTTTAGAATGAGACTTTCCATTACAGTTTGATTAATTTGCTAATCTAAAATAGAAGACTACAATAATTTACATTAAATATTTCCCAGAAACCCATAAAATTTTACATTGATTTGAAAATTCTCCTCGGTCACCATTTTGTTTCAAGATGGCATACTGAACTACAAATTTAACTTATTGTGTGTATTGTATGCTCTTTGGCAGCCTCATACTAGGCAACTTTTTTCAGACAAGCATAAAATACCAAGTGGCTAAGCTTAAACAAAACTTTACAGCTACCAATTAAAGGTTCCTTAGTGTAATGTTTTGGAAATGTTCCAAAATTCTCAGTTTCTTTTAAAAAAAAAAGTTTCTGCCAAAGTCATTGTTGCTGCAATCTACCCAGTCCCAAATGGTAAATATAGCCCTAACTGTTAAGGAAACAAACAAAAATAAAACAAATTTTAGATGAACTATACCAAAGTGCTGGAGTTCATTTTTTCCCTCTTGACTTTCTTCTGCAGCAAAGACATAAAATGAACATTGAAATTTATGAAAACAGCCACAGTGTTTATCTTTTTTTATTACAGTGATTAAGGCACTTAAAATACATTCTGAGGTTCAATATGGTCTTTCCAAAAGAAAGCTTTCAGAGAAAATCTGATGTTGTTAATATGAAATAAAAATCCTTTGACTAGGAAAGTCTTGAAACCACCTATCCCACTAAATGCCTTATGCCTCTTTCCTGCTTAGTGAAAACCATCAATTGTTAGTGGAATAAAATTATAAAACTCAATAATTTTAGCACTAGGTTTTTCTGTAGGCTCTTAACCTTCAAGGAGAGCACACGATGACTGCAGCTAAAAGAACAGTTTGGCTTTATTTAACAAAATGCTTGGTCATTACTTTCTCCTTTGAGGCACACAGGTGCAAAATTAAACTAAACCCACTATTTGAGGTTATGAAGAGTGGATGTGATGGGGCACATGCTTGAATGACTTTTTTTCTACCAGAAAGTATTCCAACTATAACATAATATGATGTGAGCACAGGCCAGAACCTCCACAGAAGGCAGAAATTAGGCTCCATCCATTTTATGTCCTCAGCATGATGTCTTATATACATGTTCAATAAATGTAGACTGTGAAAGCAGAGAGGGAATGAAAAAATAGACAAAAGAATATGTGTCACTTTTGTCTGGTATAGCAACTTTCTGTTCTTTAAGAATGTTTTCATGTAAAAAAAATCATGTTTTTAAAAATTTCACAACACATTTTCCTAGTGAAATTAAACCTAACACTAGTGGGGGTGAAGGGAAGAGAGAAAGCAATCTTTGGAAGTCACTCCTGTGCCCCTCACGTGCTGAGATTTAGGAAGGACCCAGAAGGTCAGTGAGGCTGTTCAGCCTCCATGCCCAGTATGAGAAAGTGCCCAGAGTCCCGATGTCCTGGCTTTCCCAAACCCATGTGTCTTTAAAGCAGTGTAAGTGGTTAGAGACTTACCCTTTGAAGTTTTAATCAAAACCCTTTAGACACTTGGCCCAGGATGGCCAGACCCCTCACCTCTCCCACTGCTTAGGCCATGCTCCCCTCCAAACTACCACCACCCCAAGACTTCCTTGGTCCCAGTCTCTTCATGCCCCTTACTTAGATCTTACCTACTCCTCTCTCCAAGTCAACACAGAGCTGCCTTTCAATCCATATGCTCTGTTCCAGGAAGGCTGTTGTATAAGCATGACCTTCATGAACTCTTCCCCAACCCTGGCCGCTGGAAGTGACTCATTCACAACCATATCACTTAATCAGATTACCCCTTGCTATAGAGGCATGTAACAATTTGTGAGGCCTCAAGGTTGAGAGCTATATTGTAACTCTGTTGTATATCTCATGATACTTCCCAGTGTGCTGTTCCCATAGTACCTGGTTAGTATTGCAACCTAAATGAGAACAGATTCTTTTTTTTTCTCTAGAATTACCTTATGTAGCTTCTTTAATCATGGCATGTTAATCCAGAGCAAAGCCCTTTGTGAATCAATATTCTATAGTAGTAGAATAAAAGGCATCCGTTATCATATGAAAGTTGGCTAAGGAATTTCCCCACTCAGCAATTTCACCACTCTCATGGATATGCAAAGAGGTCACTCTTGCTGTGCAAAGCACCATGAATGGGCGATCTAGTGCACCTAACCAGCATCACATAACAGCTATGTGGTCATGGAAGTAATAATAATGATGATGGTGGTGGTGGTGGTGGTGGCGGCAGACTATTTGTACATGTAGGAGAGTCTTGTTATGTTCTCTACCTAGAAGAAATCCTCATCTCCCTCATTTAGTAATGTTGGGGAGCCTGAGAGCTCAGTCTTTGATTCTATTCTTTTCCCTGTATTCACTCCCTTGGTGATCTCACCCAATCTCATGGCTTTTTATGTTTTATCTAGAAACTGATGACTGCCAGGTTTATGTCTCTTAGCCCAAGTTTGGCCATGAATTCCACTCAACTTCCTATTCAACATTTCCACTTGGATACGTAATACACATCCCAAATTTAGCATGTCCCAAACTATGCTCCTGATATTCACCACCTGATCTTTCACCACCAACAACCCTCACAAAAAATAAAATAATAAAAAATTAAAAAGTTGGCTCATTCACAATCTTTCCAATCTCAGTTAATGACAGCTCCATCTTTCCAGGTAATTCAGTCCAAAATCCTTGGGGCCATTCTTTTTTTCGGTCCTGCCTTCAAAATATATAAGGAATCTGACCACTTCTCATCACCTCAACTGTTAGCATAGTGGGGCAAGTCTAGATTATTCATAGAGCCTCATGACTCGTCTCCCTGCTTCCACTGTCAGCTCCTTACTGTCTAATCCTGACACCACAGTCAGGGTGATACATGAAGAATAGAAGTTAGATCATGTTACTTTTCCAATGGCCTTCGTTTTCACTTAAAGCAGACATCAAAGTCTTTAGAGTGGCCACCCAGACTCTATGGGATCTAACTTTCCCTTTCCTTTCTGGCTTAATCTCCTACTACTCTTAGCCACATTCACTCCACCCTGCCACATATATTTCCTTGCTGTTTCTTGAACATGCTGGGAATGGAAATGCTCCTGATTGGTGGATTTCTCTGTCTGAAGTTCTCTAAGTTCAAATGTTAACTTCTTAATGAAGACTTCCCTGACAACCCTATTTAAAAAGGTAAATGCTCAACCCCATGGCCCTCTTTATCCCTCTTGTACTGCTTTATTTTTCTCCATAACTGTTAGCACCTTGTAATAAACAATATTATATATGTGTCTATTTTATTGTCTAGAATGTAAGCTCACAAGGATAGTAATTTGACCATTTTATTCTAGTGCCTACAACAGAACCAGGCATCTAGTAGATACTCAAAACATATTTGTTGCATGGATTAATGAATGAGTGTGAAAAAGAATCTTTGCTGATTGTTCTAGAAAAGAACAACATTGAGGAGTTATTCATTATAATAACCTTACTGAATATAAAGTCTAGCAAGGCATATTTGGTTTTAGTCCTGGTTCCATCTCATACTAATATCTTGACCTTGTCTAAGTCATTGAACTTCTCTGACCCTCAGTGTCCTCATCTGTAAAATGAGCCTAATAGTCCTTTCTCACTCTTTATCAAAAAGCAATTTTGAGGGTGAAATAAGATAGTGTATATTAAAACAGTATAAATTTGTAAGTTGTAGTTTTGACAATGTTAAACAAATCATTTTAACGATGAAATTTCAAGGACAAGTTGACTCAATTCCTTCATTTCTTCTTTATTAAACTTACTGTCTGACTTACTTAGCATTTCATCACATACTGTTCTATGAATTGTCATTTATATTTATTCATTCAACTTTTCATATGTTGAAATGAAATGAAATATGAAATTTTTCTGACTGCTTACAATAGTAAGATTCTTAAGGGCAGAAATTTTGGGATGTGTATTTTTGTATTTCTCGTTTACAAATAGGTTTTCAGTACATATTGGATGGCTAAATTTTTTGTGAAATAAACTTATTAAATAGATTTCTAAACAGGGTAAGCTGTGGGGGAAGTGTGTCAGAAACCCTGGCTTACAGAAATCAGGTCCAACTGACTTAGACTTGAGGTACACAGCAATATATCATTATTAAACTATATAATACTATATAATTATAATTAGATTATTCCAATTATACAAATTATAATATAACTAGAATATCAATAACTGATTGTAATCTTACGTATCATCTCATTCTTCATCCTACCTTGAGGCAGGACTGTGTTCAAATGATCTTAAGACTGGTAAGAATAGGGGCGCCTGGGTGGCTCAGTCGGTTAAGTATCTGCCTTCGGCTCCAGTCATGATCCCAGGGTCCTGGGATCCTTGCTCTCATCAGGCTCCTTGCTCAGCAGGGAGCCTGCTTCTCCCTCTCCCTCTGCCTGCCACTCCCCCTGCTTGTGCTCTCTCTCTCTCTCACTATCTGTTTCAAATAAATAAATAAAATCTTTAATAAAAAAAGACTGGTAAGAATATAATAAAAGATCCTAACACTTCCATAACCCTTAGTAGACCAACACATACGGTTACAGCAAGTTAATTACATATACTAGACTTATTTGTATAATTATCTCACTCTAATTCATCCCACAATTTTCAGGAGGAAACACAGAATTTTGGTCTTCACAATTCTTGTCTCTACCAGTGTTCAGAAACAATAGCTTTGCAAACTAAACTCATTCATAAAACCATAGAAAAAATTTACATGCTCTAAAATTTAGCCCTGCTTTTAAAAAGACATTTGTTGCTGGATAGTTTATAAGAGAAAGTTGGAAAGAACATAAATGCTATTAATAGGGGCCTGCTTCAATAAATGATGGTAGCTACCCAAAGGTGACTCTGTAGAGCAACTGAGAAGTACAAGGCAGATTTGCACACTGTGACTTGAAAACAAATCCATGATGTATGAAGTGGGAAAGAAATGCAAACAAATATACATAGAACTACTCCGTTTTGTAGCAAGAAATATTTGCATATATCTGCAGAAACCACTGCATCTCCATAGGAATGAGTTGGAAAGGATAAGCCAAAAATGTAAGAGAGGGTAAAATTTTCCCAGGAGGATGCGATTAAATGTGGGTGCAAGCAGACGGAGGGGGACTTTAGCCACTTTATACCATAACATTAAAAAGATTGGATACGTGGTTCTTACGTTATTGTAATCCCACTATTTTTCAAGTAAAATTTAAAATTTTTGTTTCCACAGAAATGCTTCAGAAGCATGTAAGGGAAGCAGCTGCCTCCGTGAGACCAAACCACCTAAACAGGGAGTGGTTTGCGGGGTGGGGGGAAATCTTTCAGGTGCTGTGGCCAGGGGACAGGAAACCACACCATCTTTTTAGTGATAACAACGCAAATCTCAGAAATGAAGCCTGGAAGTTTCCAAAATCTAAACACGGTCGGAAAATAATATTCCACAACCTCCCTCAGTGAATCAATGCCATAATTAGAAAGTGACTGGATACCTAACCCCCTTCCTACCCAGGCCCTACTCCCTCTACAGTGAATATTGAATAAATCCTTAGTAGGCCCTAGACTTGCCCCACACAACCCACCACTTTCTCTTCTTTCTTCCCTGCCCCTTTCTTTTTTCATCCCTCCCTTCTTTTCCTTCCTTCCTTCTCTCCTCTACTCTCCTCTTCATTTGCCCTGTTGATCACTCTACTTCTGTCTTACTAAACACCGCACTAATAACTTGCCCCTCGTTCGCACGTTTTTTTCTAGCCACTTCTAAGTGGAACAGCTTCTTAGCTCCCGTGTCAATAACGGAGCTGATGAGCCCTGCAGAGGTAGGGCTTAGGTGTCCCGGAGGAGAGCTGTCCTTGCTGGAGCCTAGAGATGTTCCTCTTCCACAACTACTAACAAGTTACAGCTTATGAAGTTCGTAAACATCATTCATTCTCCTCCTTCCTTTCAAGGAAGGAAAAACACAGGACTATCTCAGTTATCAGGCAACATCAGGAAAGGCAGAACAGATGTCAAATCCGTGGGTTCTGCCGATGGTGAATATTGATTTTTGAGTTCAAAGACTTATATAAACGTCCCCTTTCATATAAAATATCCTAAACCGTATTATGCCCGAGGCTAGTAGAATACCTACAAGACTATTTAAAAGGCCAAATGCATCCAAAGCTGTCGAGAAAGGCTCACGAGGATGAAAAGCGCACCACCCCCACCCCAGCCCCTCCACACACCTCCGGCCCCCTGCTGCAGCGCCGTGCACACCCCGTACAGACACACACACACACACACACACACACACACACACACACACACACACACATTCACACACTCATACAAGCAGACTCGTGCGCACACACGCACATACACTGGCGAACCTTCCAGACCACCTGCTCCCACAGCAGGTGTCTTCAGCACTCGGATTGCTGGGAGCCAAGCTGGGAGCCAAGCTGCGAGCTGTGGCGAAACGTTCCCAGAATGCCCCTCTGCCCGTGGGCTCAGCTGGGGCAGACAGGTGGCCTCTCCGTGTAACCATTATCACCCCTCCACCCCTCTGTGAGGGGGCGAATGAATTAAGCCTTTCCATGCTACCTTAAAAAGATTGCTGGCTCTTTTTTCAAAAATACTTTCCTTCCTTGGAACTAAATATGCACAGTATTGTTCAGTCTCTTTATTTAATCGTTTATTTATTTTCAAACAAAAGTTCTCATATATTTATTACTGAACCAATCTATTTGTGCAGAAGTATGACGAAAAAATTATTTTCCCAATAAAATATGCCCAACAGTTTTGATAGTGGCAGTTTTTCAGCTTGATAGGGTAAAATGCTAGTGACATTGATATAGCATCATGTGAGCCATCCCATGCGTGATTCCTTACAGACACAGCTTGGTTATTCTCCAGTTTCTCTTCTTAGAGTTGTACCTGACTTATCATGAGTTTTCAAGTGAATTCATTGGGGAATGAAAATGACTCTGTTTTTGTTTCTTGGCCAGAAATCACTTGATCCTGAAAGTCTTATAGGAAACAGGACAAGGAAAGTGTCAACTGCACACACCACAGTGGTGGAGAAAGGGAGAAAAGCAATCCATTATTATTTATGACATCCACCTGCATGCAAGTCTCTGTGTCAAACCAAACTGAATTGGACACGACCATGCCATCAAGGAGTTAATGTTCCTGTAACAAAGACAAGAAACACTCTTTGGTCAATAAGTTACCTGGGTAGCTAGTAGGTATAGATTGTTTAGGACAGAATGATGACTGTGATCTGAATCTGGGATATACGTGGAATTTGCCTTCTTCAACAAATTTATTTTATAAGCTTGAAATATGTAAGTAGTAGGGCAAAGAAACACACACACACACACACACACACAAACCATGTTATCTTAACAGGTGGCAGCAGAATTCTTCTTAGAAAGGGAACTGTCTCTGTTTGGGAAATGTTTTCATAAATTCCTTGGATGAATGCCAGAGCTAAAGGTTGGCAGCTGCCAAGACAACAAACAGGAATGTGGCTGGCATTAGAAAGAGACAGGACACGGACAGAGGACGACCAAGTCACATGGTGGCAGGCCAGGTATCAATAACAGTGAGAGTAATGGTGAGAGTAAAAGCAGCTACCACTTCATGTTAGGCATTGTTCTAAGTGGGGTGTTTTGTTTTGTTTTGTTTTGTTGTTTTTAAAGATTTTTATTTATTTATTTGACAGAGAGAGACAGTGAGAGAGGGAACACAAGCAGGGGGAGTGGGAGAGGGAGAAGCAGGCCCCCCACTGAGCAGGGAGCCTGATGTGGGACTCGATCCCAGGACCCTGGGATCATGACCTGAGCCAAAGGCAGACGCCTAACAACTGAGCCACCCAGGCACCGCTCTAAGTGGTTTTTTATGGTTTATCTCATTTAACCCTCACAACAACTGTGTGCTTTAGGTATTATTATTCACCATCATTTTAACAAAAGCTCCCTTTTCAGAAATGGCCAAGGCGTTTTGAAAATCAGAAATACCTGATTTTGTAAGCTCATGTGTCTGTGTTATAAATCCCTCTACCTGAAACTCCAGTCAAGTTTTCTACACAGACAAAAATATCCTTGGTGAGTAATTTTTTAGTGTATATGGAAATGAAAGAAAATCGCTAGGTGACATGTCAGGGTCAAAGTGGCACAGAACATGAACAGGTTCATGGGAAAGTGAGGCAACCTTTTAACAAGTAATTTGGCGGAAGCAGGAGACTGGAGCCATAGGTGACCATGACCATATGCTTCTTGGGAATTCATGGACACAGATGAAAAGGCATTGGATTTTCCGCAATAAGTGGGAAGGCGTTTGACTCTTATGGCGGCAAAGTAACCCCCGGTAACAGCAAGTAGAGTCAACATAATTAATGGAGTCCCTAACAATTGTCTACTCCACCTCCTAAAACATTTTTTCCCGCACGCCAAGCTAAAAAGATTTTTTTCTGTATGCTAAGCTCTGCGCTAAGTACTCGAGATACATTATTTTATTTAATCCTCACTGAAACACTCTTAAGTTCTCGGTCAGCCCAATAACAAAGAGCTAGCAAGTAATAGTCAAATTTGAACCCAGGGCTTTCAGACTCCTGACATAATCCATTTAAAATCACCAATTCCAAAGGCAGTATTCTCTTTTACCACCTTCACTTAAAGGATGGCATTGCAGGCTAATGGTATATGAAGGTTCCCTTCCATTATAAGTTTACCTGCTTTGTATTAGAGAAACACATAACAATGTTCCATTGGAGATAAAGTGCGTCCATATAAGGAATTACATTTAGAAGCAGATTCTCTTGTTCTCCTCCATTGAATAAGGCTATGGAAACCTCCACAAACCTATGGAGAGAAAAATTATGGGAGAGAGAAGATAAAAGAGCAAGAAAGATTGAAATATATAGAAAAGGGGAAATAAAAGAAGGAACACAGAGGTCAGTGTGAAAGACAACAAAATTAATACAGGCAAGTACATACACGAAATGGCAGGCACCACTCAGGGACAGGAGACTTGTAGACTAGACTCATACCTCTGCCCAGACCATGCCTCCCTCCGTCATTAAATGCTTTCTTTCCATATTGCATTTTCATGTGTTTCTGTTGATATGCTACATCAATCCAATGCAGAGTAGTCTATTTTTACGGTAACTTCTGGAGTAAATCTATCCTTAACTGTGCAACATTGGTGTTACACAGTTTATGTAGCAAGTTCCTCTTAGATGCAGATAGTTTGTGAAGATACTATAAATACCATAGCTTATTATTTGGAAATGTAACAATAATTGAGGTTGAGTAACTTCTAGCATATTGTAGACTTAGCAAAAACTTCAAGCTATTTTTCAAATAGTTTGTGTTTAGCAAAACGCATTTTCCAACCAGGACAATTCCCTTATGTCAATGACTATTGTCAGAACATTTCATCTTTATGTTTTTTATTCATTTATTACTCACCAACTTTATTTAAAGGATAGTTTGATATCTAGGAATTTATTTTAGTTTATTCTTACAGGTCTCTTTAAAATCTCTTTTGTCCTGGTAATGGGAAGCTGCCCTGCACTAATCTCCTGTAGATTAGAATTTGCAACCCTAAACTGAAGAAATTTTTGAATATTATAAAATGAACCATGCCACTCTTCACTAAAATAACAGTTCTTTGAATATATAGTTAAATGAAATGTTTGCAATACAACTAAAAGAAAGAACTGTAAGTGGGCAGTCAGCTGACTAGAAGTCTACTCTATTCTTAGTTTCCTACCTCAACCATATAGTGATGCTCTTTGCTAAACCAGCATAACAACCCCTTTCACTCCATCGCCTAACATAGAAGACATTGTTAAGTGGATATCTGTGTGGCCCTTTGAGCTGTTCAGATAAAGAACAGCCCATAAAAGCTTAAACAATGTTTGATAATGAGGGAGGGAAGCAGATCCTCCCCAACACTGCTGGTAGAAGTAGACAGAGGATCATACCATCTAGAAGACAATGTCATTGAATAGCAGAAGCTTTGCAATATTGATTCATAATTCCACTTCTGTGAATTGATCCTAAAAAACAACAGAGAATTGTCAAATGTATGATCTATGGAATACTATGCATTATGCCATTAAAAATGACTTTGTAGACTATATAATAGTTGAAGAAATTGGCATGGAAAACTGTTCATGATATGTTAAGTCTTAAAAAAATTATCAAGTAAAAAATTATCAATAAAAATTATCTACATGATAATCTTGCATGATCTTATTTGAGTGCATATAAATATAGATACTGAGATAAACTGATAGATGATCAGTGTATAAGGGTAGATATAGATATATTTGCAAATATAAATGTAGATACAGAAATACATATAACTCCAGGAAGTATGTATGCATATCTGGATATCTATACAGATATCTCTTTATATATCTACATAAAATATTAATAAAGATGGGATTTGAGGTGATTTAACATTTGTGTTTATTGTTGTCTGTATTTTTCCTGAATAAACATGGATTTTCTGCAATAAATATGTAAGTTTTCTTCAATGAATATGTATTACTTTATAAATGGAAAAATATTTAAGTGGATGAAACAAGGAGAAAACAGCATCTCTAGACCAATAAGAGACTATGCCATATTCACTCTACAAGCAAAATATTATTATGCAAATCTCCATGTGATTATACTTTTTAAGCCCCAATTCTACCCATGCTGTCTCATGCCCTGTGAGCTTTGTCGCAGGGAGAGCCATACCTTCTGTGGGAACGTGGCCAGGCTATGTGGGAACAAAGTCACAGCCACCACCTGGTCCCCAGGCCAGGGACACCTGCATGGGCAGCTTTTGATTTCCTAGGATCTCTGGATGGTTATGTGACTTTTCATAAAAATTCTAGGACACTGAGCCACCTATCATCTGAAACATGATAAAAAAGCATTTAATGGTTGTTTTAATGCATTCTAAATTCATCTGGGAAACATCTGCTGATTTTTGAAGTGAAGATGAACCTAATTCCACACTGTACTTTTATATGGCAAGCAAAATGGGAGCCAATCCATCAACCCAGGTCCTGATGGCTGGGTAGTAGGGGGAATAGGAAAATGTGTTTTGGCATTCAATTCTTTCTTGTTTTATCCACCTAGGACTGCCTCCCCAGTTTAATAACAAAGAAGGAAATGTGGTCACCTCCACCAGGGAATATCACTTTAGAGTCAAATAATAATATCTTCTGCAGAATGCTGGCTCTTAAGAAGAATGCTTTAAAGAAATAAATATAAAAATGTTCTCTTTAAACTATGGAAGATTAGGATTCAACTTGATACATGACAGAAGGCCTAGATGTTGTTCATGAAAAATATAGGAAGGAACAATTACTGAATCCATTTTTTGCATTATTTAAGTTACAGTATCCCTAGTGAACAGCACATAGAGTGTAAATGTATATATACTAAAGGGTTCAGTGCAATGGTCTCACAGAAAAAAATTCTTGTTTATTCCTTAATTTTCTTGAATTTGGTTTGTGGGCTTTCCCCCCTTTTTTATGAGGCCCTCCCTAATTTATTCATAATGCATGTAGCCACAAGGTAGCTTTTCCTTCAGCATTCAGGAGAAAGGAGTCTCCCTCAAGGCTGAATCCTCTGGCTAATATTCTGGCAGTTTCTGGTATTTGCAGTCTATCCTCTGATTCACAAAATGTCTCACTATGATTGTAGCCACAATCACAACATTCAGAGCAAGGATCATGAACAAAAACAGATGCAGAAGGTTGATTCTGAGTTTCTTCTGCATTCCCTTCACTTCAATCCCTTTTCAGATGAATGGGTTCTATGATTAATCTTCCATTTGTATGAAGAAATGTTTCTTTTCCTTCTAGACACAGCCTGGGTTACAGTGAGACTGATGGTCACTAATATCACAGATCAAAACCTTACACTGGAGATACAGGGAGCACAGGTCTCTCAAGACTTTAAAGACATTAAACTAGAATCTTCAATAGTGTTGAGATAAGGGATACACCTTATAAGTCTCATCTTTATTATATCTACTCTTGAACAGGTGATAGGTTGGAGATGCAAAGTCAAACATGGGAGATGTGCTACAGGTATTAAAAAACACCACTAAATTTGGATCTGAGGTGCGTAGACTGACTTGAGCAAAAAGAGTTTGGTTCAAATGCACATAATATGGTGACCCCCAGGATAGGTTTTTCAAATAAACTGGATTTTGAAAACTAAGATCGTGTCTTGTTTTCTTTCTTTTTTTAAAAGTTACCTTTTTGGTAACAGTAATCAAAGAATAACTACTCTGAATTTCTCTTAAAATGGCAGAAGAGGGGCACCTGGGTGGCTCAGTTGGTTAAGCAACTGCCTTCGGCTCATGTCATGATCCTGGAGTCCCAGAATGGAGTCCCACATTGGGCTCCCTGCTCAGCAGGGAGTCTGCTTCTCCTTCTGACCCTCCTCCCTCTCATGCTCTCTCTCTCTCTCTCTCTCTCTCTCTCTAATAAATAAATAAATAAAGCTTAAAAAAATAAATAAATAAAATGGCAGAAGAAAGACTCATAAATTAAAGACTCCTTGAAAAAAAATACTGAGCCAATAAACCATACTCTTGAAATATTCCTAGGTTTTAAGTCACGTAACTTTTTTCTACTCAAACTAATAAGATACAATATATCATTGTTGGTCTAATTTGCTCATGGGAAATCTCATTACACGTAAGCTTTCACAGACTCTGTGTCAAATGCCTCTTTTCTCTTCATTTCAATATCACAGTTGATTATGTGCTACCTACCGGGCAGACACCGGCTGCAATTACAAAGAGGTGGCAAATATACAAAACAGGTTATTATGCAGCAGAGACTATTCAGTAGTACATAACTTACAATGTGACTTACTTGTTTCCCCTACAAAGTTACATGACTTGCAAACACCATAAAATACTTCACTTCCAGTCATAAAGGGGGGGATTTATTGTATATTTCCTGTTTCAGCGGCGATCTCGTTATAGCTCCCACAGGTAGACAAAACACAAGAGAATTTTAGCTTCCTTTAATAATTGCGCAAACGTGAACGGAACTAATATAGAAGGAAATAGGAACAGGCTGTAAGTACACTGTATCCACTGGGTGTTTGGGAATCTCTGGTTTGTATTTCTAAGTCGATATTTAATCATTTTGTCTTTTTAAAAAAATTTTAATTGTGAGGTTTCTCTCCCTAGGAAAACAAATCAACTAGCTTGTTAAATTTTACATAGTAGATTCGACTATATCATCAAAGCTAGATTTCCTAGGCCACGTTTTGGATCCTTTCCTCAGCAGTGCACACTTGCTTCTTATAAAATGATAAATAATAATAAAAATCATTTTCCCAAGCACCTCAGTCTAAAGTTACAGCTGTATTTGGTTACTCTTTGGATGGGAAATAGGCCGGTTGCTTTTCTTCTTGGCCGGCAAGCCTTGCTCCTGAATCCTTTCCACACATACTCCTCGTATTTCAAAGAGAGCTCCCACTGGGAGGCTGGAAGACCTGACCGTGAGAGAAGGAAGTTATGCTAATTTCCCACCCCAAAGACACCAGTGAGCATTTCAAAGCCTTGCAGCTTAGGAGGGGAAAAAAGGCTTCATTCTGGATCAATTCAAAGTTGATGTCACTTGCAGGTTTTCAGGCTCTGCCATCTCGTCCCTCCTTCCCCTCCTGCTTAGCCCAAGAAATCATGACGCTGCTTGAGGCTGAATGGGACAAGGTGTCCTCACGGGAGCCTGGGCTCTGCGCTAATTGAATACATGGATGGCTGTGTTTCTGGCCACAGAACAGCCAGGACTCTGTGTTTGGGGGATCTCATGGCCCCTGAAATGTTCGGGCCACAACCATCTGTGTAGCTTCTCTGACATTCAGGAGTACTTTGCTTCTCAGACTTGAAAGATTCCAGAAGAAAGGAGCAGGGAGCTCTGGAAAATGAAACAATTTAAAAAATTTTTACACATCTGCTGACAGAAAAATAACAGACTCTCACCTTTTTTGGTTGAGGAATTTCTTTTTTTTTTAAAGATTTTATTTATTTATTTGACACAGAGAGAGAGAGACACAGCGAGAGCAGGAACACAAGCAGGGGAGAGGGTCAGAGGGAGAAGCAGGCTTCCCGCCGAGCAGGGAGCCCGATGCGGGGCTCGATACCAAGACCCTGGGACCATGACCTGAAGCCGGAGGCAGACGCTTAACGACTGAGCCACCCAGGCGCCCCTGGTTGAGGAATTTCTAATGGAGAAATCTTTCAAGAAGAAATGATACATATTAAAAGAAAATTTTCAAGAAGAAATACAGTCCAATGCAAGCATCCATTCAACGAATATTTTATATATGTCCAGTGACATAATTCTTAACCTTTCCCCCACCCTCTTTGAAAATCTAAGGAACAATATGAACTATGGCCCCAGGAGAAAGAATACACATATGTCAGTACAAAGCCTAGGTCACAAGCCTCCTGCAGGAGAGCCCAGAGGCCTCCCCACTTCCAGTTAAGAGCCCAGGTTTCCAGGTTTCAGTGGGGGCAGGTGGAGGGGTACTTGGTCTGCTCCTCACCAGGGCACCGACAGCTTTCACGGGGCCCAAGGAGCACCCAGAAAGCCCCGCAGTCCCTGCAGTCCCTGTAGGTGAAATTGCCAAGCAGCATCATGGGGAAATGTCCTGCACACCCGCTTGTGCTGACCCAGGGAAGTCCGAGAATAAAGGTTTTTTTGGAAGAAGAAACCTTACCCTGGGCTGGGACTCAGGAGTTCTGACAGGTTTTTAAAGTTGCTGCTCCTATTTATGTGTTGCCTCTAGAGCTCAGATCTTCTTGTGTAAAATGGAAGAAGTGACGAGTACGAAACCAGAGGTCCCCTCTATAGCCATAAATTTGGTGAACAAATTAGCTATTCAGACCATCACCAGGGCACACGTCTTGTCTCTTTACCAGTTGCTAGCTGTGTCACTGGGCGGACAATCGGAACCTGCTTCCTTACCTGTCTACTACACATGAGACAGACTACTCTAGGAATCTCCTGTGAAAGAAATCATACAATATCTATCCCTTCATGACTGGTTCATTTCACTTAGCATAATGTCTTCAAGGTTCATCCATGTTGTAGCATGTTTGTTTATCCATTCCTCTGTTGATGAACACTTGGGCTTATTGCCTTTTCTTACATATAAGTTGCTGTTTTGTCTGTTTAAGTGAAATATAACTCTTAATGCCAAATTTTCTCTGAGAATATATTAATGTCCCAGAGCATCAGAATACAAATTAATTTGACTAGAAACAGAGAGTTTTCAATGCTCCATTTTGAATTTGATTGGGGGTGCTAAGTATAAAGGATGGAACCCACACTGAGATGAGATTCAAAATGAGATTTTTGGTTACTCCCAAGAAAAACACTTTCCTCAGTTCCATTCCCAGCAATTGATGTATATAAAGGCAAAGTAGCTTTCTGGTCAAAGACAACAAATTCTGTCATGTTTGGTGCTCAGACATATCTAAACATGCCTATTGGCCTACAGGTGGAGTGGGAGAAGGGATTCCGTGAAGACTAAAATACAAAAGGAAACTATAGAGTTCCAAAGAGAAAGTTTGTTCTAAGGAATTCAGTCACTAGGCCCTAGAATTAAGGACAAATAATGGTTTGTGCAAAGATGTGGTAGATAGTTCTTTAACCGGTCCAAATTCAACTACCCTGGTAGTCCAGAGGTGCCCTAGAAGCCAAAAGGTCTCTGAATGCAAACTCAAAGAGCTGCCTTACTAAACTCTCCATTTGGGGTCCACATAACCCTACTGTAGGACAGCCCTAGCCACTTCGGCACCATCCTGAGCCGAGCATCACCCAGGGGAAGGGTGAGGTTCTGCTCATTACACAGGAGACTAGCCAGCTGTCCCAGCACTAGTGAGGGTACTTGGTACAGGTCTGTAGCTCAATGGTGAGGGGAGCAGACAACTCAGAGCAGCCCATTCGAGCCTCAGTTTTTGCGTGAGAGCCGGTATGATTGCATCTGTGGCCAGGTAAATATGCCATACCTTACAAAGGCAGAAGGGAATATCTTTCAGAGGTTTGGAGGTCAGGGTGAGTACATGAAGGGAAATGGTGATTAGAATTTAGGCATGGATGTTGATGTGTCCTCGTATGCACACACAACATTTGGAGCCTTGGGAAATTTGGGTTATGGTTCCTTGGCAAAGAAGGTGCTTTCCTCCACTTGACTGCAAAGGAGAATCTCAGATCTAGGAGAGCTCCAGACCAATCAGGCTTCAGAAACTAGATAGACTGTGTTGTGAGGACTGTGGCTGGGTTCCAGCCGTTGGCCCCAGGAACGCCAATGGCTTTGGTTTCGTTCATTGATATCAAAGCGCCGTAGCAGTTCACTAATTTTGAACAGTGAGCAGAAAACATTTTGCGAGTAGTTTTAGTGGAAAGGTATAGATAAATCAATGTTTCAGATAAAAACCTTGGGTTTCTAAAGTGAAGAAACCCAGTGAGAAGAATCTTTTGTCAGGTTTCTTCGTCTTCGCCAGAGGACTGGGCCAAGAGTCAGAAGGATAGGTTTGGGTCACCCATGCCCCACATGTTAGTCATTTGCCTAATTCAGTGACTCTCAGAATTCTCACTGAGAACTCAGAATAATTCCTGCTCACCCTATTTAGAGTACTGCTGTGCACATCAAATGAGACAATGAGTGTAAATGAACAACCATGAAGTTAGTCCACAGTTTGTGGGAAGGGATCCTCACATCCTCAGAGGTAACACATCCTCAAACACATTTTTTTTTCTAGGACATCCCTGGCAATCCAATCCCATTTCCTCATTCTTCATTTTGAGGAGGGGGTGAACAGACATTGAGAGCATCTGAATTTGTTGGTCATCTTCAGAGGTTACTGATAAGGAGGTATAAGTATTTATAAGTATTGCGTAATTATAAGTATTGCTAAGTATTTATAAATTTAAGACTTAATCTGAATTTATGTCCTGAGCATCTGAATTTGTTGGTCATCTTCAGAGGTTACTGATAAGGAGGTATAAGTATTTATAAGTATTGTGTAATTATAAGTATTGCTAAGTATTTATAAATTTAAGACTTAATCTGAATTTATGTCCTAAAGGCCCAAAGTTACACCCAACATATCAGGCCAAGGAAGACATATCTTTAATTTGGTTCAGGCAGACGCCATTGCAAGAAGGAATTTGTTGATACTGTCACATTGAAAATTACTTAAATTTATCAAACACTTGCTTTGTATTCATCCACTTTGTAACATTTCTGTAAAGTAAAATTCGTCATATTTGTGAATGAGAATTTTACCAGAATAAGTAAATTAAGCAATATGTGAAAGTTGACCATTTTTGCGCTACGATATACCAACATCATCTACTATATTTGTGTAATATTTAACTATGTTCAAAGGAATTTCATGTACAGTTTTATGTTGCATATTGGAAAGCTTACATTTGGAGTTCAAATGATTCCCTTCCCACTCCATAGCTGTGAAACCTCTTCCTGTTGACTCCCCTACAGCAAGTATAGATCTTTGTTACATCAACATTGCAGGGGCATAAATTGTACAAACAAGTCCAGTCCAGGGGCATAAATTTTACAAACAAGTCGTGTACATTATAAATGTACAAAGAGAGCTTATTTGACCACTATATGGGTTTAGCAGTCACAATCCTCAAGGTTGCAAGAACAAAAAAGGACAACTTTGATTTAAGCAAAGGGGGGATTTAGTGAAAGGATATTGACTAGCATGGCACTGAACAGACAGGGAAGTTAGAAACCAGACTTGAACACCGGGCAACCAGAGCCATCCAAACCAAGCCATAGAAATGATCCAGAGAGAACCCTACTGACACTCCCTGGAACAATAAACAATACAGCTTGCCAGAGCTGAACACTGGGCACCACTGTTAATAATGCTGTCTCTACCAGCCCGGGTAATAGGATGAGGGTATGGCCGGCTCCACCACCAGCAAGGGTTCTTTGTATCCTTACCGTCTTGCATCACTAACCCCCAATTCAAATCCAGAGTAGTTGCTTCTGACTAGATGAACCTGAGTCACATATCCCACAAAAAGCACAAGGGAGGCTAGGAGAATGGACCTCTAGGGTAGGAAGTAGGCTCTGCACCCCACCAAGCCTTAGGCAATGGAGAATTCAAATACGTAGGAAAAGGGTGAATTCATAGACCAGCCCAGAATACAGAAATAAACTGATAAATTCATGACTTTATTAATTTATTTAGTTAATATATTTTATATAATCTGTTATAAACAGACAAACCTAAAAAAATTGAAACCTAAAATCTTAATCCATGGAAACATAAGTGAAATCAATATTCTGATACTTTAAACCTCAAAATGTTAGGTCATCAATGGAGTGGCCATCATTATGATTTAGAACCAGCAGAGTCCCTTGTTTTGATATTTCTTTTTGTCTCCCTCAGCTCTTTGAACATTTATGCTGAATAACACCTACTTTTTCATTTGGAGCACAGACGGCCGTTGATGGAGATTTTTCTTCAATGGCAGGAGTGACATCACCAAAATGGTGACAGATGAATCCTAGCCTCATTCCCCCACAAAGAGCAACAATTGGACAGCTATCCAAAAACCAAACAACGCTGGGAGAGCCCTGGAGTGAACTTGAAGTTAAGCAGCTCAGTGAAACAAAAAATCCGAGAATAACCACATGAGAAGAGAAGGAAGACAGCTTCATTGTGCCTGCATCAAGCCATCTTCCCGGCCAGCACTGCTCAGTGTAAGGAAAGCACTTCCCATCTAGAAAGAGTTCCCTCACCAGGAAATGAAGAGCAGGGTGCGTGACCAGCTTCCCCAGCCTCAGGGCTCCTCATGGAAGTTGCACGTCAGTTTCACTCCATCCAGAGAATGGCAAGGCAGAAACACAGAGACAGCCGGGACCCAGGAGGAAGAGCCAGGGATTCCAACACAGCCACGCAGCAGGCCAGTCATGGTCCACAGTGAGCTGCTCTGTGGACAAACCCAGAAGATTCTTTTTTTAAAGATTTTATTTATTTACTTGAGAGAGAGAATGAGAGAGAGCACGAGAGGGAAGAGGGTCAGAGGGAGAGGCAGACTCCCCGCTGAGCAGGGAGCCCGATGCGGGACTCGATCCCGGGACTCCAGGATCATGACCTGAGCCGAAGGCAGTCGCTCAACCAACTGAGCCACCCAGGCGCCCCCAAACCCAGAAGATTCTGAAGAAAGTGATGCCAGCACAGCCACTGCAGACCCTCTGCTCATTTCACCTCCGCTCCTTGCATTTGCTGACACCAGCCTCCTGCGGCCATCCCTGCTGCCTCCTCCCTCACCCACACCAGAGCCCGGGAATGGCACTAGCAGCCCAGACTTGCATGGCTGCATGAGCGCGAGATGCCGGCATCAATTCCTGCAGCTGAGCTCCATCACCTAGCAGGCACGGGGGCCAGCCCCTCCAGCCGTGTATTTGTGGGCTGGCCGCCAACCTGACACCCACTGCCAGCCTCCACTGCGGTGGAGAGCATGCCAGCCCCAGGGCCCCCACAGCTGTGAATGAGCCTCTAGTCAGCCTGGCCCTTACTGACGACCCCGGCCCCCATCACTACGTGTGTGTCTGCATTTGGTCCCAGCCACTATGCAGGCGCCTGCTGCCAGCTCCGTAGCCAAGTGCGTGCACCTCAGTGGCTCCAGGCTCCATCACTACCTGCCCTGGTCAGTAGCTGCTAGACCTGGAGGCACTGCTAAGGATCCCAACAGCCCTTACAGCCACTATATTCCCCACCCAGTGCTGACCAAGGACCACATGGGTGTTCATGCTGTCTACTCGGGCAGCCCAAGCCAAGAGACATCATGCACTCCCGTACCCATTGCTGCCACACACCCCACACCTGGTGCCCTGGACGACTAGACCCAGGGTCACAGCACATTGTGTTTCATGACTAAAGTCAATCCATAAAGTCCAGAAGAGGTGACTGGTTCTGCAAATGCACAGACACTCAAGGCTATGGGGTTCATGAAGAATCAGTGAATCATGACTACACCAAAGGAATATAATAAACCTTCAGTAACTGTCTTCAAGGAAATGGAGATCTAGGAATTGTCTCACAAAGGATTTAAATAATTGTTCTAAAGATGCTCAGAGAGCTGCAAGAGAACACAGATAAATAATATGACAATATCAGGAAAACAAATACAAGAACAAAATGAGGTCAACAAAGAAACAGAAAACATAGAAATAAACCAAACGAAATGTTGGAGCTTAAGAATAATACAATGATTGAACTGAAGAATTCAATAGAAAACTTCAGTAACAGACTTGACCATGCAGGAGAATCAGTGAGCCAGAAGACAGACCAAATGGAATTATCTAGTCAGAAGACCAAAAAGAAAAAGGAATGAAGAAAGCTGACAGCACTTATGGGACACCAGTAAGAGAAACAGCATATACAACTGGAGTCCCAGAAGGAGAAGAGAGAGAGAATGGGGTAGAAAGCTTATTTAAAGAAATAATAGCTGAGAACTTTCCCAGTCTAGGGAAAGATTTGGACATTCGAGTTCATGAAGCTAATAGGTCACCCTAAAATTTCAATCTAAAATAATCTTCTCCAAGACGCATTACAATAAAATTGTCTAAAATCAAAGACAAAAAGAGAGTTTTAAAAGCAGAAAGAGGAAAAAAAATTCTCTCATATGAGGAACTCCCATAAGGCTAACATCAGATTTCTCAGCAGAGACCTTGCAGGCCAGAAGAGAATAGAATGATATAATTACAGTGCTGAAAGAAACAAGCTCCCAACTAAGAATACTTTACCCAGCAAAGTTGTACTTAGGAAATGAAGATGAAATAAAGATTTTTCTCTAGCAAACAAAAGCCCAGGGAGTTCATCACCAGTAGAGCTGCCTTATAAGAAATGCTGAAAGGTGGGGGCGCCTGGGTGGCTCAGTTGGTTAAGCAACTGCCTTCAGCTCAGGTCATGATCTCAGGGTCCTGGGATGGAGCCCCGCATCAGGCTCCCTGCTCAGCGGGAAGCCTGCTTCTCCCTCTGACCCTCCCCCTGCTTGTGTTCCCTCTCTCGCTGTCTCTCTCTGTCTGTCAATTAAATAAATAAATAAAATCTTAAAAAAAAAAAAAAGAAATGCTGAAAGGTGTTCTTCAAGCTGAAATAAAAGGATGCTAATTAGAAACACAAAAATATATGAAAATGTACAACACACTAGTTAAAGTAAGCATGGTCAGATTCGGAACACTCTAACACTGTAATATTGTGGTATGTTAACTCCTTAACTCTAGGATAAAGGTTAAAGGAACAATGCATTAAAAAATCCAGGTTACAGGGATGTCTGGATGGCTCAGTTGGTTAAGCGTCTGCCTTTGGCTCAGGTCATGATCCCAGGGTCCTGGGATCGAGTACCACATCAGGCTCCCTGCTCAGCGGGGAGTCTGCCTCTCTCTCTCCCTCTGCCTGCCACTCCCCCAGCTTGTGCTGTCTCTCTTTCTGTGTCAAATAAATAAATAAGATCTTAAAAAAAAATCTAGGTTACAATAATTTGTTAATGGATACACAATATAAAAAGATGAAAATTATGACCAAAAAAGAGTAAAAAGGTAAAGCTTTTGTAGCAATCAAAGTTAACTTATCAGTGTAGAATAGATTGTTATATCTCTACGATGTTTTATGTAAGCCACATGATAACCATAAAATGAAAACTTACAGTACATTCATAGAAGGTGAAGAGAAGGGAATCAAAGCATAGCACTATGGAAAATCATCAATTTACATGTGGTATTTGTGTGGGGGTGGGGGGTGGAGGAGATGTACACACACACACAGAATATTATTCAGCCCCGAGACAGGAAATTCTGCCCTTTATGTCAACATGGATGAAACTTGAGGGCATTATGCTAAGTGAATGAATATGTCGGACAAAGACAGACAAATACAGTATGATATGACTTATATGTGGAATCTAAAAAAAGCCAACTCATGGCAACAGGGTAGAATGGTGGTAACCAGGGGAGGGAGGGTGGGGGAAATGGGGAGAGGTTGGTCAAAGGGTACAAACTTCCAGTCATAAGATGAATAAGTTCTGGGGATCAAATGGACAGCCTAGTGCTTATAGTTAGCACCACTCTATCAGATACTGGAAAGTTGCTATGAGAGTAGATCTTAAATGTTCTCACCACAAAAAGGAAATGGTAATCATGTGACTCGATGGCCATGTTAGCTAAAGCTATGGTTGTAATCACTGTGCATTATGTAAGTGTATCAAGATTACACATTGTACACCTTAAACTCACATAATGTTATATGTCAACTATATCTCAAAAGAGTTGTAGTCGGGGTGTAGGGGTACAGACTTCACGGGAAAAACCCCACATATTTCAGAGGAGCTTTCCCTCATGCACTCTTCTATACCTGCCTCGACAAGTTTGAGATGGTTTGACTTTTTTCATTTTAAGTTTTTCATGATTTTATTAGAAAGCCATAACTGCATTGGAACCTTACTGATATCCTACTTCAGGATGCCTTTTGCATTATTCATGCATTTTTCACAATAGACTCTTCATGCCTTTGAATTCTTTTAGTTGGAGTAGGAAATGCAAACAAATCAGCAAATGGACTTAGCCCTTAAAAGTTTACGTCCAGCTGAGTAGTTACAATATCAGTTACATCATAAAAAATTCCTTTTACCTAAAAAAGTGCTAAAGCTCAGAGGGTTGCAGTACTATTTCTCAGCTTAGGACAGACTGGGGTGGGAACAGGTGGAGAATGTAGATCTCTTTTAAATATCTTTGGATGTTAGCAAAAATCTAGGGGGTCTTGATATGAGAAAAATATGCATTTGTCTTTAAGGCGATATGTTGCATGTTACGTATTAATAAATTGGCTTCAACAAAAACTTTTTTTATCTATTGTTAAAATTGACCAACTATAAAACAGCTACCACAGTTCCGTTCTTGTCAGTGACAAAAGGATTTCCAAATCTTTTCCACTATCAAGTCAACAAAGATCAAAAAGTTTTCACATGTGATCTCTACATGCCAATAAGATAAAAGCGCTATCCTTTACTACATTATAATAATTCTATTGTGCAATACTCTTTTCCAATGACCTGTAAATAGTACATATTTGAGGAAGGCATTTTTTTCAGTTAAAGAAACAAAGTATGAGTTAGGAAAGGTACATTTGACAAATCAATGATCTATTCTATAAACTAAGATGCCTTTTCCCCATTCTGTAAACTTCAGAACTGCAAATGCTTGGCCAATTAGACATAACAGAGACAGACCTTGAATGTTACAGTGCAACTTGACAACATGATTTATTGTCCCTTTGTCATTGAAATAAATAATATATATGCTCTAACATTTATAGCTTTTCACTTATTTTGTTATGCATGCCCTGCACCAAATTAAAATATATGCACTAGCACAATATTGTAGTCAGATTTCAAAAAGAAAGAAAGGGAGGAAATAAGGAAGAAAAGGAGGGAGAAGGAGAAGGAAAAAAAAAATCCAGCCAAAGTTGAATTCTAATTAAGTACAATTTATTTATTTTTTTGCTAATGATATCGTACCAATTTTCTAATGCATTCACAGATCCATTGGTCATGAGAAATAACATTGAAACTTTTACCTGAGCCTCTGTTTGTTTTTGACACTACAATGTTGAACAGTCATTATTTGTTTAATATTTGCCTCCTGCATCGATGATGAGGGTTGATTAACACTTGTGTTACTGTCAAGACCAAATATGTAAAATCTGTCTCCTCCATGTAAACTCCATGACGTCAGGAATCATATCTGCTTCCTGTACACACCAAGCATTTAGGACACAATGCCCTGTACATTTATTCCTTCAACAAATATTTATCAAGGACCTTCTCTGCACTGGGAAGTTGTAAGAAATATAAATCTAGTCAAATCAATTCAAGTAAAAAAAAAGAGAGAGAGAGAGAGAGAGTCTGGATGTTTTCTCACCTTCATCCTGTCATGTTTCTTTGATTTCTTGTGGGCATCCATGCCATCCCTTTCACCTGATCAGTTTTTTCTGGTTCTCTCCTCCCTCATAACCTGGGAGCATAGGAAACCCAGAAGTGGCTGCTCCAATCTCTACTCCATGAGGGTGCCACTTAAGTAGCCACTACAACCTTCAGCCCTGCTTCTAATTTGTGAGAAAAATATGGTAAAAACAACCCACCATTTTCAAGTCATCAGACTACCTCCCCACGAATTCAGTTTCCTCTCTCATTTAATCAGTTGTAGCCAGCAAGAAGACATATCAGGATCAGAGTGTATAATCGCAGAAGGAGCCTCCATTAGGAGTCTTTCTCTTTAGATAAAGCTGTACAGAGTGCAGAAAACCTAGATAAGTCTAGTTAAATTGTATCTTTACTTAAGATAGTTTTGTTTTTACTATTCTGCCCCAAGGATCTGGCACATAGCAGGTATTTAAAAAAATATTTGTTGCGGGAAGGCAGCACACACGCAAGTACACGCATTGCAGGAGAAGAGGGAAGCCTGATGACTGGGAAATTTGAATACCACAGTAGGATGGGGTGTGACCTCATAGAGACTAACATCTTGGAGCCTTTGAAAGATCTAGGTTACAAGGGTCCATTGTTGGAAGATGGTGCTCTGTCTCAGGCAGTCTCTGCTGGAGCCAGTTCCTCCAAGTTTACTGAACTCTGTGCTTGGCTGGTGTCTGAATTAAGAGTGTTCTATAAACTAGAGGAAAATGTGCAAGCAACTAATAGCCCAAGTGAAGCTGAAGAATTCCAGCTTGAGATGAGTGGGCTACTAGGGGAGATGAACAGTCCATATCTTTCATTGACATCTGGGGATGTGACCACGTGCCTTCACATTCAGAACTGCCTCCTTTTGCTCACATTCTTCATCTCAGAACTAGAAGCTGCCAGAATGCTCCTCCAAAGAAAGGTCAAGAAGGAGGTGGTAGTGAGGTCTTTCAAGAGTTGAAAGGCATATGTATTGCTCTAGGAATGTTCAAACCTCCAGCCAATATAACTATGTTCCAGTTCTTCAGCAGGATTGAAAAAAAAAATTAAAGGAGACATTAGCAAAAGTTCCACTTAACCATGTGGAAAGCCTTTATGGAAGAAGCCAATGGGACCAGCCCACTGGGCAAAGAAAGAAGCAATTCACCAAGCCATAGCCAATGAATATGAAGTTCTGAGAAAGTTGCTATTAAAATGTTTGGATGTTACTGTCCAGTCTTTTGGTTGGTCTGACAGAGCTAAGAGTCAGACAGAAAAAATAGCAAATAACAAAAAAATAGAACGCTCAGTCCTATCTCCTAAAAGTACTATTTCCTTTCCCACCTTTCAGCTACAAGACAAGACTTGCCAAAGATTTTAAGGACAAGCAATAGCTCTATAAAAGAAAAGACTGCCTGTGCCATCAATAAGGTGTTGATGGGCAGGGTGCCTGACGGAGGAAGTAGACCGAGTGAAAACTGAACCTCCACCTCCAGAGATGCTACCACGGCAGAAAATGTAAGATGGCCCCAGCAGCAAACAGGAGGCAGAGAAGGAGGGAGAGGTGGTTATGAACATTCTTCATATGGAGGACAAGGAGGTCATGAAAAGGAGGAGGGAGAGGTGGACATGGTGGCTACAACCATGGTACTGAGCAGGGAGGAAGAGGAAATAAACATCAAGGAGGCTGGATGGATGGAGGGAGTGGAGGAGAAGGTGGTGGCTACCAAGATGGTGGTTATCGAGATTTGGGTTTCCTGCTAGGTGGCTATCATGGTGATGGTAGCTATCAAGGTGGTGGTCATGGTGACTTCCAAACATATATATACATATGTATACATATATATGTATATAGGGAGTGAATACCAGGGTGGTGGATATCAGCAGAACAGTAGGTACCAAGATGGTGGGCACCATTGTGATTGAGGCAGTGGCTGTGGAGGGAGGGGTGGTTGCAGTGGCCAAGGTGGATGTGGAGGCCAGGAAGGAGGTTGGGGAGGAAGGGGAGCAGGAATTATCACCAAGGGGGACAATTTGAATAGCACTTCCAGCATGGAGGTTATCAGTATAATCATTTTGGATTTGGATAGGGAAGACATTTTCCTAGTTGAGGCTACAGAACTTTATATTTTGCTGGAGCTCAAGTAATGGAAACTTAGTTTCAGAATGTTGAGTCCAACATCAATTTTTAATTACTATGAGACCATAGGTGGCAGGCAGATTCCTGCTTGGCATAAGTACTTGTAGGTCTTCATTTAATTGTTTTTGTTTATTTTTTTAAGGACTTACACAATGCAGTTTATTTGAGAAACACATACATCTCTCCTTTGTATGAAGAATTTTTTAAAAGGTAATTAAAATTGCCTTTAATTGACCAGTCAACTAATTCCACAGTCAGAACATGCATAGTTTTTTGGGAATAAATTACTTGAATAAATAGTTTAAATAAGCGGTTTTGAAAATGAGGATTCTCCTAGAATTTTTTAGATTTACAACTAAGAAACCTCCCTCATATTATGAATCCATTTTAATGTGTTTTCCTTTAAGTATTCTAATGCCTATTTTCCAAGCACTGTTCTGCCCTGGTTGGCTTTTTATCCAGAGTTTATGCCACATTTACTTCATGATAGAACTTTTAGGTCAGTTCCTATGAAATGAGCTCTTCTGCAGATGCACATTCAGTAGCCTCATCCTTTTGATGGAATACTGTACCATATGCTCAACTCTGAAAACCTTGAACATGGCCAACATCCGCAAAGATTAAAAAAGCAAACTAAGTTGTGAACCTATAGTAGTACATGCAGGCATTTATATGGTATAGCAATTCAAACCGACCTGCAACCATACAAAACAAGTTCTTCCTTAAACCCTATTTTTACTTGAAATCTGTTAGAAGAAACAGCAAACTGAAATTTGTTTTATGTACGAGTTATTACCACTGGCTCAGCAAATACAAGTTAGTTTGCTGTGGGCAGACTTTTTTGGTAATGGAAGAAATGCGCTACCAAGTAAGAGGACAAATTTTCGCTTGGTGCAGGAGGCCCTTTATTATTGCTGCAGAAAACAAAAGCCTGGCTGAGTTGATGTGTTACATTCTCCTTTACTGAAATCTACATGAAGCTTCTTGCTGGGTTTTGTAGACCTAAACATTGTCAAGCTGTGAAAGAAAATGCCTGGAGGTATGCTTTGTGTAAAAGGTGAACAATAAAGTAACTATCTTTATGTTCTCTCAAAAAAAAAAAAAAATTGTTGAGAGATACCTGGCTGGTTCAGTCAAAGGAGCATGTGAATCTTGATCCCAGGGTCATGATTTCAAGCCTCCTGTTGGGTAGAGAGATTACTTAAAAATAAATAAATAAAAATAAACTTAAAAAAATATTTGTTGCACTGATGCTAGGATGTGATATATTACAGTAGTCCTCCCCTATCTGCAGTTTTACTTTCTGTGGTTTCAGTTGCCTACGGTCAACTTCTGTGGTCGAGAAGCATCTGATCCTCCTTGTGACATATGGTCAGAAAGCCAATATTAGCCTAAGGCTGTCATAACACCTACAAAATCACAAGAAGGGTAAATCTAGTAGAATAAGATATTTGGAGAGAGAGAAAGACCACCATTCACATAACTTTCATTACAGTATATTCTTATAATTGTTCTATTTTATTAGTTATTGTTGTTAATCCCTTACTGTCCCTAATTTTTAAATTAAACTTTATCACAGGTATGTATATATAGGAAACATACTATATATAGGGTTTGGTGCTGTCCACAGTTTCATACACCGACTGGGAGCTCTGGAGTGTGTCCCCTGCAGATAAAGGAGGGGCTACTGTATTTCTTTTAAGAGTCACATTTTTATGGGATGGGAAAGGAAAGTGGAGGGAGATAAAGTAATATTGCTGAGGTTTTGGACTCTGGAAAGATATATAATGCTCCCAGGATAAGTAGAATTAAGCTGGAAATTTATAGTTCACTTTCCTATTCAAGCATGGCTTTTAAAATGAAAACTCTTATCAAATCAATCTTTTAAAGGGGCACCTGGGTGGCTCAGTTGGTTAATCATCTGCCTTCGGCTCAGGTCATGATCCCAGGATCCTGGGATGGAGCCACATGTCAGGCTCCCTGCTCAGCGGGGAGTCTGCTCTCTCTCTCTCCCTCTGGCCCTCCCCCACTCATGCTCCCTCTCTCAAATAAATAAATAAAATTTATTTTATTTATAAATAAATAAAATTTTAAAAAACTCCATCTTCTAAAAATCAGTTAAAACAGAAAACGGAGAGATTCTAAGTATATCATTTCTCAGAAACTCGTTGCCCGTTGTAACGATCCTTGAGGACATGCCACATTCTAAAAATGCCACAATACTGTATTTTCTCCTTTTCTGATTCCCTTTAGAACTTAAGTTATTTAGAATGAAGAGTTCTATTATTAATTTCAAGATTAAATAATTAAGGAAACACTCTCTAATAAATTTCCCCTCAGAAAGTATGCTGTGAGGTGGAAAAGCCTGATGGCTAGACAAACATTACAGAAATCCAGTGGTAGAGATGCCCTTTGCTTCAATGTTAGGAGCAAGCAATTAGTTTCTCTTTGTTCTTATGGAAGGGCCAGCCCCTCTAGTGCTCAGAGGAACATTTATTAGCCTTTCCCTCCCTTCACTTCAAATAAATCAAATTTTGTAAAGGGTGATAAAGCCAAGACCAGATGTGATCATTGAAGCTGGGAATCCAAGCATGCCAGTCATTAGAACATGTCGTGAGCACCTCTACCTGGGTGTTCTCCCCAGGAATACAGGTACTCTCGAGGTCTTCTCCCTTTCACACAGAGAGGCAGTCAAACTCAATCTGAGGATTTACCATCTGTGCACACCTCAACTTCAAAAGATACAATGACATTGATATATGAAGCAAAGCAGAATTTCTATGATACGTTTTATTTAGGATGGCTTGGGGGATTCAGAAGCTGTTCTTGACAGCCACACCTATCTTCCAACTGTAATGTTTTGTATAGAATGCAAATGTTCAGACTGCGGCTGAAGAAGGCTCCACGGCTTATAGCTGAGGAGAGTATACTTGAATTGTGCGGTATTTCCTTCAGACTGAAGTCATGGTATTAATTCACTTGCTAGCAACCATCGGACTTGGGCTCAGATATAACAAAAATAGAACTCACTAGACAGGTCATCAGCTGCTTCCTCTAATCAGTTTCTGGGTGCTGTGACCTCCAGCAGCAAAGGCATTTATTCTCCAAGAGTGTTCTGCCATCTTGAAAGCCTAGGAGGCTTGTCGGTCGTCACTGTGTGATCAGCTGCCAAGGTAATTGCCAGTGCAATCTTGAGAACAGATGAGAAGTTAGACGGACAGGATAACATTTCAAGGTCTACTAATCCTTGTACCTGGTGACATGAAAAGATCATCCGACCAGCTTAAGTATGGGAGGTATTCCTGAAAAGGGATAAGATTACAGTTAAGTGTCTCACAAGCTCCTGCCTTTTTTATAAGTACTGACTTTAGTTAGGGGTGAGTCACCAGATTGAAAGGATTATTTTTCTATTTCATGACAATGACCTCAACTGTCACTTTGTAATTTCTCTTAGAGCTCCTCTTCTTTGCTCTTGGCATTTCACTCACATTTCCAGATTTTTTTTTTTTAAAGTCATTTTCCTGTAACGTGGAAGACTTTCTTGATCTCTTGCTAATCCTCCCATCCTTATGCCTATTTTTTTAAATTTTTTATTTACATTCAATTTTGTTAATATATAGTGTATTATTAGTTTCAGGGGTTTACGCCTATTTATATAAGAAGTTCAGATTCCACATCTCCCCCAAATACTCCAAACATGTGAATCATCTCCTTGGGAGAAATCACAGAAATCACTTTGTGTCACCACTGAGCTACCTCCATTCCAGGCACTGGAAGTACCTACCTGTACTTCACGATGCCCTGTCCCTCCACAAGAACAAAAAGAAAAATAACCACTTGCCCCCAACATGAAGCAAAGGACATTTTTCTATAGCATCTGTCTAGCCATCAGCCTTTTCCACCGAGTTGGGGGATTGATTAAAAAAAGAAAGATGAAATAAACATGGACCCAGAAGGCATTCCCAGAATCAAAGGAGACACAGATATGTAACAATTACACTATGATTCAGTAAGTACTATAATAAAGGTATTTACAAGGTTCAGAAGAAACAGAGGATGATGTGCTATGGAGAAGAAGGTGATGTTTGAACTCACTGTTGACAATATGGTCAGCAGTTTGCGGGCCAGAATATGAGAGAACATTCCATTCTAGAGGTAGGAAACAATATGAGGAAAGGCACAGAGGCTTCCAATGAGCCATTGTTGAAATTGTTCTGGGTCCTACAACGACATTTGAAAATGTAATCTTTCTATCTTTTACATCTGTTGTGTATAATACACACAAATATAGTATAAAGTATATATAGTAAAGAGCAGTCTTAAATTAACTTGAGCATTGCTTTATGTTAAATGCACATGAGAAAAAGCTCTTTCCCATTTAACATAAAGACTCTCAGACCAGAGCTGAAATATAGGCTGGACACAACAATGTCACATTCTCATGAGTGGAAGTTGTGATGTTACACTACTCATAATGACCATGACAAACTCTCTGAAGATAATTTTATAAAAAGCAAACAAATAACCAAATCAACAAATCAGAAAAACAACCACCATTTATTGAATCTCATCAATTTATGTACATGACCTCACTTACCTTAATCCTTACAACAGCCCTTTAAGGTAGATATTATCCCTGTTCTACACTTACAGAAACAAACTCAGATAAGTCAAGTAATTCATCCTTAAGTGACAGAGCTGGGATTGAGATCCCAGATTTATTTGATGCCATGGAATCACCTCACATACACCCTAAAATCCTAGCAGGAACCAGCAAATGCTCATTATGATTAAGACTTTATGACTGTGGAACTATGCACATTTATGTAGCAGCATGGCAGAGCAGAAGGAGCACTAGACCCACTAAACCAAGAATCAAGATGTAAGAATTCTAGAAGAAATCACCAGATTCCTTCTATGTGACTTTGGATACATTACTTGCCCTTAGGTAGGTTAAAGTAGATAATTTCTAAGGCTCTATCCAGCTATAAAAGACTGAAGTGCTCCATTATTACTGTCCCTCCATATTTTTGTGACAGGGATTTAAAGCTCTGTGATACAGTTTCTTCATGAAAAACTAATCCCTACTGCGCAATTTGGTTGTGGAGATTAAATGAGGTAACGGGCATGAAAATGCCTAGTAACAAGAGTGGCACAAAGTAAGCACTCAGAAGTATTTCCTGACCCTGAAGCTGCAGGTGAGTTAGTGCAAAGCAACTTTAAATGCTAGTGCCTAAAAAAGCCCATATTTATATCCAAGAGAACTGAGACAATGTAATGATAAGTATATAGTTCGGGGCCAGATTTAAATCTTAGCTTTTTCCTTGCAATATGAGTTTGTACAAGTTACTTACCTTCCTTCCCTTAGCTTCAGTTTCCACATCAGTAATTTGAGGATAATCACCATGTAGGGTGATTGGGAAGACAAAATGAGCAATACTTAAAGGATCAAATTAGATAAAACTTAGCAGTGTCTGCTGCATAGTGAGCTATCAATAAATGTGAGCTCTTCTTATGACTCTAACCAGCATTTTCAGCTTGGACAAAACCCCTCTTAACAGCCAAGGTCAAATTTGACCTTTCCTCCCATCTCAAGTTCTGCCAGCTGGGCCTTGCTTCAGGCTACACACAGAGACCCTTGTACATTTTGGCTAAAGGTAAGAATTAGGAATGAACTGAAGTTCATCTTCAGCCTAGGAAGTTGTGCATTATCTGCTCCTCGGATTCAGCTTCAGTTTTTGCAGGGTCTAACAGTTGAATGAGTGCTCCAGTCTGCTTTCTTGCATCCCAGGTCGTGTGTGATCAATCACCATGTAATTACATAGGTTATGGTCATACCTAGTTAGTACAGCATCTCAATTTATGATTAATAATTGAATATCCACTTTCAAATAAAGATAAACCTTTTAGATGTAATTGGAGTGGAGATCTCCCTAAATTGGATTCTATCAGTTTAAGTATGAATGTGCCTTAATTTTTTAAAGATTTTATTTATTTGTCAGAGAGTGAGTGAGCACGCACAAGCAGGGGGAGCGGCAAGCAGAGGGAGAAGCAGGCAGAGGGAAAAGCAATTTCCCTGCCGAGGTTTGTTTCTGGAAATATCATCCAATAATGCAGGAAATTCAGCATGTGAGAATACTTTAATGAAATTTTATCATTACCACTGACCCCTAAGACTTCAAATCCAGGAGTTAAAGAGGAAATGTTTTTAACTTAGTTACTAATGGAGAAAAAGCATATCTTAATTTGATAGCAACTTCATGAGTTGCTCTCCACTCTACACTTGAAAGTAACTATTTAGTATTTTATTTTTTTATTTTTTTAAAGATTTTATTTATTTACTTGGCAGAGAGAGAGAGAGCACAAGCAGGGGGAGCAGCAGAAAGGGAAAAGCAGGCTCCCCACTGAGCAGAGAGCCCTATGTGGGACTCTATTCCAGGACCCTGGGATCATGACCTGAGCTGAAGGCAGACGCTTAGCCGACTGAGCCATCCAGGTGCCCCATTAGTATTTTAAATGAGTTGTTTAATATGAACACAAGAGCAATTTAGCAGTTGACAGTGGTGAAAAATGATCCTGAACTACATTAAACTTTAAAAACATAAATGATGTAATAAAATTACAATTTTTGAATAAAATTTGTTCATATATCTTAGAAGCTTACATTCTATAATGGTGTTCTTTCATGTAGGCCTTGGCCAAATACTAATTTCAAGACTAGACCATTGAGCATTTGGTCAGTATGTACACTATGAATGTGACTTAGTCATAAACCACAGTTAAGACAGGGCGATCACCAGGTTGTTTATCCAGTATAGCCCCATCTCCAGGTCACCCATGTCGCAGGTTTGTGGACCTCATGCAACAAGTTGACCAGAACCTATCCATCCATCTCATTCTCAAAGTTAAGAGAAAATAGTAAAGTGAGGGTTAAGGTTAATTGGAAATAAGATATGGCCCTCTCTGGCTAGGTTCCTCACTTTAACTTGCTGATTTATCCTATTTTGTTATTTTTAGGTCAAAATGACAGGCTGAAGACTTTTCTTGGAAATGAGACATATTAGAGTTAGGCATGCTTGATCTGAAATGTTAGTGACAGTAATGTGTATGGAAAGTTCGATTCACATAAGCATCCCTACTTCAATATACTTAAAGCAGCTTTCCACTCTGAAAATAATACCACGTAGGGTCAATAAATACTAATTTTCCTTTCAACAGGACCAAATAACTAAACAATCATTTTTCATTAAAGATTAAAACATTTAAAATTTCAAACAAGGTCACAGCAAATCTTTAGAAAAAGAGGCATATTGTCTTATTTGAAAATTCAGGCCAATGCCATCAAATGAAATGGTGGTTTGTGCTCAAGTGGCCACAAAGAAAATATGAAGGACCGATGTGGAGTTACTACCTTAGAGATTACTCACTCATAAAAGTTTTTATGAATGTCACAGCTGGTATCTTCCAAAGGCAAGTCATTGTAATAGAAGAGTTGGCATGATTACACAGATTATGATTCACTGCCTGAAAAAAATTTGAACTTGGTTTAGAAGGCCTGGTGGTAGGTATATAATAGACTTTACCATCCTCAGATCAGTGCCCACAGCCGATGAGTGAATTCAGTTTCTTTACGGCCAACCTACCTTAGATTGGATTTCTGAACTTAGAATATATAAGCACAGAAGAAAGAAAGAAGAAAGAAGACAGGCAGACCAGAAAAGTAAAAGAGCTAGCCAGCCCAATGAGGCTCCTACCAACAGAAATGCTAACTGGTATACTTTCTTCTTCTCATACATGTCAAGTTCGTTTTTGCCTTCTGGGCTTTCACCTTCACTGTTCTCTCTGCCCATTTCTGGCCCCCTCTCATCCTTCATGTACCAGCCCGACTGTTTCTTGTACAGAGGCCTTCCCTGATGCCTCAAGCAACTCTCTCTCCCTGACTCCCCAGCCCATCATCCCATATATTTCCCTATCAGAAGTTTGTTCCTTCTGCCTAACATCATTAATGTGCAAACTGAACTGTAAAAGGGGACCTTCTCTATTTTGCTCACCATTATATCCAGGCATCTAGAAATATTTGCTGAATGAATGGAAAAGTGGTACAAAATTATTAGGAGAGTGCCAATGACTAACAGGAGGATCCAAAATGGGAAGTCATGGGAAGCATTTGTGCCAAGTTCTAGGATTACCTTGAAAAGAGAAGGGAAAATTAAGAGGTAACTTGGAAAAAAGAAAGAAAAAGGAATAAGAGTCTAATGGAAAAAGAAGGAAGCCCCCATTTCAAATCTGAGGCACTGTTTTTACTTACTGGGGAAATACAAAGATAGGTAAGGGCATTTATTGCTAACTTAAATGAAATTTATCTCATCCAGCCAGTATTCGCTCAACCGCATCAGATTCTCATTACTATCAGGCATTGACAGGGCACCATGTCAAGTATAACCCACAAAACTAAGCTCTGAATTTTTTTTGGATTCAACCTCCTCCTGTGTGTGATGAGCAAAAAACTCTTGAAAGGCCTGATAGACAAGGGAAGCCATTTTTAGATTCCCAAGTCAACATGACTATATATAAACTTTGTTCAAACCAAAAGCCCACTTTATGGCCCACCACACATGCATGGTACATCTACTTTGTGAATGAGTAACCTAAAGGAAAACCATCCTTGAGAGATCCATCAGTGCACCTACTCCCTGCATTCCTTTATGATAAACCTTGTGATTCCTGCCTATGTGCTAATCTATACTCTTGAGCTTTTACAAGATGTAAAAAGTATATAACCCCACAAAAACTATTCATTCTCTGGAGCACTTTCTTGACTGTGAAGACTGTTTCCCCAGCAGCTGTCCTAACAGGCTCAAATGACTCTTCCTTACTTCTAGATTCTAAAAAGTTTGTTCATTTTGTGATGTTCCCAGAAGCCTTTTCTTTTTCCAGAATAAATGACTAGAGCCCTAGTCCTATTCTGCTGAACTTTGGAATTTTTTCCATCCTTTCTAGGTTAAGAGATTGACAACACTAGAAGAACAATCAGCTGATTAAAAGATGACTTAACAGCAAAGTTCACTCTAAGCTCCCAGAAGGTAGGTACAAGATCTTACCCATCTTTTTCAGCCCAATTGTACAGAATATGCTCTCAAACTGACTGAATTAGAGAACATTCTGTGACCAGATTTCCTGCATTAGCACAATCTATAAAGGTAAGGATTACAGTAAATAAAGATGACTTAATGACAGGTAGGGCAGCTTTCTCTTCACAAAGAATTATCTAAATTACATTTGAAATAATGTATGATATAGATCCTATTTCTTTTATATATTTTTTCCTTTATATTTTTAGTAACAAAAAGGCCACTTTACCTTTGTTCACAATCATTTTGTAAAATGGGAAAACTTTCCATAAAATGAAGGCTGGGGTGAAATGAATGATAGAAACAATTTTATCAAGCACATTAAAATATAAATAGCTTTACAAATTAACTTTAGAGGGTGTAACTAAAAGACAAAGGTTAATATTAGTTATACTAATTTAGGAAGAAAGTGAAGTTCTTTTTGGTCTTTATTCTTTCTCTTTAAAAAAATGATGTACACCAGTCTATTAGTATGAAAGGCAAGGAAAGTCTTACAACTTTTTGCCTTCTGATTGGTAGATGTTTTTATTGACAACAGTTTTTAAAATGACATCTCTGAGGTATGAGGTTAAAAACTGCTATATACACAGTCTCCTGTATATAGTATCTAACACACAAACAGTATCTCTCTGAATTAGCTTAATATATAATTTATTTTATACCTATTTAATAGAATAAAGGAATTACAATCTTGGCATAATTTCAATTGATTCTTAAGTTCGTGTATTTAAATTGGACATCTTTTCATTCTTTAACATATCCTTTTTATATGAAGCTATTCTTAACTTGGACTTGGAAATAAATGTCCTATACTTCTAAAACTCAATTAAAATTCAGTTATCAAAGTAGCTGTATCCTAACATTAATTACTATGCACTATTAATAGATTTTAATAGCCATATCACTACACTCAAGACTGTACAGGAGCTGTTTTCAACCCTAACTATACGCACTAGAATTTTTTTACATATGCCAATAAGTGTTCAATTAGTATCTTCAAACAAAAGCTTTTGAACACTTGAAAGTAACAAAAAATGAAAATGAGTAATTCATTAAAGAAATAAAAATAATTAATTAACACAAGATATTTCACCTCCCTAATAAACAAAGATACACAAATTAAAACAAGATGTGTATCTCCCCTTTTAACAGGCAAAGATATGTATTGGCAGTAATAGAGGAAATTATATTCACACAATTGCAGGAGTAAAACTTATATAATCTTACTGGAAGGAATCTAATATTACATATCAAAGTTTAAAATGTGTACATGCTTCCACCAAGCAATCTTACTTGTGAGAAATTATCCTAAGGAGATAATAGGCCAAATTCATCAAGACATAGATACAAGATATTTAAAATGAAAAATAAGAAATTGCCTAAATGTTCACCAAATGAAATTACTAAATTAGTCATGGCATATATGGAGGCACTGAAAAAAAAAATCAAAGACCTCTTTCTATTGCTGAGTGAAATAGCATAGTATAGGCACGACATGATCGTACAGAAAATAATAAAAACAGTATGTTGTACTTTAAGTTTAGAATAAGAAACATTAAGACAAAAAAAAAGGTTAAGACAAACAAAATGTTAGAAATAGTACTGTCAATTTACTTTTAATTCTCCAAGTTACCCTTGTCTTTTTTTTTTTTTTCATAGAAAGATTGTCTGAGAAGAATAAGCAGATGCTACGCCAGTCAGTCAGTCGGTCAGTCAGTTTGGGCATATGGTAAAAAAACTGGGCAAGAAAAACTTCACATGACTATGAAGGAGCAATCTTTTCTTGGCCTGAACAGGGGTAAATAATGGCATATGGACATCCCTATGCCTTACCACATTTACCAATCCAAGTACACATATTCAAATGCCTACTTAACCTCTCAGGATATCCTTACCAATAAGTTACTATCACTCTAGGATGCTAATATTTCAAGACAAACATTTAATCTTAATTTCAACTGTTCACTGAGTCATCAGGCTATTTCAAGTCTATAAAGCCACTCCATTTAAAAATTCCTTCCCCTCTTTTTAAAAGATTTATTTTGAGAGGGAGAGAGAGCACATGCGTTCAAGGCTAGGGGCAAAGGCAGAGGGAGAGAATCTCAAGCAGACTCCCCGCTGAGCATGGAGCCTGATTTGGGGCTCAATCCCAGGACCTGGAGATCATGACCTGAGCCCAAATCAAGAGTCAGACATTTAACCAACTAAGCCACCCAGGCACCCCAGAAAATTCCTTCCCTTTTCAAAAATCCTCACTGAACTACTGAAAATTTCCAACAGATAGTGCTAACTATTCCTGCTTTAAGTATAGACTGGAAAAAAAAATCATATGCAAAATAGCAACACGATAATCTTCTGGCACCTCAATCTTTGTATCGGAACAAAGAAGAACATTATATAACTGAGTTCATAGTGGCTTTCTTTTCTCTTAACATTTTACTAGTGTGTACTTAAGAAGCTGTGAGCAAAAGCTCTATTTGATATCCAGATACAAAGCTGTTGAGAAATAGTTTTTATAATGCCAATTAAAAAACAAAACATCTGGTTAGTTTTTAAACAAAATGAGCTATTCTGCCCTCCATGCCAACCACTAAGCTTTCATTACTGACTGATGTAGTTCTCAGCAACATTTTACTAGTTCCATAATAATTCATTTTATTCCCATTCTTTCAAACAACTCTGTCCATTTGGTCGCATATACAACTGCAAGCTGATGGCATGGCACATGAGTTTCCTTTTAGTTCTTAACTCTTAAAAAAATGTTATGTAATTTTATTTTCCAATTTTACTTAAAATTTTTTTCCAGTGGAATGTTTTTCAAAATATTAATCAAATTTTGTGACAGCTGACCTGGTATCAAATGCTACACTTAGACATTCCTATATTTTAAACTAAATTGAAACTAAAATATTCATATTATTGAATAAATTTCTGGAGATCCAAAATTAAGGAAATAATTCAAAATGTGATACAGTCTAGTGTTTATTTTATGTTATGGCAGGTACACTTGAATTTCAAAAATTTAAAACATATAAAAAGTGGTTAGGGACTAACATGTGTATCAACAGTTGATAAATGTCTAAGACTGTTTATTATACAGCAGGGTACAATGGTAGTGCTAATGCCGGTAGGGCACCATGGAAGTTAGTCTAAAAATTATCACCAGGCTTTATACAAGCAACAACATATGCTGCTGTTTTAGAATTTCTGGACATAGTCTGCCTCTAATGCTAAGCAGTCCTTTAACATTTTTAATGTTATACAGTGTTACAGTGTTTAGTTTGGCAAATGTTTCAAAATAAAGTAGAAATGTATTCATAACATCACAGAAATGCACATCCAGTTTTGTTTTCAATAAGAACCATAGGTACAGATCATAACTCTTCCCTATATGAAATAATTTACACACAGATGAATGCTATATCACTATCTAAAATAATCACTAAATACAATTCTTTTTCAGAAATAAACAAGCAAAGGTTTTTTTTATTTTCAAATATCAAAAACATAGATAATGTATGTTTTTCAAACAATGATATTCTAAAATTATAGGAATAATTTTAGTGAATTCAGTGAATGTGAAACCTAAATCAACCAAGTATACTGTAGTAGAACCATATTAAATGAAACCAATGATCAGAAAATACAACCGTATGAAAGAAATTTATAATCCACAAAACTGTTTTTCAGGCCTTAAGGTAAAATAGTTCCACAGTTTACAGGTAAAACCAGAGCAACAAAAATGCGTGCTTGTCTTCAATAAGTAGATATTTTATGCAGAAGATGTAACACTTTGCTTGTAGACAGCATGGTATGCATTTCTCAGCAAGACATAAGGAAAACAAGATTCCAAAAGATCCATTGTCAGGAATGGGGATTCCTGCACAATCTGAAAAGTAGCAAAAATGCATCAGAGAATTGAAGTTATTTTAATGGGAACATTTACAGCCAGTAAATCATAATTTCTATAGTGTTCTTAATTAGAAAATTATTTTCCTTTTACTTTAGAATCTGAAATATAAATGTGCCAGTGTTTTGCTATCAAAATGTTTAAAATTACCACTTTTCAATTAAGTCTATTAATCATAGGAACAGATTGAGCACTTTCATTTGCCCTCAACTGTATACTAGACATATAAGAGAATATAAACATATTTAAAATATGGTCCATACCATCAAGTTCCCAAGACTAAGCCAAAAAACCAAATCAAACATAAGACCAACCGTAATTAAGTGGAAAGCTAGAGGAGTTCAAAAGGGATGAAAGATTAATGCGGGCCAGAGTAATCAGGAAAGTCTATCTAGAAAAAGATTTTAGCTATGGGGTACGCCGAATCATAGAACAGATATAGATCTCTGCAGGAAAAGGAAATTAATTCTAAGTGAGAAGAGCCACAGTGTAGAAACAAGGATAGCTGGTTCAGATAGTGAAGAGAAAGAGCTGACGAGGCACCGAGAATCACAGGAAATTATATTAGATGGGTGGGAAAGAGAATGTAGAAAATTCAGAAAATTGGGAGAGTTGAAATTGACACACTTGGAAAATATAAGGCCTTAAATGTTTCCCACCAGTTGAAAAACTATTCATAAAATAGGTAATACTACTCTTTTATTCTGTTGTTTTCTGGTATGATTACCATATGGTAAAATAAAACTAATGTTAGTCTTTCCAGTGATACTTAGACAGTGTGTGGCTTGAGTGGACTGAACAGAAGGGATCAAAAAAGTACTTCAGCTCATATTATTATTTAATCACTAAATGCCAAGAAAAGACTATCAGGAATGACTGGAACTTTTTTCTTGTTAATAAAAAATAAAATGAGACTTACCATATCTAGCAGTAAATAAACAGATTCTCTATTTCTTGTTGTTGTTTTATCAGTCTCCTGGCCAATTTTCAGTAGACTGGAAGATGCAAGCTTAAAAGTATATAAACATTTTAAGAAAGTTTTAATGAAATGTTCACTCACAAGTTACTTTTCAGTATGCTTCAACTTATAATATATTTCAATCATTCAGTGCCTATATATAAGATAATGGGCAAAATTCTAGGCAGTCCAAGTATCAGCTTAGAAAAAAAGGTCATATTGCAGAGTTCTAGAAATGAGAGATTTCTAAGGGAAAAAAATGCTAACCAGCTCCTTGATTTTAATGCCTGCCTTCACCTGGTCCTCCTTCCAGGGGGAAAAAAAGGAGAATTTATTCTGTTTAGTTATCATTTTTATTTTCCTTATAAAACATCATGAGTTCTGCTATTTGGTTATGCCTACCGCCAGAAATTCTTTAAGACGGTCTTCAATGCTTCCTTTGTGAATTGTAAACAAAGCTGCAGCAATCTGGTTGATGGCCTTGGCCAAGCAATGTATGTTGTTGCAGTGCCCTGAGAAAAGTGCAAGTAGGGTTTATGGTTTCTGCATGACCCCAAAATTTCAAATACATAAACAGCAAGTCTTTAATCACTTCACAATCTACATAGTGACATTATTAAGAGTTGGGCGATTGCCTGCCTTGCTCTCCTTTCATTTTTATGAGGACTAGTGCTTTTAAAAAATACTATAGCAAAAAAGCAACAAATGATGATGTCTGTATTAAACAGGCAAATTTTCAAAAAATACCCAAGAGAAATCATACATAAATTTTATATTGTCTCTGAAACTCAAAAAAGATGTTTTTAGCTGCTTTACAAACATTTCGTCATTTGATCTTTAGAACTGAATACTCCTTCATCTTCCCCTGCCACACACACTCAGGCACCCAAAAGCTCACACATACATGTTTCATGAATCAGGAAACTGGGGCTTTGAAAAAGAAAAATCAACTATTCAAGGTTGTAAAGCTAGTAAGTGACTAGTAGGTTAACCCACGTTCTATTATAAATGAACATTAATTACTTGAAAAGCATCTATTATATCAAAACTCATGACTTTTTCATTGCCAAAGCAATTTTAAACCATTACCTTCTATAGCAGGGCTATACTGAGACATGACGTTACTAGCCAATGTTGGCAAAGAAACTGCCACAAAGACCATAAGGAGGCAGGCAATTTTATATTCTTCTTCTGGACTTATGTTTTCTAAGGGAGAAAATTCAAAATAAAACTAAGTTATTTCTTCAAGATTAGTTAAGAGTTATCAATCTAAACCAGAAAATGCAAATTTCAATTTTTGTATAAGGTATATTACTGAGCTTCTACAGAACTAATTGCAACTTTGTTATAAGTGATATAGAAGTAACATACATTATTGGCTATTATCAACTACCCAATCATTTTTCAAGGACCTCTAAAAAAACAGTAAGGCAAAAAAAATTATTTTTAATTTTAAGATTATAAGGCAAAAAAAATATGATTAGGATAAGTGGAATCCTAAAATTTCCTAACTGAAAACTGATAAATTATTATTTGATAAGAATATTCTGTGTACTACAGTTTAGAAAATTTATTATCTCATAAATTACTCTGTAAAATCATCCAAAAAAACCTTAATTTTTTTCTAAAAAATGTGATTTGAAGTTTATTGTTAGTATTTAAAAGATATAAATATGGAAAGTGGACTAGATTTCCAACCTATCCATTTTAGAAGACAGAAGGAACCAGTCATAAATGAAAATAACTAGCACTGCCCTAAGTCTTTTAAGACATAATCCTTTCTAAAATATTTATTATAATGTATACTAAAATTATAGGTTACCCAAGGCACTTGAATCTGGTACCTGGGAAATTCTAGTTATTCTACTATTCACCCCACCACATATATGTAAGAATTGAATGTAAGAGCCAGAATGTTTTAAAAATCTGGCTATGAAAAATATAGCTGTAGCCAAATGAGTAACAGTGGCAATTACCCACGTGAATATAATTAACATATTGCATGAATGATGAAACAAAAAGCAATGTTAAATAAAAAAGAACTGATGAACCCAGCCAAACATGCTAGGTACAAGGGGATAGATGGTCATTTTAGTATCAGAAACAGGTAAAATGTTATTTACTTTGTAGACAAATCTAGAAATATCTAGAGCATTCTGGGTACTACATTTCAAAGAGCTGGTTTTAAAATCTTTTAAATGTTTAATACAACACAATGATGCACTGACTCCACAGTAAATGGCTCTAGTCCAGTGAAAACAGGACACCCTTTTCCAGATACCCATTTTGCTACCTACTGGACCATCTCCATCAGTATACAAATTCTGTGACTCTCTCACCTGAAAAAAATCCTTCTCTTGATTTTATTCCTGCCTCTAGCTACTGTAATTTCATTTCTTTGTTCCCCTTTACAGTAAAACTCTGATAGAGTTGTTTTATACTTATTTCCAATTCCTCTTCTCCTATTCTCTCGTAAGCCCTTTCTACTCAGCCTTTTGCTCCAAAAATTCCACTGCCACTGCTCTTAGCAGCATTACCCATTAATTTATGTAGTAGATCAATCCCTCTCCACTTTGGCTGGAAGTTCCTCTTTCCTAGTTTTTCTTCTTCATCATCCATCCTTCTTTCTCAGTTTCTTTTTGGTAGTTCCTCCTCTTCTCCCTGAGTTCTTAAATTTGAAAGTGTCCTAAGGCTCAGACCCTGATCCTCTTTCTTCTGCATCTATGTTAACTAATCTTAGAAATTCCATCTAGTCTTATGGCTTAAATATTGTCTGTATGATGACTGCACTATAACATAAGCTCCAGATGACAGGGATTTCTGTCGTTTCTGCATTGCTATATTCCAACTACTAAAAAAAAAAAAAAAAAAAGCAAGTTGGACATTAAGCAGGCATTTGAATAATAAGTTCCACACCTGTATCTGTGTTTCCCTGGTAATTTTAACTAAGACTAATACATATTTGCTAATGCATTTTACCTGATTTTTGTGAGGAGAGAGCTACCACCAAGGCAGGATCAATTTCACAAGGTAATCCAGCAGCTGATGATAACTCATACACATTCATTGCAACCTGATGGAATATATAAGAATTACAGAGTAAGAAATATTTTAGCAAATTTCTAAGAAATCTCACTTTAGTAAGAAAGACATACTTTTTAAATTAGAATCTACCTATAACAACACTAGAGAATTTCAAAACTTGGCTGAAACAGAACTATAGCACAACTATCCTACAATGAAAAATTGAGTTATTACTTCACGATGTGCTGCTTATTAGAACTTATTTTAGGCCAAAAAAAATTTGTATATTCTCTGCGGCAAATGCCAATAAAATCATGCTAACATTACTTTTCTTGGAAGCATGGATATAAAATATCAAGCCAAAAGAGATGAATAAATGAACAAAAGTAAATCAAAATCGCTGAACTTATATTTACATTCATATTTATTTAATGAAAAATTGTGGTGGTTCAATGACTCATCATATCATAGCTATAAATATGGTAAATTACTTATCATAATAGATTTTTTTTTTTAAAGCAAGCTCTGTGCTCAACATGGGCCTTGAACTCACAATCCAGAGATCAAGAGTCACATGCCCTACTGACTGAGCCATCCAGGTGCCCCATAATAGATTTTTAAGGAGTACAGATTTAAAGCCTGATAAAGGAATTTCTAATGACTAAAATAATTCTTTTTGGCATTACATATGGATTTCAAGTATTTATGATATTCTGACTGCTCAATACCTCAGTTAAAAACCACCTACATAGTTGGTTACTTTTGATATTGCTACCAAAAAGAAACTCAGTATAAAATATGAGTAAAACTGTGTATCTAAAAATAAATGGAAATTGCCATGGATTAAGCTCTAGAAAAACATTTTTTGGGGGGACGCCTGGGTGGCTCAGTCGGTTAAGCATCAAACTCTTGATTTCGGCTCAGGTCATGATCTCAGGGTCATGAGATCAAGCCCCACAGTCAGCAGCAAGTCTGCTTGTGATTCTCTCTCTCTCCCTTTGCTCCTCCCCCTGCTCATGCACATACTCTTTCAAATAAATCTTTAAAAAAAAAAAAGGAAAAACATTTTTTTTGTGATCCATTACTCCACACACAAAAATGAAGAACTCAAAATGGTCATAAACCTAAGAGCTAAAATTATAAAATTATTAGAAGAATATGCAAGTATAAATCTTTATGACTTGGGTAAGGCAATGGTTTCTTACATAGGGCATCAAAAGGAGCGGCAACTAAAGAAAAAAATAGACTAACTGGACTTCATCAAAACTAAAAATTTTTGTGCCACAGAGGACATTATTATGAAAATGAAAAAACCACCCACAGAATAAGAGAGATTTCCAAATTATATATCTGTTAATGGACTTGTATCCAGAATATATAATGAACTCTTACAACTCAAAATTAAAAAGGCAAATGATCCAAATGAGCAAAGGATATGAATAGGTATTTTTCCAAAGAAGATACACAAATAGTCAATAAGCACATGAAAACGTATTCAACATTCATTATTTCAGAAAAATGTATAACAAAACAATGAGATACCGTTTCATACACACTAGCATGGCTATAATTAAGAAGACAAGAACAAATATTGACAGGATATGGAGAAACTGAAACCTTCATACATTGCTGCTGGGAATGCAAAATGGTACAACTACTTCGAAAACAATTTGGCAGTTTCTCAAAAGGTTAAACATAGAGTTTCCATATGACCTGTGCCCATGAGCAGTTATTCCAGAATTCTTCCCAGTCTCCAGCCCTAGGCAACCACTAATCTACCTTCTGTCTCTGTAAGTTTACCCTATTCTTTTTTTTTTTTTTAAGATTTATCTACTTATTTATTTTAGAGAGAGAAAGCATGCATGCATGCACGTGTAGGGGGAGGGGCAGAGGGAGAGAATCCTCAAGCAGACTCTCCTCTGAGCGCTACTCAGATGGTTGCTGAGAGTAGTTATTATTGCTACCATACAGCAATTCGACTCCTGGCATATATCAAAGAGAAAGGAAAGCATATGTCCACACCAAAACTGTATATGGATATCCATGGTAGCATTATTTATAACAGCCAAAAAATGAAAACCTAAATGTCCATCAACTGATGAAAGGATAAATAAAATGTGGTATATCCATATAATGGAATACTAATCAGCAATAAAAAATGAAGTACTGATACATGCTACATGAATAAACCTTGAAAACATTATGCTAAGTAAAAGAAGCCAGTACCAAAAGCCTACATATTCTTATGATTCATATTAAGTGTCAAGAATAGGCAAACTTGGGGCACTTGGATGGCTCACTGTGTTGAGCACCTGACTCTTGGTTTCAGCTCAGGTCTTCAAAATGTTTACAATCTAGTATAAATTTAAGAGAAAAAACACGATTATAATACAAGGAAGAACATATTTAACTCCACAATGGATAAACAAAAAGTTTTCGGATAAGAAGAAGGAAAAAGAAATTCTTTATTGCCTAGGGATCAAGGAATATTTCTTAGAATACAGCAATTAAATCAGACCTTAAAAAATAAGCAGGACTTCAAAAGGCAGAAAACAGAAAAGCGCAGGATTTTCAGGTAGAATAAATTAGACAGATGTGAGAATGCACACGGGAAGAACTAGTTACCTCATGGGATACATATGAAGAGAAGGGTAGAGTAAGAAAGGGAAGAGCATGGGAGAAGGATGGAACAAGCCATGGAAGATAATCATCAGAGTATGAGTAGCATCAATCCGAGAAAAAAAAAAACTTGAGTGTCACACAAAAGAGTTTAGACATAACTTTTTTGAGACAGTGCGTTTTAAAACATGTGAAATAGAAAATAATCTTTCCAAGACACATGAAAGCTTAGAAAACATACATATGAGATCACTCAGTGGATGTGTAACCACTGGTTAATTATTGCTGGGGTTAGATAAGTGAATTGGATTTCATGATCAAAAAATTTTCAAAACAAAAATTGTAAACTCACATATGGCTACTAATACTCTATCTTATATTTCTAAAAACAGGGTATTAAAATTTTTTAAAATTATACCCTATAAATGACATCCTCTTACAAGACTTTTTTAACATCAATTTAAAAAAACTGATTGAGGGGCGCCTGTGTGGCTCAGTCATTAAGCATCTGCCTTCAGCTCAGGTCATGATCCCAGCCAGGGTCCTGTCATGGAGTCCCGCATCAGGCTCCCTGCTCTGCGGGAGGCCTGCTTCTCCCTCTCCCACTCCCCCTGCTTGTGTTCCCTCTCTCATTGTGTCTCTGTCAGATAAATAAATAAAATCTAAAAAAAAATAAAAATAAAAAAACTGATTGAATTTTACTACAACAACTCTTATTTCACTGGCTTGTCTTTCTAATTCTGCTTATGACCAGGTATGGACAGCTATCAGTGTAAGAAAAGATCAATACCAACCCATTTTACATTGCTATGGGTGATTAAGGAAGATTAACTTTCAAAATGCCTATGTAGCATTTTGGTGCTGAGCTCTCAAAGATGTATTTTCAAAGGTAAGCATGCTAACTGATCACTCTAAAATAAAAACTTTACAGTAGTTTAGAATTTTTTAAATTTTATTTCATATGTAACTCAAATATTTCATTTTAGAAACTGTAAAATCCAAATAGAAGCTTTATTACCTTCATATCAGTTTCCCTTGGAATATGATCCTTGAAATCTTCAATTGAACTTACAAGAAAAGGAATGTGGTAAGATAGGACCTAGGCAGGGCAACAAATAAAAATGCAGAGTCATTTTTAAATGGTGAACCACAAATTTAAATATTACCATTCAATTACTTCTAGTTTTCATAAAAATTATTTTACCTTTTCTATTTTCATATGATTTTCTAAAGTACTAAGAATAGTACTTAGAATGCCAAACTGAACATAGCCAAAATAGAAAATGCTTCAATGAAAAGAAAGTTGAAAAAGTAGTACAATATCCAGGCAAGCTATATCTCCCCCCAATTTCAATGCCAAAATAAAAAATAAGTTTAAATAGCTCTAATTTCTATATATTTGATTTTATATAACTATGAAAACTGGAATTTTAAGTAACTTTTAATTTCTCAGGAATTAAAAGGGATTATTTAACTATAGGATATGTACTTAAAATGGTTTCTTACATCTCTAAGTGCTTCTTGTGCCAATGATCGGAAGGATAAAATTACACCAATTATTGTCATCCTCTTCAAGACACTGTCAACAGCTAAATTGGAAGAAAAGAGAGAAGAGTCTGAATTCAATTCTTTAACTTTGTGAAGAAAACTTAGTCATAAAATTCCCATGATAAAAGATACAACAGCAATTTGATTACAACAAAGGATTAAAGATGGAAAGGTACTGAAAGCTGATATTAAAAGTAAGGAAATTACAGTTTACTTCATATGGAGTAGAAACTATTCTTTAAAATGGTTTAGATGGTTCACCAGAATCTTGAAATAATCACAAAGTAGCCTCAGAAATGGCAGAAGTAGGAGGAAGGAGAGAAAGACTAGGGGAGAAAGAGGAGTTGTCAGAGTGGACAGGAGTTAAATCCTCAAATGGTCCCAGAACTTGGAGATGCTAAACTCTTAAACTGTTGAGGTCTGGAGAGTCAAGAAACAAAAAAATGACTATTGAGATCACAAGCAGTTTTAAGCAAGACCAGGTTGCTGAAGACTAAATGGATTTGATCATTTACATTTTAGTTAGAAAGCATTATTCTGAAAATTATTACTATATATTCAATATTAAAAATTAACAAAATCAAGGGAGATTAGAATTGGAAGGATCAATACTTTTGTATTTTAAAAAGCCAACATTTGTTGAATTACTCTTGATATACAAGGCATAGTACTGTGTAAATAAGAACACAAATATAAACAGAATAATAATCTAGACCATAACTAACACTCTAAATGGACTGTCAAGAAAATTAAGAAAATATGACCCTATTTATGTGAGACAAAAAGATACACAACTGACCCATGAACAACACGTTTGAATTGTGCAGGTCCACTTACACATGGATTTTTTTTTTTTTTTGGGTAAATACAGTAAATATATTTTCTCTTCCTTGTAATTTTCTTAATATTTTTTCTCTTGCTTACTTTATTATAAGAATACAGTATACAATACATATAACATACAAAATATGTTAACTATTTTACCAGCAAGGCTTAGGTGAACAGTAAGCTACTAGCAGTTAAGTTTTTGGGGAGTCAAAAATTACATGTAGATTTTTGACTGCACAGGAAGTCAGCGCCCCTAAACCCCACGTTGTTCAAGAGTCAACAGTATATACATACATATATTTGTACATATATAGCAAATTTCTAGAAAGATGTATAGAAAACCATTAACCATAGTTACCTTTGAGGAGTAGAAATGGAGAGTTGTTTTGACTTTCTACCTCCTGTGTGGTTTGCTTAAACCTTGACCATAGCATCTTTTATTAAAACATACTAACAGCCATAATATAAACCAAAATGTGATGAGACTTAAAACAGTAGTGTTAACAAAATGAGGTAAGGTATTATGTTATATGTAATACCTTCCACATGAGCAGGAACCAGTCTAATCAACCAATCTTTCTCTAGCACTCGATAGAGTGCCTGAGACCCAGAAGACTAGAAGATGTTCAATGAAATGGTTATTCAAGAAATGAGACTATGTTACCATCCAGAAAAGGAGAGAAGAAAGAAGGGTGAAAGGAAAAATTTCTCTGGGAAAATATCATCCAAGTTGGTCATAAAAGAGAAGACAAAAAGCATTCCAGGCCAGGGAACAAAACAAAAGGAAATCTAGACAAAGGAATGGCAGAGAATAAGGTGAATAATCAGAAAATAAGTAGTGTGATATAATCATATATTTTTTAAGGGATGATATCCAGAATTTAATCAAATAATCCTGCCAGAAGTATATCCTACAACCTTCTCTTGAATATATATAACAACAACAAAGTTCTGAGAAACTTCATGGTAAGAAATGTTGTTTAACTTATCATTAATGGATTATTTGCCATACCTTTTTAAGCACTGGCACCTCCTCTAATTCCCCATAATTTCCATTAACATCCTGCTATGGGCTAAATGTTTATTTCCTTATAAAATTCATGTATTAAAAACTTAAGCCCCAAAAGCTGATGGTATTAGGAGGTGGGGCCTTTGAAAGGTGCTCAAGCCATGACGGTGAAGTCTCATGAATTTGATTACTGCCTTATAGAGGCTTCAGAGAGAACCCTATCCCTTTCAGTCATGTGAAAATACAATGACAAGTCTGACCCTGAAGAGGGCCCTCACCCAACCATGCCAGCACCATGATCGTTCTTGACCTTCCAGCCTCTAGACCGATGAGAAATAAATTTCTGTTGTTTATATACTACCCAATCTGTGATATTTTGTTGTAGCAGCCCAAACAGACTAAGGCACATCCCAAGGAACTAACACTAGAGCAGAACTATGTGGATCTCAGGACAGGCAAGCAAAAAGTTGTGAAGGAAAAGAGGGGAAACAATGGCTGGATATGAGGCTATCCAAATAATGGCTTTTGAACGCCATGCTAAGGAGTTTTAGACTATCCTCTAAGCAATTAGGAGGTAGTTCAGTGTTTTTTAAATATAAAGAGTGATATGAAAAGAAATCTTTAGAAATATAACTCTGAATGTGGGAGATGGGTTAGAAAGTGAAGACTGAACACGTTAGGAAGCCAAGATTGTAGTTCACGAAATAATGACAAAGCCTTAAATGAGAACCATGGGAAGAAAAGGAATAGATTTAGGCATCACAGTTAAGAGGTGGGATCTGCAGCAGGAGTTACAAGCTCAATATCTATAGCAGGTAACATAAAGTAGTGAAGTAGACTAAGTGAAAGAGAATAGTGAGGGGAAAAACTGGAGAAAAACATTTCTAAAAGAGGCAACTGCTACTAAGCTCCAGCCAATCACTGCCATGTGGCAAAATACTGCCCAGGATTTGGGGGGAAAGAGAGCCAAAAGTTTGGATATTTATGCAAAATCTTGCATTTTTAAAATAATGATCAAAAAACATTTTTTTTAAATTTAATGTAGCATGGAGCAAAAAAATTATGTCTTTGGGCCAAACATGACCCACCAATTTGCAAACTCTGATCTGGAAGACACAGCTACTAGATATGGAATGGATTATGATGACAGGAAAAGTCAGATAACATACCCAAGTTTCTCTTTGAGAATCACTGGGTGAATGGCATGGGAGGTAATATAATGGTCAATAACAGAAGAACATCAGGCTTTTTCTCCCCACCCATTTATACCTCCCATCAGGAGAATATCCTTTCTATTCTAGAGATGCTGTAAAGTATCTGTGGGTCATACAGCTGTAGATATCTAAACAATGTTTCTTCAACTTCATGCAAATCAGAATCACCTGCTGGGCCCCAGCAAACTGATTTAGTAAGTCTGGAGTGGAACCCTAATAATTTACATTAACAAACTCCTATGTGGTGCTTTTGCTTGGTGCTTCTGGTCCCCCTGATCAAATTAGCACTTGGTATTAAGTACCTGGAGCTCCATACAGAGTCAAGGCTGGGGATGAATATTTTAAAGATACACTGATAAATAAGACTGGATACGTTTCCCCAAAAGAATTATAAAAACAATGGCTTAAAAATGGTAAAAGCACTGGCAAATGGAGAGTAAAATTTCAATAAAAAGGAGAATAAAAGAGATAAACACTACAGAGGAATCAAGTAGAATAAGAGGAAAGAGGACCAGATTTTGAAAATGGGTAGTCACTAATGATCTCTTCCGGAAAGGTTTCAGGCAAGTAGCCAGATGAATAAGAGGGAGGCGTAACAACAGACTTTAACAAGTGTTATTTTACAAGCAGTATCTGGCTTCCAGGGAGCAGGAGAGGAGATTTTTCTGGGATCAGGGAAATTGCTTGGAATGATGAATGTAGCAAAAAGTCAAAGGTATGATGGCACAGAGGACAGTATAATTAAAATCACTAAATTTTAAAGTCCTGAATGGATAAGGAAGTAAAGCCAGGAAGAGACTGATTAGAAAACTAGAGAGACATCAATGTTTCAATGAGCTAGAACAAAGAATTTAATAAGAGTGAAGGAGTGGGAAAGCTGGAAGACATAACTGATCTGAGAGTAGAGCTTCAAATTCAAGATCTTACCAGTGCAACAATTTTAGGTGATAAAAACATTCAAAGAATTGTAAAAGTAAAGATCTTTGGAGGCAACTTGTAGACTTGTAGATGGTGGCAAGGTCAGGGCAAAAGTGAATGGAATGAATTTTAAAAAGGAAGAATTACTACAGGAAAACTAGAAAATTAAGGTCTATAGTAAGGGAGTCAATAGAGCAATGAACCTAGTCCCAAGAGACACACTGCTAGAAAACATGAAGAAACAGATACAGTATTAAATTTGCTCAAGTCACATAGCTAAAAAGTCCTAAAACTGAAAATTAATTCCAGATTACCTCCCAATTCAGAGCTACTTTTTTTTTTTTTAAGATTTATTTATTTATTTGAGAGAGAGTGAGCAAGCATGAGTGGTAGGGACAGAGGGAGAGAATCTCAAGCAGACTTTGTGCTAAGAATGGAGCCCAATGCAGGGCTCGATCCCAGGACTCTCAGATCATGACCTGAGCCGAAATCAAAAGTCAGACGCTTAACCGACTGCACCATCTAGGTGCCCCAATTAGGGCTACTTTTAACAAATTACAAGGCTTTTTAAGGGTATTAAAAAGAATATGGTTGTTGACTATGAAAATCAAACTGCTACAAAAGTATATCAACCTCTGGATACGGCATGAAGGAGGCACAAAGATGGGAATCTGAGACAAAAAAGAGTATTTTGAAAAATATTTCAACTGAAAGAATAGCTTTCTCTGGTCCCCTAAGTAAGCCATTCTCAAGCAGATCTTTTCTTTTTCCAAATCACAAAAAAGAATTGATATAGATGGGCCATTAAGGATTATAGATTTTATCTTGAAAATTTACAAATTGTTTGGAATTTTAACAAATTCCATTTTGTTTCAATTCCACAAACAGAGTTAAAGTAACAGTAAACAGGCATTGAACAATGCAGTGGATTAAAGGCCTTTAACCAAGTGATACAGTCAAAATATTATTTACTAGTAAGAAGTTAAGTAGTTAGGCTGGATGGGTGGTCAACTGAGTATTTAAAAACAGGAGAAACATCAAAAAATAATTAAGAATAAGGAAAACAAGACTGGTAAATATAAGTATATAGTAAAACAATGAACAAAAGAGATCAGGTAGAAATTTAAAAAGTAATTTCCTACTAAGTATTTATTCAGACTCTACCTCCCCCTAAAATACTACCACCAAATCAGTATTTTCATTTTTATCATTTTAATTTCATTTTTTAAAGTACTGTATATTAAACCTAGCCTTCCCCCCCTCCTTTTGGTATAGAGCTCTAGGAAAAAATTTTAACATGTGTAGATTTGTGTTAACACCATCACCACTCCAAAAAACTCCCTTGTTGCTTTCCCAGTTCTGGCAACAACTGATCTGTTCTATAAGGCAACCTACTGTGTAGTTTAATTTTATACTAATTTTTATTAAATAAGTTTATATTTTTGAAGCTGGGTAAGAGAGCCTAAATAAAGTGATTCTCTAAATCATTTTACACTTTTAAAAATTTGATATAGGTGCATAACATTTAAAAGAAAACTATCAAAGGGGAAGTATTATGTAAAATACATGGCTTTAATTTTTTTCAGGATTATTTTTTATTTGGGAGAATAAACTCTTTCTTTGGTTTTCTCAAATACAAAGAATATTTTATTTGGTATTTCATGAATTTTTTAATGCTGGAAAGGCTTTTAAATGAATCAATAAGTATGACTTCAGAATAATTTTTAATTATACTTCAAGTACAAAAGCAAATGAAAATAAAATTAATTCAAGTGCACCTAAAATAGTTACCTGGCTAAATATGCTTTCATAAATTTTTAAGATTCACTGTTATTTCACAATATACCTCCCACAAAGAATCAATGTCAAGAAGACATTAAAAACAATTTCTTTTTTAGTTGTAGGGCTAAAGTTTTCATGCAATGACTACTAGATAGCAACAAAAAGGAACAGATTACTGATTCATGTAACATAGCTGGGTGAATCTCAACATACTAAGTGAAAAAAGGCAGACACAAGAGTATATACTGTGTGATTCCATTTATGTGGAGTTCTAGAACAGGCAAATTTAATCTATAGTGACAGAATTCAGTTTTTGTCTGGGTTTGTGGGATGTTGAGAAACTGACTACAAAGGGATGTGAGGGAACTTCCTGAGGTGACAGAAGTGCTCTATGTCTTGGCTGTGGTAAGGTTACACTGATATACACATTTGCCAAAATCCATCAAACTGTTCACTTACATGCACAGATTTCATTGTATGCAAACTATACCACAATAAAGTTGATATTTAGAAAGTTATAGACTCAAAAGTTAATTCTCCTTTAGTCGAAATTAATATAGACGTACTTGAATTAAATGAGTTTATGAACTGATAATACTCATTAAATATTGGATACATGGTACTAAGACTATGGTTAAAAAAATGTGAAATAGATAAGCCATATACTTAAAATATCCTTTGACTGCAACTATTTTCTGCTCTCTTCATAAGCTAAAGATACTTATATTTAAGCAAAAGCTAAATACTGAGTGTCAAAATCTTCTTAATGCTTATAGAAAGTTTCATGAGTTACCCACATGATAATCTTTTAAAGAGTGCGGCCATCTGGTCTGGTTTGTCAAAGCTGGTCCTCATTTGTGTTAGCACATCAACATTCTCCACCACAAGTTTCTAAAAAAAAAAAAAAGAAAGAAAGAAAGAAAGAAAAAAAAAAATAAAGATCCTAGGTTAGGCATGGACCACCTTGTGTTAATGAGATAAGAGCATGCTTGGAAATCATAATCCAGCAAGTAGGAAATACAATTCATGAAATCCAGATGTTCTATGCTATATACTTTTGTTGTTGGTTTAACAAAAGAATCTTAAAATTATTTACATAGGATTAATGTTTTTCTTCAATGTGCAAATTCAAGAAGGGAGGATGGTTCAGGAAAAAGCAATAAAGATAAGCAGTAGGATAAAGGATTATCTAATGCTTAGACACAGAACAGCATCAATAATAAAAAACAGACACTGAAGGGGATACAGAGAGCAATAAATTCCAACCAAAATAAAAAGAACTTGCTAAAGTTAAAGCTAGCCAAAGACAGCCTACAGTTCATCACTGGATGTATACAATCAGAGGGAGAATAACTTTTGTACTACTTCATATATTTGTACTACTTCATATATAGGTACTACTTCATGGGGATTATAAGACAGCAAGGTTTCCCATACAAATTATAAAATGGAAGTGTTAACTATCTACCTTCTCTTTCAGAGACCACTCAGAAAAAGGAAGAGAAGCAAGAGATACAAATAAGGGAAGGGAGTAAAGAACAGCTATTCAAGGAATGTGTAACTCATTAAAGAATGTTTTTCTTAAAAGGCACTTTGGAAAAGTAATTTAGTTTGAAATTAAAATGAAAACAAATATAATTAAATTGATTCTGGCAGAGATAATGTCTATATGTATGTGGAGAGCCTGGATATAATATTCAAATATCCAAGGATAAAGCCTGGGTATGTTTCAAAATACATACAAATCCAAGCTTCATCCTTGGATATTTCAATTTAGCAGGCCTGGTTGCAAAGATTTAACAGGAAGCATATTGTTAAAGTGCCATGAGGGTTTTGTTACAAGCCAAACACTGATGATAACTGATTTAAGGGAGGATGTAAACCTATACAGAAAATTTATAAAAATCAGTTTTCCTATACTAGTATGAATTTTGTTTAGGTTACTTGATATTACAGGCATACCTCAGAGATATTGCAGATTCAGTTCCAGACCACTGTATTAAAGCAAATACCGCAATAAAGTGAGTCAAATGAATTTTTTGGTTTCCCAGTGCATACAAAAAGTTATGTTGACACTACACTATAGTCTATAAATATGCAATAGCATTATGTCTAAAAACCAATGTATGTATCTTAATCAAAAAATACTTAATGCTAAAAATGCTAACCATCATCTAAGCTTTCAGTGAGTCATAATCACTGATCACAAATCACTGTAACAAATATAATCATAATGAAAAAGCATGAAATATTGGGAGAATTACCAAAATGTGCCACTGACATGAGCAAATACTACTGGAGAAATGGCACCAATACACTTGCTTGACACAGGGCCACAAACCTACAACTTGTAAAATTGCAATATATGCAAAGTGCAATAAAATGAGGTATTCCTGTACTTCGGATTATTTCTCTTTATGCTCCCAATCAGAAATACATTTCCAGTCATATCTGTTTGCTAAACTCAACTTCTACAATCTCTGATTAAAATGCCTGCTTTTCCTGGGGCCAATTCAATACCTGTCCCATGCTAAAACTTGATTCAATCAGTACACACTCAAATATATGCTCCACCCTGATGGTGCTCCTACACCTTGAACATAATACCACATATCACTGAATCAGGCACCACTGAGTTTTTTAAATGCACCATTACCTTATGTGCCATTAAGATAAAAAGAAAACTTTACCAAGTAAGCTGACACAATGTTTCCAATCATATGACTTTAAGACACCTACAATTTCAGAAACATTAATACAGAATAACTGTGTTTTAGAATCAATAAATTATAGTATATGTTCAATGGTAAGGATACTATAATCAATTTTTAGCTCCCATACCAGGCAATTTACAAACAATACCATTTACTTGATCTACACGAGAGAGGTGATATTCCAATTTTACAACCAAGGAAACTAAACTAAGGCTCGGAGAAATTAGATAACTAGCCGAAAGTTATAAAGATATTATATAGTGGATTTTGGAATTTGAATTCAGATAGGTCTGATTTAAAAATCCATGCTCTTAATCCCTAAGAAATGGTTCCCGATTTTCAGTGTACTGGAACAATCTAGAGGGCTTATTAATTAAAACACACATTGCGGGGTCCCAGTCCCACAGGCTTTGATTTAGCAAGTTTGAGGCCGAACCAAAAACTGTGCACTGTTAACAAGTTCTGAGGTAATGCTGCTGCTGCTGAGGACCATACTTTAAGAACCATTACCCTAAAATATTTGTTTGCACATTATTCCTTACCAAAAAAAAAATGTTAATAATGTCTCTACTTAAAAATAGTTTATATAAATTTTTTTTCTTTTCTCCCTCAACTGCATCCTAAAACAGAGTTCTCTAAACATTTAAAGCCATTGACTAATATCATTGGCAAATGGACTATAAGCTGGAAGTAATACTAGTGAATATGTATCAGGTAAAACATATATGAAGAGTACTACTACAAATAAACTCGGTTTGCAGTTAATAAGAAAGTGTTAAATTCTTGGCACAATTCATATTTAAATTTCCTACTTCATTTGAAAAAAAAAAAAGTCTTCTGTGAAGAACTAGAAGAACTTATCTGTAAAATGCTAAAAACGATTCTTTTGGCAGGATTAGAAGGAGACATTGACTCAATGGGCACACCACCAAATGAAACACCTAAAGACTTTTAGTAGGAAAGAAGACTGGCTGTTTTCTTCTCCAGAGAGCAATGAACACGTTTTACCATGAGTATGCATGCACAGGGCTGACTATGTCTGACACATGATTTATTCACGACAATTAAATATAAAGAAGTTCTCCCTTTTTTCTGACAAACTTACTCTTTGAAACAAAAAGGTCCCTAAGCTAAAACAGGAACTGAAACAATGAACATCATCTTTAAGATACAAAGAAAATATGCGGCCACATATTTAGTTTATGTCAATTTAGATTAAATATAAAAAATAAAAACAGAAAAATAAAAGCTAAGAAGTTACAGAAATGATCTAAAAGTATTATAATTTCCCCAAAACATTTTATGTACTAGTTTCATAAAGTTTATTTTTAGTAATTTCTACACCCAATGTGGGGCTCAAACTCACAACCCTGAGATCAAGAGTTGCATACTCTTCCAAATGAACCAACCAGATGCCCCTTTATTCACTAATTTAAAAAAAGACTAAAATGTGGGGTATCTGGCTAGCTCAGTTAGTAGAGCATGCAACTCTTAATCTCAGCGTCTTGAGTTCAAGCCCTACGGTGGGTGTGGAGCCCACCTGGGAAAAAAAAGACTAAAACGATATTAGAGGCATCATCATATTCTAATGTGAAGAGTGTGAGTTACAATCTCTTCAGAGGGATATCCGGCAATATTAGAAAATACTTAGGTATCCATATCTTTTGATTCACTTCAGAAATTTTTCCTATGCTCAAATAAGTTTGTCAACTATGTGGATGTGCTGGTTAAATGTCGAGGATTTTACACACATGTCTAAAACTCTTCTTCCAGAAATCCACTAAAGTGAAAGGAAAAGAATAAAAAAGAATAAGCCTACAATAAAAAAGAAAACAATATAGGAAACAAGCAAGACCAAATGAGAGATGTCAACAAACTTCTAGAAGATGGAAACTGGAGCAAAGAGTAAGTAGAGGTGAGAAATGTGACCAGCAAATTCCAGCAGGGGAGATACAGTATTGAAAGCAAGCTGATGCATGTGTTAGGACCCAGGTAGAGCACAGAAGTTGTAGGCAGTGGCATAGAAAGAAACACTTGAAGATGAAAACAAGAAGGTTATTACATGTCTGTATGGGGGGTTTTTACACACCTCTCGCCATCTTAAGAAGTGATGCCAACAAGGAAAACTCTAAAATCAGGAGCAAAAGTTGGCAGGAGGGAGGCAGGGGGCAGAAAATGACCCCAGGCAGCCAGCCAGATGTATTAAACCTCCTACCTCCAACACTCCAATGATCTCCAACAGACTTTCACTCTCTAGGTGGAGGTTACTGTTTTTGAAAAATGATTATAGGAATCATTTGAAACCTATGATGAAGATACCTTTCTCCAAAGAGTATTTGTTAGCTTCTGCCAAGCACTTTGGGGTACTATTCTAGGACTATCTTAATCCAAGTTTAAGACTATAGGTTCCTTGGACAAAAAGAGCAACACCAAAAGATCTGGAGATCCTGGGGAGGGGCAAATCATTTCCAGTTCACGATTACCCTGAAGATATAACCCCTTGGGGTATCTGTGTAAAGAGGGTGGAGAGGAATTTAAGCAGATTTCCCACTCTCCACTTTAGGCAGGCTTTGGATTTTACTACAGACCCCACTAGGTCACAAAACCTACTTTACTCTCACAAACGTTGCTTCTGGATCAGCAAAACCAGGTCAAAAGTGGCTTCCAGTACTAGGCTTATGTCTCTGAGTTCCCACATTCTTCTTGATTTTGGCCTACCTTTTTAGCTTCTTTAAAAGAAGAATCTTTCTTTATATGTCTTGCCATCTTTTTAAGCTGTCCTTAGGAGAAAAGATGGTCTAAACCTACCCTACCAATACTTGAAGCAAAAACTTTATGTTATTTTGTTTCTATAATTTCATAAATTAGGTCATTCTAAGGAAACTTTATAGGACATTAAAAATTGCAAAACAAGCAGAATCATCACTGACAGACAGGTGATGTCTGTCTGTCAGTGAGTACTTTCGGACATTTATCTCAATGAGACAGAATACTATACAATACATTGAACTTGTCTATATAAAACACCATTATATTATAAAATTGCTTATGTAATAAAATACAAGAATACACATGGAAGTATGCCTCAGTACATAGAGGCTAAGAATACAAAGTCATAAATAACACCTTCTCCAGTTCTTAATAATACACAAGTAGCTGAATCCAGATAATTCTGGATTACATCTTGGGGTTGTTAAAAGGGATCTCTAAGAAAATGGTCATAAACTATCAGTATTACCTTGATACCAAAACCAGATAAAGACTCCATAAAAAAAAAGAGAACTATAGGCCCATATCTTTGATGAACACAGATGCAAAAATCCTCAACAAAACACTAGCCAAGAGAATCCAACAACACATTACAAAAAATCATTCACCATGATCAAGTGAGATTTATGCCCAGTATGCAAAGGCGGTTCAATATTTGCAACTCAATCTATGTGGTACAGATCAATAAGAAAAAGGATAAAAACCATATGATCACCTCAATAGATGCAGGAAAAGCATCTGACAAAGTACAACATCCATTCATGATAAAAACCCTCAACAAAGTAGGTTTAGAGGGAACACACCTCAACATAATAAAGGCCATATATGAAAAGCCCACAGCGAACATCATACTCAATGAGGAAAAACTGAGAGCTTTCCCGCTAAAGTCGGGTACAAGATAAGGAAGTCCACTCACCACTTTTTTTTCAACATAGTACTGGCAGTCCTAGCCACAGCAATCAGACAACAAAAAGAAATAAAAGGCATCCAAACTGGTAAGAAAGAAGTAAAACTCACTATTTGCAGACAACATGACACTATATATAGAAAACCCTAAAGACTCCATTAAAACACTACTAGAACTGAGAAAAGTTCAGTAAGGTCACAGGATACGAAATCAATGTAGAGAAATCCACTGCATTTCTGTATATGAATTATGAAGCAGCAGTAAGAGAAATTAAGAAAACAATCCCATTTACAATTGCACCAAAAATAGTAAGATACCTAGGAATAAGCCTAACCAAAGAGGTGAAAGATCTACACTCTGAAAATTATAAAACACTGATAAAAAATTGAAGACAGGGAGCCTGGGTGGCTCAGTCAGTCAAGCATCCAACTCTTGGTTTCTGCTTAGGTCATGATCTCAGGGTCTGGGATCGAGCCCCACATCGGGCTCCATGCTGAGCAGGGAGTCTGCTTGTCCCTCTCCCTCCACCAGCTCATGCTCTCTCTCTCTCTCTCTCTCTCAAATAAATAAAATTCTTAAAAAAAAAGAAAGAAACTGAAGACAACACAAAGAAATGGAAAGACATGCCATGTTTATTATGGATTAGAAGAACAAATAGTTAAAATGTCTATACTACCCAAAGCAATCCACACATTTAATGCAATCCCTATCAAAATACTAACAGCATTTTTCACAGAACTAGAATAAACAATCCTAGAATTTATATGGAACTACAAAAGACCCCAAATTGCCAAAGCAATCTTGGAAAAAGAAAAGCAAAGCTGGAGGCATCACAATTCTAGACTTCAAGTTATATTACAAAGCTGTAGTGATCGAAACAGTATGGTATGGCAAAGCAACAGACATACAGATCAATGGAATAGAATGGAAAAATCCTTAAAATAGAACAGAAAACAAACCCACAACTATATGGTCAATTAATTTAACAAAGCAGTAAATAATATCCAGTGGGAAAAAGACAATCTCTTCAACAAATGGTGTTGGGGAAACCGGACAGCAACATGTGAAAGAATGAAACTGAACCACTTTCTTACACCACACACAAAAATAAATCCAAAATGGATTAAAGACCTCAACATGAGACATGAAACAATTAAAATCCTAGAGGAGACCACAGGCAGTCACCTCTTTGACATTGGGTATAGCAGCTTCTTTCTAGTTATGTCTCCTGAGGCAAGGGAAACAAAAGCAAATATAAACTATTGGGACTACATCAAAATAAAAAGCTTCTGCACAGTGAAGGAAACAATCAACAAAACCAAAAGGCAACCTACTGAATGGGAGAAGATATTTGCAAATGACATATCTAATAAAGGGTTGGTATCTAAAATATATAAAGAACTTACACAAACCAACACCCAAAAAAACAAATAACCCAATTTTTTTTTTTAAGATTTATTTATTTTTATTTTGAGAGAGAGAGAAAGTACATGAGAGGTGGGAGGGTTAGAGGGAGAAGCAGGCTCCTTGCTGAGCAGGGAGCCCAATGCGGGACTCGATCCCGGGACTCCAGGATCATGACCTGAGCCGAAGGCAGCCGCTTAACCAACTGAGCCACCCAGGCGCCCCAACAAATAACCCAATTAAAAATGGGCAAAAGAGCAGACATTTCTCCAAAAAATACAGACAGCCAACAGACACATGAAAAGATGCTCATCATCACTTATCATCAAGGAAATGCAAATCAAAACTACAATGAGATCTCACCTTACACCTGTCAGAATGGTTAAAACCAAAAACACAAGAAACAACAGGTATTGGCAAGTATGTGGAGAAAGGGGAACCCTCTTGCACTGTTTGTGTGAATGCAAACTGGTGCACGTGGCCACTCTGGAAAACAGTATGGAAGTTCCTTAAAAAAGTTAAAAATAGAACTACTCCATGATACAGTAATTGCACTACTAGATATTTACCCAAAAAATAAAATACTAATTCAAAGGCACACATGTACCCCGATGTTTATAGCGGCATTTTCTACAATAGCCAAATTATGGAAAGAGCCCAAATATCCATCAACTGATGAATGGATAAAGAAATTATGGTCTGTGTACACACACACACACATACACACACACACACACGGAATATTAGTCACAAAAAAGAATGAAATCTTGACATTTGCAATGTGTGGATGGAGCTAGAGAGTATTAGGTTAAGCAAAATAAGTCAAAGAAAGACAAATACCACATGATCTCACTCATATGTGGAATTTAAGGAACAAAACAAATGAGCATGGGGAAAAAGAGAGAGGCAAACCAAGAAACAAACTCCTTAACTACAGAGAACAAACTGATGGTGACCAGAGGGGAAGTGGGTGGGAGGATGAGTTAAATAGATGATGGGGATTAAGGCGTGTATTGGTTGTGATGAGCACCAGGTATTGTATGTAAGTGTTGAATCATTAAATTGTACACCTGAAATTAATATTACACTATATGTTCACTAATATAATTTAAATAAAAACTTAAAAAATAAAAAAAATGCTAAAATCAGAAGTTTTAGAAAAAAATGTTTAGTATCCTACACCATCTTGGTTTTGGAGTATATTTAATGAGAAATCCAAGCTAATTCACACCTATGCACCTCAATTATTATGAATCTAACACAAAGTTTCTTTTGTCTAGGTTTTTCACTCAAGTTTAATATTATCAAATATTTAAGAGGATCCATCCAAGAAACACTCTTGAGTCAGAAAATTCACTAGCATTAAAAAAGAAGTCAATATTATTTATACTCTCATCAAAACTTTAAAATTTTAGTAACATTCAAGAAAAAAAATAGTCACTCCAAAATATAGACAGAAATGTTAAGACATAAGCTCCTCTCATTTCTTTTCAAGAATAAGAATGTACTTGATAACAACACTAAAGGACAGAACTAAGAGAGTTAAGTTTATGAAGTATTACTAAAAGATTATGACAAAATCTGAACTCAAAAGCGATCTGGAAATAATGGACAGTATCTAACAAGATAAATTTTTAAAAGAACAACAATAATGTAACACTTAGGTCTAAAGAAAAAAAAAAGTACAATATCTAAGATGTGGAGAGCCATGGTTCAACGTCAGTATGTGTACAGAAAGAAAATTTATGATTACAAGTTGACATGACAATATTATAGTATAGCTACCAAAAGTGTTAACACAATCTTAAACTATGCTAGTAAGTATAGTATCCAGAATAGGTAAGAGCACCTTCACTAATCAGATCTCTAGCTGAAGGTTATTCTCGGTTCAAGGCACTATTATCTAAGGGTGATACAAACAATTTCAATAGAATTTGTACAGAAGAAAGAGAGACTAACATGAATATATTTCACATGGGGAAGACAAAGGCAATACACTACAAAAGTTTTTAAATATGTGAAGGGTAATCTTGCCAAAGGCAATCTCTACCTCTTGATGTGAGAATGAGAACCTATCTGATCTTCCTGCATTAGGTAAGTGTGGGTTAGATGACTGCTTAGATCCCTTTCATTTCTAAAAACAGTATAGCACAGAACTAGTATAAGCTCTAGGTCTAGACTGACTACACAGGATCAAATTTTAGTCTCACCACTTTTAAGCATGTGAAACTGGACAAGTACTTAATATTTCTTGGTTTTACTTTCCTAATTTGTAAAATAGGGACAATATTGGTTTTATGTGAGGAGCTTAGAAAAGTCCTGAGACAAAGTAAAGAGTTAAAATAGCTACCTATTTTTATTTCTGCATCCAACAAATACTTAGCAAGTACCTTCTATGTGTGGACACTAATTTTGTACCAAAGTTTTAAGAGAGTTTATAACTGAGTTTTTATTCTAGTGACAGTGACATAAACAAATACATGACATGAAAGGTCACAAGTAGATACACAGAAAGCTGAATAAAGAGAATAAAAAGTGATGCTTGCTCTTTTAGAAATTGTGGTGAAGAAAGGATATTCTGATAAAACAACATTTGAAAAATACATGAATATTATGAGAAGGTTAGCTAAGATAGTATCTCAGTGAAGAGTATTTTGAGATAACAAGTAGGCCAACCAGGCTGGAGGAGTTAAGGAGGTGAGAAAAGTGAAAGGCCAGATCTTATAGGAGCTTGCCTTCCAGTACTGTTAAGGACATTAAATGCCTTTAAACTCTCATAGATATGGATACAGATATCTAAATAGGCTAATCTGTTTTATTACATGACAATATTCAATCTACCAAATTAAATGGCAAAGAAGCACTAAAAATAATTCTACAAGTACCTATCATTCAGTCTGAAATAAAAAATAGCTGGTAAAAGTAAAATTCTTTTCTAGAATTGAAGAAAAAGAATATCTTGTCATAATTCTTCTTTCATACTGAAAAGAACACAAGAAAGTATAATGAAGATGAGAAACTGGTCCCCTAAGAACAAAAGGATAGAAAAGAGATCACGTATTTACAGGTCAATGAGTTTGATAAACAGCGGTGATTGCTTGTAAAGAACCCAAACTGTCATTGCAATGTTTATGCATTTAAAAATATATAAAGCATTCAGTTTGTATATTTAAAACCCACATTATAAAGTATCTAAAAGTTGACTTTTATACAAGAATTGTAGAACACTCTTTTGAAAAAGAACAATAAGAGGATAATGGACATGATGAATACCAAGTAATATTTTACTCAACGCTTATTGTGGGTCAAGAACTACACTCAGTACCTGTTTGACACGTATTATCTCATATAATTATCTCAAAGTAAAAGCTTAGTGAGTTTAAACTTTGTCCAAAGTCAAAGCTCTTAAATGAGAGGACTGAAATTCAGGGTAATTTCAGTCTTTAATTGAGTTCTTGTGGTGCCTTGGTAGCTCAGTCAGTTGAGAATACAACTCTTGGTTTCGGCTTGTCTTGATCTCAGGGTCATGAGATTGAGCCCCGCATTGGGCTCCGCACAGTGCAGAATCGGCTTGAGATTCTCTCCCTCTACCCACTCATGCACAGTCTCTCTAAAATAATTTTTTTAAAAAAAAGCTTGAGTTCTTAAACTTTTATTCATTCAGCAAAATATTTCTCACCTTGCAGCAATCAACTAATCCTACATATTTGCTCAATTTTCAGTAAATCAGATTACCACATTTAAATCTCTAAGTGCTACATTTAAAATGCAAGCTACTTAGTGCTATAACCATATTCTTCAGAAATTAAAAATGCAAGGCACAAGTAACCACCAAAAAAATTTCGCAAAGGGCACATTTTTTAATAACTTTTTTTAAGATTTTATTTTTAAATAATCTCTATACCCAACGTAGGGTTCAAGCTTACAACTCTGAGATCAAGAGTCTCACACTCCACCAACTGAGCTAGCTAGGCATCCCTAAAAAGGTACATCTTAAAATATGCCCTCATCTATTCTGTTCTTAAAGTTGAAAAGTTTTAGTGGCTCAAATTCAAATTCTCTCAAAAACTTGATAGCTATTGTATACAGACTCATTCAATATAAATCACCTTAACACTGGGATATTTCTAAAAGGATTTAAAAAAAAAAGTCATTTAAAATGCCGTTGCTTCAGCTCTTTTATACCTTTAATAAAATGCTAAGCATTCTGTTTTTTATTTTTTTTAAGATTTTATTTATTTGACAGCGAGAGAGGGAACACAAGCAAGGGGAGTTGGAGAGGAAGGAGCAGGGAGCCCAATGTGGGGCTCAATCCCAGGACCCTGGGATCATGACCCGAGCCGAAGGCAGACGCTTAACGACTGAGCCACCCAGGCGCCCCAAAATGCTAAGCATTCTAAAGGCATTTTTTTATCCAGCTTAAAGCACATAAGATAATTTAAAAGATTACTTAATAATAAAAAACAAGGAGCTTAGGGGTGCATGGCTGGCTCAGTTGACAGAGCATGTGACTCCTGATCCCGAGGTCATGAGTTTAAGCCCCACACTGGGCGTGTAGAGATTACTTAGGGGGAAAAAAAAAAAACAAAACCCAATGAGCCTAATAATGTCTGCAGTATAATCTGTGGAAAGTAATACATTCAACTACAAATTCAAATAAATGACTTTGGCTGGAATTTTGAACAGTTATTCAAAGAAAAGCATCATGGTAAACAGAATGAAAACATGACCAAAGGTCAAGAAATCTGAGTTTTAGTCTCCTTTAGCAAGTCATTTCACCTCTCTAGGCTCTCAGTTTTTTCATCTGTAAAAGAGAGTACTAAATGAAAATGCTATTGAAAGGCCATGCTAACTCTATAATTACATATGAGAACTTTCAGGTTGGATTAAAGTAATTAACATTCTAGGCTTACTGTTCATATTCTTGAAATGTTTTTCAGGAATTAATGTTTCAACGCTAAAACTGATATAGACTGTATTACCTTAAGTTCAGCAACTTGTGATGAAATATGCCACATAAGGCTCTCACTTAGGAACTTCATACCATATGGGCCTAGGAGTTCTGATAATGACCTCATTTCTGAAAGGAAATGTAATTAATTTTATACTTTGACAGAGCAAACACTTTAAGAAAATGAATATTAACATACTGGAATGTTCCATTATAGAAGCAAATTATTAATGCAAATATCCTGAGAAGTCTCCAGAATAAAAAAGGTAACACAAATGCAAAGGTAAGTCTAAGATATAATGTATGATTATGCATTGAATGAATGTAATTGAATGAAAATAGTCATAACAATCAAAAGTCAAAGGAATCAAGGTTTCTTCACTCTATAAAACATGTCGTAGTTTTATTCACCTGATATGTCAGAATATTCCTCTGCATTGAATGTTAATTCATTTTCTGTAGGTAAGTTCACAAATGCTTTCATTGCAGGAAAATAAGCTATATGACCATTGCTGACTTGTCTTAACAAAGTTTCCAAATACCTAAGGAGAAAAAGTAAATTTATAAAAAGGAGAAATTAAGTCAAAATTTACTATGGTATACATTCCTGCGTTAAGTTGACTGATAACAAAAATGAGCACTTACTGATAAAAAAATAACTTCCTTAAGCAGTTCATTACAAAGTAACTTTTTATCACTCCAAATTTCTAAATGTGCTTACCAATTTGTATATAGACTTGTAATGGTGGGTTCTCCATGACTGTCTAAATGTTGTGTTTGTTGAAGAAGAACATTATTAAATACTCTTGTAATATCAATTTGCACATAGTTTTCTATTGACTGCAGTACAGTCATGTATGCTCTTACACTTGTTAGAAGCTCTGATGGTTTTGCAATTTCCTGTGTGGCTTGATTATACATAGTCATTCCAACAATTGACCTGGGGAGGGGGGATAAAAGAACTGACTTTTGCATACGTAAATAGGCCATTCAACCTACTGATACCTAATATTAAATAAGCAATAACATTAGTTTTAAATACAATTTGTTACAAAGCCATGAAATTACTGTCATTATCTTCCAAAGAAACCTTAAAAAAAGAATGAACACCTAAAAGCTACAATAAAGTAGAAATATGATTAAATATGATTAAAAAATTCTAATTCAATATTAAAAATGATTTAACAATAAAGATGGTTTTAAAAATTCCTTTAGGGGCGCCTGGGTGGCTCAGTCATTAAGCGTCTGCCTTCGGCTCAGGTCATGGTCCCAAGGTCCTGGGATTGAGCCCCGCATCGGGCTCCCTGCTCAGTGGGAAGCCTGCTTCTCCCTCTCCCACTCCCCCTGCTTGTGTTCCGTCTCTCACTGTGTCTCTCTCTGTCAAATAAATAAAATCTTTAAAGTAAATAAATAAATAAAATTTAAAAAAAAATTCCTTTAACAGGATAAACCGTCTGTAGCAAGTACAATGGACTATCTAATCCATAGCTCAAATTCACCTGGCTATTACGTGCCGGTAAGTTTTTTTTTTTTTTTTGGCTTTATACTGATCATCCTCTTATTTAAAAACCCTATGATGTAGTTATTATCACCACCATTTCACAGATTAAAAAAACAAAAAACTAAGGCTCAGAACTCAAGTAAACTGATTAAGTTCACTCTGTCTGGAAGTAGTAGATCTAGGGTTTGAGCCCACATCTGCCTGACAGTGCTGCCACTCAACAAAATGCATGACAGTCAAAACAAGGCAACAAACAAAAACTTTATTGTTTTTTAATTATTTGCAGCACATAAAACACAGATCTGTTATGTTTATATACCAATAAACTATAAGCCTAGGAGGAAACACAAATTTTGAAAATACTTTCCTACCTGAAATTTTCCTACACTGGCCACCCCATTTTACCATCTTTAAAACCCCCTAAGCATTAGATTTGTAAAGATCTTAAACTTGTATTTGTAAGGATAAATCTTTAAAGACGATAAACCCCATCAATAGAAACAATCCCAGAAGACCCACTCAAGGCAATAACTGCTATCTTTGTATATAACCCCTAAAGTCCTAAGATTGTGCTCAAGTGATCAGCAAAAATCAACCAACTAATACAAGCTATTTGTTTTGGCATAAAAATCTTTCCCAGGTAAAGAAGTTTACAGCCTTGCCTTGATCCTGATAACTAAGTAGATGTTTTCTCAAAAGAACATCTGTTTCTCTATGGATTAATAGACCAGACTATGTACAGAAGGAAAACAAGGGAGCTGTAAAGTGAACCCTATCTTCCGCCCACCACTCTAACAACCCCCACCGAGTTGAGAATAATAAATACCAGAGTGCATAATATCCCTCTGGTCTAAATACTACACTGGGTTTCACTGTCAGGATGCCTGCCTTACTAAAGGAAAGCAAAAGACAGTCTTTGTTTAACACCTGACTAGGCAACTGATGATTTAACACACAATTTAGTGCCCACTTATATATTCTCCTATTTTGTTCTCTAACTGTTGTAGTCTTCTCACAAACTGTAGCTCTGAACTTTATACTATTTCATTACTACTTACGGTAATTAACACAATGTCAAGCATATGGTACAAATACTACTTGTTAATGACTATAAAACTTTGAAAAATCCTTGGCTAAATTTTGTTTTATAAATTGCTCTAAGGCCTTCCAAGAAAAACTTCTCAAATCAATCTATATTTTCTTTAATAAATAAGTGTGTAACTTTAGAAAAAAGGTTGAAGCAACATTTATAAAATTGAAAGGTTTCTGATATCACATGTAATATGATTTCAAGAAACATATATAAGACTTATAACACTCTAATTAGGAATGTCTCAAGAGTCTAGAATTCTACTGGCTTAAGAGCATATATTTGAATTCAGAAAAGATAAGAATTCACTAGTTCTGATGTTTTCAAACATTTAACTGTAACCAACTAAAAGATCTGTATCTGGCATACACACATATGTATAAGTGAAGAGTTTCATGAAGCAGTATTTATACTCACTACATGCAGTGCACGGATTTTTTCTGTTCTTCCCTGTTTCTTTTCCTTCCCTGCCTCTTCTTTCTTTTTTTAAATGCTGACTACAACCTTCTACACTGATTTCATGACCCTATTTGGTTGCTACCTGTCAGGTGAAATACACTGATTTGCTCCAATCTTCCCATTTTGCTTATAAGGAACCTAAGGCTCACAGAGATTAACTGGCTTGTCCAGTGTTACGACAGTAGTTAATAACAAGTATGGGACAAGAATCTGGGTAATTTAAGTTAATTGCCAGTTCACTATTCTCTATGCTTCCCCATTCATTATTCTCAATACTGTATCAGTTCTACTAATACTTTTCCTCATAAAAGTAAACACTGTATGGATATGAAGAACATAACAAACTCATTAACTGAACCAACAAAAATAGTTTATATTCTTTCTTACTTAGTAAAGCGGATTTCCAGATGAGAAGTCAAATATTCTCGTGGGGTAAAGGTATGTTCCCAAACCACCATGTTTGGTACGTAATTTATAGAGAAACACAACTCAGAAAGTGCAGTGTGCAATTTATCAAGGCTGAAAAATATTAATAAACAGTAAATAAAATGTTCATCATAGCAATACAAAATTACTTTTATAAACATATCAGACCTTATTTGGGGATAATAATTGCAGAATTCGGTATTTTTCTTTCTTAAACTGACAAGTTCAAAATCTTTAAGGGTATTACTAACATGAGAGCAGTTTTCTAAAGACAGTAACACTCATTTGTTTCTCCATTCAGATGATAATGACTATACTGATTTAGTATACAAGTAAGAGCCTATTACATGCTCATAAAGACAATCATTTCCAAATCTTGCTGTACTTTCTGTATTGGAGGAAGAAAGTTGTCTACAAAAGAGCAAATAGCTTGCTCAACATAAAAAAAGCAAGTAAGTAGAAAATTTATTTTAAACAATGTTCATGCATTATTGCCCACCAATGCCTACCCTCCAAACACACAATCCTTAATAATATCTAGTCTGATATACCCACTTTAAAAATGATATATGTTCTAATATAACACATGCCAAAATAAAGTCTCAGGCTATCTGATTTTAAATAAATGGAAAACTATGGATTGCTTATATAGTGTACCCCTCCAAATTTTTAGACAGATTCTTGGCCTTCAGTATTCAGTATATAAAGACAAATATTACCTATTACATGAATTTTCTTCAAAAATCCAAAATCTGTATTTTGGAAATAAGCACTAACTATTCACATTTACAGAAGTAAAATAGTTATAATAAATGACTAAGAAATGAAGGATTTATAATTACTAGCATTCCCTCAGTACTAATGCCATACAAAAAAATGAAAAAGTTCTACCTATAACAAAAAGATATAATAAAAATGGATGACTTACTTGGTCACTACCAGCCTGTTTTTCCTCATACTCTCAACTCCTGGTTTTTCCCTTTCAGGTTCCCCTTTCTTACCAGTCTGTTTTTTTGACTTCTTATTCACTGCTTGACTAATGGTTTTGGCACAATGCTTCGGTAGCAACTAAATGTAAAAAGAAATGAAATCTTACATTACATCAATTATTTTGAAAAAACATTAACTATTTAAGCAAACCTTAGCTGAATCCAGACAATGCAGCAAATACCATCTAGCACTAAGAACAGAGGTATAAGTGAGATGCAGTTTACCTAGCTAGCTAGTTCGGGGAGCTCACACAGCTTGGTAGAAAAGAGAAATAGGTAAATCTTGTGTGAAGAAAACTTCATAGAGGAAGTTATTACCAAAGCAAAAGTTTAAAGGATAAGTAAAAACAGACTAGGCAAGCAAAGAATGAGAACATTTTACTGGAAGGAAAAGTTCAGAATTTAGTGAGAACTACTAGATGGTAAAGCATCAAGTGCAGCAGGGTGAAGTAGACAGTTTGAGCTATGAGGAAGGGATTCGAATGCCAAGCTACAGGATGGATTTTAAGCAGTAAGTAATCCTAAAGACAGTGGCAAATTTTTAAAAACCTAAAAATGGAGTTTTATAAGAAGAGGTAATGAGATTTACTAAGAGTTTAACAAAAAGGACAGAAAATTAAAAAAAAATGGCTAACAGTTCATTTTCTTGACTTCATACACAAACTTCCTGTCTGTAAGGAAACATGTGAATTATTACCTGGTCACTAAGAGTACACTGTTCTGTGCAAATATCAGTGATGAGATTTCGAGCTTGTTTGGCCATTTCATCCAAGAACATATTACATAAGGAAAGACTGCGATCTCCAATATGATGTCGCTGTCAAAGCAGAATAGTAACAACAATAATAAAAGTTATAAGAAAGTAGTTTGAACTAAAATACTTCTAAATAAACATGGAAAATAAAGTTAAAGTCTATTGTACACGGAAGAGTGGGGGTAGGGAATGTTCTAGATCACTTTTATCTCTTGGAACTAACTACCATACTGTATTTACACAGTTGACAAAGTATTTGGTGATTATGCAAGTAAAGTATGATTGTAGGGATCTTAGAGTACCTGTATTTCAATATGAAAAACTATTAACTTAATTTCAATTTTCGCAAGGTCCTACATCCGGATCTTAAATACTAAACTACCAATCAGAGGATGTGAAAGAACACATTTAGAGTAATGTTTTCTAATCTTAACTGATATGTATGTGTGTATGTATATATACACACACACACATATATACTATATATACATATATATATAAAGATCTTATAAACAGAAAAACAAATATTTTTTTTTTAAGATTTTATTTATTTGACAGAGAGAGAGACAGCGAGAAAGGGAACACAAACAGGGGGAGTGTGAGAGGGAGAAGCAGGCTTCCCGCTGAGCAGAGAGCCTGATGCAGGGCTCAATCCCAGGACCCTGGGATCATGACCTGAGTTGAAGGCAGACACTTAATGACTGAGCCACTCAGGCGCCCCAGAAAAGCTTAAATATTTAATTTAAATTGTCAGAAATCAGGTCAGTAAAACAAAGAAATTCACAAGGCATTTAACTCCCTAAAATCAAACTTTCCTGAACACAATGGGGGGGGGAACGACACATTATATTTAATTTTTAGGAGATTAGATATGTATATGTAGACATACACTCACTCAAATCCATCCATCTCTATAGAATTCTGTATCTTTTTAGTTTTGGTGGCTATCAATAATTTAATAGGTTTTTCTTGTCAATAGTAACTAGAATGTTGAGTATATAATGCTATAAAATTTTGCACTACACATTAATAATACTTTACAGAGATAAATTTTTGAAAGTTTACCTTACCAGATCTTCCATAATTATGTAACAAATATACAGTTTACATATGGTATTTCTATGCTGCTAAAATAAATGTAATATACAAGAATATAAAAATACTTAAACACCTAAAGTAACTGTTCCTAGATCTATCATGATACTTTAATGTATTTTATTCTAAATGCCCTTGAAAACTTTAAGAGGAAGCCAAACCAAAAGGAATCTCCAGGCCAGATACAATTAAATACTGGTTCACTTTACTTGAGGAAATATTTCAAATTATAAACATTTAGGGTTTTATTTAACCAAATTCTGATTCCTGAAAGATGAAACATGTCCCTTGCTATCACTTATTTCTGAAAACAAAACAAAAATTAGTACTTCTTCAAATGTACTAGACTTATTTAAAATACAAATCTGGTACCATTACTCCTCTACAATGGTTCAGAAATGCTGAGACTGGATGAAAAACAAAACTAAAGCCTCTCCATGATCTGCCTCAGCCTTGGGCTATATATAGTACTGAGAACAGATTTTAGGAGAACAATGCCAGAAGCAGAGAGACTACTTAGGAGACTACAATGATAATGCAGGAAAAAAGATGTGGCTTTGACAATGATGAGAAGTGGTAAGAGTTTGGATACATATGAAGCCAAAAGGCAGAAAAGACTTCAAAGGATGGTGGTGGGGTAACATGCAGAGAAGCAACAGTTCTATTCTGGATATGTTACATTTCAGATGGCTAAAAGCACCTGAACTGGAGCAGAATACCCAGAAAATCTAGATCTGAAAGGTCTGGAGTGGAGATAAAAATCTGGGAGACATCAGAAATATGCTAGGTGAAATAAGCCAGACACAAAAAGACAAACACTACATGGTTCCACCTATATAAACCACCTCGAATGTCTAAATTTTTAGAGACAGAAAATAGACTAGAGGATACCAAGAGTTTGGAGGGATGAGAAATTACTACTTAATGATTATAAAGTTTCCGCTTGGGATGACAGAAGTTTTGAAAATGGATAGTAGTGGTGGTTGCACAACACTGTGAAAGTAATTAATGCCACTGAACACTTAAAAATAATTTAAATGGCACATTTTTATGTCATATATATAACATACATATATTACGTATAGATAGATTTTAATCACAGGGGTTTGTTTTAAAGATTTTATTTATTTATTTGACAGAGAGAGACACAGAGAGAGAGGAAACACAAGCAGGGGGAGTGGGAGAGGGAGAAGCAGACTCCCCGCTGAGCAGGGAGCCCAATGTGGGGCTCAATCCCAGGACCCTGGGATCATGACCTGAGCTGAAGGCAGTCGCTTAATGAAATGAACCACCCAGGCGTCCTTTTAATCACATTTTTTTTAAAAAAAAGGAACGGGAGCAGAGTGCAAATTGTTGGAAGATTTAAATGCCTGGATGAGAAATTTTTACTTTTTCCATATGCAAGAGACAATCAATGAGGATTCTTCAAGAAGGAAAGAGACACACTGATGGCACTGTATTAGATGGTCTTAAAGGCAGAAATACTGAAGGTAGGAAAACTATTTAGGAGTACATATGAAGAGTATTACAAATTTGAGCTACAAGAGTGACAAAGGAAATGGAAAGTAGAAGACAGATTCACGAAATGAAACCAAACAAATAAAATTAAGAGGACTTCATGGGTAATTTAATGGGAAGGATGATTATGAGGAAAAAATTAATAGTATATCTTAGGTATAAAGCTTGAGGATAAAATTTATTGTATCTAAAAACTCTATAAAAGCATTAAATTTGGTGGTGCTGATATCCTCGCAGGTAATAATCCTAAAAGCAGTCCTTACTAAATTTCCTGCAGGCTAACCTCTGTCTCAGGGTCCCCTTACAATGAATGTACTGCTGGAATACAATCTGCAACAGATGTTACCTAATGCTTAAAGACATTAATAATGCTACTGCTATTAGTTTCTTTTCTCCAAGTTCTGTAGTTCTAAGTAAAGGGATTCAACACTAAGTTGAGAAATAGACCATTTAGGGCGCCTGGGTGGCTCAGTCAGTTAAGCGTCTGCCTTCGGCTCAGGTCATGATCCCAGGGTCCTGGGATCGAGCCCCACGTCAGGCTCCTTGCTCAGCGGGGAGCCTGCTTCTCCCTCTCCCACTCCCCCTGCTTGTGTTCCCTCTCTCTCTCTGTGTCTCTCTCTCTGTCAAATAAATAAATAAAATCTTAAAAAAAAAAAAAGAAATAGACCATTTAAGGGCACCTGGGTGGCTCAGATGGTTAAGCGTCTGCCTTTGGCTCAGGTCATGATCCCAGGGTCCTGGGATCGAGTCCCGCATCGGGCTCCCTTCTAGGCAGGGAGCCTGCTTCTCCCTCTGCCTCTGCCTCTCTCTCTCTCTCTCTGACTCTCATGAATAAATAAGTAAAACATTTAAAAAAAAATTAAAAAAAAAGAAATAGACCATTTAAATTTTAACATATAGTCTTACCATGCTTACAAAGTGGCATTTCTTCTTTAAAGATTAGAAGAAATACTGAGTACATTTTTGATACTTACTATTGATAAAACTACTGAGTAGTTCAATTATTTAATAAGTATGTGTGCCTGTATGTATCTTACAAATACTAATAATGTTAATTTTGTTTACTACATCATACTAACAAGTCAATGAAATTCCTCTTTGACATGTTTATGTTTACAGTCAGTAATCTGTACATTCAATTTTCAACTCTTTTCAATAATAGTTTAAGAGAAAAAGCATAAAAAATCAATTACTGTAACTTTACCATAAATATGAATACCTGACCCACCATTTAATAAATGTAATTCCAAGTGACTTTATAATATGTTCTTAAAAATATGTATGTGCATTTATCCATCCATGCAAATAAACATTATATCTATTTTAACCTATTCAAACATTGTTCTGATTCTGCATAGAGAGAAATTAGGTAAGAAGCTAGATTAGGTAATTGTGACTTTGTGAAATCTAGCCAACTACATGTTTGGTCCAGTGTATTCTGCATATAAATATAAATCACAGTACTACCCTGAAATTACCTCTTCTGGACACAGTTCATGTGTGCAACTCATAAAATGAGTGCAAAGTAGTGGAAATGCAATTGAGTATCTTGACTGAGAGGGTAACTCCAAACACTGCTGAAACATCTTCTCAAAAGCACGACTATAAAAACTATATAAGGAAACAAATTAAAAATTAGAATCACCCTTTTTATAGTTAAAAATTTTATGATACAATACTTAATTTGATTCCAGTGAATGAAAGTTATCAACCGAAGTGTATTTTTCCAAAGAGTATGTTTTATACACCAACAGTTACAGAGTAATAAAAATATTATTTGTGTAACAGTAACAAGTTTTAAAATAAAAAATTTACACAAAAAAATAAACCATATCTATGGCATATGAATATATGACATTCAAATCTCACACTACCTACTTTTATCAAAGGCAAGTCACTACCAATTGTAAGAACCACCACTATTTTATGTACCACTAAGAAAGAAAAACACTGTCAATTAAACAATGATGCACCATCAATTTTAAATTACTTCCCGATTTAGGAGATATTAAACATAAAAGAATATGAGTCAATAAAATATAGTACATCTTGGAATGGCAAGACAACCAGAAGTAGTAAACATGTCTTTATTTTGGATGTAACAGGCAAAATAAGAATGTGATGAGAAAAAAATGGATAAAAATTACTTACATATGACTGAAAATCACACATTTTAAACATTATTAAAAGTATTCATATTTCCAAGGAAAGGGAAGAGGACTTTTTAATCACAGTAGCCTTCTTTTACCAATAGGAACCTTTCTGTAGCTCAAATATATGCAAACATAAAATGTTCCATTTTCTTTCCAAGTCAGACAATAGTATAGGATTCCAAATAATCTTAAAATTCTTGCAAATTTGACATGTGATATATTGTTTTTCAGTGATATATTGTGTTTCAGGAGTTTCTATAAGAAACCTCTCATGCCTTCCCTGTTTGGTGATTTGGATTTCTTGTGCAATACTGCTAATTAAAGCTATCCTAACAAACTACCCAAATCTGTGGACTGGGGTATCTTCCAAAATAAAAACAATGAGAAGCTATTCATAATAATACTTTTCAATACACAGAAACTACTATCACTACCCACTGAGATTATCTCAGCACTGTAGAAATAAAGGGACATACTAGGTTACTCCGATCAGTTTCTATACCGTAAAAAAAGCCAAGAAGCAGATACAGAGTTGATACTGCAGAGCTTTGGAGCCAGAATATTTATGTATGAAACCTGGTCCCACTGTTTATTAGTCTGATCACAATCAAGTTCATTTATTCATTCAAACATTTATTAAGTACCTACTATGTTAGACACTAAAAGAACAAAAGCCTGACCTTCCTTCAAGGACGATATTATATGGGGAGTAAGAGAGGAAAGAAAATAACTAAAGAGGCTATGATAGGAGCAAAGGAAAACAGAACACAATGGAGGGAGTAGTCACCACATCATCATAATATTAATATCTAATTACTGCAAAGTGAAATTACTTGTTATATAATTTCCAACATTTGCTCTACTTGACCCTGATTCACAACTTTTTTTCCTTTATCTAATGATGTGAAAGACGGTCTTAAGGCAATCTGAAGAGACTGTTTTTTACCTCCTCAAAAAAAAGTATAAAAATAAATTCACAACAGTACGAGTTGCTCTTATAAAGAATTAAAAAAAAAAAAACAAAAAAGACATGATCCCTACTTGGTAGACTTACTTTTGTTAGCAAGTTGTCAACTATTCCATTTATTTATTTATTTTTAAAGATTTATTTTTAGGTAATCTCTACATCCAACGTGGGGCTCAAACCCACATGGAGATCAAGAGTCACATGCTCCACGGACGGAGCCAGCCAGGCACCCCTATTCCCTTTATTCATAAGAGTCTATTACTCAATGGTCTCAAGGATGACACTATCATAAAAACGATCAACAAAGAGATCTTTGGATACTAAAAATTTTAATTTCTGATTTAAAAAAAATTACCACATACCAAAATATGGAGAGATCTGATGTTTCCACCAACATTTCCACCAAGGAATCTACCATCTTTGTATGAAAAATTATTGTATTCATCATCTTTCCAAGTTCTCTGTGATCTGCAAGGCCAAGTGAAGCCTTAGAAACACTAGTGTATGCCTGCGAAAGTAAAAAACAAAGGTAGTTTAAGCAAAGACTGATGATTTTAGCCTTGACATTCTGCTGGGGGAAAAAAAATACCCATTATTGAAAATTTTTAAATATTTATTCTGACACTGTATCAGTGACATCACGTTCTTAAAGTTGTCAATAGTGACCCAAACTTGAAATTCCTATCAAAAAATTCTTTAAATAAATAAACTGAAATACTACTGCCAATAAAACAAAATCTAATATATGGGTCATTCATCTAGAACCCCAAAGGAACTGAAATTACAATATTAAAAGTATAAAACAGTGAACTGTCAAGTTAGCTCTACCAAAAGAAATTTTCCATCTAGTTTGAGGGAAAAAATACATGGGAAACACTCAGATGAACGTAAGTATTGTACATGTTCACTCACTGAGGTTTTATAGTAATTAAAACATACTGTACTAATGATGAATTCTAGAAAGAACTGAAGATAGTAAAAATTAGTGTAGCTTGACCAACAGGGTGATAGAACTTAACTAAAACCATCAGGATAGGTTTAAAGGGAAAGAAATTCTACTATAAGGGTACCAAATCAGAGAGCAGAAACCTGTCCATGGAGAGTAGGCATTCCAGAAAGGCACAGAACAAGAATAAATGGAGTGTCTACAGAATAAATACTGTTCACTATGGCTACAGTAAAGTGAAAAGCGAGGAAAGAAAATGGTGCAAGAAGAGATTCAACTAGATCATGCAGACCCCTATATACCACGTTAAAGAATTTAAATCTTTTGGCGAACCAAAGGTTCTGTGCAGTGGCCAATTATTGTTTTAGAAAGATTATTCTATGTGGAGGAGGGAACTGGGGAAAGGTAGACAGAAAGGGAATACGAGGCAGAATCTGTTAGGAGGCAGTGGTGGCAATAATCCAGACAGGATTATGATGGTCTCGTCTACAACGGTGGTAGTTCAAGAGTTTCATCTGGGAAATGATTAGATAGATGGGCAACAGAAAAATTATGAGTGATGGCCAGGATTCTGGTTTTGGGGGATACTCCTTCATGGATCCCATGTGTGCCTACACATCTTCAATATGCCAAGAATTCAAGGCCCAGAGCACTCATTACTCAGGCCATTTCTCAGGGTTGTATTTGCAGCTACCAAACTTGAGGAAATGAGGCAATATCTACCTCTGGATCAAAGAGCCAGAATTCTTACTGTTGATACGATGGAGGGTTCAACAAATTCAGTGCTCCTTAGCTGCAGTACAAACCTACCGCATACATAGCATTCATCTGGGTTCCTCTGGGCCTGCCACCATGGGTCATGGAAGCAAGAGAAAAAATGAAACATATATGTTCATGCTCATGCTGCCTCCTGTGCAATGAATAATTAAGTCCTTTGTCTCTGATGCAGGAGCCCCATATGTCTTCTGCCAGTTTTCACAAAACAGTAGAGACTAAAGAATTATTTCCTTGTAAATTGGATAAAAATGGAATCTCAGCCCCTACAATGGCAAGGGGCCACAACATGGATGGTTACCATTCACTAACACAGAAACACCACAGAGAAAACAGTTTTGTATTTTGTTGTTTTGAATTAATGAAGAATAATGACGGCAATATTCTGATGGCAAGGTATACTCCAGATATATTTTACAAACTAAGTCTAACTGAAGTTTAATTTATTTTTAATCAGCTTTAGAGTATAAAGAGGAACCACGTTTGTGGCCAGGAACTCAATAAAGACTTCCACTAACTGACCCCCATTTCAAAATTTCTGAATTAAAATATCACTGTGGAAATAATTTCAGATGAAATGGATGGTGACAAAATGAGATGATTTAATTTAGAAGACTCATCTGAAATATTTAACAACAATGAAAAGAAACCGGTTATAAAAAAAAAACAGGTTTAAATAAAAGTATAAGATAAGAACAACCCAAGTAAATCTGATGACAGAAAGGAAGAAGATAAATAAAAGTGACCAAAGATGATTAAGAGACTACCAGAATACATAAGTAAACAAGATGCCTTAGGAAGTAGGAAAAAAATGACAAATACATGGAGAAGGAATTCTTCTTTAAAGATTAGGAAAAAGAAGAATATGACCTATAAAAGACCAATGATCTTAGGATCAAATTGGATAGGACTCCAATGGAGGCATAAAGCAATTATAAAATTCTCCCAAAGGCTTATCCTTCTGGCCCTGCTCTCAAGAATTCTGATATCTAGAGAACTGTACACCTCTGTCGGGCCCCGTGTTTATACTGAACTCTTATCCCTCTATCTGACCACTGATAGGTCAGATCATTCATCTCTCTTGTGAAGATTTGTTCCTTCTTGTAGTAATATTTAACACTAAAAAGTCTCTTTACTTGCCCTTTGCCCACTGTTTGCCCTTTTCCTGTGTAAGCTATTTTCCTATTCAATTTCTACCCATCTTTCAATGTCTGGGCAAAATGATACTTTCTCTATAAAATCATTATTAGCAATTCCAACTTGAAAAAAGCTTTCTCCCTTCTAAGAAAACTATAATTTATAATCATATTTTATCAGTGGCATCTTTTAAGTTAATCTTTTAAATTTTCAACTGCTATTTAATTTTTCATTATCTTTAATGCCTGTCTCCACAGCCAGATTTATAACATCCTTAAAAGAGGATCTGTACTTCTCTATAGATTATATAATACTACTCAATATTTTATCTCCTGTATCCTATGGTCTAGTCTGTAGGTGTGGAACCTTCACTGTTGACCTGTTCTTTATCCCCTATGCTAATGTTCTGGATTCTGGCTACTGCCTCACACCTTGCACTTCTACCCTTTCCAGACAAGACTTCTCTGGCTTAGCTGTATGTCCCATGTTTTCTTCCTCAGTATGCTCTGCCCCACTGTCACTAAAAATTTAAGAGTTATTACAGTTGAAAGTGACTGTATGTCTCAGTCATGATTATGAGCAATGTTATGGGTTAAACTGTGTCCACAAAAAAATATGTTGAAGTCATAGTACCCAGTATCTCAGAATGTGACTTTATTTGGAAACAGGGTCTTTACAGAGGCAATCAAATTAAAAATGAGGTCATTAGAGTAGACCCTAACCCAATATGATGGAAATCCTTATAAAAAAGGAAAAATTTGGACACAGAGATATGCACAGAAGATTGTATGAAGAGAGACAGGGACAATGCCATTAGAGTGACTCATCTACAAGCCAAAACACATCAAAGATTGCCAGCAAATCACCAGAAGCTAGGAAAAAAAGCCTGGAACAGATTTCCCCTCATAGCCCTCAGAAGGAATCAACCCAGCTGACACCCTGATTTAGGACTTCTAGCCTCCAGAACTATAAAATAATAAGTTTCTGTTGTTTAAGCTATCAGCTTTAGTACTCTGCTATGGCAGCCCTAGCAAACTAATAAAAGCAAGAATAGAACACATGAAAGAATCAGATAGCAGGTGATATTCTTATAATTATCTCATAAAAATTTAGAAAAAACTTACAGAGGGATATATCAGTTCTACATTCTTAATGCTATACAAATGCTTTAATATTCTGCCATATGACTAAATACAGCTAAATTCTCAAGTGAATCCTTCAAATGAGTAAGTTACTAATCCTGAAAGTATTTAATAAGGGTAAATTTGAAATATATCTAAATCTCTAAAATTTTATGAACCCAAATGTTGATTTAGGCACTCTCACAAACTGACAGCAGGAGACAAATAGTTCAAGCTTTTTGACAATGAGTGACTTTCAAATTTTAAATGTGTATATCCTGTGGCAGAGCAATTTCACTTTTATTTTTATTTTTATATGCTCTACTTCTATGTTGTTTCACAACTTTTGTAAAAATAAATGTTAATTTCTAAATTTTATTTTTAATAGGAAGAAAACAACCCATTATATATACATATTTAGTATTTTGGGGTGGTGATGTTTTAAGTGTTCTTCCCTGATTTCCCATTAACCAACTCTGCAACCTCAGGCAAGTTACCTACTTGTGGCTTCATTTATAAAATCATCTCCAAAAGTACACAACCACAGAACAAAGAACAAGAGCGAGAAAAATGCCTATGCATTTTGAGTTTGGAAGGAAAGAACCTAAGAGCAAAATTACCTCAGGGAACTAAGCAGACTGCAAGAAAAGTATGCTCTTCCTAGGAGTCCTTCCTGAGACTGGGTTGATCTAAAAATCTCTTCCACCAACACATATTGGTTATATTTTCACTTTTTAACTAAACAAAAATTAACTTAAGTTGCAGAACCATGGGTGTATACAGTATAATTCCATTTACGGTTTGAACACCTAAAAGGATATAAACCACTTATTAAAAGTACTTCTGAGGTATGAAATTGGGAAAAGTACAAACTTTCATATTCTACTTTATCTCTGGGTATTCTGATATCTTATAATGAGAACATACTATTATTATTTTAAAATATACATATTTTTGGGCGCCTGGGTGGCTCAGTTGGTTAAGCAACTGCCTTTGGCATGGGTCATGTTCCTGGAGTCCCGGGATTGAGTCCCGCATGGGGCTCCCTGCTCAGCGGGGAGTCTGCTTCACCCTCTGACCCTCTCCCCTCTCATGCTCTTTCTCACACACACTCTCTCTCTAAAATAAATAAAATCTTTAAAAAAAAATACATATTTTTAAAATATTCCGTTACTGAAAAAACTAGGCCACAGTTTTCACATAATCACTAGAAGTACTTACATGGCAATTAAATTTCATCATGAAATTTAGTTATGCAAAGATTTTAAGCTTGAGTTTTAAAAGCCCTTAAAAACTACTTATGTGAGTTATATAGTAAATGAAAACTTTTAAAGTCTAACACCAATTATTTGTGCATTTCAGAAAACTGAAGCTTCTGGCACTACATCAGGGGACAGTAAACTACAGCCTGTGAGCTGGATGCCTGTTCTTGCTCTTTTCTAAAGAACACATCTAGATAGCTAACAAGCACATGAAAAGGTGCTCGACATCATTAATCATCAGGGAAATGCAAATCAAAACCACAACGAGATGTCACCTCACCTCTGTTAAAAAAACTATTAACAAAAACACAAGGCAAAAATGTGGAGAAAAGGGAACCTTCATGTACTCTTGGTGGGAATGTAAATGGATGCAGCCACTATAGAAAACAGTATGGAGACTCCTCAAAAAAATTAGAACTACCATATGGTCCAATAATTCCATTTCTAGATATTTATCTGAAGGAAATGAAAACATTCACTCAAAAAGTTATCTACAAACCCAAGTTCATATACAGCACTATTTACAGCAGCCAAGACACGGAAATGGCCTAAGTGGCAACTGATGGATAAACAGATGAAGAAATGGTGGTGTAAATACACACACACACACACACACACACACACACAGACACAGACACACACACACACGGGAATATTATTCAACAAAAGAATGGGGTAATCCTGCCACATGTGACAACACGGGTGGATCCTGAAAGCATTATGCTAAGTGAATTAAGTCAGACACAGAAAGTCAAAGACCAAATGAACTCACTTATATGTGGAATTTTTAAAAATAACAAAAACTTAAAACTAAATGTATAGTAGACAACAGACTGCTGGTTGCCAGAGGTGGGGAGCCAGAGTTGGGCAATATGGCTGAGGGTAACAAAAAGTATAGACTTCCAGTTATAAAATAAGTAAGTCCTGAGATGTCACGTACAGCATGATGATTATATCAGTAAAACTGTATTGCATAATTCAAAGTTGATAAGAAAGTAGATCTTAAAAGTTCTCATAAGAAAATAAATTCCTAACTATGTGTGGTGATGGATGTTAACTAGACTTATGATCATGTTGCAATATGTATGAATGATCATTGTGTTGTAAACCTGAAACTAATAAAATGTTGTATGTTGATTATATCTTAAAAAAAAACTATTTCTTTTATGAGGTAAAAACTATAATTAGTTATACAAAACTAGTCTTTCAACAGGTATACACCAATGAATTTTTTTTCTTATTAGTGTTTTCATGTTAGCTAAAATATTCAATACCCAAACAGAATGACAATGAAAATTAAGTTATTCTTACCTGTAATCTAAACCAATCTAATCTCATTCCTCTGAAATCAAATACTTCCCCATCTTCAACTACAATAACAGAAAAAATATTACAAAGCAAATTAATGTTTCACAAATATGTAATCACAGTTTTAAAATTTAACATCTAAGACAATTCCACTTATGGCCATGTACACAAAAGAATTAAAAGCAGTCTTAAAAGAGGTATTTGTACACCATGTTCACAGCGGCATTAATCACAACAGCCAAAAGGCAGAAGCAACCCAAATCTCTATCAACAGAGGAATAGATGAATGAAATGTGGTACATTATTCAGCCTTTAAAAGGAAGGAAACTCTGACACATGCTATAGTGTGGCTGAACCTTGAGGACATTATGCTAGTGAAATAAGTCAGTGACAGAAAGACAAATACTGCATGATCCCACTTATGAGGTACCTGGAGTAGTCAAACTCACAGAACCAGAAAGTAGAATGGTAGATGTCAGGGGCGAGGGGTTATCAGGAGTTGCTCTTTAATAGCTATGGAGTTTCAATTTTCAAGATGGCAAAGTTCTGGAGATTGGTTGCACAGCTATGTGAATATACTAAACACTATTAAACTGTACACTTAAAAAAACAAATATAACTGAACAGTTAATACAGTGAAGTCATTCTCAAATCCTTTAAAGATGTTGATATAAGGAGGGAGTTATGCTAAGAGATGTGTAAAGTACAGACTTTCTCTCCTAAACTTTCTCAGTGTGCTTACATGCCAATTTTGAAGAAGCTAGAATAGAACTTGAGAAATCCTGTAAACAGCAGCTTTGGACAGTATGAAGCTCCTCAAAGTAACTCTTTATAAACCAAGTATCACTAGGCAACTTTACAAAAGTTTCACTACTTAAGTGTGATAAAGATTGATTAAACTAAAATGTATTTATTACTCAGAAATTTTCAAGGCTTTGGATATCTTTTACTTAAAGATTACAACACTAAGACATCATACTAATCTGTTAGACTGAAGTATTCAAATAATGAAGAGGCAGTCAAGTATACAACATTAACATTGGGACTGTCAGACCTGTACTTAAAAAAATCCCTACACTAGCACTTAATACCTGTTAGAGCTTGGGCAAATAACTGAGAGGTTAACTCTCAAACCTTGAGTTTCCAAATCTACCAAATAAAAGTATAAACAGCTTTCTAAAATTCATGTGAATTAAATAGGATAATATGGAACTGCCTGGCACTTTTTAAAACATAATTTTATCAGTGGTACCAACTACTGTCATAGGTGATGCTTGGACCACATATATATATACTTATGTTTTGTTTTGTTTTGTTTTTAATTACAAAATGCCTTTCTTCCCCCTGCTGAATAGTAAGAAATTTCAAGCTATAATTCTCATTATTTTTATAAATATCATCACACACCCATTTTGGCAACTTTTGCTTCAGAGAGAACAAAGCTAAGACAAAAGAGAACAGAGTAAATGTGTCTAAAATAAATGAGTCTAAAAAAATTAACTGTTAAATCCCCTCCTTAATAATCAAATTTGAAAATCTAATTAGGAGAAAATATGTTTTTATTTGGAAGACTTACCTTGTTTTACACTCAGGGAAGTCATAGTGTTAACAAAAGAGGACATGATGATCGATTCATCTTCAGGGCACACAGAAAGATTCTGAAAAAAAGAAACAAAAAATAATGTTAAAAACATCTAACTGGGGAAACAATTCATAGGTCCATCAAGTGGTGGATGAATAAACAAGTTGGTATATCCATACTGTGGAATATTTTTCAGCCTTAAACAGGAATGAAATGATACACACATTAACATAGATGAATCTCAAAAACACTATGCTAATTGAAAGAAATCATAAACAATAGATTATACAGTATATGATTCCATTTATATGAGAAAAAATGTTTTTAAAGGCAAAAGTGACAAAAAGCAGACGAATGGTTGCCCAGGGTTTAGAGAGATTATCAATTATAAAGGTACACAAGAAAACTTTTAAGTGGGGCGCCTGGGTGGCTCAGTCGTTAAGCGTCTGCCTTCAGCTCAGGTCATGGTCCCAGGGTCCTGGGATCGAGCCCTGTATCGGGCTCCCTGCTCAGCAGGAAGTCTGTTTCTCCCTCTCCCACTCCCCCTGCTTGTGTTCCCTCTCTCGCTGTGTCTCTAGCTGTCAAATAAAATAAATAAAATCTTTAAAAAAAAAAAAAAGAAAGAAAAGAAAACTTTTAAGTATCAGAAACTTTCTATGTCTTGACTATAGTGGTAGTGACATGGATGTACAGTTGTCAAAATTCAAACAGTACACTGAAAACAGGTGACTTTTATTTTGTGTAAATTATATTTCAACAAAATTAGGACCAAAATATTCCTAAGTCAGCTAAAAAACTGAATACCTTAAAAACTACATCTGAAGTTGTTGCTAAATAAGATATTTTTTTAAAAAAGTGGATGCTTAGCTCACAAATAGCATAATTTTTAAAACCTACACAGCAATGTGAACATAATTTCATTACACTGTACACTTAAAAATGGTTAGCATAGAGAATTATATGTTATGTATATTTCACCTCAATAAAAAAATTTAACACCTATTACAATGAACTATATTAAAAGGTTAATCTTAGTTCTAAATTTAAATCCTAGTAAATGGTTAAAAACACCAGGCATGTACTTTACAACAGAAGAGGGTATAAACAGCTCGGGCACTGGAGTTAAAGCCTGCACTCAAATACTGGCTGTATTACTCATGAACTCTAGGATACTGAGCAAGTTATGTAAATTCTTTTTTCTTCAACATATGGTAACTATACCCAACCTCATAGAATTGTGCATAGACGTAGTAAAATGTACTATCAATAAATCTGAAAATTAATATTAGTATTACTGCTACTAATATTGTAATTCCAGAAAAACAAATAAAACTTTAATTTTCCTAGTATTGTTAAAATACAACTGATGTAAAAGACACTACAAGAGATGGAATGACTTAAAAATTTTAATATAATGTAACATAAATCTACAACATTTATTAATTAATATCTAACCAGCCACAGCAAGTTTCAAAATGACATGAAACCAGGAGTCTGGTTTATTTTTTAAATTGTGACAGCACAAAAGCCTCTGGTTTATCTGGTAAGTAGTAACTATTTAAATAAAAGTACAGCAAAGTAATAACATTTTAGGGATAAAATCAGCTCTTCTATTCCCATTTTTAAAGGGCATTCTAGACAGAAAGCATCTGAGCTCCATCTAGTGGATAAAGGAAAAAATACACCAGTTCGGGATAGTAACCTATGAGGTGTACATATAATTCAAGGTAAACAATTACATGAACAATTTTTTATTTTCTTATTCGCATTTTTTAGGTAGGTTTGAAAAAAACCAGGATATCAAAGTATGGTTATTCCTCTGGAAAACCAGTAGTTTTAAAATATAGAGAATGCATGCTGTTCTTTGTATGTTAGTTTACTAGTAGTCTTTAGATATCTTGATTTTATAAAATGAAGCAAAAAAAAAACATTTTCCTTACAGTTAGCTTATTTGGAATAAAGATAAATTTATATTAAGATGAAAAAGACTGAGTAAAGAAATTATAGAAACCAAAAAAAAGTAAGACTAAAAATCAGCAGAGGAAAATCCAAATTGAAAACAAAATCAGGACATTTAATCAAATTAGGACATCTAGATGAATTTTTTTAAAAAAATCTGGTCACCTTCTAACATACTTTGCCAAAAGATTTATCTTCTAATTTTCCTCCTCTAAAACTTGGTTAAATCTGATTTATGGCTATCCTCCTCTTTTGCAAGGCCCTCTATAATTTGGTCTGTATATCTCCACCACCAAAATAAAGAATTATTCCCTGCATTCACTCTGAACTGTGTACATAATTAAGCATAACAACTATTACACTCAACTACAACTAAGTGTTTTCTCCCCTCTAGATGATGATCCCCTTGACAAGATATGACAATGACTTACTTATACTAGTATCTCCACCACTTGGCACTAGATTATACTGAGCAAACAAATCAGTTACTAGAAAGGAGGGAAGGAAGGAACAACAGAGAGAATAGCATGATACAGTTTTTACCTGCACAAGTTCATTGAGAACAACAGCATCAAAGCCAGAAAGGTACTGCACATAATACCTCTGCATTACAGGTCCGTATTTCCTTACATGTGCTCTAAGCTCTTCCATGTAAAATATTAATTCAGCAATGTGCCTTTTTAAAAAATTCAAGAAAAGTATTTCAAAAAATAAATTCATCATTATCAAGGAAAATATAAAATGCCTTTGGTATTACTACAAGAAGTTTTTTTCCTTAGAAAAAGCACTGCTAAATATCATTTTATGTCAATTACTTTCTAAAGATATTTCCATGATAGAAAACAAAAATAAAAGAACAGCAAAACAGCTATGACTAAAAAAGCTGATAAAGGAAAACCCAAAATGAAAATAAAATTAGGGTATCTCATAAATTACATCATTACAAAAAAAATCACAAACGAAAGAAGATTAAAGGATTAGGAATAAGCCTTCTCTGTAGTCTTAATAAAATAAGTCTTAATAAAATAAGACTAAGATTTCTCTGCTTCATTTATCTAACTCCTATTCAAAAACTGTGGACTAAAATGATAGAAAGACATTTCAAATCACACACTTGGTTGCAACTCTACTTCATAAGGATTCTTATTTAAATTTTTGTGTAGTAAATCATCTTAAAAAATGAATTCCAAAGGAAATACCACTGGTTATAGCAAGAAAACAAGGAAGAATTTATGACCACCTAGAGTATTAGAAAGAAACACTAAAAGCCCTAATATTAAGCTAAAGTAGACTCTGCATTCTAATTCGTATCATCTAATGATATATTACAAATATTCCTTTATTATGAAATATGCAAAGCCCTTAAAAAGGTCTTTCAAAATAATTTACTCCAAGTTCCCAAGTTCCACATCTCATACATCAAAATAATAAAAAATAACTTTCTAAATGTTGCTAACTTACTTGTCTATAAAGTCATCTGCACTCTTCTTTGGCATGTTATCTGCATGACGAAGTAGCCAGATAATTTCATCACGGGCAAACGATAGTGCCATAAAAACAAAAAGTGCCTAATTAAAAAAAATAAACAACATTGCTTATTCTCATGCCAAGATTATAAGTAAAACCTATTCATAATCTTTCTCTAAGTGAAAGGTCACCGGCAAGAACTGACAGAATCAAGTTCAAAAGACAAAAATGAAAACACAAAAGAAAACTTGGAGATAGTATCAAAAAAGGTACACGTGTAAGTAAGAAGTGAGAAAAATGGAGGAAGGTGTGATGTATGAGTGTCAAGTAAGTAAACTCATTCTCAGTTAAATATGTTTTAGTAAAATTTCAAACTTTAGTACAATTTCCCATTCCCAATACTAAAACAAAATTTTAGTAAAATTTCAAACTTTAGTACAATTTCCCATAGAAAGTATTTTTTTAATTTTAATATGGCACACCTATCGTTAAGAAATTAAATCAGAAATTAAATCAAATTTTAGTAAAATTTCACACAGAAGTTTTCATTTTAATATGGCACAGCTGTAGTTAAAGCAAGAATTAAATCAATTACCTTCGGACCTAGCAAGCCCGGTTGATCAGAGAGGACAGTAGCCAATTCTTTCAGTGCAGACCTTAAAAATTTGCGTCTTTCTCTGTGCATTGAACCACTACAGGGAAAGACATCATTATAATTTATGTTTCCACTAAAATTGTTATTGGCAATTAAATAACATCATTTCAGGTCAATTTCCAAAGTTTTTTTAGAAAGAAGTCCCTACAAATATCTTCTATGGTATGTCACGTCATTAAACGACTTTCCAATCTTACCTTTATCCTTGTCTTTATGCTGTTTTTATAACCATGTTTATTCTGTTACTCTCCACCTATCAAAATGCTACCCAAACTTCAAGACCAATCCTTCAAAAAGCAGTTCCCAATATCCAGATGTCCATTTCTAAATAATTTCTGCAACTTTAATACCATTTAGTTTAGCACTTTATAAACTAGACTGCGAAATCCTTGAAAGCAAGCAATGTTCTACTATGTATATACATTTCTGTCACCCCCACAAAAAAATCAATGAACACGTTAATAAATATCTGATAATCCATATCCAGTTTATTAAGTACATTCCTATTAAATATGTAAGACTGACTAAACAAGAGCTATATACAAGAAAGACATTAGGATGAGATCACTTGGCACTCTTGTTCAAAAACAAAGATGAGGAAAGGAAAAGATAATTATAAATATTCATTACTAGGTATTTTTTAAATGAAATGCAAATTTTTAAGAAGAATTACTCTCACATATTAACATGGAAAAAAAAAATCACAGAATGTTTTAAGTATTCCAACTTCTCACACTATGCAAAATATACAGTCCCAATTTTAGGTTTTAAGATTTTGATAGGTACAAAAAATGGCACCACCACCACCACCACCTCCCCTCACACACAATATATATATATAGGCCAAAAAAACAATTGTAAGGGATATAGAATACCAGAAATTTGGTCGGGACACAGATTAGTTTTAGAAGACTCTGATTAAAATCCAACCTCTGCCTAGTGACCTTAGGTTTCACCTCTCCTAGTTTTAGCCTCTTATCTATAAAACAGGGATGATGATACCTGCCTCAAAAGATACATCTTTCATAATGGCTGATACACAGTACTTTTACAATATTAGGTTAATTCCAATGATAAGCTCTTTTTTATCTGACAATAATAAAGTCATCCTGTGCAATTTCTAAGAAGAAAGGGGCCAAAGGGGACTATTTTACTACACAGAGTTGCTACAGGTGCCTATGGTGTTGTAAATATAGAGAGAAAATGTCTATAAAGTACTAAGCCTGGATTACGGGAATGAGGAATTCCTATGAAAAATTACTACTGCTCACCACTTATGATTACTTTATATAACAAATAAAGGGGGGAAAATGCCTTACCTTTAAAAGTTTCATAAAAAATAGCTATGACACCATATATATGCTTACAACAGGGTCTATCCAATGAAGAAGTGATAATCATTTGTATTTCTGTATGTCAAGAAAGGACTTCTAACACATTCCAAAGTATGTTATTTATACTAGAAAATAACTTTTAATAATATAAGCATTTCATTAGGGCGAAAAAATATGCATGAGGAAATGATACAGCACTGACAGCAATGAATAAAGATGGTTTAAAAAAGTCCCAACACCCATTCCATAGCCTAAACCTAAATTCTAAAACTTGCCGTTTTATATTTTCATCAATGGCAATGGTGCATTATCTTCTCTCTTGCTTATAGAAATACAGATGGATCAAATAATATTACTTCTACCTAAGCTCAGTAGAGAAAATATTCTACACAAGTATACCACCTGTAACAATTAAGCTGAAATATCAAATTATTTATAATTCATGATAAAATTGAAAAGTTGTTCAAAGATCTTAAATATACTAACTTTTAAGTTATTCTATATACTTACTAATATATAATATTTACTACAATTCAGGAAAGGCATACTTTGAAAAGTAAATACTATTTAGGAGAGTGTGAAGATATGTCAAATTTTCATGAAATAGTACAAAAATCATCACAACTTGGAAAGTATTGGCACAAAAGCATAGTAATGGTAAAAGACTTGAATGATACCTAAAATAAAAGACCTTTGTATGGTACTTCCTTAGAGCACTTTTATCAACACTTCAAAAATATTTAAGATCTGTCTACACTAACTTGAAGCTTAGCAGATACTGAGGATATTTGCTTATTTTTCATTGATTTAAAGTCTCTCACTTCTATCACATCTGGCACACGTTAACCTGCAATCACTTCAACAAAATTATTCTTTAAGAAATTCTTTTTGATTTTAAGTTCCACATAAAAGACAGAACTACTTACGCATGTGACACAGCTGCCTCTTTGCATTCTCTTATGTCATTAATACGCTTATTATAGCTACGTGGAAAAAAAAATTTAGAACCATGTTAATCTTAATTTCATCGGTAACAGTCTAAACAAATTAGCCAAACACTAAAAGTCAATTAAAAATTACTATTAGCGGCAAGAAAAACTGGCCCTCAAACTAAAAATGCATGTAAGAAATCCACGCACCTCCTTTCCTGGTACCTTACAGTACCCAGTAAAGTCTTCTTAGAAAAATATATCTCATATTATATTAAATCTCACAAAAAAATTAACGCTCACTATGTAGATCTTGATCAAATACACTTCATTAAGCCCCCATGGAGTCATTAAAATTATACTTCCAATGTAATTAATAGTGGTTTCCCAAAATCTAAAGTAATAACAAAGCTATTACTTCTGATTTTTAAGCTATCTCATAAAAAAAAAATTCTGAAAGAACATACACTATTGAGCAACACTAGTGAATGTTTGCAGATAGGGGTTTTGTGGTAGTAAAAACTGGGGCAGGAAAGCATATTGACTACTTTAAAAGAAACAGGACACCAACATCAAAAGTTTAAAGGTAACATTTGAAAAATAAATGCTTATAATAAATACATTATTTTCATAAATACTACATACAAAAACTCAAAATTTCTAAAATGTTAAAACTATCTTCCTGACAATCTGACTAAAACCAGTTATACTAAGAACTCCAACTTCTATATTAAATACTCTAAGATTTATGTGTTCTTTGAGCAAATGTCCAAAATACATTAATTCTGTAATCACTGTCCTTTATAATTAATAAGCTTTCATACTTAACGATCTGATGTGTAACTACTGGAAGTCATATTTTAAATTGATCACTCATAATTTAATAAAAATTAAGACTTCTCAACTTCAAATATGAAGATTCTTAAATGGTAAATTTATCGTTAGAAAAGCATAACCAAAAAAAAGAAAAGTGTTAACATTAAGACAATCGGTCTCATGGTGTCATTAAGCTTATGTGTACCATGCATAAATTCGCTCAATATATAGACTACCTGGTTCTAAATGCTTACATATATTTAAATATGATTCCACAGAGAAGCTATCAATATGCTAAAACAAAATACAAGTTTCATGATTCTCAATCTGCATCAACTAGAAAATGAAAATCAATTAGAAAGTATCCCATATGACATAGGATATTTCCAGGTACTCCACCATCTAAAATAAAAGCCAAATAAGAGCTGGAAAGTACATAGGGCACCAGACCTCATTTTATGACTGAGAAACTACATATGAGAATGTCAGAAACACCCACGGTGACAGAAATTAGAACAGTGGTCACCTGATCAAGGGCCTGGGAAGTGGGAGATCAGAGGTGGCAGTACTGACCAAAAGGGGCACAAATCAATTTTCTGGGAATAATGGAAATGTTCTGTATCTTGACTAGGTGATCACCTAGAGTATTCATATACAAAGTTGTAGACACCTAAACTTTATGCATTTTTCTGTCTGTAAATTTTACTTCAAAAATCACTAGGGAAAAGAGGGCAGATTCCTTTAGCCTCTTCAAGGTACAGATATAGGAAATACAAGTTAGGGATGATGTCCAGGAACTTGTAATTCTTACACATACTAAAATTTGAGGCTTAAGTTGGTAGGTTAAACAGATCTTTATCTTTTAATAACTAACAGATGCTTCATCTCAATTTCATCAAGACATTTCTAAATTGGATATGAAATAAATGTAGGTAAACTTCATTTCTATCTGAAGCTAAGAAGCCAAACATAATTATTCAACATTTTCAGGTACAGGGGAGCCCCAGAATATTTTAGATGCTCCTAATTTCAAAAGATTTCAAAATTGCTACCAAGTCTGAGTTCAACCTGTTTTATATACTGTCTATAGAACCTCATGTGGAAAGAAATGCAGGCATTAAAAATTTCAAGGAAACAAATTTGTATGAACCGCTTGCTTTACAGGGAATGAATATACATGAGTCACTTGGAACACCTTATTATAAGGAAACATGATTTCTTATGTGCAGCGGTCTGACTTCTGTAATTGTTATAACTAATTTAAAGAGCTTTTGATTGATTCACATACTTTTAAATAGCACTTACAAAAATGTCAAAACTCTAAAATGTATATGGTACTTTTAGCAATACTTATGTCTAAATCCATATGATGATTTACAAAAGAGGACACATCTTTATCATAGAATACAATTTTTGAAAGGGCAGAAACACTAGATACTTTACTCTATGAAGTTACCTATAAAAAATATGAATACTACCATATCAGGATGACTGTTAAAAACAACTTACTATGGCCAGTAAGATAATACAGGTGATATCTTCTTGCATGACATGACCCTTCTCTATCAACAAACTTCAATAAAGATAATCCACTCACTACCCTTCTCCAAAAAAAGACAAGATAAATGAAAATGTCATACCCTCGTATGTTTACAAATAAGTCTTCTGCAGCTTTGTGAATGTGGAAAACTTCATCCCGGAAGAGAGAGAGGCAAGAGCTACTTTGAAGAGCTAGCTTCCAAAGGTTCAATGCTGTTGCATCAGTATTTAGAATCCCATGGCACAAAATGAAGCCAACTTTAAAAAAACATAAATAAATACAAATATAAAAGTATTCCAAAATTAAATTCTTTCAGTTACAAAGTAGCTTACAAAATTTTCAGAAATATAATCACTATGAGAAAAAGAAATGCTGCTTCTGGGTTGTGTAAGAAGTCATTTTAATAAATGAGTAAAAGACATTTTCAAAAATCTTTATATTTTAAGCCAAAGATCAGAAGTTACTAATTAACACATAATACAGTAATCATTACAACTGTTAAAATAACTGAAAAGACTAATCTACCTTTCTAAATCACCAGAAGAAATGTAATAGCATCTTGCATTTTCATAGCAATGCACACTTTACCAAATAAGTTTTCACGTATATTATCTCACATAATTCTGTGGAGTAGATAAAACAGATGGTATCCTTCTCTTTTACAGTTGAAGAAATGAAGGTTCAATGACTTACCTAAAGTTATACCATTAACATGTTAGAGCTAGAGTTAGCCTCAAGTATTTACCCTTAAAGCCTAAGAGTCTTTCAATATATTATGCTGCTCTCTAGTATATGAATTCAGACCTTTCATCTTTTGTTATCTACTTTGGAAATCTTACACAAATGTATAATCATATATATGTTTGTGGATGCCCTCTCTAGCCCTGTATACTAGGCCACAAAACTTCATCTGTCATTCATTCAACATTTACTCAGTGCCTTCTATACACAAGGTACTGTAATGGGCCAGTTAAAAACCAATCCTATTTCCTGTGAAATTTCCCTAGGATTCTCAGTAGTCACTCCCACCTCTAAACTCCTGAATCATTAATATACAATTTGCCATTTATCTTTTTATTCTTAGCTCAACCTTCTTTTAACAGGGCCACTACTGGGGTGCCTGGGTGGCTCAGTCATTAAGCACCTGACTTCAGCTCAGGTCATGATTCTAGGGTCCTGGGATTGAGCCCCACATCGGGCTCCCTGCTCCGCGGGAAGCCTGCTTCTCCCTCTCCCACTCCGCCTGCTTGTGTTCCCTCTCTCGCTATCTCTCTCTCTGTCAAATAAATTAAAATCTTTGAGGAAAAAAAAACAAAACAGGGCCACTACACAAGTTAACTTTTTAAGTTAAGTAGGCATATATTGTGGAGTCATATGTACAGAAGTGTATTTAACTTTCTTAAATTTCCTGAAACACATTAAAGTATTTTTAATGCAACAGGACCCCTAAACACAAGCCAATTATACAATCTGGTACACAAGCAAAGAAATAGAATACATGTACAGAAATTTAAAGAATCCTCAAGAGAAACTGTAAAAGATTCTTGCCTTATATAATGACTTTTTACCCTAAACCCCTGAGTAAAAAGAGATTTCACTTAGTGTCTTATACCTTGTTGAATACTTCGATTCACAAAATTGCTGCTGACAATAAAAGGTTTCTCTAAAAATATTAGCAGTTATATTATGGGTTACCATATGTTTTATTTTTTTAAGATATGGATTACCTTTGAATTTAGTATATCCATTTGTTTATGATAGACTCAAAAAAGGTAATGTAATTTAAATTCAATTGCCCAAGATTAGGATGGTTTATTAAATCACACATTACCCTCCTTTCCCCACCAACGTCCCATTAAAAGGACAGAAAAAAATTTAAGCCACAAAAATGCTGGAGAACAAGATAAAAAAACCAATACTAGACAAGAAAGTTAGAGAAAATCTTTTAAGATAGAAAGTAGGTAGAACTCAACTATCAATTTAAAAACGGACTGGAGGGCGCCTGGGTGGCTCAGTTGGTTAGGCAACTGCCTTTGGCTCAGGTCATGATCCTGGAGTCCCGGGATCGAGTCCCACATCGGGCTCCCTGCTCAGCAGGGAGTCTGCTTCTCTCTCTGACCCTTTTCCCTCTCCTGCTCTCTCTCTCTCATTCTCTCTCTCAAATAAATAAAATAAAATAAAATAAATAAAAAATAATAAAAACGGACAGGAATTAGTAACCCAAAACTCCAGAGATGAAAAGAGATCTTTCCCAAGGAGTCCTCTGAGTCCAACCAATATAGCAAGAATAGACCCTGAAAAGAATATCAGGATAAGTTATTTTATAATTGCATTGCAAATAGCTGGGTCTTCAACATTCCAGACTCTCAATAACTCTTGGCCCCAGACTATAACCTAGACCCATGATCCTTAAACTTTAGCTTGCATCAGAGCAACCGGGAAGGCTTATGATTTTTTAAATCAGATTGCTAGGATCCATTCATAGTCTAATTCAGCAGGTCTAAGGTGGAGATCAAGGTTCTGTGTATCTAACAAGTTCCTAGGTGATGCTGCTGACCCAGGGACCACACTTTGAACTAATCTAAAGCAAAGTGCTAAAGAAAGTAGACCACCTTCTACAGAAAAGTCCTACTATGAGTATAGTATGGGTGGCTGTATAGCGCCTGGGTGGCTCAGTCGTTAAGCGTCTGCCTTCAGCTCAGGTCATGATCCCAGGGTCCTGGGATCAAGTCCCGCATCGGGCTCCCTGCTCAGCGGGGAGCCTGCTTCTCCCTCTGCCTCTCTTATGAATAAATAAATAAAATCTTTAAAAAAAAAAAAGATAAGTACAGAGTTTAAGGTAATTCTTAACCTCTGTTAACTCTACTCAAGGCTCAATTACATGAAAGCAGCAAAACTCAGAGTACATCACCTTCCTTACTTTGGCAAGTGTGGTCATTCCACATCTGTCTGCCTTCTCTATGTCCCTGTATCCCCAATTAGGGTAGCCTGCCTTCTGACCCACTTCCCTGCTCATCATACAAAGCCCTATAATCAGCTTTTCTGTACAGACTGGGGGAACTAGTGCTATTAACTCTAGATGTCACCCATGCCACCTAATTCTAATAATCACCTCTGTTCTACAGCCAAACTTCCATAAACATGAACAATCAAGGATCACAATATATTTCAGCAAAATCAATAATTTGAAAGCTGTGTTTTGAGTCAACTAAGAGAAAGGATTAAAATCTTAACTATCATTATAGAAAATATAAGTATCACAAAACTAATCAATGTAAAAAATATAATTAATAAAAATGGCTAAGGAGGGGCACCTGGATGGTTCAGTCAGTTAAGCATCCAACTCTTGATTTTGGCTCAGGTCATTATCTCAGGGTCCTGAGATCAAGCCTTGAGACAGGCTCCATGCTCAGCCCATCTGCTTGAGATTCTCTCTCTCTCTCTCCCTCTGCCCCCCACTCACCCACTTGCATGTGTGCAGACTCTAAATGAAGGAATGAATGAATAAATAAATAAATAAAATCTTTAAAAAAAAATGCTAAGGATAGGGAGTATAAGCTCTCTTTCATACTAGTAACAGTGCTATTCAAAGTGCCAGGGCATAATGAGATTAAGTAAAGAAAGAGAGTACTTAGAAACTTTTACAAAAATTTGACATTTATGAGTAGAAACCTAGTAATAATCTAATTGTTAGACTAAACTGAATCTAATAATTAAAAATGTAGGCTTTTACTTTCTGTCTTTATTACTTCATTTCTGGTAACTCTAGTAATTCACTTTTAGTTGTCAGTAGTTTAGTAATCCGTATTTTATGTAAGTATCAATCCAAAAAATTTAAAAAAAGAAAACTGAAGGCACTGTAGTTTGAGACATACTATAAGAAAAAGTCAACAAATACTACCTACTAGTTAATAAATCAAGATAAAAGAACTAGACGAAGTAAAAAAAAAAAAACTGCTCAAAATTATTCCCCTATGCCACTGGACTTCGGGGTTGTAGAAGTAATTGTATTATAGCAATTCTCATTCTTTATTGTATCTGTGGGTCACTATGTCTATTTCCCCTATAATTTGTGAACTTTTCAGGAGCACAACTACTAATTTCATCCTCCATGTATACTGAACTGTCAACCACATACTGAAGTAAAGCAAAATCAAAAACCTTAGCTGAATAAACACAGTATTTTTAAAAATCATTAAAAACAAAACAAAAATGTAGTTTTGACAGCTACATTGAGAGGCAATATAACGTACCATGAGCCCTGGCATTAGCCTGGGTTCTTATTTGGTCTTTGTCACTTATTAGCTATGTGGAGTAAGCTTTAGATTCCTTATCTTCAAAACAGACTATCTATCCTGACAGGGTCAGTATGAGAACTGAATGAGATAAGGCACGGAGAAGGCTTATTAACAGTGCTTAGCACAGAAGTAATCCATGTTACCCATTATTTTTCTCTAAAACTTAAAACCTGAGAGGTAATTACAAAACTAATTTTACTTACAGATAATCCATTTTTCCATTGCATCCAAAGAGAGATATTCACAAGGCATCTTAAAAAGAGAAGATACAAATTTGTGATTAAAAGAAATTCTAAAAAACAAATCCTGTACTGAGTCACTCTCTTTCTCTTTCTCCTAAAAATTCTTACTATTCAATTCATGACTCAAATACCACCATGACGTATTTGAAAAGCTGGATAAAAGTTTTATAATTTATACTTAAATGTGCAGTCCATAAAGGAAAATGAGAGCTGGGCCCCTTTCACATTTACACTCCCTGAAACCTCCCTTAAAACAGTATTTTGCCAAATTGTCTTCAATCTGGTAAATGATAAACTTCCAAAAGTATATTCCAAATATACCAAGTCTATTTCAGAGTTTGTAATATTCCAAAGGATAATATTTTAATCAAGTTAAAAACGACTTATGTACATGAATGCTCACTGTCTCACCCAAATCAGTAATTATGTGTATATATTCTCCATATATAGAACATTTATGTTCATACACACAGAGAAAAGACTGAAAATACAGTCGACCCTTGAACAACATGAGGGTAAGGACTGCCAACCCCCTCTCCCCGTGTAGTTGAAAAGTCACTAAAAACTTCTGACTCTTAAAAACTTAACTGCTAATAGCCTATTAACCAGAAGCCTTATCAATGACATAAAGTCAATTAATACATATTTTGTATGTTATACATATTATATAACATACTCTTATACTAAATTAAGCTAGAAAAAAGAAAATGTTATTAAGAAAATCTTAAGGAAGAGAAAATACATTTACAAAAACAATCCAGGTGTAAGTGGACCTGCACAGTTCAAACCTGTGTTGTTCAAGGGTCCACTGTGTGAAAGAATATAATAATGATTTTCTCTAGTCGGTGAAGATTGAGGTGATTTTTGTTTTCTTCTTTAAAATTTTCTGCATTTTCCAAATTTTCTATTATAACAGAAAACAAACATTTAAATTTTAAAAGAAAATACTTACACTGTTTGTATTAACTCAGCATCAGAATTTAGAAATAAACTCAACAGTATAACTTACTGAGAATTTTACAATAAATTTCACTGACAGACTAATACTAATTAGAAGAAAAACTGCAACAACACTGCCTAACTGGTATTTTTAAAAAATCAACTTTACTATTTTCATTCAAAAAGGGAAAAATAGAACCATACAGTGTCAGACTGTGCAGGATTAAGCATTGTACTAGGTGCACTGATGAGACTCAATAGTTGGGCATTTCTCCACTGGTCAGCTGAAAGATTCCTTCGAGGATATACCATCTGAAGAGAAATCAGTGCATCTGAAAGAGACTAATTAAAATAGGAAAAAAGGAAGTTGAGGAATAAAATTTTTTTTCCTTTTCCATTTAAATTTTAGCTATAACTGCTGTGTGTTTCTACATGTATCATCCTAAAACAGCAAAACCTAATTACAACTATGCTCCATACAATATCTGAGGTGGGTCTGGCTATCTCAAGTTTTTTTTTTTTAATTTCATAAAAGCAACATAGATTCTGCATTCCTGGGCAAGAGCTTAGCTCAGGAAATCACGTTACATCCTTGGAAGTTAAAATGTTTGGCAATCTTGGGATCTTTATTTCAAAACAGGTAGGAAGCCTAGTGTCATTCTTTTGTACTCTGACAGTTCTCACTGAAATAACAGAATGTTAGGGTTATATGATTAAGTGTTAATAGAACTCAACATATTTTGTATTTCTCCAAAGAATGCCTTATAAAAAAATGTACTCTATCTTAATAAATTACTTAACTTCTATTTGCCATTTGGTCTGTTAATTACAGCTTTATCATCAAGGTATTTAATGTTTCTTCTCATCTGCTTCTTGTTTGCTTTTAAATGGGCTTTGGTACTCATCTCTGCTTCCTAAAATTTCTGTACGAGAATGATTTTTTTTTAAGATTTTATTTATTTATTTGACAGAGAGATAGAGCCAGAGAGCACAAGGTGGGGAATGGCAGAGAGAAAAGGAGAAGCAGGCTCCCCGCTGAGCAGGGAGCCTGATGCAGGGCTCAATCCCAGGACCCTGGGATCAACCTGAGCTGAAGGCAGACACTTAACCACCTGAGCCACCCAGGCGCCCCCAAGAGTGATTCTTTAATCTGACTGCTACCATGGGATTTGTTCAGAAAACAGAAAGCAAGGTTCTACCTAAAACTTAGTGAACCAGAACCTCTGGGAAGAGATCCCAGAAACCTGTATTTTTATTATACTCTACCAAGTGATTATGAATATATTTTTAAATTAAATTAATTTTAACAAATCCTAGCAAATATAGGATAGACTTTCCACCAAAACATGAGCTACTGGGGCACCTAGGTGGCTCAGTCAGTTAAGAATCTGACTTGATTTCAGCTCAGATCACGATCTCAGGGCCGTGGGATAAGGCCTCTGTTGGGCTCCGCACTCAGCGCAGAGTCTGCTTGAGATTTTCTCTCTCCCTCTGCCCCTCCCCTCATTCACACTTGAGAGAAAGAAAGAAACAAAGAAACAAAGAAAAAAACAAAGAAAGAAAGACTTTAAAAAAAAACTGGGATATCATGGAACATCAGAAAAATCATGATTAGGAAATAGTCTAATCCAAATGTTCAAATCTCCTCAAGCAATTTAATAGTCTAGTATATGCAAATGATTATGGAGAACTTAAAAAGAGATCCAACAGCCTTTAAGGAAATTTTCATCACCTAGGTGGGGAAAGAAACAAATTTGAAGTGGGTAAATAAAAATAAAAACAAGGTCATCCATGACTGGCAGAAAGTCAGAAACGGATCCAAAGAGAAAACAAGGGAGGAGTAGGGAAGACAGTTCTAAGTGAGGAAAAAGTACTACCAAAATCAGAGACAGATGACTATATGCTCAGCACTCTGAGGAATCCTGACACTTCCATCTACAATGCTGATTTTTACTTCAAAAATGATGCCATCCACTAGCGTCTTTCTAACTAAAGATCCAACTAACTTCAAAACATTAAACCTATATAAATTTGTGGGATAATACAGCTTTGCAAAAAATTAAACTGCAAACACATCTTCTGTAAATGCATCCTCAGAATTTTCACAGGAGTAAGAAAACTGAAGGAAAATTCTTGGCATTAACAGATTTATACAAAATAGTGTATTATTAAAATGTCTAACTCTCACCATTCAACGAGAATGAACCAATATTCTGAAATCTTGGGCTTTAGCTCTGGTTTTGCCACTATTACTGCCAAATGACTAATTGTGTCACTTCTCAAGCCCTCAATTTCCTTATCTATAATGAGGATGTATGAGATACCTACACATTTTCTTGATGTGCTTAGGAACATTTGAATCAGCCTACTGCAGAGAAGCCATATGGCAAGACTCCTTTGAACAAAACTGTTTCATTAAGAACTATTTTTTTAATATATTGTAAAAGATAGACATTCCAAATTATTTTCACAAAACCTTTATTTTTTCTAAGAGGCTTTACTAATAATATAGCGAAAATGTATCAAGTAGGGGGGAGAACAAAGAAAAAGAAAATAAAAAAATAAAATGTATCAAATACTATGTATCCAAATACTTTTTATGAAGTAACTCATTTAATCATCCTAACAACCATATGCGGTAGGTACTATTATTCCATTTTTACAGATAAGAAAACTGAAATACTATGAAGTTGGTTAAGTAACTTGCCCAATATTACATACTTAGTAATTGGCAGAGTTGGGATTAGAACCCAGGTAGTCTGGTATCAGAGTAGACATTCTCAAATACTAAATTTCACTACCTCTATACCCTATACCGAATCTAAAAACTATAATGAATGATCCCTGAGTCTCCAAATACTATTTGGAATCTAACTAATGAGTTCTCTGGTTCACAACTGGATAAAACCATACATAGCTATTATTCATATCCCATTATAATGTTTTTCGTAGAAGTTTATCACTCTAACTATTCACCCTTATGCCTTCTCATATGCCTATTTATTTAATTTTTTTTAGAGAGCATGCAAGAGTGAGGGGGAAAGAGAATCTTAAGCAAGCACCACGTGGGCTCAGCATGGAGCCCAACACAGGGCTGCTACTGCATCTAAAAACCAGGTCTTACCTTGCTGTGGGGTACAAATTCTTCCATCATCTTCTTTAAAGGGTTTTCATAATCCACAATCATCTGACCAAGGCGTGGGTATTCTCGGTCACTTAAAACAGACATATCAAATTTCAGTGAGGTGTTAGCCATCAAACTGAGAATTTCACAAAGATCTGTATAATGCAGGTCTACCTTGCTCCATGGGTCATTTCATGAGCATAGTTGTATAATCCAATGATTGCCTTCCTTTCTTCAATTCGAGACAGCAGTATCATTAGCGTTGTATAGGTTATGATCAAATCTAAGTAATTCTTTGTTAAATCAAAGTTTACAGTCTAGAAAACAAAAATCAAGTTGAACTTATTTTGCAAAGTTTTAAACACACACACACACAAATCTTCATGGCAGCTAATGAAAACCAGTAATTTTCTATAGTTATTTATTTTATCCCCATTTCTAAGATTCTAATTCCTTCAACCAAAAACATACCTAAAATTTGGAAGTCATAGGTAACAGTTTTGTGTTGGTGACACAATTTTATGGATGAAAAAAAGTGTGTTATTGCCTTAACTGATGACAGTTTAAAAGGATAAACAAAACCAGAATAAGAAGGAATATGGAGCCTAAGCAAGAAAAAAGACTATTAAATAAGTAATAAAATTCAATGAACAAGTGAATTGTCAATAGAGCCTAAGCAAGAAAAAAATATTAAATAAGTAATAAAATTCACTGAGTAAGTAAATTGTCAATAGAGACATTTTTCACTTTGACTTCCTGTATCTAGAAATTGTCTTACCTAAGAAAGATTCCATCAAGTATGTCTTTCACAGAGAAAAATATTATTCACTTAACTTTTTTTAATTGGGCCTTCTAAAATAAAATACTAAAATTAACTACTATTTCCCAATATGTACAAGACTTATACCCAGTGACAAACAAGTAAAAATAGGGAATATATGGTAACTCCTTACCTTAAAAAAGTGCTACGAAATAAGCCAATGTAACAATGCTGAAATTTCACACACTAGTCACGTAATTTTTTTCTGAAGAAAAATATTCAGTCCCCTTAGTTCTATTAGAAAATCAGAAAAGAATCAGAAATTTTTCTGAAAATAATACTTACAATATCAAAGAAGACTTGGCAAACATCAATAGTATTCAGCAATTCACAAACATGGTCCTGAAAATAAAGTTTATTTTAATCTTTCATCTATATAAATAATACTAAATTTAGAAAACATACACAAATTTAAATCTTAGTTCTAGAAGAATTCAAATTTTATTATCTACAAGTGATAAAGAAATTTATACAATTAACAAACATCACTGTATGTTAAATTTTACATATTAAAATACATTACCTTAAATTCCATAACATCTACAAATGTGAAGTAGTATAATGCCAGATTTTTCAGAATCTCTGATTTTTCTTTCTGTAGCTGTGCAAGCTGTTGCTGTAAAAACAAATTTAGAATGCATTGTTAATTCAGAACAAAGATATTTAATTTTACTACAAACTATCTTCTTTTATGATTGCTATATGGAAGCACAAGCTCTTAGAACAATATCTTTAGATGATTAAGGCTTTTTTAAAAAACCAAAATACTTGAGAGAGCAACTGCTAACAGTGATCAGCAACTGACAGTGTGAGGCTATAAAACCAATCAAAGCAGATTAGTATCAAACTGCACTACTATTAAGGAAAGTTGGAAAATGTTAGAAAAAAAATCAAATGAACTCTTTAAAAACAACTCATGAGCATGATCACATTACTAGAAGTGAGAGGAAAAAAAGATGAAAAACACTGTAACTTACACTACAAAAAACAATATGCTTTATAAATTTGGAACTTACCAAAAAGAACATCCAGGCAAAGCCACGTTACGCATGCAAAATAAAATGTAGATACAAACATAAAATACAGTAACGGTTCCCTGACCAGATCCACAAAACACAATAATACATTAAACAAAAGCAAAAAACCACAACAACAAAAAAAAAGAAATGAGAAAGAAGCAAAACTAGGGTTAAGACACTGGTAAACATGAAAGAGGGAAATGTGAATACAAAAGATAAATATTATTCAATCAACTGTATTATTAGATTTACAAAAGTCCTAAGTTTTCTTTTTAAAACTATCAATATAAGTTCCAAAAGAATCCAGCCATATTTAATGCCCTGTGTATCATAAGACTGACAGAATTCCAATAAACTTTCCAGAACTTTTGATACTGAGTGTAGTCTACAGAACAGCAACTCCACATCATTTAGGAGCTTATTAGAATAGCAGATTCTCAGGCCCATACCAGATCTAGTAAAATACCCAGGTGATCTGAATCTACATTAAATGTCTGAGAAGCACTTATCTAGAATATGAGAAAACTAGAAAATACAGGAAAGTGGCCTGAAATAACAAACTTGCTACCAAATCCACACAATTTTGAAGCTTTCACACAATTCTTACTTATACAGGAAGGTTGAGGGGGAAGATGCCTCTCTACAGAACTGTACTGAACACCATTATGATAAGTCAGAAAATTTAGAGCAGTGAGTATAACATCAAGGGAAGATTAAAAAGAAAAAAAACAAAACAAAACTGTAACAAGACTATTTAAGGGTGCCTGGGTGGCTCAATTGGTTAAGCGACTGCCTTCGGCTCAGGTCAGGATCCTGGAGTCCCGGGATCGAGTCCCGCATCGGGCTCCCTGCTCAGCAGGGAGTCTGCTCCTCCCTCTGACCCTCCCCCCTCTCATGCTCTCTCTCTCTATCTCATTCTCTCTCTCAAATAAATAAATAAAATCTTTAAAAAAAAAAAAAAGACTATTTAAAACTGCAAGGACAGCAGTCTGGTAGACCCAGCTAATACAGGGTAAACTACCCTAAAGACTTCAGTCCCTGAAGACATTTAAAGAATTCTGTCTAGAAAACATGTGTAAATGAAGTACCTCATTACTTCCTCTAAATACCAGACATATTAAAGTGTATACTTACAGTGATGTGTAATGTTTTTAGCTTTATCTACAATAGTAACTGACTTTATTTTGAAGAATATATCTGTTTCAAAACAATTCCATGTTCATATGCACATTTTTAATCAAATCATTACCACTCATAACATCAAGCAGATACTTATTTAAAAGTGATTCTATTTCCAGGGTGTGGCAGATGGTCAAAATGGGTGAAGAGGAGTGGGAGGCACATGCTTCCGGTGATGGCATATAAGCCATGGTGTTGTAATAGCACTGTATGGTGACAGATGGTAGCTACCCTTGTGGTAAGCACAGTATTAACATATAAACTTCTAGAATCGCTATGTCATACACCCTGAAACTAATGTAACACTGTGTGTTAACTATACTTCAATTAAAAATAATGTTTAAAAGGTTCTATTTCCTCAGATTATTCTACCTTTACCATGTTCAACATTAAACATTTATGATTAATGTCTTAGTCCTTTTTCTTGCTTTTCAGTACTTTAAATTTGAGTTTTGAAACATAATAGGTGAAAGACTCATTAAGATAAGCAAGAATATAATTCAGTTGCTACTGGGCTTAATTATTAATAGTACCTCTTTCAGCATCCTAGTTTGGACAAAAAAAGACAGTCACCATCTCATTATGGCTTTAATGATCTTTTATACAAACCTCATTTTACATATTGAGAACCTAATGCACACAGAAAGTAAAAGAACTGTTCCAAAGTTACGTAACTCCTTCATGGCAGGTCAGGACTGGAAATCTCATTTCCTTACTCCTAATAAAGTGTTCTTTCTACCATTCTGCATGCCCATCAATTTCCCTTTTTAATAATAAAATCTCATTGTGGTCTAAATTTCTCATTCAATTTTATTTCCCCAAACCATATGTAACCGGCTTCTACAATGACTAAAAGAAATTCACTCAACTAATGAATGTCTGAATTCAAAACATCAAGTTTTCAAGGCCCTACACAACTTGATCCTCAATTTAATTTACCTTTCCAATATAAAATTTCCCCTACATTCATTCACACACAGTAGCCAAAACAAACTATTCACTATTTTCTATACATAGCTCATGTTTTCATTATTGTTTCCTCTACTGAGATGTCCAAATCCCACTACTCCCAAATCACTTAGTTGAAATGTTAACCTATTTTCAAGGAACCATCCCTGGGGGCACCTGGGTGGCTCAGTCAGTTAAACGTCCAACTCTTGATTTAGGTTCAGGTCATGTGGGATCGAGCCCCACGACGGGCTCCACACTCAAGGCAGAGGTTGCTCCAGATTCTCTCCCTCTGCCACTCGCACTCACTCTTTCTCTCTCTCTAATAAATAAATAAATAAATAAATAAAATCTTAAAAAAAAATCCCTGATTAAACCTCTTCCCTGAATGCAAACATCTCCATCCTCTAAATGTGTATAATTTCTAATAATATCATTTTCTACCTTGTATCACAGCTATCTCCAACACTGTAAGACAGCGTACAAAACTCATTTCTTCAATCTCCACAACCCGTATCATACAGCTCTGTATATAAGAAAGTATCCAATATAAACATCTAACAGAGGAGTGATTCTGACAAATTAAAAGGTCTTTATATGTCAATGACAGATGACAGATTTGGGTAGTTTTGTTAGAAAGCCTACTTCTTATTGCACAACCATGACTAAATGACTTCACCTCTCAGAGCCTAATACCCTCATCATGAGCCAAAATAATGTACATAAGAACATCTGATAGTACCTGACACCCAGAAACTACCCATTAAATATTAGGTAAGTAACAAAGGAGGTTCACAGACCACTTCTTCCAAACAGGCAAAAATAAGGCTATTTTAAATAATCCCAATACTACTTATAGTACTTCTAATAAGAGTTAGTATTAAGTGAGCATGCACTCCTTGCCAGATACTGTTCCAAATATCCTACAAGTATCTTACTCAATCATCTCAATTATGTTCCCTATTTAATGAAAATGAATTCCATAAAGCTATGCATTAAAGAGTTCAATTATAACAAAGAACAAAAGTGTCTACAACTTGCAGAATTCAACCACAAAAAATGTTACCATTTAGTTCTTAAAGTGAAGGAGAGTAGATACTACTAAAAGGTACTTAATTTTAGGTTCAACTTCCAAAACAAAGTTTTCTTAAGTCATCACCTCATTGTTTTACAGCAAACAAAAAGCAGGGAATAGTTTAAGAACATAAATTAGTAATAAATTGATGTTACAGAACAGAACATTAGAAAAGTACAATTCTGACAAGAATTCATTCTATTCCTTAATACTTTCAAAAGCATATCATAGATACACAGATTAACTATATACATTAGCAAAATATCTGTACAATGCTTTCATTAAAATTTCAAACTATGAATCATTATTCTTAACATTAAAGTAAAATATGTAAAAACTGAAAATGAACAAGATAAAGAGTAGCCATGCAGATCATAAAACAAGACTGTATCTTTGCAATGAAAAATCTTGTTAATTAATCTTTGTCAAATTAAGAAGCATTTTCCATACAAAGTAAGTATCTAAAAAATTGATGAAATGTAGTATTTACTAGTTTTCATTCTTTCAAAGAAAAATTACGGCAACTTACAATAAGGAACCAATGCCTAAGACAGACTCACTGATTTTCAACACAAAGAAATGTGGCTATAGTTCTTTATTCACCTATTTCAATTATTACCTTCTTTCATTAACAAAGTTGCTTATGCACAATATTTTTCTTGGTCTAAATTATGCTAGTAGTTTGTTCCTCTTAAAAAACAACCAAGCACAGGGCGCCTGGGTGGCTCAGTTGGTTAAGCGACTGCCTTAGGCTCAGGTCATGATCCTGGAGTCCCAGGATCAAGTCCCACATCAGGATCCCTGCTCAGCAGGGAGTCTGCTTCTCCCTCTGACCCTTCCCCTCTTCATGATCTCTCTCTCTGTCTCATTCTTTCTCTCTCAAATAAATAAATAAATCTTTAAAAAAAATCCAAGTACAGAAGTTTGGTCTCAGGGAAAGCTTTTGTGTATTTTCTTAGTATGATATTCTAAACCAGGCTTTTAAAAATACAAGTCCCAAGAAGCTATCTGGATAAACCTCTTGAACTGTCAGCTATCAGCCTCATCAACTCTCATCTAGATCACTACACTAGCCTCCAAACTGGACTCCATACTTCATCTCTTGCCTCTTCAGTCTTCTCCACAAAGAAGCAGGAGAGTCAGAATTTTAAAGTAACACACTACCACAAAAAACAGATTCCAATAATGGTTATGCAAGATATTAATACTGGATAAAGAGTATACAGGAACTCTCTGCACTAGCTCTGCAAATTTTTTAAGTCTAATATTATTTCAAAATAAAACTCTTTTAAAAAATTCCAGTGGTTTCCCATCATACTTTAAAATACAAAGTCCCTACCAGTGCCTCAGAATAAAATTTAAATAGGACACCTATCTTTAAGACCTCATCTCCTTTCATACTCCTCTAGCCTCACTCTGTAAGCTGTCATACCGGTCTTCCTGCTCAGTTAATCAAATTCACCAAGCTTGGTTCTACTTCAGAGCCTTTGCACTCGCTCTTTCTCAAGCCTGGGATGCTCTTCGCCACTTCTTTGCATAGCTCACTCCCACATTTCTCTTTAGAGAAGCCATTGTTAGGCATTCTTCTCTAAAATAGTCTCCTTCCTCATTACTCTCTAACTCCTTATCCTGCTTTTTATTTCTTCCTACCACTTATCTCCAAATCAAAGTATGTATGTATTTCTGTTAATGTTTGTTGTCTAAAATCTCAACTTGAGGGGTGCCTGGGTGGCTCAGTCATTAAGTGTCTACCTTTGGCTCAGGTCATCATCCCAGAGTCCTGGGATCGAACCCCGCATCGGGCTCCTTGCTCTGAGGGAAGCCTGCTTCTCCCTCTCCCACTCCCCCTGCTTGTGTTCCCTCTCTTGCTTGTCTCTCTCTGTCAAATAAATAAATAAAATCTTTTAAAAAAATAATAAATAAAAAATAAAATCTCAACTTGAACTTAAATCCATGAGAACAAGGACATCTGTATCATTCTCTGCTGCATCTCCAGCACTGAGAACACTAGCACATAGATGAGCAATCAATCAATTACTTATCCTCAACATTCTCAACATAAAAATCATTAAGTCAATTTTCAAACTGCACTGCTGATTGTAAATGAATGCTGTATCAGGCATCAACTCTTGTCTCAAATGAGTTTACATATCCTAACACAGAACGGTGATTTAATCCCTTGAACAAATCCCCAAAGTTGGGCAAAATATTTCATTATGTCTTCCCAGGATAAGAAAGCATAAAAGAGGGAGACGAACCATGAGAGATGATGGACTCTGAAAAACAAACTGAGGGTTCTAGAGGGGAGGAGGGCAGGGGGATAGGTTAGCCTGGTGATGGGTATTAAAGAGGGCACGTTCTGCATGGAGCACTGGGTGTTATGCACAAACAATGAATCATGGAACACTACATCAAAAACTAATGATGTAATATATGGTGATTAACATAACAATAAAAAAGAAAGCATAAAAGAAGGAAATGTGAAATATCTAAAGAGAATGACATATTCTATCCAATATAAGCAAATCTCTTAAGATTATCTGAAAATCCAAATTCACACAAAGAATACACATTTCTTAAAAGGTTCATAGGATTTTGTAGTATTCTCCTTTCATCATCTACAAAATGATTCTGATAGTCAATATTTCAGAAATGCATTTTTCTGAGCAAAGAGTAAATAAATTTTAGGGAAAGTAAATAACTAATCCTTCCCACTTTATCCTGCCCACTCCCCGCACTTGCTCTCTCTCTCTAAATGAATAAAATCTTAAAAAAATATATACTAACATAGTTGTGGAGCCATCACTCCCATCTATCTCCAGAACTTTTTTATATTTCTCAATCCAGGTATATTTTTATACTCACTTTCCAGATACAAAAATAGACCATAAAAGGGTAAACTGCCAATACAGGTCAATCAAATTTGAAAGCTCAAAACACCTCTTCAATATACACTGCCCTTAGGTGCCATGGGTGAAGAAGCCTCAGATATCATATCATGTGGAAAGAAGAAACTCAGCATCTTGTTAAGCCCAGCTAGGCCCATCCCCCAGCCAACCCACCTGCTAAATGCAGCTGTGATGTAAGGCTGGTGAGACAAGCACAAGAACTGCCCTGTCTACCCACAGAATGATAAAAAATAAGTTGTTGTTTTAAGCTCAGTAAAATTTGGGGTGGTCTGTTATGTAGCAATAGGTAAATTAAAACAATCTCTATTTTACCACCTCAGTGCATTAACCTGCATCAGAAAAAATACTGAAAGTTTAAGATTTCTGGTTACAAGATGGTCAAATTAATGCAAACTGATGAAACTACTGTAATTTTATCATTAGTACTAGAAAAATCACTAATTACAGGTCCTAGTATAGTGTGGTTGGTCAGACATAACAGGTTTATATAAAAGACAGCACACTGTGTTAATAATATAATTTACTTCATATAATGGCATCATTTCCCAATGTGAATAAAAATATTAATGAAGCTAGTTCCTTTGCATTCAATTTTAATTAATTAATTTTTATAAATTTTTCTAATATGTGATTACCTTGCTTTCATAACCTGGGGACACAGAAATAAATCAAGCTTTTCTTACTGATTAGATGTCATCACTGTAATCAATAATTATACCAAGCTATTCATGTCAAGATGGCCTCAGGTGCTACTGACATATACAAGGTAATAAGCCAACATTAAACAGTCCTTGCTGGCTATACTTTTTACTTCTTAAAGTTTCTATTTCTCTTCCTGTCAATTATCATTTGCTCCTGATGAGAGTACCTTTAATGTACAGTGCTTTAGAAAAGAAACTTGTTACAATTTTGCCTAAGTAAACTCAACAAGCTTGACACAGTGAGAACCAAAAAAGCTTATTTCTGAATAAACTTCATTATTTCTAAAATACCACTTCTAGCTGCTCAAAATTATTTGTTTTCCTAGCTTTATTGTGCTACAATTTACCTACCATAAAACTCATCCATGATAAATGAACAATTAAATAATTTGTGCAAATTTAGAGTTGTACAACCACCAACCTTATTACTTTAGATTTCCATTATTGCAAAAAGTTCCCTTGTGCCTACTTAGTTAACCTCACTCTTAGCCCCACTAACCCCAGCACCAAGTGCTACTGATCTACTGTCTCAACAAATCTTTTTCTAGACATGTCTTACAAAATAGAATCATACAATATGTAGCTTTTTCCATCTGGCTTTTTTCACTTAACCTAAATGTTTTTGGAGTTCATTGATACTACAACATATATCAGTAGTGTGTTCCCTTTAATTGCGGAACAGTATCCCATTAAATGGATATACCACATTTTGTTCATTTATTCATCAATTGCTGGACATTTGAACTGTTTCCAGTTCTAGGCTATTATGAATAATGAATGCTGCTATAAACATATCTATATGTGGATGTGTACTTTCTTTTTCTTGGGAAGATTTTTTTTTTTTAGATTTTATTTATTTATTTGAGAGAGCAAGCATGGATGGTGGGGAGGGACAGAGGGAGAGAGAGAAGCAGACTCCCCTGCTGATCAGGGGGTGCAGCCCAGGGCTCGATTCCAGGACCCTGAGATCATGACCTGAGCTAAGGTTCAGCTTAACTGACTGAGCCACCCAGGCGCCCCTCTTGAGAAGACTCTTAAAAGTGGAATTGCTTCCTTCCTAGTTCTCAGAGGTAATTCAAAGAGGCAAGTGATATGAAAAGTAACCTCTAGGAAAGTGAAGAGTTACTGTAATAATATATTATTCATTTAGTCAACAAATATCCCAACCTATTAAATTATCAGGCATCATGAAGGGAGCTGGGGATAAAACTATGAATAAAATGAAAGCCCTCTAAATGAGTATATAATCTAGTAAGGGATGTATATGTAGAAACACAGGTAACTCTCACCTTTTTTTAGGTAAATAACCAGTTTTAGAAGCTGGTTACACCACAATTAACTTCTAGGTACAAGGTGCATGGTGAAAAACTATAAGCTTAATTTAACAAGACAAAGACCCTCACCAACTAGTAATTACATGAAAGAGGTTTAAACACACACACACACACACACACACACACACACACACACACACACACACACACACACACAGTTTGAGAAAGACCACAATAAGAATGGTAGGAGTTTCTAAGGGTAGTGAAGATGGTGAAAAAGATGGGGGAAGTTAAAGGAGACGCTAAAATAGAGAAGGCTCCCAGGAATTATTTTTCTTACATATTGACAGAGAGTGGTGGCTCATGTTAAATTTCCTCAATTCACAGGCCTGTAAACAGGAATAATGCTTAAACTGTCTTGGCTTCTTTCTGGCCTTTTTGTTTATCTGTTGTTCTTGAGAGATTTGGAGACAAGGTAAAATGGCATCAATGGAAGTATAACTCCCACTTAATACCTGTAATAGCCTCTTAATACCTATACATCTTCATCAATTCTTTGAACTCTGAGGCACCTATCTATTTACTCTATCATCTTTTCACTCACCATCTCATGCCCAATTTCCTTTTTTATCCATCTTAAGATTGAATGGCCCATCATTGTATTACACCTTTGTCCCTTTCTTCCTCTATCATTATTGCCTGATAAAACTCAGTGAGAGAAAGCATATATACATGCTGACTTGATCTCAACCCCAATTCATGATCATAAACCATAAATGAGTAGCACCATTACTCCATTTTCACTGCCAACTTTTACTGTCAATTCATTCTCCTACTCTCAATGATTATGCCACTCCTCCTCTCTCTTCAATAATTTCTCTTCAACTTCTCAGCTTCATGCTACCTATCTCAGCTCGATACTTATATATAGAATTGGCTACTCAAAATCTCCACTCAGATTTCTAGTAGGCCCTCAAATTTAACATATCTAATATTGAGCTGGTGAGTACTATCCCTTCTATACCCCCACCCCAAACCTGTTCCTCTTGTGTCCTCACCCAAGTAAATCTTGACATCTGTTCAAGCCAAAATCTTGGGGTCTTCTCATTGTCTCATATACCCCCTATCAATGCATCAGCAAATTACTGTAGATTCTATCTTCAAAATACATTTCCAGAATCTGAACATTTCATGACCCAGTCTTCAAAATAATTCAGAATCTGAACATTTTTCACCTCTACCATTCTAGCCCAAGTCACAATCAGCTCTCATCTCAATGACCATAAATTTCACCCTCAGAATGGCATTCCCTGGTCACCTTAAGTATCTCCCCACTATCACTCTGCTTTGTTCTTCTTAGAACTCATCTCTACCTGGTATTACATTCATATTCTTTTCTGTCTATCTCTACCCAACAGAATATAAGCACTACAGGGGGCAGTATTTTGGTTTGTTTATTCACTGCCAGATCCCCTCTCATGTAACAGGACTTGGCTCACAGACAGCACTCAACAAACCTTTCAAATAAGAAAATAAAGTAATAAAAGTGAGTAACTGAATACAGTGAATAAGTGATAAATGGAGGGAACTATACATGCAGCACATAACCTAATTGGAAAGCTTCTCTGAAATGGTGATATCTAAGGATAGACCCAAAAAACAAGTAGAAGTTAGCCTAGTGAAAGAATATGGGAGAAAGACATTTAGCCAGATAGTAAAAACAGCAATAAACAAAGGCCTAGAGGCAAAAGAAAGCATGGCCATTTGTGCCATGAAAAGTATAAACAACACTCTCCCACAATAAAATACTCCTTAAAAAATAAGCAATTAAGGAGTGCCTGGGTGGCTCAGTTGGTTAAGCATCTGACTCTTTGATTTCAGCTCAGGTTATTATCTCAGGGTCATGAGATCGGGTCCCCACATGTGACTCCACACTCAGTGTAGAGTCCACTTGAGATTCTCTCTCCCTCCCTCCCTCTGCCCCTCCCCCCACTCATGCACTTACGCTCTCTCTCAAATAAATAAAATCTTAAAAAACATATAAGCAATTAAACAAATTTTCCCATATTCTACATTCTACCCAACACTAGACAGAGGACTAACACAGTATACTATACTATTTATTTTTGGCCAAAGACCATTGGTATACATATTTAAAACATTTTTAGCCAAGATCACTGCTAGGAAGAGTAAAGAAAAATAAGTGTTTTTGCAACATCTCTCATTTACTCCACTGTAGTTTCTTTTGTTGCCTTTCACTTTGGATCTTGGCAAATAACTCCTGATCTGACCAAAGGTAAGACCAGACTTGCCATGATAAACAGTAAAATACCATGCTAAGGGTACTCGAAGGTTACCAGGCTAAAAGTGGCTAGAGCCCCCTTTAAACAAATGACCAAGAAAATAAAAATTAAAAACCAGCAAGTTATTAGGTATTGGTAACATCCTTTGTTATTATGTAGGGGATCATAATTACCATTGCAGTCACTAAAGGTAAGATACAACTTTAGAAAATTTGAGGAAAATAGATGATTGCCAGTGCCAGGAATGTATCTCCTTGGGGGTTATGCTAGGGGCTATGCTATAAAAACCCAGTATAATGTCCATTGGCAGTCTCATTTGCAGGAAAACAGCATCAATGAGCTGAAGAGGTTATGATTACAGTTTAGTATAATTAGAATATACAGTATACAAGATTGTGATTTCAAAGCAGATGTGTTTTGGGATCATAAGAATCAACCCTGAGAATACAGTGAAAGCTGAAAAATACATTCACACTCAAGCTCTGTACACAATTTCAAGGCATTCCCAAACTCTATGAAAACTCCATGTGAAAGCCCTGGAGGGACAACAAAGAGAAGATTTTCCAGGATGAAAGCTATGCAGCAGACATAAGCAAACTGCCCAGAGGGGAATTAGAAGACTGCAGGTTATAGGAGAGAGTGAGCACCACAAAAAAAAAGAAAGCTTATAAAGATGATATGATTATTAGGACAGATACATTTAAGAATTCTATCAAGGCATGTAACTGTTAAGTCCAGAAAATCATGATGTACCTATGAAACAAATTTAACTATGAAATCATTCTGGAAGAAAGAATCCATTTCATTTTAATGCTACATATTTATATATATAAACATAAATAAATATATGTAATATAAAGTATTCTAAGTCCAGTGTGACAATGGAATGAAGCACTAAGCACTCAGGTCTTAACTAGTTTGTTTGTTTTTTTAAAGATTTTATTTATTTATTTGACAGAGAGGGACACAGCGAAAGAGGGAACACAAGCAGGGGGAATGGGTGAGGGAGATGCAGGCTTCCCGCCGAGCAGGGAGCCCAATGTGGGACTCAATCCCAGGACGCCAGGTCCATGACCCGAGCTGAAGGCAGATGCTCAACGACTGAGCCATCCAGGTGCCCTCTTTACTAGTTTTTAATTTTTACAATCAGCATATAATTCAATTTCAGAACATTTTATGATTTCAAAAACAAAAGAAAGCACTAACAATTTTGACAGCATTAAAGTATAAATGACCAAGGGTGAGGCTATAAAAATAGAGAACTACATTATTTAAAGTTTAAAAAGGAAGTAACCAATGATCCAAAAATATTAACAACAAAAAAACTATCGAATATCAAGAAGAAAGAGTAAGTAATGAGCAAGAAATTGAATGACCTAAATTCTTACCTTTTGTAGCAAAGAGTTTATAATAGACATTTTCTAACACTGGTAAATGAATTTATAAGAGAAAAAGAATAAGCACATTCCTTATAGAAGTTCCTTCTGAGAAATATGACCAGGGTGGGAAAGAGTGGAACAGGAAATATAACCACTTTTCATCCTAAATTCTTCTGAACTATTTGACTCATTACCATGCATTCATATTATTTTGGTAAAAATTAAAAGACAATTTAAACCAGTTTAGGTAGGTCATTAGTGCTAATGTAATTCCCTGCCAGTACTTGACTTATTTCAAATACTTTTCAAATATATCAAAGCGTGGCTTACATGTATCTGCTAATCAGGGGTTCATTCTTTTATTTACTGTTTATTCAAGCTAGAATTAAAGACTATTACATGTAGAAGAGATATTAAATGAATGTTGATGATACCTTTCTAAAAGAATAGACACTTTAGTTCTCACTGTTTTTCAAGTTTAATTGGTCAAGACCAAATATTTAAGTTTACATTAGGGTATATATAGATATAGAGAGAGACATATTGACTAATGACAAAATATACCACCAAAATACTGTTACAATGGGACGGCTGGGTGGCTCAGTCTGGTAAGTGTCTGCCTTCGGCTGAGGTTATGATCCCAGGGTCCTGGGATCAAGTCCCACATCAGGCCTTGCTCAGCGGGAAGCCCACTTCTCCCTCTGCCTGCTGCTCCCCTGCTTATGCTCTCTCTCTGACAAATAAATAAAATCTTAAAATAAATAAATAAAAAAAATACTGCTACATTATTTTATTATAAGATACTTTATTTTAAAGCCAAAGTATTATTTGCTGGCCTACTATATCCTAGGTTAACAGGATTCAAAGATGAGTGCTGGGGCCAGGAAAACAGAGACGTGAGTTGCCACAGAGAAATAGATTAGTTTTGTTTTGTTTGGCCTCTTCTAGTGAGGGGGGTAGGGGGTAGCAACAGGAGGAGAGACTGGAAGGAATGAAAAGCAGTGTTTGGATTATCATAGCATTTCTCCCAGCAGGAGATGCAGACCTGAAGGGGATAAATTCAAGACATTATTAAAACTGACAAGTATTAAAACTGATGAGCCCTAAATTAGTAACTTGACATTTTACAAAAGTCAAAGGGGTTTCTGAAAATTCTAGTTTAGGTAACGAAGTAGAAGATAATGGCTCAAGAAAGAAAACACAGATGAAAAACAAAATGCAGGATAATCATGTGTTTCATACTAGATACAAAGTTTGCTATTTAACTTGTACAGCGGTCCAAAAGGTAGCTGGAATTCAGATCTAGAACCCAGAAAACAGAAGAGAGTATATTACTTAGCTGAAGCCATGAAGTAAATGTTTTCATACATATATACTGCGGGGGGTGGGGAGGTGGAAGGGGTAGGAGGGCAGGAAGTCATTTAGAAATACCCACATTTAAAAGGCAGCTAGAAGAATTCTTACCAGTGAAGGAGACCAAAAAGTCAGAGAGGTAATATAAGTAACAGCTTCCATTTTTCAAAAGCAATTTGTCACACAAATCTGTGAAGTACTTAGGAGATATTAAACTGATTCTTGAGAATTGATTGGTATTATCATCATTTTAGAGATAAGAACAAAGAGGCTTTAAGATGTGAAATGACTTGGGGCACCTGGGTAGCTCAGTCGGTTAAGTGTCTGCCTTCAATTCAGGTCATGATCCCAGGGTTCCAGGATAGAGCCCCCACGCTGGGCTCCCTGCTCTTATGTACCAAGCACTAGGGATAAAATGGTGTTTAAAAAGAGATACTAGGGGTGCCTGGGTGGCTCAGTTGGTTAAGCGTCGGCGTTTGGCTCAGGTCATGATCCCAGGGTCCTGGGATCGAGTCCTGTTGTCAGGCTACCTGTTCAGTGAATAGCCTGCTTCTGCCTCTCCCTCTGCTGCTCCCCCTGCTTGTGCTCTCTCACGCTCTCTCAAATAAATAAATAAAATCTTTTTTAAAAAAATTTAAAAAAAACATATTCTAAAGCTATGTCTCACAACCAACATCATCAGAGTTGCTTTATTTTTGTCTTTCCTTAAGTGATGCTGTAAGCTACTTAAAAATTTTAATTTATTACATAGTATCCTGTAATACTGTGTTCCCTAAGAGAGGAGAAAAGTAATACCTATAACACAAAATATCCCTCTAAGTTTGAAAACTTAATTTTCTAATTATTTCAATATTGGCCTGTATCTCAGTCCAGAATCCCTATATGATTCTTATGGCACACTCTCCTCACCAACAATGCCTTCATTCTTAGCGAATTAAGACCTAATTCAACATATACAGGACAGTAATTATATCACTTTCCCATTAACTTGGGAATCAAATCCAAAATTTTACACTAAAATGTACAGTAAGTAGACAAATCTTATAATGACACCTTCATGTCAGATATTTTTACTGTTTTAAAAAACATAAAATAGCTTTTAGGTGGAAATACCCAACATCAGAACAAAGGGGGGTAAATTAAAATATTTTAAATATTTCATAAGAAATGTTTTAACATACATACACCTGAACATTTCCTTAAAATGCCCCTTAGAATTTCTTGGACAAAACAATCTTTACCTGTTAAAAAAATAAGAAGTTTCTACTATTTTCTTTATCCAGGAAAATAACAGATTTCCCTCTATACGCTCATAAGAAACTTACAGGAGGGGCGCCTAAGTGGCTCAGTTGGTTAAGCGACTGCCTTCGGCTCAGGTCATGATCCTGGAGTCCCGGGATCGAATCCCGCATCGGGCTCCCTGCTCAGCAGGGAGTCTGCTTCTCCCTCGGACCCTCCCCCCTCTCATGCTCTCTCTCTATCTCATTCTCTCTCTCAAATAAATAAATAAAATCTTACAAAAAAATTAAAAAAAAAAAGAAACTTACAGGAAACAAATTATACACCCATCTGGCAGTCACACTTTCAAAATACTAGAAGATATCATGTTATAGATAAATTAGATAATCTCTCAGCTCAGAAATGCTTTCCTTAATCTAAAATTAAATAAGAAAAATAACTCTATTAGACACTCAGTAAGTGCTGCTATAATTATAAAACTGGTATCACTTTTATTCAGTTGACTTTTACCTAATCAGCTGCTTTGAAGCCTATAGGGGCATCTAGTTCAAAATCACAACTCAGAAAACAAAACAAACGAACAAAAAAACCATTCCTTGATCCAGACTTTCCGAAACTAAATCCAGAATTGGGAGAGTACAAAAATTCTTACCAGGTCACAAAGGGACCTGAGCAAGACAGTAAAACTCAGCAGAGCCCAACATCATCACTGTTAAAGCTATGTTTAGGTACCAATCTGGCTTTATCTGTCAGCAGTGTCCTCCCTTTGTTAGAATACCAGATAACCAGCTATCTGCGAGCACACTGGTAGCCTTTTTGTAAGAATCTAATCATGGAAACTTCAAAATAAATTTGTGTTTAATTTTTACCAAAAGAATATTTTATGATTGCCTTTTCTGAAACTGGGGACAAGTGGTGCTTATCTTAATCAAAACAGAAACAGTGCTAACCAGTAATTCTCCCTGATCCATGAGATAAAGTAAGCATGCTCTGTGGCACAAACTTATACAATGACTCAAAGACCCAAATACAAAGGAAAAAAACCCGATTATGATACCAATACCATTTCTTCAGTATACCTAACAGCCAGAAATCTGCAAGTTTCTATCATTCCCAGATGCTACTACCATTCCCCGTCCTTAAACCTCCATTAACTACTTCTATGAAATTAAAAAATAACAAAACTCAACTCATTTCTCATTTCCTGACCCAAGTTTGCCAGGAACTTCTCACCAGGATATTAGAAGGCTCAGATCAAACTAAGATCACAGAACTTCATAAATACCTAGCACACAGTACTTCAGTAGGCAAAAAACAACAGAATAGCATTACAGAGAATAGTTGTAAAGGCTATATGACAAAACTGAGACTGCATACAGAGCAACCAGAGTAAATTCTACAAGCAGCATAATATTCAACAATACTATACAATTGATTTCATAGGTTAAACAAAAAATTACCACATGACCCAGCAATTTCACCTCTAAGTATACACATCCAAGAGAAATGAAAACATAAGTTCACACAACTTTTACAAATATGTTCACAGCAGTATTATTCATAACAGTAAAAAAAAAAGCAGAAACAACTCAAACATCTATCAATTGGTGAATGGATAAATAAAATGATATACCCATACAATGGAATATTTTTTGGCAATAAAAAGAAATGAAGTACCGATACATGCTACAACTTGGATAAATCTTAAAAACATTATGCTAAATGAAAAGAAGCCAGTCACAAAAGACCACATGTTATATGATTCTATTTATATGAAATCTTCAAAACAGGCATACAGAAAGAAAGCAGATTAGTGTTTGTCTAGGGATGGGGGATTGGCAGGAGTGAATGTTAATAGGTCTGGGGTTTCTTTTTGGGATAATGAAAATATTCTAAAATTGATTGTGGTACTGGATGCACAACTCTGTGGATGTACTAAAAACCCACTGAATTGTACACTTTAAGTGGGTAAACTATATGTGTGTGAATCACATCTTAATAAAACTGTTATTTTAAAAAATCAATTTTGTGCTGCACAAATTGAGAAGGAAAGTAAAATTATTAAAAAACAAAAAACAGCAGCATTATTATAAAGTTTGCCCCACAAGTCAGGAAGAGCGAAGATTCTTAATTTACTCTTTACCAAAAAATGTTACTGTTACAAAAACAGTGAACATATACTTAATGAGACCTTGCTAATCTTCTAAAAAAAAAGACCTCATATTTAGGAACTATGCTTATTTTCACATGGAACTTTACACACACACTCACACACACACAAATTAAACTTAAATGATTCTCTGAAGAGCTCATATCACAGAGATTTTATGAGCCAGGAGAAAAAAAAGTATATATGAAACTAAATGTAGGACAGATTTTCATTATAAAATTTCTCTCATTCACAGTGAGTCAGATGAGTCAGCCAATTAATGTCAATAACTAAAAAAGAATTCTCCACACAAATAATGGTGTTCTTAAGAAGTGTATACACTGGGGCGCCTGGGTGGCTCAGTTGGTTAAGTGACTGCCTTCAGTTCAGGTCATGATCCTAGAGTCCGAGGATCAGTCCCACAACAGGCTCCCTGCTCAGTGGGGAGTCTGCTTCTCCCTCTGACCCTCTCCCCTCTCGTGCTCTCTCTCACTCTCTCTCTCTCAAATAAATAAAATCTTTAAAAAAAAAAAAAGAAGTGTGTACATTGAATCACCCATTCTGTAATCAGGAACTAATTGTGATACCTTAATATACCAATTATAAAACACAATCTTCTATGAAACAAAGAAAGACCTCTATTAACCCGTACTCACAAGAAACACAGACTTCTCTTAATTCTTTAAAAAGCATTTTATCAGACTTTATTAATTCTGACTGGTGTTCTCCCTCTACATTACAATATTTTTAAGTAAAGGTGATACCAACAGGTAAAATATGAATCTTCAATAACTATACTTGATTTGAGGAAACCAAAAGATGACAAAATATTTTTTAAACGGTTTCTTAAAAGTACGGAGACCATATGTAAGAGAAAAATTCTAGACTAAGTTTGTACATAAAGAAAAAGAAAACAAAGATTATAACATGAGACTACAAAAGTAAAAAATTCAGAAAGACATGCAGAAAGATTCCAAGTCAACAAAATTTATATGAAAAGACTATGGTGAGATAAAATTAGCTCTAATTTTCTAAAATTACTTACTTATAGAAATTATTATAAAGAACCCCTAAAGATTACGTAAACATATCAGGAAGACTCTGGATATGACTACATTTTATATACTAATAAAAACTATTTTTCCTATTATTGTAGGAAAAATAAAGATCCTACACCATCACCTTGTTATATTATTTTTCAGAAATGTTTGTCTCAATTATAAAAATACTAAAGAAACAAATGTATTTTAGAATAAACACAGTTAATTACTAAAAACAATACAAGTTCTATGAAAACATTTACTAATTTCAAAATAAAGTTTATGACTATAAGGAAAAACTCCCTAACTAGTCATGCAAATATTTGGAATATATACATTTCTATTACCTTACTTTCTGTCGCAACTTGAAAGAGAAGGAAGTGTGTAAGAAATTAAGACCTTATGTTTTCTAAAGAGTGATGTAGTTCAGTCATTTTTTCCAGTTTAGAGATAAGAATATTGTTCCTAAAAGCCCTTAATCAATGTACGTAATTGGTATACCAAAATATAAAGAATTAGACAAATAAGAACTACTTCAACATTACACTAACCATTACTTTCCCTACAGATGGCTAAAATCAAGTAACACAAAAATTTGACTTACATTGTTGTTGCGAGTTTCTACAGCAGGGAACTTTCTGACTATGAATTTCACAGCAGATTCCAGGTTTTTGTCAATAAGGTAGGATGGTTTTGCCTTGGGATCTCCACATGCCTATAAAACAACAGTAATAAAAAAGTGAAATGCATCCTTGTTCTAAAACCAAGTAATAGCAAATCTGTAATCAGAAATTAGAGATATTTATTGTTTTTGGTGAGCAGGTGATAAAATGAATAGGCAAAGTGCAGGGATTGTCACAGCTGAAATATGCAATGGGAGACAGTACAGAGATGTTCTTCTACTGAAAAAAATGCATGGAAAGTTTCAAAGCAGTTAGCGCAGAACAGCAGTGAAGGAAAAAGCTCAAACCTAAAAAAAAAGAAAAAGAAAAAAAAAGTCTTGGTTTGAGGTAGGATTGTATTCATCTGAAGCTAATAAAATATTACAAAATTAAATATTCAGAACTGGAAATGTTTTTTTCTAAGTGTTATAAAATAAAAGCTTATGTTTAAATGTCTTTTCCAAAATGTTTTCCTCATTCACTTTAAACATTTTAATACAAGAGCCCTAGTTCAAAAGAACTGGAAGCTGCTAAAATTGTCTTTATAGTACTAAAGTGTGTTGCCTATTCCTCTGAACATTTGAGTTACTACAACAGTATTTTTCCATCATACCAGCAACACTTCAAACAATGAATCTACATCTGTTCTATATCTCATAAGCACAGAATAAATGGGAATGTTTACATTTTGACCACATCAGCCATACAGCATTCTCTGTAGTAAACTGTAAAGCATTATACAAATATCAAGTATTATTATTAGAAAGAACTTTTTATCTGAACTATTAGCAATACCAAATATAATTGATACTATTCAGTGTTTTGTTATGTGACATTTAATTAACTGCGTGCTAGTGAGATGTTATTTCTTAGGGAATTACTAAAATTATAATATTGCTATTTAACTTCTCATTGCATTTTTTTTAAAAATGTGTCCTTTGAAAACGTCTTATCTCTCTACTATGAGTGAGGAAATATATTGCAATTTAATGTTTTTTTCATTGTTTACTACGGCTATGTTGTGAATTGCAGAAAGAGAAGTTATGAAACATGAAACTGATCTGAAAGCGGGCAAGCGGGCAGAGGGAAGGTGAAAAGCTTTGCAAACCTTCCAAACTTGTCCTTGCTGGGGAAGCATTGTAATAAAAAGAGAGAAAATTACGTGTAAACAATGATTGTCAAACTATGACATACGTTTCAGTAGAGAACTTAGGCACCGCAGACTATGAATAACGAAACAAGATTAGAACTATATGGTGCTACAATTTTAAAGGTATTCTAAGTAGCGAGTTTAGTATACAATAGATTTATAGAGTTTATACTATTCATATAGATTTAAATACTACTGTGTAAGTGTACAACCATGTCAGTTTCTTGGTGCTCTTCCTAAATAAACTTAAAATAATACTAGAAGGAAAAACGAAGACTACATGCAACTATAAAAATAGGAGCAAAACCGTCAGTGAAATTTTACATACCTTAAAAAGAAACGGTAGCCAAGAATAAAAATAAAACGTTATTGGAGGACTTTTGCACTTCAGCTCAAATTGAAACTACTTTTCAAATATCACCTAACTCCCTTCCAAGTCAAAGTATAAAAATTAATGCAAACATTCCTGTATTTTCCAAATGGAAATAGGAATGCAGTAAGAATTCTCTTAATGCTCAAACATAAGTAGATAAAATTAACTTAAGCAATTTAGAACTTCATAATCCTTAACCAGATTGACACAAGGCAACTATGCAAATTCCATTTCAACATCATAAATACTAAAATACATCTGACTTTTCCTCAGAGTAGACTATCATTTGTTTAAAATATTATTTCTCATAAATTAATTTGCCAATTAATCCACTTCTCAAAAAATGTTATACTATATAATAAGAATAACTAAGAACCACACACTAAGAATTTGTCCAAATAGAAATAGCTACAGATTAGCATTTCCTTACACCAATGATACAATGAAAATCAAGTTCCCTAAATATGCCTGAGGTGGTACAGAATCCTAAAGTGATTCCAAATTACATTCAGTTTTTAATTTTTTTATTACATTCAGTTTTTTAATGTTGTTTTATCTTCCATATTCTAATACTTAAAAATTTAGCGATCCATTCTAACAGTATTAGTGACTATCGAATAATGAAAATATGACAGACTACCATACGTATTTCCCATGATCACAAATTTTACTGTATAGAATTTAATCAAATATCTGAAAACTAACACAGACGTATTCTCATGTATACAGATGCATGTATATATATGAGGAACTCTTCCTTCTTACACTGAAAACAAAAAGAATGAAATTTCATTTCAATGGAAAAGTAAATGGTTGTATAATCCTTCCCTGGAATTGATTTACCTTTTTCCACACTGCTCAGTAAGCCATATCTAAACATACTATACTGGGAGGCAGAACAGACTCTAGACTAAGACTTACTGGGTTTCAATCTTTACCACTTACGATCCATAGGACCTTGAATATATTACAAAATATCTCCTAGTCTGTTTCTTCACATTTAAATGGGGAAATCAGTACTTACCTCATAAGGTCATTATGAGGATTAGAAAAGAGATAAACCATGTACAGTATTTAGCAGAAGGGCTACCACATATGTGCTCTAAAATGCTCTAAAAATGTTAGCTGTTATCAATAACAGCCTCAATAATTATAATTACCCAAGTCTCATATGAATAATAACTGCAAAACAGTCTTTATCAGAGTATACAGAACAATAATGACAATTCCCTTTTCCAATCACACATTTCCTTCATTTGTTCTCTAAATGCCAAATATGTTCTACTCATAGAAAGAGTTTAGCCTAGTAAAGAACATGAGTTCTAAGATAGGCTGTCCATGTTCATATCCTAACTCCATCACTTCTTAACTGCATAACCATAAGCAAGTGATTTTACTCCTCTGTGCCTCAGTTTTTCCATCTGTTAAATAGGTTGATAATAATTGCAATTTACCCTAAAAAGTTTTTAGGCCCATTATGTGTGCGCATGCACGTGCGTGTGCAGTTTACATAGATATCTGGAATACCATGAGCACTCAAAAATGCCAATAAAACATACATGGCTCATAGATACTATACAGAAGTACTAGCCCCCATTTTATTTTTTCTGAAATCAACCTGCTTGATTTATTTACTTAATACCAACAGAGATACCGTGTATGGAACACTCAGGCAAAAAAGAAAAAGTACAAGGAAAAAAAAACAATGAGTTGACTAAAAGCTAATATCTAAGAAATTAACATCTGTCAAAAAGCCATACTTAATATTTCAATTAAAAAGGGTTTCCTCCTATACCAAAGCAGTATAGCAAAATTCCAACTAACCAGATGTCTCAGTTTATAAAAATTAATATTCTTCTCCACCGTCACTCAATGCATTTTCAGGACACAGAGGACAAAGAAATCATAAAACAACCACCTATATTTCAAAAACATTGTCGGCAGTTGGTACACCTGAAACCCTACCTCATCCTAGTATAACTACACTATTACATAAAATTAATCTTTCACTCTCAAAAGTGTCACCCTTTGAAGTGCCACATTTAAGAAAACAACATATACTATACTTAATTAACAAATTTTATCAGAAAGGCTTACCAAAAGGCCTAAATTAAACTTTTGAATACTTCTATCTCCCCCACACCAAAAAAGAAAAAGAGAAAAAGAAAAGGTGAGTACAAGGCAAAATTGCATCTAAATAACTGAACCTTACAGCCCTACCAAAAAAAAACTTTTTTTTGCATAATTGGCTAAAAGAGCTATTTCATTAGACAAAAAGGAAACCATTTCTGAACGACAGAACTTAAAAAAAAAACCCAAAACTGTGTATTTTATATTATCTTGACTCAGCATGCTTTCACAATGCATAAAATACTGTAATTTAAAATTCCAGAAGATCTAAAGGAAATTTAATATTTATGTACTTAAATTTCCAGTTCTCACGATTGCAAGTTTATTTTCTATGAATATTCTACTTATCCATAAATTCAAAAAACTTATGACTATTTAATGTGGAAGATCAAATTGCACTAATGTTAAAGGGAATACTTAAATATAATAATGAAGAAACCTGTCCCTGAGTCAAGAAGCACAGCACCCATTTGATTTCCTGCCAAATTGTTTAATCTCTGAACCTCAGTTCTCTAATTTATAAAATTAAGGGTACTAATACTACCTATTTGCAGGGTAGATTATTCAGATTTTTAAAAGACAAAATGCACATAAAGTGCTTATTCCAATGTAAATATCTAATAAATAAGTTCTAAATAATAATCTTCTATTTTTTAAAATAAATTTCTCAAAACACATGGATATCTATAGTGAGTTCCTGAAAAAAAAACGTAAAATTTTCCATTTAACCAATTCTAGCTCAGTATTAATCATCAATCAACATCTCCAAGTTCATTTTTTTCACAAACATAAGTATAATATTATTACCAAAAATAAAGAACAGAGATGTTTTAGAAAACCACATAATATTTTATCCAGGCCACAAAATAAACATCTTTGACTAGAAACTTCAAGACCAGACTTTATGTGATTTCAAAGTATAACTCTAAAACAAATTTTTCTGCTAATCTACCACCAAAACCCCTTCTCAAGTCCTTTCCTCAGGCTGTCACAACCTAAGATTACATACTACAGATTAACTTTATATGGTTAATGCTATGTATTTTTTCAAAAACTTATCATGATGTTACAAAAATCAAATAACAGAAATAGTCCTCAATCTATTCATAAGAGATTAAGCAATAATCAAGAAAAAAGAAAACAAAGACCCAAGAGTGGGGAGTAAAAAGAACATTTACTGGGCACCTGTTGTGTGTAAAACATCTATGCTTTTGAAACTGCCTAAACATCTCAACGAAGAGGAAAGGAGCGTCAGAAAAATTAAGTGACTTGCTCAAGGTTCAGCTGTGAGTACCTAAAGATTCCAAAGCACTAAAAATGCTTATCTAAATATATATGCTCAGAAAAACAGTAAAAAAACATGCTCCATTCTTTCAATACTTCAACTGCTCAAAACCTTCATTGGAGTAATTACTATCAAAGGAAAAATCTGCTTAGTTTCATCAGTTTTATTTTTTAAGGCCTAGTCTAACTCAGCAATAAATCACATTCCTTTGCCAAAATATTACAGAACAAACCAATTTTTTAAATACAATAATGTAATTGAAAAAACATGAACAAAATTCCAGAGTTCAGTGAGAATGCTATTTGTGAGAGTACAAGAAAGAAACTAGCCCTATCTGAATATGTCAGGGAAGAAGAAAAAACCACACAATGTGACCAATTTATGCTAGAAAGAGGAATTTAATTTTTACTCAGTAAACAAGAAAAACCATAGTTTTTAAAGCAGGTTTCGCAAAATTAAAAGCATACCAGGACCAAGATTCTTCCTTGAGTCTTCAAGGAAATTAACTGACATTAATGCCTAGAGTAAGGACAGATATCAACTAAAATCATGGACTAGAGAAAACAATTTACTTATCATTCTTTTATTTTCTAATTTAAAAATGAAAGTAATACAAAGAAAATTTTCAATAAATATTGGAAAATCTATCAAGAGCAAAACAAGACTTAAATTCTCATATTAGTGGTTTTGTTTCCAATTATTTTGTTTTTTCATGTGTATCACCTATATTTTGGCCAACCAATCTGATTTGAACTTCCCCTTGAGCTTGGGTAGGTGAAAAAAAAAGGCAATTCACTGCTAAAATTTAGATTAAGAGGCTTCATAGGAAAGTATACTGGAATTATTGGAAATGTTTTAAAGTTAATGCACATTTATCAATAACTACCTGTTACTTAGAGCCAGTAATAGCCAACTTAAAATATATATATATTAATGGTTACAGCTTTCTAAGCACAAATTCTGGGAAAATTATAAACTTAAGAAATATTTCAATGCATTATATATTTCAAAATTCATTTTTAAAAATTTTAGTGATTCAAATGAGTTACTAATTACTATTCAATTCACAAGAAGAGGTGTATATCACTATTGCTCTTAAACATTTTTCAGCTTGCAATACAGAGAAACTTCTCAATTTATAAAACAAAGGTGTTCTATAGGTTTTTTTCAAGTATTATATGTAGCCACATTTTTACTGTTTTAGAGAAGCTGCTCTTGGGGCGCCTGGGTGGCTCAGTTAAGCATCTGACTCTTGATCTAAGCTCAGGTATTGATCTCAGGTATTGGTCTTGAGTTCGAGCCCCATATAGGGCTCCACTTTATTTAAAAAACTGAAAAATCAATAAATAAAAATAAAATAAAGAAGCTGCTCTTTAAAGGCCAATGAAGAATACACTCCTGAAATACAAATACTTATTTTGTACTAGCAGTAAATAGATATCAAACCACAATGTCAGAGAGTAAAAAAGGAAAAGTTAGGAAATGTTTCCCAAAGGTGGTCCAGAGCTGGATTTAACAGGGGAGAAAAAATGAACTTATTAAATGTCCACTTTATTTCAAGCCCCAGAAACAGATTTAATAACAATAGCCTAAACTTATTCATTTCTTACTCCTGTGCCAGGCACTGCACTAGCACTTTAGATGAATTAACTCACTCAACCTTCTAAGGTTAATTAAAGAGTATTCTACAGACATGGGAGAACTGGAACATCTATTTAAGATTTCAGGAATTGGAATCAAAATGATTAACATGGCTTAGAAAACAAAATATACAGCTTAGAGCATAACAGAAGCTAAGAACAAGTAAGTACTCTGTAGATGGCTTTGCTAGTAGAAAGTCTATGTGCAGCCCAGCATTCCAGAAATTTAGTTTTACCCCAGAAAACAAAATTACATCACAACTGTGAATAACTGCCTGAGAAAGAAATCAGAGGTATTAAAAACTTACATTTTACTTATTTCAGTGGTTATTAACATCAGAATCACTTCAGGGCTTTTTCTTACTCAGTAGATTTGAGTCGAGATACAGATGTATTTTTAAAAATCTTTTAAAATGATTATATTGTATATCCCTGGCTAAGAACCACTGGTATCCTCAATTTATAAATAAACTATAACCCAGAACATTTAAATAACTTGTCCAAAGTTTAAAAGATAGTATCAGAGCTTTATCTAGAATCTAGCTCTCTCAAGATACAGAATATATTACAACTATGGAAAACAACAGAGAAGTTTATAGAGGCTGTATGCCAGCAATGAGAGCATTAGACATTACTAGGATTTTTATAACCTTATATATTTTATATCTTTATACATTCTGCTGAACAAAATTCTGGAATCTTAAACAAGGACTGAGTACACCTTGTCACCTGCCTATCAGAAGCTTCTATTCATACTTCAAAAGCAAGCACAAAAGTCACTATCTCTTCTTCCCCAGAATGGAATCGTCAATGCCCTTCTCAAGACTCCCATAAGTACATTTATGCAATACATTTTAGGTAAATAACTGTAAATCTCTCAATCTACTAAAATGTGAATTTCTTGGCATTGGAGACTGCATCTTAATTTATCTGTCTCCCCAGGGTCTGTGAAGACATTCAAAAAATGAAGAGTAAATGAATTAATGAAAAAGAAACCCTCAAAGTTTGGGACTAACTAATAGTTCATATGATTTGTAAAATATTTTTTAAAATGCAGTTTTATTACTGTCAAGTATCTAAAATAATCAACTATGCAATAAGGAAGTATTTTCCAAAACAGGCTTTTACTTAAAACAAGAGATTCCTTTGAAATTGGCACACATACAACCCTATTTACAAATAAGCAATTCAAGAGCTTATGAAGTTTGTTAACTTATTTAAGTAAAACACTGCAGCATAATATTACTCAAAGAAATGATTAACCAGGAGATTGTCTCATCACTGTCAGATTAAGTAAAAAAATCAAAGTCTAATTATAGTACTAAAAATTCCTAAAAGGATCAAAGAAGATTTTACTACATTAACTGAAAAGGCAACAGGAAAAACAGTCAACAAAAAAAAAAAACCACATTTTGAGAATAGAAAAGAGTACTACTAATTTACTAATTACTAATTTCTCCCCAAGACAGAAAGAAACAAACTTACTGGTGGAGTTTCTTAATTGCATTTCTTATATTTCATGTTGCAAAATTTTCAATGTGAAAATGTTACTATTTAACTTTATGTAAAATTTAAAATGAAAAAGTACATTAGAAATTCCTTTAGGAGCGCCTGGGTGGCTCAGACAGTTAAGCATCCCACTCTTGATTTCAGCTCGGGTCATGATCTCAGGGTCCTGGGATAGAGCCCTAGATTGGGCTCCTCACTCAGCAGGGAGTCTGTTTAAGATTCTCTCTCTCCCTTTGCCCCTCCCCCTCTCTCAAATAAATAAATAAATCTGTGTGAGCTCCACACTGGGTGGGGGGCCTGTTTAAAATTCTCTCTCCCTCTGTCCCCCCCTCCTGAATCCTGCACACTCACTCTAAAAATAAAAAAAATTTAAAAATCCAAATTTAATTTGGAACAAAATATACCTTCAAGTGGGGAAATGATTGCATGTGTTCTTAAAATTAGGGAAGACAAATGCTACTTCATTGTTTCTTTTAGTTTACACTTTTCCTTTCTGCTTTATAAATACTCCTCCCCCAATTTAAACAAAATTTCCTATTTCTTTAGTATTGTTTATATGGTTAGTCCTTTTGGGTGCCTGGGTGGCTCAGTTGGTCGGGCGACTGCCTTCGGTTCAGGTCATGATCCTGGAGTCCCAGGATCGAGTGCCACATCGGGCTCCCTGCTCAGCAGGGAGTCTGCTTCTCCGTCTGACCCTCTTCCCTCTTGTGCTTTCTATCTCTCATTCTCTCTCTCTCTCAAATAAATAAATAAAATCTTTAAAAAAAATATATGGTTAGTCCTTTCAATTTTTACATTTTAATGGCAGGGACTAAATTTTAGAAATAATCACAAAGAAAAAATGCACAGACATGAAAAGCAAATACAAAATATATTTCTCCAAAAAAATTTGAATTTTAAATTCCTAATTCTAAACTATTTTTCATTTTAATACATTACAAAGCTAAACAGAGGTCTCCATTAATAATCACTTGGTGGTGCAGTCAGTTAAGCGACTCTTGGTTTCAGCTCGGTCATGAGATCAAGCCCCACATGGGGCTCCATGCTGAGCATAGAGTCTGCTTAAAACTCTCTCCCCCTCTCCCTCTGCCCCGTGCACTCTTTCTCAAATAAATAAATAAATCTTTTTTTTTTTTTAAAGATTTTATTTATTTATTTGACAGAGAGAGACACAGCGAGAGAGGGAACACAAGCAGGTGGAGTGGGAGAGGGAGAAGCAGGCTCCCCACCGAGCAGGGAGCCCGATGCGGGACTCGATCCCAGGACCCTGGGATCATGACCTGAGCCGAAGGCAGACGCTCAACAACTGATCCACCCAGGCGCCCCAATAAATCTTTTTTTAAAAAATTAATCATTCTGGTACACTGATAGTATGATCTCAATGATCTTTCCATGCAAATCCATAGAAAGTTCATACAAAAGTAATCTACAGTAAAAAGAAATTATTTCTGTAATATAACTGCATATTTCTTTAAGGTTACTCTGTGTTAAAATCCAATTATATCTACCACAAAAATGTCAATGACTATAAATCTAATGGCAAAAATAAATTAGAAACCATACCAAACAAGAATATGGATTAGATTTTCAATCATCCCAACCAGTAAGGCAAGAACTTTTGACCCTGACATACTTTTTTATCTGGGCTTCCTCATTTTTTACATATTGGATATAGCTAGCTAAGTATGTTCATTCCTTTAAAATTTTCTTACAATGTAAGTATATAAGCAATAGATTAAGGACCCTAATTTCATTTATATGTAAACTGCACCATGCTGCTTCAATTTTATTTTTGTGAAGAGTCCAATTTAATCAAAATATAATAAAATATGCGTGCACACATTAGCATTTGTACAGAAAAGGGTATAAGTACATGAGGCTTATTTTTAAAAGTGGGAGAAGGGCAGACAAAGAATTTCTGAAGTGACACAATTCTCTTATGTTTGAGTTTCTGATAGTAAACATGTATTTCTTTTGTAATCATTAAAAATGCTTAATATTTGGGCGCCTGGGTGGCTCAGTTGGTTAAGCGACTGCCTTCGGCTCAGGTCATGATCCTGGAGTCCTGGGATGGAGTCCCGCATCGGGCTCCCTGCTCAGCAGTGAGTCTGCTTCTCCCTCGGACCCTCCCCCCCTCTCATGCCCTCTCTCTCTATCTCATTCTCTCTCTCAAATCAATAAATAAAATCTTAAAAAATAAATAAATAAATAAATAAAAATGCTTAATATTTATGTTATTTAACTAATCCACAAAGGATGATCTATCATTGCCACTTGAAAAAATAAAGTAATTTTTTCCTAAGTATTTTTCAGTGATCTTTATCTCCTCAGCCAACCATCCAACATAAGAAAAAAAATTATCAAATCCTCATTTTTACAAGCAGCTTTCCTGAAAAATAAAGTTACAAATGGACATGATAGGATCTGTTTAAATAAATAATATATATTATTTAATTCAGATTTATGGAGAGATGTTGACTTCTTACCATGTTTAAGGCTTTTAATAATGAAACCCCACTGAGGGGAAAAATCTCATACTAATAATACTTATTAGTCTACAATTTGCTACAAACCAATCTTTGGAGCATGTTTCTTCTCCTGATTGAGAAACAGAGAAAATAATGCCCTAAATGAAGAGAAACATAACACTGAAAGAGAAAACTAAAGCTGGTCCCCTCCCTTCACCTTGCACTTACACACTTCCCATGCACCCTTTTTTTCCCTCCATTAAATAAGCAGATACCAGCTAAGAACTTTCAATTTTTTACACTGCTATTCTACCCATTTTTTCCTCATAAAATAAATATATCCAAAATCATGGGGAAAAGACTATGAAAAAAAAAGAAAAATAGCCTCTAATAAGAAAAAAATTTTTTAAAACAAAAGAGCATTGAAATCTGCAAACAGATGCCATTCAAAAAGAGTTTACAATGGCTGGGTGGGTCTTTTCTTCCTTTCTGTCCTTTAGAATTAAGGCAATAATGTAACAAGAAAAATTATTCCAGTATTAAATGAGACCTTTTTGTTACAGAATTATATTCATGTTGGTGACAGGTAAGAAAAGAAAGGAAACAAAAAACAAAATAGATATATTTTCTGAACTCAGCAAAAATGTTTTGGTATTTGCGAATGTGTTTGCTAATAGCAGTAAAATTTCGAAAAAAATGTTGCCCCCAAAAAGTTGCTGAGACTCCTAAATATTCACAGAGGTTTTAAACTATTTTCACATTATCATTACCTTTTATCTTCATAAACAATCCCGTGATGTAGGCAGAGAAGGGATTACCATCTCTGTATTATAGAAAACTAAACTGAGTTGTTACTGTTTAAAATGGGCTATGACTTCCACTTGTAAAGATAAGATAATCAGAGCTAGAATGGACTTTAGCATTTGTTTTACAGTTAATTTTCCCCTGTTTTACAGATGAGGAAAAAATGAAGTTCATGGAAGTCAAGACACCTCCCAATGTTACAAAACTCTTAGTGACAGACTGAAGACTGTAATGCAGTTCTCCTAAATTCTGGTCCCATACTCCACTTCCACAATGACACTGCCTGCCATGCCACAGTAACAGATATAAAAGGAGCTTGGAAAATGTTAAAAATCAACATATAAGTGAGTAGTATTATCAGGTCTGGAAAAAGACATATTTTCAATAAAAAACAGAATTTTGAAGGATTCAAGAAACAAATAAATTTAAATGTAAAACTACCTACCACCTTCATGTCTTTTCCCTAAAACCCTCCTTCTTCATGTGTTCTCACAGCCCTGATTAGTCTACAAATTCCTTAAAATTTCCATAATCTGTACATATTAAGATGTCAAAAATTTTCGACTGATGAAATTTTTTTTAAAAAAGCAAAACATTTTCAATAATCATGTTACATTCCTATAATAAGCATTAAAGCATATTATCTTTGATTACAGTAACTTACTAAGTTATTTTACTCAAGTCACTTAAGTATTTTCATTGTGTATGCTCACTAAAATATTTCCATGCAGACTTCCAATTGAAACAGAGCAATCGAATCTGACAATCCGATGCACACGTGCATTAATAAAAAGGTGATAATTGATTGGAAGACATGTATTATGTAGTGGAAATTTTTTTTTTGAGGACTGTTAAAGAGATTAGGATTGAAAAGATTAGGTAGCTCATACTGTCATAAAAATGCAGAATGCGTGAACCTTATAAACACATGGTGAACGAATCTTACTCACTTTTTTTGGCAAGATTTTTGAACAAATGTTTCAGTCCCTACCCAGCCAGGAAGATATGTCAGTCTTATAGACAACTCTATAGGCTAAAAGATTCAAAATCTATCTGATGCATTTGTATGCAAAATTACACAAGGAGAGCAAACCAAAAGCTATTATTAAAACTAGAGCAAGATTATACACACACTCATATGTTAAATACATACATATAACATAAATTGTGTATTCATCCATTCAATAAGACTTAACGGAAGACTTCGTGAACCAGGTAAGGCCCTGAGTACTAGTAATTCAAAAATGAGTAACACTCTCCCTGCCCAGAGGGAACTCACAATCAGGCAAGGTAGACAAAATAGTTCTCAACAAACTCTAAATATGTGTTAAGTGCTGAAATATAACATTTCAATAACTCAAAATATTTGACACTTAGATATAATAATCACATTAAACTCATTTTAAATTTCACTAGCTCGGTAATACAAGAACCTGAAGTTTCTCAAAACAGGAAGTGAAAAAAATCTGCTTTTAAGGCAGTGAACTGAAATAATGAAGTGAAATGTCTAAAATCTGGTTTAATCTTATGTACTTTATGAAGGTGGAATAGGTAAAGTTTGGTTGTATTTATACCATAAAAATGTTTAAATGCATGCTTAAAAAAGCATTGTGCTCAAATACCCAAAATCACTTTTGATGTTACTCTCACTTCCTCTTCTGAAAACCATCATAACCATTTCCTTTAACCACAATACCACAGGTCTAGTAATTTTTAGTACTGCTTGCCTTGCTCGTTTTTTTGGACAAAGTTCACATAGGAACCAATTTCAAAGTTTGTTAAGAAGCATAATCTCACAAAAAAGTTCAGGTCAATACAACCTGTAAGTAATACTATCAAAATTAAGTTCTTTGCAACTACATAAATTTATAACCAAGGCTCTTTGGTAAATGCAGAGGGCTTCTTTGTAATGATATTGAGCTCCTGCCACATAAGATGTAACAAATTGAATAGACATGTTGCAGTTACTCTCCACATTTTACTGTGTTTAGAGGCAAACTAATCTTGCATCCAGGTAAGCAACAGGAACATAAACCATCCTTACACAAAATTTATCACTATTAAGCCAGGACAGTCTTCTCCTTTAAGATTACAGTATCTACATCAAATTGTTGGAATAAATCAGTTTGATACTTGAACCTCATTATATGGACTTAAAAAAAAATACTACTTCGTCAGCAGCCCTAATTTACACACGTTATAATTCTATGGTCATGCTAAAGGAAATATTCATGATATATTAAAAAGCCAACAAAATAATTATGAAGACATAACATCAAATACACATCGGAAACTCAAAGGATGTACCCAAAAATCTCTTTAATTTTCTCTTTACCAAGTTCTTTGAAACTTACTAACCTTGCCTTAAAAGGAAAAAAAAATTGGTTTGTTTTCTCTTAAGATAAATTATTTTTTCTATCTCTACATCTATTTTTCTTAACTCCAAGTCAGCCTTCCATTTCTTAATCGGCTGAAGCCGTTTAAAGACTTTCAATGGGCCTATTAGCTACAACTACACAAATTTTCCTTATATGTTATAAACCAGCAATAATAGCCACATATTTACAGTTTTAATTTTGTACCGACACCGAACTTCAAGAAACGGTGTTTCGGTACTATTAGACAAGGCTGGAAAAACGAAGATGAGGAGGAGTAAAGAGGGATGGGAGAGAGAAGGTTGTTATTCCTGTTCTAGTGACTCACAGCCCAGAAGTATTTCAGAAGAAAATTAGTTCCACCCTCACTTCCCCCTCCTCTCCACCCTCAAAATGAAATAATTCCAAATTGTCAGCATGCTCTCAAACGACTTTTATTTAGCAATCTAAAATCAAGTGGCAAGTGGAGGAGATGCGGGGTTCATCCTGATAAGCAATTCCCTTCCCACATTCACACATCAAAAAATTGAGAAAAAATTGCTACCATCTCCGCCAGATTCCTACCATTCAGCCTCAGTTATGAACACCCAAGTTTTCCTACGCTCTCCCCGCCCCCATCTTGCCCACCCTCTACCCTCCCTTTCCAGCTGACCCCGTTCCGGGGGCGGGGGCGCCAAGGAGGGGGCGGCAGGGGCGCCCCTCACCCGGCGCGGCCCGGGCCGGATCCCACCGCTGGGAGCGGGGAAATGGCTTCTCTCTGCCTCCGGCCGGCCCGCCAGCCACCGGGGGAGGCGCCGGGACTCCGCATTAGGCCGCGGCGCATCTCAGCGACCCCGGGCCGGGCCTGACGCGGCGGTGCCGTGATTTCTGCCGTGGGCGCCGCCCGCTGCCCCCACCGCCGGTTCTCCCCCGCCGCCCGTCCGTCCTACGCCCGCCCGCCGCCCCCGCCGCGGCCTCGCCGGCCCGTGCGCACCTTTTTGATGTTGTAGAGGCGAGTCAGCATGCCGACGCCCCGGTCGTTGAGGATGGTGAGCTTCTCCGCCAGCTTCTGCTGACTGGGCTGCAGCACGGAGCGCGACATGGTGGTGGCTGTGGCGGTGGTGGTGGTGGTGGTGGTGCCGCCGCCGCCGGCCGCCTCGCGCCCAGTCACCGGCCCGCGGCCTCCGCGTCAACCTCTCTCGGGCCTCCTCCCCCCGCCCCCAGCCCGCGACCTCCGTCTCAGGGGAAAACGTCCATGACCCTCGCGCCCCAATCCCGCGCGGCTGACAGAGCGAGCCGCGGCAGACGCCTCACGGTCCCTTCCCCCGCAGCAGCCCGCGCCCCGGCAGCCTCCTGCCTTCCGCCCGCCGCCCTTCCGTCCCCACCCCCGGCGCTCTCCGCCCCAGCCCCCACCGAGCCGCCTTCCCCGGCTCCTCCACTAGGTGTGGCGGCGGCGGCGGCGGCGGCGGCGTCTCCGGCGGCTGAGAACGAGGCAGCTTCCCGCAGCCCAGGACGAGCGCTCGGTCACCTGATCGGCCGCGCCGGCGCCCCCGCGAGGCCGGATGGGGAACTGCGCCTGGGGGGGGCCCTCGCCCGCCCCACTCGGCTTGGCCGCGGCCGCCGCGCGCTTAGGACCGGACTCCCGCCCCAGATCCTGCCCTGCGCCCACTTGTGTCTGATCCCGGCATGGGAGTCCTCCGCCGGGACCGAGTGGGGTGGCATTTCCATGCTCGCTCCTCTTCGCCCCCCACCCCTCTCCTACAAGTTCCCAAAAGTTGCCTTTCCGCACCACCTCCCTAAAGAAACCAGCAGAAGCCCGGAGGGCGGGAGGGGAGCGTTTCAGGCGACTTTCGCCTAAGAGTGGGCTGGTGGCTCCAAGCTTTTTCCTCCCACTGCTTGACAGACGCTCCCGGCTGAACACAGCAGATGTTGTGCTCCGCGAGGCAGGCATCGCCTCTCGCATCCTCCCCATCCCATCCGTACTCCCCTGCCTCAAGGCAGTTTGTGAGAGAGGAGGTCGGAAGTGAGGGCAACTCAGGTTCCTGAGATAATCGGAATCCGGAATTTGTCGACTAGTGGCACCCATCCGGAGAAGACTCTAAATAGGCCATGGCATGAGGGAGGCAAAAAATAAATGTTCAGTGAATGAAGGAACGATCGCATTTTTTTCTGGCCTCCACCCTAAATCCCACCCCTTCTTGGAAACATTCTACTTTTCCATCTCATTGCTTTTTGGGTTTTTTTCCTGATCGGTTTCTTCCCGGCCACACTCCAAGACTACTCCCTCAAGACAAATGTATTAAACTTGGTTCCAAAAGTGACGGAATCAAGGACTTAGGTAATTGGCTTGAGGAGTTCTAGCCAAGAGGATTCACACTGCTTTGATCATTTCTGCCCTTAATTTCTTTCCATGTGTTAATCTTTCTATTATATTCATTAATTTTAAGTGAATGACAAAATGTTCTGCCACCGTCAAAAAAAATTCTAAGAGTAAATAAGCTATCATTGGATTGATCAAAACGCTTTATGAAAAGGAAATTGTGATGAAAGCTTTTTTAAAAAATTTAAGGGGTGCCTGGGTGGCTCGGCCTTCAGTTAAGTTCATGATCTCGGGGTCCTGGGATGGAGCCCTCCACTTTGGGCTCCCTGCTCAGTGGGGAACCTGCTTCTCCCTCTCCCTCTGCTCCTCCCCACTGCACATGCTCTCTCTCTCTCTCTCAAATAAATAAATAAAATCTTTAAAAAAATTTTTTAAAGCTAGGATATGTACTATTCCTACAGAAATCTTTATTTTAATATCCTGACAAGAGAAAGGGAATGGACTGAATGTATTTGACTTAAAGGACATTGAAGAAGTCCAATATCCCCCACAAAGTCAATCATACCTGACACTGCGCTTTAAATTCTACAAATAGAACTTCATTACCTTGAATGAAGACTTTGTACCTAAAGAGTTCTTTTTTTTTTTTTTTTTAATTCAAACACCTCAGGGAGATGACCTTTTGAGCTTTTCTTACTCAGTAAAAGGTTGGGGGATTTAATTTATCTGGTTACTTTCCAAGCTGATAGTTAAAATTTTAATTTAGAGGAGGCAAGCATCTGGAGCCTGCCACAGTGAGAGCAGACTTGGGAAAAGCAAAGCTGCATGAGGGGTTTGGGACAACCAGTTAAGAAAACGGAAAGATGGTGAACGTTGAGGGAAAGATATGCTCCTTCGGGGGACCACAAAGAAATTTAGCTAGAGGCGGAACTACAGAGTTCCACCAATGAAAGTTTACAACATTTTCTAGTTTTTGAAAAGTGCTGTATAAAGAGAACAAGAAAATGGCACCATGTTATCATTTGAACACAACTATTAGTCCTCAGGAAAAGCCACTATCATGTTTCCATATGAACTTGAACACTTATACCTGCTTATAATTCAGAATACCCAATAGAGGGAGAACTTTTTAGATACTAGTCCAGTATTCAGCTTTTATTATAATTTCTAGACATATTGACCCTAGACTAAATGGAATATGCCTATTTGAGTAAAAGAGATTAGATCTAGCTGAAGTATTTATAATTCTTGCATTTTTTCTACATTTTGCATCAAAAAGCATCTTGTCAACCCTTTCAGTATTTGCCTCTATGTATAAAAAGTATACTATCAGAGCTAAGGTAATTATATATTTTGCCATGTACATATATGATTTTATGGCAACTGTAATTAGTATGTATCACTTTATATTTTCTTTCAGTTCTTCAGTCTAAAAATATGTTATACTGTGTTGATCAATCTATAAAGCTATTACCAAAAAAATGTACCTGTTGTGGTTTTTTCCTACCATAGCTTTCTGGAAAAGCATAAAATTTTAAAAATGATTAGGAAACTAAGTTTTAAAAGCATTATTGGAGATTTTATTTCCCTCATCATATAAAGCATAGTTTTAACAGTTCATTTGGTATTAAAGGTTTCCAAGTACTTTCCTTTCAGTTAAGAGATTTCTACTGTTCTGTCCCTAGAACATATTCGGAGATCACTAAAATTATAAGCCAGAGATGTAGAAAGTAGATAATAGCTTCAAATTTGTAATAATCTTAGAAAATTAACTAGTAAAATTAACGAGTATAGACCTGTATGCTTGAGAAAGTGTGAATTTTATTGTATATAAATTATCTCAATAAATCTGATTCTTAAAAAGTTATATATCTACATTTGGGGCACCTGAGTGGCTCAGTCTGTTGGGCGTCTGCCTTTGGCTCAGGTCATGGTCCCAGGGTCCTGGGATCGGGCCCCGCATCGGGCTCCCTGCTCCGCAGGAGGCCTGCTTCTCCCTCTCTCGCTCCTCCTGCTTGTATTCCCTCTCTCGCTGTCTCTCTCTCTCTGTCAATTAAATAAATAAAATCTTTAAAAAAAAAGTTATATATCTACATTTGAAAAAATGTTTTTTTGAGGCACGTCTAATGGTACTCACTCTAAGGAAAGTAGGCATTTGGAAATCCAAACTGGAAAATATTTAAGTTGGAGGAAGAGTGAAGAGTTGGCTTTATAGAAGAATTTATGTTAGAGTTATAATTTGTGGTCCCCAAATATATTTTACAATGATTCGATTATAAAATTCTCATAAAATTTCAGAAACTAATTTATAGCACACAGTTCTTTATATAGGTATTATAAAACATTCGCTCATTTACAGTAACAATTGTGGATGGATTTAAAGAACATTATCCAGTTCTATATAATACATAACTAATCAAATACTTAAAGTGTGCAGAGTACTGGGGCACCTGGGTGGCTCAGTCGTTAAGCATCTGCCTTCGGCTCAGGTCATGATTCCAGAGTCCTGGGATCGAGCCCTGCATCGGGCTCCTTGCTCGGCGGTAAGCCCGCTTCTCCCTCTCCCACTCCCCCTGCTTGTGTTCCCTCTCTCACTGTGTTTCTCTCTGTCAAGTAAATAAATAAAATCTTTTAAAAAAAAATGTGCAGAGTACTATTCTAGAAGGAGATATGAGGCTGTGTAAGATACAGATTTTGATCTCCTTGAACTCATATCCTGAGGAGAATAGAAATATGCATAAGGAGATCTAATATGAGGCAGCCTGAGGTACAAGGCTACAGAAGACCTAGAGAGAACAGTTTCAGACTGAAGCTTCTAAGAGCCCTTTTCTGAATAATTTACATTTGAACTTTGAATGAGAGTGAAGTCTTGGACTTATAAACCTGTAGAAAATGACATTCTATGCACAAAGTTCAACCTTAGTAAATGCAAAGTAGCAGAAAAATAATAGGAATGCTCATCACATACACAACAGACACAATGAGAAATAAAGGTGGAAAGAAAAGTGGAACAGAAAACATATAGGCTTACAAATACTAAGGCAGGAAAAAAATTCAATGGAGAAGAAGAAAGATAGAAAAAAAGATGGGAGAACAAAAGGTGACTTTGGGAAACTTGAGGATAATAAAGATAGTTTGAAACAGTTGCTGACTCTGACAAGGATTACAGATTATCCTTCAGTATCTATGGTTTCTTTCTCACTTAGAAATAAAATAAAGACTACATTTCCCAGCCTCTCTTGCAGCCCACGGTGGCCATATGACTGATGTTCTGGCCAATAGGATATAAGCTTTCAAGAACCTTAAGAGACTGCTGCAGCTTTCCTTTTGCCAGTTCTACACTTACTTCGTTCGACCGACCACATGAAACAAGGATGCAAAGGCCACTAACTTGGACCATGAAGACAATGGCCACATACTAAGGAGGGCAAAGATAGACATGGAAGGTTTATGTGGGCTTTTTAGAGCAGAATTGCCATACCAAAGCTTGCCTATCCTGACCTGGATTTTTGTGAAAGAGAAACTTTTATTTATTTTTTTAAAAGATTATTTATTTGTTTATTTATTTGACAGAGAGAGACACAGCAAGAGAGGGAACACAAGCAGGGGGAGTGGGAGAGGGAGAGACGCTTAACGACTGAGCCACCCAGGTGCCCCGAGAAAATTGTATTTAAGCTTCTTTTATTTGTTTTTTTTTATTACGGTCACACCTGATCCTAAATATTAATAGTTTTTGTGGCCAGTGTTATATCTCTACTAGGAATCAAATCAGGAATAATAAAATTTAACATTCAAGTGTTTTTGCACTATGTGTTGTTAGGTGCTATTATTTGTGTTACATTTTCTCATCTATCTGTCTCAACAATCCTTTGAGATATTATCATCTTCATTTTACAAGTGAGGAAACTGGAATGCAGATAGGTTTTTCAAATTGCCGTAGAAAGTGTTAAAGCTGGTATTGGATCCCTTATCAGTCTGACCAAAATTCATGCATACTCTTACTTACTGTGATGTCACTGAAAATCAGTTGGATGGCATAAATTTGTCAGGTATCCCAGGGAACATGATTCTACAGTTTCTTCTAAAGTCCCTTAACTGTGCTCAAACCTTTTTCTTCAAATAACAGACTCTGTCATATTTTCCCCTAATATACCAGCTCTTTTTAGATAGCTTTCTTTAGCTTTGTTTTCTCCAGAAAATTATTTCCGTATTGCTTTTTGCTAATCATGAGGAATATTTCGGTTTACTTTTTAAAATCACTTACGTGACCCAGCCTCCCTACTTAAAGCGAGAAGAAAGAAAAATTGACAAAGGCATCTTTTTGAGTTCTTGGGTTAAAGCCTTTTGATTAGGATGTTTCTTGTCAAAGGTAATGTTCCACTTATTTTTTAAAGACAGATGCAACATTTTTCTTCCCCATCAGACTTCAGAAATAGATTTCTCACAGCCTGAGAATGGTGCAACAGATATAGAATGGTTTTGTCCATCCTCCATCCCTTCCTTTGGGAAATCACTAAGTTCTGACAGAATTGAGTGCAGAAAGAGAAAAGTGAATCACGCGATAGGAAGGGTCAGGCACATATACAACAGAAAATAATGGGGACACAAGGGTGGCTTGGTCGGTTAAGCATCTGCCTTCAGCTTGGGTCATGATTCCAGGGTCCTGGGATCAAGTCCTGCATCAGACTCCTTGTTCAGTGGGGAGCCCGCCTCTCCCTCTGCCTGCTGCTCTCCCTGCTTGTGCTCTCTCTCTGACAAATAAATAAAATGTTTAAAAAAAAAAAGAAATTAATGGAATTTTGCAAAGAATTATCATTTTTAAAAATTGTCTCAAAGACTACATGTAGGTGGACCATAATGCAAACAGAGGAACGAACACTGAGTGAAGAAGTGTGGAGAAGGACAATCGAAGATTTCACTGTTGTTTAACAATGGTCATAGAAAGAATAAACAATAACATACATATTAAATCAATACTTCAAGTTCTGTTCCCCTACATCCAAAGGCAATCAGGTATGAAAATTTACTCCACTAGAAAATAATTAGGAAGGACAATAGGGAAAAGATGGAGCAACGGTATCCCAGTATCTGTAGTAAATGAAATAGGAGTTGAGACTTAGCCAGAGATTGCAACTTGGTATTGCAAAGGAGTAATGAAGACAGGCCTAAATGAAACATGAGACGTCTCCAGTAGTCAGCAGAAGAGATGCCAGAAATAGAACTGATCCAAAAAGTTCAAAAAGAAAACAATGAAAAATTAGTTACAGTCTTGACCTTGACCATTCACATCCAATTAGTTTCATCTTTTGGCTTGCCAGATCTTTGATAATGCACTTCACACGTGTTTATTTGCTTCTGTTCTGCAAAACTAATGATAGATTTATCTTTCCAAGGAACTTCAGTTTTCCCTGCAGAAAAATTCCAGTGTAATGAAAAATTTTATATTATGATCGGTTTTAATTCATCTTGATTATTTTCATAGTACAAAGGATTTGTGAATTTTTTGGTTTTGTTTTAGATATGTGTTATGCTTAGACTTACACTTAAATAGTGGATGACAAAATACAAATCAGTGTAATATCGGTGAATCTTTTTAATCTTAAGTTTTCTTTAAATATGAGAATGCATAGAAAATTGGCAAAGTCAATGGTAGAACAAAACTTGAATTAGAATATAGGATAAACCTATTATGATACTCAAGTTCCAGGTGAACATACAAGACCCAAAATATTTACATTTAGTCGACCCCAAAAGTAAACAGTTTTTCAAAAATTTGGAAGGATATTGAATAAACTGAACTGGACATCCAAGGAATGGCCTCTATTGCAGATACAAATTTGGGATCATCAGAATACAGATGTTATTTGAAGCCATGGGAATAGATGAGATCACTTTTGGAACAAGTGTTTAAAAAAGGTAAATAAAGCCTAGTCTAAAGCCCTTAGGAACTCCAACTTTTAAGAATCGAGAGCCAGTTAACTGAAACTGAATAGAATTGCGAAAGGGAACAGAGACTGGGGCAGTACCTGGAGGGGTTAAGGGAGGGGTTTTTGTTTATTTTCAGTGGTAGTTGCCAAATTATCATGTAGAAGGAGAGATTTATAACTCAGTGCAGAGAGGATGATCAAAAAAGCAGAAGCTTTGGGGCACCTGGGTGGCTCAGTTGGTTAAGCATCCAACTCTTGGTTTCACCTCAGGTCTTGATCTCAGGGTCAAGGGAGCAGGCCCTGCTTTGCCTCCTGCCCCTACCCCCAACCTCCCACTCAGCATGGAGTCTGCTTGAGATTCTCTTTCCCTCTACCCCGCACCCCACCCTGGTCTAGCACTTGCCTGTGCTCTCTCTCTCTCTCTCTCTCATTCTCTCAAATAAATAAATAAATAAAATCTTAAAAAAAAAAGAACAGAAGCTTTGATAAAACAGGGAGGAAAGAGATGATGGGGAAGTAGATAATATAGAGCCAGACTAATATTTGATGGGGGTTGTAGGGAGAGACAAGATAATGATATTAGCTAACATTTACTGGGTACTTGCAATGTGTCATGTTCTATTCCAAGTGCTTTTCAGGCATTAATGTGATTCATATTCATAACAAATAGTTCATTAGCCTAAATGGAAGGCCCTGTGCCAGAAGATGTTAAATGTTCATTTGAGTTTGGTGTTATGTATTTAAATGGTTAGCAGAACAAAACCTAAGCTCTGAGGTCAGACTGATAGAGTTGGATCCTGCCTTTGCCACATACAGCAATGTAACGTTGACCATGTGACTAAAGCTCTCTAAATCTCAATTTTTCACCTTAAATTGGTATAACTTACCTACCTCACTAGATTGTTGTGAGGAATGCATGAAATAATTTTTAGCTCTGTATTTTATACAATTCAGTGAGAATACTGGTCATTACTACTATTATGGCTATCATTCTTATTGCCCCAGTCTGCTCAGTTGTGTAATTTTCTATATGGGTAATGGCACAAAAAAGATGGAAGGTTATGGATTTTTCTTTTTTCAGGTGAGTGCAAAGGAGAGAGAAAGCAAAGGAGTTGAGAGAAGTGGTTAGGGAATAATATAGCTAACTCATTGTGTTTTAGCATTCGACAAAAAAATTAAAAGCCTACCTAATTGTATTAACATTGCTTTTCTTGACAAATTCCTATTTCAAAGTAATAATTTCTGAAAACAATACTTTCACTATTTCATGTTAAACACACACCAAAATCATCAAGCTTCTAAGTGTTGATTATGTGCAAATGTTAAGGATATTAAATTTGTTCTTATTATAAAATATACATTATGCTAAAATATTATAAACTCATTATAAGATGATTTTTTCCTCCATTAAAACATCACTGAAGTCTAAATGTTTAAAATAAGTCAGGTGTTCGCTGATGCTTAAATTCAAGTTTGTATTCCCACTTAAATTCAAATCCAACATTACTTAACCACTATCATAAAAACTGAGCGGCTACTGTCAAATCCTTTTTTTTTCTGCTTTAAAACTATGAATATACAACCGCCCCACCTGGATTGTTTGCATGTTAAAGTTTTACCATTTCTTCTATTATTTTTAATTACTTCAACTGACTACTATTTTCACAACAAAACTTTAGAATCAGAAATTATTCAAATTTTCCATACTTTTTGTATTTCTCCCATTCCTAATCGTCTTTATTTGTGCCATATTTGAAATGATAGGATAAGCAATAAACTTTTAGTTTATAAAGAAATGAAAACCACTTCTCCTAACTAGTTTCACATTATCACTTATTTTATATAGTAGATTCTGCATTTAGAATATTAGGAGCATTTTAAAACAAACTTTTGTGTATACTTGTATATGTATAAATACTTTCTTGTGTCAGATTTTAATTATAGAATAGTTTGACATGAACAGTAAACATTTGTAAATTGATTTAAATAGAAAATAGTTATGGTAGCTCTGTTATCTAATATATTAGCTAAAAATGCAACCACTCAATTATAAACTATAGAACTTCTAAACGTCAGAAGAGAGCTTTGGCTGTGTAATCAATTCTGGAAATAATGGAATTAGTCTAGGTCACTCTTGTTTTAGGAGAGGATGAGATAGACTTAAAGCCCATGAATTGAATCAGAAGAAAGGAATGAAGTGAGCAACTCATTTTTACTCATGTCCTCCAAGGAGTTGAATCAGAAACAAAACAAAACTGTAATCAGTTTTTCTTTATGTGTTGGTGTTTACAGACCAAATTAATTCTTGTTTCTAACTTAGGTTCCTAATTAACTTTGGATCCTGGACCCCTTTGTAAATCTAATGAAGTATGCATCCTATCTATAAAAATATACACATTTTTAGTGCAATTTGCAAGAGTTCATGGTCTCATTAAAGCCTCTATACAGCCTTATAGTCCCAAGATTCAGAACCATTCTGGATTATGAGTCCACCTGAAAAGGTATAACAGGAGCAATTGCATACCCAAGTAATCATGTAGCTAAGTGTCCAGGTTTAACCTGACATAAATGTTAAAAGACAAACTTTTAAAACCATTGTCCAGAGATGTAAAAATATTTTTCCTTTTTTTTTTTTTTTTGAGTAGGCTCCATGCACAGTGCAGAGCCCAACATGGAGCCCAATGCAGCACTTGAACTCACCACCCAGAGATCGAGACCTGAGCAGAGACCAAGAGTCGGACACCCAACTTACTGAGCCACCCAGGCACCCCTAAAAATTATTTTTCCCGATAGTTCAATGCATTACGACCAACTCCATGGTAATCTTTCCACGGACGTCATAGGGTAGCCTTTGTAATCTTATCAGGCTAATATCAGGACTGAATATCCCACTGCAGGTGGATGACTCAAGTTCTCTTTTTATCTGCCTCCTCTGGTTGCCAGAACTTTGGCACTTCCAACAGAAGGTGGCAAGGAGAACTGAAAGCAGGAAACTCAAGTTGTTTTGTTTTTCTTTTAGTTGAATACCTTGACTAAACAGTTTAGTGCAAGGAAAAGATGGAAACTGCTGTTTAGCACTAAATCTTTGAATTGTATGCAAGTTATCATTTGCCTACATATCCCTTTCTCCTATTGTTATATGTAATACGGGGTTGGCTGCCTCCTTAATGAAATGTGCAGTGCTTTAAAGAGATCCTGTGGCTTCTGCGCATTACATAAACCATAGTTAGTCGGCCTCAGAATGATTGCAGAAAAATTGTAAATTTAGTCTCAGAAACCTGCTGCTTAAAGCAGACTCAGCCAGCTTTTCAGTTTTCAAAACTGCTCTGTATAAAGCAGCACATTTGGAAATCTGTGGCTGATACACCCTATTCATACTCTATTCATAAGAAGTAAGACTTCACAAACTTAACTTGAGAACGAAAGGGACATAGGATACATGAAAGGCTCACAAAAATGGAAGAAGCAATGAATTCTAAGAAAATCCAGTATTGTTTGGTTTTCAAACACCTGGACATTAACATGACTTTGAAATTCTTGAATTATATGCCAGGTGGCAAGTTCCCACTCTACCAGCATAAAACTGGCCCTATGTTTCACACTGCTAATGCTTTTCCAGGTAAGCAAAACGTAAATATAAAGTAAATGCAGCCGCCACCACTACCAGCATCATTTAACATTAAATAACAGTTTGACACAAAGCAATGGACTTGACTACAATTATCAGAGTTAGGTAAGGTGCCTCAAATTCTTTGACGTCATGTAAAAATATAACCAAATACTAGGATTAAGGGATTTTTTCCCCTTTCCTCCATGAGAAACAGATTAGCTTAATTCATGTGAAGGATTTATTTTTCTTTTATGTCTCTTTTATTTGAAGAGGTATTTCAAGAGGTATTTATTCAAAGGGAAGGTTTTTCTAAATTTTAACTTTTTATTACAAATGGTTTCAAACATAAAAAGAGTAGAGAAGAGTATACTAATTTCCCATGTACCCATTACCAGGTTTGACACTTAACATTTTCCAAAATTTAAATGTAAAGGGTTTTAATTTGTTTATAATCTAAACCAGAATTTTTAAATTTATGATAAATAATAAATTATTATAATATAAATAATAAATAAGAACTCTTGAAGAGATCTCTTTGAATTATTTCTTTTCTTTTTTTAAATTTAAATTAATTTAATTAACATATAGTATACTATTGGTTTCAGAGGTAGAATTTAGCGATTCATCAGTTGCATACAACACCCAGTGCTCATTCCATCAAGTGCCCTCCTTAATGCCCATCACCCAGTTACCCCATCTCCCCACTTTGAATTATTTTTTTTAAAAGATAACTATTTAGGGGCACCTGGCTGGCTCAGTTGGTGGAGCTTATGACACTGATTTTGAGGTTGTGAGTTCAAGCCCCGTGTTGGGTATAGAGATTACTTAAAAATAATCTTAGAAAAAAAAAAAGAGGGCTCCTGGGTGGCTCAGTTGGTTAAGCGACTGCCTTCAGCTCAGGTCATGATCCCGGAGTCCTGGGATTGAGTCCCACATCAGGCTCCCGGCTCCGCGGGGAGCCTGCTTCCTCCCTCTGACCTTCTCCCCTCTCATGCTGTTTCTCTCTCTCTCTCTCAAATAAATAAATAAAATCTTAAAAAAAAAAAAGACAACTAATTATTATTCTCTCAGGAAGGACCTGAAAATAAACAGTATTCTTAAAATGGGGCTAATTTTATTTTCACGTTTTTTAGTGGTAATGTTTAGACAGATTTTAAAAGAGGAGACTGTGAGGATAAATATCAAAGTGGCATGCCTAACAATGGCCAAACTGAGTGGTACAACTTACTAAGATCAGTTAAATATATATCTCTTTATCAAACTGAAGCTAAGCTAACAGCATGTGATATCACAGCTATCTGAGTAGTGCTCCCTAAATCTTGGTTTGATCAAAGAAGCAAATAAAGAATGCACCAAGTACATTCATTGTGCTGAGTCACTGTGTTGGAAGAAAGATAAATCACCTACTGAACAATGACATATTTTTCTTCTAAGTGATTCCCAAGTCTTTGAGGACTGGCAGGCATAAAGCCACCAGGCCTTGTGTTACCTGTCCTGTCTACGATAATACTCATCCAGTGCTTGTTCTGTAAATTTTGATCTTAGGCAACTTTGATTATCAGAATTTGCTTATGTAAAAAGCTCTCTGGCTGGCACGTAGGTGTAAGTAAAAAAAAAAAAAAATTTTTTTTAAATCAGATAGCATTCAAAATCATAGCGAAGTATTTATTAATCAAAACATTTTTAGGTTAGTATTAAACATTTGCTAGATATTTACACTAATTGACAAGAAAATTACAAAATCATTTTGACCAACTCAGTCTAAAAATAGTTTCTCCTTTTTTCATCTCCAAAAGAATCATGGAATACCATTTTTGCTGGAAATACTGGCTGTAGCTTTGGGAAATTTAACTTATTATATTGACAAGCTTGATAAATATACTCCTCATTTATTTTTTGTTTAGCAAATTTTAAGTTAAGCCTAAGATTCATTGTAAGAAAAAGAGCTGTAATAAAATGGACAAATATTAATCTTTATAATTTTGTGTTTTCCATGTCAAATGCCTTTTCCTCTCTATAACACAAAAAATCTAAACTGCATTTTCTTCATGAATTTACAATATGGGGAAAAAAGGAGATCTCCAAAATTTAGAGCAGCAAGACTTCATACTTTGGAAAACAATAAAAATGAAGTTTAAAAATAAGCTGGTTTTGCAGTAAAAAGACCACTTTTTTGATCAGTTTGGACATATGTATGAAAATCATTTAAAATATCCGATATATATATATATATATATACACACACACTCATAAATTGAATGTTTGACTCCTAGAAATATTCCCTAAGAAAAAAATCCAAAATAAAAAAATTTTGCGTGTATGGATACTACTTATAACTACATAGATAAGATACAACCTAAATTCTTACAGTTACAGGAGTTATAGCATATCCATATCAAGAAATTTATTTTTTTTTTAAGATTTCATTTATTTATTTGACAGAGAGACAGCGAGAGAGGGAACACAAGCAGGGAGAGTGGGAGGCAGAGGGAGATGCAGGCTCCCCAATGAGCAAAAAGCCTGATGCGGGGCTCAATCCCGGGACCTGGGATCATGACCTGTGCTGAAGGCAGACTCTTAACCGACTGAGTCACCCCGGTGTCCCCATACCAAGAAATTTCTAAGCAATTCTATGTCAATGAAAGAAAACAAGGATATCCAGGTCTTCCTAAAGCCTTTCATATATCTGCTGCTAGCTGAGGCTTTTGCTAGAAGTTCTTGGTCCTCTATTAGTTTTTGAGAACTAAAAGTTGTGTATTTACTGGTAAAGTAGGCCCTATAATAAAAGCATGTAGATCACCAACTTGATGTGATATGAGGAACACTGTAAGCTCTTGATACTTAAAGTATTATAGTATTATTTACCTTCAGTTCAGATTCTTAGCAGAAAGGAGAAAGTGGGTGAAATACTAAACTATCTCTTATGCCCCTTTAAAAGTACTTGGGTCATAACCCAAGATTCAGTAATTCAGATGAATGGGCCTTCAGAGAAGGAGGGGTACCTGGAAGCTTGGTGGCCTAAAAAAAGGGTCAAGACAAGACAAGCACCATTTCAAGTCCTACTTCGCCTCTGGACAATGAGTGACAGAGTTGGACTTCCGGGATACAAGATCCATTAACCTGTGGGAACTAAAATGAAGTTTCCACTTGGGGTTCTTTATATTCTCTGTGGCACTCACAAAGCCCAATACCAAAATCAACCCTTTCATCGATTGAAGAGGCCTTTGCACAAACTATGCCTTTTGTAGCATTCTGTGGTGCTGCCCTTCCCTTTTAAAGTCCCCACCATTCTTGAGGTGAGCCAAAAAATGTAATGGCACTGACTGAAAGGCTGCTTTTTTAAAATATATTTGTATCCAGAGGCACCTGGGTGGCTCAGTCATTAAGCGTCTGCCTTTGGCTCAGGTCATGATCCCAGGGTCCTGGATTGAGCCCCACATCGGGCTCCCTGCTCCGCAGAGAGCCTGCTTCTCCCTCTCCCACTCCCCCTGCTTGTGTTCCCTCTCTCACTGTCTCTCTCTCTGTCAAATAAATAAATAAAATTTTAAAATAAAATAAAATATACATGTATCCGAAAGGTAGACACAAATTCTCCAGTCCCTCTTTTCTTTTGTTATCCTAGATTAGGTCACTAGGCAGCTTTGGACTGAGGGGGTAGACCTGAACAGAGTTAGTCTGTTTGGGAGGGAGTCTGGGTTTGGCAAGAATAACAGTGATAGTCTTGGTGGTCTGGCCAAGGTCTGCTGTTAGAAGCACCTATTCCCTGATAAGAGAAAGAGGAAGTTTCCTCTCACTGAAGAAAGCGGAGGAGCAGGACATACCAGCTTTCAAATGAGCTCTTAGAGAAGACGTGATACTCCAAAGGAAGGAAACTATTTAAGAGGAATTCTAAAGGAGTTGGGCCCATTGTAAGGACTACTCTCAAAGGACAAGTATGGTGCTACTGTTCTGCCACAGGGAAACTGCCTCTTCCCTATCCGTACAAATCTTGGAGGACAGAGAATGTACGGGCCCTGAGGTTGTTGGGGTGGGGGAGGAGGAGTGATAGAGAAACTAAAACCCTGAGGAATCACCCTTCGATTTCCCAAGAACTGAAAATGGGTTGGGTAGAATCAGCTCTGCTTTTTACCATTCTCTCCATTGACGTATATTCTGACTCAGCCCATCTGAGGGTCACAGAGACTTTCCCAATCCCTTCAAGGAGTCAGATATTGAAATAGAGAAAATGGGAAGGAGTATGTGTGAAATGAGCATCTTTAAAACTATAGAAAGGATTTTCCCCAATGTAAGAACTCCATTCAACTTGTCCTCATTTTAGAAAATTAAGATATTCTAGTAAAGGTTAAGAAAATGTAGACAACTTATTCAGGAAAAAAAGACTAAAAATTTGGAATTTATTAATTTATTATGGTAAATAGTTTTAAAACGCTCCTTTCTAGGGGTGCCTGGCTGGCTCAGTCAGTAGAGCATACAGCTCTTGATCTCAGGGTCATGAATTCAAGCCCCACGTAGGGCATGGAACCTACTTAAAAAAAAAAAAGTATAAAAAGATGCATTGCTGATAAAGAAGACTCTTAAAAAAAAAAAACCAACCTCTCCTTTATCTAACTAGTAAGGAGAAAAAATTGCCTGACTTAGGTTTCAATTTTTTTGTTTTTATTTTCCAAGCTGATGTTCTCATAATGTTTCAAGTCGAATAGAGAAATTGTAAAATCATAAACTCTTAGAACCAAGAGAGACCTGCAAGATTGATCATTTCTTCCTCTTCATTTTATAGCCAAGAACTCTCAAAAAAGGGAAATGGCTAAAATGCAGGAAGCCAAAAAGTTGCAGGAGAAGCAATAAGTATAGATATTCCGTAAAACAAAAATGAGACCAAACAAAATCTTGAGTTTATTATAGAGATTGTTATCTCACTTAACCATAGTTTCTCCACAGATTTGGATATATGTTTGTTGTCCCTATTTTTGTTGGTTAAGGAATGGATCAAAATTTTTCAAAATTATTTTTTGCTTCTAAAATGGAAATCTACAAAAATGGGTAATAGACTATTTTAGGATCATTGTTCAGAAGTGCATTTATCTTAGAAATGGTTACCATGGAGATGAGCACACATTGTGTGACTCTACAGCTTATGAGTTACAAGTCATCTATGCTACAGAGACATAAATAGCCATACATACACATACATGCACACCAGCCCATGCACACATGCACAATGAAGTTATATTGTTCCTCTCTTTTTGTTAAATAATAATAAAACTCCATGCAGTGCTGATCTCTTCATGGTGAAAGGACCTGCAAACTCTAGACATTTCAAAATGTTATATTGTATAAAGACATAAAATCACTTTTTAAAAACATTGTGACATGCTAGGGGAAATAAGTCAATCAGAGAAAGACATGTATCAAATGATCTCACTGATATGAGGAAATCTTAATCTCAGGAAACAAACTGAGGGTTGCTGGAGTGGTGGGGGGTGGGAGGGATGGGGTGGTTGGGGGATGGACATTGGGGAGGGTATGTGCTATGGTGAGCACTGTGAATTGTGTAAGACTGATGAATCACAGACCTGTACCCCTGAAACAAATAGTACATTATATGTTAAAAAAAAAAAAGAAGAAGATAATAGGAAGGGAAAAATGAAGGGGGGGGAAATCGGAGGGGGAGATGAACTGTGAGAGACTACGGACTCTGAGAAACAAACTGAGGGTTCTAGAGGGGAGGGGGTGGGGGGATGGGTCAGCCTGGTGATGGGTATTAAAGAGGGCACATTCGGCATGGAGCACTGGGTGTTATACGCAAACAATGAATCATGGAACACTACATCAAAAACTAATGATGTAATGTATGGCGATTAACATAACATAACAAAATAAAATAAAATTTTATTTTATTTATTTATTTATTTATTTATTAGATTTTTTATTTTATTTATTTGACAGAGAGAGACACAGTGAGAGAGGGAACACAAGCAGGGGGCAGTGAGAGGGAGAAGCAGGCTTCCCACCGAGCAGGGAGCCCAATGCGGGGCTCAATCCCAGGACCCCGGGATTATGACCTGACCCGAAGGCAGACGCTTTACAGCTGAGCCACCCAGGTGCCCCATAAAATAAAATTTTAAAAAATTAAAAAAAAAAACATTGTGACAGTAGTCTGAATCAAGCTTAAAGACTAATAACATGCTTAACTTGTAAAACAAATAATGAGGACAATACTTCTTAGATATCACGCCTCTTTAAAGTAGAAATGCAAAAATAAGGAAGTATGATGGGGTGCCTGGCTGGCTCAGTCAGTAGAGCATGTGATTCTTGATCTTGGGGTCATGAGTTCAAGCCCCACCTTGGACATAGAGCTTACTTAAAAAAATAAATCAAATATATTTTACAAAATAAGAAAGTAAAAAAACCCAGAGTATATTATTAAAAAGTTATTGAGTTGTTTTTTCCAAAGCATTATGTAATATTAATACTAGTATATTATTAATATTAATAATAATTAGTTATTAATAATAGTAGTAATAATATTATGGCATAGTTTTCTGGCTAGTCTTTCCCTCCCTGCTTCTCTTTCTTTTTTTCATTTGTTTCCTTTTCTTCTTTTGCTTTTGCTTTTTCTTCAATAAATAAAAAATTTTTTAAAGATTTTATTTATTTATTTGACAGAGAGAGAGACAGTGAGAGAGGGAATACAAGCAGGGGGAGTGGGAAAGGGAGAAGCAGGCTTCCCCCTGAGCAGGGAGCCCGATGCGGGGCTCGATCCCAGGACCCCGGGATCATGACCTGAGCCAAAGGCACACGCTTAACAACTGAGCCACCCAGGCACCCCTCAATAAATAAAATTTTTAAGATGCTTAAATTCCCAGACACGGGCCAATTTCAGGAGGTCACAAAGATATATATATATATATATATATATTTTTTTTTTTTTTAAGAGAGAGAGAGAGAGAGAGAAAACAGGGGAGGGGCAAAGGGAGAGGGAGAGACAGAATCTTAAGCAGGCTCCACACCCATTGTGGAGCCTGACATGGGGCTCAATCTCATGACCCTGAGATCATGACCTGAGCCAAAATCAAGGCTTAGACACTTAACTGACTAAGCCACCCAGGCTGCCCACAAAGGTATGTGTTCTGATAAAAGTTAACTTTTTATTTATTTTACTTATTTGTTTACTTTTCAGTAATGGATATTTTCAGTTTTTCAAACAGGAGAAAGGATAGTAAAATTTACCCCCCTCCCAAGTACCCATCACGCAGCTTCAGTACTCAATGACATACAGCTAATTCTGTTTGACTTATAAACCTCCTTCCTCCATCATTTTAAATAAATTCCATTAGCCAATAAGAAAACTTTTTCCTCCATAATTTGATTTTTTTTATACTTTTCTTAGAAACTTCAAAGGTTTCTTTGTGAATAGGGTACAATATGAGGTCCTAAATTCAGTAGTGTAAGAATGACTAGAACTAGAATAATAAGGCTTCCTTGAACATTCAAACATTGAATACATGATGATTTAGCCACATTTAGCTTTGAAGCACTGTAGGGCTCTTTCTTACGTAAAATGAAATATTTTCTTATGCAGCGTAGTTAAATTTCTTAGACTAATTAGTGCAAAAGTATTTAAAAGCATATTTTAATGAAGCCATGAAACTTTATTTGTCCTATAGAAACACAAGAAATATACATTAAGTAAACAAAACCAAAATATGTTTTTGCTTTTTTCCCCCAAGACAGCAATTTTAACATATTTGATTAGTAGACAAGTACTCTATTCTTGCTAAGAGTACACAAAAGTTGTATAGTACAACTATAGAACAGCACATCATCTTTTGCAGTCTTTCCATAAAAAATAGTTGTGTAAAGTTTCTCGTTATTTGCTGCTTTTTTTCAAACTGAGGCATCTTGTAGTTTTAGAGCTGGGGTATATTCTTCCTTTGAAAAATTAACAAAATCCAAAACTGAGATCAGCAAAAAAATCTAATATAACCTTTATTCCCTGACTTTCACTTCATTATTCTTGCAGTCTGCTTCCTAGAATTTTAGCATAGGAAGAGTTGTGAAATTTGCAATTTTTTCCTAAATTCATTGATCCAATATGCCTTACTTTCTTCATGCTAAATACTTATTTATCAATGTATGTAAATCTAAATCTTTAAAATCTGAAGTTTTTCAATCTTGGTCTTTTAAATCTAAACATCAGGAAGTAAAAGACTTAGCTATCATCAAATGAGTGACCTCTCAGCAGAAAAAAATCCTTTCACCCTACATAGTCTCATCCCAAATTAACTGAGTTTTAAATAACCATTTTTTATAAATATCAAATGCTTCACAAATGTGCATGTCATCCTTGCACGGGGACCATGCTAATCTTCTCTGTATCATTCCAATTTTAGTGTATGTGCTGCCACCATGAGCACTTAAATAACCAATTTTTGAAAAGAATGAGTGCTTTCTCCTATATGCTTAGCTCTAGTGGTTCTAGCTTTTACTATTCATCCTCATAGGATATTTTTAGAGATATTTCCAGGTAAGTATATAGTTCTTTAGGAGTATTTCCAGAGAAACAAAAGTTACTAAGAACTCCTGACTCAATTGAGAAGATTGAAGATAAAAATAGAAGAAATTTCATATTGCACTGGACCAAGTGGTCATCCAGCTGAATGTTGACACTAAGACACATTTTTTAGATTTTTAATTTTAATTCTGGTATAGTTAGCATAGAGTGTCATATTAGCTTCAGGCATACAACATAGTGATTCAAGAATTCTATGCATTACTCAGTGCTCATCATGATAAATGTACTCTTTAATCCCCATTACCTATTCCACCCATGACACAGAGACACATTTTGAAGGAAAGCACTATGGCTTTCTAATTCATCCATCTAAAATCCAGAAATATAGATGGTTCCCTTAGTGTATTAGATCAGTTGATGTATTATCCAAACATTTTCTAAACTTCTTGACCATTATTCTGTTGTTTGCTTATTCCAGTACTTTAGACAACATATTCAGTTAACATTACTACCCACCATGGTTTGGTTTTTTTTTTAAGATTTTATTTATTTGACACAGAGAGAGAGCACAAGCAGGGGGAGCAGCAGGCAGAGGGAGAGGGAGAAGCAGGCTCCCCACTGAGCAGAGAACCTGATGTGGGGCTCGATCCCAGGACCCTGGAATCATGATCTGAACCTAAGGCAGATGCTTAACTGACTGAGCCACCCAGGTGCCCCCACCATGTGTGGGTTGGGTTGACATAAAATTACTTTTTATAAACTTCAGGATATACTCCCTAGTATTTTTTAATATCCTAGGCTTTAATTAATTTAGTTAACATTATCCATATTATTCCTAATTTTTTAAATGATTTATTCACAGTTCTCTTCTCCATTTCTATCATTTTAAATAAAAATATAATGTTATATTAATATATATAATATATATAATACATATATACATAAATAGGTATAATTATAGGGGCATCTGAGTGGCTCAGTCAGTTAGGCATCGACTCCTGATTTCAGCTCAGGTCATGATCTCGGGGTCCTGGGATCAAGCTCTGCATCAGGCTCCCTGCTCAGTGCAGAGTCTGCTTGAGATTCTCTCTCTCCCTCTCCCCTCCCCCTGCTTGCGCTCTCTCTCTCTAAAATAAATAAATAAAAATTTTTAAAAATATGTATAATTATATATAATGTAATTATGGATCTCCAATGTATACATATTTTATATATAATGTAATTAAATAAGTTTAAAGGAAGATAAATTCATGACAGAAAGTGGAGAGGTTAACATTACTTGAGGATGACACCATGGAAGGGGAATTTTCTGTCATTGACAATCTAGTACTTTCAAGCATGACCTACATCTGCCTTTGCTTCTAGTCCATCAAATCCCTTCAACCCCTCTAATTTGACATCTGTCCCTACCACTCTGATGAAGCCATTCCATGAAAAATCACCAGCTGATCTCATTTTATCATGCCAAATTATCTTTTGTTGGTTCTCTGTACCTTGGCCTTTCTGTAACTTTTTATACCGTTGGACAACTTTTTGTTTTCAACTCTGTTTAACCTTTGATTACACAGCCCATATTTTCTACTGGCTTTTGTAACTTCTCCTTATCTGGTTTCTTTTTATGTTTCAGTTGCTTTTCAGGCCTCCAAAATTTGTCCCCTGGGCATTGTCCTTGACTGAGCTTTCTCTAAACTGGATCTGGATCTTTTGAGAAATTCATGTTTTCTCACTGAACCATCACTTCTATGTGAATGGCCTCAGTGAAACTCGGATGTCCTGGCTTTACTCACTCATTTGTCCATCTGTGAAAATTTATTGAAGGCTTACAAAATGGCAGGTATTAAATAAATAAATTGGGTTCCTCAACACTTGATAAAACTGTAACTCATAACCCTTATAAGACTAGTATCCAAGTTTCCCTAGCTTTAAACTTTCATAGCATGTTTGATGAACCTCTTTGTTTAATCTCTATATTCATTCTTTCAATATCTTTCACTTATTTTTAAAAAGTGCCTTTTAAGTCATCAGTTCTTATGGGAACAGTTCTTATTATCAACATAATCCCAGTTATCATGTCCCTATACGTGGATTATTGCTTTAGTTTTCTAATCGGTCCTCTGATAATTTTCTTCAGCCTGTATAATAAAATATTTCTTATCATGTCACTTCTATTGTTCATAAACACTATAAGCCCAAACATTTCCACCTGGCTTTTGAAACTTACATAACCTAAACTTACCATACTGTGTAAATTTTATTCCCAACATGCATCCTTCTTTAAAGCTAGGAAGTTTCTCCACAACATGAATTATTATTTTTTACTTCTATATTTTTGCAAATACTGTTTTTCCTATTCTGTGATTCATTTTATCTCAGTTGATTACTCTCCTCAAAAATGGAATTCTAACCTCTTGGAAACCAAGATCTATTTGTAGTTGTTGAATTTTATCAACTCTAAAATGCACATTTTTTTCATACTATTAATTCCTCAAAGTCGAAGCATCTTATAATAAAGTTGACATCTTAAACATTATAAAAGTTTAACTGGCAGATTTTATTCTCTCCTGGTGGTACACAAAATAACAGTGTGTATTCATTAGTATCTTAAATTGCAATCAAATACCCTTTTTTTTTTTTTTTTTTACTTTTACAGCCCTTGAAGAAGTATTAGGCTCATTGCAGATATGCCATAAGGGCTTGTTCGTTGATTTGTTTCCTAGTAATACGGTTTTGAACCACAAAAGTGGCTGCAATAAAGATAACCCACATTCCTAGCATGTTACTGATTTCAAAAATTAAAACAAAAACCATTTGTTTTTTGAGGGGAGATAAAAAAGATGAAAAAGAATTAGACAAGTATGTGAAGCCTACTTTTAAAAAAATGTATATTACAAAGAAATTGATGAATCACAGACCTGTACCCGTGAAACAAATAATACATTATGTTAATTAATTGAATTTAAATTAAAAAAGAAGTTATTAAAATAGTGACCGATTATTTCCATTAATGTAGGCAGAGTTCAAGTACTGAAAAGACTTTTACAAAAGTGTACAGAAATGTGATAGTCTATATTTCTGTCTATGTCATCAACAAATACAAATGTACAAAAATAAATTTAAGATGATAGAAAAAAATGTATATTACAAAGACCTGAACTCTAAATTTCTAAATTATATCCTAAACTCTCTTCCTCCAGGCTTTGAAAAGATTTCACTTGTTTTGGGCCATGTGAGATCCTTAACTATTGTATTATCATTATAACCATGCATATATAAACAAAAGATGTTATGTAATCAAAATGCTTCAGTAACAAATTCATATAATAGGCATTGTATCCATAAAGAAAATTTGCATTCAAACTTGTTTTAATTGAACTGATTTTTTAAAAATATCTTTAAAAAGCTTGCAAAGGGAAAAGTGCCATAATCACTAGAGAAGTTTGGTTTTTCTCTGTATTTATTTCAGCTTACGTCTGCACATTCTCAGTGAAGTGCAGAATTGAGACAATTAACTCAAGCCCTACATTATAATGCAAAGTAGCTTTTTTATTATTTATCAATGTTTTTACCCATGTAAGTCATATCTGAATTAAGATTACATATTCCCACAATGATTTCATTATGTAATATGCCCAAATGTGTCATGTAGCGGGATGAAAGTGGGCACTGGGATCCAACAGACTTGAGATTGAATACTAGATGCTTAGTAGTTCTTTGCATTTTAATTACTTTATCTAAAAGTGGGATTTTTGTGAGGACTGAAAATAATACTTGGAAAATACCTAGTACAGCGCTTGGCATAAATACTCTAAATCTGTTAGAAGGGGGAAATTATACAGGGGGCATGAGAACATATTCCAGGGTGTATTCACTTCACACTTTCCCTCTTGCCCCTTAGCCCCTGGAAGGATGTGACCCCTCTTTCAGGAAAATTCCTTACCAATCTTGTCCCAACAAATGCAATGCTTCCTCCATGGATGAAATGCTGCCTTCTCCCTCTGGCCTGGGTCTCATAACATTTTGCCTCTTCTATGTCGTCTGCCAGCACTCCAGTCCCGAAAGAGTGGAGTTTCTCCCAATCCCTCTGCATCCAGGCTAGCTATGTGAGCTCTTAAGTGTGAGTTTTGCCCTTAAAGGACTTTTTGAAAACCATATAGTGAAGTAGAACAAGCATTAGCTATTGAGTCAAGAGACCTGGGATCACAAGCGATGTGCCATTAGAAAGATCAGTTTATTTCTCTGGATGTTGGTTGTTGTTCTGTAAAATGACCTGTTGAGTTGGGTAGAGTCCGTGAATAGTATCAGTGTTTGGGTGTCCAGTGCTACTGCAGGCATGTTAGTATTACAGTATAATCAGCAGGGACCAGAGCTATCAATGCGTAACCAAAAATTCTACCCATCCTCTACAGAGTGATGTGGTGCAAAGAGCATGGGCTTTGGAGTAAGATGGACCTGTATTCATCCTTGTTATTAGAATCTTACAAACAAACCGAAACTCTGTGACCAAAGGCTAGGTAGGTCCTTAAGTTCCAAAGTAAATGTAATTTTCTTTAAAAATGTGGTAGATATTATCTACCTCATTGGGTTGTCATGAGGATTGAATCAGATATTATTCATATAGTGCTGGGACATAGCATCTGTTCCTGCTGAGGAGGCCTTTAAATCCAGTAATAGTGCTCAGTCTTCATCTTAATCAATGCTATCAGCAACGTGTGACAGTTGATCACACTGTCCTCCTTGAAACACTTTCTTCATTTGTACTTTCTGACTTCTCCCTCCCTTTTCCCTCCTATCTTTTGGATCTCTCCTTCTTAGTCTCCTTTGCTGGATCCTCCTCATCTTCTTTGCCCCCAGATGAAGGCACACACCAGGCTTCTCTATCAGTTTTCACTACTAGATCATCATATTTAGTCTCACGGCCTTAAAAGGCATCTTTAAGCTGATTACTCCAAAACTTACACTTATGCAGGGATCCTTTCTATGAAGTCCAGATTCATATGTGCAGCTGTGCACTGGACATATCTATTTGGTTGATTAATAGGCATATTAAATTTAACATGTCCCAAACTGAACTTTTCATCTCCACATCACCTCTTTCTTGGTAAATGGCAAATCTTCTCATTAGTTTCTTAGGCCAAAAATCCTTGCAATTATCCTAATCTCCTCCATATTAATCTGCTAATAAACCCTCTTGGCTTGGTTCTCATATATATCTAGGATCTGACTACCTGTTACCTGTCCTTCTGCTGCCATTCTAGCCCAAGCAACTCTCTTCTCCCATGTGGACCATTGCAGTAGCCCCCTAACAAATCTCCCTGCCTCCATTTTAGCCCTCTCCTCACAGCAGCCAGAAACATCCTTCTGCAGCATAAGCATAATTTCATGTCACTTGTCACCGACTGGGTTTCCCTGGAAGCAGACTGAGGTAGGGTTCTGGCATGCAGGACTTTTTTAAGGATTGTCCTTGGTATCAACATTTGTGGAAGTGAAAGGAAGGATCAGGATTGGGCAGAGAAGTCAAGAGGTTATGCATGTCCAATGACAGGCTTGGCCAACTACATGTTGGACTTCAGAGCTACAGTGTCCTTCAGAGTTGTTTCAAATTGAGCGAAGATGGCCAGGCTTTTATGCTTCCTCACCAATCAGTCATCGATGTGGTCTATCCTGTGAAAGGCACAACCGAAGGCAAGGCAGCCCTCTGCTGTCCAGGCAGTTGCTAAAGGGACTGTCAAAGGGCATTCACTGAAGGAGCATCCGGGCAGCACAACACAGGATTCACCACTTCCCTACCTGTTTCTCTCCGGTGGCTCCCCTCTCACTCGGAATAAAACCCAAATCTTTATCATTTTTCTGTCGACCTCATCTCTTACCTCTCTTCCCTTCACTTACCCCCAAAAGCCACATTAGCCTCCCGTTAAGTTTCTTGAATATCTCCATTTCTTTCCTCCCACCAGTACACTTCTGTTTCAGCACTTGCTATTTCCTCCATCTGCAAAGCTCTTCTCCCAGATGGCTGGGAGGGTCTTGGCTCTTGAACTTTATTCAAATCTCCGCTCAAATTTCACTTTATCGGAGGGGCCCTCTCTCACCGACACATAGCAAATAGTGCATTGCTCTTTCACTCTGTTCCCTTATTTCACTTAATTTTTCATTTTAGCACTTAAATCAGGACCTAACATTGTTGTATGTTTATTTATTGTCTGTACATCTGCTCCCTCCACTTGGATACAAGCTCCATGAAAGAGGGGACTTTTATTTTTTACTCAGTGCTCTATCACCAGTGACTGTGACAGTGCCTGGCACATAGCAAATACTCAATAAATATTTGTTAGCTATAATTTTGGGGGAGTGGGGCACTATATCAAAGAAAATAAGAGCTAAGGCATTGGCCTAAAACAAATCTAGGTTTTATTTGTAGTTATAAATTTAGAAGCTGTGAAGTGTAAGATCTGTTATTTGCTCTCTCTGCATCTGAGTTTGCTCAGTTGTAAAATGTAGATGATTATAATGCTATATTCATAATAGACTTGTGGTGAAATCAAATGGGATAATGTGTGTAAAGCATCATTAAGCACCTGATGGATAGCCCTGAGAATCTACAGACTGCTTGCAAGCACAGTTCCCAGCAAGTAGGAAGTGCTCAATAGTTGATAGTTTTTATCGTTGAATTATAAACATATGGAATAATGTGTGGTTAGAATTGATTTTGATGAACCTGTGATTGTTTAAATGGTGTGAATCATTTCCTCAGTTTTTCATTTTAGAGTACTTTGTAGATAGCCTGGGCTTATATCTCACTGTTCAACAGAGAAAAATTTGGTTTATTTTAATTCTACATCAGAAAACTTCAAAACAACAAAAACTTTGATAATGTAGTGTTGGAGCAGCTTTCCTTAAGTACAACTTCCTCACTTTATACATGTGTAAATGAACATTGTGTGTAAGACCATTTGAAAGTGGGGTAAGGAAAATTTCTATTTAATCTTGTGATTTCTTTTGCAAAACAACCATTCTTCTGTAAGCAGAATCATCATTCCGTAACTGATCTGTCTTACAAATTTGCGTATCCGTTTTTCTGAAACTGTGTATGGAAGACTTGAAGAAATGCCTTATAAAGAGCGTATATTCACTGCATAAAGGACTCTAGTGATGGCGAAAACAGGAAAAAAATTAGAAAACATGTTCCAAGCTCGTCTCAACCGCATACAGGAACTTAAAAGTATTTTTGTGGCTTTATCTCACAATTCACACAACAGTATTTATGCAGCAAACGCCCCTTTTGGCAGTGATAGCATAAAATGTACAAAACATAAGCTTAAAGTTATTTTTGACATCGATAGCACCGCTGTGTTAGTCTTAAAACAGGCGTACAAGAAAAGCTCTGCGCAGTAGGACGGTTTGCACTACGACCTCGCCTTCTCGCTAAAAGCAGCAGCCGTACCTCCTTCAACCCGTTGTTTATGGTCTCTACAACAAGTGACACCAATCCAACATAGCCAGAAAATCACTGCATTTATATAAAGAGCGAGGGAATATCCCAGTCGTCTCTTCAATAGAAGACTCAATTAAGTCTTCTATTTTACCATTTTGCAAGAATAATAAAGCTAGGTTTAAGCAGCAAAAGCAAACTCTTGGCAGATTCCTTGAGCCAGAGGAAATTAACGCAGCTTTTCAGCGGACCGGAAGAAGAAACAGCATCCAATCGGGGCTCGTTTCTCAATGGCCAATCAAACTTCGCCTTCCTTGGTGGTGCTGGGGAAAACGGACCTGGAAGTCTTTGTCTCCGGTGTGTGGCTGCTATCACCTGGAGGGGATTGGACCCCTGAGGCTCTATTTTTTTTTTTTTTTTAATCTGAGGGCTAAGGGACGGGCAGTTCCGGCCTTTTCCAGTCTTGGCTAGAGTTGCTTGTACTTTGTTCTTAGCCACTGCTCATGTAATGCACTCCCTTAACCAGGAAATTAAAGCGTTCTCCCGGAATAATCTCAGGAAGCAATGCACCAGGGTGACAACGCTAACTGGAAAGAAGATTATAGAAACATGGAAAGATGCCAGAATTCATGTCGTGGAAGAAGTAGAGCCGAGCAGTGGGGGTAGTTGTGGTTATGTGCAGGACCTTAGCTTGGACCTGCATGTTGGTGTTATTAAGCCATGGTTGCTCCTGGGTGAGTACATCGATTTGGCACTAACTCATTGATTCCTTTTAGCCATATTTCTCGTTTTTTCCCGAATATGTATTCTGTTCTATCAGCTATCCTGCTGAAAAGCTGAAATGTTTCCTTTTTTAGATTTGGAACTTCCATTATCTGGCCCACAATATATCCATAAGAAGCATAGATTCCAGTAGCACATGGCACCTGGTATTTGGATTTTAGAACAACTTTCATCCTTTTTTTTTTTTTTTTTTTTTTACTTCTCCGGAGGATAGCATGTTAATGTTGTATTTTCTTGGATTATAAATGGATATAGCCTTAAAAATCATCCAATTAGAAAGAATGCTTTTATTAGGTAAAACTGTAAGTAGCTTACTACTTAAGGTTAAGGTTATAGAAAAGTTAGTACTTGAAATAGCCAAGTGCTTGTTTGCCTCCTCTGCTGTTACAAATCATGGAATGCATGCCTCTTATAGCCACATCTAAGTGCCTGTTTTTGGAGTGTTAAGGAGAAATTGTGTTTTCATTTTATAGCTATGAATTTGATAGTTTTATGATTTCTTGTATTAGGGAGAATATTGTTTCCCTATATAAAGCGTAGTCCGCAAATAGTAAATGAAGAAGAGTATGAAAAGTAACAAACTTGTTAGCTTGGCAAGAATATGGTATGGCATTCTTTAAAAAAAATTAGTATGTTCAAGTAGATTTGAATTATTTTACATTTGTGAATAGAGAAATTAAGACTTGGAAAGATTAATGATTTGCCAATATTTATGCAGCCAAGCCATTCTTGAGTAGAAAGAACACGGAACTGGGAGTCAGAAATAGCCAGGTCCTGTTGTGAAGTACACATAGCATCTCCTTTTTAAAAAACTCTCTGAAGTAGGGATTATCAACTCCATTTCACAGATGGGAACTGGATTTAACAATAGTCAAGTAATTTGCCCAAGGTAATAGTAAATAACAGAGCTGGGCATCAAGGTCAAGTCTGATCCACTCCCGCTCTGCATTATCATTTAGGCTGCTTCAGGGAGTCCAGGTTTTCAGTCCTGCTCTACCTTACTAGATGAACTAGCATAAGTCATTTGTTCTCTCTGGTCCTCCAAGAAACCATCTGTAAAACTAAAGTAAAGGTATCTATTTCTCTCATAGGGTTATCCTGAGGTTGTGAAAATTTTTGAAACAAATTAATTGCAGTTACATATGAGTTGTTATTGTATTATGTATTACATGTATTGCTACATGAGCTGTCTTTCACTTCAAATAAATATCTCCAACTAGTTCCTGAAGCCCAGTGCAAAATCAAGGGACCATTTAGCTAGTCTGAAAGGTTGACCCAGGACTTGCACACCATTTCTAGGAAAGAAAATATGCTCAGGCACATTTTTCACTTATTTGGCTTCCTTGTAGTAATAATGGTTTAAAATTCTATGGTAGAATTTTATTTTTTTTTAAAGATTTTATTTATTTATTTGAGAGAGAATGAAAGAGAGAGAGCACATGAGAGGGGGGAGGGTCAGAGGGAGAAGCAGACTCCCTGCTGAGCAGGGAGCCCGATGTGGGACTCGATCCCAGGACTCCAGGATCATGACCTGAGCGGAAGGCAGTCGCTTAACCGACTGAGCCACCCAGGCGCCCTCTATGGTAGAATTTTAAAATATCATTTCACTCTCATGAACTTTGCTTGTGATTTTTTTTTTATCTAGACTTATCCAAAGTGAGCTGTTCAAGGTAGTATTCTCAGATTGGCATTGGAACCCTTCCCAGAATCCTGGGAGAGTTCTGGGAGAGACTTCTGAAACTAGACCTTATATGGTCTCCTCTCTGGACCAGGAAATGGGATATTTTTATCAGGTACAACCTCCTTTCCTGTGAGAGGTAGATGGACCTTTTTCTGCCTAGTTACAAGTGCCTTATTTCCGAGGGACCCGTGGATGATTACATCTTAAGTTCTTCCACATGAATGATGCAGGGGTTCTTTCTGACCAGACTGAGTTTCTCTCTGGAGATGGGGGGATTGTTCCTAGGTTGCTTCAAAGAGCTTTCTTCATCTCTTCAAAGCAACACAACTCCCACCTAGCACTATTAAAATTAGTATTTGTTTTTGGTAGGGAATAAAGAAAATGAAGCTGTAAAACTATAATCTTTTTCGGTTAGCTCATACATTCAAACCAGCTTCTGCATTTCAAAAATCTTACGTAGGCCGTTGAACTATCTAACAGGTTGATAAAAAGATCTTAGCATTTTTGTCCTAGGCTTTGAAAATTACATTTTTACAGCAAAATCACTAGGACTTTTCTTAAAACCAACTTTGTAAAAGTAGAAAATTCCATTTCTCTTGGGTAGTTGAAAGGTACATGTGTTATTTGTTTATATATATATAAACTTTTTTAATATATATGTAAACTTTATATATATATGTATATATATTTTGTTAAGAAGTCCCAAATGGTGACATTTGAGATCTTCTCTTCAATTCTGAGTGAAAATCTTGGGATCTTTTACAGGGATATGGAGATGGGAGGTGATAATACATTAAATTTGTGTAGCTCTTTATTTTGTGCAGTTCTTCCACAAATATTGTTACCTCATCGTCATAGTAATTTATGCTCCTGTTTTTATTTATTTATGAATGTTCACTCCTACCAATTTTCTCAAATAAAACATTTCTCTTTCAAATATCATTTATTTCCCATTTCAGTAATGCTTTTGGTTTTTGTGATGATGAAAATAGTGATTTATAAATTAAGACATACTACATCAGAATTTATACAATAATTAGTATTTGCATAAAAAGAATCTTTTAAACAGGATTCTGGAGATCTTATGTAGCTATTTTTTATGATACATATATTATGATGGCAAAATACTGAAAATACCTCATCTTTATATTTCTATAATAATCCTTGGCCAAATAATGAGTATTAGTGGCTTGTAAGTATTGATGTAAAAATAACTGTAAATTGTTATTCTTAGCCCTCTTTGTTTAACTGTTTCCCTATTCATCAACTTTTTAATCATTTTCAAAACTATTCATACAGTAAAGTTGACTTGGTATTTAGTTCTATGAGTTTTAACACAACTATGATTCATGTAGCCACTGTTAAAATTATAAAATTCTTAAAACTGATATTTGTTTTTAAATCTCAATTAAGATAGTTTATAAAAGGATAACATTCTACTTTTTCAAAATAAAAGTTTAAATAATACATTGTTGGGGTGCCTGGGTGGCTCAGTCAGTTAAGGTCAGCCTTCCGCTCAGGACCAATCACAGAACCAAGTCCCACATAGGGCTCCCTGCTCTGTGGGGAGCCTGGTTCTCCCTTTCCCTCTGCTGTTCCCCCTGCTTGTGCTTGTGCATGCGTGCTGTCTCTCTCTCTTGTCAAATAAATAAATAAAATCTTTAAAAAAAAAAAAGAAATCATTTTTAAAAATAACACATTGTCATGATATACAATATACAGTGTTACTTTTAGTAATGTGTCTTTCCAATAAACGTTTAACACAGGACTGTAACACAAAGCAGCCACTTAAAATTGGAGAAAAGCTGATGATTATATCTAGAATTTAGAGAGAATTAACTTGAACTGTAATACTACCAAGTATTAAATGAAACATACAAGCCAATTACCTGAAATCCATTTATGCTGACTAAAATTATTTCCCCACCTATTAACACTCATAATTTTCTTATTTGAAAAGGCAGAGCATACAAGTTAACATTTTATTTGGTCTCAAGGATACTAAATTTATTTCAATAGAGTTCATATTCTGGAAGTGACTTTCAAAATGTACCAGCCAATTCTGAAATATAATCAACCTGTTGTGTTTGGTGTGTGTGTGTGTTTAATGGAAATGATCAAAGTATCCGGCCTTGATAAATATAATAATGGCAATCTAGGGTTAAAAGAAAGAATTTCATTCATGCATGTTTCTTTTCTTTTCTTTTTTTTTTTTTTTTTGCTATTTTAAGACCTAAGCAGAGTAGAATTAATTATTATTTATTTAAAAAATGATTTGCATTTAATTTATTTGAAGCCATTTCCCCCCTGGAGATGGTTAGAACTTCTGCAGAAAACTGAGAAATTACTTTTTAATTATGAAGTATTTCAAAGGTATAGATGATTACAGACAATAATATGACAGACATCTACATATCCACCATCCAGCTTTTAACAGATAATAATATTTTGATAGGCTAACTTTTAGGAATAAAGTTAAATGTAGGCTCAGTAAGGAATCTGTAAGTTTCAGATTACTAGGCGAATATTGACCAACCAGTGTACTTGCTGGCTTTTCGGCTACCTAAAATCATGTAATAGAAGCTGGCAGATCCCCTAGATAGGTGAGGTAAGAAAAACATCGTGCATGGAAATGGATCCTAATTTAGGAAAGTAAAATACTTGAGATCTTTAAATAATAAATGCCCTATTTTTTCAATTGTTTAACTCACTTTATTTTAAATGGTTATCTCCTGTTTGGACTTGCATATTAGCTAGAGTCATTTTCCAAGTTTGGTAGATCTGGAGAGCCAACTTTGACAGGAAGAAACGGTAAAAGGGGATAGCCCTGTTGGTACACGGAATGTGGATAGAATTCATAGACCAACAGTGTTTGCTCTAAGCTATTGGGTATTCCCAAACCAAATGGTACTGAGTTATTTTGTGGGTGGTTTTTTTAATACCCTTATTTAAGTTACAAAAAAAAATAGATATTTATTGTAAAAAATACAAATGAACATTAAAAAAAAAAGCTACCTGTAATCCCACTGTAAACATTTTGTTCTATACACTTCCTGTCCATTTTTAGGCATATACATATTTTTGTTTTTATAAAAATGGACGATGGTATTTTGTAACCTAATGGTATCATTGCCTAATATATTGAGAATATATTTCCCTGCCATAAATATTCTTCTGCATTCTCATTGTTTTGTTTAAGTAAACTCTACCCCCAATGTGGGGCTCAAAGCCATGACTCTGAGATCGAGTCACATCCTCTACCCACTGAGCCAGCCAGGTACCTCTGCGTTCTCATTTTAATGGGTGTATATATTTCACTACATAAATGTATCATTTTATTTAACCCAACCCCTATGGTTAGGCTTTTGGTTGTTTTTATTTGTTTTGGGTTTTTTTGTATTATAAACAGTACTACAGTGAACATCCTGATAGCTAATCTTTGCAACACCCAGGAGTTTTAAGACAAATTGCTGGAAGTGGGATTTCAGAGGACAAGATATATACACAAGATGATTTTTTTTTTTAAAGATTTTATTTATTTGAGAGCGAGAACACAAGAGAGAAAGAGCATGAGCTGGGGGTGGGGGACAAAGGAAGAGGGAGAGGGAGAAGCAGATTCCCTACTGAGCAGGGAGCCTGATGATGTGGGGTTCTATCCTAGGACCCCAGGATCATGACCTGAGCTGAAGGCAGACACTTAACCAACTGAGCCATATGGGCCCCCCACAAGATGAACATTTTTTAATGAATATTTCTAAATTGTCTTTTAGAAGGTTGGATTGAGGTCCTTCCAAGTTGTATTTTTTAAATAAACAAATAACTAATAGAATTGCTACAAAAATTAGATTAAAACATTAGGATGATTACTTTTATGTTCAAGGTGATATGATTTATTTCTTATAGGGTCACAAGATGCTGCTCACGATCTGGATACTCTGAAAAAGTACAAGGTAAAAAAATGCTTCAGGTCTGGTACCATGTATAGGAAGTATTTCAATTGTTACATTTATTTAGAAACTATTAGTCCATTTCAGAGTTTGTTCAGTTTTTTTTAGATTTATTTATTTATTTTTAGAGAGACAGAGCACAGGGAGGGGCAGAGGAGAGGGGGAGAGAAACTTTAGCAGACTCCTCACTGAGCTGGGATCCTGATGTGGGGCTTGATCTCAAGACTCAGATCATGACCTGAGCTGAAACCAAAGAGTCCGACACGTAATCAACTGCACCACCCGGGGGCCCCCATTTCAGAGTTTAATTGGTAACATTTTTGGCTCTTGTTTTAATAAAGTTGCAAAAATTATTGTACCTAATTAAAATATGTGGCTTTGTAATCCATCTTTCCAATTTTATTTTATTTTATTTATTTATTTTTTAAAATATTTTATTTATCCATTTGAGAGAGAGAATGAGATAGAGGGAGCATGAGAGGGGGGAGGGTCAGAGGGAGAAGCAGACTCCCTGCTCAGCAGGGAGCCCGATGCGGGACTCGATCCTGGGACTCCAGGATCATGACATGAGCCGAAGGCAGTCACTCAACCAACTGAGCCACCCAGGCACCCTGTTTCCCTTCATGTATCCTTATGAACCTGACTTTGAAGCATGTTTTCTTGCCTCTGCTTATGTAGTTCCTTTGTGTGGGAAAGACTTTCCTCTTCTTTTCTTGTCCAAGACCTACCCATGCCTGAGTCCCAGCTCACATACTACTTCCCCAATGCCATCTTCTTCCACCCTCAACTGGTGTGATTTATTCTTTATTTCAGTGTTTACTAAAAAAATTTCAGCCATCTGTTTTGTCAAGCAGTACTTCAGCATCATGGAATTGCTATGGTTTGTGGAATGCAAGAGGGTTTTATTCACATGAAGCTTATGATCTGAGGGGCAGAGAGGGGAGAAAGACAAATAAGCAGCTTCAGTACAGTGTATTATGTGCTTTGATGGGCAAATGCAGGTGCTATTGGAGAGCATATGAATGAGATGATGCCCTTGACGCATGTGTGTTTGGGTTGGGTTGGGGATTATAAGGTCAGGGAAATCTTCCTGGAGGAAATGATACTGAAGTTTGCTCGGAATGGGATGGGGAGGGAGCAGACAGAAAAGTGTTCACATAGGAGAAATGGTTTGTGTGGAGGCCCAGAAGAGAAAGGCCAGTGCTTTCAGAGACAGAAAAAAAAAAAGGTCAGTAACCCAGGACTTAGAGAGTGAGAAAGAAGGATACCAAGAAGCAAGGCCAGAGATGTAAGCAAGAGTAAAACCACAAAAGTCCATGTAAGCCAGAATAAAAGCTTTTGGACTTTATCCAGAAGTCTTTGAAAGTCTTTACCCAGGGGAGTAACAGGATCAAATTTGCAGTTTGAAAGGTTGCTTGTCGGAGGCAGTGTGGAAAATAAATTGGAGTGTTGCATAAACTAGCATGGGGAGACTAGTTAGGAGGCAGTTGCAGTCACTGTTAAAACTGCCTGACAGTAAGAGATAATGGCCTGGAATTGCATAAGGTTAAGAGAATTACTGTATTTCCTAATAGGATCCGTCTTAGATTAATATTTTAACATAAGTAGCACAAGTTTCAAAGTCTTGCTTACACTAATAAGTTAATATTTCTTAAGGAAAAAATGAAAAATAGAAAAACTGATAAATTCGTTCATTGGCAAGTGTTTCATTATCTGTTCCCTCTTAGGATACACCAATTCAAATTCGCTTTCATCCTGGTGATGTGAATCAAGCAGCTGTTTAAAAGATCCCTCTGTCTCTGTACATGTGACACTGTTAGATGCCTAATAGAACAAAGGTAAACTGAGCAGCTGAATAGAGGGTTTATTGAAAAATCTAGTGATTTGCCAAAACTAGATTATTGATTTAAATGCATGGCACATTTCAAAGGGATATAATTTTTTTTAAACTTTTTAAAATTTTTATTAAAAAGTGAAAACAGTACTAAAAAAAAGTTGACGTGAAGTGATACACACATACAGAGGGATGCTGTCACTGTTCTGGGTGTTCTCACAAAAGTCACCTCCAGTCTTCTTTGTTGTCAGTACTCTTGTGTTCATCCTTTCCCTTCATCTGCGGGAGATCCTGTGTCCCATTCTTTCCACTGAGCCTTGCAGCTTTCAGGACCCTCGTGTGTGTGTCTCACCTGGCCAGCCCGGAAATACAACCTAAAAGCAGTTCACTTGGTGCTCCCGGCCTCAGAACAGCTTGCAGGATTCCGATTACAGGACTTTCAGTCTATTCTTCACCACAGAACACACCTGCCTCTAGGAGTCAGTGCATCAAGTTGGGGAAAATGGGCACCTTCTGCCTTCCTAGTGTGCCCACCTTGGCCTCTCTGTCCCTTGGTCTCCTGCCTCCCACACATACTTGTCCTTACCCCCCCACCTGGATGGCACAGTCTTTCTTTCTTTTTTCTTCCTTTTTTTTTTTTTAAGATTTTTATTTATTTATTGAGAGAGAGAGAATGGTAGAGAGAGAGCATAAGAGGGAAGAAGGTCAGAGGGAGAAGCAGACTCCCTGCCGAGCAGGGAGCCCAATGCGGGACTCGATCCAGTGACTCTAGGATCATGACCTGAGCCGAAGTCAGTTGCTCAACCAACTGAGCCACCCAGGCACCCTTTTTTTTTTTTAAAGATTTTATTTATTTATTTGATAGAGAGATAGCGAGAACAGGAACACAAGCAGGGGGTGTGGGAGAGGGAGGAGCAGGCTTCCTGCCGAGCAGGGAGCCCGATGTGGGACTCGATCCCAGGACTCTGGGATCATGACCTGAGCCGAAGGCAGACGCTTAACGACTGAGCCACCCAGGCGCCCTGGCACAGTCTTTCTCATTCTTCATCATACTGATCAGGTCAAACAAGTGTCTCAAGCTTCCTGTGAGAGCATGTGAAATGCTTTCTTTCTAAGGTGACTCTTGCCACTATTTGATCTTAAGGACCATGTGATACTTTCATTCAAGTTGTCAACTCTCCTTACAAGAGGTCCTGTTACTTTTCCCCAGGGCAGAATATATTAGGCCTGCTTTTTGAGGCAGATGCTACTCATTTGATGGTGTCATCTGCAAATGCTTAGATTTCAACTTCCATCGGAGGGACAGATATTCTTATTATTAAATAAATTGACGTCAGAAGTACAAATTTCTTGTCAAAGGAAGTCTGAAAGAGTAGATAGTGTAACTAAAAGAACAACTGGTACCTAAAGCACAAGAAGGTTGTTGAAATAACAATAGACTAGAATTTGTAGTGCATGGGGTCTCAAGCCAATTCAACCTTAAAAGCTCTGTCCCTGGCTCTCCTTCTCCCTCCTCCACCCCCTCTGAGGGCCAGAAGGCAGCCAGCATCCGCAAGCCAGGCATCAAGCCCTCACCAGGAACCAGGTCAGCCAGCGTCACAATCTCGGATTCCCAGCCTCCGGAACTATGAGAGATAAATGTTTGTTGTTTAAGCCACGTAGTCTATGATATTTCGTTTTAGCTCCCTAAGACACCCAAAGCCCTACAGTTACTACCAGGTTAGAACCAGGTTAGAAATGACAAAAACGTCTGAAGAAATTGCCCCCTGGGCAGCCTACTAAATGCCAACAGTCCCAGATCTTGGGTGCTGCTACTCTGAGGGCAGAATTAGAAATTAATTTATGTCAGTGCCAGCCCTACTCCCAAAAACGTAGCAAATGACCTAGATGGTCTAATCAGAGGATGGGCACTCCAAAGGCCACCTTATGCAATAGTATCTCCCTGGCCTGGGAGCCAGAAAGCTGGGTACTTGCCAAGCCACCATTCACAAGTCCATTCTTCTGGAATCAGCACTACTCTCTTCTGGAGGCTCTCTTTCAAACTGCCAGTTTCACTGAGCTGGGAGGCAGAAGCTCATTGCTCCAAGCTGGTCCACCAGATGCAGCTGCCAAGCAAGAGAGAGCCCCAGAGGCCTGGAAAAAGAAAGGGTGGGGACTGGCGGGAGGGAACTGGGGGGAGGGAGGGAGGCAGATGAGGGGCCACCACTGCCTTTTCCCTGTGCTGGCATGATCCCACCATAGAGAATTCTGCTCCTGTCTTGAGTCGGGGTGCTCAAGCTATTATTTATAGCTTACAGCCTCCCAAATCAGGCAGCACTACATGCATGGGAAGGTAACCAGAAGAAGCAGGGAGCACATCATGGTGGGGACATTGCTACAGCAGATGGTGGCCATGGGAGCTTTGATGGCAGCTTTTTCAGAGGAGATTCTGTTCTGCTTTAATAGCATCTGATTCCAAGCGAGGCTGAGCCTCCAGATCTGCTGACACTGCTGCTCCTGGATCCAAGTCGGTCAATGGCTCGGCATCTGGACCCCTCAGCCTTCGGGCAGGCTGCACTGAGCTCAGGCAGAAAACGGAATTTCCTCTTCCTGCCTCATTAAAGGAACCATCCGAGTTCACTTCTCCAACAGGAGCAATTTGGGCTGAATTGAGTCTTGAGCAGTGATGAGCCAAGGCATCAAATTCCATGAGCCTTCCTATGTCTCAGTAAGAAATGCACTGGAGTTAGAAAGAAATCGCTGCAACTGTCCTCCCTCCATGGGGCGTATGCAACTCCATCTGCTGCATCACGTGCTGAGAGCTACGGATGACAGTCATTTCTAAGAAACCACAAAAATAAATTTCTTTCTAGGCCATACTTTGCATTTTTACCTCCATTGAGCATATCACTGGGCACCAGGCAGAGAATACTATGGGTAACAAAATCTCATTGGCTTTAGATAGATCTACATTTGGGAAGTGGGCCATTCTGGAGGTTTCCTCTGGAATGTCCAGATGATGGAGGTGCCACATCTCTCTTAATCCCCTCCTTTGTTTCTCCTGTGTGGACTCCGCTTTCCTTTCAGCTTCTTCAGCTCCATTCTCGGGCATGAGATTTGTTGTTCCAGCATGGACTCACTCTCCAGCCGTAGAACTGTCACCGGTAGTTGCTTTTCTGGGTGAATAGGCAAACTTATTGGTTGAGAGACCTCAGGGTAGGAGGAAATGAGCTGCGGTGGCCACGGGAGAACTTGGGTGCGCTCAAGGAGTGACTTGGTGGCACGTTCCCCTGAGGGTGGAGGCCAGCCTGCTGGGCGAGTAGGGAGGCTGAAGTAACCGCTTCGCCTCCCGGGCCCTTTCAGACTTTGCTGAATCTCACCGCAAAACAAGGAGGTTTTGCAGATCTAATGTAATTTGGAAAAACCAACTTTCAGTCCCTGCATGTTTCTCCTCCCAAAGGTCCAGGTGCACCTGCTCTCTCATGCACCCCGGTCATTCCAGGCCATCCTCTGTCTCAGGGCCATAAAGTGCTATAATTAATAGAAATTCTCTTGTGGAGGACCATTTCAGAACTTTCAGTAGGAATTTCATTTTAATGTTTAGGTACAATAATAGTAGTTGCTTTATTAATAAGGTATCCAAGTGCCTGGTGTGTGCCCTATAAAGCCCTATGGAAGATAGAAAACTGACTCTGACATAAAATGTTCCAAGGTACTTACTGCTGCATTGTTCATAATAGCAAATCATTGAAAACAGCTCACGTGTTCATCGATAGGGAACTGTTTAAACAACAGTACACTCACACCATAGAATACTGTATAGCTATACAAAAGAACACCAAGAAAAGGGTCTGTAAATATATGAAAAAAATCTCCAGGACATATTTAAGTGAGAGGGGAACCCAAGGTGTTGTCTTTGTGTAAGAAAGGGAATAAATTATTTGCCTAAAGATGTTCTAAAAGTGCGCGATGATGTAGGGGGTTGTTCGTGCCCTCTGTATGAAGTTGGGGAGCGGCTGAGTTGGCCTTTTCTGCCCCCCCCCCCCCCCCCCCCCCCCCCCCCCCCCCCCGCCTTCAGCTTTGAGCACTTAATAGAAAGTGCAGCTCTGGCTGCACCGCGCTTGGTCAGAGCTCCCGGCTCCTGCTAAGGTAGTGCCTTAGCATGATCATCCACCAGGACCTCAGCCATAGTCAGTAGGACAGACAGAGGGTAACATTGATGACTCACTCTTTGGTGGAAATGCGTCCTCCGAAGGCCCGGGGGGCGAAGGTCCCGAGAGTACGGTAATCACTGGTTTTGATACTGTCATGAACCATCAGTTGCAGGAAACCAGCTTCACAAAAGAAGCCTACAAGGAGTACATCAAAGATTACATGAAATCAATCAAAGGCAAACTTGAAGAACAGAGGCCAGAAAGAGTAAAACCTTTTATGACAGGGGCTGCAGAGCAAATCAGTCACATCCTTGCTAATTTGAAAAACTACCAGTTCTTTATTGGTGAAAACATGAATCCACATGGTGCAGTTGCTCTGCTGGACTCCCGTGAGGATGGTGTGAACCCATATATGATTTTCTTTAAGGACGGTTTAGAAATGGAGAAATGTTAACGAATTCGGCCATGACTTTGGATGCATCAGCTGTTGCCATTAAAGGGCTGCTCCTCTTCACCCACATGACACCAGGACTTAGGCAGATGGGACTGATGGCCTCTTGAGCTCTTCATTTGATTTGACCCTGATTTATTTGGAGCAGGGGCATTGTTTTTAAGAAAAAGAAAAACATGTCATATAGGTTGTCTAAAAATAAAATGCGGGCACCTGGGTGGCTCAGTTGTTTAAGCAACTGCCTTCGGCTCAGGTCATGATCCTGGAGTCCCAGGATCGAGTCCCGCATCGGGCTCCCTGCTCAGCAGGGAGTCTGCTTCTCTCTCTGACCCTCCCCCCTCTCATGCTCTCTCTCTCTCTCTCTCATTCTCTGTCTCAAACAAATAAAATCTTAAAAAAAAAAAAATAAAATGCATTTAAACTCATTTGAGAGAATGCCTCTTAGTTTAACACACATTTAAATCCATCCTGTGTAGTGTCCTGGAGAAGCTAGAGCCTGGTAGTAGACTACTGCTAGAAAGCATAAGACTGCCTGCAGATAACTTCTACAGTAAAAAACTACTTCTGGGACTGGAATATAAAAAACAAGAATCAAAAAAGTCTTCATTCTGAGTTCAAGTAAAGGGAAAGACCATGCTCATAGCTGGGCCAACGTTGGAAGTGGATTCCTTACACATTTCATCACCCACAAACAGAAGTAGTTAACTCTGGAGGAAATTACCAAAAGAATAAAAGACTAATAACAGTTAAAAAAAAAAAAGATGTTCTAAAGAATATACAGGAAACCAACAAAGGTGGTTACCATTATTGTGGGAGATAATGGAATAGATAGGGACATGGTAAGAGCAAGATTTCTTAATGTTTCTATTTTGTAATGTTCTGATTTTTGAACCAGTTTCTTTTTTTTTTTAAGATTTTTATTTATTTAACAGAGACACAGTGAGACAGGGAACACAAGCAGGGGGAGTGGGAGAGGGAGAAACAGACTTCCCACTGAGCAGGGAGCCCAATGTGGGGCTCAAACCCAGGACCCTGGGACCCGGGACCATGACCTGAGCCGAAGGCAGATGCTTAACGACTGAGCCTCCCAAGTGCCCCTGAACCAGTTTCAAAATATAAAAGTTTATTAAAATTGGAAATAATAATGCCTAAATGTGAGGATAAAGTGACATAACTTATATGCCTAGCACATACCAAGTTCTCAATAAGGGGCTATTATTATCCATATTACAAAGGGCTTCCCAAGGGCAATCATTGTTAGGACCTCTGTAACTACATTTTGGAAGTATGCCTAATTACTAGAAAGGGTTTTAGACTGGATGTCACCACCACCTGTGACTCAGTACAATTCTTTTTAATCAGGACCAATCAATACCCATATAAACTGCATTTCCCAACAGCTAAACTCCCCAGGCACTGGTAATCCACAATATTTGTAAAGCACTTTTACCTTTCAACAGGTTTTCCCAAGATTCTGGTTTTCTCCATAATCCTGTGAAGATCTATAGATCTATACATCTATATATGAAAGACCTCATTTCTGTTCTTTTGGGAATGTAGAATACAGTTGTAAAGACAAGGCGAACACATCAATAACGTAAAACATTGGAAGATGTTATATTATTAAGGGCAGAATCGTAATATAACATTGGAAGATGTTCTATAATTAAGGGCAGAATCATAATATAATCCTGGTCAGAAGTACACTGACAATGAGTGACTTGACATAGATAAGACTTTACTGGGGAAAACAGGACATTTCAGACTTTATCTTCTAAAAATGTTCTTACCTTTCTAGTTTCTCCCATCTCCTCTCTAAGTCTTTCATGAGTAGACAGTTGAGGTGTTTTCTGTTGTCTTTCTTCCACAAGGCAGTTAGGTTAGTAAATGGCCTATGTCTCTGTCTTCATAAGGCCTAATTCCTGGAGTGTCTTAATCAATGTTCTTTGGGTTGGGAAGCACAGAAACCTGAGCAAGGAATGAGAATGTGTATAATGATTTAGGGGGAGCTCTGGAATCTGAGAGCAGAGAGTAGCTGTACTGGAGAAGAGAATGCCATCCAAGATGGTGCTTCTCTCCCACTGGCGTCATGGCCCCTCTCTGCATATCTACTCTATTCTTATTTGGGAGCAGAAATTTTCAGCTTCTTTGAGCGCCTAATAGAAAGTGGCTGTCTTAAAGCTCTCCAGTTTGTGGATCATTCTAGCTGTCTTGTATACCTATTTTTTAAGGTTTCTTTTATTATTTATTTATTTATTTATTTTTAAAGATTTTATTTATTTATTTGAGAGAGAGAATGAGATAGAGAGAGCATGAGAGGGGGGAGGGTCAGAGGGAGAAGCAGACTCCCCACTGAGCAGGGAGCCCGATGTGGGACTCGATCCTGGGACTCCAGGATCATGACCTGAGCCTAAAGGCAGTCGCTTAACCAGCTGAGCCACCCAGGCGCCCATAAAATTTAAAAAAAAAAAATTTTTTTAAGATTTTATTTATTCATCAGAGAGAGACACAGTGAGAGAGGGAACACAAGCAGGGGGAATGGGAGAGGGAGAAGCAGACTCCCTGCCGAGCAGGGAGCCCGATGTAAGGCTCCATCCCAGGACCCTGGGATCATGACCTGAGCTGAAGGCAGACACTTAACGACTGAGCCACCCAGGTGCCCCTTATTTTTAAAATTTCTAAAGATTATTTGATCAGTTTTGTTTAAGTCAGGTGTCTGCCTGAATCCAGTCAGCTGTACTAGGGGAGGAGTAGGGCACTGTCAGAGCCATATCTAGGACTAGTAGGGGCAAGAGAGGCAGAGCTGGACAGATAGTCTAAAATATATGTGAAATACATGAAAATACAGAGATCAGGCAAAACCTAACACCCATGTTAAGAGAGAATAAGTACAGTGAGGCATGTCATAACAAGAAACAGTGCCTTGGGCGCCTGGGTGGCTCAGATGGTTAAGCATCCGCCTTCGGCTCAGGTCATGATCCCAGGGTCCTGGGATCGAGTCCCACATCAGTCTCCCTGCTCGGAAGGGGGCCTGCTTCTTCCTCTCCCTCTGCTGCTCCCCCTGCTTGTGCTCTTTCGCTCTCTCTGTTAAATAAATAAATAAAATATTAAAAAAAAAAGAAACAGTGCCTTATTTTTCTGATCCATTTTGCTTTTGAATTCTTTTAATTGACTTTCCACATGCTTGGTAGACTGTAGGAAAGGAACTCAAATGCACAGATGTAGTAGAAGGTTGCTTTTGTGTACCATTTGAAAGAAAATCTTTCATGACCATCCTTTCAACCAGACTAATTCATTGGAATCTCTGGGTTTGAGGCTCTGTGGCATTGACATTTTTAAAAAACTCACTGAGTGATTCTGATGGGCAGGCATACTTAAGAACCATCATATTTATGATGAATATGAAGGAAAATTGGGAAATAATTATTGAAAGGGAAGTTTCTATTATCGATCTACTTCCCTTATTCGAGTTTATTATATGGATATTCATTGATTTTTCTAACAAATATTTTAAGTAATTTCTGTGCTCAGGTCACTGCTCACTCACACTGCTTACTTGGAATAGTGAATAAACCAAACATGGTCCCTACCATCATGGAGTTTCTAGTACCATGAGGGAGACAAATAATCTCAAAGTGGTAAGAGCTATAATTAGGGCAAGTAGAGGGTGCTATGGGAATGTATAGAAATTAGCACTTCTGGTGAGGGATGGGCAGTCAGAGAAGGCTTCCTGCAAGTATTATTCAAGTGAGTTATGCTTAAATTGTTTATTCTTGTTACAAATCTCAACATCCCATTCTCTTTTTAATTAGCCTAATATTAATTCATTAGAGAATTTTTAAAAAATTATCTTTTTTTTTCTCTTTAAGGTGACTCATATTCTCAATGTTGCATATGGAGTTGAAAATGCTTTCCTCAGTGACTTTATATATAAGAGCATTTCTATATTGGATCTGCCTGAAACCAATATCCTGTCTTATTTTCCAGAATGTTTTGAATTTATTAAACAAGCAAAAATGAAGGTAAGTTTCATTTTGATCCACAGTTCTTCAAAGGCAGAAATTTAAAAATACAAGTCCATTATCCAGTCTATTCTTTTTGTGATGAATACAGAGAACCACTATGAAATTTCCCCTCTACTAATCGTTCATGAACTCCTACAACTTTTTAGTTCTCCAGTTTTTCTTCTCAATGAGATACATACTTTTTTTTTTTTTAAGTAATCTCTGTGCCCAATGAGGGGCTCAAACTCATGACCCTGAGATCAAAAGTTGCATGCTCTATTGACTGAGCCAGCCAGGCGCCCCTCAATGTGATACTTACTTTTAACATTAATTTCTCATCTTCCTATGGCTTCCTGAGAAATATTAGGAGATAAAAATTTCCACTTAACTGAATTTTCCTGTGTTTATATGTACTTAGATTTCCTTTGATGGTTTATAACCACCTGCCCTCTAACCAATATGCAAGATAATTAGGTGGAGTATGGGATAGATACTGCTGTAGTCCTTTTAATGTATTTATGAAGATTAATTTGCATTTTTGTGGATGTGCTAGGGATAGTGAATTTATGCATTTTTTAATAATAGAAAGTTATAGGGTGCTCTAAGGACTAAACGTGTATTGCTTTACTGAGATTGTATGAAAAAGCTGATCAGAAGCTGTCCATCGGTTCTCTTACTTTATAAGACCAACAGATAACATCCTTCTTCAACTTTGGTGATAGATCCAAGTCATCGCTGGGCTTCTCGGTTGGCTGTTACCAGTAATTATACCTTGAAATGACACCATTTTTAGTTAGCATATAATTCTTAGAAAATTTGTGTGAGATAAATAGATGGGAGTGTAGAAGTACTTACAGAGAAAAGTTAACTCTCCTGGGGCACCTAACAATTAATGACACTCAAGATTAGAATCCAGTTTAGTTGAATTCTGGCTAATGATTTCCCTTCTACCTTTTCTCCTTCCCTTTTTTCTTCCTTTTATTTAGTAGAATTTATTGAATGCCATACGTGCCCAGCACTGTTCTAGGTGCTTTCCTTTAGATTATCTGGAAAATATAGAACTCTTCAACTCTACCATTCAGCTTTATTTAATAGCAGATATTTAGATAAAAGAAGAGGAAGAGGGTTTCTAATTGAAGGCCTAGTATTGGCCAGTATTTTCTTTTATGAAAAATTTTATGAGATCTGGATTATAACATTCCAGTGTGCCAGTTGATAGTGTTAAAAATAAACATGATCATGTTTCTGTATTAGCTGCTTCTCTAAGGAGATGTGAGATATGCCTTAAATGGTAAAAGAAAAATATAGGCATCATCCATATGCATATTCTTCGAAGATATGTACATGTTGCAAGCAAAAAGTAGAAAGGGTAATAATTGATTAAAAGTTTCCTTGGCTTGGGTTTCCTAAAAAACAGAACCTGAGACAAAGATTAAGAGCTGGTGCCTCATTTGAGAGATGGAATCCATGGGCAGTGAGAGTGGGAGAAAGGGAAGTGACTCAGGAAAGGATGGGAAGCCACGTGAGTTGATGCGTTTCCCTTGCTAAGCAGAATTGCACAATGAGCTGACAGTGGAATAGTTGGGTGCTTAGCAGGTGTACCTGCTCTGCCACTTAAGGCATCTCCCGGCAGGGAGCACAAAGAAACTCCACCACCTCTGTACAGACTTGGGGAGGGAGGGAAGAGAGAACTCATCTGCCTGGCTCGCTGTCAGCTCCTGTTTTAGTGGTCAAAATTTACCCCCCAGGGAGGTAACTAATCCCACAATTCCAGGTTACACACTCTGTCCTTCAGCAGCTGCCTTGAAGCCAAACTCAGTGGCCTGTGGACTTTGCATCCACGTTTAGAAGCAGCAGGGGAATCCAGAACTCAGGGTGTACTTGTTTATGCAGAGACCATCACACGGGAAGAGCCAGGTCTTCTCAGTAGGCCAGCAAAACTCATCAGGCCTAAGGGGAACAGTGGGCCAAGAAGTGGAGGCTGAGGTGGAGAAGCTTAGGGCCCATGTAGTGATGGCACCAAGGGAATCTGAGGAGGTACCTACAAGGTTTCTGCTACTAGATGTATTAGAATTCCATAATCTGTTCTCATTTCTCAAGCATTATGTTTTATACTGCAGTCCTAACCTCAGCCAATATTTCCTTGCCCTGAAAACTCTTTACTGTTCAAATTAATACATACTTAGTTGTAGCAATAGAATTCTTGAATTTTCTTCATTTTTTTCTAGAAGAGATCTTTTCATAACTTTCTGTGTTATATATGCAGGTTTTATTAAATGTGATTACTCAGTGAATTGAGTGTCTCAAAACTACATTTCTAGGCCCTACACTTTGCTGTTTTATCTTTTCACATACAGCTGCCAAAAGGAATCTCTTCTATTTTCCCATGTCTTTTCTCATTTTCCTCTGTACTTGTAAAACCCTGTTGTTTGGTTTCTCTGCCTTTTCTCTATGTCTGCCTCATGCATTATTTGTTAGATTTATGCCTTAAGGGACAGAAATACACACAAGAGGAAAGTGGTAGAGTAACCTCTGTAGCCTTAAGAGTTCTTTTTTGAAAATTTACTTGACTCCCTTTTTTTATGGACAAAAGGTTTTGCTAATATGAAAAGGTGTATTTGATAGTCCATATTTACTTTATTACTCATTTTATTAGATGTGATTTTAAAAACATGATGTAGGTAAACTATGTCATTGTAGAAAAATTGGAAAATACAAATAAGTAAAAATTTACCCTCCTCACACCATTTAGACGTAATTACTGGTAACATTTTCATATATATTTTTTTATATATCAAACGACTCATTTAAAAAAGACCTAAACGTGGCTCAGTTAATCTGTCAAGAAATATTAATCACTTATTCTGAGAGGATATGAGGGATACATACATACTGCTGCCCTCAAGGAGCTTGCAGTCTAGTTGAAAAGTTATTCACAACAGCGTGAGAACAAAGAATGCTTGATAAATTGGAAATACTATAACATGATTTCTATCTGCCCATAGCAAAACGGTGATTCAAATTTTTAAGAGAACACTTTCTTCTTGGGAATGGAGAACAAAATTAATTTATTTGCTTGGCAAACATTCATGGAATATCTACTGTGTGCCTAAAATAGCACCAAGGATGCAGCATACAAAGATGGCTAAGAAACCCCCTGGACCCCATCTCACTCAGAGAGAGACAGGCTTCTTAGAGCAGAAGCCAGTGTTAGCTGGACCAAGAAGCGGAGCAAAGGCCTTCCAGGTGGAGGACAGCAGTTAGTGCGGAAAATGTTTCTTTATAAATTTTTAAATCATTACTATTTTGAGTCCTGGAAAGGGGATATAAAGCGAATAACTTTTTTTTTTTTTTAAGATTTTATTCATTCATTTGACAGAGAGAGCACAAGCATGGGGAGCTGCAGCCGAGGGAGAAGCGGGCTCCTTGCTGAGCAGAGAGCCTGAGAGGGAGAAGCGGGCTCCTTGCTGAGCAGAGAGCCTGACGTGGGACTCGATCCCAGGACCCTAGGATCATGACCTGAGCCGAAGGCAGACGCTTAACGGACTGAGCCAGGCGCCCAAGCCAATAACTTTTCTGAGAATACTTTCTCTCCTTTTTATTTTAAGATTTATTTACTTATTTTAGAGAGAGAGCGAGGTGGGGAGGGGTAGAGGGAGAGTAAGAGAGAATCTCAAGCAGACTCCCCGCTGAGCACAGAGTCCAGGCTGGGGCTCGATCTCACGACCGTGAGATCATGACCTGAGCAGAAACCGAGTCAGACACTTAACCCACTGAGCCACCCAGGAGCCCCTCTGGGAATACTTTCAAGGACTATATGATACCCAAAGAATAATAAAAGATAAGTCAATTCAAAGGCTATAGAAAGCAACAGAAAGGTAGCTGTTACATAAGGGTATAAGAAAGAAGAAAATAATAACATTATTAAACATGAGCTGACACTGGATGCATAGTATATAAGACTGAAAATAAAGTTAGTTTCATTTTCAAAGACATATTTTGAGTCAAAACAGAGATGAGTAGTATGTAGTCAGGAAATATTAAAAATGACATTGAATGATATCTCTTATTTAGCTTACAATTCTGGGTTTCTTTTGAACATCTGATTTGTTTTGAGATGAAAGAAGTTCCTTACTAGTTTTCATCATTTACTGTAATATGATTTTTAAATGCCTCTAATCTCATAAAAATGAGCTATTACACAAAGTGAGAAAAGTTGCATGTATGCATAGTGAGTATTGGTGTTAGCCCATCCTATACAGAATCAGTTAAAATTTGGAAATAGTCATATATATAAGGAAACAATTGAAATTGTCTTTTTTGATAATGAGGATTTTCAAAATATTAACTAATTTTATTGTGAATCATTTGGTTTTCTTGAAATGAGAAGCATTTGCAAATTTATTGCAGTAGATTAGGAAAGGAATTTTGCAACAGATTTATAATTGTGAGAGAACTGCCTTGCAAAAGTGGAATAATCCAATGAGTCCTAAGTATGGTATTGTTAATCTATGCTTTGGGTAGAGAGTTTTCAGTTTAGTTTTTATTTTGTCCCCCTTCCCCTGTTCCCATCTTTCTTTTGTGTTGTACCAAAAGAAGAATTGGGAAATGAAGTAATTAACCAGAATGTGTAATTTTGTAGGGTTCACTTCATTTCATCTAGATCATTAACTTTTTAAAAGCCTGAGATAAGCCAACCTATATCAGTGCTGTTCCGTCAGCTCCATCATTTCATTATTAATGCAGTATTACCCCCATCAGCATTGGTCTTGCACTGTGTCCCTCTTCACTTGTAAAGTATCATTTGCAAGTTAACCCAAACATTTTTCATTTATTGACCTGATCTAAGGTATCTAATTGCCTTTTCTACTTCACATTGTCATGAGCTGTTAGTGTCATCTTTTTACTACCTCATAAATGTAACTGTTTTTTAAGTTACTTCCTTCCAGAATGAAGTATATACAAGGGTAGAAAATTTTTTCCTTGCTGGCCATTTTACACATAGATTACCAAGCCAGTTGACACTAGTTTCTTTACAGGAACACTGCGTGTACCTATGATGTCTCGGTCTTTCTGGTCCGTGTTATGATTGTCATTTTATTTGTTTCCACATATATTACCTGCGATTTTTCTCTTATTTATGGATGTGTATCTCCTAAGTTTACTAGGCTTTTATATGTACTTTACTATATTACTTCAGTTTAATAAAAGATACTTTTCCAGAATTCTAAATACATTATCGAGGCATTTCAATCCCTGGAGGGTAGGAACAGAAGTTGGTTGATTGATTAATTGATTTTTTTTTTCCATTCATTGCTTACAAGGAATTGTATTTTGGTAATTGAATACATTGAATCAAACAAATTGATAAAAGGAATATTTTTATAATTTCAGGTAGTATAAGAATGTACAAGTGATTTAATAACCTTTTGAAGTGAATAATGGAGATTTTTGATTGATTTTATTGCAGGATGGAGTGGTTCTTGTTCATTGTAATGCAGGAGTTTCCAGGGCTGCTGCAGTTCTAGTAGGTTTCCTGATGAATTCTGAAGAAATCTCATTTACCAGTGCTTTCTCTTTGGTGAAAAATGCAAGGCCTTCCATATGTCCAAATGCTGGCTTCATGGAGCAGCTTCGTACATACCAAGAGGGCAAAGAAAGCAATAAGTGTGACAACATACAGGAATTAGAAAGGGGTGACAGCTCATGAGTTACATTCCAGCAGATAAAGGACAACTGTAATTTCTGAATTGGCCCCTACAGCCACCCGTCCCCTTTTTTGAAGAGCAGACTACTAAAAACTTCCTTTTGTCTTGTGTTTTTCAAGTGGAAATGGAGGTTAATTGATTGTCTTGAGCTAGTGTATAAACACATTTTTAAATTGTATCATTTTCTCTTTGGTATTATAATGTGTGATTGAATGCTTTAATTTGCTAAGAGAAGGTAATGTATTACCAATAATTGATTTCTGTAGAAGAAAAAGATTTAATTCAAAATCTTTATTAGAGCATGAAAGGATTTTTTCTATTCCAGCAACCATTTCCATGAAGGAAAAAACTTGAAGTGCTACTTGACTTACTATTTCAGAGGGAGGTAAATTTCTTTGTGAAGAATTTGAGATTAAAAACTAATACCTTAAACCTCCCAAAGAGATAACCCAAATCTGAAGGGTGACACAATATAGGCATACCTCATTTTATTGCACTTCACTTTTTGTGCTTTGCAGATGTTATGTGTTTTACAAATCAAACTTGGCATTCCTGCATCGAGGAAGTCTATTGGCACCATTTTTTTCCAATAGCGTTTGCTCACTTCGTGTCTCTGTGTCACATTTTGGTAATTCTCACAGTCTTTCAAACTTGTTCATTATAATTGTATTTGTTATGGTGGTCTGTGATCAGTGATCTTTGATGTTACTATTGTAATTGTTTTGGGGTGCCACGAACCAGACCCATATAATACAGTGAACTTAATTGATAAATACTGCATGTGTTGTGACTGTTCTACCAGTTGGCCCTTCCCCCATCTTCCCCTCCCCTTGGACCTCCCTTCTCCCTGAGACACAACAATATTGAAATTAGGCCAATTAATAATACTACAATGGCCTCTAAGTGTTCAAGTGAAAGGAAGAGTCGCATGTCTCTCACTTTAAATCAAAAGCTAGAAATGATTAAGCTTAGTGAGGAAGGCCTGTCAAAAGCAGAGATAGGTCGGAAGCTAGGCCTCTTGCGCCAAACAGTTAGCCAAGTTGTAAATGCAAAGGATAAGTTCTTGAAGGAAATTAAAAGTGGTACTCCAGTGAACACACGAATGATAAGAAAGCGAAACAGCCTTATTGCTGATATGGAGAAAGTTTTAGTAGTCTGGATAGAAAATCAAACCAGCCACAACATTCCCTTGAGCCAAAGCCTAATCCAGAGCAAGGCCCTAACTCTCTTCAATTCTATGAAGGCTGAGAGAGGTGAGGAGGCTGCAGAAGAAAGGTTTGAAGCTAGCAGAGGTTGGTTCATGAGGTTTAAGGAAAGAAGCCGTCTCTATAACATAAAAGTGCAAAGTGAAGTAGCAAGTGCTGATGTAGAAACTGTAGCAAGTTATCCAGAAGATCTAACCAGGGTAATTAATGAAGGTGGCTACACTAAACAACAGATTTTCAATGTAGATGAAACAGCCTTATATTGGAAGAAGATGCCATCTAGGACTTTCATAGCTAGAGAGGAAAGGTCAATGCCTGGCTTCAAAGCTTCAAAGGACAGGCTGACTCTCTTGTTAGGGGCTAATGCAGCTGGTGACTTTAAGTTGAAGCCAATGCTCATTTACCATTCTGAAAATCCTAGAGCTCTTAAGAATTATGCTAAATCCACTCTGCCCGTACTCTATAAATGGAATAACAGAGCCTGCATGACAGCACATCTGTTTACAACATGGTTTACTGAATATTTTAAGCCCACAGTTGAGACCTACTGCTCAGAAAAAAAGATTCCTTTCAAAATATTACTGCTCATTGACAATGCACCTGGTCACCCAAGAGCTCTGATGGAGATGTACAATGAGATTAATGTTGTTTTCATGCCTGCTAACTCGACATCTGTTCTGCAACCCATGGACCAAGGAGTCATTTCAACTTTCAAGTCTTATTATTTAAGAAATACATTTCGTAAGGCTATAGCTGCCATAGATAGTGATTCCTCTGATGGATCTGGACAAAGTAAATTGAAAACCTTCTGGAAAGGATTCACCATTCTAGATGCCATTAAGAACATTCGTGATTCATGGGAAGAGGTCAAAATGTCAACCTTAACAGGAGTTTGGAAGAAGTTGATTCCAGCCCTCATGGATGACTTCGAGGGGTTCAAGACTTCAGTGGAGGAAGTAACTGCAGATGTGGTAAAAATAGCTAAAGAATTAGAATTGGAAGTGGAGCCTGAAGATGTGACTGAATTGCTGCAATCTCATGATAAAACTGTAATGGATGAGGAGTTGCTTCCTATGGATGAGCAAAGAAAGTGGTTTCTTGAAATGGAATCGACTCCTGGTGAAGATGATGTAAAGATTGTCGAAATGACAACAAAGGATTTAGAATATTACATAAACTTAGTTGATAAAGCAGCAGCAGGGTTTGAAAGGATTGACTCTAATTTTGAAAGAAGTTCTACTGTGGGTAAAATGCTATCAAACAGTATCTCATGCTACAGAGAAATTGTTCACGAAAGGAAGAGTCCATCAATGCGGCAAATTTCATTATTGTCTTATTTTAAGAAATTGCCGCAGCCAGCCCAACCATCAGCAACCACCACCCCGATCAGTCAGCAACCATCAACATCAAGGCAAGACCCTCCACCAGCAAAAAAATTACGGCTTACTGAAAGCTCAGATGATGGTTAGCATTTTTTAGCAATAAAGTATTTTTAAATTAAGATATGTACATTGTTTCTTTAGATATAATGCTATTACACACTTAGTAGACTACTGTATAGTATAAATGTAATTTTTATATGTACTGGGAAGCCACAAAATTCATTGGACTCACTGTTGCAATATTTGCTTTATTGTGGTGGTCTGGAACTGAACCTACAATATCTCTGGGGTAGGCCTGTATTTATATAGTGGTTACAGTATTCACAAAGTTTTTATGTCTTTTTATGAAAATGTACCTACTTTTCATTTTTATTTTTAATTTAATTCTATTGCCTATATTTATTTTTTATTTTTAAAACTTTTGTATAGATGTTCTCTCTTATGTGATTGTGAGCTTATGGTTCTTTTGGTGATCTGGTCTCTTATAGTAGGTGTTTCATATCCTGGGTCCCTAGCCTTCTGTTTTGGGGTTACATGTCATAATTTTTGGTCTCCTTGGATCTGTGGAAAAATATTTTGCACTGAAAGATCATGCTTTAGGTGTGATTTGTTCAAATCTCTTTTCTGGTTTGGTATTCTGCTAGAGAATGTATTTTTAAGGAAAGAAGAGTTATGGTTTTGTAAGAAAATTTAAGTACTTTGTTAGAAAGCCTAAAATCATAATTTTATCTCTGGCCAGAGGCTTTGAATAGTTTTCTTTTCTTTCTTTTTTTTTTTTAATTAAGTTTCCATATTGGCAAGGCTAAACTCTGTACATTATAAATTTACTTAAAGATATTGCTTGAATTATTCAGAATAAAGTGTACTTAAAATTAATTATAGTAATTAGGATAGAATTTAATAGCTTTTAAATAGTCTTTCATGACTTAGAAAATTTCATTGCCATCTAGATTTTATTAAGAAAGTCTTGAGCTCTTCTTAAATACACATTCTAAAGAGCAAGCATATTCCTATGTGTAAGTTGGAAAGTGCACATTGAGTACCTCTGTGTATTTGAGAAGGCAGGCTTTCTTACACTGCCATGATCAAAAAGTAGAAATGATAAATGCAAATATTTGCATTTTGAGAGTGTTTATAGCTTGACAAAATGCCATCACATGCAAAGCTATGAACTTTGCTTCTCTTGAGAAGCAGCATAAATATATGTAATCAAGCTACAGTGAGCTCTTTGAAGCAGACCAAGGAGACAGAATCTTCTCAAGTGTGAGACTGATAATGTCTTTATGGTCAGTATTGGTGAGGGTTTGCTAAGTGAACCTTTTCGATTCACATGAAAGCATTTATTTAAATACGTTTTCTTTTGCTAGCTGCTCTTTAGTTTTTAGCCATTAAATGTTTTGACATGAAGCCTTGACTAGAACTTGTTCATAATGGATAGTATATGATTTATGTCTCTGGTTTGTGTGCTTTGTTGTTGCCTGTTATCTGGCCATGGGGCAAACATATCTTCTGTATCATCTACAGAAGTACTTTGAACATCAGTATTGTTTTATCTTAAATGATAGTAATTTGCCATATCTAAAATAGATAAATAGATCAGTGAATGTAATTCAGGCTTTTAAATTAGGGGAACTATATAAGGCAATGGTGTGTTATATATATGTGTGTCATACACACACACACACACACACACACACACAATTTTTCTTGTGTGTCCCATGGATATGTCACTCTGTCAGACCTCATTACTTATAAGAAGAAAACTGTTTCATTATGATCCTCTGTCTCCTGTTTTAAAAATTTAAAAAAAAAATGTATACCAAACATAGGTCTGTTTTGAGGTGAGGAAAAATGTTTCAAGGAGTTTTTGCCTCTGTTTTAAAATAGATTTTTTTCTACCGTTTTTAAAGGGAAGAGGAATGAAAATATCATTTGCTTTTAAACATTGAAAAGAGATCTAGAGCCTTCCTAGCAAGCTGAAAAAGATGAGTAGAACAAAGGTACTGGAACATAAGATAAAATTATATTTATTTGAGGTTGATATTTTTTAAATGTTTTGCTAACTTTGTACTTTAATATAGGTTTGTGATTACCTATAATTTGAATTGAAAGTTCAGGAAGTATTTAAATTTTTGGAAAACAAATATTTTTCTTAGTTTCTTTTGGGCAAAATTTAGACCATTATACTAACTCAAAGCCAAAGATTTAAGGGAAAATGGAGTGTGGTATTTAAAATTGTTATTGCAGTTTTTTTGCATCTCTTCTTCCCTTTTGAACCTGATTGAAATGTATGGATATAGAACGTGGAAATTTTTTTGCATGTGACATAGGGAACCTACTTTGATTCTGATGGATAATTTCAGTGGTGGTGGGGAAATTTTCTGAATTTGTCAGTGTGATTATTAGTAACTCAAATGGTTCAAATGTATAAAGTAATTTCTCCAAATATTCAAAATGTAGCAAATATAAGTCAGACAAAAAATATTTTGTCTTATGGTATTACTCTGAGTTAATGAATTAACACCTCTATAAGCAAAACCGTGGTACATTTTAAAACAACAGAAATACAGCATAATGAATTATAGTTGATCCTTGAACAACACAGGTTAGGGGCATCAACTCCCACATAGTTAAAAATCCATGTATAACTTTTGACTCCCTCAAAACTTAAGTACAAATAGCCTACAGTGGACCAGAAGCCTTACGGACGGATAAGGTAAACAGGTGATGCATTATGTACTGTATTCTAACAATAAAGTAATCTAGAGAAAAAATGTTATTAAAATCATAATGAAGAGAAAATACATGTATGGTACTGTACTGCAAAAAAATCTGCATGTAAGAGGGGCCATGTAGTTTAAGCCCATTTTGTTCAAAGGTCAACTGTATTTGGCTTGCTAGGTGACTCTAAATAATTTTTATGCCCAAAGGATCCTGAACATATTTAGTCATTCTGTAGTTATTGAAGAATTTAAACAAGAAGATTTTAAAGTTTTATATTCTTACAATACATATAGTGGCATTTAAAGTTAACAAATTTATGGTTTGTTTCCATTGATATACTTTTAAAAATAACATAGTTAGTTTTCTATTTCAGGTGACTCTTTGACCTACTTATTTTGTATCCATGTTTATAATGTACCCTTAATTGTTTCTAGGTATTGATAATACTTTAATAAAAATAATACATATACTATTTTCCCCTATTAATATCTATTTCTTTGAGACTTTGTTTTAAAAGATTTACTACTTATTTGTTGTCAAATTCTGGGTTAAACCCTCTATTAGCAAGGCACAAAATTATACATTTTGGAATATAAGTTAGTTAAAGGTCTATGGAGATTTGTTGTGCCGGCTACTTCAAGAAATGAAAAACTAAAGATCTTAAAATTGGCATTACTGTGGATAAATTGGCAGTGGGAATTCAATAGAAAATTCTAGTATTTTTAAATCAAGAGAATATGCTGAATTACTCTTAAAACTACTGAATATTGTAGCCATGACAGCATTGAGATTATTTGGACACAGTCTGGCCCCTACCTCCCATGTTCACACATTATTACTTCTCTGACCTCATTGCTGCTGCTTTCTCCCTCACTCTCTGCTTCAGCCGCGCTGGCCTCCGCTGTTGCTTGCATACACGTAATCAAGACTCTATGGCATTACTTCCCCAGCAGAAACATCCGCTCTGTGCCCAAGTGTTAAGTCTTAGTAAAGCCTTCTCTGACACCTTATTCAAAATTACCCCCATCCCTAACACTTTTATCTCCCTTTCCTACTGCATGCCCTCATTATCACCAACGTTCTATTTATTTTACTTCCATACTTTGTTTTTTCCATCAAAACTTGGGCTCCCGGGGCACCTGAGTGGCTCAGTTGGTTAAGCGACTGCCTTCGGCTCAGGTCATGATCCTGGAGTCCCGGGATCGAGTCCCGCATCAGGCTCCCTGCTCAGCAGGGAGTCCGCTTCTCCCTCTCCCGCTTTCCCCTCTTATGTACTCTCTCTCTCTCTCATTCTCTCTGTCAAATAAATAAATAAAAATCTTAAAAAAAACAAAACAAACTTGGGCTCCCAAACAGGGCAGAGATTTTTACTATGTTGTTTATGTATACCAGTGTGTATCCCATTGTAGTCTTTCAAAAATTGCATGTTAGAAGAAAGGGAGGGAGGGAGGAAGGGGGGACATTGTTGCATGCTGGTCGTTGTGGCAGTTTAATACTAGCCACCGCAGGTTTCAGTTCAAGCTCTGGCAAATGGTCCACCCTGTACATCGGCAGCCACATCTGATAGTGCATGAAGGTGACAGTTTGGAATGATAGGTCTGAAACAGGATCCATGTAGAACTCAGCAGCAGCAAATATGAATGCCTTTTACCCAAGGTAAAGTCTTCTACCAAAATTATTTAGAAATCAAAACATCAGCAAAAGTATTCAGTATATGGTATTTTGCATTCACTCATGATACAAAAACAATGGTTTATGTGCCGATTATCAATTTATTGTCTCTCAGCTCTAAACCCACCCACCCTTCATTGCTTCTGCAAAAAGGAGGATGGGCCATTGAAGGATTTTTTTCCTTTGACAACTGGTATGCTGCTGAGTTTTGTCAGTGGAAGGCACTGTGTTGGAGAGACCTTTCAGGAGGAAGGTCTGATCTGCTCCCGAGGTGGGCTCCTGCAGTACGGACTATTCTCTGGCGGTACAGCCAGGGTCCTATGGTGCTCACAGCTTCTCCGCCACCTGGTCTTGTGGTGCGGGTGGCTTCTCCAGCGCTTGGCTCCTGTAACGCCCAGGGGCCAGCAGCTTCCCAGATAATTCCCTGGGGTGGTTTCGTAGTAGTACCTATGGTGAGACATCTCCCTGTCGACAGCTTTGCCTGGCGTCCTAGAGTGACCTCCCAGCAAGTTCTACCAGTCAACATCACAGCGCTATCTCTGCCATCCAGTGAGCCATGGCTTCCCTCTGCAACAAGATTCAGATTGCAACCCCGGGAGTGTTCTTCCTTGAACTCTCATCCCCACGCGTGGTGGCTGCTCTTTTATCTGCTCTTCCTATGTTGTTTAGTTCTAAACAATCGCTCATTACTCCAATCCTGTTATAGTTAATAAATCTTTATTAAACTTCCCTGTTCAAATTAGTGTGTGGTTTATCTCTGCTGAATGGATCCAGGCTGATCCAGCCTATAGTGTGCAATTATTTTAGTAATGGTTAGTGTGGAGTATTTGTAACAGCAGTTCAAGTTATGTTACAATCATGCAGATTATCATAATAACAGCTCAAATTGCAATTAGTGTTGGAATATTTTTGAGGGTTTAATTCTATCAATATAAATGGTGTCCGATGTAAGATATACGCAATGACCTGATTTTGTTAATGCTTGTTATCTACAGAGCGATGAATTCTTCAGTTAAAAAAACACACAAATAGTACAATTTGCTTTTATTCTTGTTTTTTACCCACTCTTTCACTTGCATATCAGCAGGAGAGGAAATGTGTTCCATTGCTTACACTCTCTAAGCGCCCATTCCCCTCTTTCTATAGTTCAGTTCTTCTCCTTAATTTGTGAATTACTTAATAATCATTGTAATTACTGCTGTGCAACTTCATGAACTCTGACGGGTAAATGAAAACAGATTATGTCTTGCCACTAGAGATTTGTTTATATATACTTTTTATATAAGCAAATGTGTTTTTTCTGAAATAAGAGCCTGAGCTCTGAAGTCAGATTGTCTTAATTTAAATTTCTACTCCATTGCTTGTGTGGGTAAGTTAACATCTCTAGGCCTCTTCATTAAGTTGTTTTAAAGATGGAGATAATATAAGCTAATCTTTTAGTACAGCACCTGGCACATTGTTCTCAGTAAGTATTAGTTACTATTATTAAAGTAGTAAAAGTATAATAGTTACTGGGGTTGGATCCAGCTGGCAGCCTCATCTGATAAACTACTCCCTTAGAAATGACTAGAAAGATAGATAAATACATAAATCTTCAAGAGCACAGTAAAGCAAGAAACAATGTCACCAGTAGAGTAGAAGTTTTGAGCAATTTCTGAAAAATAGAATGTGGATTAAGGATAAAAGAATCCATAAATCGTGTATACTTAGGACTCCTTTGGAGATGGAGTCATTCCAGAATTGCTCTAAGCTGAGGCTGTGGATGGATATTGTCTGGGGACAGTGTGTTGGTGTGGGCTGGGTATAAGGGTTGGGAGGTGAGTTGGGCATTTGGCCGGCTCCTCCCCACTTTTGCTAAATAATCAGCAGTGGGGGGCTTTAGCCACTAGTTAAAACAGGGATGTAAGTGCTTTGCCTAGTGAGGCAGATAGCTACTGAGAATACAGGAGCATTTCTTCTACTCCCCCCATTAAAAACACAAACTCCCCAAATGCCCCCAATAGTAATTAGCATCATTCAATAGTGTGGTTTTCATGCAAAGAGAGCCAAATAGATCAGTGGCAGAGTAGAGTACAAAACAACAGACCCCGGTGTGTGTGAGTATGACTTCTCTAGTTTTGGTCACTGATAGATGCATTAGGGCAACTCAAAGTTAAATGCTTTCCCAGGAGCCTCATCACATTACTTAGAGTCTCATATTGTACTTGTAATTATAATTTTTTTGATCCTACTGCTTTTTTCACATCTCCATCTTGCACTTTTTCTTTGCCCCCCTCAACCTAAGTAGAATTTAAAACTAGGGGGGAAGATGGCTTACTCAAAAAGGAATTAAAGATAATTTAATAAAGGGTGAATTTACAAAGGTGTGGACAGAGGGGACATTCAGGAGATGGAGAAGCACCTTGAATCTAGCAATAGTAGACAGCCATTGCAACCTCTTGGACAGAAAGTCAGGTGGGTAAGAGAAGTTACCAGAACATTGGGAAACTTGTAGCCATGGAGAGGTACTGCTGGATAGAAGAGAGCAGTAGCCTTAGGTAGAGGCACACAGCCATTGCCAAACTGTGGCCTGACAGGGAGGGAGCCCTGGAATTCTCTTTCCTCCCCTCCGATCTCTTTCCTGTGACTTTCATTGGCTGACTCAGCTGGAAGCAGGAAGTCAGTGGAACCCAAGATGACACAGTCTTTATATATAGATCTCCTGAGGTGTGCGGCAGAACAGAAAAAGATAGTAAATCTATAGGATCCAAGAGAGAATATCTATCATGCTAAACACTGCAGATCATTTGGGATCTTGATTCTGCCACCCACCATATTATTATTTTTGGTTTCATAAAATCTGTGAACTTCGTAAGAATGCTATGTCTATCTTTATTCAGGTTATTGACAAAAAGAGTTGGAGTGTTTAGGATAGAGCAATTCTGCATATTACTACATATCATTAGACACAGCTCTCTTAGTTGAATTTTCCTTTTCAAGTTAATCAACCATTTAAACAATTGTAATCCCTCCCCTAAGTAAACTCTTTTGTACGGTTTACAAGGCTAGTGTGGTGTTTTGTTTTGTTTTTTTCTTTCCTATGCCTTACTTTTCTCCATCCAGCAACCTAGTAATTCCATCACTGAAAGAAGTGGTTCTTTATCGGCCATGACTTCATAAAACAAAGTTTTCTCTGGTGTATCCTTTCTATAAGTGCTCAGAAGCAAAAAGATTTATAAACTTTTCCCAGGATTTAGAAATGTATAATTTCCCATAACAATAGCTTTTTATGTATAATTTACAGCGTTCTCATTTAACCTTTTTTTTTTTTAAACTGATATGATGGGGTACCTGGGTGGTACCGTCAGTTAAGCCTCCGAGTCTTGGTTTCAGCTCATGTCATGATCTCAGGGTTGTGAGATAAAGCCCAGAGTCAGGCTCCCGCACTCAGCAGAGAATCCGCTTGGGATTCTCTCTCCCTCTCCTTTTGCCCCCCACCCCTGGTCTAAACTAGCCAATTAACTAACTAACTAACTAACTAACTAACTAACTAACTAAATAAATAAATAAATAAACTGAGATAATAATGGCCTATCTTCAGCTATATGGCACTCTCACAGCATGCCTCAAATATGACTGATCTGACTTTGGGGACATCATTCGCAGTTTTTCTCAGAACTTTTTCATCACATAAAAAGAACTCATTTCATATTAGGGGCTCCCCTATGGACTATTTTTTCATGGAACAAATATTTATTGGTCATCTACCACATGTCAGACACTGTTCTAGGCACTGGGGATACAATGTTGAGCAAAACAAAAATTCTTGCCCCTGTAGAGCTTGTGTTCAAAGTAATACCGTTAAGTAATAATCAGATATTATCTACATTGATCTCTTAGTCTTCTGCTGGTGAGATTTTTTTCCTATATTAAAATGTCTAAACCATGGAGCCCTTTTTCTTAGGAGAAGTAGACAAATTGCCAAAAGTCTTGGTCTGAAAGGGCAGGATTTTCTAAGCATCTCCACAGTTACTCCTGGTCCTGTTGAAGTAAATAGCAGTCTTAAGAAGAAATATAAAAAACTCCTCCTTACCAGCATCTTCTTACAATGGTAACATCAATTAACAATGAAAAAAGAAAGTTTAAAGAAAGCAATTTCCTGGTTATCATTACCAGGTAAAAATTTGTCTACAGACACCAGTTGTGTATTCTTTTCATTGTAAGAAAAGATCCCTAAAAATCATAGTTTTATTTGTTTGTTTCAAGTTCAAATTCTAGTTAGTTAACATAGAGTGTAATATTAGTTTCAGGAGTAGAATTTAGTGATTCATCACTTACATATAACACCCAGTGTTCATCACAACAAGTGTCCTCCTTAATCCCCATTACCTGTTTAGCCCATCTCCCACTCCCCTCCCCTCCAGCAACCCTGTTTGTTCTCTATAGTTAAAAGTCTGTTTTATAGTTTGCCTCTCTCTTTTTTCCCCTATGTTCATCTTTTTTGTTTCTTAAATTCTACATATAAGTGAAATAATATGGTATTTGTCTTTCTCTGACTGAATTATTTTGTTTAGCATAATAGACTCTAACCCCATCCATGTCATTGCAAATGGCAAGATTTCATTCCTTTTTTATGGCTGAGTAATATTCCATTATATATATATATATATATATATATATATATATGTGTATATATATATATATATATATATATATATATATATATGCGCCACATCTTCTTTCTCCATTCAGCAGTCGATGGACATTTGGGCTCCTTCCACAATTTGACTGTTGATAATGCCACTATAAACATTAGGGTGCATGTGTCCCTTTGAGTCAGTATTTTTGTATCCTAGGGTGAATACCTAGTAGTGCAATTGCTGGATTGTAGGGTAGTTCTATTTTCAACATTTTTTTTAAAAAAGATTTTATTTATTTGACAGAGAGAGAGAGCACAAGCTGGGGGAGAAGCAGGCTCCCTACTCAGCAGGGAGCCTGATGCAGGGCTCCATCCCAGGACCCTGGGATCATGATCTGAGCTGAAGGCAGCTGCTTAATGACTGAACCACCCAGGCGCCCCTATTTTTAACTTTTTGAGGACCCTCCATTCTGTTTCCCAGTGGCTGCACCAGTTTGCATTCCCACCAACAATGCGAGATAGTTGCCCTTTCTCCACATCCTTGCCAACACCTGTTGTTTCCTGTGTTGTAAATTTTAGCCATTCTGACAGGGGTGAGGTGATATCTCATTGTAGTTTTGATTTGTATTTTCATGACGAGTGATGTTGAGCATCTTTTCATGTATCTGTTAGCAATCTGTATGTCTTCTTTGGAAAAATGCCTATTCCTGTCTTCTGCCCATTTCTTAACTAGGTTACTTGTTTTCTGGGTGTTCGGTTTGATAAGTTCTTTACAGATTTTGGATACTAACCCTTTATCAGATATGTCATTTGCAAATATCTCTTCCCATTCTGAAGGTTGCCTTTTAGTTTTGTTGATTGTTTTCTTCACTGTGCAGAAGCTTTTTATCTTGCAAAAGTCCCTATAGTTCATTTTTGCTTTTGTTTCCCTTGCCTTTGGAGATGTGTCTAGTAAGAAGTTGCTATGTCTGATGTCAAAGAGGTTGCTGCAAAAATCATAGTTTTAAAACTTCCTTCCCCTGGGGTGCCTGGGTGGCTCAGTCATTAATCGTCTGCCTTTGGCTCAGTTCTTGATCCCAGGGTCCTGGGATCAAGCCCTGCATCGGGCTCCCTGCTCTGCAGGAAGTCTGCTTCTCCCTCTCCCACTCCCCCTGCTAGTGTTCCCTCTCTTGCTGTGTCTCTCTCTGTCAAATAAATAAATAAAATCTTTAAAAAAAAATAAAACTTCCTTCCCCAATGTGCAGCTTATGTTTTTTGAGTTTTGATCAAGCTGAGAATATATATCATATAATACATAATATATATTCAAATATAGGTAGTGAATGTTTTATTAGTGATTTTCAAAAAGAACCTTATTCTTTTAAAATATTAATTAAAAAATATTAGTCAAGCCTGATATTTAAAGAAAAAAAGTATTGATATTTTCTATTCCATGAAGGTATGGAGCCTTTGGATGACTGTATCTGTTAACATGGGTAAGCTGTTTATTAACTGTCCTCACAAGAAAGTTGAGAGAATTAACAATTGAATGTTAGCTTTTCATTTCTTGATTGAAAGGTGTTGCAATTATTATTACAATAAGATTAAGTAAGATTATTGAAGAAGTTACAATGATAGCACCTAGCTTAATAGTAGGCACTCAATTGAAAAAAATTAAAGTACATTTTCATATGATTAGTAGCCTAGGAATGAAAATTCTCACTATATAGTCCATTGGTTAAGCACTTATTTAGATCTCAAGAAGACTCTTTTTCTTTTTTTAAAGTAAGTACTAACATAACCTACAATTCTTATTATTTACAGATAAAAGAAGCATTCATAAAACTTTTACTTAAGAAGTAAATTACTATTTCAGTAGAGTTAAGAAATGGGGACATCACTAAAATTCAATGTTTTAGTCTTTTCCCATTCAGCAAGGATGAACACTGTGGACCTTGTTCATAAATAATACCCCAAACTGACCAATGCCACAAGCGTATGGCTCCTTGACATTGCAGACTCTTGGTCCAGTTGAGGCTCAACTACACTCACACCAACCAATGACTGGTCTACCTTTTGCAATACTTTGGTCAGAGGAATTTGGAGCAAATTAGGCATCAAGTCATTCTCTTTTGTTATACCAGGCAAAGAAGAAAAATCACATGATCATGTCAATCAATGCAGAAAAAGTTTTTGACAAACTTCAACACTGACTCAGCATCCTCCCAGAAAAATAAGAAAAATAGAGAACTTTCTCAACTTGATAAAGAGGAGCTACAAAAAATCTATAGCTAACATACTTAATGGTGAAAGTCTGCATGCTTCTTTTTCTTTATTTTTCTTTTAAATTGGGAACAAGGCAAGGATGTGCATTCTCACCACTCTTCATCAATATATTGCTTCAGTTTCTAGCCAGTGCAATAAATCAAGAAAAGGAAATAAAAGGTTTACAGATCAGAGAAGAAGAAATAAGTCTTCATTTTGCAGACAGCACTGTTGTCTACATAAAAAACTCCAAAGAATCTACAAAAAGACTAGAATAAGTTAAAGTTCAGCAAGGTTGTAGCATACCAGATAAATATCTAAAATTAACTATATTTCTGCATACTATCAATGAACACCTGGTCACCAAAATTTAAAAGGCAATACCATTTATAATAACTCAAAAAAAAAGAGAGAGAGAGAGAGAGAAAGGGGGAGAGAGAGAGACAGACAGAAATACTTTGATATAAATCTAACAAAATATGTATAGGACTTCTATTCCCCAAATCTCAGAAGGCTGATGAAAGAAATTGAATATCTAAATAAATGGAGAAATATATTGTGTTCATTGATTGGAATACTCACCATAGTAAAGATGTCAATTTTCCCCAGGTTGATATACAGGTTTAATGCAATTCCTACCAAAATCTCAGCAAGAATTTTTAGAGATATAAATAAGATTATTCTAAAATGTATATGGAAAGGCAAGGAACAAGAATAGCTACAATTCTGAAAAAGAATAAAGGTATGCTTATACAGCGATAGCAGTACTTATCATATAGCTCTAAGACTTACTATACCACTACAGTAATCAAGATTGTGTGGTATTGGCAGACAGATAGACACAATGATCAATGGAACAATAAAGAATAGAGAACCCTGGAAATAGACCCACACAAACACACTGAATTGACTTTTGACAAAAGCAATTCAAACAAAGAAAGATAGCCTTTTCAACAAATGGTGCTGGAGCAATTGGATATCTGGATTTCCATAGCTTAAAAAATGAACTGTGATGTAGTCTAATACCTTCAACAAAAATCAATTCAAAATGGAGCACAAAGTTAAATGTTAAACTATAAATATTCTAGAAAAGAATAGAAGAGAATCTTTGGGATCTAGTGCTAGGCAAAAAGATCTTAGACTTGACACCAAACTTAAGATCCATAAAAGGAAAAATTTATAAACTGGATTTAATCAAGATTTAAAATTTTACTCTGTGGAAGACCTTACTAAAAGGTTGAAAGGAGGGCGCCTGGGTGGCTCAGTTGGTTAAGCGACTGCCTTCGGCTCAGGTCATGATCCTGGAGTCCCGGGATCGAGTCCCACATCGGGCTCCCTGCTCAGCAGGGAGTCTGCTTCTCCCTCTGACCCTCTTCCCTCTCGTGCTCTCTATCTCTCATTCTCTCTCAAATAAATAAATAAAATCTTTAAAAAAAAAAGGTTGAAAGGATAAGCTACAGAGTGGAAGTAAATATTTGGGAACCATATGTCCAACAAAAGACTAGTATACAGAATATATAAAGAACTCTCAAGAGTCAATAGTAAAAAATCCATCAAATTAGAAATGGACAGAAGATATGAAGAGACATTTTACTGAAGAGGATATACATATGGTAAATAAGCACATGATAAGATGTTCAACATCATTAGACATCAGGAAAGTGCAAGTTAGAACCACAATGAGATATCACCACAGCCCTAATGGAATGGTTCAAATAAAAAATAGTGACAATAAGTTCTGGCAGGGATGTAAGGAAACTGGATCACTTACATGTTGCTGGTGGAACCGTAAAATGGTCCAGCCACTCTGGAAAACAGTTTGGCAGTTTAGCTTCAAAAAGTTAAACATGCAATTACCAAAAGGCCTGGCAACTGTAATACTGATCATTTTCCTCAGAGAAAAGACAATGTTCATTAACACAAAAACCTGTACATGAATGTTGAGAGCAGCTTTATTTATAATAACCCAAACTGGAAACAAACTAGATGTTCTTCAGTGACTAAACAGTTAGCCATACCATGGTGGTAGCACATCCATACCATGGAACACTACGAACCAATAAAACGAAATGAGCTGTGACACCTGCAATAACCTGGGTGAACGTCAAGAGAGTTATGCCAAGTGGAAAGCCAATCCTCACATGTTACACACTGTATTATTTCATTTATATAACATTCTCAAAACGACAAAATTATAGAAACAGAGAACAGATTAGTGGTTGGCAGAAAAAAAGAAGTTGGCAGCAGCAGAGGGAAGTGGCTATGGTTATAAAAGGGCAACGTGACAGACCCCCCTGGAACTGGAAATATCTTGTGTCTTGATGCATCAATGTTCAATATCCTGGTTGTGACATTGTACTATAGTTTGGCAAGATGTTACCATTGGGGTAAACTGGGAACAGCATATATGGGATCTCTGTGTTATGTGTTACTTTTTACAACTTCCTGTGAATCTGCAAGTATTTCAAAATAAAAAATTTCATTTTAAAAACATTAACAAAAAAGCCAAAGTACCTGACCGCATGGAGTTTATAATCTAGCTCTCTCCCTCTTTTGTTCTCTCTCTCTCTCTCTCTTTTTTTTTTTGAGTGATTATAAATGGTATTGCCTTTTAAATTTTGGTGACAATCTAAACTATTATATAGTTTACAAACTATATAATAAGCATACTTTATTCTTTTTCAGAAAATAGATATTATTTTAAACATTACAGAAGTGTATAACTCAAAGTGTGGTCTTATCTAGTTACACAGGAAAGTTTTCCTAACTTCTGAGTGACATTTGAGATCAGTTCTAAAAGATAAGTAGGTGTTAACCGATTGAGGGGGAGTGGGTTGTTGGGGATCTTTCAGAACTGAGGGAAGAACACATGTAAAGATCCAGGAAAGGGAAGAAGCACAGCACATTAATGGAAGGAAGGCTCAGTGGCTGGAGCAGTGAACAAGAGATGAGATGGTGTCAGGTGAAGCTGAGCCATTAGGCCAGTCAAGTAGAGGCTTATAAGCAAGCAGCTTTCGGATTTTGGTCTTTTAGAGCAGTGGAAACACCTGAAAGGTCCTAAGCAGGAGAGCAACTTGCTCAGAATATTGTTTTTAAAAGGCCACTCTCAGTGCATTGTGGAGAATGGATCAGGGAGGAAAGACAAGAGCTGTCAGGAAGCTAAGTTCAGGTATCAGATGATAAAGCTGGGATCTGGTTATAGCAGTAAAAACAGAAAGAAGTGGATATACTTGAAAGGTATTTGAAGGCAGAATTCATAGGACCTGACACTGGATTGGTGTTGCAAAGAGGTTGTCAAGACCATTCCCAGGTTTCGGGCTTTTCCAGCTAGATAGCTGGTGGTGTCTTTCTCTGAGATAAATATTCATGTTTTACAGAAAAGATCTTGAGTTTGGGTTTTTATATTTGATTTTGGGGTGCCTTTGAAATATCTAAGTGCAGATGTCATAGAAGCAATTGGATATATAAATTCAGACCTCAGAGAATGATCTGGGTTGGTGGTATGAATTGAGAGCTGCTGAGGGAATGGACACAGGTGACATCACACAGGGAAAGAGTTTTGAGTAAGACCAGACCACAGGGGAACACTGGGTGGCTCAGTCGGTTAAGTGTCTGCCTTCCGCTCAGGTCATGATTCTGGGTTCCGGGGTCAGGCTGCGGGTTGGGCTCCCTGCTCAGCGGGGAGTCTGCCTCTCCCTCTGCCCCTCCCCCTACTCCTGCTCTCTCTCTTTCTCAAACAAATAAAATCTTAAAAAAAAAGGGGGGTGCCTGGGTGGCTCAGTCATTAAGCATCTGCCTTCAGCTCAGGTCATGATCCCAGGGTCCTGGGATCGAGCCCCACATCAGGCTCCCTGCTCAGTAGGAAGCCTGCTTCTCCCTTTCCCACTCCCCACTGCTTGTGCTCCCTTTCTCGCTAAGTCTCTCTCTGTCAAATAAATAAATAAAATCTTAAAAAAAAAAAAAGACCAGACCACAAGACTGAAACTTGGGGAACAACAACATTTAAAGGCTGCATAGGGAAGGAAGGAAGGAAGGATGAGTCAAGAAAAGAAACATAGCCATATGATCTGAGAGGTAGGAGGAAAACCAAGAGAGTATAATATGAAAGAAACTAAGGAGAATTTCAAAGAGTGTTTAATGTGAAGTAATGCTGTTGAGATTTATTTAATATGAGGACTGAAAATGTCTTGGATTCAGTTTCATGGAGATCTTTGGTGACGCTGGCAAGAGCTGTTTGGTGGGTTAATGGAGAAAGAAGCCAAATTAGTTTATTAAAAGCTATGTAATATGCTGAATGACAGATAAGAACATTAGGATTTCAGTTACTGAATATATATTTTATATATCTATCATTAGGTGAATAAGTCAATGTATTACATATGAGGTAGTTACTATTATTTCCACTATTCAGATAAAAGAGCTAACTTTTAGAGATTTTAATATCACATACTATTATTTAAAATCAAGATTTACTCCTGTCCTCAACAAAATGCTGCTTCTCTAAATGAAGACACTGTCAAGTAAGAAAAGATTTATTTTTCCATTGATTTTTTTTTTTTTTTGCTCACAGTTTTTTACATAAATTGGGGCAAAATGTATGACCCTTGAACATCTTAGAATTTAGGCTTTTGGATAAAAAAAGAATTAATTAGCAAACATGTCTAACATACACAAAATTGTAGAAAATAGCATAATCAATTACCCATCAGTAATTATCACCCCATGGTTTTTCTTGTTTAAGGGATACCTTCAGCCATTTTACTCCTTCCCTGCTCCTGCCCTCACCACCCCAATAGATTATTTCAAGGCAAATCCCAGACAAAGCTCTTTCTAAAATCAATCCTATTTTTTTTCAAAGCTGTCTATTTTGCTTGCTATAAACTTCCACAGGGCTTTCAAATATCTGATTAAATCTATATGATAGTTCAAATATAAATGCAAGGAATAAAATTATACCTGAAAGTTATATGAGTTTTTAAAAAATATACCTTATTTTTTAGAGCAGTTTTAAATTCACAGCTAATTTCCCACATGCCCTGTGCCCATGCTGCCCTCCCCACCATCTCCCACCAGAATGGTACATTTGTGGTGAACCTACACTGACACATCCTTATCATCTAAAATCCATCATTTATATTAGGGTTCACTCTTCCTGTTGTATATTCTGTGGTTTGAACAAATTTGTAATGACATTTTTCCACTATTATGTATCATACAGGGTAGTTTCACTGCCCTAAAAGTCCTCTGGGTTGCACCTATTCATCCCTCCCTCTCAAAGTTATGCAAATTTTGATGTTACTTTTTCACTTCCAACAGATGCAAGGAACCATTTAATTGATTTAAAAACAACAGGTGAATCAGCTAACTTGATGTTTCCTGACATTTGGCTGCCCCCTTTCTGTCAGTTGTTTACTGTAATGAAATAAGACAAAACTTGTACATTCCTAAATGTAATAGTTTATTTTTAATTTATAAAGACATAGTTTTGGTGATTATTTATAGAAGTCAGATAATGCAAATAGTAACTAATGGATTTGTGTTTTTCTAGACATGTTCCCTACATCTTAAACATCACAAAAGTCTCTTGGAGATCACTTGTCCTTGGGCCCTACGAAGTCATGACTCCTCTGTGTGCTTTATGTGACATCACAGTCTAAGTGACCGGCAGACCATGCTACACCAACTGCCAAAGGCTGAGATGAGGAGAATGTGAGTGATAAGATGCTTCCTCCCCCTGCTTTCTTTCTGAAGGTGATAAACTGTCCTGTTCTTAAAGTTTTCTTAAAGGTGGATATCTTTTTTCTCCACTTTAATTTTAAAAAGTTCTTTGTTTTTATTTTTAGAATAGACTGAGCGGGGGTTTTTTAGGAGAATGAATTTATGCTTATATATAAATACTGCATATTGATAAACATAAGTAGGTACTGAGTATTGAGTATATATGATATATACACAAGTAGTTTGGCTGTGAATATATCAAATATATTGAACATAAATAAATTTTGAGATTTCATATATTTCTGAATTCTAACAAATTTGTTTTGACTTTAGAAGAAAGTTCAAATATATATCATGCCCAGAACTAATTTTCAAGTTGGGCTATCTGTAGCCCCAAGTACTCTACCCAAGGGTTTCAGGGCTCACCTGGAGGTGTGAGAGTCCATAGACAGTTTAGCGCACAAGAGCCTGATGAGTTAGTGGGGCCTCATGTTCTTCCCATTTTTTTCCAATGAGAGCAGTTCTCTTGTATGTAGTAAGTATCTGCACCATACTTTGTTTAAAGAAAGGGTTCCCTCATATAAGTTTGAATATCAGTAGTCTACAAAAATAGCACTTTGATGAAATCTTATGTCATCAGAGGGCCGGCTTCAGGGAACCATGAATGCAGAATAGAACTAGGGAATAGGTGTTCCACTTTATGGGAAATTTTATTTAATATGTTCAGAAAGGAAAGTAGGAAAACAAGTATTGTAATTAAGATAATAATATTCATGTATAGAAGAATATGGTGAACATGCAATATTGTTAAAGATTGTAGTTTACCTTTTAAGGTATTGTTTCTATTTTACAGAAAATAAAATCTGGAGATATTCAGTACAAATCCAAGTAATATAGGATTTAAGTGGGCAAGTTGGGCTCTGAATTCAAGTCTGTTTGACCTTAAATTCTGCTTTAACATGTTATGATTTTAATTTTGGGTTTCTAAGAGACTGAAAGAAAAAGGGACAAATGCAATGGGGCTTGTTTTAGGGGTAAGATGAGTTTGTTTTTGAGGTTTTATATGCTGGTAGATTGTTCAGCAAGCATCTAGAAAAGTAGCATTTGGCCTTAGAGAGTGGTGGGGCTTTAACTGTACAGATGAGAAGGCGGGGGGGACCAAGTTTTGACTAACAATAATATGTCCAGGTTAGAATGAAATGGAATCAGGTACGGAAAAGTTTGGGAAAGAGGAGAAAGTTGTAAGGAGAAATAGAAAATGTAGCATCACCAAAATAGGAAAAAACATTTGTATTGAGGAAAAGATTGTCAAAGCTGTTAAATACTGCAGAGGTCAAAGAGGCAGGCCTTGACTTTTGGCAATTAGGAGAGAGAGTTGGCGTCAGTGGTTTCAAAAGAGGATTTACACAGGGGCCAGTATGTAATGAATTAAAAAAAAAGATGGAGATGTTAGGGAAAGAGATCATCTATTAAAGTCTGTAGACCCTTCTTTTGAGATCTTGAAAAAAAAAGAATGTGAGTGAAATTAGTGCATGGTATCTAGAAGAAGGAACAATGTCTAGAGAAGGTTTTTTGATAGGGCAAACTGGGCATCTTTATAACTTGATAAGAAAGAGCCAGTTGAAAGGGTAGAAGATTGAAATGCAAGTGAAGAAAGGAAAATAACTTTCTTCAAAAAAGAAAAAAAGTTTTTTTTTTTTAAAGATTTTGTTTATTTGAGATCGAGAGAGAATGAGTGGTGGGGAGAGGCAGAGGGAGAGAGAGAGAGAGAGAGAGAGAGAGAAGCAGACTCCCTGCTAAGCAGGAAGCCTGATGCAGGGCTCTATCCCAGGACCCAGAGATCATGACCTGAGCTGAAGGCAGACGCTTAACCGACTGGGCCACCAGGTGCCCCCAAAGTTGGAAGAACAATAACAATAGTAAACAGCACCTATAATCAACCACTAAAAAGTTATAAAGAATAAGTTAAAGGCCCTTCTTAAGCACTCCAATCTGCAAACCCCTCTCCTACTCCATTTTCCCTGTTAATAGTTTGGCACAAATGTTTTTCAACTTCTTCCTTTATTTAAATAAGCATTCCCCCCACCCCTTTGCATATGTATCCAAATATTCTTTTAAAGAAATAAGATAAAATGCCATATATATTTTTCAAATTGCTTCTTTCAGTATATCAATCATGAAGATTTTTCTAGGTCAATACACACACTCATCAAATATATCTCATGCTTTTTAACAGGTGCATAATGTTCTTTTGTTTGGCTACATCACAATTTATATAGAAATTCCTTCATTTATGAACCCTTCTTGGTACCTTCATTCTATTTTTTTTTTAAGATTTTATTTATTTATCTGAGAGAGAGGGAGAGTGAGAGGGAGAAGCAGACTCCCTGCTGAGCAGAGAGCCTGATGTGGGACTTGATCCCAGGACTCTGGGATCATGACCTGAGCCGAAGGCAGATGCCTAATGGACTGAGCCACCCAGGCACCCGTACCTTCATTCTAAAAAGGGGACTGGTGGGTGTGTTGGGCTGAATGATAGCCCCTGAAGGCATCTTCACTCTAATCTCTGGAACCTATGAATGTTACCTGACATGGCAAAAGGTGCTTTGCAGATATGACTATTGACTTAGTACAACTGGATATTGATGTGAGAAGATTATCCTGGATTATCTCAGTGGGCCCTAAATATAATCACAAATGTCCTTATCAGAGGAAGGGACAGGAAGAGTTTACGACAGAAGAAGTGCATGTGATGCCAGAAGCAGAGAGAAGCAGTGTCAGGAAGATAGAAGATGCTATACCACTGGCTTTGAAGGGGGAAGAAGGAGCTATGAGCCCAAGGAAATAGATTTTCCCCTGAATCCTCTAGAAGAAACCAGTCTTGCTGACACCTTGATATTGGCCCCATAAGACTCATTTCAAATTTCTGGCCTCAGAACTATAAAAGATAAATTTTTGTTGGTTTAGCCGCCAAATTTGTCCTAATGTAGTATGACCTCATCTGAACTTGGTTACATCTGCAAAGACCTTATTTCCAAATAAGGTCACATATATACGTACTGGAGGTTAGACCTTAAACATACCTTTTTGAGGGACCAATTCAACCCCCACACCTGTTAAAAAAAATAAATTGGTTTTAAGTTTGGTTTCTGGGAACTTGCCAGATATTAATAATGCTGGAATTGTTATTGCCTCACTCAATTACAACATTCTTGCTGGATTTGGGATTTCAGGAAATCCCAGAGGAAAGAGGGAGGGAGGATGGGTGGATATTTAGAGGATAATGAATTTGTTATGGAGCAGAGAGCATCTCAAAATATATACATGCAGCATATCATTTTCATAAAGTTAGTGAGCAAAACTAAACATCATTTTTGCACAAAGAGATATAGAATGTGAGTGTGTGTAACATATATTTGAAGACCCTCTAAAGAAAAGCAGCAAAGTGGGGGGAGGATGGAAAGAGCACACAGGATTCTCCAGTGTGTTGGGTTCACGTGTGTTCATTACTAGCATACATTATTTAAAATCTTTTCTATGTAATAAAACGGCATATGTATTATGCTGAATGTTAAATTGTGCCTCTATAATAACGTGTTTTTTTAAATGGCACAGAGACGGTAGGAAATACACTTTGAGAATGGGACTCACACTCTAAGCCCGAAATCAATATTGGAAAACGGCACCAACTGCTTCATTAAGGTAATTTTTCCAGGTGTCCCTTGGAAAAGCTGAAAGATGACACGGTCCTGGGTAAACTCAACGGTAATTATAAAACCGTGAGTAAAAGAACTTGTGCTTCCATGAAACTCAAGCACCAACAATTCAGGAGGCGCACAGCGTCCCCAAAACCATCGTTTCCACTGTGGTTCTTCACATTCCCCGCTAAACGCTTGTTGGAAACGCAGTCTACGCAAAGACCTTCGCCCGTTTCCAAAATGACGGCTGCAGCGCCCACAATACACGTACAGCGCAAGTCCGGAAGTTACGCAACCTCATGAGGCAGCGCGCCCTTACCCGTGGGGAGAGTTTCCGCCATTTTTGAAAATCGGGAAGGTCCGGGGCAAAGTGTAGTTGGTGCTGCGATGGCAGCCTTTGCTGTGGAACCTCAGGCGCCCACGTTGGGTGAGTGAAAAACTGCTTTTTCTCTCTGGCGCTGCGATCCACGCCGTAGGCCTGGGAGCAAGCAAGGTTGAAAGCCAGTAGTCATCAGGCTCTTTGCTAGTTTCGGTCGCGGGGACAAGTCCCTGGTTCACCCCCAAGTTTCTAGTTGTTCCCTTGCTCAGGGCGTCGCCACCCTGCAGCCAGCAAGGCGGCTCCGGGAAGCTGCGGGCTCTGGGTAGAGTGTGGATATGATTGTCGAGTGGTTACGACGCCGTTTTGTTCCCCCCACACGCGGGCTGCGCTCGACCTGCCCATACCTGAGACCTCCCGGGGCTGGGGACGCAATGCTGGGTTCCCAGATTCGGGGAGGCTTTGGTGGGAAGGAACTGACCCGCGTACACGTGGGTGGGCGGTGCCCTGGAATGTAGTTACAGTTTACGGTTCTTTGGTCACCAAGGCTTTTAGTTCCTATTTGATTCTTTCCCTCTCCTGGGCCTTCTAAAAGGAATCTGTTATTAATAGAAACTTGAATCGTGTGACATTTAACCCGTTGATGATAGCTGTGGAGATATTGGAGTTAATAGGAGGCCAGCAGTTCGTACCATTTTCCCGCCTTTATCTTGGGGAAGTGACTTTGGAGGAGGTCTTTTCTACTAATCAGTCACGTAATGAATTTTTAAAAAAATTTCCATTGTTTAACGGAGAGCCTTGCTGAAAATGTTGAAAAAAAAAAGTGAACAGGAGGTCGATTTCCTTTTTTTTTTCCCCTGACTTTTGGCACTTGTGAGAACTGTCAAAATTTTTAGAGCAGAAAAGACGCATTTGAAAATTAAGCTACAACATTCCGAGCTTGGAAAAGAGCAAGCGCGATATGTGTTTGTAGAATGAGTTTTTTGGGTTTTTTTAGATTTGAAGGGTGTTTAGTGCTTGCTGTGCTTTGTGCAAAATGTTTGAGACTAGAGTAACTTGAATTGTTTTAGTCTTAGTCATAAAAAACTAAATGCATAATGTCAGTGCAGATACTCTGCTACCTTTAAACTTATGTACAGATTGTTGGTCTAGGTATTTATGTTTTGTGTTATTTTAGAGAGCAGGAGACCATTCATTTCCAGTTCCAAAGTTTTCTATTCAACAAAACATTTTGGGAGTGCACAGTATTTCTTAGAGCTGCAAATGTGAATAAACTTGTCCCTGTTCATTGCCTGGTTAGAAAGCCGACATTTGCTGATATTAATTGTTCAAGTCCACATATTGCAGGTATTGCAGGTGAAGAATAAATAATTTTCCCAGCACCTAATGTTATATTAAAATTAAGGGTTACTTGAGCAAACAGTGCTAGCTGAGTAAGACCTAGGACTTATCATTTTATGTGTACAAACCATGAAATGGAATTTAAGACTTGCAGGATCCATTGTGATAACTCTCCAAGTGAAATTTAGACTGAGGAGTGGTTAGTAACAGGTGGGTTAAGACCCCTTTGTGCCCTCACTCTGGTGCTTTCTAGTGTATCACAGTATATATCAGAACTTTTCTTGACTTAATTCTTCTTCTTACAATTGCCATATGTTTTTTTCTTTTGGGGGATGGGAGAATGAGGTAGTAGGTGGTACCTAAAACTTTGTATTTACTACTTTAGGTTTCTAAAGATCTGTTCAGAATATGCCATTGTTTAGACTCTGGTGTGTATGTTCTTTGGAAATATGTAATGGTAACATAGTAACATAGCACTTTAAAATAATCACGGTGTAGTTACCGTTCTTCACGACTTATTTCAGTATTTGCTTTATTTTTTCCTGAATGACTTTGCCTTTTTCCTCTTTTATACACTTGGATTGGCATTGTTAATATCTAGGTCTGCTGTAATGAGGAAGGATAAATAATTCTGCATTTGGATAGCAAGAAACACATTTTTGAGGCTGCTTAAAAGTCAAGGAATAGTTAACCATTATAAATAATACATCAAATGTTTGACCTTTCTGAGTGCCATGAATCACATTCAGGCTTGTCACATAGTTGAAAACTTAAGTTTTCATAAGCAGAAATTGCAAACTCTGCATTTACCTTTTAGTCAGTTAGTTTTTGCTATTCTAAGATAACCTTAGAATAATAACTAATGTTTGCTGAGTACTTACTGTATATTAGGTACTGGGTCAAGTGCTATATTTGCTATAATTCTAAGCAAAGCTCTGTGACTGTTTATGTAACCCTTTTTGCTGAGAGACTTGAACCCAGGTCTCTGACTCCAGCGCCCATGTTTTCCTTACCGTGCTATTTTGCTCTGAAATTAGAGTAGGTTATAGACTCCTTATCTTCATAGTGGGAATAATAATACCTACCCTGTAAATTGTGAAAATTAATTTTGAATTGATGATTGCGAAATATCAGCTCTCTTTAAATTGGTTTTATGTTGGGGAGACTTTTGTTGATTATTCCTAACTTTAAAATTATTTTATTTTATTTTATTTTATTTTTTTTTTTTTAAAGATTTTATTTATTTATTTGAGAGAGAGAGAATGAGAGATAGCACGAGAGGGAAGAGGGTCAGAGGGAGAAGCAGACTCCCCGCCGAGCAGGGAGCCCGATGTGGGACTCGATCCCGGAACTCCAGGATCATGACCTGAGCCGAAGGCAGTCGCTTAACCGACTGAGCCACCCAGGCGCCCCTAACTTTAAAATTATTTTAAAGAATGATCCAAAAAATAAACTTTCCAAATTTATCAGTGTTTCTTAGTTGGGATGCTAGTCATTACTATTATTTTATATGTGTTCTAATGTGAGCATGATTTTACTTTTATTACACAAATGATTTACAGTTTTTGTTTGTGGGAAAGAAAAAAAATGGGACATATAGCAAGCTAAACCCATTGTGTTTGATTTGCTAAGACTTTCTGTAAGTAACTAGTGCGCCTTGCCCTTGTCTTTGGTTGTTGCATAGTAGAAGCTGACCCAGAAGTTATTCTGTGTGTAGTAAGAATTTTTTTAAGGTAATCCAAAATTTTTCCATTTAAAAATAAATGTTGATTCTTAAACCTGTGAAATAATGTAAACAAGAACAACTGGCAGATTAATATTGTTAGTAAAAACACTTATACATTTTTATAGATGGTTTTTAAAATAATAAATTCAACTATGCTTCTGTGTTAAGTTTTTGTTAAATTCTCAAAATTATTTATGCTAGATTCTTGCATCTTTTTGTTAGATATTGTAACTTTGAGGTCCTTTGTTTTATTTTTTGCTTCATTTAGGATCTGAACCAATGATGCTAGGTTCACCAACATCTCCAAAGCCAGGGGTTAATGCCCAGTTCTTACCTGGATTTTTAATGGGGGATTTGCCAGCTCCAGTAACTCCACAACCTCGATCAATCAGTGGCCCTTCAGTAGGAATAATGGAAATGAGATCACCTTTACTTGCGGGTAGGTAAATTGTTTAAAATAATTTCATAATACTATTAATACATGTATTAGAATTTTAAAAAGTAATGATAAAACATTCACCCTTATTAACACATTTATTAGCAATGCCTCTTTTTAATTTTTAGATTCTTGGAATAGAGGTATAAGTAGTATAAGCTACTGTTAATTTCAGGAACCACTCATTAAAACTGTGTGTATTACATCTCATCCAATTTAAGATGCCCTTGATTGTAAAACTCACTATTATTTAAAGTACCACTAAGGAAGAAAAGCACTAAATATGAAAGAATGCCAAGATACCATTTTTTGTAAATTATCCATATCAAAGATGTTAAAGTGTGGAGGGCTGGGGAAGAAATATGGTCGTTTAACTTCAAGTGAATAATTTTAGTTAATTTAAATAATTTATCTTAAATATGGTAATAGATATTTAGTCAAAATAACTGTAATTTGTCTTTTTAATTGAAGTATAATCAACACACAATGCTATATTAGTTTCAGTGTACAACATATTGACTTGCAAATTTTATATTAGTGCTCACCATAAGTGTAGTCACTATCTGTCACCATACAACGTTATTACAATTACTGACTATATTCCCTATGCTGTACTTTTCATCTCTGTGGCTTGCTTATTTTATAACTGGAACCTTGTTTCTCTTAATCCCCTTTATTTTGCCCATCCTCTCACTCTCCTCCCCTCTGGCAACCACCAGTTCTCTGTATTCAAGAGTCTGGTTTGTTTTGTTTGTTTGGTTGTTTTTTTAGATTCCATGTATATGTGAAATGTCTTTCTCTGTCTGACGTATTTCACTTAGCACAGTACCCTCTAGGACCTTGATAGATGAATGGATAAAGAAGATGTGGTATACGTACACAGTGGAATATTACTCAGCCATAAAAAAGAATGAGACATTGCCATTTGTGACAATAGGAAGTGTAATTTGAAATTTGTAGATATGAATTCTACTTCTAGTCATAGTGATTAAGATTCTCACCTTGTTTAGTTAAAGGATTTACTCTACAAACTATGGGGTTTTTTTTTTTTTTTACACAGGATTCACAGTTATCAGCATAAAATATCAGTACCTAAATGAAGCATATATCTTACATGACTCCATTAGCAAAGAAAGAATTTAAAAGGTAACTGAAGTTTTGACTATGAGTAGTGAGAATTAGCTACAAAAATGGTTGAATTCGGGGCACCTGGGTGGCTCAGTCGTTAAGCATCTGCCTTCAGCTCAGGTCATGATTCTAGGGTCCTGGGATCAAGCTCCGCATCGGGCTCCCTGCTTGGCGGGAAGCCTGTTTCTCCCTCTCCCACTTGCCCTGCTTGTGTTCCCTCTCTCGCTGTGTCTCTGTCAAATAAATAAAATCTTTAAAAAAAAAAAAAAGGTTGAATTCCAAATGTGAGCTAATATCCTTTTAATGGATGTTTAAATGGAAAACTTCTTACTTTGATTGTCCTTAAGGTATTATTTATTTTAAAGTGGTTTATTATTATTTTAAGATTGATCAGGGATAATATAAATTGTATTTGAAGTAATTGACTTAATCCTATTCTGGATAGGATTTTGTTTTTTATGCAGTTGATCCTCGAACAATGCAGGGGTTAGGAGAACTGAACCCCTGGACACTTGAAAGTACTCATATAATTTTGACTCCCTGAAAACTTAACTACTAATAGCCTACTATTGACTGGAAGCCTTACCAATAACAAATAGTCGATTAACACATATTTTGTATGTTATATGTATTATAAATTATCCATATGGTAAAGTAAGCTAAGGAGAAGAAAAGGTTATTAAGAAAATCATAAGGAAGATGGGGTGCCTGCATTGCTCAGTAGGTTGGCCATCCGAATCTTGATTTCTGCTCAGGTCATGATCTCATGGTTCTGGAATTGAGCCTTTTGTTGGGCGCTGCACTCAGCGGGGAGTCTGCTTGAGGATTTTCTCTCCCTCTCCTTCTGCCCCTTCCCCCACTTGCACACTTTCTCCCTTTCTATCTCTAAAATAAATAAATAAATCTTTTAAAAAAAACCATAAAGAAGAGAAACATTCGCAGTACTATACTGTAAAAAAAAAAATCTATGTATAGGTGGACCTGTACCGTTCACACTTGTGTTTTTCAAGGGTTAAATGTATATTTTAAATGTATTTTTATTGTAGCTACTATATATTGAGTACTTATGAGCCAGGCAGTATGCTAAGCATTTTATATGTTACTTTCATTCTTTTGTCAATCTTAAAGGATAAGTGGTAGTATCTACCTGATTTTCAAAATAGGAAACTGAGGCTTAACGTAATAAAGAACTTGCTTAAGCCTATTTGTTAATAAGTGACAGAGGAGGAGGTTAAAGCGTAGGTCAGTCTTGTTTTATAGCCTATGCTCTAAATAGCTTATTCTATACTATTTAAGCTTAGACATTAAGTCATAACAGAGTCTGGATTGTTTCACTGTTTGGCATTGCTGATTCTCTGACTTGTAAAGACATCTTTATGTCCCCAAAAGTTGATCCTTTTCCTATATATTTATTATGTACTTAAATATACTTCTATTGTGAGAAACATGAATGGGATCTATTTAATTTTGACAGTCAAATTCCACATTAAGGGATTATATTTATTCAGGTATATACAAGCTGGAACCGTTTACCTACTTTCAAGTGAGGAATAGCATTAAGTTTTGTATTGAAATGTTAAGGATTTTGTAGAGAAAGCAAAAGCTACGTGTATTTACTAAAAACTAAAATTTCTGTTTTCTTATTCTGAAACCTTTATTTGCGTAACTGGGAGCTTGTTAGAAATTCATAATCTCAGTCTGCACGTCACATGTTCTGAATCAGAATCTGAATTTTAATAGGATTCCCAGGTGATTCTTCAGTGTATTGAAGTCTGAAAAGCCCTATGAAACAAGAGTTTAAGTCAGTATTTTAAAAATATAAATGAAAAAGAATCTTACCAGAAAGGTGGAAGATTTTTTCTCACCTGAGTGTATTTTTTGTACATTGTAGGTGGGTCACCACCACAACCAGTTGTACCAGCTCATAAAGATAAAAGTGGAGCTCCACCAGTTAGAAGTATCTACGATGATATTTCTAGCCCAGGACTTGGATCAACACCTTTAACTTCAAGAAGACAGGTGACATACATACTGTTTATGATCCACAATGATTTCATGTTTTTATGTGGATGCACAGTGAGGATCAGTAATTTAAAGTGTTTTTCTGAGGTCTGCTTTAGTGTAACTGTGTCGCACAGAATAAGCACTAAGGACATTTATCATAGAATCTACTTAAATTGTGTTTATCATGAAATGTACTTAAAAATGTAATAGAACACCAGATTATTTTCTCAGATCAGTAATTCTGTGGTTTTACAGGTTCTGATCTTATTATTTCGGTTGATCCTTCCTCAGGGTGAATTTGCAAAGTAGCTATTATGAGCTTCATTTTATCATTGAGGAAACTAGGATACAGAAAGCTTAAGTAATTTGTCAACTAGTCTAGTGGAGCCAGGCTTTAAAGGCAGTCTTCAATCTTGAGCCAGTGTTTGTAACAGCCATGCTGTGCTAACACTACTGTGGTTAACTCTTGTTTGTTAATGGAAAGGTAATATGGATTTTTCTTTTAAGTATGAAGTTTAGTAGCCTGTATAGTCACAAGTGTTCTGTCACTATTGTACTTAGCAGGACTTAAAACAGTGTGTCAGTTAAACTGATAAGTTATTTGAATAAAGACATTTCTGCTGTTTGGTTTGGAGAAATGTTTTGTCTTTCCCTAAACCAAATATAGCATAGTTATTGGAAAGTTTAAGAATGGTAGGAAGCATCTTTCAGTAAATTTTGACTATTTATAGGCTTGATACGCCTAGCATACTAGGCCTACTTGTTAAGCAAAGCAAAATTAATTCATTGTGTTAAACACATACCTTCCCTTTCCAACACTTTTATAACTGCTCTACTGTCCCAACACAGTAGCCACTGGCCAAGTGTGGCTGTTGACACTTGAAATGTGGTCAGTCCTCTACTTAATTGAGATATACTTAAGTGTAAAATACACACCAGATTTTGAAGACTTAGAAAGAATGAACTATCTCACTTTTTTATATTAATTACATATTGAAAGTGATAATTTGGATGTACTAGATTAAATAAACTGTACTTGTTTTTACTTTCTTAATGTGTCTGCTATAAAATTTAAAATTACTTATATTGCTTGTGTTATATTTGGACAGTGGTATTCTAACTAAATGAGAATATTCTGGCCTGGGATAGTTTTCTAAAGGTTGGCAAGTAAATCTGATGTTTAGTTTGGTATGAGAACCACTGGCTTAAAAATTCATGCTAGGTTTCATTACTTCTGTGATGATCAGTGAAAGCAAAGGTTGTTTACAGTTATTGCTATGTTCAACATGTTTAAAAGCCTTGTGTCATAATTTGTAGAGAATGTTTTTGACTTAAAGGTTGGTAAGAATATTATTACTAAAGCCCCAATTAGTTTTGCCCCTGAGGCTTTGCTCAGCCTCTTTCTAATTATGAAAGAAACTGGCATTAGGAATTGAACAATAAAGTATTTTGTATCTCTCTTAACATTATTTCAACATTTGGTTCTGGTTGCTAGATAATAGCCAGATTTTAGATTTCCTTAATCAGAGTTTGTTACAAAAGAATCTGTATTTGTATATTTACTTCTGGAGAGTCTATTCTTACTCTTGATTAGATATTGTTGTCTTTGTTTATAGGACTTTTAACTGTTTAATCTTTAATTTTCTCACATTTAAAGGAATTAGTATTGATAATTTTCCTGCTTTGTAACTTCCTACTAGTAGAGACAGAGATATGCTGTCTTTATTATATAGACTGATTTGAATCTGTATTATTTTATGGTTTGTAAATGTCTGTTTAAAAATGGGATTCTGCCATCTTTGTATTTTTCTGTGTGAGCTTGGTGAAATGAAGAATCACCATGCTCTCTGTTATTTCAAATACTATACCTTAGGAACTAAAAACAAATAGCAAAGTTACTTTCTACTAAAAATAGTGCCTTTATCTGATGTAACTTATTTTAAACAAAGAATATGCTAAAGGGTCTAGCATATTTTAGATTAATACTGCTCAACTTAAAAAGGAAAAAAGTTGGAGTACTCTTAGATTGTGAACTAATTAGGGGCAACTATAGTACTTGGTAGACATGCAATTGTCTGTTAAATAAGACCTTTCAACACTTACTGTGTTATGGTTATGGTTAGAACTTTGTGCTTTTACTTTAACACTTTATTCTATTTTCATGTAGCCAAACATTTCAGTAATGCAGAGTCCTCTTGTTGGAGTTATGACAACTACTCCTACTCCTGGAACAGGTAAATAACACTTTAACATCAAAGATTCTTCTCTCTTTGAGATAATATAAGACTGTTGATCATTGCCAAAATTTTTTCTTTTATATTTCAAACTTGGAGACTTTCTCAAATGTTAGTAACTTCATTCAGAGAGGAAATACTTTGCTTATTGGGTTTTTTTTTTCTGAATTTATAGGTAGTATGTGATATTCTCAAAATATTAAGAGTTTAAAAAAAACACACTTTTTTTTAAAGATTTATTTATTTATTTGAGAGAGAGAGAGAGCATGAGAGGGGGAGGGTTAGAGGGAGAAACAGATTCCCTGCTGAGCAGGGACCCCAGTGCAGGACTTGATCCTGGGAGTCCAGGATCATGACCTGAGCTGAAGGCAGTCGCTTAACCAACTGAGCCACCCAGGGGCCCACACAGTTTTTTTTTTTTTAAAGATTTTTATTTATTTAGAGAGCGTGCACGCGAGTGTGGGGGGAGGGACAGAGGGAGGGGGGAGAGAGAATCTCAAGCAGACTCCATGCATGGAGCCTGTTGTGGAGCTCAATCCCATGACCCTGAGATCATGACGTGAGCCGAAATCAAGAGTCGGCCACCCAGGTGCCCCCCAAAAATACATAATAATGTCTTCTGAATTACTAAAAACTGTAATTTAAAAAAAAGGTGTTGCAATTGGGAAGAAAAGGAATACAGAGACTGAAATAAAGGTGTTTTGAAATGCATACCTATAAATCTAAATGTCATTAACTGCAAACAACCACTGATTATATGCAATTTTTCTTGAAGATTAGTGGTATTTTTATCACCATCAGCATCATCATTAGCATAATCTTCTTACATATTCATATAATCTGTCAAATGTTCACTCAGCAAATATATGAATACATATATTCGTGGGACCTGGGAAACTGAACAAAATATATAAACCTTGCCTCTGTGGAGCTTGCATTTATTTACAGAATTTACATTTATAGATAAAATAATTAAACTGTAAAGTTTGTTAGAAGGTAATGCATTTTATGGAGAAAAATTAAGCAGCAAAGGGGGAAAGTAGGGGATGTCAGGGCTTATAGATTTAAAAAAGGTAGTATATTAATTCTCTGTTGCTGCCATAACAAATTGCTACAAACTTAAAGGTGGCTTAAACAACAGTTCTAGAGGTGAGAAATCTGAAATGGGTCTCAATGGGCTGAAATCAAGGCATAGGTAAGGCTGTGTTTAGTTTATAGAGGCTCTGGGGGACAATCTCTTTTTTTGCCTTTTCCATCTTCTAGAGGCTACCCATATTTCTTTGCTTGTGATCCCCTTCCTCTTCTTCAAAGCAAAACTTTGCATTTTTCTAGTCGTTCTTCTGTAATCACATCTCCGCTCCTCCCCTCTCCCCTTCTTTTAAATACCTTTGTGAGTACATTGGACCCTTCTGGATAATCCAGGATAATCTAATTTTAAGGTCAGCTGATTAGCAGCCTTAATTCCATCTGCAACCTTAATTCTTCTTTGCCATGTAACATGGCTTATTCCCAGGTTCCAGAGATAAGAACATGGGCCTCTCTGGGGGCCATTACTCTGCTTCCTACAGAAAGGTAGAGGAGAAGTAATATTTGCTCAGAAACCTGAACTAAGGACGGGAAGTAGGGACAGTGATCTAGAAAGAGGAAATAGCAAGTACAGAGGCACTGAGGTGGGAGTGTGTCTAGGGTGTTAAGGAGACTAGTGTGAAATGGAGCGAGTGAGGGGTAGAATAGTAGGAAATGAGGTCAGAAATATAATGGGCGGGGACCCATAGTACAGGGCCTTGTATGTCATGGTATCAACTGATCTTTACCCAGAGAAGGTGGAAAACAAATAGGATGAGACTGCTGCTGTGGTGATTATAGACTTTGGGGTGAGGGGAGGGTAGAAGCGAGGAGACCAGGTAAGAGGCTGCTACTGCATTAATCCAAATGAGGGACAAAGCAAGGTGGGAAAAGAGAAAAAAGGAACAACAAAGATGGAACAGAAGAAACAATAGCAAGACAGTAGATTTAAAATGAACCAAATCTACAATTGTTATAAAGCCAAATGTACTGAACACTCCAGCAAAAGGCAGAGATCATCAGAATGGATAACAAAAGCAATATCCAATGACAGGTTAGATCTTTTTATCTTCTAGGTCCAGGTTTTTTGTAGCAGTCCAAATCTTCATTGGTGGCAGTGTCCTTAGAGTCACTTGTAGGTAGATTTCTACTACCAGTTTGATCAAAGCAATTTAGCCTTTTTCTGTTACGTACCTCAGATTTCTTCCAGGATCCACCCACCGCCTGGTTCCAAAGCCACTTCCATGTTTTTAGGCATTTGTTGTAGCAGCACCCCCTTGTATCAGAATCTGTGTTAGTTTTAATTTGCTGCTTTAACAAATTATCACAAATTTAGTAGCTTAAAACAATACAAACTTACATTTTTTTAAGATTTTATTTTTAAGTGATCTCTACACTCAACGTGGGGTTCAGACTTAAAACTGTGACATCAAGAGTCTCATGCTCTACCAATTGAGTCAGCCAGGCGCTCCCCTCCCCCCTCTTTTTAAGATTTATTTTATTTTATTTTTTTTAAAGATTTTATTTATTTATTTGAGAGAGAGAATGAGAGAGAGAGAGAACGTGAGAGGGGGGAGGGTCAGAGGGAGAAGCAGACTCCCTGTTGAGCAGGGAGCCCGATGCGGGACTCGATCCCGGGACTCCAGGATCATGACCTGAGTCGAAGGCAGTCGCTTAACCAACTGAGCCACCCAGGCGCCCTTAAGATTTTAAAACAATACAAATTTATTATCTTACAGTTCCTATAGATAAGCTGTCTGGGCAGAGATTGTTTCTTTGCTTTAGAGTTTAGGTGTTTGGAGGGCTGTGTTCTCGAGGTTCTGGGGATGAATCCACTTCCAAGCTCATTCAGGTTGTTGGCTGAATTTACTTCCATGTGAAAGTATGACTGAGGGCGCCTGGGTGGCTCAGATGGTTAAGCGTCTGCCTTCGGCTCAGGTCATGATCCCGGGGTCCTGGGATCGAGTCCCGCATCGGGCTCCCTGCTCCGTGGGAGCCTGCTTCTCCCTCTGCTTCTCTCTCTCTCTCTCTCTCCCCCCCTCTATCTCTCTCATGAATGAATAAATAAAATCTTAAAAAAAAAAAAAAAAAAAAAAAAAAAACTTTGAAAGTATGACTGAGGTCTCTGTTTTTTTTTGCTTGCTGTTGCCTGGAGGTGTTTCTCAGCTTCTAGAGGCTGCCCTTAATCTTCGGCCTGTGGCTCCCTTTCCATCTTCAAAGACAGCTGTGGCAGATCAAGATCTTTTTTATACTTTCAGTCTCTCTGACCTCCCTCTTCTGTTGTTTCTCTAACTTTTCTGTCATCTGCTGCTATTAAGGGCTCATTTGATTACACTGGGCCCACTGGAATAATCCAGGGTAATTCCTTATTTTGAGATCTATTTAATAACCTTCATTCTATCTGCGAAGTCCCTTCTTAGTAGTACCTAGATTAGTGTTTGAATTACCAGTCAAACCAGGGGACAGAAACTTTGAGGGGATATCTTTAGATTTCTGTCTGCCACCTATATTATAGTGAAAATCTAGGTTTGTTACTTCAGTTTCAGTTACATACGTGAGGTGGAATGTTCTGGGGGAATTAGTCCAGGTTTTAATAGTCTTAATCTGATCATACAAATAGGTGGATGACAGTGCTGTTACTTGACTAGTTGCTACAGTAGTGACTATTCAGTTATTTAATTGAGTCAATAAATGATCCCAGGGACATTGAAAATGCAAAAACACGTAATGTTAAGTAATGTATTTTATGCTCTAAAGGATCTCTTAGTTGTTTGAAGAGCATGCATTATAATATTCTTATTGTTGTCAAGTGGAAGAGCACATGATTAAAGTTAATTCCTTTTGTTATCTTATTTTTTCTAATAGTGTAACTTCTATGAGGTTCTTGTATTTTTAGAAATTATATGTGAAAATACAAGAACCGTGGTAGGAAAATAAATGTATCATAAATTGACCACTGGAAGTCTTAATGGGGCATAAGTGAAAAAGAATATTTTTGAAAAGATGATAGGCGTGAGGATCTATCATACATGGTCAGTAATAAGCAAGAATTGGGAAAAGGAGTTGAGAAAATTGAAGGGAAAACAGACTTTTTAGAGCTTTTTTTTTTTAAGCTCCTATAACTAAATGAAGATTTCTTGTATAATTTGTCAATTTTAACTTTCTACGATGGGCAGCTTTTATAAAGGGATGTCATGGGATTTAATGATATGACTTATTTTATGCTTAGGTCTTTGTCCAGTAAGGAGTTTATTTGTTTTAATTTTGTAGCTGATGTTAAAATCTTTTTTTTTTTTTAAGATTTTATTTATTTATTTGACAGAGAGAGAGAGAGAGTGAGAGCAGGAACACAAGCAGGGGGAGTGGGAGAGGGAGAAGCAGGCTCCCCACTGAGCAGGGAGCCTGATGCGGGACTTGATCCCAGGACCCTGGGATCATGACCTGAGCCGAAGGCAGACGCTTAACGACTGAGCCACCCAGGCGCCCTGATGTTAAAATCTTTTTAAAAATCTTATTTCTGGTGCAGGGAAACCTTGGTCATATTACAAAGTGGGAACTCTAGATTAGAGACTTTCAGAAACTTTTTTCAACCATGACCTATTATTGCCCTGAATATGTTTGCCCTGTTTCCCCTTCCATACCCCTCAGTTTTCTTCTGCTACTATTTAAATATTCCTCTGCTTTTTATACTCTTTTAAATTTTCCTTAAAAAAAATTTTTTTTGAGAAGCTCTTTCCTGTATCTATCAGTTGTCTTCTCAGATGGTATACCAATTTTATCTACTGAATTAGAGTCATTATTTTAGCATATTGTTAATAGATTAAAGTGCGATATTCAGACTATAGCACCTTCTGACTGCTTTTGTTGATGCTAGGGGCTCAGAGTTCTGATAATGTTCTCAGAAGGGAAGGAAAAGGACTAATTTATCTGTGAGGGACCTTTTCCTGACACTTCTTTTTCTGATCTGGGTTAGTGGTTCCTTGTATGTGCAGCTGTACAGCTCCTGTACAGCTCTTTCTGCTCAGCTCCTATCTTTCGCCATTACTGGATTATGAACTCCTTCAGGACAGAGATTCCTTCTATTTTTTCATTATTTACCCATCACAGAGCTGGTTATAAAGGGACCTCAGTAAATATTTGTTGACTGAATGGATTGGTGGATGTAAATTGTAGTGAGTTAAATGGTGGCTGTGAAATGATATGTCCATGTCCTGATCCCTAGAACCTCTGTGGTTAAAACAAATGGTTTAAGATCTTGAGAGAAGGAGCTCCCAAGGAAAGCTAGGGAGTTACGGAGAGAGAAGAGTGGGGAGAAGGTAATCCTGGTAATTACCTAGGTAGTCCCTAAATCCAATTACTAGTGTCCTGAACAGGAGAGAGATTTGACACAGACCTGAGAGACATACAGAGGATAAAGTGATGTGAAGACTGAGGCAAAGTTTAGAGTGTTGTCACTACAAGCCATTGAACAACAAAACATGCCAGCAGTAGTAACCAGAAGCTAAGAGAGGAAGCAATGGGTTTTCTCTTCGTGCCTTTGGCATACATTTGACACTGCTGAAAATTTGATCTATCTTGGACTTTTGGCCTCCAGAACTGTGAGAGAATAAATTTCTTTTGTTTTAGCCACCCAGTGTGTGGTAATTTGTTATAGGAGACACAGGAAACCAATATATGTGTATATAATGTTTTGAGGCAGTGACATCCCAATACCAAAAAGAGTATTGGAGTATTTGTGTGCAACTTGGCATGGCATAGTGTTTAAAAAATATAATTAGGGGCGCCTGGGTGGCTCAGTCGGTTAAGCGTCTACCTTTGGCTCAGGTCATGATCCCAGGGTCCTGGGATGGAGCCCCAAGTAGGGCTCCCTGCTCAGTGGGGAGCCTGCTTCTCCCTCTGCTGCTCTCCCTGCTGTTATCTCTCTCTGTCTGTCGAATAAATAAATAAAATAAAATAAAAATCTTAAAAAACATATATATACACACACATATATATAATTAGAATAAACTGTAATCTTATTCTAGATTGCATTAGTTTTGGATACTACTGAAACAAATTACCACAGATTTATGGCTTAAAACAACTCAGATTTATTATATAAAAATTCTGGAGGTCAGAAGTCTAAAATGTGTCTCAGTGTGCTAAAATCAAGGCATTGGTAGGTTCTTTTTCTTCTCTATATTATTTTCTGGAGGTTCTAAAGGTGAATTTTCTCTCTCTCTCTCTCTCTTTTCCAGCTTCTGGAGTTGTCCATATTACTTGGGTTGTGGTTTCCTACCATCTTTGAAGCCTGTACTAGCCAGTTGGACCTTTTTTATATCACTCCTTTCCTTCCCCATTTAAGGAACCTTGTGATTATGTGGACCTACTAGGTTAATCCAGGATAATCTTCTCATTTAAGATCAGCTGATTAGCAGTCTTAATTCCATCTACATCCCTGTTTCTTTTTACCATGTAATGTACTCATGGTTTCTGGATATTAGGATGTGGGCATATTTGGGAAACCATTTTCTGCCGACCATATTGACTTTTTAAAAATTAGTCCTCAAAATTTATTTAATCTCATGCCAGACTAACCATAGTACCATTCGGTGGCATCTAATTGTGGTACAGATAATATTTTATATTTTAGTCAAAATAATAAAAGCAGATAGTTTTTAAAAATCAAACAGCACTTAAATACTTATAATGAAGTGCAGCATTCTTTAGCTTTATTCCTCCAGAACTAACCAGTCCAGATCTTAGAGCTATTCCTTTTGGAATTTACCTCCATTTATCTAAATGAGATGCTGTATTAGTTTCCTATTGCTGCTGTAACAAATTACCACAAATTTAATGGCTTAAAATAACTTGATTTATTCTCTTTCAGTTCTAGAAGTCAGAAGTCCAGAATCACTGGGCTAACATCAAAGTGTTGATAGGACCAGTTTCTTCTGGAGGTTCTGGGGAGAATCCATTTTCTTTTTTTCTTTTTTCCTTCCTCCCAGCTTCTAGCAGTTACCTGTATTCTACGGTTTGTGGTGCCTTTTATTTTCAAGTGTATCTCCAGTCTGTTTCCATCATCACATCACCTCTCTATAGTTAAAATCTCCCTTCCTTTCCCTTTTGTAAGGGCACTAGCGAATATATTGGGGGCTCACCTGAATAATCGTGGATAATCTTCCCATTTCAAGATAGTTAATTATATCTGCAGAGTCCCTTTTGTCATATAAGGTAAATATTCACAGGTTCCAGGTATTAGGATTTAGTCATGTTGGAGGTCCATTACTCAGTCAACCATATATGATTATGTTGCTAAATGATTTTCAGTTTTCAATATTGGTATATTTATCTTAAGGTAATTGGAGATAATCTATCTTCTCTCCCCTCCATTACTGAATATAATTACATCAGACTTTATTCATTTGTCAGTGTTTACAACTATATAAACACTTTTTTATGCTGAACCAAATAGTATAATTTAGCCTTTCTCTAAAATTTTTATGTCTCTTTAAGTTAATAATTGTTTTTTTCCTGTTTGCTTTTCTCTGTACCATCTGCTCCCTTTATTTTAAGCAAATGTTGCTAAGATACATATCTGTCTTTTTAAAAATGCTCAAAGATAGTTTCAAATACTTTTTTGTTTTGCTTTAAACCGAGAACTTCTCTCTCAACCTCTCTTTTGGCTGTTTCCTGTTTCAGCATGGTATACAGCTATCATCTTAGGACTTGCCTTAGCAAATTTCTAGAGTTGCACTATTTTCCCTAGATGATATGCTTCTTTTTTAGTTTATTTCCTCATTTTGGTGAGGAACATATTTGAGTAGCTTTCTAAGAAAGCTTGTGAGAGAAATGAAATTTAAGACCTCATATCTGAAATGCTTTTTTTCTGTCCTCACACTGGATTGCTAGTTTGTATAGTATTTTAGTTCAGAATTTTGGAGGCATCATTCCATTGTCTTCAAGCTTTTAGTGTTTTGTGGAAGTCATGTGTGGTGATGATTTCTTAGGCTTTGTATGTGGCCTGATTTCCAAAAATTTAAGATCTCTCTATGGTTTGTGTTCTCAATTTCACAGCTGTGCCTTGGTGTGGGACTTTTTCATTTGTTTTCCTGGGGAATTTATGGATAGATCCTTTAAATCAAGACACTTACCTACAGTTCTGGGAAATTTCCCTGAATTTGTTTGGTAATTGCTCTTATGTTTTTTGTTTCCTTTTTCTGGAATTCCTTTTGTTTGTGAGCTCTGCAGAGATTTCTAATTTTCTACTTTTTCTCCCTTACATTGTGTTTTATATATGTATTCTACTTTCTAGGACATGTCTTTAACCTCAGTTTCCAACTCTTGTATTAATTTTTTATTTTGCCGTTTTAAATTTCCAAGAACATTTTTGTTGTAGTTCTCTAAATGTACTTAAAAATATAGTATCCTTTTCTTGTTTTATGGGTAAAATATCTTACCAGTGAGATTAATGTTGGTTTTTATTTTATTCCTGCTCATATTACCTTTTTCCTTCTAGTTCTTATTTCTCTCTCTCTCTCTCTCTCTCTTTTTTTTCCAGTATTCATTCTTTCTTGGTGGGGGTGTATTTAATTGAATGAGACACTAAAAAGGTACTTGGAAACTGTGCATGTATGTGGATCAACATTGGCTGGAGAGTGGAAATTGGTGGCTGTTTTGTCTCTTAGTGGGCTTTACTGTAAGAGGAATGAACAGTCCAGCTAGATTTTTGTTGGGAAAATCTCTGATTTCAGCATATGTAGGTCTTTTTTTCCTTTGAATTTAATTTCCCAAAGAAGAGTTCTTTACATTCAATCTTTAGTCTAAGCGGGTATTCTGAATATAGAAAAGGGAGAAGTCTCCTTTTCAATATGCAGACTTTCACTTAGTCAGTTTCCATATAGTTCTCTACTGTGATTGGACTCACTGGGTCCTGAGTCAGTAAGGTTCTTCCTCAGATACTGAATTCTTGGTCTCTTGAGGTGGAGTGGCTGAAGGATAGTCCTCTGGCTGCCTAAGATAAGGAAGGCCCTGCCATATCATTCCTTTTTATATACACTTTAAACAAGTTTTCCTTGATTTCAGCCAGCATCCTCTTTCACACCTTCCACAGTTCCTGTGTTCTCAAAACCTGAGACTTTCTAGAACACTGTCATTGGGTGTCTGACCGGGCTTAGAGAGGAATACAAGTGTTCAGTTTGCCATGTTTTTGATTGGGCATTGTTCTATCCATTGTTCAATATACTCTTGGGTACAATGAGTTTGTTATCTGAAAAATCTGAGGAAACATTCCCCCCCCAAGATTGCCCTTACTTCAGATGCCACTTGCAAATTTGGAGGTCCCCAAGGCTGCTCTCCATTCAGACCAATTGGCTAAAAATGCAGGGATTTCTCAAACCTACTCTTAAGGTTTGATAATTCATCAGAAAGACTCAGAACCCACTGAAAGTGCTGTGTTTAACGTTACAGTTTTATTATGGCAAAACAGTATAAATTAGAGCCAAAGAAACGCATAGGGCGAAATTTAGGCGAGTTCCAAACATGAAGCTTCCATGACGTGTTACTCTCCCAGCATTGTTAGTGTGGTGCTTATACATGCAATATTGCCAGCTAGGCAAGATTACTGAAGCCTTCATGTCCAGAGTTTTTATTGGAGTTTCATTACAGAAACGTGATTGATTGAGTCATTGATCAAATGGCTAAGATCAGTCTCCAGTTCCCTCCTCTGCCTACAGGTGGGATGATGGCATATGGCTCAAACCCCCACCAGAATCACATGGTTGGTCTTTATGGTGTGATCTGCTCCCAGCCTGAGCATAAACTATCAAGTGCCCTTGAGGCATGTGTGTGAATAACAAAAACACTCCTGTCTCTGGGAAAATAACTAGGATTTAGAGGTTACCTCCAGAAACCTCAACAAAGGCCAGACCTCTCTTTGGTCTGAGGCCAAATTCTTTAGTACACATTGTGCTACTTTGTTTCATGGTAAAAAGGCAACAACACTGCCAGAAATCTCTTTTTCCCAAGTTTCGTATGCCATGTATCTGTTTAAAATTTACCACTCTTTTTATCTCTTGTTTTCATTGATGTTAGTGGCCTATTTTGAAATAATTGAATCTGTTCCTTAATGGAAGACATTTCATAAAGGGTAATAAGGTCTTTTGCCCTCTAATTTGATCTTATGAAGAGTGTTTGAATAGTGATTTACCAAGGGAGACACATTACAGTCCAATTTGATGTGGTTTGATAGGTATACTTTATTTTCATCTTAGAAAGCTTAGCATGTGTGTGTACCAGAAGTCTGATTGAAAGGAAGTAAAATCAGTGGAGCAATTAAACATTAACAAGATGGGGGGCAATTATGCTAAACTTATGTAAATAGTTTTAGATTACGTATAAGTAATTACGTTTTTCAGAGCAGTTGACAGGGCAAAAATTAGATTGCTTATTTGTTTGAGACTTAATTTTGATTTGTTTTATTTTTAAAGGTCATAATGGTTGTCTCATTTTGAGCCTTCATTTAATTTCTTGCTTGAGGGTTATTACATGATGTAGCATTACTAAATTGAACCTTTTTAATGGTAATACACAACATAAAAAATTGGAATTGGCTTCAGATTTTATACTAAAATGCCTTTTACTGTCTTTTGTATGTTAAAAGCATGTCTTTGTAGTAAGAACTAAATTTATTTAAGAGTATCTTTTGTGTGCTTTTGCTTATTTCCTAAAGGGATAGTTGATAAGTTAGTTGATAAGCAGACAATTGTCAGGTAGCGTGTTCCATTTTAAATCGTCTTCATTTCAAAAATGTGTTGTACTTATTAAATGCATCTGTGATAATGAGGAAAAATAATAATTGTTAAATGTATTAAATCATGTATGCGGTTTGACTTTTTTTTCCAACAAATTGTATTGTCTCTTCATGAATTTGGTTTTAGAAGATAAATCTGTAAGACTGATCCATGTAATATACTGAGATTCCATTTCCTTCTTGTATACCTTTTCATTTTCTTTAGAGTTAATAATGATTGCATATTTTCACTTGTTTGATTGCTTTTATAAAAAAATATTTGAATATTCATTTTTCAAGCTTTCTGGCTGCTGAGCTGTTTTTTGTTAACCTGGTTACTTGATGACTGAACATAAGCAGTCAGTCTTGAGCATCTTTCCTTGTTTTCTAGTAGTGTCTAAGATAGTGTTCTGAATTAAATAGATGTTTTAATAATGCCTATAGATCTGAGGTGATCTGAAACATATTTTTTTTCTGAAAGAAAGCCTGTGTTACTAGGTTAAATTAGATTAATTGTGGGTTTCTAAATTTGAGTCCAAATGAAGTATATGGATTCAAGTTGTATAGCATACAAAGAGTTAAGAATTTTCATATCTTTAGGTGACCACATTTTTTTTCTTTTTAGTTAGAATCACATGGTTGCATTAATAGTTTTTACTTAATTGGTACCTTTAACTTTTGATCCTGTTGAGGGTATAGTTTTGTTTTGGTACCATCTGGAGGCAAGAGTTGGACATCATTTGTGGAAGTCTTTTAGACTTGACTCAATATATTTGTGCCTTCAGTATAAAAGAATAATTGTACCAAGTACATCATTTATATTGAAGTTCTGTATTGTTAAAACAGTTAACTTTTGTGAGTTCTTATCTACCACTGTTCCATTTGATTATTGGACTAACGGTTAATTCTTAGGGATATAATAACTTAGGGGAACATTTATTACAAGTTCCAGATACGGTTGACATAAAACATTGTTTAAGTTTAAGGAATACGGTGTGTTCATTTGACATACATATATTACAGAATGACTGTGGTGTAAGCTTTCAATTATATAATACAATATTATTAACAATAATCACCATGGTGTTCTTTACCTCCCAAGAACTTACTCATATTATGAATAAATTTGTACCCTTTGACTAACATCTCCCCATATTCTGCAGCCCCCGTGCCATAGTAACCACTACTCTCTTACTCTGAGTTGGGCTTTTTACATTCCACATAAAAGTGAGATCATACAGTATTTGTCTTTTCTTTGTCTGACTTCTTTCACTTAACAGCATGCACATCATGCCCTCAGGGTCTATCCTTGTTTTGCAAATGGCAGGATTTCCCCCTTCTTGTGGCTGAAAAACAGCCATGACATATATGTATCACCCCTTCTTTATCCATTCATCCACTGAGGGACACTTTGATTGTTTCTGTATCTTTGCTATTGTGAGTAATGCTTCAAGGAACATGGGAATGTAGATATCATTTTGAGATCCTGTTTCCATTTTCTCTGGATATGTACCCATAAGTGGGATTGCTGGATCATACGGTAGTGCTATTTGTAATTTTTGAGGAACCTCCATACAGTTTTTCATAGTGGCTGTACCAATTTATGTTCCCACCAGCAGTGTACAAGGATTTCCTTTTCTTCAAATCCGTGACAACACTTGGTGTCTGTCTTTCTGATGATAGCCTTTCTAAAAGGTGTGAGGTGAAACCTCAGTGTGGTTTTGATTTGCATTTCCCTGATGATTAGTGATTTCGAGAACCATTTTTGGTACCTGTTGGCTATATGTGTGTCTTTGAAAAATGTTATTCAGTTCCTCTGCTGATTTTTTTTTTAAACAAATTATTTGTTTTTTTGCCGTTGAGTTGTATGAGTTCCTTATGTATATTTTGGAGTAACCCCTATCAGATATATGGTTTGCAAATATTTTCTTCCATTCCATATGTTGCCTTTTCATCTTGTTGATGATTTTGTAGATGGCTTTGAAAAGTATGGACTTTAACAGTATTAATTAATGCTTCCTATCCATGAACATGGGATATCTTTCCATTTGTTTGTGTCTTCAGTTTCTTTCATCAAAGTCTTGTGGTTTTCAGGATACAAATCCTTCATCTCTTTTGTTGATTTTATTCCTATGTATTTTATTGTTCTTGATGGTATTTTAAAGGGGATTGTCTTGTTTATTTCTTTTTTATTGTTAGGGTGTAGAAATGCAACTGATTTCTATGTGATTTTGTATCTTGCAACTTTACGGATTCCATTAATTAGTTCTAAAAGTTTTTTAATGGAGTCTTTAAGATTTTCCATGTATGAGAATCATTTTATGTGCAAAAACAGTTTTGTAGCTTTCTTTCCAATTTCGATGCTTTTTATTTTTTATTTTTTTCTTGCTTGGTTGCTCTGGCCAGGACTTCCACTAATATGTCAAAAGGAGTGGTAAGTGGGCACCCTTGTTCTTGATTTTAGAGGAAAAACTTTTCACCTTTCACCATTGAGTATGATGTCAAATGTGGGCTTGACATATATGGCCTTTATGTTGAGGTAGGATCCTCCTATACCCAAGTGTTGAGCATTTTTATCATAAGAGGATGTATTTTTGTCAGTAGCTTTTTCTGCATCTATTGATGATCATCTGATCTTAATCTGGCTTTTGTGTCAGAATAATGCTGGCCTCATAAAATGGAAACCAACATTTATTGAACCTCTTAAACATGTTCTTTCAGTTAATCTTTAATTATGTTGGATAGGTGTTTTATATATGTTTGTGTTTTGTGTTCCTCGCATATAGAATGCAGAACATAGGTTCTATCTCATAGAATTGCTTTTAGTATTAAATATGAATACATGCAAAGAACCTGTAAGTGCACCTTGAATGTAATATAAGTGCTCAGTACTTGCTAGCAATTATCATTAATATTGTTATTGTTTTTGTTTTTATTTTTGTTGTAATATTTAGGAAGTGAGGTTTAATAACTTGTTCTAGTTGTGACAATAAGTAATAGAACTCCATGTGAACTAACTACATACCCATTTACTGTCTTCTCTCTCATTTTCCCATAATGCTGTCTACCAAGGTTAATGATTAGTCCAGAGCTAGCAACACTGGCCTTCTGCCATCCAATCCAATCCTGTTCTGGGCTCCTAACACAATCACATATTGCCTTCCAAAAAAGCAAGATATTGTACTTCTTTTTTCCCCCCATACATTAAAGATACTTTTATTTATTTATTTATTTTTTGTAATTCACTAGCAGTTGGAACATGAGGATTTAAAATAAAGTAATAATATCCCAAAATAAAATTTGGAGGGCTGTTTAGGATTCTTTTTAAAATTTAGTTTGACCTTTTGAGTGTTATAGCTGGAGAGTAACTTGAGTCTCCAGTACTACTTTGTTGTGGATTAACAGCGTGTCACTCTGACTGGTCATTGAATATGTTTGGTAAGAGAACTTTTTCTGTATGGTTCTGAGAAAATCATTTTGTATTCATAAATAGGAAATTAATGAATAGGAAAACTCAGCTACCCTTTTGCATCTCAGCTTTAGATTTGAATAGCTTTATTTTTTTTTAAAGATTTTTATTTATTGAGAGAGAGAGAGAATGGTAGAGAGAGAGCATGAGAGGGAGGAAGGTCAGAGGGAGAAGCAGACTCCCTACTGAGCAGGGAGCCCGATGCAGGACTCGATCCTGGGACTCCAGGATCGTGACCTGAACCAAAGGCAGTCGTGTAACCAACTGAGCCACCCACACACCCTTGAGTAGCTTTATTATTCATTTCCTTATAGCAGTTCCTGTAAATTCTTTCGTTAATCAAGCATTTTTATGGTATATAGGATATACTCAACCCAAGATCAGCATTTACCAAAATACGTGTTTTATAAAGGTAAAATGGCATTATAGGAGATTTGGGGTTGAATAAAGTTAAAAATATTTCTTTATTCAATAATCTTTCAGAGTTTTTTATGTGAATTGTAAATCTTCCATCAGGATAATATATATAGTATATGGCCTTTTATAAAACTTAACACAGTAGCTTTGTCCCCCCCCCCCCTTTTATTTATTTTTTTAAGAGCATACTTTCAGAGCTCCATTTGACTACAAACACTTTGAAATGATTTAGGTTGATTTTCAACTCAATTGGGAATTCAGGACAAATGAATAGGCAGCAGATATAGCAGACACATAGTTAGAATGTATTGAGCAGGGGCACCTGGATGGCTCAGTCAGTTAACCATCTGCCTTCAGCTCAGGTCATGATCCCAGGGTCCTGGGATCCAGTCCCGGGCTCCCTGCTTGGTGGGGAGTCTACTTCTTCCTCTACCTCTCTCCCCTGCTTGTGATCTCTCTTTCTCTCTCTCTGTCTTTCGGATAAATAAATAAAATCTTTAAAAAAAAATAAAAAAAAATGTATTGAGCAGAGAGCTTCCAGAAATCAGTAAACATGGATTGTGAATCATGTATAAGGCCCTGTAGTTGTTCTCAGACTTCTTAGTTTCAGAGTCCTTAATACTCTTTTTTTTTTTTTTTTTTAGTAAGATATTTATTTATTGTTTTAGAGAGAGTGTGGGAAGAGGGGCAGAGGGAGAGAGAGAATCCTCAAGCAGACTCCTCGCTGAGCCCAGATCCTGACTCAGGGCTCCAGCTCAACACCCTGAGATCATGACCTGAGCTGAAATCAAGAGTCGGACGCTCAACTGACTGAGCCACTCAGGCACCTCTTGGGTCCTTAATGCACTCTTAAAAATTGAAGCCCAAAGAGCTTTTGGATTATAGCTATTGATAGTTACTACATTAGAAATTAAAATAATATTTTGCAGTATGTATTCATTTAAAAGTAATTTGTTTCATGTAAACATAAGTAACCTTTTTTTAAAGTAAAAAATAACTTTCTATAAGAAAAGATGCTCATGAGAAGAGTGACATTGCTTTGTGTTTTTCAAATTTTAAGGTCTGGCTTAAGAAATAGCTGAATTCTCTATGTACTTCTATATTCAATCTCTATATTCAATTCTATATTGAATCACATTAAGTATCCTCTGGAAAGGTCCACTGTATACTCATGAAAGTGAGAGTGTAAAGGCAAATGAAACCTTAAATTTTGATCCCGTGAGAGGGGTCATCGGGAGCTCTGGGTCTCCAGTGCACACTTGTAGAACTGCTCCCGTAGTAAATACAAGTGTTAACTACATTACTTCCTAAGAGCTCATACTTTGAATTTGGATTGCCTAGATTGTTAGAATCAAATAAAATTGTACATGTAAAAAATGGTACAATAAATACTCAGTAAAATGCTGCTGTTCATTATTATTTCAAGATTTTTGTCCTGTTATGTCAGTTTTGCTCTCAGTTTTCCATTGGCTTCCCAACTCACTTGAGGTAAAAGCCAGAGGCTTTATTTACAGTGGGTTACAAAGGGTTGTTTTCTTCCTCTGACTTCTTGTGGCCTTTCTGTGTTCATACACTTGTTTTGACCTCAAGTGCCCCTCCTTACTGTGCAAGTACTGGTTTTCTTACTGTTCATCAAACACCAGTCATATCTTTTCTCACAGCCTTTGTACATGATTGTTTTCTCCAGGTAACATTTACTTCTTCAGATATTGGCATGTTTTGTCCTCCAATTCCATTGGGATTTTGGTTTTTGGCTTAATGGCACCTCAGTGAAATCATTTTTCATTTAACCCTTCGATGTATGATATATACACTCTTCCTCTCTCCCTTCTCTGCTTTATTTATTTATTTTTCTGTGGGAGTTTCTGTTTTCTAACATTATTTACTTGTCTCTCTTCCACTAGAATTTAAGTTCCATTAGAGATAGGTTGGTTTTGTTTTTTTTGTTTTGTTTTGTTTTGTTTTTGTTTTTTGGTCTAACTTGTTCACTACTGTATCTTCAATACCTAGAATATGCTTAGTGCAATTTTTTTTTTGTTTTAAGAGAGCATGAGCTAGGATGGGGAGGGACTGAGGGATAGGGAAAGAGAATCCCAAGCAGGTTCCATGCCCATCATGGAGCCCGACATGGGGTTCTATCTCACCACCCTGAGATCATGACCTAAGCCGAAATCAAAAGTCGGATGGTTAACCAACTGAGCCACCCAGGTGCCCCTGCTTGGTGCATATTTAAGTGCTAAAAAATATTTTTTGTTTGAGTGAATCATTATTATTACTACTCTGAAGATGAAAGAATAATCTCTGCTTCTCAGAAATGTGTGGTCTCAGTAAGACAGTGCCTTTGAAATAAAACGAACATGTAAAGCATTTAGCTTGGCATTTTGGACATGTAACAGTACTCACTAATTGGTAGCTGTTATTGAAGGGTAAGCAAAGAAAGAACAGAATTAGACATTTCAGATAGAAATGACCTGAATAAAAGAAAACTGCATTTACATCTCAGGAGCTAGGGTAGATACATTTTAGGGGAATATTGAAAAAATAAGGTTGGAACTATATTGTGGACGCCAAGGCATTTGGATTTTTCCGTAGGTAATGAGTTACTGCATATTTTTAAGGCAGAGGTGCTGTGATGAAAGTGGTAGGTTTGGAAGATGAATCCAAATGGAAGTCCTTGAGGTTGATTGGAAATCCTTCTGCTGTAGGCTGAACTGGAAATTAAAACATTAGCAAATTTATAATAACAAAACTTTTGCAAAATCATAAGTTATGCTCAATTATTAATGAGCTCTGAAATTGTATGGTAGTATAAAATTATCATTTAATTACAGTTGTATGTTTTGAACTATGTTTGCAGTTGCCAGCTTTTAATGTATTTTTTTCATGTAAAACAGATCTTTGATTTAAAATAAACCAAGATGTTTATAATTGGTAACTAACTTACTAAATATACTAATCTAGGGCAAAGTATGTTTAGTCCAGCAAACATTGGTCAACCACGAAAGACAACATTATCTCCTGCACAGTTGGATCCTTTTTATACTCAAGGAGATTCTCTGACTTCTGAAGATCATCTCGATGACACTTGGGTGACTGTGTTCGGGTAAGGTTTCTGAATCATTTACCTTTCCAAAAAAAAAAAAAAAACCCATCCCCAGCATTTATAATAACAAGCATACCAAAAAAAAAAAAAAGATCGCACAACAAATGCTCATATACCTACCAGCTGGCTTCTACAGTTGTTAATATTTTACTTACATTCATTTTATCTTCCATTAATTCATCTTTTTTTGTTGGTACATTTCAGAGTAAGTTGCACACATCACTACAAATCAATCACCCTGACACTTCAGAATGTATATTATTTATTTAATTTAATTTAATTTATTTTTTTAGAGAGGGAGGGGTAGGGGAAAGGGGAAAGAGAATCTTAAGTAGGCTCAATGCTCAGCGCAGAGCCCTACGTGAGGCTCCATCTCACAACCCTGAGATCATGACCTGAGCTGAAATCAAGAGTCAGACACTTAACCGACTGAGCCTCCCAGGTGCCCCCAGCATGCACATTATTAACTAGTGTTCAGTATTTGTATGTAGTTTTTTTTTTTAATCGTTTATCTGTTTGCCACTTCTCATATTCTTTTCTCTTAAGCGTATTTGCTGGATAATGGAACAGGATTGCCTCTTTAGACTTAGGAATCTCCTTTCTTTGTAGTGGTTATTACTCTGCCTTTTTTTTTTTAATTTGAGAGAGGGATTGAGCACGAGCATGGGGAGGAGCAGAGGGAGAAGCAGATTCCCCACTGAGCAGGGAGCCCAATGTGGGACTCGATCTCAGGACTCTGGGATCATGACCTGAGCTGAAGGCAGACGCTTAACCGACTAAGCCACCCAGTCGCCCGTATTACTCTGCTTATATTGGACTTAACCAGTTTGGAACTATCAAATTGAATTTCATTTGTATATGTACATACTGTGTCACAAGGTTGGTACTTTATAGTTACAGGATACTGAGTATTAATAGAAATTGTACATGCCCTAGATACATTTTGAATAGATTTTTAGATTAAAAAAAGTACTCTAAAGCATTTTGGAGATCATACTGCATCATCTGCAGATGAGAAAACTGAGGTTTTAGATTAAGTGATTTATTCAGAGGTTTACATCTAGTTATTAGTAAAGTGTCAGCAAAAAGCCTTAGGTCCTTTGATTTTTAAGCTGTTATTGTTCATACTGTACTACATAAGGTTTGCTTCTGAAAGTGTGATACGTCATACTGATATTTGGTCTTACTATATTTAGTTTTGGGGTAAAAAGTGAGCTTCTTGAAGGACAATGCACAGTAAATGTTAGTGGACTTTATATATTCAATTTATTTAAAATTTAAAAATTCAAAGGAATATATAGGAATCTCCAGTGAAAACTTTTCCTTCCTACTTTTGTCCCCAGCTACAGTTTTTCTCCCCTTTAAGGCAGTATTTGCCACCTGTCTTTTGTGTAACCTTCCAGAGAGATTCTAATCCTCCTTAGGTAAAAAATGGAGATCATCTTATTCTCCAGAAAGCCCATTCATAGCAATTGGATGGCTTGATTGTTTTTTTCTTTTTTATGTTTAAATTTTCATATTCTCTCACGACATGGCTATGCCTTTGAACTTGGATGTCTACTCCCAAATCTGTTTTGGGGCTCAGTAGTAATGGTGTCACTTTTAAGAGTCCTCAGTAATTAGATAAATTACTTGACGTTCTTCTGTTAGTCTTTTTCTTCATTTTTAAGATATACACGTTCCCACCTATTAATTTTCTGTTGGTTTTATGTTTTAGTAACCCTCTATATGAGTTTGGTTGCAAGAAATGAAACGTTTTCTTCTAAGGGATAAAATATTTTGATCATTTTGGGCGCCTGGGTGGCTCAGTCGTTAAGCGTCTGCCTTCCGCTCAGGTCATGATCCCAGGGTCCTGTGATCGAGCCCCACATCGGGCTTCCCTGCTCAGCGGAAAGCCTGCTTCTCCCTCTCCCACTCCCCCCCGCGTGTGTTCCCTCTCTCGCTGTGTCTCCCTCTGTCAAATAAAATAAATAAATAAATAAAATCTTTAAAAAAAAGATTTTGATCATTTATAGTGATCTAGAGTAGTACATCTAAAATATGGATGTTCTTTCTTTGATAATTTAACTTTTTCCTGTTGATTCAGGGTCATCATGAAATGTTATTCATTATTTTAAGGGGTTCTTTTACAGGATACTGGAATGTTTCCACTCAAAGTGGTCCCTAGAGTTTTAGAATTACATTTTCTTTTTCAAGTACCTCCCTCACTTGCAACCGTTAATTTTCTTTCATTTTTATTTTCTTCAACTCTGCTTTGTAGGCACTTTGCTTTATTTGTTGCTTTTCTTTGAGGTTACAAATCTTATATCCAAACATATATAACATAAAGTAAAATTTCAGTCCTGAATGCAGTATTTTACTCATACACATTTTAATATGTGGATTTTATCATTTATTTTTGTGACTCAGATTTTTTTCCCTTAGGTTCTAATCCAGGTTCTTGATAACTGAGAGTTACTTGTTAAGGAAACTCCAGATTTTCAATTTAAAATAGCTTTATTGTTTGGACTATAAAAATAATGTCTGATAAAATATTTAAACCATACAGAACTTTAAGAAGAAAATAAAAATCACAATTTTCTCAGAGATTTTTGGCTATTAAAACCTTGGTAACCATCCTTTTAAATGTTTCTATACCATTGATATTGGTACTGACTTTTCGTTTTTGTTTCAGAACTAAATTTCTGAATTTTCAGTTGGTGCTCAATGTATAATAATATGAGTATATAATTTAAAATTCTTTTCCTCTTAATAACTGTAGTATACCTAAGTATTTCACACACACACACACACACACACAGACACACACAAACGCTCACATGCCCTTGTAAAATATATACAGAGCTGCAACATCATAGTTCTTTCCTTAAGGGTTTGGTAATGGCAGTGAGAATGGAATTTTAGAGTTTTCATAGATGGAATCTGGGGATGGAGAAGAATGGCTGAGTCAAAACTATCTTTAATATACTTGCATTTGGGTGATAAGCAATGATAGATTTAAGCTGATACAGGGGGAAACAATGATCAGGGATTTCCTATTATTCTAGTCTGTTATGGGAAACTTATCTTGAAACACAAGTATGGTAATTTGCATTTGTATTTATTATGAAAGTTGACTGGACAACTCTTTTTTCAGGTTTCCTCAAGCATCTGCTTCCTATATATTATTACAATTTGCACAGTATGGGAATATCTTAAAACATGTGGTAAGGCTTACTTCATTTCAGTTCAAGATTTAGCCTGAAGAAAAATAAGCTGTAAATTGAGGGAAACTCTGCTGCTGAATATTGTCTGCTTTTTCCAAACTTAAAAGTTTTTCTTTCTTTTTTTAAGTTTTCATTGAATATGTCTGTTGGAGTCTAGAAGGCTAGAAGTTGCATAGTAGTTGATAAAAAGGGATGAAGAGAGAAGATAAGAGAGTGAGAATTTCAGGCTCCACCCCCCCACTTCTTTTTTAATAGTTCACAGTCTTAACAAAAATTACATCAAATATTATATTACTTTCTTCCAGTGTGAGCTTGTTTTATTGGAGATAAAGGAAAAGAGAGAAGTTCCTGATTTACAGAGTTCTTAGGGCTTTTTTTTAACTTGTAGAGAGCTTTTTTGAAAAAGTATCTTACCTTACCTATAACAAGTTATAAATAACAAATCTTTTTTCTGTTACCAGGGATTGACTTACTTTAATTCCTACAGAGAATAAGATTGATGAATACAATTTTTAAAAACTTGATAGCAAGTGTTAATAAGACTTATTTATAAGGAACAATTATCTTTTGAGGATTACTTTCAGAGAATATTTGCCACATATCCTTTTTTCTCGTTTTTTTAAAGATTTTATTTATATATTTATGTTAGAGAGTGAGAGAGCATGAGCTGGGGAAGGAGCAGACGGAGAGGGATAAGCAGACTCCTTGCTGAGTGTGGAGCCCCACGCGGCTCCATCCCAGGACCCTGAGGTCATGACCAGAGCCAGAATCAAGAGTTCCTTGCTTAACTGACTGAGCCACCCGGGCGCCCCAGTATTTGCCACATATTCTTTATAGTAGAGAATTGAGAGTTAGGTAGAAATTATTGAAATTGTTTAATAAGGGGTCACCTAGGTGGCTTAGTTGGTTAAGCATCTGCCTTCGGCTCAGGTCATGATCTCAGGGTCCTGGGGTCGGGCTCTGCATCGGGCTCCCTGCTCAGTAGGGAGTCTGCTTCTCTCTCTCCCCCTGCTCCTCCATCCTGCTCGTGCTCTCTCTCGCTAACTCACTCTCAAATAAGTAAATAAAATCTTTAAAAAAAGAAAAATTGTTTAATAGGATTTTTGTTGAATCCTGCATACAGCTTGTTATGGGGCATCAAATAAAAAGTGGAAGCAGATATATATATTTTTTAAGATTTTATTTATTCATTTGAGAGAGGGAGAGTACAGAGGGAGAGTGAGATGGAGAAGCAGACTCCCCACTGAACAGGGAGCCCAATGTGGGGCTCAGTCCCAGGACCCTGGCTTCATGACCTGAGCCGAAGGGAGATGCTTAACTGACTGAGCCACCCAGGCGCCCCTATATCTTCATATATTTGTATTTTCTAATAGAATTCATTTTTTAGATTTTATATATTTTATGTTTTAAGAGACAACTTCATTCTTTGCAGATGTCTAACACAGGAAATTGGATGCATATTCGTTATCAATCTAAACTGCAGGCCCGGAAAGCCTTAAGCAAAGATGGGAGGATTTTTGGAGAGTCTATCATGATTGGTGTAAAACCATGTATAGATAAAGTAAGTTATTGCTGATGTAAGGAAAATAGCTTAATCTATATGAAGAGCAGGAATCTAAGCACTGACATTGACGGTTATTGCCACTTTGCTTCACTATGCCCCTTTTTCTTGCAAAATGTGATGATGTTATAGTACTGTTTTCATGGGAAGCCAAAGATGTCACAGGACTTTAGAATTTAGAGATAATCCATACAAACCACTTCATTTTACAGATTAAGAGGCCAAGAGGACCTAAATAACTTACAGTGGTTAAAGGTGAGACCTAGATTTTAGGTCTCTTAACTTCTCATTCTCTTGTGCAAAGCAACATCAAATTCTTTAAATACTTTAAAAGAATGCTGCTGTTTCAGAACAAAAGGTTTCACAGGAATAGTTAACAGGGTTAACTATTAAATTGCTGAAGCTTTTTATTAGTCATTTTTTTAAAATCTTTTAAAACATATATACCTATAAAATAATATTTAGCACAATTTATACTTTGTGGCTTGTAAAATCATGGTCATTCTTAAATAATTTTGCATGAACTTCTACTGTCCACCAGCACTGTGCTTGGTGCTTGTATACACACATTAATGCACAAAAGCAGGTATGGTTCCTGTTCTTATAATCTGTGGTTGCTGTAAAGTTATGTAATTATTATATTGTGCTGTAACAGATGTTTGTAGAGGCTAGAGGAGAATCTGGGGTTCCTGGCTACTAAGTAACACTGGACTTCAGTCCTCCCCCCTCCCCCAGGATTTCCTCAAGATTCTGGTTTTTCTTCCTTGTATTTTTTCCTAGTATTTGTTAGGAGATTTTTACTCTTTGAAGTCTCTAGTTGTCTTGATCATGTTTGAGGCCACTGAAGTGAACTTTCTGTCTGAGCATTGTATCTCAAATAGTGTAAGCTAAGAAGCCTATATTGTTTTAGCAAGGCTGAAATTGTTTGAAAGGTTAATTAGATCAAAGAAAATATGCTCCTTTTAATAAAGTTTCCTTTCTAAATAGGATGTAATAGTGAATAATAACATATTATCTTTATAAACAGAGAAGTTCTTTATCTTTATTTTTCCAGAGTGTTATGGAAAACAATGACAGGTGTGCTTTATCATCTCCATCTCTAGCCTTTACACCACCAATCAAAACCTTAGGTACACCAACCCAACCTGGAAGTACTCCTAGGATTTCTACCATGAGACCTCTTGCTACAGCATACAAAGCTTCTACTAGTGACTATCAGGTATTTTAAGAATTAGATAAAGAAGATATACTTTATTTGTTTTTGTATTTATTTATACACTTTAAAGGGGGAAGTGCCTAGCATGTTTAACTTTTTCATTGGGTTGATTTGTATGCCATTTAATATTTCTTACTGAAGTGATTGCCTTGATGAAATACCTATAAACTTTGCATTCTTAAATTTCCTATTTTAAAAATTAGAACTTTGGCCAATTGAAAACTTATGTTGAATTTTTAAAAAATGTCTTTCCCATTATTTAAAACATTTTGAGAGTTTTAGTTTTTTCTGAGTTATATTTGCATACATTAAAAGTTTTCTCTTGTGAACATCTCTGGCATGAGGGAATATCAAAACCCTTTGACTAAGTCTGATGGCATCACAAATGAAGAATCTCAGGTTGGAGTAGCTGTGGTTATCAGAGAAACTACTGGCCAGCTCCCATTTCATAATTTCTCATTTCAAAAAGTTTAAAGGAAAAGTTCATTGTATTCATTGAAGAATGATAAAAGTATTATGACTCTCATTCAGTATGTTATTATTGTCCCCTACTAAGTTAACCAGGTTCTGAACTTGCCTAGCTATAGACATGGGTCCTGAAACAGCGGATAAAACACTTTCCACTTTAGTAAGACAGGTAGTGACAATTTAGTCTTTTGATTTACCCTGAAATTTGGAGACTAGAAGTATTTTTTTCCTTTAAGTTTTTTCTTTTAAACCAGTATTTTTTATTTTTTTTTTTATTTTTAAAGTAGGCTCCACACCCAGTGCGGGGCTTGAACTTACAACCCTGAGATTAAAAGTCACATGTTCTACCGACTGAGCCAACCAGGTGCCCCTAAAGCAGTATTTTAAAATCCTCATTTCCTATCATATGATCTCACTGATGTGAGGAATTTGAGAAATAAGACAGAGGATCATAGGGGAAGGGAGGGAAAAGTGAAACAAGATGAAACCAGAGAGGGAGACAAACCATAAGAGACCCAACAGGGTTATTGGACTGGAGGGGGGTGGGAGGGTGGGGTGGCTGGGTGATAGACATTGGGGAGGGTATGTACTGTGGTGAGCGCTGTGAATTGTGTAAGACTGTTGAATCACAGACCTCTACCCCTGAAACAAATAATACATTATATGTTAATAAAAAAATAAAAATAACAATCCTCATTTCCTGGGGTACCTGGGTGGCTCAGTCAGTTAAGCATCCGACTCAATCTCAGCTCAGGAGCTCAGGTCTTGATCTCAGAGTTGTGAGTTCAAGCCCTGCATTGGGCCCCATGCTGGGCGTGTAGCCTACTTTAAAACAAAACAAAACAAAACTCTTGTAGCTTTTGTGTTGTTTGTTCAGTTTCCTAATAAAAGGAGCAGATGTAATTTATCTTGCCAAAGGAGTAAGATTTTGTCCTTCTTTAGAGCATAAGGATGTTCTAACTGAATCCACATATTAATCTTTAAATATTACAAATGCGTTTAACTGTTTGGCTCTTTTAAATTAGTTAACTCTAGAATTGACTATGATCCTGAGGAAACTATAACCTAACAATTGTGTTTTTTTAATAGGTAATTTCTGACAGACAAACGCCAAAAAAAGATGAAAGTCTTGTATCCAAAGCAATGGAGTACATGTTCGGCTGGTAGTATAGTAAGAGCTAAGAACTCACCTACCATGGAGGAGGCTGCTACACTAAAACAGAGTTAGCAGAGTACTGCTGCCTTTCCTTTGGTTAGTTGTATAACCACTCATGGCAGTACTGGATAGCTATCTCACTTTCTTTAGAAGCCTTTTTCTTTAAGGATACAGCATATTTGTAGCTCGCACTTTAAAAGATGCTTGAGATACGTTTTAAAGAAACAAAAAATCCCTGTAAATAGGATTTTGTGCTCTCTGTGATAGTGCATGCTTAAGCGCAAAAACTCAGCATTGATTACCGTAAATTATCTAATTGAATTTGTGGTGAAGATTTGTAGTCTTCATGAGTTGGTGGGGTGAATTTCATGAAGGGTAACTTGTACAGCTCCTTATGACAAGACACAAAGATTATAATTAACAATTTGAATTATGGTCTTTTAATTTAGATAGTATTTAATATTTTAATTATCCTTGTTTATATGTGTCGTGTCTTGCCGTGGATTGTCATCCTTCAGTATTCTAAAACCAAAACAGTCTTTTTAAAAACCTACTAAAGTTTCTTGATAATAAACTTTGTCAATTATATATGTTGAACCTTTTTTGTAAGTGATTTATTTTATTAACTATTTAAAAAAATTGAAGTGTTCGCTGAAATAGAGGAAATATGTCATGAATCTCCACATACCTGTAATTTAGCTTTAAGAACCATCAATATTTTGCCTTGTTTCTTCTCTCCCCCTTTTGTTTAAAGCCCATCTCAGATATGATGTCATTTTATTTTTATTTATTTATTTTTAAAGATTTTATTTATTTATTTGATGGAGAGAGAGAGCGTGTGGCAGGCATAGGGAGAATGAGAAGCAGGCTCCCCACTGAGCAGGGAGTCCGATGTGGGGCTTGATCCCAGGGCCCTGGGATCATGACCTGAGCCGAAGGCAGACGCTTAACCGATTGAGCCACTCAGGCGCCCTGATGTCATTTTAATTTAAATACTTGAGGATATATCAAAAAAGAACATTCCCACTTATAATTACAGTATCAGTATCACACCTGACAGAATTAGTAACAGTTTCTTATATCTAATGTACAGTCCATTTAAAAATTTCCCAGTTATCAGGGCACCTGGGTGGTTCAGTTGGTTAAGTTCTGACTTTAGCTTAGGTCAAGATCTCAGGATCCTGGGATTGAGCCCTGCATTGGGCTCCACCCTCAGCAGGGAGTCTGCTTGTCCCTCTGCCCCTCCCCCTGCTCATGTGCTCTCTCTCTCTGTCCCAAATAAATAAAATCTTAAAAAAAAAAAATTCCCAGTTATCTCCAAAATGTATTTATGGTTGGTTGGTTCAAATCACTGTCTAGAGTAGGTATACATGGTATATTTGGTTGTTTTTTCTTTTTCTTTTTTTTACGATTTATTTATTTATTTTAGAGAGAGCAGGGGGAGCGGCAGAGGGAGACAAGCAAATTCCCTGCTGAGCGGGGATCCCGATGGGGGTGCTCAGTCCCAGGACCCTGAGATCATGACCTGAGCTGAAATCAAGAGTCAGCGCTTAACCAACTGAGCCACCCGGGTGCCCCTGGTTGTTTTATTTTTAAAGTATCTTGAAATCTAAATTAGTTCCTGCTCTCTTCACACCGTGACTTCTTGAAGAAACCATGGGAGTTGCCTATAGAGTCTCATAGACTCAGTTTGGTTGATTGCTCTTGTGTTTAATTTGTTCTGTCATTTATCCTGTATCCTAAAAGTTGGATCTAGAGAGGAATAACTAGATTCTGATTTCTCTTTTCTTCCTTTTTTTTTGAGCAATAATACTTGATAGTATGGTGCACCTTATATTTAATCTATGCATTTAATTCTGGTTGTCTCACTTTTACTGAGGCTCCAATTGGTCATTGGGCACATAGGCAAAATCTTGACACCTTTGTTGGAAAATTCCCTATAACTTTTTTGCATTATGTTTTTGAGAGTGTTCGTTAATGGTATTTGCCTGAGTCAGTTATTTCATTAAGGTTTGCAAAATGAAAAATTTCCAAATCTATCATTTTCTGTTGTATTTATTAGCTGGAATTCTTTTACATATAAAAACCTTGCTCCACCCACTAGGGCTATTTGGTTACATGGAATATATTCATACCAGAATGGCAGGATAAATATTTCATCCTTTCCTCTTACATTTTTCAGAGTAATTTTTGGCGCCCTGGCAACTCTAATTGGTGTCCAGTGAGTTAAAAAAAAATGTTTTTCCCTTTAGTATCACTAGACACAGCTTTTTTTTTATCACTGTTTTTAGTCACTTGTCATTATTCTTTTGTTCAAATTATTACCCTTAGCTAGTAGAACCTCATCAAGCTGGCTTTTGAGTGAAAAGAGGTTTTTAATTGAAATAATATTTCATCATAGTACAAGTATCTAGGTAATCTGCATCTTTCTTTAATACATCTTTATAAAGAATAAAATAGCACATTGTATGGGAAGGTATTGATGTGCTTATTAATAAGATCACAGCAAACTACCATTGAAGATTTGTTTAGTTCTCTGAGGTGAAGTGTCATACTAAGGAATATACTGGCATGGTAAAAATCCATTTATCGTTACATTTATAGAGTTTTTCTTCTAATACTTAACATCAAAGTTTTTCTCTTACAACTTAAAATAAGATTGTATTTTATATCTTACAGAACTCTGTTTTTCAAGGTAGAACTGGCTGCTAAATCCCATTAAACTCTTGCATTTGTATTTGTGTTTTACACATTTTTGTAAACGGATTATAGTTTTTTTGTTTGTTTTTGAGAGGGCATTTTATTTCTGTAGACCTTGTGGAGCATGAAGTTTGCTTTCTGACTAAAAATACTTGTTTGCTATGTTGATTTTGTGTAAGCCCAATATTGTATTACTTGTCTTTGTATTCATAACATCATTTACTTAAAAAGAGCCAGAAAAGATATAAATGTATCAAACCAACACATTGTGTGACTTAAACTTACACGGTGTTGTATGTCAGTTATATCTCAATTAAAAAAAATAATAAAAACAATAAAAACCAAAACGAATAGAAAAGAGCAAGGAAAATATTAGAAAGCAAACTGCCATATTTTTCAGTACTACAAAACACAACAGAAGTGGAAACTGAGAAAGTTATTAAAGTTACACTGAACCAAGCCTCGTCCTCAAAATTCAGAAAAGCTGATTTCATACAAAAATAAGTAACATAAAACTATAGTCATGCAAAGTTGTTATAAAAAATGGATGGTAATGGGGTCCCTAGGTGGCTCAGGTCATGATCATGGGGTCCTGGGATCGAGCCCCACATCAGGCTTCTTGCTCACCGGGGAGCCTGTTTCTCCCTCTGCTTGTGCTCTCTCTCCTCTCCCTCTCTGACAAATAAAATCTTAAAAAAAAATGGATGGTAAGGAACAAAATATCCGAAAGACATTGAACACCAGAACGGCATGCCCATAAGAGGTCAGAACTATGACCTAATATTTAAAAATGACTTCTAAGATGTTTTGAAAATGATACGAAGTATGAAAGAATACCAAAAATTAGAATTTCAAAAACTTTGGGAAAGTACTAGAAATACAAGGAAAAATAATTTGGAAGTAAGACTAAACTAGGTTAAACACAAAAGCAGACAAACAGCAGATAACATGGGAAATAGAATGTCAAAGTAGGATCGCTTTATAAAAAGGATTCATGGGAAAATTACAAATTTTAGAGAGTAAAAAAATATATACAGAAAAAATTATACGAGGAATATTTTGCTTAAAAAAAAATACTTGGAGCTACACATTGAAAGAACACCCTGCCTACCAGACAGTGTTCTCTCATTTAAAACTTTGGATTTGGCTATCTAGATAAAAGCAAGTGACTTAGAAACGGCACTGTGCCAGAAGAAAATAATACATTTAAGATACTTGTGGGGAAGAAATGAACAAAATATTTTATTTCTAACAAAACTGATTTTGAAGGGTAAATATTACTTCTCAGACATCAACTTGCAGGAATTCAGGAAACACGTTTTCCTTGAGTGCTTCCTGGGAAGTGGACCAGAGAATGTGCTCAGATGAACTAAATAACTAGGAAAATGTTGACACAAAGTCTCTGGTGAGCATTAAATTTGACATCATGTCACCACCAGAGTGCTGACCAGGTTCATTGCTTGAAGCTCAACCCACTGGGTGGATTGTCCCTCGTTACTGTCTTTGTGTCTAATATGGCAGCAGTCAGTGTTTGGCATATAGCAGTCTGATCCATCTGTGAATAAAACGTGTGTTTTTTCTCCCCTGTTAGCTGATGATAGTGAATTCTAAGTTGTAGGTGGTGAATTGAGGGAGAGGTGTTAGTATCTTGGACGTAAGTGTTGTAGGGTTCTGGGCCACCTTTTCATGAACCTTGGGAGCCTGTGGTCCTGCTTGGTCCCCATCCTGAATGTACCATGGATTGCTGCCGTGCTGGCTAGGATGGTGGCTGGTGAATCTGACAATACTGAGCTCATGATGGGCTGCTCTGGTCACCTGGTTGATAGACTATGTAATTGACGCTTAGTTACTAAGTCACTTGTGGTGCCCTCTCTCACTGGGGGCCCAACTAAAATCTTCCAAGTAACCTAAGGAATAGTTGGAAGCATTTTTCCCATCTATTTTGTGTTGTCTCAAAAATCCAGAAGCCTACGAAGTGCTTTTTAGTGGTGAGAGGAGGAAGGTACAATAATTTATCCTTTAGAGAGCAATGTCCCAGCACGTCCCAGTGGTAGAACTTCATAACTGCACCAGTGTGGTAAAACTGCATTTTGGTGGTGCTTTACCTCTCACCATCTGGCATATATTGGCCTTTCGAAGATGTCTGAGTATTTGCCACTTACTTCTTGTAGGTTTAATGAACATGATGCCATCAATGCACAATATTTGAATGATCGAGTTCTCTGACTATATACTGTGATTCGCCCACGGACATGGGCCAGGATTCCATTTATCAGGAACTATAGAACATTTGGGTTCATCAGTGTCACCTTATGGCCCCATTCTAACAGGAACTGTGAGAACATTTGGGCTCATCAGTGTTACCTATGACCTTGTATCTAACAGCCCTTAAAATATCTGGGTATTTCTCTTCAGTGCACTCTGAAAAATGAAGACTTGGGAGAATAGCTAGTGTATATACTTGCTGTGGCATTGAAAATTCCTTCCTCAGTTGCATCTCGTCTCCCATTTCATCTGGGTCTAAGATTTGACTGGAAACTGCGCTGTAGGGCAGCAGACATCCGTCTTCTGCATATCTGCTTTTGATCCTTTTAAATTGTATGTAAAGCGAAACCTCTTTTGGTTTCCTCCCCCCCCCCCCCGCTTTTTTAAAGATTATTTGACAGAGAGCGAGAGCAGGAACAAAAATGGGAAGTGGGAGAGGGAGAAGCAGGCTTCCCCCTGAGCCGGGTATCACGACCTGAGCTGAAGGCAGATGCTTAATGCTTAATGCTAAACGACTGAGCCACCCAGGTGCCCCCTTTCCCTTCTTTTTCAAAAGCATTTTAGTTGCCAAATAAGACATAAATACAGAAATTAAAATACGGCTCAGTGAAATAGAATTTTACCTGCAGTTTCCATATGCCCCATTTTCCGATTTCTCTCTTTCCCCACAAAATTAAACACTACTATAACTATTTTTTGGAGGTCCAGGTAGGCTTTAAAAGTTGGGATTTCTACTTGATGTAGAAAGCCGATGGAAGTTAAAATTTTTAATGAGGTTGTAAGATTTTTGAATGCTAATGAAGGAAAAGCATGAGTGTTGTAACTCATAGAGATTCAGTTTCCAAAATTAACTGCAGGTTAGTAAATAAGTTGAATCAATATTATTTTAACTTAAATTTAAGTAGGTCATGATTTAAAGTGAAAGTAATCCATTTGACAATTTTAAAAAGCTTTCCAAAATGGATATCTGACTGTTATTTTCTTGACTTAAGGTCCTTCCATTAATTTTAGTAAACATTCTGATAATGTATGCAGTTCAGATTACTGTAGTACTAATTGGTTAATTAAAAAGTAGTGGTTAAAGTTACTGGAATTTTAGAATTTGCTTCTTACAATGATTAAGAGCATGGATTTTGGAGTGAGACTTAAAATCCTGTCTCTGTCTACTAGCTACATGACCTTGGACAAGTTAACATTTTTGTGCTTCAGCTTCATCATCAATAAAATGGATATAATATTAGTGTCTGCTTCATAGGGTTGTTAGGATTAAATGAATAACTACATGTAAGTTTAGAACAGTGCCTGGCTTATACTAAGAACCCATTAAACATTAAGGTTAATCATTAAAGTAGGTAGCCAGATTAGTTAACATGCTTGCTAATTAGGCTAATTTTTAAAAAAACGAGTATGTGGTGGATTAAAGATGTCTTCAGATTTTTGACATTGCTCCCCTGAGAGGCAGGATCTATTTCTCCTCTCTGGGTAGGTTTTGTTTTGTTTTGTTGTTTTTAGTATAAAACCAATATAGTACAGGGAAAGTGATGTCATGCCAGTTCCACAACTAGCCTGTAAGAGGACCAGCAGCTTCTACCTTGGTCTCTTGAAGTCCTGATTTGCCTCCATAAGAAGACCCCTTACCCTGCAGGACAGAGATGGAAAAGGCCTGAGACACCGGAGTGGAGAGGGACCCAGATCAGCCCAGCCTTCCAGTTGCCTAAGGCACCAAGTGTGTGAATGAGGCTGTCACAGAGCCTGAAGCACAGCCTGAATGCCAGGTCCGTGTTGCCCAGAGTTCACATCCTGTGGAGCAGAAGAACGATCCAGCCAAGCTTTGCTTGAATTCCTGATTTACAGGATTGTGAGATATCATGAAATGGTTGTTTTAAACTAAGTTTTAGGGAGATAGGTCACACAGCAACTGGAACAGAAGGTGAGAACACAGAACACATAAATGTCTCACCTAAGGGGCACACTCGGTTTTTGCTCAGATCATGATCTCAGGGTCAAGGGAACAGCCCCACGTGGTTGTGGTTGGGCTCTGCACTCAGCGGGGAGTCTGCTGGAGATTCTATCTCCCTCTACGTCTGCCCCTCCCCCTCTCATGTGCTCACTTGCCCTCTCTCAAGTAAATAAATAAAATCTTAAAAATAAATGTCTCACCTAAGGTCACATAAATATATACTGATAGGAATAGGACAGAAACCCAGATTCCTTAGAATGCAATGTTGTGGAATTATAGTTTATTTTCTTTTATATTTGTTATTTCATTTTTAAGTCATTTAAATTTAAGATGCATTGGAGAAGTGTTTTATTTTTTATTTATTTATTTTTTTTAAAGATTTTATTTATTTATTTGACAGAGAGAGACACAGCGAGAGAGGGAACACAAGCAGGGGGAGCGGGAGAGGGAGAAGCAGGCTTCCCGCGGAGCAGGGAGCCCGATGTGGGGCTCGATCCCAGGACCCTGGGATCATGACCTGAGCCGAAGGCAGACGCTTAACGACTGAGCCACCCAGGCGCCCCTGGAGAAGTGTTTTAAATTGGGTTCCAATTGCAGCTCTAGAATCAACTACCATGTAAAAGAATATTTGAAAAGAAAGTACTAAAAACAATATAAAACCAAATAATTATTTTTGGACATATAAAGTTATTTAAAAATTTACAATATAAAAAGTATCTCAAAATAAATCACCTCACACAATTGTTAATGTGAATATTTAAACATCAAAGTTGCTGAGTTCTTCATGTATTTTGTTTGTGCTTTTTCAGGACTTTTTTCTAAGAGATGGGTCAGTGAAATAGGTTTCTTTGGAGACTTTGGTTCACAAGTTACCAGGTTATTTCTTGGTTAATCCGTGGAACATATTTTATAAGTGTAGTCTATTTCTGGTTGTTTCTTATAAGCAGCTGCTTATTCTTGCCCAGTTTTTGAAGTGGAATTTAAATAGATTTTCTATTGTTGAAAATAATGTTCGTGTTCCAAGTACTTCAGAAACATTTAACTCAAACTACAGATGTACCTCCATCTTGTGGTGACTGTCAGAAGTGCCCAAAATTAAGTTTTACAGTAAAAACAAGCTGGAAAATCTGAGATGAAAAGCAATTGCTAAGTTTAAGCTTTTGGAAATATTGACAACTTTTTTACCTCTTTGTTCCTTTCTGCTTTTTTTTTGAGCCTTGGTGTTAGTCTTATTGCATATATTTACTTTTATCATAAAAGATAAAAATATTTACTAGAGGGAATGAACATGTATAAATAGGTCATTTTTCAAAGTTTTCTTTTGAGCCAGAAAAAAAGGAATATTGATGAATTGAAATACGGAAACACTGAGTTATGTCATTGATTTAAAAAGGAGAAATTAGTATCATGGAGACCTAACTCAGTATTTCAAGCAGCAGTACTACAGTTTATATGACCTACAAAAAGCACATAGCTCCTGTAATCCTACCAATCAGTATTTGGAAAATTTCTTCCAGCAACCAAGTCAAGTAATAGTTGAACTCTTAATATGTTCTAGAACCTTGGATGACATCAGAGGAATAAAGATAGCAGAGCTAACACTCCAGCAGAAAGAGATAACAGGAAATAATCAAGTAAATAAGTTAGAGTAAGTTAAAGGGTAATAGGTGTTATGGGGGGAAAAATGATCAGAAGTACTAGAGTACTTCATGGCAGACCTCATGGATAAGGTGAGATTTGAGCAGACTTGAAGGGGATGAGGTTGTTAGGGTGGAATTTGGGGAAGAACATTCCAGGCAGAGGGAACAGCAAGAACAAAGGCAGGAGTTTGCCTGGTGTGTTAAAGGAACAGCATAGAGGAAGCTAGAGTTGAGTGAGCAAGAGGGAGAGTAGTAGGAAAATAGATGAGAGGTAATGGCTCAGATTGCATTGGATCTTCTAGACCTTAATAAGATTTGACTTTTATTTTTTTGTGGCAGGCAGAATAATGGCCCAAAAATATGTCAGTGTTCTAATCCCCAGAACACGTAAATATGTTACATTACATGGCAAGGGTAACTAAGCAGATAATGATAAAGGGTATGCCCCTTGACAACAGGTACATGAAAGGATGCTCACCATCACTAATCATCAGAAAAATGCAAATCACCTCACACCTGTTTGATATCACCTCAATGAGATATCACCTCAATGAGATATCACCTCACACCCGTTAGACAACTATTATAAAAACACAAGAAATAATGTGTTGGTGAGGATATGGAGAAAAGGGAACCCTTGTGTGCTGTTGATGGGAATATAAATGGATGCAGCCACTATGGAAAACAGAATGGAATTCCCTTAAAAAATTAAAAATAGAACTATCTCATGATCCAGTAATTCCACTTCTGGGTATTTAGCGAAAGAAAACAAAAACACTAACTCAAAGAGGTGTATGCACTCCCATGTTCATTGCAGCATAATTTACAATAGCCAAGATTTGGAAACAACCTAAGTGTCCACCAATGAATGAATGGATCAAGAAAATGTATATATACATGATAGTATCAGTCTGCCATCATAGAATGAAATCTTGTCATTTGCAACAACATGGACCTTGAGGGCATTATGCTAAGTGAAATAAGTCACACAGAGAAAGACAAATACCATATGATCGCATTTTATATTTGGAATCCAAGCAAACAAAGACCAACAGAAGAAGAAGAACAAAAACAATAAAACCATGCTCATAGATAGCAGAGAAGAGATTGGTGGTTGCCAGAGGGGAGAGGTGTGCGTGGGGTGGCGAAAAGGGTGAAGAGGGTCAAAAGGCACAAACTTCCTGTTACAAAGTAAGTCATGGGATGTAATGTACAACATGGTGCCTATAGTTATAGGCAATAATGCTATAAAATGTATTTGAAAGTTGCTGAGAGTAGATCTTAAAAGTTCTCATCAGAAGAAAAAAAATTCCGGGGTGCCTCAGTGGCTCAGCTGTTTGAGCATGGACTCTTGATTTCCACTCAGGTCATGATCTCAGGGTTGCAGGATGGAGCCCCACAAGGGGCTCCACACTCAGTGCTGAGTCTGCTTGAGAGTCTCTCCCTCTCTCTCTCTGCCCCTCCCCCTGCTCACATGCTCTCTCTAAACAAACAAATAAATTTTTAAAAAGAAAAAAAATGGGGGTGCCTGGGTGGCTGGTTAAGCAGCTACCTTAGGCTTGGGTCATGATCCCAGGATCCTGGGATCAAGCCCCCATTGGGCTCCTTGCTCAATGGGGAGCCTGCTTCTTCCTCTGCCTCTACCTGCCATTCTTTCTACTTGTGCACTCTCGAGCACTCTCTCTCTTTCTCTCTCTCTGTCAAATGAATAAATAGAATCTTAAAAAAAAAAAAAAGAAAAAGTGGCGCCTGGGTGGCTCAGTCGTTAAGCGTCTGCCTTCAGCTCAGGTCATGATCCCAGAGTCCTGGGATCGAGCCCCGCATCGGGCTCCCTGCTCCGTGGAAAGCCTGCTTCTCCCTCTCCCACTCCCCCTGCTTGTGTTTCCTCTCTCGCTGTGTCTCTCTCTGTCAAATAAATAAAATCTTAAAAAAAAATTTTTGTGACTGTGGTGATCATTTTATAATACATTCAAATAGTGAATCATGTTGTACACCTGAAACTTGTATGTTAATTGTACCTCAATTAAAAAAAGCCAAAAAACAAGCAAACATCAAAAGGGCATGGCCTCAAGGTGGGAAGAGTATCTCTGATTATTCAGGTGGGCCCAATCTAATCATATTAGCCCTTAAAGTCAGAGGAGGCCCTCCTCCACCTAAACCAGAGATAGAGTCTCTTGAATCTGAGAAGAGCCCTCAGCTGACAGCCAGCTGTGAAATGGAGACATCAATCCTCCAACCTTGCAAGAAACTCAATTCTGGCAACAACCTCAATGAGCAAGGAAACAGATTCTCTCCTAGAGCCTCCAAAAAGAAGCACATCCTTGTTGACTTCTTGATTTTGGCCTCGTGAGACTCTAAGCAGAGACTCATCCCAGCCTCCAGAGTTCAGACCTATGGGAACTGTAAGATAATAAATTTTGCCCTATCTTAAGCCACTAAATTTGTGATAATTTGATTTAGCAGTAATGAAAAACAACACTCTGAGTGAAACAGGAAGGGATTGGATACTTTTTAGTACAGGAGTATCATGACTTGTGCCCTTTTTACTGATCATATAGGTTTGTGTTCTCTTGATAACAGGTGGTTTTTACAAATAATCTCTCACTAAGGGTAATTACCTTTCACTTTTGGTAGTTGAAAGCCCAGTAATTTATATCCGTGACATAACTTTGATAGTCTGAAAAGACTTTTTTCCACTTTGTGAATTTCGGCATTAATATGTGTTCCCCTCCGTCCCAGGAAATCCAGATTAATATGATCTGGAACAATTAAGTGAATTTAAAGTTATTTCACTCATTTAGGGAAAAATGATACCTATTGTCAGTAGCAAAGCCAACCTGAATTATCTCTGAAGTTAATTTTAATCCTTTACTTCCTTTTCTTTTTTTGCATTTTCTTCCCACAAGCTAAGTCCTTGTTAGAAACTTAAGTACTAAGGATTAAGTAAGGGATAAAAGATACTAAGATTGTCTTTAAGCTCCTGTTTCAATGTTTCTTAACATTTGGATATATTTTCCACATTTTGGTTGTCTCAAGCAGAAGCAGCACAAGAGTTTAGTGAATCAATCCTTAGTAAATAACTATTTGTGTTCTAAATTGGTACAGAATAGTACCTATTTCCATTCGAGGCAACACATTTCAGTGTGGGACCAAAGAGCTTCTCCAATCAGCTATGGATAAGAAGTTGTAGTTGTAGGAGAAACTCTGGGCCTACATGCAGAAAGGCCAAAAATGGGACTTAGCAGTTACTAATAGAATGTTCTTAAAAAGAGGTTTCCTCAAAATTATCTATATTCAGTTAAGTATGTATATTGATGGAAGCTAATCCTCTGTTGTGCTTTTGTGTTTCAAAATAAATTGGCTCTCTGTGCACCAGAAGGCCACTAGCTTCAAAAAACAACTTAAGGGATAGCATTAGATGAGTATTCTTAGGGAGAAATTCCCATGTCCCTGGAGAGAAAAGAGTTTAATTTTCTCTTTCTTTTCTTTTCTTTCTCTTTCTCTCTTCCTTCCTTCCTACCCCCCCCCCTTTTTTTGTGGTAAAATGCAGGGCACAATGTGTATGCTGCTTTGACAGTTCTTTCTAAACTAAAAAAGATGAAGTTACTTTCCCTAAGACTAAATTCACTTATGCATTGTAAATTTGACCAAACATTAAGGCAATTGGTTCTGTAAGTATCATGAAAGCCTGTTCACCTTAGCATAATGCAAATTCTCAAAGCAGCAAGTTCCTAATCCTACTGAAACCCAACCCCGCTGTAACATTGTCAGATTTAAGTTAAAACTTTTAAAATATTAATGATGAATATTATGATTAATTTAGGAAAGAAAATTAGTACTGTAAGTTTTGAAATATTAATGATGAATATTATGATTAATTTAGGAAAGAAAAGTTGGTACTATGAAATGCTGAAAACCAAGGAGACAGAGGGCTTGTAACATTTAATGTAAAGTATTCATCATGAGTTAAGAGGCTTCACTCTGGAAATTTGTTGGACGACTCACAATCTTTATTGTCATGATTCAAGTCAGACCTATTCCACTTCTACAAATTAAACTTCATACACCTGAAACTAATATAATACTGTATGTTCACTAACTGGAATTAAACAACAAAAAAGACTTCAGTAGGGTGCCCATCTGATTCAGTGTTAGGGACACCATGACTTACCTGTGCCAAAGATAATCTATGACAAACTATTCTGCTTCCTGCTTTGGCTTTGCTACCCATATGGTGACCATATCTGCTTTGTCTTTCAAAATCAGCTTGGCCCTATCACTCTGCCCTATTGAATTCAAGGGGCCCAGTTCAATGGCAGGAGCTTCCCCTGTCTTTCCTGATTTACAGAAAACAGCCACCCCGAGCTTTGAGGATCTTGAGACTCTCCTTATGAATGTATATTGATTGCACTGCCTTCATGAAAGGAATGTCCTCTGGACCCTTGCAAACGATATGGTTAGGGGGCAGATGAGCAAGTCTTACATGATAAATTCACTCTGGCATTACAGTCTACCTCCGCCTTGGATATCTTCCTCTTCCAGTTCCCAAAAGTATTGTCTGGGAACCAATGGGAGTTACTGAGAGCCTTTCTGGATGTCCTTGAGCTAAAAGTTTTTTTCCTAATACAAAGATATTGTCTTTTCCATTCTTAAATGAATGCACAGTAGAGTTTTTCAGAGGCTACATGACATGTGATGATGATATCTCTATGATGGCTTAAGGAATTTATGATTATGTATTCTTGTGTTTAAATTTTTTTAGGGGGATGTTCCTAGTAATTTCTAAGAGTGTAAAGGGGTCTTGAGACTAAAAAGTATGAGAACCAATGCCTTACAATATCTCAAGGAAGTTCTCATTTCAACTTCATTTAGTGTGAGCTACCTGTGATTTTATAGATTTTTCTTAATTGTTTTTGTATTCTTAATTTCCCTGATTTCTGCCATAACATTTATTATACTATTCTTTTTGTTTGCTTTAGGTTTAATATGTTCTTTTTTCTAGTTTCCTTTTTTAAAAATATTTTATTTTTAATCTCTACATCCAATGTGGGGTTCAAACTCACAACTCTGAGATCAAGAGTCACATGCTCCACCGACTGAGCCAGCCAGGTGCCCCTCTTTTTCTGGTTTCTTAAGGTAGAGCTTAATTTATTGATTTTTAGACCCTTTTTCTTTTTTAATATAGGCACTTAATGCTATACATTTTCCCTTAAGCACTGCTTTAACTGTATTACACAAATTTTGAAATATTGTATTTTAATTTTCATTTAGATTAAAATATTTTAAAATTTCCCTTGAGACTTTCTCTTTGACCTATGAGTTAGACATGTGTTGTTTGCTTTTCATGTATTTGAGGATTTTTCAGATACCTTTCTATTATGATTTCTAGTTAGTTCTGTTATGGTCTGAGAATGTACTTTGATTTCTGTTGTCTTAAATTTGATGAGATTTGTTTTATTGCCATGAATATGGTCTATCTTATTGCACATGCTGTATATGCTATATACAGAAGTATACAGTAATTGGGAATTGACCTTATATTAGAATGTTTCAGAATAGAAATGGCATGTAAAATGGTAGATCACAAAAATGCCCAATTCCTTACTTTATGTCCATATCCCTTGCAATGTGACTTGGCAGTTCCTTGCATTATACCGCGGGGTCCCTTGCCCTACCCTCGAATCTGGGTGGCTTAGTGAGTTGCTTTGGCCAATGGAATAAATGGAAATGAGAGTGTAAAAGTTCCAAGTTTAGTCCTTAAAACGTTTGCACTCTTCTCACTCTCTTGAAAACCCACCATCACTATAAAAGCAAGCCTGAGTTAGCCTAATGGGGGATGAGAGAAAAAGTAGAACAAAGCCAAATTATCCCAGGTATTTAGAATCAACTCAAGCCTGGCCCGGATCAGCAGAACTTGCTGCCTGATCCACAGCTGACTGCAGAGGTATGAGTGAGGCTAGCTGGGACCAAAACTGCCTAGCTGACTGTCAGACTTATGAGAGACAATGGTTGTTATTTTAAGATTCTTTGTTTTGGGATAGCTTACTAAGCAGCATTATTGTGACAATTGATAACTGATATCATGCCAAACTTCAATTTGGTTACTCAAAGTATGTTTACATGGAAACATATAGAGACACTAAAAATAAGAGTTACAAAGACTTCCTGGTAATTAAATTCAAGGTATCACAAATTTTGTGGTGGCAAAAGGTCAGTTTTCCTCCCAAAGGCACATCTCTCCCTCATCTCACCTTTGATCACCTACCTCCGTAAAAAAGGCATCCTATTCAGTAATGCTTCTAAAAATAATACATGTCTCCCAAACAGAGACAAATGAAAGACAGCTTAATCATTAAGAGTGTGGACTTTGGGGGCAGATTCTTCCACCCACAAGCTGTACAATCTTGGGAGATGATATTAGTGTCTATCATATGGGACTGTTGAAAGAATTAAATGAATTCATGTATATAAAGTGCTTAAGATAGTACCTGATAAGTAGTAAATATCATATAAGTCAATGTTAAGTAAGTTCTTAGTATTAAGTGCAGACTTCCTGTTGGTGGGAAATTACAAAGCTTATGTACTTTTAAAAAAATTACAAAGAGGTCAGTCTTCAAGAAATAATTTCATTAGTGAGTTGGATAAATCCTAATGTGCTTGAAATATTTTATTCCTTTCCTAATCTCCGCACTCAAAATGCTACTTCGACTTACTTGCTGGTAGAGAGTGGCGAGCATGCAGGAGACACAGAATAGCTCTTACAGATCGGTTCAAGGAGCAAATGTACATTCTGGTAAATGGCCTAAAACAACTTCCCTGAGTGATTTTAGAGCTAGAGAAGTTTGAGGTTGGCAATTCTGTGACTGTACAAAAGAAATATGAACCCATATAGCTTTAAAAACATCCTTGTACACTTATCATGATGAAATATGAAATAAAATGATAAAAAAAATAAAAACATCCTTAAAGTTTTAGCTTTGGCTCTTTGCTGGGCATAATGCTAATTATCTTACCAATCAGCTTTAAGGTCCTTTACATCCTTCTAAAGATAGTGATTTTTGAGCCTCCTAAAATAGTTATATTTATATTAAGCTTGACAGATACTGTGTTAACCTTCAAGGACAAGAAAATCTGTGTTAGATGTTTTTCCAGAATGGGGAAAAATATTCTAACAGGGATTAGAATGGGAAGCATAGAAGAAAATAGAACTGTCTTATGTAAGTATGTGTCTATATTTGTCCTCTGCTTTTTCAAAAAGCATTTGAAGTAGCTTCTAAAAATATATACAGTGTAATAGGATGAAAATCATTTAAAGGGAACATCAGTTGAAGAACATAAGCAGGAAATACTTTCTTCTTTTATGTGTCCACCTTTTTTGTTTTTTCTGAGAATTATTTGCATAGAATAGAAAATCAGGTGTTATGTGAGAGCTGGTATCTTCAGATTAGTAAAAAGGAGACTAGATACTAATTCTGGTAAGTGGCAGCTGACCCATTTTGAGGTTGAACTATTCAAGCAAGCAGAATTTTCAGTACTAAAAAAGTCATATATAGACCTATAGATATCAATATAAATATTATATTATCTTTCTCTCCATCTATTTACTTAATGTAATTTCCAGTTAACTCCAATCCACTGATAACTCTTTGGGAGCAAATTAAAGCAGGGCAAAGGATTGGAGAATTCTGTGACCTCTTAGAGAAGGGTGCGTATTTCTAGTCACAACACTCAGTCATGTCTTCCAAATACAAAGCCTCCTTTGGGCAATGCTGGACAGAAACTATGATTAATCTCATACTACTTAGTAACAGAGGCAAAAAAGGCATTTACTTAATGAGGGTTGAGTTTCAAAAAGATTTTAATTTTTTTCTTTCAATGAAAAGTATAAATGGTTCCACAATAAACAACATCTTAGAAAATTTAAAAATGAATATTTAAACGGTTTCACAGTTAAGAAATCAAAAGCAAATGACAAATTCATAGGAAAGGAGATTTTGAAGTGGTTGCTTCCTAATCCGTTTAATGTGGTTAGTTTCTGAAGAAGTGGAAGTCCATCTTGAAAGGAAGGATTTTGTAGATGGTGGAATTGGGTCTAGGGTTCATAGGAGTACACTTGAAGAAATCAAGCCTAGAAAAACATATGCAAATAGACTCTAGTGGTAACAGATATCATACAGTATCTCAGATTTAGGAACTTCGAGTCTGGCTCATGATTTGCAAGGATATAAGTGTTATAGACTGCTGAGGTGCAAAAGGGCCCTGAGCATTTGAGTGAGTCCGTCTTGAAGACAGAGACAAAGCAGGGAGGGGATGCCTCATAAACCAATTGGGATTTATGATTAATAAACTTTCATTTGGAAATTCGCAAAGAGTTTTATTTGGCAGAAGTCTTGGTGGACTGGTCTCTCAGGAAAAGTGGTTGTCCTGGAACATAAAAAACCCTTATCCTAAGGGGTTGGTAAGAAGGTTCGTAATTTGAAAACATACAGGGACTGTGGAGAAAGTTTAATAATGACCATGTATTGGGAGGAGAGAGAAACATCAAGAGGAATTTTAGGCAACTTTCTGTATGATATGCTATGTAACACCTGCACTGCCCCTTTCAGGAAAGCAGTGGTAAATATGTGATTTTTCAAGGCTTCTGGCAATGCTTTTTTTCTTTTTTGTTTTTGTTTTTTTAATTTTTTTGGTTGATAAGCTGAAATAAGCTTCCTGGAAGCCCACCTATATTTAGGTTATAGGTAGCCTTATTAACAACATTCAAATTAGCGTCTTTGGGTCAGGGACTGTTTTATTTAACTCAGTATCTTCAGTTCCTCATAGAGTGCATAGCATAGAGTTAGGTGTTGAATGAATGAATCAATGAATGAATGAAGGGGTGTTATTTCTGATTTCAGATAGCTCATCAGAGATTTACTTGGCTTTTAGTATTTCGACACATCGCAAATTTGTTCTCTGAAATTATTTAATACTTTTCTTAAGGTTTAGGGAGAATAAATATAAAACTAGCCAATTTGAACAGTACACTTCATTTATAGTCTTTAAATTGCTTGTCGGTCTCCTTACCTGATTTTTCTGTTCCTTGACCCTCTGCTTGTCTTCACTTTGCACTTTTCTCCATGAAGAAATGACCCATTCGTAGGGATTCAAGCACTTCCTTCTCACGGCTGATTTTAACTCTTACATTTTCGGTCTTGTACTCTCTCAAATTCCAGTCCTCCTGTCGAACATTTATTTCTACCGGGGGCCCCACTGTTATCCTAAATTACACACTTGGAAATGGAGCTCTATCATCTTTCTTTTGCAAATCAGCGTCTCTTACCAATTTCTTTCCTTGCATTCTCCCATTCCTCTAGGTCTGACACTTTGGTATTATTTTTGGTATTATTCCATTGCCTTTAATTTCAAAATTCAGTTAATCAGAGTCCTTTTGACTCTTGTCTAGACATACACTCAATATCCACCAGTTATGTTCTAGTCTCACTCCAACTGCTCTTATCTAGTCCTTGATAATTTCATGAATAGATTAATATAATATGCTTTAATTTTTTGTGTGTATTTTCCATTCATTCTAGACTGAATGCTGGAACACTGATCTTAAATTGGGACTTCTTTTTTTTTCCCCCTATGTTACTTGCCCAAGAAATAAAAACTTGCATAGCTCTTAGCTTTTCAAAGTGTAGTTGCATGATGCATGAACCTCTGCTCCAGAGTCACCTGCGGTGTTTGCTAAAGGTGCAGTTTGCTATACACATCCCACCGTCTATAGAATCAAATCCCTGGACATGGGTTCTGGGAATTGGCGTTTTTAGAAAGCAATGCAGATAATAATTCTGCTGCACACTAACATTTGAGAACTATCGAAAAGGATAATATTCAGCCTCACATTTAAAACCCTTTCAAATAAAGGGGCACCTGGGTGGTACAGTCGGTTAAAAGTCCGACTTTCGGTTTCAGCTCAGGTCCTGATCTCTGGGTCGTGAGACGGAGCCCTGCGTAGGACTCTGCATTCAGCACAGTCTGCTTGAGATTTTCTCTCTCCCTCTCTCTCTGCCCCTCCTGCTCTTGCTCTCTCTCTCTCTCTCTCTCAAATAAATAAATAAATCTTTAAAACCCTTTCAAATATGACCCAACCTTGTGTTCTCCAGCTTATTTCCCACGAGGCCTAATAAAGTCTCCTGCTTATGAGCAATCACTCTGGATGAGCCATGCTCAATTTGCCTCTGGGGCTTTGGTCTCAGAATGCCTCATTCATTCAAAATGCCTTGTGTTTCCTCTGCATCCAGCTTTCAAGCTCTCCTTTTTAATGGAATCTTTTAAGCTATGTTTTACGGAGCACCTACCGTCTGTCAGGCACTTCATAAAATACTGTCACTGTCCATAAAGTAACCTAGCTATCATTGTTCCCATTTTTCAGGCAAAGGCATTGAGAGTACAGTGAAGCAGCTTGCCTGGGCCATAGAAGTAGTAAGGAGTAGTTTGATTCAAACCCAGGACTGACTCTAAAGCCCATGCTTCTCCCAGCGGCAGTTTTCAAGTTGGCTGCAGGATGTGCTGACGCAGCTGCGTAAACGCAGCGTAGCTGTTTTCATGGGTTTATACACGCGCACTTGCCCATGGGGGGACTTGGGGATATAGCTTACGCGTTTTTGAAATCCACTGTACAATTTCCGTAAGGACAGTTAGGGTACTCAAATGGAATGCATTAGGTCATTATTTAACTGTTAAACACGTGTTGGCTTCTTAGAAGCCAGATTATAAACTCCTAGAGAACTGAAAGCAATTTAAAAAAATTTTTAATTTATTTTTTGACAGAGAGAGAGACAGCAAAAGAGGGAACACGAGCAGGGGGAGTGGGAGAGGGAGAAGCAGGCCTCGTGGGAGCAGGGAGCCGGATGCGGGGCTCGATCCCAGGACCCTGGGACCATGACCTGAGCCGAAGGCCGACGTTAACGACTGAGCCACCCAGGTGCCCCTGAACGCATCCCATTCATTAGCTACTATAGTAGTACTTGTATTTAGTAAGTGTTCACCAAATATCTTTTCAGTTAAATAGAATCCAGGACATTGAAAGATGTGCTTCCAGTGAGTAGGAGCCACTAGTCCCAGAAAATTAGAAATGGATAGTATCTGAGGGCAAGAACCATCAGTTATCTTAAAAGTTCATTAGGACATTTATAAGAAGAGGTGAACTTAATAAACAATTTTGTCATTATATTTTACCATCAACTGCCTAGATTAGAAAACATTTTCTAAAATCTTTCTTTGCCCCGTGTGAAATAAAATAAAGCACAGGGGCACCCGGGTGGCTCAGGTGGTTAAGCATCTGCCTTCAGCTCAGGTCATGATTTCAGGGTCCTGGGATCGAGCCCCGCATCGGGCTCCCTGCTGAGTGTGGGTCTGCTTCTCTTCTTCTGCCGCTCCCTCTGCTTGTGCTCTCACTCTCACTCTCTCTTTCTCTAATAAAAAATATTAAAAAAAATAAAGCACACAATGTTAATGGAAAAATTCTAGTAAGATATAACATGAAAACTACAATAAAATATAAAGTTTTGGGATGTTACAGACCCAATATCATTAAATTTCTCCTACTATAAAATTTAAAACTTAAAAAATTAAAATTTGTCTGTTATAAAACATTTATACTACCTAACCTCCAGTATATTTGTAGATGAGCCCCAAAGAGCCCATGTTCTCACATCACAAAAATATATTTAGCGCAAATGAATTGACTTCCTTCTTCACAAAACAGCTCTATATGATTAACGAATTAGCCTATTAAATTTCAAACTGAAGAGGAACAATCAATGGAGTAAATATTTTTGATCCCTTCGGTACAGTGTTAACTCTCAAGAAAGCCTCTTTGGTGAAGCAATATTTCCATGTTTTCAGTGTGTTGGGAAGAAGGAAAGTTCTCAGTGAGGTTGTGGTACCTAAGTATTAATAAGCACTGAATTCCCAACAGCACAGGCTGTCAAACCTGTGTGTATTAATGTGAATTAATGAGGTTTTCTTCTCCCAAGAGGAAAATAGGTTGTTACAGGTTAAACAATGATGAGCAAAACACAGGCAATGTCAGTTTGATAGAAAGCCTTCAAATTAGAGGAGTGACCTTTAAAAGGGAATGCATAAATAATCTCAAGATAATCACTTGGTATAATATTTTGAGTTTACAGTTTAGATGGCAATAAAGCATATTTATTTATTGATTTGGTTTTTAAAAATTGTGCCTTTTGGGAAATCAACTCAGTATAGAAATAAGGCAAAATGACAGAGATGTCAACAAACATGAACAACTGAAACAATCATGGCATGAAAAATGATTTGAAAAAGTCACCCTTTTAATGACTTACTATTGAGGAGAGTCAGGGATTTTTAATTGTTCCAAATTACACAGAGCAAGTAGAAAGTAGTTGTTGGTGTGACAGGGATAATACCTCAAGGCTACTCAACCAATACATTTTCCATCTTAGTAATCCCCAGTTCCAAGTTCACCCGGGGCTTCCATTATTTAGAACCATGCCAAGAGGACTCTAATCACATATTTTCTTCTACCAGTAAAAATAACCCTTCTACCATTCACACTGAGAAGTAAGGTTTAGTACCCGAAAGAGAAGAAGGATGTTGTGCTCCAGAAGACTCTGCCAGAAGGAAAGGAGAAAGTCTGTTTCTCATGGTCTCAGAATATGAAGGAAAGAAGTAGTCAGACGCAGGTGTCCTTCTTCAGGCTGATAAATTCACAAGACAGCCAACCAGAGACTAGCTTTTGTTCCATTCACCTTTGGAATGTTGGCATGAGGCTGCCATTTAGGGTGGCTTGTGTGTCCCCGTGGGAGGCAGTAGTGTGGGGATGGTTGATGAAGGTGGCTAGAGAGAGAGATGAGTCTGAGGCAGCATTCCTGGCTCTCACAATCCAGCTGTTGTCTGGAAGGGATCTTGCTGGAAACTTGCTGCGTTGGTGGGTGAGATTAGACACTCCATGGGCGCTACCCCCAGACCCCATGAGGACATCTGCACAGCAAGCAAGTCCGGATGGGGAGTTAAGTCCCTGCCAGTTGAGTGAGGTGGAGGGTGGAGTCTTATCAGGCTATGACTGAGTAAAGAAAACAGACCTTGTATTCCTCAGTCATACAGTTTGGTGTCTCCGAGGGTCACAGGAGAGATGAGCACAAGGATGGCAGGCTACGTAAAAGGAATAACCCCCTGAATTCGGTAAGCTTTCCTATATCCAGGTGCCAGCTTGCGAAGAGGAGGTTGAGAAGAAGAGCTCTGATAGGGAGTTAAACTTGGAGTTGATTGAATTTTTTTTTTTATATATCCTAGAGTCTGTTTAAACTGAAACTGTTCATTGGCAGTTTTGAGATAAATCTCTGTCCTTTCACTTTCCTCCAAACGGGAGGAAATATTAAATGAGTTATAGAAAAACATTAAGTGAGTTATAGAAAAAGAAGAAGCTAGGCTTTTCTTTGCTCATTTCAGGAGTAGTAGACATTTGAGAATTCGCCGGTGAACCTGCCGAATCCGTCCCCACTGCCTGCTCCCACCCCCCCGCCCCCACTCTTCAGCTGATATCCAGGCTTTCTTTCTCACTTAGAAAATGGAAGAAATCTGAAGAGAATTTCACATGTTTCCATCAGCACATTTTCTCACCTACAAACTTCTGTGACCATATACTCTATTTTCACTTTCGTACCTACAGAGGAATCGTCTGATCTTCCATCCAAAGGCAGACACTTCTGCTAGGGCACTAGATCCTGTCTCTTCTGGCCCTACTACAACACTTCTCATTTTTCTATGGAGTCATCAGTTCTGCCTCTGCTGTGAATTATTCCATCATAAAATAACATGGTGTTCGTTCTGTCCTGCCTTAGGTTATAGCAAATTATCATAGACTGAGTGGCTTATAAAACAAACATTTATTTCTCACAGTTCTGGAGGCTGGGAAGTCCAAGGTCAAGGTGCTGGCAGATCTGGTGTCTGGTGAGAGCCCACTTCCTGGCTTGTAGATGGCCATCTTCTCGTTCTGTCTTCACATGGCGGAGAGCAGAGGGAGACAGAGCAAGCTCTCAGTCAGTTTCTTTCTAGTAAAACTTCTCAAATGCCTCCAGTTTCTTTCTTCCCGTTCTTCTTTAACTCACTGCCACGTGTTTTACCCCGAATATCCTGCTGAAACTGTTCTTAAGAAGGTAACCAACAACTTGCATGTTGCTAAATGCAATAGCTAGTTCTCCATCTTCGTCTGATGTGACTAATCAATAACATTCGGCACCGTTGATCGCCTCTTTTCCTCTTTTACCTCACTGGCTGCCCTTTCTCAGTCTCTTTTGTTGGCATCTCCTCAACTTTCCAACTTCTCAGCGTTGGGGGTGGTAAGGACTCAGTCCTTGCATTCTCTTTTCTATCTACACCTACTCCTTTTGTGACCACGCCCAGGCTCATGATTTTTAATATCATTCCTCTGCTGATATTTCCCAATCCTTTTATCCAGTATGAAACTATCTTCTGAAGTCTCTATCTTCTGAACTCCTATGCTAAATCGCCTATTCATCAACTCCACTGGAGTATCTAATACACACCTCAGACTCAGCATATCCACATGAAACCTCCTCCTCAGTTGATGATAACTCCATCCTGTGGTTGTTCAGGCCAAAGAGCCATGGAGTCGTCCTTGACTCCCCCTTTTCTCTCATAATCTATATCAAGCCCACCAGCAAATTGGAGAATCCTGCACCTTCTCAGTTCCACCACCACTGCCATTACTATTTCCACCTTTGTGTTGCTGGAGTCTTTTTTTTTTTTTTTTTTTAAGATTTATGTATTTATTCATTTTAGAGAGAGGGAGAGAGCATCTCCAGCAGACTCCTTGCTGACCATGGAGCCTGACGGAGGGCTCAATTTCATGACTCAGATTATAACCTGAGCTGAAATCAAGAGTTGGACGCTTAACCGACTGAGCCACCCAGGCGCCCCTAGAGTCTATTCTTAACCCGAGTGATGCTTTTGAATGTGAGGTCATGATACTCTTCTTCTCAAAACCCTCCAGGGGCTCCCTGTGTCCCTCAGAGTAAAAGTTACAGTTCTAACTCTGGTTCACAAGCTCCTATATAGTTTTCCTAAATTATTTCTCTTCCTCACCTCTTTACCTCACCTACTACTGGCCCCCTTGCTTACTCTGCTTAGCCACACTGGTCTCTTGTTTTTCAAAAATGCTAGGTACAGATCCCTGGTCTCAGGGATTTTGCATTTTCTATTCCTTCTGTATGGAAGGCTCTAACTTTAATATCTGTATGACTCAGCCTCTCATCCTGTTTGTTTTCATTTCTCAAATGTTATGTTCGCAGTGGGGCCTTCTCTGACTACCCTATTTAAAATTAGTCTCTACTCCCTAATCTGGCATTCTCTATCCTTTCTCTGGCTTTGTTATTCTCCATAGTTTTTATGACTTTCTAATATCCTGAGAAAGTTATTTATTTTTAGAAGTTATTTATTTATTTGAGAGAGAGAGAGAACATGAGTTGGGGGAGAAGGAGGGGGAGAGGAACAAGCCGATTCCCTGCTGAGCATGGAGCCCCCTTGGGGCTCAATCTCATGACCCTGAGATCATGACCTGAGCCGAAAGCAAGAGTCAGATGTTCAACCTACTCTGCCACCCAGGTGCCCCTATTTATTTTATTTTTAATAGAGTCTACTTTAATGTTGTATGAATACGTCTAAGAAGTAGAGGTTGACAGTAATTTGCTGAAGACAGAACATTCAGTTCATGGCTGGACTGAGGGCAGGACTGAGTACATTTAAAGGGAACTCTGTTATCTGGGACAGTGTGAAGAAACATAAAATTTGTTTCGTGGGCAGTTTTTAGAGGGGAATCTCCAGGGGATCTAAGGAATACCATTGGTTTGTATAGATGTAAAACAAAAAGTGAGAGATCTCATGCAGAAACTTATGCTGTCCTCATTCTTTCTAGGTTAATTGAATTTATATTTACTGCAAATTTAAGTTTATTCTGCTTTTCTAGGAGAGAGAGGAATCCCAAAGAAGCCTATGGTCCATTTTATTAGTGATACTATAGTCTATCTAGACCAGGTCATAGGAGACAGTGAAGACTGCAGCTAAGGCTTACCAAATGGTTCTTGAAAATTATTGTGGATAAGAATCACCTGGAACTGGCTGTGGGGGTGGAGAAGCTTGTTACAAATGCACATTTCCTGGCTCTACCATCAGGCACTCTGAATCAGGAGGTTTGGGGGCCAGGCTGGTGATCTGCAGTTTTAACCAGCTGCTGTGGTGATTCTGACACAGGTGTTCCATCTGCCTTCCTTCGTGAAATATCATCTCATTGATTATTATTGTAACAGTACATTACATTGTCAGAAGAAACCTGAAAGGAATGTCTAGAGAATTTTATGGTTTTTTTTTAAGATTTTATTTATTTATTTGACAGAGAAAGAGAGAGAGCACAAGTATGCAGGGTGGCAGGCAGATGGAGATGGAGAAGTAAGCTCTCCGCTGAGCAGGGAGCCGGATGTGGGGCTCCATCCCAAGACCCCAGGATCATGACCTGAGCCGAAGGCAGCCGCTTAACGGACTGAGCCACCCAGGCACCTGGAGAATTTTATGTTTTTGTAGAACACTGAAGGATTCAAGGATCCAGATGGCATTCTTCTTTCTTCTTTCTTTTGATGATTGTTTTTTAATTTTTAATTTTTTTTTTTTTTTTGTAAGGAGATGAGGAAACTTAATAGCTGAGGACATTAGAAATGTCAGGGACCTGGACCTGTTTATAAAATTAGTGTGATGGAATCCTAGCAAAGAATGAGATTTTTCACAAACACCAAAAGAATGTGTTTGACTGAAGATTAGCCCTTGATTGGAGTCAATATTTATGACAGAGGGAGAAATTTCCTAAGAAGACTGTGAAGCTGGACATTGTGTAGTTTAAGAGACTTATGCCGTTTAATAGCCACATAATGGAGAGTATTTGTGAAATAAAACATTAGGTCTTTTCTCTGGTCTGAATTATTTATAACAAACATGCATTATTTTCATAAGTAAAATATTTAAACAAATCCACGGATAACTCAGAAAATGGGCACTGGCTGCGTATCTGGTCAAGTGAATCATTTTCAGAGACCTGAAAGTTATCTAAGTTTTGGGTTGCACCCCAGACATGAGTGGCTCCATCCTGGGCCTGGAAATTTATTTCAACACAGTGTTTCTCAGATTCCTTCAGCTTAAAATATTTAATATGCCAAGGTTCCGTATGTTGGGGTAGCATGTCCTAATGCCCTGTCTGAGACATTTCCAAATATGGAGGCTTCCTATCCCATCCAACCAGCCATGAAAGCACACTTCTCATCCCAATTAACTAGCTGATTGACCTTAACAGGTCACTCAGTTTCCTCTCCGGACCTCTGTTTGTTCATCCATGAAAGCACAGAAGTGGATTACATAATCTGTATAAATTTCATACCTTAAAAACAAATCTATGAAATCAAAATATGCATCTTTAAAATTAATTTTCAGCTCAGAGACATAGTGCATTTCTGTTGACAATCAACTTTTAAAAAATATAAATTTCGTTAAAAATGAGACTATTGGATATAAAAATTCCATTGTATTTTTTCTTTTTTTTATTATTATGTTATGTTAATCACCATACATTACATCATTAGTTTTTGATGTAGTGTTCCACGATTCATTGTTTGCGTATAACACCCAGTGCACCATGCAGTACGTGCCCTCCTTAATACCCATCATCAGGCTAACCCATCCCCCCACCCGATTCCATTGTATTTTTTTGAAGAGTATCTATATATTTTGTTGAGATAATTTTTTTTTTTTGCTATAGGTTGTTAGCTTGTTGGTTTTGAATTTTCTATTACGCTTGTGAACACTACTCAGTTCTACATATATCCTTTGTATTCCCATAAAATTAAACTAAATGTATGTCACTTCTCATGTAGGAATGCACAAGCAAATAAACAGTATATAGCCACATATATCAGAAGATTAAACTGAACTGAAATTATCCCTCATGCTGGCACTGTAATAGGCTATTGATCTCAGATCGCGTTTTTCTGTTTCTTTATAATTGAATTTTGTTCCCAAAAGAAAGAGCATGTTCATTTTCAGATTGCATTTAGTGAAATAAAAACTGCATCTGGGATCAGTTTTATCATGTGCTCAATGGAGGACTAAGCCTTTCATAAAATTAAGTATGGAACACAGTGGCTATTAAAAAAAAAGTATACCACCTTCGTAGAAGAGATTTTTTTCTCAGAAAAGCTAAATTTTGGATCTCAACTGTTTAAAAAATTCTGCATGATTTAATCCAAAAATTAGAATATATGCAAAACTATAGAATTTCTCCCTATGAATGACTACTTATGGAAGATATGTATTACATAAATTAGCCCATCTATAGGAACTAAAAGAAATTAAGACTATAGGAAATAGAACAGAGGGTTTGAAAATAAAATGAAAAGATCTGTAAGTATGGGCACTGGGGTGGCTCAGTCAGTTAAGCATCTGACTCTTGATTTCAGCTCAGGTCATGATCTCAGGGTCATGAGATTGAACCCCAAGTCAGGTTATGCACTGGGAGTGGAGCCTGCTTTGGATTCTCTCTCTGCCCCTATCTTCCTCTTAAAAAAAAAAAAAAAAAAGACCTTTAACTAGAAAACGTTGTCTGCCAAAAGTAGAGATGATTTTCCTTAGGCTAGACCTTGCTTTGATTTTTGAAATAGCAATAAAATGGAAATTTTAGGAAGCTAAGAAAGATCATTCAAAGACTTCTGCCTGCCCCTTGTTCTCTGTTGAATGCAAGTCTCCCAATAATATTCGGATTTTAATCACACTGCTCTCAGCCCTCTATCTGAAGGTGAGAGTCTTCAACTATCCAAAAAGTCCTGTGTGCCCAAGATCTTAGTTTACTCATTGGTGATTGTGTGATTTTCATCTAACAGCCAGTAGAAGGTACTGGGTTACTATTATTGAAACAAAATGGACATTTCTGACCCTTTCTCTTCTCTCAGTGGTGGGGGTGGGTGAGAGAGCTCCTGTGGTGAAATTCAGTTACAAAGCATTTACTCTCAGGACTCCCATTGTTTGGACGCAGGGAAAACTTCCCTACTCCTCATGCCTAAAGTCCTTAAAACTGAATGCTGTGACAGTGATGTGCTGTGGTGGTGTTCACACTGGAAAGGACACAGCTTCAAGGCATGGGGAGAGTGTGAGCAGAGGAAACAGTAAGTGAGAGGAAAGACAAATTCACTTACCAAAGTCTTCCTGTCAGCATGAATGCAGTGGATCACATAGTGCCTGGTGTCAATTTCTTGTCTCCCTTCATGTGTGGTTTGAAGGCACTCATGAGTTAAGTGAGGTATTCTCAATGGTTACACATGGTTGCTGAGGAATGTTTGGAATGATAAACAATTTGTTTTATTCTTAACCACAATTCTTGTGTGTTTGTGTTTAGATACACTATACATTAAATATGACACCACACTGACAACTAGGCGGCTATTTAAGGTTAGAATTGGGAATGGTTTCACTTTTCCAAAGTATTGAATAATATTAATTAACATTAACCATAATTAATTGTGGTTATTAATTAAATCTAAAAAATTAAACTAAGCTACTGACTTTAAATAATTCTGATTTAAAAGTTGATTCCATTAGTAATTGTGACTTAATTTTAAGAGATAGTTTTGAATATTTTAAGAGAAAAACCTATTTGAAAATATATGAGGAGTAATATTTCAATTTTTAACATTCACTTTAACTCATGTTTTTGATACACATATATAACATTTGAACACTTTGAAAAAATTACATTTACTTTTTAGTTATTTTTTAAAAATTTAATTTATTTATTTGAGAGAGAGGGAGAGCACAAGCAGGGGGAGAGGCAGGGGGAGAGGGAGAAGCAGGCTCCCCGCCGAACAGGGAGCCCGATGCTGGGCTCGATCCCAGGACCCCGGGATCATGACCTGAGCCGAAGACAGATCCCTAACCGACTAAGCCACCCAGGCGCCCCCTATTTTCAAAATATATCAAGAATCCAATCAGTTCTTCTTCCTCTTCTCCTTCTTCTCTTCCTCCTCCTTCTTCTTCCTCTTCTTCTTTTTGAGTATAGTTGACAGACAATGTTACATTAGTTTCAGGGGTACAACTTAGTAATTTGACAAGTCTGTAGATGATGTTCACCACAAGTATAGCTACCATCTGTCCCATTATATCACTATTACGATATCATTGACGATATTCCTTGTGGTGTGCCTTTTATTCTCAGACTTACTCATTCCATAACTGGAGGCCTGTATCTCCCTCTCCCCTTCACCCATTTTGCCCAACTTCTCACCCCCTTGCCTCTGGCAAACATCTAGTCTGTTCCTAATATCTCCTTTGCTACCACCCTGTTCCACTCTACTGTCACCTTTCCCTGCTCTAGCCTCCTAGCTAGGCCCCTGTTTCTACCCTTGCCCTCTGTGGAAGTTTAAAGTATATTCACAAACTCTGAGTCTTCAAAAGGTAAAGCCTAATTCCATTCTCCTTCAGTGTGGGTTGGACTTAAAGACTTGCTTCTAATGAATAGAATAAGGCACAAGGGACAGTGCATCTCCTGAGGACTGGGTCATAGAAGACATTCAGGTGTTAGCCTCTTTCTCTTGGATCACTTACTCTGGGGAAAATCAGCGGGCATGCCATGAGTACACTTAAACAACCCTATGAAGAAACCCCATGGCAGGGAACTAAAAAATCTCTTGCCAACAGCCAACAGGGGACTGAGACCTCTTGGCAGCAACTTAATGGGTCAGCTATCTTGGAAATGAATCATCTGGCCCCATTTGAGCCTTGGAGCTATAGCCCCAGCTGGCATCTCGACTATAACTTCATGAGAGACCCTGAGCTAGAATGACTTAGCTTAGTTGCTTCCAAATGATTGACCCATAGAAACTGAGAAACTGTAAATGCTTATTGTTTTAAGTTGCTATGTCTTTGGAAATTCATGTAGCAATGCATAACTAATATACCCTCTTTTAATCTGCTCTTAAAATAGCAAGCCACAGCAGTCCAATGGCTCCCCATTTCCTTCAGGGTAAAATCCAAAGTTGTGGACTGAATGTTTGTATCCTCCCAGAATTCATGTTGCTTGGTCTTGGGGATGCAAGTATAAATAACACATAGTTTAAAGGAAATTCTAGTTTAATAGGAGGGAAAGTCAGCAAATGGTTAATAGGAGACGGGATAGGTTGAGAGCAGTGATCAGTTTACAATTATACGTGTTAAATTATAGGTGCTTTTGGGATATCCAAGTAGAGATAAGGTGGTCTTGAGTTTATAAGAGAGTTTTGGGCAAGACATGTAGATTTGGTGTTATTGTCATAAGGAAGAGAATGAGGTCACTGGGGAAGAATGTACACAGTGGAAAAAGGAAGTTAAGAATCTAAATTTGTGAAATATTTACAGTGGGAGGGAGAGGATATAGTTATAGGGACTGTTGACAAATATTCCCATTCTTTTCCTTCTGGGCTTAGAGAAGTATTACATTTCTCTGGCCTTTGTGAGGTTACGGCCATACAACTTGCTTAGGTTAATGGAATATGAGCAGAAGTGATGCGTGTCACTTGTCCAGAGCTTTAGGAGGCAATGCATGAGTCAGCTGGCTCCCTTCTTCTTGCCTTGGTGATTATGAAATATGTTGAGATGGAGCCTCTGCCACCCTGTCTTCCTGCGTGTTTATCAATACTGAAGGCCCTCACGACCTGTCCGGGACTTGCCATGTGAGTGAGGAATACACTTTTTCTCGGGATATGCCGCTGAGCTGTTTGTTACTGCACAATAACCTCGTTGGTCCTACTGACTCCTGGAGGGCTGTAAGAGATGAAAAGAGAATGGTGAGAAGTTCCTAGAAGATGAAGACAGCAAGGATTCATTGCAAGACAGAGACTGAAAAGTGTTCATTTGATTTGGCATCGAGGAGGTCAGTTGTAATTTTAGTAAGTTACACGATATGAAAAAACACAGTCCCTTTCAAGTGGTTAACAACTGAAGAAAAAGATTATGGGTCTGGGCGGTAATAGAAGTGAGGGAGGCTCTTGCTGTTGCCATTTCCTTGCTTCTCATTTAATTCGCAAACATCAGCAATTGGCATCTGATCCCACCAATTTCTCCCTTCCCTTTTCCCTGTTCACTTTGAACTTACAAACCTCCATACTCTTGCCTTCATCCCCTCCTTCCCGCCTCTGTAGGCTTCCTTGAGATTCGATCACAGCTCCCTCCATCCTTTCTCAGTGGAATGTCTTAAAAGAGAGGCATCTAATTTCAATTTGCACTTCTTCACCCCTTCAGCCTACTGCGAATTGACTTTTAACCTCATCAATCTACTGAAATGGCTCATGCCAAGGAGATTTTTCATGAAAACCACATATAATTAGTTTTTTTTTTTGTTTTACTTTCTGCATAAATCTCTTTAATTTTATATTATGACACAGTGCACGATTATTTGCTGAGTAGTTCATTTTGTATTAGCTGAAGAGAAAATTGAACCTGTCAGTCAAACTGCATGGAATAAGAAATAATATATTTTTGTTAGCAGTAAACAGAAACTTGTACAATAAAAGTGTTTTGTGTCACTTGAAGTAGTACCATTGGTTGCAAGTTTGGAAGGTATGCAAAGTGTTTTCCTGTCCTTATTTATTTTGGTGGGGACTTTGATTGCAGGCAGCGTACCTTTTATTTTTTTTCCCTTTTGGTTTGCAGTCACAATACTTGAACACAAATATAATGAGGGCTTTTGAGACTTCCCTATAGTAATGTAATAATATTACAGAGATTTTTCACAGACATTTCCTCATTTAATCCTCAAATGACTTTTTGAAGGGTATTTAATTTTCCCCCTACTTACAAATGAAGAAACTGAAACTCAGAGAGGAAGATAAACGGCTACATTCACATTGCCACAGGTTGTGTGTATGTGTTTGCTCAACTCTAGCTTTTCTGATCCCAATTTAGAGCTGTTTCTACAATGACCCAGCTACTTGAACGCAGTACATGTACACAAGGAACGACAGAGGTACAATGACTCTTCAAAGTAAGTCTGCTTTTTAAATTGACATTTTTAAATTGACATTTTAAAACATTACAGGACCATACATTTTCCATAATTTAAAGCTATGTTGATGCCGTATCAAAATGTTGCACACTGAATGCGTTTGGCTATTAATGAGCTTAGGTTGGCAATAAGCAACACCCCACACTTTAACAGATATTCTTTCACACCACTCTGTTCTGAACAGCTGAGTTTACATTGTCCTTAACATAGAGATGACTGTTTAATAGTCTTTGGCAATGAGAGGAAGTTAAAGAAGTTTGGGTAGAAATAGTGAGAAGAGCAATTGGATACGATTGTTGTCTTAAGTACCAGGCTGTTGATTTAAGTTTCAGTCTGTCCTAAAATATTCATAACAAAATTTTGTGGGCATCCTGGCTCATTTATCCGTGTCTATGAATCTACAAGACACTACTTTATCTGTAAGGCTGATATGTAGATGATAAACTAAAATGTAGGCTTTCTAGATACTTTTAAACATTAATGTACCAGATATGTGAGCACTTAGATTCAAAAGTCTGGCTTTGCCTTTCCCAATTCAAATTTATATTAATAAAATCCTTCTCAAAGTCAGCCTCCTTGAGAATATGCGCAGACTCCTGGAAATGGTCAAAATAATAAGATTAAGATTAATTGGTGGACTCAGCAAGAAAAGGAGTTCAGAGAATTTGGTTCTAGAAGGGAACTAGATCAGGTAAACAGGATGAGTAAGCACTTATAAGAATAAAGAGAATTTTTAGTTTCAGGCATATCTAAACTGGGGAAAGAAGGAGGTGGTTTGTTTTCTTTTGTTTTTCCCAGAAGTTAAGAGCATAATCAAGTCTGGAGCTGAAAGTCTAGTGTATGTGGGAGATAGTGAGGCCACCTGGCTTCAACAGAAAGGCCAGTTGTAGAGGCTGCTGTAAGTGTGGGGATGCGTGTTGAATGCAGCAAATTGCTATTGAAGTTTCTTTTTTTCGCCAATTTTATTTAGGTGTAATTGACATGCAACGTTGTGTAAATTTAAGGTGTACAACATAATGGTATTATGATATCATGGATATACTGTATTTGATATTTGTTGATACATTTATGTATGTAAATAATATAAAATGATCACCACAATAAGCTTAGTTAACATTCATCACCTCACATAATTACGAACTTTTTTTCTTGTGAGGAGAACTTTTAAGATCTACTCTCAGCAACTTTCAAATGAATAGTACAGTATTGTTAACTATTGTCATCATGCTATTCATTTCATCTGTTTGGCCTGATTCTGGGGTTTGGATGTCAAAGGAGGTAACCAGACTCAAGGAGATCAATCAACTACTACTGTTTTACAGAATTTTGGATTTCACCCATCAGGAAAGTTCCTAAAAAAATTCTTGAGAACTAACATATAGTTGTCAAATATTTGTTTTGCTAAGGAAGGATATTAAGGAAAAAAACAAACCAAAAAAATAAAAAGTAAATGACCACATGTTATCTCCACTATTTCATAAAGGAATCAAATTTTAACATCAAATTAGTAGAAAGGACACTCTCCCAGAGCCAAGGACAGAACATTAAAGTGAATCCACTTGGTGTTATTAAAGACTGCATTGTCCTTATTTTCTCATTTTCTCTTGTACCACTAAAACTTCGTCCCGGGCCTGCCCGTCTCCTCAGACTGATGTCTGAGATTCACTGAGCTAAGGGAATATCATCATTATTCAGGCATAAGATGATGGGAATCTGGGAAAGAAGAAGAAAGAACAGTGAAGGCAAGAAGATGATGACGGAAGAATGGCGGTGCTTGGTGACAGATTGAATGTAGAAGGTAAAGGGAGAGAGTGCAAAATACCTTTAGAAATTATACTGCGACCTGATACAATTTTTTAATAGTTGGGATTGCACATAGCATTGCCCTAATTCATCTCAGAAATATGACAAAAAAAATGACATCCTTTGGGATGTCTTATCAACAGAGTGATGTCTTGCTGTCTTCTTTATCTGCACCAGAAACCAGAAATGCAATGTACCAAACATATGAAGATCATGTTTTTATTAGTGATCAATGGGTTAAAATATTTTTCCATCTAAAGCCAAACTGATCTTGTGTAGGATTTTAAAGGAGGCAAGAAAGTTGATTTTAAAGGAGATGCAAAAGTTCACTGTAATGAATGACCATCACATAGTCCTATCAAGCTTTCAAAACATTCTTAAACGATTACCAGGATTCTTAGAGCTCATTAGTTATGTTCTGTTCCTGACTCTTGAAAATTGCCATTTAGCAGTTGCCAGGTTTTACTGTTGTAGAGTTTCTGATTCTATTTAAGATTTTATTCATGTATTTGACAGAGAGAGATAGTGAGAGAGAGCATGGGCAGGAGATGGGGAGAGGGAGAAGCAGGTTCCCCGCTGAGCAGGGAGCCTGACTCAGGGCTGGATCCCAGGATCCCGGGATCATGACCCGAGCCAAAGGCAGACGCTTAACTGAGCCACCCAGGTGCCCCATCTTTTTCTTTTTTAATAGAATGATGTCGTGATATAAGTAGAGGTATTAGTTGTTCTATTTGCAGAAAAAGAGCACAGGTGCTTTATGGTTTTGGAAATTACATTTCAAGGCTACTTACAAGAGGATACCTTGTTTGGGAAAGAAGGTGAATTCTTTCCTTTCAAGCAGGAGAGTTCTTCAAAAATAGTTAATGGCAAATGTGTTCTTGGCTGAATGTTAACCTACAGCATTAATTTAAGATGTTCTTAATTTATATTTCTGGACTTGTTTTAAAAGTCAAACTTCAGAAAGGCTAAACTGGCTCACCCCTCTGCTAGGAAATAGCTAGTATTGTCTTTGCTGCAGGGCATTTCAAATGAAATTTTGAGGTTTACTGAAAAATGGTACCAGTTCACTTACTATACTAAAGAGCTTGGAATGTGAATATCAGAAAGAAGAAAAATTCAATAAATGGCTGTGGAGTTATTTGCTGGAATTCACAACATAATAGAAAGAAAAGCTTTGCTTCCTTGATCATAAAGGAAATGAGTCATTTAATTTTACCCTTAGTGCTGGTACCTACTTTCAGCACTCAGTAAGAAGTCTGCATGCATTTAAATAACTTAAACAATTATTAAAAGAAAGTTGCAAGAAGTAAGTGGCATTTATTTTAAAAGGAGACTGGGTTCAAACTTTTAGTGCTTTAAAATTTCCATAAGAGGGTGCCTGGGTGGCTCAGTTGGTTAAGCGACTGCCTTCGGCTCAGGTCATGATCCTGGAGTCCCGGGATCGAGTCCCACATCGGGCTCCCTGCTCAGCAGGGAGTCTGCTTCTCCCTCTGACCTTCTTCCCTCTCGTGCTCTCTATCTCTCAGTCTCTCTCAAATAAATAAATAAAATCTTTAAAAAAAAATAAAATTTCCATAAGAGCAAATTCAAGTTTGGAATAGGATTTAGTAACAATTAAAGGGATTTCAATCTCTTAATCCCTTTGTGAAGGAAAAGAATAAAATGTTAATATTGATTCATATCAGCACTTGTAACTGAAAACTTTATTATATATTGTAAATACTTATGACCCCAACAGCTATTTGATTTACAAGTTAGGTATTGAAATGTAATGAAACACTTTCTATTGATTTGTAATCACTGAAAGAGCAATATGAATCACCTTCAAATAAAAATGCTTGCTTTTTTGGGCACCTGGGTGGTTCAGTTGGATAAGTGACTGCCTTCGGCTCAGGTCATGATCCTGAAGTCCTGGTATCGAGTCCCGCATTGGGCTCCCTGCTCAGCAGGCAGTTTGCAAAAAAAAAAAAACAAACTTGTTTTTTTGACCTTTCCCAAAAATGTTTCAAAGTAAAAGGATGCCTCTCTGTTTTGTCTCATGTCTCAAGACCTTTACTTGTCATCTTGAAGGTGATTATTTTCTAGGCTGATCCTAGCCTTGCAAGATAGAGCCTTGATCTATCTAGAGACTTAAGTGAGAAAATAAATTTCAAACTATTCAATAATGTTTTACCTAGAATTATTACATTATTAAGAGTAAATATCTTATTAAACTCAAGAGGGAGCCACAAAATGAATAAGCAAGATTTCTAAAGGAGGTACTGGGTATATATAAAATAACTAATAAAAAATAAAAGTTAATAAAATGGGGCAGCTAAATCATATGTCAATGAAATTTATATTAAAATGACCTTGTAAATCTTAAATTTTCCTGGATGGCCATATGGAATTGCTATTATGTGAAGTAAGAACAAAACTTGGGAGATATCTGACACTTTATTTAAATTTATTTAAAGTTTGTACGTGTTCTAAACTAGCTACAGTTTTTGAGACACTGTTCTAAGTGCTCATATTTGTTAGCTGTTGAATCTTTACCACTCCACCATGATCTGGAAACCCTAGTTTATGCCCATCTTATAGATGAGTAAAGTACGATGCAGAGGTCCAAATGGACACATGCTGTTGAGCAGCTCTGTGGTCTTGGGTCTGAGTCACATCATCCTTCAAGAATGGGATTTCATGATTCCTTCTTGTCTCCTGTCACCACCAAATGCTATAATTTCATATGTCTCTGGATTGTTCTTTCTTCTCATTTTTGGAGTTCTCATCACTTATGCCTGACCATGCTACTGTAATCTCTCAGTTTCGTGAATCTCAGGCATCGGTCTCAGGATTTACGCTGATTCGTGATGAAATTTCAGCACCCACCCTCTTAACCTATTGATACAGTTCTGGGTTTCAAAAAATGGTTCATGTGGGACAGCAATTATTTATATACTGCTGTGGAAATTTTTGTAGCCATTCAATTAGCACTTACAAGGGCACTTTATAATCTCCAGAATGTTCTCCCTGCATCCATTCTTGTTCACTCTATTTTGTTCTCTATTATATAGCAGCCAGAACTAACTACTCTTTTAGATGTAAATTGGATCATGTCACTTTCTTTCCAAAATCTTCCAAGCTTTCTACTGCACTTAGCATAAAATCTCAACACCTACTCAGGACTACAGGATCCTGGATAAATGCATTCCTGCCTACTTCTTTCATCTTCTGTTAGGTACCTCTGTCCTTTTGTTCTCTCAAGTGCACCTTCACACAGTCCTTCCTTTGTGCTCTTTCTAATGTTTACCTCCTTAGCTCCTTTGTGCGCTTCTTGGCTCGCCTCTCCAGGGAGGTATTCTTTAACTCCCTGGCTCAAGTATAGCCCCTTGCTATTCTCTCTTAGGCACTCAGTTCTTTTCCTGCAGAGCCTCACTCCAGTTCAAAAAAAAGTTGTTTACTTATCTTATGATGTCTTATGCATCAAACTGTAAGCTCACTGAGGACAATCAGGGAGTCAGTGTGCTTTGTTCGCCAGTGCGTTTTCAGTACTTAGCACAGTTTCATGTACACAGTGGATGCTGAATAAATATGTGTGGAATACCATTACAATCTTATGTATTTTGATGTGTTACAATGGTGTAGGCAGAAATAGAAGCTTTATAAAGATTTATAGAATCCGAATTTGAAGTGAGTTAGAGAGAGGGAATGCAAAATCTCAAAAATGGTGGAGGTGGGACCATGTCTTTCAGAAGACTGAACTTTGTACTTCTGTCCCACTCTATTTCTACACACATTCTTTTAAACAGGGAAGACATTGAAAAGAAAATCATCTTGGAAAACAAATGACTTCTGCTTATGCAAAAATCAGTCGTGATAGTGAAGGTGATCATAAATATGCCACTTTTGCAGGAGAATTGTTTTGAGCTGAAGGCAATTAAGAAGCAGTAAAGGCAGAAAGAGGTCTCTGCCTTCTCCCTCTGCCTCATAGCAGGACATACATTTCCCTCTGTGATGATCTTCCCTGTCCCCTCTCTTATTACCGGGGTGGGGGAAAACGAACATTATTAACTGGAGACAGAAAGTCAGCACTGAGTTGAGTCTGCACAAACAACCTTTACAAAAATTACCTTTGTCTTCCATTAGTTTCCCCCATGTATTGACCTTCACACAATTTACCAACCCTAGAAGCCCCTTTTCTTTTGCCAATTCTCTACAAGTTTATCACTCTTTGTTAAAGTGGTATATGAGCCCCTGGGTATAACTACCCATTTCGTTTTCTTCGTTTCTTTTCTGTGAAGATCTCTATGCACATAATGAATTAAAATATTAACATCAAATAAAAAACTTATATGCCTTTTCTTCTGTAATCTATCTTTTGTCAGTTTAATTCACAGGTCTCAGGTACTAAACTTAAGAGGGTAGAGGAAAAGTTTTTTCCCCTCTCCGACAATAGTAAGTCTTAGATAAGCTCCCCCTGTGTGAACAGAGTTATGGCTCTTGCTTTTTTGATATGGAGATGAAGACCTCTTGCCTGAAAGCCATAACTTAAGAGTCTTCTATTTGCACTGTGCTAAGAACAGCCCAACCAACTTTCTTTACTATGCTACATGGGCTATTTTGCCAGGTCCTTCCAGACTTTCACTTTTTGCCTCTTTCCTTTGCCTAACAGGCATATGTAGCTATGCAAATTTAAATTAATAGAAATTGGCTGGTGGCTACCCTATTGAACAGTGCAGATATTGAACACAACCATTATTGCAGAAATTTCTGTTGGATAGCACTGCCTTTACGCTATGCTAGAGGACTCGAGTTGTAAATAGGCAAAACAGAACAGCTTCTCAGACTTGAGTTCAGATGGTTATATTGCTTTTTTGACATGTAAATGACAGTCTGGGACACTTGGCTGGCTCAGCTGGTAGAGCGTGTGACTCTTGATCTCAGGGTTGTGGGTTCTAGCCCCACGATCGGTGTAGAGATAACTTAAAAATAAAATCTTTAAAAAATAAACAAATGACAGAGTCACACAGGATCAGCCAACGGAGGAATAATCCATATTTAATTGTCATATACTTTTGAAAGATAATGAAATGGTAAAATATTAATTCTCTGTGCAAAGCACTAAGGAAATAGGACTTGTTTTGGGTGGAGTTTAAGACGGAGGAGATGACGTAAATGTAGTGTTCAGAGGAAAAGGAAACCAGCTACAGATCTGTCAAGCCAGGGTTGAGTTTGCTGATCCAGTTGGCCAGGCAACTGTTCGTTTCCTCCCATGCCATTCCTGACCTCCCGAGTAAAAGAGAGCTCTTACAAGACAGCTGTTTTGATTAAGATCTAGAAGCAGTAATAATTTTTCGGTCTACAAGATTGATCTAGGTTTCCTGGGGTTGATAATGCTAACTGCCTTTACTCTGGTTTAAGAAGTGTGGCTAAATGGCAACAAAATGACATTATCTTTTGTTTGGCAGTATTTTGCTAAAGGAAAGCTACATTGAGGTTAAACAGGTTTAGCCTGGGGCATTTCCTCCAGCCAACTCTCAACAAGAGGAAACAAAGTTAGTTAAATCTTTCTAAGGGTTAGGTTATATGAGCAGTCCAATTTGCTTTGCGTAAGCATTTAAAAAATTCTTATTGAATGAGCGATCGGTTTTCCATCTGTAACTCTATTCAAATTTATCCCCCTACTGACTGTTCAGTGAAGGAACTTTTCACTGTGATGACTCTGGAAAAGTGATACCATTTTGAACAATGATTCTTCTTTTTTTTTTTTTTCCCTTAAATAACTTGTTCACTAAAAAATACACTAAATAAATACACTATAAAAATGACAGCTTAATATTATGATTTCAGGCAAAGACATATTTGACAGTTTACTTGACATAACAGTTTCTATTCAGAGATTTTCATATGGAACACATTTGAATTGCCTGCCATGTACAAATGAATCCAGACCATTTTCTTTGTGTGTATAAGGGAAGGAAAAATACCTTTTCTCTCTTCCGCCCCGGGTTCTCTGGCAGGGATCCTATAAATTAGATTGACAAAAGACAAATTAACAAGAGAAAGGCATAGCAGTTTATTTGATATGGGTTTTATGTGACACAGGAATCTTCATAAGGAAATGAAGACTGGAAGAAATGGTTGAATCTGAGTGTTTTTATATTAGGCTTGATGAAGAGTGGAAGACTGTGGAAAAATATGATAGGACAAAGGGTATGAGCTAAGACTAGTAAACTGGGGGAAACTTACAAATCCTGTTTGGATTCCTCTCCATATCCTTCCATCTTTGGAAATAAGGATGATCCTTTCCTCTGGGAAGTAGGGAGGGTACCTCTCACATGAGGGTTACATGACCTGCTTCACAGGAAAAGTTAAGGTCAGAGAGTACTTCCTGCACCTGCTGTTTCTCAGATTTCTTCAGTTTAAAATAGTTGACGTGCCAATGCCCTGTACTTTAGGTAATGTGTTCTAAACTTCCTTGTGCACGTACTCTAAAGGGAGAGATGAAGATTTAGTATCTTCTGTGAATCTTCAGTCTGTTAGGTCCTCCCATACTTAGCCTATATTTTGCCCAAAAGGTATTTTTTTGGGATATGATTTTATTTTTAAGTGCAAAATGGTCATGAGCCCCCAAATCTGAAAGATTGGTGAAGAAAATTGTTTCAGAAATAAGGTAAAAAGACAAGTACAATAACAGTGGATTTTATGCACAAGCTGTATTTGTTTACTTTCAAATTTCTGTTTATTACTAATATAAACATGTTTTCATTCAACTGATAAATTTTTCCAGCTGTGAAAATGATTTGAGTTTTTTGTGTTGAGATCCAACACATCACAATTTTCTTTCTTTTTTTTTTTAAAGATTTTATTTATTTAACTGAAAGAGAGAGAGAGACAGAGAGAGAGGGAACACGAGCGGGGGGGAGTGGGAGAGGGAGAAGCAGGCTTCCTGCTGAACAGGGAGCCGGATGCGGGGCTTGATCCCAGGACCCTGGGATCATGACCTGAGCCGAAGGCAGTCGCTTAACCAACTGAGCCACCCAGGCGCCCCCACATCACAATTTTCTTATTAAACTTAATGGAAACCCTTTTTTTTTTTCATTTAAAAGCTCTTTACTTAACCGCAGGGTTTTCAGGCACTAATGAAAATCATTAAGCGAGGGACCCGTGTACTTGAAAAACAACACTTTGATTGGGACACATAATGACTAGAAGACCCCGCAGTTTGAGAAGTCATCACTGTAAATGAGAAGTCTTGACAATTTTGTTATTGTTTCTGCCTAACATTTATCTGAGGTGAATTCTTTTGCCATAAAGCTGTCCAATTTCCCATTCCGTTTTTCTGTCTGCTCCTTCTCAGGGCCTCAGACAAGAGAAACAAGTTAGCAACATCCCCCACCTTTGCTAACTTTACATCATTCTCACTCCAATCCCCTAGCATTTATAAAACAATTCAGCTGGCTGAGATTCTCCTATTATTCCCCACATTTTAAATGATTCACCATAAGTCCTTCTTTTCTATGGGTTTAATCAGGAACGAGTTTTTTCTGGAAGCTATTTTCTTTCTCAAGAAGTCTTTGATAAAGGACCAAAGTGCTTCTGAAGAATCCTTTGCTATTTCTCAACTCACTTGTTTCTTAACATCTTATTTCTAAAAATGACACCGGGACAACTTAGATACCATAAAACTACATATGACTGTATTTGTATATATATATATATATATATATACAACTATATATAAATATAGCTACAATGATATATATTAATGTACGTAGTTTTCCTTTCTAAAGTTTTTAGGCCATATTTTATTTTTTTTAAAGATTTTATTTTTTTAAGTAATCTCTACACCCAAAGTGGGTCTCAAATTTACAACCCCAAGACCAAGTCATGTACTCTACCGACTGAGCCAGGCTGGTGCCCCTCGGCCATATTTTTAATATTGCATTTAAAAAATCCTGTTTAGTGCTTCTAATATATGCAAATATGTCTCTGTAAATTTTGTTAACTGAGCTGGATTTGGGGGGCTACATAACTTTGATGAACTTTTATTGTGGGTGAATATGAAATGTGCTTTGCTTCTCCGTGTGTTGCTCTTCTTATATGCACAGGAAGAAAGTTTTTTTAGTCCAGAGTAGTGGTCATTTTGTTGTGGTTGTTTATTTGCACTCTCTTAACATAGCATTTAAGGAGCGAAAGACAAAGAGAAAAATCTCACTCAGTTACTTATTTGACTGAGGAAGAAAGTTAAAAGTAATGACTAATAAGATATACAATGGCTTCCTGGTCATAGATTGTTGAATAGCAAATTTTTGGTCTCAAATGTAGGACATCATTAATTTTATAAAAAATGATTTTAATGAATGATTGTATCACATTGCCTTGTACAAAATAAGCCTTCGATAAACATTGACTTATTGATTTATACAAACATATGTTATCTACTTTAACAGGTATTTTATTTATTTTTAAGATTTTATTTATTTATTTGACAGAGAGAGACACAGCGAGAGAGGGAACACAAGCAGGGGAAGTAAGAGCGGGAGAAGCAGTCTTCCCCGCAGAGCAGGGAGCCCAGTGCGGGGCTCGATCCCAGGACCCTGGGACCATGACCTGAGCTGAAGGCAGATGCTTAACGACTGAGCCACCCAGGCTCCCCGTGGCATTTTATTTATTGAATTTATTTTACATAGTGATGTGAAGGACATTAGTGAGTATTAAAATTAAATTGTGAATACCCTTTATCATAGTACCATAGATACATTTTTAGGTTTAGGTTTCAAAAATGTTATCTTTAGTTTTTTTTTCCTTCTCTTTTTTTTTAAGTTTTTATTTAAATTCCAGTTAGACATACGGTGTCAAGTCCAATTGACATACAGTGTAATATAAGTTTCAGGTGTATAATATAGTGATTCATCACTTCCATATAATACCCCGTACACATCACAACAAGTGTCCTCCTTAATCTTTTGTTTAATTTTATTCATATAATAACTCCATGATTCTGTTTGGCTTCACTTGGCATCATTTTGTTGTTAAGTCCACATATGACCCTTTTTGTTTTGGTCTATAATGACTAAATCTATAAATTTTCTACTCTACTCTGTATTTTTTCACATAAAAATCAAGTCTCATCAAATACCTTAGAAACTAAGCTCTTTCTCTGTGAAATTCTTTCACTTGTGAATTATCATTATAAGATGAAAATTTGGCTTTATAACCAGTAAAACAATTCAACATGCATACAGAGTTAAAAGTGAAAGAATTGTTCTTAGTTTCATATGAAGACGTAACAACTTTATGACAGCCGGACCAGCTTAGCAACTCATTAAATGTTAATATTGCTATTTCTGCTTCCAGAAAGTTGGTAGAAATTTTCCTGCTACAAATACCTAGAAATGCTTGAAAAAATATCACAAAATATTTTTTTATAATATGCATGGATGAACTTAAAAGAGTATAAGGAAGGATGCCTGGGTGGCTCAGTCTGTTAAGCATCTGCCTTTGTCTCAGGTCATGATCCCAGGGTCCTGGGATCGAGTCCCACATCGGGCCTTGCTCAGTAGTAAGCCTGCTTCTGCCTCTGCCTGCTGTTCCCCCTGCTTGTGCTCGTTCTCTCTCTGACAAATAAATAAAATCTTAAGAAAAACAAGAGTATAAGGGAAATCCTCAGGTGCTCAAGCAAATAGGAACATGAGCATTGGTTAGGTACAAACCGGACACTGTGACTGCTTGGAAAAGGTATTGGACCAGATAGCAACTAAAGGCTTGGATTTGATCATCTACACAAAGATGTGAGAGTAAGCCTTGGGCTCTTGAAATAGAGATTTGGAGCCTGGACCCATGCATAGAGCCCTGACTATAAGAGAAAGGACTGAAAACATCCACCTATTAGGGTGGAGGCTGAAAGAGATAAAAAGGAAAATTATCTCTTTTTTTGGGTGGGAGAAAAGTTCCTGTGAGACATTTAAACTTTGGTCTATCCTTCAAATGGATTTGGAGTTAACTTATAGTATCCTGATGGTTTAAGAAATTCTAAAATGAGAAATTAACATACAAAATGTATCCAAAGCTGTGACATGTTGGGGCACCTGACTGAAGGAAAATAAAACTGCTCAGGAGAAACATTTCAATGACCCATAGTGCACCATATTTTCTTGGGGTTGAGATAAGGAGGGAGAGTCTTGCTTAAAAACAAGATTAGAAAGAAAGGTATATAGGGCAGGGATTATTATCTATTGTTCACTATTATCTCTTTTTCACTTCTACTGGCAAGCAGGTAGAACTGTGCCTGGCACATAGGTGCCCAATATATATTTACTAAATGTGTGAACACACAGGTACATACACATACGTGCACACAAGAAAATGAGGGAGTCAGACTGACTCAACAAACAAGATTTATCGAAGAACTCGAGATAATAGTGCAATAATCTGTAAAAAATTATAAAGCAAATATGTTTATAATAATCCAAAAGATAAGAAAATGGAAGCTACTGGTAAATAATAAGATATTTATGAAGGAAGAGGTAAAATTTAAAAGCAGGATTTTTAGAGATGAAAAAATGTAGTCACTAGATTTAATTTGGAGAGTAAGTTAAGCAATAGATTAGCTGGAAAGAAAATTAGCAAGTCGGAAGAGAGATTTGAGTAAATCAAATCACAGAAAAACAAGAAAATGGAAAATAAAAAGGTGAAAGTGGCAGACACTGAAGATAATGTTCAACATACATTTAATTGCATACCCAGAAGGAGAGCAAAAGAGATGAGTTAGATAAAATATTTGAAGGTATGATGACTGAGAATTTAGCAGAATTGATGAAAGACACAAAGTTTTGTTTTTAAGAAGCACAATTAGTTTCAAACAGGAAAAGTAAAAATGAAATGCTGGAACACCACAGACGAAATTATGTTAAAATAAACCAGTAAAAAAGGGCAGATTTACCATTAATGAAATGTACCATGGATAAATGCATGGATGTAGGACAGCTTGTATCTATTACCACATTTTCAATAGCCACGTATTTTTAAAATTGCTTTGGTAATATTATTCGTCCTAAGAAAAACATTTTCAAACAGATTACCTAATAAAGCTCTGATTAATGAGTATTAAAAATTATTATAAAAACTTTCAAGTATGAGGGGTACCTGGGTGGCTCAGTCAGTTAAGTGACTGACTCTTGATTTTGGCTTAGGTCATGATCTCAGGGTTGTGAGACTGAGCCCTGTGTGGGGCTCTGTGCTGGACGTGGAGCCTGCTTGGGATTCTCTCCCTCTGCCCCTTCGCCCCCACTACCCCTGCTCTCTCATAGGTGCTCTCTCTCAAAAAGAAACTTTTAAATAAGGAAAAAAATAGGAAAAATAGTTCAATAAACTTGTAATACCCTTCAATCAGATTATCAGGATTTTGACATATTTGCTTCATCTACTCTCCCCCCCTCCCTACTTTGCTGATTTAGTTTAAGGTACATTCTACACATAGCATCATTGCGGTTTTGTGAACTTTGGTATTCATTTCTAAAAGAAAAAAAAAGCTAAATTCTTTGGTATCATCTAGTAAACTGTTCATAATTACATTTATTCAGTTTTTAAAAATCACTTTACAAATTTTTTTTTTTAATATAAAGATTCAAACAAGTTTATGCATTTGGTGGTTGTCTCCTTAACTCCCTTTTCATATAAAGTCATCTCCTCATTAACTTTCTCCCCATGCCATTGACTTGAGGCAAGTGCCCTGCAGGTTGCCCATATTCTGGATTTGTCTATTTGCTTTCTTTCAGTGTTATAATTTTCCTCCTTTCCACATACTTCCTGTAAATGAAAGTTAGGGCTAGGGGTTTGGTTTGATTCACATTCAACTTTTTGGACAGATTATTCCCTAGGTGGTCCTTTGTGTTTCCTATTTCATCACCTGTAGAGGCACAATGTCAGGTTGCCCCAGTTGTTATAAAAACTGAGATCGGGGGGTGCCTGGGTGGCTCAGTTGGTTAAGCAGCTGCTTTTGGCTCAGGTCATGAGATCTCAGGGTCCTGGGATCCAGTCCTGCTTTGGGTTCCCTGCTCAGTGGGGAGTCTGCTTCTCCCTCTCCCTCTGCCTCCCTCTGCCCCTCCTCCCTGACTCATGCTCACTCGCTCTCGCTCTCGAATAAACTGAGCTTCATCAGTGATTTCTGGTGGTGATAGCCTGATGCCTCCCATTGAAAAGTTCACCATCAAACTGTTAACTAATGGTTTCATTCATTATTGAGTAGTGCTTGAATCAATGATTTCATTTGGGTTGCGAAATGGTGATATTTTAATGTTATCATTCCTTTGACATTGATTAGCTGGAATACTTCTATAAAGAAACACTTTGTCGGGGCACCTGGGTGGCTCAGTCATTAAGTGTCTGCCTTCGGCTTTAGGTCATGATCCCAGGGTCCTGGGATCAAGCCCCACATCAGCCTCCCTGCCCTGTGGGAAGCCTGCTTCTCCCTCTCCCACTCCCCCTGCTTGTGTTCCCTCTCTCGCTGTGTCTCTCTCTGTCAAATAAATACATAAAATCTTAAAAAAAAAACTTTCTTGTATATTGAACAGAATTTTCATAAATATTTCAATCCAATGAAATATAATCTGATATGTCTTATTTCTATGAATGTATCTCTCTGTTTATCTTCAGATTCAATATTTAGATTTATGATGGAGTTTTGGAGACTTGACTTATCATGAATTGAACTACACATTAATACTAGAATTTCAAATACACATTAAAAGAGAACCTAATCCTGCCACTTGGTGTAGTGCTTTCCTCTGATTCCATTTTTAGAATTGTTCTAACTTTTTGTAAATCCATCACTTTTCCCCGCTAAAATGCAAGGTGAAAAGCAATCATCCTTAGCTTATTGCCATAACACTTATACAAAGGGATATGGAAACCAGATTAATTGGTTAGATTAACATCTATCATTTTTTTCTTTTGCCTACCAGCTGTCTCCTCTTAGAGGGAAATATCCAGCATCTTTGCACGACTGGTTCTAAAACAGCTCTGCTAACAGATGGTGACTTGAAGGAATCCTATAGTTCATCATTAAATGTGGATGTCAAAATTTCTGAACACGTTGTGAGGAAACTGTTTAATTTTTTCCATTCTTAGGTGCTAACTTACTTAAAAAAAGTGCTGTAGGTTAGTGTTGGGAGCATCTTAGAGAAAGAAGTGTGAAAAATATGCCAGACCTCTGTTCAGAGACCTGATTTTATGGTTCCAGTAAATGCTGTTATTCATCCCTTGGATGTCTGAAGACAGACTTTGAAGGAACTCCACTGTTCTTTGGGATCACCAATGTCCTTAAAAATAGATGAATGGATGGGCCTTTGAAATTGTTCTAACGATGTCATGGATAAATGATATTTGAGATAAGATAATGTTCTACAAAAACTTTTTAGTGCATGGCAGTGTATTACCAAAAGTCAAGTGGATGGCTTTTTTAAGAAATTAAATGTTTCCAGGTAAATGCAAGGCTTTAAAATGAAAGTTCATGGATATTAACTGCCTTGCTTACTTTTGTGGCAATGTCTGCTCTTCCAAATTCACTGGGCTTCAGTCATGCTGGCCATTTGTGGATCTTCAAATACGTCAGGCATTTTATTATCTCATGGCTTTTGTGCATACTGTTTCTTTAGTTTAAAATGATTTTTCTCCAAAGCATGGTTTTGTCCCACATTTTATTTAGGTCAAATGTCACCTCCTTAGAGAAACTTTCTGTGAGCATATCCTGTCACATTCTAACCCCTTGCCCTGCTTTCTTGTTCTTTAGAGCGCTCAAAATTCTTTACTTGCTTATCTGTTGAATGTCTTTTTCATGAGAATGTGAGTTCCTTGAGAATGTTCACTGTATTCACAGGACTTCGGAAAGTGCCTGGAACCTGGCTAGCACATACATGAGTTAGAATTGTGTTTTAGTTCTGAGTTATAGAAAATGCAGCCAAGGGAGCCTTTAACTATAAGTACATTTATCTACACTTTACAAGACCCCTAAGGGCTGACTGTCACAGGGTTGGAGTGGAGTCTTAAGACTTTTTCTCTATATCTGCACGGCCATGTTTGGTGTTTGCTCTTTGGTCCTTATGTTTTTTGACTGTCAGATACAAGATGGCTGCCTCAGTTCCAGGCATTATGTTTATAATCTCAGCAGAAAGAGAAGGAAAGAGGTGACACTAGGAACCTTTGTTACTTTTACCAGGCAGCAGAGATACTTCCACAAACTCCCAGCTGACTTTTGCTTACATGTCATTGAATAGAATTGTATCATATAGCCACTCCTAGCTGAAAAGGAGTCTGGAAGGTGAATATTCAAAATGTCCAAATGCTTTAGCAGAGGTAAGCAAAGGGGAAGAGGGTCTTGGGAATGGCCTTTGGGATAGCTAGCTAATAGCATCTACCATAGTAGTCAACAAAAACTCATTGAATGAATGTTAATCAAAATGGCAAGAGTTGCTTTAGCTCAGGAGTATGGTAAATGGCTGAATTCCTGTTTATCGATATTAACTTTTATAAGGAACTTGGACTTTTGACAGTTAACTAAACCTAAGGAGAGTATAAGTACCTAAAATTAAATACAATGAAAAATAACAAATGAAATAAAATGATAAAATGGGTAGTCATCATTTTTTTTCAAGATTTTATTTGTTTATCTATTTATTTATTTTAGAGAGAGAGGAAAAAAAGCACAATGGGGGTGGGGAGGGGAGAGGGAGAAAGAATCTGAGCATGAAGCCCGACATGGGGGCTCCATCCCAGGACCCTGAGATCATGACCTGAGCCAAAATCAAGAGTCAGTTGCTTAACTGACTGAGCTACCCAGGAACCTCAGGTAGTTACTGTTTACTAACAACAAAACTTCGTAGGGACGTCACACAGCCCAGTGATTAAATCAATCAGCAAACCTAAGTTGGGATTTTAGCTTATCTGGGTGTTACTTAATTCTTCCAAGCCTCATTTTTTCATCATTAGAATGAAGATAATGAAGTACCTATTTCATTCATAAGGGTAAGTCTTCAATTAGAAAATACACACGAAATAGTATAACTTAGCACAACCTAGTACTTAGCACTTAACTGGAAAAAAGTCCAAAATTTACGTATAAAACTAAATAAAAAAAATAAGTACAATTACTCAGATTTACTTTTCATGTTCCTAACTATTCTTGAGAAAATAGTATTCTGTTTGGTGTGGTACTTAGCCTTTTTAACCTCTCAAATAAAATCTGATCATATCTCCATGTTCCTTGTGTGCTTACTTTCGAAAATGGCAAAACATACTCAAGTAGATTATTGGACAGTCTCGTAAGGTAATTCTGCTTAAAAGAACAAATGGCTAGAATAGTTTAAATTATGAAATTTTATGAGACTAATATAAAACTGTAGTCTATCATTAGTTTTTTGTGGTTCATTAGTTACAGTGCTTAGAAATTGAATGCCACCTGGGTAAGGACGCATTAGATTATTTTCTGCAGGCATGTCTATCTTGATATAGTGCTGACTCTGTTATTCTTGCATCTAATGTATTCAAGTTGGCATAGAAATGAAAGACATAATTCTCATTGCATGTGCTAAGCCAGGCAGCAAGGGAAACAAGCCTGACTAAATGCTTGGATTTCACCCAGTGATGCAGCAAACTAATGTTGTTTCTGAAAATGAAAACTGTGTCTGTATTTGTCAGCTGGAAATGTCCAGGGCTTTAGAGAAAGTATGCAATAAATGGAGGACACTGTTCACTAAGTTAAACCCCTTTAACTCAAAGGCATTGAAATGAAGTTCTCTGTGAATAATAAAGGTGCTTATGTTAATAACATAGAACACTTTTGTGATTTTATGCTGAAGGACACATTGTGTGACATTTTTATTTTAACATGATGCTTTCCTTGGCAGCAGCATCTAATAAAATTAGACGGATTTTTTTTAAAGTTTCAAAAACCGTTCAAATAGCTCTTGTAGGTCAATTGTATTGTCTAGAGTTTAAAAATTGGCATCTTTAAGAGTTTTAGTTGTCTTTCACTATTATAAACTTTGAACTTGATCAATTTTTCTGTGATTACAAAAATTAATCCACTGTATTTTATTTGGTTAGAATTACTCTTATTTTAAGTACTAACTTGATTTTGAAATAATCACTTCACAATTACCCATTGCTATTTCCTGCTCTGCTTAAAGGCTTGCCCATCTTGTTTCTCACTGTCTGGTTCCCCATTCATTAAGATTGTAAAATCCATGATTATTTATTAGAATATGTGATGGCTCAAATGCCTCTTATTAATTAGCTATTAGAAAAGTAATAGATTTTATTTATGATGTCACAATGAAAACTGATTTCCATAAAAATTCCTTATATTTACCTCAAATATGGAACAATATCACAAATGAATATTGTGTAAGAATAATTAATTATGCATTAATAGCTGATAGGATTAAGACTTTACCTATTTCTTCAGGCAATTTTCATCTCCTATTAATTCAGTAATTCTTTTTCTTTTAATGTACCTAAAACTCTTTTTCCTCAATAAAGTATTCTGGGGTTTTATGCATAATCACTGACACAATGAATATTTCTATCTAGAAAATGGGAAGGACACAAATGTTCTTTGATGTCTGTAAAAAGAGTTCCACATTTTATCTTTCGTGGAATTTCATAAAGCATTCATGGAATTATTACTGGTTACCCATTCACTCTGGAAGCTTCAGAGTAAGTATATGGAGTAAATTATTGAAGTGGCTCATTTCCAGGGCTTTGGAGTTTATTGAAAGTTAGGATCAACATAATTACAGTGTGTCTGATTTTCAGTTGCGGCCTTTGGTGTGAAGGATTGTAGGGATTAATATGACTTTTGTAGTAGTGTCTCAACACAGAATTCGGCAGTATTTTGGCAGTGATTCCAAAAACTGTATTTTATAGTGAGGTTTAGGAGTAGTTGTTGTAAGAACTCAGTTTGGGCACATATTGAGTCACCTTTATTCAATCAACAAATACATATTGAGCATCTACACTCACCTATAGACACACTGAACCTGGCACTCTTCTGTGACTCCTCCCAACTATGCTTTCTCATTATGAGTTCATGAAGTGTTCATTTGGAACTTGTAGTAAATTGTGCCTGAGTCAGACGCTTTAGTCTTTTCTCCCTTAACTCCTGCTGATAGGAAAATCACAGGAAGGAATAGGTAAAAGTTATTGTATATGGTATGAACATGAGTTTTGAGATCAAATAGTTTTGCAGGTTTGAAGATTTTGGAGTTGCATTTCAATTCCTATTTAACATTTCAAGAAATATGCATGGACATAGAATCTACTGCATTTTAAGTCCTTAAGAAAAAATAAAGATTAAAAAAATCGGTGTGCTAATATCCTTCACAATCTTTTTCTTGTTTATGGGCTGTTTGTAGCAGCTACTACAAAGCTCTGTCCCACCACATCTTACCTCCCGCAACTTATTATCTTAGAGAAGGCTCTAGGCTCTGCCAAAGGGACCTAATCATCTTTTGGGGTCCTTTGCAGACCCTTTACTTCAGATGCAATTGTCCCTTTCTACAATGCAGACTTACCCTTTCTTTCCTGAGCTCAGATTTCCATTTTTCTGGCAACCTTGATCTGTGACAGAGAACTGGGTCTTTTCCTTGCCCTTGTGCGTCCATTGGAGCCTCCAAATAAGCCTCCACTGATGAACATAAATTTGAAAATGTGTTTATTACATACTTTTCATGACTAAGGAAAAAAATTGATGAGTTCAAAATATTACTTCAATAACTGACATTAATGCTCTGGGGAGGTATTTTGGCTTTACCAGATTTTTGGGTACTCATTTATCTTACAGTTCTGAAAAGCTTAAAGAGAAAATCTAATCTTAAAAAAATTCTTATCTGAGGTTTTAATATCTCTACATCAATCCTGAAAAGAGAATCTTTTAGAAAATGGCCTACCTGTAGTTTGCCTATGTGTGCCAAAGTCCATTAAAATGATATCAGAAATAAACATGAAGAGCCAAGTTCCCAAGGGCATGCTGCTGGGCCACAGGAGCCAAAACACAGCATTTTAAAATGAAACAGATTTATTTTGTAATAAGATAAACAGAACAATAGGAGTCTCAGCAGGAGATAAGTAGGTGGCACTATGCCAAGTGAAGGTCGATGATGTTGCTAAATCACGAGTATCAATCAGTGTGGAGCGATTATAGTATATCACGCTCCCAGAGAGGGAAAAACCTGGTAAGACATCCTTCTGAAAGGGGTGTAGCTTACTTGCTTTGGCCGCAGAATATTGACTGCAATTGTCAGTTGGGAAATATAGTACTTTTTTACTTTTTTTTATAACACCTTTGTTTAGATGTAATTTACATGCCATAAATTTTACCCATGTAAAATTTTCATTTCAACCGTTCAACCGTTTTTATTATATTCACAGAGTTGTGCACAGTTTTAGAACACTATCATTACCCCATAGAGAAACTCTGTACCGATTTAGCAGTCATTCCCCATTTCCTCCCAGTTTCCCAGCCCTAGACAATCACTAATCTACTTCCCGTCACTCTAGATGTGCCTATTGAGGAGATTCCTTATAACAGAACCAGACAACATGTGGTCTTCTGGACCTGGCTTCTTTAACGTAACATAAACTTTTCAAGGTGTTAGGTAGAAGCTAGAAGTGAGCAGTGGAAGGAACATCCTGAGGCAGAGTCCCAAGTCTTTGAAGGGGAATGATAGAGACAGGAGCTGGAGGCAAGGACCATGATAAATCAGCTACACATTAAAAGCCCAGGGACACAACATCCAGACCTCGTGGCTTCCAAGACCTTGGAGCTGACAGACCAAGAGCCACAGGCGCAGGGCAAGCACCCTCCTTTTCCAGCTCTGCCTAGGGTAACCCCCAATTCATTATAATGCATTTGCATTGCAGGCACAGCCCCCCCCACCGCCATTGAGAAAGGCTGCCATGATTGTTCTCCCTCCCAACCTGTGGGAGGAGTTTCCTAAAAGATTAGAATCAGACTCCATTAGAGACCACCGGACTGTATGTCACAGCTCCTCCCAGAGAGACCTAATTAGATTCAATTCCAAAATAACCTAGGTACTGCTTCTACTTCTCCCACTTTGAGTGTGTACTTTCGCTTTAATAAACTGCTCTGTGCTTGCTACTTTCCTTCTGGCTATCTTCATTCAGAGTGTGGCTCCCCACATAAATCTTATCATGGGGAATCCAAGCACTGAGATCTCCACTCCATTCACACAACACGGACACTCTCTCTTGCCTGACAAAGGGTCATCATGTAGCATAAATTAGCAGTTTATTCCTTTTTATTGCCAAATAATATTCTATTGTATGGTTATATCACATTTTACTTATCTGTTCATCACTTGATGAATTTGGATGTAAATGCTGAACAGAGGTTCATTCTTTCAGTAACAAATGGAAGCAAATTCTCTCAGTTGTGCTGTAGCTTGTATAGAACATGAAATGGTTGAGCAAAAGAGTGGAAAATTGGAATCTGAGTTGTAAAAAGTCAATACTTACTTTTTTTTTTTTTAACAAAAGCAAATGCCTAATACTGATTTTTAAATCTTCTGCCAGGAGATTTGTGGCTATGTTCTCCACTTCACTGTTTCAAATGTCCGTTGAAAGTCAGTCACTGACAGCTGACTCATATGTGTTGAGAGCATGTGGAAGAAATCAAAGAGACAGGCTGTGCCCGTTGTTAGGTTGACAGTTTTGAAGAGACTATGAGAATCATAGAAAGCAGAGAGGAGAACAAGAATTCAGATGCAGGAAATGATTCAGAGGCATCTTGAAGAAAACTGAGCCTGTCAGACTTCACAGAACTCTTGGGGAGGGCACTGGAAACCCCGAAGGCCATGGACAAGAGTTCCAGTGGTATTTATCTCCATCTTTAAATGCAGGGAAAACCTAGCTAGCATGCAAGGACCACAGTGAATGAATCTCTGCTGTGAAATATGACTGAAGTTTTTAAAACACATTTATAAAAAAAATGGCTCATTTTTTAAAATCCTGGGTTTTTTCTTTTTTGAGCAGATGATCTTGCTCGGCTTTGAGCATCCATAGGCCTGGGTTTGGTTTAGGAAGAGTATGAATTAATGCAAGAGATAATATTTAACTGTTCATGTTCAAAAATAAGATTTTGCAGATTTAAAAACTAAGCTATTATCTTCAGAAAGGATTCTGTAAATTCCTTTATCTTTCTTTTTAACTTATCAAGATCTAGGCTTGCTGGGCTGCTCCAGACATTGTATAAGACATCTGGGTAGGAAGGGGAAGTGGGCAGAGCCTGCTCTTTCAGACCCTGGGAAGAAAAGCCCAAAGATGTTGATGTTGGTGGCCAGACATGGAGGTCCTTGGGAGGAGGGACTGTAGGTATGTGGGGTAATGTCAAGGGCAGAAGGCCTCCTCCTACTGAACCACTCTCCCTTCTCTTTGTTAGGGTTTTATAAAAGGGCTGTCTCTTGGGTTCTCCCATATTAAACTTGGGGCACAGCCACATAAATGTAAACTTGAAAACAAAATGGGATAAGATTGGGTAGGGACTTGAAGTTAAGGTTTCTCATGTGGTGTGAGCTCTGGAATTCTAGCCAGCTTGCCAAAAGATCCTCTGTGGTGGGGTGGACCCATGGGAGCCTGATGGAAGGTGAGGCAGAGGATCTGGGGCCTATAGCCTGCCAGAGCTGAATGAACACAAAACCAGTAAAGGGGATCTGGACCAAAGAATGCCAGTCACATACTGCTTTGTCAGAGCACTTTGATATAGTCATATGAATTGGCTGTCAAAGAACTGTTTTAATGTATTGAATGAGACTAAACTTTTACAAGATTGGACATCTATCCTAATATCTATCATCTATCTATCATCTAACATTATTATCCATGTGCATATTTTTGCTTACCAACAGGTAGAAACTCAGACCAGGGTTATTACAGATGAGATAAAGAAATTGCATTTCTCTGCATATCAGATTTTTAGTGATATTTAAAGTTTGTGACTCATCTACATATATACAGCTATTATCTCTTATTAGAATATATCATAGTTCTGGTACTAATCAAATTTTCCTCCCAGGTATTTTGAAACTTTGTGGGGATGTAGCCATGGAAAACCTGACCACCCTGTTCTTTCTGTCATTGCATTTTCCTCTTTCATTATTAATTTTTGTCCCTAGCTGTCTAGAGCCTAAAGAACCAGGTGGCTGGCAGTTCTGGTGTACTGGGTACAGTATGAGGAGGAAATTTCAGATGAGATAGTTCTCCATTCTGAAACTGGCTCTTCATTTCCATATTAGCTTGACCTAACCCTCTGAGGATACTAATTAGAATTTTTGTTTTAGATTGCATTTCTGCCTTGTATTATTTTTTATCCATCCAGGGTAAGTGTCTCCATTTTACTCAGTTTCCATTAGATATCTGTTGAGTTTTGGTTGAGCAATCATGTTTTTGAAACAAGGAATATATTGATTCATATAAATACCTACTATGGACTCTCCTTTGCAAAAGGTCTATCTTGAATGGGATACAAGACCGACTATAGACTTTCGGCTCCATTGATGGCTAGCTTGGAACCCTCACAATTTTCAAAGCAGTGGAGATTTCGCTGGGGCTAATCTGGTAGTGATTGTATTAGTCTATTGCAGCTACCGTAACAAAGTGCCACAGACTGGCTGACTTAAACAACAAGAAATCTATTTTTTCACTGTCCTGGAGGCTAGAAGTCTGAGATCAAGGTGTCAGCAGGGTTGGTTTCTTCGGAGGCCACTCTCCTTCGCTTGTAGATGGCCTTCTTTTCCTTCACGTGGTTTTTCCCTCTATGTCTGTGTCCTATCTCCTTTTCATATAAGGATACCAGTCCTATTGGATTAGGGCCCACCCGTAATCTTAACCTAATTACATCTTTAAAGACCCGATCTCCAAATATGGTCACATTCGGAGGTACTAGGGTTAGGATTTCAACATATGGATTTGGGAAGGACACAATTCAGCCTATAACAGTGATCTTCACTGAGTTTTACTCCCGGGAGGAACTGTCGTTTTCATTTTACTCTTTGGGTACAGTAAGTTATTTTGGGATTCTTGCAGCTTGCTCTGCCTATGTCCCCAGCCCAAACACTCTAATAATCCTTCCCAAACAAATCTTACACTGTTTTTAGTGGAAAGTTCTTGCAGTTCCAGCTGGAGACGAATGCTACAGCCCTCCTGAATGTGTATCTGTTTCTAGAGAAAGCTAGCATCCCCTTTTATAGCCTCCTCACGTATGTAAGCTGAACTGTTTGGTTTTGTAAGACTGGGTTTATAAATATAAGTCCTTTCCCTTTCCATCCTCCAGAAACGTGTGAAAATTCCAGACTACCAAATCCGTAGAAAGCATCCTTTCTTGACTCCATAGTGCGCTGGAGTTTTGTTTTCCTCTTTTGTTTGTTTACATTTGTAATTTCAAAGGGAATTCGGGAGGGAGAAGACGAAGATGTGTGCTTTGTAGGGCACATTGAACTAGAAGTTAACTACAAAACTTTAAACTATTATATTTGTATTTTCTATTTGTGGGTTATATACAAATATTATATATGTTGTTTCTTAATTCTCAAGACAGTCTTGAGAGTTAGGTAGGACCTGGCCTGCTCTCGGGGAATCTTGGAGATCTTCATTGACACTTTAAAGGTGATGATCATGATGATAGTCTATATATCATAGAGCTTTTAGGATACAAAGAGATCAGGGATGTAATTTAGATATAGTGCCTAGCTTATTGTAGACTCTCTGAAAATATTAGTTTATTTGTCCAGTACTAAGTCTTGTATAGTGTCTTTAAGCTCCAGGCAACTATGCCCACAGCATAATTATAGCATTACAGCACACTGCAATGTCTTCTCACTCTCCTTCCTGAAGTGCTTTTGTGTATAGCTCCCTCTGCTACTGGCTTATTTTCAGGTTACTGGCATGTAAAATTCCTCTCCTTGGGATTCACTTATATTAAGAATATTAATTATATTATCATATGTTTATATTATATATTAAAAATAATAAAAGTTCTGGGGCACCTGGCTGGCTCAGTCAGTTAAGTGTCTGCCTTCAGCTCAGGTCATGATCTCAGGGTCCTGGGATCGAGCCCCACGTAGGGCTCCCTGCTCGGCGGGGAGTCTGCTTCTCCCTCTTCCTCTCCCTCTGTGATCTCTCTCACTCTCACTCTCTCAAATAAATAAATAAAATCTTTAAAAAAAGTAAAAGTTCTGAGACTGGGTCCTGCAAGACGCTGTCAAATAGAATATGTTCAAATTTTTTTTTCCTTCTACAACTATATCCCGTTGAGTTGATTAAATGTGTCGTTTGTGGCCATTGAACATAAGGAAAAAATGCCCTATTTTAGTATTGTTTCTTAGGCTAATCATATTTAATCTATCTTGCTTCAATGTTCAGGGATTTTGCAAAATCAAGGGCTGTGGACTCGTAGTACAATAAAACCCTTACAATGCTCTTGTACCATGTTTGTTTCATTTGCCTCTTTTGTGTTTTTCTCTATTACCCTTTACTTTCTGATGTGTCTCTTGGGCTTGAATTACACATCTGATTATACAGGGTGCATTTGGTGCACCAGATATTTTTTATGTGCCCTAGTCACCAATCCGCTGCGCTATGTGACTTGTGTTTCCAGACCGGTTCATAATCCTAGGTAAGGGAGAGATCTATGTTCAGGGTCATTGCACTTCACAAGAATGGAGAAGTGGATGAAAGCTCAAAGCACATTACCTGTTAATTTTTGAAACCCTGAGTATTTCAGTGGAAACATAATCCATATGTATCTCATCTGTTTACAACTTTCCTTATCAAAATGTTATGCTGTTGAGCTCAGAGGTGCCCAGGATGTCAGTTAAGCCTTTTGAAGACTCCTCATTTAATTGTGTAACAGGATATCATGTTTTGGCAAGGAAAAGAAGCTCTGTCCCTTCTAAATTCTCTCTCAAAATTTAGTTGTCTTTATCCTTCCCAAGAGGTTTAAGACACAGATTTATTTTAAATTATTATTATTAAAAATGAGCTAATGCTATTATAGGTATATAAATAAGAAAAAAGAGAGAGGGTGCCTGGGTGGCTCAGTCAGTTAAGCATCTGCCTTCAGCTCAGATCATGATCCCAGGGTCCTGGGGTCGTGGTCCTGGGGTCCTGGGATTGAGCCCTCCATCAGGCTCCTTGTGCTCAGCGGGGGAATCTGCTTCTCCCTCTCCCTCTGCCACTCCCCCTGCTTGTGCTCTCTCTCTTGCTCTGCCTCTCAAATAAATAAATAAAATCTTAAAAAGAGAGAGAGAGAGAGACTCTCTCTCACTACTGTGTTGACTTAGAAATCTTAAGGGGAAAGGAGAAGACTGTAGAAAAATAATTTTCTTCTATTTCTAAACAAAGAACTTAATTATTCAATTTCTAGGGATGCAGCTCTTACTGAAGTTGGAGGATCTTATTTAATAAGTGGAAACAGTGCTAGAAGGCTCTTAAAAAAATTCATGGGAAAATCAATAAGAATTTGCCTATGTTATAATTCAAAACTGATCTGTAATAATTTGAATACCCACCCCCCCCCACTTTATGTTCTCTGATGTTAAATAAGACATGAACTATAGATGAAAGATATCCTGTCGTCATTGGGATTGCTTCCAAAAGGATTCTCTCATATCCCTTGCGTCTTACTGCCAATGCAATTAAAAAAAGTCAGAATTTAGAATTCTAGGAAACTAGGGGTCAGCTTTCAAATTTCTTAACTAAACTGTTAAGCTGAGTCCACTCTTGATACTTTTATTATGCATAAATAATTTAAGATCTTTCAAATGGTAACTATAACATATGTGAATGAGATAAACAGAACAAAGATTTTTTTTTTAAGATTGTTTTACATAGATTAAATTATGGTAAAAAAGATATTACCTAAAATTTTAAATAAAAAATAAAATTCTCAATAGTTTTGATAACTGTTTATCAGGTGACTTTTATAAAACTTTTTAAATTTTGTTGTTTTATCCTCTGGAATAGTTCCTGTGTATGATCATATTTACAGTTTACAAAAATGGGTTTTATGGGTTAATGTTTTCACTTACTGTATTATCATATAAACTATATGCTCAAAAACTATGCCAGAAGAGATTTTCAACTAAATGAGATCTTTTTTTTTTTTTTGTCTGTTGTTTTTGGTTAAATCTTAAAGATTTCGAATGATACAGAGTCCAATTTAGAATTCATTTGTCTGACTTTCTTCTTGCATTCAGGCTTTCCCGGTTATGCATGAGTTTTTATTTTGGCTGTGCTATGTGACATTGGGCATTAAGCAACCTCTCTGAGCCTGTTTCCTAACATATAAAAAAGGAGTATAAGAACTATATGCCTAACAGAGTTTTGTGAAGATTAAATACGATTTCCAGTGTATACTGCCTGGGTCATTGATGCTAGTACTAGTAATGATGGCAACAAATTTCCCCATTCAGAATAATTTCTTTAAAAAAATTTTTTTATTTGAGTATAGTTGACATACAGCGTTACATTAGTTTCAGGTGTACAACATAGTGATTCTACACGTCTGCGTGTTATTCTGTGCTCACCACAAGTGTAGCTGCCGTCTGTCACCACACAATGCCATTATAATATCATTGACTATATCCCTATGCTGTGCATTTTATTCCCGTGACTTATTCATTCCATAACTGGACACCTGCATCCCCCACTCCCCTTCACCCTGGAATGATTTCAATAGTTATATTATTTTTATTGCTGCATGTACTTTGTTATCTGAAAGTCATATCATTTATTTGAGAACAAAGTATCATTTTTGCATTCCTTTCTGGAGGTTTTTTTTTTTTTTTTTAGTAACTGTTGATTGTTTTTACTTTGTCGGTGATTTTTTAAAAATAGCTTCTATGACAGAATCAAGCTGAATTTATCATCATGATGAACAGATTCAAATATAGATTGGAAGGCAATACCATTTTTAAGAGTATCATTTCCATCTCTGGGTTGTAGCACAAAGAGGTGAGTACCAGAGTTCCCTCTCAACGTTGTGTGAGTTCCAAGAAGTTAAGGCCCTTTCCTCCTCTCATAACCAAAGGACGATTTAAAAGGAAGTGTTAAAGTGAGAATTTTTCTTTTTATAGAAGTAAAGGAAAAGAAAAATCAAATAAAAAATTGCTGCCAAGGGAGAAAGAGAATTGGAGAACTGTGACAAATCCCTCTGGGGTCCAGATTGTTGGCGCAATAAGGAGAGGTTAGAGTGAATGGAACAATGGGAAATCAGTCATGAGCCTGAAGCTAATCATTTGGCTTCTGAACAAAAGGGGGGGGAAGAACCAATATTTTATAAAGGGTAGAAAGCCCAGGGAGCTGGTGCAGAAGTAAGTTCCTTTATTCAAGAACAAAAAGTCAAAGAGAATTAATAGATGATTCACTGGAACCTGTCTGGCATCTGAGAACGACTTACGCGTTATAAAGAGGTTTCCTTTCCCAGATAATTGAAACAATGTTAAAAAATATTGCCTTTAAGAAAATATTTGGTAATATATTTTCAGCCTTTTGAACATACTGTTTGATTTCCTTCACAATTATAAACACAGTGTTCTTTCTAAATCCAATGAGTATCAGACTGTGTTGTTTTCAGTATACCTAGAGATTGCCATTTTCTCCCCCAATTGCATTAATTATAGTAAAGCTGGGTGTGCATTTTTATTTTCCATTTCCTATACTGTGTGACAGGAAATGTAATAAAATCTTTAAATGATTGCCTAATAATAAATGAACAGAACTGTTGTTTAAAAAGCTGCACTGCTATTAGCTAACTTGAAATGTGTGTGTATCTGTTAATATGTCTGGATCCTATGTGTGGAAGGTGTTTTGGAGGGGTCAGCGTATAATGTAGGGAAGTATAGGTTGAATGAAAGTTGAAGAATCCATTTAAGTAGGTCCCTAGTGCACTATAAAGCCCCTTTCCTACGAAATAATTGAATTGCCTGCTGGATTTGAAAATCAGCATTGTTCAGCTGCTCATAAAGTGAGATTTTTCATTATACTAACAAATAAAATAATTGGAAAGGGTAGGTAGAGAGGAGATTTAAGTATCTGACTAGGAGAGTGTAGAGAAAGTCAGTGCTGAAAACATCAGATGTATAAAAATAGTCTTTTTTGTTGCTCAAGATGGAGTGCCCAAATGCAATACCCAAATTTTTGTCATCATCTTTATGAACTATCTTTCTCTTTATGGGCCAAAGCAGAGGGCATACTGGAACAAGAAGAAAGAAAAAGAGAAACCCAGTCAATGCATGGCTAGCTTATGCTATGCCAGACATAATCGTAAGTTAAGACTCTTAGTTGACAAAGTTTGCCATTCAACTTAGCAAAAATACTTAACCACTCCCTCCAAGTAGGCATAAGTTTGTGTAAATAGGAAGGACAGGGACCTGGGATCCTGGATGGAGCCTGGCATCTGGTCTTGATGTTGCATCTAACTCACTGTGCAAACTGAAGTATATCACATAATTTAATTGGGTCTCAGTTTCCCCATTTGCAAAGTAAGTTGAATGAGGTTCTTTTTTTTTTTTTTAAAGATTTTATTTATTTATTTGACAGAGAGAGAGAGAGATAGCGAGAGCAGGAACACAAGCAAGGGGAGTGGGAGAGGGAGAAGCAGGCTTCCCGCTGAGCAGGGAGCCCCATGCAGGGCTCGATCCCAGCACCCTGGGATCATGACCTGAGCCGAAGGCAGACGTTTAATGACTGAGCCACCCAGGCGCCCTAATGAGGTTCTTTATGATCGTTTTGAGTTCTAAGATTCTCTGATTCGTTTTTCATGTTCAAAATGTTAGAAAGTGATTGTCATAAGTAAGTTACAAATAAGATACTATGGAATGTCAGAAGAAGAAATTGCTTGTAATTTTGAGCTTCATGGAAGACCTTATAGATACCAATTTCATATGTGGAGGTAAAGGAACATACCTTCCAAGTCAGAAGGAAGTGCAAAGATAGGGAGCAGAAAAGGGTAAGGCTGTTACAGAGAACAAGTGGTTAAACTTCTTAAGAGCCTATTCCTTTTTCTTTTAAAGAAAGGCAGCCTTTATTAAACAACGCACACATAACACAGTATAATAATTAACAAATAAAACAATAGTCTTAGGTAAATGGGAATCAAAGATTAAGGTAAAAAGAAATTTTATTTCTGATATCCAAAAAAATATAATCTCATTGAATAAAACTTGTATAACACAAAAATTGCAAGTATGGAAATAAAATTCACATGTAATTCTAACGTGCAGAGATAATTACTGTTAATATTTTGATATCTTGGTGTACTTCCTTCTAATCTTTATTTTATGCATAAATATACATATATTTGTATAATTATGCTCCCATTGTATACATTACTACAGTACCTATTTTATTTTATTTATTTATTTTTTAAAAGATTTTTATTTATTTATTTGAAAGAGGGAGAGAATGAGAGAGAGCACATGAGAGGGGGAAGGGTCAGAGGGAGAAGCAGACTCCCCGCCGAGCAGGGAGCCCGATGTGGGACTCGATCCCGGGACTCCAGGATCATGACCGGAGCCGAATGCAGTCGCTTAACCAACTGAGCCACCCAGGCGCCCTACAGTACCTATTTTAGATCTTAATATATCAAACAGGATTGTTCCTGCCTGGCTCCTTTTTGGGAAAATTTAATTCTGGGCTCCTCAGTCTGCTTTGTCAGGAACCAGCTTTGTCCTTAATGATACTCTAATCAGTCTCAGGAGAAAGTGCATGTGAAGATTTGGTCATAACAGGAATATTTATTAAGATAGGTGGGTATTTTTTCCCCCCAACAGAATCAATTCATTTGCCGTTACATTCTAGATTCCTGGAGGGCAAGGATGGGCCTCTGGTACCACCAGGGCACAGGATTGGACTTGACATGGAAGAAGTGCTCAGATTTGCTGAATTGCATTTTTAGTGTAAATGGTCCTTTTAGAGGAAGGACAAATGCAGAAAGTCTTTCTTGCTGGAAGCTAGAGAAAACTTTTGTGCATTTGGCAACTCCTGATCAAAAGCACCGTTGCCTTACTTGCCTGGTATTTTCCTATACATAGCATTCATAGTATACAGATAGCATAATGTATATCTGGTATCTATACCTATATCTGCAGTGTAAAAATATATATAGGAAAAAGCTAAATTTGACTTAAAGAAAAATGTTAAGTAAATAATAGGACACAAGAGTGATGAGGATATGGCAAAAATTGTGAAGGTTGAACCCGAATGATAAATGTTTAGAAACACAGCTCTACCAGATTTCCTGGGCCAAGCAAAGGGTGTGAGTGCTTTTCCTACTTTCTTTCTTCCTTTATGTAGGAGGAGGTACTTAGTATCTGTATGTGGATTATTCCGGATTGGAAATCTTTCTATTCCAGGTTGCTCTCATATTACCATTCAGCAGATCTGAAAGGGATTCATTTTCAGTTTCCTCTGAGGACTCAAGCAGTTATTGTCAACATCTTTTCAAGCACCATTTGCTGTTCCCTTGTTTTTATTTGTTAATTATGATGCTGTAATTGCATTTGCCGTTTCATCAAGAATTGCCAAGTATTCTGTGGGAAAGCTGTGATGATTCTAGTAGTTTAAGATATTTAGCCACACAATACAGAGTTCTAATTTGCGCTCTGCATTTAACAAGCTATTAGAGGGGCACCTGGGTGGCTTAGTCAGTTAAATGTCTGACTCTTGGCTTACGCTCAGGTCACGATCCCATGGGTCATGGGATCAAGCCCCGCATTGGGCTCTGTGCTCAATGAAGAGCCTGCTTGAAAGATTCTCTGCCTCTTCATGCACCGCATGTGTGCTTTCGCTCTCTAAAATAAATAAATAAATAAATAAATAAATAAATAAATAAATATTTTTAAAAAAAATCCTAAGATTTAGTTTGAGATGGACAGCTCTGCTGTTGATAAAATGAAATAGATAATCTCTCTAAGGTTACATATAGTTCTAAAAAAATTCTAAGTTCCTGGATGCCTGATTTCTGTGTTTAAATATTTTATGAGGTTAAAGTTGTCCTTCTTTGTACTCTATGGTCAGCCATCCTTGAGCTACTTAGAGTTCCCAGAAGTCGCTATGATCTGTGTGATTTCAGTTTGCTCCATTTCTCCTGATCTGTAGATATTAGATTGAAATCCCATAATTTCTTCTTTTCTTCTCTTTTTTCCCCCATAATTTCTATCTAGAACATTTCTATCTAGAGACATTAAACAAGAATGCACCCTGCCCATTTGGTGCTATGGAAGGTTCATTCTTAAATTCTGATACAAATAGCAATCAGGGTTATAATTAATCCTAAAGATTTTAATTCCCTGGGGGGAAATCTTCCAATTTCCACACTCCTAAATCCAAAGGGCTGATGAGAAACTTTTGGTGTTATTCAGTGTAATTGTTGTGTGCATAGAAGATTAGTCACAAGTTTGCTTTGGGTTTAAAAAATTTATAATACTTAGTTCCTTGTTAGGCTTTTAAGTTTAGCTTACATATCCTATCAATTGGTTTATATGTTTAGAAAATGTTAATCACATTTAAAGATTTTTTAATAATATTTGGTCTAATTTAAACATATTCAAATATTATAAAGTGCCTTGATATATTTGATATACTTAATTTTCTGTATACCTTTCCTTTGACTTAATAATACTTCCCAAACACTGTTTTTTATAACCCCAATAAGTTAAACTTAGAAATATGGTGAAACGAGATTCTCAATGCTTTGTATAATCTTAATAATACATCAACTTAAAATCATAAGCCTAAACCTAAATTATATGTTTTAAATTGGAATCATAAGACTGGCACTCTAATAGGCCTAATTCTTTTAAACACTAAAAGTATAGAAAATACCAAATATGGACAGACTCCTTTCTAACACAAAATATTAATATCATGGTTTTGATTTTCTTAAACATTTCCATACTTGGTTTTAAGTCCTTGGAGTTGAAAAACATGAACTCCCTAAGTCAGATGGTGACCATCCCAGTTAACTGAGGTTACCTATGATTAGACATTTGTTCAGATTCTGTGGGAGATCTTCATGGGACACACTGAGCTGCATGTGTAGTTGCCAAACCAATGACTCAGTGACTCAAGCAGGATGATCATACAGCCCATGACCCTGGATTTGAGTTTCACAGATTGCTTAATTCTTTGATGTGTTCAGAGAAGTCTACAAGCTCTAATTAGGATAATGATTTGATTGATTTTACATGTCTTTGTCTTCTAAGATATGAGCATGTCTTTCCCTTCTAACTTGCTTTTGAACTTAATGAGATTCTAAGATATAAAATATCTTTTTGAAATAAATTTAAAGATATTTAAATTTGATAAAAGCTTAGAATCTTTAGTTTTTCTATTTTTAGCTGCTCACAAATATTAAAATGGTATCTGGTTGACATTGGATATTTCTCACGTTTTTGTTGGATTTGAAGTCCCTACTTAAAAGATCTACGACTAGAAAGGGGCGCCTGGGTGGCTCAGTCAGTGAAGCGTCTGCCTTCAGCTAAGGTCATGATCCCAGGGTCCTGGGATTGAGTCCTGCATCAGGCGCCCTGCTCAGCGGGGAGCCTGCTTCTCCCTCTCCCACTCCCCCTGCTTGTGCTCTCTCTCTCCCCCCTCTCTCTCTGTCAAGTAAATCTTTAAAAATAAAATAAAAGATCTACGACTAGACAGGAAAGCCCCAGCCTGAGTTTTGTGAACCTTCCCCAACTTAGTTAAATGGCCTTTAGTATGCTCCTACTTAGGGTCAGACATGATTAATACTAAGTACTGAGTTCAAGCTAATCACTTAGGAATCCAGAGACCTTTACTTCTCCATGTAGTATAGAATTCAGACCAGGCCTAGGATGAACGCTGGGAGTGAGGAAAAAATGTGATTGTTTGGGAGAGACTCCAGGCTAATAATACCTCTCCTCTTGAGGCTATATAGAAGCACATTATCTAGCTGAGTTATTGGTCCTATACCAGGGCAAAACGGCACTCGCTCTCCCCATTGTTTCTTTAGAATAAACTAATTAGAAGAAATATAAGGATGTCAAAATAATAGAGAATGTTGTATATTTCCCAGACTCCTCTTGGAACTTAGTAAATGACAAATAAGATTATAAAGCTTTATTTTGCTCTAACAATAATTAGCTGATTTTCACACTATGGGGGTGTTGATTTTGGGGGCTAAGTTTAATTTTTTTTTTTAAGGACTTATTTATTTTAGAGAGAGAGAGGGAGAGAGAACATGCCTGGGAGTGGGGGTGGGGAGGAGCAGAGGGAGAGAATCCCAAGCCGACTCCCTGCTAAGCGTGGAGCCCAACTTCTGGCTCTATCTCAAGACACATGAGATCATGACCTGAGTCAAAAGCAAGAATTGGATGCTTAACTGACTGAGCCACCCAGGTGTCCCTTTTTAGTCGTTAATTATTATTTGATGATGGCATTGGGTTTTTCTTTTTTACTGTCCTACATGTGTTTGAAAGATGGTTGGTATGGGTTGGATTCACTCTGAGGATATGGAGGGAACAGCTGACCTGAGGCAGAGACATCCAACCTTGGTTGTATTAGCATCAGGCCACCTCAGACTCTGTAATGCAACTATCTAGTCCATCAGAACACAATTCTTTGTCTAGAGTTATTGTTCTTTCTTACAGTTTTCTATTCTTTATTTTATGCTCTTGCATTCTTTGATTTTTTAGTTTTTTTTTTTGGTTGATAAGATGTCATTTTTAGAAATCAACTTGAAAAATTTTTCTTTTCTAATTTGGGACTAATTCACAGCCATTCCATCCCATCCCCTACCCTTAAGAGAAAATATTTTCTGAGTTTTACTCAACAATTTTGTTGTCTTTGAATTTACATTTCATAAGAACAGGAAAAATAGGATGTCGGAATAAAGCCTCAACTGCAGAGTACAAATTTACAACTTTCCTCTTAATGTGGATAACATTTTGTTCTAATAAAAGGTACGGCTTCATTTCAAGGGCACTCTCTGGGTGATGCAGATTCTTGGATTCCTCTGTGTTTTGTTGAAATTCATTATGTGCCTGAATGACTAAAGGGAGAATGGATGTTTTTATATTCCTCAATGGATGTCAGTTGTAATCAAGTTCAAGCAGCAAACAAAGCTCAAAGTGAATGAACACAAGGGTGTTTTCTATCAGTGGCATCTTCATTTTTTGAGCTATTGTGCCATTCACAATAAAAGCAACAGACAGTCTCTGTTGTAAGCAAACACTGAATATCTCAGTTCAGTTCATTCAGATTATTGTGGCTGTATCATTAACATAGGAGTGACCTGGAAGGGAGCCAGTTTCTCTGTTCTGTATCTAAAAATGGATCACTGTACTGCTGAGAATACTGTGAAACCCATGTAGAAAATCACTTATTTTGGAGGGATACAGTGTAAAAGGCTGAAAATTCTCAATCTAGATTTTAGACAGAAAACGATTGAGGACTTGTTTGCAAAGCCTCTTTGACTAAAGGACTAGTTTTCTTTCCCTGGTCTTTTCAAACAAATGATATTCTGCTCATTTTTTGGGTGGATAAATTATCACTGATAAAGAATCAGAAGTAAACATGAACTTTATACCAATTTTTCTCAGAAAAGACTCTCAGTTGTAAGAAAATTAAACTGTTCAAATAGCTCATGTGAAAAGGGAAATAGTGTTCACTGAAGAATATTAAGACCTTATGGCATCTGAGAAGAGTAAATAAGTCAAGTTGAGATTCTAAACCTTAGGTCAGGAACTACACTTCTTTGTTCTGTCTCTTTCTCTGTGGGGGTTTTCTCCATTCTTCTATCTCTGGGGCAGTTTCCTGAGCTTATTCATCTTGCACATGGACCTATCTGGCCACCTCACATTGACTTTACCTGATCTTTTAGCTCTAATGTCTACATCCTATGGGCTCCGATGTCTAGTGCCTCAATTTCAAAATCCTTACAGGTAAATCTGATGGATTATTAGTAATACACTGACTGGACTTAGTTCAGGGTCCAATTCCTGATTAACCAGACATGTTCAAGAATTGTGGAGTAAGGTCAAGCGGCCTAACGTGGGCCTAACGAAGGAGCTGTGGTTGGAGCGGGCAGCGATAAGCATGTCTGTTACAGTCTCCATGGTGGGTTCAAATCAATGGCCTTAAAACTTTTTCCCACTATGATCCAGGGGAAGAAATAATTTTTTTCATTCTCTCCCAGCATTCATCTATATGTTAATTCCTTTTTTTCCCCCTCAGAGTTTGGGACAGTCTTTACTGGAGCTTGGAATGTCACTGTGATTCACCTTAATCAGAAGCCGACTGTGTGCAAATGGGCAGCAACAGTGGTGGACACCCAGCAGGGGCCATCTGAGCTACCCTGGGAACCTTGCTCACCTGCAAGCAGTACCAAGGCACACGTGCACACGCACACATATGTATTAATTCTTGAAGCTATACTTCCTCTTATTACACCTGATACACTCTAGTCTTCCCTTTTCTGTTTCTTTCTATCCCGATTCATTCCATTCCATAAAGGCATGCAGCTCTTGTCTCACTAACTTGATTTCATGCTCCTCTAATGAGTTGCAACTTTAGTTTCAAAAGCACTGGTCTATACTTTTCTTTATATTGTTTTCCTTTGTAGCACTTATTATAATTATAATTGGCTCCCCTGTTAAATTTTGCAGTTTCCTTTGTAGGAGATATCACAATTAAATTGCCTCCCTTGTTAAACTGTAATCCACATTAAAGTAGAGACTGTGTCTGTCTTGTTTACTACTGCATTCCCAGCACCTAACAGAGTTCCTGGCACATAGTAGATGCTCAATTGAGTAAATATTGATGAATGAATAAATGAAGACCCAAACAGATGGCACCCTTAATGGGCTCACCTGGTTCTTTGCAAGAAGGAGATTCAGATACATATAAAACCAGCTAATCTGGTATAGCCCTGCTGATAGGAAAAACAGATGGAAAGGCCCAGCAGGACACTCAATGGAGCAAAGAGGGCAGGCCAAAGAGCAAGGTTCCAAATAGTCACCGACAGCTGCCTGAAATTCTTCCACCAGGGAAAATTTACTGTGATAGGGGAAGAGCCAGTGTCAGTCCTGAGCTCGGATCTCTTGGTTCTTCATCTAACATTTATTCCACCATTTATGCCTTGTTGGTTACATTTTCAAAATTTCATTTTTGGTATTTTCATTTTTATCTTTATAACTTATCCTAGAGAAAGACAGAGAAAGAACCACATGATATCTTGATATAAGATATCATGGTACCTGCTTTCCAGTGAGACAAAGATAACTGGTTGGGAGATTAACAGCACACAAAGCTCTACTCCCTCTCTTCTTGCTAGCCTGCTCCTGGCAAATCACTGACTCTCATCACATCAAGATTCATTTAACTCAGTTCTGCAATTTATGGCTCCTACTGGTCTCTAACAGTTGTTTCAAAAGCTACTTCATATAAATGGCTATTTTTAATGGTGTCATGTGCTTTCTTTTCCTGTTTGCCAAGATTCTGAATCTACAGGACAATTTAACAAACAATTACAGTGGTTTCATCTATAGACCTACTGAATGATCTGGGGGTAAAAGCTGTATTTATATAAAAAGCAATTCATAGACTGATAAGCTTTCCATCACAGCTCTCTGGTATCCATAAAACAGGGCTGAGAGGAATATTATTTTAACACTCAGCCAGTTCCATATGCTCCAAAATATTAATTTACAAGGTGAGAATACTACGCTTTTCAAAATAGTCAATTTAATATTGAGTTAAAATTACACAGTACAATTAAATTCATTACACGTATGATCTGATGTATACATTTATCACCCATATGTATTTACAATTCTTGAGAGGGAGAATTTATATCTTAGCTCAGTGTTTCTCAAAGCTCTTTAGTATGCTGTATGAATTTGCAGCGTATAGTAGAGGGAGGAGGGAGTTTCCTTCAGCCATATACACCCATTCCAGCTTGAATCAAACGAATATGTAAACACATGCAGCAGATGGGAATTTTGTCCACAGTACTTGAATGAATGTAGTTCAAGGCTTTTGAGGAACAGTCTTTGCTCTTCAGTTCGATCCCATTTGGTTCCTTATAGAGAGTGGCTCTACACATTTGGTGCCTAGCCGAGAGTGGTAATTTTTGAAGGGGCTGAAATTCTTGGCCTCTAGTGTCTAATCTCCCCAGAAGCACCCTGGAGCAATTTTCATCTAAGGTCCTACCAATTCTCCTGGCACTCTGTGGGCGTGAGGTTCTGGTTTCTGCTCCATGGGTAATACACAAAACTGCCAACGTATCCTAAGGCCAATTGGAAAAAAACCCATGTTATTTGTTATTCAGAATATATTCTAAGTAGAGAGGTAATGACTATATATACAATGACTATATCTACACATATAAATACATACACGCACACACACACAATTTACTATGTTCTTTCCCTGTGAATACTCTATATACTCTACAAATACTTTGTCACTGAAGGTCTGTTTAGCTAATGAGTTCTTTTTAATTCATGAAAAAAACCCAAGATATATGTTTCTGAGAATTATGTGTTGATTATATAAAGCATAGGTCTATGAATCATGTAAAAGTTAATCTCTAATACATTGAAATAATATTTTGATAATATTGCAGTTTATTTTAAAAACAGCTATATTTTAGAGAGATATATATATACTAAAATGTTTATAGAGAAAATGATCTGATGTATAGCATTTGCTTCAAAAATGATCTGGAGTAGGGGGGTAATGAACAGGGTTAGAGATGAAACAAACTTGTCCCTGTTGCTAATAATCTCTTTTTTCCATATGTTTGAAAATTTCCTAATAAACAGTAAAATACACATGTATTTGAGAAACATATACTTCTACCCTTCATCCTGCACTCACAGGGAAAATTGATGGAAATGAGATGCAGTTTTCATGGTCATGGAACACTGCCAATATACGTCATGCAGTGTGAACGTGGGGGCCCTTGTGCCCTAAGTTGTCAAACCTTCCAATCACTCAGTGGCACTAAAGTGCATGCATTTATTTCCAGGAGTGTTTAGCCCGTGTTTCTATTTATTTCCTCATCATTAAATTTCAATTGCAATAGCACAGGGTGCCACAAGCTGAGAATCAGGTGTAACTTCCTATGAAAATAAATGCAGAAATTCCCATTTATGTTTATCCTAATAAAAGCAAAAGGAACACCTAATTACCTATTTTCTTTTAGGAAATAAAGTCATCAACAGAGTTATAGCCCTGCTATCCAACCTGCCTACCGATTACTTTGGGTACAAAGCAAAGCTTTTTTTTTTTCTCTCTGGCCACCTCCACAAGAACTTGCCTATACTACTCTTTTTGATGCTGTTTTTTGGCACACTAAGTCTTCATCCGTGGCACCTAATTTTTCTTTCAGAGACTCCCTAGACTGACCATGTATAGAAAACTGCAAGTGTTTGTAAAATGCAATTAAATATGTATACATATTTTTGAGTCATAAAAATATTGTATTTGAAGACATGTTTACTAAAACGTATTTCATTCACAAAGGTTTAAACTTTATTTAGTTGATCAGGAAGCTTGTTTCACATTGAACATTATTAGAAAATCAATTTTCCAAGTAGAACTTTTCATCTAAAATGTTATAGGCACTGAGAATTTTGAAAAGGAAACTTTCCATATTCTTTCACATCTTGAGGTTTTCACCTGCTTTCTCTTTGTCTGAAGCCCCGTCTTCATCTCTGTTTTACCAGGGGGTGAATTCCTGTCCATCCTTCAAGGGCTGGCTCCTCTCAAGTCACCTACTTTCTGATGTCTTTCCCAGACACTAAAAGGCCTTTGCACTCATGATGTCTTCACTATTATTCTTACCTCATTGTGTTGTAATCACTGTTTTCGCATTTTTCTTCTCTAGTAGATTATAAGCTCCTGGAAGGTGGAAATTTAGTAACATTTATTAAATCGCTGGGTTAAATCGTGTGTTCAACCAGCTGGTGAAACAATGGGGGAGATTTCAAATAATAAACACAAAAAAGTAAGACTATGTCAGGGTTGAGGGAAATGCTAAGTGAAAAAAATGACCTTTCTGCCAAAGTAATCGCTAGATATCACTTGTTTTTTGGGGGTGGGGGAGATTAAATCACCTTGAAAAGAGTCATTGGCAAGAATATTTGTACTCCATTTTCAGTCACCTGCAGTTGGAAAATTGCATGATAGTTTCCATTCAGTCCAAAACTTGGACTCCTTTGAAAGGTAAGTTGGTTTTCTTCTTTGCAACAAGAAACAAGTTACTTTAGTACTTCCTGCTAGAATAGAAAAATGATTCATGTTCACAATGTGAAAATACGCTAGGAAAGAAGATTTTATAGATAAACCACAATCCTACACTAAGCCCAAGCTTCCCAAGATGCTATGACTGGGTGAAGAGTAACACGCTGTCTGTGTTGAATATAATTGATGAGTTCCAGTGGCATCATAAACAACAAAACCCAAGTTCAAATCATTCACATGAATTTGTAATTGAGTTTTCCAAGGCGGTGATTTAATGTAGGAAAGAGAACAAGGATAAAATGTTTCAAATATAACAGCTATCGAGCAAGTTAGAAACATTAGTAGAGTGAAATTAATCCTGGCTAGTTTTCAAGAATCTCAAGAGAGCAGAATTCCTCACTTGCCTAGTTTAACGGTGAGAGAAAATGTATAACACCATCCTTGGACAGAGGACTGATCAACAAGGAGGACATGGGATAATCTCCTACATTTTAAATTAATAAAATGATTGATACTGCTGAAAGCTGTAGGTATGGATTTTTTTTTTTTTTTTTGAGTGCTAAATTTAAGCTTTGGAAAAAGTAGTTATTAAGCCCGGGTCATAGGTAGAGAACTAAACAAGTAAGTCTCCAATCCGGAGACCTTTCTTCAAAGTGTCTTCAATATCATTTTGTGTTATTCAGCATCAGAGTGCTGAAAGGATTTATAAATTTGTTGACTCGTGAACTTCTTTTACCAAAGTATGAGCTGAGGATGCTTTGAGACTAGCAAGTCTGTGTGAACGACCTTTGGGTTTTCCAGTGTTAAAGTTCAGTATTTGTTATGAGATCTGGAGTAGACACCGGTGGGAGTTTTACTGTTTTATCTCAATATGCCAGTAGCAAGGCAGAGAAACACTCGGTAAGACGAGATGCAATCGAACTCCATTAGTTCTACAATATCAGGTGCTTTTTAGTGGGCCCTCAAGGCTTTGAATGGGGGTGCGCTAACATTTTTCATGTGTCCTGGCTGTAGGTTTTTTCTGACATTTGGAGTTAGCTCTGAAATCTTAGCTACTTTGCTTGGAGCTTAGCGTTTGAGTCTGTTTCCCGACACAGCCAGCAGATGGAGCAATTTACTTTATTTATATTCTTCATCTGGTACAAAAAGGCATTAAAGACTCCTTCATAAATATATATGTATGTGTATATATACACACGCATATATGCAAATTTAACCGTATGTACAAACTTAACCGTATGTTTCAAAACTTTTCAGATATTTGGAAACAACATATTAAACATAATTTGTTTCATTTTAGAATAACAACATATATTTGTTAGGGTTTTAATCCAGACTTGTATTTTATTAGGTATGTAGACATTTGTAAAAGGAAGACACAAGAGGGGAGCTTTAGTTGGGGCAAGAAGTACACCACTCCTTTTTCATCAGCTTCTTTCTGCTTCTCGTAATCACACATTCCTGCAAGATGAGAGTGAGGCTGGTTTGATGTGCCCATGGAATTCAAGCAATACTTCGCTGTAATTTTGACAGCCCTGTAATAACAAACTTGAAAATTCTGATCTGGGTAACAGACTCCAACAGAGCTTTCAAGTTGAAATTTATGGAATCATTGCAGGTATTAGACTATCCATCTTATAGCTTGTCAATAGAGGTTGATTTCCTGTAGGAGATAACTAATAACTTTATAGAATTTGGGGATGTAATAGAATGATATTGTTCCCTGGAGGTTACACTTACCAACCAAAGGGTAATAATTTTTATTACAAGCATGAAATAGTCTATAAATGTTTCATTAAATCCTTAAAAATGTGCGGTTATTAATCTCTCTGCCTTCTTTGTGATTTCTGGCTACCACACTGAGACGGACATAGTGTTTCTGGGAACCTGGGGAAAATGCGATTGTGGCAACTTATCACCTGTACTATTTCATAGTGGGATTATCTGAAAATGTGTAGATTTTAGTAAGAGTCCTTAGAAAATTTCATTATTATTTTAAACGCCAGACCCTGCTTTGAAGTTCTGCCTTGATCTTTGCCTCTTCCAACATGTTTCTACTGATTTGCCCCGCGCTAGGCAGCAGGCGAAGTGGGGAGGAGAGACATTGCATTTTCTGGCTATCTCAGTCGATTCAAAAGCATTTAGGAAACATCTGTCTGTGCAGGGCACTGGTGTGGTGCTGAGCTGATTGAGTTAAAAAAGACATAGACAATGTCCTTGAGGCAGAGAAGCTGCCAATCGCTGACTCCAGGGAGAAGTATTTTTATTTCTTCAATGCGGGCAAAGTTGCTGTGGAGGAGGTTATGTGTTATGTCTGAACAGGTAGAGGATGGCCAAATCGTTCCTGTCAGTGTAGAGAACAGACAAAAATTTCACTTTATCAGACTGCAAGGAAGCACAGTTTACATTTTCTGAGAAATTAGAATTATAGAATACTGAAAAACAAAGTACAGTTTTGATTTTCAGGTTAACATTGTAACTAACAAAATATTGCAAAATCCAAGTCCCTTCGGGGCTCAATTTAATGGATGGAGAATAGAATTTGAAAAGGTAATAAAACAGATTCTCACACAAAAGGTGCTCAGAGTTTGCATCTGAATAACACTCTGCCGCTACCCCCCAGAGCATCTTCTTCCTTTTTGAACCGTGAAAAAGAACCTTGGCCTTTTGCTCTTCACTTCTCTTTAGCATCATGACTGCATAATATGTCATCTGTATAACACTCGTGCATTAGTAGTGAGCATGAGGATATTTTGGGTTTGACCCATTTACTTGAAGGAAGTGTTCTATTCTAGGTTCTTTGGTTGCAAGGAAGAGGAACCTAGTCAAATGGTCCGAGGGGATAAAAAGGGTATATAAAAAGAGAAGAATCTCATGGATATAAAATGCAGAAACAACAGCCTGGTCTTATAGCAAGTGTCAGAGTGCTATTTTCTTTCTCCATTTCTTATATCAATTACTTTTAAGAAGTGGTCCAAGGTGAACTTGAAGAGATCGGGTGAGGTCAGCCAAAGCCAGATCTCGTAAGGCCTTGAGGACATGGTTAAGGGATAATCCTGTGATCAGACATGACAAAACCCTTGACTGAACTGAGCTGATTGGATTCTGTCTCAAAAATTTGACTTAAGGGGCGCCTGGGTGGCTCAGTCGGTTAAGCGACTGCTTTCGGCTCAGGTCATGATCCCGGGGTCCTGGGATCGAGCCCCGCATTGGGCTCCTTGCTCTGCGGGGAGCCTGCTTCTCCCTCTCCTCCCCACTTGTGCTGTCTCTCACTATCTCTGTCTCTCTCTCTCTCAAATAAATAAATAAAATCTAAAAAAAAAAAAAAAAAAAATTTGACTTAAGACACCAGTTAGTTTGTGACAGCTCTTGATATACTGGTAATAATATGTAATACTTGCCAAGAGCTTAGCGTCTATCAGCTATTGACTTAAGCTTTTCGTGTGTGTTCTAAGTCACTCACCCTCACAACTACATGATGTGGATCAGTGTCATCCCCATTGTACAGATGAAGCAATTGAGGTACTGAAAAGTAAAAGAACTTGCACAAGTGGATAAAGGATGTAGTAAACCTGGTGTTTTAACCCAGATAATCTGACTCCAGAACCTACACTTTTTTTTATTATGTTCTGTTAATCACCATACATTACATCATTAGTTTTTGATGTAGTGTTCCATGATTCATTGTTTGCGTATAACACCCAGTGCTCCATGCAGAACGTGCGCTCTTTAATACCCATCACCAGGCCAACCCATCCCCCCACCCCCTCCCCTCTAGAACCCTCAGTTTGTTCCTCAGAGTCCATAGTCTCTCATGGTTCATCTCCTCCTCTGATTTCCCCCCCTTCATTCTTCCCTTCCTGCTATCTTCTTCATCTTCTTCTTTTTTTTTTTTTAACATATAATGTATTATTTGTTTCAGAGATACAGGTCTGTGATTCAACAGTCTCACCATAGCACATACACTTCTAACCACTACATGACTCTGCCTTCAAAGTGTGAGTGATTTTGGTTAGTGCTGACCAAAGAGTTGGTTCTGTGGTAAGCCAAAACTACATGCAAGTCGAAGTTAGAGGGGTAAGGGAGCACAGAAATAATGAGTGAGTGGAAAGAGAAAGGATGTGGAGAAGAACATGGTGCAGATGTTCATGGCAGTATCCCTGCTGCCTACACTGAACAAGGCCTAATATATAGCAGAATAAGTATGTGCTAAGTATGTGCTGAATAGCAAATGAATGTTTTCAGCAGGGTCTGTGGGTGCAACATACACCCTGAGAAGTTTGTATGTGCAGGGAAGAAATCTCCAAATAATTTAATTTTATCTCTTTATTTTAAAATTAATTAAATTACACCTATAATTGCACAAATACATTGTCCTTTCTAATTTTTAAAATTTTCAAAGATTTTATTTATTTGAAAGAGAGAGAGGGAAAGAGAAAGATCATGAGCAGGGGAATGGGGTAGAAGGAGAAGCAGAAATCCCTGCTGTGTGGGGATCCTCATGTGGGGCTTGATCTCAGGACTCCAGGATCATGACCTGAGCTGAAGGCAGACGCTTAACCAACTGAGCCACCCAGGCGCCCACGTTGTCCTTTTGTAAAAAGTAAAGCTTTACAGGGAAGGATAAAATTCTTTTTGACCACTCCCCATCCTTGTGCTTCATTTCTACTCCCCACAGAATGTACAGATTTTACTGATACATTTACATACATACATAGGATATATTAGAAGTATAAAGTATTATTTTGTGATATTAGTAATATTCACATAAGTTTTATAGTGTTTAATATTTTCTTTCCTTAATAATGTATTTTAAAGATCTAACTATATTGTTGTAATAAATATTTAGACAATTTCTAAACTTCTTGCTATTATAAATTCTGTTGTAATACAGATATGTGCGTGCACATGTATGTGTGTGTGTTCTTTTACACACGCGTTGCTGTTGTGTACTGAGAAGTGGAAATGACTGAGTCATTGGCTACACACATTTATTATTTTAATAGACTGTACTACATCACTTTCCTTATCCCCGACATGATTTATTGTCAAACTTTTAAATTTTGTTGTGATACATAAATAGTTGAATCTCAATATTGTTTTAATTTCTAGTTATGTGTGATGTTCATTATCTTCTCATATATTTACTGATCATTGATATTTTCTCTGGTCATAAATTTTGCCCACTTTGGTTTGTTTCTTTTTAAATTGATTTATAGAAGTTCTCTATATAATTTCACAATGATCTTCTGAAGAATTTTTAATACATACACAATTTTATTATTTCTGAAGTTCTTAAGATAGAAAGGAATCGAAGCATCTGAAATATTACCTAGTCTAATGACTCTAACATGGGCTTGGTGGGGTAGTAGTGGGTTTATTTAAACCACCTGGGAAGCTCTTTCAAATTATACTGTACTTGTCTTCTGGCATGGCAGTCATGTTATAATAGTAACAGGAGTAGGGAGTTGGGATGAGTAAGCACCTGAGTCTTCTGATAAACTACTTTCCCACATGATTCTTATAGGTAACCCCCATCACTTCCCAAACATATAACTAGTTGAAGACAAAACCAGCATTTCATGCAAAAACTCCCAGTACTTTTAGTCCAATATTTTCCTAATTACACCAAGCTATTTTGCTTTGTCCTGACAGTTCATTTCAATGGAGTTTTCATGATACTTACTATGTCCAGAGAGAAACTATCTTCTTCGATTTACTTAAATCCTGCTCTGGGAGCTCCCTTGCTTTCTTCTATTTTGCTTAAAAACAAACAGACAAATTAATGAACAAACAACCACACAAACAAAAAAAAAAATTAGGCAGAGATGACCAATTGTTCACTAAAAATTCATTTCCCCATTCATCGCCTGGGCTTATTGCTGGTTTTCAGCTTCCCAGGGACATATTATATCTCTTAGACCCTTTTGCATCCTGCTGTGGCCACGTAGCTAGTTCCAACCCACATAAGTGGAAGTGATATGTTATCACTTTTAAGTTGGGATGGGTTCTTTCACACTTTTTGATTCACCTTCTCCAATTATATTCAGAGAACCTTAAGTCCTTATGCCTAGATGATGGTCGTGCCCAGAGACAAGGATATTATGTCTTTGCATTACCTCACAGAGGAAAGCCAGCTTACAAAAACAAACAAAACCCACAGCTGTTACTTACGGTGAAACCATGCTCTATTGTGTTTAGCCACTCATATTCTGGGGATATTTGTTATGGTATCTAGGCTTACTCTAGTTAATACTCTTATCCGTGAACTAACTGTCCACCAAGCACCAGTCAAGCAACTCTCCTTTTCTCCATGGCTAATCAGACAAGAGGTGGTCCTTTGTCGCAAGGACTAGCCAATCGTGGGTAAGGTGACTAGTATGAAAAACTCTGCTCAAATAGAGATGAGGCTGACCAATAAAATTCTACCTTACTGAGTATTTGAGTGTGAGAAATAAACAGAGTTAACATTTGGCTGTGGGGACAGAAGCAAAAAAAGAGACTTGAGGTAGGAGACAGAGTGATGAAGAGCAGACACTGGAAGTGTAGAGGAAGTTGGTCAGTCGGGAGAATAGCAGAGGCAGGGAGAAAGAGGGCTGAGTCAAAATACACATGTTCTATTGCCTCTTGCTGCTGAAGGGGCAGTGGGGTAGTTTAGGCCTGGGAATGTGTTGGAGCATTTCAGTATGTGAGATGCATTCCATCCTCTCTGAGGCTCAGTCCAACTCTGTGAGGGATTTCTGTGTGGTTCCTGTTTCCTCCACTTCCATGTATTTCTTTACAACAAATCCATTTTCCCTGAGGTAGTCTGAGTGAGTTTCTGCCGACCAAGCTTGTAGTCAGAAGAGCCCGACATACTGTCCTAAGTTTTCATTAATTAGTATGTATTAGATTTTTTAATGTAATTAAACATAAAAAGATTAATTAAAAAGAGGCGTTTCCATTATGATAGATTTTAGAAATATTTTATGATTATAAAATTATATGCAGTGTATTATTTTTTGGTCTTTAATCCTTTCAACAAACATACATTAAGTATTTCCTGTTTGCAGGATTGTTTTGTTACAGATCAGAATAGAGAGTGAGAATCAAGAATATATTTGAGTCATTCCATTTCCAAGTTCAATTATTCTCCCAATATACTTCTTATTCATTATGCCCACACTTGATTTGGAATCATCTACATGTATGTTTATCTCTGTGTTAGGTTGAGTCCTCCAGAAGCACATTCAAGATGCACTCCCAGGATGCTTTCCTGGATAATCCTGGTACATAGTAGCTATGTCCTGCAGCTCTTTCAGGGAATAATCTCTTTCTTCCTTTAGCAGGGTTGTGCTAAGCTTTGACTCTATTATTGGTCTTGATTAGGAAGGAGAAATGGGCCAGATCTTGAGGAGGACATGTACTGTCTTGTGAAACATCTGCCTCAGTTGAGGCCTCAACATAGTCTTCAGGCAGTGTGCTAGGATCTATCACCTTCTGACAAGGGGGGGCTACCTCTACAAGCCCAGTGGGTTCTGGGGAGTCTAAGAGTAATGTTCTTGAGTCTACCCCCCTGGATATCCCTACTTTTAGATCCCTTGGAAGGATCCTATTCCTTCCTTGATCATGTAGAAGAATTGCCAGGGCTGCGAATTCAGGCTTATGTGACATTCCCTACTCTTACAACTGGGTGCCAGGCTTGGTCTTCAGCATGGTCTGTCCTGTGCCTATAGAGAAGGACCTCCATAAACACTGCCTTGGGAGACTTCTGACTTTCACATTTTTGCCTTGGTGGCTAATTGGCTGAACTGAGCCTGTTATTTTCTCTCTTCAATGCATCAGTACTGCTCAACAATAACCAAATAAATCCCCCAGGCCCTATAATTAGTATTTCCTCCATATCTCATAAATGCCAAAGATATCACAGAGGCCATTGCATTCCTTTGACATGTAACCCATTCCAAGTTACTACAGGTGCAATCCTTGGTAATTGCCATGCTGTGGCATGCCAGGAGCCTTCAGTACTCATTTAACCCAGAGATGGAGTCCTTGTTGCCATCCAGCAGGGGACTGATCCAACTTCAGCATCACATCCCAGCACTGCTGGCTCCTCTTTCTCTGCCCAGCCATTAAGTTTGGTGGGCTGGGAGTGAAGAGACAGTGAGAAGATAGAGTCAGCTTGGTCTTGAAAGGAAGATAAGAAGGAGGGAGGTGGATAGAAGGGAAATAAGGAGCAGGGCCTGGAAGAGAACTGGTTAGGTTTATATAGAGAGAAAACAACCAGGGGAGAAAAATGGGAGAAGAGCCAAGACCCAGAGTTGGTGAGAGTAGATGGAATGCAAAATCCATTCGAGTGCTTTTTCTCTTGAGATGGGAGGGAGGAAAGGAAAGAAATACCTAGAGATAAGTAGAGAACTGAGCCCTTACTATGTGCTTGGCACAGTTCTAAATGCATGGACAGAAAACGGTTTTAATTTAATAACATCAGAAGACTATTTTTTTAAAGCTTTCCATCAGGTTTTTGACATCATCCAATACAATAAAATGGGAGAAAACAACTCAAGTGTTACATCATTTCTTGCTATTAAGCCCCATTTCCTTCCGTACTTTTTAAAAAAGAGTTAGGATTTATATTTTTATTTTTTATAACCAAATATTAGAAAAAAGCCACTCATTTTATGAAGTTCCTATTGTTTCAATCCTTTCTCTCCATCATTATCCCTTGACTTTTAATTAAATGGGCAGACTTGCAAATAAAAGTTGCCTCATCTACGGCACATTGAACATGGAATGTGAATGAAGAGCTATGAACATTTGTCTTTTACAAGACATCTTGATTTGATGGCCCAGTAGGCAGTGATCTACGGCAGTAGTTTCAAGAGAGATCTTAAAAAAGGTGAGCTTTGCCCTAAGCAAAAAGGGCAAAGTCAACAAGAAGCTATAGTGTCTTACCACTGCACAGAAACGTGGAACAGTACAAGAGATGATGTAATGGGACGTGTACAGATTGAGGGGTCTTTGGAGTATTCTGTTGTGATAGAGACAGAGCAGTATCTTTTCATTCCCTATATCTCTATGTAATTCCTTTTAACTAAAACCTATGAGAGGCTCTCTATTCCATATACTACTCCTTTGTTTGATGCATGAATAATCTCATGAACATTGCAGCTGAATTACTGCAAGTATGAACCTTTTTTCACTAATACAGGCAAAGCTTATGAGTCAACTGCAAGGGCTTTGCTCTCAATCTTACCTAGCAATATTATTCAGATGTTTCTGATTTTAAAATGATGGAGGCTTATAAGTTTTCACTGTACAAGCAGTTTTTCTTTACAAATAGTAGTGGTAGCCATTTTTGGCCCATTGAGAAGAGATCAATTAGGCAGGAGCCCTTGACCTTAGGATAATTGAATTTCTTATTTCAAGTAGCCATAACTGATAATTTTTTTAAAAGATTTATTTATTTATTTGAGAGACAGTGTGTGCGTGAGTGGGGGGAGGGGCAGAGGGACAGAATCTTCAAGCAGATTCCCTGCTGAGTGGGGACCCCGCTGCAGGGCTCGATCTCTGGACCCTGAAATTATGACCTAAGCCGAAACCAAGAGTTGGATGCCTAACTAAGTCACCCAGGTGCCCTGCCATAACTGACAATTTAATAAAACAGAACCAGAGGGATATGCATTTCCTCATTAACACTATTAATAATTTTCAAAATCAGTTCATACTTTGTACAAAAAACTTGTCATGTACTATATGGCTAAATGTAAAGCTGTTCAATTTTGAACCCTGTCTGAGGGGGTTCATTTACTGAATACTTTTTTTTATAAAGTTATTTTGTCTGCAGCATTCACTCTGGGGATAGCATTAGAGTAAGGTTTCTGTTTATTTCCTTTTGTTTAGTCAGTAGATGAAAAAACTTCTGCAAACAATTATATAAGGGAAATAATTAAACATAGTTTGAATTTGTGTTCCCAAATCTATTGATTAATAGGACAAGGGCATAAGTCTTATGTTAAAGAAACTTGCAAATCTGCTGCTAGGCATTTTCTTTAAAACAGTTAGGATCACCCACTAAAAGACTAAAGACCATAAAAGGAATTTAGGTGACAAAAAAGCTTATGTTAAACACTTTTAGCCAATCATTTAGAATCAATCAACTAGGATGCTACTTAACTATACTCAAAATTATCATTATGTTGTTTTAATTTAATGACTTGATGTTCATGTACTTAAGGTAGCTTTTAATGAGATAAATTATTGAGGAATGTACGAGTCAATACTTCCTTGGCTGCAAATGGCACATACCCCGTTAAAATAGTTTAAGTGATCCTAGGAATATGGCAGCAAGTGAAGGCATTGCTGTGAGTATCTCCATACCCCCAGATAAAAATAGAGGATCTAGATAGCCACATTAATAACCTATTGGCAATATTTACCACAAAACTTGATGATAAGCTATCCCCACAAACACAAAAGATGGTGAGAACAAATCACATGACTCACAACCTGCACAGTGTCTACATCCATGTGGGAGAGAGCAGAAGGAAGCAATAGAACATGTAGCAGTGAAGAATAGAACCAAAACCCCATAGGAATTCACTACAAAGTGCAGCAGGCCAATCTGAGAGCAGCAGCTAAAGCTGAGAGGGGTTTTGTCCAAACCAGTACTGGGTGAGTGGAGGGGAACCATGGCAAGTCTGGAAGGATCTGGAACTGTCTGGCCCTTAGATTCACTCTTGAAACTGACCTGCAAGGATTCTCTGCCACAATAGGGCCTCACTCTGAGGAGAAACTTCTTGGAAGAGAATCAAAACAAGTCAAGCAGGATAGAGACAATTGAGACAGAAGAGAGATCTAGAAAAAAGTGGAGGAAAGAACAGTGCCAGGAACTGCGAAAAGCAAGCCACCATGTTTCTGAGCATCATAAAGAAACATCAGAAGAAGGGCCTCTGGGAAGGTAGAAAAGCTATCCTGAAACTTTAATCTTTCTAAAGGTTCAGGAAAACTAATTTCACATAAAATGAGTGACCAAAAAGTATCAAGGTCGTCAAATTTCATACAAAGTTATTAGAAGAAAAAAAGAATAAGGAGCAGAAAAACATTTCTGTAAAAACCAAAGCACATCAGAATGATATGCCCACAGAATGAATTAAAACAGTGACCACCTATTTCAAAACATGATATCAAGAAAAGGAAATAACACATGAAAGTCAGAATTTGAAAAACTCAGAAATGAGGTGATGTGGTAATAGAACTTATGTAAGAACTAGAAATAAAAAAAACCCTTTTTAAAAAATCTTTTCAGCAATGAAGACTAAACTAGAGGCAACACAAAAGCTAATAAACAGTACCTTAAGAGAAAGGGGGTATAAAGGAAGAAAATTTTAAAAATATGACAGGAATAAAAAAAGAAACAAAGTCACAGATATTGAAAATGGAGAAAGAAGATCTGACATACAGATAAAAGGAGTCCCTGAAAACAAACAAACAAACAAACAAAAAAACAACAACCCAAAGCAAAGGAACAGAATGATTACTTAGAAGTATAATTCTAGAAAACTCTTTTGAGATAAAACAAAAACAAAAACAACATTTGAGACTTCATATTGAAAGAGTAGCCCATGTACCTGAAAATACTGACCCCCCAAATGACCAATACCAAGACATATTGTAGTAAAATTAAATTAGATCAAAACAAAACATCTTTGTGTTTTGAGGCAAAAACAGCAAACAACTAATAAAGGAAATGATTAGATTATTATTGCATTTGCAACAGTGATACCATATGCCAGAGAAAGTAACATATTTAAGATATCTAAAGGGGAAAAAAGTGAGCTAAGGATATCATATTGTTACAGAACCTGGCCTGGATCGCCGGATGGAAGAACCAAGTGACACCCGGAGATCTTGGAGGATAGGAGATTTATTTAACGCTGGTGGGCTCAGAGGAGAGTGGGCTCCAAAGATCTGAGCCCCAAGCACAAACAAAGGGGGCAATTTATACACTTCTACTTCCCCATACTTGGCACTTTTGGTGCATGAGCAAAGTGGGGCAGGGAGAAGAACCTGGATTGGTGCGTGCGGGAAGCAGAGCAGGGAGAAGAACCCGTAAGAGGCCTGGGGCAAGGACTGGGACTCTCCCACTGGCTCAGTCGGCCATCTTAGGGCACAGATTTTCCTTATCAATGTCCAAAGAAACTGACTTTTAAATATAAAATGTATAAACTATTACTAATGTGCAAAAACTCTGAATTCTTGTATTCCCCTGAGCCCTTCTTGAAGAATCTACTGCAGATTTCTACTTCAGAAACCAAAAGGAATAAAGAGACATTGACATTGACATAAGGGTTGGTGGTGAAGAGTAAACATGTGGTTTACTTATAGAGCTAATATTACATGAGAGTTAAAGGAGAGTGTGGTATGTATTGGGTATGTGCTCTCACAGTGAATATATAATACACCTGGAAAGATGAATGGATGAATGGGGAAAGTACCCATCAAAGAAGTTTTTAACAGACTTTGCAATTATTGGTGTTATTTCTATTGGCATTTGGAGACCATTGTGTGTGCAATTTGGGATAAAGTAAATGGGATAGTCTAATTCTAGTATGCCCAGTGCCCTCAAGAACCAGGATCCTTTGTGAAGGAGCGAGCATATAGATGTAATATAGGAAAGATTAAGTAAAAATCAGTATAAAACAAAACTCCATTGTCCTGAATTTGAAGTGCCAGTGTGAATTCATGCATATGGGGAGAGACCTGGTTAGGTCCAAAAACAATGAGCCGCTCAGGAGCTATGATATTCCTAATGCCAAAGATGAGGTCTTCAAACAACAGTTCCCACTAAAAGAAACCAAAGATAAATGGCTGCTTCCATAATGAGGCATGAGCTCAATACCTGCTTCTGTCATAATAAAAAGAGACAACCAGACATTATGTTTCATCTGATTAAAAACAACAACAACAACTACAGTCTTACCGAAGACTCCAGTCTGATCAAGTCTCTGAATCTAGTTGCCAATCTCTGGAAACTGCAGGACAGAGGAATATGTTGAAGTGCACCATGAATGTGAACGAAGTCAGCAAACTCCAGACTGGCAAACTAGGCAGGTCAAATGCCTCAAGTTCTTCACAGGTAATTTTTTTTTCTTTTTTTTTTAATATTTTATTTATTTATTCATGAGAGACAGAGGGAGAGAGAGGGAGAGAGAAGCAGAGGGAGAAGCAGGCTCCCAAGGAGCAGGGAGCCTGATGCGGAACTCGATCCCGGGATCACGACCCGAGCCGAAAGCAGACGCTCAACCATCTGAGCCACCCAGGCGCCCTTCACAGGTAATTTTTAAAACTAAAAAGAAGGGGGTGGGGGAGAACATGTAGCTTAAAGAGATGGGCAACAATAAATTTTAATGGATTAGAATGAACTATAGTGGCTTGGGTTGAACATTTGAGTGGTAAAACTACAAAATCATGAGGAAGTGATTGTTGTAAAAGTCGGGACAACAGTTACTTTTTTGGGAGTTTTGGGAAGTGGGGTTTGAGCTATGGACAGGACATATCAAAATGGAGGGGCTTCTGAGATCACTGGCAATTTTTTATTTCTTGACTTGTATGGTGATTTCAAGAGTATGGCTTTCTGTATCTGTATTTTATTTTATAATAAAAAGGGTTGAAATAAAAATAAAATAAAAAATAAAATAAAATAAAAGGGTGTTTTATTTTTTTTGTCTGTTTGTTTGTTTTGGCTTGGCTTGGCTTGGCTCTCTGTTCTACCCTCCTCCTGAGGTCATCACTTTTGGTTACTCTCTATGTGGTGGCAAAGGTGGACCCTGACAACTCCAACTTATCTGAGCTTTAAAGCTGCTGTCTCCAAAGAAGCCATGGGTATAATCAGCCCCTTTTAATCTCTTGGACAAAATTGTAGTAGGAGTAGGAGTAGGAAAGTGAAATGAGAAAAATTAAAGGCATCGATAGAAGTGGTCGAAAGCCCAGGTATTATAAAACAGTTGAGTCAAATGTGGAAAACATTGGGAGCGAAGATTAGAAGCTGCAACCACAGTTTGCACCCATTGTACTTAACCTGTTCCTTATATATTCAGCTCTAAAGGGGACAAACAAAATTAGCAGATTGGGTAAATGAGATATAGTTAGGTATTTATTTAGCTCTTTTGGAGTGCAATCCCTTGTAAGAAGGAATCTATTTTTTGGACTTCTGTACATTTTTCCAGGAATTATGTATCATGTATACAAGAAAGGGAAAGTCTGTTAATAAAATTATTTAGGAGAATTACGAGTGCTAGGTGCATGAATGGCTCCAAAATGGGACATTTTTATCCTTAAATCTGATATTAGCTGGATTAAACCAGAGCTCCTTGTAACCCTTGGGTTTCTATTTGCAGTAAAATACTAGGTTTGATAAATTCAGCATGTTCTATGACTGTCAGAATGGCTAAAATCAACAAGATAAGAAACAACAGGTGTTGACTAGGATGTGGAGAAAAGTTAATCCTCTTGCACTGTTGGTGGGAATGCAAACTGGTGCAGCTACTCTGGAAAACAGTCTGGAGATTCCCCAAAAGAGTTAAAAATAGAACTACCCTACTATATGGTAATTGCACTACTAGGTATTTACCCAAAGAATACAGAAATACTAATTCAAAGGATACATGTACCCCAATGTTTATAGCAGCATTAACTACAATAGCCAAATTATGGAAACAGCCCAAATGTCCACTGACTGATGAATGGATAAATAAGATGTGGTATATATATGCAATGGAATATTACTCAACCATGGAAAAGAATGAAATCTTGCCATTTGCAATGACATGGATGGAGCTAAAGGGTATAATGCTAAGGGGCATAAGTCAGTCAGAGAAAGAAAATACTATATGATTTCACTCATATGTGGAATTTAAGAAACAAAACAAGTGAGGAAAGGGGGGGAGAGAGAGAGAGGGAGAGAGAGGAACCAAGAAACAGACTCTTAATGATAGGGAACAAACTGGTGGTTACCAGAAGGGAGGTGGGTGGGGATGGCCTAAATGGGTGATAGGGATTAAGGAGGGCACTTGTGATGAGCACTGGGTACTGTATGGAAGTGATGAATCATTATATTGTACATCTGAAACTAATGTTATACTGTAAGTTAACTAACTGGAGTTTAAATAAAAACTTTAAAAAAATGAACTAAACAATGAAAAGATTTGTTCTTGATAGTATATACTTAATAAATAGGATGCCCATATATTCAGATGTTCAAAATATTTCTAATCTATTAAAAAACATTCAAATTTTCCCAAAGAAGTGAGTGGGTTCATACAAACATATACATAAACATTTTAATTGAAGAAATTTTTCAAAGTATAATAATAAATAAGCTGATTATCCAGTTATACAGGGTTATTATACATATAATAATATATATGAAAATAATAATGATAACAAATAAAATAATAGCTTATTCTTATACAGCACCGTGACATGCCAAGCATTTTTCTGCATGTTTTACTAGGTACTATTATTAATCCTACTTTATAGATAGGGAATATGAGGTGCAAAGGAGTTATATGATTGCTTGATGACACATAGTTAGGGAGTAGGGGAACCAGGATTTACATGTAGGCAGCCCAACTCCAGAAACATTTTATTTTTTTAAGTAAATATTTTGATATTTGTTGCAGATGTCATGGTAATCATAGACATTAAATGAATACCTGTATACACACACACACACACACACACACACACACACACACACTCACACATATGACGTACCCCAATCCTGAAATTTTGCTTCTCAAAATTCTCTTTGCCTCGATTCCTGACAGGAAAGCGCATTTTGACTTGTATTTTTAAAAACTTGGTCTTAGGGGCGGAGCAAGATGGCAGAGGAGTAGGAGACCTGGATTTCATCTGGTCTCAGGAATTCAGCTGAATAGGGATCAAACCATTCTGAACACCTATGAACTCAACAGGAGATCGAAGAGGAGAGTAGCAACAACTCTCTGAACAGAGAAGCGACCACTTACTGGAAGGTCTTTTCTGATTTGTAGAGTATATTTGCTGGGGACGTTGTTAACCTGTTAGCATTTTGTTCTCTCATTCATCTATTCTTCTCTGGACAAAATGACAAGACGAAAAAAATCACCTCAGCAAAAAGAACAAGAGGTAGTACCGTCAGCCAGGGACCTACTCAATACGGACATTAGTACGATGTCAGACCTAGAGTTCAGAATCATGACTTTAAAGATACTAGCTGGGCTTGAAAAAAGCGTGGAAGTTATTAGAGAAACCCTTTTTGGACAAATAAAAGAACTAAAATCTAACCAAGTTGAAATCAAAAAGGCTATTAATGAGGTGCAATAAAAAATGAGGGCACTAACTGCTAGGATAAATGAGGCAGAAGAGAGAATCAGCGATATAGAAGACCAAATGATGGAAAATAAAGAGGCTGAGAAAAAGAGAGAGAAACAACTACAGGATCACGAGGGCAGAATTCGAGAGATAAGCGATACGATAAGACGAAACAACATTAGAATAATTGGGAGCCCAGAAGAAGAAGAAAGAGAGAGGGGGCAGAAGGTATATTGGAGCAAATAATAGCAGAGAACTTCCCTAACGTGAGGAAGGAAACAGGCATCAAAATCCAAGAGGCACAGAGAACCCCTCTCAAAATCAATAAAAATAGGTCAACACCCTGACATCTAAGAGTAAAACTTACGAGTCTCAGAGACAAAGAGAAAATCCTGAAAGCAGCTCGGGAGAAGAGATTTGTAACCTACAATGGTAGAAATATTAGATTGGCAACAGACCTATCCACAGAGACTTGGCAAGCCAGAAAGGACTGGCATGATATCTTCAGAGCACTAAACGAGAAAAATATGCAGCCAAGAATACTATATCCAGCTAGGCTCTCATTGAAAATTGAAGGAGAGATAAAAAGCTTCCAGGACAAACAAAAACTAAAGGGATTTGCAAACACAAAACCAGCCCTGCAAGAAATATTGAAAGGGGTCCTCTAAGCAAAGAGAGAGACTAAAAGCAGCACAGATCAGAAAGGAACAGAGACAATATACAGTAACAGTCACCTTACAGGCAATACAATGGCACTAAATTCATACCTTTCAATAGTTACCCTGAATGTAAATGGGCTAAATGCCCCAATCAAAAGACACAGGCTATCAGATTGGATTAAAAAACAAGACCCATCAATATGCTGTCTGCAAGAGACTCATTTTAGACCCAAAGATACCCCCAGATTGAAAGTGAAGGGGTGGAAAACCATTTACCATGCTAATGGACACCAAAAGAAAGCTGGGGTGGCAATCCTTATATCAGACAAATTCGATTTTAAACCAAAGACTATAATAAGAGAGGAGGAAGGACACTATATCCTACTTAAAGGGTCTATCCAACAAGAAGATCTAACAATTGTAAATATCTATGCCCCGAACATGGGAGCAGCCAATTATATAAGGCAATTAATAACAAAAGCGAAGAAACACATTGACAGCAATACAATAATAGTGGGGGACTTTAACACCCCCCTGACTGAAATGGACGGATCATCTAAGCAAAAGATCAAAAAGGAAATAAAGACTTTAAAGGACACACTGGACCAAATGGACTTCACAGACATATTCAGAACATTCCATCCCAAAGCAACAGAATACACATTCTTCTCTAGTGCCCATGGAACGTTCTCCAGAATTGATCACATCCTAGGTCACAAATCAGGTCTCAACTGGTACCAAAAGATTGGGATTATTCCCTGCATATTTTCAGACCACAATGCTTTGAAACTAGAACTCAATCACAAGAGGAAAGTTGGAAAGAACTCAAATACATGGAGGCTAAAGAGCATCCTACTAAGGAATGAATGGGTCAACCAGGAAATTAAAGAAGAATTTAAAAAATTCATGGAAACCAATGAAAATGAACACACAACTGTTCAAAATCTTTGGGATACAGCAAAGGCAGTCCTGAGAGGAAAGTATATAGCAATACAAGCCTTTCTCAAGAAACAAGAAAGGTCTCAAATACACAACCTAACCCTACACCTAAAGGAGCTGGAGAAAGAACAGCAAATAAAGCCTAAATCCAGCAGGAGAAGAGAAATAATCAAGATCAGAGCAGAAATCAATGAAATAGAAACCAAAAGAACAGTAGAACAGATCAATGAAACTAGGAGCTGTTTCTTTGAAAGAATTCACAAGATTGATAAACCCCTGGCCAGACTTATCAAAAAGAAAAGAGAAATGACCCAAATCAACAAAATCATGAATGAAAGAGGAGAGATCACAACCAACACCAAAGAAATACAAACAATTATAAGAACATATTATGAGCAACTCTATGCCAGCAAATTAGATAACCTGGAAGAAATGGGTGCATTCCTAGAGATGTATCAACTACCAAAATTGAACCAGGAAGAAATAGAAAACCTCAACAGACCTATAACCACTAAGGAAATTGAAGCAGTCATCAGAAATCTCCCAACAAACAAAAGCCCAGGGCCAGATGGCTTCCCAGGGGAATTCTATCAGACATTTAAAGAAGAATTAATACCTATTCTCTTGAAACTGTTCCAAAAAATAGAAATGTAAGGATAACTTCCAAACTCATTTTATGGGGCCACCATTACCTTGATCCCAAAACCAGACAAAGACCCCATCCAAAAGGAGAATTACAGACCAATATCCTTGATGAACATGGATGCAAAAATTCTCACCAAAATACTAGCCAATAGGGTCCAACAGTACGTTAAAAGGATTATTCACCATGACCAAGTGGGATTTATCCCTGGGCTGCAAGGCTGGTTCAACATCCGCAAATCAATCAACGTGATACAATACATTAACAAAAGAAAGAATAAGAATCATATGATCCTCTCAATAGATGCAGAAAAAGCATTTGACAAAGTACAGCATCCTTTCTTGATCAAAACTCTTCAGAGTATAGGGAGAGAGGGTACATAACTCAATATCATAAAAGCCATCTATGAAAACCCTGCAGCCAATATCATTCTCAATGGGGAAAAGCTGAGAGCTTTTCCCCTAAGGTCAGGAACACGGCAGGGATGTCCACTCTCACCACTGCTATTCAACATAGTATTGGAAGTCCTAGCCACAGCAATCAGACAACAAAAAGAAATCAAAGGCATCCAAATCGGCAAAGAGGAAGTCAAACTCTCACTCTTTGCAGATGATATGATAGCGTATGTGGAAAACCCAAAACTGCTAGAACTCATACAGGAATTCAGTAAAGTAGCAGGATATGAAATCAATGCACAGAAATCAGTGGCATTCCTATACACCAACAACAAGACAGAAGAGAGAGAAATTAAGGAGTCGATGCCATTTACCATTGCACCCAAAACCATAAGATACCTAGGAATAAATTTAACCAAAGAGACAAAGGATCTGTCCTCAGAAAACTATAAAATACTCATGAAAGAAATTGAAGAAGACACAAAGAAATGGAAAAACGTTCCATGCTCATGGATTGGAAGAACCAACATTGTGAAGATGTCAATGCTACCTAGAGCAATCTACACATTCAATGCAATCCCCATCAAAATACCATCCACTTTTTTCAAAGAAATGGAACAAATAATCCTAAAATTTGTATGGAACCAGAAGAGACCCCGAATAGCCAGAGGAATATTGAAAAAGAAAAGCAAAGCTGGCGGCATCACAATTCCATACTTCCAGCTCTATTACAAAGCTGTCATCATGAAGACAGTATGGTACTGGCACAAAAACAGACACATAGATCAATGGAACAGAATCGAGAGCCCAGAAATGGACCCTCAACTCTATGGTCAACTCATCTTTGACAAAGCAGGAAAGAATGTCCAATGGAAAAAAGACAGTCTCTTCAACAAATGGTGTTGGGAAAATTGGACAGCCACATGCAGAAGAATGAAACTGGACCATTTCCTTACACCACACACAAAAATAGACTCCAAATGGTTGAAAGACCTAAACGTGAGACAGGAGTCCATCAAAATCCTACAGGAGAACACAGGTAGCAACCTCTTCGACCTCAGCCGCAGCAACTTCTTCCTAGAAACATCGCCAAAAGCAAGGGAAGCAAGAGCAAAAATGAACTATTGGGATTTCATCAAGATAAAAAGCTTTTGCACAGCAAAAGAAACAGTCCACAAAACCAAAAGACAACTGACAGAATGGGAGAAAATATTTGCAAATGACATATCAGATAAAGGGCTAGTATCCAAAATCTATAAAGAACTTATCAAACTCAACACCCAAAGAACAAATAATCCAATCAAGAAATGGGCAGAAGACATGAACAGGCATTTTTCCAAAGAAGACATCCAAATGGCCAGCAGACACATGAAAAAGTGCTCAACATCGCTCGGCATCAGGGAAATCCAAATCAAAACCTCAATGAGTTACCACCTCACACCAGTCAGAATGGCTAAAATTAACAAGTCAGGAAATGACAGATGTTGGTGGGGATGTGGAGAAAGGGGAACCCTCCTACACTGTTGGTGGGAATGCAAGCTGGTGCAACCACTCTGGAAAACAGTGTGGAGGTTCCTCTAACAGTTGAAAATAGAGCTACCATAGGATCCAGCAATTGCACTACTGGGTATTTACCACAACGATACAAATGTAGGGATCCGAAGGGGTACGTGCACCCCAATGTTTATAGCAGCAATGTCCACAATAGCCAAACTGTGGAAAGAGCCAAGATGTCCATCGACAGATGAATGGATAAAGAAGAGGTGGTATATATACACAATGGAATATTATGCAGCCATCAAAAGGAATGAGATCTTGCCATTTGCAATGATGTGGATGGAACTGGAGGGTGTTATGCTGAGTGAAATAAGTCAATCAGAGAAAGAGATGTATCATATGACCTCACTGATATGAGGAATTCTTAATCTCAGGAAACAAACTGAGTGTTGCTGAGTGGTGGGGTGTGGGAGGCATGGGGTGGCTGGGTGATAGACATTGGGTAGGGTATGTGCTATGGTGAGCGCTGTGAATTGTGCAAGACTGTTGAATCACAGATCTGTACTTCTGAAACAAATAATGCAAGATATGTTAAGAAAAAAGAAAAAGAAGAAGATAGCAGGAGGGGAAGAATGAAGAGGAGTAAGTCGGAGGGGGAGAGGAACCGTGAAAGACGATGGACTGTGAAAAACAAACTGAGGGTTCTAGAGGGGAGGGGGGAGGGGGGGTGGGTTAGCCTGGTGATGGGTATTAAGGAGGGCACGTTCTGTGTGGAGCACAGGGTGTTATGCACAAACAATGAATCATGGAACACTACATCAAGAACTAATGATGTAATGTACGGTGATTAACATAACAATAAAAAAATTAAAAAAAAACTTGGTCTTAGTTTAGATATTGAGGTAAAGCCATGAGCAGAAGAGGTGCAGGAGCAGAAATTCCAATTTATAAAGATATTTCAAGAAATAGTTTCATAAATCCTATTATCCTGCCCGTATCGAGTGTGACGTATTCCAAAGGTTGGTTGGTAACATTTATTAAATGCCAACTCGATAAGCAACTATATATATACATATGTATTTGTAGGAATGAGTATTTAAAAATATATACTAAGGGCTTATCTTTTATCTCTATACTCCTATATTCATATGCATATGGAATATCCAGTGCATTTAAATCTTCAATGGCAGTTAATTCATTTTGTCTTCTGTGTGCATGGCATTTAAGTAAATCTTGGGGGAAAAGCTTCTGCAGGATCACAGCAGGATCTCGATATGAACATACTGATTTGGGTGGTATATAAGAATTCTCTTAGCTGCACGTGGCAGAAACATAATTCAGTATAAAATAAAAGGACGACTTTTTGGGGAAAGAGTCTTACGTACAGCCAAAAAGGAATGAATGATCAAGGAAGGACTAGGATTCAACAAATCTTTTAGAAGAGCATGATTTGAAATTTTGGAACTTTTCATCTCCCATCTGTACCACTCAGTTTATCTGCATCGGTATTTTGCTCTCAACAAATCAAATTCTTTTCACTGTTCTGGTTCATGGAGCTACTGGCAGCTTTCAAAATCAGCGTATTAAAGTTTCAGGCACTACAAAGAGGTAAGCTGAATCTCTTGGAAAGGGACTCACTGACCCAGCTTGGTTCTGCTGCGAACTCCTGAACCAATCAACAGTGGCAGGGCACTTCCTATAGAAACCATAAGGATGGAATGTGAGTCCATATGTTGGGGAGAATGGACGTTCCTAGAAGAAGGTTGTTCGGAATGATATTCTCAGAAGCAGGGGATGTTGCTAGAAAACAAAACAGTTGTCCACTCTAGAAATGAAAAATAAACACCAGCATTTAATGTGAGTGTTGCCAGCAACGCCACTGTGACTCTAAATATGATTTTTATCTGATTTATTCAGGTATAGTTTACATAAAGTACAATTCAACATTTTAAGTTAGTTTGATGGGTTTTAACAAATGGATATACTTGTGTAACAACCACCACAAAAATGATGTAGAATATTTCCAGCACCTCGAAAAGTTCCCTAGTGCCCCTTTGTGTCAATCACCTCTAAATTGTTGAATGCTATGGCCTAAGTTGTCTATGATATTACTTCATTATTCCTTTAATGTCTGAAATATCTCTGGTGATACTCTGTTTTTCATTCCTGATATTGGAAATTCTCTTTTTTTCCTGGTAAGTCTGACTAGAGATTTATCGATTTTGGTATTTTCAAAGAATCAATTTCAAATTATAACTTTAAGAATAAATTAATTAAAACCTTTAAACTTAAAAACTTTAAAAAATCTTTAAAATAAAAAAATTAAAAAATTTAGACATTTGCTATTAAAATTGTGATAGAAATATAGAATTTTTGAATGAAAACATTCATAGCATGATGACTGAAAAGATAGCAGAATAAATTTATAATTTATTATTTTTTCTATTTCATATTTCTATAAATCAAAAACAATGCTGTTATCTTTATTTTTAAAAAATATATATTATTTATTTGAGAGACAGAGAGAGAGCAGGAGCACAAGCGGGGAGAGGCAGAGGGAGAAGCAGACTCCCCACTAAGTGGGACTCAATCCCAGGACCCTAGGATCATGACCCGAGCCGAAAGCAGATGCTTAAATGACTGAACCACCCAGATGCCCCAACACTGTTATCTCTAAAGTTATTTTTCTACTTGTTTCCTATACTATTTGCTAATATATTTATATATAGAAAAACAAAGTTCCATAGCTTCATCCTGTGTATCTGGCATTATCAGTTTTTTGAAATTTTCACTTATACTTATATAATCATTCACAGAAATGAAACATTTCTTCTTCTTGTCCAAGATGTTGCATCTCTTCCTCTTTAAATTTCAAGCCAGGCTTAATTGACTTCCTTGAATTGTCTGTTCCACAAATAATTCAACTTTCTTTTAAAACCTCCAACAAAATCTTTGACTCATTTCATTTATTTGAAATTCTTCTCACAGTGGTTTGTGCATGTGTGTGTGTGTGTGTGTGTGTGTGTGTGTGTGTATAAAAGTTTATATAAACTTAGAATTTTCCCTGGTTTGTAGCCCCAGATATACTGTCCTGGAGAATACAAGGGATTCTTGTGAGAGCTCTTTTTTATAACTAATATCAAGGTATTCCTTTAGGTATTCTGGATTAAGGGAAGAACAGATATTTAGAAATTATCACTTTTAGTAATAAGGTCCCTGGAAATCCAATAGAAATATTTTAAAAGAAAGTAGAGAGGAGTGAAAGGAATAAATATGATTTTGTATAATAATGTAAATTAGTAACTCCATTGTGAAGGACAGCTTTTAAATGAAGAAAACTCCTTTTCTTCCTCTTTATAGAATTGTTGTCTTTAAAAAGTATTGTTTCCCTTTGAAGTATGTGTTTATATGAGGTGTATGTGTGTGTGTGTGTATGTATACCTATGTGTAACTTGCATCAGAAAGGAACTGCATAGAAAACCAAACGTGGAGTGCCTGTTTTGATCCTGGGCTCTCTGGGGAGGGACTCGGATAGTCAGAGATCACCACAAATTGTCCTGTTGGAGCACCAGGAATGTTTAATGGATTCACTGAAAAGAATGAACATCTTGAGAGAGAAGAATGGCTCATGGAACAGATCACTTCCGGTGGGTGTTAGCTGGAAGTTTCCTGAAAGTAGAGAGGGTTGTGCCACTCTCTTAGACAGTAGCACAGACCACACAACAAGGGAGCAAGATGGAGAACTGGGGATTGATGAATGTGACATTTTGCTACCTTTCCCTTGTAGTGTGGAAGAAGTCGTACTTAGTTTTCACTTTAAATGGTTCTAATGTCAATTAACCAAACTCCAGTAAATTCTGACTTATTTATATGATTGTGTATAAGGAATTTGTGGAGAATAAATGAATGGGCTTGCCAGGAGGTATGGTCTACCTCCATTCAGTCAGAGTGAGGGCCCATGCAGCTTCCAAGAATGCCGTGTTCAGGAATTTCCAGACATCAGGAAAGTGAGCAGTGGCTATTGTCATAGGGCGTGAAAGACTTAAGAGGACCAGCTTTAAGGTGGACAACTCATGAAGGTCATAAAAACATCCTTTCTTAGGTCATTCCCTTTTTAGGGGTGGATTTATGAAGAATGGGGTGGGAAGCTTTACTTTTCACACACATATGCACACACACACACACACACGTGCACTTATGCTTTTATCAAACTATATGCCCTAGTGTTTATCCCTTCTATTGGATTGTAAAATTCTTAAAGGCAGAGTCTGTAGCTTTTATTTAATACATAATACAAATACTTCTATATAAACTGAGGTGCTTTAATAAATACCTGTTTATTGAGTAACTGTTCTTTATTGTTTTTTAGGAGCTCCTTAGGTCTTATTACTTCAGGATTTCCTCCCTCCCTCCCTTTCCCCTTTCCTTCTTTCCCTTTCCCTCTTCCCCTTTCTTTCTAACTTTTCTACTTAGAAGAGTTTTATGTTGATTTAGGTCACATTTTATAGAATTAGCTTTGTATTTCTTTTTTTTTTTTTTTTTGAGTTTTTTGTCCTAGTAAAGGAGAGCATTTTAAAAGTCTTTTTCCAGAGGTTGCAGTTATGTTATTTTCGAGTTCTTCCCTTAATTCAAGTAAGTAGAATTGTCTTTAAATAGGCTATTATTTGATATCTGCCAAAGGCATTGAAGGGTCTTAAAATTATAGCCCAGTGAACTCTCTTGCCTGATATTACACCAATGTTAATCCACACCAAAGTCAGAGAGTTTCCATGTGTAAATTTGATTTTAAATGAAGTTTTATTGAACCCACCTCACCCTAAATTTCTTGGCTTATGAGACACCATATAAATCAGTTTCCCTTGGAAAAAAATAAAAAAGAGCACTCTGAACTGAAAGAAATTTATTTTATTCTTCAGAATCTTATTTGTGCCCTGTGTATTAAGGACCATGAACTATAGTATTCATTACCTGTATGGTTTGATAATTTGTGAAGTAAAACCTCTTCAAGATAAAATTTATAAATCTTTTAATATTTAAATTCAAATATTAAAAATTTTAGTGTTATGATATTTTAATCAAACTTTCCTTTATAAAAATATATGTATGTGGTTGTTATGGACACAAGGAAGTATGGGAAAAATGCTTATCTCAGTGCTGGCTCAGCAACAGTGGTGTGTAAGGTGAAGGTAATGACCCAATATCAAGTTCACGGCTATGCAAGTTAACGAAATACTGACCCGTTAAAGAGAATTTCACTCTTGGGGGTTATTGCGCAGCACCTGCGGGTTGGAAAGCTACTACCTGGGTTATGGGTGTGTATGTGTGGTTTTAATATATGGGTGGAGAAAAAGGTTGGTGGGAATGACCCTTCCATTGGCTGCAGGCAATGGGGAGTCCAGTTACCTCACTTGGAGAGGAAAGAGAAAGGAGACTCAATGGAAAGGGAATTCCTGTCTTGGAAACACTCTGAAAATTAAGTCTTTGAAACAAAAAGTCCGTTTTTGGAATACTCCTCCATCATGAATGCATCCATGCATCCATATCATCCATTCATTTGTCTATTTTCTTATTCATTCACTCATTCAGTTGCTGGCAAATTGCTCATAGCTTTTCTACTGTTAATCCACAGAATGAGTTGTCATCTGAGATTGGTTATATTCTGCCCTTCCCTTATTACAGATCTCAGGGACTTGCTTTCCTTTCATTTTAACGTTTGGAAATATTTGTCGTTAAGATTATGAAAGAAATCCATGTTTAATACCAAAGAAATGAAGAATAACTTGAAGAGTATCAAGAAGAAACTAGAAAAAAAAAATTTACCACAGCTCCACAACACAAATAAAAAAAAACCCACTGCTAACATTTTTTTAGTCTCTTTTTTTTAATAAGCTGAAAAGTTGCAATTGTGCTGACTTCATAAGAGCACAAATAATAAATTAGTAGTATATCAGCTTTTGCCTTAGGCTCTGTATTCTTGGGATCCTAGGTAAGGACATATAGCTAATTTAAGTAGAAAAAGTAATTTATTAAAGATATTAGGTAGTTCACAGAATATCTTGGAGAGACAGAGAATCAGACTTGGATGCCACACAGATGAAAACAATGCTCATATCATACTACATACTACAGGGCTGTTCTCTTAGAGATCTCGTGGCTACCACCAGTGATAGGAACTGTAAAGTATATCACTGAACCTCTGTCAGTGTTATTTCTGCAGCTGGGTAGAGCTGCTCTCACCTTACTGGAACAGATCGTATGAGATGCCTGTTTCTGCACACGGCATTTGAACTGAAGATTTGCAGTAGTGATTCTGAGTGTCATAGACAAATTGTATGCCTGGACTCTGACTGCAGGGACTACTGGGGAAATGAGTTTCTGGCATGGACTCAGAATATGGCAAACTCTCCAAACATAAGAATGGCTTTAGAAAGTACTAGTGAATCCAAAACATGAAAAATGTCCACAAGTTTCCCCCCAGCTGTGCAACATCAATATACCCTCTTTTCTATTTTCTAAATTTTCAAACAAGATCAACGAGCAATGACCAAATGCTCCAACCTAACTTAATGCTACAAACTCTTGAACAAATAAAACCTGATGTACCCTCTCTCTAAAAGCAAGACAACATAAAATCTCATTGGTCTTTGCATCCAATTCCATATCCAGTGCCTTTAGCTTAGAGCATTTCTCCTTTAGTTTCATCATGGTACTGTCTTGATTTTCTATAACATGGACTAAATTATTAACTAAAACAAAACAATATACCTTAGATGAAAGAGTAAGAAAAAAAGGAAGAAAAGAAAATGAAAAAACTAAAACTTTATATATTACAAAGAATGGGAAGAAATTTTGGATGTATACCACAGTCCTCATTTCTGCAAAAGATTATGAGGCAATGATATTTTGATATCCCACTTCCCCACACATTTGATTAGCCACCAATAGTAACAATACCTACTTTGTTTTTTAATATCACCATTAAAGTGTTAGACTAGCCCCTTTTCATGTTCATCATCTAAAGATTGTTCCTGAATCAGTTTTGGCATTTTGTATCCTGGTGATGCACAGAAAATCTTGCCTTTGAACCTCTTTTTTTTCTAAACAGGAGGGGTTAATTGTTTATTGTATGTCAGTGCTGCACAATTGTCATTATCAAAGTTAGCTGGAAAATAGCATAGTTACCTGAGGAGGGGCAGGGCAAAACGGAGGTGCTGACAGATAGAGAGTTAATATATTAACTTTGGGGAAAGAGTGACGGAATGTGACAGACCCAGGCTGGAGAGGGTGAGGGAGGAATCACGCTGTGAAGGCTGATTGGGCAGTGCTGTTTTTTGAAGGTACAGTAGAACCATGATCTCACTCAAGTAGGCCCTGGTGATGAGTAACTGTCTTTGTGAGAACTAATTATTGAGGCCTTAGAAGGATAACTGGGCCAATTTAGTCTACAGGGATTCTAGTCTGCTCTATGGTATCTTATTTTTCTTGGGAAAGTTGATAGAGGATAATTTTCTCAGCTGACCCAGATGCCTCATTTGTTAGAAGCTGATACTTTTTTTTTTAAAGATTTATTTATTTATTTTTTGGGGTGGGGTGGGGTGGGGTAGAGGGAGAGCAGACTCCCCACTGAGCATGGAGCCTGATGTTGGGCTCAATCTCACGACTCAGAGATCGTGACCTGAGCCGAGACCAAGAGTTGGATGCTTAACTGACTGAGCCACCCATGTGCCCCATAGAAATGATACTTCTGATGAGAAAATTATCCATGTGCTTTTGAGAGGGGGTGGGATATCGACATTCTCCGGCTTCCACTAAGGTATTACTAAAAAAAAGAACATATACCAATAAAGCAACACAGGTGATCTTTCCAAACAAAATCCCCTCCCTCACCTCACCCCCTCTTCCAGCCTGAGCATTTCCAGGTCTTCTCAGTTAGGAGGGATCACTTATTGTGTGAGTCAAGGCTTTTTTTTTTTTTAAATTTCAAAATGTGGTTTTATTAATGCACTTTAGGATAAGTGCCATTCTTATTTTATCTTGTCTGGAAGAAATACTGCCAATTACAGTCACAGGAAATTTTCATTAGACAAAACCTGCATGTATGAGTGTGTGCGGGGGTGGGGGGTTTGATTCATTTATATCATACTGCTCGTGTCTTGAGTTTATAAATAACATTAAGCAACACTGTTTCCTTCTAAAATTTTCTTTAAGGCAGATCTATTTAGCTTCATCTGTGTTATTAATATGTACAGTGTAGTTTTAGAAAATTTATATGTTCTAGTTTCTCAATGAAAATAATACATGTGGTCAAGAATAGAAAACAAAACTCTCGTTTCTAGTCCCTCTGCCTGGCCACATTTTAAAAAACACAAGTTTTTCAGATATATATATATATATATATATGTATATATATATATATATATATTACTGTATCAAAACACATTTTAACGGACTTCACAGCTCACTTAAAGCTTCAGTTTACAGTCATTCATATGAAAGATTACTAATATGGAATGTTTACTTAGAAAGAATTCCTCACTGGGATTCCAGTGTTCTGTATCAGAAATGTAGAAGTTCTTCATTGCAATGCTAGACATTTTACCTTTTCATTTATGTTTTTCTTTGAAGAGTTCTCATTTTACTTTTGGGTCTTCATTTTTGTATGCTCGACTTATTTCTTATAGTATATTCTCCAGTAAGGCAGGTTGATATCTGTATAAATAACCATATGGATGAAGATGATAAATGAGGTATTCTAACTCATACATAGTTGTAGGATCAACATAGTGAAAAGAAACTGCAAGATCAGAACAGCAACCAGGACCCTCTACAGGAGGATAATAGTTATAATTCCAATACCAAAAGGTTCTAGGTAGATAACCCTTGATTAAGTGGTGTTCTGGTACAAAGGGATGAAAAGTTTCTTTTCCAATGGTATCTCTGGAATCTCCCGCTTCTACATTTATAATTTCCATGCATTTGCCCAATGCTAAGTCTTCGATGGAGGGACTATGTGTACATTTGTCTGTTTTAAATGCATCAACAAATCTCTTCAAGGCTTCTTTGCTCAGTGCATATCCCTCTTCTCCACTCATGTAGCCCTGCTTTACATCGGGCTTAAATCTTCTCCCAAAGTAAATGGGTTCTTCAGGGTTGTATTTTGAGAGTAGCCATGTCAAATTATCCGGTATAACATATGTATCATCATCTGCTTTCATAAACCAATCAGCCTCTTCTAAATAATGATCATGAACATACTGAAAAGCTTTGTTTTCCAGTATAGTTGGTCTCTGCCTTCTCTGGTTTTTAATCCCACAGCAGGGAAGTCTTTATTTTCTTCTGAACTCATAAACAACACTTTATTACAATGCTGGGCCCATGTAGCTTTGACGTGTTTGGCCTTTTTCTCTAGATTTTGAGGCCCTGTCATAACCCAGCAAAGAATTTTAACCTTTCGATAGAAGTTTTCAGCGATGTCTGTGTTCTCATCTTTATGTTGGCTAGAATCTGCATTGAAGTTCATCTGTCCTTCTAGATGATTTTGTCCATTATCATCTGAGTGCCTAGCATGAGGATCATTATGAAGAATATTAGGCTGGGTATCACCCTGTTATCCCAACAAAATACTAAATAGCTGAGAACATAAAACAAATCCAATTGCTGATCCACAAAGGAAGGTTAAAAAATTCAGCCAAGATTTAGAGGCCATTTCCCGAAAGTGTATTTCTGACATCAGCCGTATCTGCCTCTCACCCTTCCTGGGGGGCGGACAGGGGGACGACTCGGGACCGGCAACCTTAGCTCCTCCTAGTACCCGCAGCAGTGGCTCCCGGCCGCTGGCTGGGGCCTCCCGCTGCCGCCCAGATCATTCCCTGGCGGCGGCCGAGGCGGACCCAGCTCACCACCCCCCCCCGAGTCAGGGCTGTTTTGAGGACAGGTGATAGAAACTCAAATTGATTAAGTGGGCCAAGAGGTGAACTTGTTGGTTCATGAAATTGGAAGGACAGGAGTGTAACTGATGGTCAGAACCAGAAGCTATAGCACTAATTTTCTCTCAACTTATGTCTGTTTCTCTATAGTTGGTGATTTCATTCTCTTCCACTGCAAAGAGGTGAAAGCCCCAAAGGTTTCTACCTTCATTTCCATTTGAAAAGTCCTTGGGATGGACTTTGAGTTCTGTCACAGATTTAGGCTTCAACCAAATGCTGTGAGATGAAGTTAGTTCTTATTCAGATTGCATGATTCAGGGTGGGAAGACTATGTTGCCCAAAAGTAGGAAATAGGTGACTGGGTTGTCATTCCCTAGAAATGGCCCCTGGGAGTTTACTGTGAGTTGGGTGATCTGCATCCAGTCTGTGATTTGTTACCATCTTGTAGCTAAATCTTTTTTTCTAACTTCTCAGTCCCTGTACATCCTGCTAGAGATAAACCTTACTTAGAAGTCTCCCTTTGTGTACTTGTGAGTACTTATTGTGTGCCTGGTTTTGGAAGGGATTTGGAGATCAAAATTGGTTCAACATGGTCTCTATCCTCAAAGGACACATGCACATGCATTTATAAATGAGGAAGTGCGGACATTATACAACCATTACTGCAAGGCCCTGATTAATATTTTTAAATTTAACTGTGTAATTAAACTACTGTAATTGTAGCCTCAATTTATTAGAATTTTCCTTTCAGTGTTTCTTTATTTAGTACTCTATAGATCAAACTAGACTCACCTGAGCTTAGAACTGTGGAAGCTGAATGGTCGAATTCTTTACTTCCCCCGTAGCCTCAAGAAGCTGTATGTACATGTAACAATCTGTGGGCTAGTTGCCCTGGTAACACGTGTGCATTTTGCCAGACCCTCAGAAAGATGTGATCTCTAATTAACCTTAAAATTAACAGGCTAACAGCAAAGATTTCACAACAATTCAGAAGAAGAGGCAGAAAATATTCTAGAAAATGTAAATCTGAGGTGACACTTGTAAAGCCGCTGAGGTAGTAAAATATTATGGGATTTCAAAAGGCTGACAGACTACAAAGCACCAACATCGGAACAGTAATTGAGTGTATTTTTTCCTCAGTTTGAGGAAACACATCTAAATGCTTTAAAGGAAATTAGAAAAAAATGGTTTAAAAATGTATTTAGCCCAACATCTTTAGAGTGGATATTAGAGCAGATGTTAGATCACATTGGAAATGGAATCTACTCTTAAAGAATTATTAATTGCGTTTTTTGACCTGTCTCCTTTCCTGTCTTGGGGGTTCATTTGATTAGGTTTCCCAAAACTACTTTATGCTCTAGTGAATAAATAAAAAGTGAATACTTTTTCATGCATGGCTCATCATTTTGTATTGTAAAATTGGATGGAAGAAGCATCTTTTTTCCTCCCCAGGTTGGGACACAATTGATATATAATGTGGTATAATTTTATGGCATACAGTGTAATGATTTACTTTGTGTATTTTGCAAAATGATTACCATGATAAGGTTAGTTAGCATCCTTACCTCACATAGTTACAAATTTTGTATGTACTTTTAAAATCTACTCTCTTAGCAGCTCTCAGATATACAACACAGGATTGTTAGCTATAGTTACCATGCTATGTATTACACCCCAGAACTTAATCATTTTATAACTGGAATTTTGTACCCTTTGACCACCTTCACCCATGTCCTCTATTCTCCCCCTAACCCTTCCTCCTCCCATAACCACCAATCTTTTTTCTGTTTCTATCAGATTGATATCTCTTGGAGATCCTGTTTTTGATATATGCCCAGAAGTGGAATTGCTAGGTCATATGGTAGTTCTATTTGAATTTTTAGAGGAACCTCCATATTGTTTTCCACAGTGGCTCTACCAATTTATATTCTCACCAGCAGTGTATAAGGGGTCCCTTTTCTCCGCATCCTTGCCAGCACTTATCTCTTTTCTTTTTGATGATAGCCATTCTCATAGTTGTGAGGTGATATCTATTGTGGTTCTGATTTGCATTTCTCTAATGATCAGTGATGCTGAGCACCTTTTCATGTACCTGTTGGCCATTTGAATACCTTTTTTGGGAAAAATGTCCATTCAAGTGCTTTGCTCATTTTTAAATTGGATTATTTGTTTCTTTGCTATTGTGTTGGATGAGTATATTGTACATTTTTGATATTAACCCCTTATCAGATATGTGGTTTGCAAATATTTTCTCCCATTCTGTAGGTTGCCTTTTTGTTGATCATTTCTTCTGCTATGCAGAAGCTTTTTATTTATTTTTATTTATTTATTTATTTTTTTTTTAAGATTTTATTTATTTATTTGACAGAGAGAGACACAGCGAGAGAGGGAACACAAGCAGGGAGAGCGGGAGAGGAAGAAGCAGGCTTCCCGTGGAGCAGGGAGCCCGATGCGGGGCTCGATCCCAGGACCCCAGGGATCACGACCTGAGCTGAAGGCAGACGCCCAACGACTGAGCCACCCAGGCGCCCCTATGCAGAAGCTTTTTAGTTTGATGTAGTCCCATTTGCTTATTTTTGCTTTTGTTGGTTGTGCTTTGGGTGTCCTAGCCATAAAATTGATGCCAAGACCAATGTTAAGGACCTTTTCCCCTATCTTTTCTTCTAGCAGTTTTATGGTTTCAGGTTCTACATTTAATCCATTTTGAGTTAATTTTTGTGAATGGTGAATTACATTTCATTCTTTTGCGTATGAGTATTGAGTTTTCCCAGGACTGTTTACTGAAGAGACTGTCTTTTCTCCATCGAGCATTCTTGGTTCCCTTGTCAAATATGAGTTGACCATATACACATGGGTTTATTTCTAGGCTTTTGATTCTGTTCCATTGATCTATGTGTCTGTTTTTATGCCAGTATTAAACTGTTTTGATTACTATAGCTTTGTAATATAGTTTGAAATCAGGAAGTGTGATGCTTCTGACTTTGTTCTTCTTTCTCAGGATTGCTTAGGCTATTTGGAATTTTTTGGTTCCATATGAATTTCAGGATTTTTTTAATATTTTAATGAAAAATGCCATTGGAAATTTTTTTAAATATTATTTATTTAATTATTTATTTGACAGAGAGAGAGAGTACAAACAGGGGGAATGGCAGTCAGAGGGAAACAGAGAAGCAGGCTCCCTGCTGAGCAGGGAGCCCGATGTGGGGCTCAATCCCAGGACTCCAGGATCACGACCTTAGCTGACAGCAGACGCTTAACCATCTGAGCCACCCAGGTGCCCCCTTTTTAAGATTTTTAAAAAATTTTTCATTTATTTATTTATTTTTTACCATTGGAGTTTTGATCAAGATTTCATTGAATCTGCATATCACTTTTGGTAGTATGGATTTTAACAATACTAATTCTTTCAATTCATGAAAACAGCATATCATATCATTTATTTGTGTCTATTTCTTTCATCAGCCTTATAGATTTCAGTGGACAGATATTTCACCTCCTTGGTTAAATTTATTTTTAAGTATCTTTTTTTTAATTGCAGATCCCTATTGTAAATGGGATTGTTTTCCTTATTATTATTATTATTTTTTGGGGGGGGTAATTTGCTCTTAGTATATAGGAACACACTGATTTTTGTATGCTGATTTTGAGAGAGAGAGAGAACACACCTGCACACACACAAGCAGGGGAAGGGGCTGAAGGAGAGAGAGAATCTCTAGCAGACTGTGGCCAGAGTGTGGAGCCCCACATGGGGCTCCATCTCACCACCCTGAGATCATGACCTGAACCAAAACAGAGAGTTGGAAGCTTAACTGAGTGTGCCACCCAGGTGCCCTGGGGTACATTCCTTTTATACTCAATTTGTTGAGAGATTTTTTTTTTTAAATCATAAATGGATGTTAAATTTTGTCAAATGCTTGCATTGGTATGTATCTGTGCATTTGAGTAAATGGTCTCCTCTTCCGGATTTATAGATTTGCTTTGGCAGGGATGGTCTTTCACCAGTCCTCCCAGCTTGGGGTTCTGGATGGGTCAGCTAGTAGTGTCCTTGGGCAGCTGGGGTTTCCCATCTGGTTCTCTATCTGGGCAAGGCTACTGCCCATGCTCTTAGGTCAGGAGTTACCACTGGCTGATCTCAGCCTTCAGGTAGGGTTGCTGCATGGACTCCCTAATTTATCCAATTAGGCTGCTGGCTATGCTCTGTGGTCACTTTGGGCCACTAGATAGGCTCTGCAATCACCTCTAGTTGGGCAGAGCTGCTGGCTTTGTTCCTTGGTGGGGTGGTTCCACTGGTGGGATTCCTCAACTGGGCAAGGCTATAGGGCTTGGCTCTGCAATCCTTGCTCAGGGGTCTCAGGTTGTGATCCTTGACTAGATGGTGCCACTGGATGGATTCCGTGTTCAGGTGTGCTGTGGCCTGCTGCCAGGGTGTTCTAGTTGTCAGGCTCTGCTCTGGGATCAGGTGGGGATGAATATTGTGCTCTGAAGTTGGAGAGGGCTGCAGGTTGGGTTTCACATGAGGTAGACTGCTGACTGTGCTGCCTTGTTGGGCAAAGTCATTGGCCAGGCTCTTTGGTTAGGAGGGCCTTCCAGTCTGATTATGCACTTGGGTGTGGCTAGGAACAGAAGTCAGGTAGGGTTTTCTGGTTCCTTCCTCAGGTGGGACTGAGGATATACTTCACGATTGGACATGGCCACTGGCCATGCTTCCTGCCTGGGAGAGGCTGTAGGTTGCATTCAGCAATTGCGCCAGGCTTAGGCTGGGCTCTGCTGCTGGGAGGGGCCATAGACTAAGCTCCCATGCAGCCAGGGATGCTCTGGTTAGGCTTCCTTGTCTCGTCTGACGGGACTGAACCCTATACTTAGCAGTTAGGTGGGGCTGCAAATTTGGTTTTCTGCCTCTCGGGGGTCATAAAACGGGCTCTCCTCTAGTAATGCTCACTGGCTGGTGACCTGAATCAGCTGAACTGTCCACCAACTCCCTAGCCAGACAGGTCCATCGTCTTGGCTCTGCGGATGGACAGATCCGTTGCCTGGGCTCTCTGGGTGTAACTAGCTGCAAGCACGGCTGTAGGACGCACTACACAGTTGCCTGGGTTTTCTTGCCAGACTTCCTGGTGGGGTCGGCTTGGAGGCTATAGGCAGCGGTAGGTGGAGCTTCAAATTTGGTGGCTTGCCCAGGCAGGGAGTAGAATGGGCTCCGTGCAGGCACGGCTCAGTGGCTGGTGACCTGAACTAGGCTGAACTGTCCACCAAGCACCCTGGCCAGACTGGTCTACAGCCATGGCCCTGCAGATGGCCTGAGCCACTGGCTGGGATCTCCGTTTGGTTGCCGCCGGGAGGAGCAATGCAGTCCGCCCAGATCCGAACGCCGGATGCGGTACGTCTCATTCTCCCGCTCCTCCATTTCTGGGCTGATATTCGGTGGCCCAGCTCCACAGATTTCCCCAGTGATTCCTGTGAGGTGACACAGGAACTCCTGGGAAACGCCCCACAACACTGGGGAAGCTGGATGTCCTCCTTGGGCTTTCCCTTTCTCGCTGGAGAAACCACAGGCCTAGGAAATAGGTCTCAGGTGGGCGAGGGCGAGGGGCGAGGCCGGCAGAGGGGAGCCGCTTCTTTCCTTTCCAGCGCGCCTTCTCTGTCACTGTGGTCCAGGGCCTTGCTTCAGCCTCACCCCTGGGTTCTAGGATTTTCACAGTAGTGCCTTATCTGCGGATAGTTGCTAACTGGTCTTCTCCTGAGGGGGACTGAAGTCAGAGCGACCGGTGCCGCCATGTCGATGACGTCACGATCTGGACGCCACATCTCTCGATGCTCTAGTTTGTGTTGAGCATGTATTGTGCAGAAACAGGGGCATAATATTCAGTTAAAGGGGCTAGTCGTTCCGATGCAGAGAATTGTTAAACAGATTTAACTACGGTGTAGTTTTGTGATCAAATATGAGTGACAGTCAGGCGTTGAAACCCTCCAGAAAAGAAGTGAGGAAACCTCTCCTGGTCAGGAGACCCAGGAAAAGTTGCAGAATTGATGAGGGAACAGATTCTGTGAAGAAATGGATAAGTATACATAAATATTTACAAGGACGACAAACCTATTCAGACACTTTCTTACAGCGAATCAAACATTTGAGGTTGAAATTAGCTGGCATGGCATCTCCTTGACTTCTTGTCTTTTATCTGGCCTTCCCTCTTCCTTTGGTTGTTTCTGGGTAGCTCAGCATAAACACCCAGGAAGTAAAATCTTTGAAGGGCTTGTTCCTATGAAAAGGCAAGATTAAAGTAGATTCTTTATGCTCGCAAGTCAGTTGGCCTTTTAATATGTTGCTAGTACAAAAATTTATTCAGCCTTCAACAGATTTTTCATGGCTTCCTCATTTCCCCTTCTTCCAACAGAACTTCTGTTTCATTGTGAGTGAAATCTTGCTTTCAGCAATTTAAAAGTAGCTTCACCTTATCCACATGATTTTAGGGATCAGAGAAGAGGCCAGATTAAATATTAACCTTCAACTGTGTTGTTCATGCTGACACTCAGGCAGATCCAACTTTTCTGGGCTGATGTTTGGCAGGGGGTCCTATTTTTTACAGCTGTAGGCTAGAGATTATGGAATTTATGCAAAGTTAAGGTCTGCTTTGTGTGAAATTAAATGATAAAATGAGCAGTAGAAACTTGGCAGGGTATTCTTTTTTATTAACCAGGTGAAGAAAACTCCCTTTATTATAACCTTGGAAGCTTTTTTGTTCTTTTTTTTCTTCTACCTTTCTGACACTCAGTCTTTTATTTGCTTTTTCATTTTAGTAGTGATAGGGAGAGGGGAGCAGGTGTTCCTAACTGTAAATCCTACCTCTCTGACGGGGTGGATAGGTTCTCTAAGATTTTTCTGACATCTTTGTGGATTGTCTCAGAGCTATAGGACATTTTTTTCCCTTTGTGACATGGGTTGTGAAGTCACTATGTCGACTATATTCAATACCTGGGGGTTATTGTGGGTTGTAGAAGAGTGTGTTATGACCACTGGGTACAATATAGTAGTATGACTCAAATTTCACTGACAAGTAGAATTGCATATTATGTTTGACCAATTCGAGTTAAGATTATTTTTTAATTCTTCTCCTGTAATTCACATACATCTCCCTTTTAAAAAATAATATTTTATTCTTTGTGGCTGGATCTGAAATTGCTTTCTTCTACAGAGCTCAAAGTTTATAGCATATTATTGTCATTTATCCTGAGCTGGTAGTAGTGTTATCTTTACTTCAATCACTGGCAGAGCTGGGGATCAGAGCTTTGGCACAATTTCTTGTTTTACCTTACCATTTGGCCTTCTCGATAGGTTTTTATATAACTTAACTTTTTCTCTTTTAAGTAATGTAAAATGTTTATTTTTTAGAAAAAAAATCTGCCTACCTTTTTCATAGAAGAAGAATGAGACAATAAAAAAATTAAGTTTAATAAACTGGTGGACTGACAATTCTAAACTTCTAATAGGACCATATAATCATTTTTGCTGGCTTTTTTTTCACTTTGAAAGACAGGCATTATTAAGTTTCTGCTTTCTTAGAGTTTGGGTACTGTCACGATATTCTCTAGGCTTTCAGAAGTTTGCTAATGATTTAATCCAACTGTTTAATTACCCCAAAATTTAAGTTAGAATTAAACAAAAGTAATTTGATAATCTTTAACTAGATATATCCTAATTTTATAACAACAGATTCTTGTTTCACGTTTTGGCTGCTGTTCTGTTCCGAGAAATGAGCTCTTAGTGAAAATCAAAGTTAATAAAATGTTTAGCATTTAAAGAATTTTTATACCACCTCCTATTTAAAGTTTCTTTTCCTATAAGGTACACTATATTTCTGAAGCGTTTTTTTTTTATACCTAATATGCAAAGATTCTCCAATGCCCATAGAAGCTTCCTGCCGAGAACTTCCTGTGATGTGCTGCAAAGGGGTCTAGGATAAACGCGGTCTCTAATTCCTTATCTGTGCTCTGGTCTCCTCTCTTGCCTTCCTTTTCTCACCATTTCCTTTTCTCCTTGACCCCGAATTCTTTTCTTATCTGGCAGAACTGCTAGAATTCGTGCTGATAAGTCTCAGCTGGAGATTCTGTTTCCTGCAGAGGGCAGGAGATGTTGCCGCTCCTCCTTGATTGATAAGAGGTGCAGAGCCCTGCTGAGTAGCTGCAATAAGCAAATCTCCGCTTCAGCGGAAGTGGGTGTTTTTAAGACATTGATCTCCACCTGAGGGTTTGCCTTACTTGCGAGGTGTCAGGAAGGATGACTTGGTGTACTGACATGGTCACTGGTCAATTTGTGGTTCTATCCACTGCAGAGTGATCATGCCAAGTTGGAAGGGGACCACTAAGGGCTGAGATTATGGCACTCAGTCATGATTTATGTTGATAATAAGTACAGCTCCGTTGCCATCGTGGCCTTTATGTTGAGTTGTTTTTGTTATGACTATTATTGTTCAAGAATTGCATTTTCCAATTAATGGAAGTACTTTAGGTACATTATCTATAAAAATCATTTTTAATGATAACAACGAATATGGAAATTAGGCCAGAGCATAAAATTAAGGATATTTGAATAATTATAGTGCAATCAAGTCAAAATTACTGACGTCTTTATTTGATGCTGGATTATGTGGAAAGCAGCACAAGAACATACGTGCTTTGGAAGTTGAAAGTACATCAGATTTTGACAGCACATCTGCATAAATTACCAAGTAGTTTGGGTGATTTTTTTTTCCTCCATAAATCTTCAAGTAAAAATAATAGTTGTAAGGATGAGTTTTGAACTAAACTGGAGTGAGTAAACCAATATTGCAAGTAACTTCTTAAACATATTTGCTCTTTGAAAGCATAGTGGTATAATCTATATCTGACATAGTGCCTAGGCAATAATGAAATATTGTTCTTAGAGTGTAAAAATGTGTCATCTGACCAAGAGAATTGACTAGAGGGAAATGTAATGAATTGAATCGGTGACGAAGCATGTAAAATGTATTCGGGGGCGCCTGTCTGATTCAGTCAGTACAGCATATGACTCTCAGTCTCCTGGTTGTGAGTTTGAGCCCCATGTTGCGGGCAGAGTTTACTAAAATAGGAAAAAAAAAAAAAAGAAAAAGGTGTATTTGGTTGAAGGGGTTGGTAGATAAGACAAATGTAGTTTTATACGTCAAATATTTCTTTATGCCATGTTAGCAATGAATGTAATAACTCAGTGGATTTAGAAGCATATGCCTTGGTCAGTAATATATTTGATGATACAGATGGAATAAGGAGGGGTAGATTAGGTATGAAATATTCGACTCTTGAGGCCACAAACATGAAGTGGGTCAAGGACATAATTGGAATAAGAGCAAATGGGATAGAAGTCTAGGGTAAAGATGATCTGCATAGGCACAGTTTCTTTAGTAAGTGACCTCTCTTTTCATGCTACTATATTAAAACATTATTGGAGATAACTGAACTGGTTATTTGAACTGGTTGTTCAAATAATGCCCTTCTCTCCAAAGATATCCACACTTTAATCCCTAGATCCTGTTTAATATGTTACATTACATGTCATAAAGGATTTTGCAGATGTAATTAAGGTTATGGATCTTAAAATAAGGAGATTATATTGGATTACCCAGGTAAACCCAGTGTAATCACATGAGTCCTTTAAAGCAAAAAAGAAGGTAGAAGAGTCAGTCAGAGAGAGGTGGCTGAAGAGGAAAACAGAGGGGATGCTATAGGTGAAGTCAGAGAGATTTCACGCATGAGAAAGGTCTGATATATTGTCCTTGGCTCAGAGATGCAAGGGCCCCTATGCAAAGATGGAAGGAGACCTCAAGAGCTAAGGATAGCCCCTCGGTGACAGCCAGCAGAGAAATGGGGACTTCAGTCGGAAAATACAGTCCGAAAATAGCAAGGAACTGGGTTCTGCCCAACAACCTGCATGAACTTGGAAGAGGATTCTTCCTAGACCTTCCTAAAAGCCTGGCTTGCCAACATTTTGATTTTGGTCCTGTGAAACCTGGAACAGAGAAACCAATTGAGCCAATGTGGACTTCTTACCTATGGAACTGTGAGCTAATACATTTGTATCGTTTTAACGTTTTAAATTTGTGATTGTTAGGTCAGTGATAGAAACTAAGGCAGAAACATACAGTAAAATGCTCAGGTTTTGAATTTACATCTTGATGAATTTTTCTCCATCTGTAGTCCCATGTAACCATCAAATCAAGATGGAATATTTCCAGATCCTTAAACAGCTCCCTCATGCTCCTTTCCTGTCACTACCCTCTTGCTTGCCCTAGAGGTAATCACTATTTTGACTTTCTTACCATAGGTTACTTTTGCCTGTTTTTGAACTTCTGTCTAAAGGAATCATGTATGTACTCTTGTGTCTGGCTTGTTTTATTCCTTATATGTCTGTAAGGTTTTCCATACTGTTGTCCATAGTAAGCTTGTTCTTTTTTATTGCTACACAGTAATAATGCTTCTGCTGTGCAGCTTTGTAAATTGCTATTCATTGTATGAATAGAGCACAATTTATTTGCCCATTCTGCTATTGATAGATATTTAGATTTGTTCTGGTTTTTGATCATTATGAATAAAGATGTGATGAACATCTTTGTGCGTGTCTTTTTGGGGGACATATGTACTCATTTCTCCTGGGTGTATAATAAGAGAGTGGAACAGCTAGGTTAAATGATGTTTATCCTTAGTTGATGTTACCAAACAGATTCTGCTTCTTATTCTCTACCTATTTTGGACTTTTTCCAAAGAGCACCAATGGAACAGAAGAGAGTCCAAGAAACAGAAACACATACATATGCTTTCCTAATTTATGGTGAACAAATCATTGAAATTCATTGGGAAAAAGAAAGTCTTTTCAATAAATGATGCTAAATCAGTTGGATATCTATGGGGAACAATATGAACCTTGTTCCCTAGCTCACATTGTACACAAATTGTGGTTCGAATTGGACGATCAGACTAAATCTAAAAAGAAAAAAAGTAAAGCTTCTAGAAGAAAATATAGAAGAATATATTCATGACCTAGAGGTAGGCAAACACTTCTTAAACAGGATATAAAAACATAATTCATAAACAGAATAGTTGATAAATCTGATTTCATCAATATCAGGAACTTCTGGTTACTGAAAGACACCATTAAGAGAATAAAAAAGCAAGTCTTAGACTGAGAGAAGATACTTGTAATGCATATATCAACATAAAACTTGTATCTAGAATATGGAAATAACTCCTAGAAATCTATAAGTAAAAACAAGCAATTAAAAAAAAAGGGCAAGCAGTTCAATAAAAAGTGGGCAAGGGCTTGCATAGGCATTTCACAAAAATGGATATACAAAAGGCCAATAAGCCTATAGACAGGTGCTGAACATTGTCGGTCACCAGTGAGATGAGACAGAACAGTAAGATATCACTACACAGATAGCAGAATGGCTAGAATTATGAAGAGTGCTTTTAACGAGGACACGAAGCAACTGTAACTCTCATATTACTGGTGGGAGTTAAATTGGTGCAAACATTTTGGACAAATGTTCTGCAGGGTCTATGACACTTAATCACATTAATATTTTAGTAAGTCAAAATTCAGCAGAGGAGTGAAACTAACTAGGAGTGGTCCTACGAGAGATTTTTTGAACTCTCTCTCTCTCAAGAAAAAAGCTGAAGTGGTGGTGGGAGGTGTATAAAAAAGCACTTGAGAGGTAAATAAAGGGATATATTGCATCTGTGTATTTGAGAGAAGTGTATTTGAGACACTGTGTATGTAAGCTTGTTTCTTCTAGCAGGGCGACAACTATAATAAATCAAATGTTTGTGAGTAAATCAAATGTTTGTGAAACTATGTGGCCTCACCTACCTGACTTTTCTCCTTTGCTGCAAAACAGGATCCAGAATTTATGAGATGGTCGGTGAGCACTTTTGTGAGTTAGTTTGGGCGGTCAGCCATGGCGGCAGCCCCTCCTCAATTGCTCTTCTGTCCCTGCTGCTGCTGAAGACCTGGAACGGGTGGGGTCTGCTTTATCAGGGAGGTTGCTCATCAGTGATGTTTTTCAATAAAACTATGTGAAAGTTTTACCAGAGCAGTTTCACATTCCTCTTAAGTACTCTAAAATTATCATTGTATTTTTAATTACTATGCAATAAAAATGTTACTCCTTCCAGAGTTAACATTTTCCTTGTAAAACCAAGCTTTAGGTGTTTTAATTTTTTTTAAAGATTTTATTTTTAAGTAATCTCTACACCCAACATGGGGCTTGAACTTACAACCCCCGAGAGCAAGAGTCACATGCTCTACCAATTGTGCCAGCCAGGCACCCGGAGGTGTTTTAATTTTTAAGAAGACATTTCCAAAGCCAGAGTTATTTGCATAACAGGATTTCGCTCTTTTTTGGTGCCCTCTGTTAAGAGTCCATTCTTTTCTTTCTTAGGACTGTCCTGCATTCTACGTTCACAAAAAGAGTCCATCTTGATGACTTAGCGGGTCCCAGAGAGCTGAGGACAGCATCTTTAGCTGCCATTGGCACCTATTCTGCTCTTTGTCCTGATGCTGTTGATAGATTGCCCTAATTCCTTCTTGTTCATCATCACTTACTTTTGTCTTGTTATAGAAACCACTCTCAGGCATTTTAATATTGAAGACCTTTTGTTTTCCCCATGTCCATTTCTTCTATGATGTAGATGAATATAGACTCTAATACTTTTCTGTTGTTCTTTATTGGCCAGAGGAAAGTAAACAACTTGATTGTTCTCAGAACCTGTCTCATGCCTCATTAGGTCCTGGGGGTAAGCAGACGGCAGCAGCATTACATGGCTCTGCAGAAACATCTGATTTATTTTTATGAGCAAGTTATAGTCTTTAAGACATGAGCACCAAAGTCACAAGTGGTGCCATATACATCATAAAAATGAAAGATGTTTTCTTACATGTCATGAAATAACCCATGCATGTAATTCCTTTGAGGGGAAAAAAATAAATAGTTGCTTAGAGCAAATTAATTTTTTAAACCATGTTATACAGTTGTCTTTCCAAAATCAATGATTTGGTTGCCTTGGCAAAAATTAAAAAGCACAAACATGTTAGCATCTGTATCTGAGAAGAGTGTGAAAGTTCAAATTTTCCTGGCTTAAAGTATGATCTTTTTATCCCGTTTTTATAGAAAAGCTTCTCCATTTGGAAGCTTGTACCTATTATCCCTTCCTTAAAGCAAGTTTCCTTTGTTTAGAAATATGAGTCTTTAAGTGATTTCATCAGTGATTAATGAGCACAACCAAATATCCTTTGCTAGCGGAAGGGCTGGGTTTATTATTTTGGATTTATTAGACCGTAATAATAACCTTGCATTTTCCAATATTTTATCATTTACAGATTGCTTTTTCTTAATAAGCTTGATAGGTAGTTTTCAGTCCCTATTTTTCAGGGAGGAAAACCACATCAGAAGTTAATTTATATGGTTATTAAGTGGCAGAAAATAAGGTTAAAATTTAGTCTTCCTACAATGAGGTCCTAGGGTCTAAGTCTTAATTCCTTTTTTTTTAAGATTTATTTATTTATTTGAGAGAGAGAGAGAGAGAGCGGGAGTGAGCATGTGAGCAGGGGGAGTGGCAGGAGGAGGGAGAGAGAGAATCCCAAGCAGACTCCTTGCTGAGCATGGATCCTGATGCGGGGTTCAGTCTCAAGACTCTGAGATCATGACCTGAGCCAAAATCAAGAGTTGACCACTTAACAGACTGAGCCACCCAGGTGCCCCCCAAGTCTTAATTCTAATCTTGATTTTAGTTATTTATAATTGCTTTTGCAAAAATCTCTGAGAATTGTTCCTTGATGGCTTAGCAAACTTAGAGGATCAAACTCAGAGCTGGGCATCAAAGACCCTGAATTTTAGTTTGGACTCTTTTAATTCAGAAAGTTTAATACCTTCAACAGGTTTCTTACTCAGCAATCAGCAAAATATTTCTCAGGGGCCTGTAGAATGCAAAGTATGATATTAAGCACTGTGGCACCAAGAAGTAGGAAAATTTCTTTCTCTCTAAAGAACTTAGAGTCAGCTTCTGGAGACAAGGTTTATTGTAAAGGTTGAGTTCACACTAACGTTAGAGCATCATAAGGCAGATCCAGTCATTGCATCTTTAAAGCTGAGAGATCTCTTTTAGTCCTTACTTTTTTTTTTTTTTTTAGGTGAGAAGCCAAAGTTTGGAGAAGTAAAGTGACTTGTAATGGGGGTCCAAAGGTGGATTAAGAGTAGAGTTGTGCTTAGACTGGGGTGCTTTGGTGTGTAGTTGAGTGTTTTCTGTTTTACCATTCTAAACTGCCCCAGGAGTTGGGCAGACTGTTAACACAATACGTTCTGAGAAGGAAAAGTCACTGCATTCTGAGAAAAAGCCATGGAGGAGGAGAAATCCGAGCTGACTCTTGAAAGATGTACAGGATGTAGGTAAGGGGTGTGGGAAGGGCTTTCCAGGGGGACCAAATAGTATGGATTAGCACATTGGGGATTAGATAATAGTAATGAGGTAGGTACTTTCTCCTGTTGGAAAGTATTGGGAAGGGAAGCTTGGAAATCAAAAGAGAGAGATCATGGTGATGTTTTAGAGAGATTTATTAAATTAATTAATTAATTAATTAATTTTTAAAGTAGGATCCACGCCCAATGTGGGGCTTAAACTCACGATGACCCTGAGATCAAGAGTCGCATTCTCTACTGACTGAGCCAGCCAGGTGCCCTTTAGGGAGGTTTATTTTATAGTGGAGAGCAGGATGGACAATAGTATGTGAAAAACTAAAATAAAAGAGATCAAGTTGGAGGTTATTGAAGCAGGTGAGTTATTAATGATGAGAGCCCAATTGACATGGTAGTGTGGAAATGAGAAGAAGGTTATAGATGTGAGAACTCTTGAAGGATGAACTGAAAGAAGTTGATGACAGCTTGGATTGGGGAGGTGGCAGAGAAGATGCAGCAAAGGAGAATGAAGTTTGAGCCTTGATGGGGAAAACAAATGAAAAATGCACTAGTATGAGCAGAAAAAGAGAAGTTGGGAGGAGAAGCCAGTTTTGAGTGGAAGGTGACAATTTTATTGGGCTTCCGGTGAGAGGGTAACATCGAGGCAGAAAACTTTACAAGGTGGACCAGAAGATGCCTCATGTTCAGTAAAGAGATCACGAGCTGAAGACACAGATTTAGGAAATAACTGCATAGAAAAGTGGGAGTTGAGATATGGCAATGGCTTAAACTGAGGACTGGGGTGGAGTGGGAGAGCTTTGAGAAACACCTGCCTCTAAGGGGAGGGAGGTGGGGAGAAGAGTCAGTGCACGTAGTCTAGGCCCCGAGGGATAGGGGTTAGCCCGGAAGCAGGACAATCAGAAAAGTGTACGACAAAAATTCAATTTCAAAAAGGAAGTAGCTGATTTTAACAAGAGAGTAAAAATGTTGTATTTTTAAAGTTTTCTGTTGAAAGAGTATTAGGGAGAAATGTAATAATCCTTGTAGAATGGGCCCAGGAGATCTATTAAAGCTTGTTTCCCAATCTTTTAGGGGTGTGTGGGTAGGAGATATTTCTAGAACTTGGTCTGGTGGTTTTCTATATTTCCTAAAAAATAGAGAAACAAACCAAGACAATAAACAAGTCCCAGTCAAATAAACAACCTTGAATAGAGGTACAAAAAGGTAACTTTTTATCGATGGAAGTATCAATTTCTCTTTGATTTGTTTCATCCTCCTTTTTTTATGGTGTTAAATTTTCACTGTTATTATTTTTTCCAAGTGGTTGACTTTAATTAATTAATTAGTTAATTAATTAATTAAATTTAAATTCCAGTATACTAACATACAGGGTTATATTGATTTTAGTGATTCAACATTTCTATGCATTACTCAGTGCTCGTTAAGGTAAGTGCACTCTTAATCCCCATCACCTATTTCACCCATCCCTCCGCCCAGTTCCCCTCTGGTAATCATGTTTGTTCTCTATATTCACTGTTACTTTTAAGAGCAGAATTCCAATTTAGAGTGTAAAGGAATTGGATGAATGTTCTTTAATTTCTCTGGGAAGTATCACCACAAATTAAAAACAGATTTTGACAACTAGACAGATTTATTTTCAGAGAGGACTGACTTAGTAATTATAATTTAGATGATTTGAAGCACTGTATTTTCATTTCCTAAACCAGTTTGGAAAAAAGAAAGGATCTTTAAAAAATGTGTTTATAAAGAGGTTTTTTTTTTTTTTTTTTTTAATTGGTGAGAGTAGAGAGAAGTGTGAAGTATGTTTTAGCTTTAGATGTGTGGAGAATTTAAAAAGTTTAGTCTGATGACTGTGAACCCTTGACATTCCAAGTTAACATAACTTTCATTTTTTTCTGTGTGTTATTAGAACATACTTGGAATTAATTTCTACAACTTTGCTTGCCTTCAAGCTTCCTCCTGCTTTTTATATCTTTATATTTACTGTGAAATTATAGAAGAATATTTTATACATAAATTATATAGATATCATCAGGTAAGTCAACTGAAATGAAATTTATTTTCTGCATTTGTAAATAACTTCTTAAGTTTTATGGACTGCTTGTCAAGAATGAAAAAAATAAACTGTCAAGATTTTTAGAGAGGACATCTAAGAAGTTTTTTAAGCTCAGATCCATTCATCAAATATTTTGTTCTGTTTTTCTGATTTATATTAGAGTTATTTTTACAGTATTGATTCTTATTTTGTGTGATAAGGTTGAATAAATGTTATTAAGTACTTAAATCTTTTTGGACTATAATTTGTATAGTAGATAAACCGATCTATAGATTTGAAATCTGGATCCCTACATCTAATGATACTTTTTTCTTTTATATTACCATAATTTTATCTCCTAAAATTTTTGAATTTTCTTTCTCAGAGCATGCGACATCAATGTCTTTTTCTAAATGAAAATGAAAAAAAGCCAAAAGTGGGGTTGTGTAGAAAGAATTTTGCCAGGAATGTTTAATTTGACATATATTTAATACCTGCATAGCAAGCATATAGCAAGATTGAAATACAACAATATCTCCCCAAACATGAGATCCCACTATAAAAATTTGAGGTCAGATGAAGTTACTTTGTAGCTCCTTCTGGCAATTAAAAGATTTTGGATTTCATTGTATGTGAATTATGAGTAGTAATTCTGGGGATAATTAGAAAAAAGGCAACTGGCAGTTGGGAATATTAAAAAGAGAAGTAAAAAGCTAATGATGGAGAAAGAACAAATTTTTATAACAACTGAGACAGACAATGAAAGACAGCTGGTAGAAATACTGGGCCTTGGAAAAAATTCCCCAGTAACCTCTAGGAGGAAGGGAGGCTACTTGGTTGAGGCTTCAGTGAGGTAAGCCCGTGGGGCTTGGAAACGTGGAGAGGCCAGGAGGCTGGTGGTGGGGATATGGGAGTCGATTCTGAGTCATAGAATTGAAAGGACCATGGTCATTTAGATGTAGTCACAGACAAAGAAAAAACATGCCTTAAAGTATTTATGTTATCTGCAACAAAGCTAAGTTAATTTATAAACATGTCATTAATATTGGAGAAAAGAGATGGGGAGAAGGAGATTCTGAAAACCGACAGCATCCAAGGGTACAATACCTATCTTGCTAATTTAGATGTGTAAAATGCATGGTTAACATCTTTATTTAGTATGCTGTTTTTGTAATTTTGTTTTACAAATATAGGGGTATTTTTTTTTTTTTTTTTTGCCTCCTCACAAATTTAGTGATGACATTGTTTCCCTAAACTGTTCTTTTCCTATGGCTTTAGTTTATTGTCTGTAAATTATGCCACAGGGATTTTTCTGGTCTCGAACATCTGTGGTTTGGGGAAAACTATTACATGTTTTAAGGAAAATAAGTACACGTTTGCATAAAAGGATTTCAAACAGTAAAGCTGGACATGCCTAAAGCAATTTTGGCTGATATCGGGTCACCATAAAACAATGCAGTTTTAAAATGGACATGTCTAACCTAATGAACTTTCCAGAATTAAAATTTCCACCTATTAGACATGGAGATGATCTTTTCCCTCCCAAGAACCAAGTCTTAATCATCTTAAAAACTGAGATTCTCTGCTAAGATTCTGGAGTAACCTCCTTTTAGTCCGGGAATATAATAGTGAGGATCCATACACCTTTATGTAACGCTGGGTCCCAGGATTCACCAGCACTTGAATATAACTGATCCCATCTGAATAGCCAAATTAATAACCACGTTTCCACAGCTCTGAGTCTCATCTCCAAATCTGCACAAAAAGCACTGAAGGATCCCTCAGGCGTTAGTATACTCAGATACAAGTGTGCTGACAATTTTTTCTTTGGTCTCCTCATCTGGAAGCTCTGGCATAGCTGCTGCTCTTAATGCCTTTTGTGCAATTGTCATCGACTTTGCCTTGGGTGCACTTTTCCATGTGGCCAACACCACCGATACTTGTTTCCCTTACAGGTACTTAGGTTTCAACTTAGATGTTACATTCACAGGGATGCCCTCCCCGGTCCCTCCTCTTTCTGTGCCTTCAGAGCTCTCTGTATTTCTTCTTTGTAGACTTGCAAACTTGTCATTATTTAAGTGATTTCTGTATTTCTTCAATTTTAAGACATACCCTACCCCAATATTTTTAGCATATTATTTATTTATATATATTTTTAAGATTTTATTTATTTATTTGCCAGAGAGAGAGAGAGAGAGAGAGAGAGCGAGCACGCACAAGCAGGGGGAGTGGCAGGTAGAGAGAGAGAGGGGGAGAAGGAGACTCCCCGCTGAGCAGGGAGCCCCATGCAGGTGGGGCTCGATCCCAGGACCCTGGGGTCATGACCTGAGCTGAAGGCAGACGCTTAACCAAATGAGCCACCCAGGCGCCCCTATTTTTAGCATTTTAGACTGCTTGATGTATCTTATAATTGAAAAGAATCACTTTATGTGATAATTTCTTTTGATCATGGAGAAATTATTGAGACAATTGAGGACATCTTGAAATTTGCTTGGAATCCCTTTGGGAATGTTATTGGGCATGAATTATTAATTACTTATTACTTATTCTTTTAGATCCAGCCTTATTTGGATCAGGAATCTGGGAAATTTCTCCATTAAATTATGGATGATTTTGCTTATAGAAAGTACTGTACAGTTGTTAAGATACACACTTTGGAGTCAGACCTGACCCTTTCCTAGTCATGACAATTGAAATAATATGGTATATATAATTGGTATGTAGTATAATATGGTATTTAATTGATTATGTATGTAATTATGTGTATAATTGATTTTTTAAGTTAGACATCACAAATTTTAAAATGTTAAAAATTGAACAAGTAATTAATTACAACATTATGGGTAAGTACTTGAATAGAGGCAACTATGAAATGATACAGTAGCATAAAGGGGTGTGACAAGCTCCCTGAAGGAGAATAGGAAAGTGTCACAGAATGCGTAGCTTGGATTTAGACCTAAATGAATAATTATTTAATAAATTCATACCCAATCACATTCCCAAAAGGATTCAAAGCAAATTGCAAAATATATAACAATACAGCAAAGTAAACAATAAAAAGACAAATCTAGTCATGAGTAGAAAATAAGGTTTGAATAATAAGATGGAGTCAGAGGGGAGACTCTGAATGCAAAACTGCATGCCATAAAATCCTACACATTTGCCCATTCTATTTAGTATTTTTCACTTTCTCTCTCTCTCTCTCTCTCTCTCTAAAGAGGGGATTCAGGGAATGGGGAATGGTAAGACAATCTGTTTCCAAAAAAGATTTATTTAAATTGAAGTATAATTGACATAATCTTATATTAGTTTCAGGTGTACAACGTATTGATTCGACAATTCTGTACATTTCTCAGTGCTTACTGCAGTAAGTGTAGTCACCGCATAATGTTATTATAATATTATTGACTATTGTATGCAGAATGGATTGAGAGTGGAGGCAGGGAGCAAGGCTGGATGTGGAGAAGCCAGGAAACCAATTAAGGAGCCCTTGGGATAAGTCTGTTATGTATAACGAGGGTCTGAACTGGGGCAGCGGCAATAGTATAGTGAGGGGGCAGATTCGGATTTCATTGAAATCAAGACTGCTTTCACTTGTGGGATTTTGTTCTTTTTGTGTTTTTGTTTTTGTTTTTTCCCCTCAATGGCCATTCTTGTTGTTGTTCAGTAGCTACTGCTAGGGGGACCACAGATCTGATATTCTGGTAATTTATGCATTATATTTTGGGCTATAGCCTCAATGACAATTACTGCACGACAATCAAAATTAAGTATGGTATGTTGTGTACATCTGGTGGCGCTGCTTAAGAGGGGTAAAAATTTCTTAAGGTAATAATAACTTTGATTTCTACCACAAGAGCATGGATCTGCTCTTGATCCCCTTAAACTAAATGAGTAGTTTTGCTTAATCTCTGAAATTATGAAACATGGGCACTTATCCTGTTTGTAATTGCTGAGAGCCTATGGCTTGGTGATACTGAAATTTGCAGTTATAATTTCACTTTTAATAACTTGTTCAGACTTAAATAGACATCTAAAAAGAAGAGAAAACGCCGATACTGTCATAGTGTGTAACACACAATGTAAAGTGACTTCAGTTCAGGAGATTTGCCAAAAATCGGTTAACGCATCTTGAGGTGGGATAGGCATAAAAGGAGTTGGGTTAAGAGTCCGACAAAGTTCTCTGGAGGGTGATTTTTCTAATCATCCCACACTTTCCCTCAGCATTATGCCTTTGTCCCACCTTACTCTGTTGCTTTCCTTTATAAACATGAGTGTGCCCGTACTGAATTTAAATTGTGAAAAAGTTACACGAGGTTTCAAGAATTAATGACTTGTTAGGTCATTATTTTAAAACAGCAAAAAGAAAAGAGAGAACATTATGAAAGAGAAATAGTATTGCACAGTAATTTCATGGCAAAAGTGCCTCTGTTTAATGATTTGTAAAAGAACTAGGAAGCGTTTTCAGTGAAAACTGCTAATTATTTTGGTTTTCCATATTGAAAACCTGTGATGTTTAAATGTCTCTGTTCATTAGTTTACTCTGCGACACTGGTACATTTGTTTGCTTTAAGTCTTTTTTTCACTTCTCTGCATCAAATAAGAGTGATATCATGATTGAGGAGTTTAAAGTTTTTTGGAAATTATGGCAGTAGTCTCTTGACCATGAGAATCAACGACTTTTAAGTTGTGCTATTCAGGATGAGAAGGAATGTTCCAATCATCCTTTGGTCTTGTATTTCATTTATCATCATGTATCTTGGAAGATGGTTCTGTTTTGTCAGAAACATCCACAAATCAAATAATTATTGATATACACTTGGTGACTTATGCTAAAATAAATTTAAAGGTTACTAAAGAAATTAACCTTGGTAACAATTTTTTTTTGCCATGCTAATGGCTCTTGAGGAATGATTTAATTGTGCATGTCTGTGGCAGGCGGCTCAATGACACTGCTGTTCAAACCAGAAAGGGACAAGGTTTCTAAGGTCAAAGACCAGAAATAGCATGTTCTATCACACTCAAATTCGACAAGTTCAAGACTTTTTGGGGCCCAGAGTTTTCTTAAGTTTGATCACAATAGGGATTGTGAATTTATGGACTCTGTTTTTTTTTTTTTTTCCTTTTTCTTCCTGCTGTCTGCTTTGCTTTTGCTTGCTGCTGAATTATTGCTTCTTCTTTTCTTCCCACAAGCCCTTTAGTATGTGGTATAGGGATGCAGGAGAGTTTACAGCTGGGCTCATAGACACTTCTTACCTGAGTCCCTGCTGCAGATGTGGGTGTGCTGATTGATCTCCTCCCTAGAGTCCAAGGCCTCTGTACCTATATCTAACATGCTCTGTCTGCCCTCATCGACTGTCTTCTCGCCCCTTACCCAAAGGAAAGTAGAATGTGCTTCAGCAGCCAGTGCACGTGTCACAGAAGGCAGACCCAGATCTGCCTCAGAAGATATACCACCCAGGTAATTCTGCTATCCCAGGTGTGTGACCTTATTTCTTAACACTGACTCTTTGGCGTTTACTCTAGAATTTATGGACGAAGACCTCCTGCTCATCAGGTCCTTTCAGAAATGGTAATAAAATATTCGCAGTCAGGGAAGAATAAATCTAGACTGTAAATGAGTGATTCCTCAGAAGCTAAGTAAAATAGAGATGGGACAGTGTATACCTATTTTGTGCTGGGCTCTGTGCTTTTTCATAAAAGTCCTGCTCAAGGAATTCCTTTACGTCTCTGTCTTTTTACTTTCTTGTGCTCTCTGCCAGGTTTGCTCACCTTTCAGATTTGCTAGACTGCTTGCTATTTTACACATTTGACATCATCCCAGTTTAGACTGTCTCCAAGAAGGCCTAAGAATTTTCTAGGTGGAATGGCAATGTAACTGGTAAGGAAGGAAAGGGAATGACCGCAAGTCGTGATTTTGCTAATGCATAGAAAAAAACTTTAAGTAGGTATTATATTTCTTGGATGAATCCATCCAAGCACGCTTTTCTCTGTGCTAAGAAAGGCATTTATTTTCCCTTTTCTCATTACATATTTACATAGTCACTATGGATGGCTAATGTGTTATCTTCCAATTCTGAAACATAAAATTGTACCCCCAACAAGAGAAGAAAACTTCCTTTTACAGATTTCAAAACACCAAAGTGGCACTTGCAAGATATTTTATTTTATTTTAATTTAAAAAAATTTTTTAAAATTTTTTATTTTTTTAAAGATTTTATTTATTTGAGAGAGAGAAAATGAGAGATAGAGAGCACGGGAGGGAAGAGGGTCAGAGGGAGAAGCAGACTCCCCGCTGAGCAGGGAGCCCGATGCGGGACTCCAGGATCATGACCTGAGCCGAGGGCAGTCGCTCAACCGACTGAGCCACCCAGGCGCCCGCAAGATATTTTATAAAAAACAGCTCTTATCAGTTGACACGAGTTCTCACTGACTCACTGTTGAACACAGTCTGTACTATCTCTCAGATCTGTGTTTGTCTGTGTTAGCCGCATTCTCAGGCACACACTCTCTGTAGAGGGAGAAGCATAGCCTCTGCAGCTCCCGTTACATGGTCCTCAAGTTAATGGTCTTACAGGAAACTAGAGTGCCTTTACAGAAAGCTTTCACAAAAGTTTCACAGTTTTGGTTGTCCTGGCTTGGGGTGTATGTTTCTTCCTAGGGCTGGGTCAGCCTCACCTGAATCATTGAACCAAAGCAGATTACTATGGGGAAAGTGATTCCCCAAAGGAAAAGCATTCTAGGTAGACAGACCAAGGTCTTCTTCAATAAATATGATAAAAATGGGGATAACTGGATGAGGTTAATAAGAACAAAATGAAGTAAGAAAAACTCAAACCAGACTCAGCAGCTGATATGAGGGTGATCTTGCTGTAGGTTGTTTTCTGCCCCACTGTAATGAAAAAGACTCTTGGGGCCTCACAGTTTTATAGGACTCCAAATGAGAACATTTCTTTTATCCGATATGGAATATAGGAATAGCATTTCAAATTATATTTACTGAGTATTTTTTTCCCTTCTAAGGTAGTGGTCTTCAGTATGGAAAAATAATAGACTAAGGCTTCCAAATTTAGATAACATAGAATTATTAATTTTGTTTGATTTCTTGTAGGCTAGAAAGATTGATACAAAATGAGAAAATGCGTCTTAACAGTTTCTAACAGTGAATGAGTATAGCCAGCCTTATTCAGCATAACAAAGGCAGAGAATTAATGGCTAGTTGATAATTATTTGCATTTGTAAGTGTTTAAATGAGTGCTTTGGAAAAGTTCTACTAGATTGTAACCATCCTTGCGGAGTAAACGACTCTTGTTACCCTTGTCCACGCGCACCCACATACACTCACACTCGTACAGCTCAGAGTCTCTTTCCTAATCTAATAAGGAAAGGAATAGAAAAACAGTTTTGTTACTCAGTTCTCTGGGAAGGAGATGGCTGGGACAGGGTGATGAAGTCCCGCAGTGACTGAGCTGCTCTGAGAGGTGGTTGAGGGTGGGAGAAAGGCAGCTGACCTTTTCCATCTCTCAACGGCCAAGCACTGAAATTAAATCAGTGATGGGATTTGAAGCACTCTGTAGCATTACTCATAAGTAATTCTGTGAGATGGACTCATCTGTGTTTTTCATTTATGTGCGTGTAAGGATGACAAAAAATATTTGACAGTTGATGGTATAGGCATCCATGTAGTATTGACTAGTCAGAGCGGACTCCATCTATAAACATCTGGAACACCTTGCAGGTATGCTTCAGCTGGATATCAAATATGCAATGCTATGCAGAATTCCTTTTAATAAGTATTTTTATCTATTAAAATGCATACTTTAGCTCTGTTTCAGTCTGTTTCATTGATATCAAAATCATTTCTAGTAAAAAGTTGTATTGGGAATTTTGTAGTTTTCTGGCTATTGAAAGCACAACATATATAATTTGTATGTATTTGTATTTATATTAATTAATATAATTAAATATTCTACCTAAAGACTGGCTTCTTGGAACATTAATTATCTAACGAAATGATTAACAGTTAAGTCCACAGATATTTTGGGGTGCCTGGGTGGTGTAGTTGGTTGGTGGCCGGCTCTTGGTTTTGGCTGAGGTCATGATCTCAGGGTCGTGATCTCAGGGCCCTGATCTCAGGGTAGTGGGATTGAGCTCTGCGTTGGGCTCCATGGTCAGTGCAGAGTCTGCTTAAGATTCTCTCTTCCTCTGCCCCTCCCCTTTGCACGCTCTCTCTCTCTCTCTCAAATCAATCAATCAATCTTTAAAAAAAGAAAAAGTCCACGAATATTTTTAGATTCCTACTGTGGGCCAAGCTATGTTGGTCTCTGGGTATACAATAAGGATAAGGTTGCTGCCCCCATGGACCTCACAGCTTCAGTAGGGAGATATGGATAACAGTTCCAAAGCACAGTAATACATATTGACTTGAGGAACCTCAGGGAGCTACGAAGACTCGTGTGTGTGTGTGTGTGTGTGTGTGTGTGTGTGTTGGGGGGGTGGGGAGGGTCATATAATATGCTCCTGGGATCAAGGAAGACTTCATGGGAGAGATGATAACTAAACTGTGACTAAAGGATGCATCAAGACATGGGAAGCATGGAGGAAAAGGGCAATGGAAGGAGAGGTTCAAGCATGTATAAAGTTCTAGAAACAGAATAAAAGACCTTCAATAACCTGGAAGTGGCTTGATATCTCCTAAGATATCAAGTGACTCCTGATAAGAAAATTGGGAAAATTATTAAGCTTTTTCTTACTTACTGTTCCCACCCTGTAATATTTGTTTGTTGTTTTTTACACTTTCAAGGTGAATAACTTTAAAGTCTGTTCTGTAAACAGAAGTCCATCTGTTTGTCCTCAGTTTCTAGATCATAAGTAAGAGTGTGTAGTAGCACATGCAGGTAAGAAGAAATATTTTCACTCGTCTCCTGGTTTATGCCTTTCCTCCTTAGCTCTTTTTGTCTCTTTGACCTGGATTGCCCTCTCTCTTCTTAGTCACCTGGAGGATCTATACATCTTTCAGGATTTGGATCAGATGTTCTTTCTCTTATCAAAATTTCAGGGACAGCCGATTACTGTATCTAGGATACAGTTTTCTCATATCAGCTGTAATGCTTTATACCTCATGTAGTGTGTACGTTATTTGGGGGCAGGGGCATTATCATCCCATTATTGAGTAATGTCTATCACAGCATGGATGTTAGGGGTTCATGGTACCTCCCGCCTCTCCTTTCTTCTTCTTTTTGAATTTTGCTGTGTACACAAAAGGCTTACTACCTAAATGTGAATAGTATTGCTTTTGTTACTTTCTTCCAATATCTCAAAAAAACTGGATTGGGGAACAAGGCTTGGATCTGGAATTTTATGAGGGACTTTCTACTCCCTAACCATTGAATTGGATATAAGTTTTGTATTACGGGTTCAACCTCACTTTATCATTCAGTCACGGACAAATAGGCGATAAACCCCAGGGCTGGACATAGATAGTGAAAAACATGATAGGAAGTGAGGGGCCAACTTCTTGCCTTTAGGCATAATAGCCCTGTTCACCAGTAAAACATGAATGTCAGAAATGTCAATGTCAAGGGATGTCAGTACTGACCAGTCCAATTAGTCATCCCTTCTTCAATGCTAAAATGATCATTTGCAAACAGATTTTCTCAGCATATATGTAATTATCTATACTTAGTAATGGAAAATCTGTAAATGCCATTGAAGTAAAGTCTGGAATATTGTACACTGTTGGATGGATGATTGGATTTGATGATTTTTTTTGAAGATTTTATTTATATGAGAGAGAAAGAGAGAGAGACAGAGGGAGAGAGAGAGAGACAGAGAGAGTGAGCACAAGCAGGGAGAGAGGCAGGGAGAGGGAGAAACAGACTCCCCGCTGAGCAGGGAGCCCGACGTTGGGCTCGATCCCAGGACCCTCAGATCACTACCTGAGTGGAAGGCAGATGCTTAACCAAATGAGCCGCCCAGGCGCCCCTGGATTTGATGATTTAAATTGTCTTCCAACCCGGAGAATCTATGTTCCTTTTATCTTTGACATTCATTTCACCTAAAATTATTTAATGTCCTTGGGATTTGGTGGGCCTAGACCAAGGAGTATTCTAGTTCATGGAAAGGGAATGAATTTATGGGGAAATATTGTTGCTCTGAAGTTTGTTTTCTTTCACTCAATATTTGACCTTGTTGCAGGATAGGGGTAGACTGGTGCAAACTGTAACCAAACGCTGTAGATAGCAATGTACATGCATGAACACTGAAGAAACTTTGGCTCAGTGAGAAGCTATGAGCTATAACTGTCAGATAATGCTGATTGTGATTTTGGAGAATAATCTAAAATAGACAAAACTTGATCTTTTGCCTGAAAAATACAAAGCTAGATACTAATTCTTAAAATATAGCATGTTTAGTTAAGATTGGGGATAAATGATCTCATTGATTGCTGTGTACTTAGCAAATAATTTCAGATGTAGTAAGACATGAATACAGTAGGAAAGAGTGCTTAGTCTTGCCTTGAATGTATAGCAATCACATTTCTTCTTGCTTATTTATTTGTTTATTTATAACTGTTCTATTTAGGCTAGATTGATGGGCACTGAAGGAATCATGAGTGGTGGAGGGGTGAGCTAATGTGCCAATCCAACCTTTGGTGTGTGCTTTTGTTTTTACTGAGAATTATTTTCAGTCATTATGTTTCAAAGTTCATTTTAATTTTATTTATTATAGCAACAGTTGATATTTTTCTGGTACCACTCATTCAGTTTTTCATGAAAGCAATTCTAGATTTGTTGGTCATATTACTGTAAATAGACTGATACAGAGCACAGTGAAAATGCTAAAACTGCATACATTGTGGCTTAAACCTGTAATAACAGTATTTTGTAGGAAATATGTAAAATGTTACATACCTTTTAAAATTAAGTTGAGAAAAAATATTTATTTAGCAATCTTGAGTTAACGGAATTAAACAGATCAACGCATTCACTGTTGGAGAATTATATACAACCTTGTAAAGTTTCAAGCTCTTGCTTCCTATTTTTTGAAAAATGTTCATGTAAGAAATATTTTTCAGAAAAATGGAAAACTCTTTGGCTCATTATGTGTTGTTGTATATTGTCCCTCATGGCCTTATCTAATTTTTTTCTGGATGACTCCATTGAAATTGCTTCAGCAAACTTGCCAGGTAAGAACGTTACATAGATTGATGATAACCTATAAAGAAAAGTTCTTTAGTAGACATATGTATGCTCTTTTCGTTTATTTAATTAAGAAATATCTTTCTATTATGAAGTATAGCACTCACAGGGACAAGGGCAAAAAACATCAAAGCATCGTATAATGAACTGTTGGAAAGCTGTAACATGTCCTATGTCCTAGGTCAAAGATTAGAACATCAACGGCTTTCAAGAAGCTGCTCCTCCCAGATATTCCCTGTGTTAGCTAGAGGATGTCACTATCCTGACTTTTCTGATCAACTTGCTCTTGCTTTTCTTTATTGTTTAACCACATATGTCTGCTTTCCTAGACAATATAGTTTTTGAAATTTATGTAAATGGAACTACACTGCATATGTAATATTTTTGTGCCTTGTTCTTTTGTTCAATATCATATTTAAAATTTATTGATCTTTTACTTCATTTTGAGAGATTTTAATTGTTTTCCACGTGAAATAATTGTCAGGATTGCCTGGAATTTATTCTTATGTATCATTAGCAGGTATTTGTTTCACTTCAAGTTTTGTTCCTCTAGTTGATTGTTTTAATGTACAATTACATATGGACTCTCATTTACTTGCCATGATCCTGATTCATTTGTAGAGGATTTTTGATTGCTGTTTTTTCTAGCTCTTGGATCATCATATAAATTTATAGAGTGCAAAGATTTTGAACAGAAGGGAAAGGAATAGATGTTGCCCTTTGAAATGATTGAATAAACTTACTAGAGAAGCATATGGTATGAAGTATGGCATGAAAGGAGCTGACTGATAACAACAAGGTTTCAGGGAATAGGGTGTCTGTTTACAAAAGGAGAATCAAGAAAGGAAGAAAAACAGTTGGCATCTTTATGTTTAGTAACCTTTTGGCTTTTTTGCTTGGAAAATTCAGCATTCTGCCAAAACAGTTGCAAATTTCTGACAGTCCTAGAGAAATAAGTAATTAGTGATTGAAGGATTTTTTACCTAGAATCCTTTTATATAAGGAATGTGATTATGTTTGGACCCTAAGTGTATATCTTATGGAAAAAAGAAAAGTAAGAGCAGGTTTTTATTTTTTCTTTTTAACTAGGACAGTCCTATTGTTGACAGCAGGTTGAGTCCACAAATCCACAAATATTTCGCCCTACATATTTTGAGATGCTGCCTGTGGAGTCCCAGCATAAAGATTTGGCTGACAATTTGTTCAATCAAGTGAGTGATGAAAACAATATTGGAAATTCAGTTGGAGTAGAAGGGCAAAATAAAACATGAGGTTCCATTAAAAAAAAAGTTATTATTGTTTTTTATTAGAGAGAGAGAGAGAGAGAGAGTGTGCAGGAGTCGGGGGAGGGCAGAGGGAGAAGATCTCAACAGACTCTGTGCTGAGCGCGGAGCTTGATGTAGAACTTGATCTCATGACCCTGAGATCATGACCTGAGCTGAAATCAGGAGTTGGACGCTCAACTGACTGAGCCATCCAGGTGCCCCCAAATAAAGTTATTGTTAATTAAATTCCAACTCTCTCTTTATTCTCTGCTTTTATAAGTGGAACTACCATCCACCCAGTCCCTCAAGTCAGAAATAAGGAGTCATTCTAGACTTACCTTCTTTAGTTTATGTACTACCAGCTATCAAAATCTATTGCTTCTTTCTCATAAACATTAGCATACCTCCTTCATGTTCTCCATTGCTGCTACCTCAGTTTTGGGAAGCATTTCTCATCTAGTTGCTTGCAATTTTTATTTATTTATTTTTGCCTCCTTTCAGAAGATCCTTTATCTTAGGTATTTTGAGAGGAAAAATTCTTTTTTTAATCGAATTTTAATTGACACACAATATTATATCAGTTTCAGATGTACAAGATAGCGATTCAATATTTCGATACATTACAAAATGATCACTATGATATATCTAGCTACCATCTGTCCACCATATGAAGTTATTACAATATTATTGGCTATATTCCCGTATGCTGTATCTTACATCCTGGTGACTTAATTATTTTATAACTGGAAGTTTGTACCTCTTAATCCCCTTCACCTATTTTGCCTATCCCCCATCCCCTTCTCCTCTGGCAACCTGTTTGTTCTCTGTACTATGAGTATATTTCTGTTTTGTTAGTTCATTTGTTTTTAAGTTACATGTATAAGAGAAATACACGATATTTGTCTTTGACTTATTTCACTTAGCATATTATCCTCTAGGTCCATCCGTGTTGTCACAAATGACAAGATTTCATTCTTTTTTATGACTAATATTTTATATAATATACATATAAATATATGTACATATGTACATATATTTATGTGTATATATACACATATACACACACAGGTTTTGACACAGGGTGGGCAGAACATGCTTTCTGGTGCTAGCAGGCTAGAGGGTGAGCACCAACAATGACACCCACTGTCACCAACAATTAGGATGAGATGGCAAAATTGGCCTCCTCTAGCACTTCTGTCCCAGATAAAGTCCCTGTAGGTTCCTGCCTCTTTGGCATCCACTTTAAAATTAGTAAGTTTGTCCCCCTTACTTATGGTCTAGGTGTTCAATCTATTGCTTTTGTGCTGGATCTCAGGGTGAGTGAGTTTCCTCATTGGCCCTTTAAGAGTGGGATCTCCATTCTCTACAGTTCGATGATTCTCCTGGTCTTATTCCCTATAGATTTTCAAAACCGGATGTTTTGGGGCTTGTCTTTCTGGTGCCAGCCCTCAGGGTTGGGGTCCCTGGTGTGGGGCACAATCCCTTCATTCTTGGAGGGAGTGTTTCATATTTTTGGGATCCGTCTCACTTGTGGGGGTCACTTCAGCTGGGGTGGGTCCTGACAAGCCTGTGTCTCTAACTCTTTTACCTTTCTCCATTCTTCTCTTTTGTCTTTTGTTGTGGAGGTGCTGTTTATCTAGTTCTCAGTTTCTTTTCATAGGAAAGTTCTTCCATATTTATCTGTAAATTTGTTGTGTCTATGGGAGGAGGTGAGTTCTGGTTCTTCCTATGTTGCCATCTTGAACCCTGTCTTGGAGGGAAGATTCCGAACTAATCTTAGCTTGACACTTTTTTGTTTAAAATCAGTGTTTCCTGTTTAAATTCCCTCTTCACCTTCAGGATAGAGTCCAAGTTTGATCTCCTCAGCTGCAAAAACAAGACTCATCCCTTGTTACTTCCCCCCATACACGTATCAACCATATCAAAGGACATGTACCATGGTCTTTCTTGCCTTAATGCTATTGTACATCGCCTTTAATTTAAACATCCTATCCCTCCCTTTCACTTGGCGAACTCTCACTCATCATTTAAGACTGAAATCAAGTGACTTTAGGGAACTTTCTTTTAACCATTCAGTTTGTCTTCGGAACACCTGCTTTGCATTTCACATTTCCCATGCTTAAGTCCATTATGGAGCTTTCCATAATATCATAACTGTGTGTTCCTCACTTCTGTCTCTGTGACTTGTCTGTTAGCTTCTAGAGGTCAGCCTGTATGCCAAGTGTTAGGACTGTATATGGGATACAGTGGGTACTCCTTGTATGCGTGTGGGAGTCTGGTGAATGCATGGAAGCAGAACCATCCCCAAGCACGAGGAAAAGACCTTCCCAGCCAGAGAGCTGTGTGCCTTTGAGCCCTTTTGGAGAACAGTGTCACCTCGTATTATCCCAACTCACAGAAACTTTACTGATTATTTATTTTTTCCTTTTTTTCTCTTTTCTTCTATCCCTTTCTGGTTCTATTTAATTCACTAAGTGGATCCCTTGCTCAGGCAGTTGTAATTGAAATTGTTATTGAAATTCTGAAAGCATTTGGAAATGACCCATGTTTTATACATGAAATGCTCAAGCATTGAAATGTGTTCACATGTGATGTTACCTTTATTGCAGAAAATATTTTAACATTATCATATAAATTACTACCACTTACATTGTAATTTCATCATCTCTTAAATCAATAGCTAAAGCCATACAACATTTTAAGATCTTTTCATATTTTTCAATGCTGGATTATTATAAAGAATGAAACTTGTGCTTTGATTTATAAGAACCAGAAAACAGTCTCTAGAAATTGGTGTTGGAATTTCTTACATAGAAATCTTTGCTTTCCTCTTCATACAAATATTTCTCTTCTACTTTCTTTATATTTTAGTGGAATGTCACTTTTGTTCCATGCTTACATGCTACTTGTTTTTAGAATTTTTTTTTCTAAAAACAAAAAAATTAAGATCTTATTAAAAGCTAAAATTAGATTTGTTTGGTTTTTCTAATTAGCTTTACCTAAAATTATTAATAGCAAGCAAAAATTCATACAAAATACTTTATAGAGAACTCAAATTAAAATCATGTTTATATTCTGTCAAAGACCATGATCTGTTCTTTGAGGATCTTCTGTTGTTTTGCTTAACTCTGTTAGTACATTTTATATTTTGCCTAAACCAAATTGTTTTAACGTTAGATGGTACTGCCATTAGACTGGTTGCGAGATTAAGTTTACGCGTGTTTCAGCAAGATACTTCCTCTTTGGTCCTATCAAGAAAATCTCGTGTAATCTTTGAAATATTTGCAAGAGTATTATCACCAAAAGCACGATTGTGGCTATGTCTTCTTGGAACAAATTTATATTGTGTGCTGTACATGGTCAATAGAATGCTCCTGGAATTTTGGCCCAAATTCTGGCTTATATGTATTTTCTTTATCAACCAGCTTAGTACAACTATCCTAGGCTTGCCCTGGACAATATTTTGAATCAGTGCCTAAAATGGAAGGCCATTTATTTTCTTTACCTAAATTGTAGTTTGTACTTTTTTAAAATTAAGTTTTTAATTTTAATTCCAGTATAGTTAACATATAGTGTTGTAGTAATTTCAGGTGGACAATAAAGTGATTCAACAATTCTGTACATTACTCAGTGCTCATCATGATACATGTATTCTTTAATCCCCATCACCTATTTCACTCATCCCCATACCCACCTCCGCTCTGGTAACCATCAGTTTGTTCTCTGTAGTTAGGATTCTGTTTCTTGGTTAGCCTCTCTCTCTGTCCTTTTTTTTTTTCCCTTTGCTTGTTTGTTTTGTTTCTTAATTTTCACGTGAGTGAAATCATAGGGTGTTTGTCTTTCTCTGGCTTATTTTGCTTAGCATTATACTTTCTAGCTCTATCTATGTCATTGTAAATGACAAGATTCCATTCTTTTTTCTTTTCTTAAAGATTTTATTTATTTGGTAGCGAGAAAGGGAACACAAGCGGGGGGAGTGGGAGAGGGAGAAGCAGGCTTCCCGCGGAGCAGGGAGCCCGATGTGGGGCTTGATCTCAGGACCCTGGGACCATGACCTGAACTGAAGGCAGACGCTTAATGACTGAGCCACCCAGGTGCCCTGATTCCATTCTTTTTTATGGCTGAATAATATTCCATTACACACACGCGCGTGCGCACACACACACACAACATCTCTTCTTTATCCATTTATCTATCAGTGGACACTTGGTCTGGTTCCATAATTTGGCCATTATGCTGCAGTAAACATAGGGGTGCATGTATCCCCTTGAATTAGTGTTTTTGTATTTTTTTGTAGTGTGATTACTGGATCGTAGGGTAGTTCTATTTATAGCTTTTTGAGGAACCTCCATACTGTTTTCCATAGTGACTGCACCAGTTTGCATTTTTACCAGCGGTGCAAGGGGGTTCCTTTTTCTCTACATCCTCACCGACACTTGTTTCTTATGTTTTTGATTTTAGCCATTCTGACTGGTGTGAGGTGATATCCCATTGTAGTTTTGATTTGCATTTCCTTGTTGATGAGTGATGATGATGAGCATCTTTTCATGTATCTGTTGGCCATCTGGATGTCTTCTTTGGAGAACTGTCTGTTCATGTCTTCTGCCCATTTTTAATTTGATTATTTGTTTTTTGGATGTTGAGGTGTATAAGTTCTTTATTATGGTTTGGATACTAACCCTTTATTGGATATGTCATTTGCAAATATCTTCTCCTATTCAGTAGGTTGCCTTTTGGTTTTGTTGATTGTTTCCTTCGCTGTGCAGAAGCTTTTTATTTTGGTTTAGTCCCAATAGTTTATTTTTGCTTTTATTTCCCTTGCCTCAGGAGACATATCTAGAAAGAAATTGCTATGGCGATGTCAGAGAAGTTACTGCCTGTGTTCTCGCAGGATTTTTATGGTTTCAGTTCTCACATTTAGGTCTTTAATCCATTTTGAGTTTATTTTTGTGTTTGGTATAAGAAAATGATCCAGTTTCATTCTTTTGCATATAGCTCTCCAGTTTTTCCAACACCATTTGTTGAAAAGACTGTCTTTTTCCCATTGGTTATTCTTTCCTGTTTTGTTGAAGATTAAGTGACCATATAATTGTGGGCTTCTTTCTGGGTTTTCTATTCTGTTCTATTGATCTCTGTGTCTGTTTTTGTGCCAGTACCATACTGTTTTGTTTTTTTTTTTGTTGTTGTTGTTTGTTTTGTTTTAGATTTTATTTATTTATTTGACAGACAGAGAGACACAGCAAGAGAGGGAACACAAGCAGGGGGAGTGGGAGAGGGAGAAGCAGGCTTCCTATGGAGCAGGGAGCCCAATGTGGGGCTCGATCCCAGGACCCTGGGATCATGACCTGAGCCCAAGGCAGACGCCTAACGGACTGAGGCATCCAGGCACCCCCCATACCATACTGTTTTGATTACTACAGCTTTGTAATATAATTTGAAGTCTGGAATTGTGATAGCTCCAACTTTGTTTTTCTTTTTCAAGGTTGCTTTGGCAATTTGGGGTCTTTTGTGGTTCCATATAAATTTTAGGATTGTTTGTTCTAGTTCTTTGAAAAATGCTGTTGGTATTTTGATAGGGATTACTTTTTTTTTAAGATTTCATTTATTTATTTTAGAGATAGAACATGAGTGAGGGAGTGGAGGGAAGGGCAGAGGGGGAGGGAGAGGGACAAGCAGAATCCACGCTGAGAATGTAGCCTGAAGGGGGGCTCAGTCCCACAATGCTGAGTTCATGACCCGAGCCAAAACAGAGTCAGACGCTTAGCCAGCAGAGCCACCCAGGCGCCTGATAGGGATTGCTTTGAATGTATATATTGCTTTGGGTAGTATAGACATTTTAACAATATATGTTCTTCTAATCCATGAACATGGCATGTCTTTACATTTCTTTGTATCGTCTTCAATTTCTTTCATCAGTATTTTACAGTTTTCAGAGTATAGGTCTTTTACCTCTTTAATTAATTTATTCATAGGTATCTTATTATTTTTAGTGCAATTGTAAATGGGATTATTTTCTTAATTTCTTTCCTGCTGCTTCATTGTTAGTATATAGAAATGCAACAGATTTCTGTACATTGATTTTGTATCCTGTTATTTTACTGAATTCATTTATGAGTTCTAGTAGTTTTTTGGTGGAGTCCTTAGGGTTTTCTATGTATAGTATCATGTCATCTGCACAGAGTGAAGGATTTACTTGTTCCTTACCAATTTGGATGCCTTTTATTTCTTTTTGTTGTCTGATTGCTGTGGCTAGGAGTTCCAGTACTTTGTTGAATAAAAGTGATGAGAGTGGACATCCTTGTCTTATACTTGACTTTAGGGGGGAAAGGCTTCAGTTTTTCCCCATGGAGTATGATGTTGGCTGTTTTGTCATATAAGGGAACCTACTTTGTTGAGGGTTTTTATCATGAATGGATGTTGTACTTCATCAGATGCTTTTTCTGCATCTATTAAAATGATCACATGGTTTCTATTCTTTCTCTTGCTGATGTGATGTATCACATTGATTGATCTGAGAATATTGAACCACGCTTGCATCTGAGGAATAAATCTCACTTGATCATGGTGAATGCCCTTTTAAAATGTATTGTTGGATTTGGTTTGCTAGTATTTTGTTGAGGAATTTGCATCTATCTTCATCAGAGATATTGGCCTGTAGTTCTCTTTATTGTGTTCTTCTTATCTGGTTGTGGTATCAGAGTAATTCTGGCTTTATAGAATGATTTTGGAAGTATTTCTTCATCCTCTATTTTTTGGAATAGTTTGAGAAGAATAGATGTTAACTTTTTTTTTTTTTAAGATTCTATTTATTTATTTGACAAAGAGAGAGACAGCGAGAGAGGAAACACAAGCAGGGGGGAGAGGGAGAGGGAGAAGCGGGCTTCCTGCTGAGCAGGGAACCTGATGTGGGGATCATTGTGGGGCTCGATCCCAGGACCCTGGGACCATGACCCAAGCCTAAGGCAGACACTTAATGACTGAGCCACTCGGGTGCCCCAGTTGTTAACTCTTCTTTAAATGTTTGGTAGAATTCACCTGTGAAGCCATCTGATCCTGGACTTTGGTTTTTGGGGATATTTTTTGATTACTGATTCAATTTCCTTGCTGGTAATTAGTCTTTTCAAATTTTCTTTTTCTTTCTGCTTCAGTTATGGTGGGTTATATGTGTTTAGGAATTTACCTATTTCTTGCAAGTTGTCCAGTGTGTTGACATATAATGTTTCATAATATTCTCTTACACTTGTTTGTATTTCTGTGGTGTTGGTTGTTATTTCTCCTTTTTCATTTGTGATTTTGTTCATTTGAGTCCTCTTTCTCACTCTCTGATGAGTCTGGCTGGAGTTTCATCAATTTTGTTGATCTTTCAAAGATCCAGCTCTTGGTTTCATTGGTCTGCTCTATTGTTTTTTAGTTTCTGTATCATTTATTTCTGTTATAATCTTTATTATTTCCTTCCTTCTGCTGGTTTGGGATTTTGTTTGTTCTTTTTCTAGTTCCTTTAGGTATAAGGTTAGGTTGTTTATTTGAGATTTTTCTTGCTTCTTGAGTTAAGTCTGTATTGCTGTCAACTTCCGTGTTAGAACCACTTTTATTGCAGCCCAAAGATTTTGGACCATCATACTTTCATTTTCATTTGTTTCCATGTTATTTTTGATTTTTTCTCTTATTTTTGGTTGACCCAAAAATTGTTTAGTAACATGTTATTTAACTTCCATGTATTTGTGCGCTTTTCACACTTTATTCTTGTGGTTGATTTCTAGTTTCATAGTGTTGTGGTCAGAAAGGATGCATGGTATGACTTCAGTCCTTTTGAAATCGTTGGTACTTGTTTTGTGGCCTAACATGTGATCTACTCTGGAGAATGTTCCACATGCACTTGAAAAGAATGTGTAATCTGTTATTTTAGGATAGAATGTTCTGAATATATCTGTTAAATCCATCTGGTCAGTGTGTCATTCAAAGCCACTGTTTTCTTGTTGATTTTCTGTTTGGATGATCTGTCCATCCTTGTAGGTGGTGTGTTAAAGTTCTCTAGTATGATTGTATTACTATTTATTAGTTCCTTTGTGTTTGGGTGCTCCGATGTTGGGTACATAAATATTTACAATTGTTATATCTTCTTGTTGGATTGTCCCCTTTATTATCATATATTGTCCTTCTTTGTCTCTTGTTACAGTCTTTGTTTTAAAATCTGTTTGTCTGATATAAGTATTGTTGCCCTGGCTTTCTTTTGATATCCATTTGTATGATAAATGTTTCTCTGTCCCCTCCCTTCACTTTCAGGCTGCACATATCCTTAGGTCTGAAATAAGTCTCTTGTAAGCAGCATAGAGATGGGTCATGTTTTTTAATCTACTCCGTCACCCTATATCTTTTGATTGGAATGTTTAGTCCATTTACATGCCATCATGGTGTGTGTGGTTGACTGGTCCTCGTCATATCTCTCATGAGACTTTTAGGATCAAGTTATTCCTGGCCAAGAAACAAAAGCAGAATTGTCTCATTCTCTAGTGAATTTGGATGAAAACTGGTAAAATCAGGTACAACTCCAAGAGGAGGCATTGGAGAAGAATGAAGCTGGGCTTATAAGGGATTGCACATGAGATGACACACGTATTTATGCTGCATGAAGGTCATATGCTTGAACCCAACACTATGTAAACATCACTACTACCTGAACAATAGGCAAGTTTTATCAGGGAAATGATTTTTCTCTTTTACTATGCTTCTGCACCAGTAGGTTCGTTCAGTAATAACATATTTATGTGAGACCTTTTGTTTGAAAAAAAATAATTATTGATAGATATGTATTTATTGCCATTTCAATACTTGTTTTATGGTTGTTTTTGTTGGGGGCTCTCTGTGCCTCCTGGACCTAGATATCTGTTTCCTTACCCAGATTAAGGAAGTGTTCAGATATTATTTCTTCAAATAAATTTTCTGCCCCCTTTACTCTCTCTTCTTTTTCTGGGATCCCTATAATGTGAATATTATTACATTTGATAGAGTCACTGAGTACCTTAAGTCTATTCTCATTTTGCATAATTTTTTCTCTTACTTGCTCAGCTTTATTACTTTCCAATTCTCTGTCTTCCACATCATTAATTCATTCTCTGCTTTCTCTAGTCTGCTATTTATTCCACAAGTTGTATTTTTAATTTCAATTGTTGTGCTCTTCATCTCTGATTAGTCCTATTTTTATCTCTGTGTTAAGGGTCTCACTGATATCCTCCAGTCTTTTCAAGTCCAGTAAGTGTCTTTATGATCATTACTTTAAATTCTCTAATGGGTATATTACTTATCTCCCATTGCTTAGGTCTCTTGCTGTGATTTTTGTCCTGTTCTTTCAATTGGGACATATTCCTCTGTATCCTCATTTTGCTTAACTTTCTGTGTCTGTTTCTATGTTAGAAACAGACTGCATCTCTTGCTCTTGAAAGTAGGGGGCAGGGCTCTTTTTTTTTTAATTTTATTTTATTATGTTATGTTAATCACCATACATTACATCATTAGTTTTTGATGTAGTGTTCCATGATTCATTGTTTAATCGGAGGGGGAGATGAACCATGAGAGACTATGGACTCTGAGAAACAAACTGAGGGTTCTAGAGGGGAGGAGGGTGGGGGGATGGGTTAGCCCGGTGATGGGTATTAAAGAGGGCACGTATTGCATGGAGCACTGGGTATTATATGCAAACAATGAATCTTGGGCAGGGCCCTTTTAACAGGGTGGCGCTGGTCCTCTTACACAGGGGAAGTGCGGCCACTGCAGAAGCCCAGCCGCCTGGGGCCCCTCTGTGAAGTGTGCGCAGGCAGGGATGCAGTTTTAAAGAGGTGACTGCATCCTCCATAAGAGGTCGGGAGATGGGAGTTCAGGAGATGCAGTGTTGGCAAGGTTTCCACCAGTCTCCTGGGAGAGAAGACCTACAGTGCCAGGACTGAGGTAGGCCTAGTCGGAAGGGTTGGAGCATGGTGTAAAGAAATTAGGAAGTGAATGCCAGCCCTGCCCTGGACCCCGTAGGCAGCCCTGTGATTATGCTGGGGGGCAAGGAGAGTAAAAAGGCACTTGCCAGCTCCTTTGTTCCGGGGGAAGTTCCTCAGCTAACTCTGAGATTAGTAATTTAACTCTCCCTTCCGAATACCCCAGGCATTTTTTCAAATTGCTGCTTGTTGTGCTGTCTCTTTAAGGCAGGAATTCAGCTTCCTATTGCCCTCCAGGCTCTCCCAGAGCCAAGCCGCTGATTTTTAATGCTCCTGGCTTTAATTTCTGCTAGTTGTAAGAACTCAGGAAATTCATTTCCTGTGATTTTCAAAGCCAAGTGCTATGGGGATTCATTTACCCTGTGCAGGCTCCCCAGTGTGATAGCCTGTTTCTGACCCCTCTGCTCCTGCAGCTCCCTGCCTCCAGTGGCCAGACCCTCCGGTTTAGCTCCCCATTGCATCTCTGCCCTTTATACTCTTTTTAATGTGGCCTCTTCTCGTAGTTGTAGAGTTTGTTCTGCTAGTCTTAATGTTGTTTTCTGGGTTATTTGCACTGATATGAGTGTTACCTAGTTCTATCTATGGGATGAGGCGAATTTAGCATACTTCTACTCCCCCATTTTCCCAGAGGTGCCCCCACAATTTGTACTTTCTATGAGAGATATAAAACTGATGACAAGATACAAAATCTGAACTTCAAAAATAGGGCTGTGGGAGTAGACCACGCTGGATGTAGGCTATAAAGAGATGTATTGTATTTAGAGAATTAAAAAATAACAAAATTGGCTAAAAGTATACCTTCATGGTCACCATGCACCAGCAATTCTAATATCATTGATAAAATAATCTTCTCTTAGAAAAAAAATGTCTTTTGCTTACCTAAGTCCTAAATAATTCTGCAGTTACTATTCAACTTTAATAATATATAATCAAATTAGCATATTTTATTACTTTTCCTTTAGTAAATGTTGCATTCTACATGGAAGTTAATTTCAGAGCTTTCGATTGTACTGTTGGTTCCTGACATACAAGTGGACTTAACTCTGTGCTTTGAGAGTTAGTTTTCAATAGTTTGGAATTATTCAAGCTGCTTTAGGCTCTGTCTCTCCCCACCCCTTCTTTTTTGCCTTCCTACTTTCTTATTAAAATTTGCTCTTGGGAATAATTCTGGAACTCTTTCAAATTAAAGATAAAATGATTGATAAAATTTTGCAGTATGCTCAGGGGTATTGATATTTTATCAAGTTACACCAAAGAAATGAATATGCTTTTTAGAGTTTCAGATGTCATTTAGCTGGGTGAATAGGGTAGATACTTATAGGAGGAGTAGGGCTCTTCTTCAAGTAACCTTGAACTATAATGTATTTCACTGCTACCATATCTCTACTTGCTTTTAAGGATTTTTATGATTATGTGGTTTTCTCTAGCCTTTGTATGCATGCTATAGAAATTATTTTACCTTTTATTTTAAAGGCCATTCTTGTTTGAGCATTAGCAGTACTGGCATAAGCACAATCCAGGGAAATCTTGGGGACCCAAAGCCTGAGACAGTAAGAATCTACCCTGGGATTCCCTGTGAAAGTGCCCCAATGACTAAAGATATTTTCTTTTTTAATTAAAAAGGAGGTATTTATAGAATGCTATCAGAGACACCTAAAGGTCCATAAAGAATGACATTTATGTACAATTTATTTCAGAGAAAAATCACCCATTTTCTGTAGCTGAAGTTTTCAAACTGTAGAAGTTCCATTAAACCCAAAGATATGGTTCATATGGGAAAAGTACACGAGGCAATAGAAGACTGTCCCTGTTAGATTCCTCCTCTTCATCTCTTAATAGATTTCAATATCATAGGGAGTCATTGAAATGGAGTTGGGGATCTGTTTATTTTACAATTTACATGGAAAGAAATGGAGAACTTCAAGAATTCTTTGCTTAGGGTACAAATGATTGTATTATATCACTTTTTGATGTTGTAAACTACTTGGTGACTACTTCATTCTTGGAAATATGTAAAATGAATAGTCAACAGGAGGATGCTTGAGTTTTTAGATTTAACATAGAGAGATTGTGTGTATTTCTTAACGAGGAACATTATTTCTTCCTTCTGATTTCAGAGAGTAGTTACAAAAGCTCATTGTGTTCATTTTGAGTAACCAGCCCATAATGAGAGAATCAGCCAGAAACTGCAAGCCAAATGACCGAGATCAAGAGCAAATACTTTAGAATAATGTCATCTTTGATAACTCTATTACATTGGTACCTTTAAACCATGGGAAATCTCTATGGGGAATTAATGAATGATGGGTAATAAGATTTTAAACAAAGAACTTTCAAGAGAAAATCTTTCATTGTAGTTGGAAACAGAATTAAAGAGACCAAAAGCTAGTCTCTGTGCCAGGTCATATTAATAAAGGCCAAAAGTAGGATCAAAAGGACCAACTATGTGGAGCTCTCTGAGAAACTGGGGAAGAGAGCCAGATTCATCAGGGAAGCTATTTGCATTGTAAACTACAAAAATATTGAAAAATTAGGTTTGAAATGCATAGTGAAACATATATATCTTTTTAAATATCAGTAGAAAAGTAACTACAAATAGTAAATAACCTCCTTGATTTTAAAGAACAAATTGTCTTGCAGTGTTTTTCATAGACCTGTGTTTTTCCATGTCAGATGTTATAAATACTACATGTCCTTAAATATTATCTACATATACAAAATATTAATCAAGAGCCCAAAGTATAAAATTCTTTTTTTAAACAGATTTATTTATTTATTTGAGAAAGAGATTGAGACTGTGTGTGTGAGTATGGGGTGGAGGGGCAGAGGGAGAGGGAGAGAGAATCTGAAGCAGACTCCTTGCTGAGTGTGGAGCTTGGAAGCAGGGTGCGATCTCACCACCCTGAGATCATGACCTGAGAAAAAATCAAGAGTCGGAGACTCAACCGACTGAGCCACCCAGGTGCCCTGCCAAGTATAAAATTCCAAGATTGTGATGATGTATTTAAAAAAGTGCTCTAAAATAAATAAATAAATAAATATTCTAGAACATCTAAAGTGTTAGCAGAAAAAAATTTTATTATAGGAGTATATCATTTTAGCTCTTAAATGAATGTTGCTATAGAAGTGTGTGAACCCCAAAAAAGTAATAAATTTTTATTGATTCATAAGAATGTTTTATAAATTAAGGACTATAATCTTTGGGGTGTTATATGCATTAAAATATTTCTCTATTAATTTTTTTTTGATAACAGTGGGTATTTATGGGTTTAGTACTTTAGCAAGTGCCAAGGACTCTGCTTTATAATAGAACTACAGCAATGAGCAAGGATCACATCTGTTAATCTCATAGTCTGATTCCTTCACTACTACTTTCTTATGAGCCATCCTGGGAAAGTCCTTCCCCATCCCAAGAGTTAATGAATATTTACCTATTTTTTCATCTGGTACTTGTATGAATCCAGTTTTTACATTTAAATTTTGACATGTTGAGAATTTTTTTTTTGATATATGGACCATTGAACTTTCAAACAATTTTAGTAGCCTAGCTCTAAATAAAATATTATACATTTATAAGTAAAATATTTAGAAATATTTAGAATGTTTAGAATGTTTTGTCTTACCTATTTCTGAATAGTATATGCTAATATTTCCCATTCTCAACCTTCTTCCTCATTTTGTGGTAACAAATTGGTATGGGGTTGTTGGGAGAACTAGTCAGTAGGAAATTGGAAAGCATGACTCAGAGCTTAAGTGTACCACAGCTGAAAAATTCCAGCTAGAAAATGTAATTCTCAATACAGAGCTAGAGCATCTTTAAAATGCAGCCACTCCTGAAAAGTTTAGCTAATGTAAATGGTTTTATTAGACATGACGCATGAAGACTAAATTGGATTTCATTCCTCATCTTGATTTAGTAATCTCATGTGCAAGTTTATGGTCCCCTTTAATGTGATTAAAGATCTAAATTAAACTTAAGTGTTTATTATTTAATGAGACCATTTTAACAGCTAATATAGAGCTCTTTGCTGATCTCAGGGTCATACAATTCAATTGTTGTCTTCCTAAACCAATTTTTTCCTTTAAAAAATGAGAAGTGATTGGGCTCTGCAGGGTATATAAGCAAATGCACTTTCCTGCATATTATGTGACATCTCACTAATGTGCTTTAATGGTGAAGAGAGAAGGAAGAAAGCACCAAGTTTGAACTAATTAAAAATGTGAGTTTAATTAATGGAAAGAAACATGATAAGACTTAAAACATATCTGATACCCTTGACTTTGAATAGGACATTTAACCTCTGAATCTTAGTTTCTACATATATAGAGTGGTGATCATACCAGCTTCCTGGACTACCAGTCCTTTGATAAATAAATAAGATAATGCATATGATGGTCTTTTCAAACTACAAGATGTATGCACATTTACTATTGATACTATTAATTTAAATATGGACAGTAACCAAAATGAACATTATGCATTATGTGTCTGCCTTAAAGAACAGATAACTCACATGATTATAAATGCATTTGAATACAGTCAGAGTTTTACAAAGTCTGGCTTTCTAAACAGGCTAAAAATTTCTCCTTTAATTCTAATTATTCTAACATGTCTTTGAACTAAGTCACCAACTTTATGAGAAGTTTAAATGTGACATCAAGAAATATTAGCACATAGGGGCGCCTGGTGGCTCAGTTGTTAAGCGTCTGCCTTCGGCTTAGGTCATGATCCCAGGGTCCTGGGATCGAGCCCCACATCGGGCTCCCTGCTCAGCGGGAAGCCTGTTTCTCCCTCTCCCACTCCCCTTGCTTCTATTCCCTCTCTTGCTGTGTCTCTCTCTCTCTGTCAAATAAATAAATAAAATCTTTAATAAATAAATAAATAAATAAATAAATAAATAAAATCTTAAAAATATTAGCACATGGTATTTCAGTCATTATATGCACAGCAATTAGCATAAAAACTCAATCCTCTCATTTATGTGTCTGATTGTATTTGGTAACTTTGTTTCTGTTCACTTTGTTATTTGTAACTTAGGTTTAAGTAGGATAATGAGCAATCTCTTAATTTTTCTATTGAATACTTTTCCATGAAATAAACCATGCTTCTATTTATGAAATTCATGAAAACAGAAGAAAACATGCAACTCTCAGTCAGTTTTGAGTGCAGATGTATCCTTTGCAATTGGTTTTGTTGCACAGTACCTCTGAAATTTTAGGCAAGATAGTTTTAACTGCTTTGTGCCTTAATTTCTTCATCTTAAGGAATGAGGGTATTAATAAGACCTAAGTGTTGAGAGGACTAAATTATACATTTAGAATATAGACTGGGAAAGAGTAAGCATTCAATAATTTTATTCTTTATTATTTTATCTTGATTTCCAAAACTGTTAAAAGTTTAAGAACTTTTGCTTTGTGTGTGGACTGTGTAATTTTGAATGCGTAACAAAAGAATGTGTTAGTCTTTGGATGAAGCTAATACAAAGTTTCACCTTCAGTGTACACATACATAGGTTAAAGAGGTCTTTAATGAATTATTGATTGTTAGCTGGGCAAGTAAATAACCATAATTTCTGCATATTTACTTATTTGGGGAAAAGCAGATATATTTTATTAGTTTATACTTATTTATCCCAACCATCTCTCTGTAGGTATGCATCTCAGTCAACAAGAACAGTGCGGTTGCCCCTTGAACAACGCGGGGGTTAGGAACCCCAACCCCCAAGCAGTCAGAAATCTGTGTATAATTTTTGACTCCCCCCAAATCGAACTGCTAATAGCCTACTCTTAAGAAGCCTTATCAACAACATAAACACTTAACGCATATTTTGAATGTTATATGTACTATATACAGTATTCTTACAGTAAAGTAAGCTGGAGAAAAGAAAATGTTATTAAGAAAAGTGTAAAGAAAAGATAATACATTTATAGTACCATACTGTAAAAAATCTGTGTATAAGTGGACCTGCATAGCTCAAACCCATGTTGCTTAAGGGTCAACTATATTTGCTAATTCTTATTGTGTATGAAGTCCACTCCTAGGTGTTCAGATAAGGCAAGAATCAGGCGATTCCCAGGGGCATGTATGTAATTCAGAAGAAGAAAAGACTCTTCTTGAGCTACAAGCAGTGTACAACTTACCTGGAGAGACATTACTCATTCTTAAACTGTATGCTGTAGTGTCTTGGTAATTCATAGGAAGAAAAGATGAGCGTAACCTGGACTCGTCAGGAATGTGCCTTGGAGGAACTGGCATTTGAACTGTGTCTTCACTGAAATACAGACATACAATGTATTAGTCTCCCAGGACTCTGATATCAAAGTACCACAAATGGGGTGGGCTAAAACAGAAACTTACTCTCTTCTGGTTTGGAAGGCCAGAAGTCCTAAATCACCCTGTCAGCAGGGTTGATACGATGGGGAATCCAAAGGGGAATCTGTTGTACCCCTCTCTCCTAGCTTCTAGTGGCTCCCAGCGATCCTGGCATTCCAAGCTTGTAGCTGCATTAACTCCAATATCTGCCTCTGTCTTTACATGGCCTATTTCCCTGTGAGTGTGTCATCTTCTCTTCTTATAAGTACACTGGTCATACTGGATCAGGTGCACCCGGATCCTAACCAGTATGATGGATTAGGGTACACCTCATCTAGTATGATCTCTTTATTTGATTACATTCACAAAGAACTTATTTCCAAATAAGGTCTCATTCACAAGCACTGGTGGTAAGAATTTGAATGTATTTTTTTGTTGTTGTTGGGGGTGTGTAAGGTGGGAGTGTGGGGGTGGGGGACACAATACAACCCACAACATGCAGAGAGAGGAAGAGAGAATATCCTAGGCCAGAAAGATAGTAGGAATATAGGCAAAATTTTTTTAACTTTCACTAATTGTTTCTGTTGTTTACTGGAATTTGACCCTTTTTTATGGTGTCTGGGACATTAACAAATCTGAGTGCTTTCTTTTAAAGAAAAATACTGAAATTTATTTTATATTTAAATCTCTCCATATAATTGTTTTTGTTTGTTTTTTGCACCAGGATATGATTTAGATGAGATTTTATTATATTTGAATACTGTAAAATTGTCATGTTATTCTTACTTAGAATAAGACTAACAACAAAATTGAAACAACTCCATTATTTTGCACAGTGTTTCCAGGGCTAGCATTTCCTCATATTTCGGGACATAATTTTCATTGAATTTTTTGATCTGTTCTTCCTATTTCTCTATTAGCAGAAGTTTCTTGATAAAACAAAGCAAATGAGCTTCTAAACATCCCAGGAGAAAAATCTAATCTGAAGACCTAAGTTATCAAAAGAGCAAGCATTATAAAAACTGCATTGAAACTGACAACTAATGTCTAGTCAGAATGAAAGCAAGAACTTGTGCATTCTGTACATTTCGAACTGGAAAGTCAATGACAAAATGGCTTAATTTGACTGGATATGTCAGTTATCTAGTTATTTCTCCTTATTTACAATAGTAAAATGACACCATAGGATTGTGGGTACATCTCTTTCCTTCTATCTAGGTTATAATTGCAGGATAATTTGTCCACACCCCCTTAAAAGATAGTGTGAACCATTGGAAAACTGAACATGGAAGGAAACAATAGTTAAGTCAATGTATTACTTTGTTTAGCTTTTTGTATATCACAAACATTTACATCAGATAATCGTATTTCATGAGCTTCTGCAATCACAGAAATAATCCCATATTTCATGAGCTTCTGCAATCATAGAAATGCATTTTTATTTTCTTTAGGCAGTTTAAACCTTTCTTACACCATTGAAAACCTTCAATCAATGCATTTAAGGCCATCTATGAATAATCTAATTAAGGAGGAAAATGAGCAGTTAATAAAGGTCAATGAAACAATTAAGTATTCAGTTTTACTTTTGAAGAAGTAATACAATTCCTTTTTATAGAATATGGAGCAAATCATAACAAAAATATTAATTATCATCAAACAGCTAAAGGAAAAATACCGTAGGTCTTTGATATATCAAGAGTATATCAATATGCTAATCAGAATAGATCAACCCAAATGAAATAAATTTAGAGAAAAAAATCAAAGATAGACTTTATTAGACTGTTCGGAAAGATAGAATTTAAAAATGAAATCCCCTTTATCTATGGAGTGAATAAATATTGTAACTTTCTGTTCCAAGGAACAAACTAAATTAATGGAAAATATCTGCGCCCTTTACTAAGACAAGACATTTTACTAGGTGCAATAGCTTCTCCAGCTTCACTTTATCTTATTCCCATATATCCATAATTTACACGGAAAGCACTTTGAAAAACAATCTGCAAAGAATGAGCTTCTTAGATTACTGTCTTGTCTCCCTGTGAAAAATATAATCATCCATAGCAGAACCACTTCTGTCTACAAATCAGTCATTAGAGCTGGAAGGTCTTAAGCCAAGGGCAAACAGTTTTTTTTTCTTTTTTAAATATCAACCATCTAAGTTCTCATCACTTTTGAATAATATGATCTGTGCACATGGAAAAATATCGATGGGAATATTTAGATAGATAGTGACCTAAACCCTATTATGGTCTGTCTTTGCTACATAAAACCAGGCATTGACTTTGGGCATGCATTTGATGCATTTGTAAGCATGGGTGGTTATAACAGAAGATCTCCAATAATGAGAAACTCTTCAGCACAGAATTATCAATCCTTCACAGTCTTTTAAACATAGGTACAAGTTACGTGCACTTTTGGGTTACTGTTGAATTTTTTAGGTTTCAGACAATGGAAGGGTACTTGAAGTGAAGCGTACTTCAGGTTTTTTTTTTAAGCTTAACTACTTTGAGAAATTGCCAAAAACAAGGAGTAGTTAATAATTTGAATCTTAGAATTTAATTGTCAACACTAACTTAAAAACCACAGAGGTGATATTATGGGTGTGTGTGTGTGTGTGTGTGTGTGTGTGGGCAGCGAGGGGAGGAGGAGAGTTGTGATAAAATGTTGGGATAGTGCACAAAATCTTGAAAAATCCATCAGTACCCTACCCCCACTCCTTGTCCCATCCCCCTCCTTTCCAGATACACTATAGTATAGAATATCTTTGATAGACCTTTTACCTTTTGCCTGGAGTCTGATTTTGCTATTACTTTCTCTTTCTACCTTCACTTGTTCCATAAATCTCTCTTCTGTGTCTTTTATTTATCTTCTGTTTTCTTGTTCTCACATTGTCCCCCCCATTTAACATTTACCATATTTAGCCTCTTGAACATGTCAGAGTAAAGCACTAATAAGTAAATCTTGTAAGCAGCCCTTTGGTATGTGCAAAGAAAAAAAAAGATTCTGGATTATAATTTCTTCTCTAAAGTTGAAATTTCTTTTTTTTTTAAAGATTTTATTTATTTATTTGACAGAGAGAGACACAGTGAGAGAGGGGACACAAACAGGGGGAGCGGGAGAGGGAGAAGCAGACTTCCCGTGGAGCAGAGAGCCCGATGCAGGGCTTGATCCCAGGACCCTGGAATCATGACCTGAGCCGAAGGCAGTCGCTTAACCAACTGAGCCACCCAGGCTGAAAGTTGAAATTTCTAAATTTAGGGAACATAAAATATTACATAAACATGTAATTGTTATTCATGTGATATACTCCTCACACTTTGTATTTAACAAAGGAATTATTGCCAGTGATTTTATTTGTTATAGACAGATCTCTTCAGTCACTGATTTTATAAAACCAGACTAGAGTGCTCTTATTATTTGCTAGAATTGTTGTTTTTTTTAGAAAAACTCTAATCATGACATGCTTTATAATGGCTTCTTGGGTATTGAGTAAAAAAATGAGACAAAACAAATGTGAGAGTACTCATTCAAAAGTAAATCTTTCAGTGGTTTTACTATGGGACATCTGAAATCTGTTTCTTTGCTATCTGATGTCTATACCACAAATACCTGGCCAATTTGGAACCCTCATGACTACCAAAACTAGATTTTTGATGCTAAGAAAGTTTTGCTGGATCCTTACATTCATATATCCAACTGCCTGCTTGACATATCGGCCTGGTTATCTAGAAAGATAGTGAACTAAGTAGGACAAAACCAAACCCTCTCGATTCCCCACCCTCTCAATCCATCTACCGATACTCCTCTTTTCCCAGGCTTTATGTCAGTAAATGGCACCAGCAACTACCAACTTGCTTAAGCCAAAAATCTAGGAGCTATCTTAGATTTTTCTGACCCCTTCTTCATGTCCATTCTTGAAGACTTTCTTGCCTATTTTACATCCAGAGTATATCCTGAGTCAACCCCATTCTCTCCATTTGTGCTACGGCCTGCCATAGATTACTGCACCACCATCTCCTGCGTGGACTACTGTAATGCTCTTCTAACTGGTCTCCCCTCTTCCACCCTGGACCCCTTACTGTCCATAGTCATGTTTTTTAAAAAAACATAAATCCCACTATATTCCTTCTCTGATTAAAATCCTCCTATAGTTTCTCATTGTTACTAGACTAAAACCCTCATTCCTTACCCCGGTTTACATGTTTTGGAAATGGCCTCCCTCACCAGCTACAACTCATACCATTTTACTCCTTGCCCACTACTTTTTAATTAAATGGGTTTTTCCATTTCTTTTTTACATGCTAATCCTGGTCCTTCTTTAGGCCTTTTTGCAAGACAGTGCTGTACCTGAAATGATCATCCCCTGATCTCTACATAGTACTGGCTCCATCTAATCATTCAGAAGTTAGTTTAAATATCACCTTCTCCAAAAAGCTCTCCCTGAGCAGTTTGAAATAGCCACCTAGTCATTCATTCATACTTCAGAGACTAACTGGGGTGTAGTGGTTCCTACCCAAGGAATTAGCTAAGTCAGGTCAAAGTCCAGCCTTCGAGTTAGTAACTCAGAATTTTAGAAGCATCATGGTAAAATTGAGTGAGAGTGGCTAACCCTTACTCTGGAATGAAATTTGATTAGTGTTGATCAGTATAATGATAACCCCATTGTCTTTGCCAGTGTTTGGCTTAGGTATGAGGAGATGACATCATCTGAGTCAATGAGGGAGGCATGAGGTAAAGTCTTCTGAGTGTTTCTGAGAATATTTTTGTCATTCTTACCAACTATATGAATAGGGGTCTTGTCTTATTTCAGCTGTTTGTGGTCATAAATGACTTTATGACAAATATATTTGATTGAGATAACAAGATTACAAATTCATTCCTCCCAGATTAACAAATGATTGCAGAGCTTTTCACATATAAAAAGTCTCAGAATATTCATTCATTCCTCTTTCAAGAATTAATGAGCACTTAGAATGAGTCACATTTCATTGATTCATCTATTGGACATAACAACAAGCTAAGTTATTGAAATAACTTTTAAAATGTGAAGTTAAAAAAAAATAAAATGTGAAGTTAAAGTACTAATTAGTGGAATGAGTATTTAGCAGTGACCTTGAAGGAGGAAATATACTTGCCAAGCTTCAGGTTCCTGAAGGACCTTCTTAGAAGTAGTTTCAACTACTTTCCTTCTCAAAGGAGGTAAATTCAAACTTGGGAAATTATTGTAATTTCTTTGGTTAGTGTCTGAAATTTTAAAATCATGCTAATTTGCAGAGATGATGTGGATTTAATGATCTTATCTTCTGAGAGATAATTTGCCTCTGGTCATTTTCTGTCACAGTTAATCAGCATGTTTTGTGCCATTTTCTAATATATAAACATGGTTTCCCACTATTGTATGGGGTATGAAATATTAATAAGCACATAGGCACCAGTGGATGGGTAGACCTTATAGGTAGAGTCCATTACTTAGAGACAAGTGGGGAAGCTTTATAAATTATGCTGGTTTCAATTTTTTAGAAATTCCAGGCCCTTAGATCAGTATCACTCATTTAAAGCCAGTTTACCCATTTAAAATGTTACCCAGTTCTAGTTTCACTTCTGCAATGTATTACCAGTGTGACACTGGCAAATTTCAGTCTTCACATCAGTCAAATAGGGATGAGCTCAATTGCTCTTCCTACACCATAGATTAGAAGATAAAATGAAATAAAAATGTGTTAAATTTCTTTGAAAACTCAAATGTGATATAAAAATTTAAGTTTTTGAAAATTATGATTATTGTAGTAGATATGATCTAAGAGTGTTAATAGTGATGTTCAAGTATGGAATATTTTTCATATTTGCTTTTCTATCTCAGGCCCCTCTTCCCCTTGTTACTCATTTCTAGTTTATAGCAGTTTCATTTCAATCAACTTGGGATACTGTGAGTGTCCATTTCAAAGACCCTTTCCCAGGATTCAGGCAGAACTCCCACACAGCTGCAGACTCCCACTGACCAAAGGAATACTGGTGTCTGTACTTGGCCCCTTCTCTCTTCCCAGGTCACTATGTTCACACAGCTGCAGCAGCTGCAGGTGTGTGTGTGTATGTTAATGTCTGCTTTTATGAATGACCATGACTGCTGATGGCAATTGTGATCCCCTCTTCCTTTGGGCATTATTGTTTCTCTACTAACACCAGCTGTCCGCTGGCTCTCTCTATGCCTCTGGCATGTAAATGTTGGCTCTCTCATGATCATATTTGTTAGTTCTTCTGGGGAATCTGCACTGACATCCCCTCCAGTATGGGTGATTTTTTTTCCAGCTGTAACCACTTTTTATCCTCTCAGTGGGAAGTCTTGTAACTAGAGTCTCCCTACTTCACTCCCTATGCCCTCATAGGGTGCTAACAGATGGCTTAAGCCCCACTTGCCTTCAGGAGTACTTAGTTATCCATGTAGGCTAAGCAGTGGGATTGCAGAATACCTTTGCAGACTACCCTGGGCACTCTGGCTCTTAGCTTCACATCTGAAATTTCCTCATGTTCTGACAGAATGAGGTCTGTTTGCAGGCTTGTGGCTTTGAAGCTTGGGGATGGGAGACAAGAAAACCCATCCCCAAAGGAAGGGAGGTGGAGGTGGGTGGGCAATCATTTTAACTCCCAAACTCGGTACAGGTAAGAGAAGGAGCTGTGTTTTGCCATAACAATTCTTTGGAATGTTAATACTTTGAAAACTTTATGGAGGAGGTACTTAGTTTGCTTTTCTTTGGATTTGGAAGGTGAATCGTGCCCCTCTTTTTGTTCTTAGCTCTCAACGGTTTCCAGTGCCGTTTCTACCCCAGGTGGAAGCCCTGGGGTCAGAAATGTTCTTTACATCCATCTGCAGGTTCCACTTTTATGAATGCTTAATTGTCCCATGCCCCCATAACATTTGGCCCATGCCTGATGTCAAGGTCCTGGTCACACTGGACTGTCAGCTGTTTATTTAGCTGTTTGGGTAACCCACTGGGGCTTCTTGATTGCAGTGGCTGCTCAGAGGCTGGTGCATAGTAGGTGTACAGTAATGTTTGTTGCACTGATGAATAAAAGAGATGAGTGAGTGAATGAAAGAAACTGTGGAAATGTAAAGATAGCATCTTCCATTTAAGTATTAAGTGCCCAAGAGCAACTTTCTTTCTTTCTTTTTTTTTTTACTAAAAATAATTTGTTGTTTATTTGAAATTCAAATTTAACTGGGCATCTTGCATTTTATCTGATAATCCAACCTGAAAGAAAATCCCTAACTGTCCATTATGTATACCAACAAAGAGACTACTTCCTGCTATGCATGAGACCAAAGACATTTTACACCGTAAGGTAAGTGAAGCAACATATCCTAAAAAGACTCAGTCACTGAACGATCACAGAATCTTGAAATGTCTGTGTGAGTATGGCGTATGGGGCCTATTTTTCAAATGATTCAGTTATCAGTGGGGGTTAGATCCAAGTTTTCTGGGTGATGGGCTACTGGTTTTGTGAATCTAGCAGACTGGTGAGTAAGAGCAGAAAATGTATCTACCCTAACAAATGGGAAGTGGAGAATGGGCAGCACAGAAAATAAATATGTGGAAAAAAAAAGGAAGAAAAAGAGGGTTGTCAACTAGCACATTCAGGAAGAGTGAGATGAAAAAGAGAACCTTCCCTTTGCCTTTCTCATCCTCTCTAGCCTAGTAACCAGTGTTCAAGCTACTCAATCTGTGACCCTGATCCAGAACACAAGTAAATAAGGACTTTCTTCAAAATGAAGCTTTTATACATAGCTATACACCTATATACAAGCAACTCTGAAGGCCAGAGAAGTAACTCCAAATTTTGGAACCTTGGAGGCTCTACAGATTATACTGGGTGGGCTTCCATCAGTTAGTAGATATTCAATCACAACACCTAGAGGCTTGGCCTTAGAAATGTGTAAGTTAAAATCGATCAAGAGTAAAAGCTTCATATTCTGAAAATAACAGTGCCAAAACACAACACTCCTGGACTGAGGGAAATAAAATCAATAGGAGGACATGCTTGGAAGGAAACCTCTAGAATTCTACTAATCCCAGTTTCCTCAAATTGGCACAAGTGGTAGCAATCTGTGGGTCACCTGTCATTACATCAAAGTTTGATGGAGAAGGATGATCCATAGGAACACCCTTGCTGCGCTTGAGAATTCAACACTTGAAATGAGTTTTGGATCAGTTCTTGGCTGGAGGGCCAAGCTATCAGAGTCAGCCACCCCTCTTGCCCCACACTGTTCAAATACGCTGTCATCGGGATAGACAACTGTATCCAGTGAAAATTTGTACTGGAATCTGGAACATCTGCCTCCCTCCACCTCCAGCCTGAGGAATTCTGACCCTTTGGTGATTTCCAGAAGCCTCCGGACATAGTTGTCAGTGAGGTGGATCTGCCCTTTGCTGGCCTCAGGGCTGGAGGACGATGCTTCCCGAGGAGCCTGAGGTCCACGAGAGGCCGAAAGAAGTCTGCTGCCCAAGGGAGGAGAATGAGCCTGGGAGCAGAGGGGCACCTGGTGACTTCCACCTAGACAGCCTCAAGCCCCAAACCTTCGCCTCTCCCGAAGGCCTTAGTTTCCCACTTAGTCCTGGAGGCACAGAACCTAACACCCTTCCCAGGTGCCTTTGTAGGTTTGATGCACGAGCAACTTTCTAGATAGTGAATACTGTGGTAGAAGTTTGCTATTCTTTTTATCAATGATGGTTTTCTAAGTTCATGTCAATGTACCTCCAGTTGTCATATACTGAGTACAACGCAACTGACTATCCAGAAAGTAGTTTTCTTTTCCATATAGAAAATGATTTACCTCATATCTCCCCAGAATCCAATAGTAGGATGACTGCAGCTTAAAGTAAGTAATAAACTAAGTTTCTTCCCTGCCAACCTACTTACATGCCTAAATTAGTATGAATTGTTTTTTTTCTTTTTAAGCAGTGAAATCTAGAAGTGGTTTCCAGGAGCTAAGATCTTCTCATTTTTGAAGAGAGAACACTTAAAATTCTCTCCCCCAAGGCTGTGTCAGACTTGTGTTGCATTAAATAATCTCATGACCTTTTAGTAAGTCTCATTTTATGATTTCATCTTTTGAGGGAATCATTTATTTTGCTCGTTTTCCTCTTAATTTTGTGGATATTTGTTCTTTCATTTTGGAATTTAGAACTAATATTAACTTAAAAAAATGGAGCTTAAGAGAAACAAGAGTAAGTTGTTCAATTATCCTTGACATTTCAGTAGCATTGAAGTGTAAGCTTTTTCATGGAATTCACAGCGTGTCCTCACCTTACTAGCTTAGCTGTTCAGTTCATGTCAATAAATTTGTCGGCTCTGCTCTTCAGCAGATGCAAATGTTCAGTTATTTGCATGGTTCAAAATGAAGTCTGATTTGAGAAATCCCTGAATTCATATCCATGTTCTCTGTTATGTAAAGTTTTCTGTACTATTTCTCATGTTCTGGAAAGGTTTCATTAGCTTTGCTTTTGGTACATCTGTAGTATTTCCCATATTCTGGAAAGTTTTCATTAGCTTTGCTTTTGGTACATCAAATTTTTGCTTTCAAATACAGATTTTGTTTTCCCACTCAACACATAAATAATGTGGATCAGGCAGAAAACAGTGTGTCTGTCTTAAGGGGCCCATAGTGGAGAGATACAGAGGCTAACTAATATTTCTCATTCATTATGAGCAGCATAGTGACAGAGGAGAGAGAAGGTGCAGGTTGAATGGATCTGTGGTTGGGCATTTGCAGGCAAGATGGGACTGGGAAGGCACTGAAGGGCAGGGCAGAGTTGGGTATCAGCAAGAGAACTGTTAGTTGGGCCTGTGTTGGAACAAGGTCCAGGCCAAATGAAGATGAGAAGCCAGAATAGTATAGATCAGGGTAAAAATCATCCATATAATGCACTAGAGAATTGATATGGATAATTCAAAATAATATATATTTTACTTAATGTAAAGTAAAATCTGTTAGGGCTGCCATAACAAAAGTCCCACAGATTAGGTGGCTTAAACAACAGAAATTAATTTTCTCACAGTTTCTGGTGGCTGAATGTCCAAGATTAAGGTGATGGCAGGTTTGGTTTCTCCTGTGGTCTTTCTCTTTGGCTTGCAGATGGCCGCCTTCTTGCTGTGTTCTCATGTGGCCTTTCCTCTGTGGGTGGGCATCACTGGCATCTCTTCCTTTTCTTTAAGGACACCAGTCAGATTGGATCAGGGCCCTCCCTAACGCTCATTTTAACTTAACCACTTCTTTACAGGCCCTACCTCTAAATATAGTCACATTCTGAGGTACTGGTGATTAGGGTTTCAACATACGGATTTTGAGCCCATAACACTTATAAAAATAGATTTTAAAGCTATATCATGTATGAAGTTAGTCTGTGATTCTAGAGTAGTGGTTTCAAACATTAGAATACAAATTGCTAGGTACCATCCCATCCCCATGAGTTTCTGACTCAGTAGGTTTAGGAAAAGAGCTGAGAATTTGCATTTCTAAGTTCCCAAGTGGTGCTGATGTTACTGATCTTAGGACCACACACTTGTGGGCAATTAAGGAAATTTACTATACAATGTGACCTCCAGACAGCTTGAAAGAAGGAAATGAGGATTCCATAGAACTGAATTCTGCCAATAACCTGAATAAACTTGAAAGAGGATTTATGCCCAGAGACTCTGAAAAGGGTTGAAAGCCTTGACTTTGGCCTGTGGGATTCTAAGCACAGAACCAGTTGAGCTACACTGTACCCTGACTTCTAACCCACCGAAACTGTGAGATAATAAATGGGTGGTGTTTTAAGACACTCTTAGTGGTAATTTGTCTTGGCAGCAGTAGAAAACTAACAGAAGAGATCATTGCTATTCTGTAAAAACCATGTGGACAGATCACTCTCCCAAAATAGGTGGTTATTCTATACACACAGGTTGACTGACACTTTATCAAGTCTTAAACAGCAAAATAAAGATTTAGTAACCTGTTTCCCAGACTGTGTTCCATGGAGAAAAGATGCATGGTATATCTCTCTTTAGAGGAATCACAATGCACATTTTCACATAAAGGCTCTGCGAAGTCCTGCAGGAAAAAAAAATAAATTGGTTTGTCTAACTCAGTAGTTTTTTATTTTTACAAATTTATTTGACAACTAAATTCTTTAAAAATAAAATGTTTGTGAGTCTACCACCTAAAACTCATTAAAAGCATATAGATTCTGCTGCTCCAGGGACCGTCAATATTGGGACTCTTTCATGCTAGCCATGTCAGAAATAATACCAAATCCCATTTCCTTGGGCTCAAGTCCTGGAATGTCTATTTCAAGAGATAAGATTTTTCTAGTGAATTTAATAAAAAATAAATTCCCTCTCCTCACAATCTATATCTAGATGTTGCAGATACCTACAGGCTAGGCAGATAATATAAATGAGTGAAGTGGGCTGATTGTAAAAGAATAGGAAGTCATGTGGCTCATGCATACATATGAGAGTTTTTCTATAGTAGATATCTCTAGTTATGGCTACGTCTGAAGATCTTGAACTTTATTAGGTATGGCTAAATTTCTTTTCCAAAGTACTTACAGCAGTTTCCACTCCCACCAGAAATATTTAAAAATTCCATAACATTTTATTTCTTTAAAATAAAAAAAATTGTTATCTAGCAAGTATGATGAAGTGTGTTAAATCAAGTGGTGGGTTGGGTAGACATGTGTCTATTTTCTTATTTTGTGTGATTTTTTTGTTTATTTGAAATATTTTTTAATTAATCGTAAAGATTTAAAGCAATAAAAGAAGAGATAAATAAAAATGCATAGAGAGTTGTTGGGACTGTGGCAAGCTGGAGAGCATGACTTACATAAAGCATGCATTCCCTGCTCCACTCCAGCTAAACATTGTCATGTAATATGGCATTGTGAGATGTGCTGAATTTTTAAGAGAACTCTCAAATTCAAATTTTTATGTGAAAATTTCCAACATTTAAAATAAGGTGTGGTCAAATGAGACACGTTTGTATCGGGATTTGGCTGGTGATCCTTTTCCCTAAGGCTTTGAAGGAGTTGCTTACTGGTCATGCTCTTCCTCCCTTATCATTATGTGGAGTTTGTGGGAGGTTATTTATCCTAGAGTCTACCTTTCCTGCACCTGGAAAAAGCAAGTATGAAGAAATGCAGTTCTGAGCTCTTTAATATTTAGAATAAAAAGTAATAAGCATTCTTGGCTTGAATGGTTTTTTGAAAACCAGAACCAAATAGATAGGCTTCAATAACTTCCTTTTGTCACAGAATAAAATGAAACATTTAAGCCCTGTTTTACCTTTTTTTTACTTTATTTGTTTATTTTTAAAAGATTTTATTTATTTATTTCACAGAGACACAGCAAGAGAGGGAACACAAGCAGGGGGAGTGGGAGAGGGAGAAGCAGGCTTCCTGCTGAGGAGGGAGCCCGATGTGGGACTTGATCCCAGGACCATGGGATCATGACCTGAGCCGAAGGCAGATGCTTAATGACTGAGCCACTCAGGTGCCCCTTTTTTACTTTATTTTTGACTGCTCTTTTTGTTGTACTCTTTGTTCAGACCAAACTGAACTTGTTATTTTCTAGAGAAGGAGTGTAACAAAAATTTAGAGCAAAGGCTCTGGAATTGAACTTACCGGGGGTTGAAACCAGGCTTCATCATCACTTTCTGCATGACTTTGGGCAAGATATTCCATTTCTCTGATCCATATTATCTTTACTAGAAAATGGGGACCATCATATTATTCATATTATAGGTGTGTTAAGAAGATAAAATGGGACCGTATATACATAGAAGTCCTAAGAACAATGCCTGGCACACAATAAGTGTTTGGTACATGTTAGTTTTTATTATCTTCTGTAAAATCAGGTTAATAACAATATCACTATGAGGATGGAATTAGATAATATTTGTAAAGTGCTAAACGAGTGCCAGGCCCAAATAGTAGCTACAGTTCTTATTCTCTGTGCTTTCCCACCTATGTGTACATATGCTAGTCTCTCTGATTTCAAGTTCTTTTCCAGCATCTGCATGTTCACATTCTACCCATTTTCAAATGTCATTTCAAAGGCTACCTCCTCCAGAGAGTGGTCATTCACTCATTCAGAATATATTTATTAAGAACTCTTCTGAACCCATATCATTTTATCTTGGCAGTTTCACTTTTATACTTGTAATATGTTGATTTTTTAAAAATAAAAATGCCAGTTTTTGGAAGGCAGGATATATTTTTTATTCATCTTTATGTCTCCTACCCTAATGCAGGGGTAGACACGAAGAGTATTTTTTTTTTTTTTTCCAAAAAGCAAACCTTTATGGAAATTCTCCCTCTCTGACTGGGGGATCTAATTATTGTGGCAGATATGCTTCCATCAAAAGACACAGGGATTTAGTCTTAAGAAATTATGCTCATTGAGAAATGGTACCTTAAAATTTTTCTTTTTGCTACCTATCTTTATCCACAAAGATTTTTTCCCCACCTATCCACAAAGATTGACACGTCCCAACAACCTGAACTATTCAGAGGCTGGGAATTTGTATCATCAGAATTAATAGGATAATTCACTTGTAAACATCTCATTCAAGAAATCAGAGTTGCCGTTTAAAACAGTTGCTTCCAAACCAGCAATAGATTAATGTGCTTAAAACTTCCTAAATTATTTAAATTCTTTGCTAAATCCTTGACAAAATGTAATATAATTTTATCCTATTGATTAGAAAATTTCCTGGTTGCAGGAGGGTTACATTGACACCTCTCTCCCTAATTAGTTAGGTGAACTTGAACAAATCATTCTACCTTTCTAGATATGATTCCTTATATGTGTAAAGGGACAGTTCATTACCTTAAGACTGTTCACTAACTTCTTCATACTGTCCTAATCTGTGAAAAGCAAATCTTGTAATTGGCAGCTCATTTGTACCTCACCTATTTCTTCTAAAAAGAATTTTTAAAACTATTTGGAAAAAGGCTAAGGGCAAGGTGAAGGAAGAGAAAGGAAAGTCAGGTTTTCTGCAGACAGATAAAGACTTTGAGGGCGTTATTTTGGAGAAGATAATGGTACTGACTGGAGCAGCTGTGGGTTGTCAGAAAGGGGATAGGAGAGTATGAATTTCAATAAATGAGGCTGTGGGTTGTATGTTCATGTGGAACAAGATGCCAATGCCACCTCTTTTTGCCTCGAAGCTTTAGGAGAGGTCAAAAGGCTGAGGGCATTTTTGGGGGACTCTCATATTCTAAAGTGAGGTGCTCAGCAACCTTGGTACTTGTCTGGGATTCCATCCAGAGGGGGGAAAAATGAGTCCATGAAGCCAGTTTAAGGAGGAGCAGTAAGAAAAATATAGTTGCTTTCATCTTTGAATGAGTCCAGCTCCCACTCAGTGAATCAGTTACAATGGTTTGTGAGAAAAGTAAGTAAAGATGGAATTCAAAAAAGTTTTTCTTTTGATTATTAACTGAGCTTTTAAAATATGCCACTCTTCTAAAACTGATTCACATGAGACTCTGGATTTATTGTAATTATATATATATATAGGATAAGAGAAATGGATTAGGTGATCTTACCTGTCTCCTCCAAAATTGTATTTCCATGATTTTAAAAAACTGATATGGTGCTTTGGAGTGAATTTAGAAAAGAAACTACTGAAATCTAAATACCCTAGTGTAGAATTAAAATATCTTCAGAGCAGTGTGTCATTATATGTTAGGATTGAATTTAATGTGAGAATTAGATTCCAAAGTTACCAGGGAAGGCAAAAAGCTGGCACATCAGGAATTACCCCCTGAAGATCTTTTAAGCTATCCACAAAGTATACCTAGTAGTTTCTTAGGAATGAAAGACTATATTTCTTGGGTAGTCCATCACCCATTTATTCATTTGATAGCACTGTACATCCTTCAAACTTAAAGTCAGATGCCATCTTCTCTGGAAAGCCTGTGCCATAGCTAGATGCTCCCAAGACAGTCTGAACTTGCCTATTACAGCAGTTAGCACACTCTATTGTAACCATCTGTTTATCGTTGTAGGATGTTTAACAGCAGAAGAATATCCTAGTGCACTGCAAAGAGTCATATAAATATTTTCAGTTTCTCAAAGGATGACTTACTTTTAGGAGTGACATCTAGCACTCCTGGAAGCAAAATACGTTCTGGATTTGGTAGTCTCATGGTCTGGATTTGGTTTATAGCTACTTGAGAAAATTGGATTTAGATGGTGAAAAGGAGACTGATATGTTTTAAAAAATCGAATGTTTCCAAGTCTACATAATTAAATGGCTTACAGTCTGATTTCTTTCTTCCTTTCTTTTCTTTTTTTTTTTCCCCTGCTAACTTTGCTTCTGATGGACTTACTCTTGGCCTGGGGTTTGCCTTGGGAAATCAGCAATCCAGCTAAAATCTAATGCTCTAATTCCTTAATAAACACTTATGTGTAATATTTGACACATACAAAAGAATGTACAACTTATATTTAAGTTATGAAACATAATAATGCAAAAAACTCTCCTGAACTCACCTCCCCACTAATAAGCAGCAAATTAGCAATAACACTGAAGCTACTTTTACTCCTTATCCTATTTCTTTGCTTTGACAGCAATAACATTTAGCATTAAATTGCTTTTTAAAAAATATTACTGCATATAAATGTAAATAATATATTTTTACTTTTGCTTATTTTTATTTTATTATGTTATGTTAATCACCATACATTACATCATTAGTTTTTGATGTAGTGTTCCATGATCCATTGTTTGCCTATAACAGCCAGTGCTCCATGCAGTATGTGCCCTCTTTAATACCCATCACCAGGCTACTTTTGCTTATTTTTAGCTATATTCAGTGTACCATACTATATGTAGTGTTTTGTGACTTTTAAAAAAATTTAAATTATGCATATGAAATTCATCCAATATTGTATGTAGTGTATATTGGTAGATAGTTGAGTGTGTTGTATATATTGGCTTATTTTCACTGCTAAATAATATTTCATTGTGTGACTATTCTCCAATTTATTCTCTTTTTTTTTAGATTTTATTTATTTATTTGACAGAGAGAGAGACACAGTGAGAGAGGGAACACAAGCAGGGGGAGTGGGAGAGGGAGAAGCAGGCTTCCTGTGGAGCAGGGAGCCTGATGCGGGGCTCGATCCCAGAACCCTGGGACCATGGCCTGAGCCGAAGGCAGACGCTTAACGACTGAGCCACCCAGGTGCCTCCAATTTATTCTCTTTTTGATGGACACTTGGGTTTTTAAAAATCAGTTTCTTTGCTACATAAACACTGCTGTTATTACCATTTTTGAACGTCTCCTTCTGAACTTGTGCGAGAGTCTTTATAGGGTATGGCTGTGTTTTCCCCCGCTGAGCAGGGAGCCCAAACTGGGGCTCGATCCCAGGATCCTGGGATCACGACCTGAGCGGAAGGCAGATGCTTAACCAAGAGCCACCCAGGCACCTAGAGGAAATTTTTAAAAAGGTCTAGAATCTCATAACACATTTGCCTGAATGGATAGACTTTTAAGTTCTGAATCTTGGGAGAATTTAACTCTTTCTAGCACAGACTATAGAAACAAAAAGCTTGATATTTCTAGAGTATGGAAAATTTGAATAAAATTCAAATTGATTGCACATGAATCTCATTACTTCAAATACACATCTATGGTTTTAAAGAATAAAATAGTACATTTCTATATAGCAGATTTCTCCTGGTACCTCATAAGAACTGGGGTGGAGTGGGGCTGGGAAGGTAGCTGCTTAAGATAGAAACCTTGCATGGAGCTGTTCATGAAAGATACTTCAACGGAATATTCAGTCAGAACGTTTGGCAAGCTTTGGAGAAGCAGTCAAACTTCATTCCTTTTTTTTCTTAGAATGGATTTGTTTTTATAAAGAATGTTCCAAATTGACAGTGTTTAGAGGAACTACAAGTTCTGGGGCAGTTCTGCCCTTAGTAGGCAGCAGATTTAGATTGGGCCTTTTTAATTTCTGAAGTATTTCAAGTCCTCTGACCTAAGCATATGCTACTTTCAGCTTTTCTAGTTTTAGGGTTCCTTCACAATCTCTACAAAAGTAGCCTGATAATGTCTGTCCATAAATATGGGAATAGGAGAGAGAGGGGGACAACTTCCTTTCATCTTCTGAATGAGCTGATTGAATCCTAGCAAAGTGTAGTTCCTTTATTGCTCTTCGGCCAGTTTTGGATTTCTCTCATGGCCGTTTGATCCTTTCCTTGTACTGTCCTCCATTATGTGTCCTAGACACTGCTCACCTATTGGAACCCTCTTTGGGAAGAAGGCTGAGAGTAAAGCATGGAGGAGAACCGTGGGCCTGTAAAGGGTCTGCGTGTGAACGGTGAGTGTGGACGTTATGGAGCCAATACCACTCTTCCTAAAACTCTTGACTGCTGATATTATTCTGGAGATAGCTCAAAACTTGTCTTAAAAAAAGAACTTTAGACTTAAAAAAAGAAAAATCCTTCAGGTTGCTGCAAGTCTTGACTACTCTTTACCAAGTTATAGTAGAATCAATAAATTCAATATAAATGACTTTATTTTGGAGGTGGTCCGGGTTAAATATCACTTGTATTACAAGAAGTGATAAAATGAAGTAGCGTATAAAGCAGATCAATCTGTAAAATAAAACAGGTTAATTTGAACCTGTGTCCAATGATAAAAACAAAAAGCTAGTATTTGGGTACTAAAAAACGGTGTGGCTGTGAGTAGTTGTTTCTTCATTGGTAGGGGAAATAAATTTGGAGTTCGAAAATACTCAGCTTTAAATAAATGACCATAGTAAAGATGCACACAACACAAAATCTTCTAAAAAATGATTCATGGAAAGGAAGAACTTGTTCTTAATAGAGTCTCCTGAGATTTGTATTTCAATACATAGAAGCACCCTTCCCTTTTTTTTTTCAATGCATTCAAGTGAAAGATTTCAATAAAAATCCAGTGGGAGTACATGATAGGGCCATTTTGATGTCACTATGTTCTGGCATTATCTGGGAAAATAAAAGTATTTAATCAGATAAATGCCTTGATGAGATTATAAATGATTTGGAAGGGTGATACATTACATTAAAAAAATCAGTACAAGGATATTGAGAGAATTATCATGATAATGCAAGGTACCTTCAATTGAAAAAACAAATACTTCTCCCTGTCAAGAAAATGTAATTCTTATTTCACAATGAAATTTGTGATAATTGGAATTATATTATTAAAAATGATAACAATAAATTACTTGGCACCAGTCAGCCAAATCTTCAGCATTAAAGCCAAGCTGAAAATGGAATAATTGACAATGGCTATTTAGACCAAAAAACTGCCTTTATTTGAGTTAATTATTCAGATAAAATAAAAGAACCAAAGTCAGTCATCACTAGATAGTTTTGGAGAAATGCTGTCTGCTCTTTGCAGAACTTCCACAAAAGCCAATGGCTTAGTCAGATGCTTGATAAGCTCCAGATAACATCTCAACTCCAGGACCTTATCTAAAGTGGCTGCATTTTTTTTTTTAATTTTTGTCATTTGTCTACCAAGTACTAGCAATTGAACTTGAGTCAACAGAAGAGATACCAAAATAAGTCAAATTTATAAGTGATTTGGTACTCTCAGAACAGTTAGAGTACATTGTTTCATTGTCTTTGGCTCTAACTTGAGGTTTAAAGCAGTGGTTTTTGAACTTGAATGTGCTGAAGAGTCTCCAGGATGCCTGCAGACTTCCTTGGGAGATTTCCGCTTAGTAGATCTGCATTGCTGTTATAGAATTTTGACTTTTAACAAATATCTTAGAAGATTCTGATGCTTATGGTCTAAAGATCTTACTTTTTTTTTCTTTAAAGATTTATTTATTTGTGAGAGAGGAGAAAGCACATGGGGGGGAGGGCAGAGGACAAGGGAGAGAACCTCAAGCAGGCTCCCCACTGAGCATGGAGCCTGACTCAGGGCTCCATCCCAGGACCCTGAGATCGTGACCTGAGCCAAAATCAGGAGCCTGCCACTCAACCCACTGAGCCACCCAGCCAACCCTAAAGATCTTACTTTGGGAAACACTGACATACTTTCAGTTGTTTGTTACATTTGCCATTCTTCATTGCCTCTACCTAAGCCCTAAACAGCCTAAGACAAACATGACCTGGGTGTAGGATGTGGGGTCAGAACACATTGCATTTCATTCTAATCTGTCCCATTCCATTCAATTCCATTAACTTCAGCAAATATTCATTAGGCTGTAGAGTGGGGAGAGACTAAGTACTTGAACAAAAAAATGCATTTTGCTATTAAGGAACTTGCAAATCTTGCAATATCTGTATAATAAGGTAAAATAAAGAAAGAGAATTTATCTTGTTCTCTAATGTGTTCCAGGCACTTAGCATAAAGCCTGTCACTTCACGCGTGCTCAGTAAATATTTGCTGAATGTTTAATGAGTGAATAACAAAGCAAAGTGAAATTAGATGATGTAAATATGTAAGCAACATTCTGGAGGTGTATGAAGCAGGATAGGAGGTTAGTAATGGGGTTATTGATATTTTCTAAAATAGTTTCATTCCTATAATTTGCTTCCCTCCAAACATAACCCCTCATGCCTCTCATGTTACTCATGGAATACGGTAATCTTACCAAATCATAGACTCTTTAGTGAGAATTTCCTGGTCTAGGTGTCTAAATGGGCACAGTAGAAGAAGGGATTGGCCATTAGAAGAGCTGTGGCCTGATGTTAGATCTACCAGCAAGTAACCATGTGGCAAATGGTGCTCATTTCCCTGTTTTGGTGGATTGGAAGGGATGATACAACCTGCCTGATTCACAGAAATGGTAGATGATGGTTGAAAACATAACTAGGGAAGTACTTTAACAGTTGAGAGAAAAAAATGAGATATAAAATTAGGAGTTCCTTAGTGCAGACTTTACACAGAAGTTTTGCCCTGGTGACCCTGTCACTTACGATCTCTAGCTACTTAAGACCTTCCCATTATGTTACTTTCTTTTTCTGGGGATTAACTTCCAAATTCCATTTCACACTCTTTCTTTTAACTCTCACAACCATTATATTGAAGCAATGTTTTTATCTAGGGTTAAAAAACAAACCAGTTCTATGAAAATTTTAATGAGTAATTATACTTTAACAGGTTATTTTACTTACATGTTTACATTTTAATAGAATTTTTCCAATTAGAATTTAATAGAAATGATTCTAATTATAGAAACTTCTGGTGCTATAGTAGAAGAAAGGAATACATTTTTATAGGTAGACCTCTTTAATGCCCTAAAATTATCTAATTTGTTTATTAGTCCATTTAAAAAATGTATGTGAGTACCTGTGCCCAGCTCTACTTTAGGAGCTAAGGATATATCTGTGAATAATACAAGCAAGTTCTGGCTTTCATGGAGCTTACATTCAATGAATAAGGCAGAAGGTAAGCAAAATATCAGCCGACAACAAATACTCTGCAGAATTTAAGCAGTCTGGTGTAATAGAGAATAACAGGGTGCTTATTTTAGGCTTTGTGGTCACAAAAGTCTCTCTGAAAAGCTGACATTTAAACTGAACTCTGAACCACAAGGAGAAGCCAGCCAGATAAAGATCCAAATGAGGAGGATCTCTAGAAGGGAACACTAGCACCGTAGTACTAAGGCAGGAATGTGCTTGATGGGTAATTTGGGGAAATAGTGAAGTTGAAGTGGAGAGTGATATAAGACCAGATTGGAGAGGTAATCATGGTTCAAGTTGTGCTGAGCTTTCCAAACCGAGTGAGAAGTTTGGGTTTCATTTTAAATAATGCAAGGAAAAGACATTGGGGATTTTTAAACAGGAGAGTGTATTGTATCTTAAAAAGGTCAGTCTGGCTTCTGTGGGGAGAATGGCTTGTGGGAGGTCAGGAGGTGAAGCCGAGAGACATGCTAGGGGGCTACTACCCTATCTGGGTGAAAGATGATGGTGACATGGAGGGAAGTGGTTAGATTTATTATATGTGTGGTGACAAAGTTAATGGAGCTTGTTTATGAATTAAACGTGATAGTCAAGGAAAAGAGATAACATATACCATGCCTTTGTATGATACTGTTTCTGCCTAGGCACAATTAAGGTAACTTTGGGAAATAAATTATCTTTGGTGATTTTGGTTACTTTTGGTTAAGCAACTTATTTTTCCATCTGGGCACTTCATTAGTCTGAGTGGTTCGCTATAACAAAATAACATACAATGGGTGACTTAAACAATAAATGTATTTCTTACAGTTCTGGAGGCTGGGAAGTCCAAGATCAAGGTGCTAGCTGATTCAGTTCTTGGTGAGAGCCGTGTCCTTGGCTTGCAGACATCTGCCTTCTATCTCTTTCTCTTCTTGCAAGGCTACTAATCCCACATTATGACCTCATCTAACCCTAATTACCTCCCAAAGGCCCCATCTCTGAATGCCATCACACTGGGGGTTAGGGCTTTAACATATGAATTTTGGGGGAATACAAGTCAGTCCACAGTTGGCAACATAAAGATAATCAAAACTGGTATGTCCTAGTCAAATCAGAACTGTATTCTTGGTAAATTGCTAGCAAAGATTATACTGGAATACGTGCATAAGATTGTTCTGTTTATTGTTTTCTGTTGTATGTCTTCTTATCCAATGTTACTTAAATCAGATAGATTATTTCTGAGAACTCTGCAATCTGAGTTTCATGATTTCATGAAATTACTGTCATCACTAGAAATATAAATTATTTTTATAGACTGTTGTGTTCAGATTTAACACCGAGAATCTTTTGAACAATTAGGGAAAGAGGAGAAAGTGGTCACAGGACACTATATGAACCCCATTGTTTCTGAATTCTGCCTTTGCAGTTTTGCATAACTCTCCCAGAATTTATGACATGCTGCATGAAATAGCCTTAACTTCTAAAACCTCTTCTAAGCTAAAATAGGTAGAAACAGTGAAGGTCAGATAAAGACTCTGCAGCCTGATTTCCCCTTCTGTATCTGCCACATCTTCAGCTGATAATAGATGACTGTGAAGAGCCACAGGCTCCCAATGCTTTCCTCTCCTCTGCCATCAGGGAAATAATGGTTAGCTGAGATCAGTTACCCAGAGCTGAAAGTCAGAGCAGAGTGATGAAAAAGGTGGTCAAAAAGAAGGGGTCAGATTTCAGTTGGGTATATTCAAAGTAGCAGTCAGCTGACAAGCACCCTTTTCTATCTAAGGGGCTTTGTAGAAAGTGTAATGATGCCATTAATAATTTTTAGACCAGAAATCTTAACTTTTAACATACAGTATTTATTTATTGAGCTAGATGGTTGAGATTAATATGTTTAGAGAGTCATCAAAAATTCACACATTAGTCATGAATGTCCATTTCCTACTCCTCTGCTTCTTCAGTAATCAGCTGTTTTCCACGTATCCCTTCCTTCTCCTGCTCCATCAGGCTTGGCATCCTGCCTCTGAGCCCTGCCCCAGCTCTGTCTGCAGTAGCAGGAAACGGTGCAGAGCGATGCAGAGATGTTTTTTGGCAATGGTCCAATTTTACCTTTGCCCTTATATTGAAGGAGAAAATGGAGTTTTGTTGTCACAGCATCTGAAATTACAATGTACAGATATTTCATAGAACAGGGTATGATTGGCAGGCTGGCTGGGAAGAAGCTGTTCAGAGAGTTGGTTAGAAAGCTAGGAAAAAGAAAATAATAAAAACTGGAAATGACTCTGGCTTGAAAAACAGAGTGGGGAACGAAGATGGAGCTCAGAAAAGCAAGAAACTAAGATTCTCCCATTCTTCTCCCCAGTTTTCCAATTAGAAAGGACTGTGTGTAATAACACTGGAAGAGCGGACTGGCTGAGATACAGCTGATAGAAATGCAAAACCTGTGAGGCAGTAGTAGTGGCAAAAAATAACATGTTAAAGACGCACTCACCTTGTGAGGGAGGAAAGAGGATTTGTTAGTTTGTTGTACCAGATACTGACAATTGTTATATTTTGTGTTGGTTTCAGTTAACCTTACTGTTTTTCAGTGTCAAATGTACTTAAAATATATTTCTGTGGGGTATGAATACCATTTGGCTTAATGTAATGGGTATTCCTGGTTGTAATACATGTTAAATGCAGCATTCCCTAAGATTCAGTCCTCAGCCATTTGCTCCCTGCGTGTTCCCTAAGTGGCAACAGTTGCCAGTGGCTTCAATTGCTACTTTTTTTTTCTTCCCCCATAGAAGTCAGAGATCTTTACTTATTTATTTTCTTCAGGTTTATTGAGGTATAACTGACAAATAAAATTGTAATAAATTGAAATATATAAAGTGATGATTTGATATATATATATACACGCGCACACACACACACAGGTGAAAGGTTTCTCCCCATTGAGTTAACACACCAATCACTACAATATTTACCTTTTTTGGGGGGAGGGGGCGTTTACGTTCTCTTCTCTCAGCAAATTTCAGTCACATCATAAAATGTTATCAACTATAGTCATCATGTTATACGTTAGATACTCAGAACTTATTCATCTTGTAACTGAAAGTTTTACCAGCCTCTCTCTACTTACTTCACCCTCTGGACCATGGCAACGAACATTCTACTCTGTTGCTTTGAGTTTGGCCTTTTTTTTTTTTTCCTTTTTCAGATTCCACATAAAAATGATACCATAAAGTATTCGTATTTCTCTGTTTGGCTTTCTTCACTTAGTATAATATCCTCCAGTGTCATCCATGATGTTGCAAATGACAGGATTTCCTTTTTTTTTTTTAAACAGCTGAATAATATTTCTTTGTGTATGTAAACTGCATTTTCTTGATCCTTTCATTCACTGATGGACACTTAGATTGTTTCCATTCCTTGGATATTGTTAAAATTCTGCAAGGAACAAAAGAGAGTAGATACATTTTCCATATCCTGATTTCATTCATTTGGCTATATACCCAGAAGTGGAATTGCTGGATCATAAAGTAGTTTCCTTTTTAACTTCTTGAGGAATCTCTTGCAGTTTTCCATTTTGAATGTTCCAGTTTACATTGCCACCAACAGTGTACAAGGGTTTCCTTTTTTTTTTTAACATCCTTGCCAGCATGTTATCTCTTGCTTTTTTGATAAAGAGACATTCTGATAGGTGTGAGGTGATATCTCATTGTGGTTTTGATTTGTGTTCCTGATAATTTGTGATGTTGAGCACCTTTTTGTATAACTGCTGGCAATTTGTATGTCTTCTTTGGAGAATATCTATCAGGTCCTTTGCCCATTTTTTAATTGGACTATTTTAATTTTAATTTACTATTTTTTGCTGTTGAGTTGTGTAAGTTCCTTCTGTGTTTCAGATATTAACCCCTTATCAAATATTTTCTCCCACTCAGTAGGTTGTCTTTTTATTTTGTTGATGGTTTTCTTTGCTGTGCAGAAGCTTTTTAGTTTGATGCAGTCCCACCTGTTTCTTTGCATTTCTTGCCTTTACTTTTGGTGTCAAATCCAAAAAATCCTTGCCAAGACCAATGTCAAGGAGCTTACCCCCTATGTTTTCTTAGAGTTTTATGGTTTCAGGTCTGACATTCAATTTAACTTTTATCTATTTTGAGTTGACTTTTTGTATGGTGTGAGACAGTGGTCCAGTTTCATTCTTTTGCATGCGGCTGTTCCGTTTTCCCAACACCACTTATTGAAGAGCCAATTCTTTCCCGATTGCATATTCTTGGCTCATTTGTCAAAAATTAATTGACTCTATCTGCTTGGGGTTATTTCTGGGCTCTCTATTCTATTTTATTAAACTATGTATCTGGTTTTTTTTTTTTACCAATATCATACTGTTTTGATTACTCTAATTTTGTAATAATTTGAAATCAGAAAGTGTGATGTCTCTAGCTTTGTTTTTCTTTCGAAGATTGCTTTGGTTATTTGGATTCTTTTATAGTTCCACACAAATTTTAGGATTGTTTTCTACTTATGTGAAAAGTACCACTGGGATTTTGATTGGGATTGCATTGAATATGTACATTACTTTGGGTAGTGTGGACATTTGAAAAATACTAATTCTTCTGATCCAGGAGCATAATACATCTTACCATATATTTGTATTTTCTTCAGTTCTTTCATCAATGTCTTATAGTTTTCAGATCTTTCACCTCCTTAGTTAAATTTGTTCCTGAATATTTTATTCTTTTTGTGCTATTATAAGTGGATTGTTTTCTTAGACCTAATATTCACTCCAAAGGATCTGCAGTGATAACCCTATTTCCTGGCTGTTATTGCCTGTTTTGATGTGAATTTATGGAACAATAGCTCCCACCTGTTTCATCTCTATCTGCTGCCTCAGGTCTGGCCCAGCTCACTTTACCACTCTCTCCTTGGTTGTTAGCAGTTCAGAGTAATGGTATCACATTGCTTGGACTGAATAAATGGCTTGGGGTACTTTGATGATAGTCTTTCAATTCTCCAGCCCTGTGACATTGAATAAACCAGGAGACTGGGAGTTAGGGTTTATAGAGTGTAAGTCTACCCAGCATCTGAGCATCAGCATCTAAATTCTCTCTCTTCTTTGAATTCCTGATTTAAAGCAATAAAAGATAAATAATGTCTGAATCTATCATAAGCTGGAACCCATTTCTGCTAACACATGTAATATTTATTTTATAAAAGAATCTTTTTTGGGGGCACTTTGGTGGTTAAGTCACTTAAACATTCTGACTCTTGATTTTGGCTCAGGTCTTGATCTCAGGGTCGTGAGATCAAACCCAGTGTTGGGCTCCTCACTCAGCAGGGAGACTACTTGAGATTCTCTCTTTCTACCTCTGTGGACCCCCCCCACCACATTCCCTCTCTCTTTCTAAAATAAATAAACCTTAAAAAAGTAAAAAAATCTTTTTTGTATAATAGTAATAAGTATCTTACTTAAAACATTTAACTTTAAGAAATCCATCTGAATGGTCTGAATCAATATGGAGTTGATGACATATTCATATTTGAACCTAATATTTTAGCTGCCTGGCCATGAACTAAAATAATTGCCTCTTTGGCAGTTCTTCTTGGATCTTCCACAGGTATTTCACATCACTAGGTATGAAAGTGACTTGATCACTGGGTAATGTAGCATTAGGTATCATATATATTTCTATCTCTTACACATCCCTTAATATCCAATAAATCACTGACTTTAAATTATTTCTTCTTTTTTATTTTTTAAGTATTTTTTTTAAAGATTTTATTTATTTATTTGAGAGAGAGAGAGAGAGAGAGAGAGCATGAGAGGGGGGAGGGTCAGAGGGAGAAGCAGACTCCCTGCCAAGCAGGGAGCCTGATGTGGGACTCGATCCTGGGACTCCAGGATCATGACCTGAGCCAAAGGCAGTCGCTTAACCAACTGAGCCACCCAGGCACCCTTAAATTATTTCTTCTTGATAGTTTTTGAATGTTCCCTCACCATTTGCCACCCCAGGCTCTTCAATTTCCATTTTCATTTCATTTCATTTCATTAGTTCAATTCTTACTTGTATGACTTTAATAAGCTTCTATTTGGCTTCCTTATCACCAGTATAATCTTTGTTTCAATGAGATCTGTCTAATAGCTGACAATAGGGAAGACTGGAATATTCATGTATATTTTATTTATTTTACTAATACCTCTCCTGGCTTAAAGGCAAATATTTTGTCAATAATTCCTCTAATCATATATGTGTATATGTATGTTTGTATACATATACATGGGATGTATGGAGTATATTAGTATAAATGTTAACTAGCATTAAATTTTGGCATATTTAGTATTAAATAAACATTTTATTTTGGATTCTGAACAAATGCATAAGTGGCTGATGCCGTAATTTTAAGGTAAAAGAAAAATATGACTACAACTGAATTCTACATGGTACTCGGACATAATTTTATAATTTTAGTTTCAGTGTACGTTGTTATTTAAAATAGTATTTAAGTAGGGGTGCCTGGCCGGCTCAATTAGTAGAGAATGCAACTCTTGATCTCGGGGTTGTGAGTTCAAGCCCCAAGTTGGATGTAGAGAATACTGAAAAATAAAATCTTTAAAAAATAGTATATAAGTAATCTCTCATATTTATGCCATGAGTCTGTAATATAGGAAGGATGAGATTTAATAATTAAAATGTCATTCATTATTGGGGTACCTGGGTGGCTCAGTCAGTTAAATGTCTGGTTCTTGGTTTTGGCTCAGGTCCTGATCTCAGGATTGTGGGATCAAGCCCCACATCTGGCTCCACACTCAGTGTGGAGTCTGCTTGGGACTCTGTCCCTTTTCCTCTCCCTCCCCCTCTGCCCTGCTCCCTGCTTTTGCTCTCTTTCACTCTCTAAAAGAAATAAATAAAATCTTAAAAAATGTTATTGTTATTAATAACACCCATTTCTCAGGAAATTTTTCATCTAATAGAACTTTGAAATCTTAAAAATTTCTTTGAATTGGGGATTGCCTTTTAAAATATTTTTTTTGAATGGGGTATATAACCTTTGGGCAATCATTCAGGAAATACAGAATTTATATGCAGCATTCTAAGTAAAATGATCTTTCTACTATACATACTGCCTCTTGTATGAAAAAAATCAGGTAGTGATTTCTCTGTGCCAGATATCTTGTATATACCCTTCCAGTTGTTCTATTCTCTACCCATCTGCATCCTGTTTTTTGCCTTTGAGTGGGGTGACCTGTATAGACTGTGGGCTCCTCTGTCTTCTGGCTTCCAAATGGATTTAGCTACTGGGAGTCCCATCAGGAGATGGGAAGCAGTGAGAGTGAGATCAGGGTATTTATTCAACTGGTTTCTCTGTGAGATTTCTTTTAATTGAAGATTACTGCTCCTCTCAAAGCTGCTTCCTCTATATAACTCTCTCCTTCTGGGTTCTAATAAATGTTTCTCTCTTCTCTTTGGGGATCAGGGTTGTAAAAACACTGTGTTACTAACCCACGTTCTTGGACTATATCTCTTGTGGTTCCCCTCCACTCACTTACATCTTCATTTAAAAAAAAAAAAGGTCTTTGCAATCCTTAATTATCCTAAATTGACTGTACTATCTTTTTTGTTGTTGTTGTTGAGACTTTTATGGGAAAAGTTACATACTTTTTTTGAAACCTTAAGACCCAAAGAAATATATTAGCCAATACATGATTGTTTTAGTTCTTAGTGATTGGTTTTATAAGAAATCACTTTTGATGATTGACTGAAATCTCAATAGCTTATATTAACTTGTGTTAAAAGAAAACAATAAACAAGAATGACTGTTGGGCATCTCAGGAACCACAGGTCTATAGCAGAAACAGAAATCTCCACATTCAGTTTTCTCCTCTGCATTTCCCAGACCTCTTGAAGTTCGATGGGGCCATCCAACTAGTTCTGGCCAATGAAATGCAAACCCAGGTGTTTTGCAGGGAAAAGCCCATGCATGATTCTCTGTCTTTCTCTCTTCTTCTGGCACCTGAAGGAGTTTTGTGATTCAACTGATTCACTACAACATGGGGAAACCTCTATCATTTTGGGTCTCAGAGGGATGATGTAGAGCATAGCTTTCTTGCTGATCTGTGTGGAGAATGTAGGTTGATTGGGAAATAAATATTTGTTATGTTAAGTTACTGAGATTTTTATTTTTTTTATTTTTTTATTTTTTTAAAGATTTTTTATTTATTCATCTGAGACACAGAGATACAGAGAGAGAGAGAGAACATGAGCAGGGAGAGAGGCAGAGGGAGAGGGAGAAGCAGGCTCCTCGCTGAGCCAGGAGCCCGATGTGGGGCTCAATCCCAGGACCCTGGGATCATGACCTGAGCCCAAGGCAGACGCTTAACCATCTGAGCCACCCACGTAACCCAGGTTACTGAGATTTTTAAAAAAGATTTATTTATTTGAAAGGGAGAGAGCGAGAAAGAGCAAGCGGTTGGGGGAGAGGGGTAGAGAGAGAAAGAGAGAGAGAGAGAGAGAGAGAATCTCCAGCAGACTCCCTGTTGAGAAAGGAGCCCGATGTGGGGTTCACACTTATGGCCCTGAGATCATGACCTGAGCTGAAATCAAGAGTCAGATGCTTAACTGACTGAGCCAACCAGGCACCCCAAGTTACTGAGATTTTATGGTTATCATTCCCATAGCACAATATATCCTTTTCTAATACAAGGACTGTAAGAACCCTTGAAAACCCTTTCCTCAAAACTTTCTTCTCTCCAGGCTTTTCCATAACAGTAAGTAGCATTATATCATGTTAATAAATTAAGAAGTTTTTTGATTCCTCTCTTTTAAATTTTTTAAAAATTTTATTTATTTATTTATTTACTTTCTTACTTCGAGGTCATTTTATTATTTTTTTAATTTTAATTCCAGTATAGTTAACATGCAGTATTATATATTTCAGGTGTGCTAAATAGTGATTCGGCAATGCCATTCATCACCCAGTGCTCATCACAAGTGCACTTCTAATCCCCGTCACCTGTTTTATCCATTCTCCCACCTACTTCCTCTCTGGTAACCATCAGGTTGTTCCCTATAGTTGAGTCTGTTTCTTTTTTTCTTTGCTTATTTTTGTTTCTTAATTTCCACATGAGTGAAATCATGTGGTATTTGTCTTTCTCTTATTGACTTATTTTACTTAGCCTAATATTTTCTAGCCCCTTGTTATTGCAAATGGCAAGATTTCATTCTTTTTTATGGCTAATATTCTGTTGTATATATACCACCTCTTCTTTATCCATTTATCTATTAGTGGACACTTGGTCTGCTTCCATATCTTGGCTATTGTAAATAATGCTGTATCCATAGTGTTTTTGTATTTTTTTGGGTAAATACTCAGTAGCATTATCACTGGATTATAGGGGTAGTTCTATTTTTAACTTTTTGAGGAACCTCCATTCTGTTTTCCACAGTGGCTGCACCAACTTACATTCCCACCAACAGTGCAAGAAGGTTCCTTTTTCTCCACATCCTCACCAGCACTTGTTGTTTCTTGTGTTTCTGACTTTAGTCATCCTGACAGGTGTGAGAGGTTATCTCATCGTAGTTTTGATTTGCTTTTCCCTGATGATGAGTGATGTTGAATATCTTTTCATGTATCTCTTGGCCATCTGCATGTCTTCTTTGAACTGTCTGTTCATGTCTTCTGCCTATTTTTTAATTGGATTATTTGGTTTTTTGGGTGTTGAGTCATATGAGTTCTTTATATATTTTGGATACTAATCCTTTATCAGATGTGTCATTTGCAAGTATCCTCTCCCATCCCATAGATTGCCTTTTAGTTGTGTTTATTGTTTCCTTTGCGTGCAGAAGCTTTTTATTTTGATGTAGTCCCAATAATTTATTTTTGCTTTTATTTTCCTTGCCTCAGGAGAAATATCCGTAAAAATTGATTCCTCTTTTTTTTTTTCCTTTCTTTTTTTAAGTATGCTCCATGCCCAGCCTGGAGCCCAATACAGGGCTTGAACTCACAACTCTGAGATCAAGACCTGAGCTGTGATCGAGTCAGATGCTTAAACCACTGATCCACTCACATGCCCCAATTCCTCTATTTATCTCACCTCCAGACACAATTCATTGTCAAGTCCTGTGTGCTCTGCCACCAAAATAATCCCCAACCTATTTCTAGTGATCTTTTCAATCCTACACTGGACCAAGTTGCCATCATTGTTCTTTGTTGCTACAGTAACTTTCTAACTGGTTACCCTGTTTTTGCTTGTGTACCACAATGATTTTATATCCACATGACAGCCTAAAAGATCTTTTAAAGGTATAAACTGAATGTTTCTTTCTTGCTTAAAGCCATCTATGGCTTCCCATTGTGCTTAGAAGTACCTGTCCAATCTAAAGCAGCACCAGCCTACTCAGACCAGTCACTCTCAGAGTGCCCTCTTTTGTTTGTTCATAGCACCAAATGCTAACTGAAATTGTTTTTAATATATTTGTTTACTTGTTTGTCTTCTGCTTTCTAGGATAATTTAAGTTTCATTACAGCAGATAGTTTTTCTGTTTGGGTCATTTTGATATTCCCAGTAACTGAAACAGTCCTTGGCACAGAGTTAGAACTCAGTAAATACTTGTAGAAATAATCATAAATTAAAAAGGAAAATGGTTCAGGGCATGTTTGCTAACCTTAATGCTGTATTTCTGTTTCTCTTTTATTTTCTGTTTCTACTTTTCATTCAAATTTATAACTAGAAAATTAAAATCTACCACAGTGAGACTTCAGGTCCTAAGAAAGATTTAATTCAACATCACATTAGCCAGAAAGAGAGAAAAAACGAGATGAAAATATTTTGTTGTATCATTTTTCCAAAAAAGCTTTTAAGAATACAGAGTCACCACATGAAGCTATTTTTGTGTCAATTACTGCTACAAAAATGAAAAGTTCTGTTGTAGTCTGTGAATATACTTAAAGTGGCCAAACAACTCCAAATTTATTATGCATTGTGTTCTACATAGTCAGCTTAAATACCCACACTGTTTTTGAAAAACTTTCACTGCTATGGAGACAGTTTTATAGGGTTGTTTATCATTCACTATGATGGGGCTAAGAGCTAAGGTGTGGAAGCCTTGTGATAGTGCTGAGGCATAATGGAAATCCCATAGACACTGTATTTTAGGTCTTCCAAGCACAGTGGCTCACTTTTATCCAAGGCATAACTCAAAGAATTTCCCAGAATGCATCATTTACTGAAGTACTACTTCATCTCTTTATTTAGTTAAGAATTATTCAGGTACCTAACAGGATAGAACTGTTTACAACCTTATGGACAATGTATGTAACAGTTTCTTTTCATTTCTTTTCATGGTGGTGTTTTCAATATGTATTCTTCCTTGTGTCATCCATACTAGATATAATTCAGGAATTATTCTCATTAAGCGCCTGAAAATAGAATGGTTTCTCTCAAAGTTCTCTTTTGAGATGTGAAACATGATATTTTACACTCTAGGCCTTAACACGAGAGTTGCTTTCTGGCTTTCCTTGTTAAACTCTGCATATGCTATATATTGGGTACATTTTAAGGATAGATGTGGCTCATTGGGTCCAGTTACACATGTTCTATTTCCAATAAAGTACAGAAACAGCTATTTATCTTGAGGAATAATCCGGTAGGGAAACAAATGCCTTAGAATGCAAGAATGCTGTTATTACCCAACAAATCCATATTTAGAAGCTTTCTCTTAAGGTTCCCTAGGTAAAATGGCTTGTTTTATGTTATGAATTAAAACTGAGTAGTGTTCTTTCCATACCCCTTAGCAAAAAGATAAATAGAATCATTAGAATTTAGTCACGTATAGTAATTAACATAGTAACTATTAGGTATAATGTTTTATGGACCTTGCCATAAGATGCTAACAATTTAGAAAGAAAGAAGATAAATTACACACACACACACACACACACACGCACACCCTATACTGTGTTTGAATTATACAAATGTCACAGAGATAGCTTAAAAGAATAATAATCACCAAACTGTATGTAGCATTTGTAGATTACATATACTTAAGTCCCTCAAACTTTGTCCTCCTCTCCCAAAATGAAGGGAGTCATACTTAACATTGGTTGTGAGTTTACTTTACAAGTGAAATTTTCAGAAAAATTACTCTGAATATTCTTTAACACCTGTTTTGGTGGGTAACTGTATACTGATCATTTGAATTTTCTTTTCCTAGAAAGACATTAGTGGCAAATATTTTATAAGAAAAATAGGGTAAATGAAAACAATTTTCCTAAAATTTTCATTATTTGAAAAGACATATCCTGAACTACTACAATATTAAAATCTCACTTGCTTAGAACAGTTAAAAATTTTGAAAATTGTGGTATCTTTTATTTCCAGTCAATTCCATCATCAAGATTATTTATAGTTACTTCGTAAAAATTTAATTTGGTAATATTTAGAATGTGGATATTAAGAAAGGATTATCATATCTGATTAAGCCATTAACTTCCACGTTTCTTATGAGCAATATCTATTCTTTTTTTTCTTAAAGATTTTATTTATTTATTTGAGAGAGAGAATGAGATAGAGAGAGCATGAGAGGGGGTAGGGTCAGAGGGAGAAGTAGACTCCCCACTGAGCAGGGAACCCGACGTGGGACTTGATCCCGGAACTCCAGGATCATGACCTGAGCCTAAGGCAGTTGCTTAACCAACTGAGCCACACAGGCGCCCGAGCAATATCTGTTCTTTATAGGGCTTACTGCATCATAATTTTCACCTTGGAAAAAGAAGGAAAGACAAAATGTGTTTCTCAAACCATTCTCTTTAAAGTGGAAGCCATAAATTATAAAAGGAAACATTGCAGTTGGAGGTTAAAAAGAATTTTTGATGTAAAATATGAATAGATCTAGCTAACTGAAGTCCTGGGCAATTGAGAAGTCATTAAATGCCTTCTTGACTGGAAATTCTCTACTAAATGTAGAAGCATATTTTATTTTTTTCAAATTTTTATTTAAATTCTAGTTAATTAACATGTAGTGTAATATTAGTTTCAGGAGTAGAATTTAATGATTTATTATGTACATATAACACCCAATGTTCATCATAACAAGTGCCCTCCTTAATACCCATCACCCATTTAGTCCATCTCCCACCCACCTCCCTCCATCAACCCTCAGTTTATTCTCTATCATTAAGAGTCTCTTTATGGTTTGCTTTCCTTTCTCTTTCTTCCCCCTTCTCATATGTTGTTTTGTTTTGTTTCTTAAATTCCACATATGAGTGAAATCATGTAGTATTTGTCTTCCTCTGACTGATTTATTTCACTTAGCAAAATATACTCTAGCTCCATCCACGTTTTGTTGCAAATGGCAAGATTTCATTCTTTTTTAAGGCTAAGTAATATCCATTGTATGTATATGCTACTTCTTTATCCATTCATCAGTCCCAGTGGACATTTGGGTTCTTTCCATAGTTTGGCTGTTGTTGATAATGCTGCTATAAAGATTGGGGTACATGTGCACCTTTGAATCAGTATTTTTGTATCCTTTGGGTAAAAACCTAGTAGTGCAATTGCTGGGTTGTAGGATAGTTCTATTTTAACTTTTTTTTTTTAAAGAGAGAGAACAAGAGTGAGCAGATGGGGGGAGGGATAGAGAGAGAGGGAAAGAGAGACTCTTAAGCAGGCTTCATGCCCAGAGTAGAGTCTGACACGGGGTTTGATCTTAACAACCCTGAGATTATCACCTGAGCTGAAATCAAGAGTTGGACACTTAACTAACTGAGCCACCCAGGCGGCACCCCTAATTTTAACTTTTTGGGGAAACTCCATACTGTTTTCCATCAATCGTGTAAGAAGATTCCTCTTTCTCCACAACTTCACCAACATCTGTTGTTTCCTGTGCTGTTAATTTTATTTATTTATTTATATTTTTAAAAGATTTTATTTATTTATTTGACAGAGAGAGACACAGCGAGAGAGGGAACACAAGCAGGGGGAGTGGGAGAGGGAGAAGCAGGCTTCCCGCTGAGTGGGGAGCCCGATGCGGGGCTTGATCCCAGGACCCTGGGATCATGACCTGAGCCGAAGGCAGAGGCTTAACCGACTGAGCCACCCAGGTGCCCCTGTGCTGTTAATTTTAGTCATTCTGACAGGTGTGAGGTGGTAGTGCATCATGGTTTTGATTTGTGTTTCCCTGATGATGAGTGATCTTGGGCATCTTTTCATGTGTCAGTTAGCCATCTGGATTTCTTCTTTGGAAAAATGTCTATTCATGTCTCCTGCTCATTTCTTTAAAAAAATTTTTTTTTAAAGATTTATTTGTTTATTTGGGGGGGAGAGAGAAAATATGTGGGTGGGAGAGGGGCAGAGGGAGAGGGAGAGAGAGAATCCCAAGCAGACACCCTGCTAAGTGCAGAGCCCAACACAGAGCTTGATTTCATAACCCCAAGATCATGACCTGAGCCAAAATCAAGTCAGACACTCAAATGAATGAGCTACCCAGGTGTCCCTCTTCTGACCATTTCTTAACTGGATTATTTGTTTTTTGGGTTTTGAGTTTGATTTTTTTTTTTAAGATTTTATTTATTTATTTGACAGAGAGAGACACAGCGACAGAGGGAACATGAGCAGGGGGAGTGGGAGAGGGAGAAGCAGGCTTCCCACGGAGCAGGGAGCCTGATGCGGGGCTCGATCCCAGGACCCTGGGACCATGACCTGAGCCTAAGGTAGACACTTAACAACTGAGCCACCCAGGGGCCCCGAGTTTGATAAGTTCTTTGGAGATTTTGGATACTAGCCCTTTATCAGGTATGTCTTTTGCAAATATCTTCTCCTGTTCCATAGGCTGCCTTTTAGTTTTATTGGTTTTTTCCTTTACTGTACAGAAGCTTTTTATCTTGATGAAGTTCCAATAGTTCATTTTTGCTTTTGTTCTCTTGCCTGTGGCGACGTGTCTAGTAAGAAGTTGCAACAGCCGAGGTCAAAGAGGTTTCTGCCTGTGTTCTCCTCTAGGGTTTTGATGGTTTTCTGTCTCACATTTAGTTCTTTCATCCATTTTGAGTTTATTTTTGTGTATGGTATAAGAAAGTGGTCCAATTTCATTCTTCTACATGTTGCTGTCCAGTTTTCCCAACACCATTCATTGAAGAGATTGTCTATTTTTCTGCTGGATATTCTTTTCCTGCTTTGTCGAAGATTAGTTGACCATAGAGTTGGGGTCCATTTTAGGGTTTTCTGTTCTGTTTCATTGATCTATGTTTTTGGTTTTTTTTTTTTTTTTTTTGTGTGGGCCAGTACCATACTCTCTTGATGAGTACACCTTTGTAATAATTTGAAGTCCAGAATTGTGATGTCTTCAGGTTTGCTTTTCTTGTTCAGGATTGCTTTAGGCTGTTTGGGGTCATTTGTGGTTCCATCCATATTTATGATTCTTTGTTCTAGCTCTGTGAAAAATGGTGGTGGTATTTTGGTAGGGATTCCATTGAATATAGATTGCTTTTGGGTAGTATAGACATTTTAACAATGTTGTTCTTCCAATCCATAAGCATAGATGTTTTTCTATTTCTTCGTGTCCTCTTCAATCTCTTTCATAAGTGTTCTCTCGTTTTCAGAGCATACATCTTTAACCTCTTTGGTTTATACCTAGGTATCTTATGGTTTTTGGTGCAATTGTAAATGGGATTGATTCCTTGATTTCTTTTTTTGCTGTAGAAGCACATTTTAAACAGTCTGCTGGTCATTTCTGTTTGAATATCTGTCTTAGCACCTCAGATTCAGTGTCTTCAAATTTCTATATGAAACTGCAGATAGTAGGCACTTACAAATATTTATTGAAAAACATATAAATGAATGCGTCATCCTCAAACCTTCTCTTGAATTTCTTATTATGCAATTGCTCTTAAAGTCTCAAAATCTTTTTTTTATTATTATGTTAATCACCATACATTACATGATTAGTTTTTGGTGTACTGTTCCATGATTCATTGTTTGCGTATAACACCCAGTGCTCCATGCAGAGCGTACCCTCTTTAATACCCATCACCAGGCTAACCCATCCCCCCACCCCCTCCCCTCTAGAACCCTCAGTTTGTTTTTCAGAGTCCATCGTCTTTCATGGTTCGTCTCCCCCTCTGAGTACCCCCCTTCATTTTTCCCTTCCTGCTATCTTCTTCTTCTTCTTCTTCTTTTTTTTTCTTAACATATAATGTATTATTTGTTTCAGAGGTACAGGTCTGTGATTCAACAGTCTTACACAATTCACAGTGCTCACCATAGCATATATCCTCCCCAGTGTCTATCACCCAGCCACCCCATCCCTCCCAGCCCCCACCACTCCAGCAACCCTCAGTTTGTTTCCTGAGATTAAGAATTCCTCATATCAGGGCACCTGGGTGGCTCAGATGGTTAAGCGTCTGCCTTCAGCTCAAGTTATGATCCCAGAGTCCTGGGATCAAGTCCTGCATCGGGCTCCCTGCTCCTTGGGAGCCTGGTTCTCCCTCTGCCTCTCTCTCTCTCTGTCTCTCATAAATAAATAAAAATAAAATCTTAAAAAAAAAGAATTCCTCATATCAGTGAGGTCATATGATACATGTCTTTCTCTGATTGACTTATTTCGCTCAGCATAATACCCTCCAGTTCCATCCACGTCATTGCAAATGGCAAGATTTCATCCCTTTGATGGCTGCATGATATTCCATTGTGTGTGTGTATATATATATATATATATATATATATATATATATATATATGCCACATCTTCTTTATCCATAAAGTCTCAAAATCTTAATCAACTCCTCCTTTCTCTTCCATTATCAATCAGTTTCATAGGTCTCCCAGCATTACTTATACTGTATCTCATAAGTCTGCTTCATTCACTCAACAAATATTTATTTAAGTGTGTACTGTTTGCCACAAAGAAGAGCAATATGGTTCATGCCACCATGGAACTTGTTTTGTTTGTTTGTTTGTTTTGAGGGAAACATGCAGTCTCATGTCAGTTCTCTTGGCACTAATCTAAACCTGCATTTCCTCTCATCTGGACTGCTGTAATGTACTAGCTCATCTCTTGGCATCCAGTATCTCTCCACTCTATTTTATTAGATTAATCTTAAAAGCATAACACTTATTACCTGTTTGTATAATACCTTAAACAACTCCCCTTGTCACCAGTTAATGTGGAAATCCTTTAGTTTGCTGTACCGTAGCCTGGCCCAACCAGCTGTGTTCATGAACTTTTCTCTTGTACTGCATTTTCAGACACACTAGTCTTCTCACTAGTTCGCCAACATTTTACCACTTCTGTACCACTTACTCTGTTTTTTCCCTGGAATATTCTTTTCTCCCGTGTCTGCTTGTTAAAATCTTACCCATTTTTCAAGGTCAGTTCTGCCACTCTTTTCTTGATGCCTTCAAATAGAAATATTTTCTCTTTTTTTTGAACACTCATGGGAATTTCTTTGTGCCTCTTGTTGCACACATACCAGTTTTAACCCTATGTTGTAGTTCTGGTGTTTATGCCTTACCTGCTTAAAGAAATCGTACATAGAGTACATTGCATCATTATTCACAGCAACTAGCACAGTATCTTGCATACGAGCATAATAAATGAAGGATGGACCTGGTTAATTAATTGACCATGTTGTGTGTGTGTTACTTAGGGGGACCTATGATCTAATCTAAAGTAATCTAATCATAACTATGAGTTTTGATTGAGTCAGTTGAATTTGCATAAATGCCATCAAATTTATTTCATAAAAATTATATTTAAACAAGGCAGAAGTTCTTGGCAAGTGATTAAATTGTGAGCAAGTCACTTAGTTTCTTTGTACACTGAGGTAATATATTAATGCTTTTTCATGCTTACTAAAAATCAACTAAGCTAAAATAAAAGTTGTAATTTAATGTCAAATCAGAGGGTCAAATTGGAATATTTTCTTCTGATGGGGACATTCCCTAGATGACATTTAACTATTTGTAAACACACCTCCAAACTTCTAGTACTCATAATTGTTCAAGCTGAATGTGCCTCCTGGTGGTTTGGTGATTCAAAAGCTTCTCTCAGTCTGCCCTTTCCTCCTTTCTAGTTATACGTAATTTGACAACCTAAAGCAAGGTAGTAGATACTTATTATAAAGGCTTTGACAAAAGGCATCTAAGTGGATCATGTTGAGGAATGTTGAATCAGATAATTTCCCGGCTTGTCCAGAACTCATATGATTTTGAGGGGATGTGGCTACTATTGTGTCTAGCTGTGGAAAGATCTGGAACAAGGAAAGTACTGCAGAAGAAACATGAACTGCTAGGCAGGTCTATCCCTGGGAAGGGTGTAGCGTATGCCAGGAGACATATCTATAATTGTAATTGCTTTCCCATCAAACTTGATCGATTCCATCAGTTGGTGGACTCTTCCCTGTGGAAATACACATATGATTTTTATAACAGACGCTTATAACAAATGAGTCACATTGCCTTTATAAACTGTTTGGCCTAACATAGCTAGTCCATCAAGCGAGGGATACCACATTGCTGGATGAGATATATTTCTTATTACATGTTGTAAGTTTAATAACAATTTATTTCATAGAATGATCTCTTGGTTCCCCTAGAAACAATGCTGAAACTAATGCTTACATCTTTGCCAGAATGCTTTCCTGCCCCTTGAGACTGAATATCTCGTTTCTGTGAATTTGCTTCCATACACTGAGGGAGAGAATGACTGAAGCTAACTCCTCAAACAGACTTCTGCTCAGATGCATGGTACGTGATGCCAAAGCCACATGGTCATCTCATGAGTAAGCGCATTTGTATCAAAACAATCATATTGCTCTCATTCTTTATTAATTTATTCATTACCATGTTCCCTTATCAAGGCAACCAAAGGGAGCATTCAAAAAAGAAGCAAATGGATTGAAATCTTGAAGAAGCAGGCCTGTGCACTTATTTCTAAAACACTAAAATGAGTTGCTTAAATGAACAGTTGTGTGAAGAAATACTTTTCATCTGGGGAAATGACTAGAAGGCTTCTGTACTGAGGGAATTCTGGAGAATATGAAAATTTTTGGAGCTAGTCTGGGCATCTACAAGGCAAGGGACTATTCCTGAGCTGTTTGGTTTAGACACTGCCAAGAACCCACTCTGGTAGAGATGCTTCAGGTATTCTAATAGCCAGGAGGTAAGAGCCCATAACACTTCTGAATGCTGTTTCTAGATGTTTCAAATTGCTCTCCGGATGGGATTAGGTGCAGATTAATAAAACATTCCAATATCTCTGGAGTTTTAGGTAGCTTTAAAAATTGTTTATCCCTAAAGATATAGATAGATGTAATTCCAGGGAAATAAAGTTCAGAAGATCCAGAATTGGGAGAAAAATCCATATGGGATCATTGATGAAAGATAAGATAATTTTTCAATTTTTGTTGGTTGGCTAAGTAAACATTTTTAAGGATAAAACTGGTAAATAATTTTGTTTTCAGTACTTCCTTTTTCTGTAGTAGCTGCAGAGTGCTGTTTTGGAAAAGGGGTGAGGAGTGCATTGATCAATTAATGATGTCTGTCACAGGCAAGGCAAAGAGGACTAGGAATGATTCACATTTAATAACTTGGTATGGGTCTTTTAAATGTCCTATTATTCTTTATAATGAAGGCAGAAATATGATTCCCAATGGCTCTGTTCTTTAATTTCATGTAGTACCCATAGTGAAACTTTGAAAAGCCACCCAAAATCTTTGTTCAACTCAATGAAAATCTTTGATCAGCCCATAGCTAATCAGTAAGTTAACAACTAGGATGAAATAATGGAAGTCCTACATTCTTTATCATTTATACAGCCAAACTGGGGGACCCATGAAGAGTTTAGATGCATATTTTTCTTTTCAAAGTAATGATCTATTCCAAGGCAGCATTTAAAAATCTTTCTACAACGTAGAAAGTAGTAATGCATTAGGTAATTTCTAATTTTAAACTCCTAATGTCTATAATCATGAGTAAATTATATAGAACATACAGAATATATTTCTCTCCATGACTGTCTCAAACTTGAATTTAAGATAAATATATATCTCCATCAAGTTGGAGCCATCAAAAGAGACAGTTTAAATGGTAGTAAGAAGTTGGAGAGGAGAGGAAAAAAAAATCACTGCATGGATGAACACACTATCTTATAGGATAATTACACTCTCAGTAATTTCAAATGTTTTCAAATTGAATTTCTTATATTCAGAGAAAAAATGTTGAAATATGCATTTATGCAAGTGTTCCATGATCAGGTCCAGAAATTCTGTTAAATAAAATAGTTCCATTATAGAGAAATTTTCAGAGAAAAGTGTAATAGGTATTTGTTTATTTTTGTCTTACTCATCTTCATTCCTTTTCCTGTTAATGCACTCTGACTTTTCAAAGGGGAACCACTCATGCTCTCAGTCCATGTGGTCCAGGTCTGGGTACATGACCAAGCCCCGAGTAATCAGAGTTACAGAGATTGTTTCAGAGATAAATGTCTTAATTTGGGCCTGTGAAGAGAAGCCATGGGGCTTCTCTATAACTACTAGGAAAGGGATAATCTCATTCTATTGTGGTTTCTAAGTCTAATTTGTTCGTGTCTATCTTATGGGGAGAGAAGGTAACTCAGAGAAAAGAGGAAATGAGATAGGAGACAGGTTCTAATGACATTCTTTGAGTAACTGGCTTGCACAGTTCTTGAGTCATTTCTATCCTTGTACTTCTTATTTCTGTGTCAACAAATTCCTTTTTACTTAAGCCAGCTTGAGTTGGCTTTCTGTCACTTACAACCAAAAAAGACCTGATTAATAACTGTCCGCAGCTCTATCATTCTATAAAACGTTGTTATAGAACTCAATTGATGAATAATTCAAACTGACAGAGATCCTAGACTTCCAGATATTCTTACTGTCATACTCACATATTTGGAGGATATAAAATATTTCTACACATACATGACATATTGGTACACATACATGACATATTGGTATGCTTTTTTTTTTAAAGATTTTATTTATTTATTTGACAGAGAGAGACACAGCAAGAGAGGGAACACAAGCAGGGGGAGTGGGAGAGGGAGAAGCAGGCTTCCCGCCGAGCAGGGAGCCCAATGCGGGGCTCGATCCCAGGACTCTGGGATCATGACATGAGCCGAAGGCAGATGCTTAACAACTGAGGCACCCAGGCACCCTGACATATTGGTATGCTTAAAATAGGACTACCATTTAATATATCCAGGTTGACTTTATATATCAAAAGATTATGGTATTTATAATGATTTTTAGTTATGGCTAGAATGATCACATGACAGTAGCTGAAAAACTGATTGTGATAGAGATTGGATTTTGGCACCATTATGCTGTTATAGCTAGAGACTCTGTAGTGTCCAAAATCTTCCTTACTGATCATCTAACCTCCCCTCAAGTTTTTAAGAAGTAGGAACTATGCATAACAAAACTGGCAAGTTTATTGTTATCTATATCAAGAACTCTTAAATCTGCACTTGAAGGGCCCTTTGGTACACTCAGTTGGAGCACATGGCTAGAGGCACTCCCTCCATAAATCTAATTTGGTACACTAAAGCATGTCTGCGAGTGAAAAGGAAAAAAAGGTCTGGATATTCAGAGATGGCCCTTACTTAAATGATGGCATGGTTGGAGCTGTAGAGGAGGAGAGATAAGAAGTTGAAGTTTGGCACAGAAGATAGAAGAGTGTTGACTAGAAGATCCAATTACATCAGCTACCAGCAAATCATGATGCAATGAGTGTCTGGGCCCTGACTTATCAGATTATGGCTCCACCATCCTTGGAAGGGGCTGCAATTGGCAAGAAAGTGGGCAGAAGTTGGTCTGGGGTACGAATGGGGAGGGGATGTTTCCCTTTCCAGTATGATATAGAGCCAAAAGTACTTTGTACACTAGATGAAAGAAATTAATTATTTGAAGAATCAGTTGTTTATGGATCTTTACTAGAGTTTGGTTTCTGGCTTTTCTCCAAGAGTTATCCATTACTGATAACCATTCACTGTGCTGGACTCCATGCTGCTACTGTTTTCCAGGGAGGTGTCCCTGTTTCTCTTAAACATTAGTTACTGTCTATGCTTGTGACTATAACACATCATGTCATCACTCAGCAGCTACTTGAAAGTCATTTTACCATTTAGTTTTCAAATGCCACCAATATAGCGGAGTTGCAGCTGACTCATCAGAGTTGTATCACTAGGAAGCTCTGGGGTACCATGGGTATTTCATGGTGGTTTGTAATTTAGCCTACTTATATGGATTTCTTAAATCTGGATTGATGTCTTTGTTCAGTGGAAAATTCTTGGTCACAGGCAAGGCAAAGAGGGGATATGGTTGTTTTGAGACATCTAAAGTCTCCAGTGTTGTCACCCTAACTCCATGGCACTCTGCCTGAAGCCAAGCCCAGATTCTCAGCCTTTTGCCTGAGGCCAGAGTTAGCAAGTGTGCCCAGGAAAAAAGCTACTTCAGATCATAGCTCACCTTTCTGAGGTTTTCTCTTTAGAATTTTTATTTCCATAGTTTGAACTGCTTCCTCAGATCTCTGATGATTATAAACATTGTTTTATCTGGCTTTTCTAGTTTTTGTGTGTGTGTTAACTTTAGTTTTCTACAAACAACTTTAGCCTACCCAAATTGGAAGCTTTCTTGTTTAAGTTTTTAACAGTCTTTCAAAGCAGCATTATATTTTTATTTAAGTGCAGTAAATGCATTCAAATAAATAAATCACATGCAAACCAGTTCTGTTCTTCATAAGCAAAGTAAACATTTTACAAGTTATTTATAATTGTGACTTGGCTCTGATGGCCAGACTGGGGAAAACCGCAATCCAGAGAGCAGATGAAACAACCAGTAGAAAAGCATTCGTAAAATTTACAAAAAATGTCCCAATGCAGGGAGCACAGGTAGGAGGACATCTCAGCATTTTGGTAGGGAAAAATATTCGGGGCTAGCTGAAGACATTTGGTAGCAATCAAGGCAGGCTGTTGTGGCAAAAAATGGCAGGGTGGAGGGGGGGAAGAAGCAGTCCCAATTATAAGGATTATAACTTCCAGGATGCTTGAAAGGGAGAGCAGGAACCTAAGCCTTGGGAAAGAGGAGTACTGGAAGGTAAGAGGGGGATCATCCTTTGAATAAACGCAGAGTTGTTGCCTGAGAAAAAAGGCAGAATCCCACACTTGATTCAGCCTTAGAAAGGCTGATTTGAACCAGTGATTTCCTGAAGCTCAGGCTCCTTCTAATTCTGCTAAGTGTCTGATTGGCTTTGGTCTAGGTCAGGCCTGAAATTCTCTGTTTAGAATCTCTTCTCTTTTCCATTTCTGTCCAGCTAACAAAATTATATGTCACGTTTTTCCTCTTCTTTGGAGGCTTTATTGACCCACTTCTCATCAACTTTCCCTGATTGAATTGACTACTCCTTCTTCATTTCACCATTGAATATACTTTTGTATAGATTCCTTCTCACTTTTTTCTTATTCTTTATGCAGGTCCTCGTGATTTATTAATACACAAAGAGTAATAAAAAGCAAAGAGTTAGTTGGATTATCTTAATGACAAGAGACATAAAGCTATGATAGCCTGATGGATTAATCTTCATGCCTGAGATAGACTTGTGAATGAGGCAGTTTTTGTCATCCAGGAAGAACTGGGGTGAGAGAAGAAAAGGATATCCAGAAGCAGAGAAGTTTTGGTTTAATGCTGGCCACCTGAAATCACCCATCATTGGGTTTGATCCCTGAGATGCAAAGTCAGCCACTATTCTGGCAAATCATTCCTCTTCTATTTCTTTTTAAAAACTATGTATTAGCCCCATTTGAAATTTTCAGTGTTAAACCTGATGAAATGCAGCTGGGTGCTGTTGAAAGCACTGAGCGTATTTAGACTAGAGAAGACTTCCATAGACCTAAGAGTTGCCTTGACATATCATAGCCTCTCTCCTTTGGCAGTAGATTTGACAAGAGGCTTGAGTAGGACTACTTGGAAGAATTTAAAGAACGAGAGATTTTAGCTCATGACAAATGTAGCAGATGAGTTATAAAAATTTAATTATGCAGAACCACCTATAGAGAGACTGAGTCTTGTTCATGCTTAAACAAATGAAAGTATTTTTTCCCTTTTTTTCTCCCAAAGTAGTCAGAACTTTCTTTGAAATCCAGATTTTTATTACCCTCCGGGAAAAATTAATAAATCAAAGCTCTGGGACACAAACAGGGTCAATTATCCAGGAGGGGATCCAGACTGTGCTTAAAGTGTTGACTTAGAGAGACTGTTGGATCTTGGAAAAAAGAGGGGCTGGTATATTTTCAGCTGAACTTGGTTTCTGGAGCCCTTGTGAATGCATCAGTTCTGAGATGGTAAAACCTCAGGGCTTGTGGCTGGTGAGAGGCAGTGAAGGACTTGGTGCTAAGTGTTTGAGTCTCAGGCAGAATCAGCTGTGGGCAGTTGAGTTGCCAACCCACAATGAATCATGTGACTGGATCTTCTTCACATAGAGCCATGGCCCTAGCAGAGAATAGAGAAGGAACAGCAGCATGGCTGAGAGATCATGTTTTATTTTTACTTCAAAATAAATGTGTGTGTGTGTGTGTGTGTGTCTGTGTGTCTTTGTGTGTTTTCTCATCGAATGACTGATGACTTTTCTGCCAATGTTAGTGAATTTGTTTTAATTTGATTTTCCTGACTTCAGAACTATGACCTTATTTGTGCCCCCAATATTCAGAAACAGTTCATACCTATCTCAAATGGAATTTTAAAACAATTTTAGCAGTCCAAAAATTGAATTGGGTGCCTGGGATATTACTAAATTTCCTGTTGTTGAATCTAGTTAAAGAAAGTAGATTTCAGGGACATTTTAAAGATAGAATCCTACATTGGTTTGGAGGTTAAAACATTTTCTTATTCGTATTTGTATCTCTCGTGTCTAGGAAAGTTCCAGGCACATGACAAGCATGGTGTAAATATATGTTGAAAATAGGATGAATGGATAGATGCATTAAAGTGGCCCCCAGTATGGATATATAGACGAATATATGGATGGACTAAGGGCTTATTAGAATATAAGATAGAATATAATTTATATGGATGCTCTATCAAGCATGTTGTGTATTTCTAGGGAAGATTTAAGGAAATTAGTGCTTAAATCTATTCATTTCACTTGCAGTAACAGTTCTTATTGATGTTACAAAACTTAATCTAATTGTGAGTGCACCCTAATCTAATTGCGAGTGCACCCTCAGATAGGAGCCTGCTTATCTGGAACTCAGAGGAACATGGAGCTCCTCTAATTTTGCCCCTCATTTAGCACTAATTTGCTGACTACTTGCCTTTTTTGTTCATTTCCCACCACCCCACTGTCATCTGGATCAAGTGGTTCTGTTTCTCGCTTAGTTATATGTGGGCTTTTCCTCCCCAAGGATGACCACTGTGCTAGATAGAAAATAAGGTAGAAACATTTTCTCATTTTGTTTTTTTATGTGCCCTTTAAAAACGGAAACAAAAGCCCAAGTATCCTAAAAAGATGAACATTTTTCAATCATTGTTCCATCAGAGATAATATTCATGGATGGTTGATCATGCCATCAGTTCCTTGTCTGCCTACGTGTTTCAACTGTTCTGTCTACTGACAGAAGTGTTGTTCGTCTTTCTCTACACTCTTTGCAACATAATTGCTTTAAGGAGTATTTTATTTAGATTGAGCAAGGCATAATATAAAAAACACTGGTCTGGAAATTCTGACTGGAGTTATGTAACTTGTCCTTCAATTTTTGTCAGACAGATTGGTCTATTTTAAAAATTCGGTCTTAAACATTCGTTGATGTCACCATACATTTTACACATTGTATTTCCAATTTTAGACAGACAATTTTAAAACAAACTTGGGCATCATATATTTTGAACTAGAAAATAGTTTTTCAACACCTAAGGGATTTTTTTTACTGTATATATTTAGATGTTGAAAATCTGGTTCAAGTTTGTATATATTAGACACTGTACATTGCACCATTACAATATTATTTCTTTTTTTCTAAATTTCATCATGTTTCCTGTTTTAAGTGAATAGCTCTATTTTAGAAAATATTTTGTTTTAACATAAATGTGTTTTAATGTGTGTCACCCTTTGCATTTCTGTGAATAGTACCAGAAAATGGCATTTGCTCCTGTAATTATTCTTTTTTTTTTTTTTTTTACAGTTAGAGTCTGGGCTGGTAAATATAAGTTGGGTATAGTCATATGTACTAATGCTTATAGCCACGGGGAAATTTTTTACAAAACACTTTAGAAAAATTCATCTTCTTACCTTTCTCTGAAATTACTCCAGCAATGTTCTTGAAATTTTGTCATCCAAGTTTGATTGAACATATTCAGTGAAAAAAGTTTGTGTTTTAAGACTCCATTTTCGGGCGCCTGGGTGGCTCAGTTGGTTAAGCGACTGCCTTCGGCTCAGGTCATGATTCCGGCGTCCTGGGATCGAGTCCCACATCGGGCTCCCTGCTCAGCAGGGAGTCTGCTTCTCCCTCTGACCCTCTTCCCTCTTGTGCTCTCTATCTCTCATTCTCTCTCTCTCAAATAAATAAATAAAATCTTTAAAAAAAAAGACTCCATTTTCATATTATTTTTTAAAGATTTTATTTATTTATTTATTTGAGAGAGAGAATGAGAGAGAGAGCACATGAGAGGGGGAGGGTCAGAGGGAGAAGCAGACTCCCTGCTGATTAGGGAGCCCGATGTGGGACTCAACCCCGGGACTCCAGGATCATGACCTGAGCCGAAGGCAGTCGCTTAATCAAATGAGCCACCCAGGCACCCTCCATTTTCATTTTAGAATGCGCTAATTGTGAGAAAATCTTCCTTTCCCTTATATTGAGTTGAAAACTGACTTGAACTTCGATACTTTGTTTTTAATTCTAAAATTTGGAGCTTTACAGGATAAATTTAATCTCAACTTCTGTATGACAATCCTTCAACAACTGTAGGGTTTTCAGTGCTTCTTCTTTCTTTCTTTTTCAAGACTAAACATATCCGGTTTCTAACCATTTTTGTCATTCTCTGGAGGCACCTCAGTTTGTCCACATCTTTTTTTAAATTTAATTTTTAAATTTTTTAAAAAGATTTATTTATTTATTTTAGAGAGAGTGTGTGAGCATGAGCTGGGGGAGGGGCAAGGGAGAGGGAGAGAGAGAGAATCTCCAGCAGGCTCTCTGTTGAGTGCAGAGCCAGACCTGGGGCTCCATCTCACAACCCTGAGATTATGACCTGAGCTGAAATCAAGAGTTGGATGCTTACCCGACTGAGCCACCCAGGCACCTCTGCATGTTTGGATATAATAAGAAATTGCTAAACTTTTCCAGAATGGCTATATCATTTTACATTCCCATCAAAAACATATGAGTAATCCAGACTCTCTGCATCCTAACTAATACTTGATGTTACCACTATTTTTCATTTTATTATTTTATTTTATTTATTTTTAAAGATTTTATTTATTTATTTGAGAGAGAGAGACAGAGATAGCGACAGAAATAGTGACAGAGAGAGCGACAAGAGAGCATGAATGGGGAGGAGAGGGAAAAGCAGGCTCCTGGCTGAGCAGGGAGCCCAGGACGCTGGGATCATGACCTGAGCCAAAGGCAGACGCTTAACCGACTGAGCCACCTAGGCGTCCCCATCATTTTATTATTTTAATAGGTAGATATATTTCCTTGTGGTTTTAATTTGTATTTTAAAAATGGCTTATGATGTTGAACAGCTCTTCCTTTTCTAATATGCCATCTACATATCTAAATAAAAAAACTATAAAACTTCTAGAAGAAAACAGGAGAAAATCTTTAGAATCTTGGGGTGGGCAAGGAGTTCTTATACTTAACTTCAAAAGCATGACCTGTAAAAGGAAAAATTGATGAATTAAACCTCATGAAAACTGAAAACTCTTATAATGCTAAAGACTCTGGTAAGAGGATATTAAGATACTTACTCTTAAACTTGTGCTGGCATCATCCCCACAAGACTACTGTGCTCTCCCTTTATAGCCACACTTGCCTCCTTCCGCATCACTAACCCTGGGACAATCTATTATCCCATCTAATCCAATACAATCTAATGTAATCTAATATCCATCTCTACAGTTTTGTTATTTTACAACTGTTATAAAAGTATCCATTATCTTTTAAAAACTGACAAAAAATTAAGAACTGTCTCTTAATCATGACACTGTGTAGGCAGTTCTTATAAATATTTGATTTACATGACCTTGTATGAATAGCCTGAATCCCTGGTTTCTCAGGAGGCAATGTTGTTCTCAGGTTCAGAGTTCTAGGAAAAGACTCTTAGGCCCTTCCCCAATCAGAGCTGACTCTCTTTCTAGACTAAGCCTTTGGTTTTCAATACTTAAAAAACAAAACAAAACAAAGAAAACAAACAAAAACCAATAAGGCAGAAATTTCAGGACCTCAAAGACAAAGAGATTTATCAATCTTTGCTTGTGAAATCTTTTAAAATTTCATGTCTGACCCACTCTGACTTCCTAGCCTTTCGGGATGCAGACAGAGCTCCATTTACCGGAGCTAAGTGGTGTCCACTCCTGCAGTGTTCGGGGCCTTCTGTAAACCTTGTCTGGGAGCAGATAGCATTCATGGGCTGATGTCAGATTAGAACTTTTCAAATTAGGAAGATAAGCAGCAATGAACAGAAAGCTGGCAAAATTTTGGACAAAGATTTCTCTTACGAACTTTGTAATCATTGAATATTGATGTTTCTGCTGAGTAAGACAGCCTTAACATTCCCCTGAGTTTGGCTAAACTTCAGACAGGTTTCTTCCAGACTATAAATCTCTGACCTCCCATTTCATAGAGCATTTACTTGAGTAAACCTGCAATTGTAAATTCTTTCTCTGTCTTTTTCCTTTGAGATGTAAATCTTCTACAACCCAGGAATGTCTGTCTTAAGGAACTGGGAGCCATCCCTTTGAAATGGAGTATTCAAGGAAGATAGTGCCTATTTTCCCAGTCTCTATAGAAGGGTAGGAGCCTAACTTTGATAAGCACCAATTAGCAAACATGGATGACATAATCAGATTGACCCACCCTCCTCCTTAACTTCCTGTGGTATTTTTCTATTTGCTTAACACAGTGCCTCCAAACTCCCACCTTTTGTTTCAGCACAGTTGAATTCAGTCTCTCTCCTCTATTGTAGTAGTCTGAATAAAATCTTGCCTGTTTAATTCCATTTGTACATTTTTTTTTGACCTTGCAATCAAATATTTCTTTCTGAGAATGCTGCACAATCTTCTGGCAGGATTAACTTGAGTTTAAGAGTTAAACAGCCATAATCTGTTACTTCTATATTTTTTTCTGCCAAAGAAGAACATTTTAAATGTATGGTGATGTCAGAGGGCTTCAGGCTTATAAAGGGGGGTTTGACCAAAGGACTCCCAGAACGTAAATCCAGGAAGAAGAGATGCAGACAATTGCTTTCTCATATGCAGATAAAGTTTATGCATTCACTGGTAGCAGGGACTCTTGGTGCTTCTCACCTCTGAGTGGGACTGACATGGGTTCTTGGCATGCCCTATTAGAACCAGGCTTGATTTTCCTGTTGAAATACTTCATGATTAGAGCTGGTTTTGGTCTTAGATTAAATTAAAATGGGACTAAAGATAGGATTTGGTATATATATATATATATGGCACACTTGGGGACTCAGATCTACTAGAGGCTTCTTTTGAGGACTGAGGGCCACTGTGAGGGAATGTATATTGAGGGAGAGAATAGTCCTACTTGTTAAATTTGCCTTCTTCTCTTTGGTGGGGTCTCCTTCATTCATCTGATCACTTCTCACTGTGTTCTGCACTCATGCCCTAGTTCAAGCTACCATCGTCTCTATTTGGACTATGGAAATGGCCTCCTAACTAATTTCCATGCTTCCTCTCTTGTGCCCTAGTATTTTCTCCCCCTCTTGACATCTGCAGTGATCTGTTGGAAATGTCCTTTAAAAATGTCACTCTTCCATTCACAGTTCTCTGATTATTTCTCAACATGTTCCAAATAAAATCCAAAGTAATCCCCAAAGTAATCTTGCAAGGCCTTGTCAACCAGGCCCTTCTTGGACATCATTTCCTACTCTTAGCCTCTTCTTTGTGTTTCTTTAGCTGCTGGACCTTCTTGCATTTCCTCGAGACTTCTAACCTCAGTCTAGTCAAGAGCCTTTGCACTGCTGTTCCCTCTGATTGGAATGCTTCTCCCCAGGTATTCATTTTGCTTACACCTACACTTAAAGTCTCTGCTCATATGTCACCTTCTCAGAAAGACTGTCTCTTAAAGTGCACCCCATTATTTTCTCCCCCCTTTCTGTTTTTTTTAAATCTTTCATAGCATTTTCTATATCTCAACTTATAAAATACTTGTGTGTTTATTATCTCTTTTCCCCAGTATTCTATAAACATGTCTTGTCATTCTATCTGAAGTACCTAGAATGGTGCCTGGCAGTTAGCAGCAGACAATGCAGTCATATTCATGTGTTGAACAAATGAGTGATTTTAGACTTACAGACTGGTAAATTACACAAATAGAGACAAAACTGTGCACATCAGTATGTCTGGTACTGTACCTCAGGTAGATTATAACATTGATTGCAGTGGTTTATGTGTGATAGACAGAAGCACTAGATTTGATACATAACATTTTATGGAAAAATACATTTGAATTCCAAATAAGTGGCTTACATATGGCTTTTTGGAACACTATACATTTAAGTTGGCCATAGCTTGGCCTGTAGTGCATTTCATAATAGTAAATGTTATTACTAATGTTATGCTGTTTCTAGAGAAATGTTATCTTCTTTGGTAATCATGGAACTCAATAGGTGAGCAAGTCAGGAGGTTCTTGACGTCACTATTGGTCAAAGTTTTCAGGTAATTTGTTCATTTGGAGTAGGACCCTAGCCATCCTTTAAGGATATGAGGGGGAGGCGTGAATTTTTCTGCCTCCTTAGAAAAATAATTGGCAAGAGGTAGGATGAGTGTCAGACATAGGAAATAAACAGTGTTCCATTTTCGCCTGAGAAAGCATGCTCAGTCAGAACTGAAGCGGAAAGCCCCATGATGATAACGGAATTGGGTGAAAGCTACAATGTGGTGGGTTTGCAGAGGCCCAGGATTTACCTAGGCCTTTTTGATGTTAAAAGTATGGCAACTATAATTATGAATCCCATCTCCATGTAACCCTAATATGTAGTCTTGCCCTGGTCAACAAGAGTGCAGGATTTGCAGAAGGTGTATGGAGTAAGGAACTGAGCTCTGACTGCGAGTACACCGCTTCTGTACGTGCCCTGTATGTGCATTGTACGTGCATTGTACATGTGCTATACATGCATTGTATGTGCACTGTATGTGCATTACAACTTCCGGCAACCCTACAAAGTGGGCGCTGCTATTATCTCCATTTCATAGATGAGGTGGCTGGGGCTTACAATGGATATGCAGCACAGTAAAAATACTGTGCTGGAATACTAATCTAGGGCTGTCTCATTCAGAAGTCAATACTGTTTTCTTTGACATTCTGTGATTATAGCTGCATATGACTGGGGAATAAGCGATCGATGGCATCGACTCTGAGGGCAGCATTTCAGAAAGTTGTCAATATTCTTGTATTTTTCTCGAAAGCTTTTAAAGTCATCGTTAGGGATTTAGGGCAAGATTGGAAGGAATTACAAGACAAGAATAAAGTACACATTCATTCTTACGTCTTACAGTTCCTGTGTAACTTTTTTTTTTTTTTTTTTTTTTGGTCAGCATTTATCCCTCTACAAGAGCATACACACTAAAAAGAACAATTGAAATTACCAGTTCCTAGGACTATCCATATATGTGAATTCACAGCCAGTCACAGAGCATCACCTCTGCTCTGTTGGAGTTTGAAAGTTCTTATCAGTTTGAAATTTTTTTTATTTGTTTTGTTAAATAATGTATACCTCTTGTGATGAATCCAACACAGAAAAATCGGAGCAAGAAAATGGGTAAACGAGTGTTACATGTAAATACTATAATAATTAAAAAGTTATCTGCAATCCTCAAACCACAAACTAATTGGGAGCAACTGTTTCTGAGGCCAGAGGTCTGTAGGTCCTTATGGAAATGGGAGTGAGGAAAATCTGCTTTGGGGCATAAGAGCATATGGGGAATACCTTCTCCTGCATTCTTATTTCCATAAGAAACCTGATTTGAGGCTTTTGGTTTCAGGTATGGAGGCCTCAGACTCTGAACTTTGCCCTGCTCCTAGAGTCTTGCATTATTTGCTTTGTTCAAGTCATTTAAGTTTAAAAATAATCTCTTTATGGAGACATTTGCCTTTCTGCCTGCAGTAAGACTTTTTATGTGGGTGTATTTTGTGATTTGCTCACACTCAGACTTCTAGTCCCTTATAGCAATAGCCTTACTCAGGAACTCCTGCATAAGCTTTCCGCAAAGCTACTCAAGAGCATCCTGCTGAAGAAAAATGGGGTGGGAATGTCCACAGTGGTCAGAAGTGTCCAGAAAAGCACAGGTGCTTAAATAAGTATTTCATTAATTGATAAGCAGCAATAAATCTCTTAGTTCCCTTTGTAGTTCTACCCAATCTACTCCCATTTGTTAAAGAGAGCTGCCATCTAATGAAGGTACACACACAAATAAATGGTTGTCATTAAATAAAAATCATTTCTAGGTACATTTTGATAAGGGTTGCTGATCTTGAAAGTGTTTAGTTTTGTATTTATAATTGGCATGTGTTTTTAAATTATTACACAAAATTTCCATGAATTCTGACTTGCAAATGATTTAATACAACCATATAACAACTATATCATTTACAATGAGTGCTACAAATAGAGCAGTGTCAGGTCAGTAAGGTTGCCTGGGAGCTCGGTAGTCAGCTTGGTTGTTAAGTCTTTAGATGGGCTGAAATAGCCAGCACTGACCTGTGCTTGTACACCTTTTAGCTGGCCTGGGCTAAATGAGGAAATAGGCAAAGATGATGATGTTTCCATTTTGCTGTCCCATCCCTCCCTACTGCTTTCTTCCCTTATCAAAACTTGCTTTCCAGGAAAAAATATGCAATGGAAAAAAGACAGTCTCTTCAATAAATGGTGCTGGGAAAATTGGACAGCCACATGCAGAAGAATGAAACTCGACCATTCTCTAACACCATACACAAAGATAAACTCAAAACGGATGAAAGACCTCAATGTGAGACAGGAATCCATCAAAATCCTAGAGGAGAACATACGCAGTAACCTCTTCAATATTGGCCACAGCAGCTTCTTTCAAGATACATCTCCAAAGGCTAGTGAAGCAAAAGCAAAAATGAACTATTGGGACTTCATCAAGATAAAAAGCTTCTGCACAGCAAAGGAAACAGTCAGCAAAACGAAGAGGCAACCCACAGAATGGGAGAAGATATTTGCAAATGACACTATAGATAAAGGGCTGGTATCCAAGATCTATAAAGAACTTTCTGAAACTCAACAACCAAAAAACAATCAGGTCAAAAAATGGGCAGAAGACATGAACAGACACTTCTCCAAAGAAGACATACAAATGGCTAACAGACACATGAAAAAATGTTCATCATCATTAGCCATCAGGGAAATTCAAATCCAAACCACACTGAGATATCACCTTACACCAGTTAGAACGGCAAACAGTGACGAGGCCAGAAACAACAAATGCTGGAGAGGCTGTGGAGAAAGGGGAACCCTCTTACACTATTGGTGGGAATGCAAGTTGGTACAGCCACTTTGGAAAACAGTGTGGAGGTTCCTCAAAAAATTAAGAATAGAGCTACCCTTTGACCCAGCAATTGCACTACTGGGTATTTACCCCAAAGACCAGATGTAATGAAAAGAAGGGCCATATGCACCCCAGTGTTCATAGCAGCAATGTCCGCAATAGCCAAACTGTGGAAAGAGCCAAGATGCCCTTCAACAGACAAATGGATAAAGAAGATATGGTCCATATATACAATGGAATATTACTCAGCCATCAGAAAGATGAATACCCAACTTTTACATCAACATGGATGGGACTGGAGAAGATTATGCTAAGTGAACTAAATTAAGCAGAGAAAGTCAATTATCATATGGTTTCACTTGTTTGTGAAACATAAGGGATGGCAGGGAGGACATTAGGAGAAGGAAGGGAAAAATGAAGGGGGGAATCGGAGGGAGAGATGAACCATGAGAGACTATGGACTACGAGAAACAAACTGAGGGTTCTAGAGGGCAGGGGGGTGGGGGGATGGATTAGCCTGGTGACGGGTATTAAGGAGGGCACGTACTGCATGGAGCACTGAAAACAATGAATTGTGGATCACTACATCAAAAACTAATGATGTATTGTATGGTGACTAGCATAACATAATAAAATAAAATTAAAAAAAACTTGCTTTCATGATACTAAGAGAACTGGAAATTTAAGTGATTATCCCAAGAGTCCTAGTGATGAAAGTGATATGCAATGAAGAAGGAGCTCGAATGGTGAGAGTCTGTACTCTCAGGAGTGAGGAAGATCTTTTTCCTCTCCTTCTTCAGTGTACTGTTCTGTATTCCTAAAATCAACTCAGTCATTCGGTGATTTGTAAGCCATTAATGTGCCCCAAATCATCAAAATACTTTCTCCGTTGTTTTTTTTATTCTTTTTACTTTCTTCTTTTTAAAGAAACCATAATTGCTAGCCTTTACATTGATTAACAAGCATTTCCCACCTGTCTGGTTGACAGTCTTGATTTTTAAGGGTTAGGTCCTCTAGAAATACAATTTGGGTTTATAATTACAAAGAAGGAGAGATGAAACGAAGCAGGATTGATTGCTTTTCCATCAGGCTTGCCTTAAATTATATATATTTAAATTGTGTTTGTAATACCCTCATCAAATATTTAATATGTATTTTCAAATGTGAAATGTACTGTGATCTTCATGCTATGGATACTTATGAAAAGAAAGCAAATGCTTATCAAAATGGTGAAAAATATGTAATAGGCAATGTGCATTTATTCCACAAACCCAATTCTAGAGAAAAACATTCTTTGGCAAGCAGTCAAACAATTTTAATGTAAAATTTAATGCAATAGGGGTGGCATATTTTAGTACAAATTAATTAGATTAGTGAAGTGAAATGGCCTGAGTCAGAACAAATAAAATGAGCTGCATAACATGAGGCACTTTGCAATAATTCTTAGGTTATCAATTCTGTTACTTTGTAATTTGAATTCTATTTAGATCATCAAAAATTATATAAAACCAATTCCTGTTTCTTCTGGTTGATTACATAAAAATACAACAATGAATTCCATTTAACTGGAAAATGAACAGAACATCACTTTCTTCAATAAAAAGTTTCCAATTTGTAAAATACCTTTAATTGTTTCTTTAATTTTCTTTGCTTGTTTTTGTACTGTGGGCCTTCTGAAAAAGTTCCACTTATTTTAGGCTAATTAATTTTATTTTACTTTGTTAATTTATTTACACCTCAACTTATTCTGCAAGTAATCTGTTGGTTTATTATAACAATTAAAAAGGAAAAAGGAAAAGTTGGTATATGTGAATATAATAACCATGACCAGAAAAATGTAGAAAGACAGGTAGGAAAATGTGACCTTTTATTTTTTATTTATTTATTTTTTGAAGGCAACCTTTGGAATGGGAGATCTTTTCAAATGACATGTGTGATAAAGGGTTACTATCCAAAATTTATAAAGAACTTATAAAACTCAAAACCCAAAAAATAAATAATCAGAATAAAAAATGGGCAGAAGACACGAATAGACATTTTTGCAAAGAACAGATGGCTAACAGACACATGAAAAGATGCTCAACATCACTCATCATCAGGGAAACACAAATCAAAACTACAATGAGGTATCACCTCACACCTGTCAGAATGTCTACAATTAGCAACATAGGAAACAACAGATGTTGGTGAGGATGCAGAGAAAGGGGAACTCTTTTACATTGTTGGTGGGAATGCAAACTGGTGCAGCCACTCTGGAAAACAGTATGGAAGTTCCTCAGAAGGTTAAAAATAGAACTACCCTGCAATCCAGCAATTACACTGCTAGGTATTTACCCAAAGGATACAAAAATACTGATTTGAAGGGATATACGCACCCTAATGTTTATAGCAGCAATATCAACAATAGCCAAATTATGGCAAAAGCTCAAATGTCTATCAACTGATGAATGGATAAAGAAGAGGTGGTATATATAAACAATGGCATATTACTCAGCCATAAAAAAGAATGAAGTCTTGCCATTAGCAACAACATGGATGGAGCTAGAGAGTATTACGCTAAGTGAAATAAATCAGTCAGTGAAAGACAAATGCCGTATGATTTCACTCATATGTGGAATTTAAGAAACAAAACATGAACATAGAGGGGAGAAAAAAAGAGAGAGGCAAACCATAGAACAAACTCTTAACTACATAGAACAAACTGAGGGTTCCTGGAGGGGAGGTGGGTGGGGCGATGGGTTAAATGAGTGATGGGTATTAAGAAGGGCACTTGTTGTGATGAGCACTCAGTATTGTATGTAAGTGACAAATCACCAAATTCTACTCCTGAAACTAATACTACACTATATGTTAAGTAACTGGAATTTAAATAAAAACTTGAATCTAAAACAAACAACCCCCCCCAAACCCTTGACCTTTTAAGAATGAGACTAAAAACATAGCCCCAAGGCTTATGTAATTTTTGTAGCTGAATTTCAAATTTGACTCCAAATTCCTGGCAGTAAAAAGTAAAGCATGATTATATAATTGTCTTAATTATGGAAAGAGAACCCTATTAATAGTATGTGTTAGAGTATTTTAAGTCATAATGGAAAACTCAATTCAAACTAGCCCTCAAGAAACTGAAAATATCCATACATAGGGATCTGTTTGGTTTAAGCAGAACTTGGTCTGATGGGTGGAGATATTCTTAGCATTTTTATCCCTTTTGTGTTGACTTAATCTCAGTCTTGTCACAAGATGGCGACAGCAGTACTAGGCCTCGTATCCATTTACAACCACATACATAGGTTGTATTTTCTGCCTTTCTGTCAAGACAGGGACTCTTCCTTTCCATTTTTTCTAGTGAATTTCACCTCACATAGTACTGGCCTGATCATTTAAGCAATAACCTGCAACCAAAGGAATGCTATGGGCTGATTGGGTTAGGCCTAGTTTCCTGAACCAGTCATGGCAAGGAAACTTGATTATATTGGACCACTCAGGGCCATCTCTGGAATCGTGAGTGTGATCTGATATAGTTCATGAGCTATATGGTCTAGAGATGGGTACTTGAACAGATACTAGAAATTAGGAAAGGGAAAGCAGGTGTAACCACAACATCCGCTGAACAAGTTACCTGAGGAAAATTAAATCTTTTTATTACTTAGGATTTTAACATTCTGGATTCATTTATTAGTTACAAAAATCTGTTTTGGATTTGCATTCAAAGACAGTCATGATATTTGGCAGATTTTAATGTTAAGTAAAAATAAATCAGAAAAAAATGCCATAATAACTGTATCTCCATTGTAGACTCTTCTGAAGATAGCTGACTTCATAAACATTTAACATGATGGATAGGCTTATGGGGTTGACTATTTCCAATTTAAGCCGTGTAGTTTTGTTTCTACTACATTCTCCTCATACTTGTCTAAATAGAGGTAAAAATCATTGACTCTCAATCAAAATGTGTTGATTTGCAAAACTTTTCTCAATATCAGAAGAAACCATTATTAATTTTTTGGTGGGCAGAGCAGGGATGGGAAAAAGTTGTAATAAGAGGGTAATCACTGCAGTTCTAGTGCTAAAAATTTTGGATTTAAAGTATGTTCCAAGGTCAAAGCTGCTGTTACTTTGGTGGTTAAGCTCTTAGATAATAATGTTCCTGTCCCTTGTTTTCTGACACACACACACACACACACACACACACACACACACTTCCTAGTAATTTGAACCATGATCTCGAGGAGACTTATTTTTAAATGTTATTTTTCTCTTCAGAGAATCTATGGGATTTTAAATAACGTGAATGCTATTGCCTAGAGATGGGGGGTAAAATTAACACTGAAAAAATATTTTAAAATAAAAATGGATCAATTGATGACAATAATTCTTCATCCTTGCTTCTCTGAATTTGACTATACTACCTGGTCTTTCTTCTGCCAAGTCTTTGAGGACAGTGTCTACATTAAGACAACAGCTCCTAATTTTCTGGCTCTGCTTTGCTTCAAGATAATTCTTTTCTTTATAGACAGTGGTCATGGCAGGTAAATCAATTCCCATAAGTATAGTCTCCTAAAATGAAGGCAGGTTCATTGTCCTTTCTGGGGGCAGCACCAGCCAGTATTTTATTATCTTTTCCAAATCATGACATGCAATGAAGTGTGGAACTGATAAAAGATGAATTTACTTTAAGGTCCAAGAGAGAAAACATAACAGAAAATGAGAAGTTTCATCATAAATGCATCAGTGAAGTTGCCCAGGGAGACTTGGTGACGGTGAAACTATCTCATAGCTGCAGAAATTGCATCTCACCTTATTCATGGCTGACACTCTAATGGAATCTCCGACCGTCTCAGCATACTATCTGGACCTGCTCGCTTCTTTTTCTCTTTCAGGTGCAAAGCAGTGTTTCTGGTTTGACCCATTGTCCCAAGATAGGCCGACAGTTTCTTTGGCACTGGCCCAAAGGACAATAGGGAAACAATCTAGCTAAAATTACATATTGATCTCCCCTTCAACCAGCATCCTTTCCAGTTAAATTACCCTGCTTCTTCCTGAAGGGATGGCTGTGAGTTTTCAAAACGTACTCAACCAGCTTCTTAGGTGATAATTTTTCCTCTTACAGTCTTCTGATTTATATTCTGATATATTTAAATAACTGTTATTTTCACAAAAAGAATACCAGTTTTAGAGTGTTGCAAGCACAGACATTTGGTAAAAAACAATCCTGTAAGTAGGACAAATTAAATTTTTGCTGATGTAAACATTTAGGAAAAAATTTCATTACTATGGGAAACTTGAGTATTCTTCCTTTTTATTCTTTTCTCCTAGCACATTTCCCTACAATCAGTTTTTCATACTGCTGAAAAATTCTCCTTCTTTATGAATTTTTACTAAAAAAATTTTAAACCTTTAAAACTTTTAAACCTCTGGAGGCAGGAAGCAATGTTATGTTTGTTTTCTTCTTCTTCTTCTTCTTTTTTTTTAACTTCAGATGCACAGATTTGAATTAATCATGCTCCTTGGTTGCTGGCACACTTTCATTAGTCCATGAAAGGTCCTTCCCTGATGGATACAGGAGGTGTTCAACAAATAGTATTCATCACTTGAATAAAGAAAGTCTTACCACTTCAGAAACTTCTCTAGTATAGGACATGGATAAGAGGATTGAAAATTGATCAGAACTATTTCCTTTACCACACACATCAGAGGTTATTGACAGTTCCTTAGTGAGTTAAAATTGGAATCTGGCATTAAAAAAAAATTGGAGTCTGACCTGAGAACAATTGTATATTCTTTTTATTTTATTGTATATGAATATTAAAGGGTATATCATTAAATACGATTCAACTTTTGCAGTTCTATAACAAATTAACTAACTACTTTAAGTATTATTATAGATAAATGCCTGATCTGATGAGCCCTATCCACCTTTCCTAGTCAAGATTCAAATATTTGGAATGTATACCTTCAGGAACCCTTTATAGAATTCTGTTTTAACAAGGCTCGATTCTGTCTGGATTCTACAAATTTAATCATCATTGACTAAATCTTACTTGATGGTGTGCTTGATGTTTCATCATGCACTGAGTGGCCAGGCTGTGCAGCCAAGGTTAAAAGGCAGGGAAGAAACCAGTGCATGATTTGAGGTTGCTGAGAACAGACAACATACATACTAGGCTCAAGTGGTACAGCCCTTACTTAGAGCAGGAGGAGAGAAAGCGCTAATATCTAGCTCTTTGCAATGTGTGGGTTCCCCATGGCCAGATCCACTCTGCAGCCAGCCAATACAGGCAGTGTAGGCTGCACACCCTACTTCCTGCTGCAGTAGAAGTGGTTCCCTGACCCCTCTCCTGTGGGGTCTGAGGTATGGGAAGCAGGGACAGGCCTAAGGGCATTGACACATGCACTTAAGCAGAACAAAGGAATACACATTGAGCCTGAAACAGGGAAAGATAATCCCACAGTTGGTGATAAGCCTAGCACAGGTTGTGAGGACTCTATTTCTTGGTAAGGAAGTGTTCAGGCCCAAGGGTCATTCTTAAATGGCCTAGTACGGTGCAGAAAGACTGCAACCCATGAGACTGCATTTTCCAACCCTTGATGATGGTGATGAAAACTGTTTCTATTGCAAACAGATTCAAACATATATACTTTGGGAAAAATACTCCCTTCGCAGTGCTATTGACTTTCTTTAAAGCATACAATTTCTAGAACAGTATTTCTCTTATGTTTTTTTGACTTTGATGATAAATAAGAAAGACATTTTCCATATTGATCCTTGACATGTGTGTATGACTAAAACAAAATCTTCAGAAACAGCACTTTCCATTATTATGTGTAATGCACTCTAACGTTTTTTTCGTTGATTCTATTCTATTACATTAAAAAAAATTGATCCACTTAATTGATTTCATTAATGAGTCCAAACTACTGTTGGAAAAATACTCTTCTAGGAAATGGGCCAGAAACTATAAAGTTTACAAGAACATTCAATGGTTTGAAAAACAAGGGGGAGGGGTGATAAAGAGGAGCAAGAACTGCAAAGCAGAGAGTAATTTCATTAATGTGGATGTTACATAAATCACATCTATCTTTCCCGCTACAATAAACATGTGGCTGAAAAACTTTTGGGAGAAGCAACTTAAATCTTATGCATGAAGGGGTACATAGATTCTCAGAGTCTGCTTATATAATTATTCTGGTAGAGAAAGGATTTATTATTTTAGCAATCCATAAGAAGAATTGGTAAAATTAACTTAAAATTGTATTATTATATGTATAATATATATAGAAATACATCATTATATTATTGTATATATATTATATATAGGAATAAATATAAAATTACTTTTTATGATAATATAGCCTTTTTAAAAGATTTTGTTTATTTATTTGAGAGAAAGAGTGAGTGAGAGAGAGAGAGAGGGAGAAAGAAGCAGGGGGAGGGGCAGAGGGTGAAGCAGACTCCCCGCTGAGCAGGGAGCCTGATATGGGGCTCCATCCCAGAATCTGGAGATCATGACCTGAGACAGAGGCAGATGCTTAACCAACTGAGCCACCCAGGCTCCCAATAATGTATCCTTCTAAAGTTATATTACATATGTTTAAATTATATATATATACACATATACATAACTATAAAGTTATATACATAATAAATATTTTAGTCACATATGTAGATATAGTCAACCAGGCATTAAACAGCTTACATTACCATAATCAGGCATTAAACAATTTGCATTTTACCTGTGTTCTGGTTCCACTTGGCTTCCTTTCCATTTCTCTAAAGGGCAAAACCAAGGGCTTTGGGCACATTGTTTATTCAGGATGCTCTCTTCCATGCCTTTTCCTGCTTCTCTCTCTACATCGGTTAATTTTCATTTCCTTTAAATCTCATCACAGTTGTTATATTCCCAGGTTTATCTTTGCTCTCTCAAGACTAAATCAGGTCCACTTTTACTCAGTTTTTTTTTTTTAAAGATTTTATTTATTTATTTGAGAGAGAGAATGAGAGCTAGAGAGCACGAGAGGGAAGAGAGTCAGAGGGAGAAGCAGACTCCCCGCTGAGCAGGGAGCCTGATGCGGGACTCGATCCCGGGACTCCAGGATCATGACCTGAGCCGAAGGCAGTCGCTTAACCAACTAAGCCACCCAGGCGCCCCACTTTTACTCAGTTTTTACAGCATATCTTTCCTCGGAGCCTTTACAATGTCATGCTCATTTTGGCTCATCAGTGTTTCTTGAATGCCTAATGCAGTGCCTGATACTTGATTTGGTAGTGACTTGCATGGGGTAAATGCTAAACAAATGTTTTGAATTGATTCTTTTAGGCAAAACATATATAGATGTTATTCATGTAATGAAACCTGTAGAGAGGGGAATATATTTCATATTAGAGCAAATTTACATAATCATTACAGTTGTGTTTATTGATTTCCATCTTTTAGAATCAATCTAATGAGAAGCAGAAAAAATATGTTTCAGTGTTAATGCGCTTACATTACAAAGTGTGTTCAAGAAGTCCTGTGGAAAGTCAATGTAATGAGAAGTATGTGCTTGGTATGTTATTTATAGTTAATAGTTAACCAATATAAAAGCTAAAAATAACAATATAGATATACAACACTGGGAAGAGAAGAAGGGGAGGAGGGAACAAAGTAAATGAATTCAATTCTCACATTTCTAATGATGGCAGTCAGTAAATATTGTCTGAAGTTAATAAGTCAAGATAATGAAAAGAAATAAACTTCTTATTTAGACTTATAGAAGTAACCACCAAGACCCCTAGAAACAGAAAAAATTAAGACATATTATCCTTGGAGAGTGTCTGTAGGAGGGGAGGAACTGGATGAGAGATTGTTGCTTTTCATCATAGATCTTTGGTAATAACAAGACAAGAATCTAGGAGAAAAATGTTATACGGAATTTTCCTTAAAGTTATTTTTTGAGACCCATGCATTTTCCTTGCCTCTGGCTGTTCCTTAATATCTTACTATGAACTGATTATAATGATTTTTAAAAAAGCAAGTGTTGAATTGCCACGATGGAAAATGTTGAAGTTCTCACACTAAAACACTGTTATGGGTAGAAATATAGATCCCTATAGAATTGCCATTCACATTCTATACTAGAGGTTAGAATTTCTATGAAAGAGAAAAGCATTAATACTTCCCAAACTTTCTTATACACAGCAGCATTATTAAACCTATTTAGTAGTTTATTATATAGTGATATAAATAAGCCAAGGAAAAAGAACACACAAAAATTGAACAGTATAGAAATTTTCCATTTACTGTTTCCCTCAACATATGCAGAGTCTCCCTGATTATCAACATTCCTCACCAGAGTGGTGCAATTTGTTAAAATTGATGAACCTACATGAACACATCATTGTCACTCAAAGTCCATAGTTTACATTAGGGTTCACTTCTGGTATGTACATTCTATAGGTTTAGACACATTTATCTTGGCATGTGTTCATCATTATAATATCATATAGAGTGGTTTCACTACCAGAAAACCCTCTGTGCTCATCTTATTCACTCTTCCCTTCTTCTTAACCCCTGGAAACCACTGATTTTTTTACTGTCTTCATACTTTTGCCTTTTCCAGAATATCCTGTGATGACATATGATGTGTAGCATCTTTTCATATGCTTACTTGTCATCTGTATTATCTTCTTTGATGAGGGACCTGTTAAGGTCTTTGGTCCATTTTTTAATTGGGTTGTTTGTTCTCTTATTGTTGAGTTTAAAAATTCTTTGTATATTCTGGATAACAGTTCTTTACCAGATATGTCTTTTGCAGATGTTTTCTCCCAGTCTGGGGCTTGTGTTTTCATTCTCCTGACATTGATTTTCACCTAGCAGAAGTTTTTAATTTTAATGAAGTCCAGCTTATCAATTATTTCTTTCATGGATCGTGTCTTTGATGTTGTATCTAAAAAGGCATCAACACCATACTCCAAGTCATGTAGGCTTTCTACTATATTACCTTCTAGGAGTTTTAAAGTTTTGCATTTTACATGTAGGCCATTTTGTGACCCCTTTTGAGTTAATTTTTGTGAGGGTTGTAAGGTCTTTATATAAATTCATTTTTTTTTGCATGTACATATCCAGTTCTTCCAGCACTATTTAGTGGCCTCTTACTGTGTTAAATTCTGACTGATTTAAAGGAAACTTCACTTAGAAAATTAGCAAAAAGAACATTAGGTCAAGTATAAGGAATTGGCTTAGGCTAGCTTAACAAGTTAAGAATTTATTTTTCGTCATGTGCAAGAATTTCAGAGGTAGGCAGTCCAGTGTCTATACAATACCATCATGCCAGTCTCCTTTAAGCTTTCTGCTCCCTTTAATACGTGGTTTCTATCCTTGGTTTCTATCTTCATTGGCTTCTCTTTTTATGGTTATAGAACTGCTCCTTGGTTCCAAGTAGGAAGAAGGAGAAGAATAAGGGTATCTGCCAGATGAATAATCACCTTCAGGAAACTTTCCCAGCAGCTCTACTTTAAGACTTTAGCTTATATCACATTTGGTATCCTTTCTGCAAGGGCAGCTTGGAAATTTAGGGTTTTAGCTGAAAACATTGCTACCCCAATCATAAAGAGTGGGGAAAAAGGGGAAGCAGAATTTTCATAGGCGACTTGTCATCTCTTCCAAAGCTTCATCTCTGCCAAAGTTTTGGCTTTAAGCTATTTACCCTGTGTAGTAGAGGAACAAGATATGGGTCTGCAAAATGCCACAGATTTGTTTTAATAAATTATCTTAGTTATCTAGACTATAGGTATAGAACTTTTCTAAGCAATACCCATTATGTCCACCTTAATAAGTTATTATAGGGTCATAAAAGGGGACTTGTAGAGAGGGAAATGTATCCCTAGCGTGTCTACCTAACTCACCATCTCTAGCACCCAACAGAGCTCTTGCCATATTGGTAATAGTATTAGGCTTTTTTTTTTTTTTTAAGATTTTATTTATTTGAGAGAGAGAGAAAGTGAGAGAGAGGGGAGAGAGAGAGAGAGCATGAGTGGGGGGTTGGGGGGGAAGGCAGAGGAAGAAGCAGCCTCCTCTGCTCAGCAGGGAGCCTGACTTAGGGCTCGATCCCAGGACCCTGGGGTCATGACCTGAACCGAAGGCAGATGCCGAATGGACTGAGCCTCCCACATGCCTCTAGTATTAGTTTTCTACTGTTGCTCTAACAAATTACCTCAAATGTTGTGTCTTAAAGCAACCCAAATTTACTGTCTTACAGTTCTATAGGTTAGAAGTCTGATACTGGTCTCAGTGGGCTGAAGTCATCGTATTGGCAGGGCTGCATTCCTTTCTGGAGGCTCTAGGGGACAATCCTGCCCTTCCCTTTTCCACCTTCAAGATGCAGCCCACATTTCTTGGCTCATGACCCCCTCATTTATTTTCAGAGCCAGCAACATTGAATTTCTATGGCTACTCTTCACAGTCTTATCTCCCTCTGACTCCGTCAATCCTCCCTCCCTTCTCCATTTCTAAGGACCTTGTGATTCCATTGAGTCCACCTAGAGAATCCAGAACCTTCATATTTTAAGGTCAGTTGATTGTCAACTTTAATTCCACCTGTAACCTTAATTTCCCCTTTGCCATGTAAGGTGATGTATTTACGAATTTGGGGGATTAGGAAGGACATCTTTGAGGGGCCATTATTTTGCCTACCATAATGATGCTGGATAAAATTTATAGTAACAATTAAAAATTATAAACAGTTAACACAATGTGCTTCATTTTATCCTTCAACAAATCCATGAAGTGAAGAAACTGGGGTTGAGAAACTTGGATTAACTTGCACAAAATCGCATGAGTTGAAAACTCACCTTTGTAAACACTGTGCTACACTCTACCTCCTACTTAGTGAATCATCAAGGTATGTGGCAAACCTGATTTTATGACAGGGCTCCATGGTTTGCATGAAGACTAGTGCTAAATCAAGCTAAATGTATTTTAAAGTCTCAATCTAAGCTGGTCACTTTTTTTTTTTAAGATTTTATTTGAGAGAGAGGGAGCACAAGCAAGGGAGGGGCAGAAGGGAGAGGGAGCAGCAGGCTCCTCGCTGAGCAGGGAGCCTGATGTGGGGCTCAGGGCTCAATCCCAGGACCCTGAGATCATGGCCTGAGCCGAAGGCAGACGCTTAACTGACTGAGCCACCCACGTGTTACTAGGCTGGTCCCCTTTTAAGTGTATGATTGTGATATGAAGTAAAAAAATTTTTTTGTATTACGGTTTAGAATTTTTCTCAGCATTTGCAGTCTGTGAGGCCCCAAACTTGTATAGAACCTGCTAATAAGAATTACAGGCATTTTCATCTGTGCTTAGTCATATTATATAGACTTGATAGTTATATTTTAATTAATAATGTTTCTTTCCCCTTGCTTTTTCTTTTCTAAGCGTTGTTATTCCTGTGAACCAGAGGAAGCTCAGATATTTTCAGCATTGGACTATATTTGAATACCTTTTATACCATAAAGAAACCATGCTAACCAGGAATGGTATGATGATTTCTGAATGTATTTTCACTCACCTTATCCTTACTTAATTTAACATTTACATAATGCAAACAGTTATGCTCAGTGTAGGTTGAAAATATTTAAGGCTGTGAAAACCTGTGCAAGTTTATTAATGTAATTGAATACTGAAGTACAATATTGGAGAAGTTCATATTATTTTCAGTCTTTTTCATGACATGTTATATCTTGAGCTGCTAACATGTAACAACATTTATTTTTATGAGTATTCAGGGAGAAACCATATTTTTTTGAATATGGAAGTCTAATAAAACTATTGATTAAAATTTGAATTTAGCAATATTGAGAAATGAACTTATTTAAAACAAGGAAATTGTCACACTACAGGCATGGTCTTTAGCAAAAAAACTTTATGGTGCTAGGTTCAGATTCTTTATTGATATGGTAAATCATTTTATTCAATAATTGCAATGGCCTTCTGTGAAAGAGTGTAACAAATATTTCTGGGTTTAAGTAATGTTTTATTTGGGTTATGTTGAAATAATTCTTCTAAGTATTGGTTTTATTTAAGCCTCAAATTCCCCTTTCTTACAAAGTGTTTAGAAGACTCCATGATTTGTTATAATAAATTCTATAAAGAATGTATGAATTAGGAAGATCTTCTAATTAAACTAATTTCATATAATGATCATCTTTCTACATGATGACATTCTGTGAACAAATGGTATAGTTTTAGAGGCTCATTTGTTTTACAGATGGAAGAGGAAAAACCTGAGTATAATTAAGTTAGATTTGTTTTCTTCAGGATTCTAGGAAATCTGGAAATGTATATCCTGAACTTCAATATTGATAGTATATATACACAAGAAAATTGTAGGCTTCAGTTTGACTCTCACTGCTTTGCATATGGTGAGACATAAATGTGGGATAAGGACAGAAAAAGAAAACAAATGGAAGAGGGTTTATTATTGAACATTTTTCCATCACAAGGATTCTCAGCAAAGTTACTGCATAGTGGCAGTGTTTATCAACATTCTCCCTTTTAAGGATCATTTTCTTTGTGCCATTTGGCTAGAATTCTCAAGTGGTATTAACACAGTACTTCCAAGATATACTTAATCAGTTTTTGAAGTATAATAATTATTAGTGCATTTCCTCCTAGGCAGGACTATGTCTTATTTATCTTATCCTGGTGCCTGACGTGGTGGGAGTACTCAATACGTATCGAATGAAGGAAGGAGTGAATTAAATTCTTTTTTCTTCTAGTAGCATAAAATGTTTTTTTTAATCTTGCTGAGCTATGTTACCTCATTTATTAATTGGGAACCTGGATTAGATTGTCTCTAAGGTGCCTACAGCATCAACATTTTGTGTCTCTATGATTCTTTTCTTCATTTGGTTGTAGTAGATAATGGGGTCTTACTTCTTTCTCCCTCAGTTGTTACCTCTGCCTGGATGGTAGAGAGGGTAGAGACTCCTGTGTAGTAAGGTCTCTTCAGCCTAGCAGGTTACTTGCTGATCCTAATGGTTGACGATAGCATCTTGAAGGCAATTTTGATGGATGGTAAAGGCTTGTAGCAGCTTCCACTCTCCGAATTTCATGGTGATTGGATTGCTCAACACAGCGTTCTGAGCACTCTCTTTTCCTGCTGAGCCTTCTAGAGGCACTGGAATGCTACATGGCTCTTTCAACAGGCAGCTTTGTCAGGGGATTTATTCTAAACTATCTAGAGCTGCTTTAGAATTATAGCAGATTCTCTCCTGCTGTGCCCTGAGGTTTCAGGTTCACTGACTTTTTTGTAGGGTTGTCATCTGCTCCAGTTTGCCTGGGGCAGTTCCGGTTAATACCTGCTGCCTGGTGTAATTGTTAATGGTGCCTCTTTCACTCTCAGAGTGACCTGTTTTGGACAGTAAATTATGGGGTTACCTACTACCTTGGCTTTTTTACTCCTGAAGGGTTTCCTCTCCTTGTGTTAAGGTGTACTCATTCCTGGCAGTGCTGAATCTTAGATGTTGGCAACAGTCCTACCTTCTCCTACACCCCTGTGAGACGTCTCGCGTAGAGGCAAACTGAGTCTCCTCACTTTCCTGTTTCTTGAAAAAAAAGTCAAATGGATTTTTCTGAGTTATATATGACCTTTTTATTTTCTCCAGGAGCTACTAAGATAGAGCAAAATAGCAACAACAGCAATCAGGTACATAGTTTTTAAAAATAATTTTGAAAAAAACCCACTAGGTTCTGAATATGAAAGGGCATCAATGCAGTACAAATGAGGGCATGATAAGATACTTGAGATCCTTTTTATCTTCTTGGAACCATCTTTTTCACACATTTCAAAGTGCGCTGCCTTCATGGTTGTGGCCTCTACAACCCTCAGTTCAGGGCCATCATGCTCTGTGTGCTTCTGGGATGCAGAGATAAAATAGAAACTCAAGTCTGTTACAGAAAAGTATATCGAGTGAACACGTAATGCATTTGAAAAAGGAAGAGACAAAGAACATATCAGAAAAAGGACACACGCTAAGTGTTACAGTCTTCCCGAGGGATTTGGAATTGGAGCTAGGCACTGAAGAATGGGTAGTGTTTCTGCAGGTAGAAATGGGGGCAAAACGTTGGGAGGTGTGTTGTCTTCCAGGGGACCTGCCCGTTTCAAGCAAGAAGAGAGAAAAGCGAGAGGTAAGATGCCTGGTTCAGAAAGAGAATTTGAGATTCTGGAGGTGAAGTCGTTTTGAACCTTCAGGTGTTCTTTCCATGACTTGCACCTTTATGGGAGTCTGAATATTACCTCAAAACCTTTATTTCTGTAGAGAAGTTTTACCCTAAAGATAGGCATGGCTAGAACTGAAAGTAAAAAGCAGTTTAATGGTTTTCCAAGTAGCTTTCTTACTGTCTCTTCTCCTTTTACCTCTTCGGCCCTATAGAACATGAGGGAGTAAAGAGGGAGGGAGAGTAGAGCGTATGATTCGATTGCGGCTGGCTTGCGTGTTTTGGCTGTGTGTCCACAAGCAAACTCTAGGCTTCATTTTGACAGAAGTGATGTGTCAGCTTTGGGTACACAGCTCTGGGTTTCTATTTTGGAAGCTGAGGATTCTGCTGGGGCATTCCTTATAGCCCATGGTGGGGGTTAGGGGTGAGGGGATGGAAGATGTCCCTGAGTTTACTCAGTTTTAGAGGAGCCCGTTGGAAGCTTTTATTCATTCAACAGAATGTAGCCCGGAGGCATTAATGACAGAATGTTGGACCATCAGTCCCAGCAGACATACCCTTTACCTAAGGCAGATATCCTGTCTTCTGTTTTCTCTGCCTTTTCTCCCGCGTACCTTTCCTGGACTCTCACTACTATAGGTTCTACAGGTAATTTTCCTCTGGGCATTCTCTCAGAATATAATTTACTTTTTGACTTCAGAGGATTTTTAGCTTATGTCCTCTCTGTGCCTCTTAAGTGGTTTTACAGACATGAATTTATGTTTATATACATATTTGGGTTAGTAAAAATCATCCATTTATTCATTCAGCATATGTTTATGGAGCTTCTACTTATTTGGCCATCAGTGTTCTAAGTACTAGGATGATGCATTGAACAAAAAAGATAGCTTCATGGAGCTTATATTCATGGGGGTTGGGGGGAGGGAGAAGTGTGGAGTCAAGTGATAAGCAATAAGCATAACAAATAAGTATATTAAATAGTGTGTTAGAAGCAGATAAATGCTATAGTAAAACGACAAATTAGATCAGGGTAAGGGGGACTGGGAGAGCAGAGGAAAGGGGACAGTGGCAGTTGTCATGAAGAGTGACAGCAGAGGGGCACCTGGCTGTCTCAGTCAGTAGAGCATGCAACTCTTGATCTTAGGGTTGTGAGTTCGAGTCCCACACTGGGCATAGAACCTACTTTAAAAAAAAAAAAAAAGAAGAAAGAGTGATCAGGAGATGCCTCATTGACGACATGACGTTTGGGTAAAGACTGCAAGGGGACAGAACCGGCCAAACAGTTATCTCAAAGAAGAACGGTCAGCAGAGGGAAGAGCAGGAGTAACGGGGGAAGCAAGGGCATACCGGGCATGTTCAAAGAGCAGCAAGGAGGCCAGGAAGTCTGAGTGAAGTAACTGAAAGGAGGAGTAATAGGAGAGGAGATCAGAGATGTTCATAGGACCAGTTATTGGGTGCCTTGGGGGCCTTTGCAGAGATTTTGGCTGTTATTCTGCATGAACTGGTAGGTCATTTCAGAATTTGTGGCACAAGATTGTCATAATGTAAATTATGCTTAAAAGGATCACTTTGGCTTTGTGTTGAAGCTAGACAATGGGTGGGGAGTGGGTAGGTAAGGCCAGCAACAGAAAGACCTGTAATGAGGCTCTTGCAGGATTCCAGGCAAGAGATGATGTGGGTTGGATTAAAGTAGTGGCAGAGTAGTCAGATTCTTGGGATATATTTTGGAGCTAAAGCTTTTCTGATGGATTAGATGTGAGGTGTGAGAGACAAAGAGGAATCCAGAATGACTCTCAAGTGTTTGGCTTAAGTATCTGAAGTATTGGGAGTTTCTAAAGCAGTTAAATACTTTATAATCACTAAATCTGTTAATTCACAATCTACAAACATTCCCATGTTTTTCCTATAGTTCTGAAATGCAGATTGGGTCAGAATACAAAGGATATGGGATAGGTGAGGTAAAGTGTCTGGCTTAGTGATGGTTGTTCTGATAACCCCTTTGTACCACATCCCACTAAAAATGCACAATAGGACCATGAATATTTCCCAAATATAGGGACCATGAATTATTTCTCTTTGTACTTTTGGTACCTACCATAGTAACGGTCATATATTTTATTTCATCAAGTACATTGTTATTGATTTTAGATGAAACATGATTTTATGTTACTACTAACAGATGCCACTTATTTAAAGTGATTTATTATTACCTTAATTGGAATTACAATTTAATTTTATTGACATGATACTTATTGAAAGTTACTTTGGACTATTTAGATATACATGTTTATCATTCAGTGTTGCTGTCTTCGGGGCATTTCTTAGCATGCGAAAGGCAATACTTTTCATGTATATCAGTAAAAAAAATGTAAAAATATAAAATGGCTCCATCCACTTGTGTCATCCTTTCTTAGGTGTTAAAAAAGCATGCGTGTTACTTTGAAAGCAAATATGGAATTGCAGTCATTCTCCCCACCATGAATATGTGCTTCATTAATATTAAACATGTGCCCTGTCGCATGGATTCCTTTTTTGCATATATAATGACATTTGGTTTTAATGGTGGATCATAGCTTAATCTTTCTGAAGATATTTTAAACAACATTTGAAGCCTACAAATATGGTATAAACAATGCACACTCAGTTGAAGAGATGAAAATATGAAGAATTATGACTGAGTTCTGTGCAGACTTTGGAAACTATATCACAGCTGCCCCCTGGCCAAGAGCAATTATAGGATGTCTTTCATTGTCAGAAACATTCTGACATCTCAGTCTTTAAAATGTGGAAAATGTGCATCTTAGAATCAGTGAAATGCGGTAGTAGATATTTCATAAGTGTTTAACTGCTTGATGTGCGGCTCCCCACCCCCTGAGGCCCCACATGGGTCCCTGGCTCTAGCTGCACTGCGCTGACCCTGTATGTGCACTGCAAGGCCTGCTGCAGTATTTGAGGTATTGCTTCTATCCCCACTTATGTTCTGTTGCTGTATTTGGCTGAGCTTGATTTCAGCCACTTCTCTCCCCAAAACAAGGCCCTGGGAGGACATGCAATGACTCCATCAGGATCTATTCTGATGGGCCACAGTGACTGGTTCAGGGCTGGTCACATGATCGAAGCCAGGCCAGACCCTGACTTTTGTCAGAGCTATCAGGAAACAAGCTTTCTCTGTCTGTGGCATTATGATCTCTTAGGGCCTTGAAAGCTTCTGGTGGCCCCCCTGGTTATTACAGGGACTCTCTCCCCAAGGAAACAAGCTTTCTCTGTCTGTGGCATTATGATCTCTTAGGGCCTTGAAAGCTTCTGGTGGCCCCCTGGTTATTACAGGGACTCTCTCCCCAAGGAAACCTACAGAGAGGAAAGAATTGAGATGGAGAGGAAGTTCTCTGGTAACCTCTGATTGCCTCTATCTAGCCATAACTGAAGTTAGATTTATTCTCAGAATTTTTAGTTATGTGGCCATAACTAAGGTGGGCTGGTTCACTTTCTTTGGTTTAAAGCTGAAAATGTATTTAATAATACAGAAACATTTTCCTATCTGCTGCTTCCCATCCATTTCACAGTGAAAGTCCCCTATAGAGTATGGGCGGATACTTAGTTACTCTCTTCACTCCTGATGGCTCCAGGACTCGGAATTCTTACTCTCACCCATGACCTGTTTCTCTCTGAATTATTCCATTAGTCTAAATTGACACAAAAAGATGGAAAAACATTCCATGCTCATGGATCAGAAGAATAAACATTGTTAAAATGTCTATGCTACCCAGAGCATAGTTCCAATGCCATCCCGATCAAAGTTCCAATGACATTTTTCAAAGTGCTGGAACAAACAATCCTAAAATTTGCATGGAATCAGAAAAGACCCCGAATCACCAAGGAAATGTTGAAAAAGAAAAACAAAGCTGGGGGTATCACGTTGCCGGATTTCAAGCAATATTACAAAGCAGTGATCACCAAGACAGCGTGGTACTGGCACAAAAACAGACATATAGACCAATGGAACAGAATAGAGAGCCCAGATATGGACCCTCAACTCTATGGTCAACTAATCTTAGACAAAGCAGGACAAAATAAGCAATGGAAATAAGACAGCCTCTTCAATAAATGGTGCTGGGAAAGTTGGACAGCTATATACAGAAGAATGAAACTCGACCATTCTCTAACACCATTCGCAAAGATAAACTCAAAATGGATGAAAGACCTCAATGTGAGACAGGAATCCTTCAAAATCCTAGAGAAGAACGTAAGCAGTAACCTCTTCGACATTGGCCACAGCAACTTCTTTCAAGATACATCTCCAAAAAGTGAAGCAAAAGCAAAAATGAACTTTTGGGACTTCATCAAGATAAAAAGCTTCTGCACAACAAAGGAAACAGTCAACAAAACGAAGAGGCAACCCACAGCATGGGAGAAGATATTTGCAAATGACACTACAGACAGAGCACTGATTTCCAAGATCTATAAAGAACTTCTGAAACTCAACAACCAAAAAACAAATAATCAAGTCAAAAAATGGGCAGAAGACATGAACAGACACTTCTCCAAAGAAGACCTACAAATGGCTAACAGACACATGAAAAAATGTTCATCATCATTAGCCATCAGGGAAATTCAAATCCAAACCATACTGAGATACCACCTTACACCAGTTAGAATGGCAAACACTGACAAGGCCAGAAACAACAAACGTTGGAGAGGTTGTGGAGAAAGGGGAACCCTCTTACACTGTTGGTGGGAATGCAAGTTGGTACAGCCACTTTGGAAAACAGTGTGGAGGTTCCTCAAAAAATTAAAAATAGAGCTACCCTTGACCCAGCAATTGCACTACTGGGTACTTACCCCAAAGACACAGATGTAGTGAAAAGAAGGGCCATATGCACCCCAATGTTCATAGCAGCAGTGTCTGCAGTAGCCGAACTGTGGAAAGAGCTGAGATGCCCTTCAACAGATGAATGGATAAAGGTGTGGTCCATATATACAATGGAATATTACTCAGCCATCAGAAAGGATAATACCCAACTTTTACATCAACATGGATGGGACTGGAGGAGATTATGCTAAGTGAAATAAGTCAAGCAGAGAAAGTCAGTTATCATATGGTTTCACTTATTTGTGGAACATAAGGAAGAGCATGGAGGACATTAGGAGAAGGAAGGGAAAAATGAAGGGGGGGAAGTCAGAGGGAGAGGAACCATGAAAGACTATGGACTCTAAGAAACAGACTGAGGGTTTTGGAGGGGAGGGAGGTAGGGGGATAGGTTAGCCCAGTGGTGGGTATTAAGGAGGACATGTGCTGCATAGAGCACTGGGTGTTATACGCAAACAATGAATCATGGAACACTACATCAAAAACTGATGATGTATTGTATGGTGACTAACATAACATAATAAAATAAAATAAAATAAAAAAAATCAATTTTATAGTTAATTGTCAAAACCAGGTGTAAGTTAGCACCTTCACCTCTTCTAGGCTGGGTTTCAGCTTGGTCTTCTTAATTACTGAATGGTAGATAGCAGCTTCTTGCTCTCAGATACTTTTGACACACTTGGACTTTTGCTTTTGATAGAAGTCAACTCCTGTTCCCTTTTTTTAAAACCTAAATATGTCTTTGTGCCTCCCAGAAAGCTCTGGCCTCTTTTGGTGATGAATACCTCGGGTTCCCAGCTCACTTGCTCAGCACAGAGGGCTGTGATGCCCCTAAATTTATTTGAAGGTTAGAACTTTTCCAGGTCAGGTTATCAACTCTAGCTACTTTACAAAATTCTTCTTGGTGACTCAGATATCCCCAGTGCAGAGATTCAAATCTTGCCCAGACTTCCTGATTAGACAACTATACCATGTGAGACAATATTGTATTATGGGGATAAAGGTAAATTTTGGAGCTAGAGAGACCTGGGTTCAAATTCTTGCTCTGGCATTTTTAGTTTTATAGCCCTAGATAAACTATAACTTGCCAAGCCTTAATTTATAAAATGGGGATAGAAAAATTGTTTCTAGCTTAAATAATTGTTGTGAGGTTTAATGTATCTATATATCATCTATATTCTATCCATTTATCTATCTTTCCGAACCTAACATACCTGATACTTAATAAGTTTTCATAAATGGTAGCTATCATTAGAAAAATTGCATATCAGATTACTTCTGAATGGTTTAGTGTCTGACTTGCATTTCACATTAAATTTTATGTCACACATGTTTAATTGTTCTTATTATTTTTCTCTTTCACATATGCATGATGCCAGAACAGTCACACTTAATCTAAGGCAGCAAATTTTGGATCCTTGTAAACCAAAAATCCTTTTAATATTGCAGACAAATCCACATATCTTGCCCTAAAATAAAAATAGAGAAAACCAAAAGCAGAGTCAGGATGGTAGTAGAATTTATTACCTAAAAGACAGAACTTGGCCAGGTTCTGCCATCTCTTACAGGTTCAATATGTCTCTACAGAATTCTTAGCTGCAGATAAAGTAATCCTGTTTGATTTATATGGCCCCAGCTTAAAAAATCTACAGAAGGGAGATCTATACCAATTCTTTATCTTAGGCACTTCGTTGGCAGTGGCTTTGTGTCCAAACAGATATGGGATAAGAGTATATATAGGACTGCTCTCTATGCAATTTTCCTTTGTTCATTTCCTTCCTCAATATGTAGTGATATTTGCTGAGTTATATTAATTAGGGATTAAAAATAAAAGTTTTCCTAGGACTTGAGAAAGGTGCCAGACTAATTGCCGGGAAGTTTGTGTCCTCTTCATGTATCACAATTAACAACTAAATTCACTCTCTTTATTGACTACTTCTTATACCTATCAGAATTACACTGCCTTAGGAAGAATTGCTGTCAAATGTGAAAAAGCAATTCTTGCATTCCTCAATACTCTGAAAGAGAAAAAAGAAAGGTGATTAAAGATTTAGACCTATGGTAAAATTATTAAGAATTATTTATTATAGAGCTTGGTTCTTAACCTTTATGGGTCACATGCCCCTTAGAGAAATTTATGAAAGCTGTGGACACTCCACAAAAATGCAAAAATAGACATAGGAAGGAATTCTGCACCTAATTCCCAAGATATTATAAATCCTTTGAAGCTCATCAGGCTTTAGGAATTTCAGTGTGATTTCTTATAATCATAGAATATTAAAATAGTACAGGATGTTAGAATCCATTTAGATCAACCTCCAGTTTAACGGGAGGTTGTTCATACTCAGCACTATGAGCATCTGAACCAGATAACTCTGTGTTGTGTGGGTATGCTCCATGTACTGTGGGATAGTTAGCGGCATCACTTTCCTCTCTACTCACTAAATGCCGGAGTCGGGGTGGGGGCTGCCATGATAATAAAAAATGTCCCCTAGGGTACAAAATCAGTTGAGAAACACTAGTCTAACTTAAAAATCCCTTCCATTTTGATAGTAAGGGATCATCTGATCCCGATGGGCAATGTTCATTAACTCCAGTTTGGCACATCTGTTTTGAGTCCACGGAAAGTAGAATCTGAGATAAGTCCTTGTGGGCAAGTAGTTTATTTGGGATGTGATCCTCAGAAGTACAAATGAGAGTGGAAAAATGTGAGACATTGACAGGGCAAAGCCAATATAGTTTGCATTAATGAGGCAACTGAAGCACAGTTAACAATTGGGATTCTATGATGAACAGTATTGAACCTACCTTAGAATTGTTCCATGTAGGGGAGGAATCTGAGGTATTTATTCCCTGTCTCTTAGCCCTTATTGGTTGAGATTACTCCAGGTAGAATTTAATCCCCAGCACTCCCAGGCTGCCCTGCAGGTGGGTTGGGCTCGCTCCTCTAATGCTGGACAAAGTCCTCAGGCAGAGAAGCAGTGTCAAGGTATTTAAAGTGGACAGCTATCCGTTTTCAGAAGAATTGGCTATGAAACTCAAAGGTGGGTCAAGGGATATAGGACTTTTATCAATACAACATACCATTTTATGTTTTAATTATTAAAATAATGTTTTGTTTTTATTTTTTTTGAACTGATATTTGCTATCTTATCAGTAGGACCCAACATCTTAGATTGTTATCTATAGTAGAGATTGACATACTTGGCATGTGGGCCAAATTTGGTCTACTGCCTATTTTTGTATGGCTATTAATTAAGAATGTTTTTCACAGTTTTAAATTATTGAAACAAATAGAAAGAAGAATAATATTTGTGACATGTGAAAGTTATATGAAATTCAAATTTGAAAGTTCATAAGCACAGTTTTATTGAACATCCATACACATGAATTAATGTGTCATCTGAGAATGTTTTCCTTTTATGGTAAAAGTTGAGTGGTTGCAACACACTACAGGCCCAAAATATTTACTTTATAACTGGTGTATTACGGAAAAAGTTGGCCTACCCTTGGACCTACATATGGCCAACTCTTGATCTAAAGCAACAATGAATAAAACTGTTTCTTAGGAATGGCAGCCTGAAAACATTTCAAGACATGTATCATGTTTCCCTTTGTTTCTTTCCTTTTTCTTTTCTAAGATAAACTTTCCAAATTCCTTTATATGTTTATCACACAGCATTATTCAAGCCCAAATCAAAGACCCTTCATTCTCTTGGTCATTTTTCTCTAGACGCATTCCATTTTATCAATACTTAAAATGTGACTTTTAAGTGGCACATATTTTATAATATGTGGTTTGAACAGTCAGAAGAATAGGATGGTATTCCCTGTATCAGATATTCTGCTTCCTAAATGCACCCTGACTCCCATTAGGTTTTGGGAAGGCTCAGTATAATGTCAGCTCATAATGAACATTGAATCAACTAAAATGCACTTTCACATAAATTGGTGTTCAGTATAGGTGCATGATTTCTTGACATTAAGTACTCCTCCTTTTTAAAAAAAATTTAAGGGCGCCTGGGTGGCTCAGTTGGTTAAGCGACTGCCTTCGGCTCAGGTCATGATCCTAGAGTCCCGGGATCGAGTCCCACATCGGGCTCCCTGCTCAGCAGAGAGTCTGCTTCTCCCTCTGACCCTCCCCCCTCTCATGCTCTCTGTCTCTCATTCTCTCTCTCAAATAAATAAATAAAATCTTTAAAAAAAAAAAAAAAAAAAAAAAAATTTAAATTCAATTAGCCAACATATAGTATATCATCAGTTTCAGATGTAGTGTTCAACAATTCATCAATTGTATATAACACTCAGTGCTCATCACATCATGTGCCCTCCTTAATGTCCATCACCCAGTTACCCCAGCCCCTCACCCACCTCTCCTCCAGCAATCCTTAGTTTGTTTCCTATAGTTAAGAGTCTCTCATGGTTTTTCTCCCTCTCTGATGACTTCCCATTCAGTTTTCCCTCCCTTCCCTTATGATCCTTTCTGCTATTTCTTATATTCCACATACAAGTGAAACCGTATAATCGTCTTTCTCTGATTGACTTACTTCACTCAACATAATACCTTTCAGTTCCATCCACGTTGATGTAAATGGTAAGTATTCATCCTTCCTGATGGTTGAGTAATATTCCATTGTGTATATATACCACATCTTCTTTATCCATTCATCTGTCAATGGACCTCTCTGCTCTTTCCACAGTTTGGCTATTCTGGACATTGCTGCTATAAACATTGGGGTGCAGGTGCCTCTTTGGATCACTACATTTGTATCTTTGGGGTAAATACCTAGTAGTGCAATTGCTGGGTCATAGGGTAGCTCTATTTTCAACTTTTTGAGGAACCTCCATACCATTTTCCAGAGTGGCTGTACCAGCTTGCATTCCCACTGGCAGTGTAAGAAGGTTCCCCTTTCTCCACATCCCCGCCAACATTTGTTGTTTCCTGTCTTGTTAATTTTAACCAGTCTGACTGGTGTGAGGTGGTATCTCATTGTGGTTTTTATTTGTATTTCCCTGATGCCAAGTGATGTGGAGCATATTTTCATGTGTCTGTTGGCCATTTGGATGTCTTCTTTGGAGAAATATCTGTTCATGTCTTCTGCCCATTTCTTGATTGGATTATTTGTTCTTTGGGTGTTGAGTTTGATAAGTTCTTTATAGATCTTGGATACTAGCCCTTTATCTGATATGTCATTTGCAAACATGTTCTCACATTCTGTAGGTTGCCTTTTAGTTTTGTTGACTGTTTCCTTTGCTGTGCAGAAGCTTTTTATCTTGATGAGGTCCTAATAGTTCATTTTTGCCTTTGTTTCTCTTGCCTTTGGAGCTGTGTCTAGAAAGAAGTTGCTGTGGCCGAGTTCAAAGAAGTTTCTGCCTGTGTTTTCTTCTAGGGTTTTGGTGGATTCCTGTCTCACATTAGTTTTTTCATCCATTTTGAGTTTATCTTTGTGTATGGTGTAAGAAAATGGTCCAGTTTCATTGTTCTGCATGTGGCTGTCCAGTTTTCCCAGCGCCATTTATTGAAGAGATTGTCATTTTTCCATTGGATATTCTTTCCTGCTTTGTCAAAGATTAGTGCCCATAGAGTTGAGGGTCTTTTTCCGGGTTCTCTATTCTGTTCCATTGATCTATGTGTCTGTTTTTGTGCCAGTACCATACTGTCTTTATGATTAGAGCTTTATAATATAGCTTGAAGTCTGTCATTGTGATGCCACCAGCTTTGGTTTTCTTTTTCAATAATCTTTTGGCTATTCTGGGTCTTTTCTGGTTCCATACAAATTTTGGGATTATTTGTTCCAGCTCTGTAAAGAATGTTGATGGTATTTTGATAGGGATTGCATTGAATGTGTAGATTGCTCTGGGTAGCGTAGACATTTTAACAATATTTATTCTTCCAATCCATGAGCATGGAATGTTTTTCCATTTCTTTGTGTCTTCCTCAGTTTCTTTCATAAGTATTCCATAGTTTTTAGAGTACAGATCCTTTGCCTCTTTGGTTAGGTTTATACCTAGGTATCTTGTGGTTTGTGGTGCAATTGTAAATGGGATCGATTCCTTAATTTCTCTTTCTTCTGTCTCATTGTCAATGTATAGAAATGCATCTGATTTCTGTGCATTGATTTTATATCCTGCCACATTGCTGAATTCCTGTATGAGTTCTAGCAATTTTGGGGTTGAGTCTTTAGGGTTTCCATATAAAGTATCCTGTCATCTGTGAAGAGTGAGAGTTTGACTTCTTTGCCAGTTTGAATGCCTTTTATTTCTTTTTGTTGTCTGATTGCTGAGGCTAGGCCTTTTAGTACTATGTTGAACAACAGTGGTGAGAGTGGGCATCCTTGTTGTGTTCCTGACCTTAGGGGAAAAGCTCTCAGTTTTTCCCCATTGAGAATGATATCTACTGTGTGTGGGCTTTTCATAGATGGCTTTTATGATATTGAGGTATTTCCCTTTATCCATACCCTGTGAAGAGTTTTAATCAAGAAAGGGTGCTGTATTTTGTCAAATGCTTTTTCTGCATCAATTGAGAGGATCATATGGTTCTTGTCCTTTCTTTTATTAATGTGTTGTATCGCATTGACTGATTTGGGAATGTTGAACCACCCTTGCAGCCCAGGAATAAATCCCACTTTGTTGTGGTGAGGAATCCTTGTACTGTTGGATCCTATTGGCTAGTATCTTGGTGAGAATTTTGGCATCCATGTTCATCAGGGATATTGGTCTACGATTCTCCTTTTTAGTGGGGTTTTTGTCTGGTTTTGGGATCAAGGTAGTGCTGGCCTCATAGAATGAGTTTGGAAGTTTTCCTTCCCTTTCTATTTTTTTTTTTTTAATCGCTTTAGAAGAATAGGTATTAGTTTTTATTTAAATGTTTGGTAGAATTCCCCTGGGAAGCCATCCGACCCTGGGCTCTTGTTTTTGGGAGAATTTTGATTAGTGCTTCAATTTCCTTGCTGGTTATGGGTCTATTCAGGTTTTCTATTTCTTCCTGATTCAGTTTTGGTAGTTTATATGTCTCTAGGAATGCATCCATTTCTTCCAGATTGCCTAATTTGTTGGCATATAGTTGCTCATAATATGTTCTTAAAATTGTTTGTATTTCCTTGGTGTTGGTCATGATCTCTCCTCTTTCATTCATGATTTTATTAAATTGGGTCCTTTCTCTTTTCTTTTTGATAATCTGGCTAGGTGTTTATCAATATTACTAATTCTTTCAAAGAACCAGCTTCTAGTTTCATTGGTCTGTTCTACTGTTCTTTTGGTTTCTGTTTCATTGATTTCTGCTCTAATCTTTATTATTTCTCTTCTCCTGCAGGATTTTGCTGTTCTTTCTCTAGCTCCTTTAGGTGTAAGGTTAGGTTGTGTATTTGAGACCTTTCTTGTTTCTTGAGAAAGACTTGTATTGCTAACTATTTCCCTCTTAGGACTGCCTTTGTTGCATCCCAAGGGTTTTGAACAGTTGTGTTTTCGTTTTCATTTGTTTCTGTAAATTTTTAAAAATTCTTTAATTTTCTGGTTGATCCATTCATTCTTTAGTAGAATGCTCTTTAGCGTCCGTGTATTTGAGTTCTTTCCAACTTTCCTCTTGTGACTGAGTTCCAGTTTCAAAGCACTGTGATCTGAAAATATGCAGGGAATGATCCCAATCTTTTGGTATCAGTTGAGACTTGACTTGTGACCCAGTATGTGATCTATTCTGGAACATGTTCCATGTGCACTCGAGAAGAAAGTGTTTTCTGTTGTTTTAGGATGGAATGCTCTGTATATATCTGTGAAGTCCATCTGGTCCAGTGTGTCATTCAAAGCCCTTGTTTCCTTGTTGATCTTCTGCTTAGATGATCTCTCCATTGCTGTGAGTGGGCTGTTGAAGTCCCCTACTATAATTGTATTATTATTCATGTGTTTCTTTAATTTTGTTATTAATTGGTTTATATAATTGGCTGCTCTCAGGTTAGGAGCATAAATATTTATAATCGTTAGATCTTCTTGTTGGATAGACCCTTTAAGTATGATATAGTGTCCCTCTTTATCCCTTACAGTCTTTGGTTTAAAATCTAATTTGTTTGATATGAGGATTTCTACGCCAGCTTTCTTTTGATGTCTGTTAGCATGATAAATGGTTCTCCACCCCCTGTCAATCTGGAGGTGTCTTCAGGTCTAAGATGAGTCTCTTGTAGGTAGCATATGGATGGGTCTTATCTTTTGATTGGAGCAGTTAGCCCATTTACATTCAATGAGTATAGTTGTATAGTATAGTATAGTATAGCATAGTATAGTATATTTCAGAGTAACTGTTGAATGATATGAACTTAGTGCCATTGTATTACCTATGAAGTCCCTGTTTCTATATATTGTCTCTGTTTCTTTCTGGTCTATGTTACTTTTGGGTTCTCTCTTCGATTACAGGATCTCCTTTAATATTTCTTGCAGGGTTGGTTTAGTGATCACAAATCCTTTTAGTTTCTGTTTGTTCCTGGAAACTTTTTATCTGTCCTTCCATTCTGAATGACAGCCTTGCTGGATAAAGTATTCTTGGCTGCATTATTTTGTTTGTTTGTTTTTCATTTAGTACCCTGAATATATCGTGCCAGCCTTCTCTGGCCCAATGTAGGGTGAAGTGCATGTCCCCACTCTGGACTTTGGGCTATATGCCTTTTGACTTGCCTTGGTCAATGGGACTTTTAGCACATATGATGTGAGTAAAGGTTAGAAAACGGTTCAGGAGTTTGGATTTGACCCCTGGGGCCACCCCTACCCAAATTTTTAAAACTTTAGATTTTAAAATATAACACATATGCAGAAAAATGCACAAAACAAAAATGTATAGCTTGATGATTCATTACAAAGCAGACAGTTATATGGCTAATCATCCAGGTCAAGAAAGGAATATTGTCACAACTTTAGAAGACTGTTGTGCCTCCTCTCTACCCCTGAAGGTGGTATCCAATCCAATATGTATCACTGACTTTCCAAAGTCAAATATTAATCAGTATCTTCCCCTTCTTCCTGGGCAATGTAAAGACCTTAGAATTCTTTCATTCAATGTAGTGCCTCCAGTCTCATTTCATATCTGTCTTCGTTCTATATATATATTTTAAACTTGATACATTATTATGTTTTACATTTAAGGTTCATTTGAATTTATCTACATATTTGTAATTTTTACTGATTTTTATTTCTTTCCACATCTCTGAGCTTCTTTCTAGTTGCATTTTTATTTTGATATTAAAACTACCTATTAGCATAGGTCTGCTGATGATGAGTTCTTAGCTTATATCTGAAAATATTTTTAGTTTTCCTAAATTTCTGATGAGCATTTTTTGGAGTCCTAGGTTAGCAGTAACTTATTCATTGTTCTTGACCTTCTCTCTTTCTATCATGAGGGCAATAGTAGGTTTTTTTTCTTAAATAAAATAGTTTGTATAGAGATAAAATAGTTGTATTGAGATCAAATTGACAATCAGTAAAATGTACATGTCTAAAATGTGCAGTTTGGTAAGTTTTTTTTTTTTAAGATTTTATTTATTTATTCATGAGAGACAGAGGGAGAGAGAGAGGGAGAGAGAGAGAGAGAAGCAGAGGGAGAAGCAGGCTCCCAAGGAGCAGGGACCCCGATGCGGGACTCAATCCCAGGACCCTGGGATCATGACCTGAGCCAAAGACAGACGCTTAACCATCTGAGCCACCCAGGCTCCCGTTTGGTAAGTTTTGACGTACTTGTACTTTCATGAAGTTATGATCACAATCAAGATCATGGACATAGCCATAGCCCCCCCAATTTCCTAATACCTCTTTATTCTCTTTCCTCCTGTTCCTCTCTCTGCTCTCCTCCGTATCCAGGCAAAAGGGATGTTTTCTTTCTTATAGATTAGTTTGCATTTTAAAGAACTTTATGTAAATGGAATCATACAGGATGTACTCTTTTTTTTTTTTTTTTGGTCTAGTTTCTTTTATTTATCATGATTATTTTCGAGTTCATGTACATTTTAGTAATATTAAAACTTTATTCCTTTTTATTTTACTGTTTATGGATATAGCACAATGTATTTATGCATTCACCTATTGTTGACACTTGGATTGTTCCTAGCTTTTGATCCTTACAACTAATGCTGTTAGAAACATGTGTGTATGAGTCTTTTTTTTTTTAAGATTTTATTTATTTATTTGAGAGGGAGAGAATGAGAGAGAGAGAACACGAGAGGGAAGAGGGTCAGAGGGAGAAGCAGACTCCCTGCTGCGCAGGGAGCCTGATGCAGGACTCAATCCCGGGACTCCAGGATCATGACCTGAGCTGAAGGCTGTTGCTTAACCAACTGAGCCACCCAGGCGCCGTGTGTATGAGTCTTTATGTGAACATTTGTTTTCTTTTCTCTTGGGTAAATTCCTAGGAGTGGAATGGCTAGATCTTATGGTAGGTGTATATTTAACTCTTTAAGAAACTGCCAAACTGTTTTCCAAAGTAGTTGTAACATACATTTCCACCATCAGAGCATGAGAGTTCTGTTTCCTCCATATTCTTCCCAACACCTGGTTTTGTCAGTTTTTTTTTTTTTAATTTTAACCATTCCCATGGGATTTAGTGGTATCTTAACCAGTTTTAATTTTCATTTACCTAATGACAAATGTTAGTATATGTGCTGCTGAAGTGAGCACTACCTAATGACAAATGATGTTGAACATCTTTTTATGGCTTTATTTGCTATACATATATTTCCTTTGGTGAAATATCTATTCAAATCAAGTCCAATTTACCAATTTGTTCTTTCCTGAATTGTGCAGTTGCTCATGTGTGTGAGGCTCTATTTCTGGATTGTTCCACTGATCTGTTTGTCTATTTTTGTGCAAAAACCACACCGTCATGATTACTATAGTTTTAAATAAGTCTTGAAATTTGGTGGTATAAATTCTTTAAAAGTATTTTGTTTTACTGAGTAGTTTTGGCCATTCTAGGTCCTTTGTTTCATCATATGAATTTTAGGATCGATTTGAAAATTTCACAAAAATGTTTACAGAAAATGTCTGTTGTGATTTTATTTGCAAATACATTGAATCTATAGATTAATGTGGGGAGAATTGACATCTTAAAACTATCAGGTCTTTTGCTGTTGGTATGTTGGCATATTTATTCATTTATTCTGGTCTTTAATTTCTTTCAGTATTTTCTTTTTTTTAAGTTTTTAGTATACTGGTAGTCTTGCACATATTTTGTCAGGTTTGTTTATTCCTGAGTATTTCTTATTTTTTATGTGATTATAATTGGGATTGTCTTTTATGTCACTTTTTGGTTGTTTCTCTTGTATAGATACTCAATTGATTTGTGCACATTGATGTTACGTCCTGGAACTTTGCTACACTAATTTGTTTATTCTATTATTGTAGATGGTGTTTCATTTCCTCAAGTCTGGGAGTCTGATGGGCTCTGCCCAGGTTTTCCATCCTTGCTCTGCAAGCTGAGAACACACTCAAGGCAATTGTAAGGCTCAGCTTGTTTGGATTCTATTTATCAGGCATTGCTGTCCTTCATTTCTGATGTCCAGTGTGTTGAAAACCATTGTTTCACGTATTTGTCCATTTTTTTGTTGTTTCAAGCAAATGGGTAAGTCTAATCCCTGTTACTGCATCTTGTCTGGAAGAGGAAAGTTCTGGGAGTTATTCATCTCAACCCTGAGGTGCTCTAGATAGCCACTGCTCTTCCCTTCTGGGCCCCAACACGACATACATGGAGTAGGATCATCTCAGCCAATTTGTTGGTATGCTGCCTGTAGTGGAGCCACCTCTGCTGACCCGCAGACCTGTGAACATGTGGAATAGAATGGGTTAATGAAAATTACTTCCCTAGCTCACCCACAGAGATTCAGATTCGATTGGTCAGATAGTGTTTGTTGATTGGTATTGAAAAGCGACAAACAAACCTAAGAACAAAGAAATGAAGGGACAAAAATTTCTCAGGCAATTTTAATGTGTTCTAGGCTCTGTGATGAAATACTGTTCAAAGAGAGTAAAGCAGATGTGGTTTTTATAAAGTAATAGGCATAATACAGACTATGAGCAGATAGGCCAGCATTTCTTTTGGAAAGCTGTTATGACGAGGAATACGGTATGCTTTTGAAGCACCTAGGAGAGGCTGCTTACCCAGGCCTGAGAGTCCTGTATGATGAGGTGCTCTAGATGAGTCTGGATGAGTTCAGCTTTTATCTTTCTGGAAACTTGATTGGTTCAAAGTGGGGAAGTACTTTTATTTTTAAAGCTTCCTCTAGTTTATTTTTCCAATTGTTCTACAGGTAAAATTAGAATTCCACACTTGGGGACAGATTGCTTCAGGTCCCTTCCCCCCACCCCCCCACCCCAAGAAAAAAAGCACTTTAGTGTGACTTTTGGTTATGCAAAGGTAGAGCCCAGATTCTGTTCTGGAATGGAAAAGTTCAAGACAATGAAGAGGTAAACCACTTTCTGTGAACTTGTAAAAGTTTTCCATTTTTAAAGATTTTATTTATTTATTTGTTAGAGAGAGAGAGTGTGAGAGAGTGTGAGTATAGGCGGGAGGGAGCTGCAGGCAGAGGGAAAAGCAGGCTCCTCGCTGAGCAAGGAGCCCGATGCAGGGCTCTATCCCAGGACTCTGGGATCATGACCTGAGCCAAAGGCAGACGCTTAACTGATTGAGCCACCCAGGTGCCGCGAAAGTGAGTTTTTTGAAATGAGTTTATCCTCATCAGATTATTCTAACCATTGGAATTTGGGCAAGGGACTGGAGATAAGTTGAAAACATATTTTTCTCCCCCATCCTGGTCCCAGTTTGCCTAAGACAGAGGGAGAAATACTCAAAGGCCCTCCTTGGTGCTGAGTAGATTGGTCTTAATGCAAAGTGGTCTATTGCAGAAGGCTAGTAAGCCTTTGAATTCTTGGGGCACTGATGGTCAGATTCAGTTTTAAGTATTCTTTTCTAAGTTGCTATTCCTTTGGGTATACTCAGCAATTTGTTAATGCTTTCTTTTAAATACCATAGCCAACTCCTGTCTGTACTTTGTTGAACTGAGGGAGTTTTCTCTTTCCAGGTGTGGTTGGTAGAATTCAAAGATGTCTCCCAAGATCCTGTTCCCTGTTGTTCATGCCGTATAATGCCTTTCCCTTGAGTGTGGGTGGGACCTGTGGATATTATGGTATATAACTCCCGTGATTGTTGTTTCATAAGGCAAAGGGATTTCGCAGATGTAATGAACATTGCGAATCAGTTGACTTTGAGTTGATCAAAAGGAAGGGTACATGGGCAATCCTGACCCGTTCAGGTGAGCACTGAAAAGTGACAGTAAGCAGTGGCAGACAGTCTCCTGGTGGTCTTTTTTTTTTTAATATTTTATTTATTTATTTGATAGAGACAGACACAGCGAGAGAGGGAACGCAAGCAGGGGGAGTGGGAGAGGGGGAAACAGGCCTCCCGCCGAGCAGGGAGCCTGATTCAGGGCTCGATTCCAGGACCCTGGGATCACGACCTGAGCCGAAGGCAGATGCTTAACGACTGAGCCACCCAGGTGCCCCCAGTCTCCTGGTGGTCTTTAGGAAGTCAGCTGCCATATTGTGGCAGGAGGGGGCCATGTGTCAAGGACCTGAGGCCAGCCTCCAGGAGCTGAGAGTTGTCTCTGGCCAACAGCTCCCAAGAAAATAAGTATCTCAAACATATGGCTAATAACCAGTGAGCTGGCAAGAGGATCTGGATCCTCAAATGAGATGGCAGCCTTAGCTGACACCTTAATCATGGCCTGGGGCAACACTGAGCAAAGGAAGGGACCAGTTGTCTGTATCTGGAATCCTAACCCACAGAAACTGTGATATAATAAATGGTGTTGTTTTAAGCTGTCACATTTGTGGTACTTTGTGAAGCAGCGATAGAAAACGAAGATACCAGTAGAGAGCCAAGTGATATGGAACAGCAGCCTCCAAAAGCAGATGTGAAGTAACAAAGGGAAAAGAATATCGATCTGGGGAGAAGACAGGCTGAGGGGAGAAGGAAGACAACTGGAGCAGGTTTATGGGATATTGCTTTGGAGACTCATACAAATACTTAGGGAGGAAATCAAGTAGGTTTTGTATTTCCTGCAGTTACATGAGATAGGGAATCTGACTAATTTGTTCACTGAAAAAAAGTTTTAGTATCTGAATTTTGGAGAACTTGGTGATTTCCTTATCAGATTTTATGTGGCTGGCCTGATGCTAAAAGCTAGGTGTTCACTGGTGAGCAGGACGGACAATTTCTCTGCCCTCATAGACTTACAATGTAGTGGGGAACAGAGTTCATTAACTAAGCACTCACAATAGACCATAATTGCTGTGGTGGAGAAAGGGCAGGTTGCTATGGAAGCATGTAGCAATGGCACAGAATCTGAATTTAGAGATCCAAGTACCCTTCCTACAAGAGGTGAAATATCACTTGATCCTTACAGAGAAGCTGGAGATGGCTAAGTGAACTGGGGATGGTGGCACTGTTTCCTTGACAGAAGGAATATCATGTGCAAACGTTTAGAAGTGAGTGATAGCATCAGCTTCACTTTTGAGGAACTGAAGGTGATTCAATATGGTGGGAGCGGAGAACAGGGGGAGGATGGAGTAGCTAGAGATAAGCTGGGCTCAGATCATGGATAGTATGATAAGCCTTATCAAATGATTGAACTTTCCACTGACAGCAAAGGGAGCACTAAATATTTTAAATGGAGATGGGCATAAAACATCTTGTGATTTAAAAAAATCATTTTGATTTTAGTACATGGAATGATTAGAAGTAGGGCATGACTAGAGGCAGAAGGACTAAAAATGTTAAGATTCTAAAGTCTTATCAAGGTAAAGCCAAGCTAAAACAAAATAGAGTCTATTCTCATGCCAGTGATTCAGTACTGATTTTTATTTTAAGGTAACTTCTAGAGTGGACACCTTTCTGTCTTAGCTGGTTCACGTGTTTGGTACTACCTCCCCCAAATCAGATCAAGTTGTGGCTGAAGCCCTCCCCAATAGCATTAAGCACATGTTCTCTTCCTAGTATAATTAAATAAGTCATTCTGTGTATGCCAATAGGTTGAATATGACTTCTTCAGGAGTCTCATCCTGGCTTGTCTTGTCTTGATGTGGAGCCAGAAATCCTGTTGCAGTACATTCCGAAATGCACTGCTTTTATTTAGGGCTAGCTCATTAGTAGAAGAGATAAGGGAAGTGAAGGGCCACCCCACTGTTACTTTGTGAGCAAAGAGCAGCATCTGTCTTCTTTCTCACCCACAGATAGGCACTGGTGTAGGTTAATGCTTACTCTCAAACCTCTGGAACTCTTAAGAGTAATTGATTGGACTGATCCATGAGAAAGATTGATGCTCTTCAGGAAAGATGGTTGTAATAAGTTAGTGATATATGCCTAGGCTAGATTTTTTCTAAAGCAGCCTTCTAGATCTGAATTCTATGCTATATATTTGAAGAAGAACAGATTTATGCTACTGTGACCGAGTTGAGGGTTGCATGAATTTTAGTATTCAAGACAAAAATTCTAGCTTTCTTCAGATTCCTAGGGCTTACATACATATGTGCCCTATAATTTCCTACTGCAGCAGGAATGTCCTGATCAAGAGAAATTTGCTGGTGTCACTTACAGCAAGATGTTGATGAATCATAAGAGTTCAATATTAAGTATACAGGAATTGCCTTATACATATACCGATTACATCATGGCGAGTCTCTATCCTTATCATCTGACTTAGTTAACGTTATTTTGTGAACTCCATATTAAATAAGAATATATGTTTTTACTTTGCCAGAGAGTCCTAAATTGGGGAAGACAGAAAATGACTATTTTGTAGCCAAGAAACATTTTACATACCAACACGTAGGCTGGGACTGACCTGTATTCCCTTCTGATTCAGGGTCATTAGCCACATTCTTTTCTCTGCTTGGGATGCCCTTGAACTTAACTGGATTTCTCCCTCCCTCCCTCCCTTCTTTATTTTCTCCCTCTCTCTTTTCCCTCCTTTCTCCCCTTTAAAAGTTGTTCAAAAGTGCTTTCCTCACGGAGGCCTTCTCTCACTTTGAAGACTTGATCAGGTCCTCCCGCTTAGGTTCTGATAATTCTATTTACTGTTCTTTCATTATGATTACTGCAGTTGTAATTATATACTTTTATGACTGTTTGATTAAGATCTGTCTTCCCCCACTAAACTGTAAACCCCCTAAGATTGAGTTTATATTTGTTTTGCTTTTGCTTGGTGCTCAGGCACATCTATAGTGCTCTGGAACAGAGAAGGGACTCAATAAATATTTGTTGAATGAACGAAATTTATAAATAATTTTAATATGGTGGGATAAGAACAAACAAAGATCGTACCAAGGATAGAGAGGCCTTCACCAGGGATTTAAAATGTGAGCTATCTTGTGGGATGAGAATGAATTCACTAGGGGAGAGAATGGAGACACATCCTGTGAAGCGAGGGCTGTGTGTTGACAGAGACAGGATGTATGACAGAGAAGAGGGGGAGTAATTGTATGGCTGATGCCACCAAGGGCACAGAGGGGCAAGCCTGGAATGGCCTGCGAGTCCGTTAATGAAGGCCCTGTGATTCCCCTGTAAGAAGTTTCAGCATTATCTTCCAGAAGGTTATGGGGAATGATTGAAGGATTTTAAACAGAGCCAATTTGATCACATTTTTACTTTAAAAAATTCATGGAAGGAATGAGATTGGAGTCCGGGACTGTGGTTAGAAAAGTACTGCAGGCTTCTAGGCCAGAGATGAAAATAGCATTAACTAAACATATGAAGTGGAACTAGAGAAAAGGAGATAAAATTGAGAAATATTTCACAGGCACAATCTATAGGACATCGTGGCTGATGGAATGGAAATGGGGAAGTGTGTGCGGATAGACATGCACTCCTGTGGGGTCAGCCTGGCCTGAGCTCAGCCCGGAGGAGGGAGGTGGGTAGGTGTTGGGAAAAGCTGGGCAGGGGAGGTATAGGGTGCTGCCCTGGGATCCTTTTACATTCTATAAATGCTCATCACTCTCTTTTCTGTATTTTCATGTGGCTTTGAGGCATACAAGAAAAGTTATAAAATTTAGACGAGGAAGGTTTTTAGTTGGGAAGAAAGCACTAAAATTAAATTTTACTTAGGCCTTTGACCAGAGCTTTTCCTTTATCAGGGAAGAATATTTAATCAGAGATCTAGCCAGTGTCTTTGCCTATGGTTTTCTCTGATTATAAATTCTCTGAGGAGAATGAATAAATTATGGAAAACAATTGAGATGTGATGATATATCCTAAGTTGCATAAGAGGCTGAGGCCCTGGCAGGGTGGGTGAGAATGATGTGCTTTTGAATTTGGTGCAATTAGAAAAGCATGTTGTTCTATGTATCTAAAATTTGGTGGATGATTTATTATATTTTAAACATCATATGAGACATAAAATAGTGCTAAAAGACTATATGAATGATTGACTGTTATATCTGTCCATGGACCGCCTAAATATCTTGTCGCCAATTTAAAATAACAGCTACAACAAATTAACTCAATGTGTCGATTCCAAAGTCTGCAGAGAGCCCTAGTCCTAGAGAATGTAAAAGTTAAGCTCTCTCTTCCCTTGTGCTACAGGCATAGCATGTACTAATAGTCTTCCTTCATTTCTGATTCAAATCCTTCAAATTGATATAAAAGCATTTAATGGATTTTTAAAGGAGTATCCCCCTTAAAACAAGCTCTCTAATGAGTGACAAAGCTAGCTCACTATTTATCAGAAAGCAGATCTTCCTAAGACTTGAAAGACCTGACTTATTTCCCCAGCTCTCCAGGGACATGGAATATAAAAACCTTGCTCTCTTCTCTGGGCTTTGTTTGCCATTACTGGTGTATAAAATCTGGATGATCGTCTTCCCACTGGTGTCCCTCGTGGGAAGGTTGCGCACACAGAAGTTATCATATCTGAAAAATGCTGTAAAAGAAAATCTCTTCATGAATACGAAAGAGTAATGCTGTTGCCTTGGTCCTAAGTGCTCTAATTTCATACTGTTTGATGCAATATGATGTCAGCGCATTCTTTCCCTAGTGCTTAAAAACATCTAGTGAAAGATCACAACCAAGGGGTATTGTTTCTGGGTTGGCTTTATGAGGGTAGGTGTCATGACAGTCTCTGAAAAGAAGCGAGGGCAAGCTGATGTTAGAAGCAGTCACGGAGCTTTAGTGAAAAGGCTGTGCTGGCACCTGTCCAAGTGTCTGGCACAGAGAAGCAAGACTTCACCTGTCTACTACCAGAGCAGATTCTGAGTGGTTGTCCATAATGATACAACCATATACCAGCTGTGCTCAGCATTGAGCTAAACCATCTGACTGTTTTAAGCATTCCTGTCTTGAATTTATATCCAAGGAATATCAAACCTTTTGGACAATGACAAATTGAAGTAGGCCTCCATAGGATTAACTGATGCTGGCCTGTCAGGCAGCTATAAGCACTGTTGCAAAGGCTAACAATAATCAGTCCTTCTAATGGTAAGTGAAAGCATTTAATTGGATACTGAGATGTGATTGGGATGAAATGTCAAGGGGAAAGTGAGAAATTCAAGGGTATTGGTCTGCCTAGTCTTGTTTTAAAAGAGACATATGTTGGCAAGATCTGTGGTTTAGCATTCTGGATTTGGCATTAAAGAGGAGTTTCAGGGCTTAATAGTTTTAGCCATGGTCCCCAAACTATATCAAATTTAATTACTTCCTTTTCTTGGCTGGATTAAGAGAAAAACTTTAACAAATAAAAACTTGCTCTGGGAAACATTACAGTTATATTTGTCTAAGTCTTTTGTAATATGAATCATCCAATAAAATTTAGAAAGAAAAATTTCTGTGTCTTGAATTGGTATGCTAATTAGTTTTACAACCCTACAAGTATTATATATGTCCATTAAGGTCATCTTTAAGCCACTTTAAACCAGTTGTTTCTAACTGATGGCACAGTCATGGACCTTGCATTATTGGGAAGCTGTTGCAATATGAAAATAGTGTTTTTCTTTTCTCTTTCTTTCTTCTTTCTCTTTTTCTCTTTTACTTTAATAGAAAACACTGAAAGTTTTCATTCTTATGCCTATAGTAATGCTTAAGTTGGTTATGATAAGAGAGAAAGCCTTTCCATTTGTACTTGATTTACGGCCCCGTTAGTATTATGCAACATTTAGGTGTAGAGCAGTGATTCTTAGGTGCTGCAGGGGAAAAAAATCTCTACTAAAGGGTTCAACAATGGTGTCAGAGATTAAGTAACCAAAAGGCAAGTTGTTCATTTTGCTTTCTAGAAATTCATGGCTCAGGGGAACTACCAAATAGATAAAGAGCTCATGACAGCCTTTGAGTGGACATTGGATGACACTAACACATATTCCCCCCTGTCCAGGGAAAATTCCCCTAGCTCAGACTGGTGAAAAAGTGGATGGTTCTGGGATGAAAGGAGCTGGGTATCTGCTTCAGCTCTGTCTTTCATACTCATCTCCTCTGTAAGTGATCTTATTTTCTCATCTGTAAAATAAGGCTAGTCTTACCTTTCTTATAAGGTCATTCTGAACATTGATTAAGGCAACTTTTTATGGATTAAGACAGTCTTAGTATAGACCTGACATACAGTATGTGCTAAGTAAATGAGACTTCCCTTCTTCATTTCCCCTTCCAGCTTTAGTGTGTGAAGTTTAGTTTAGTATAGTTTAGGGTGGTATCCAACTCCCTCCTCCCATCCCCAAGTGTGGCTGTTGGTTGCTTGGTCATGAGCTCTGTTGCAGTTATTTTTGAGTCCAGGCTTAGTGACGTTGAGTAGGGCTCTGAGGTTGGCCATTTTTTTCTGTTCAGTTTTTCTGTAACTTATTCTATTATAAACCCCAAATGTATTATGTATGTGATTATCACAGTGATTATAATAGTTAGCCTTTCCCTTGCCCCCCCAAATACTAGACCCAAAGTTCCAGAAGACTTTGTTTTAGGTTTGACAGACTTCCTAGAACCAAAAGCCAATTAAATGGCAGATGAACAGTTGGAACATGGTAACATAGATCTTTCTCTAAACTGGCTTCTTAGGATGATACTTAGAATGGTTTATTCACAGTACTAGGTTGTGTTCATTGGTCTAGAATAGTTCCAACCATAACATTAATCAGCAGCTCAGTTAGTGTCCATTTCTATAAAGGGGTAAGATTGGAACAACTGTATGTACTGTAGCATACATAGTTTCAGCTGTTTGGTTGATTAGACTTTAGAGCAAAATTATTTCAGAATGATATTTTTTTGTGTGAATCAATCCAAATGTGAGGTATTTTATAGTATCATTTTAATGTAGTAGATACACAAGTGGTTATAGATCAAAGTTAGTCTAGAATTGGAAAGAATATTTTTTATAAAGAAAGCTGAGTGCTGAATTCTGATAGCGTTTCTAACTGGACATTGAGGCTCCATATGAGTTTGGGAAAGCTTCTGGGGAGTTGAATTTACTTGAAAAATTAACTTTCAGAGGTCAGTATATAAGATCAATATTCTTAAAGTTCTGTAAAAGAATTTTATATCAATAAGTAATGTTTCAGTCTTTTTCCTTCAACTTCAGCTACCCTTATGCATGTTGGAAGCTAACAATTCTAAAATAGTACATTTTAGCATATACTAGCAATTATTATCTTTGTTTTGGCAATAAATACCTTCCTAAATGTCTGTTTCTTATTTATTGAAAGCTCAACAAATGGTATTCTAGAAGGGAGAATTTCAGAATGCTATCATTGGTCACAGCATGAGATTTTATATTATCACACAGTACCACATAAAGACTTTCTTCTGCAAAGGAAGGAGCAATAATTACTTCATTAGTTACATAAGAGAGTCATAGGTCTTCAGCATAAATTGAGTCTGATTCATCAAGGATATTATTAAGCTGTCAAAATCTGTCAATATGGAGTGTGACAACAACATGTAAGATCCCATTAAAGGGTCATTAGCAAGGACTTCAAGCTCATGCTTAGCATTTTCTCTGAGTTCCTAATGGAACTTTTTTCAAAATAGGATTTAAGTCAGGTGTCTCATAAACTTTAATGCTGTTGAAAGTTGGCTGTTGGAAGAAAGTATTAGTCTTTTCTGAGTTTTTTAGTTCCTATGTCAGCCAAAATGAAACAGCAAGCAGTTAGGTACAACCATAGTAATTTTCAAGCCTTGACATTTACACCCATTATTTTTTAAATCTGGTAAGCTCTGAAGATGGGCTCCAGTTGATGACATATTAGTTTGTATGTAGAGACTTAAACACTCCTCTGTCACCAACTGAGTCATTATTGAATTTTTGCCATTTTTTGATAGGTTTTTTTTTTTCTGTAGAAGAAAAGGAAGTACAGTTTGTGATGAAAACTTATTTTTTCTTTCATTATACTGTCAATTGCTAGATGGGTGGTATTTGCAAATGACAGTGTCCAACATGAGAGTTAGTGCAATATTTTTTTTCTTTCTATAGAAATATCTGACAACCACAGAAAAAAGAAATGAGTGATTACCACTTTTTCTTGTTGCCATAAATATAACTCAAAATGCCAAATTGATCGAGTCTCAGCATTGTAGGTGATGGCAGATATGATCCAAATAACTTAGTTTTTCATTTAAATGGCAGACAGGCAGAGATTAGAGCTATTCTATAATTTTAATGAACACTAAGAAAAAGTGATCTGTGATGCATAGAGTAACAAGTTGAATTCTTTGAAAACAAAAATAAAAACTGGAGCTGTCAAAAAACTTTATAAAACTTCGAATAACTAAACAAAATTTCTTATGCTCGTACCTAGTATTTTTATTTTTTATTTATTTATTTTTTTAATTATGTTATGTTAATCACCATACATTACATCATTAGTTTTTGATGTAGTGTTCCATGACTCATTGTTTGTGTATAACACCTGGTGCTCCATTCAATACGTGCCCTCTTTAATACCCATCGCCAGGCTAACCCAACCCCCACTACCCTCCCTTCTAGAACCCTCAGTTTGTTTCTCAGAGTCCATAGTCTCTCATAGTTCGTCTCCCCCTCTGATTTACCCCCCTTCATTTTTCCCTTCCTGTTGTTTTCTTCTTCTTCTTCTTCCTTTTTTTTTTTTTTTTTTTAACATATATTGCATTATTTGTTTCAGAGGTGCAGGTCTGTGATTCAACAGTCTTACACAATTCACAGCACTCACCATAGCATATACCCTCCCCAATGTCGTTCCTAGTATTTTTAAATAGATAATTAAGATATAGTTTGGATAAAAGATGAAAATACATTTTGAAAATTTGGGATCAGATGTTGCATATAGTATATGCATAGGTATAATTTATTTGATAAGATCCTGGAACTTGAGGCCATATTCACCTGATGGAAGGAGAAAGTGGGAGGTTACATACAATTGCCAAGTAAAGATTAATTATAAGTGTGAGTGCTGAGCCAAATAAAGGAGTGGAGGTTGCAGGATAACCTTGAAAATCAGAGTGAGAAGAGCTGGAAGGTAAGAGACCATAACACAAGAGTAATAATAATAATAGGAGATTTAAAGCAATTAATAAGATATTTGGGACACCTGGGTGGCTCAGTTGGTTAAGTGTGTGACTCTTCATTTCAGCTCAGGTCATGATCTCGGGACCCTGAGATTGAGCCCCATATGGAGCTCTGTGCTGAGCCTGGAGCCTGCTTAAGATTCACTCTCTCCCTCTCCCTTGGCCTCCCTCCCGCCATGGGAAATTTATAAATACAGTCGAATTGGAATAATAATAATATTTCAAAATAAAAAGTTTTTTTAAATGTGAAATAATATTTTGAGGATTAAGAATAGAAAGCAGTTTCTCATGGAGAGAAGAAGGAAAAGATGAAAAAAAAAAACAATAGACAACATCCATGTAACTAATGAACTTGAAAGATCATTATGATTATGGAGAAAAGTTTGAGTTCCCTTAAGTCAGAGTTTTAGGAAAATTATTTCTGCAAAGCTGCTGGGATTTATTTTTTTGAACCAATGATTTCATTTGCCAAATCCTCTGTTTTGAAGGCCATTAAGGTCTCTCAGGGATTTTCTTACAGGTTATTACAGTGACTCTTTGGAGGAGCTTATCTCCTTTTAATTTCTTTGAACTGACTTCCCAAACTTTTAAAACTCATTACACACTTGTGTTCATGACCTATCGTCCAGGTGTGGCTGCTTTTCCAGCGAGAGTGATCAAGAAGTCCGACAAAGGCAGTTTCCCCCCAGAGGCTGCCGCAGCGGACCCCACAGGGAGCATGCGCAGCCTACATTGCTGGGCTAAGAATGTCCAGGACGCCTTTCATTATAAATAGAGGGATGAGAAATTTCATGTGTGTGGTAAATCACAATTTGTAAAACTCTTTCAAACGAGCTATTTCAAAGGTCACCTTGTGAAGGCTTTATTTTTTTTCTTTCTTTAGGTTAACTCCAATAATTTATGTGTACCATTTTTATGGAATTTCTTCTATTTTACTGTATTCACAGGTATCTTCGCCTCCTCTTGGCTATAATAAAAGGGTGCAGATCATCTTTTACTCATTTTTGTACTCCATGTCTAGTTTGGTGCTTGGTACAGTGGGTACCTTATGACTTTTGTTTTGTTTTGTTTTTTTGAACAAGGAACATAAACTTTGGGATAGGTAGGGCCATTTTTTATAGACCTATTTGCCCACTTAGACATTAATGAAACTTAACATTTCTGAGTCTTATTGTATGTGATGGTTGTTAGTTGGGTAATCAAGATGTAACTGTGTCATGTTCCAAGACAGTTGTTTCATATTTTTAACTACATGATTTCCTTAATTTGTGCTCATTTCTAAGTTTTTGAACTGTGTTTTTCTTTCTGTTTGTTCTTTTTAAAGTTTTCACTGTAGTTTTTGTAACTCTTGTTTCTTCTCAAATATACAGAAATATGTGATGGTTTTATTTTCTTGTTTTATTGAAAATTTTAATTAGTTAAAATGAGATTCATATGTAAACATGAAATGAAATACCACAAATGGTAGGAAAATAGCATCATATTGAGTTATTGAGAAAGATGAGATTTTTTATATTACGAGATTGTCGTGTTGGTCAGCTGTATTTAGCAAGGTCAATACAGGTACTGACAATTGGTAAAAGGTCAGAAAAAAGGTTTTAACATTGTGTTTAAATTCAAAGTATTGTCAAAAGTTGAATAAATTTATGATAACATTAAGAACTGCCATCGGATATTTGGTTAAATGCACAATGAAAGATCAGTTTTAAGAAAAATCAGACCTGTGCCTTGCATTGAACAGGGTAAGTGGACTGGCGAAACTACTAATTGATACTTTGGGTAGAACTGCCATATTAGAGATTGGGGTGTCTTAATGCCCGAGTTGAGTATAAAATCTGCTTGATTTTTAAGCAGAGGAGCGGCAAAAGGCCCAGCAAGCCTGGGTTTTATCACCTGGCTGGGCTCACAATAGAGAGGGTGTTGGTGCCACAGGGTGAATACCTTGTCAGCCTAAAGGCTGTATCTCTGGCTACTGATGTGTATATGGCAAAGGACTAAAACTGTGAATGCAGAGTACCCTCTTTTCCCCATCTTCTATGGAGAGTATTCCAGACAAATATGGTGCTTGCTCTTCACAGGGAGATATGTCCCCATTGGCTATTGGCATGTGTCGTGAGCTAATTTAGGTTCCCTGAGCATACGTGAAAATCTCAGTAGCTAAGCCCCTCATTATTGTGTCTGAGACTTTTTATTTTGTGATGTGGATACAGTAAGCAGGAAGAATAAAACATTGCTCAGATAGGATTTCTACTCAGAAGCTTTTTCAAAGGAGGCTATGAATTATAATGCAAAAGGCCATTGCACTCACTGCATGGTGATCTGGTTGTGAAAACAAAGCCTCTCTTTGATAGCTGGGGAACAACTAATTCTAAAGATCAAAATACTTGTTATCATAATAAGAAACCCAAATGTATGCCTGTGTATGTATTCTTTCCCAAAATATGTCACCTCAAAGTTCAAAAACTAAAATGAAACAGGGATTGTGATATCGTTACTGGTCATTCTGGGCAACCAGGTGAATTTTTTTAAGCCTCCAAACTTTTCCTTCACTGATGCTCTGTTACCTCTTTTTGAGGACACTCTTCAGGTTTCTCTTTCTCTTTCTGGTGCCTGGAGTTTCTGGCAGTATGACAAGATAAACAATTGACTACAGCAGGGGTTGGCAAACGGAGGCCTATGGGTCCCATCTAGCCCCTGGCCTGTTTTTGTACTGCCTGCAAGCTAAGAGTGGTTTACATACTTTGAAAGGATTGTAAAAAGCAAAAACAAACAAACAAACAAACAAAACCAAAGAATATTCGGTAGAGACCATGGGGTGTCCTGCAATGCCTAAAATACCTACCATCTGGCTTTTGACAGAAAAATTTGCCAACCCCAGCACTACAGAATGAAATTCAAATGCCTTAACTTGCCATTCCTGCTTTCTTTCACAGCTTCCTCTCACCTCGTCTTACTACTTCCCATGCACATCTTGGCCTCTACAGCTGCATCAGATGTCTGTCAGTTCCTGCAAGGCTGAATTCTAGCCCCCGCACCCGCCCACCGCCCCGCCCCAGTGCCTCTGTGTCTTTTCATGTGCTCTTCCCTCTTTCTGGAATGAATCTTCACTTCTCTGAAAATAGCAATGTACACAATACAGATATCCAATGAATATTGACTAATTCAATAAATCTTATTAAATAAATAATATCTAGAGCCAAAGAGAAAATTACAGATACCAGATGGAAAACTAGTGAAAAATTTGTGGTTCCTGTTGTTATTGGTCATGCTGCTGTTGTTGACAGCTCTCTTCTCACCCTGCCTAGGTTATTCACTATCAGCATAACTAATGTAATGTTTATTTTTTGATCTTTCTTTTCTCATTTGTGTTTTATTGATAAAATTTTTTCAAGGCATAGAAAAGCTCAGGATTTTAAAGATTAGTTGCCTGGTGCTTTAAGCAATGGTTAGGAAGGAAGGTAACATTTTAAGAGAGAAAAAGTAACTTGTAACAGCAAGTGATTTTGCAGGGAAGATATATGCATCAGATAGTGTGTTTGTTATGGAAAGGAATTAAGATCATTAGCCACAATCAGCCATTTTAAAGCCTTGGGTTTACTAGGGCTCCACTGAAGAACCTCTCATGATCACCCTTGTAGTACACTTAATGATAAAGGGAATTTAATGCATTTAGATACAAATATGAATAATAAAAAGTTTGTTTTCAAATCTAAAGGAAGGAAGTGAAAATGGATTTGTTTGGCAGCCTCCCAGCTATGGGAATTAGAGGTTGTAATGAAACTAAGATAATTGGTATATATGTTAGGTTACAATAAAGATGTGGTAATTTAGCACTGATCCTAAAACCATGATAAAATATTCTATTGTGAAATCTTGACAAGAGGGGAAAAAGGGAGTAGGAAATGAAGCATACCTAGTACCATAAGGTAAACAATACAGGGGTTCTTTTTTTTTTTAAGATGTTATTTATTTATTTATTTGAGAGAGAGAGAGCGCATGTGTGAGCATGAGTGTGGGGCAGGAGGGTGTTATAGGGACAAAGGGAGAGTGAAAAGCAGACTCCCTGCTGAGTGGGGAGCCCGACTTGGGGCTCCATCCCAGGACTTCATGATCATGACCTGAGCCGAAGGCAGACACTTAACTGACTGAGCCACCCAGGCGCCCCAACGATACAAAATTTCTTAAATGATGGTTTAGAAATAATAAAAGAGGTAACTTATTCTTTCCCATTCTTAATTTCTAGGTTTGGAGCATGCTTGTAATTTTAAGCTGTTCAAAAGCAGTTCTTGTTCATTGCTTTCCCATGACCTTTAAGGAATTTGTGATTAAAACTCCACCTCCATATTTTCCCATTTTAGAGCTACTCAGCAAAGCTGTTCTTTAGTCAATATAATGCCTTCATTTCTTGTTCTGACTTGACCTGAATTTTTTTTTTGTGTGTGTGATACTTTTCTCCTGGAAAAACCTGTTTCAGTCTTTGGCATACAACTCACTCCTTCTGTGGGCAAGTAAAATAGTGACAAAGTGTCAGATTCCATTCACTTTAATTTCCTTGAGAATCCAGCTATCTCATTTATCTGTTCATCATCTTCCCGGTGGGAAGTAATTGCTACTGTCATTTTTATTAAGATTCACTTTTTGTTGTCATTTACAGAACATCCAAATGGATGTGTCACCATCCTTTTGAGATGGGAGGTCAACAAGTTACTATGTGGCTGACACTGTATATTTTATTTTATTTACCTGATCTGGGAAACTTTTGGTCTCCTTTAGAGAATGAGGAAAAAAAAAGCCTTAAAAAGGCTTTGTAAATCTCACTTTACTCAATGCTTTGGTTCATTCATTCACCAAATTGAAGGAAATCATGTCCACTTTTCTAATTTAAGTCCAGTGGACCATTTTTGGGTACTCATTTATTTTTGCTCTAAGTAATTTCATGTGTTTTGAAACTTTGGATTTTGCATGTAAATGTGATTCTAAAGTTCCTAGTGGAATTTGGAGAAGAAAATTTCAAATATTGTCAATCAAATCTCTCTCTCTACCTACCTACCTACCTACCTTTTGATAACTATTATTGTTCACAGTATCAGGACTAGACTTGGTGAGACTGGAGATGCTGCTCTTTCTTCTACACTTACCCTTTCAAGGGTGTGTAGATCACAGTCAGGGAGCTTGTCAGCGCACAGGCCCATGGCTGTGCTAGGGTGTAGACCATTAATCCTTCCCTCCCTAGTCATTCTCTTTCAGACAGCTGACTTAGAGCAATCACCTATGACCCAAGGTCAGCCAGTCTAGGTAATAACCTTTGCATCGCACTGACAGGAAGAGATGAGTTTGGAACGTCAGATTATCTCTTAGTAATTTTCATTAGGAAACACGGATAATCCTTGCAATTATAAATGGAGGGCAGGGGAATATTAGCCAGAAAAAGGGATGAAATCTTGCCATTTGCAATAGCCTGCATGGACCTGGAGGGCATTATGCTGAGGGAAATGAGGCAGAGACAGAGAAAGACAAATACTGTATGATTTCATTCATATGTGGAATCTAAAAAACAAGACAAATGAATAAGCAAAAAGCAAAAACAACCCATAATACAGAGAACAAACTGATGGTTGCCAGGGGAGTAGGGGTAGAGGGATGAGCAAAATGGGTGGAGGGGAGTGGGAGATACAGGCTTCCAGTTACGGAATGAATAAGTCACAGGGATAAAAGTTACAGCATAAGGAATATCAATGGTGTTGTAATAATGTGTGGTGACAGCTACACTTGTAGTGAACGTAGCATATAGACTTGTCGAATCACTATGTTGCACACCTGAAACTAATGTAACATTGTGTGTCAACTCTACTTCAACTGAAAAAATGGAGGATGAAAAGGATGCAAAGAGGGAAACTACGTGGTAGGGCTGGGGCCATGAGGATTTATGGAGAACTGAAATTATAATCTAACATATTTTCCCAGAGATGGAATATGAGACCTTATGACCTTTGGGCATGACTGAAAGGTCAATTCCCTGAGTTGCCTCCATGTTTGACTATAGTTCAAGTCTGATTTCAGTTTATATAGCTTTATGATCCTACCTTCCCAGACATTCCCCCTCCCCCCCCCCCCGCCGCCCTGAGGTAACTTGAGTTCCTTATAGTCAAAAGAATTAACCAGAAACAAATGAGCTTATTGTCATTTAGACCTTCCTCCCTGAGCAGGATATCAATACGCTCCATCTTACACTCCTGCTCTGTGCATGCCATCAGTGTGTGCTGTGCACAAGGGTCTGACAGGTGGCCATTATCCATTCAGGGAATGTCATGCTCTTACTGTTTTCCCCTGGACAGCTGGGAATTGTAGAACTGTCAAAATTTAAACATGGTGCAGCTCTCCTTAAATGTGCCTATGTGAGGAACATACGGTATCTTTCGCACTTAATAGGTGATCTAAGTATTTCTGGATTGAATTAAATTGTATGTGTATTTCATACTTAGTTTTTCCTGTGCGAGGAAAACACTACCAGCCTGAGTTTGCTTTTGGGGTAGTTGAGGGGCAAAGGCCCTACTCTGTCCCCATCTTGACCTTAACCTTTACTTGACCTTAACCTTTACTTTTGTATCTTGCTTGCTTGAAAGGTATAAGCCCATATAGCTCAAGACACTTGGAATTGTTTGGAGAAAGGTGTTGTCTTCTATGCTCTAGGATATTGACTTGGCTCCTCCTTTCTGTCTCCTGACATTCCCTGGCTCTTCCTCAGGGCTGGTGCTGTGATATTATTGTGTAATAAAGGTATATACAGAGGAGCCTGGGTGGCTCAGCCGTTAAGCATCTGCCTTTGGCTCAGATCATGGTCCCAGCCAGGGTCCTGGGATCAAGCCCCGCATCACATTGAGCTCCCTGCTCCACGGGAAGCCTGCTTCTCCCTCTCCCACTCCCCCCCCACCTGTTTTTTTTTTTTTTAAAGATTTTATTTATTTATTTGAGAGAGAAAGAATGAGATAGAGAGAGCATGAGAGGGGGGAGGGTCAGAGGGAGAAGCAGACTCCCTGCCGAGTGGGGAGCCAGATGCGGGACTCGATCCCAGGACTCCAGGATCATGACCTGAGCCGAAGGCAGTCGCTTGACCAACTGAGCCACCCAGGCGTCCTCCCCCCGCCACTTGTGTTCCTTCTTTTGCCGTGTCTCTCTCTGTCAAATAAATAAATAAAATCTTTAAAAATAAAAAAATAAAAAAAAAGGTATATCCATTTGGTCTTTGTCTCTGTTCCTGGCACAGAGCTCCTAAAGCCCTTGTAATTTCCTAAGACATATGAGTATCTTTTTGTGCTAATGAGATGACTGGTGGTGTCAGTTTCCTAGACAGCTGCAGGATAGAGGCTGGTCACCAAAATGACCAAGGTATGTTTAGAGGGTTGGAACTTTCAGTCCCACCCCCTGACCTCTGGGGAGCGGAGAGGGGTTGGTGATTGATTTGTCACCAATGGTCAGTGATTTAATCAAGCATGCCTAAGTAATGGAACCCCCTTAAAAACCCTAAACAACAGGGTTCAGAGAGAGTCCAGGTTGGTAAACACATCCACGTGCCGGGAAGGTGGCCCATCCCTACTTCATGGGGACAGAAGTTTCTGTGCTTTGTATCTTTCTGGACCTTGCCCAATGTACTTCATCTGGCTGTTAATTTTTATCCATTATAGTATCTTTCCTAATAAACATTTACAAGTAAATGTTTCTCTGACTTTTGTGAACCATTCTAGCAATTTATCATAACTGGGGGGGGTGATAATTGGAACCCTCAATTTGGTAGCCAAGTTGGACAGAAGTCTGGGTACCCTGGGGACCCATTAGTTGCAGCTGGTATCTGAAGTGAGGGCAGTCTTGTGGGACTGAGCCCTTAAACCTGTAGAGTTGGACACTCACTCCAGGTTGGTAGTGTTAGAGTTGAATTAAATTATAGGACACCCACTTGATGTTCAGAGAGTTGGAAAATTGGTTGATCCCCACCCCCAATTTGATGTCAGAAGCAATGTGAATAGAGAAACTTTTGATAGTAAATATTTATAATATACTATTTAAAATAGTAAATAAAATATACTCTGGGCACATGATAGGTAGTACTGAACATGAAAAGTCAATCAGGTAGCCATTATGTAATGAGCAATTTTATTAAATATAGTTTCATTCAACCTTGTGAGTTTCCTTTTTTTTTAATTTAGGGGTAACCCATTTTCTAGGTACATTTATTTCATGGAGAGAGGCACCTTGTAAGTATGTATGGGACTATAAATAATGCCCTTAAGTAAACATTGTGCTTTATCTCATTTAATCTTTCTAAGAATACTACAGATAGGTATTTTATGGATGAAGAAATTGAGGCTTAGACTCATTAATGGACATTGCCCAAGGTCGGATAAGAGACAGATCTGAACCCATATCTGATGCATTTCAAAACCTGTAATCTTCCCAACTTGACATAAAGATAATTGGAATACAAATGAATTATCCTAGTATTAGTCTGAAGTGCCTTTAAAACTTCCATTTAGTTTCTTTTCTTTTTTTATAAAATTGATAAAAAAATTTAAAAACTCATCTTCAGCAACAACATTTCGTTTCTTTAAAAAAAAAAAACCCTTCTGAACTTGGAGGCATTGGCTGAGTAACAGCGGGTTTCTGAGAGCATAACTCGTTGTTCTTTATTGGGTCATAGAAAGGATTTTTTCTATTGCCTTGGCTCAGAGTAATTGCATATCTATCTATTTATCTGAGCAATTAATCAGCGACCTAAGTAATCAAAGCTGCAGCCAGAATTCCCATGTTGGACTTCCATGCTACATTCAACCATTCTCAGCACTTTAAATGATTTCTTACCCAAGCAGTGCAAAACCACATGAATCATATGACCAAGTACTAGCTATAGTAGGGGATGATTTACCTATCCCAGAGAATGCATTTCAGATGACTTTGCAGGAAATATAAAGAAAAATGATTACAGTAAAGATATTTTTAAACTGAAAAGCATTCGATAGTTTATATTCCTAGAATGGCACTACTGTGGGCTTTACATTTGTAGTCTAAACATTATATTTTATAGAAGCAGTGGATGTAATATTCAGTTAATTTAATAAAGAAAGCTTCTGTGAAACATCTTTGTTTAACAATGTGCATTTTTACACAGCTCAGAATCTATATAATGGCCATTTTCCTTAGTTGTCTGTGAATGGGTAGGAAAAAAAGTACAGACCTGTGGCTTCCACTAACTGAGATTCAAAAAAACAGAACTGCCTCTGACCAAAACATTGAATGGCAGATTTATGTTGAATGATTCAAAATCATTTTGAGAAACAAGACAGAGGATCACAGGGGAAGGGAGGGAAAAGTGAAATAAGACGAAACCAGAGAGGGAGACAAACAATAAGAGACTCAATCTCAGGAAACAAACTGAGGGTTGCTGGAGTGGAGGGGGGGTGGGAGGGCTGGGGTGGCTGGGTGATGGGCATTGGGGAGGGTATGTGCTATGGTGAGCTCCGTGAACTGTGTAAGACTGATGAATCACAGACCTGTACCCCTGAAACAAATAATACATTATATGTTAATTAAAAAAAAGATTCAAAATCAATTACAACATTAACCAGTAATGAAAATTTCAATTACTGTTGAGCTGCCTAAAGCATCTCTCAAAACCAAATTGACTGAGGCTCAAGGAACTTGAATTTTGGGAGCTGGGTACAAGACTTACAAGGCTTCCATAAGGCTTCTTCTTAATAAGTTTATGGTGTTAGGTCTGCACAATGTTTTATAAATTAAAAGTCAATGGGAGGATATCACATAAAAATCAGGATTTTGCTTTCTCTTGAAAAAAAAAATATGGCAACACAGGGCCTTTCTGTTGAGGTATGTGCTTTCCAGTTTTCCTCATTCCCTTCCACATAAAGTATGTGCAGATTCTCCTCCACAGCTGACTTAACTCATTTAACACTGCCTGTCTAGTCCCGTAGGCATTGGAGTTTCAACCTGTATTCTAAGCCTTGTTTCCTGGTAGTTCCCAGCATACATGGCCATACTCGACTTTTGTCTTTCGAGACACTTTCTCAGTGTTCCAGAGATGATGATTATTACATTTGCAGTTTGGCCCTATTATTATTTTTATTTAAATTCAATTAGCCAACATATAGAACATCCTTAGTTTCAGATGTAGAGTTCAGTGATTCATCAGTTGCATATAACACCCAGTGCTCATCACATCATGTGCCCTCTTTAATGCCCATCACCCAATTACCCCATCTTCCCACCCACCTCTCCTCCAGCATCCCTTGTTTTAGAAAATGTCTTTTAACTAACATCTTCTTTCATGAAGCTAGAAACGTTTTCAAATGTATGTGTGAAAGCATAAGGAAAGTGCCATATATTTAACTCTAAGAAAGAACACTGTATAGAAACCGTCTTTCAACTAACATCTTTTTTCAGGAAGATAGAAGTGTTTTCAAACGTATGTGTGAAAGCATAAGGAAAGTGGCAATTTGGCCCTATCATTAAGATCTCAGAGACTTTTTGAAATCATATGGACCTTAAGAGGAAAAAGTCATTGCATGAAGAAAATATAAAATAGAAAATAATGACATTAAAATTATATAATTTGGTAGCATTATTTGTTGTGAGGTATTTATGTATTTAGAAAGGTTTGGAACAAACCATAACAAAATGAGGAGAATTCAAGACAATCTCAGTTATACAGAGAGATTAGCTCCTGTAAGGTTGGGAATGCAACAGGAAATTCTATGCTTTACCTTTGTCTTTCTTATCTGGCTGCGTGCTCCCCCTGCCAGTGAATAAGGCCAAAGAGAAACAGAATTCATAGCAATGAGCTTCTGAAGTAAGGGTACATCTTGCTCTAATTTAGCATGTTAGAACTGGATATAGAAAAGTGTAGAGTGGTCAGATTTAGAAAATAACAATCAGGATACCTCATTAAATTTAAATTTCAGATAAACAACAAATACTTTTATAGTATAAATATGTTCTATACAGTATTTAGGGTATATACTATGGTCTAAATGTGTCCCCCCAAATTCAGATGTTGAGATTCTAAAGCCCAATGTGAGGTATTAGGAGGTTGGGGCCATCGGGAGATGATTGGATCTTGAAGGTAGAGCCCTCATGCTTGGCATTAATGCCTTTATACAATCGGCTCCAGAGACCTAACAAACCTATGAGGTAGATAATATATTATCTCCTTTTTGTATAGGTAGGTAAGGAGCCTGAGTACCAAAAAGAAAATGAATTTGCCCAAATGATGGAAATGGCAGAGCCTGAGTTTGTATTTCAGTACCTACTTACTAAGTAAGTGGAATATTAAGTAAATAATAACTATTTATTGAATACTAAGTACTTTATAAATATGTCATGTAATTTTTACAGTAATCTCATGAAGTAGACATTATTACCAAAGATTAAAAAAATCTATATGTTCTTTTTTTTTTTTAAAGATTTATTTATTTATTTGAGAGAGCAAGAATGAGAGAGAGAGAGTACATGAGAGGGGGGAGGGTCAGAGGGAGAAGCAGACTCCCCGCTGAGCAGGGAGCCCAATGTGGGACTCGATCCCAGGACTCCAGGATCATGACCTGAGCCGAAGGCAGTCGCTTAACCAACTGAGCCACCCAGGCGCCCCCTATATGTTCTTTATAGGGGTAGAAATTGTTAGAAACACTTTCAGTAATACAAGCTCCTTACAAATCACTGCAGTGGTGAGAAGCTCAGAGTATATTACTTTTCAAACACCAGAAATTACGTCAAGTTTTATACTTTTAGAGAAAAGAAGACAGAGAGAAGTGGGAAAAGGAAAAATTTTCAGTTAGCAATAATCGTGCCTTGGATGAACCTCATTGGCTATGACGCTGCCACTGCGCAAAGCTTAGAAGTGGGAAAAGGAGAAAGAAGCAAACCAGAGCAAGTTCATTTATATGGTAAATGATTTGCAATTTGCATTAGGTACAAATTTATATTCTATCAATATTTCCAACGGCAGTCATGTCTGTCTTACGATTCCATATTTTACAAAGCTCAAAGTCTATATAACACAGCTGTTTATATAAATACACACATGTATACGTACTTACACATATTTGTAAAGTTTTACGTATTTTATTATGTGTCATATATGTATATATTCTGATACAAAGATAGCTCTGTACAAATCTAAGAGTGCTCATATCTAGTTGGTCTTGATGCCAAGAACCCTGGGGAGGGTGAACGCCCATGCGAAAGAAAAGAATGGAGAGGTGAGACTAGCTCACTGATAGTAGTTCAGCCTGAACCCAAAATGGTATTGTCAGTTTCTGGGCCAGAGACAATATACTCCACTGCCTCTGGATAAATAAAAACTTCATGTGGACCTTTGGGTCTACTTTTATGAAAGCTTACTTATTTCTTGGGGTGCCTGAGTGGCTCAGTTGGTTAAGTGTCCGCCTTTGGCTCAGATCATGATCCCAAGGTCCTGGGATTGAGCCTCACGTCTGGATCCCTACTCAGTGGGGAGTCTGCTTCTCCCACTCATGCTCAATCTCTGTCTCTCTCTCGAATAAATAAATTAAAAAAAATCTTTAAAAAAAACCTTACTTATCTTATTTTTGAATATATATATATATATATATATATCCTACATATATATATATATATATCTCAAGAGCAGGTTTTTATTATTTTTGTTTGCCCTTTGTTTTAGGATCTCAGAAATTATAGGTGTCCCCCTTCTCTCGGCCAGACTCTGGTTCTTTTAATTGCAAAGGGAAGTAAATATGAGGACAGTAACAGATAGAAAATAGTCAGAAGTTTTCATGTGACGTTTTATTCCCTATTTTTAATGTAGTTCTCAAAGCTTTCAGCTCCCTGCTAGAAAGTGAACGATTTCAAGTGTCTGAGGATCTTGTGTAAAGCTTGTGTTAAATGCTAGTGTTTGCAGTGGACAATCAGAGGGCAATGCAAAAATTTACTGCTGGACTACTGCGGAAAATTTTTAGATCATCCTTCTCCAGCAACTTATAACTTTTCCAGCATCCATAGGCAGAGGGCGTGGCTGAGGAAGAAATTTTGAGACTCTCTAGGTTTTAATCCTACTGCTCTTTTGCTCAGCTCAAACAAGGGTAAAATGTAATACCTTAGAAAAAAAGAAGCATTTGATTAAATAGATTGGGGCAACTGATATGTTATAGGATGAAGTATGACTAAAACAGGTTGTGGGATATACATATTCATTCTCCCTGAGGGAAACATGTAGGAGTCTTACATGAAAGAATGCAGTGCTGGGGCACCTGGGTGGCTCAGTCATTTAAGCATCTGACTCTTGGTTTCGGCTCAGGTCATGATCTCATGATCCTGGGATTGAGTCCCAAGTTGGACTCCACACTCAGTGGGAGTCTGCTCTAGATTCTCTCTCTTTGCCTCTGCCCCTCCTCCCCGCTCGAGTGTGTGCGCACGTGCCTGCATGCTCTCTCTTGCAAATCAATCAATCAATCAATCTTTATTTTTTTAAAAAAGAAAGAATGCAGTGGTCTTAGGCAATCCATCCTGGGAATAGAAGTTTGCTAATATTTTCTTTTCTCTTAATCAGGAAAGAAAAGTCATTATGTGGCATGGCCATAGAAGGTTCATCTCCATAGGGTACATATTCCCTTTCCTCCAAATTCCCCATTATATTTTATTATTGAGAAACTGAGTCTTAGAGAGTTCAGGTAAAATTGCTTAGGATCGTATACCTAGCTAATGATAGGACTCCTCAGATTTGTTTAACTCCAAGGCCACGTGCTTTCCCCGTATATCCTCTCCTAAGACAAACTGCTCAGTCCTCCCAGCTTCATTTTCTTCACCAGTGAAACTGTGATGCTATTATCTGCCTTGGTGGGCTGTAGTGAGGATTAGAGATAACTAATGTAAAGTTTTAAGTACAGTGACCGGGCTATAGTTAAGCTTGGTAAGTATGAGTTTTTACCGTTGTTAAGCAGGTAACAGGTAAGTGGTCAGAACACAGTGTCAAGAAAGTCTAGTAGGAGGCACTAAACAGAGGTCCAGGTAGATAGAGAATAGGTTTCATGGAATTCTGAAGACTAACAGGAAGAGCAGTTGGCTCAGGGGAGGGATAGACTGAGAATGAACAAGGGAATGGCCTTTTGCAGAAAGTGAAGGCAGGAGTCTAGAAAGGAGATAACTAAACACTCCATCCAGAATAAACTTGACCTTGAATGAACTTTCTTGGAAAAAGTGGAGCTTAGCACTATAATTCCATTGGTATTGTTCAAGTGTTTTCTTGCTAAATAATTGAAATGATTAAATTTAAAAGAACATATTTGCTAATAAAAGAACCCAGTCATTTTTTTTAAGCCACAAGCATGAGAACAACAGAAGTCACTGTTGGTTTTTCTTTTTTCTTTCTTTCTTTCTTTCTTTCTTCTTTCTTTCTTTCTTTCTTTCTTTCTTTCTTTCTTTCTTTCTTTCTTTCTTTCTTTCTTTCTTTCTTTCTTTCTCTCTCTCTCTCTCTCTCTCTCTCTCTCTCTTTCTTTCTTTCTTTCTTTCTTCTTTTTTTTTTTATCATGGTCTAGATTTGGAATTGAAATAATTTTTAATTTGTTATTTCACATGTAATAAGGACTGGAATTTTCTTTAGCTTTTTTTATGCAGTGTAATACAAGTTTGACATTTAAAAAAAATGATGATGTGTGACAGCAGCAAGAGTACTTTTGTATGTGGCTATATAACCTGCCAAAGAATTTGCATCAGGCCTTTCTGAAGTGCTGTCATTCTCATTCACAATAAAGGCCCTCAAGCCCCTCACTGTCCTGCAATAAAGGCTGTCACCCAGTCAGCACCGATTTCATCTGTGTATGAGGCGGCAGCGATACCGCTGATGCGTGTCAAGCTCTTGTTAAATTCACTGTGGGTCAACTACCTAAATGTTTCTTTTAAATGATTCAGTCATAAAGCACAGGCCCTGAACTACCTTGAGAAGTGTGGCAACTGGCATCTTTATGATGGATGCATTAGGAGCCTGATGATTGAGGGTAGGTGCTGAATCTAACACAAGTACCTGTAAAAATGGATTGGTGAAAATTTCTATAAATGTATTTTGTATATTTATATGTTATTCCAAAGACATTTGGTCTGACAGGTTACTGACTTTCTCCTGTAGAAAATGGGATGGTTGTAGAGTCTTAATGAAAGGATTCAAATTGTTATTCACTCATTCATTCGTTCACCCATCCATTGATTGATTGATTCATTCATCAAACTTTCCTTGAGCTACATGCTGTACTAAGCACTGAAGATACAAAGACAACTCAGACTTGGCTTCTATCTTCTTGGGTCTCACAAACTATTAGAAAAAGAAATTTCATTGGATTAATGAAATTGAGCAGAATAAATTCTCTAACAGAAGAATTTCTGTTTTTGAAATTTCCCTTTTTCTTGATCCCATAAAACAGCTTCCTTCACTTTGCTCAAAAGGCATAGTAGATCAAATGTAGAGTGCTTTAGAAGGCGTGGAAGAACCAGAAAGCAAGGACAATACTTGCTCTACTCTGTTTCTAGTCTGTATCACACAGTTCCTTACTACTCTTAGTTTTCCTATATTTCTTAGTAGGAGAAAGAGATGGAGGCTCTATCTATATAAGGATGAGGGTTGTTGGCTTTTGAATTTTTCTTTTCCAGTAGAAGTTGTTGCTCCTCATTGTCAGCCTTCTTCACTTTGAACAGGAGTCTCCTTTTATTAGTTCCTAACTGTAGGGTCTCAGGAAATGCATCTGAAGTTAACTCTTGCCTTCCTGGACCCATAGAATAATTTAGAAAAGATTGAAAACTGTGATCAAGTCTTCTTGATGCTTGCATGTGTTTTTACTCCAATGCCCTTTTAATTGTCATGTAAGTGTATTTTATTTTCTATATTACAGGATTAGTATCTATTTATCAGAGAAAATTCCAAAGAACAGAGAAGAGAAAAACAGAAAATGAAATTTTACCTGCTGCCTCAACATCCAGATAGAATCACTATTGATATTTTGTAGACTGTTCTTTCAGGCATCCTTAAGGCACTTATACACTTTTCCTTTAAACAAAATTGGGATTTTGGTAGACAAAATTTCTGAAGTGGAAATGCATGATCAAAAAACCTGAACATTTTTAAACCTTTAAAGCATATCACCAAATTTCTCTTATGAATCAGCGTTGCAATTTATACTTCCATCAGCACTGTGTATGAGTGGTTGTATTTCTGAATTTGCCAAAATAAGATATTATTTAAAAATATGTTAATTTGATAAGTGAGCTCTTTTGGTTTTTACGGATTCTTGGTATAATCCTTGGGCTTCTGATTGCCCCTTGGTCCTCTTTTGGCTCAAGATACTCTTTATCTTTGATGCTTTTCTTTCTGTTTGCAACCCCTTTCCTTATCCAAACTTGTTCTGGCTCTTTGAGATCTATTTGTCATTGCCGTTGTTGGTAGTCATTGGTTGGCTTTGTCTTATGCATGCACTCTTTTTCTACTCAGAAAGAGGCCTGCTCCTAGGAAGGCCACCATAACTAGGATAGATTTCTACTCTTTCCTTTTATTAATCTATGAAAAAGCCAGTATTGAATGCTCACTAATTTATGCACAATTTTCTAGGAAAGTAAAACCCTTTCCATTACAATAATTCAGTTGATTGTCATTAGGCTCTCTGAATAGGAAAAGTGAAATACAATTATTTGGATCAGGAAAACAGAAATCATTTTAAGTATTTCTGGCAGGATGGGATTTACTTCAGAGGCTTCCAAGTTTGCACAACTGTTAGGATTAGAGGAGAGAAGGTCAGTGGCCATATGGAATATGTAGAAACCGTGTTTTCTATGCAGAGTATTTGTATTTGATGATAGACTTGGTTGGACTAAGTCATTTCCATAGTGAGTTTTCATCTCTTTGTCTCTGCATTTTAGGTGATGTTTAGTTCAGAGGCTTCCAAGTTTGCACAACTGTTAGGATTAGAGGAGAGAAGGTCAGTGGCCATATGGAATATGTAGAAACCGTGTTTTCTATGCAGAGTATTTGTATTTGATGATAGACTTGGTTGGACTAAGTCATTTCCATAGCGAGTTTTCATCTGTCTCTGCATTTTAGGTGATGTTTAGTTCCTTTTTATGAATCACCATTTTCTCTTAGATGTTACAAGCATTTCTGCAAAAAAAAAAAAATAGCTACTTCACTTCTTTAGGCACGCTAAGCTTGGTCTATCTGCTGCTACTGTTATTTTCTGACAGGCAGTGGCAATATTATGTTTCTTGAAGTTGTCTCTGTGTACTTTTATGCCCCTCCTCCAGTACTTCTTGTTTGCTGTCATCCTAATTCAAGTTGCTGAGCCACAGCTTCTTGATATCTGGCTTGAGTCCATCTTCCTCTAATGTACACCCTCTGATGGTGAGTTTCAGTGAGCAAAGCTTCAGTGCGCCAACTGGCTATGCTCCAGGCCTCAGCTGCTGATAAATCTGCCTTGGCATTTGATGTTAAGTATAGCTCTCAGATGATGGCTACATTTTTTGAAGCTGCATGCAACATTTTGATAGGGTGTTATTATAAACCAGCACCTAAGACTAGAAACAGGAATGGGAAGGAATTTTCCATGCGGAGAAGCCCGTTAGCAGTGGTTGTCCTTTTCTGCACTCATTAATGTAGAGTCTAAAGATTTTTAACAGAATGTGATCCCCCAAATCAAAAAAAAGCAGGCTAGGGCATAGTCACCCTCAGGGTGACTTTGATTTGAGGGCCTTTGCAAGCAGTATTATTGGTAACCTTAGACAGCCTTTGACCTAGGATGTCCTTGAAAATATGGATAGTGGTCTATTAAGTATCCCTTCAAGAGAAAGTAGTGCCTGATAGAGACATATAGGAAACGAAGATGCCAATTGACTCCAGCAGTTATCGATACCTCTTGGTTTTATTAACTTTGGGTCAGTGTTTCTTAAAGTGCTTTTCAAACCTGGAGCCTTGAGAGGTACTCCAAAAAAGCTTTTCATGGTCAAAGCAATTTGAGAAGTAATATGATTTTTACTCCTATCTTGAGAGTTACAACTGACATTTTAAAACTCAAGACAAATCCTATGATAACAAAATCTACTTAATTTTAACCCAGCATTCCCTGCCACCAACCCACCCTACTTTTGTTTTGGATTCCCCCCACGCCCCCGCATTATCTCCTATGGCCAGTTAATTTATTCTAGATGACTATACCTGAGGTTCTTCAAGTTGCTGAGTCCGTGGCCCCTAGGGCAATCTGGTGCCTGAACGCCTCAAAATGAATTTTCCTCTTGCTGATTTCAAGATTTTCTCCTGTCTTTGACTTTCAGCATTTTTACTGTGATGTGTCTGTGGGTCTCGGTCTCTCTGTGGGCTTTCCTGCTTAGAGTGCATTTAGCTTCCTGGATGTACTGTATATTTCGTTATTGTTTTTCAATAGATTTGGGAAGCGTTCAGCCATTATTTCTTTCAATATTTTTTTCTTCTGTCCTTCTGGTACTTCCATCTGTGAGTATGTTTAATGGTGCCCACATTTATTTCAGGCTCCATTTTTCTTTATTCTTTTTTTTCTCTGTTCTTCATCTTACATAATCTGTTAACAGTCCATCTTCAAGTTCATTAATTATTTCCTCTGCCAGTTCAAATCTACTGTTGAGCCCCTCTTGTGAATTTTAAATTTCAATTATTATGCTTTTTGATTCTAGAATTTCCATTTGGCTCTTTTTCCCAATTTCCATTCTCCTTATAGGTATTCTCTGTTTAATGCAACATTGCCCTCATACCTTCCTTTATTTCTTTAGTCATTCTTTCCTTTAGTTCTGTGAATATATTTATAATGGCTTCTCTGAAATCTTTTAAATTTTAAATCTGACATCTGGTCACTCTCACTGGCAAGTTCTGTTGCCTGCTTTTTTCCTGGTGTAATACTTTCTGTGACTCATAATTTTTTTTGGAACCTGGATTTTTTTTATATATTACAGCAAATCTAGGTACAGCCCCCTCTCAGCACCCCCAACTCTTGTTATTTGCTAATTTTTTTAGTGGTTGCCTGAATTATTTTAATGAGGTATATTTTCCTCCCTCTCCCTGCTCCACCCACAGTGTTAAATCTTGGACATCGTGCTGCACGGGGGTGCAGCTTTGGGTAGGCCAAGAGTCGTTCTGAGATGACAGTGGTCTAGGTAGGGCTCGTGTTCACTCCCTAACCACACTTAGCTGTTAAATTTCACTAATTGGTGACTGATGGTTTTATACTTTTTGCAATGCTCTGGGGCATAAATTCCTAACAAACCATCCCAATCAAACTGTGACTCCTTAACGGCGCCTGGGTGGCTCAGTCGGTTAAGCGTCTGCCTTAGGCTCAGGTCATGATTCCAGGGTCTTGGGACTGAGCCCCGCATCGGGGTCCCAGCTCAACAGGGAGCCTGTTTCTCCCTCTGCCTGCCCCTCCCCCTGCTTGTGCGCTCTCTCTGTGTCAAATGAATAAATAAAATCTTTAAAAAAAACTGTGACTCCTTCCTAGTTCCTGAGGTCGGTGTTTGATATTTCCTGATCCTGGTTCTTTTTCTACTGCAAATTAGTCAGTTTACATCTAGGTTGTATCTTCGTTCGATCCACACATCTCCCACTGTTTTTCACCCTCCACTCTTCTTGAGAGTCTTAGGAAACTTCTCCGTATTCTGCCGCAAGTTAAGTTTGTTCCTTTGGGAAGGAATTAGGAGCTGTTTCTAACAGCCTGCTGCTCCGCACAAACAAAATCTCTGAACTAGGGCTCTAGAGCTTGGGTTGGGACAATCACAAGCTTTCTCTGTGACATCCCTGCTCTGGGAGCTGAGGCTCACTGAAGGGGGTTCAGCATCCCTAGGTCCTCTGGGCTTGCTTTTGCTCATGTGGAACCATCACCTCCTGAGTTGAGAAAGGGCTATTGGGCTGCCGCTATTTTCAGTGTACCATGCTTGATGCAGATCATCATTCCACGAGTAGGGTTTGGACAAAAAACGGAGCCCTCACTTCTCACTAGGACTCATTCACCTGGGGGTGACCTCAGCAACAGGCAGCTAGAGGTAGGAGGAGAAACACTGAAGCTCTGCTCCTTCTGGGAAGAAAGCCCTCTGCCTGGAACCTGGGGGGAGTGGGAGCCCCGTTGTTCTTGGCCACAGCAGTCTGGAGTAGAGTCCTTACCTTGCCGAGCTGAGAGAAGGGAGAGAAGGAACCCGTCTTGGTTCAAATACCATACTCTTGCCTTTCTTACTGAATTTTCATACATTTTATTAAATTGCTATTTGTTTATTTTCTCTTTGCACTGAGGACTGTTTCCAGAGTCTTCAGATGATTGCTTTTTTAAAATAATTTTCACCAGTTTCACTGGGGAGCAGCTCAACAAAGCCCCTCCAGTTGTCATGCTGGAAGTTGGATATAGAATAAATTGTAAATGCATAAAGTAAAACACATAGAATTATAAGAGAAATCAATTTTATTGAAATACAGTCATCAAAAGATTTAAAGGTTGTGGGTCCAATAATAATAACTACCATACTTTAATACAGAGATGAGCACGAATGAGGCGTATATTTTGGGATATTTGCAACAACCAAAATGTGTTAAGAAAATATCTATGATTGCTGTTGGTGGCAAAGTCATAAGGACTTTAATACCACTGTGGTTTGTTGTCTGCACTCATAATTTCAGGAAATGCTCAATTTCAGTTAAAGGTCAGTGAAAAATAAAAATGGTACTTCTTTTAATCTACATTTGCTGATCCCCTGAATTTTATCCACAGCCCCTTTTGGGGGGTGCATGTACCCAGGTGAAGATTGCACATAAGATTCTAGACCATAACAGAATCTAGAGAAGGCCTTTGAACAACCTATGTGTTCTGTGACCTAAGAATTCCTCTGATTCTTCTTTTTGATGACAAATGAAATGACCCCTAGGAATTCTGAAGTCCTCTAAAGTCTTGTGTGAACTTTTCTTGGAAAGCCATGGCCTCTATCTGTTACCAGTTTTGTCACTTCCCTGCATCCTTTGACCAGAGTAACCTTCGAAATGATGGCACAAGCATGGACAGGGAATTTTAATAAAAAAGTACATTATTTCCATTGTTGTAACAAGAAAACTATTGGTGATTTTAGAAAAATAGTACTAATTCTGGAATGTGCAAATCTGGGAGCTTTGAACTGTAAATATCAGGCAATATAAACTCAAAGAAATTTAAAGTCAAGAAAAAGTATTTAAGTAATTGCCTACTAAAATTTTCATGTCTCTAGAAAACATCTTTGTGAAAACACAATACTTCTTTTAGAAACTATAATTCACTTACATAAACCCTTTAAAAGGAAAAATTGTCCAAGCTTTACATGATGGAGAGGAAATTATTCTTTAGTCACTGCTCAGTTCAACCTTTTATTTAAATTAATTCAGATTTTGCTTCTACCACTAAATATAACTATTTCTAAGAAACAAAGTTGCCTTTAGAATTACTTCCTCCAGGTTTTATGTAACAGCATGTTGTGTGGGAAGCTTAGTTCATGCTGTTTGTTTATATCACCTTAACCAATGATCTGTTATTTTTAAGAGGCAGTATTAAATATTTGGAAATATGAAGCTATATAAATTTTCAATTACATAAATTATACATATGCAATTTTACTTTCTTCACCATAGTCATCAAATATATCATTAAACATTAGCCATATGTTATGAAATAATACAAAACCCTTATGCTCTTGTACCATTGCACCTTAAGACATTTAGGTTAGATATAAAGCATGTTTTATTTTTTCTTTTTTAAAATATCAGCATTATTAAATATGAGAAGGTAGAGATCTCTTTCTGTAAAAGTTGTTAAAAACTTCTGTCTGTGGTGATTTGAGTGTCCTCTTGTTGCCTGAATGTAGTGGGTTGGACTACATCACTTCTCAGTGCCTTGCTGGCCATTTGATTTATGATTCTGTGTTCTGATGTGCAAATGCAGTTCGATATGCTGAAGTGCAAATGATCTGGCTTGACTAAATCACATCAAAGCATTCTCCCTGTTTCAGTATTTTTCTCTCTTACAAAAAAAGGATTCTATTTTTAGAGAGAGAATAAGGGACAATTATTAGTGTTTGCAGAATATTTCACAAGATGAAAAGAAATAAGGAAAGCAAATTTCATACTTACTGTTGAAACTTTTTGTGGTTGTATTGGCATATTTTTTGTCTTTCCCTCTATTGTGGAGTTTTATCCCTTCAAAAGCATTAAAGGTTACCAAAAGAGTAATTTTGGTGCTAGGACTGGAGAAATACATCTGTTCTTCTGGGGCCAGAACTCTAAGGTGGCTAGTGCTCCAGGGATGTATGAAACAATACATCCTATGGTTTGCCTTTACATGAGAACACACCTCCTTCTTCAAAGGCTGAAAACCCCTACAGAGTTATGACTAACCTAGCCCACTGTCTACTGGGAGGGCTGTGGAGGGGATGGCATCACACTGAGAAGGAGGGATAATTGGGAGGGCCACAGAGGTTTTAGAAGACAGACTGCTTGGGTGGAAAAAGAAACATTAAAAAGAAATGCAATAGAATATAGGTACAGTCAAACATCTAGATAAACTGGAGAGTAAAATAATCATGGTCTAAAGGCTCAAGTCTCAGAAATGGGCAAAATTCAGGGATGGTACATTCTGATCCTGGCACTCTGATTAGCTCACTGTGTGTCCCTGTACAGCAAATCACTTCCCATCCAAGGTTCAGCCTCTGCAGGTGCCTAAGTTCAGAAGGTGCGAGCATACCTAATGGGCCCAAACATATCTTGCTTTCCTCTTGTTGAGTCTCTCTTGTAATTGGGAGATCAGAAGAAATGTCATTACTTCCTTACAGCTTTCTTTGTTCATGGCTACCCCCCCCATACCATTCACATTTGAGATTATAGGATCGGAAACTAGAGACATTTTATATAAAACTGTACAAAAATTATTTTGCTGAAGTCTGTTCACTGGAGAAGTTGGAATAGAAAACATTACTACCTTTAGCCATTTTGACCTCACACAAAATTGCTGGATGTCAAGATAGACCCTATCTTCAAACCTTCCAAGAGATAGATTCTCACCATGTGGCTACTTTGGGACCAAGTCAACTCCTGGCAGGTACAGTGATGACTTTATTTCACTTTTCCTAAAATTCTACAAAAGCAGCTTCCAAATGATACCTTAGAACAATCTGGAAACTAATGTGGATTTGAGGTGTGGATATCCATATCCTAGCTTCTTTATTTTCACATGGTCAGAAATACTTGGGGGGTTGGGTCAAGAAAGCAAAGTGGGCAGTGGAGATATTATAGAGGTGGTAAACATTCACTTGAGTTTTGTCTATAGCTTTGTGTATTTGGCTTTCCTTCCCCTTCCTGTTCATCAAATGTTTCTCAGATTTCCCAGCTTTTCCTCCTTGAGCCTGGATTGATTTTTCTTGCTTTGAGTTTCAAACTTGTTTATTTACAATTAAAAACACTATTTATGGTCACATAAACTTTTTTGAATGGATGCTTCAAAACTGAAAACAGAACACGAGGTATTTTTTTTTTTTTTTCAAAGCAGATAATCTTTAATGAGCTTTAAGATGCCTATGATTTGCTTTTTTAAACAGTAGGTATTTCCAATACAATGACAACTCCTTAGAGCACCAGGGTTCTACTTTGGAAGGAATATATGCTGCTTGTATAGGATTAGTATTTATTTTCTATATCAACAATCTTTACAGCATGACTGTTGTAACTCTTCAGATAAACCACTGGTGATATTTAGATAATAAACCACTGTTATCACCCAAGGTTAACCCTTCATCCAGTTCCTGATCCTAATCCTTCACGGACCTTGCTATACCAATTTCATCTTCCCTCATAACCATTTTTAAACCTTTTCCAGAACCTTAAAATATTTGTATTGAGTGTCTTCACTCAATTGTGTGAAGAGATGAATCTATACTCTTAGTCTTACTAGACAGGCCACTGTATCTAGTTCAATCCACATCATATTAGTGGTACAGTAAGTATTCTCTGGCTTTCTTCTTTATATTAAAGCAAAATTTCTCCACTTTTCCAGCAAAAGGTAATAAAATCTCCACCCCTTCTCTCTGTGTCTCTAATTTCTAGTACTTTACATGTATCAGAATTCAATAAATATTTGTTAAATAAAATTTGCTACAAGCTTATGTACTTCCATTGTAGGATTGTAAGAATGAAATACATACATTTTCTTTTTTTTTAAGATTTTATTTATTTATTTGACAGAGAGAGAGATAGCAAGAGCAGGAACACAAGCAGGGGGAGTGGGAGAGGGAGAAGCAGGCTTCCAGCTGAGCTGGGAGCCCATTGTAGGGCTCGATCCCAGGACCCTAGGATCATGACCTGCATACATTTTCAATTTTTAAGCAATTACTAAACATTTTATGAAAGAAGTCAGGTAGGGTGTCTGGGTGTCTCAATTGGTTAAGCATCTGATTCTTGATTTCGGCTCAGGTCATGGTCTCAGGGTCAACAGTTCAAACCTGATGTTAGGATCCGTGCTCAGTGGGGAATCTGCTTGAGATTCTCTCTCTCTCTCCCTCTACCCCTTCCCCTACTCACGCTCTCTCAAATAAATAAATCTTAAAAAAAGAGAAGTCAGGTAGTTGGAGAAGTCTGCCACATCTTACTGGAACTAAACATAGGCAGTGACACTGTATAGTATTATATATTCAGTATAACATTAGACCTAATAACCACTGGTTTTTGGTATCAAATTTTGGGGCTTATTTGTGGAACATCATTTACTGTATTATTCTTTCCATATCTATTGCCATGGCACTAGTTTAGTCCTTTGTAACTTTTTTTTTCTGTACAAATTCAATTACCTTTAACTGGGCTCCCTACCTTGAGTCTAATGGCGCTCAATGTTCATGAGGCCCTAAAGCTTTCTGAGAATCTGATGAGAACTGTTGAACTACTTTCTTGAAAATTCACTTAAGTTCATATAGTCCATATTTTATATAAACTTCAGTGGGGTTCATAAGTCCTTGAAGCTGTTATGTAGACTCCTAAAAGTGCTTTCATTTAAATTTATCATATCTAGCTCATTCATCCATTCATTTATCCGTCAAATACAAAGAAAAAATAGGAAATGAGTTTTTCTCTCAAGGGACTTTTATATTTATTTATTTATTTATTTATTTATTTATTTATTTATTTATTTAAGGGACTTTTAGTCCAGACTAGAGGGAAGCCACTAGAGGGAAGCAGTGTGTCCACCATATGCAATAAAATGTTATAGGCATTTGTGGGCTACAGAGTAGGCCCAAAGACTGAACATTTTGATTCTTTTAGGAGAATATTAAATACAAAATTCAAGAAACAGATTAACCCCCCTAAATGAATGCCTTTATTATTTTACTTCTACATTAAAAACAACTGCAGTGGTGTTCTATGAACAAAGGAAGATGAACAAACTTTTCAACTCAAAATTTAAGAACCTTGTTAGCCAAACTCCAGTCAACATTTGTTCTGTCAGTTATCAGCAAAGTCACATGGATTAAGTTAAAAACAAACAAAAAACTGATTTTCTCATGTATGATTATAACAGTAGTAACACAAACACCCAGAGTAACAAACGACAGCCATCTTATCGAATTTTGGAGACTGATGATATCAACAGCACCTACGTCTATAGACATTATAATAAAATCTTGCATTTATTATCTCTAGTGTATCAGAGTGGCTAAAGATGAGGACTTTGGGGTCAGCAATACCTCTGATCCATCCTGGCTTTGCTAATTTTTGCTTGTATGATTTAGATCAGGTGATTTGACCTGCCTACCAATTTTCTCATCTGCACAAAGGGAATAATATGCACCCTGAGGACAGCTGTAAGGATTAAATGAGACAATGTAAATAATCTGAGCATGGTACCTAGCACAATACTAGATTATTATTATTACTATTGAAAAAATGATACTTTTTTAGGAGATATAATTATCACCATTTACATGTAAGGAAACTGAGGCCCAGAAAATTAAATAACCATATTAGATTATATAGGGCCTTGAGAAATATAATTGGGGCTCAAGTTCTCTGACTCCGAAGACCATGGTTAATTTCAAGAGGGTGGGATAGGCGTAGGGAGAGAAGAGAGGAACAAGGGGGAGAGAATAGTGTTGGTGTCGTCCTTCGCACGTGGCTATTAGTTTCCTTCTCTTTTCAATCATTACCTTCCAGTTTGAATTTTTCACCTCACCTGGTCTTAGCTAGTCATTGACCCAGAACAGTGTTGTCTCTTTGTGATTGTCCATGCCTCGTCCTGTTTCTTCTCTTCAGGTACAATTACCACTCCTCTGGAATGCCCCAGGGAAGACCCACTCACTGCTTTTTGGAAGCTGTGGAGACCATATCTCTTGGGAGTCATCTTTTGTAACCTTAAGCCTTCATAACACTTATTTTCTGTATCACATACTTCCAGCTTTTTACTGTTACCTTTTAGACCCTTGATTTTTATCACTGCAGAGAAGTCACAACTCCTTATAAGGATGAGTCATGGTTTGAACTTGCAGTGCCTTTATTCTTGTCTGACAGGTACTAGCATCCAATAAGTATCTTATTATTGATGATATTTCATTTTGAAAGATAATTTTAAAGAATGTCTTGCTTCAATGTGAGCCAAACCCTGAAATCACAACCTCAATCATAAGGCAAATTTGTACACTGCTTCTTTAGAAATATAGCTAATGTGTATAGTAATGAGCGCTTTTATTCTTGTAGCTGGAAGATGGATGACAAGATAATAGTGTCATGGGTTTGTAGAAAATTGTGACATCAAGGGAAATGTGATAAAATGCAACAGAGTTTATAATTTTGATCTCTTTCCTTCCTCCCTCCTTTCCTGTCTCTCTTTCCTCTCTCTCTTCTCTTCTCCTCTCCTTTCCTCTCCTCTCTTTTCCTATCCTGGAAAAAATAAGTTACCATAGCACTTTAAGACTCCATTCTTACAACCTTGTTAATGTACCAGTAATATTCTTAACAATGTGTTATTTACTTGCTGTATGTAGCACATAGGTGTCAGGCAGTGGTTAAAGTTCTTTTTTGAGTATGCTATACTGTGTGCAAGTTCTTAATTGTTACATGATTTAAGGAAAAAAGATACTTAAAGATAAGAAATAAAGACAGCATTTAAGCTTTTTTCTCAATGGGCTTTTTTTTTTTTTTTTTTTTAAGTTTTGGGATGTCATAGTCTTGCCCTTACAGTTTATGGTTAGCTTTTTGCCTTATATTCTCTCTCTCTCTCTCTCTTTTTTTTTTTTAAGATTTCCTTTTCTTTTACTCAAATCATTTTCCATAGGTAAGGAAGACTAGGGAAAAGGAAACTTCAAACAGATGGACACTGGTGCCTTGGGTCTGATATTAACAATCAGCCTGCATCCTGCACTGTAGGAAATGCTGTTATTGAGGTAACTAAGCATAAGGCATATGGTCATGCCATGTTGATTTTGGGAATCAAAAAATAACATTTTCACTTGTGTCTGGCAGAAAACCAGTTTACTTAATAGTTTTTCTCTTAACCTTAAGCAGAAAAATCTGGGACTAGAAAATTTAAATTATATGGTTATTAGGGCATGATTAGACACTATCTCAGAGGACAGTTTGTCATTGTGCTTCTGAAATAATGCTTTTTTTGGTTTGCTTTGTTTTTCAATGGCTATTTCTCAATCTTCCTCTTACCTGACCACTCAGAGCATATGACAGTTGCTCACGCCTTCTTCCTTGATGCCCCTTTGTTCACATGATTTCTAGGACTTCTCACTTCTGTGGTTTTCATCCTACTGCCCTAGCCAGTTCTCAGTCGGGGATGCTCTCTGTTCTCCCTGTCCTCTGATCGCTGGAGTGTCTGTGCATGCTCAGTCCCTTAGTGGTTGCGTCCAGGCTCAGAGCTTAGATACCAACTACATGCAAACAAATCCTAAATTTATATTCCTAGCCCAGAGCTCTAGCTTGAACTGTAGACATCAGTATTTAACTGCTGTCTTGACTTTTCTTTCTTTTTTTCTTTTTAAAGATTTATTTATTTATTTGAGAGAGTGAGAATGAGAGAGAGAGAGTACATGAGAGGGGGGAGGGTTAGAGGGAGAAGCAGGCTCCTGGCTGAGCAGGGAGCCCGATGCGGGACTCGATCCCGGGACTCCAGGATCATGACCTGAGCCGAAGGCAGTCGCTTAACCAACTGAGCCACCCAGGCGCCCCATGTCTTGACTTTCCTACTTGTATACCTAACAGATATCTTAAACCAGATCTAAAACTCGTGCCTTCTGAACCTGCTCAGTCAGCCTTCCCTATTTCATTGGATGGCACGTTCATCATTTGAGTTGATAAATTAAAAATGGTTCATTCATCTTTTACTTCTCCATTCCACTCAAACCCCACTTTGAATCCATTAAGAAATCCTGTGGACTGTAATTTCCAAAATATATCCAATTTCAGTCACTTTTACCACTTCATTCTACGTCTGGTCCAAAGCATTATGAACTCTTGTCTGGATAACTATAAGAGTATCCTAACCGAATTTGTCTCTCTTCCTACCGTTGTCCACCACATCTTTATCCCTTCGATGGTCTGGTCCTAACATAGCAGCCAGAGTGATCTTCTTAAAAAGTAGGTCAGATCATGTGCTTTTTGCCCAGAACCCTGCAATAGTAGTCCCCTTTCTCCTCAAAGAAAGTCAAAGTAATTCATTGGCTTTAAGGTCCTACATGATCTCACAATCTGTTACTTCTCTGCTTTTACCTCTAGCTATTCTTCTCCTTGCTTTTATTACTCTACCTTTCCTGGCCTCTGCTTTTGCCCCCACACAGGAATGTTCCTGCTCTCTGTTCTGTCTATGTCACTCTTTGCTAACTCCTTCAATTCCTTTGAGTCTTTTCCCAGATGACGTGCTCCCAGTGAGGCCTTCATTTCCTGACCACCCTATTTAAAATCGCAAGCCCTCCTCCCCACACCTGCCCAACCACCCAACTCTCTATATTCCCCTTGCTCTATTTTTCTTTTCTTAAAGTAGCACTTCCTACTTTCTAACACACAATGTTACTTACTTATCGTATTTATAATTTATTATTATATCTTTTGCATTTTAAGCCTCACGTATGTGGGAACTTTGTTTTTTTCATTGGTGGATCTCAAGAGGCTAGAAGTTTCTGGTATGTTGTAGGTACCGATAAATATTTGGGTAACGAATGAACGGGTGAATGAATAGTGGAGCAACAGTGACCTGACAGCTTCGTTGCTTGTGTTGTGGGCTTGTTCAGTATTGGAGAGGTCACCCCACCATAGTCCAATTACTGTTGATTCTTTTGAAGAGAAAGGCAGTTGGGGCTAGTCAGGATTTTAGTGTATAGAAAGAGTTTTTAGGTATGTAGCTCCTCTTATTCTTCTCCTTCTGGGAGGGCTTTCATTTTTATTTCAATCTTCTTTTCCTTCTATCTCCTGGATGTTGGAAAGGAAGTTATTGGGGAAAGAATAACCTCACACTTTGGTTGTAAATCTGAGGTGCTGCTCAAAACTGGGAATTAACAGAGAAAGTCAGTTATCATATGGTTTCACTTATTTGTGGAACATAAGGTATAGCATGGAGGACACTAGGAGAAGGGAGGGAAAACTGAAGGGGTTTTGAAATCGGAGGGGGAGACGAACCATGAGAGACGATGGACTCTGAGAAACAAACTGAGGGTTCTAGAGGGGAGGGGGGAGGGGGGACGGGTTAGCCCGGTGATGGGTATTAAGGAGGGCACGTACTGCGTGGAGCACTGGGTGTTATAGGAAAACAACGGATTGTGGATCACCACATCAAAAACTAGTGCTGTATTGTATGGTGACTAACATAACATAATAAAATTAAAAAAATTAAAAAAACAAAAAAACAAACAAACAAACTAGGAATTGATATCATAGCACCATTTTCTTTCCAAACATGCCCCCACCCTGACAACATTTAAATAATTTCTGGGAGATGAAAACATTGTAAGTATTAGCTAAGTATTAACATAGCTACCAGTGTGGTAATAGACAGCCCTATCTGATTTGTGGATTTGGGGAAGGTGCTCTGATTCCTTTACATAGTGCATATTCTAATTTCTGGACCTCTGGGTTTACTGCAGTAGAATATGGCTGATTGCCATCAAAAGCAAGCCAAGCTGGGAAAGATGATAGAGCAGTGTAATTCTCACCAGTTATTGCAGTGGTATTTTTAGTAATCATGGTATTGAGTAATATTAAGAATAAAGGAAGCATGTCATGCTATCCTGATTTCTAAATATCATAGCATTAAATAAAAGTTGACTTATCTTGCCATTTCTTCCTTCTATCATTTAATGTCTGTTTCATATGCTAGCCAAGAATTAGCAGGTAGACATTTGCTACCCCATTACTTAAGGAAACCTTTTTTCTTCCTTTAGAGGAACTTTCATTCAGGTTGTGTTTAGTATGTGGTAAGTAGTTTCCCAAATAGCTGCCCCAAATTTTCTCTGTTTCCTGTATGTGCGTTCTAGTCCACTCATCAGGAGGTGGGATCCGTCTCCTGCACAACCTTTCCCTCACAGCCCCTTTCAGCTGGCTTGGCCTTGTGACTTGTGTTGACCAATAGAACACTAAATAGACAAATAATAGATGAAAGGGTGATGCTGAACCACTTCTGGACCTGGTTTTAAGGAGAGTGGCAGCTTTTGCCTTTGCTCTCCTGGAACCCAGCTGCCATGATGTAGGGAAATCCAGGCATCCTGTTGGTGAGAAGAACCCTGTGGAGATGCCCTAGAATATGAGTCATATGGAGGGAGAGGCCACATGGAGAAAAAATGAGTTGTTTACCCAGTAGTTGGTGCCAACACCCACCACATGAGTGAGGTCTTCTTCACTCTTCCGGCCCAGCTCAGCTACCAAATAAATGCAGCTGCACGAGTGACCCCAGCCAGCACCACATGGAATACCTTCAGAATTGTGAGAAATAATAAAATAATAAATTTCTCTTGTTTTGAGCCACTGAGCTTCAGAGTGGCTCGTTATATTGCAATAGATAACTCATACACTGGACTTTGGGGGACCAGAGGATTGTGTTCTAACCCTTAATTTTGGACCTTGCTTGAAGTTATTTGGTGGGTTTTCACGAAGTTAAGAAAGTGGTGTATTCCACTTAGTCAATACTCGCAGAAGAGGTACTACAAGAGTAGCAAGTGATTGATGATAAGCTGAACAATGGCAGTGCTTCTCAGGGTTGTCATGGAGGTGAGGCCACCAGTTCCTTCTTCTTTTATCACAGCCCTGTGCCCACAGGATGGCTTGGAGAGGGAGATGCCTGTGGGTGGAGGGAAGAAGAGAGACCAGAAATGTAATTCTTTTCTTAGAGCAGGTATAGGTCTGACAGATGTACTGACACATTAAAACGACAATGACTCTTGGTAGATTGAAATCCAGAGATAGCAACACCTTATTCACTGTGTGTCAGTGATAGATGTGTAGAGGGCAAGTGCTCACTTGGTAGGTTTGTATATAAATTATAAAGTCTTTTTTTTTTTCCTAAAAAGAAGCAGTGATATATTTGAAATTGCTGGATATATATTTCTGAGCTATCTGTTTTCAAGAATTTCTTACCTTTTTATAGACTCATTTCAACTTTGCATTTGAAACCAGATGGTTTCTTCTTGAACTGCAAGACTGAATATATTAACCTTTAATGTAAATTCACTTACTCATTGAGCAGTTGGTTACTCCTACATTTTTATGTATGACCTTGGTGATAAAGAACCACTTTTTGATTCTTATTTTTTTTAGTGCTTACTAGGAATTTTTATTTGAGAGTTTGCCAAGCCATCTGATTTGGATGCTTTAAAATGTAAAAGTCAGAAATAAATTGGCATTGCTAAGGTACTGTGGATAAAAGGGTTGCCAGCACTCTATAATCTCAAGTTGTAAAGAAGCAATTCGAGTTATTTTCTATGTGGGTTGACAATTGAGCTGTTTTGTGGGCTAGAGTTGGTAAAACAAAGACTTATTCAAGCTGTGAAATGCATTCAAGAGTAAACAGCAATACATGACAAGAGGTCTGTTCTGTCAGATATGTTTTTGACTGTTGTACAGGCTTCTGATTATGGGGGAGAAAAAGGCCTGTTTGAAATTTTGGAATGATGGATCTTCCATAATGCGGATAGGTTGGTTTGGCTGAAAAAGAGAACAGGTTGGAAAGTGGGAAAGCGTTATCTTGAACTAGAAAGCTATCAGTTAGGTTTTCCTTATCTTTTAAATATCGTATGTTCTTAATAGTTTTTAAAGTTCAACTTTTTTTGTGGTTTTATATAATCCTTTAGAGCTTTTTATGTAACTACTATTTTCTGGTTCTGGCCTGTTCTAAAAATGATACTTGAACCCATCTAGTCCTGTAAAATATCAGACATTGTATGAATTGGTTTTTGAGTCATGTTAAGATATTCAGCCCTATAAAAAATGAACTTGGTGGATTTCAGTAAAGTTTAATAAAGCTGTGGCCAAATTCTGCTAAATGTCAAAGCTTCATTCCTTGTTATTTCCAAACACTTCCAAAGAAAGAAAAGTGATGCAGAATTATATACTCTGAGTAGGTTATTCTAGTGAAAAATAAGTAAATATGTTGGGATTAAAGTGCTTTGCAGCAAGGTGGGATGAAGTGCCTTGAGACTGACTGTTAAATATAAAAGTGGAACGTGGATGTGGAATTAGGTGAACAGGAAGGTATCCTTACAAGTTAAATTCTTTTTTTATGTTGAAGTGAGCTATAATTCTAGCCATATAAATCCAGTAGGTTCTTTCTTTCTCATTACTGCATTCAAAACCTATTTACATAAAGAACTCAAGGACATTTGCTACGTTGGAAACTTTTCCTTTTAACGTACATTAAAAAAATTACATTCTTTCTAAAATGGTATTGCAATTTTAACCTCAGCAATTTTGCATAGCATAGTTTTCACATTATAGGGCTGGAGTTGAAGAGACTTTCTGACAACTTAATTGATTTGTATTTAGTGTTCTTTGGCTTATGTGTTTGGGCTGAAAATAACCCTCTGAAGTGATCTCATTTTAACTATTTAAGGTTTCAAGTAAATGGCATACGTGGGCCTTCAACTTCATTTAGGTTTTAGAGAGTTTCTGTTGGGTATTATGGAGGTTGATTCTGGTATTACGTGTTACTATTTCATTGCCTCTCAGAAAGTAGATTTAGTAGTTTAAGGGAAAACTATCAATAAAAGTTGCTTGGTTTTGTGATTTGATTTCATTAATCAGCAAGAAATATTGATGTTTGTGGATAGAAACTGCTTAGATTTTTCTTCCTGACCAAATGAATATGAGGTGGCATTCATTACTCTAATGGATAAATGGCCTGGAGCCTATATTAGTATTATTCATCCATTTGTTCACTCACTATGTGTGAACTTTATTTCATTCAATATGCTGCCTGATACAGTAGTAAGCTTGGCTTTGCACTGTCTGAAGCATGTAAAATTTATTCAGCCATTTTCTTTTAAAAATAATATTAGTTATTTAAAATATTAAGTCAATTTTAATAAAAACTGATTTAAGCTGTATAATAAAACCAGTTGTTTTCCTTCCTGTTTATAATTTAATTGGAACATTTGGAAATGCACTCTCATCATTAAACTTTCTTCACCCTTGAAGCTAGCAGTAATGAATTCTTTTTTTTTTTTTTTAAGAGTTTATTTATTTATTTGACAGAGAGGGAGAGTGAGAGAGAGAGCAGGAGCAGGGGAGCAGAGGGAGAGGGAGAAGCAGGCTCCCCGCTGAGCAGGGATCCTGATGTGGGGCTCGATCCCAGGACCCCGGGATCATGACCTGAACTGAAGGCAGATGGTTAACTGACTGAGCCACCCAGTTACCCCAGTAATGAATTCTTTAACAGGATTTAAAATAAGACTAGAATTTCTGGCATTTAGGTTAGGTATAAATTTTGGGTGACCTTGAAATCTTCCAAATTCCCATTGACTCAGATAATAAATCAGCATAATATGCCTGTGTGCTTTAGGATATATTGATGCCTTGTAATAAGATGTAAAATTAACGCACAAAAAATCAGTAATTTATGTGTTTTGGTTAGAAGGTTTCATGAAAGAAAAAGCTCCAATGTACAGTGGCAGCATAAAATAGAACTAATACTAAGAAATGTGGAAGAACTATATGAGGAAAACTTTGAACGCTTGAACAAGCGAAGTGACATTCTTTGTTCTTGGATAGAACAAACTCTGCATTATAGAGATGTCAATTCTCTTGTTAGAAATTCAACACGATCCTAATAACAATGGAGACAAGTTTTTTTTTTTCTTCCCTTTTGGAGTTAGACAAGTTGGTAATAAAGTTGATGTGGAAAAATCATGAAAAGGGAACCGAAAAAGCCCTAAAAAAGAACAGGAATAAGGGGGATATTGAAATGTTCTATCAAGCCTCTATAATTAAACCACTGTAGTATTAGTTCTTAATTAGATAGTCTAATGGGAAGAATGGAAGTTCTAGGAATAGACCCAAGTACATGTTGAAATTTAGTATCTAATAAAGATGGTATCTAAATTTTCTGTGGAAAATATGAAATTTTAAGATAAATAGCACTGAGAAAACTGGGCATTTCAAAAATGACAAAATAAGGTCTATGCTTTACATAAAACACTAGAATAAACTGCAAATGGATCAGAGATTTATATGTAAAAAAAATGAAACTACTTAATTACCAAAATATAACATTAGCAAATTCCTTTATAACTTTAGTGTGGGAAAGACCTTCTATTTATGACTCAAAATTCAGAAGTAGTAAGATAAAAAATTGATAAGTTTGATGACATAAAACTTTTACCCTGGAAAAAACTCATCAGCAAAGTCAAAAGACAAATGATCATTTGGGAGAAAATATTTACAACTCTTATAATAGACAAAGGGCCAACTTTCTTAATATTGAAAGGGGCTCATAAAAACTGAGCAGAAAAAGGCCACAACCTGATGAAAAAAAAAAAGGGCAACAGACTTAAACAGTTCACAGAAGATATCTCATGTCTTTTAAATATGTGGAAAGATCGAAAGACTGGCAAAAACATAAAAGCTTGAAAATATACTTTGTTGGTAAAGCTGTGGAGAAACAAGTATCATCATGTATTGTTGGTATGAGGACCAATGCTATAATCCTGTGGAGGGAAATTTTGCAAACCTAATGAAATTAAATATGTACTTACCTAGTGACCATTTTAAGAGATTTACTTTGAAGATTCATTTACAAAAATATGAAATAAAAAATGTAGAGAGTCGTTGATTGTATGACTCTCTGTTATAGTACAATATGGGAAATAACCTAAATATCCAACTATATAAGATTTGTTGTGTATGGTATAACAACAACCAGTGGAATACTATATGATTATGAAAAAGTTTTTATAAACTGACAGTAAATAATTTCTGCAATTTTATTTAAAAAAACCCAAACAGATACAAAACAGTATATATATATTTCGTTGTGGTAGGCAGCTGCCGGCATGGTTTCCAATGATCACCACTTCCGGTGTTCATGCCTTCCCCTTCGGGATAGCTGGATTTCATGATTTGCATCTCACAGATTACAGCAAAAGTGATGAGGTGTCATTTACATGATGAGGTCACAAAAGACTGTGACCTCCAACTTGATGGTGTCCTCTTTCCCTAGGTCCCTGATGGAGAGGCTGAGTAGTCTCCTATGAATAACCTTGCAAGGAAGTGAGGTCCTCAATCCAGTAGTTTGTGAGAAACCAAATCATCCCAGCAGGCACTAAGTGAGCTAGTCGATTCTGCTTCAGTTGAACACTGAGATGCCTGTGACCTGGTCTGCCACTTCGATTGCAGCCCTGTGAGGTACCCTGGCTGACACTGTGATTGCAGTCCTGTGGGAGACCCTGACACAGGGACAGAGGAACCACCTAGCTAAGCTGTGCCTGAATTATTAACCCACACAAACTGTGAGATAGTAAAGGTATATTTTTCTAACTGCTGAGTTTTGCAGTAACAAGTGAGGCAGCAGTAGATAACTAATACAATAGTATGTATATTTTGTATAATAAAGAAGGCAAAGTAAAAAAATTTATTTACTCTTACAAAAAAAAAAAAGCACATGGGAAAGATAAATTAGCAGCAAAAAGTCAAGGTCTGAGTATTTGAAAAATCAAATACTGAAGTGAATTAAAACCTCATGACCTGACTGTCCCTGAGAAACTTTACTATTTGAGTATACAAATGCATTTTTTTAGTGTAGTTATAGCTTTGTTGTAATGAGTCTGTATATAGATTTACTGGAATTCTAATTCATGCTAAAACTTGAAATATATACATGTTTCGGGTGAGATTTTGGCCCTCAACTCTGTGAAGAATTTGTTTCTGGAGATACTCTGAACTGGAAGGCTGACTTGTTTTGCCTCATAATGATTTGACTTTGTTCACTGAAAAATGCTTGAGTTAAAGGAAGTTCTTATTTATATTCAGCTTTTGCTAAAACACATTTAGTGCAAAAATTTAACAAGTCTTTGAGATAATTTGGGTGTTTTTTTAAAGAACTGTGAAACTACCTCACAAAGTGATTCTTTTCTTTTACTGAAGCTCTCAGTGAATAACATATATAGATTTACAAATACTAAGCAGGTTGTAAATTTCAATATTCCTTTCACAAGCTCTAACAACTTGCTGCGTCATCCTAGTTATTTGGGAAAGAATTGGCTAAACATTTTGGACTGAAAGATAATGGGTCAATGAGGCTATTCTGGAGGAGTCAAAGAAGTACCCCCTGCTGCCTTAATCTCTGAGGGAATTTATAGTATCTTATATGAAGGTGAATAGCTTTAGTATAAAGTAGTAATCTTCTGAAAATTCTTCTCATACTTCAGAATATCACTGGCTCTATTTTTTCTTTTTCTTTTTCTTTTCTTTTTGCTTTTTCCCCCCATAAGCAGAGCCATTCAAGTCCAGGTGAGTTAATTACTACATGGGGAAAAATAATTTTCTTTCATTTTATCTGTGGATTATTCAGTCATATCACCCTTTCTGTGCATATGGGGACATCTATCACAACTGTCTTAAAGTTTAAATTCCAATCAAACAGTCTAATTTATTCAGGGTCTCGGCCAACCATAAGAGAATGGATACACATATTCATGTACTTTTAGCTATATATTTTTTAAGTGATAAAGTGATCCTTCCAAGCAAAAGAAGGCATGGTGTCATTGGCACTACGTGGTATAGGTACCATTTTCCATGGCTCATCTGGCTCTTAATCAGGAGGGCTTGAGGGTAGAAATGACCTAAAATAGTAATCCCAGGTTCCTCAAATGTCTAAGGGAAAAGTATTGTAGAAGTGATCTAAGGCTTAATTAATTTAAGTTCAGGCTATGAAAAAAAAGGACCTTCCAGGGTATAATGAATTGTGACTGTGGGACATTGGATAAAATAAACTATTTATTTTAGTGTTGGCAAATTGGAAATTTTGCCTCACTCACCTGTTGTCCTATTGGCTAGAGACAGAATTTCTTTGATGGAATTTTCCTAGAGAGAATATGATTAAAAAAAAATGTGCCTCCAGGGGCACCTGGGTGGCTCAGTTGGTTAAGCATCTGACTTTTGATTTCTGCTCAGGGTCATGAGATCAAGCCCCACATCAGGCTCTGCACTGGGCATGGAGCCTGCTTGAGATTCTCTCTCTCCCTCTCCTTCTGCCCCTCCCTGCTTGTGTTCTCTTTCTCTAAAAAACAAAAACAAAAACAAAATGTGCCTCTGAAAACCCCTGGCTTGACTCCTTAAGAATGATCCCTGAGTGCTTCTCCACTCGGACTCAGCTGAAACACATCACTCTTTCTTATAGGTAGAAGGGAATCATACTTTGAAATCTGGCATGAATTAAAGTTAGATCTGGGACAGATCACTGCTGTACTGGGGTTTTTGTTAATATGGGTTGTTGACTTGAGGACTTTTTTTTTTTTTTTTTTTTTAGTAATCCCCATTAACAACTCAAACCCAAAATGTATCAGAGTAAAACAATTGGAAATATGCAGGGAAACAGCATTCACCAAGCCAGAAGAAATGGAGAGAAACTTCCCAGGATAAAATGGACAGTGACTGTCCTGTGGCTGGCTGGAGGCCCAACCCCACAGTGAACTTTGGTTGTTTGGAAGAGAGAAGGAAGTGAGAAGATCATAGAGAAAAAAAAGCATGAAATATGTCTGAAATTTTGAACAAGTAAATTAAATCTGTGATGGTGTGGGCAGGCAGCACAGATGTGAAATTGTAGCCCTTGAAAAAGAGGAAATAGAACATAAGGTTTTTGTTACAGATGTGATTAAATCTCATGGGTCTATGGAGAGGAAAATTGAGATGCTGGAGAAACAAATGATGTTGTAAAAATTGAAGTTCACTGACTGAGGCAGAAGGTGAACATTCCTGAGGGAGGTAAGATTGTTTTAATGATTTCTACTTGGAGCTAACTATGAGAATAAGCTGGAACTTCCCACCACTGAAGAACGTAACTCTCAACCTATTCTTGTCACTACATGTAGCGAATATTCTAGTCAATACTAGCTGCTGACTAGCTGCTGGTTCCTGACTGAAAAAAAATCAAGCAATTCAGCAAATTCTTACCTTTGAGTACTTCTACTGTATTTGAGTATTTCCTGGGCTCAGCAGTAAGAGTTTTGCTTTTATTTATTGATGCTCTTCTATTCTTTCTATCCCTAGATTGTAATCTTTCTTTTTTTTTCTTTTGTTCATATACCTACTTTAGAGCTCAGTTATGTGAAACTTTTGCCTGAAACCATTTCAAAAGAGCTTCTAGTAATTGAGTACGATGTGTATGTGTGTGTCTGTATGTATACTGACATATGTAGGTATTAAAAATAACTATTAACCAAATCATATATAGTGTTTGAGAAGTCAGAATTGCAACAGAAAGTGGAATCCGATACAAACATTAATTATTTTATGGTCTTTGAGAAAATGTTTAGTCCTTCCTATATATATTTTATTAAATATTTAAATAAAGAATGGGATGAGAAGGTTAGTATCATTTTTATATTTCCCAAACCCATTATCATTTTTGTGTGCATGTGTGCAGGAAATCACATTGAATCAATTGATTCAGAGGCTTTTAAAAAATTTCAGTTTTATTGAGGTATAATTGTCATACAAAACTCAAAGATATTAAAAGTGTACATTGTGGTGATTTAATATATGTATACATTGGGAAAGATTCTTCCAACTAGTTAACACATTCGTGATTTCACTTTCTTTGGTGAGAATACTTAAATTCTACTCTCTTAGCAAATTTCAGTTATTCAGTATTATCGACTATAATCACCATGTTTTATATTAGATCCTGAGACTTTACTCATCTTATAGCTGAAAGCTTAAACCCTTTTAACAACCTCCCTCTATTTCCCCCACCCCCTTGCCTCTGGCAACCACTTTTCTACTCTCTGTTTCAATGAGTTTGACTTTTTTTTTTTTTTTTAGATCCCACATATAAGTGATACCATGCAGTATTTGTCTTTCTCTGTCTGGCATCTCACTTAAGCATAATGCTCTCAAGTGCCATCCATGTTGTTGGAAATGGCAGGATTTCCTTTTTTCTCACAGCTGGATAATATTCCATTTTATATCTATACCACATCCTCTTTATCCATTCATTTGTTAACAGACATTTAGGTTGATTCCTTATCTTGGACATAGTGAATAATGCTGCAGTGAACGTGGGAGTGCAATAAAGACTTTCAGATACACATCCTTCGTATGACAGCTAGTTGCAGATTGATGTTTTTTTCAGTCAATTCCCTGTCTCCCCAACTGCCCTGCCTCCTGCCCAGAATCTGTCTCCCCCTTGAAGACCTTACCTTGCTTCTGGTATGCTGCTTGAGTGGTGCTGGTGGGTTACAAGCTGGGGAAAAGGAGCTCTGAAGGAAATGGCATGCCATCTTCCATGTTTCTGTGGAATGGACATCAGTCAGCAGTGGTACAGACCCTATTCTGTCATTACAGAGCAGGGCAGGGAAAACAAAAGAGGCAGAACTTAGATTGCATAGAGTGTTCCGTCCAAAAGACAGAGGTTCAGTCAAAATATAATTGATGGCACATAGTCTGCAGAGTATGTGGAAGAAAAAAGCTTCCATGGGAATCTGTTGAAAAATAGAGGTATTTAAAGTCAACTTGCAGCACTTGTTGGCAACCCCTGAGGTCTGCAAATAGTAGTAGCAATTTTGTTTCAAGTACATGAACATTTTCATCCCTATTGAATCATACAGAAGAACAGAAGAATATGGAACATTCCAGGAGAAATCTAGAGCAAACCAAAACAGGAACAGTTATCTCAATCACACTTGTTTAAGAGCTTTAGCATTTCCTCTGAAGGAGAATTAGAAACTGATATTAGAGTTTCACAGTATATTCTGTGGAATGTATTATACATTCTAAAGTGAATGTATGTTGTAGAAAGCTGCTTATTTTTCTCATGCCATCGTGTGAGTTCAGTCATTTCCAACTTCGTGCGTGGGTTTGTGTGTGTGTGCGTGTGTTATAGAGATCAGAGTTAAAGGACCTCTTTGGGTATTCTCATTCTTAATATTTGGAGTTACAGGTATACCATCTGACTTTTGCAGTAAAGATTCTGATGTGCAGAATGAACAAAACAGGTAGGCAACGTCACTTAGTAAAAATGGCTTAAATGTGGTATGTTAAAGTGCAGTTACCTAACCCTTTCACAAATCATCTTCCAATGTCAGTCATTTTGGTAGGAAGTGGAAATTTACATGGAGTAGTGGGTCTTCAAGGCTTTGAATCGTGTAATTAGCGGTATTTTATTCAGTCTTAGGTAGAGTTGTGGGGCTACAAAAGAATAAAAGTGATGACCATTCATTTGGTTGTTAATTAATTAGACCAATGATTATTTGATATCTACTACGTGTTGGGTACTGTGCTAGGTGTTTACAGTAGTGACTCAAACACACATGGTCCCCGCCCATGTGTTTTAGAACAGTGCTGTCTGATAGAACTTTTGCAAGGATGGGAAAGTTCCTCTGTGCTTTTCAGCACTATAGCCACTAACCACACGTGGCTTTTGAGCACTTGGATCATGACTAGTGTGACTGATAAATTGTATTTAAATTTTATTTAGTTTTAGTTAATCAAAAAGTTTAAATTTAAAGAGCCACATGTGGCTAGTGGCTTCCTTTTTTGGACAGTACCCAGAATGTGAGGCAGTTTTATGGTCCTAAGTATCTTGTTTGTTTCTGTTCTTAGATTAATTTTTATAGAAAGGGGTCCATTACCAGCAGAACTTTCTTTGTTTGGGGGTCCTTACAGTAAGTAGATAGAGATTCTCCCATGTACTCTAATTCTGCTTCTACTGGAGCTTTCTTTCACATCCTACCTCTGAATCCAGTCCTATGAACATGAAATGAATTCAGAGGCCACTATACACATAGCATATGTTGTTGCTGTTTTGCTAAAATACACAATTGAACTGATATTTTTCGAGGTTACTGTTCTTTATTTAGCACATAGGTTAAGTCAGTTTTCAAAAATGGCTGAGTCTGTGTTTTCTTTGTGTATGTGCTTTTTAAAAATAAAATACTCACTAATGGGCAACCTTAAAATGTGAGAACATTCTTTTTTTGGGCTATTAAGCATATGGAGTATTTGCATTTTCATAAAAGAATGGATTAATGGAAAATAAGATTCTGTTATGCACTGGTGCTGCAGCTTTGCAACATAATGTATCATAGGCTGATTACAATTCAGTCTTTCAGTAGGATTATACATGATCAAAGCTTTTGGATTTAGAATTATTTGGCTTAAATGATTTGAAAATAATGTCACTGTTTAAGTTATTCTATCTTCTCTCTGTTCTGTTAATGATGCTAATGGTGTGCTTAAGTGAGACTCTCCATCTCTGATTATATCTAATCAATTATGCATATATTCATCCAATACATAAAAATCTCAGAAGTTTACCATAGGTTTAAGTTATTAGGGGGATTAACCATTTTACCTTACAAATATTAATATTTAAAGACCCAGCTCTTTCCTCTCAGAATTCTTTTGCAATGGACTAGCATAAAAGAGAGGACATAGAATGAATTTCTCTTTGCTTGATTTTTCTCAAATGTAGTACAGTCCTGCCAAATTCTCTGCCAAATTATTTTCAGATCTCAAAGAACAGGGCTATATTTCAGTTCTTTCAACGTAGTTACCTTTAGCTCATGACGTTGATCCTAATTATAGTCAATAAACATTTATTAATTAAAAGGATAAGAATAATGATAAGGATTGATCATTAGAGAAGATAGAGAATATTATACATCTCTATTGGTTATCTCTATCTAAAACCTTTTTCACTGCCTTTGTTTGGTACCTGTAAGCCATTGGGAGACATTCAGAGAGCTAGACTTTTGATCTTCAGGAGGACAATTAACACTTTGGCAGGCATTTATATATCTGATCCCTTTCTGAATGTGTTAGGCGAGCAGCACACTTTTGGAACAGGAAAGTTTGGACATTGCAAGGAAAAATTGAAATGGGATGAAATGAGAAAGAAAAGCTCTGAAAGAGAGTGGAAGAATCAGAAACAGTCTTCTCCTAGTTCAAATTTTGCTTGCCTACACTTGATGATGAAACAGAATGTGAAATGAATAAGAGACTGTCAATTCAGCTCAATATTATTTTCCCCCAGAATTAGTTAACTTGAGTGATTTAATATTTACATTTTAACTGGGATTTTTTGCCTCCACAAAATTTTTTATATTTCCTAAGTATATATATAAAAAATTGTGACACAACCAAAAAAATTAAAAGATACTTTATCTCAGTAGGTACGTGCACACATATAAGTATGTAAATGCATTATATGTATATATATGTCAACTAAATAAATGTGCTTTAATGTATAATATTTATACATACATGCTTTCATGAAACTTAATTATTGAGATTAAAAGCACTTGCTAGATTCTCCCAGGATATAAACTCCCTTTGAAGACTCAGGTACTTAGAGGAAGAAAAATATTAACCTCTCTGAGTCCACCGATTTACTACCTAGTAGAATTCTGAGGTAATATTTTAATATTTTCTTGTTTATATAGTTTTATTTATCTTAAATCACATTGTGCTTATTTGATTTATGAATATATAATAGCAAAAAATATTGGATTACTATTTAGTCCTTATTCATTCCTATTTTCTGTATTTAGAAGTTTTTTTTTAAAGCAAGCATTTTATGCACTTATTTTAAACTCTTGACAAGACCAATCCTTCCAATTACTCAGATCACAGAACTCAGTATAAAAAGTTACAAGAATTCATTTAGACATATATCAAATTATCACATTGTACACTTGAAAATCTTAGTTTTGTCATTTACACCTCAATAAAACTGAAAAAAATAAAAGTAGATGGCTCTGTTCTAATATAAGACAGGATTTTTAATTATTGTTACCTGATTTGTTTGAATATATTAAAAATGTTATTTTGGGGGCACCTGGATTGCTCAGTCGGTTAAGTGTCTGCCTTCGGCCTCAGGTCATGATCTCAGGGTCCTGGGATCAAGCCCCGCATCGGGCTCCCTGCTCAGTGGGGACTCTGCTCCTCCCTCTGCCCTCCTCACTCTCCCTCTGCCTCTCCCCACCCCCCACTTGTGCTATCTCTCTCTCTCAAATAAATAGATAAATAAAATCTTTAAAACCAAACCCAAACCAAAAAAACCAACATTTTTTTGTGCCTTTGGGGAAAAAAAGAACTCTTTTAAGATAAATGGTGCTATAGTGGGAGCACATGTCTGGGAAGCAGACATCTGGGAAGAGAAAGTCTCAGGTTCACATCCTGGCTCCTCTTCCTAACATCTCTGTGAGTTTAGGCAATCACTTATAAATCTCCAAGTTTCATTTCCATCATTTAATTGTAGATAAAATGCCTTCTATTTCTTCTTCATTGACAAAGATTACATATGAAAATACATCAAAATTAGAGAATATCAGATGTCAAGCAGTGCTATAACTCAAGTGAAATCATTCTTCGAAAGAGATATTTTAAGGCCAAATATTTTGTACACAATTAGAAAAGATGCCAGTTTCTCAACTTAAGTACCAGACTGGCCTTTCTGAACTGCCACGGGCTTAAGATAACTTCAGATGGAAGGATAAAGTACTTTCTGTGGTTATATAATCTCAGGACTCTAACCTTCCTCTTGTTCGATAACAACAATAAGTAGAACCATAGCATGCGATGTATGTATGTATATTATCTCATTAAATGGAATGCTGAATTATCTTCATTAAACAGGTGCTGTATTATGCAATAGGAAAATTAAGAACAGTTTATACTACAGTGTTTCAGAGCATGTCCATCAACTTAAAAAGTTCTCTCCTGCCAGTTTGTAGTCAGTTCCTGTTCTCTTCTGCAGCCCATGTCCATAACCACTCCTTTCCATTCTGTCTCTGTAGGTTTGCCTTGTACAGAAATTTCATATAAATGGAATCATATACCATGGAGTCTTTGTGTCTGGCCTCTCTCACGGGGTATAGCGTTTTTGAAGTTTATGCATGTTGTAGCTTGTATCAAGAGTTCCTTAAACTGCTCCTAGTTCACTGAATGGATATACCATATGCACTCACTAGTTAATCTACATTTGCATTGTTTCCAGTTTGAGGCCCTTATGAATAATGCTGCTATGAATATTTGTGTACTTTTTTTCTTTTTTTTTGTGGACCTAAGTTTTTATTTCTCGGGTAGATACCTAGGAGTAGAATTACTGGGTTGCATAGTAAGTGTCTGCTTAACTTTTTAAAAAATTGCCCAGTTGTTTCAGAGTTACTGTGTCATTTTAAGTTCTCAACAGACATTTATAAATGTTCAATGTGTTCATATCCTTACCCACGCTTAGTATCATTTGTCTTTTGAATTATGGCCACTCTAATGAGAGTGTTGTGGTATCTTATTAAGGTTTTAATTGCATTTCCCTAATGAGTAATGATGTTGAATATTTTTTTCATGTGCTTGTTAGATATTGATATATCTTCTTTGATGAAATGTTTACTCAGATCTTTTGCTCATTTTTAAGCTGAGTATTTTCTTATTATTGATTTGTAAGAGTTCTTTATATATTCTGGAACAAGTTCTTTATTAGGTATATGATGATATATGCGTTGCAAATGAATTCTAGATTGTGACTTGTTTTTTCATTTTATTTTCTCTTTTGCTATTCTTTTGAAGAGCAAAATTTTTAATTTTGATGAGGTCCAATTTTCAATTTTTTAATGAATCCTGTTTTTTGGTGTCAGAAGAAATCTTTGCCTAACCTAACATCACAAAGAATTGTTCTTATGCTTTTTTCTATAAGTATTATAGATTTACATTTAGATTATGATTCATTTTGAGTAAATTTTTGGCTATAATGTGAAGTTGAGGTAAGCTGCTAATATAAATTTTTTGGGAGAGGGTATATAAATAGGCACTGTCTGTCAATGTTTGTTGAAAAGACTATCCTTTCCCCATTGAATTGCCTGAATTGAATTGAATGACTTTTGTCCAAATTCATTTGACCATATGTGGGTTTCCTTTGTTCCATTGATCTATGTTCTTATTCTTATGCCAATACCACACTGTACTGATTAGTGTAAATTGATGAAGGGTTGACGTCAAGTAGGGTGAGCCTAATTAATTTCTTCTTTTTCAAAATTATTTTGGCTATTCTATGTCCTTTACATTTCTATATGTTTTTGGTTTAGATTGCTGAATCTACAAAAACATCTCTGGGAATTTTGATTTTTGTTTTGAATTTGTAGATTAATTTGAAGTAAATTACTTTGCTAACAATGCATGAAAATGATGTATTTCTAGATTTTTAATTTCTCTCTGCAATGATTTCTAGTTATCTGTGTATAAGTCTTGTACTTCTTTTGGTAAATTTATTCCTAAGTACTTTAATATTTTTGATTGTATTGTATGACTACATTATCATACTACATGACTAACTGAATGGGATTGTCTCTTAACTTCATTTTTATATTGTTGTTTCTTTCTAGTGTATAAAAATAAAGTTAACATTTTTATCTTGTATTCTATGACCTTGCCAAACTTGTTTATTATTTCTTGTAGTGGTTTTTTTTTTTTTTTTCTTCTATAAATTCCTTAGGATATTTTAGACAGACAATCCGGTCATTTGTGAATAAGCCCAGTTTTACCTTTCCCCTTACAATCTGATGCCTTTTATTTTTATTTATTTATTTATTTTTCTTTCTTTATTGCACTGACTAGAACCTCCAGTACACTGCTGAAACAGAAGTGGTGAAAACTGACATTCTTGTTTTGTCCCTGATTTTAGGAAAGAAGGCATTTAGTCTTTTACTGTTAAGTATATGCTAGCTGTAAGTTGTTTATAGAGGTTTTTATGAGGTTTAGGAAGTTCCATTCTAATCCTAGTTTGTTGAGAGGTCTTTTTTTTTTTGTCATACGTTGTGATTTTTGTCCTTTATTCTATTGATATGGTATATTACATTAGTTGAGTTTTAGATGTTAAATCAGTCTTGCATTCTTAGGATAAATCTCATTTGGCTGGAGTCAGCTTACTAATATTTGGTTAAAGATTTTTTTTTTTAAGATTTTATTTATTTATTCATGAGAGACAGGGGGGGGGGAGAGAGAGAGAGAGAGAGAGAGAGAGAAGCAGAGGGAGAAGCAGGCTCCCAAGGAGCAGGGAGCCCGATGTGGGACTCGATCCCAGGACCTCGGGATCATGACCTGAGCCGAAGGCAGACGCTTAACCATCTGAGCCACCCAGGCGCCCTTGGTTATAGATTTTTTAAAGCCACATTCAATATATGAAGGAAAGTGGTTTGTTTTCTTTTTTTATTCCTTTTTTTGGGATTCCATTTAGTGTCCTTTGTCTCAAAGACTACATTTTTACTGTGGCAATTTGTTTCCTTATTGGTCTTATAATAATCATAGTCGTGCCTTACATTATCCTCCATACTGTCACAGAGGCCTCAGTTGTCCATCAGACTCAAACAAGAGTCTAATCCAGCACAAAGCTGCACTAAAGTCTGTGCAGAGGATTCCAGAAGGAAGCCACACTTAACATTAAACTGCTATCAGGGAGTGTCTCAATCTGTCAGATGCTGTTTGCTAGACAAAGATCTGGGATTGTTTTGAGTTTCAAGTGCAAGAGCTAATTCTAAGCCGGATGAGCTAGCTCAGCAAAGGTGCTTAGTCTGAAGATCTCTTAGTTAGCCATGTATCTAGGAATAGTATGTGACTAACAGCCACTCTCCAGCAGAGTGTGGGGTCATCAATCTAACATTCAGGCTTGGGGTGCCTGGGTGGCTCAGTTGGTTAAGCATCTCAGGTCATGATCCTGGGCTGGAGCCCTGCATCAGGCTCCCTGTTCAGCTGGGGGCCTGCTTCTCCCTCTCCCACTGCCCCTCCCCCAACTTGGGCTCTCTCTTTCTCAAATAAATAAATAAAAATCTAAAAAAAAAATAAAATTCAGGCTTATTTATTAAAATAAAATCCAGGTAAATACAAAATCAGGTATATTCTGCCAGGGAAGATTCTTAACATAAGAAATAAGTACATTGAAGGGTGCCTTTGTGGCTCAGTCAGTTAAGCCTCTGAGTCCTGATTTTAGGTCAGGTCAAGATCTCAGGATTATGAGATTGGGGCCCAAGACAGGCTCAGCAGGGAGTCTCCTTGAGGATTCTCCCCCTCTGCTCTTCCCCTGACTCCCTCCCTTTCCCTCTCTCCCTCTCTTTCTCTGAAATAAATAAATAAATCTTAAAAAAAAAAAAGAAGTACATAGAAGCTACAGGAAAAACCTTGTTTTTTTCTGGTTATTAAATTCTATCAATACGATAAGGATTTCCAGTCAAACTACCTCAAGTGTCCCCGAGGAAGGACTGAGATACATATATGCTGTTAATCCTTTCCTTCCCGTACTCTTTCTTTATTCTTTTGTTTTAGCTGTGTGTTTATATAAGTTGTATGGTTGGCATTTGTCTTTTGTAAACTAATCTGAGAACTAATTTTTTTAATATACAGAGAAGTTTAAGTCACTTCTATTTGTTGTTATATACAGTTATACTTAACTTTATTTCTATAATTTTGTTGCATACTTTTTGTCATTTATATATTCTGACATTTTTTTTGAATTTATAAGTTCTACTATTATATTTTGACCTTATTTTTCTTTCTTTCAGAGATTACTATTAAGGTTGTGTAGAATATATTTTTAACTTTAAAAGTAAATTAAGGACATTAGGAATGAAGCTATATCTTATCACTCTATCTTTTATCAAAAGAAAGCTTTTAACCCAGTCCTCCTCAGGGTGAGGAATTTTGAAAAAGAGATGAACTTAATTTTAGCTGAAGGGAACAGGAAATCTTTGTAGAAAGTGGCATGTATGTTGGGCCATGAAAAATTGACAGAATACAAATAAGTGGCACTAAAGACAGATATATAACTATTTAACAATTTTTATCAATTACATAAAATTACTCATTCCGTATGTTACTTTATGAGAATGGTTACTGTTGACTGTTTTACTATTTAACCTTTGATTCAAAACCAGAATTAATACTCAGAACAAAAATTTTTCCAGCAGCAGCTGGAAATGTAAGTTTTTGGTAACAGGTGAAGGTGTCTTTTTCTGGAACAGAGAAGTAGGTGCAGCTCCAGGAGACCTCTGGGGAGAGGTTGCAGTATAGATGCTGCAGAATTGCAAAAGCTAGCATATAAAATACAGGACACATACCAATTCTGAATGGAAAACATTTTGCCTCAGCCAAAGATATCAGTGCTATTATATATCTTCTTTGTGATCTACAATTTTATGATTCAATAAAAAATATAAGTTTGCTTCTGAAAGTATTGACTTTTTCTATGCTCCCCAAAATGAAGCTGCCTTATATATAGCAAGGCTTAATAAATGATTGTTGAATTGAGTGAATGCATGGATAAACACAGTTGTCAGATATGGCCCTGATGAGGTGAAATGTTTAATTTAGTATGTATATTCATTTTCCATTTTGTTAATAAGAAACTACAGACTGGAGCTGCAAGATAACCTTTACTAATGAGAGTGACATTGCATACACAAACACCTGAAACCTCTTTACCAGGCTTGTAAAGTGTTTTCATTTTACAACCAAATTTGATTTGTCCTGCCAAATTTGCATTGCTCTGCTCATTATTATCAATAGCAGGCTCTTTCTTTTTTACCCATTTCCACTTAGATCATGGACTAAATTGTAACTTCTTCAGCCAAAGATTTTTTATTTGTAAAGTAATGATGTTAGTGATAATTGCTGCCACTAAATGAGTTTTGAAGCTTATAAAGCTGGGGGCCAGATGCTGGGTCATGGTAATTTTAGTAAGGCCCTGATGGGCTGCTTGGGAAACATCTTACTAGCTTTCTTTGGAGTTACCTTTTGAAATTGCTGCATTTGCTATGAGCTTCTTCCCTTCCATATTTATTCTACACCTTCCCATATGTTCTTGCTGAGTATTACTTTGGGCAATGCCCATGGAAATATACCACATAAGTGCTCTTTCCTAGTATAGCATCATGGCCAGGGGTAGTCTTCTTTTAGGATCTAACATTTCACAGATGAGGACCAGATTAGAGAAGATGTTTCACACGCTTGTTGGTGGCCTAATTCTGCTGACTTCCAGGCCAATCCATGTCCAAATTCAAGGGAACACAACTAACTCTTTGCTACAAACACTGTGTCCAACTCTCAGCCTTTGGGCTCATAATTTGCGGGCTGTCATTAGCACAGTTCCACCAACAGCTGGAACAGGTTGATGGAGAACACCATGTTTATGTTATAGAGGCCCAGAGCTCTGCCCTGCGAATTACAAAGGCACAGTCATCTTCATGGTTGAGTTTAAACTTTAACTAGAATTCAACTTTCAGGCCAGAACCAATTCATTCAGAACAAGAGGTACAGAAGGATTTTTAATTCTTCTTTCCTTCTATAGACAATTCTTCAACTGCACTGCATTCCCTCTTTAAGAGAAACTTTTGTATGTATGTGGGTGTGTGTGTGGTGTATCATGCAACAAATTCTTAAGCTTACTATTTACCCAAGAGAAATAGTTTTAATCTGCAAAAACACATATAATATATATTCCCTGTTTTCCTAAGTGACAAATGATTAGAATTTTTCTGGGTGCACCTTCTCACCAGGAAAATGATTCTCTCAAGCACAGGCATCAGGTAGGAGATACACATTAGAAAAAGAAAAATGAAGTCTCAAAATTTATTTTGCCACAAAATTTAAATGTAATTAAAAACACCTTCATCCAAATTGTAGGGAACTATAGGTCTCCCAAAGCAATCGAAGAATGAGGAATTGAATTAAACTTCCATGTGTCTAAGACTTTATTATTCAAGCCATGAAAATAGATGGTTAATATGACTTGACTAGAATAATCGGTTTTTAATATACCATTCAACAACTTTAAAATGATTGTAATTTTTTGCATTGTTTCATTTTGCTTTCAAAAGAAAAAAATGAGAAGTGCGATTAATATGGTTTAACTCTGCAGAATAAATATAATTATTTAGTGATGTATAAAACAACACTATTCTAACAGCTTCATGCTGGGCAAAGAAATGAAAAAAAAAAACCCACCAAATTTATGTTTGTGTAAGTATGCATTTAAGACATCCAGTTCTTTATTTTGAGCACAAGGACTCATTTAACTTTGTTACCTATCAAGTGAATATTTGGGGAGGCATTACACATGTCACATATTTCTCAAAACTCTAAATGCCCTACAGAATAAATGTAAGACCTAAGGACTGAAACCTAAATGTATCCATTTACTGATGAGCCATTTCCTTTGCGCACATCACTAATTCTACTAATATAAAGGATATGTCATCATAAATAATGATACAGTTGGCAGGGCTGATTGAGCACCTGCTAATGGCCAAATTACAGTCAGAAGTCAGTGTGACTGCATCGTCTGGATGATCATGGTCTTCAGAATTCAATTCTGACTTCTGAGTCAGGTATTTAAATCAAACTCTATTTCCAGTGTAATCTCTACTCTCCCCTTTGTGATGCTACCAGACAGTGAAATCATGCTTTTCTGTGTTGTGCATAGGCACCAAGGCTTTCATTCCTTTAAACTTTTTTTGTGTGTTGTTCCTTCCATCTGGAATGTTCTTCCTGTGCAATTGTATGTCCGATTTGTACTTTGAAACATTTGCTCTACCTGTTTTTCTTGGTCAAAAATAATCTATGTCATTCTCATGGCAATTATTTTCTACTTGCATTATGGTTATTTTTGATTATGTTCTATCTTTTCTATTGGATGGTAAACTTGTGAAGACATAAGCCATGCTTCAATTAATCTTGTGTGTTTTTCATATCACCTTGGAAAGTACCTGTTACTAGACACCTAGTAAATGTCTGTTAAAGAACACATAGTGCTCTATTGGCAAACACTTGAGAGTGACTGGTAAACTCCTGATGAATTCCTTCCTCTTCGTAACTTTTTGGTCTTGAATGCATCCTTAGCTTGAGCCCTTCTACATCTTGAACGCTTCTGTATCTTAAAAATATAGCAATAAAGGGCAAAAAGAAACATCTAGGCACAGTGGAGAGAATAAATGCCTTACAGGGAATGTAGAGTACTTTATATACACATTGGTAAAGTAGGGTTAATATTACGTTGCCTCCTGGAACTTTTTGGGTATGTTGCAAGGATCATAATGATGGTGTTAAGAAACTTAAGATTCAAGATTCATCTGTTTAGTCTTTTGTAGCAGCTGTGTATATGATTGTTCTTATTAGGTGATCCTTTCTTTGGGTTACAAATATTAAAATTTTTATTCATGAAGAGAGTTATCACCAGTAGACGGGTAAACAACTTTAAACAGTTTAGTCTGTTTTAGGGTTTATTTTTTAAACTCAGAATGCTAATGAAATGTAATGGCTAAGAGGACTAGATTACCTAGATTCTAAGCTTATTATCACCTTAAACAATGTAATTAACCTGACTTTTGTTTCATATGTAAAATGAGCCCCTACTGTGGGATGTTGTATGGTTTAAATGAGATAGTATATGTAAAGCAGGTAATGATTTATTATTACTATTATTTTTATACTTCTTTCCTCACTTTGGTGTAAGGGTACAGTTACCAATAATGACATTTATTAGATTGGGAAAACAGCTTCCCATTGTAATTTATTATGCAAGTTTCTTCTTTCCTTTTTCACAGGACTTAGGGAAAAGAATCTCCCTAAGAACTCTTTACTAATACCAGAATATCTTATTATGTTAATTGCCTGGTAGTTTGTGTATTGAAATACCTGACACACATATTTTTTGGTTTTTAGTAAACTGTAAGTTTCCTATCCTTTGCTTAGATGCAAGCAACAGAACTAACACTGACTGATTAGACAGCATAGTTTTTAAAAAAGGATATTGGGAAACTCATAGTCATTATGGGGACTAGAGAATAACCTCAAAACCTCAATGCGAAGATTTTAGGAAAAAGACACCAAACCATACAGCACACCAGCCTGAGGAGAAAGTGGCTCAGTGGCCACTCTTGCCTCTGGGTGTGGATACTCCAGCTTGTGTTCTGCTCAGGCTTCCGGCTTTCTGTGTCAGCATCTCCACCTCGCCATCGCCACTATGCCCCAAACGCCTCTGCTGTCCACTTACCAGCAAGCAGGATGGCCATGCACAGCTGGATAACCCTTGCTGGTGTGTGGTTGCAAGTCACGTGTCTGCACAAACAAGGCAGGGAAGTGAGTTTTCCCGGCTTCAACTTTAGAGAGGTCGGATTCAGAAGATGGACAGTTCCCTCAATGTTAGAATTATGTTGAAAAGATGCTGAGCAAGTAGAAAATACAAAATAGCCAATATAATCTCCACCTTTCTGTATGATTAACAGGTTATGGTTTTATAATCAACAATGCCAAGTTCTAGAGGCAGTTGTAAAATTTTAGCTGAATGGAGTAGGTACTTTCCATACATATTCTGTGGGCATTAATATATCTTTTGGACTCTTTTTATTATTGTCAAGATTTTACTATGGAACAGTCCTTTCTTAGTTAACATCAAAGAGTTAGGAAAGTTCAGGTTTTTTTCTCCTATAGTCTTGACTGAAGTCATTACATACTGAATTGTATGTCTTGTATGTCATTCTTGTCAGTAGAAAAACTCCTCACTCTCTTATGGCTCCTCACTCTCATGTTTTCTTAAGTTTCTTAGTCCAACTCTATGGATGCTAAATTTTTAAAGCTGTTCCTTAATGCTGGACATTTAGGTATTTTCAATCTACTGTTACTAAAAGCAACGCTGTAATGAAAAGCCACATACATAGGTCCTTGGCACGAGTTACCTATAGGATAGATATTCGGAAGCTAAATTGCCAAGTCAAAATGTGTTTTATTTGATAACTCTTGCTAAATTGCCTTTCATAGAGGTTATAACAATTTGCACTTTCACCAGCAATGTATGAGAGTACCTTTCTATGCATATTTTTGCCAGCACAGAGTATTTTAAAACTTTTTGAGCTTTGCCAACCAAAAAGGCAAAAAAGTACTCTTATCTTTATCAATTTTAATTTGCTTTTATCTGTAATGAGTGAGATTGAGCAAATTTTTGTGTTTGAGAATCATCTGTATTGCTTTTCTTTTAACTTTCTGCTCATGTAGCTCCACTATTTTCCTTTTGTAAGTTTGCCTTTTTCTTTGATTTATAGGCATTGTTTATAGTTTAGGGAAATTAATCTTTATCTGACATGTAGGTAGTAAATATTTTTCCATTCTGGTCAAGGCCATCTGATTTTGCTTTTAGCAATGTTTGACAGTTGTCTTCTGACTTTACTTTTTGGTAAAGTCAATAAGATGGTATTTGCCAAGAAAAATATTTTTTAAAATTTTGGGTAGCCAAATTTGTCAATCTGACAAATAATATCTTCTGAATATATTAGGTAGATTTATTTTTTTTCCCTGAGGACATATGTAGGAACTCAGGACTACTTGAGCATATGGGAAGATGTCTTGCCAACATCTCTTCCCTCCTCTCTTTAAATTTCTTCAATATTTCTTTGAAGTCAAACTCTCACTCTTCACAGATGACATGATACTCTATGTGGAAAACCCAAAAGACTTCATTTGCTAGAAGTTCTAGCAAAATTGCTAGAACTCACACAGGAATTCAGCAACGTGGCAGGATATAAAATCAATGCACAGAAATCAGTTGCATTTCTATACACTAACAATGAGACAGAAGAAAGAGAAATCAAGAAGTCAATCCCATTTACAATTGCACCAAAAACCGTAAGATACTAGGAATAAACCTAACCCAGAGGCAAAGGATCTGTATTCTGAAAACTGTAGAACACTCATGAAAGAAACTGAGGGAGACACAAAGAAATGGAAAAATGTTCCATGCTCATAGATTGAAAGAACAAATATTGTTAAAATGTCTATGCTACCCAGAGAGAGCTATACATTCAATGCAATGCCTATCAAAATACCATCAACATTTTTCACAGAGCTAGAACAAATAATCCTAAAATTTATATGGAACCAGAAAAGACCCTGAATAGAAAACCAAAGCTGGTGGCATCACAATTCCAAACTTTAAGCTATATTACAAAGCTGTAATCATCAAGACAGTATGGTACCAGTACAAAAACAGACACATAGATCAATGGAACAGAATAGAGAATCCAGAAATGGACCCTCAATTCTGTGGTCAGCTAATCTTTGACAAAGCGGGAAAGAATATCCAATGGAAAAATGACAGTCTCTTCAACAAATGGTATTGGGAAAATTGGACAGCCACATGCAGAAGCGTGAAACTGGACCATTTCCTTACGCCATACGCAAAGATAAACTCAGAATGGATGAAAGACCTATATGTGAAACAAGAATCCATCAAAATCCCAGAGGAGAACACAGGCAGCAACCTCTGTGACCTCTGCTGCAGCAACTTCTTGCTAGACACATCTCCAAAGACAAGGGAAACAAAGGCAAAAATGAACAATTGGGACTTCATCAAGATTAAAAGCTTTTGCACAGCAAAACAGTTGACAAAACCAAAAGACAACTGACAGAATGGGAGAAGATATTTGCAATTGTCTTATCAGATAAAGGGCTAGTATCCAAAATCTATAAAGAACTTATCAAACTCAACACCCAAAGAACAAATAATCCAATCAAGAAATGGGCAGAAGACATGAACAGACATTTCTGCAAAGAAGACATCCAAATGGCCAACAGACACATGAAAAAGTGCTCAACATCACTTGGGATCAGAGAAATCCAAATCAAAACCTCATTGAGATACCACCTCACACCAGTCAGAATGGCTAAAATTAACAAGTCAGGAAACGACAGAAATTGGCAAGGATGCAGAGAAAGGGGAACCCTCCTATACTGTTGGTGGGAATGCAAGCTGGTGCAGCCACTCTGGAAAACAGTATGGAGGTTCCTTAAAAAGTTGAAAATAGAGCTACCCTACGACCCAGCAATTGCACTAGTGGGTATTTACCCCAAAGACACAAATGCAGTGATACAAAGGAGCACGTGCACCCCAATGTTTATAGCAGCAATGTCCACAATAGCCAAACTATGGAAAGAGCCTAGATGTCCATCAACAGATGAATGGATAAAGAAGATGTGGTATATATATATATATATATATATATATATATATATATATATATATATATACACATATATATATAGGAATATTATGCAGCCATCAAAAACCCCCGAAATCTTGCCATTTGCAATGACGTCATGGAACTAGAGGGTATTATGCTAAGCGAAATGAGTCAATCAGAGAAAGACCAGTATCATATGATCTCACTGATATGACTAATTTGAGAAACAAGACAGAGGATCATAGGGGATGAGAGGGAAAAATGAAACAAGACGAAACCCGAGAGGGAGACAAACCATAAGAGACTCTTAATCTCAGGAAACAAACTGAGGGTTGCTGGAGTGGAAGGGGGTGGGAGGGATGGGGTGGCTGGGTGATGGACATTGGGGAGGATAGGTACTGTGGTGAGCTCTGTGAATTGTGTAAGACTGATGAATCACAGACCTGTATCCCTGAAACAAATAATACATTATATGTTAATAAAAATTTAAAAAAAAGAATGAAGTTTCCTCTGGATTGTTTTATGCACCACCTCGTTCAAGGGAAGAATGTGATTGGTACCACCTCATGCATCTGCTTCCAAAAGAGGGTTAGTGATGGATAAGGGACACAAAATGGCCAATAAGCCCATGTAGTCCCCATGGACTACAGTAGAGTCAGGTCCTATTACAGACTTCTTCCCAGTGAACATCACAGTTGGGATTTAAGGTACCAATCACGTTCTTCCCTTTATGGGTTTAGAACTAGTGAAAAAATAGTTTCACTATTTTTCAGAGTGAAAAATTACAGAGCCTGAAATATCAACTGTATTTAAAACTACAATTTTCCCAGATGCTCTGGCTGCACACCTAACCAATTAAATCAGAATCTCTGAGGGTCCATTGGGGGGCGTTTAAGCTGGGGGTCCATTGTTCATGGCGTTTAAGCTCTCCTGGTGATTCCCATATCTGGCCAATGCTGAAAAAGTGGGAGGTCCAAGGACCAACAGCATCAGTACCACCTGAGACCTTGTTAACATGTAGAATCACAGTGTGCAGTTTCTCCATATTCCCAGGTCATTTTAAATGTTAACATTTCAGAAGCACTCCAAAACAGTATTTCTTAACTTCAGCTCTTAAACAATCCCCCAGAGAGCTTGTGAAAACACCGATTCCTGGGCCCTAACTCCAGGGTTTCAGATTCAGTCTGCCTGGAATGCAACCGGGCAATTTGCATTTCCAACAAATTCACAGGTGCTGCCCGCTGCTGCTGGACCTCATTTTGTAAATTGACTCAAGTGTTCTTACTACTGAAGGAAAGTGTTCTTACTACTGAGTGGGAGGAGCAATTACGAGTGGGAGGAGCAATTACACCTTCCATGGCTCCAAAGGCAAGGAAGGAGCCCAGGCTTCAGGCTTGCAGGGATTCTTCTCCTCAGGGTGCGATTTGATAAGCCATCCTCTTCTTCTGAGGGGAAGAGGGAATGGAGTGGAAAGAAGGCTTGAGGCTGTCTCTGGGATACTTATGAAAACGAAAGGGCATAAGCCATCAAAAGGAATGAGATCTTGCCATTTGCAACGACATGGAGGGAACTGGAGGGTGTTATGCTGAGTGAAATAAGTCAATCAGAGAAAGACATGTATCATATGACCTCACTGATATGAGGAATTCTTAATCTCAGGAACAAACTGAGGGTTGCTGGAGTGGTCGGGGGTGGGAGGGATGGGGTGGCTGGGTGATGGACATTGGGGAAGATATGTGCTACGGTGAGTGCTGTGAATTGTGTAAGACTGTTGAATCATAGATCTGTACTTCTGAAACAAATAACGCAACATATTTTAAGAAAAGAGAAAAAGAAGAAGATAGCGGGAGAGGAAGAATGAAGGGGAGTAAGTCAGAGGGGGAGACGAACCAGGAGAGATGATGGACTCTGAAAAAAAACTGAGGTTTCTGGAGGGGAGGAGGGTGGGGGGATGGGTTAGCCTGGTGATGGATATTGAGGAGGGCACATTCTGCATGGAGCACTGGGTGTTATGAACAAACAATGAATCATGGAACAGTACACCAAAACAAATTATGTAATATATGGTGATTAACATAAAATAAACAATTAAAAAAAAAACCGAAAGGGCATATCTTACTGTGACAAGGTAGGAACCCCAAAAAGAGGCAAAATGGTTCTCTTCTACCCACCCTGGTCTTCAGAGATGAGATCTCTTCAGACACAGAGATGAGTTGCAGTCCTATCTTTTCATACCACACATATGGGATAAAATATAAGGTGGAGAAAAAGACTCAAAGTGCCCAGAGAGACAAGTCAGAAGAAATGGATTCAAGAGTGGTTTTTAGTTGTTTTTCAAGTGCCTATGCTTTTCTCTGGCATCTGGTCTTCACTTCTGCTGAACATACTAGTCGTGGCAGTAAACTGCTTGTGGCCTGAATTTCCTAATATCGGAATTCCCTCTCCTCAGAAGTGGTATGGAGTGTGTGTGTATGTATGTTATGTGTGAGAGAGAACTACCAGGAGAAGTTGTGTCCCCCATAAATGTTAATGTGTAAAGTTAGCATTGATTAATGGTGACTCTAATAGGAAAATTGCTACTGGTGATGTTGAATATAATGTATAGGAACTTTAGTTGGTATAGCCATCTAATAGTTTTTGCTAGTTTAAAGGCAGAAGAACAATTAAGGTGTCTTCTCTCAGTTTGGGAGTTTTCCACTCCTGCCCCCCCACATATCATGAGGCTCATTATGTTTTGCCATTAACGGTAATGGGATTTAATGTACAGTGGGATGGAATAAGCCTCAGACTTTGCAAGCTTAAAGTGCTTCTGAAATCAATGTTTAGAAATCATAAAACACCTACTTGTCACAGAGGCATTTGACAAATTTTCTTAAATTCCCTAAAGATATTCACTTATGTGCTTTATTACTTCAAACCAATGATCCTTAGATCTCATAGGCACAGGAAGAGAAAATATCTACTGTACATGCTTTTTTTTTTTAAAGAAGAGGTTTGTTTTTCCATTTGAGCTCCAAGTCTTAAAACAGGTGTTTGCTCTCATACAAGCTCACCTGTTTTCCATCAAGATTTTACCTGTGGGATTTAATTAGAAATGTGGCTAAAAGCTGACTGAAATTATTAGCTATGACACAGAAAACTCTGTAGGAATTTAACCCAAGAAAGGGGCAGAACCTCAATGTAGCTCATAAGAGAAACGGCAAATGGAGAAGCTTGGTGAGACAAAAGAATCCAGAAACTGTCAGATAATATAAATGAAAGCATGAGGTAAAGGGCTGAAAGGAGCAGGCAGGGGGAGGTTGTGACCAACATTTATTGATAACTAGAGAGCACTGGGACTGTGGAAAATTAACAATAAGGGAAATCAAATAGGTAGAGATGGAGGTTGAGGGGGATTGAGGGGCGATGTAGAATGTACCAGAGAATGGGGCAGGATGCTGAGATACGGATATGAAGTTCATAACAGGAAGTAGGCCATGTCTCAGTATAATATAATGTTTCTGCCTTGTCTACAAGAATAAACAAGCCACAAGGTGGTGTGTGAGGTAATAGTTCTCATGATTAGAATATGCAAACATACACGTACAATGTGGTAAAAACTTGAAAGCTGGGTTGGTGAGCACAATTGTCTTTAAATATTTTAAGAGCTGTCAAAGGGAAGAAGAATTTGGTTTACTCAGAGTGGAGCTAGTGCCAAAGGGAGTGCCTATAGAGGTAATTTCCTTCAGAATAAAAAACAGAACCCTTGTAACCTGTTAAAGCAGGTCTTTTAGGCAGGTTGACTGGGGCATACTTCCAACTTTGGTACTTACCTGCCTTGCCATCATGGTCAATTTAATGTGTTTGATTTGAAGTTTTGGGTTTTAGAAATGAAATAATTACCTTATAGGTGTGATGTGTGATTTGAATGAAACAATATTTGTAAAGTGTCTGGTACAGAGTTGTTCGAAAATAATTGGATTCTTCATAAATATCTCAAATGAAGCACACTGATCTCACTTGAATACATTGCTTTTTCAAACTCTTCTCCCATTTCCCCTTCAGGTTTTCCCTTAGATATCAGATGAGATTGAGTCCCTTATCCCATAATAGCCTAAACTTCCCTAATGCAGCACTTTAAAAAAAAATTGGTCACTTAGAACCATATGTTGTTAGTGTGTAAGCTTCATGAAGGGGCGAGTTTTGTCTTAGCAACTATCCTATGTCCCTAGGACCTAGTATAGTGGCTGGCATTTAGTAAATTCTCAATAAATATTAGAAAGAATGGATGAATGTTGAATTCCTGTCCATCCCAAACCAGCTTCCCTCTTTCTCCACTGCTTTGTGTGCCTTGACCATTCTTAGTTTTCTAGTGTTGTCTTTGTGTCTTTGGTACAGCTACCTTAAATTTAGTGCATCAGTAAGCACTTACAACATTTATGTACGTCTCTTGGGTTTATGCCTTCCTATTATTGCAATGCCATCGTTCCAGCTTCAGTAGATCCTTTTGTATTTTACATCTAGAAGATGGCCACCAGGCTTCTTACTTGGCTTCCAGCATCAGTTCATTTATCAGTACCTACCTATTATGTCCAGAGCTGCTGAAGTTTCCTCAAATGCAAATTTTGTCATGGATTTGTCATACATTTTGTAATGATAAAATAAAAATAGCTGCCTCTCTGTGGTCTTCTGTGATGAACCCATCTCCTCACTGGGTAATACTACCAAAACAAATCATTTATTTTATCAGAAGAAAATTGTTTTAGCAAGTAGGAATAGAATGGGTCAACTCAGTGAATCCAGGGAAGATACTTGGGAAAATAGGGAAAAATCCCCTCTTAAATTTAGAGTGATATTGTGACTGCCACAAAAGTGAGGCAAGGTAAGAAAGAACATCAGGAATCTCCTTAAATGGAACAGGTTTCACTGAGTATGACTTCTTGCCAGATTTTTGCCACTCCTGGGTGTTTGAATGAGGGTCTCCTCTTCATGGTAATGATGTTATGAGGAGTTCCATGTAAAGTAAATTAATAATCCGGGGCCGAGCAACTTGTCTAATACCACCTAGTAAATCCTGGGGAAGTTTTGGAAGATATTGGTTCAAGTGTGACCTGATGAGGGCATGAGCCTGTGACTGCATGTGAGCCTGTGAATCTGAGCTGCATGGGCACTGCAAACAGCTAGTCTTTCCAGCTATTGTGATCTTAGCCTAAGTGAACTGGATGGGTGCATGTTCATGTTGCCTTGCATATGCCAAAGGGTTTATTTCTGCATGGGAGAAAACCCCTGTGTTTAATTGACTCCACTGTTGCCCTTTACATATTCGCTTATGCCTCTGTACCTTCACATATTCCACCCCAGCCCCACTGCTTTACCTCCCCTTTTCTTTTCTTTTTTTTTCTTAAGATTTTATTTATTTGACAGGGAGAAACATAGCGAGAGAGGGAACATAAGTAGAGGGAGTGGGAGAGGGAGAAGCAGACTTCCCGCCGAGCAGGGAGGGAGCCCGATGTGGGCTTCGATCCCGGCACCCTGGGATCATGACCTGAGCTGAAGGCAGATGCTTAACGACTGAGCCACCCAGGCGCCCCTACCTCCCCTTTTCCAACACCTATGCTTTATTTCCAATGACTCAGAAAGCCAGCACTGCCAGGAAATCCTTCCTGATTAGATTCTCCTGACATTTCATGCTTTCCCCCCAGCACTGTTTTGTGCCATTTTGCCTCTTGTCATCTGTGTTTGCTAATCTGTCTTTTGGATTCTTGCTTTATGCACTTCATGCCTTAGAATCTGGATTTCCCCTTCTCAAGGGTGGGGACTTTTTGATTCTCTCATGGCATGAAACACAGCAGTTGGATCACGTTTGTTTCTTCTTGTAAATGTTGACTCGTTTGGTTATACTTGTTGCAAAAGCTATTTTCACCTTTATGGAGTGTGTGAATTCTGTTAGTAGACTATACCTGGCATTTGGAAAATAAATCCTGGAATAATCTGTTTTGCTGGAAGGAGTCTGTATACTTCAAGCCAAGATGCTTGTTTTCCAGCAGAGAAAAGTCAGAACCAGAGAGAAGATGTGCTTGCTCAAGGTCATTCCAGAATAGAAACTTGACCAGGGTATCCAGACTCCCAGTTGGGCCTCTTTTAGTTAGAGTGCTCTTTCACTCACAAGGTTCAGGTGCAGCTACGTTGCTGGCAATTAACTTGGCTGGGTAGAATCTGACCATGTTCCATAGCAAGTGCTAGGTGATAAAAGAGGAGCTAGAATTTGACCAGTATAGGCTGAAATTAAACTAAAAAGAGTATGACATGGCTACTTAACAGTGTTTAATTTCATAAAACCCAGTAGATCAAAGTAATTATAGAGCAGTGAAAGTTGAGCTGAAGCCTCAGATGGACCTAAGGATGACATATGGCTAGACTTTTTAGAACAGCCACTGTTTTTCCTACAGAACGTTTTCTGGTTTTGTTTTCAACGGTCTAGTTTTTATTAAACCAGCTGGGTTGTAAACAAAGCCATGTTAATATAGTGTAGAGACAGTTTATTCATGAGTACATCTTTCCTTACACGAGGAAAAACACTCATTTAAATAACACCAATGATTCCCTAAAAATTCTAAATTTTATACTTACATGTGTCAATTATCCTTCTAGCATATTGAGAAACTACCTTTAGTCAATTGGCATTTATACATTTATTCTTTAATAATTTAGCTTTTTCCCCACTTTAGAATATCCACTGCAAAAACAAGAAGTGAAGAAAAAATGTTAAATTTTGCTGCCAACACTATACTTTTTTCTAGACATAAAAACTACTTTTTAAAAAGTCCTTCAACTGGGGCGCCTGGGTGGCTCAGTCGTTAAGCGTCTGCCTTCGGCTTGGGTCATGATCCCAGGGTCCTGGGATCGAGCCCCACATCGGGCTCCTTGCTTAGCAGGAAGCCTGCTTCTTCCTCTCCCATTCTCCCTGCTTGTGTTCCTTCTCTCACTGTGTCTCTCTCTGTCAAATAAATAAAATCTTTAAAAAAAAAATAAAAAGTCCTTCAACGTTTGGGGTAATTGCAAATGGAAGTAAGGTCACAATAGGAGTATCATATTTCATTTACAGGCAGCGGGTTTGGGAAATGGTGGGAAGATTTTTATCAAGAGTTACTAATGTATAGAAAAAAATCAATGTTTTTGGAGAAAATTATAAAACTTTTCTCTACTTTTATGGACTAAAACTAGTAAATACAACAAGAAGTAGCAATTTCGATTTTATACAGTGGCTATTTAATGAAGAAAAATAAGGTGGCAGGGAGAAAGGAAAACTACTTGGAGTAGGGGAGAAGAGCTGAAAAGCAACAGAAGTAGAGAGCTAGCAAGGCCAGATACACTGAAATGGAGAAGCAGAGGCAGAAATTCAGAGACACACAGAAGTGGAGATGAATCTTCAGGGAATAAATAAAATCCAGCCTACATGATTTTAATTCTTTTTTTAACCTTTCTAGAATCAATTTTATGGAGCATAGATCTATATTGCAAATTAGAAAGTGTATTTCAGCTCTCAGTTTTTCTGGGGTTGCCTACGTGCAACCCTAGGAAATGGTGAATGGACCCACTTATAATGAAGAAAATCAGAATATTGCTTGTTTGGAATTCTTTTCCGGATCCTTCACCTTCTTAGGGATTCTTAAAATAACCTTAAATAGTTCAGTTTTTGATAGAGGGAGTTTGTGGAAAACAATGACATTGATGTTGATGTGACCACTGGGAAGGAGTTTTAAGGATTGGATGACATGAAGGCAAAGGTCCTGGCTAGTCTATGAGCTGAAGTCTTCCTACCCTCGTTCAGTGTTGAGCTCTGGGTGGGTGGGGGGCGGCTCCTGTTTAAATTTGTGTCTTTAGGGAAGTCACTTACCTCAGTTTTGATGAATGTGAATTTTTTTCCTTTACCTTTAATGAAGCTGTGGAAAAGAAAGTGTATTAACATAGAGGTAAATACTTAATTCTTAGGAAGGAAGGCAAGTTAAAACAGGCTATCAATAGTAATGTAGTAGTAGTTTTTGTTTTTTTTTTTATACTCACTATTATTCCCTTTGTATTATGTAAATTCCTGCCTATTGCCTTTCTTCAATGCTAAAAGATCCAGGAAAATGTTTACCCTGCATAATCACCTCTTCCACTTTCTCTTTATATTATATATACATATAATATATATTATTTTTATTATATATAAATGTATAATATATTTAAAAACTTTATATATCTAAAAACTTGTATTTATGCATAAATGGATTAAAATATATAGTATACTATATAAGTAAATTGATATACACATACGTAGTTTTTTGTCTTGTTTTTGTTTTTTGAAAGAGCAAAGTTGCTGCCAGCTAAGTCCTCTCTGGGATGATCTTGTTCTTTGTTTGAAACAACAGGCAGTGCATCAATGAGGTGTGAGCGAAGAAATGATGTCCTATTTTTTAAAAAAAATTTTTATTATGTTAATCACCATACATTACATCATTAGTTTTTGAGCAGGATGGGATTTAATATAAAGGATTAGAAGTTAACAAAAAGTGGATGCTTGGAATGACTCCCACCCAGAAAGAAAGAGAACTGACTCCTTGGGAGAGCTTCTGCCTTCAAGACTTCCACTAGTATTATGGTTTCAAGACACCCCTGCAGCTGTGGTCCAGGGATAGGAAGCCAGAGTTTATAGGTGCTGCAGTTGAGTCATAAGCTTCTAATCTCCTGCAATGGAGAAGGGATACTAAAGAGCCAGATAGAAAAACCAAACCTTTCCAAGACGTTGCTTCCTAGTAGAAAGAGCTGAAGTGTAAGGCAGAGGACTCTTGTCTTCTTTTCACCTTCTAAAACTCACATGTCCTAATTTACGCTACATACATTAGATGACATTTATCCTATGTAAATTCCCAGCCAGAGAGGGAATGAAATGGAGAATACTAATTCACAGTATCACAGAGTGTCACTTAATGGGCTTGATGAAGGAGGGCTGGTCAGATCTTCATTTTACCTTCCATCCTCCCCAGTGATACTCTGATGTGTGTGTGCAGAAGGTTGCCTTGGAATTGGTGCACTTCATTTTTGATCCCTTGAAATAAAGGCATAACTCTTAAAAATGAGAGAATGAAATAAGTTACTCCATATAAACCCTCATTTGTAAGCACTTCTATATCTCTTACCAAATAATACTGGCTTTCTAATTAAAATACTGGTGAAGGAAGAAAAAATGGTTAGAGAATTAGATAACAATTACACTTATTCCTGTATGTTTGAGTCATTAATTATTAGTGAATAAAGTTGTAAATTATAGAGTAGACAAGTTTTCTGGTGGTGAAAGTTGGCTAGAACTCACATGTTAACATGTAACTGCTTTCATTGATACCCTAGAATAAAAGTATCATTTGGAAAGATGATCTCATTAGAATACTTTTCATATAATTTAATGCAGATGAAATGTATTTTTTTTAATCTCTAGCAAAGCAACGTCATAGTTTATCTGAAAATGACTTCTTTGATGGACTAGTGAAGCATCTTAATTATTCCTTCTATAGGAAACCCTGCCTAGAAGAGTTGGTATTAACTTTGTAGTGAGGGAGCCCTAATGTGCTCATGATAAAGAAATACCGTATGATTTTACTCATATGTGGAATTTAAGAAACAAAACAGATGAACATAGGGGAAGGGGCAAAAAAGAGGGAAGCAAACCAGAAGAGACTCTTAACCATAGAGAACAAACTGAGTTTTGCTGGAGGGGAGCTGGTCAGGGGGATGGGCTAAATGGGTGATGGGGATTAGGGAGGGCACTTGGTGTGATGAGCACTGGGTGTTATGTGTAAGTGATGAATCACTAAATTCTCCTGAAACTAATATTACACTATATGTTAAATAACTAGAATTTAAACAAAAATTTGAAACAAAAAGAACAACAGTGTTGAGAGAACATAACCTGTGGGTGACATGGAATAAGAACAGCTTTGTTCTTAAGTTCTGGGAGGGTCACTAATAATTTTTTAATTTATTTTGGTAAGTGACTTTGCGTCTGGTGACAATTTCAAAATAATGTTTTTTTCCTTAGGATGTAAAACAATTTTGAATGTTAAGTTATATTAAAATGATGATTTTTAAAAAGCATTTCTGCGTATTTTAATCCCCCCTTTTTGCTTTCCACATATGAATCTCTGAAAATTAATGATGGAGTACCTAATTCGTTAGACTGCTTTCTGCATGAAAGCATTAAAAGGAAGGAAATCCTGATATGAATCTTTAGAACCCTCAGATTGTTTCTCAGAGTCCATAGTCTCTCATGGTTCGTCTCCTCTTCCGATTTCCACCCCCTTCATTTTTCCCTTCCTACTATCTTTTTTTTTTTAAACATATAATGTATTATTTGTTTCAGAGGTACAGGTCTGTGATTCATCAGTCTCACACAATTCACAGCACTCAATGGAGCACTGGGTGTTATATGCAAACAATGAATCATGGATCACTACGTCAAAAACTAATGATGTAATGTATGGTGATTAACATAACATAATAAAATAAAAAAATATGAATCTTTAAGCCATATTGCCAGCCTTCTAGCAAGTGCATTCTTTAGTTAGTATTAAAACAGTTTATTCCATGGTATCCTCTCCAGTTATGTTCTTAATTATATACCTTAGTCACTCCTTGACCATCTCTCTGTGTATGTCTACTCTAATGGAGATAAATGGACAATCACTCTTGAACAGTCAATGATTCTCTTACTGAAGCACTTGCCCTGTGAGTCTAGCTCCATTATCCCATTATTGGGTAGAATGGATGTTCTTACATAGCACTTATCCAAGTTATGATTTTGTTTCCTTATAATCACTTGCCATTGTGTTTGAAATAAGCCATAATGTAATTTTCTCAATTTAATAGGAGCTATTTTTAACAGTGCAAAAGCTCTGATTGCAGTTTTTTTCATTTTATCCCAAAGTCTAAGATGGGCATCCATGTTTAATCATATCCACAGATTACCTCAGTGAATAAAAATGTGTTACATTATCTTTAAATAAATGAATGTCAATATGTTCCAAGGTAACCAAAGTAATTGCGTATTGATAACAGTCATTATCGTAAGTCATAGTCTCTAGGAGAAAATGCACTTGTATTTTTTAATAAGGTACAGTATTATAGTCTGTTTTAAGATGAGAGTTTTCTGTTTCAAATACAGACTATAATATCACTCTAACATAGCTAGCAGACCCCACAAATAGATTAAATACAAAATACAAAACTGAAAGTAACAAGATCTTGTAGTCTTTTGGAACTGGAATGGATGTTATGAGTACCTTAGCAGAGCTAATATGAAGTTGCCATTATCTATGACAGACTCTTAGAACTAGCATCCACTTTCCAGCTAAAGCAGATAACAGAAGCTAAGCCATTATCCTGCATTTTTGTAGCAAGATATTTTCAGATTCTGTATGAAGGTTTATTGTAGGGTGCAAATGAATCTGGAAAATGCTCTAGGGGAAAACTGTTCCTCTTTCTAACTAAAAATTATGGAATGGTTGGGGGAAATGTCAGAACACTTGTATTCTCTTTGGAATTTTTCATCAAATGGGTGAGTTGTCATTTGGACCGCCATGTTCCACAACTCTGGCCACTCATATTATGTATCCTATACAACAATATATGATTAGTGCTCCGTCTCTTTATGCTGTGCACACCTATTTGGCCATCCATGGTAGTCCTGAGTGTCATAATATCCCCTCTGTAATATTCTCAAGGATAAGCAAGGGCTGGGAAGACACTCTTAGCTGAGATGATTTAGAAGGTGTCCCAGCATTCATTTAGTCAGTGAATGACTACCATTTTTTCTTTGCCATAATCTTTTCAAACTGTAGCATCTCATTATAATTGAGAGTACTGATCTTAAATAGGAGATCTGAATGTTAGTCTCAGGATGACTATTAGCTGGGTGATACAAGATAGATTATTACCTCTCTGGACCTTGCTAGTTTCCTCTGTAAAATAGGGAATTTGAACTCCATTAGGGGTTTACAAACATTCTATTCCTACCAATGGAACTCCTAAGGCTTAGCTGAACTCAGTTGAAAAACAATTAGATTGCCTGATTCCATTTCCTTTGGGTAAGTTCTAACTAATGTTTGGAAGGGAACTTGAACCTTGGTTTTTCGTAGTAACTATAGAAAAGATTCAACTGTGAAATGCCAAAGTGTGTTTTCTTCATACTCAGATTATGTTTGAAGTACTGTCTCATGTCTGTTTTGTGTTTATTTTCAGGGTATATATTTAGATGCCATATCCTAAGAATTTTGAAGAACTCAGGTTACTCTTTCAAAGAGATTAGGGAATCAGATCTATTTTAAACTGAGTTTTGGCCACTTGCTAGATGTGAATACTTGGTCAAGTTCATCAACTCTCCATTTTATTTGTAAATTGTGGTAATATTATCCATCTCCTAGAACTTTTGGAAGGATTAAAATAATACATGCAAAATGGTTAGCAGAATTCTTGGCCCAAAGTAATTATGGTCCTCATTCTATATAAAAATCTGTAGATTCTCATTTTCCTACTCAGAGAAAGGATTTGAAGGAAAGGAACTCATTTTGCATTTTTTTGAACAAGAACCACAGCTGCTTAAAAAGCCTGCACTAACTTTGTTTCCCCAGGTGGGGCTTTCCAGGAATGGCACTGTGTTGGACAGCATCCTGTCAGAGTAGCTATGTAGGAAGAGGGAGGCTCCAAGGGAAAAATGAGGGGAAATGAAAACATTTAAATTTGCTCGAAGTGTATTTTCATTCCTTTCTCTTCCCATTAGCTTTTATTGAGTGCTTGCTATTTGCTAGTAGTGCTCTAAGTGCTTTACACAGATGATTCCATCTAATTATCACCACAGCCCTATGAGGTAGGTAGTGGTATTATCCCTACTTTACATATGAAGAAACTAATGCACAGTAAGCTTAGGTTGCTCAAGAATCTACATCTGAGAAATAGTTGAGGGTTAAAACTGTGAGTCTGACCCCAGCACCAGAATTACTTCATACCTATTCTGCTTCCTCTGGTGTTTGAGGTCATTTTCCTTGGAGAGAGAGAGAGAGGAGATAAAGACGTGAGGCTCCCCCTGAGCTTTGATACATGGGCAGAACTACTCACAGATCTCCTGCATTCCATAAATGAACATTTCTAGACTAGTGTGGTAAATTTGCATTACTGTCTTCAATAGTTCCAATCTATTATAACCTTACAGATGATAGTTTATCTTTCCCTGACATCAGCCTGGACTATATGATAAGTTTTGGCCAGTGGAGTGTTGGTGGTGGTCATATGAACAAAGGCTGGAAATGTCTATTTTCTTGCCCTCCTGTATTTCATCATGAGAGAAACTTACCCTGGGTAGCTTTTGGTGAAGCACATCTAGATATACCTTCCAACCTGGAGCCAATTCCAGAGAATCCCAGCCTACATAAGCCAAACTCCAGCTATCGCACGTTCACAAAGTTAAACATGGCACACCATTGGGGTTTGGTTTGTTGGACCTAATTATTAAGTGACAGTATCATTTATAGCTACTGTGTTCTCATAGCCATAATCCTCCTCAAAATTTAACATGAAAACTGAACTCGATTGCCCCGAATTTGCTCCATTAAAATTTCATTAAGTTTAGAAACAGTATCTGTTTCAAAGGGAGTAACTGGGAAGTAATTTGAGAGTGAGTGGGGAATAAGAATGATAAAGAAATGGGCAGTCAGTGAGGCTGGAGATACATAGCAAACGTATAAACAATATTAAAGCCACAAATGACAATTGAGAAGAACAAATCATACTGGAAAGATAATGGGCTCAAAACAGATGGCCTGGGGCACCTGGCTGGCTCAGTTGGTAGAACATGTGATTCTTGATCTCAGGGCTGTGAGTTTGAGCCCCACATTGGGGGTAGAGATTACTTAAAATCTTAAAAACAACAACAACAACAGCAACAACAACAAAACGAATGGCCTAAAAATACGTTGATGGGAGTAGTTAAAAAGAACTTTTATTTTCAATTGCTATCGTATTTCCTTTATTGGCCATTTTTCTAACTTTTGCTTTACAGAAGTCTACCTAGGGGATCTGAATTTGTATGTCCTCTGACTTTTTATACTAAAATGTTTTAAAGCTTTAAAGCTTGTGTTGAAATTTACTTGGAGTACTCAATGGGAGATCATCTTATTACATTCTGTAATTACATTTATTCCTGTAACAGTTATTTATATACCTATTTGAAAACAATGCTACTTAAAGTTCAGGTTGATTTTAACATCTTGGTCTTCATAGGGCTGAGTATATATGTAGTGCTGGTGATAGGGGTGTTGATAGCATCCTTGACTTTTTTTTTTCTGTGTGTGTTTGTGTATGTATGTATGTGTGGTGGTTTTATTCTTAGAGACTGGAGGGAAGGGGGGTACCCTGCAAAGATTCTTCGGTGTGTATGTATGTAAGGTATGCCTGTGTGGAAGAGGGCTAAATTACCCTATGTAAGGATGTGAGTGGGTTTACTAGGTCAAGATACCTTTAGTAAGGGAGCAAATTAAGTAAATTGGATGTCAGGGTAGCCAAAAACTTTGAGGCATAAGTATGTCTAATATCCAATTTAAGATTCTTAGATGTTTCCCCAAAATAAAACTCCTTTGCCCCAAACCTTCAGTAGTTTGCAAGTTAGGAAATGCCACCTTGAGTAACTTCGTGGGTAAGTGGTGATGAGGATAAAGAAAACGAACTAAGATGTCTATCTGAATCACTGAAGAATAGAAAGAAAAGCCTATCTGTGGATGGTGGTGTATGAGTGAGATTCAAAGTTAAGCAGTGGTTCTCAACTATGACTGAATTCACCTGGGGAGCTTAAAAAATGACTGATGACTTCATCCCACCTTTAGACGTTATGATGATTTCATTCTACCCCCAGATATATGATGTAATTAATCTTGGCTGTGGAAGTTTTTATAAATTTTTATAAAGCTTCTCAGGTTATTCTAATTTGCGACTAAATTTGAGCATCTCTGCTCCTGTCTATAGCAAAGTTCTCCATCCTGGGTACACATTACAGTCACCTGGGAAATAGTATATGCCAATGGCCGTACCATATCCCTACAGATTCTGATATACTTTGGGATGGAGGCAAAGTACCATACACTTTCAAAGCTTTCCAGGTGTTTCTCATGTCCAACCAGAAGTCAGATGGCATCCCTAGAACACTGGACTTGTTCTGTCTGCTAATATATGGAAACCATGCCCCCAATGAATACAGGGTGCTGGGGATGATAGGAAGGACAGAGATGTACACGGGGCCCTTTCTGGCGAGATAGAACACTTACTTCACTCTGGTTAGAGGATTAGAACTCTGATATCCACAAACTAATGGATGCTTACAAAGTAACCAAGAAATAGTAGCTCAATACTGGTACCTCTGGGCCACCTCATGGGTGCTCTGAGCCCAGGATTGCATTCAGAGTTGCAACTGATTGTATGGAAATGAGCCTTAGGAAATAATTCCCATAGTTCAGTGATACTGGGTTGCCAGGTTTGGCAAATAAAAATACAATATACCAGTTAAATTGGTAATTCAGATAAACAACCAATACTTATTAGTATGAGTATGTCCCATGCAACTGGGCATAACTCTACTAACTTTGTTCACATAACTTTCAAATTTAACTTCTGTGCCCTGTATTTTATCAGGAAACCTTAGGGATAGAGAGCCTGAGTTTGTTAGTTAAGTTCTAGGGACTTCTGACTCAGTGTAAGCTTGGAAAGCACCCACTACATGCAAGAAAACATGGTAAATCCTGTTGAGCTTAATTACTTAGGATTTTTTTCCCCTTGGCTTTTAAGATTTTAGGACATATGAATTCAATAATAAGTGAGAGAATATTTGTATATAAGCAGTAAGCCTTCCCAAGTGCTCCGACCTACTATTTAACTCAAAATTGCATTTGTAAGTTGCATGGCCCCATGTCACAGTGGAAATGAAAGAGAGCACCAAAAATATAAAAACATGATGAAAATAAGTTTGAGGTCATTTTTTAATTTCACTTCTCAAATCCATAGTTGTCTTTTCCTTTGAATACATATTTTTTAAAGTTGTAGAAAAAAAATCTTATGTTATTCTTTAAATGGTAAAACAATTAGAATATTCACCTCAGATTAATTCAGTAACAGTCAAGTTAGGTTTATTGCTTTTTATTTCTTTCATAGGACCTTTCATCTCAACTGTGAAGAAATTCATAGCTTGAATAAGGCATACAATTAATGAACATAATAGCCTTTGAATAAAGGAGATTAACATGTTAAGGACTGAGTTTTGGATAGAAAAAAACCCCAAAACTTCTGAAACATTGCTAAATTATTTCTGAACTCTAATAGGAATATAACTGCAAAATTTAGAGATAAACTTTGATTTAAATGTTATACCCAGTGTATTTCTTAAGATGATATTAAAATGATTCTCTTTAGAAAGTAAAATGGATATAGATAAAAAGCAAGGATTAATAGATGTCAATATTCATTAATGATACTGAGGACTAGATGACAATAAGGGAATGTATTGATCCAGAGGAAATCACTTAGCATTCCTGATATTTACACACAGGTACCATTTTTAATTAGAACCATTGAAAATAAGAATGAAAGGGGGAAAAAAACTCAACCCAACAACCCTGGAATGTACGTATAGAGTATTTAGAAATCTGGGTAGGAAATTGAAGGTCTTAGGGACACAGGTGGTGGTTTAATTTCTTCTAACTGAAGGTTGGTACTTTGGAAGATAAGGAACTGCGAAGTGAACAGCTGGCTCTGTAGATGGTGTCAAAGAACAGAATTTCGTTTTCTGGACCATGATGCATGATACTAAACTAATGCTTCTGGCAAAAGAAAGAGTACATCTAATGAAGAGTGGGAAGAACATGCTTGGCAGAAGGCTTGCTGACCAGAACAAGAAGGCATTGATATATGAGTAGGGTAGAGAAAAAGGACCAAACAAGCTGTTAAGTTATACCCTATGGAGGAAAACAAGCTGATTTAGGGAGAATAAAAATAGTAGAGTGATGATTAGTAAATTAAGAGGATAATAGGAAAGATAAAGGAGAAATGTTTGTGGCTTTATGTTTATAGCCATATTCACATAGTCTGGGTAAAGATAACCTTTTAAATAAAAGGTAAATAATATTTGAAGGTTTTCATTATGACTTAATGGGCATGAGAACCCTGACTGAGGAAAGCTATCTGACCCTGAAATCCCAAGTTGGTACTGCTATTGCAAAGATACCATATAACCTAGAGGAACGTGAGGTAGGACCTAAAGAATTGAATACTTGCAATTCTTTATTTGAATACTCCGAATAATAAGAGACTCCATTTCTGTTGCATTGTTTCCCACATGTAATCCGGGTCTCAATAAGGGAACAGTGTATACCATGAAGTATACAGTGAATTCCTTGGTAAGAGAAATTCTGGAAAGGGTTAGAAGTGATTCTCTATCAACAGTACTATAGGAAGAAAAAACTGGCATTTTTCAAAAGAAATACATTTAGGTTTCTCCTTGTTCCTTCCACTTAGGTTGACATATCAACAATTTTCAAACCCAGGGAATGTAGAACACAGTTCAAATCTTGAGGGGAATGAAGTCCAGATCTCTGTGACAAAGATTATGTAGCAAGAAAAGGATAATGATGATCAACCCAAAATAGTGGCCACTGGGAACGTGTTAAAAACAGATCTGGAATTAGGTTCCACATGTCTCAGTGTCTACCAGGACTCGATAGGTCAAAATCTAGCATGGAAATTTCATAACTTTATTTTCCCGTAGCTGAATTTCTATTCTGAATTCTTAGTGCCTTCTTAAGAGCAGAAAAATTAGTCCGCTTTTCCAAAATAGTCACAGCACATTAACGACTTCTCAGCCTTGTCAGTGATTGCTCAGTTATTTCAGGTTTAAACTCCATCACATTCAGGATTTCTGAAACTCTGTTCACTTGCCTCCCCAGCCTTGGGGTTGATTTGCAGGGGATGGGAATAGATCCCTTGCTGCAATGTCAAAGGGAGGAGGAGGCATCCACTCTTGTCCTTCTTCCTGACATGCACAATTGGCAAGTCATGATCTTCATTTATAGGTGTCTGTCTCTGCATTTGCTCACATATCCCAGGTCTTATTTTGGTCCTAGCAAGGGTGGTCAGTGTCACTGTGCTCACAGTCTGTAATGCCTCCACTGCCTACCAGCTTTCTGTCAGTGTTCTTACCTGCTCAAAGGTGTGGGTGGGGTTAAGCTGATGTGTACTTCTCTTGGGGCTGTATGTACAGGACTACTGTGACTTCTTTTTTTTTTTTTAAAGATTTATTTATTTGAGAGAGAGAGAGAACACAAAAGCAGGGGCAGTGGCAGAGGGAGAGAGAGTATCCTTAAGGAGACTCCCTGCCTGATGCGGGGCTTGATTCCAGGATCCTGAGATGAGGACCTGAGCCACAATCAAGAGTCTGCTGCTTAATGGACTGAGCCACCCAGGTACCCCATTTTTTTTTTTTTTTTTTTTTTTTTTTTACTTCTGACATCAATTTCTTTCTCTTCTATCTTTTATCCTTGCCATTGCAGGCAAGGGAACATGGACGGGCTTTTTCTTGCAGAGCTCCAGACACAGCCTTCTAGTCTTTGATCTCTAAATAATAAGAGTCTCCATTTCTGTTGCATTGTATCCTATGTGTAATCCAGGTCTAAATAAGGGAACATTGTATACCATGAAGTATACCAATGTCTATTCCCTTGTTTCCTTCTCCCTCCTTCAGTGGCTCTCACCCATTTTTGTTGGGGGTAGGAAATAAAAAACTCGCTTAGCCCTCCCCCCCCCACCAAGTTTATCTTAATTAGGCTTAATGCTTTAAAGCCAAGAAGCTATTTTTTCTCCTTTCACCTTGATGACCTTACTTCCTTGAGGCAATGCTAAATGGGGATGCTTCATATGTTTAATATATTTGCATTGAAGAAATAGATAATGTTTCATATCCTACTACAACAGCTATGTTTTAATCCCAGTTAATTTATATTCTGATAAATTTGTATTGAAGTCAGGGAAAAAGACTTCATGGGCACGCCTGCATGTAAACTTACATATTTCCAAAAGGGCAAATTTGTTGGAAAAAACAACCATCTATTAAATTCTCTGGAAGCTTCTTGTACCAATAGTGGAGTTGCCTTGAGAAAATTATTTAATCTCCCAAATCCTCATTTTCTTCATCTGTAAAACAGGAATAGTATATTATACCTATTTAATAAAAAATTTCCAACGATTAGGTATTGATAAAATATTTACCTTAGTACCTGAAAAGTGCTAGTTCCTGAATACTTGTCAGCAGTTATTTTCATTGAAATCTTGGAATCTTGGCTACAAGCACATTGCATAGTGAAGATAAGAGAAGCATGTAAATAGTTGAGAGAATACTTACAGACTGCTGGAACAAATTGCTTTTCCTCATATACACTCACTGTGTAGAGTGTTTGACACCTAGATGTTCAAATGAACGCATGGCTTATATATGTACATTTGTTTATGTATTTTCTTCCATGTATAACAAAGGTAACGGAGCCTAAAAAGTCATGGAAGGATAACATTTTTAGGAAAGAAGTGTAAAGAAAATGTTTATTGAATAGTTGGCATTTAGAGTTTCTACTGTGATATAATAATCTGTGATATAGTTTAATAGTTTAAGGAAGGATGAATCTGGTGGGGATGTCTGTTTAATATAGAATAGTGTCTTTGGTTACATGCAAATGAATGAGACACCAAGAAAATCTCTTGAACACTAGCTTTCTCATTCTAACTTGAGACTTACATGGGTCCCAGTGATCTAAGTTGTTGCTGAAGTAGTGAAGTTGCTGTGTGCAGGTAGAGGTAGATGCTGACACCAAAGTCTTTTAGTAGAGCAGGGTCCCACAGCTAATTATTTTTTCCCTACTTTGGGAACCCTAGCCATATTGAGATGGGTAGGGAAAACAGCCATAGTCCCGAAATCTTCCAGGAATGAATTTAAATACAATGATAAGTATCACTGTTTTGTTGATCAGGAGCCTGTCTTTTCAGGGTCTAAGGAAGAATAACAAGAATTACAGAATTTTTTTTTTTTAAGCCATTGTGGAGCTTCTTAAGATGAAGTATAGCAGTTAGAATTGTAGATGCAAGCAACAGGAACTGGCCATGGCTAAAAAATGAATTTGTTAACATGTTATTGGGGAGCTTGTGGAAACTGTAGGGAAGTGAGAGAAAGTTTGAAATAGGGACTGCAGCCATGACTATAACCCCTCTATAATCCTAGAACTGTCCAGCACCAGGATAACAATGATAGGGCCAGCAGAAGTGTGTATATCATTGGCCTGGTGAATTGAAATACAAAATGAAATCATAAGATAACCTGAGATGTTCTTGGAAGTATTTTAAAGCCATAATGCTACTAGATTATATAAAGTTAAATTAATTAAATGGGTGTGATTTTAAACAAATAAAGCAATATGTACTATTTATAACTAGTGTAATATGGAAGTACATACTAAAATTGTCTCCCACCTATAATTTTACGTAGAATACGTATCTTCAGTTAGAGAGATCTCTATTAAAGGAATATCTTCTGTTAAAAATTGGAACTGCATTTTCCAATTCAAATAGGATTACTTGTGTGGGGCTATGCTATACCTGATGTTCTGCATCCTGATACTTAATATAAATGTACATGATATACTTAATACATGATGTACTTTGGCTTACGTTAGTACATAGAATCCTATTTGATCATTTTGGAGGCTCTGCAGCATTTAATTGTTTAAAAACCACAATTTATTCAACCAATCTACAAATGATAATCAGATTGTAATTATAATTTTATACCATGTTTCAGTGAACATTCTCTTTCACATATATTTTAAGTACTTGTGTGAATCTCTGTTAGTTGAATTCCTGGGACTTCAACTTTTGGGCTGAGAAGAGAGGCATGTTTAAAAACTTGAAATCTGTTACCACTTGGCTTCATAGAAGGTTGGTCCACTCTGCAATCAGCAACAGAATATGAGGGGACCAAATTCCCTATAACTTGGATGTATTTGCTATTATATCAATAGTCAGAGAAATCTTACTTTCAGAGATGGCTTACTAGATTGATCAAGCTATTCTGAAGATTTATTCTCTCAAAACACCTGAAAACAGGGGGACAAGATCTGGTCATATTTTTTATATTCTAGGTATTCTTCTAAAGCTTTTGTTAATGTCATTTATTAAAAGAATTAAAGTATGGTACAAAACAGTAGGTGGAAAAAAAGGCTAACTTTTCAAAAATACTGGAGACTGAATAATCTGATAATCGTTGTTATTAAATCAGATAAGTGTTTTCCTCAAGAACGACTTAGTGCTTGAAATTTCAAGATAGGCTTTCTTTTTTAGTGAATTTAAAAGAACATTAAAACAAATGTTTTCTTCTCTAAAAGGACAAAAAAAGTCTTAAGAAATTTAACAGTGTTTTATACAAGTCTAATTATTTTCCTTTGGAAATAACATGTTGGGTTGAAACTTTCCTGTCTAATGAAAAAGTAAAATGTAAAAAAGTAAATGACATAAATAAAGGTTTTATAAATTGTGAAAGAGTAGTTTTGTATTATATAAAAATAGTTCAGCCTTTTCTCTACATTAAACATTTTTAATACCACTGGGTAAGCTGGCTGCTCATATTGGTTTTTATGTATAAATGCAATAATTCTGCAAAAATAACTTTGACATTGTGCTGCTAAAATATAATTTTCATTGATGTAGTCAATTATACATCCCACAAAGGGATAAACATATATGCTAACTTATCTGGTGTTTCATTTGCCTTTATATTTTAGCAAGAAAATGAGAATTTGAAGGGGCGCCTGGGTGGCTCAGTTGGTTGAGTGTCTGCCTTTGGCTCAGGTCATGATCCCAGGACCCTGGGATTGAGCCCTGCATGGGCCTCCCTGCTCAGTGGGGAGTCTGCGTCTCCTTCTGTCTCTGCTGCTCCCTCTGCCACTCCCCCTGCATGTGCTCTCTCACTCTCAAATAAATAAAATCTTTAAAAAACCCTGAGAATTTGATAAAAAAAATCAACCTGCTCAAGTGGTTACTCCTAGATTTTGAGTTTGATTTTTCATTTTATCTTTTTTTTTAAATAGTTTTTTTTTTTAAGATTTTATTTATTTATTCATGAAAGACAGAGAGAGAGAGAGAGAGGCAGAGGGAGAAGCAGGCTCCCAAGGAGCAGGGAGCCCGATGTGGGACTCGATCCCAGGACCCTGGGATCATGACCTGAGCTGAAGGCAGACGCTTAACCATCTGAGCCACCCAGGCGCCCTGATTTTTCATTTTATCTTAAAAGCAAACATTAGAAAGGTGACAGATCATTGGAATAAACATTTCAGGAATCTTGGTTATTACACAGATTGGCACATCTTTTGGGTGCAATTCCTGCAAGGATAAAAATGACACATACTGAAAAGAGAAGCTGTTTTCAGGGTCACATTATCTGTTACAACACTGTTACAAGCAGGAGAGAAAAGCATGTTCAGGATTTGTTTTAAATACAATATTGTTTTGAAAAGGACCGTGATTGTATTGATATCTGTTGGATGTAAGTGTTCGTAAGGCCATACTCAGATTTGATTTGATTGACTATTCTGGTGTAGTGGAAAGAAATGAATTTGAATTCCATAAGCATCTGGATTATAATTCTGGTTCTTTTGCTACCCACCAGCTGATTGACTTTGGTCAATTTACAGAGCCTTGGTTTCTTTAGCTCTATAATGGAGTTAATAATACCTATTGCAAAGGGTTGATGTATGTGTGGGGGAAACACACGTAAAGCCCTGCAGTGTTGAGTCTCCTTTCCTTCCAATATCCACTCTAAACCTTGCATGCCAGTGAATCATAAAATTTTCTTGAGCCTATTAGTATTTTTGCATCTCTTCATCAAAGCAGAGATCCTTACAGAAAAATTACTAGATCCTCTGTGAGCCTTAGGAAGGAAATTCAATGAAGCCTCAGGAGTTCTTGGGTTACTATTTGTTTCTCCACCAGTCATGTTTTATGTAAATAATCTTATTGTTCTTAGTGTAGACTTCATGCTTTAATTTGCTACATATAGGACCTCTTTATCTAAAATTGCATATCACTTTTATGTTCTTATTATACCAAAGTGTTACTTTAAGAAAAAAGATACTCAATTTTTTATTCATGAACATTAATAATTACAGTACAGTGTTAAGGTAGTTGTAACAGTTGTCTTGCAAATTATTTTAGCATCATGATATGTTTTATTTTGTCCTGTGAATATTCAGCTCTTGATAAGCACCACTGCCCTGTTTATCTGCTGTGAATCAGATTAGTGTTGCTTAGAAGAAATCATAACTGCAGTATAGGTCCTCTACATACTGGTTTTTCATCGGACTTTCACTTCTTTATTGATCTCTTGTTACATCTTTCTAGCATCAGTCCACAGAGACTGATAAAAAAATTCTTCATTGTCCTTAAGAATGGAGTCCCACCTTTGCCCTACTTACTCTCAAAAGATCGTCTTGCTGCTATGACTTTCAAACTGCCTCTATCCCTTCAGTCCATCCTATGCCCTACTTCATACATCATGTACCTGCTGGAGGGCTCAATGAATGTTTACCACTGAGTGAAGAAAATTTTCCCAAGTGTACCTTCAATCATAATTTGATTAAAAAAAAAATCTTTGGCTTCTTCTTTCTTATTAATGAGGTTGAAGCTCTTCAGCATTGTAGTCAAGACTCTCTCCAGATACCTTTGTCTCACTCATCTACTGAAATGTAAAGCAGAACTCCATGCAGAAGGATTCTGAAATAGTTTCCATATTATTACAGGTTGTAAAGTTCTATTTTATGTTCTCCAGAAAAACTATAATACTGTTGCCATTCATCCATACCCAACTCAAGCTCTAATGACAAATATAGAAGAAATAATTAACAACAATATGTCTGAGGCTTCATGTCTATAGCTTCCTATTGTTAGATTTCAGGGTTTTTTTTTTTGTTGTTGTTGTTAGGTACTTTCATATTCTGGTCCTCTATATTGTCTGTATTTATTCTAATGTTGAGACCAAATCTCACATTTTAAGATAGAAAAATCTTAGTCCCTTTTTAATTGGGGAAAGAACTCAAAGAATGTTACAGAATACAGGGCACATGTGAGTACTTATGTACCAGATGGTGTTCCTTTTTGCAAGAACTAGTCCATTTTCCCGGGAATGCAGTGATTACTATCCCTGTTTTCTAGAGTAGGTCATGGATCCTTTAGGACCCTAAGCCATTTGCTCATGACCACACAGCCAATAAGTGGTGTGAACTCAGATTCTCTTGCCACCAAGTACAAATTTTCTCTTCCACTCATGCTGCAAAATAACTTTCATAAATGCTGTAATAGATTACCCACCTAGGAATATGAGTGGGAAGGCATTAACATTGCAAGTTATGCCCTCCTATAATTGGAAGGCTGGTGGGTGGCTCTTTAGGAATTTTTCATAGCTGCTCTTTTTTCTCGTACTTGTGCCTTGGTGGGTGACCATTCCTGGCTAGAAGTCTAAGCACCTTCCTCAAGAATTCATGCATATGTTGGTCAGTGAGCATACCTGGGATCACTGCTGCCATCACCCCCAGTGCACTACATTTGGAGTGATGATTTCTAAGCTAAAACTTTGAGAAATGGGTCTAAGCAGGTGTCTTACAATGTCTGTTCTGCAGTCCAGCTTTCTCTTTTCCACATAATAGTGTTGCTGTGCTGGAATGGTTGTTCCTGGGATAAAGACAATATCGAATGATAGGATGAATTTGTTTGCTAGTCATGTTACAAAGGGCTAATCATATATCTATATATCTATATCTAATCCATATATATATATATATATATATATATATATCCACATGCTAGATTACCTATATGTGCGTATAGTAGATCACCTGTATATACACACTAGAAACTGAAAAGAAAAAGAATAGCCCAATAAAAAAATGGGCAAAGGATATGAAAAGACAAATCACAGGAAAAAGCAGACATAACACTTCATAAAGCATTTGCAAAGATGTTCAACCTCACTTATAATATGAACAAAAATTATTCTTTATCATAGTAATTAACCATTTCTTAACTATCAAATTGTGAAAAATACAGAAGTTTGCAAATATCTTGGACATGTAATTTCCATGAGTGCAAAATGGTATACCACCTATGGAAAAAAATTGGCAATATCTAACATTATAAATGTCTTAATCCTTAAATGTGATAATCTTCTAAAAATGCTTATTACAAATATACTTCAATAAGTACAAAATTTCATGTGTGCCAGGTTATTCATTGGGTACCTACTTGATACCTAGGTTGTTTAGCAAAAGATCTGGTTGTGTAGACTGTGATATATGCAGGTAGTGGAATATGATACAATTTTTAAAAAGAATGAGGACACCCTCTGTGTATTACTGATAAGGAGAGGACCTATTCATACAAAATCATTGGGGGAAAGCAACAAGCAGAACAGTATATGTTGTGTGTTGATTCTTGAGTAAAATAAAAGGAGGCAAATATTTGTTCTTACAAATGTAAGACACTTAGGAAAAAGTTATTATCGGCTCCTTCTCACCCCTTGAAGGTAAGGGAAGCAACACTTCTCTCTCTATTTTTCCATAGTTGTAACTCAAAGCATGTAATGCATTACCTATTAAAAATACAACTCTAACAAATCCCTGACATTAAAAGCAAATACAAACAAATCTATCTGGGTATTTAATTAATATTACCACATGGAGAGAGGCTTTTTTCCAGCAACATTAGAATATGTATTTTTTTTTTGACTGTACATGTTTAGTGAGGGTAGATTCTAAGGACAAAAAGAAATACATACTTTAAAGTTTCAACTTCATTCAGTAGTTTAATTTCTTTTTGATATTTTGATATAATTATAAATCACAACTGTAAGAATTCTTCCTTCATGCAGTTTTCTCTAGTGGTAATATTTTGCATAACTGTAGTATCACAACTAGAAAATCGACACTAACACAATCTACCAGCTTTGTTCAGATTCTACCAGTTTATTCACCATTGAAGTACATCCGGGTTGTCTTTTCTTTTGGGGGGGCGGTCCATCACAAATCTGATATGACCAGTCATGGGCAAATTTTTGTGTGAATGTAATTTTCACTTTTTCTGGGATAAATGCCAGGAGAGCAACTCCTGGGTTATATGCTGATTTTATATTTATTTTTGTAAAAAACAAAAACAAAAACAAACTATCATACTCTTTTCTCGAGTGGCTTTATCATTTTACATTCCCAGTAGCAATGTATGAATGATCCAGTTTCTCTACATTCTTTTCAACATAATTTAGTGTTAATCACTTAATTTATCTTTATTTTAGCCATTCTGATAAATGTATAGTGATGTCTTATTGTGATGTTAGTTTGCATTTCCCTAAGAGGGAAATTCTCAACCCTGAGATTGTGACCTGAGCCGAAATCAAAAGTCGGCTGCTTAACCAACTGAGCCACCCAGGTGCCTCTTTTGCCCATCTTCTAATTGGACTTTTTTTCTGTTGAGTTTTGAGACTTCTTTGTATATTCTATATACACGTCCTTTGTTGGTTATGTGGTTTACAAATGCCTTCTTTTAGTTTGTAGCTTTTCATCCTCTGTACAGGATCTTTTAGAAAGCAGTGTTAAATTTTGATTTAATCCAATTTATCAGGTTTTTTTGCCTCTATGGATCATATTTTTTTGTGTGTGTGTTGTTTAAGAATTCATCCACCTCAATGGATTGAAGATTTTGTTTTTTTCCTAGAGTAGTTTTACATTTTACATTTAAATTTGTGATTGTTTTGAGTTAACTTTTGTGTAAGATAAAAGGTTTAGGTCGATTTTCTTTTTTTATCTATGGTTGTACAGCTGCTCCTGTATTATTATTGAAAGGGCTGTTCTTCTTCCATTGAGTTACTTTTGTCAGATAATTTGGGTATATTTACATGGGTCTGTTTCTGGGATCTCAGTTCTGTTTCATTGATCTGTGTATCCATTCTTCTATCAATACCATCTGTCTTGATTACTATAGCCATGTGATGAGTCTTAACTTTGGGTAGAGTGATTTTTCCCCATTCTATTTTTGAAAATTCTTTTAGTTAGTCTAGGCTTTTTTTTCCTACAAGTTTTAGAATAGTTTGTCTACATGCTGGGCAGCTTAACTTTTAAGAAAGTAATTTGTTAGAATGATTCTTTATACTATTGGATAAAGCAATAAATATATTAAGATAACAAAACAGTATTTTAGTGTAATTTACAATATATACACAAGACAAATAAAAGAAGTAAAACATTGTAATCTTGAAATTGAATTACATATATAAGACAGGCATGAATTTTTAATATATAGCTCTGTCCACTGAAATTGCTTCTGAGGAATAATAATCATCTGTAGTAACAGTAATCATCCATAGAACCAAGCTTGCGTTTTCTCATACTGTTTTTCCTCCTTAGAGAAATGGTGAATTTGAAATGTGGGTCAAGGAAAGTACAAGGTGGTGCCAAGACATCTAATTATGCTAGAAATCAAGGAGGCTTCAAAGATTAATAGAGTCATGTCAAAGAACACAGGCGCCAACTCAAAGGTACTCCCAATAACCAAAATATATATGAGAGAATAATTATTAAAGTTGTTGGAATTATACTGATTCTGCAAGAATCACTGAGAGTGAATGATGGTGGGGGTGTGGAAAGAGTGAGCAAGAACCCCACAGAAATTAATTTGTTACCATTTGAAGAGGTTATTAACCAACTTCTTACTTTGGATAAAACGGAAATAAAAAAGGAAGATCTAAGCATATTTTTCCTGCCTTTGTATGCCTGAATTTCAAGCTTAACAAATAGCTTTAATTTAGAAAATGATTATTTTGCAGTTTTTATTAGAATCCTTGATTAGGCAAGGATTAGCAGTGGTGTTAAAAGCATTGGTTGAAAGACTGATGGGGAAATGGACATTTGTGTGATGTCTGTGGTTGGCAGAGTAATGCCTCCTTCGCTCCCCAGAATGTTCCTGTCTTAATTCCTGGAGCTGTGAATATGTTACCCTACATAGTAAAAGAGATTTTGCAGATGTGATGGAGTTAAGGGGACTTACAAGGAGAACGTGGTGGATCAGAGTCAGAGTAAGAGATGTGATAATAGAAGCAGAGGTAGGGATCATGAGCAAGGAAAGCGGTAGACTTTAGAAGCTCAAACAGTCAAGCCCTGCTTGACCCATTTTGACCATCTGACTCCAGAACCATAAGATACTGAATTTGTGTCATTTTAAGCTATTAAGTTTGCCATAATTTGTTGCAGTGGCAAGGTTAACGAACAGTGTCAAAGTTATGCCGGCCAGCTTACTTTCTGCAGTTGAGGGATCAGGTTGTCATATTAATTCAGTGGTTATTCTTATTGTGACTTGAAATTGACCAAGTTCTTAGACTTAATGTCAAACTAACTGTAAACACAGGGTCTAGAGAAAGAGGTTAAATGACACTGACAGATACAGGAAGTGTAAGACAACTGGCCTAAACCCTTTAAGTGGGAAATGAAGAAAGGATAGAGTTGCCATTGACTACATTCGGGAAGACTGAGGACAGAGTTCATTTGGAAAAGTAGCTGGGGAAATGTTTTGAATATGTTAAGTTTGGGATACCTACTAGAAATCCAAGTGGTTATGTCAATGGTTGAACATGTGAATGAATTTGGAGAAGAGACCCAGGATGCAGAAATATATGTAGGAGTCACCAGTGTTTAGTATTTAAAGCCATGAAAACAGAGATCAAGGAAAGGGAGAATGGGAATTGATGAGAACATGTCTAAGGACATTACTGTGAACTTCCATCATTAACAGATATTGAAAAAAGGAAGCAGAAAAGAGACAGAGAATTTGCCAGTTATGTAGGAGGACATCGAGGGGATTGTGGAGTTCAGAAAACCAAATATAGTAAGTGCTGACCAGGAGGGAAGTGATCAGCTATGTCCAATTCTTACCACATGAGCAGTGACACATGTCTTTTTGCAACATGCTTTTTCATACAACTTTGTGAGATTGATCCAGGATGATATGTTAAATAAATCTAATCTACAGTGCTTCAAAATATATGAGTATCCCTTCTCAATTTTTTTCTGTTGGTAACTATTTACTACTTAAGAATGCTCTATGAACATTCTTGTAATATATCTTTGTGAATGTATTAAAGTGTTTTTATAGAATATGCCTAGGGAATTATGGGTTTATGGGTAATACATATTTCAGCCTAACTATATTCTGCCAATTGCTTTGCAAAGTGATAATATGAATTTATGTTATCACATGCTGTATGAGGTTTTATTCTTCATTAGCTATTAATATAGTAAATGTTGCTAAATTAATTTGTAATGGGATTTTATATTTTAATTTGAATTTTCCTTATTAGGAGGTTGAGTATTCTTTTCACATTTGGGTTTCCTCTATGCTTTGCACAAACTACCAGTATATTTTGCCTATATTTTTATTTGGTTGATTATCTCATAAAAATTGCATAGGAGGTATGTATGTACTCTGGATATTCCTTTTGAATATGTGCATTGCAAGGAACTCCTTAGAGTGTAGATCATAGCTAATCTCACTTTGTATAAGGTCATATTATAAATAGAAATTTTAAGTTTTTGTGTAGTTGAAATATTTTTGTCTGTTTCTGCATCTATGAAATATAGCTAATAGTGTCTACCTCACATTGTTGTGGTGTTGCAATGAAATATGCATGCAGAGCACTTCACACATAATTCTAAGAGTTTGGCTTATGATATGAGCGCTTAACTCTTTGTTGTTTTATTGTATACTTTATTATGTAAACAGCTGTTGGATGAAAGAAAAATAATTTTATATGTGGGACAGGAGAATGAAATGACTATACTGACAATTCTAACTGTCCTATATCAATCTTCAGATCTCTGTAAGGCAATTTCTGGGCTCTCTATTCTGCTTCAATACCACCCTGGCTAAATTAGTAACTTGATATGATGGTAAATCTTGTTATTTGGTAGAAATTTTCTCATTTTGATCAATTTTCCCACCTCAACATTGGTGATGTGTTCTTTTTTTCTTTGCAATATGAATTTTTTTAAAAATTTTTTATTGTTATGTTAATCACCATATATTACATCATTAGTTTTTGGTGCAGTGTTCCATGATTCATTGTTTGTTCATAACACCCAGTGCTCCATGCAGAACGTGCCCTCCTCAATACCCATCACCAGGCTAACCCATCCCCCTACCCCCCTCCCCTCTAGAACCCTCAGTTTGTTTTTCAGAGTCCATCATCTCTCATGGTTCGTCTCTCCCTCTGACATACTCCCCTTTTCTTCCTCTCCTGTTATCTTCTTCTTTTTCTTTTTTCTTAAAATATGTTGCGTTATTTGTTTCAGAAGTACAGATCTGTGATTCAACAGTCTTGCACAATTCACAGCGCTCACCGTAGCACATACCCTCCCCAATGTCTATCACCCAGCCACCCCATCCCTCCCACCCCCAACCACTCCAATAACACTCAGTTTGTTTCCTGAGATTAAGAATTCCTCATATCAGTGAGGTCATGTGATACATGTCTTTCTCTGATTGACTTATTTCACTCAGCATAACACCCTCCAGTTCCATCCACGTCGTTGCAAATGGCAAGATCTCATTCCTTTTGATGGCTGCATAATATTCCATTGTGTATATATACCACCTCTTCTTTATCCATTCATCTGTCGATGGGCATCTTGGCTCTTTCCACAGTTTGGCTATTGTGGACATTGCTGCTATAAATATTGGGGTACACGTACCCCTTCGGGTCCCTACATTTGTATCTTTGGGGTAAATACCCAGTAGTGCAATTGCTGGATCGAACGGTAGCTCTAATTTCAACTGTTTGAGGAACCTCCATACTGTTTTCCAGAGTGGTTGCACCAGCTTGCATTCCCACCAACAGTGTAGGAGGGTTCCCCTTTCTCCGCATCCCCGCCAACATCTGTCGTTCCCTGACTTGTTAATTTTAGCCATTCTGACGGGTGTGAGGTGGTATCTCATTGAGGTTTTGATTTGGATTTCCCTGATGCCGAGCGATGTTGAGCACTTTTTCATGTGCCTGTTGGCCATTTGGATGTCTTCTTTGGAGAAATGTCTGTTCATGTCTTCTGCCCATTTCTTGATTGGATTATTTGTTCTTTGGGTGTTGAGTTTGATAAGTTCTTTATAGATTTTGGATACTAGCCCTTTATCTGATATGTCATTTGCAAATATTTTCTCCCCTTCTGTCGGTTGTCTTTTGGTTTTGTGGACTGTTTCTTTTGCTGTGCAAAAGCTTTTTATCTTGATGAAATCCCAATAGTTCATTTTTGCCCTGGCTTCCCGTGCCTTTGGCGATGTTTCTAGGAAGAAGTTGCTGCGGCTAAGGTCGAAAAGGTTGCTACCTGTGTTCTCCTTTGGGATTTGGATGGACTCCTGTCTCACGTTTAGGTCTTTCAACCATTTGGAGTCTATTTTTGTGTGTGGTGTAAGGAAATGGTCCAGTTTCATTCTTCTGCATGTGGCTGTCCAATTTTCCCAACACCATTTGTTGAAGAGACTGTCTTTTTGCCATTGGACATTCTTTCCTGCTTTGTCGAAAATAAGTTGACCATAGAGTTGAGGGTCCATTTCTGGGCTCTCAATTCTGTTCCATTGATCTATGTGTCTGTTTTTGTGCCAGTACCATACTGTCTTGATGATGACAGCTTTGTAATAGAGCTGGAAGTCCGGAATTGTGATGCCGCCAGCTTTGCTTTTCTTTTTCAGTATTCCTCTGGCTATTCTGGGTCTCTTCTGGTTCCATACAAATTTTAGGATTATTTGTTCCATTTCTTTGAAAAAAGTGGATGGTATTTTGATGGGGATTGCATTGAATGTGTAGATTGCTCTAGGTAGCATTGACATCTTCACAATGTTGATTCTCCCAATCCATGAGCATGGAACGTTTTTCCATTTCTTTGTGTCTTCTTCAATTTCTTTCATGAGAATTTTATAGTTTTCTGAGTACAGATCCTTTGCCTCTTTGGTTAGATTTATTCCTAGGTATCTAATGGTTTTGGGTGCAATTGTAAATGGGATCGACTCTTTGATTTGTCTCTCTTCTGTCTTGTTGTTGGTGTATAGGAATGCCACTGATTTCTGTGCATTGATTTTATATCCTGCTACTTTACTGAATTCCTGTATGAGTTCTAGCAGTTTTGGGGTGGAGTCTTTTGGGTTTTCCACATACAGTATCATATCATCTGCAAAGAGTGAGAGTTTGACTTCCTCTTTGCCGATTTGGATGCCTTTGATTTCTTTTTGTTGTCTGATTGCTGTGGCTAGGACTTCTAATACTATGTTGAATAGCAGTGGTGAGAGTGGACATCCCTGCCGCGTTCCTGACCTTAGGGGAAAAGCTCTCAGCCTCTCCCCATTGAGAATGATATTCGCTGTCTACAGGTTTTTCATAGATGGCTTTTATGGTATTGAGGTATGTACCCTCTATCCCTATACTCTGAAGAGTTTTGATCAAGAAAGGATGTTGTACTTTGTCAAATGCTTTTTCTGCATCTATTGAGAGGATCATATGATTCTTGCTCTTTCTTTTGTTAATGTATTGTATCACGTTGATTGATTTGCGGATGTTGAACCAGCCTTGCAGCCCAGGGATAAATCCCACTTGGTCATGGTGAATAATCCTTTTAATGTACTGTTGGATCCTATTGGCTAGTATTTTGGTGAGAATTTTTGCATCCATGTTCATCAAGGATATTGGTCTGTAATTCTCTTTTTTGATGGGGTCTTTGTCTGGTTTTGGGATCAAGGTAATGCTGGCCTCATAAAATGAGTTTGGAAGTTTCCCTTCCATTTCTATTTTTTGGAACAGTTTCAGGAGAATAGGTATTAATTCTTCTTGAAATGTCTGATAGAATTCTCCTGGGAAGCCATCTGGCCCTGGGTTTTTGTTTCTTGGGAGGTTTTTTGATGACTGTTTCAATTTCCTTAGTGGTTATGGGTCTGTTCAGGTTTTCTATTTCTTCCTGGTTCAATTTTGGTAGTTGATACATCTCTAGGAATGCACCCATTTCTTCCAGGTTATCTAATTTGCTGGCATAGAGTTGCTCATAATATGTTCTTATAATTGTTTGTATTTCTTTGGTGTTGCTTGTGATCTCTCCTCTTTCATTCATGATTTTGTTGATTTGGGTCATTTCTCTTTTCTTTTTGATCAGTCTGGCCAGGGTTTTATCAATCTTGTTAATTCTTGCAAAGAACCAGCTCCTAGTTTCGTTGATCTGTTCTACTGTTCTTTTGGTTTCTAGTTCATTGATTTCTGCTCTGATCTTTATGATTTCTCTTCTCCTGCTGGGTTTAGGCTTTACTTGCTGTTCTTTCTCCAGCTCCTTTAGGTGTAGGGTTAGGTTGTGTATTTGAGACCTTTCTTGTTTCTTGAGAAAGGCTTGTATTGCGATATACTTTCCTCTCAGGACTGCCTTTGCTGTATCCCAAAGATTTTGAACAGTTGTGTTTTCATTTTCATTGGTTTCCATGAATTTTTTTAATTCTTCTTTAATTTCTTGGTTGACCCATTCATTCTTTAGTAGGATGCTCTTTAGCCTCCATGTATTTGAGGTCTTTCTGACTTTCCTCTTGTGATTGAGTTCTAGTTTCAAAGCATTGTGGTCTGAAAATATGCAGGGAATGATCCCAATCTTTTGGTACCGATTGAGACCTGATTTGTGACCTAGGATGTGATCAATTCTGGAGAATGTTCCATGGGCACTAGAGAAGAATGTGTATTCCGTTGCTTTGGGATGGAATGTTCTGAATATATCTGTGAAGTCCATTTGGTCCAGTGTGTCATTTAAAGTCTTTATTTCCTTGTTGATCTTTTGCTTAGATGATCTGTCCATTTCAGTCAGGGGGGTGTTAAAGTCCCCCACTATTATTGTATTGTTGTCAATGTGTTTCTTTGCTTTTGTTATTAATTGCCTTATATAATTGGCTGCTCCCATGTTCGGGGCATAGATATTTACAATTGTTAGATCTTCTTGTTGGATAGACCCTTTAAGTAGGATATAGTGTCCTTCCTCATCTCTTATTACAGTCTTTGTTTTAAAATCTAGTTTGTCTGATATAAGGATTGCCACCCCAGCTTTCTTTTGGTGTCCATTAGCATGGTAAATGGTTTTCCACCCCCTCACTTTCAATCTGGGGGTGTCTTTGGGTCTAAAATGAGTCTCTTGCAGACAGCATATTGATGGGTCTTGTTTTTTAATCCAATCTGATAGCCTGTGTCTTTTGATTGGGGCATTGAGCCCATTTACATTCAGGGTAACTATTGAAAGGTATGAATTTAGTGCCATTGTATTACCTGTAAGGTGACTGTTAACTGTCTGTTGTCTGTGTTCGTTTCTGCTCTTTGCTGCTTTTGGGTTCTCTCTTTGCTTAGAGGACCCCTCTCAATATTTCTTGGAGGGCTGGTTTCGTGTTTGCAAATTCCTTTAGTTTTTGTTTGTTCTGGAAGCTTTTTATCTCTCCTTCTATTTTCAGTGATAGCCTAGCTGGATATAGTATTCTTGGCTGCATATTTTTCTCGTTTAGTGCTCTGAAGATATCTTGCCAGTCCTTTCTGGCCTGCCAGGTCTCTGTGGATAGGTCTGTTGCCAATCTAATGTTTCTACCATTGTAGGTTACATATCTCTTCTCCCGAGCTGCTTTCAGGATTTTCTCTTTGTCTCTGAGACTCGTAAGTTTTACTATTAGATGTCGGGGTGTTGACCTATTATTATTGATTTTGAGAGGGGTTCTCTGTGCCTCCTGGATTTTAATGGCTGTTTTCTTCCTCACATTAGGGAAGTTCTCTGCTATAATTTGCTCCAATATACCTTCTGCCCCTCTCTCTCTCTCTTCTTCTGGGATCCCAATTATTCTAATGTTGTTTCGTCTTATCGTATCACTTATCTCTCGAATTCTGCCCTCGTGATCCTGTAGTTGTTTCTCTCTCTTTTTCTCAGCCTCTTTATTTTCCATCATTTGGTCTTCTATATCGCTGATTCTCTCTTCTGCCTCATTTATCCTAGCATTTAGTGCCCCCATTTTTTATTGCACCTCATCAATAGCCTTTTTGATTTCGATTTGGTTAGATTTTAGTTCTTTTATTTCTCCAGAAAGGGTTTCTCTAATAACTTCCACACTTTTTTCAAGCCCAGCTAGTATCTTTAAAGTCATGATTCTGAACTCTAGGTCCGACATCGTACTAATGTCCGTATTGAGTAGGTCCCTGGCTGACGGTACTACCTCTTGTTCTTTTTGCTGAGGTGATTTCTTTCATCTTGTCATTTTGTCCAGAGGAGAATAGATGAATGAGAGAACAAAATGCTAACAGGTTTACAACGTCCCCAGCAAATATACTGTATACAAATCAGAAAAGACCTGAAACCAGGGGAAAAGAAAGGGAAAGAAAGAAAAAAGAAAGAGAAAAAGAAAAAAAAAGATAAAAACAAAAACAAACCAATACAAAAAAAGCAGAATATGATCAAATATGATCAGGCTAGTGCATAGATCAGTGCCACACACTAATTTTGGGGCGTATTTTGATCCATTAGAAAAAAGTGCCTCCTAAAATTTTAAAGGAAGAAAGACATATATGTACAAAATAAGGGTTGATACAATGAAGGGATGGAAAATGACTGTAAAGATGAAAATTATAAAAGATTTTATAAAAGGACTTGGTAAGATAAGTTGTTTGAAAAAAGAAAGAAGATTTAAGAAAAAAAAGAAGAAAAAAAGGAAAAAGGGAGAGAATGTGATCAGGCAGGAGACTAGAACAAAGCCATACACTAGTGATTTAGGGTATATTTTGATCTGTTAGAAGAAACTGTACCTCAAAATTTTAAAGAGAGAACAACTTATATATATATATGCCAAAAATAAGGGTAACTACTATGAAGGGATAAAATATGACTCTAAAAATGAAAAATAGAAAATGTTTTTTTTTTTTTTTAAAAAGGGATTGATAAGATGTTGGTTGAAAAAGGGAAAAAGAAAAATAAAAAAACAGTCAACAAAAATTAACTTTGATGAAATAATGAATCATGGTAAAAAAAAAAAAAAAGCCATGAATCTATGTGCAGTATTCCCCTAGCGCTGGAGTTCTCCCATTCTCCTTGATCGATCAACTTGGTCTTGGCTTGCTGGCTGTTTGTGCTGATCTTCTGGGGGAGGGGCCTGTTGCTGTGGTTTCCAAATGTCTTTGCCGGAGGCGGAACTGCCCCGCCCTTGTCGGTCTGGGCTAAGGAAGCTGCTCTGTTTTGCTCTCAGGAGCTTTTGTTCCCTGCAAGCTCTCGGTACAGCCTTGGAGGACCAGGGCAGAAATGGTGGCCTCCCAATCTCCACCCGGAGGAGCTGAGAACTCGGGGCCCCGCTCCTCAGTGCGCCCCCAGAGAAAAGCAGTCACTCCTGTGTCCCCGGTCTCCGGCCGCACTCCGTGCTCACCCAGCCTGTGACCGAGCGTTGCTATCTCTGGCACCCGACCCCGCACGGAGTCTCCAAACCCAGCAGATCCCTGCAGTGCGTTCCCACACCGCTCCTCCCCGGGAAGGAAGGGGAGTCTCCCCGGATCTGCTGCTTGTTGCGTCCCTGCTGGGGGAGCCGTGCCCCGACTGGGCCGCAGATCACAGTTTATGGCAACCCCGAGCTGAGAGCCCGCGCCTCGGCTCCGTCTCTGCAGCCGGCTTCCCCGCTCTGATACCTGGGAGCTCTGGCGCACTCAGGAACCCCTGGTCTCTCTGTGACCCCAAGGCTCCTGAGACCACACTGTCGGGGGAGGATTCCACCCCCCGCTTAGCCACTGCAGCGACGTCCCTCCGCCGAGCCAACTTCTAAAAGGTCCGATTTTGTGCTCCGCGGCTCTATCACTTGCCAGAAGCAGCCGGCGGAGGCCCCTCCCCCGCCGTCTATCCTCCCGAATATCACCTTGGATTCACTTCTCCGCACGTCCTACCTTCCAGTAAGTGGTCGCTTCTCTGTTCAGAGAGTTGTTGCTACTCTCCTGTTCGATCTCCTGTTGAGTTCGTAGGTGTTCAGAATGGTTTGATCCCTATTCAGCTGAATTCCTGAGACCAGACGAAATCTAGGTCTCCTACTCCTCCGCCATCTTGCTCCGCCCCCACATCACATCTTCTTTATCCATTCATCAGTTGATGGACACTTGGGCTGCTTCCATATCTTGGCTAGTGTAAATAATGCTGCTATAAATATAGGGGTGCATGTATCTTTTTGAATTAGTGTTTTTGTATTCTTTGTGGAACTACCTGGTAGTATGATTGCTGAATCATAAGGTAGTTCTACTTTTAACTTTTTGAGGAACCTCCATACTGTTTTCCGTAGAGGCTGCACCAGTTTGCATTCCTACCAGCAGTGCATGAGGGTTCCTTTTTCTCCACATACTTGCCAGTACTTGTTTCTTGTGTTTTTGGTTTTAGCCAAAACAGGTGTGAAGTGATACCTCATTGTAGTTTTGATTTGCATTTCCCTGTTGATGAGTGATGTTGAGCATCTTTTCATGTGTCTGGCCATCTGTGTAGCTTCTTTGGAGAAATGTCTCTTCAGGTCCTCTGCTCATTTTTAAATTGGACTGTTTCTTTCTTTGGTGTTGAGTTGTATGAGTTCTTTATATATTTTGAATATTAACTCCTTTTTGGATATATCATTTGCCAATATCTTTTCCCATTCCAAAGGTTGCCTTTTTGTTTTGTTGATTGTTTCCTTTCCTGTGAAGAAGCTTTTCATTTTGGTGTACTCCCAATAGTTTATTTTTGCTTTTGTTTCCCTTGCCTCAGGAGACATATCTAAGAAAATGTTGCTATGGCTGGTGTCAGAGAAGTTACTGCCTATGTTCTCCTCCAGGATTTTTATAGTTTTAAGTTTCACATTTAGGTCTTTCATCCATTTTGAGTTTATTTTTGTGTGTGGTATAAGAAAGTGGTCCAGTTTCATTCTTTTATGTGTAGCTTTCCAATTTTCCCAACACCATTTATTGAAAAGACTATTTTCCCTATTGTATTTTCTTGCCTCCTTTGTCATAGGTTAACTTACTATAATTGTGGGGTAATTTCTGGGGTCTTTATTTGGTTCCACTGATCTATGTGTTTATGTTTTTGCCAGTACCAGGCTCTTTTGCTTACTGCAGCTTTGCAGTATATCTTGAAAACTGGAATTGTGATACCTCCAACTTTGTTCTTCTTTCTCAGGATTGCTTTGGCTATTTGGGGCCTTCTGTCGTTCTATACAAGTTTAATTATTCTAGTTTTGTGAAAAAGTTAGTATTTTGATAGGGACTGCATTGTATTTGTAGGTTGCTTTGAGTAATATGGACATTTTAACATTTTCCAACACATGAGCAGGGGATATCTTTCCATTTGTGTAATCTTCAATTTCTTTCATCAGTGTTTTACAGTTTTGGAGGACCTATCTTTCCTTGGTTAAGTTTATTCCTAGGTATTTTATTCTTTTTGGTGCAATTGTAAATGGGATTGTTTTCTTAATTTTCCTTTATGCTACTTAATTATTAGTGTATAGAAATGCAGTGGATTTCTGCATATTGATTTTTGTATCTTGTGACCTTACTGAATTCATTTATCAGTTCTAATAGCGTTTTGGTGGCATCTTGAGGGTTTTCTATATCAGCATCATGTGACCTGCAAATAGTGAAAGTTTTAGTTATTTCTTACTGATTTGGATGCCTTTTTTTTTTCTTAAAGATTTGTTTATTAGAGAGAAAGAGCATGAGAGGCAGAGGGAGAGAGAATCTCAAGCAGATTCCCTGCTGAGCATGGAGCCCAACTTGGGGCTCGATCTCACAACCCTGAGATCATCTCCTGAGCTGAAATCAAGAGTCTGACACTTAACAGACTGTCACCCAGGCACCCCTGAATGCCTTCTATTTTTGTTGTTGTCTGCTGTGGCTAGGACTTCTAGAAGTATGTTGAGTAAATTGGTGAGAGTAAGACAATTCTTGTCTTACTCTTGATCTTAGGGGAAAAGCTCTCAGTTTTTCACCTTTGAGTATGGTGTTAGCTGTGGATTTTTCATATATGGCCTTTATTATGTTGAAGTATATTTCCTCTAAACCTGCTTTGTGAGAGTTTTTATCATGAATGGATGCTGAGTCTTTTGAAATGCTTTTTCTGCCTCTGTTAAATGATCATATGGTTTTTTAATGCTTCCTTTAGTTGATGTGGTATATGACATTGATTTGTGAATATTGAACCATACTTGCATCCTGGGAATAAATCCCACTTGATCATGGTGAATGGTTTTTTAAAATGTATTGTTGGATTTTTGTTTGCTAATATTTTGTTGAGGATTTTTGCATCTATGTTCATCAGAGATATTGGTCTGTATTTCTCTTTTTGTGGTGTCTTTATCTGGTTTTGGAATCAGAGTAATGCTGTCCTCATAGAATGAATTTAGAAGCTTTCCCCTCTCCTCCCGCATAAATTTTGTTTATTGTTTCAAAGAACTAGCATTTACTTTCATTGATTTTTTTCCCTCTATTTTTAGTCTCTATCATTTATTTCTGCTCAGATCTTATTTCCTTTCTTCTACTCACCTTGGGCTTTGTTCTTTTTCTAGTTCCTTTAGGTGTAAGGTTAGATTGATTTTTTTTTTTTTTTTATTCTTGAGGTAGGCATGCATTGCTATATACTTCACTCTTAGAACTTTCGCTGTGTTCTAGAGGTTTTGGGCTGTTTTCATTTTCCTTTGTCTCCATGTATTTTTTAAAATTTCTTCTTTGTTTGCTTCATTGACATATTGTATTACTATTATGTTATTTAGTCTCCAGATTTTTTCTTCCCCAGTTTTTTTTCTTGTGATCTGTTTCTAGTTTAAATCATTGTGGTCAGAAAAGATGTATGGTATGATTCATCTTAAATTTATTGAGGCTTGTTGTATGGTCTAATATGACCTATTCTGGAGAATGTTCCATGTGTACTTAAAAAGAATGTGTATTCTGTTTTTGGATGGATATATTTTGTTGTTTTTGTATATATCTTTTATGTCCAATCTGGTCCAATGTGTCAATCAAAGACATTGTTTCCTTATTGATTTTTCTGATTGGATGATCTATCCATTCATGTAAATGTAGTGTTATAGGCCCCTCCTATTGTTTGATTTACCACCGATTTCTCTCTTTATGTCCATTAATATTTACTTTATGTATTTAGGTGCTCCAGTGTTGGGAACATAGATATTTACAATAATTACTTCCTCTTGTTGGGTTGATCCCTTTATCATTATGTAATGTCCTTCTTTGTCTCTTGTTATCTTGTTATAAAAGTCTACTTGGCTTGTTATAGGTGTTGTTACCCTAGCTCTTTCTTTCCGCCCCCCCGCTCCTTTTGCATGCTAAGTGTTTTCCTGTCCCTTCATTTTCAGTCTGTATGCATCTTTGGGTCTGAGAGAGTCTCTTTAGGCAGCATATAGATGGGTCTTTTTTTTTTTTTTTTTTTTAAGCATTCTACCACTTTGTCTTTTGATTGGCACAGTTAGGCCATTTAGAGTAATTATTGATAGGTATATACTTATTGCCATTTAAAAAATCTGTTTTCTGGTTGTTTTTGTAGTTCCTCTTATTTTCTTCTCTTGCTCTTTGTGACCCATGAATATCTATAGTGTTTATTTTTATTTTTTTGTGTGTGTATCATAGGTTTTGAGTTTGATTACCATGAAGGTCATATGTAACATACTAAGTAAATAGCAGTCCATATTAATTTGATCATCATATAAGTTCAAACACATTTTAAATAAAAATTTAATCTTTATTTTTCTTCTACCCCCTTTCTTTCCTTTTTACTCCCATCTCCACATTTTGTGTGTATATTATCATATTTCACCTCTTATTCATATTTTTCTTATGTCTAACTATGGCCATTTCTTTTCTATTTAAAGTCCCTTTATCATTTCTTGTAAGGCCAGTTTGGTGGTGATAAACTCCTTTATTTTTTTGTTTAGGAAATTCTTTATCATTCCTTCAAGTCTGAATGATAACCTTGCCAGGTAGAGTATTCTCGGTCGTAGGTTTTTTCCTTTCAGCACTTTGAATATATATTATGCTACTCCCTTCTGGATTGCAAAGTTTATGCTGAAAAATCAGCTGATAGCCTTACAGCTTTTCCCTTGTAGGTAACATTTAATTTCTCTTTTAAGATTCTCTTCTTTCTCTGCTTTTAAGATTCTCTTTATCTTTAACCTTTGACATTTTAATTATGTGCTGTGGTGTGGATCCTTGGTTTCATCTTATCTGGAACTTTCTGTGCTTTTTGGATTTAGAGGTCTATTTCCTTATCTAGGTTAGGGAAGTTTTCATTTATTTCTTCACATAAGTTCTGTACACCTTTCTCTCTTCTGTGATCCCTGTAATGTAAATGTTTCTTAACTTGATGTTATCCAAGAGCTCTCTTAATCTTTCCTCATTTAAAATTTTTTTTTCTCCTTTTGCTCTTCAGCTTGTATGCTTTCCGTTACCCCCTTTCACATGTTGTCAGTATGTTCTTCTGTGTCCTCTAATCTATTGTTGATTCCCTCTAGTGTGCTTTTGAATTGGTTATTGTATTCAACTCTGGTTCTTTTTAATATTTTCTATCTCTTTATTGAAGCTCTCATGGAGTTCTTCCACTCTTTTTAGTAGCCTGGTGAGTATCTTTATGATCATTACTCTAAATTCTTCATTAGGCATGTATTGCTTATCTCTGTTTCATTTAGTTCTTTTTCTAAGGGTTTTTTCCTTGTTCTTTCTTTTGGAGTATATTCTTCTGTCTCCCCATTTTACTTCCTTTGTTTCTTTTGATGGATTAGGAGAAATGGCTACTTCTAAACTTGAAGGGGTTGATCTTGTGTGTGGTGTTCTCTATGCAGATTGTGTGTGCTTGGTGACTTTTGCTGGCTAGTTGGAGCTGTAGCTGTATATGCTAGTTACTCTTTTTTTTATTTTTACTTTTTAGATTTATTTATTAGAGAGCATGAGCAGGGAGGGAGGGGCAGTTGAAGAGGGAGAAGCAGCCTCTCCTCTCAACAGGGAGCCTGATGGTGGGGCTCAATCCCAGGACCCTGAGATCATGACCTGAACCAACAGCAGATGCTTAACCCAACTGAGTCACCCAGGTGCCCCTGCTTGTTACTCTTTAAAACCATGATGCGTCTCTGTTTCTTTTGCTGATATCTCTATCTTTGGTTGTTCAGTAGCTGTTTAGTCAGCCCCCAGTTCTTCAGGAGGAATTTTTCTATTATAGGTGTAATTTGATGTGTTCTGTAGAGGAGGTGAGTTCACAGTCTTCCTACATCACCATCTCGAACTGGAAAAACTGCATCTCAAATAATGTCTTTTAAAGCAAAGATGGCTTTGATGAAGTACTATTTATTACTATTTTTCTTCTATGATTCCAAGAAATCTTGACTATATGAAATTGTGGAGATACTTTTTTCCCCCCTATATAACAGTTGTAGCTTTTGTATTTAGTTCTATGATCCATTTTGGATTATTCTTACATGGCATAAGATAGGGATTGATTTTCTTTTTATTCAGATATGAAGTTATTCCAGAAATATTTATTTAGAAAAATATTCTTTTCCCCACCGAAATGCCTTGGCACCTTTGTCAAATATGAACTAACCATTTATGTGGGGTCTGTTTCTGAACTTTTCTGTTTTAATGCTTTCTAAGTCCGTTCTTATGTTAATACCACACTTTGTTGATTTTTTTTAGCCTTAAAGTCTTGAAATCAAAATGTGAGGACTACAACTCTGTTCTTTTCATCTTATTTTATTATTTTTTTTAAAGATTTTATTTATTTGACAGAGAAGAGAGACAGCGAGAGAGGGAATACAAGCAGGGGGAGTGGGAGAGGGAGAAGGAGGCTTCCCACTGAGCAGGGAGCCTGATGCGGGGCTCAATCCCAGGACCCAAGATCATTACCCGAGCCGAAGGCAGGCATTAAATGACTGAGCCACCTAGGTGCCCCAACTCTGCTCTTTTTAAAGAATAGTTTGGCTATTCTAGGTTCTTTTCATTTCCATATAAATATTGATACTAATTACCAGTTTCCTCCAAAAATGCCAATTGGAATATTGATTGTGAAGGTGTGGTATACACATACAATGAAATAATACTCAGCCATAAAGAATGAGATCTTGCAATTTGCAACATCAGTGACCTAGAGTATAATGCTAAGTGAAATAAGTCAGAGAAGGTTTTTTAAAAATCACTTTCAGCAGAATTTTTATCATAATATTCAGTCTTCCAATCCATGAATGTGATACACATCTCCATTTTTTTTTAGTCCTTTAATTTCTCTCAGCAGTGTTTTATAGTTTTCAACATACTACTGTTGTACCTCTTAAGTGCATTCCTAAATACTTCTAATTGCAAAAGTTTATTAAAAATTCAATTTCTAATTGTTTATTGCGGATACATAGAATTAAAATGGATTTAAAATATTTGTATCTTTGATACTTAGTAAATTCATTTATTACATCTAGTATTTTTTTCTAATAGATTCATTAGGATTTTTTTTTTTTACAGAGACTGTCATGTTTCTGAATAAGAACAGTTTTAATTTTTCTTTCCTATTTATTTCTTTTGCCCTAATGAACTTGCTACAGCTTTGAATATAATATTAAATGGAAGTGATGAGAGCTGTCGTGAACTTAGGGGAAGCCATCTTGCCTTGTCTCAGTTTTAGAGCAAAAGCATTAATTTCTCCATGAAGTATATTAGTTATAAGCTTTTTGTAGATGCTTTTCCTCAGATTGAGGAAGTTCCTTTTATTATGCCCTGAGAGTTTTTTTTTTTTTTATCATGAATAGGAATTGAACTTCATCAGGTGCTTTTTTATATGTGAAAGGCATTTTTTTTCTTCTTTATTCTGTTAATGTGGTAAACTAGATTTTTCAAATGTTTTAGTTTAACGACCTTTTATTCTTGGGATGAACTCCATGTAGCCACAACCTACCATCCTTGTCTATATTGTTTGATGTCATTTACAAATATGTTATTTTTTTGTCCATGTTTATGAGGAATGTTGGTCTGTAATTTTTTTTCCTTGGCTATATCTTAGTTTTTATCAGCATTATGCTAGCCTTGTAAAACAGGCTGTTAAATGCTTTCCCTATTTTCTGAAGGAGTTTGTATAAAATTGTATTATTTCTTTACTTTCATTTAAAGAATTCAGAAAGAAGGCTTCAGGCCTAAAAGCCTTCCTAAATGAAGATTTTTAAAGTAAATATATTTATGAATCAGTTTTATTTGTACAGCCATTAAGATTTTTTTCTATGGACTCTGAGAAACAAACAGAGTTCTAGAGGGGAAGGGGGTGGGGGGGTGGGTTAGCCTGGTGATGGGTATTAAAGAGGGCACGTACTGCATGGAGCACTGGGTGTTATACGCAAACAATGAATCATGGAACACTACATCAAAAACTAATGATGTAATGTATGGTGATTAACATAACATAATAAAAAAAATACTCGGAAAAAGAAAAAAAAATAAAAGTAATCTCTACACCCAACTTGGGGCTCATACTCAACCCTGAGATCAAGAGTTGCATGCTCCACTGTAGAGCCAGCCAGGTGCCCCATGTCCAGCCATTAAGATTTAAAATAATTTAATCATGTGCAAGTTCTAGTAAGTTGTATTTTTCAAGGAGTTTGTCCATTCTCTATAAGTTACCTAATAGCATACAGTTGTTTATCCTCTTACCTATTATATAATGAATTTCTTTAGCATTTATTGTAGTTCACACATTTACACAATACATTCTTTTAGCTTTTGGTGATTATGAAGGTCTTATTTTTGATAATTTGGTATAGAATTTGGGTTGACAGTTTTTTCTCTTCAAGACTTTAAAGATGTTGTGTTGTCTGTGGCCTCCTGTGTTTCTAATGAATGTTGGTTATCATTTGCATGTTGTTCCCATATATGTAAAACAGTGTCTTTTTTTATCTGGTTCTACTTGTGTGAAGTTGCCCTTTTTCCTGAGGTGAAGTCCTTTGAGTGCCATCTTAATATGCATAGTAGTGTAGCAGAGATACCACCCTTGGTGGACACACAACTGTTATCTCCCAGGATATCAAGAGTCTCAGAACTGCTGCTCTTATTTGTAGTCACGTATCTGAATGGAAATGTAACCTGAAAATTCAGGTTTACCTCCTTGCATTCCTTCCTGTCTTCTTTTGGATCTTTATCCAGTAGGTCTCCACTTTGATGCTTTAGCTCTTAGCTCTTTGATGTTTAGAGAATATATATTTTTATGCTTATCTTTCTTATGTACTTGCCTTCAGTGGTGGGTTGGTTCAAATGACATAGTGACCCATTACTAAAAGTGGAAATCCTGCTTGTACTTTAGATTAGTGCATCTACATAATTTTGGTTCTCCACTTGAAGATTTAAAAGAAATGTATGCTCTTTATATAACACTTTTTCTATCCTTATTTGATAAAACATATATGGATATGTATACATATGTGCACATATATCCATACATATATTTTATAATAAACTCTATATTAAAGTATTGAAGATTTTAATGGACAGAACACATAATTCTAAAGAGTTTTAAAATATTTTTCTTGATTTTAAAAGAATTTATAGGTTTGAATCCTGTAACAGAAATCTGGTTTAGTGTAACCCAGTGCTTCTCCAAGTAATTTACTGTCCAAAGATTTTTTTCACCTAATACCTGCAGTATTATATGGAATTAGTATTCTATGGAATAGTCTTTGTTAAATGCTGATTATTATTTTTTTAAATTTTGATTTTCATATGTAACTTGTTAACATTACTATTAAATGGAATAGTTAAATTCATATGAGATTTACTGCCTAGGAGAGTTAGCAAGTACAATATAAGCAGAATGGCTGATACTTTATTTACAGTTCATTCGTATATTAGTTTGCTTGGGCTGCCATAACAAAGTACCATAAACTGAGTGGCTTAAACAACAAATTTATTGTGTCATGGTTTCAGAAGCTGGAAGTCAGGATCCAGGTGTCAGAAGGAATGATTTCTTCTGAGGGCTATCAGGAAAAATCTGTTCCATAACTCTCTTTCAACTTTGGGTTGTTTCTGGCAAGCTTTGGCATTCCTTGGCTTGCAGAAGAATCATCTGATTTCTGCCTTCATCTTCACATGGCATTCTCCCTGTGTGCATGTGTCTGTGTCCAAATTTTCCTTTTTTATAAGGGTACCAGTCACATGATAATCATAACTTTTTAAGCCACATGATAGATTTTTTTTTTTTTTAAGCCACATGTTAATTAGAGTGGGTCCTAATCCAGGTTGATTAGGACTCTAATGACCCCATTTTAACTAATTACACCTAAAGCAGCCCTATATCCAGATAAGCCTTGTTCTGGGATACTGCAGTTAAGGACTTCAATATATGAATTTTTGGGGACACAAATCAATAGTTTTTCTAAAAGAAGAAATTCTCATTATGTAAATTCCTTTAAGTCTGTCTTCTGCATTTAGGTTCATATTCAGCAAAAAGGCAAATAGAAAGTAAAAGGTGAGAAGGTTGGATTACTGTTGAAGGTAAGGCTCTGCTTATTCAGAGATAGAAGGAAGGCTACATACTGGGAATAAGATCATAGAGAAATTATAAAAATGGTAAGGAGGAAATGTTTTTTTTTTTTCATTTAGCTACCACATCTCTTTATTTTTTCTTTTTTTATTATGTTAATCACCATACATTACATCATTAGTTTTTGATGTAGTGTTCCATGCTTCATTGTTTGCATATAACGCCCAGTGCTCCATGCAGTACATACCCTCTTTAATACCCATCACCAGGCTAACCCATCCCCCCACCCCCTCCCCTCTAGAACCCTCAGTTTGTTTCTCTGAGTCCACAGTCTCTCATGGTTTGTCTCCCCCTCTGATTTCCCCCCCTTCATTTTTCCCTTCCTGCTATCTTCTTCTTCTTCTTCTTTTTTTAAACATATAATGTATTTGTTTCAGAGGTACAGGAAATGTTTTCTTAGGGAAGAATTAACACATTGAAACTTCAAGGAAATTACTTGATCTTCTAACTACATTGTAGTTACATGTCAGTAAAAGATTTATCAGTTCTACATTCTGACATGCTAAATTTGCTATTTTATGCTTAAAAATATGACTCCTTTAAATTATATGGCATCCAAAGTCAATAGCCATTCTACCTATAAATTATTTAACTGTAACATTTTAGGATCTGTTCAGTCTGGAGTAACCTCAAAAAGCATATGGAGAATGTCTGTTTAGTAATGTAGAACACCTGGCACAAAATATGTGTTGAATGCTGCCTTAATACACCCTGCAGAGCTTCTAAGTAAAACCTTTGTTACTCAATAAACAGGAAGCATATGTTACCTTACAAAAGTAACTCAAATTAGGCAACCTGTAAGGTAAGAATTCCTATGACAAAAAGACTAGAATTACTTAGCACTTGAGAGCAAGGTTCTCATTCATTTTTATTTTTCCAAGTTCCTGGCATGGAAAACTGAATTGTGAGTGTTCAATATATGTTGATGAAATATTTTGATTGAAGAAAAATAATTGAATTGTGTTAGATAAATATGGTGTTCATTTTTAGCTACTTTTATTATCAATGATCTTATATATACCAAAGTTATTAAAATATTCACTATGATATTTGTAAGTTAAGGAAATTGAGGCTTGAAATATTTTATCTATTAAGAGGTGATAATTATACCTAGATTAGAAGGTACAAAGTAAGAATGAGAAATAAAACTGCTACTTTATTATTGGCCGTTAATGGTGAAAACAGCTGCTTCATAAGTCATCTGCTTAAATTAATCATGCCCTCCTCCAGTCCATTCTCAACCCAGGAGCTGGCACAAGCACTAAAAAGCCAATGAAAATCCTGTGCTACTCAAAGTCCTCTGGTTTTTCCCTATGGCCGAAGAATAAAGCCCAGAAATCTTGGAACTAATAAAGATCCTCCACAGTCTAGGTCTTTATCTTCACCAGATGTGATGGTTAATTTAATGTAATAACCTGACTGGGACAAGGGATGACCAGATTAAACATGAATTCTGGTTGTGTCTGTGAGTGTTTCCAGATGAAGTTAGCATTTGAATTGGTGGACTGAAGAAAGCAGACTGCCTTCCTATTGTGGGTGGTCCAAATCCAAATCCTATGTATAGGGAGAGGTGAAAGCTACCTCCTATGAGTTTTGTTTCTCTGGAGAACCCTGACCAACACAACTAAGAATCCATATTCCTATTTTACCAAACAGTTCTCTCCACAGGAAGCTCCATGCTCTTTTTAGCAGAGTATATGCCACAGTGTAATCTGCCCTGGAATAGTCACCCTTCCAGATGTGTTCTTTCTTCAAAGATTTTATTTATTTGAGAGAGAGAGAGAGAGAGAGAGAGAGTGAGCATGAGCAGGGGAGGGGCAGAGGGACAAGCAGACTGCCGGCTGGGCGTGGAGATCATCACCTGAGCTGAAATTAAGCGTCAGATGCTTAACTGACGGAGCCACCCACGTACCCCCCCAATCTGTTCTTTTTCCTCACCTACTTCTTTTCTCTCTGACTCATTTGATTAAATATTATCTTCCAAGTTGATTTTCCTTTCCCTTTCCCCTTTCCTTCTCTTTTCCCTTTCCCTTTCTTTCTCTCTCTCTTTAATTTAAATGCCACTAAGAAAACTTAGGAACCCCTAAGGGGTTCCTGGGCTGGGTGTTTGTCCTATGTAGGCCTTCTGACGCTCTGAGCTTCATTTGATACCGGCATTGAACATGGGGCATTCACGTTTCTTATTTGTATCTCCACCTACCTCACCAACTCTAATGTATGCATATACCTAGTGTAATCCCTGATCCTTGGTATGTGATGAATAATTACTTAATAAATGAAAAAAAAGATGCCACTTGTAAAAATCAAGGTACTATTACTGGTGTATAACAGGTGTCAAGGAGGGGTGCCTGGATGGCTCAGTCGGTTGAGCATCCTACTCGATTTCAGCTCAAGTTGTGATATCAAGGTCATGGGATTGAGCCCTGAATCAGGCTCTGCACTCAGCATGGAGTCTGCTTGTCCTTCTCCCTCTGCTTTCCCCCCATTACTTGTGCTCTCTTTCAAATAAATAAAATCTTAAAAAAATAATAGGTGTCAAGGATAAAGTTGCATTTTCATTTTAGATTTATAAACTACTAGAAGCACTTTTATAATCTCTACAGAAGGGAAATAATAGAGACATTGGTTTTTTTTTTTTTCCAAATACTGAGGTTATCCTGAGTTTTTTGTAGCTCATGAGTTATTGAAAAATATTTAAAGGCAAAAAAAAGTATATTCTACCTTCAGTGGTATCTAACATGATTACTATAAGTTAAATTTATTAACTATATTTCTTAAACTAAATTTTTACTATTGTTTTTAATTACATAAAACCTATTCCACAAAATTTGTACCAATATTAAAATTTGATTTTCAGGTGGGTAAAGATAGTGTCTTGTAAGTAAAACAATCTGATAGCAAGAGATTCACAGAAGTTTACCTTGAAGGGCAGCAAACTACAATAGGGTAACTGGTCATTTCTGAAGTAAGCTCCCAGAAGATCCAATTTAATCTTGTTTGGCATGTTTCCTTTTGTTGATTAGGTGATGGTTTTTGTTGTTGTTTGTTTTAATTTTTTCCCCCAGCTTACTGGTGTCTTGAATTACTCGCGAAGAGAAGGAAATTTTAAGTCAGTACCTCAATAAATGATACTTCTGTAGATCCTGGTGATGTGCATGGTGCCTATTCCTTTAGTTACAGATGATTCTCCTCTAATAGGAAGTCTCCTATTTCTGATATCACGATTTCCTTTCTCAAAGGTGGGACTGTAATACAATACTCAATTTCCCAGCATGTAATAAAAATTATTTTTCTTTTAACAAAATTTTTGGTCTATGGAAATTGGATAATTCTGAGATGCTAAATTTTCTAAAATGTTACCTTTATTACCAGAAAATTCTTCTAGCTCTTCTGTCCAAAAGTATCGTATCTCAGATAATACTAATTCTTAGCTCTATTTCAGAGACCTGTTGTTCAGTCTTAGCTATACATTAGAATCATTGGAGAGCTTTGTTTTTTCTTAAAAAAGGCAAGTGTTGGGGCCATATACCAGACCATTTAAATTGCAGTCCCACAGGGTGAGACTGAGGTAGGGATATTTCTTAGAAGCTCCCTCAACTGATGATAAAGTGAAGCCAAGAGTGAATACCAGTACCTTAGGGTCTATATCTAGCTAAAAGTCACCATCTACTTGCCCAAGTTTTAATTCCAAATTTATTAATGCCCCAGAATGTCCTGATACTGAGTTTTCTTTTTTCCCTTTTTATTTCAAGATTTGAGGGGGAGCGAGGGGGAGCAAATCTCAAGCAGACTCCCGCTGAGCACAGAACCGGAGGCAGAGCTTGGTTTCATGACCCATGAGATCATGACCTCAGCTGAAATCAAGAGTCAACCACTTAACTGACTGAGCCACCCAGGTGCTCCTCTTTTTTCCCTTTTTAAAGTACTTTTTTCTTATTTCCCTAAAGAGATAGCAATGGAGAAAAGTAAAAGATTTAAATGAAGGGCACCTATGATACCATTGCTTAGAGAGGGGATTAGTGGTACTGTTGTTAAAATTTTCTTTTTTAAAATTATATGTTTAAAATCAAACTGTTCAATCAGAATTACTATACATGGCTGTATGAGTTTCCATTCATTGCTGTTTTAGGATTAAATTAAGCTGGAGGAAATATCAATAGATTACCTGCTTTAAACTTTTGTTTTTATTAAATTAAGATATTTTTGTTTTTAATCCAAAATGTGTAACTGAGGTAATAGGCAGGTGAAATAACTCTCAGTGACATAAAACTAGTGAAGTATGTTGAACCAGATTCCTTATCCTTGCCCCTCTGCAGTTTGTATCACCACGCCTTGTGTTTTGGGTTACTATACAGACTTTTTCTTTTTTTTTTTTAAGATTTTATTTATTTGAGAGAAAGAGAGAGAGGATGAGAGGGGGGAGGGTCAGAGGGAGAAACAGACTCCCCACTGAGCAGGGAGCCTCATGTGGGACTCCATCCTGGGACTCCAGGATCATGACCTGAGCTGAAGGCAGTTGCTTAACCAACTGAGCCACCCAGGTGCCCACTATACAGACTTTTTCATCCTTATGCAGTGACTTTGGAAAAAAATGACCTTCTTATTGGATACTAATATTTCAAACTGTGTATTAAACTATATCTTTCCATCTAAACTTAAATAATTTATGTTAGCACTGCTCTACTACTGATCTCTCCTGATACCCTTACAAATTGCATCCTTTGACCTCAAGTCCAGTTTTGTCTTTCTACATCCACTGATCCTGAGTACTAGTATAGTCACCTGTATTCATTCTTTGATTCTGACAGACTACTGACTTGGCTAATCCTGGGCTTTAAATCTGACTAGTGATGGCTTGTCACTAGGAATATCCCAGGAACATAATAGGAAACAATGCCTTCCATTCTAATAGCAAACACATGGTTTAATTAACGAAAAATTAGGCTGTTGGGTCAAGTAAGTGATGGCTTGTAATGAATGCCATAAAAAATCTCAGGAGTTTGTTCATATCCATCTTAGTTATCACAGTAATAGGCCACGTTTTTCCTTTACAGTGTAAATGATTTCCTTCTTATTCTGGTAGAGTTCTAAAAGTTGAAATTTAAATAAGACTTGTTCCCAATATTAGTGACCCTAAATAATGTTTAATTAAGCTTAAATTCTGAGAAAATTATTTCCAAACTGGTTTAAAAGTTAATGAGATAATAATCACCCAGGAGGGAACAGCATGGTAGCAATAGTATAAAACAGCAGCTTGGCTAGTCTGTATTTTCTCTCATTCCAGATCTCATACATGCTTAATTGACTTAAAACATTATGGTTCAAATAGATTCAAGGTCACTAACTAGGCCTATAATGTGGATAGAATTGCATTACATCTGAAGTGTTTCAGGCACAAACATATGAACATAGCTGAAGTAATGTGAAGAAAAAAGTGCTAATTTCTTATCTAACAGAGTTGGAAATGCGTACTGGTTCAATTACCCTGATAGAATGTCAGGAAACTTGGAAAGTTTATTCATCCAAGTTAATAGCATAATTGTTGAAAAACCATAGTTTTATAGGTTTTATTTTGTTTTTTTTTACATAAGTGATTATCCCCCCAAAATTCTGGGGAAGGTGGGTTCTGCCTTTTGAACCACTTCCTGATAAAGTCGCTTTTACTAACATAACAAAGTGTGGTCATTAACAGCTTTTAAGGATTTTTAGTCCCTCCCCCCATGTCCTTAAAATAGAACTGCTTTCATATTGAATATACTCTTTTTGTAATCTTTTTTGACTTACTATGTTAGGAAAAGTGTTCCAGGTTATATTATTACCTTGTGGTGCCTTAACTGGTTTCATGGCTTGTATTTTGCGTATAAAAAGGGCAAACCAGTGAGGGCTCTAAGTAATATTAAGGATTCTGTATAACAGCACCTTACATATTATGAAGAACTAATTGGGGGGGAAGGTTTGCAGCATATGTAACAAGCATGGAGGGTAATATGAGTTTATAAATGGCTCTTTTAGCAGTAGAAAAATTGTAAGATCCTAAGAAAATAATTAACATACAAATCCACATATTTATTATATATGAATGTGTTTAAACATACTGGTAACTTAACAAATACAAATTTAAACAGAAATTGATTTTTATACTCAAATTTGCAAACAAAATAACAAATACAATATTGGTTGGGAAGTGGAATAAGCTTTGTAGAAGGTAAGTTGTCTGTACATCAAGAGCCTTACAGATTTGAGGATCATTTTATTCAGAAATTACATTTGAAAAAATTTGCCTTAGTGTAATAGAGATGTGTACGTAGATATTACAAATATGTTATTCAAAAAAATTACTTTGAATGGGAAAGGTTCTAAAATACTCTAAATAACAATGGAGAATATGCTCAGTAAACTATATAGCCATTAAATAAAGAATAAAAATTTCAAAATGCTTTTAAATGGAATACTTGCTTTTCTCAAGTACATGATTCTATCCTGATCTAAATAGTAACAAATGGTGCCGTACATTTGATGCCATATGCAAAAAATAAACCTCAATCTTACCTTAAATTTTCTTAATATGCAAAAGTTAAAATTAACTCAAAATAGACCGAAATTTAAGAGTTAAAACTATAAAACTTCTAGAAGACAATATAGGAAATCTTGGGCTTAGTAAAGATTTCTTAAAAATGAACTACAAATTATAAAAAAAAACAATAAATTGGACTAAAATCTCTTGCAATTTGAAAGACATTATGAAAATGAAAAAATGAGCCACAGCTTAGGAGAAATTACTTGCAAAATGTATATCCAACAAAGGATTTGTGTCTAAAGCGTACAAAGAACTCTCACCTCTTTTTAAAGGAAAATTACTCAGTTAAAAATGGATTTGAACACACTTCACCAAAGAAGACCTACCACGTGAAAAGATGCTCAACATACCATCACAGATAGTATTATATACTACTAAATCAGTTAAAACTAAGAAGACTGCTTATGCCACTGATTATGGGGTTCTAAAATGGTACAAACACTTTAGAAAACAGATTTTCAGTTTCTTGTCATAAAAAGATACACCACATTTTATGGTAATATTGCCATGTATAATCTATTCCAATCATGAGAAAACTTTAAAAGAAACCCAGATGAGATCTAAGAAGAAATGACAACTAAATGTAATACGGAATTTTATATAAGCTCTTAAAATAGGAAAGGTTATCAATGAAAAAACTGGTGAAATTCAAATGAGATCTTAATTACTATATTGTGCCAGAATTAATTTCTTGTTCTTGATAATTGCACTAAGTTATGTAGGATGTTAAGACTGGGGCAGAGATACAAGGATATTTTTTGTATCCTTTCTGCAACTTTCTAAGTCTGAAGTTCAAAATAGTTAAAACCCTCCAGTATTACCTGGTTAGAACATTCATATTTAGAATGTCAAAAATAGAACAGACTTTCAAAGGTATAATATCGTTCAATGCTGAATGAATATTAGTTATTCATAAATTTAGTGTTATTAAAATTTGGTACAAAATATAAACTAAAAAAATGTAACAATAGAAAAGTCAACAGACACTTTCACTATGACAAAGCTATTCCACTCCTGGGTATTTACCTAGAGAAATGAATGTGTATGTTCATACAAAGACTTATACTCTAGGGGTACCCGGGTGGCTCAGTTGGTTAAGTGTGTGACTCTTGATTTTGGCTCAGGTCATGATCTCATGGATCATGAGATAGAGCACCCCCTTGGGCTCTGAGCTCAGTGGGGAGTCTGCTTGGATTCTCTCCCTCTTGTCCCTCTTTCTGTGTGCGCTCTTGCTCACTCTTTTTCTCTTAAATAAATGAATCTTAAAACAAACAAAAAAACCCCACCACAACAACAAAATACCCAAAGACTCTAATAATGTTGATACCCAAAAATTGGGAACATGTACAAAAGCAAAAACTTACAATGGGTATAATTTAAGCTGTATATATTTTATCTCAACCCTGTTTAAAGAAAAAATACCATTGATAATTTTAATCTCTTAAACTGGAAAATCTTGGGATTATTAGATAAACTGGATTCCCTGATTAGAATTTGTGATTTATGTCTGCCATCTCCAATACCAAGGTTTGGAATATGTTTATGTGCTATATATACCATGAAAATCTGTTGAGTATTTACATCTCAATCATTTTTTCATACATATTTATAATGTTTAATGAATTATTTGAAAGAAGTACTGTTTTTAAAAATATGCTTAAATCAGCATTTAGTGGAATTCATTTTTATATTTTATTATAAATTAGTTTTTATCATTAAGTTCTTTAGAAGAATTAGAGAAAAAGAAATTAAAATGAATTCTAAGGAGTGATATGCTGATAATTACTTATTTTTATCTCAAATGGTTTTATTATTCTACAAATAATTTAATCTCAATGGACACTAAACAACTTAAATGCATGTATGATTGAGGTACTGATAACCCATTTATACTCTATAATTTTAGCAAAAAATTTTCATAAAATAACATTTTAAGTTAATAAAGAATATGGATATATACTTAAATCCAATTCTTAGAATCTTTTTCTTTCATCTGGATATGATACTTAAATCATTACCCTATAGCTCTGTGTGATCCCTGCAGTTCCGTTAGTTCTCAGATGACCTGAGTTCCAATCTTAAGACCTTCATTTCATTATGGAAAGTTTTCATTCCAAAATAAGCATTAGAGTGTAGTATTGTCTAAAATTTCCCCCCTGAATTTATTCTACCCTCCTATCTATATGTGATCTTTACAACTTGAACTTCTTCAATAATTCATTGCACTCTTAGGTACAATTTTTTTTCTTTTGAGGTTACTCATATGCATATCTGGACTCTGTAGATAAGTTTATTTACCTCATTTTGAATTATTTTTGCATGTCAATGAATATTTTGTGAACATCCTATGGTGTTTGACTAAAACAGTATTTTGTTTTTTTAAAACTAAAATACTTATTCAAATTAATGTTCTTTAAAACTAATAACTTGAAAGCTTTGCACTTATTCCAATACTGTTGACATTATTCCAAGTAGTTTAAAATCCATGTTTTAAAATTACCTGCAAAGGCAATGGTTCTTTAAAGACAAACAACACCTAAAGGAACAATTCTGTAGGAGGATATAATAATTGTAAATATCTATGCACCCATGTTGGAAGCACCTAAATTCATAAAGCAACTATTAACAAATATTAAGGAAGAAATTGACATGAATGTAATAGGGGATTTTTTTCTTTGAGTATAGTTGACACACAATGTTACAGTAGTTTCAGGTGTACAACTTAATCATTGGACAAGCTTATGTTCATCAGAAGTACAGCTACCATGGGACTTTAAAACTTCATTTACAGCAATGGGGATAGATCATTCAGACAGAAAATCAACAAGGAAACAGGAGCTTTGAATGGCACATTAGACCAGTTTGGCTTAACAGATATATTCAGAACATTTCATCTAGAAATAGAATACATTCTTTTTGAGTGTGCACAGAACATTATCCAGAATAGATCACATATTAGGCCACAAAGTAAGTCTCAGGAAATTCAAAAAGATTGAAATCACATCATGCATCTTTTCTGACCACAACAGAATGAAACTAGAAATCAATCACAAGAAAAAGATTGAGAAAGAACACAAATACATGGAGGCTAACATGCTATGAAGTAATAATAAATGGGTCAACCAAGAAATCAAAGAAGAAATAAAAAAAAATACTTGGAGCAAAATGAAAACACAATGGTCCCAAATCTTTGGGATGCAGCCAAAGCTGTTTTAAGAGGGAAGTTGACAGCAGTACAGGTCTACCTCAAGAAACAAGAATCTCAAACCACCTAACCATAAACCTAACTGAGCTAGAAAAAGAACAAAGAAAGCCCAGAACCAGTAGAAGGAAGGGAATAATAAAGACTAAAGCAGAAATAGTAAAAAACAATAGAACAGATCAATGAAACCAGGAGGTGGTTCTTTGAAAAGATGAACAAAATTGATAAACCTTTAGCCAGACTCCTCAAGAATAAAACTTTATAAAGTCATAAATGAAGGAGGAGGAGCAATAACCAGTGACACCATAGAAATCTAAAGGATTGTAAGAGAATGCTATGACAAATTCTATTGCAGCCAGTTGGACAACCTGGAAGAAAGGGATGGATTCCTGGGAATATAACCTTCCAAAACAGACCTGGGGAGAAACAGAAAATTTGAACCCATTCATTACTAGCAATGAAGTTGAATCAGTACTCAAAAAAACTCCCAACAAAAAAACTCAAGGACCAGATGGCTTCACAGGTGAATTCTACTAAACATTTAAAAGAACAATTAATACCTATTTTTGAACTATGTCAAAAAATAGAAGAGGGAAAGCTTCCAAATTTATTCTACAAGGCCAGAATTACCCTAATTACTGAAACCAGATAGATACTTAAACTACAGGTCAATATCTCTGATGAACATAGATGTAAAACTCAACAAAATATTAGCAAACCAAATCCACCACTACATTAAAACCATCATTCACCGTGATCAAGTGGAATTTATTACAGGAATGCAAGCGTGGTTCAGTATTCACAAATCAATGCAGCATACCACATTAAAAAGAGAAAGGATTAAAAAAACATATAACATTTCAATAGATGCAGGAAAAAGCATTTGACAAAGTACAACATCCATTGATGATAAAAACCCTCAACAGAGTAGGTTTAGAGGGAACATACTTCAACATAATAAAGGCCATATGTGAAAAATCCACAGCTTATATCATACTCAATGGTAAAAGCTGAGAGCTTTTCCCCTAAGATCAGGAACAAGACAAGGATGTCCACTCTCACCACTTTTATTCAACCTAGTACTGGACGTCCTAGCTACTGCAATCAAACAAGAAAAAGGGAACAAAAAGCATCCAAATTGTTAAGGAAAAAGTAAAATTTTCACTATTTGTGAGTGACCTACTATCTATAGCAAACCCTAAAGACTCTACCAAAAAACTACTAGAACCAATAGATGAATTTAGCAAGGTTTCAGGATATCTATATATCTTTATATATAATCTATTGCATTTCTTTATACTAACAATGAAGTAGCAGAAAGAGTAATTAAAACAATCCCATTTATAATTGCACCAAAAAGGATAAAATAGCCAAGTTGGGGAAGCAACTTGTGTCCCTTGATGAATGCATAAGGAAGTGGTATACACAGTGGACTATTATTCAGTCATAGAAATGAGATACTGTCATTTGCAACAACATGGATGGACCTAGATGATAAAATGCTAAGGAAAATAGTCAAAGAAAAATACCGTATGATTTCACTCATTTGTGGGATTTAAAAAATAAAATGAACAAACAGACTCTAAAATAGAACAAACTGGTGGTTGCCACAGGGGAACTGGCTTCTGGGGATGGGATAAAATAAAGGGATCAGCAGTTTACTTATCTTGATGGGCAGTGAGAAATGTATAGAATTTTTTAATTGTCCACCTGAATGTAATGTAACACCATGTTAATTGTACTTCAATAAATCAGTTTAAGGTTAAAAACTTGATTCTCTGATGTTTGAAATTATAGGAGTGTAATAAAAACAGTTGGGAAGTAACCTAACCTAGATAATTCTGATACAATAAAATGTTTTATACAAGGTATTCAAACTGTAGTCTATTATCTAAAGAAATTAAAAAGTATTTTCAATAGTGGAAAAGTATTATAGAATAAATTCATTGCTTCCTTAGACAGTTTTTTGAGAAGTAGTTTTTTGGACCATGTTTTGGAATATTTAATTTAGAAAGTCTCATTATATATAGTCCATTCAGATGAAATGGATTATATTACAAGGAATCTAAAAAGGTAATCCATTTGTCCAAGCTTGTCTGAAAATTTGGAGTATTAAAAATTTTCTCTAAAAAATGCCTGTAACATTTAAATCTATTTGTAAATCCAAATTAGTTAAACATGTAGCATATATACATATATGTACGTGCATGTATCTATACATTATCAAAACTGGACAATGTAAAATGTGTGTATCTTTTCTTATAGGTATATTTTTTCTTAATCTTTTGTCTGACCCATATTTTAATCTCTTTAGGATTAGATTTGGATTTGAAAGTCTGGTTTAATAGAAACCTCTGTATTAGCTTATGTGATCTTGACCACATTTTGTAAAATGTGAGATTTAGATCTGCATTTGTATTTTGGAAATGATACTTTTCTTATTTAAGGATTGGATGACAGAATGAGTATGCATCGTGTAACAAGTGTTGGTTGGATGGCAGACATTAAATGCATTTCTCCTCCCAGTGCCCTTATTGCTTCTCTTTCACCTTACTCAGGATGACCAATATGTTTGTTTGGATATTGGAACTCCATGAATCTTTGACTTTAGTGAAATTGGCTTTGTCTCTAGAACATTTCCTCCTTTCTTTCAGATAATTGTTTGTTTTTACTGTTTAACCACCGTCTGTTGAAAATTTTACAGGTCTATCCTTTTATTTTACCAAGTTGTACAAAGAGAAAAACAATCCAAGAGATAGTATTTTGTAAAAAGATCTATGAAAATTTTTGGAAAAGTGTGCAAATTAAAAATAGAAAAGTTTTCTGAGGGAGAATCATCTAAAGTTGAGTGGAGTTTATTACAATATTAAAAAAGTAGTATTAGCATTTTTCTGTACTAATGTGATTTAAAAAAGTTGCAGTCTGAGCATATAACTCCCCCGGCATAATGCAGTAATTTAATTGATATCTTCAGACCTTTTATGAATCTACCAACAGAGGGCAAATATACTTCACTATATTGGTATTAAAATTAGTGTGACACCAAAATAAACTCTGTATCATTAGTATAGTAACATCTTCTGTGAATACCCCAGACACATAAGACCAAAACTCTGGTAATTGATAATGGTAATTGATGGTTGAAGTACAGATCATGTACTTTATGTTAATGGATATGTTTTCCTAATGACTCCTTGTTCCAGCCTCCAATTCACTCTTTGAGCCTCTTTAGCTCAGAAATAAACTTTTTTTTTTTTGGTATCTACTTACCAGCTCAAAACAAGTCCCTGTAAACTGAATAAAAATAGAAATGCTTTGTAAACTTCTTAACTCTTATTTGCTCTGGTGACTTCACTCTACGTAGGCTTGTGGTGTTTCCTTGAATCATGTTTTTAAGTTGCATATTTTCCAGGTCTATCATTACATCACAAATTAATATCCTTTTGAATTTTCACTAAAATTTTTCCTCCAGCCTAATGTTTTGTAACACTATCTAGGTTCCTTATTGAAAGACTTTTAAATCTCCTTTTCTTGTGTATATAAAGAAATAATCATTCGGGTAGTAGAGTCATGCTGGTAATAGAGTTGAATTTCTGCTAAATTAGTACCTTTCTTAATCTGTGCATGAAGTTTAAGCGTAGAATTGATGGCTTTATTTTAGTTCCTGAGTTTGATTACTGATACAAGATAGGCCAATTCTTCTGGAGAACTAATGAGAAAATTTCCCAAACTGACAAGAAGTACTACATATATAACCTGAAATGAAGAACAGGAAAAAGTTGTGTTATAATTTGGATGTGGGCATGACTGGCCATTATGTTATTCTAATAACTCCTAACGCATGATTCTGATTAGGCCTGAAACAAAATTTATTACTTGGCCTAAGTAGATGAAATGGAATTCTAGAATCATCTATATTTCATCTGTTTTCACATAATGTTTACATGTATGGTACAAAAGTGAGATAAAATACATCTTGGATTTTTCATTTTACGTTTTCTGTATGTTCTACCTTAAGTACTTTTGAAAACATTTTTTGAGTTATTATATATTTTTCTATCCTTTCTGCAATAGTTGAATATTAAAGTTTGGAATTTTCTTTTGTGATAATTAATTTTTTTCTTAACATATACTTAGGCTATGTGCTAAGAAGGGTATATATGGATTCTTTATACATAGATTGCTTTCCAAAAGGGCTTACCTGATTTGCATTTTTACTAGCAATGTGTATTAGTTTATTACTAAATATTTTCTACCATTTACTATTGTCTTTTAAAAATGGCAAATTTTCTAAGTAAAATAATGTCTCATTATTTTTAACTTGTAATTTTCATTATAATTATATACTATGTTTTGTTTATATCTCATGTATAATAATTTGAGAATATGCCCTCTATTCATTTTATATCAGGGTTAAAGTATTTTTAATCTATTTTTGATAATCTCTCTTTTAAAGATGCAAATCCTTTTTACATGTTACTTTCTAATTTTGTTTGCCTGGGTGGGATTTTTATTATATAACAATTATTTTTATATATGATTACATAGAATTGTAGCTATTATAAAATATAGTATTTTAATTATATAGATAAATTATCTGTATTTCTTTAAAGTCTTATATAAAATCTAGAATTAAACTTGTAGAAAACTTAGAAAAACATGGAGCGCCTGGGTGGCTCAGTTGTTAAGCGTCTGCCCTTGGCTCAGGTCATGGTCCCAGGGAACTGGGATTGAACCAGATTGAACCACATCAGGCTCCCTGCTTGGCGGGAAGCCTGCTTCTCCCTCTCCCATTTCCCCCCTGCTTGTGTTCCCTCTCTCACTGTGTCTCTGTCAAATAAATAAGTAAAATCTTAAAAAAAAAAACAACTTAGAAAAACAGTTTTAAAAAGGATGACATAGATTCATTATTTTGATACCTGTTCATAGAGATAAAGACTCATTTTGAAATACTGATAAAGTTCTCAGTGAGGCCTAAGCCTTGACTCGTTGATTATTATGCTCTGCCAACCTCACCTCCACCTTGCTTTACTCTGTCCTATTATTTCTGAGTCTCTTATTCTGCTTACTCTATTTCTTTTTCTCATGACTATCGTTGCTTTCTAACATACTACGTAATTTTTTACATTTATTATCTGTTATTCATATTCTCTCACCCCCATTCCTCAATAGAATGTAAGTTTAGGACTGGCATCTTTGTTTTGTTCTCTGCTTAAAGCTGAACTCAGAAATAGTAGAATGGTGGTTACCAGGGACTGGGAGACGAGGGGTATTAGGGATATGTTGTTAAAGGGTATCTACTTGGCAACTAGAAGATGAATAAGTGCTGGAGATCTAATGTATAGCATTGTGATTATAGTCAACAGCACTGTACTATATACTTCAAGATTTCTAGGAGATTAGGTCTTAAAAGTTCTCACCACACACAAAAGAAAAGATAATTATGTGAGGTTTTTGGGGGTGTTGAACAGTGGTAATCATATTGCAATATATATGTGTCCAGTCAACCTGTTGTGCACCTCAGACTCACGCAATATTATGTTATATTTGAATAAAAATACATCCATGCCCATTAAGTAAAATTAGCTGAAAACTGAAATTAATGTAAGTTTACTAATTTTTAAAATCATCTTAGCTGCATTCCAAAAGGAGAAATTACTAAGACTGTAAAAGTATTTGAATAACTTAGGTATTGAGGAGACCTACATAATTCCTATGAGGCTTAAGGAAGATCCCCAAATAGAATCTATTATGCTTTATATCATTAGTGGAAGACTGACCAATTTAGGACTTGCATTGGATTCTAACTGCCAAACTCTGCCATGAAGCAAAGTTTTACTAAAGGAAGCCAATTTTATTTTATTATTCAGATCTAAACTTTTATAATCTATTAAATTTTATAATCAGAGCAGCTCTAGTCTTTGAAGAGAATAGTAATGTGAGAAATCCTCAGACATTTTGTCATATTGCAGTTTCAGTCTTGTAAAGAAAAAAGTTTCTGTTGAGTGATGTGACACCACTTAATTTGATGTATGTGGAAGATGACTAAAATCTAGGTATCAGAAAGTAGATTAATGGTTAGCCAGCTTATAAAAATACTCCAATTTCCAAACACTTCATTATAAGGCAACCACATTTTTTAAAGACCATTTTTAAACTTCTTGTATCATATATTGACTGGCATTTTTTCAATTCAAATGGAATAGTGAGTTACATCTTTTTTAAAAAGCTTATAGAATTTGTAAATATATATATGTATATGTGTATGTATATATATATATACACATATATATGTAATTTAAATTTTAAATCCAGTAGAATTATTACAGTGTTATATTAGTTTCAGGTGTACAATATAGTGATTCAGCAATTCTATACATTACCCAGTGCTCATCATAAGTGTACTCTTAATTCCCTTCACCTATTTCACCCATCCCCCACCAACCTCCCCTTAGGTAACCATCAATTTGTTCTTTCGTTGAGTCTGTTTTTTGGTTTGTCTTTTTTCCCCTTTGTCCATTTGTTGCTTAAATTCCATTTACAAGTGAAATCATGTGGTATGAGCCTTTCTCTGACTGACTTATTTCGCTTAGCATTCTCCAGGTCCATCCATGTTGTTGCAAATGCCAAGATTTTGTTCTTTCTTATGGCTGAATAATATTCCATTTTATATATACACCACATCTTCTTTATCTAGCCATCATCACTTGGGCTGCTTCCATACTTTGGCTATTATACATAATGCTACAATAAATATAGGGGTGTATATATCTTTTTGAATTAGTGTTTTTGTATTTTTTTGATTTGACACAGGGAGAGAGAGAGAGAGAGAGAGAGTGAGCAAGTGCAAGTGAGCACAAAGCAGGCAGAGTGTCAGAGGGAGAGGGAGAAGCAGGCTCCCCACTGAGCAGGGAATCCAGTGTGGGGCTCCATCCCAGGACTCCAGGACCATGACCTGAGCTGAAAGCAGACCCTTAACCAACTGAGGCACCCAGGCGCCCCGTGTTTTTGTATTCTTTGGGTAAATACCCAGTAGTGGAATTACTAAATAATATGGTAATCATATTTTTACCTTTTTGTGGAACCTCCATACTGTTTCCTACAGTGGCTGCACCAATTTGCATTCCCACCAACTGTGTAAGAGGATTCCCTTTTCTCCACATCCTCACCATTGCCTGTTTCTTGTGTTGTTGATTTTAGCCATTCTGACAGGTGTGAGGTGATATCTCACTGTGGTTTTGATTTGCATTTTGCTCATGATGAGTGATGTTGACCCTCTGTCTCTCTCTCTCTCTCTGTCTCTTATGAATATATAAATCTTTAAAAAAAATCTTTTCATGTGTCTGTTGGCCATATGGATGTCTTTTTTGGAAAATGTCTCTTCAGGTCCTCTGCTCACTTTTTAATTGGGTTATTTTTTTGCGGGGTGTTGATTGTATAAATTCTTTATATATTTTGGATACTAACCCTTTATCAGATAGATCATTTGCAAATATCTTCCCCCATTCGGTGGGTTGCCGTTTTGTTTTGTTGATGATTTCTTTTGCTGTGCAGAAACTTTTTATTTTGAGGTACTCCCAATAGTTTATTTTTGCTTTGTTTCCCTTGCCTCAGGAGACATAGAAAAATGTTGCAGTAGCCAATGTCAGAGAAATTACTGACTGTGTTCTCTTCTAGGATTGTTACGGTTTCAGATCTCACATTCAGCTGTTTAGTCCATTTTGAGTTTATTTTTGTGTATGGTGTAAGAAAGTGGTCCAGTTTCATTCTTTTGTAGGTAGCTGTCCAGTTTTCCCAACACCATTTGTTGAAGAGACTTTTTCCCATTGCATATTTTTGCCTCCTTTGTCAAAGATTAATTTACTATATAATTGTGGGTTTATTTCTGGGCTCTCTATTCTGTTCCATTGATCTATGTGTCTGTTTTTGTGCCAGCTTAGTAGTACATCTTGACATTTGAGATTGTGATACCTACAGCTTTGTTCTTTGTTTTCAAGATTGCATCATCTATTTTTTTTTTTGTGGTTACCTAGAAATTTTAAGATTATTTGTTCTAGATCTCTGAAAGATGCTGTTTGTATTTTGATAGGGATTGCATTAAATCTATAGATTGCCTTGGGTAGTGTGCACATTTAACAATATTGGGTCTTCCAATCCTGAGCATGGGATATCTTTCCATTTGTGTCACCTTGTATTTCTTTCATCAATATTTTATAGTTTTTGGAGGATAGGTCTTTTCCTGACTTCATTAAGTTTATTCCTAGGAATCTTATTATTTTTGATACAGTTGTAAATGGGATTGTTTTCTTAGTTTCTCTTTTTGTTACTTATATTGTGTGGAAATGCAATGGATTTCTGTATATGATTCTGTACCCTACTCAATTCATTTATCAGCTTAGTAATTCTTTGATAGTCTTTAGGGTTTGCTGTATGTAGTATCAGGTCATCTGTGAACAGTGTAAGTTTTATTTTTCCTTAGCATTTGGGTGACTTTTATTTTTTTCTTATCTGATTGCTGTGGCAATCCAATATGATGTTGACTAAAAGTGGTGAGGGTGGATATTCTTATTTTGTTCCTGACTTTAGGGGAAAAGCTCTCAGTTTTTCACCATTGAGTGTAATGTTAGCTGTGTTTTTTTTCATATATGACCTTTATTATGTTGAGGTATGTTCCCTCTAACCCTACTTTTTTTGAGGGTTTTTGTCATGAATGGATGTTGTACTTTGTCAAAGGTTTTTTTGGCATCTAAATGAAATGATCATATGGTTTTTATCCTATCTCTTGCTCTTGTGATGTATCATGTTGATTGATTTGTGACTGTTGAACCACCCTTGCAACCCAGGAGTAAATCCTCCTTGATCGTGGTGAATGATTTTTTGAATGTGGTGTTGGAATCAGTTTACCAGGATTTTGTTGATGATTTTTGTGTCCATGTGCATCAAAGATATTGGCCTGTAGTTCTCTTTTTTTTGTGGAGTCTTTATCTGGTTTTGGTATCAGGGTAATGTTGGCCTCATATAATGAATTTGGAGACTTTCTTTCCTCTTTTAATTTTTGGAATAGTTTGATAAGAATAGTATTAGCTGAAAGTTTGGCAGAATTCACCCATGAAGCCCTCTGGTCCTGGACCTGATTGTTGGGAATTTTTTGATTACTGATTCAATTTTATTGCTGTTAATTGGTCTGTGCAGATTTTCTATTCCTTCCTGTTTCAGTTTTGGTAGTTTATGTTTGTAGGAATTTATCCATTTCTTCTAGGTTGTCCAATTTGTTGATATATAATGTTTTTTCATAATATTGTCTTACAATTTTTTTTTAATTTCCCTGGTGCTTATTATTTCTATTTCATTTCTGATTTTGTGTGTTTTCTCTCTCTCTCTCTTTCTGTCTCTCTGAGTCTGGCTAAAGGTATATTAATTTGGTGTTTTCAAAGAAACCACTCCTGCTTTCATGATCTGTTCTGTTATTATTATTTTTTTTAGTTTCTATTTTATTTCTGCTCTAATCTTTATTATTTCCTCCCTTCTACTGGTTTTGGTTTTTGTTCTTCTTTTAGCTTCTTTAGGTGTAAGGTTAGGTTGTTTGAGATTTTTCTTGCTTCTTGAGGTAGGCCTCTATTGCTGTAAACATTCCACTTAGAACAGCCTTTGCTGCCTCCCACAGATTTTGGACAGTTGTATTTTCATTTTCATTTGTCTCCATGTATTTTTTCAGTTTGTATTTGATTTCTTGGTTGACCCATTTATTGTTTAGTAGCATGTTATTTAACCTCCATGTATTTATGTTCTTTCCAGATTTTTTCTTGTAGTTGATTTCTAGTTTCATAGCACTGTGGTTGGAAAAGATGCATGGTATGACTTCAGTCTTTTTGAAATTATTGAAACTTGTTTTGTGGCCTAATACATGATCTGTTCTAGAAAATGTTCAGTGTGCACTTTAAAAGAATGCGTATTCTGCTGTTATAGGATAAAATGTTCTGAATATGTCTGTTAGAGCCATCTGGCCCAGTGTATCATTCAAAGTCACTGTTTCCTTATTCATTTCCTGTTTGGATGATCTATACATTGATGTCAGTTGGGTGTTAAAGTCCCCTCAATTATTATATTACTATTGATTATTTCCTTTATATTTGTTATTAGCTTCTTTATATATTTGGGTGATCCCATGTTGGGTGCATAAATATTTATAATTGTTATATCTTCTTGAATGCGTTTTTTCTTTTAGGATTATACAGTGTCCCTTCTTGATTGTTGTTACAGTCTGTTTTAAGGTCTATTTTGTCTGATACAAATATTGCTACCCCAACTTTCTTTTCACTTCCATTTGCATGATAAATGCTTTTGCATCTTTTCACTTTTAATTTGCATGTGTCTTTAGGTTAGAAATGAGTCTCTTGTAGGCAACATACAGATGGGTCTTGCTTTTTTATCCATTCCATTACCCTATATCTTTTGATTGGAACATTAAGTCCATTGAATTTCAAAGTAATTGTTGATAGGTATGTAGTTATTGCCATTTTGTTACTTGTTTTATAGTTGTTTTTGTAGTTCTTCTCTGTTCCTTTCTTCTCTTGCTCTTTTCTCTCATAGTTTGCTGGCTTTCTTTGGTGATGTACTTGGATTCCTTTCTTTTTATTCTTTGCCTATGTAGTACCGGTTTTTGATTTCTGGTTACCGTAGGTTTATATATAACATTTTATGCATATAGCAGTGTATATTTAGTTGATGGTTGCTTCTCTTCCTTCAGGTTTTAGATATATGGTGTCATACTTTAGATCCTTTTATTTTGTGACTTTTTTGACTGGTTTTTGTAAGTGCACTTAATTTACTGCTTTTGTGCTTCCTACTTTTCTACTCATGCTTATGGTCTTTCCTTTCCACTCAAAACATCCCCTGCAACATTTCCTGTAGGACTGGTTTAGTGGTCATGAATTCCTTTAACTTTTGTCTGGGAAACTCTTTATTTCTCCTTCTATTCTAATGATACCTTGCTGGATAGAGTATTCTTGGCCGCAGGTTTTTTCTCTCAGCATTTTGATAATATGCCATTCTCTTCTGGCCTGCAAAGTTTCTGCTGAGAAATCAGCTGATAGCCTTATAGGGTTTCCCTTGTATGTTTCTTTTCTCTTTCTGCTTTAAAAATTTTCTTTGTCGCTACTTTTTGCCATTTTGATTACTATGTGTCTTGGTGTTCTCCTTGGGTTGCTTTTGTTGGGGTCTTTCTGTGCCTCCTGTATCTGAATGTCTGTTCCCTTCCCCAGATTTGGGAAATAGCTACTATTTCTTCATATCAATTTTCTGACCCCCTTTCTCCCCTTTCTCCTTCTGAATTTCTATAATTCATGTTATGCTTGATGGTGTTGATGAGTTCCCTTAGTCAGTTCTCATCTGCAATGGCTGTCCTTTGCTGTTGTGGGCAGGATTTGATCCCTGTGTTGTTAGTGGGCCAGTCTGGGGCTGCCTTGGGATTCAGTTGAATCAGACCAGGCATTTTCCAGAGATGCAGTAGCATTGATTTGCAGAATGCTTTTCCTGTGTTGTCCCCTGAATAGCTTTTATTGGTGATTGGGGCCTGTATCGAGACACCTGTCTGCCCCTACCCTACTGCAGGGCTGCAGTCGGACTAGTGTGTGTTATCTTATCCTCTCCCTGGGGTAGAAGTTACTTTTGAGTGGATCTGGTTCCTGTCAGGGCTGCTGCTTGCATACTGTCAGTTTTGTGGCACTGCTTTGGATGGGCTCTGGCAAGAATGTATTAGAGGAGTGAGGTGTACAGGAGAACATGGGGGTGGGGTGCATAGTTCCAGCATGGTCCTTGGCCTATGCTGTAGGAGGGGACTTGCAGCAACCTGGGAAAACTGCTACCCAGGCCTGCTGGGTTGGAGTGGGCAGATCTGCAGAAGCATGTGGGTGCAGGGTGCACTGTTAGCAAGCTAGGTTGAGAATATCGGCACTGCTCTGGTTTCTGCAAGAGTCCCTGTATTTAGGCTAAGGGGTAGGGGAGGGAAAAATGATTCCTGTCAGCTCTTTTGTTCTTGAAGTCTCCCAAAGATCCCTGCCCCTCCAGCCCAATCTCTGAGATTAGTAATAAATCTCCTTGTATACCCCATGCATTTTTGAAACTACTGTTTCTATGTTGTATCTCAGTGGAGCTGTTTACTGTGCTGTCTCTTTATGGGCAGAACTGAGCCTGCTGATTTTTAGTTATGGATGTTATGCCCCACTAATTAGTAGGCCTCTCTGGTTTTCAAAGTCACATGTTAGGATTCATCTTCCTTATGCCTGGGGTGCCTGGAATGAGTGTCTGCTCCTCTTCTCTCTTTGTACCTGTGGCATTTCTTATCCTTCCTATCCTCATGGATGTGGCCTCTTCGCTACATTTAGTTGTAAAGAGCCAGTTCTGCCAGTCTTCAGTCTTTTTCTGCATTACTTACACTGCTGTGGGTGTCATCTAGTTGTATCCATTGGGCAAAGTGAGTTTAGGATCCTCTTACTCTACCATCTTCCCCAAAACTTAGATTTATTGTATGGTTTTGGTAGCTCCATCATTGTTGATCTGTCTTTTCATGTTCCACAAAGCTTTGTATCAGAGTTGTTTTCTCAGTCATATTCCTAGTGACTGTAGCAAGATCCTGGATTTGAAAGGATAAGGAAGCCAAGGCAGAGCTCTTGTTTCCTAAACTTAATGCCTGGCTTTGGATCACCTGTCTCTCTTCTTGAGATGTAAGGGGATAAATTGCCTAGGATATGTCAAAAATATTTCTAATATGTGAAAAAATGAACATAATTATTTGAACTGATACATAATTTTTTTACTGTAAGAATTCAATGTTAGAGTATTAATGACACAAAGTTTACAGAATAAATCCAGCATTTCATTTTCTCAAAAACCCCAAATATTTGGTCTTATCACATGCAGTTGTTCATGTTTAGATGTTCTATTTATGAAATTATGGTATCATTCTAGCAATATCCAGACATTTTTTTTTAAAGATTTTATTTATTTATTAACAGAGAGAGAGCACAAGTAGGAGAGCGGCAGGCAGAGAGAGAGGGAGAAGCAGGCTCTGCTGAGCAGGGAGCCCAGTGCAGGGCTTGATCCCAGGACCCTGGGACTGTGACCTGAGCTGAAGGCGGACGCTTAACTGACTGAGCCACCCAGGCGCCCCCAGACATTTTTTTACAAAAATATTATGTACGGAATGGAGGCTAGAACAGAGAGAGGACCAGTAATTTAGAAAAAAACATTAGTGAATGAGTATCTGGACCTCATTTTTTAGAGCCACCATTTAGAACTCACCAGTGTTGTTAAACACAAGGAATCACTTTTCCAGAGAGAAATAGAAGTCAATGTCCTAACATGTGGAGTATTTTGAATAGATGTTTTTGTGCGTGTGGAATACATGTTTTTCTATTGCAGAAAATGAGTTATAATTGTCAAAATTTACTTTCTTCAAAAGAAGGCTTTTGTTCACAAAAAGGATGGGGAACATAATTCATGGAGTTGAGATTAACTTCCTGTATTAGCCAATTTGATGGGGCAGTGGCTTGGCAAAACTTAGTGTTATTGTAAGATAAGTATCTGTGCATCTCAGCGTGTCTTGCCAGCAGAGGCACTGACTATATTTGTTCCAGAGTATCTTTTCAAGGTGGTTTGTAGAGTGAATAGGCAGATAGTGTCTTGCACTGGAGCAAAGAAAAGGGTTGTTTACAGCCTTGGAAGTAGAGATAGAATCTTCCTGCATAGTAAGGTCAGCTGTACTTTTCAATAAAATGAAGATAATTTTGACTTCTGGAGCAAATGAATAGGCGTGGTTTTACTGTTCATTATAAAATTCTTACGTTCCTTAAGTTCATAGTTGTTTTCCTATAACGCAGTCCACAGTGTGCAGGTGTCACCTGGCATTCTTTCTGTGACCATATGGGAGTTGGGGCTCAGGGAACTGGGAAAAGAACATGCTGATACTCTGGCAGCTGCTGTTGCTGTGAATTTTAATAAAGTCCTTTGCCCCTGCCCCAGGAGTTTCATGTCTTCTAGCATCCATGGAGTCAGGCAGACATGTTAGAATTCAAGTAAGGTAACCTCTCAGATCTTTGACAGTTTTAGTTGTCAAGGATCAGATGCTGATAGAGACCATATTTTCTGGAAGAGAAAGGATGAGGGTCTTACAGGCCAGTTAATGAGACCTGAGGATAAATCCAGAGGTGTTGGTTGTGAGCATATTAAGCAACTTATAGTCAAGTAGGCAATAAATGATCCACTAGTTGATTGCCTTATAATAAGGAGAAATCGAGGATGTGGTTATAGGCCAAATACCAGAAAATAGGTTTAAAGACAGCTCCTTAAATGGTGGTGATATTATGTCTTCAATTATGTATGATGACGCTTGAAACCTGCATTAAATCCAGCTCTTTTTAAACCAAATTATGATAGTAAATGGGGGAGTTCAAATAGCCCTGTGACAAACCAGTAAGTGTAAACTGAGACCCTTCTTGTGTGAATGCATAGTGCAGTTGACTCTTCTTTTAAAATCGGGGTTGAAAGATTGCATTAGCAAAATCAGTCACTGAAAACCAATGCCCTTTGGCTTGTTATATCTTTTGCATTTCTAATATCATGTCCAGAACTGCTGAGGCTATAGATGCTATTACTTTGTTCAAACTGTGATAATCTATGGTAAGTATCCATAAGCCATCTGCCTTTTTCACCGCCCTCATAGGGCGGTAATAGAGAATTAATTAGTATCAATACTCTTGTTTTTAACATGTCACTGGATAAAGGTGTAGTAGTTTTTCTTACCAGCTATTTCGTGTTGCTTCAAATTAACAATATGTAGGCTCAGGCAATTCCAAAGGCTCCCATTTAGCATGGCCAATTAATACTAGCTTAAGGGCAATTTTATCTATCTTCTATTTAAAATATCAGGTAGAGTAAGTGTTCCCCAATCAGACATAATAATCCATTTTAAGGATACATTCAGGTAATGGAGGTGCAGTTACTTCATATAACATTTGTTTAAACAGTCCAATTACATCCAATTTACTTTAACCCTACCCATAGAAACCCCATGTAGGCTTCCAATCTGTTGCTCTTTTAAAAGGTGTCCTGGTTGTTGCTATATTTTCTCCAGGTGGGAGAACTTCCTTGTCAATTTGAAAGTCTTTGTTTTTGGTGTGCTTCATTATACCAACTAGTAGCAAGATTTTCTCTGGATGGGCAGAAATCCCACTCCCTTTCAGACAGCATTTACAGAAATGCATGCATGCATGGAGTGTGCAGAGAGGGTCATCTGTGACCACTGTGGGCAGAAACCAGACAAATGGTTAGAAATTCAGCTGGAGTTAAACCTTGTTTTGGCATGCAATACATGTTAAGGAATAATGGAAGCAGCTGGCTGTCTTATGGTTCAACTCCTCCTGCTACCAAATATGCCACTCTAGTATCCATTTAGAGACTGCAGTAAAAGCTCTGTTCACTCCCAACCCCACTGGGTACCAACTGCTACAAGGAAGTTGTCCCTGAAAAAAGAGAAACTGCCATGGGAAGCCATAGATGAATAATTGACTTGTATTTGGGCTTTTACTGCCCTGGAGCTAGATTTATGCTAAGGAGAACAATTGGAAAATGAAAGTCACCCAAAGAATCATAAATACATTTTTGAAGTTGGCCCCCTCAATCTAGAAACCTAGCCTTTTTGTTAAAATCAGGCAAAAATTTATCTTTTCCTCTGCTCTGACCTTAGCTGCTTTAAGACTTAAATAGAGGTGATCAGGTGTGAGGCCAATGTCTTGCTGTCTAAAGGGGGGATGGGAGGCCACATGCAATCATCCAAGTATGCTGGGAAACTTTGAGCAGGAAAGGGACTTGTATAATTCTGTTAGATACAAGCACCCAAGTTAGCATTTTACTGTTGGGGGAGAGGAGTTTCTGAACTCAAATTATGTGGTTTGCATAGTGTTCATAGTCAGGGAGGATACTAACATTACCCTGTAGGCCATTTGGAAGAATTCAGTGTACTGTTGTCAGGTCTTTTACATCTGAATTAATAGTAGGAATTGATGTGTTGTGTTTTTTTTTGACATTCTTTTTTTTATTATGTTATGTTAGTCACCATATAATACATCATTAGTTTTTGATGTGGTGATCCACGATCCATTGTTTTCGTATAACACCCAGTGTTCCATGCAGTACGTGCCCTCCTTAATACCCATGACTGGGCTAACCCATCCCCCTACCCGCCTCCCCTCTAAAACCCTGTTTGTTTCTCAGAGTCTGTAGTCTCTCATGGTTCATCTCTCATTCTTTTTTTTATTTTATTTTATTATGTTATGTTAATCACCATACATTACATCATTAGTTTTTGATGTAGTGTTCCATGATTCATTGTTTGCGTATAACACCCAGTGCTCCATTCAGTACGTGCCCTCTTTAATACCCATCACCAGGCTAACCCATCCCCCCACCCCCTCCCCTCTAGAACCCTCAGTTTGTTTCTGAGTCCACAGTCTCTCATGGTTTGTCTCCCCCTCTGATTCCCCCCCTTCATTTTTCCCTTCCTGCTATCTTCTTCTTCTTCTTTTTTTTTAAACATATAATGTATTATTTGTTTCAGAGGTATAGGTCTGTGATTCAACAGTCTTACACAATTCACAGTGCTCCCCATAGCACATACCCTCCCCAATGTCTATCACCCGGCCACCCCATCCCTCCCACCCCCACCACTCCAGCAACCCTCAGTTTGTTTCCTGAGATTAAGAATTCCTCATGTCAGTGAGATCATATGATACATGTCTTTCTCTGATTGACTTATTTCGCTCAGCATAATACCCTCCAGTTCTATCCATGTCATTGCAAATGGCAAGGGTTCCATTCCTTTTGATGGCTGCATAATATTCCATTGTATATATATATACCACATCCTCTTTATCCATTTATCTGTTGACATTTTGGCTCTTTCCATAGGTTGGCTATTGTGGACATTGCTGCTATAAACATCAGGGTGCACGTACCCCTTCGGATCCCTACATTTGTATTTTTTGGGTAAATACCCAGTAGTGCAATTGCTGGGTCATAGGGTAGCTCTATTTTCAACTTTTTGAGGAAACTCCATAATGTTTTCCAGAGTGGCTGCACCAGCTTGCATTCCCACCAACAGTGTAGGAGGCTTCCCTTTTCTCCGCATCCCCGCCAACATCTGTCGTTCCCTGACTTGTTAATTTTAGCCATTCTGACTGGTGTGAGGTGGTATCTCATTGAGGTTTTGATTTGGAGTTCCCTGATGCCAAGCGATGTTGAGCACTTTTTCATGTGTCTGTTGGCCATTTGGATGTCTTCTCTGGAAAAATGTCTGTTCATGTCTTCTGCCCATTTCTTGATTGGATTAGTTGTTCTTTGGGTGTTGAGTTTGATAAGTTCTTTATAGATTTTGGATACTAGCCCTTTATCTGATATGTCATTTGCAAATATCTTCTCCCATTCTGTCGGTTGTCTTTTGGTTTTGTGGACTGTTTCCTTTGCTGTGCAAAAGCTTTTTATCTTGATGAAGTCCCAGTAGTTCATTTTTGCCCTCGTTTCCCTTGCCTTTGGCGATGTTTCTAGGAAGACGTTGCTGTGGCTGAGGTCGAAGAGGTTGCTGCCTGTGTTCTCCTTTAGGATTTTGATGGACTCCTGTCTCACATTTAGGTCTTTCACCATTTTGAATCTATTTTTGTGTGTGGTGTAAGGAAATGGTCCAGTTTCATTCTTCTGCATGTGGCTGTCCAATTTTCCCAACACCATTTGTTGAAGAGACTTTTTTCCATTGTACATTCTTTCCTGCTTTGTCGAAGATTAGTTGACCATAGAGTTGAGGGTCCATTTCTGGGTTCTCGATTCTGTTCCATTGATCTATGTGTCTGTTTTTGTGCCAGTACCATCCCGTCTTGCTGATTACAGCTTTGGAATAGAGCTTGGAGTCCGGAATTGTGATGCCACCTGTTTTGCTTTTCTTTTTCAATATTCCTCTGGCTATTTGGGATCTTTTCTGGTTCCATATAAATTTTAGGATTATTTGTTCCATTTCTTTGAAAAAAGTGGATGGTATTTTGATAGGGATTGCATTGAATGTGTAGATTGCTCTAGGTAGCATTGACATCTTCACAATATTTGTTCTTCCAGTCCATGAGCATGGAACGTTTTTCCATTTCTTTGTGTCTTCCTCATTTTCTTTCATGAGTATTTTATAGTTTTCTGAGTACAGATTCTTTGCCTCTTTGGTTAGATTTATTCCTAGGTATCTTATGGTTTTGGGTGCAATTGTAAATGGGATCGACTCCTTAATTTCTCTTTCTTCTGTCTTGTCGTTGGTGTGTAGGAATGCCACTGATTTCTGTGCATTGATTTTATATCCTGCCATGTTGCTGAATTCCTATGTGAGTTCTAGCAGTTTTGGGGTAGAGTCTTTTGGGTTTTCCACATAAAATGTCATATCATCTGTGAAGAGTGAGAGTTTGACTTCTTCTTTGCTTATTTGGATGCCTTTTATTTCTTTTTGTTGTCTGATTGCTGTGGCTAGGACTTCTACTAATACTATGTTGAATAGCAGTGGTGATAGTGGACATCCCTGCCATGTTCCTGACCTTAGTGGGAAAGCTCTCAATTTTTCCTCATTGAGAATGATATTCGCTGTGGGTTTTTGATAGATGGCTTTTATGATATTGAGGTACGTACCCTCTGTCTCTATGCTCTGAAGAGTTTTGATCAAGAAAGGATGCTGTACTTTGTCAAATGCTTTTTCTACATCTATTGAGAGGATCATATAGTTCTTGTTCTTTCTTTTATTAATGTATTGTATCACTTGATTGATTTGTAGATGTTGAACCAACCTTGTAGCCCAGGAATAAATCCCTTGGTCGTGGTGATTAATGCTTTTAATGTACTGTTGGATCCTATTGGCTAGTATTTTGGTGAGAATTTTTACATCTATGTTCATCAAGGATATTGGTCTGTAATTCTCCTTTTTGTTGGGGTCTTTGGTTTTGGGATCAAGGTAATGGTGGCCTCATAAAACGAGTTTGGAAGTTTTCCTTCCATTTCTATTTTTTGGAACAGTTTCAGAAAAATAGGTATTTGTATTTTTCTATCACATCCTAGAGGGGATTCTCCCAATATGGGAGAACCATATTTGGGGAGAGGTGTTAGCATCTTTGGGGTCCCACAACTGTAATGACTCCTTTGAGGTACAAGTATCTGACTGATGATTTTGTCTGGTGTAGTCTTTGGTAAAAGGAAGCAGCCTTTACCAGTGGCACCAGTTAGGGTTTTGGACTCTAGCCTCTCTGACAGGGCTACCAGGCAAACCTCTTTGGAAAAGGAGCTTTGAGCTTTTTACTGGGCTCCTGTTGAAACTTAACACCTGCCTCAGGGCACTTTGTGATTCTCTAGCCTGATATTTTCTTTCAGGATAGGTTGACTTAGACTCAGTGACTAGCAAGGTGGGAGGGGCCCAACAAACCTTGTCAAATAGAAAGAGTATATTTAAGAAGGCTGCAGTCCTTGCTATCTGGTCTGCCACTTGAAAGACTGGCGAATTAAGGGCAGTTCTTTTTGGGGCCACAAACTGTAGAAGCGGATAGTAGATGACAATTGAATTGGCTGGCTCATTTATGTAGATATTCATTGTAAGGGACTGTTAATTTGATGAGATTGCCTAGAATTAGGCTGATGATCAAGTCTGCACCATCCAGATTGCCACTGTTGCTATCTAGACCCATCATTGTGGACAGGACCACACATTCATCATCACAGATTGGGCTCCAGGTAAGGACTGTCCATTTCTGATACATTGTAGTCAGATTTGTGACTCCTGCCAGAAGCTGACTCATTTGTCTCACAGCGATGGAGCCCTTCTTGCATACAGCTCCTCTTGGTTTGGCAAATTGACTATCAGACCTTTGACCACTCTTTGGACTTTCACTGAAGCCTCACTGCTGTTAATACTACTTTGGGTTATGGTGTAGCACTTCAGTCTCATCAGCTGACTATAACCATATTATTGGGGGACTTGAAAATTATCCATGTCATCTTTTTAGCTTTGCAGGCCATTTGCAGCAAGCAGTACTCTTTTCATTGCAACTGCCCCTCAGCAGTGGGTTAATAGTTAAGGTATTTCTTCCATGCTCCCTATCATCTACATGCATTTGATAGTATAAAATGGCCTCCTCAAAATTAAACTCAAAAAGATTTCTCACTGTCTCACTTTTTCCTGGTCTACACATCTTAGTAATGAACTTCATTGACTAAATGTTGGCTGTCCCCAGAAGCAGATTATCTCCTCTTGCCTGCTTCCTGGGTTAAGTAAGATCAGAGCAAAAAAAAAAAAATCGTCATTTGTTAAGACTTACTTTGAAAATTCAGAGTTTTGGCTCGGACTGTATCTGTGTAAGATAAATTTTATTTACTGTAACCCTCGTTGGTGTACTCCCTGGATGGCACTCTTGCTAAAAGTAAGGTCTAAGGGATTTAGGCTTAATTCTGACTCAGTTACCTGGATTCTCTTGTTGCATTGACATGGTCCAGGATGTTAAGGATGGATGAGCAGTTGGTAGACCAATAGCTCACTAAGTCCCTCTGCAGTGACACATACAGACCGAAATGGGTCTCTGTAAGTTTGATTAAAAATGCTTTTAACTCTTTTGGTCTGATCCTTCTAGATGAATGGTCTGGGTGCACATAAGGAATTATAGGAAGGAAAGGTAAATTGTAGCTATTGACATGTGACACACTGGTTTTGTGGAGTTAGAAGGAGCTTCTTAGAGGAATAATGGACTCATTTAGTGAGTATTTCTGCAATAGGAGTAAACCACTTAAAAGGGTGGAGGAAAATTTATTCCTGACTTTAGCTAAGTAATCAATGACATTACCTTGGCCCTGAAAGATGTTCAGGTTAGCCTCAACTCATTAGACAGAGTTGTTAAGGATGATAGAATTATCTAGATGTACTTGTGGGCCAAGAAGGAATTTGTGTAATTGTTGGTACAAGCTACTAAGCCTATATTTATACCTAAGGTGAGGTGAAAAGGTCAATATGGAAACTTAAGGAGAAAGCCACCTGGCTGTCTATAATATCACTTGATAGTTTAGGGAATATCTTCAGCTGTGGTAGTATAGGTCTTACCCTGCTTCTTGGCTCATGTTGTGAGTCTTAAATAAATGCTGTATGAGACAAACTTAATGAATTTTTGTGTCAGTATCTTTCAATGGGATTAATTAGAGTGGCTGACAGAGTAGTGTACTTATTGGACAGTTCACTGGAAGCCAAGACCGTGTAGTAACTTGGGGTGGATATTTTGGGGACACAGTGCTCTATGGGTTTCTCACATTGTCACACATCTTTTCAAGGACGGTTATGTTATGATAGCCTTGGAAGATAAGTGATGGTATTTCCTCATATTCCTCTGGAGTAGAGGGCATAGTTAGTACAATCATCCTGAACCTGTCCAGTAAAATAAAGACAATGTTATCCTACAGAGCAAAAGGCAGACATACTTTGTCCTTTAAAAAAAAAATCCAAATTTGCTAAGGTCAGGTATGCTTTCCAGTAAGGCAACATACCTGGCTCTTTTGCATTGCTTTCTGGAAATTGTGGAATTGGTGCAATCTCTAAAAACTTCTGATACTCTGCTATTGCTTTTTTTCTGACCAAGGAGTTGTGTCTTCTGCCAGTATCTATGACACTGGCAGGCTAATTTGTTAGCTTGCAAGTAGGTTAAACCTCAGATACTTCACATTTTTTGGCAGTGAAAAGGCATCATATTGACCCTCTCTACTCTTCCAGTTTTTTTTTTTTTTTTGGCCATTTCTTACCACAGCTACATGTTAGAATCATCTGGGCAGCTTTTAAAAAATACTTGTGCCTTTGGCCTATCCAAGACAATTGAAAAAGGGCCTAAGCTTTTGTAATTTTTAAAGGCTCCCTAAGTAATGATAATGTACAGTCAGGAATTTCACTAAGCCCTTATCCTTAGAGCTGGATACATAAAGTGTTTGCTATGTAATTCAGCATCATTGTGTAATCCATCATCTGTGCTGTCTCAGGCAAATGTAAAGAATCTCCAATTCAATAGTTTATAATAGTGCATTAAGTCAGGTTTGTGACTACTTGTGCTTCATTGATGCCTATTGTTCTTCCACAAACTTAGTTCCATGATGTTACTAGTTTTTTGTCCACCTGTGATTAGACATCTCCTGGTGTAGCATGGACTATTATTAGCCATCCTATAAAAGTCTGGGAATCTTCAACTTGATTTATACCTCTTGTTAATGATATTGCATCCCATTGCATGCTGATCTAGTTGATCTCAATTCATCATCAGACCCCTGAAGCTTAGCAGCAAACAGTCTGGGCTACTAATGCTTGCCTTCTGTTATCTCGGATGGATTTTAGGCCTGGAGTGAAAATTTTGAATGACTACTAAAGTATCAAGTGGCTTTACATGGAGAGACCTAGATGCTTATTAACCAGTCAGAATTGTTGAACTAATACAACATAACACATACAGTTCTATAAGAGTTGAAGTGCAAGGAAGTTATGAAGTTACATTTCTTTAGTTTTGAAAATCACAACAGATGTAGTTTTGGGCTTTTATGAGCTGAGGTCAAGTTTATAGAACAACCATCTTCCTTTTTTAGATTATGCCAAGAACTCAGGGATAGTAGTACAGAAAAATTGGGGAGAGGCATATGGTCATTGGTCCATCGGGGAGAGTGCAAAGGTGCTCCTGGTTCAAAACCAGTAGTTTGGTTGATAAATGGCTTTCTTCCTTATGTACATGACCTGAGCATAGGCCCTCACTACCTCTAAGTATGCTATGCCTGGTATCAGTACTTCATAGGGTTTCATATAGCCTCCCACTTGAAGTCCTGCCAGCTCAGGGCCCCACATTTGAGGAGTGTAAGACTCTGGCACATGAGGAAACAATACCTTTCCATTTCTTTTCCTATTTTGGGGGGATCCAATTATATTGGTCATGTCTTGCCACCAGTCCCCAATTCCTGGAGCCATGCCCAGTCTAGACAATCCTGCCTAACTCTGTCTCAAGCCTGATTTCTCATAATCAGTGGCCAATTCACTGAACTCTGGTAATGATCATTTAGATATTCTGACCCAAAACTCTTTCCTTTCTCAGGAGGGAGGGGGGGAATATTCTCAACTGTCAACAATTAACTTACTACCAAGAAAAGTAGCTACCATTAGTTTCTCAATGAGATTGTTGTGCCACACAAGATTTTCATTAAATCATTCTGCTACAGAATGAGTTTATATAGGTTTGTTTAATTGTATATGATGAACAAAAGTACAACAAAAATCAAGCTAGAGGTGAACTAAGGGCCAAGGACTTATTGTAAAGAAACTAGTCATAATAACAGGATGTAGAATAAAGAGGATAATAAGAAAATAGGGTTATGGTTAACCTAGGAATATTATCAATGTATAAAGAATAAGGAATTTAAGTACATTAAAAGTAAGAGCATGAGGTGAAAATATGGTTTAAACATTTCAGTGTTTTATAGCAAGGATAGTATCTTGAATTTTTGCCCTGCTTTTGAGAAATCACTTAATCCTGCATTCAAATTGGTATGTACCGATAACAGAGACACCTAGGCAGATCTAGTGTTAGGTCATTATAATATCTGAATAAATTCTGGTCACATTAAAGTTGTAAATAGCCTTGTTGGGAACCAGAAGTAAGAAAGTGGTCTTACCATTAGGAAGATACGTGGCTTGTAAAGTAAATCTGTGTAAGATAAATTTTATTTACTGTAACCCTGGTTGGTGTACTCTCTGGATGTCACTCTTGCTAAAAGTAAGGTCTAAGGGATTTAGGCTTAATTCTGACTCAGGTAACTACTTGTGTGACAATAATTTTAATTTGAATGCTTATTAAATGCAGGGTATTGTGTTAGATGTTATGGGGAATGCAGAAATGAGTAATAAAGGAGTGTTGCAATCAGGGACTTATATTTTAATAACAGAAACCTATTTCTACACAAGTCCTCTAAGTAAGACTAAGTAATACAATAGAGGTCCTATAATCAGTGTAAAAATCAGACTTCGGTAAAGGCTAAAGACAGGTGTGCCTTAAGTAAGAACTTAAAAATAGACATAATTTTGTAAGTAGTGTGGCATGGTGAGATGAGTGTATTGATGATGCATGCTTGATCAGTTAATACAATCATACCTCACTATTTGAACTGGTATTAAATAGTAGAGGTCGCAGTTGAGTTGTAAGTGAGGTTCATTCAGACCTATTAACATGTCTAATAATGTGCTAGTTAAGTGGATCCTGGATGTCTTTTGGTGTAGGAGTCGATTGTCTTTCCAGGGATGACTTTTCTAGGAAAATTATCCTCAATTCATGAGGAAGAAGGACAAGAGAAGGATGGCAAAGAACAGTGGGAAGGATAGTCTGCTTTATGTTTTCCCAGCTCTGATTTCTGAGCCCCTCCTTTCCAGCACAAGCTGACAAGACACATTTCATGAGAGAATGTAGCAGAATTAGGGAAATCAGCAGTGCAGGTACTGGGATGACAAACTATTTCTGAGAGGGAGAAAAGGGCATTCTGTTTACTTTTGTATGGAAATTGGAATTATTTGAGATTGTGAGGGTGCAAGACCTTCAAAAGTGGTACATAGAGGAACGCTGGTAGGAGTCCAGGGGACCTGGCACTCAGGATTTCCTGGGAAGGTTAGAAATGGGATGGATGGTGTGCATCTGTAAGATGCCCTCTGGATGTCCTCAGAGTATTAGAGAAAGCCCTTGGTGGCTGTCTGGTTGCTTAGGTCAGGTACAATCAGTGAGTCAGGAACTTCGATCTCATTAATATCCAAAGACACAGAAAGGCTTGGGAAAAGTAGGGCTGCTGTACAGTTCATAGGAGAGCAATAGAGTGTTTATGTTTCCTGAAAATCCATTCAACAAATTAAACCAGTCATGAAAGTATAAATTCTAGGTCCTCTTTTCATGTCAATTTCAAGTTGTATGTCCAACAGGGAGGGGATCTCCTCTTCAGCTCATCATGCCTCCAGAGACAAAGGGGCTTCTTGAGCAATGTTGGCATTTTTTAGGTGCATGTAATGTATGGAAAAGACACAGAATACTCAGAGTTACAGATATCTAGTTTTTTTTTTTTTTTCTGCAAACTAGATTTAGGACAGGTATTCCAGCTGATGTTAATAAAACTTGTCACTTTTACTGCTTTCTGTAGTTATAAAAACTAGAAATATTACAATCAATCAGGTCTTATTTAAATGGCCACAAAGAGGTGAAAGAATGAAGAACGTGGTCCACAAGATCTGGAAAGTCAGAGGTCAACTGTAACAGCAGGTCTACCAGACTTTATTTTCAGCCTGCATTGACATAGTGGATTTCTTTGAGTAGAACCATGGGATATAACTTCTTTCCTCCCACCAGCAAATATTTCTGGGTTTAGAGATCGGACAAAGAAAATGATATTAAATTTCCTCTTTTTCTTTTGATAAGACACAACAATGTATCACTATGTATTCTGTCTATAATTATACTTTACTCTTTCTATTGCCTTAGGTCTGTATGAATAATAGGAATATCTTTTATCTCACTGGTAAAGAATTTTTTTTAGACAGTCAAGACTCCCCAACTGTGTAGGAACAAAAATGGTGCAAAGAGAAAATATACTTGGTAAATTAAGCAATTGGACTCTTCTATTTAACATTTTAAAAATGTCTTCCTGCATTAGAAAAAGACTGACAGGTTGTTAATCTCTCAATCGAGACCCCAAAAAAGACCTCCCCTTCTAGGGAAAAAGTGTTAAGACCCTTTCGAGGTTCAGTATGTGCAGAGGGATGTATTTGTAAGGCACATATTCGTGGGTAGGTTTGCTACATCTTAGCTAGAATTCTTACATGTACTTTTCTTCATAAATCCTTCTTTATCCACTTACTGTTAACTTGCAACTGAAATTCCATAATCGTATGGAAATGAGGAAAAGGCTGACTGTCATATTTAGGAGTCAATATGGAGAGCTGTGAAGTATACCTTTGGGTGAGAATCAGACAGTTAAAGTTACAAGCCCTAGAAGCAAAGAGGGAATATGCATCTTACAGGCAAAATACCCTAGTTATCCTACACTGGTTGGAAGCGTGGACTTTGGAGTCAGGCCTGTATCAGAAGGCTACCTCCAGCACTTAGTAGTTCTGTGACCCTGGGCAAGATACTGAAACTCTCCAAAATTCAGTTTCTTTATCTCTAAAATGATGATAATAGTACTTATCTTTTAAGGGTACACTGAGCTAATGCATATCATAGATTTAACACATTGTCTGGAATGGAGTAAGTACCCAAATATTGGTAGTTCCTGTTGTTATTGCCAGTATCGTTATTAATGTAAATATCATCACTATAACTATGATTACTATTGAGGAGGAAGAGGAAGGAGTAAAAGCAGTATCTGAGCTTAGCTAAAAGTAGAAGTGGTAGAGGGCAGCAGATTAGTTTTTCTTGATTGCATTTTACCTCAATCATGAAATATATTTACCTCTTTCTTGTACTCTATGCTTTTTCATTTTGATCATATTGCAATAGGAAAGTAAGAGATTAGATACCATTCATCATTATACTTTGAATAAAACTTATTCAAGGCATGGTGTTATCTTTCCCAGTCCTGACAATTAAAAACATCAGTCTGTAATTATCAAAAGAAAGACCTTGTCTCCTGTGCCAGGAGCTTTGGCAATGTGAAGCAAGCAGAAAAGCAAATATTGCCTTACACTTGAAGCCATGCTATTCATAAGATTATTCCTGAAGGACCTGCAACTGTGGCTGTTCTACAATAAGTACTTAAAACATTTGTGTAAATGTGCTCCAATTATTTTAGGTTTGGCAGCAAGAAGGAAGCTGGTGATGAGAGAGTGTGGTGTCTGGGCAGGCAGTTGGCTTCATTTACTTGGCTTGTGTCCTTCTTGGTCACTCTTTCTGGCTTTGCAGTGTCCGATCCTCCTCTCCTTAGTTTTCCTGTATATCCAGGGGCAGGGCAGCCGAGAGGAGGTAGTGAGAGTCTGGGAGAGATGGTTCATGGGAGTTGCTGGGTGCAGAAGAAGAAACTTCAGCCTTGGGTTCTAGGCCAGGAATCACAAACTCAGATGCCTTCTGAGGCTGGGCAGATAGGGGCACCATGTGGAGGATGCTTGGGTGTGCTGGGGGACCTGGAGAAATGGAGTTCCTATGGAAAGGGGCCTGGTAGGAATGTGGTTCATTCCTAGAGATCTTCCTTCCCTCCCCCCACCAAGAAAAGTAAAAATGATTTTTTTATGTTTAAAAAAAGTTTGCTCATTTTAAAATGTAAGCAATGTATTCCACTTAAAAAAAATCACAAATAAAACATGGTGACAGTTTAGTCTTTAGCTCTCTGCTTTGTAACTTTTAGGCCCTAAATTGTAGAGCAAAGGTAGCCAAAATGTTTTGTCATAAGTATTAAATTTCTCCTGTACTCATATGATGAAATGGATAAAACTCTACATGGTATGAGGGGAAACTGCACTCTTGAAGGTAACTTTAGATATGAGGACATTGAGTAAATTAGAGACCAAAATTTGTTTGGCTGTATAAAACTGACACTATTTATCAGGACTATTTTATTACAAGGAAGTGGCTCAGCATCATGGTGTTTTAGACTCTCTCTCTTGGTTTTATGTGATGTGACACAGTGATTTTTTTCATAATGTCTGTAACCAGTATAATAAAATGTAGCTGTGTACTGATATAATTTGATGTTAAAACAAAATAATGGAATGTTTATGAAATTTTAATCTCTATATAATAAGCAGTGTTTTGTTAGGAATATTTTTTAAGCCAATGCTCATGACTTTTATTTTTTGGATTGGATACTGATTTTTTAAATTCAAATGAGTTACACAGATTTTTTTGGAATTAAAGATTATTAAAGATTTTTTTGTTTTTCATACTCATCATTATTCAAAATTGAAAGATTTTAGATTTTATTTAGACAATACTGATCATTTGTTTAATCATATTTATATTTTATTAAAGAAATCAAAAACCTAAGTTTTGATTGTTTCCTTTGCTGTGCAGAAGCTTTTTATTTTGATGTACTCCCAGTAGTTTATTTTTGCTTTTTTTCCCTTGCCTCAGGAGACTTACATTGAAAAATGTTGCTGTAGCCGATGTCAGAGAAATTACTGGTTGTGTTCTCTTCTAGGATTGTTATGGTTTCAGGTCTCACATTTAGGTGTTTAATCCATTTTATTTTTGTGTATGGTATAAGAAATTGGTCCAGTTTCATTCTTTTTGAGTGTAGCTGTCCAGTTTTCCCAACATCATTTGAAAAGACAGTCTTTTCCAATGCATTCCATATTCTTGCCTCCTTTGTCGAAGAATAATTGACCATATAATTGTGGGGTTACTTCTAGGCTCTCCATTCTGTTCTATTGACCTAGGTATCTGTTCTTGTGCCAGTACCATGCTGTTTTGATTACCACTGCTTTGTAATATATCTTGAAATCTGAAATTGTGATACCTTCAGTTTTGTTTTCTTTTTCAAGGTTGCTTTGGTTATTCGGGGTCTTTTGTGGTTCCATTTAGGATTATTTGTTTTTGTTCTGTGAAAAATGCTTTTTGTATTTTGATAGGGATTGCATTAAATCTGTAGATTGCTTCAGAGGGTATGAGCATTTTAACAATATCGAGTCTTCCAGTCCTTGAGTTTGAACTATCTTTCCATTCATTTGTTGTCCTCTATTTTCTTCATCAGTGTTTTATAATTTTTGGAGGACAAGTCTTTTACCTTTGTGGAAAGTTAATTCCTAGATATTTTATTCTTTTCGGTGCAATTGTAAATGGGATTGTTCTATTGATATCTCTTTCTGCTGCTTCATTATTAGTGTATAGAAATGCGACAGATTTCTTTATGTTTTGTATCCTGTGACCTTACTGAATGCATTTATCAGTTCTAATATTTTTTGGGTGAAGTCTATAGGGTTTTCTATATATACTATCATGTCATTTGCAAGTATAGAAGAAGTAAAGAAATTTTTACTTCTTCTTTAGCAATTTGGATGCCTTTTATTTCTCTTGTCTGAGTGCTGTGACTAGGACTTCCAATATGATGTTGAATAAAAGTAGCAAGAGTGGAAATCCTTGCCTGTTCCTGATTTTAGGGGTAAAGCTCTGTTTCTCACCATTAAACATGACATTAATTGTGTTTTTTTCACATATGGCCTTAATAATGTTGAGGTATGTTCCGTCTAAACCTATTTTGTTGAGGTTTTTTTTTTTTATCATAAATGGATGTTGCTCCTTGTCAAATGCCTTTTCTGCATCTACTGAAATGATCACATGGTTTTTATCCTTTCTCTTATTGATGTGATGTATCATGTTGAGTGATTTGTGAATATTGATCCACCCTTGCATCCCAGGAATAAATCTTGCTTGATCAAGGTGAATGATCTTTTCACTGTGTTGTTAGATTAGCTTTGCTAATATTTTGTTGAGGATATTTGCATCCATATTCATTAGAGATACTGGCCTATGATTCTTTTTAAATTTTTTGTAGTGTCTTCATCTGGTTTTGGTATCAGGGTAATGCTGTCTTCATAGAATTAATTTGGAAACTTTCCTTCCTCTTTTTTTTCTTGGAGTAGTTTGAGAAGAATAGATATTCTTTCAAAAAGAGTTTCTTTTGTTCATTTGTCCGTCCTTCCTTCCTTCCTTCCTTCCTTCCTTCCTTCCTTCCTTCCTTCCTTGTCTGGCTGATGGCTTATCAATTTTATTTTGATATTTTTAAAGAACCAGCTCCTGGTTTCATTAATCTATTGGGTTTTTTTTTGTTTGTTTCTATTTTATTTCTGCTCTAATCTTATTTCCTTTCTTCTACTGGTTTTGGGTTTTGTCTCTTCTTTTTCTTGCTCCCTTAGGTGTAGGGTTAGTTTGTTTATTTGAGATTTTTCTTGCTTCCTGAGGTAGGTCTGTACTGCTATAAACTTCTGTCTTAGAACATCCTTTGTTGCATCCCAAAGATTTTGTACCATTGTGTTTTCATTTGTGTCCATGTATTTTTTTTATTTCCTCTTTAATTTCTTGGTTGACCCCTTCATTGCTTAGTAGCATGTTATTTAATCTCCATGTATTTGTATTCTTTCCAGATTTTTTTCTTGAGACTGATTTCTGATTTCTTAGCACTGTGATTGGAAAAGATGCATGGTATTACTTCAGTTTTACTGAATTTATTGAGACTTGTTTGTGGCCTGATATGTGATCTATTCTGGACAGTATTCCCAGTATATTTGAAAAGAAAGTGTATTTTGTTTAAAGGTTGAGTGTTTTAAATATATTTGTTAGGTCCATTTGGTTCAATGTGTCATTCAAAGCCACTGTTTCATTGTTGATTTTCTGTTTGGATGATCTATCCATTGATGTAAGTAGGGTTTTAAAGTCCCCCCTATTATTGTATTTCTATTAATTACTTCCTCTATGTTTGTTATTAGCTGCTTTTATATATTTGGGTGGTCCTATGTTGGATGCATCAATATTTACAATTGTTGTAGCTTTTTGTTGGATTGTTCCTTTTATGATTATGTAGTGTCCTTTCTCTCTTGTTATGGTGTTGGTTTTAGTCTATTTTGTCTGATGTAAGTATTGCTTTCTTTTCATATCAATTTGTATGATAAATATTTCTCCATCTCTTAACTTGGAATCCGCATGTGTCTTTAGTTTTGAAATAGTCTCTTGTAGGCAACATGTAGATGGGTCTTGCTTTTTTGTTCATCCCATCACCCTATGTCTTTTGATTGGAGTGGTTAGTCCATTTACATTCAAAGTATTATTGATAGGTATGTACATCCATTTTGTTACTTTTAATTTTTTTTGGTAGTTTTTCTCTGTTCCTTTCTTTTTGCTCTCTTCTTTCATAGTTTTCTGGCTTTCTTTAGTGTTATACTTGGATTCCTTTTTTTTTTAATCACTGGTTTTTGATTTGTGGTTATTATTAGGTTTATATATAACATGCACATAGTAGTCTGTATTAGGCTAATAGTCACTTAAGTTTGAACCCATTTTTTACTTTTATCCCCCCAGTTTCAGGTATATGATGTTCTACTTTAGATCCTTTTATTCTGGGAATACTTATTTTTGCTGCTTTTGTGTTTCCTACTTTTCTTACTCCTGCTTATGGTCTTTCCTTTCCACTCAGAGTCCCCTTTAACATTTTTTGTAGGGTTGGTTTTGTGGTAATGAATTCCTTTCATTTTTGTTTGGGAAAATTTTTATCTCTCCTTCCATTATGAATGACAGCCTTGCTGAGAGTATTTTTGGCTGCAGGTTTTTTTCTTTTAGTGCTTTGAATGTATCATGCCGCTCTCTTCTGGCACGCAAAGTTTCTCATGAAAAGCAGCTGATAGCCTTATGCGGTTTCCCTTGTATGTAACTATTTTTTCTCTTGCTGTTTTAAAAATTCTCTCTGTCACTTCTTTTTGCCCTTTTAATTAGCATTTGTCTTGGTGTGAACCTTCTTAGATTGAAAATATTGGGGCCTCTTTGTGCCTCCTGGATCTGGACATCTGTTTCCTTCCTCAGATTAGGGAAGTTTTCAGCTATTATTTCTTCAAATCAGTTTTCTGCCTCCCTTTTCTCAATCTTTGCCATCTGGAATCCCTATAATGCAAGTGTTATTATGCTTGATGGTGTTGCTGTGTTTGCTTAGTCAGTTTTTCATTTATTATTACTTTTTCTCCTCTTCAGCTTGATTGCTTTCCATTACTCTGTCTGCTAGGTCATGGATTTGTTCTTCTGTTTACTTTAGTCTACTACTTATTTTACCTTCTGACTTTTGTTACTGAGTTCTTCATCTCTGGTTCTTATTTATGTTTTCTATCTCTTTGTTGGGGTCTCACTGAGGTCCTCCACTGTTATCAATACCAGTGAGTATCTTTATGACTATTACTTTAAATTCTCTATCAGACATATTTCTTAACTCAATTTCCTTAGCGCTCTTGCTGTGATTTTGTTCTCGTTTTTTTCATTTGGAAATATTCTGTCTCATGTTTAACTCTGTGTCTGTTTCTGTGTGTTAGGAAAGTCATCTATGTCTCCTGATCTTGAAAGTAGTAGCCCTATGAAGAAGAGGTGCTATAGTGCCTTGCAGTGTCATTCCCCCTGTTCACCAGAACCTCACACTTTAGGGATGTCTCCTGTGTGTGTGTGTGTGTACTTTGCTGTTGTTGCTGAGCCCCATTTGCTTTCAGTCCATTCATCTGCAGTGTGCAGTGTTTCATCCCTGTGTTAGTGGGCCAGTCAGGTTGCCTTGGGCTTGCATTGAGTCAGACGACACATTTGCCAGAGATGTAGTACCACTGAACTGCAGTGTGATTTCCCTGTGTTGTCTGCTTAGGAGTGTTTAGTTGGTGGGTGGGGCCTGCAGTTAGACCAGATGTCTGTCCCAGCCCACTGCTGAGGGTGTAGTGGGACTGTTGTTTCCTTTCTTCCCAGGGCAAGAGTCACTTAGAAGTGATGGGGGCACTTGTTGGGGCTGTTTTCACACTGTCAGGTTTGTGGCACCATTTTGGATAGGCTCCGGCCAAGGGCATTATCAGAGGGAGCAGGTCCACAGGAGAATGCAGGAGTGGTGCATGCAGGTTTTAGCAAGGTCCATGCTGGTCTCCTGCAGGAGGGGATCTGTAGCCACTTGAGAAAACTCCTACTCAGTCCTGCCAGGTTGGAGGGAGGCGAGAAGTGCGTGGGGTGGGCAAGGTACACTTAGCAAACTAGGTGGAGTGTTGGTGCTGAGCTAGTTCCCACAGGTGTCCATGTATATAGGCTGGGAGTGGGGCAGGGAAAATGGTGCCTACCAGCTCTTTTGTTGTTTGAGAGGTCTTCCAAAGATCCCTGCCCTTCCAGCACAAGCTCTGAGATTAGTAAATAAATTTCCTTCCTGTATATCCCATGCATTTTTCAAATTGCTGCTTCTGTGCCATATCTCAGTGGGGTTGTTTGTTGTGCTCTTTTTAACAGTGGGGACTTTACCCTCTCCCTTCTCACAGAGTCAAACTCACTGATTTTTAAGGTATGGGTGTTAAACTTCTGTGATTATTAGGCCCCTCTGGTTTTCATAGCCAAATGTTAAGGGAATTTAGTTTCCTCATGCCTGGGGTGCCTTGTATGGGTGCATACTCCTCTTGCTACTCCATCCCTGTGGTGTCCCTGCCTCCCATGGATTATTCCACATGTTTGTTTGGTTCCTGACCTCTACCATTCCTACCTTCTTGGATGTGGCCTCTTCTCTACCTTTAGCTGTGGAAAGTCTATCCTGCCTATCTTTGGTTTTTTTCTTGGTTATTTACACTGATGTGGTTGTTACCTAGTTGTATCCATGGGACATGGTGAGTTTACTATTCTCCTACTCTGCCATTTTCCCCAGAAGTTAGTTGAAGTATCTTTTAATGTTATATTTTCTGAAATTGGCTCTATTTTACTTTTGTAAAAAGTAATTTTAGCTCTCTAGTATATATCCTTCCTAACAGTGGCATGTTAAAAATTTAAAAATGTTGTCTTTACTAATAGAAATTAATTCTATTGCTTCTCTTGGGAATGAAAATCACAGAACTTGTGATAAAACTGAATAAAAAGTGACCAAAGCTCTATGTAAGAGAAGAAGCTTAATTTTTAGTTTCCCAAAAAAAGGTTTAATTTCTTTAAATTGGCTTTAAAAATTCAGCAAAGTTATAAATAATGAGATGAGGGGAAAATGTTAGGGGTAAGCTCATTGTTCTTTGTCTCTGAACACTCAGTGGTTTGATTCTGAATGGTTTTTGTGCAAGTTTTATTCACTTCTATGAGGAATATTAGAAAAATGTATAACATAATCCAGGATACTTTCAAAATACATAAAGGCTATAAGGAAATGAGGAGAAAATGATAATGAGCAACAACAGATGTTTCGTTCTTGGAAGAGTAATGAGAGATAGAAATAGCATCTTGCAGAAAGTAAAAGGATTTTATTACCAATTTTTCAAGAATTCAGCAAGATATTTCACAAATATGTGTGACTTTTAAAACATAAGAAAAGATGAGGAAAAGATGCAGATCCATCTATAAGCTGCAGGAGGTGTGTTGGCCCCAGTAATATGCATTGATGGACCAGGCAAAAACCACAAAAATGGTTTAATAACATGTTTCTGTAGCTGAAATTACCTCATAATAGATTAATCATTTGGATTAAAGTGCAAATATTTGTATTTTACTGTGTAAATGCACATTTCTCTGGGAGTGGCAACATATCCTTTTTTATTTTTTTTTTAAATTTATTTGAGAGAGAGAAACAAAGAGAATGAGCAGGGGGGAGGGGTGGAGGGAGAGGGAGAAGCAGACTCCCCGCTGAGCAGGGAGTCTATGTGAGACTCCATCCCAGGACCCTGGGATCATGACCTGAGCCGAAGGCAGACGCTTAACCAACTGAGCCACCCAGGCGCCCCCATATATCTTTTTAGAACAAGCTTTTCCACACTGATGACTTAGTAGGAAAATGCAAAAGAATAATTGGTTGAAAAGGAATGGCATGTTGCATAGGATAAAAAGGTACAATGTGGGTTTGCGTCAATGAGGAAAACGATATCCTGTGTTTGTATACCATTGGAATTTCTTATTAAATCCATTCATGATGGACATTGGATATCTTGGCAATGATGCTGTAAGACAGGAGGAAGAGTCAAGGAAAGGTGAGTAGTAAGGTAAAGACTAATTTCTGGCTGTTTTGGTCTACTCAGTCTTACTATGTGGGGAAAAATATTGATGCAGAATATTAATCTTCCTCTACATAATTGATTTGCTTTTAATGTTATTGTTTGGAAATTTGCAGCTGCCTCATTGTTTTTTCATGCTTACTGTCTCTTGCCCTATTCTGAACTGCTTCTTTGGCACTCCCCAAACCCCACCCTTGCCTCTGACAATAGTTAAAGACAGCCAATAGTTAGTACTTACTTTGTTGTTGTTATTGTTGTTTATGTTGACTTAAGCAATAGAAACTTACTTTCTTATAGTTCCTTGAGGCTGAAAGTCCAAGATCAGGGTGCCAGCAGGGTTGGTTTCATCTTAGGCCTCTCTCTTTGGCTTCCAAACAGCCACCTTCTCACTATGTCCTCATATGGCCTTTTCTCTGTGCATACATATCCCTGATGCCTCTTCCTCTTTGTCCCCCGCCCCCCCCCGGTTTTACTGGTACATAATTGATATATATCACTGTATAAGTTTAGGGTATACAGGATTATTGTTTGATTTACATATGTTGTGAAGTGATTACTATAATCAGCTAACATCCATTTTCACATACAGAGAAAAAAGAAAAAAATTCTGCAGTGAGAACTCACAAGATAAAATCTCTTAACAATTTTCCTATATATCATACAGCAGTGTGTGCTATAGTCATTATGTTTTATATTACATCTCCAGTACTTATTTAATTACAGGAAGTTTGTACCTTTTGACCAGCTTCCTTCATTTCCCCACCCCCACCCTCTGCCTTTGGTGACCACCAGTCTGATCTTTCCTATGAGTTTTTTTTTTTTTTTTAAAGATTCCATATATAAGTGAAATCATAGAGTATTTGTTCTTCCTTGTCTGACTTATTTTACTTAGGATAATCTGTTCTGGTTTCATACATGTTGTCACAAATGGTATGATTTCCGTTTTTTTGTGTGTGTGTGTGTGTGTGTGTGTGGCTGAATAACTTTCCATTGTGTGTGTGTGTGTATGTGTGTGTGTGTGTGTGTATCACAACTTTATTCATTCATCCATTGATGGACATTTAAGTTGTTTTCCTTTCTTGGCTGTTGTAAATAATGTTGCTATGCACCTCAGTGTGCAGACCTTTCTGAGTTAGTGTTTTCATTTCAGATGCATTTCCAGAAGTGGAATTGGTGGTTCATAAAGTAGTTTTATTTTGGAAGGCAGCTACGCTCACCACTATACCACCAACGCTGTAATTTTATTTTGAATATTTATCTATTTTTTATTTTATATACATATATATTTATATTATAAAAATTTTTAATAAAAATTATATATACTTATATCACATAAAAATTATAATATTTATTTTGAGTATCTTCCATACTGTTTTCCATAGTGGTTATACCAATTTACAGTCCCATCAACAGTGCAAAAGGGTTCCCTTTTCTTCACATCTACACCAGCATTTGTTCCCTTGTTCTTTTAAAAGGTGTGAGGTGATAACTCATTGTGGTTTTAATTTGCATTTTCCTAATAACTAGTGATGTTGAGCATCTTTGGCTTTTGTAGGTCTGCTTTGGACAAATACCTATTCAGGTCCTTTGCTAGTTATTTATCTATTTATTTAGCCATTGAGTGGTATGAGTTCTTTATATATTTTATTTTTATTTTTTTTAAAGATTTTATTTATTTATTTGACAGAGAGAGACGTTGAGAGTAGGAACACAAGCAGGGGGAGTGGGAGAGGGAGAAGCAGGCTTCCCGCTAAGCAGGGAGCCCGATGTGGGACTCGATACCAGGACCCTGGGATCATGACCTGAGCCGAAGCCAGACGCTTAACGACTGAGCCACGCAGGTGCCCGAGTTCTTTATATATTTTAGATATTAATCCCTTATCAGATACATGGCTTGAGAATATGTTTTCTTATTCCTTAGGTTGTCTTGACTTTGCTGATGGTTCCTTTTCCTGTGTAAAACTTTTTAGTTTATTGTAATCCCACTTGTTTATTTATTTTGCTTATGCTTTTGGTGTTATATCAAAAAAATCATTACCAAGACCATTGTCAAGGAACTTTATTCCTATGTTTTCTTCTAGGAGTTCATGATTTCATGTCTTACATTTAGGTCTTTGATCAATTTTTGAGTTAATTGGTGTGAGTGGTATATGATAGGTGTTGAGCTTCATTCATTTTAATGTGAATATCAAATTGGTCCAGCACCATTTATGAAGAGTCTCTTTTATTCCTTGAGTGTTCATGGTTCCCTTGTTAGGTAGTAGTTGACTATATATGCTTGACCTAATTTCTAGGCTCTTAATTCCCTTCCATTGATCTATTTGTGTTTGTGCCAGTACCATACTCTTTTGATTAGTATAGCTTAATATTAGAAGTGTGATGCATCCTACTTTGTTCTTCTTTCTCTGGATTTCTCTAGTTATTGGGTGTTTTTTATTGTTCCACATACATCTTAGGAGGGTTTTTTTCTACTTCTGTAAAAAAAAGAAAATACCATTGGGGGCGCCTGGGTGGCTCAGTTGGTTAAGCGACTGCCTTCGGCTCAGGTCATGATCCTGGAGTCCTGGGATCGAGTCCCACATTGGGCTCTCCGCTCAGCAGGGGGGGTCTCTTTCTCCCTCTGACCCTCTTCCGTCTCGTGCTCTCTCATTCTCTCAAATAAATAAATAAAATCTTTAAAAAATATTTAAAAAAATACCATTGGAATTTTAATAGGAATTGCATTGAATCTATAGATGTCTTTTCGTAGTGTTGACATTTTAACAATATTATTTCTTCCAGTCCATAAACACAGGACACCTTTCCACTTATTTGTGTCTTCCTTGATTTGTTAGATTAATATCTTATAGTTTTCAGAGTAGAGATTTTTTTATTTTCTTAGTTAAATTTATTCCTAAGTATTTTATTTTTGATTTTATTGTAAATGGGATTCCTTTTTCAGAAAATTTCTTGTTAGTGTATGGAAATGCTATTGATTTTTGTATGTTAATTTTGTGTGCTGTAACTTTACTGAATTTATTAGATACAGCAGTTTTTTTTTGATTGAGTCTTAAGGATTTTCTATGATTTATCATGAATGGAGGTTCAATTTTGTCAAATGTTTTTCTGCATCTATGGAGGTAATTATAATTCTTTTCTTTTTTTCTGTTAATGTGATGTATCATGTTGATTTTGCATATGTTAAGCCATCATTGCAGATCATGGATAAATTGAATGATCCTTCGAATGTGCTGCTGAATTCTGTTTGCTAGTATTTTATTGAGATTTTTTGCTTCTGTATTCACCAGGGTTATTGGCCTGTAGTTTTTTTTTTTTGTTGTTGTTGTTGTTGTTGTTTGTTTCCTTTCCTGGTTTTGGTATCAGGATAATGCTGACCTCATAAAATGAGTTTGGCAGTATTTATTCCTCTTTAATTTTTTTTTCTTTGAAATGTTTGAGAACAATTGATGTTAATTCTTATTTCAGTGTTTGGTAAAAATCACTAGAGAAGTCATGTGGAAGATTTTTGGTTAGTGATTTGATCTCCTTACTAATAATTGGTCTATTCAGAATTTCTCTTCTTTCCTGATTCAGTCATGGTAACTCATGTTCTAAGAATTTTTCCAATTCTTCTAAGTTTTTCAGTGTTTTGGCATATTGTTTATAGTAGTTTTCTATCATCCTCTGAATATCTGTGGTATGAGCTATAATATCTCTCTCTTTAATTATAATTTTGTTGATTTGGGTCCTTACTATTTTTTTCTTTGGTTAGTCTAACTAAGGGTTTGTTAATTTTTTCTTTTCAAAGAGCCACCTCTTAGTTTGGTTAACCTTTTCTATTTTTCTGTTTTCTGTTTCATTTATTTCTGCTCCAATATTTATTATTTCCTTCTAACTTGCAGCTCAGTTTGTTCTTTTTCTAGTTCCTTAAGGCCTAGAATTATGTTGTTTGGGATCTTCTTAACGTAAGTGTTTATTGCTATGAATTTCCCTCTTAGAACTGCTTTTCCTGTGTCCCATAAATTCTGGTATACTCTTGCTCTCTTTTTGAGGGAGGAGGTCTCAAGAAACTTTATTTCCTTCTTCATACACTAGTTGTTCAAGAGAGCATTAATTTCCATGTGTTTATGAATTTTCCAGTTTTCCTCTTCTTACTAGTTTCATGCCATTGTGGTCACAGAAGATACTTGGTGTGATTTCAGTCGTCTTGAATTTACTAAGACTTGTGTTATGGCCTAACATATAGTGTATTGTAGGAAATTTTCCATTTGTGCTTGAGAAGAATGCATATTCTGCTGTTTAATAGCATGTTCTGTATATGTCTGTTAAGTTCATTTGGTCTATAGCATTGTTCAAATCTGCTGTTTATTGATTCTTTATCTGGGTGAGCTATCCAGTGTAGAGAATGCGATATTAAAGTCCTCAGCTATTACTGTATTACTCTATATTTGTCCTTTTAGCTCTGTTTTTACTTTATGTATTTAAGTGTTCCAAAGTTGAGTGAATAAATATTTACAACTGTTATATCTTATTGATGTTTTGACCTTTTTATTATTAGATAATAACCTTCTTTCTCTCCTTTTACCATTTTTTAAGGTTAAAGTCTATTTTGTCTAAGTATAACTACCCCTGGTTTTTTGGGGTACCATTTGCTTGGCATGTCTTTTTTCATCCCTTCACTTTTAGTGTGTGTCTCTAAGGCTGAAGTGAGTCTCCTGTAAGCAGCTTGTTGTTGTATCTTTTTTCTCATTCACCCATTCTATGTTTTAATTGGAGAATTTATCTGTTAACATTTAAAGTAATTATTGATAGGTAAGAGTTTACTATTACTATTTTATTAATTGTTTTTTGATTATTTTGTAGATCCATTGTTCTTTTTTTAAGATTTTATTTGTCAGAGAGAGAGAACAAGAGCGAGAGAGGGAGAAGCAGGCTCCCCACCGAGCAAGGAGCCTGATGCAGAACTTTATCCCAGGACCCTGTGATCATGACCTGAGCTGAAGGCAGTCGCTCAACCAACTCAGCCACCCAGGCGTCCCTAGATCCATTGTTCTTTGTTACTCTGTCTTTTTGATATCTTTATGAGTATGCTTTGACTTCTTTATCATGTTCTTTTGTGTAGTCACTACAGGATTTTCTCTGGGGGTTATCATGAGGCTTACATAAAATATCAAACTTATAATACCCTATTTTAAACTGATAAAAACTTAAATAGAATCGATAGGCTTAATACTTTTATTTCTTCCCCATCACATTTTAGGTTATTTCTATTTAAATGTTTTTTTTGTATTGTCTAACTAATAAGAGATTATTGTAGCTATGGTTACTTTTACTAATTTGTTTTTTAACTTTCAAACTGGAGTTGCGAGTGAGTTATATACCACTATTACCATGTTGTAGAATCTAACTACTATGGCTATATGTTTACTGTTGATATTAAGATTAAAATACCTTTTTATATTTTTATGGTGTTAATTAGGTTTCCTTTACCTCCATTAAAAATACACCATTGAGAATTTCTTGTAAGGTAGATTTGGTGGTAATGAACTCCTTCAGGTTTTGTTTGTTTGGAAGAGTTTTTATCTTTCCTTTGTAATCTGAAGTACAGCTTTGCTGGGTATAGGATTCTTAATTGCCAGTGATTTTATTTCAGTATTTTGAATATGTCCTCCAGTTATCTCTTGGACTGAAAAGTTTCTTTGGAGAAATTTGCATATAGTGATGGTTCCTTTTATGTAACTTTGCTTTTTTCTCTTAAAATTCTTTGCCTTTTGACAATCATAATGGGTCTCAGTGTAGCCCTGTTTTGGGGTGCTCTGGGACTCATAGGTTTGGATGTCCATTTCTATCCCCAACTTTCAGAAGCTTTTAGCCATCCCTGCTTTAAATATACTGTCACTTTTTCTTCTGGAGTTTCCATAATGTGAATATTATTTCTTTTTTATTATGTTCCATAATTCCCATAGGCTTTTTTCATTCTTTAATTCTTCTTTTTCCTCCTCTGACTGCATAATATTTAATGTCTTATCCTCCAGGTTGCTGATGGCTTTTTTAAATTCATTATCAAGTTTATTTTTGAAATTGATCTATTGAATTCTTCAGTTACTATGTTTTTCAACTTCAGGATTTCTGTTTTTGTTTATTTGTATGGTTGCTATTTCTTTGTCAAACTACTCATTTTGTTTATGTATTGATTTCCTAATTTTTTTATGTTGTCTTTTTCTTATAGTTCAGGCTTGAGTATACCTTGAAGTCCCTGGTCAGGTTAGGCCACCAGTTTTACTCTGTAGGTGAGGTTAACTGTGGCCTGGGCTCTGTTCAAGTGTCACTATACATAAGGCTGTTGAATGGGCTATGCAGCTTCCCATGTATTGTGGTTAGGTTGCCTGGTAGGACAGCCTGAAGTCTGTGTTTAGTGATAAGTGGGGCTTTGAATTAGATTTCCTGCCTGGGCACAGAGAGAGAAGGAGCTCTAAAGATAGTAAAGCTCCTTGTTTTTTTTTTTTTCTTTTTTTTTAGATTTTATTTATTAGAGAGGATGAGAGTGAACAAGTTGGGGGCAGGGAGGCAGGCTCCCTGCTGAGCAAGGAGCCAGATGCAGGATTGAATCCCAGACCCAAAGGACTGAGCCACCCAGGTGCCCCAAGCTCTTTGTTATCTTAATGCAAGTTGACCTACACTCCAAGTTCTTGGAATAAATCAGGCCACTGGCTTTGTTCTGCCAATTCTCAATTCTGCCTGCCTGCCTTCCTTGGCTTAAGTGCACTGGGCCACACTGCTTCCAGGAGTTGTTGCCAGCCTTTTGGTTAGATGGGGTTGGAAGACACTCTCCATGGCAGGTGGGGTTATGTCTTAGCTCCCTTGCCTGGGTGGGAAGAGGGAGGGGCTGCTCCAGGCTACCCTATTTCCCAAAATGACTTCCAATTGGGAGGGACCAGGAATTACCATCAGCCTTGGCTATGAATTAGTCCCCCTGCCTGTGCATAGCATGGGAATACCCCATTCCAGGAATTGTCTTTGCTGTGGTTGTGTTCAGCTCTGCCTATTCTCCTTTTGGCTCTAACATCACTGGGTTGCACTGCTACCAGGAGTTATCACTAGTCATTCTGGTCAGATAGGGCCAGAAGACACTACATGGCAGGTGCAGCTGTGACTCAACTCCTTGCATGGGTATGAGCAAACTGGGCTTTTGGGCCCTCAAAATTCCTCATCTGGGGATCTGTATTGGGCAGATCCACACTCTGCCAAGATCCCTGGTCTGAGTGTGCCCCTTGCATAGTTGTGCAGAGGAGCAAAACCATTGGTAGGGATTACGACTTGGTAACTGCAGGTGTGAACTGGGTCTGCCAAGATCCATGTGCTGGTTGTTGCAAGCCCCTCCCCCCTTGTCTGTCACAGATTTCCAGTGGCTGGACCTTACAGGTTCCTTTGCAGTCCCTGTGGTGCAATATTAGAGTAGGGGCTCCTGCAGAGCAACCCATAATGCTGGGAGTAGATGCTAGTTGTCCCTCTGGATTCTCTTTTCCCACTGGAGGAATGGAAGTTCAGGGGAGACCTTTCTGTGTGGTGCTGCCCTAGCCTCATGGCACAGGTGAGTTGGGAATGTAGTTAATGTAGAACCATTTCTCTTAGCTTCCTAATGCAGTCTCTTGGTCTCTTTGGTGCAGGGGGTGCTTCAGTCTCACCCTGTGTTCTAGAATTCTCTCAGTGGTGTTTTGTTCTTGAATAGCTGTTCTTCTTGTGAGGGGAGCAAAGTCACGAATGACCTGTGTTGCTGTTGTAGTGATGTCACTCCCCCATCAATGTTTAATGAACTTTGTGTATTTAACACTTAGGCTTTCAATTTCAAAATTATGTGGGCTTTATTTAAGTAAGCTACATGCTTGAAATCTATAAACATAGTTTATCACTCCATTCCTGTGTTTGAGAAATTGTGTGTATAATATTTCTCTGTTTTTATTCATCAAGGACAATATTATTACTAAACCAATTTTTGAACCCCCAACATTAGAAGTTATATTCTTAATGTTTTGCCTCTGTGTGTGCACACTCATATCTATGTTTGAATTGCAATGCCTCACTGTTCCTTTGTGGAGTTCTACTACTCCACTAAAAGTCTGGATTTGTAGCTGTTTGCCTGGAGTTCTACTAAAAGTCTGGATTTGTAGCTGTTTGCCTATTACTAGTAGTATTGATAGAACAAATAAAATTGCCAGGTTTGGTGTCTTATTAGAAATAGTGATCCCTTTGCTGTTTTTTCTAATTTACTATCATAGCTGAGGTTAACTTAGTCGTTTGTGTTAGACTTCACATATTTCTCAATTTTTATTTTTTAGCTAAGTCATTTAAAAAGATTTTATCACTGAGGAAATATAAGTATCGAGAAGTACTGATAAATTTTTCCTGATCACGCAGAACTAAGGTGAGAAAATGGTTGTCTTTTATTAGACTGTAGATTGGTTTTATTAGATGGTCTTTTGCTAGCCTTTCATGTCTGTGACACTGTGTACTCATGAAAGTATAATCATTGATGTGCACATTTCTTAGGTAACACAATCTTTTTATATTTTATGCTCTGTTACTACAAAATATTTTTAATATTAAAAAAAGTAGTTCAGATCTGTTTCTGTGTTCTATAATGGAACTTCCAAGTTAAGTTCTTCATGCTGATAACTGTAATCTATTTGTAGTCTAAGGTGTTCAAATTAATGGAAGGCCAACAATTGTAATATTCTAGGTGATGAAAAGTGTGTCAAAAGCTCAACTTCTATGGCTAGATTGTAGTCATAGAAAATGATAAAGCATTTGAACACACCATTTCACAGTGGCACAGCCCCACTGTTTAGCACAGGTGTTTCTCTAATTGTGATCTAGTGAGGAGGTATAGGATTTAATGGCCCAGAAACTTACATTTTACCTCTCTGACCTTGTGCATGCATGTAAGTACTTAATAAAATTTGTAGGAACATAGGCTAACTCCTGAGATGGCTGAGAATTGTTTTCTCAAGTGTATGTGGCAGTCTGTTTCTTTTCTCCACTTTAATATTTAATACATGTGTTAAGGGAAGTTATGTTTATTTTCTCAGGTGTCTGATAAAATAAAAATCTAGATATTTGCAATGAGATAACCTTCATTTAAGAAATGATTCACTGTCCCCTCCTCAAAGGAAATGTAATAAATCAGAAAGCACTGATTAGAAAGTTTTAACCATGTATACAGATTTTCCAGGACTCATTTTCTCTTTCAGAGGGCTAGTATACTTAAAAATATACCATAAAACCAAAATCTAAGAAATTGAGATCTTTGATAGTTTAAAAATAGTTTTAGGCATATAATACTCAAAATTTCAAGAAATTGATTGAATTGTAGTGCTTAGATTTTTTCTTTTTAAACTATATTTTGGAACCTTCAGTTTGTTTACCTATAGCTCTAAGATGTCTAAAAGCCCTATTCGATTTGTTTTTTCTCCTCAAAGCACTGAAGTTGACTGATTTTTTAAGTGTGGTCTCTTAACTTTGGTAGAATAAGGGATTGAGTATATTTAACAGTTTCTATTTCTAGAAGTGGTGGACTGAGTTGTAAACCAAAGATTCTGTTAAGAACAGGTAGAGCTTCTGGACAAGAATTAAAAAAAAAAAAAACCTTAAAGGCATTGACAGCTACTACTGTAGGGCCAAGATTCAGGAGAGAAAGAAAACCAGCTCGGTAAGAAGAGGTCAGCCCTTGAGGCTGCTTTCAGGCCAGAAGGATGACTAGCTTAGGGCAGATATTTCATAATGAGAAAAGGCTTCAGGAATGTTTAACAATTCTAAATGTGTATGCAACTAGTAATATGGCTTCAAATACAGTAGAGGCAAAATTGACAGAACTAAAAAGTGTACAAATACATATTTATCATGGGAAATTTTAGCATATATTTCCTTAGAATTAATAGGACAAAAAATATGTATATAGAAGAATGACCAACAGAGGAATTCCACAGTACCTCTCTGGTAGAGAGGTAGGAGATCAGACAACTCTGTGTGTGTGTGTGTGTGTGTGTGTGTGTGTGTGTGTGTTTAAAGATTTATTTACTTATTAGAGAGTGTGTGTGCATGCATGAGTGGGGGAGGGCCAAAGGGAGAGAACCTCCAAGCAGACTCCCTGCTGAGTGGAGCCCCATGTGGGGTTCCATCTCTGGAACAATGAGTCAAGGAAGAGAGGTTAGAATTTAGTGATTTTGGCTCTTCCTGAGCCAAAATCAAGAGTTGGATGCTCAACCGAGCCACCCAACTCTCTGTGATTCTTTGGGAAGCTGTTGTCAACTTGAGAATATACCACCTGACTTGTGTTTTTCTCCTCCTTTCCTCCCTCACTTTTCTATTTGTTATTTTTGTTGGCTTGAGTTGGCACCACACAGGATTGGGGCACAATTGGCTCTGTTTGACAGGAGGCTTGGATTAAGAATTTATGTTATTAATGTTTGTTTGAAAAATACAGGGTTACCTTCTTACCAAGCAATGATACCCTAGATACTTAAACTCTCTCTGCAGGTACTATGGAGATGACAATATTAACAATAACAACAACAACAAAGACAAGTGCTGATCAATAGTTCAATGTTGGCAAGAGAATAAAGCTTAACCAATATTGTGAGAAGAACAGCATTAGGAAAAAAAATATTCCAAACATCACTGCCTCACTAAAAGGCAAGAGCCACATTCTCTCCCATGGAATGAGCACAAAATAGAAGACATATGTGAAGAGTAATCTGTAGAGTCAAGAGTAATTGAGTAATAAGGAGTGTTTAGCAAAAACTGTTTTGGGAAAAATTTAGCAGATCTCCAAGGGCATGAAATAGCTATTAATTTCAGGGTAAAGTACCTTATAATGTGCTACAATTAAGGGAATTCCTGAAAATTTAAGCCAGATGTTTGACATAAATCGTAAAACACACATTTCTTCCCCAAATCAAATTCAATAAAGCATTTTCATGTAAATTAATTTGGGAGCATAGATCTTATAGCAGACAAGTGCCTGAAGAGTTAGCATATGGTCCAGAATGTAGCTCTGGGAAAACACTAAATTCTAACCTCTCTTCCTTAGCTGAGTAAGTGTCTTCTCTAAACAATTTGATATCTTAATTTCTTAATTTATTTATATTCTTGGATGAGTACATACATTTCCGAAGTTCTTTGAAAATATAAATCCAAGATGATAACACATATGCCACTTTTATAGGCAATTCTCAAATAGTTATCTTTACCTTCAGTTCAGTCTATTTGTTGTTCTGGGTGACTTTTCCTGTATCACAGAGCATATTTCTCTGGAAATCCCACTATTACCTCAAACTCTGTATATCCCTAAATATCCAAATTATGTCTTACTCTTAATGAATAGCCATTACCTACAATAACATGTCCAGATATGCCAGGGTTTCTGGCATATCTCTGAGAACTTGATAGCTATAATTTGTTAATGAACTTATAACTTGCCTTGCTCCCAAAACTCTTTGATGTTAAACCACCATATGTATTGGATCATTTTTATGGTAGAGTGGAGTAAAAGCAGTGACCTCACCTTCAGCCACATTTTTCTGTTTGCTTTTTTACCATATTAGTCACTACATAGACCTACAAATAAGACTGGCAACCAAATAAGTAATAGTGATGATGATAAACATTACATCTTTATGGTTTAATTTTATGTTTCTGTTTAGACCATTTTATTATCATAATACTAGTGTGCAAGAAGACTTAGGATGCTACTATAATCTGAGGGGTTTGACAAATCAGGAGTGTCAGTATGAGTCATTTGAGCTGCTTTTAAGACTCTCCTAAGAAAGGTATTATCCCATTTCATCACACTTATAAGCACTAATGTTTATGGGTTTTTATTCCAATTTGTATTTATTGAGTCTGGGTCTATGTTACGTTAAGTGGTATCTAAAGAATTGTTTCTTTTAACGCTGATGATTGAAACTAGAAATCCATCATGATTACAGGGGAATAACAAAAGAAGAGCTGTAATACTGAAACTATTACTATGAATTCATTCTGGTTCTGAGAAAAATGTCAACATGCTGTTCAATCATAATTCTTGTCTCAAGTTTAAATGAGTTGTCATTCTTGTAGAAGAAAAGAACTTTTGTGTTTTATTGGCTATAATATTCGGTATTAAATGTTCAACAGTAGTCTTTGAAGAAGCAGATATCAATTCACAGATAAAAATGTCTGAGAGATAATCATCACTTAATGTGTTGATGACTGTATCACCATGGTAAAGCGGGCTGTATTATCTCAGCTTGCAGATGTGATACTTAAATTGTAAAAGACTCACAGCCACTTTCTCTCTGACCAACTGAGTAGAAACCACTGCTCTTCCAGTCACTGCATTAAATATGGTTATTTTTGCTGAAAATACCCATTTATCAAGATGGAGTCTGTGGACTGATGTCTCTGCCCAGGAAGACAATACCAAAACTAGTTATAATTTTATTTTCTTGCATAACATTTTTGTGGAAGATACTTGGGAAATGTATCAGAGCAGCAGAGATCCTTCTCTCTGGTAAGGAGACATGGAGACACTGTGATAGGACTTTCTTACTGCTGAAATCTAGCTTCTTATGCATTTCTCATTACCATAAACCAGTGTGCAACGTCCAAATATATTTCCAAACAAATCAATCATCAATCCTGTTGGTTATCTTATAATTACTACTGTCTTCAAAAGAGGGTTTTAAAATTTTTAATTCAAATAAAGCTTTTTTTTTTTTTTGGTAAAACTTTAAACAAAAACAAAGCATTTAATAATGTTCAGAGGATGTTGGTTAGAAATGAAAATTAGCGGGATTGCTAACAGTATGCCAAGAAACTCAAGAGGGTATTTTAAATAGTGTAGAGATAGGTTTGTTTGTTTTTTTAAGATTTATTTGAGAGAGAGAGGGAGAGAGAGAGAGGGGAGTGAGAGCATGGGCAGGGGGAGGGGCAGAGGGAGATGGAGAGAATCCCAAGCAGACCACCTGCTGAGCCTGGAGCTAGAAGTGGGGCTGGATCCCATGACCCTGAGATCACGACCAGAGCTGAAATCAAGAGTTGAATGCTCAACTGACTGCCCCCCAAGCCCTCCGAAATAGGGTTTCTGAACAGGGTTTGGGAAGTATATGAATGTCAGGTTTTAGTTTTAACCCAAGTCTATTAGATTTCCTGTATTACTTCTTAAATGATATGATTTATTTTTTAATATTCTCTTTCCTTTTCCCTAACCATTCATCTATGACTCTTCCTGAATTAAAAAAAATCTTTTTCCAAGCATGTACTACTTGAAAAAGAGAAAGGACTATTTTAGTCAGTATTTTCTTTGAAATAGATGTTTTCTTATATCTCATGACACATTTCAATTTTTCACTCGTCTTCATTTTTTTTCCTTTTCCTTCCAAAAACTGACAGAAGGTATAGATTATTGTTTAACATGTTTTGCTACATCCACTTATAGGAAAGAATTAACTTCATGGCTTTTTCATGTTTGACTGTTGTCACAAATAACTACACAGTAGTCATTATCACTTAATTCCCTGTCTTCAGATAAACAAATGAAAGACACAGAAGAAACCAAGTCTTTAGCTTACTAGTAATGCCCTTTATATTCTTCAAAATGTCTGTGATTCTGTTTTATTGGTAGAATTAAAGTTGCATTACTATTTATGAGAGTAGTGGATTGGATTTTTTATCACTGTAGCTTTTTACTCAAGGTTTTCATCTAAGTTGTTTCTTGGGCCCTAAGCCCATTCCCAAATTTGGTGATTCTCTAGAAGGACTTACAGGACTTAGCATATTGTTGTACTCATGATTAAGATTTATCACAGTGATACCTTAAAAATATACAAGCAGATGAGTATGAGAAATCAGTTCATCTGGGTGAATCCTTGTGCTGACTGCCTATGTTCTCTCTTTCCTATCAGGAGTCACACAGAGAACACCTTCTCTCTAGCAATAAAAAGGACTGCCATTTGTGTTAGATGTTTCTTCCCAAGGGAGCCCATTTGAGACTCAGGGACAGATTTTTATTAGAGAGTGATAAAATCCTAGAATATACCAAAATTCTAGAATCCCAGAAGGAAAGTAGTTTTTCACCATCCATCACAGTGTGTACAAATGGTCTAGGCCCAAAAAAACAATCTTATTAGGAACTGTTAGAAAATCTAAGTTTCTAGACACCAGTCAAGAGCCAACCTTGGAGGCAGGCTTTTCTAAAGATGGCGGCCTCAGGCCTGCTATGTTAACTTTTTTCTGCACACAGGTGTATCATGCATACTTTGGCACAATTTTTCATGATGTAAAGATAGTCCTTTATTCTGCTTTGTGTGTTTGCTTTCTCTTTCTGTCTCTTTGTATGTATCTGTTTGTCTCTATCTGTTTCTGTTTGTGTATTGCTAGATTATTTGCTCCAGGAAAGAAGAGACCTTTTTTATCTCCAATAAAATTAGGTTTGTTAACTTGAAGCAAGGGAGACCACACACCGTGGTAACAATTGATGGTGATTTGGAGTGGAAAGTTCAGGAAAATTGCAGGAAGGATTGGCTATTGTCAGGAAGAAGGGGCAATTCAGTGACTGATTTTAATGCTTTATTGATTTGTATATTGATTATATTTTACATAAAAAATCTTTAGTAGGAGACTGGAGGAAAGAAGCAGGGGTGCAATTATTACTAGAGAAATAGTCACACTTAAGCAAGGAAGGAGCATGCTTGATGTTCTCTGGTTGCATAATATCTTTGGTTTTATCTCTTGAGGCATGATGTTGGAATGTCCTTGTTTTTTTTTTTTTAAAGTTTTTCAAAGATTTTATTTATTTAATTGACAGAGAGAGAGAGACAGCGAGAGAGGGAACACAAGCAGGGGGAGTGGGAGAGGGAGAAGCAGGCTTCCCGCCGAGCAGGGAGCCCAATGTGGGGCTCAATCCCAACACCCTGGGATCATGACCTGAGCTGAAGGCAGTCGCTTAACCAACTGAGCCACCCAGGCGCCCCATAATGTCCTTGTTTTTGTCTTGTCCCATTGTGGATCAAGAAGAATCTTCATTGGATATGAAATTGTTTATGAGCATAAAATTTTTAAAAAATTATTCTTGTTCTACAACACTACCCTGCCTTGTGTACCGTAGATATTTGTAATAGTTAATTCACCACTTACTGGATTCCTAATGATAAGGATGAACACTGTCAACCACTTTGCCTAGCTGTAACCATTCTGGTAGAGTGTTTCCTTTTCTGAGCTGAAGTACAACCGTGTATTTTCTCAAAAGGCATGATAAACAGATATTACTAGTACAGAGTTTAGGGAATCTGAGTACTTGTAAACCTATGTCTGTCAACATGAACAAGGAGTAATACAATTTACAACGAAGAAAGGTTAATGTTGCTTAGTCAAGTATATATAAGGAGTATGAATATTCATCACTACTTTGAATTCCGTGATTGTATTTCCAACTACTTTGCATTCATAAGATTGAGGGAGAAACAAGATCTTCTGTTTGGTTGTGGTTTATTAGCTAATCTCTATTTTGGCCCTCAGGACCCACTCCCTGAATTTCTCACTTTTTCCCTTCCTCTTCCTTTTTCTCTTCCTTTCCCTTCCTTCATAGCACCATGGAAATTTTAATTAACATTTTAATTTCCCTAGCCATACCAAGTGAAACCCTTTTCTGGCTCTGTTTCATCTGAGTACTTTTACTATATACACTGAATCTATATACACTGAATCTATAAAAATAGGCTGTGTGTCTTTAAAGATTTACATAAATGTAATCATGCTTTTACATGTCAGTCTATATCTTGATTTTTTTCCCCCTAAACATTATGCTTCTGATATTTATCCAGGTTCATATATTTAGGTTTAATTATTTTAACTTCTCTTCCATAATAAATGTTATGTTAACTTCTAGGTCTATATATTATGAACGTCTTTAATTTTCTTCAGTCCTTAATACTAAAATTGAAGCCACCTTCCTCGGTGACTACGTGTAGTCCAGCCTTCTCCCAAAGTTGGTCTGAGGATTCCCAGTAATGCTCTTACCTGACCAATTGTCAGCTATCACAAGAGCTCCAGCTTTCCGTGACTTTTGTGAAAGATATTTATTGAGGTACTTCAAGAAAAGAAAAATAGGCTAGAGTGAACCAAATTAGCCCCATTTTTTTTTAAAATCTTGTTTGACAGACTTTCACAAAACTGTTCACATTTTTTTTCCTCCTGAATTCAGCTGGATGGTGGAGTCTGTCACTAGAAGTAAAAATAACCCTGTCCCTAGAACTCCATAATGGTTAAGAAAGTTCAAAAGAATAAAAATGTTGAAAGGTAATATTGCTGCTGCTACAAAAAGGCTTTAGATATATAGGTACAAAATATTTTAAAGATGAATTCTATTTTACTTCTATTGTGATCTAATAACCATATGAAACAAGAATTTGGAGATTTATAATGAAGGTATAAAGTCTTATGCTGAAATTGTAGATCTTACAATGTATTCTAAAATTTGGAACTGCTAAAAAATACACTTTCTCACTTTGTGATATATTAGATGACCCCTTTTTAGTTTTCTTGTACCACCATCCAGACAAGCTGAATGACATGCTTTAATTTCTCTTTTTGTCATCTATTCTTGCAGGTACTGTAGCATATTTTTGTTGGCAAAGGATGTCATAACTTTTGTTCTCTCTAAAGGAAGTATCTTCGCTTTTGTTATGGGACTGAGGAAACTTTTAGTTTTTAAAATAAATCTGGTCCATGGACAGGTGGTATGCTGAGCTTTAAACAGCTTGATGAATGATTTGGCTCTGCATAGCAGTGTCAAATAATGTATCTCAGTTGGCAGTCTCAGTGAAACAGAATAAGGCAGGCAGTTTTCAGCTATGTATTAGTCCTTGTGCCTACTCGACTTCCAGCTGTGTATGTTAGGCATAAATCCTGCCCTTCCTCTCCTTGTCCCAGTAATTCACCCAGAGCTGCCCATTCAAGTCTGTTTACCTAATGATTGCATTCAGCATCAGGAGCCACTCCTGTCACTGGGACAGATATAGGTTCTTTATTTGCTGATATACTAAATCGTGTGGTTCTAATCAATCAGTTTTCTGGGAATAATGGAGGATGGAAGGACTTATTGCTTAAAACTATAGATGGTTTAATTTTAAGGAACTGGTCAATTTACACTTATATTTCAGTTTTTATTAACAATACTATCAACATTTTTTTTTACCATATTTCCTCTAGTACAAATATGCTTTAGTTGGCATTCTAGATAGCAGTTCTTTTTTTTCTTCCTTCTTAATAAAATCCACTTACTAAAGGAGCAATTATATAATTTAACGGCACTGAGAACTTCACGAGACAGTATATTATTCAGTTTTACCCTGACCCCACAGAGAGATGTCTAAGAAGAAAAGTTTAGTTTTCATTATATATATATTTTTCATGTCCATATTTCCCTGAGATAATGGGGATAATGGGTGTATCGGAATGAGGACCAAATGGTAGCAGGGAGGGAAAATGAGGAATCAGAATGATGTCAATCATGATTTGAGGTACATTTGAACCATTAAAGTTGTAGAATATCTGAGAGGTTTTGAAGTAGAATTATCAGAATCTTTTAGCCGATTAAATGAAGAAGAGGGACTGAACAGAGGGAAAGGAAGCAAAGAAAGAGTAATTATAGCAAGATATAGAAGTGAAAGAGGCAGATAATGAACTTAGTTTGGACAGAGTTGTGAGATAAACACAGGATAACAAGGTACAATAGACAATCGGATGTATAGTTAGAGTTGAGGAAATATGTTGGGGATAGATCTGGATTGGGAAACATGGCAGTTAAAAGTCAATATGGAGTAGATATGGTGGCTGAGAGAATGAAAAAGCAGATAAATTCTGAAATTTTCATATCACAAGAAATGGTATATAATATACCACAGACCCCATGTAGCTATAGAGCATTTGAAATAATATAAACTGAATATATGCTGTAAGTATAAAATGCACATTGAATTGTGAAAATTTAGTATAGAAAAAAGCACAATATCTCATTTCTCCTATTAATTACATATTTGATAATATTTTGGATTTGATTGAACAAAATCTATTAAAATTTAAGGTTTAATACAGTTATTATAAAACTTAAAAATTATATATGTGGCTTCTCTTTTATTTCTATTGGATACTACTTGTATCTACAGAATAAAATCCTATTGTATTTGCACAGTGATTCATCGTGAGATAACCTGTTACCTTACCAACTTGTGTTCCTCTGTCTCCTCCAACCAGCCAGATGTGAGCTAGTCACCTTTCACATCATGCTTCTTCACAGCTATAGCCTTTTTTATATGTTGTTCCTAATTTGGGGAATGCCTAGCTCTTCCTTGCAGATTCCTGTCTTTTTAGGTTGGCTTTTCAAAGAGAAGACACTTAGATTGAAAGAGTAAAAAAAATTAGAGATTCTAGAACTCTATTTTGCAGGAAATAAAGGGGAGAGAATAACAAAACGAGTCCTCATGTACCCATCACCCCATTTCACTGATTATCGACTCATGTCCAATCTTGTTTTCTCTATATTCACAATGTCCTGCTCAGATCATTTTGAAGAACATCCCAGACATCATTTAAGTTCATATATAAATATTTTAGTGGATATTTCTTTTTTTTTTAAGATTTTGTTTATTTGATAGCAAGAGACAGAGACAGTGAGAGAGCATGAGCCAGAAGGAGAGGGAAAAGAAGGCTCCCCGCTGAGCAGGGAGCCCAATGTGGGCTCCATCCCAGGACCCTAGGATCATGACCTGAGCCTATGGCAGACACTTAACTGAATGAACTACCCAGGCTCCGTTTTAGTGGATATTTCTAAAACGATGGGGCTATTTTTATTTTTATTATTTTGGTTTTCTTTTTTTTAATTTTATTATGTTATGTTAATCACCATACATTACATCATTAGTTTTTCATGTAGTGTTCCACAATTCATTGTTTGCGTATAACACCCAGTGCTCCATGCAATACGTGCCCTCTTTAATACCCATCACCAGGTTAACCCATGCCCCCACCCCCCTCCCCTCTAAAACCCTCAGTTTGTTTCTCAGAGTCCATCGTCTCTCATGGTTTATCTCCCCCTCCGATTCCCCCCCCTTCATTTTTCCCTTCCTGCTATCTTCTTCTTTTTTTTTTTTGACATATAATGTATTATTTGTTTCAGAGGTATAGGTCTGTGATTCAACAGTCTTACACAATTCACAGCACTCACCATAGCACATACCCTCCCCAATGTCTATAACCCATCTGCCCCATCCCTCCCACTCCCCACCACTCCAGCAACCCTGTTTGTTTCCTGAGATTAAGAATTCCTCATATCAGTGAGGTCATATGATACATGTCTTTATCTGATTGACTTATTTCGCTCAGCCTAATACCCTCCAGTTCCATCCACGTCGTTGCAAATGGCAAGATTTCATTCCTTTTGATGGCTGTATAATATTCCATTGTGCACGTGTGTGTGTGTGTGTGTGTGTGTGTGTGTGTGTGTGTGTGTGTGTGTGTGTGTGTGTGTATATACCACCTCCTCTTTATCCATTCATCTGTCGATGGACATCTTGGCTCTTTCCATAGTTTGGCTATTGTGGACATTGCTGCTATAATCATCAGGGTGCACGTACCCCTTCGGATCCCTACATTTGTATCTTTGGGGTAAATACCCAGTAGTGCAATTGCTGGGTCGTAGGGTAGCTCTCTTTTCAACTTTTTGAGGAAACTCCATACTGTTTTCCAGAGTGGTTGCATCAGCTTGCATTCCCACCAACAGTGTAGGAGGCTTCCCTTTTCTCCGCATCCCCGCCAACATCTATCGTTTCCTGACTTGTTAATTTTAGCCATTCTGACTGGTGTGAGGTGGTATCTCATTGAGGTTTTGATTTGGATTTCCCTGATGCCAAGCGATGTTGAGCACTTTTTCATGTGTCTGTTGGCCATTTGGATGTCTTCTCTGGAAAAAATGTCTGTTCATGTCTTCTGCCCATTTCTTGATTGGATTAGTTGTTCTTTGGGTGTTGAGTTTGATAAGTTCTTTATAGATTTTAGATACTAGCCCTTTATCTGATATGTCATTTGCAAATATCTTCTCCCATTCTGTCGGTTGTCTTTTAGTTTTGTTGACTGTTTCCTTTGCTGTGCAAAAGATTTTATCTTGATGAAGTCCCAATAGTTCATTTTTGCCCTTGCTTCTCTTGCCTTTGGTGATGTTTCTAGGAAGAAGTTGCTGTGGCTGAGGTCGAAGAGGTTGCTGCCTGTGTTCTCCTTTAGGATTTTGATGGACTCCTGTCTCACATTTAGGTCTTTCAACCATTTGGAGTCTATTTTTGTGTGTGGTGTAAGGAAATGGTCCAGTTTCATTCTTCTGCATGTGGCTGTCCAATTTTCCCAACACCATTTGTTGAAGAGACTGTCTTTTTTCCATTGGACATTCTTTCCTGCTTTGTTGAAGATGAGCTGACCATAGAGTTGAGCGTCCATTTCTGGGCTCTCTGTTCTGTTCCGTTGATCTATGTGTCTGTTTTTGTGCCAGTACCATCCTGTCTTGCTGATTACAGCTTTGGAATAGAGCTTGAAGTCCGGAATTGTGATGCCACCAGCTTTGCTTTTCTTTTTCAACATTCCACTGACTATTCGGGGTCTTTTCTGGTTCCATATAAATTTTAGGATTATTTGTTCCATTTCTTTGTAAAAACTGGATGGTATTTTTATAGGGATTGCACTGAATGTGTAGATTGCTCTAGGTAGCACTGACATATTCACAATATTTGTTCTTCCAATCCATGAGCATGGAACATTTTTCCATTTCTTTGTGTCTTCCTCATTTTCTTTCATGAGTATTTTATAGTTTTCTGAGTACAGATTCTTTGCCTCTTTGGTTAGATTTATTCCTATGTATCTTATGGTTTTGGGTGCAATTGTAAATGGGATCGACTCCTTAATTACTCTTTCTTCTGTCTTGGTGGTGGTGTATAGGAATGCCACTGATTTCTGTGCATTGATTTTATATCCTGCCACGTTGCTGAATTCCTGTGTGAGTTCTAGCAGTCTTGGGGTGGAGTCTTTTGGGTTTTCCACATAAAGTATCATATCATCTGCGAAGAGTGAGAGTTTGACTTCTTCTTTGCTGATTTGGATGCCTTTTATTTCTTTTTGTTGTCTGATTGCTGTGGCTAGAACTTCTAGTACTGTGTTGGATAGCAGTGGTGATAGTGGACCTCCCTGCTGTGTTCCTGACCTTAGGGAGAAAGCTCTCAGTTTTTCCCCATTGAGAATGATATTCACTGTGGGTTTTTCATAGATGGCTTTTATGATATTGAGGTATGTACCCTCTATCTCTATGCTGTGAAGAGTTTTGATCAAGAAAGGATGCTGTACTTTGTCAAATGTTTTTTCTGCATCTATTGAGAGGATCATATGATTCTTGTTCTTTCTTTTATTACTGTATTGTATCACATTGATTCATTTATGGATGTTGAACCAACCTTGCAGCCCAGGAATAAATCCCACTTGGTCGTGGTGAATAATCCTTTTAATGTACTGTTGGATCCTATTTGCTAGTATTTTGTTGAGAACTTTTGCATCCATGTTCATCAAGGGTATTGGTCTGTAATTCTCCTTTTTGATGGGGTCTTTGTCTGGGTTTGGGATCAAGGTAATGGTGGCCTCATAAAATGAGTTTGGAGGTTTTCCTTCCATTTCTATTTTTTGGAACAGTTTCAGAGGAATAGGTATTAATTCGTCTTTAAATGTTTGGTAGAATTTCCCTGGGAAGCCACCTGGCCCTGGGCTTTTGTTTGTTCGGAGATTTTTGATTACTGCTTCAATTTTCTTAGTCATTATAGGTCTTTTCAGGTTTTCTGTTTCTTCCTGGTTCAGTTTTGGTAGTTTATACACATCTAGGAATGCATCCATTTCCTTCAGATTATCTGATTTGCTGGCATATAGTTGCTCATAATATGTTCTTATAATTGTATATTTTTGGTGTTGGTTGTGATCTCTCCTCTTTCATTCATGATTTTGTTGATTTGGGTCATTTCTCTTTTCTTTTTGATATGTCTGGCCAGGGGTTTATCAATCTTGTTAATTCTTTCAAAGTATCAGCTCCTAGTTTTGTTGATCTGTTGTACTGTTCTTCTGGTTTCTATTTCATTGATTTCTGCTCTGATCTTGATTATTTCTCTTCTCCTGCTGTGTTTAGGCTGTATTTGCTGTTCTTTCTCCATCTCCTTTAGGTGTAGGGTTAGGTTGTGTATTTGAGACCTTGCTTGTTTCTTGAGAAAGGCTTGTATTGCTATATACTTTCCTCTTAGGACTGCCTTGCTTCATCCAAAAGATTTTGAACAGTTGTGTGTTCATTTTCATTGGTTTCCATGAATTTTTTAAATTCTTCTTTAATTTCCTGGTTGACCCATTCATTCTTTAGTAGGATGCTTTTTAGCCTCCATGAATTTGAGTTCTTTCCGACTTTCCTCTTGTGATTGAGTTCTAGTTTCAAAACATTGTGGTCTGAAAATATGCAGGGAATGATTCCAATCTTTTAGTACCGGTTGAGACCTGATTTGTGACCTAGGATGTGATCTGTTCTGGAGAATGTTCCATGGGCACTAGAGAAGAATGTGTATTCCGTTGCTTTGGGATGGAACATTCTGAATATATCTGTGAAGTCCATTTGATCCAGTGTGTCATTTAAAGTCTTTATTTCCTTGTTGATCTTTTGCTTAGATGATCTGTCCATTTCAGTCAGGGGGGTGTTAAAGTCCCCCACTATTATTGTATTGCTGTCAATGAGTTTCTTCGCTTTTGTTATTAATTGCCTTATATAATTGGCTGCTCCCATGTTAGGGGCATAGATATTTACAATTGTTAGATCTTCTTGTTGGATAGACCCTTTAAGTAGGATATAGTGTCCTTCCTCATCTCTTATTATAGTCTTTGGTTTAAAATCGAATTTGTCTGATATAAGGATTGCCACCCCAGCTTTCTTTTCATGTCCGTTAGCATGGTAAATGGTTTTCCACCCCCTCACTTTCAATCTGGGGGTGTCCTTGGGTCTAAAATGAGTCTCTTGCATACAGCATATTGGTGGGTGTTGTTTTTTAATCCAATCTGATAGCTAGTGTCTTTTGATTGGGGCATTTACCCATTTACATTCAGGGTAACTATTGAAAGATACGAGTTTAGTGCCATTGTATTGCCTGTAAGGTGACTGTTACTGTATATTGTCTGTTTTCCTTTCTGGTCTGTGTTACTTTTAGGCTCTCTCTTTGCTTAGAGGACCCCTTTCAATATTTCTTGTAGGGCTGGTTTCGTGTTTGCGAATACCTTTAGTTTTTCTTTGTCCTGAATGCTTTTTATCTCTCTTTCTATTTTCAATGACAGCCTAGCTGGATATAGCATTCTTGGCTGCATTTTTTTCTCATTTAGTGCTCTGAATATATCATGCCCGTCCTTTCTGGCTTGCCAGGTCTTTGTGGATAGGTCTGTTGCCAGTCTAATGTTTCTACCATTGTAGGTTATATACCTCTTGTCCTGAGCTGCTTTCAGGATTTTCTCTTTGTCTCTGAGACTCGTAAGTTTTACTATTAGATGTCGGGGTGTTGACCTATTTTTATTGATTTTGAGAGGGGTTCTCTGTGCCTCCTGGATTTTGATGCCTGTTTCCTTCCCCAAATTAGGGAAGTTCTCTGCTATAATTTGCTCCAATATACCTTCTGCCCCTCTCTCTCTTTCTTCTTCTTCTGGGCTCCCAATTATTCTAATATTGTTTCGTCTTATGGTATCACTTACCTCTCGAATTCTGCCCTCATGATCCAGTAGCTGTTTATCTCTCTTTTCCTCAGCTTCTTTATTTTCCATCATTTGGTCTTCTATATTACTAATTCTCTCTTCTGCCTCATTTATCCTAGCACTTAGAGCCTCCATTTTGATTGCACCTCACTAGTAGACTTTTTAATTTTGACTTGGTTAGATTTTAGTTCTTTTATTTCTCCAGAAAGGTTTTCTCTAGTATCTCCATGCTTTTTTCAAGCCCAGCCAGTGTCTTTATAATCGTCATTCTGAACTCTAGTTTCGACATCTTACTAATATCTGTATTGGTTAGGTCCCTGGCAGTTGGTACTGCCTCTTTTTCTTTTTTTTGAGATGATTTTTTTTCCATTTTTTCATTTTGTCCAGAGGAGAATAAATGAATGAGAGAACAAAATGGTAACAGGGTAACAATGACCCCAGAAAATTATACTCTAAACAAATGAGAAGAGACTTGAAACTGGGGGAAAAGAAAGGGAAAGAAAGAAGTGTACAAAATGCACAAAAATATGTACAAAAATAACAGTAAATACAATGAAGGGATGGAATATTACTGTAAAGATAGTTATAAAAGATTTTGTAAATGGAATTGATATGAAGTTGGTTGAAAAAAGAAGAGGATTAAAAAAAAAGGGAGAGTATGTGATTAGGTAGGAGACTAGAACAAAGCCATACACTAGAGATTTTAGGGTATATTTTGATCTGTTAGAAGAAACTGTATCCCAAAATTTTAAAGAGAGAACAACTTATCTATATACCAAAAATAAGGTTAACTACTATGAAGGGATAGAATATGACTCTAAAAATGAAAAATAAAAAAGATTATTTTAAAAAGGGATTGATAAGGGGCGCCTGGGTGGCTCAGTTTTAAGCATCTGCCTTCGCCTCAGGTCATGGTCCCAGGGTCCTGGGATCCAGCCCCGCACTGGGCTTCCTGCTCAGCCAGGAGCCTGCTTCTCCCTCTCCCACTCCTGCTCCCACTGATTGTGTTCCCTCTCTAGCTGTCTCTCTGTGCCAGGTAAATAAATAAAATCTTAAAAAAAAGGGGATTGATAAGATGTTGGTTGGAAAAGGGAAAAGGAAAAATTTAAAAAAAATGAAAAAGTTAAAAAAAGGAAATTAACTTTGAAAGATTAAAGAATCATGTGAAAAAAGCCATGAATTCTATGTGCATTATTCCCCTAGTGCTGGCGTTCTGCTGTTCTCATTGATCGGTAAACTTTGTCTTGGTTGACTGTTCTTGCTGATCTTCTGGGGGAGGGGCTTGTCGCAGTGTTTCTCACCTGTCTTTGCTGGAGGGGTATTGCCCCGTCCTTGCCGGTACAGGCTGAGTAATCTGTTCGAGTTTGCTCTATGTAGCTTTTGTTCCCTGAAATCTTTCATACAGCTTTGGAGGATGAGAGTGAAAATGGTGGCCTCCTAATGTCCGTCCCTGAGGAGCCGAGAACTCGGGGCTGCACTCCTCAGTGCGCCCCCAGAGTAAAGCAATCAATCACTCCCGTCTCCTCAGTCTCCGGCCGCACTCCGTGCTCACCTGGCCTGTGACCCAACATTTCTATCTCTGGCACACGACCCCGTGTGGAGTCTCCAAACCCAGCAGGTCCCTGTGGTGTGCTCCTGAGCTGCTCCTTCCTAGGGAGGAAGGGGGGTCTCCCCGGATTTGCCACTTGTTGGGTCCCTGCTGGTCCCTTGCGGTTTATGGCAACCCCAAGCTGAGAGCCCAGTCCTCAGCTCCGTCTCTACAGCTGGCTTTCCCGCTCTGATACCTGGGAGCTCTGCCGTGCTCAGGCACCCCCGGTCTTTCTGTGACCCTGAGGGTCCTGAGACCACACTGTCTCAGCGAGGGTTCCACCCCCCACTTAGCCACTGGAGTGACGTCCCTCAGAGAAGCCCAGTTCTAAACGTTCCTATTTTGGGCTCCACTACTTTATCACTTGCCAGTAGCGGCTGATGGAGGCCCCGTCCTCCGCCGTCTACCTTCTCAAATATCACCTTGGATTCACTTCTCCGCATGTCCTACCTTCTAGAAAGTGGTCGCTTTTCTGTTCAGAGAGTTGCTGCTATTCTTTTCTTTGCTCTCCTGTTGAATTCGTAGGTGTTCAGAATGGCTTGATACCTGTCTAGTGGGATTCCTGAGATCAGACGGAATTTAGGTCTCCTACTCCTCTGCCACCTTGCTCCTCCCCCGGGGTTATTTTTAATATAACTGCACTTCTGTAAGTCTTTTCTATTATTGAATTTAAATGATTTCTCTCATTTTTCTTTCTTTTCCAATTTTTCAAATTGATAGTCCTAATTGGGATGCAAATAAGTTTTGTATATTGCAATCGGTTGATTTGGCTTTTAGTCATATAAGTGATCTCTGTCTCTTTTTTCTTAATGCAATCTATTTGTGGAAGAAACTGGGTCATTTGACTTTAGTCTCTTTAAATAGTGTATTTAATTTTTTATGCTGCCAGTGTCATTCAGTGGTCTCCTCTGTCTCCCCCACCCCCTGCCATGCTTGTTTCTAGTTTTAGAAGTGTGATCATATTCAGATTCTGGTGGGTTTTTTTTTTTTTTTCCTTTAAAAAAGAACTTCACTGATGATATGTTCTTCCATTAGGAGGTACATAATATCTGATGATTTTTTTTTTTTTTTTGGTGTATGTGATGTTAGCAATCACTGATATATGCCCACATCCATTAAGTACTTAGAGCAAAATAGTAATTTTTGAATCTGTCATTCTTCAATGTTTAGCTAGAATGTTTCTCTAATGAGAAGTGTTTCCTCATCACCTAATTGATTCAAGCTTTAGGATCAGTTTGTGCAGGAAAGGAAGGGTAAAAGTGTGCTTTTTTTCCCTTTGCATTCTACTTTTCAAAATAATGATTTACTAAAGTTATGTTTTAAATGATTCTCTAAGTTCACTAGCATTCTCCAATGGTGACCCCAGAGTAATTTTTATTATTATAAGAAACTTGTACATAATAACATGTAATTGTTCCTTTCAGACTAGTGATAGTTTCTTTAAGTTGACAGAGGCTTTTTTTCCTAATGTTTTATTATGACAGCTTGTTCCAGGATCATCTTATAAATTTTATGCTGCAGTCATTTTCCAAGAAGCCATGGCTCTTTTTATTTTAGAAATTGCAGTATGGTTGCTAGGGTCCCTGACTAGGTCTTAAGGGTAGACAAAATTAGCAAATACCAATTCTCTTTTTATTAAGTAATTTATTATGAGTTCTTACTGATACTTTTGAGTCAAATGTGATATAACAGGATTTCAACTTAAACTCATCAATTTTACCATCTGTATTTCTTCTCTCTGTACTAAAAAATACCAGTTGTCAATAACACCAACATAATTACTCATTTACCTTATTCTGCATACATTATAAAAACTGCTTCATGAAAATACTAATATCACTGCCAATTTATATAGATGCCATTTATATATTTTTGCAGTTCTTTTTGTCCTAAGGCTATATCTCACTGGGGGTGTTTAGTCAAATTACTGTGTTTTGATGTTAGTTGATAATATCAACTATACCACCAACTGGTTACAGTTAGACTCATTTATTTTATCATTGCTCTTTTTTTTTTTTAAAGATTTTATTTATTTATTTGACAGAAGGAGCAAGAGAACACAAGCAGGGGGAGCAGGAGAAAGAGAGGGAGAAGCAGAACTCCCTGCTGAACAGGGAGCCTGATGTGAGCTCAATCCCAGGACCCTGGGATCATGACCTCAGCTGAAGGTAGACGCTTAACTGACTGAGCCACCCAGGTACCCCAATTTTGGGGACTTTGATTGGAATAGCATTGGATCAATAGATCAACTTGGAAGAATTAATTTATTTACAATATTGTCTTCCTATCTACTAGCATGATGAATTTCATCTTTTGGATTTGGTTCAGTTTTTCTCAGCAATATTTCATAGTGTTCATTGTGGAAATCTTGTATGCTTTTGGCTTTGTTTATTGATCTATTATGCTATTAAAATGTATCATTTAAAAATTATTTTCCAGTTTTTTATTGTTTGTATATAGAAATACAGTTGATTTTTTTGTATTGATCTTGTATTCTGAGTCCCTGATAGATTCATTTATTAGATTTAGTTGCTTTTTTTGGTTGATTCATTAGGGCTTTGGATAAACACAAAAATAGTGTCTGCAAATACAGTTTTATTTATTCCTTTTAAATCTGTATGCCTGTTAATAATTTTCCTTATTGAATTTACTAAGACCTCAATAAAATGTTAAATAGAAGTGGTGATAGTGGACATCTTCATGTTATGCCTGTTTTTAGGAGAAAATGCTCATGCTAAATATATCACTAAGTATGTCAGTAGGAGTTTTTTTTTTTTTTGTAAATGCTTTTATCAGATAGAGGCAATTTGTTACAATCTGTATTTTGCTTAGTTTTTATTTTTTAATCACAAAAGCATAGGTTTTGAATTTTGTTAAATGCTTTTTCTGTATTTACTGAGAGGATCATGTATTTTGTTTTTTCTTAATATAGTAACTTAATTTTCAAATATTAGTCAAACTTGCATTCCTGGGATAAATCCTACATGGTCATTATGTATTATCCTTTTTATGCATTGATAAATTCTTTTGCTAATATTTTGTTAAGGATGATCTTTTCAAACAGACTCTTAACTATAGAAAACAAACTGATGGTTACCAGAGGGGAGAGGGTTGGGAGGGAAGGGTGAAATAGGTAATGGGGATTAAGGGGAGCACTTGTTTTGATGAGTACAAGGTGATGTATGGAATTGTTGAACCACTATATTATACACCTGAAATGAAGACAACACTGTATGTTAACTATATTGGAATTCAAAAAAAAAAAGGATTATCTTTTCATCTAATATCCCTCCAGATGTGGGCAATAGGGTCTTACAGGGGCTTGTATATTGAGTTGGGAATTATTTCCCAGTGTACAGTCATTTTCAGTAATGTTAAATATTTTAGATTTTTATTTGCATATGCACTGTTTTTTGTGAATTTCCTTTGCATGTACTAGGCAAGTAATTTTCTGAATAAAATTTTGATCTTTTACATATTACATGGATAAAATGAGTTAAGTGGCATTATTTCTTGAGAACATGATTTCTTCCTGTAATTTAGGAAGTTGGCATATGAGTTGTTTTTGTCTCTGAGCTGATTATGAGTTTATTCATGTGAAATCCTCTGTCAGATAGCAAACAAGTTGAGTTTTGGAGCCCCAAGGCTGCAGAGATAAACTTAAGTGATAGGTCATTAATTTATAGATGTCTACATTTTGATTTCATTTCTTTATATACTTTATAACATTTTTTTAAAAAGATTTTATTTATTTATTTGACAGAGAGAGACACAGTGAGAGAGGGAACACAAGCAGGGGGAGTGGGAGAGGGAGAAGCAGGCTTCCCGCGGAGCAGGGAGCCTGATGTGGGGCTTGATCCCAGGACCCTGGGATCATGACCTGTGCCGAAGGCAGATGCTTAACGACTGAGCCACACAGGCGCCCCTATACTTTATAACATTTTAAGTGCATAAATAAATTGAAAAACACAGTAAAATTTAGTTCATGGCCACTATTGTATAGGAATTTTTGAAACACCCATCAAAGACAGAAGCTATTGATTGAAAGAATTATGTACTGAAACTTGACCAGTGGTAAGAAATATGGCATGGCTGGGGTTGGTTAGGGGGATGAATCAATTTGGTTCAAAGTGATCAAATGTGCATGATAGAAAAATCTTATCGGCAAAATTGGGAGGAGAGACTGCCACACGGTGAGACTGGAGGTCATAGTAATTGTTCAGGTGAGAGATGATGAGAAACTGAGCTCTTATATGGGTAATGAGAACAGCGAGAGATCATATTGAAAATATGTAAGGCCTATGTGGTGAAATTTCAGGAGTGATGGGAGTATGCTGTAAAAGAAGTTAGCTGATATGTTTTCAAATAACTGATATTACTATTTTTCAGAATCTATTCTGAGCAATAGTAGTCTCACAAAGTGATCCATAAAAATGGAATTTTCTGAAGAAAATTAATTAGAAAAAAGCTGCATACTTGATATCCTTTTTGGAGTTTACCATAGTCCTGTGGGTCCAGAGCCTCCATCTGCTTCCAGTTTTACATCCTTTCCATCAGTCAAAAGGGAAATTAAAGAGGAATTTGACTACTTAGATTCTCTTTAAGGGAAAGGAGTTTTCCTGCATTGTATATTGAGGGTGAGTACTTAGGTCTTCCTAAGTGACTTCATTTTGCCTAAACTCTTTTTAAAGATAATAGTTGTTAAAGTGACTTTTGAAGAATGGAATTTAAGATTTTTTTTTTAAACCTTAGTTTAAGTGAAAACAGGTTTTATGGGGAACTAAAGTGTATTGGCATGAGTTTGTTTTCTGGCCATAAGGATTGTAGAATAAGCTGGTGTGTTGTGAATTAAATGAGATAATTTATGCAAAGTCCCTACCATGATAGGCACATAGTAGGCATTCCATAAATAGGAGCTAGAGGACATAGATTCCGAAATCATTAACTTAATGATCTGTAGTTCCAAACATGAATTTGGATGAAATTGTCCAGGAAGAGTGTATGAGAAAAGAAAGGCAAGGATATAAGGGTGTTAGAACAGAAAGTAAGGACCTGGTGAAAGAGAGGAGAGAAATGGTCAGAATTAGTAGAACAAGAATAGGGCTCTATCATGGAAGCCAAAGTTTTAAGGAGGAAAATGTGGTCAGGTCTGGGAAATGCTTTGCAGCAGTCAAAAAGTGGAAAGACTGATTTGTCAACTTGAAGGTCACTGGGGAGGTTAGCAAGTCTGGATCTATCTTGTATTGGCAGAAAAAAAGGGAAGAAAACTTGAAAAATTCAAATTGAGTGTTCCTGAAGTTTCTATTTTAAGAGAAATCATGAAGGAACTATATGTAGGAGAGACAAGAGGTTGGTGTGAAAGGCTATGTGATAGTTTGGGAAAAAGAATATTTGTGCACCCCTTTAAGCATCCTGGTAATAGGTAATAGATAATTGGCGACAGGAACTCGGCAGCTTAGTTGCCACACAATCAAGCTTTAGGAGACATAAAGCTTCCTAATGAAAGGATCTCCTTGGGTAAATCATCACAAGCCAAGACAAAATCATAAACCTGATGACTTTGAGCTGCTCAAGGGCAGAAGTACCATCTTATTCATCTATGTATCAAGAGACTATCACAGGACCTGTCACTTAGTTGATGTTTAAGAAAAAGAGACAAATTTAAAGGGACTTGGTTTGATTTGAAACTAGAACCAGAATTATAATTTTATAGTTCAGTCCATATAGAATAGTGTGTCAGATTTAAGAATAGGGAAACTATGTTGAGTTCTTAATATTAAGGAGTAGACAATAGAAGAAAAGTATTTCTTGATTAAGATTTATTGGCTATATTTAGAATTTTGCTTGTCTTGTTTAGGCTTTTTATTTTATTATGAACTCTGACTTTTACTAATTTTTAGGAGTAGAGACAAAGAAGTAGCCATTTGAGCGAAAGCATAGTACCTGACAGGGGAAGGAATTTAATAAACATCCCCCCCTCACACGCACACAATCTCTCCTCACCACCCCCCCCCAAAAAAAATCCCTTGCCTAGTTTAAGTCTGAAAGTGACAAGCAAGAGATAGCTTAGACTTTCAGGATGAATTTACCTCATAAAAATATGATGATGCTTAAAATTTTTGTTCGTGGAAATGCAGGTATCCTCCTTAAAAAGTTTTAGTCAGTTTTTATATCTAATTAGTTCATTTGTATTTTGAAATTAAAAACCTATTTATACTGACAAATTTAATATTCGTACCAGCACTGTGAGAATTTCAGTTGCTACATAGTCTCACCAAAGTTGATATCGCCAACTTTGGTGATTTTAAAGTTTGATCATCCTAATAGAGTGTAGTGGTATCATTTTTGTTTCAATATACATTTCCCTAATGACCAATGGTGTTAAGCATGCATTTATGTGGTCATTTGCCATCCGTATCTCTTCTTTGAAGTATCTGTTCAAAACTTTTGTATATTTAAAAAATGTTTTTTTAATTTGATTTTAAGTGTTCTTCACATATTTCTAATACAAGTCTTTCATGAGAAAGATGATTTAAAAAATAATTTCCCCATCTGCGGCTTCTCTTTTGAAGAAGAAATTTTAAGTTTTGATGAAGTTGACTTCATTTTCTTGGTCATTTTATGGATCATGCTTTTAGTGTCATATCTAGGTTAAATGTACACCTATTATATGATCCAGCCAATGCCAGTGCTAGGCATTTATCCAAAAGAAATGGAAGTGTATGTCCATTTAAAGACTTGTACATGAATTTAATAGCAAATTTATTTGTAATAACTCAAAACTCAAATACCTCATGTGCCCATTAGCCAGTAAATGGATAAATACATTTTTGTATCTCCATACAGTTGAATACTACTTAGCAATTTAAAGGATATTACCATTGATAGATAGTACAATATGTACGGATCTCAAAATAATAATGCTGAAAGAAGTCAGACAAAAAAAGGATATTGTATGTTTCCATTTATTCAAAATTCCAGAAAATGCATGCTTTTCCATAATGGAAGAAGGACTATCAGTGTTTGCCTGGAGACAAAGGGGTGGGTGGCAAGGGGCATGAGGGACTTTGAGAATGATGGATATCTTCATTATTTTGATTGTTACTTCATTGGTATATTTCTATGTCAAAACTTAAATTGTACACTTTAAATAGGTGCATTTTATTGTAATTATCTACCTTACTAGAACTGTGAGACAGCTTGCAAAAAAAAAAAAAATTCCAATCTTTGTTAATTATCCCTTAGAATCTTCTAGAAGAATGCAGCAGTAAACAACAAAACCTGTATTTTTTAGCCATCCACTTGAAGCTGTTCATATTCATCAGAGTGGATATAACTCATCATAGATAATAGAGAAAGAATAACCCATGGTGGTAAAATAATGTCTATGTTCTTAGTAATCAAGAGCAAGCAAACAGAAAAGAGTGAAGAAAGATGAATTGTATTTTACTACTTGGAAGAAAAAGTAATTGCATGGTCAGTCAAAGAAGTGGTAGATAGGAATGCTTTATAACTAATTTATTAAATAGAAATTTGATTTATAGGTACTGATAATTAGGAAAATGCAGGAGAAAATACAAATATTTATGATATGGAATTCAGTTTCATAAAGAGTTCACTTAGTACTAGTTTAATAAGGAAGACATAGATGCAGAGTGGATTGGAATGAGAAATGGATCATTAACTATAACAAAGTGCTTATAATGTACAGAGACAAATTAATGATGACAATGGCAATGTCACTGGTGATAAATGCAAAAAGCAATTGCATTTTTTAATATTCCTTTTTTACAAGTTCTTCCTAATTGCCCTTCTCTAGGTTGAATTTGTATGTTTTTCTATTTTTAAATTTTTCTTGTATATGTCAGGGACCTTACTACATAACTATAATTACAAAATATTCCTTAAAAGTCATAAAAAACATAGAGAAGATACTCTAAAAGCAGTGATTTTGTTTCAGTATTTGCATGATTTCTGCAAAATTTTCTCTTTTTTTTTTGCAAAGCTTTCAAAGTATAGTCATAAAATATACTCAAACAACTTACTTTCCAATATTGATTTAGCCATTTCAGTGCTGTAGAGATATTATGAATTATCGATAGGCTTTCTAAATTCTGTACGGATTTTACATAAATTAAGGCATCAGTAAGTAAATAGAAACTGAAAAATGTAATAGAAGTTATAAAAAATGAAATATTGTATCTAATGTCAAATTACAATGGTTTTTTAAACTAACACTTTTCATCTTATATAATTACCAATTTAGAGAATTTGAAAAAATAAAAAGACACAAATAGAAAATATTCTGTACAATTACACCATTTAAAGTTAACCACTCTTAACATTTTCATATATTTCCTTCTAGTCTTTTTTCCTTACTCATGATGTATAGGAATACTAATAAAATATTTACATAAAACATTGTTTATATTTCATTCTATATATATACACTTGTATACTTTTTTTGATTGATATTATATCAAGTAAGGACCTATTTCTCTTGGAAATATAAATTGGCACACTTACTTTAGAAGCAAATTTTGTCAGCAGCTTTAATATACTCATATTTGTCTATTTATAAGAATTCCTCTAAAATAATGGTGCTCATAAGTATTTGAGTTCATCATAGCATTACATAAATAAATGAAAAGCAAAACTAAAATAACACTAATAAGATATTAGCTCATCAATTATTTTATTCAAGATACCACTGTGAAATTATAGAAATTGTTTTAAAAATAGTTAATACTCTAAGAAAATATTAGTATACACAGATTAATACAATTCATTAATTTTTAAATATAAATATAAATCTTACATATAAATGAAACAAGATGTAATTTAAATATATGCACCATATGATCAGTGTGTACATGTTTATGTACCTGTATAATCTTGCTAATCATGTAATCTGTGTAATCTTGGCTTTCAGAATTGAAATTGCACACATTGGAGCAACATTAGAGCAGGTTTTCCTAAAAGCACTGATACTACCATACAAAACCTGCTCTGTCTACCTTTGGAAATGTTACATGAGAGAGAAAGTTCTAGCTGGCTGTCCTGTCTGTCTCTACCATGGTACTTTCTAAGTATAGGAATTGCAGGTGATGCTTATTTTATTTTTTTATCTTCCAAATTTTCTGTGTATAACTTTTCATAAGCAGAAAAATAAAGATTCTAAAACTATATAAGAATTTCCTCATGCCATTAAAATCATTGAAAACCTGATTTTTATCGTTGTATTACATCTTATTATACTGCAATATTGTTTTATAAATTCTCTAGTATTGTCATTCAAAAACTTTATTTTTGTTATTGTTGCTGTATTTTAAATACTATCATCAAGATCATAAATGTGGGTAAAACATTGTCTTGGATTATTTAATTACTCCTAAAATTTTTGGGAAGGAGCTCTGACTCCCAACCCTCACCTGGGAGATTAGAGCATAGTTTTAATGAAGAAAGTCCTAAAAAATATTTAGCTGTATTTAAGCCCCTGACCACAACCCTAGCTTGGTCATTTGGATGAGCGGTGGCTGAGGAGGCACAAATGTGTGTGCTTTGCTGATGGAGAGTCAGCTCTGTCATATCTGTAATGATGCCATTCTTTATTGGCTTAGAAACTCTATTTAAGCCTTTGGGGAAAAGAATTCTGGTACAGTCTTGTGTTTTTTTTCAAAGCCTACAGCTAACAAAATTGCTAGCAAGGAAATTTATACTTAGAAAGGTCACACAAATGAACAAACCTTGCGGTTATTTCAAATAGTTTAATTAAATGTGATTTTCTCCTTATAGATCTGAAGAACTTAGTGCCATTTTACTGTGCTACTTTCAAATATTTCACAACTATGTGGTGAAGTTGTATCAGAAAAAGCTACCATTAGATTATATTTGTCACAATAAAGAGCAAATTGCCCTTGATAAAGGAACCTTAATTTTTTGTATGATATTTTGGTGTTTATTTAATAATTCCAAATGAGTTTGTTGACCTCAATGTTACTCTTTGGGATATAATGGGAAAATGTGAATTAATGAGTTTCAATTATAGAAAAAAAACAGGCAATAATTTCTTTTATGGGCTCTTCTCATTATATGAGAATATATGTATATGTATAGCATACATATTTCAAATATGTTTAATGCTTAATTGCTGTGTCCCTAAAATTAATGGTATATAGATTGTTGTCGAGATTATAGTTGCTTTCAATATCTATTCTTTACTGAAATATTCAGGTTGGGCTGGTCACCTTGCCACTCATCCAAAAGATAATATTCATCATTCTTCCTTGTAATTAGGCATGGTCATGGGGTTTCAAATTGGCAAATGAGATTTAAGCAGAACTAAGTGTGTTTGTGACTGTGTCTTCTAACAGGTCCCTTTTATTTATTTTTATTTAAATTCAATTAGCCAACATATAGTACATAAGTTTCAGATGTAGTGTTCAGTAATTCATCAGTTGTGTGTAACACCCAGCTCATCGTATCACATGCCCTCCTTAATGCCCATCACCCATGTATCCCATCCCCTTGTTACCCCATCCACCCACCCACCTCCCCTCCAGCAACCCTCAGTTTGTTTCCCAGAGTTAAGAGTCTCTCATGGTTTGTCTCCCTCTCTGATTTCTTCATTCAGTTTTCCCTCCCTTCCCTTATGATCCTCTGCACTGTTTCTTATATTCCACATATGAGTGGAACCATACTAACAAGTCCCTTTAAAACACAGGGGAATAGCTTTTTATGTCTTTTCCTCTGTTCACCTGGTTAAGATGAATGTGATAGCTATAGGTCTAGCCATTTTCGTTCTGAACTTGGGAATAGAAATTGTATGCAGTACAGCAAAAACCAAAAGCTTGAACCCATGCTACCATGTCACCACCATATAAATCTTGTTCTGTCTACCCTTAGGTTTATTACTGGACAGAGCAATAAACTTTTCTGTATTAAGCTACTAACAGTCCAAGTCTTTGTTATCAGAACTAAGTCCTTATTTTGCACAGATTTGGTGTAAGACTTCCTCTTTGTATATTATGAACATTTTCAGACATTATATCACTAGATGTATATAAAATTATCAATAGTGTATTTTATTCCATTATATATCACAGGCAGAAGAATAAAGATAATATGAACTAAAGAGATCTTGAGACATTAAAAATACTGCTTTGTGTCTGATCATGCATTCTTAAATGATATGCATTGGGAAAATCACTATGTCCATAACCTCATCAATATGAAAATTAAGCAACAGTTATCAAATAGCCCCTCAAATACAGTACCATCATGAATATATTTGATTTTGTCTAATAGCCAGTAGGTTGTCCCTGTTTGTGGGAGATTCGAATTCTCTTCTAGTCCTTGTTATTCAGACAGATGCTAAAAAGCAACTCCTGGAGCAAATGCCATAAAGGAGCATCACAGCTTGAGTATTTAATTTAGTGTTATGTTGTTTTTGCATGTAGCTTTTTAAATCTATCCGTTTATGTAACAGACACATCTGAACATGGCCTAAAAATGATAATTTCAGTTTTTAAATTATTACCAAATTGTGTATGAAACATAATGCCTGCTTTATTCTAGGGTTCACTTATTCTAAAATGGAAGCTATGTCAGAATAGCTGTATCAAAATATCTAATTTAAATTGGCCTTGAGAAAATATACTTATTTGGAACTTTACAGGTACTGTTTCTATAATACTTCACTTACAAAATACAGTGCAACTTGATTTTCTTTGGTACTGGACTGCAGTAGCCCATTGCATACTTTCTTCCCACTAACAGAATCCCCTTTACCTATGAGGAAACTACTCCTTGGGGACTGATGTGGGCCCAAGCTGAAAATGCCCAAACTTGTCTTGGTCTGTATGATTGGTTCATGATAAGAGCATGTGACTCAATCTAGGAAAATTAGAATTCTCAGTAAGACTTTTTGCTCTTGAGAAATTTGCTCCCTTTTCTTTTAAGGAGTGCAAGCTCTAAGGCCATATAAACTGGGAGCTTCCAGTGTCTGTTTTGCCCAGCATGAGGAGAAAGCTGGTCTGAAGGCAAAGCCAAGGCAGAGCCAAGCAGGAGGAGAGAGAACAAGGAGTTACAATGTCATTTGAGTGCCTGGATCTATATATATATATATCTCCAAACTTTATATTTTTTACTTAGGTTGGTTTGGCTTGACTTCCTTTCACCTGCAATGGAGAGAGTCCTGATTATAATAAGGCTGTTTTCTTTTTTTTTTTTCTTTTTCTTTTTAAGGATTTTATTTATCAGAGAGACCGAGGCAGTCAGAGGGAGAAGCAGGCTCCTTGCTCAGCAAGGAGCCCAATGTGGGACTCGATCCCAGGACCCTGGGATCATGACCTGAGCCAAAGGCAGACACTTAGCCGACTGAGCCACCCAGGCGTCCCATAAAGCTGTTTTCTTATAGAGAAATCATTAGACAAAGAAGATAGTAAGTGAAGTGGCAGAAGGGGGGGTATAGTTAGTGGATTGATTTGCAGTTTTGTAGTTGAATCTACTGAGACTCCTGTATCTTTGTCTCTTGGGACCTACTCAGCCTTTCACTTCGTTGGCTCTTTGTTAAGCATCGTAGAAATAAACAGACCCACCAGAATGCTGTGGAACCAAGCTTTTAATTTCATAAAATGCTATGATTCTTTCCAACTAAACAATTTGAAGAGGACTCGTTCATGATAGTTGACTGGATTAACTGGTTTTACCACAGCCAGTGAGTAGTGAGGGCACCGATAGTGAACATTAGTTCCACTGGACTGGCATCTCTTCATCCCTTTTTCTAGTAAATTATCTAATTTCTTCCTTTCCCTGCTGGTTCAGGTGGGGAGGCCAAATCAGTACTCCATTGCCCTGGTCAGGGATGGGAATATACGTAAGACTTGGCCCATCATACTGTTTCATTGTCCTGGACACAGCAATTTGTCCAAGGCTGGACATGTTTAATCTAAACTGGGCCAATGTTTTTTATATATAGATGCCAGAGGAGACATTTCCTTCACTTTGGAGTTACTGAGACCAGTATAGTTTTCTAAAGCTCTTTGTAGCCATACTTCCACATTTAACATTTCTGGCCCTCCCTATTAACTTTACTATTCCCAAATGGAGAACGCTGGTCTGCAAGAGAATGAAACTAGCATACATAGAGTAGCAGAGCTGAGAACTGAAAGAAATGTTGACTGCATCATGAGTCAACAGGGTCCGCATACACATGTGTTTCATAATTACGAGTACTAATACATACATGAATAATACATGAGTTTTTAAAAAAGTTGCTGGGCCTTGGGTTTCTGTCTTCTCTAATAATGTGCGTTTGTGAGTTCAGTACTTGAATAGTTAAAGTATTAGACCATAACAGTCTTAGAAGCATCAGCATAGCAGTGAGTGTGGCTGTATCCATGTGCGAACACATTTTTGCATGTGTAAGTCTAGTAAAAGCTGGATATCTGTGACAAATTAGGAAGGGAACACTAATCTTTCTAAACTGAGTTGTGGGAACTTTTTCACCTTATCATAATTGCTTAAAAATATTAGTTTCTGTAAGTAGTTACTGACTTGAACCCCAAGGGGGAAAAAGTTTGAAAATGCTGTAGGCTTCTTGATATGATAATATGAGCTAAACAAGCCAGAACATTTGCAAAGAGCTATGAATTTGCTAATGTTTCTTTTTGTTGGTTAATTTTAGGGTCAGAGGCTTTGGTTGTATTTTAATGAATACGTGAAATGATGTTGGAATAGCAATGAAAATGTTACGTGAGGGGAAATAAATGCTAATAATACCAATGCCATTATTTTAAACTGGATTACAGTGGAAAAGAAAAACCCTGGGTGCAAAAAAAAAAAAAAAAAGTCATGAACTAAATGGTAGGACAGAGGAAACTGACAACATGCTATCATGAGACACTGGTCATATTTACAGGTACTCTGGTTTCTTACTTTGCAGCTGTGAAATGCTGAATTCTCAAGTGCAGTATATAAGGGAGAGGAAGGGGCCAGAGTCATGCCTGCTAAAATGAAATCCTGTATGTTATAACTTAGTCAAGAGTAATATCCCATCATGCTTTCCCTATAAAATTGTTTAGAAACACATCACAGGTTTCACCTACACTCAGTGAAGAGATTATTCAGTGGTGTTACCCACTGGCATCACTTAGAGTGTTTCCATGGGGTGGTAGCTACTTCCTGTTGCTTTGCTTTTAAAACACTGTAGACTTCTTTAACCCTTAGTAGTAGCTAACGATTTTTACCTTCTTTTTTTTAAGATTTTATTTATTTATTTGAGAGAGAGCATGAGTGGGGGAGAGGGGTAGAGGGAGAGGGAGAAGCAGACTCTCCGCTGAGCAGGGAGCTCGACACGGTGCTTGATCCCAGGCTTGATCATGACCTGAGCCAAAGGCAGATGCTTAACCAACTGAGCCACCCAGTCACCCCCAATTTTTACCTTCATAACAGTTTTTTTGTATTAAGTTTTATGTGTTGAAATTCCTGGTGTGGTTTCTGTCTCATGACAAGACCCTGGATGATATAGACTCTATCCTTGGCATGTCCCCAGTGTTGCCTACTACTGTAGTAGGCTCACTCACAAAGCTGAGCTGCTTCTACCACTGAGGACTTAAAACCCTGAACCTTGCCCTGAGGAAGAAGTTGAATTTTTTACTGATGGATTCAGAATTGTAGGAAGAGTTAGGATAGAAGACACACTTTGTTCTTGATGTTTACCTGGTGTAATATTATGAGCTAATTTCTGGTAACTGGGCTACCCTTGTGCAGGCCTCCATTTTCCTCATTGGAGGTCAAGCAGGACCAAGTTAGTTTGAGGTTCTGGAGGGCAGATGCCCTTTCAATGTGATAAATTAGTTAGCTATTAAACTAAATGTTTCTTGACTTTCAAAATGAGAACATTAGGATGGTCCTTTAACATATTTATTTGCCTTTCTGTGAAGGTAGTCAAGGTCTGCTGGATTTGTGATGTGCTAAATGAATGTTTGGCTGAGGTGCTCAGGTGGTTTTATTGGTAAGGTTAGCAACAAAAATGAAGGCGTGAGGTTATGGGAGGACAACATGACATCCATTAAATTAAATACCTATTAAATTTTCTGAATGGTGGAAAAGGATTTCTTAAAAGCCAAGTGGGAATGAAGGCTTCCAAAAAAGTGAAACAAACTGACACTTAGTTTAAGCAAGTTTTCTTCCTATTTGAAAAGATTTCTTTGACGCTACTTCTGAAAGTGTTTTGCAGTAATTGCAAACAGCTTGTAGATGTTGATGAAAATAAAACAAAGATGAGGAAAAGGGAAATAACTAGTCTATTTCAGATACTAGGAGCTGATATCATCATTTCTTTTTACTACTTGCTTTGGTTTTGCCAAAGTGGTATGCATCAATCCTGCTTGGCAGTTTCCCATTATGCCTACCATACAGACTTTCAAAAGAAAAGTCTTATGAGGTTAATTAAAGAATAAATCAGTCAAATGCATCAAAAGAAGCCTAAAAACACCTTTCAAATGTACTTGGTTTTTGAAGAAAATGTATGTTTTAAGATGGTAAAATGATTATAAACCATATTCAGCAACAGAACCGTGTTAACTCTTTGAAGAATGTGGTCAAATTCTAATCACCTTGGACTATGGGCAAAGCATTGAAGTGCTAGTGTAAGTATGGATCTTTATCTTGATTTATGACCTTTAAGTCATTGAGAAACAAACAACTCCCGTTTAGCTTTGGAATATTAGATTTTCTTCTATTTTAAAAATATTCCAAGGCACCAGTGAATTTCAAGGGAGTATCTTGTATCTATGTAACTGACATATGTTTGTTCCTATGACTTGCTTTGCACTAATAAGATTACTTCTAAATTGCAAAGAAATGGTGGATCAATTACAAAAATACTTCCAGTTAAAGGAAGTATGTTCAAGAAAGAATCCATGTGGCATTATTTGACCCAGTCAGGAATGATATATAGAAATTCTTTGGAACAGGTAAACCTCCTCCATAGTCCATAATTAATACCCAAAGATGATCTGAAGTCTCTTCATCAGCCTTTTGTCCAGCATCCTATTATGTAGAGCATATTACTGATAACTCTGTGCTGGTAACTTAAATAGGAATTTCTGATGCTGACAAATCAGTTCAAGGTAAACATTTTAAACCTAGGACTTGTAATACATGTGTTGTAGGGTTGTGCCTGCTAAGACATTATAAAAATGCATACATTATAAAAATGCATTCCTCTGGCAGGGCTTTCCTATTCCTCATGCATTCCTTGTCCATCTGTTGTTTTAAATTGGCCCCATGGGACCACTGAGAAGGAAAAAAAAGTACTGTGCTAACCTTTGGAACTCAGATGTATTAGATATCCCTGGTAGATATGTGGAGTTAGTTACAAGTTGACAGAAACCAGATTGCTGCAATATTAGGAAAAGTTTACTCTATTCCAAGGAGGAATCTGGCCTGTGGTGCTGGACTCAGCGTGGGGCTCAAGTTTGTAGCTATTTTGGTATATAATGGCAGCTAATGTTGAAGCCTATACTCACGTAGACGTCTTGTAGGCTAGTATGTACTCTTGAAAAGGATGGCATATATGAATTAAAGAGCTGTCTCTCTAAATTCTCTTTAGGGCCCAAGTTACCTTTTGAATTATCGCATTCCCCACCCCCACGACCCCCCTTGTTTTACATAAAGAGATATGTCTGCAGACTATGAAGGAGAATAAAAGGAAGGGTCAAAAGTTTTCTAGTTAGTCTGGTTTTAAGGTAGTGTTGGTATCCTGGACAGTGGGAGCAGAGTTCTGGATTAAGGAGCACTGAAGTGGCAAGGGAGTTAGACTGTATGCTTGTATGACAAATTAACAATCTATAAGAATTACTCATTATAGACACTTACATGAAATTCCCCTTGGTTATTTCCACTAATGCTTGGAAGAGGGAGACTCCCCAAAGAATTGGGCTTCCTATTTGAGTGCGGGGGCTCAGAGCATTAGACTGAGGTCTCTGATAACTAAATCTTTAGAATTATAAAAATAAATTTTCTACTAGAAATATTACTTATTGCATAGATTCAGGAAGAACTGTCAGTATGACTTCATTTATATCTAACACTTGGTGAAATCTAGAGGATGTTGGTTAAATTGCCCCAAAATAAATCAATTACAAGTCAAATCCTGGGAAATGTCTCAATTTCTACTAAAATACTGGAAATGTCTCTATTTCTCAATCACATAGGATTATCTGATATGGAAAATTTAATATAAAAATGGAAATAAATATCCTGGTTTTAAAAAAAAATCTTTAATTCAGTGAGAAAAGGAAAGGATATTTAATCAATGGTATGGAAAAGCAGGCCAGAAGAAATTAAAATAAAATGAAACTCCATTTCACAATGTCTACAAAAATAAATCCAGGTGAAATAAAGGTGGAATATAAGATTTTTAAAAACTTGTACAATAAATTTCTAGAGCCCTGCAAATATAAAGGGGAAAAAAAAGTCTTAACACTAACAATTTAGATGCTGTAAAAGTAAAGACAATCAAATAAAAGTATGATTTTTATAAAAACAAAAATTTGACAAATTATACTCTAAGGAAAGTTAGAGGATAGGAGAGATCTAGAAAAGAGTTGTTTGTAATGCCAGATGAAGGGTTATTATTTAATATATAGAACGCTCTTACAAATTGACAATAAAGACAACCCGTATAAGTGGAAAGTGTATGAATAAACAATGCAAAAAGCAGCATGTCCAAGTAGCCAAAGGAAATATGCAGAGTCTCAAATTCTCTAAAATATAGGTTAAAGTCACATGAGATATTTATGTCCATCAAACTGCACAAAATTTCAAATATAGAGGTTATATGGGAAATAGGTATCCACTTATATCGCTGTTGGAAATATGAAGTATTTTCATATTTTTGGAAGACAGGCAACATATATTAAATTTTAAAAATGCATGTCATTAGGGGTGCATGGGTAGCTCAGTCAGTTAAGCGTCTGACTCTTGTTTTTGGCTCACTTCATGATCTCAGGGTTGTGAGATCAAGCTCCATGTCAGGCTCCATGGCCTCCAGCAGCATAGAGTCTGCTTGGGATTCTCTCTCTCCTTCTGTTCCTCTCCCTGTTTACATACTCTCTCTCTAAAGTAAATAAAATAAAGAAAAAATCTTTAAAAAAATGCATGTCATTCAAACCATTTCCATAGCTGGAAAATTACACATAAAAATAAACACACCACATTTCAAGGACATATGCAAAAGGATGTTATTCCAACATTGAATTGGAAACAAAATGCTATCCAGAGGGGAAAGGCTGAATGTATCTTCAAGAGCCATACAAGAGAATATTGAAAAGAATACATTTGAATTGTATCAATCATTCCATGATTCATAGTCTACATAGGATTATGACTTTGGAGAAAAATACAGAAGAATTAGATCTTGGAGTGAGCAAGATGTGGGGTGGTGTGCTCTCGTGGGGTTAAAACTGACAAAAACTGAACACATGCGGTAATTTCTCTTATACAAAATATTAATATTCATGTAAATGCATATGCATATATATCCATACAAACATGTATGACAGAATGATCACCAAGATGTGTAAGTAACCAGCATCGCTCGGATTGGTGGGAGACCTAGTGACTTTTGATTTCGTTTTTATGTTTGTATGTACTATTTGAATTATTTACAATAGGCCTGTATTATTCATATAAACCCTATTTTCACTGTGTGAATAAAGGAAAGAATAATCTGTTTAGTTTTGTGAGCAGTATTTATCATACTTTAATTAGTCAGAGAAAGTCGACATATAATACTCATAGAAGTGGCTATTTTTTACTTATACTGCATTTTTCAGTGATGGTGATTTGATCTTTATACTGCAGGGGTCTTCTTGCACACGTAAGGAGGAAATGACAGTTTAAAGAAGAACTGAGAAAAGTGCTTATTTTATGTAGATATTGCATTATTTCTAAAAGTAATTGGAACTTCAGCTTTCTCTGTAATGATACTGTGAAAATCAGAAATTTTGGACTTTGTGTTCTTTTCCTGACATTAGTCATAGAAATACAAATTACAAGTTTATTTAATAGAAAACTTAAAAAATCCAAACCACTAGGTTTGCCACCACTTTTGTTAGCAAAGATAAAAACCTAAGATTGGAAGACATTTGCATTCTGGCGATCACAGAAGTATGATGTTCAGAGTTGGTATCACATAGGCTTTCTAAGACTAAACCAGGTGTATTAATTAGTCTGGGTTCCCCAGAGAAACAGAATCAGTGGGAGGTTACATTTATACATATGGATTCATTTTTTTTTTTTAAAGATTTTATTTATTTATTTGACAGAGAGAGACACAGTGAGAGAGGGAACACAAGCAGGGGGAGTGGGAGAGGGAGAAACAGGCTTCCTGCTGAGCAGGGATCCTGATGGGGGGCTAGATCCCAGAACCCTGGGATCATGACCTGAGTCGAGGGCAGATGCTCAACAACTGAGCCACCCAGGTGCCCCTATGGATTCCTTTTAAGGCTCACACACTTATGGAGGCTAAATCCCAAGAACTGCAGTCAGCAAGCTGGAGACTCAGCAGTGCTAATGCTGTAAGTTCCAGTCTGAGTTCAAGGGTAGGAAGAGACTGAAGTCCCAGCTTGGAGATGGGCAGAGCTAGCACATTCTTCCTTAATCAGCCATTTTTGTTGTATTCAGGCCTCCAACAGATCAGATAAGGCCCATCCATATTGGGGAGGCAATCTGCTTTCTTCAATCCAAATGTTAATTTCCCAGAAAAAACACCCTCACAGACACACAAAATAATTTTTAACCAATATCTGGGTAGCTTGGGGTCCATTCAAGATGAAAACTAAAATTAGCCATCATACCAGGCTTACCTGGGCTTTGGCTTTAGACTGCTTCCGTTTAAATCTTGATCCCACTGATTTACTGTGTGATGTGCGTAAGTTACTTATCTCTTTATTTTTCAGTTTACTCATCTGTAAAATGTGGGCATTAGATAGATAGTTCATGTAGTTCTTAGAACGTGGCTTGTCTTTTGCTAGGCCCTTAATATATGCTAGCTGTTATGGTTATTACTATTACCATGATTGTTACCATTGTCATTTATAAAATCCTTACTCTGTGTTTATTGCCAGGTAAGCAGAAGAAACAAGGCTTGGAAATGTTGTGGTTTAATTGCTAATTTGTAAACTCTATTTCCCCCCCAAGTTTTTATTTAAATTTTACTTAACATACCGTGTAATATTAATTTCAGGTGTAGAATTTAGTGATTGAATACTTCCATACAATACCAGGTGCTCATCCCAAGTGCCTCCTTAATCCCCATCACCTATTTAACCCATTCCCTCACTCACCTCCCCTCTGGTAACCATTAGTTCTCTATAGTTAAGAGTCTGTATTTTGGTTTTTCTCTCTTTTCACCCCCCCATGTTCTAAACTGCATTTTAAATAAGAACCTATGTTTCTCTACCTACACGATGAAATATATTTTATCAAATTGAATTTGCTTACTTACATTGTGAAATGAGCCCATTATTTTTGTGTTGCTTAACCCTACCATCATAAATAGTATAAAAAGTCTTGCTGGTTAGAAAAACTCAGATTGACTGGGTTTAGTTTTCTTCCTGCAGAATGGAAAAGTACAATTAAAAAGAGCACACATCCAAATTATTCAAATCCTAATTATGATAGGAAGGGAGTACAAGACAGCAGATGGAGTCAGAAGAAATTCAACTATTTGGCTGAATTATTGTCACTATAATAAGATACTCAAATACTGTTGATTCAATATCATGATGTTCCACGTTGAGAGTATAAACGTGCCCATGATTTCAATTAGAGCTTTAAGGTAGGAAGCAATGATGAAGGGGGGCTCTGAAGTCAGATCACGTGGGTTCAAATTTTGGTGTCTCTCAACAGCCAGCTAGTAATATTAGGTAAATTATTAACTTCTCTAATCCTTCCTTTCTTATTTGTAAAGTGAGAATAATACTTCCCTCATATGTTGTAAGATTTAAGTACAATAATACATGTTAAGTACTTTGGACAGTGACTGTAACATGGTAAAACACTCAAATGTCTTATTTCTATTATAATGATGTTACTGTTGTTATTCTTCTAATCCCATATTCTTTCATACTTGGGTATGTAACTACCTCCTGAATATATTGACTTTAATGCCCTGTAGGTTTTACAAATTTAATGTGTCTAAAAGTAAACATATTCTTTCCTAATCTTTTCCTCATTTTTCCCCCTTACCTCAACAGATGACCTACTCCTGGTTTGTTGACAAACCAGAAACCCAGACATCATCCTGTATCCCCTTTTACAGTCACCAGCTAGTTCCCAAACAAGTACACTCTTCTCTTACAGTCTTTTTAAATCTTTTGCCAATTCTTTCCCAAAGCCATCACCTTGATCTTGTCTGAAGGTCGAACGTCCAGGCCTGGCTCTAGTCCGAACCTCTCTGAACCCCCTTCACAGCCCCTCCAAAGTATTGTCACACTAAATCTGAAATGGCTAGACACAGAGTTCAGGATTAGATTCAAACTCAGAATAGACACCTAGTCTTTTATTTGGTATCTCTTCTCCTGCCCCTGCCTGTAGCACAGCCACAGGGGAGGCCTGGAAGATCTTTGAATGTGTGGTGTTAGGTTTCATTCTTCCCTGCCTAACTACCGTCTACTTTCCTTTAAAGCTCACTTCAAGCCTTGATCTCTCTGGGAAGCCTTTTCAAATCTCCTATATGATTTTCAGTTTCTCCTATCTGCCTATCCATAGTGTCTTGTGAAAACTTTTATCAGAGAACTTGTGGTGCAGATTGTAATAGCCAGTTAGAGGACAGGGACTGTGACTTTTATGATCTTGTGTCTGAAACATGGTTAGTGCTAAAAAATCTTCTTGCCTCGCATGAGGAGAATGCAACTGTGACCTTGGAGTTTTTGGAAGTTCTGGAAGGGTAGAGAATCAATATCCTGTGTCCCATTCCCAACTTCCTACCTTACAGAGGCTGGCTCTACCTTACTTATTGATAGGAAAGAATTGACACTTTGACCTTATTTTGACCCTGAACACTACTTAAAAATTTGCAAACTCATGAAGCTTAAAGAGAAAACTTAAACTTTAAAGAGAAGCTTAAGGGAGGAAATTTCAAAGCATTTTGTGTTCATAAGGGTGGGTATATTGGGGAGATGGCTCTTGTATATAAGATCCATTTATACCTTTTTGTTTATGGATTATAACTGCTATAAAAGGAATATAGATTGCTCTATTAGCATAACTCCAAAATATACAGAATTTTTATAAAATGACCTCTTTGGACTAGATTTCAGTAATGTACACATTATGAGAGAAAAAGAGGTGGGGTTTCTTTTGGAAATTTTACTCTACTCTAGATGTTATAAATTTATATAAACTAAAGGATAAATCCAAAGCTGGATTGGCACCCAAGTCTACTCTCTGTCTTCATTATTGATTTGGGAATGTATATAATCAGACTTGACATCTATAACTGTGGACCCCCACATTTTTTTATATTACCTACCTTTACAAAGATAGTTTACCTCCCAAAGAGCTGGTTTCTTGGCTTGAAAAATAAAGATCTTCTTGACCTAAACAGTTGTCACCTTTTTCCCCAAATGATAATATATTTTTGCACAGGAATTCTAGGGTAGGATCCTAGGGCAAGGGAAGTCATGATGATTGAGGCATAAAACAACCCAAGTGCTATCTTCTCCATTCTTCTTTGGGTTAGACATCTCTCTGGTTATTTATCAGGGTTCTTTGGAAGTTAATCGTCTTTCTCTGAAGGTGATTTTCTTTATCCCCCCTTCTCATGTCATTAAGCTTGAAATCTGCCCTGGGATTAGACTAAAACTGGGTTTCCCTTCAAGCATGGAGAACAAAGTATGTTGGTAAATTCTGCCTTCCGTTATTCCATGAAAGTAGAATAATATCCACATCACTTGTTGAGTTTCTTATAAATTTAGGTCTTATTTGTTAGATACAGAATATATCCATGGTAATCTTTGTGGAAAAGCTATTGGAAGATGCTTTTTATCATTTCAGTGTGTAGTCAAAGTTTGACAACAAAACCACGTTCAGGATTTAAAAGATGCTCTTTTTAAACAGAGTAGGAATGTATGGAATAATTTGGCAGGAAAACCAAAAGAGAACTAAAGAAAGCTGCTGCTGCTGCTGCTGATAATAATAATAATAATAATAATAATAATAATAATAATAAAAACCCTTAGCTGGAGCTTGAAAACTGAACTACAAATTGTAGGTAAAATTCTGCCGTAAAAGAGAATGAGGGGTAGGGGGGAAAGCCAAATATCTACATAGTGATTATTAGAGGTGGTTCTAAAGGACAAAACGCGAGGACATCAAACACTTGAGCTCTTACTTCACAAAGAAGAAATAAAGTAATTGCTTTGCTACTGTTAACTATTTGGCTCAGATATTTTATGGAGATCATCAGTTATTAAAATATGATACTTTGATTTATTATTTAAAAAGTTCTTTTTTTCTCCTAAACAAATATTTTAAAATTATTTTCATTTGTTTTGATTTTGGCCTTCTATGAAAATTCAGTCAACAATTAGTAATGTAGTGGTAACTTTTCTTCACCTTGCCGAAACAGATGCTTATTCTTTATTTGTTCCTACTTAAGGTTTTGGGCCTTAAAGAATAAGGCTTATGTTCACTTTTGGTGTCCCCTTCAGGCGGAGATAGCTGTGTTGCTAGTAGCTTCACCACACTCTTCTCCCCCTGTGATTCACCCTATCCTGGGAAGGGAGAATGACTTACCTGATTGGTAAAGTAAAGAAGAATAAACTGGGCATGCGTAGCCCAGCTCCCCTATTCTTTGCCTCAGGAGCAAGGTCCTTAGAGGATGCAGATTTTCTTCTCCCACAATGGTACCTGCTGGCATGACTGACGGCCAGCAAGGCAGTGATGGCAGAGGGGGTGTAAATCTTCCCATATCTGGGGATAACCGGCCTAAAGTCACATTCCCTATCGGTAATAAAGAAGGTAAGGAAAGCCGATTGAGGGCAAGTTTTTGTTTTTGTTTTTGTTTTTCCCCTTCTCAATTTGTTCAGAACCTGTGTGGAATGCTCTTTGTTGGGTCTTCTAGTGGATGCTAACTTTTCGTGTGTGGACCGGGAGTATAGAGAAAAAAAAAAAAAACCCAAAGAGTGGCATTTCTTGAGCCAAATATGCACATGAAGACTCTAGGCTTGAGGTTTGAGGCTTTTTGGGCTTCAGCATAGGGAGAGGGCATTTTTACATTGGTGGTTTGTAGAAGCTTCTGTTAGGTCCTTGGGTAGAAATTGCCCATTGACTTTTATCTGCTGTAGCCTGCACAAAGCTTTAATCCAGCGGCAATGACAGCTTTGTCATTGTGTGGCGTTAACTGCACCTTCTGGTGGCATGGTCGGTCTTTGGTGGGTGGGCTATTTTTATATTGTTAGGCAGGCAATGTAAAGGCAGTGAGGGAGCCAATGAATGACCTCCTAATGGAAAAAGGAGAGGCTGTGAAAGTAACAGGGAGAGGCAGAGAGGCCTAAGAAAGAAGATAGTGAGGTAAGGAGGCAGCGGACAACCTCAGGGCGGGCCCTACTAAGACTGACTGCACGGTAGCGGCTTTTCCAGAGCAGAAGTTTGATTATGGGAAAAGGTGATTTTTATAGGCTTTTGAGGCATTGGGGAACTGGAAAATATTTTTGTTTTTAAACAGCAAAAAATTGAATTGGTAGTCTGATACAAAATATTGAAAAGATTATTGGTTAAAATTGTTATTGTCAGGCCTATATGCAACACTTGGCTCCACTGTCCTAAATTCCATTCGGCATTCAGAGCCTAGAAGGTGTCTGTACAGCACCTGGGGCTAAACTTGGATTCATGTGGTTTGTACATAAGTATAAGTGTTTTTCCCCCACCATATGGTCTCAAGTTGGCATTAGATTAATTAATTATATATGTGGAGAAAATCTTCCCTAGGAGGCAAAAATAATTCTTATACCTAGGCCATTGTGTAGCAAGAAGTGGTGAAAATAGCTGTTGTGGCTCAGAACTGAAGCTCAGTTCAGGAGAGAGTATGGTAACTGTGTAGAGCTTACAGTCGTGTCCTACTCAATGGCAGGAAACACAGGACTCAATGGAGAAGGGGACATGAAGAGGTTAGGCAGGAATTGTAAATGCGTGATGCCCAGATCAAGTTCTTCCAGAGAAATTTAACCAAATTGAGTTTAGTAGTCTTAGATTATGGGATTTAAATCAAAGAATTTTTTTCTGAATTTCTGTCATTGTTCTCAGCAACATTAAAAGAATTCTGGAAATTTGCCTTGCCTTCTCTTGATCTTGAGAAAGCACAGGCCTTCATAAGAATAATATCTATGGATGCGGATTCTCTCTCTCTCTTTTTAAGATTTTATTTGAGATAATGAGAGTACACACCTGTGCGCAAGAGAGCACAAATGGGGGAGAAGGGCAGAGGGAGAGGGAGAAGCAGGCTCTCTACTGAGGAGGGGGCCCTATATGTGGGACTCAATCCCAGCACCCTGGGATCATGACCTGAGCTGAAGGCAGAGGCTTAACCGACTGAGCCACCCAAGTGCTGTGCCCAGATTCTCTTTATGCAGTTGGGGAAATTCCTTTTTTCCAAGTTTTCAGAGATTTATTTTTTTAAAAAAATCATGAATGAATGTTGAATTTTGTCAAAGACTTTTTCTGTTCTGTTCATATAGTTCTTCTTCTTTAGTCTGTTCACGTAGTGAATTATACTGATGGACGTTTCAATACTGAACCAAGCTTGCATTCCTGGGATTAACTGCACTTGGTGTATATATTATCCTTTTAATATACTATTTTGATGGGGATTTTTTGTGTGTTCTTGTTCATGGGCAATATTCATGAGAAATCATTTTTTTATAATGTCTGTTTTTGACATTGAAATGGAATGGTTTTGGAAGTAGTCACTCTCCAGTTTTCTGGAAGAGTTTTTGTGGAATTAGTATTATTTCTTCATTAAAAGTTTCATAGACTCCATAAACTAAGCCATCTTGCTCTGGAGTATTCTTTGAAGGAAAGTTTCTTAACTACAAATTCAATTTCCTTAATAAATATAGGACTGGCTATTTAACCTAACTATTTCTTTATGGGTAAGTTTTAGTAGTTTTTGCCTTTTATTGATTTTTGTCATTTTATAAAGTTTGTCAAATGTATTGGCATAAAATTGTGAAAATACTCTCATTATTTTAATATTTGTAGAGTCCCTAGTGATATCATGTCTTCTTCATTCCTGATATTGGTATTGTGCTTTTTTTTTTTTTAATCCCTGATCATTATGGTGAGAGGTCTGTCAATTACATTGATCTTACCAAAGAACTAGCTTTTGGGCCCCTTGATTTTCTCTGTTTTTCTTTTCTCATTTCAATGTATTTCTAGTCTTTATTTCCTTCCTTCTGTATATGTTAAATTCAATTTGCTATTTTCTGGTTTATTAAGGTGGAAAGAGATTATTGATGTGAAACTTCTGTTTTTTCAATATCATCATTTAACACTTTAAATTTTCTGAGTACTTCTTTACTGCATTCTGCAAACATACATATATTATGTTTCATTTTAATTCAGGTCAAAACTTTCTAATTTCTCTTATAGTTTCCTATTAGATCCATGGGTTATTTCAAATCGAATTGCTTAATTTTCAAATATTGGGGTGTTTCCCAGTCATCTTTCTGTTATAATTTCTAGCTTAATTCTATTATGGTCAGAGAACATATTTTGTATAATTTAAATTCTTTAAAATTTTCAAAAACTTTTTATGACAAAAAACATAGTCTATCATGGTGAAAGTACACTTAAAAATGTGTTCTGTTGGCTCAGGTGTTCTATAAATTTCAATTAGATCAAGTTGGTTGACTATGTTGTATAGGTCTTCTATAATCTTAGTGATTTTCTACCAATAAATAGAAAATTTATGTATGGTTTCTTTGCTTGTTTAATAGCTGGAAGGAGTGAAGTGTCCAAATGTAATTCTAAATTTGTTCATTTCTCCATTCAGCTTTATCCATTTTTGTTGAATGCCTTTGGAAGCTCTGTTGTTAGATGCATACACATTTAGGATGGTTATGTCTCTTGGATAATTGATCCTTCCACTGTTATGGAATATTCCCCTTTATCCTTCATTGTATTGCTTATTCAGAATTCTAGGTTTTCTGATATTAATATAACTACTCCAGCTTGTGGTTTTTGTTTTCACGTTTCCCATCTTTTTACTTGCATGTTTTTCATTCTTTTACTTTTAATCTATATATTTATGTTTAAGGTAGATTTATTTTCCTCTTGTTTTTCGTTTTCAGTAGTTTGAAAATGATACATGTAAGGGCACCAGGGTGGCTCAGTCAGTTAACCATCTGCCTTCGGCTCAAGTCATGATCCCAGGGTCCTGGGATCAAGCCCTGCATCAGGCTCCTGGCTCGGTGAGGACTCTGCTTCTCCCTCTCCCTCTACCCACCTCCCACTTGTGCTCTCTCTTGCTCTCAAATAAATACATTTTTAAAAAAGAAAATGATATATCTAGATGTGTTCTACTCTTTGTTTTCTGAACCTCTTAGATCTGTGGTTTGGTGTCTGTCATTAATTTTGGGAAATTCTTGACCATCATTTATTCAAATATTTCTTTTGTTTCACTCTTTCTCCTTCTAAGATTCCAATTACATGTATGTTGGGTCATGTGATTTTGTCCCACAGCTTTTGGATGCTCAGTCTGTTTGTTCTTTCCTTCTGATCTTACGTGTGTTTCATCCTTTCCACTTGTAGAATTCAAGTAGTGCCTGAGGTAAATACTTTTTATTCCCAGAAACGGCCATTTTTCTTTCTGCTTGCCTTTGTTATGGAGGTTGAGTCAATGTAGTGGGAAATTGACCTAGGTTTGGCTTTAATTGCTACTATTGATATCCTTAGATCACCTCAGTCTTAAATCCTTCTAGTGTTAACTTTTGTTTAGGATAGGACTGTTTGCCTGTGGGTATATTATGTGTCTGCTTCATACTTGGTTTCAGGTTGTCCTTTTGTGCTGTGGTTGAGAGAGTTTCTCTAAATCTTTTCCTCAATGTAAGCAGTAGCCTATTATTTGACCCTTGTTAGTATAGTGTTGGGGGCAAGATAAATTTTCCATTGTTTGGATTAATTCTTAATTTTAGGTAGGCAATATCTTCCTGGATCTTGAAGGAGGATCCTTCTAGTGATCTTGATCCTTGCTTAAGACAGTTCTAAAAAAAAAATCTGTTTATTTCTACCAACTGTGATTAGTCTTTATTAAGTTTCTTCCCCTGCTTACACCCACCCCAAGTTGTTTAAGACTTTTGTTTGTAGGGTAGCTATTGGGAAGATCGAAGTGGAGTTTTATGCCTCTCCCACAGTGCCTGCTGTACATTTACCTCAGACTTGTATACCATTTCCTGCATAGTTTCTCTTAGGACTGTGATCAATCATTTTGTGAGTACCTAGAAAGTACAGGAAGAAGATCCTGCAAGTGGATGTGATTTCTCCTGGTGCCTCTGGCCATAAAGAGATCTATATAGTCTTATTACCTGCCACTCAACATTTAGCAATTCATTAAAATATTTAGTTGAATTCTTATTGGTGTCTGGAGACATATGCCTAAGTAAAGTATTACTCCCATCCCACTTCTCCATGGAGGCACCTATCTTAGATTTATAGTTTGTCTGTTTACCTAAACAATAGTTTCTGAGTTGTCAGCTCTCTGATGGGTTCAAGAAAACTGTGAATCTTCAGATTGTCTGGCAGGCTTGCTGTGGCTGCTATCATTATAAGTATGGAAACAATGCACTTTTCAGCATTCTACATCCTGAGTAGAATCCAGAAGTCCTAGCTTTGTTTCATGCTGTGAGATCTTGAAATGTATTAACAAAGGAGATTGTTTATTCATTAACTCATCCATCCATTAACCTATCCATCTATTCACATATTTCCAGAGTGCCTATTGTATATAAGCCTGTGGAGGACACAAAGATCAAACAGATAGACTCTCAGACATTTTGAAACCAGCTACTCATTATTTTTAGAGTGACTTCAGGTTGGCTCTGACCAGAAAGAGCAATGCTTGTTTCAAGAAATTTGGGTAATTGCTAGACCTTTTTAAGAGTAATTTTCATGTATCTTAAAGTATCATTGTTTGAGATCTACTTTGCAAACTGTTGTATAAAAAATGCCTTTTGGTTGCAAATTATAACTCTAGATGTAAAGTTTATCCTTTATACTGGTAACATAATTTTAAAAGATTATCATTAGATTGAAAACACACATAAAAAACCTCATAGACTTCATTGACCTTTAATAATATGCCTGCATCACCAGTTTGAAAAATAGCAGACTAGGTTAATTTCAAGAACTTCTTTCTGGCTTTGTAATTCTCTAACGGTATAGTGAAAGAATGGATGGGCAGGGAGTGAAGAATGAGTGTGGTTTTTTATTTTATTTTATTTTATTTTATTTATTTTTGAGAGAGAGCGAGTGAGCACAAGCTGGGGGAGGGGCAGAGGGAGAAGCAGGCTTCCCACTGAGCAGGGAGCCTGATGTGGGGCTTGATCCCAGGACGACGGGATCATGATCTGAGCTGAAGGCAGACGCTTAACCGACTGAGCCACCCAGGTGCCCCAGAATGAGTGTGTTTTAAACATCAAAGCTCTTTCTAATAATAAATTTTTTTCTTTAGTCATAAAGTGGCATTTAAAAAATTTTTTTAAAGATTTTATTTAATTATTTGAGAGAGAGAATGAGTGGGAGGGAATGGTAGAGGGAGAGGGAGAAGCAGGCTCTTTGCCTGGGATCTCAGGGCTCGATCCCAGGACCCTAAGATCATGACCTGAGCTGAAGGCAGAAGCTTACTGACTGAATCACCCAGGTGCCACTTTTTAGTCTGACTAGGTGAACCATGTTTGAGAATTTATTAAGACTCGACTATCTATCAAATGTTAGCAGCAGGTCTAGAAACAAGGGCTGGCAAGTAAGAAAACAATAGTGCTATCAAGTCTTTATTAACTCTGTTAGCAAAATAGTAGTGCCATCAATGATACTGGGAGAACTGAAGTTCAGATGAATACCATCGGTAGCCTTATAAAAGCACACTCACACACTGGTGATCTTAGGAACACGTAAGTAGCACACTTGAATGACAGTGTTATCTGAGAAAATTGTTAATCAAGCTTTTGAATGACCATTGTCTCCGTGATATTATAAATGGTAGAGTTGAATGACAGAGCCATTAAGGTTACTCTTAACAGAAATAGATGAGCGTGAATCAGTTTGGAAGTCAGGTTTGTTTACATGAATTATTGAGCAGAAATCTTTAGAGAATTGCTTCAAGTCTTTTTAAATTCACTTAAAAAGTAAATGGACATTTTAACCACTGCGAAAGATCACATAACCTATAACCATTTATCCTTGTCTCATAATGTTCTCTGAGACACTTCAGCATGTTGTAAAAGCATTTTATAAAATCTACATCCTTTGCAACCAGGCTGTAAAGATTCTCTTACTAGCACTGTTCATGTTATTGTAGGGCTAGATAGAGAAGGTATGTATGTCCTTAGGGAATAATATGAAAAAATATGAACTTTATTGAAAAGTTTTGTCCAAATAGAGACTTCTAGTAAGAAGGGAGGTGCTTTATATTGATCTCTTTAAAGGATCCATTGCTATGAAATCCAACTTTCTGTTACATATAGCTTTTAAGTAATAAGGAGTACCAGTGGAGGGTTAGGACAAGACTTAAAGGGCCCCTTAGAGACAGAAACACATAGGAAAAAGGAAAGTGAAGGTGTGGAGTAGAACTGGGGATTCCTAAAATATAGATAACAATAGATTTTAGGAGTGCAGTGGAACATTTGTCAGAATTAAAGGAACATTAACTATGGTAGAATAATATGCAGAATCTATCAGAGTATATTATGTATATATGTGAGATGACTAAAAGTTGCATTGATTCAGGAAAAATATGCTATTTGATAATAAATAGTATAAAACAACAAAACTAGATATTTCATTGTTCAAACACAATAGTATTTAAATTCATTTGTGTGATTTTTTTTACCCAAGTATTCAGTTACAATATTTAGAATGAAGGAGGCATTTAGAGTGAAGGGGAGAAAGGGGGACAATGCTTTTGTGTTATTACAGTGAGGAAGCGGGATGCTATATGCTTTGTGGATCAAGAATGCTAAATGTCTTCCATGTGTAGGACAGTGCATATAACAAAAAATGTCTTGCTTCAGATCAAAAACACTGGGACCAGAATAACTATTATACACATTTAAAATAATGGTAAACTGTATGTTCAACAGTAGACACATGCTTTTTCTTCAGTTCTTTTTGCTTGCTTCTTAGGCACATGGTCATCTACAGAGAAGGATGCCAGTCTCTTTGCAATTTGACAAAATTGGAAGGAAAGCAGGTTTTCTGTTTATAGTGAGTTTGAATCTAAAGATAGTACAATTCATCATACTCTAAAACACTTTCCATTCTATATTGCATAATTGGATAAGTGCACATTGTTGAATTCTTGGAAATAACATGAGCAGATATAAATTTCCAGGATAAAGAATTTAAAGATAAACTTTTCCAGCAACCACTATGATTTGGTCCCTATGTATATGTGTTCAATGGAACAAACTTTAAGCCTGTCCTGTTGGGGATAAGAAAAATAACTGGAGTAAAGTAGCTCTATTTTCAACTTTTTGAGGAACCTTCATACTGTTTTCCAGAGTAGGCTGCACCAGCTTGCAGCTGCGAATTGTGTAAGACTGTTGAATCACAGACCTGTACCTCTGAAACAAATAATACATTATATTTAAAAAAAAAAAAAGAAGAAGAAGACAGCAGGAAGGGACGAATGAAGGGAGGGAAATCAGAGGGGTAGACGAACCATGAGAGACTACGGACTCTGAGGAACAAACTGAGGGTTCTAGAGGGGAGGGGGGTGGGGGCATGGGTTAGCTGGGTGATGGGTATTAAAGAGGGCACGTACTGCATGGAGCACTGGGTGTTATATGCAAATGATGAATCATGGAACACTACATCAAAAACTAAAGATGTAATGTATGGTGATTAACATAATAAAAAATAGTGGGAAAAAAAGAAAAATAACTGGAAATTAGTAACTGAAACTTGAACTAAACAGCTATCAGGGATGTACAGGATTTGTCCTAGGCCTTGATAAATAATAGAGTATGAAGCAAATTAAACTGTTGTCTTAGAACCACACTCATGTTGCATCCCAGAGCTGGATGGATCTGGATGCATATTATAGTGATAGAAAAAGAACCTGCAGAGGGTGGAATTCTTACCTCTTATAAAATCAGAAAGACTTGAGCATTTAGGCAGAGCATGAATGCCTATTAATTACACCCATTACTTATAGCAATGTGGTATGATTGTATAAGCTGATGGTTACTGATTTTTGGGGCAAAGGAGCATATTGATAAGTTTCCAGTGAGAAATCATGCTAATGAAATTAAGTGTGCTTAATGTATTGTTCACTTAAAATAATTAACAAGATCCTTATATGGTCAGCAGTTTCTTTATTCAGTTTGTTTCAGTGAATGTAGAAATACAGGATGTAGGATTTTTCCAGTCCTTAGTATCTCTAACCTGTCTTAAGAGCTTACATTCATTAGCTTAATTTTTCTACTATAAAGTTTTGTAGAACCTAAATTGAGTATTTTAATATTTCACTTTTCGTTTTTCACTAATCTATTTATGATACATATTTTAATAAACATTTAACTTTTCAGTAATCATTCATTTGTATAATATATATCACTTTCCATCTGTGACATGCTATTTTAGGTGCTGACTCAAAAATTGTGTAAAATATTTATACTAGTAATAATAATTACCATTTATTTGGAACTTATGTGCAGGTGCTTTATACACGTTATTTCAAATTCTCATAATAACATTGCAGGATCGTCTTATTCCTAGTTTAGAGGCAAATCTGTAGTTTATAAGCAACATGTGTATAAGAGCTGGCTGCCAGTGACCCAAAGCTTTGTTATACTCTGCTCTTTGCACTGTACCATTAGTTACAGAACAAAAACTGTTGGATTTGAACAGAAAAGCAAGACCATTATGCGTGACCTAGAAAAAGGAATTTATTATAGGGGTTGTTACATAACTGTGGGAGATGGTCATACACTCAGTGTAAGGCTGTCACTTCTGTATCTGGTTTTGGAACTGAAGTCAGCAGTTAGGCATTTGGGAATGGAAGATGGGTTGTGTAGTACGGTTGAACAAGAATTAACTGGAACTTATGAGGGTAAGCTGGATTGTACTATGGTAAACTGGTACCTGCATCTATCTCTTACCTTCCCAGCCTCCAATTTCTGTGAGGCCAGTGATCTGTAGAACACTTGGTTCTGAAGTTGCAAATGCATGTGGGCTAGGATTGGGTGAAGCTGAAATAGGAGCTCTCAAGGGAGTTGGAGGAGCTATTGGTCCAGCTGCATCTCCAAGCCAGCAAAGCGAGCGATTAGGTCAATGATGACTCACGTGAACTGCCCCAAAGCAAGACTGCACTGGATCACTCAGTGGAAACATGGCTGTTCTATTTCACCTTCTGCCTTTCAGGCCTCCTGAAAAATTTTCCTATGGCCATTCCTGACCCAGAACCACCGAGGGACGGGAAATCTGAGAAACAAAACTTCCAGCTTAGTTAAGTTGACACAGTACAAACCCACCAGATTTAGTTGTAGATGTCACTGATTTTCTAACAAGGAAATTAATGTGAAAATGAGTTAAAAAGATGATATCTTGAATTTTCACACATTTTTCTCTCCTTACCAAATATACTCATAGTTATGTCACAGTCTACAAGGCAAACAGGTGTATACCGTAATATTTGTCCAAACAGGAAAAAAAGGTACAATTTTATTTACTACTTATATTACCATTTATTCTACATAAAGGAAGCCAAAATGATGAAATCCATTGACTACAGTTGTGAAAAGCATTGAAAATTCTATGTGAAACATTTTAGAACTCAAACTAGAAGTATCTATAATTCTAATGAGTTCTGCATGAATGGAGAAAATGATAATGAATATCATTAGAGAAGAGAGATTGAGCAGTTGTTTTTGTTCTACTCAGTGGTCGCAGTCTCCAAATATAAGCAGGAAGTTTCTGAAAGAGTCAGAGTGCCCTAATGAAAACATTTTAGAAGTGACACTTTAGTACAAAGAAATGAATGTAGTCAGTTCTAAAGAAAGAGATCTAATTTGTCTACAAACAGGCACATTACTTTGTGGTATAGATAATGGAGTGAAGAGTAAGAGTATAAATACAAAATTTCCATATGCCAAATGTTCATATGGAAATGGAAAAAGTCAACAAAGAGTATGCGTAGCATTTGTATGGATCACAATCCAGACATGGCAACAACCCCCGTGTGCCTCTTGCGTGCTTATGACTGTACCATATTACAAGGATGTCCTCAGGAGTTTTAGGGCATTATAGCTACTCTAAAAGGGAAGCTTTCAATGATTAAAAAAATTATTTTGAAAGTCATCCTTAACGAATAAACTTTAGAAAACACAAATATGCTAAAACAAAACTAAATAATTCAAATGATAGGAGTCAAAAGAGACTTTATTAGTTATCTATTTTGGGTAAGCAATTACCTTAAAGTTAGCTTGAAACAACACGTAAATTATGTCAGTGTTTCTGTGGGTCAGGAATCTGTGCATGGCTTAGCTGTGTTCTCTACTTTGTTGTTTCTTACAAGATTGCTGTTAAGGTGTCCATCCAGGACTTTGTTCTTAACTGAAGGCTTAGGAACAGAAGTTCCTAACTGAATGTTAGGCTGTAAGATGGAGGTCACCCTCATTTCCTGGACATATGGTTCTTCCCCAGGTAGCAGAGTGCTTCATCAAAGTGTGCAAATTAAGAAATCAATAGAAGTTGCCAACTAAATGGAAGTCACGAACTTTTGTAACCTAAGTTACATCCCCTCAACAATGGTGTATTCTAGTTAAAGGAATTGATTATGTTATACATTTAATATCAGAAGGCAGGGATCATGGGACCATCTTGGAGGCTCCCTCTAGCCACCAATTCTGTATAAGCATCCAGCCAGAGACAGAACCACTGGGAAATGTAGCTTAGCCTAGACACATTGAAACATCACAAAGCCATAACAGGCTCAGTGTTGTTACAAAAAGTTCTGATTTCAGTAGCTGAACACAATAAAGGCTCATTTTTTGCTCTCTCGTCAAATAATGCAGTCACTGGAACAGGGGGCTGTGGTCACAGGATCTGTGCCAGTGGCTCCAGCAATGGACGTTCACAACTACTCAAAGATAGTAACTTCGGTCTTCTGGAAGAGATCTTTGGCTCTGTTCTCATTTTCTCCCCAGTCCCCAAATTCGTCCTTTCTTTTCAACATGCACAAACATGCACTCATGTACACCTGAGTGGCTCAGTCAGTTAGGCATCTGACTTTGGCTCAGGTCATGATCTCAGGGTCCTGGGATTGAGCCCCATGTTGGGCTCTATGCTCAGCAGGGAGTCTGCTTGTCCCCTTCTCTCTGCCTCTCCCCCTGCTTGTGCTCTCTCTGTGTCTCTCTCTCAAATAAATAAAATCTTTTTAAAAACACAGGGGCATCTGGGTGGCTCTGTTGTTTAGCGTCTACCTTCAGCTCAGGTCATGATCCCAGGGTCCTGGGATCAAACCCCATATCGGACTCCTTCCTCAGCAGGGAAGACCTTCCCCCTCTCCCACTCCCCTTGCTTGTGTTCCCTCTCTTGCTCTTTCTCTCTCTGTCAAAAAATAAATAAAAATCTTAAAAAATGTACACAAATACAAATATTTTTATATCAGTATTCTGATTTTTTAACCTGTTTTATTTAACAGCATTATTAAAATGTTACTGAAATTTATATATATACACACAGACATACACACATCTGTAGAATAATCTTAAATGTTTAAATATTTAATTCTATGGATTTCAATATAGTTTGCAGTTATACTTCTGTCATTGCACATTTAGGCAGTTTCCAGTTTTTAAGTGACTCTGAGACATTACTTCTTCAGTTTAATTGCTATAAGAGAAATTACAGAGTCTAGGGCTTGAATATTTTTAAACTTTCAGTAAGAATTAGCAAAAAAATTGTATCAATGTACATTCATATCAGTAATACATGTATGTATCTCTTTATGCCGATGTTAGGAATTAAGTATGACAAATACTTGCTAACTTGTATTGAAAAGTATTTATCTTCATTTTTTTTAACTTAGTAGTGATTTTTTTTTTTTTTTTGAGTGAGGAAGCCAGTTGTATTTGTTTTTACTTGCCAATTCATATCCTTTACCACGGATCTATTGGAAAAAATCATGTTAACAATTGCTAAGACAGTCTCCTATATTAACAATAATACTTTAAAAAAATAATACTTTACATGCATATTTATTTATTTATTTATTTATTTATTAGAGAAAGAGAATGAGAGAGAGAGAGCACAAGAGGGAAGAAGGTCAGAGGGAGAAGCAGACTCCCTGCTGAGCAGGGAGCCCGATGTGGGACTCGATCCCAGGACTCCAGGATCATGACCTGAGCCAAAGGCAGTCGCTTAACCAACTGAGCCACCCAGGCACCCCTACATGAATATATTTTAAACATTAAAAAAATTTTTTTTGGTTTCCTTTTTTTTAAGTTCAGTTAATTAACAATATAGTGTATTATTAGTTTTAGAGTTCAGTGATTCATCAGTTGCATACAACACCCGTGCTCATTCCATCACGTGCCCTCCTTCATGCCCACCACCCAGTCACCCCATGCCCCCCCACCTCCCCTCCAGCAAGCCTGTTTCTTTCCTATGCTTAAGAAGTCTCTTATGGTTTGTATCCCTCTCTGGTTTCATCTTGTTTTATTCCTCCCAGGTTTTTGGTTTTTTTTTTTAACTAACCAGAATCATGCTGCATGTATTGTTCAGGTGCTTTTTGGAGATGTTCTCAGCCTAGCACACTCCTTTTATCCATTCTGTATTCCACAGAAATAGATGTTTGGGTTGCTTCATTCTGCTGTTATAATTATTCCCACTTTTGTGCACAAACTTGGGTACAGGGGCTGAAATTTGAGGGGAACAGTGTCACTTTGAGCCTTTGGCAATCTGAGGTGAAGGCATGTTGACTTGGCATTTAGCAGGTGGCAGGCCGTGCACGCTGACTCGGGCAGGAGGGCGGCTGGACCGTGAATGTGGGACCCACAGGCCGATGGCATCGTGTGTGACAGGGATGTAGCTGGTTTTGCTTTTAATTTTTGTTTTTCTGGGAAACTTGATCTCTCCCTCTATTCTAAATGAAAGCCTTGCTGGATAGAGTATTCTTGGCTGTAGATTTTTTCCTTTTAGCAGTTGGAATCTATCATGCCACTTTCTTCTGGCCTGCAGAGTTTCTGCTGAAAAACCCACTGATAGCCGTATGGGGTTTCCTTTGTATGTACCTGCTTTCCTTTCTCTTGCTGCTTTTAAAATTCTCTCTTTCTCACTACTTTTGGCCGTCTTATTTACTTTGTGTCTTGGTGCAGATCTCTTTGGGCTGGTTTGTTGGGGGCTCTCTGTGCCTCCTGGATCTGGATTTCTCTTTCCTTCCCCAGATTCAGGAAGTTTTCAGCTATTATTTCTTCAGACAAATCTTCTGCCCCCCTTTCCTTGCTCTTCTCCTTCTGGGATCCCTATCATGCGACTGTTAGGCCTGACAGCGTTGCTCAGTTCCTTGGGTCTATTTTCATTTTGCGTATTTCTCCCCCCTCTCATCTGCTCGGCTTGATTGCTTTCCATGACTCTGTCCTCCAGGTGGCTGGTCCTTTCTTCTACTTCCTCTTGCTTGCTATTTATTCCAGATGGTCTATTTTTATTTCCATTTAGTAAATCCAATAGCTCTAACTGGTTCTTTTTTACATCTCCTAGCTCTTGGTGGAGGGTCTCAAGGAAGTCCTGCAGTCCTTCCTCAATTCCAGCGAGAATCTTTATGAGCATTACTTTAAATTCGCTCTCAGACATATTACTTATCTCCATTTTGCTTAGGTCTCCTGCTCTGATTTTGTCCTGTTCTTTGATTTCGGACACATTCCTCTGTCTCCTCATTCTGTCTCTTGCGTTCTCTGTTTTTCTGTGTTAGGAAAGTCAGCTATGTCTCCTGCACTTGAAAGTAGTGGCTCTATGAAGAAAAGGTCCTGCAGTGCAATGTCTGTTCCCCAGAACCTGGTGCTTCAGGGGGTGTCTCCTATGTGTGTTGCTCCAGGGGGTGTCCTACTATTGTGGCTGGGATGTGTTTGCCTTCAGTCCTGTTGTCTGCAATGGCTCCCTGCCTGTTGTGGGCAGAGTCTGGTGCCCGTGGTGTTAGTGGGCTGCTCCGGGGCTGCCTCGGGCTTGAGTCGAGTCAGACCAGGTGTTTGCCAGAGATGCAGTAGCACCAAACTGCAGGCACTGTCCCTGTGTCATCCCCGGAGAAGCTTTTGTTGGTGGGTGGGGCCTGCAGTCAGACCAGCTGCCTGCCCTCAGCCCACTGCTGGGGTCACAGTCAGACAGGTGTGTGGTTATCTTCCCCTCTCCCTGGGGCAGGACTCACTCTGGAGTGGTGCTGACCTTGTCTGGGCCGTGCACACACTGCCAGGCTTGTGGCATCACTTTGACGGGATCTTGCCAAGAGCGATCAGAGGGGGTGGATCTGCTTTGCTGTGGCCTCTTGTCTATGCCGGGCTGCGGAGAGTCTGTTCTGCCAGTTTTTGGGCTGCTTTTTGGGTTGTTTATGCAGACGTGGGTACTCTCTAGGTGGCCATGCGGCAAGAGGTCAGCCCAGGGACCTAAACATTTTAATTTTTTTAAAAGATTTATTTAGAGAGAGAGCGAGAGTGGAGACAGGGGCAGAGGGAATCATCAAGCAGACTCCCTGCTGAGCACAAAGCCTGATGAGGGGCTTGATCTCAGAACCCATGAGATCATGACCTGAGCTGAAAGGAAGAGTCAGATGTTTAACTGACTGAGCCACCCAGGTGCCCCATACATGCATATATTTTTAAAGTAATTCATAATATCTTGATTATAAGAACTTCTAGTTGGTCCCATAAAGGTGCTAATAAGATTACTTGTTTTGAAACTTGTGGATCCTCCTGGAGGAACACATATTTTTGTGTCATGTGTTAATGGTTCCAGTGATGCCCAATAAGTATACCCACCAAATCTCTATATGGAGTCTAGTGATCTTATGTCCACAGTTTGGGCAGTTAACTGTTTGAAAGTACTATTTAATAGCACTTACCTCTCACCCCAATCTCGAATTGATACACAGTCATTTAAGGATTCTTTACCATGCTAAATTTACCTGTTCCCTCCTTTTTAAAACTGTTTATCTTAAAAACTTTTTTTCACAGGACAGTTGCAAAGATTGTTCAGAGATTTCCTGTATATGTATCACCCAACTGTCTCTAATTTTAACATCTTATAAAGCCAAAGTTGTTACTAAAATGATTAACATTGGTACAATACTATTAATTATAAACTTTAATTACCCCAGGTTTTCCATTAATGTTCTTTTTCTTTTCCAAGATCCAAATCAGAATACCTACATTGCATTTACTTCTGTTTTTTCTGTCCTACAGTCTGTGACAATTCCTTGGTATTCCCTTGTCTTTTGGTATCTTAACATTCCTGAAATGTACTGGCCAGGTATTTTATAGGATGTCCTTCAATTTGGGTTTGACCCTTGCTTGCTCATGATTTGTCTTAGGTTATGAATTTGGAGGAAGAATACCACAAGGTGATGTGCCCTTCTCATTGCATAACATCTGGGTATATGATGTCAGTGTGATTTATCATTGGTGATATTGACCTTGATCACTTGGTGGAATGGGTTGCATTGTGCCCCCAAAATTCATGTTGAGATCCTAACCCCAGTATCTCAAAATAGGGCCTTATTTGAAAATAGAGGTGTTGTAGAAATTAGTTAAGATGAGGTCATACTGGATTGGTAGATCCTTGATCCGATGTGACTGATGTCCTTATAAAAATGGGAAATTTGGACATAGACATGCATACAGGTAGAATGCCATATGAAGATGTAGGCAGCAATCAGGATGATGCTTCTATAAGCCAAGGGAACCAAAGATTGCCAACAAGCCACCAGAAACTTGCGGAGAGCCATGGAACAGACTCCTCATAGCCCTCAGAAGAACCAACCCAGCTGACACTTTAATTTTGTACTTCTGGCCCCCAGAACTGTGATGCAACACATTTCTGTTGCGGAAGCTACTAGTTTGTGGTATTTTGCTAAAGGAGTACTACCAACCTAATACACTTACACTTTCTCTACTGTTAAGTTTTTATTTTCTTTCTTTCCATAGTCTGTTAGAAGTAAAATACTACTGGGTGCCTGGGTGGCTCAGTTGGTTAAGCGTCTGCCTTTGGCTCAGGTCATGCTCTCAGGGTCCTGAGACTGAGTCCCATATCAGGCTCCCTGCTCAGTGGGGAGCCTGCTTCTCCCTCTCCCTCTGCCTGCCACTCCCCCTGCTTGTGCTCTCTCTCCCCCTGTCAAATAAATAAATAAATAAGTCTTAAAAAAAAAGAGAAGAAAATATTACCTTGAGCTCATTCTCCAGGTGAGAAGAATTAATATCCACCTGCTGGAGGGGGAGGAGTTTCTAAGTATTTGTGGACATTTAAAACCATCACAGTGATGAATATATTTTTTGGCTAGGTACTTTATAGTTATGCAATATTTTGTTTCTCTTTTAAGCTTTCAGTAAGTATAGTATTGCTTGGCAGGTCATTCCTACAGCAATTGTTGTGATATTCTAGTGGTGATCTTTTTTTTTTTCTTTAATTTTTTTATTGTTACTCACCATACATTACATCATTGATTTTTGATGTAGTGTTCCATGCTTCATTGTTTGCGCATAACACCCAGTGCTAGTGGTGATCTTCTCTTTTCCTAATTCATTCTGTGTGCATGAATTAGAAGTCTTCTTTAAGGAACAGTTGTTCCTTTGCCACTACATATTCATGTAGTCAGTCATTTCAATATGAAATTAGTTGTTGTTGTTGTTGTTGTTGTTTTACAATCCAATACTGTCAATATTTTATTGCTCAGATTGCCCCAGCATTGACCACTGGGTGCTATATTCAGTTTGGCTCCTGTGTTTTTTGGACATGCCTTTGTCCTTTAAATTTTTTTTCTCTACGTTTTTATTTTCAGGCACCCCAGAATGCTGCAGACTCCTTTTACATTTTCTCTGTCCCAGACCTGGAATAAGGCATCTCTCTGAATATCACCTTTATTGGGGAATGGTATTTAATGATGTCTGTGTGCTCCTTGTGCACGTGGCGTGTGGCTGCTCGGGTTTTACTTCTAGATCCTCTCAGCAGACAGAGATAGGATGTGCATGCTTGAATGTATGTTAATCCACATATACACATATATTTTTAGACACATTATCCATCTGTGTGGGTTTATGTATTTAATTAAACCTGAGTTAATACTGATACTTCTGACTCCAATTGAGGACCACAAGTTCACAGGCAGAGTTCTCCTTTTGCTTATTTGTAACTTGTTTCTGGAAGAGTAGGGAACCTGACTGTGATTGCCTTTCAACCCTTGCCCACAAGTAGTTTCAGAATTGCTAACTTGTACTCTTGCATATGAGTTTTCTAGGGCTTCTGTAACCACGTATAAACTGAATGGCTTAAGAAGTCAGAAATTTCTTCTCTCCCAGTTGGGGAAGTTAAAAGTTCAAAAGCAAGGTTGGTTTCTTCTGGAGGCTCTAAGGGAGAATCTGTTCCATGCTTTGGGTGGTTGCTGACATTCCTTGGTGTCTCTGAACTTAGAGATCCATCAGTCCAATCTTTGCCTTCAACCTCACATGGTACTCTCCCTGAATGTTTCTGTCCAAATATCCCTTTTCTTATGAAGGACATCTGTCATTGAATTTAGGGCTCACACTAATCCATTACTACCTCATCTTTGCTTGATTACATCTGTGAAGACCCTATTTCCAAATAGAGTTACATTTACAGGTTCCAAGTGGATGTGAATTTTGGGGGGAAGCTGTTCAACCTAGTGAGAAACAAATTAGCCTATTAGTATATAGTGTTGGTGTATCATTCTTTTTGTCATTAACCTTAGCAAACTTATAAAAATACTCTTAGGAATTTACTTAAATCAATTATTTTCCTCCTTATCCCCTTTAGTGTGATTAAGTATCACATTTACAATATAGATTCATTTGTGACAGTTTGAATTACATCTAGGGTTCACCTGATACCTTATTTATTATTTTCCATAAGAAAAGTCACTTTTTGTGGTGTATAGTTTTATGGACAAATGTGTAGTGCATATTTGTGGACCACAGAACCAATCAGAGCAAGTCTATAGTCCCAAATTTCCTTTTTTCTCCTTTGTACTCAGTACCTCCCTCGAAACTCTGATCACTGCTGATCTGTCTTCTTTCTTTAGAATTTGGACTTACTAAAAATGTGATATATAGGGGCGCTTGGGTGGCTCAGTCAGTTAAGCATCTGCCTTCAGCTCAGGTCATGAGCTGAGGTCAGGCTCCCTGCTCAGTGGGGAGCCTGCTTCTCCCTCTCCCACTCCCCCTGCTTGTGTTCCCTCTCTCGCTGTCTCTCTCTCTCTCTCTCTGTCAAATAAATAAATAGAAATCTTAAAAAAATGTGATATATATGGAATGATAAAATATGCAGTTTGGGGGTATGACTTCTTTTATGGAAAAATTTAAGGTTTATCTATCTCATCCATGAATCATATAGCTTGTTCATTATTTTTTAAATTTTCTTTTATTATGTTATGTTAATCACCATACGTTACATCATGAGTTTTTGATGTAGTGTTCCATGATTCATTGTTTGCCTATAACACCCAGTGCTCCGTGCAGAATGTGCCCTCTTTAACCCCATCACCAGACTAGCCCATGCCAACGCCCCCCTCCCCTCTAGAACCCTCAGTTTGTTTCTCAGAGTCCATAGTCTCTCATGGTTCATTTCCCCCTCTGATTCCGCCCCCCCTTGGTTTTTCCTTCCTACCTTCTTCATTTTCTTTTTTTTAAAACATATAATGTACTATGTGTTTCAGAGGTACAGGTCTGTGATTCAACAGTCTTACACAATTCACCGTGCTCACCATAGCACATACCCTCCCCAATGTCTATCACCCAGCCACCCCATTCCTCCCACCCCCCCACCACTCCAGCAACCCTCAGTTTGTTTCCTGAGATTAAGAATTCCTCATATCAGTGAGGTCATATGATACATGTCTTTCTCTGATTGACTTATTTCACCCAGCATAATACCCTCCAGTTCCATCCACATTGTTGCAAATGGCAAGAGTTCCATTCCTTTTGATGGCTGCATAATATTCCATTGTGTATATATACCACATCCTCTTTATCCATTCATCTGTCAATGGACATCTTGGCTCTTTCCATAGTTTGGCTATTGTGGACATTGCTGCTATACACATCGGGATGCACGTACCCCTTCGCATCCCTACATTTTTATCATTGGGGTAAATACCCAGTAGTGCAATTGCTGGGTCGTAGGGTAGCTCGCTTTTCAACTATTTGAGGAACCTCCATACTGTTTTCCAGAGTGGCTGCACCAGCTAGCATTCCCACCAACAGTGTAGGAGGGTTCCCCTTTCTCCACATCCTCATAAACATCTGTCGTTTCCTGACTTGTTAATTTTAGCCATTCTGACTGGTGTGAGGTGGTATCTCTCATTGAGGTTTTGATTTGGAGTTCCCTGATGCCGAGCGATGTTGAGCACTTTTTCATGTGTCTGTTGGCCATTTGGATGTCTTCTTTGCAAAAATGACTTCATGTCTTCTGCCCATTTCTTGAATGGATCATTTGTCCTTTGGGTGTTGAGTTTGATAAGTTCTTTATAGATTTTGGATACTAGCCCTTTATCTGATAAGTCATTTGCAAATATCTTCTCCCATTCTGTTGGTTGTCTTTTGGTTTTGTTGACCGTTTCTTTTGCTGTGCAAAAGCTTTTTATCTTGATGAAGTCCCAATAGTTCATTTTTGCCCTTGCTTCCCTTGCCTTTGGTGATGTTTCTAGGAAGAAGTTGCTGCGGCTGAGGTCGGAGAGGTTGCTACCTGTGTTCTCCTTTAGGATTTTGATGGACTCCTGTCTCACATTTAGGTCTTTCAACCATTTGGAGTCTATTTTTGTGTGTGGTGTAAGGAAATGGTCCAGTTTCATTCTTCTGCATGTGGCTGTCCAATTTTCCCAACACCATTTGTTGAAGAGACTCTTTTTTGCATTGGACATTCTTTCCTGCTTTGTCAAAGATGAGTTGACCATAGAGTTGAGGGTCCATTTCTGGGCTCTCTATTCTGTTCCATTGATCTTTGTGTCTGTTTTTGTGCCAATACCATCCTTTCTTGGTGATGTCAGCTTTGTAATAGAGCTTGAAGTCCGGAACTGTGATGCTGCCAGTGTTGCTTTTCTTTTTCAACATTCTTCTGGCTGTTTGGGGTCTTTTCTGGTTCCATACAAATTTTAGGATTATTTTTTCCATTTCTTTGAAAAAACTGGATGGTATTTTGATAGGGATTGCATTGAATGTGTAGATTGTTCTAGGTAGCATTGACATCTTCACAATATTTGTTCTTCCAATCCATGAGCGTGGAACATTTTTCCATTTCTTTGTGTCTTCCTCAATTTCTTTCATGAGTATTTTATAGTTTTCTGAGTACAGATTCTTTGCCTCTTTGGTTAGATTTATTCCTAGGTATCTTATGGTTTTGAGTGCAATTGTAAATGGGATCGACTCCTTAATTTCTCTTTCTTCTGTCTTGTCATTGGTGTATAGGAATGCCACTGATTTCTGTGCATTGATTTTATATCCTGCCACGTTGCTGAATTCCTATGTGAGTTCTAGCAGTCTTGGGGGTGGAGTCTTTTGGGTTTTCCACATAAAGTATCATATCCTCTGCAAAGAGTGAGAGTTTGACTTCTTCTTTGCCAATTCAGATGCCTTTGATTTCTTTTTGTTGTCTGATTGCTGTGGCTAGGACTTCTAGTACTATGTTGGATAGCAGTGGTGATAGTGGACATCCCTGCCATGTTCCTGACCCTAGGGGGAAAGCTCTCAGTTTTTCTGCATTGAGAATGATATTCACTGTGGGTTTTTCATAGATGGCTTTTATGATATTGAGGTATGTACCCTCTATCTCTATGCTCTGAAGAGTTTTGATCAAGAAAGGATGCTGTACTTTGTCAAATGCTTTTTCTGCATCTATTGAGAGGATCATATAGTTCTTGTTCTTTCTTTTATTAATGTATTTTATCACTTGTTTGATTTGTAGATGTTGAACCAACCTTGCCGCCCAGGGATAAATCCCACTTGGTCATGGTGAATAATCCTTTTGATGTACTGTTGGATCCTATTTGCTAGTATTTTGGTGAGAATTTTTACATCTATATTCATCAAGGATATTGGTCTGTAATTCTCCTTTTTGTTGGGGTCTTTGCCTGATTTGGGGTCAAGGTAATGGTGGCCACATAAAATGAGTTTGGAAGTTTTCCTTCCATTTCTATTTTTTGGAACAGCTTCAGGAGAATAGGTATTAATTCTTCTTTAAATGTTTGGTAGAATTTCCCTGGGAAGCCATCTGGCCCTGGGCTCTTGTTTTTTGGGAGATTTTTGATTACTGCTTCAATTTTCTTAGTGGTTATAGGTCTTTTCAGGTTTTCTGTTTCTTCCTGGTTCAGTTTTGGTAGTTTATACACATCTAGGAATGCATCCATTTCCTTCAGATTATCTGATTTGCTGGCATATAGTTGCTCATAATATGTTCTTATAATTGTATATTTTTGGTGTTGGTTGTGATCTCTCCTCTTTCATTCATGATTTTATTTGTTTGGGTCCTTCCTCTTTTCTTTTTGGTAGGTCTGGCCAGGGGTTTATCAATCTTATTCTTTCAAAGAACCAGCTCCTAGTTTTGTTGATCTGTTCTACTGTTCTTTTGGTTTCTATTTCACTGATTTCTGTAATGATCTTCATTATTTCTCTTCTCCTGCTGGGTTTAGGCTTTATTTGCTGTTCTTTCTCCAGCTCCTTTAGGTGTAGGGTTAGGTTGTATATTTGAGACCTTTCTTGATTCTTGAGAAGGGCTTGTATTGCTATATACTTTCCTCTTAGGACCACCTTTGCTGCATCCCAAAGATTTTGAACAGTTGTGTTTTCATTTTCATTGGTTACCATGAATTTTTTAAATTCTTCTTTAATTTCCTGGTCGACCCATTCATTCTTTAGTAGGATGCTCTTTAGCCTCCATGTATTTGAGTTCTTTCCGATTTTCCTCTTGTGTTTGAGTTCTAGTCAAAGCATTATGTCTGAAAATATGCAGGGAATGATCCCAATCTTTTGGTACCAGTGGAGACCTGATTTGTGACCTAGGATGTGATCTATTCTGGAGAATGTTCCATGGGCACTAGAGAAGAATGTGTATTCTGTTGCTTTGGGATGGAACGTTCTGAATATATCTGTGAAGTCCATTTGGTCCAGTGTGTCCTTTAAAGTCTTTATTTCCTTGTTGATCTTTTGCTTAGATGATCTGTCCATTTCAGTGAGGGGGGTGTTAAAGTCCCCCACTATTACTGTATTGTTGTCGATGAGTTTCTTTGCTTTTGTTATTAATTGCCTTATATAATTGGCTGCTCCCATGTTAGAGGCATAGATATTTACAATTGTTAGATCTTCTTGTTGCATTGACCCTTTAAGTAGGATATAGTTTCCTTCCTCATCTCTTATTATAGTCTTTGGTTTAAAATTGAATTTGTCTGATATAAGGATTGCCACCCCAGCTTTCTTTTCATGTCTGTTAGCATGGTAAATGGTTTTCCACCCCTTCACTTTCAATCTGATGGTGTCCTTGGGTCTAAAATGAGTCTCTTGCAGACAGCATATTGATGGGTCTTGTTTTTTAATCCAATCTGATAGCCTGTGTGTTTTGATTTGGGCATTTAGCCCATTTACATTCAGGGTAACTATTGAAAGATATGAATTTAGTGCCATTGTACTGCCTGTAAGGTGACTGTTACTGTATATTGTCTGTGTTCCTTTCTGGTCTATGTTACTTTTAGGCTCTCTTTTTGCTTAGAGGACCCCTTTCAATATTTCTTGGGGGGCTGGTTTCGTGTTTGCAAAATCCTTTGTTTTTGTTTGTCCTGGAAACTTTTCATCTCTCCTTCTATTATCAGTGAGAGCCTAGCTAGATATAGTATTCTTGGCTGCATATTTTTCTCATTTAGTGCTCTGACGATATCATGCCAGTCCTTTCTGGCCTGCCACGTGTCTGTGGATAGGTCTGTTGCCAATCTAATATTTCTACCATTGTAGGTTACAGACCTCTTGTCCCGAGCTGCTTTCAGGATTTTCTCTTTGTCTCTGAAACTCGTAAGTTTTGCTATTAGATGACGGGGTGTTGACCTATTTTTATTGATTTTGAGAGGGGTTCTCTGTGCCTCCTGGATTTTGATGCCTGTTTCCTTCCCCAAATTAGGGAAGTTCTCTGCTATAATTTGCTCCAATATACCTTCTGCCCCTCTCTCTCTTTCTTCTTCTTCTGGGCTCCCAATTATTCTAATATTGTTTCGTTTTATGGTATCACTTATCTCTCGAATTCTGCCCTCATGATCCAGTAGTTGTTTATCTCCCTTTTTCTCAGCTTCTTTATTTTCCATCATTTGGTCTTCTATATCATTAATTCTCTCTTCTGCCTCATTTATCCTAGCAGTTAGTGCCCCCATTTTTTATTGCCCCTCATTAATAGCCTTTTTGATTTCGACTTGGTTAGATTTTAGTTCTTTTATTTCTCCAGAAAGGGTTTCTCTAGTATCTTCCATGCTTTTTTCAAGCCCAGCCAGTATCTTTATGATCGTCATTCTGAACTCTACTTCCTTCATCTTACTAATGTCTCTATTGATTAGGTCCCTGGCAGTCGGTATTGCCTCTTGTTTTTTATTATTTTTTTTTTGAGGTGTTTTTTCCCCATGTTGTCATTTTGTTCAGAGGACAATAGATGAATGAGAGAACAAAATACTAACAGGGTAACAATGACCCCAGAAAAATATACACTAAACACATGAGAGGAGAACTGAAACTGGGGAAAAGAAAGGGAAAGAAAGAAAAAAGGAAGAAAAAGAAAAAAGAAATAGATTTAAAAAAAAAGAAAAAAGAATATGATCAGGTATGATTAGGCTGGTGCATAGATCAGTGCCACACACTAGATTTTTGGCGTATTTTGGTCTGTTAGATGAAAGTGCCTCCCAAAATTTTAAAGAAAGAAAAACTTATATATCTACAAAAAAGACAGGTAAATACAATGGAGGGGTTGAATATGACTGTAATGGTGAAAATTAGAAAAGATTTTATAAAAGGAATTGATAAGAAGTTGTTGAGAAAAGAAAGAAGAGAAATTTAAAAAAAAGGGAGAGATTTTGATCATGCAGGAGACTGGAACAAATCATACACTAGAGATTTTAGGGTATATTTTGGTCTGTTAGAGGCAACTGTGTCCCAAAATTTTAAAGAGAACAACATATATATATATATATAATCCAAAAATAAGGTTAACAACTATTAAGGGATAGAATATGACTGTAAAAATTAAAAAGGATTTTTTAAAAAAAGGGGTTGATAGGGACGCCTGGATGGCTCAGTTGGTTAAGCGGCTGCCTTCGGCTCAGGTCATGATCCCAGGGTCCTGGGATCGAGTCCCACTTTGGGCTCCTTGCTCAGCGGGGAGCCTACTTTTCCCTTTGCCTGCCTCTCCCCCTGCTTGTGTTCTGTCTCTCTCTCTGACAAATAAAATCTTTGAGAAAAAAAAAAAAGGATTGATAAGATGTTGGATTGAAAAAGAGAAAAAGAAAAATTAAAAAAAAATAGAAAAAGAAAAAAAAGAAAATTAAAAAAATTAACTTTGAAAGACTAAAGAATCAGGGGGAAAAAAGCCATGAATTCTTTGTGCAGTATTCCCCTAGCACTGGAGTTGTGTCGTTCTCACTGATTGGTAAACTTGGTCTTGGCTGGCTGTTCTTGCTGATCTTCTGGGGGAGGGGCCTGTTGCCGTGGTTCTCAAATGTCTTTGCTGGAGGCAGAATTGCCCCACCCTTGCCCCCCCCCCCCCCCCCCCCCCCCCCCCCCCCCCCCCCGGGCTAAGTAATCTGCTCGGGTTTGCTCTTGGGAGCTTTTGTTCCTTGCAAGCATTCCTTACAGCTTTGGAGGACGAGCATGAAACTGGAGGCCTCCCAATCTCCACCCCAGAGGAGCCAAAAACTTGGGGCCCCACTCCTCAGTGAGCCCCCAGAGAAAAGCTGTCAATCGCTTCCATCTCCCTGGTCTCTGGCCGCACTCTGTGCTCACCTGGCCTGTGATGGAGCATTTCTATCTCTGCCACCCGACCCCATTTGGAGTCTCCAAACCCAGTAGATAATTGTGGTGTGCTCCCTCGCTGCTCCTCCCGGGGAAGGAAGGGGAGTCTGCCCGGATCTGCCGCTTCTTGGGTCCCTGCTGGAGGAGCAGTGGCCCAACTGTGCCGCTGATCATGGTTTACGGCAACCCCGAGCTGAGAGCCCACTCCTTGGCTCCGTCTTTGCAGCCAGCTTCTCTGCTCCAATACCTGGGAGCTCTGCCACAGTCTGGCACTGGTCTTTCTGTGACCCCGAGGGTCCTGAGACCACACTGTCCCGGCGAGGGTTCCACCCCGACCGCTTAGCCACTGGAGCGACGTCCCTCAGTGGAGCCGACTTCTAAAAGTTCTGATTTTGGGCTCCGCTGCTCTATCAACTTGCCGGTAGTGGCTGACGGAGACTCCCTCCCCCGCAGTGTATCTTCTCGCCTCGGATTCACTTCTCTGCATGTCCTACCTTCCAGAAAGTGGTCGCTTTTCTGTTCAGAGAGTTGCTGCTATTCTTCTCTCTGATCTCCTGTTGAGTTCATAGGTGTTCAGAATGGCTTGATACCTATCTAGCGGGATTCCTGGGGTCAGACGAAATTTAGGTCTCCCACTCCTCTACCATCTTGCTCCTCCTCCTAGCTTGTTCATTTTTATTACTGTGCAGTATTTTATTATATTAGTGGACTAGTTTATCCATTTTCCTGTTCAAGGACATCTGGGTTATTGTGAATTTTTGACATTTATGAGTAGAACTGCTATAAATATTCATATACCGATTTTTAAACGTTTTCAATTCAGTTTGGTAAATACCTAGGAGTGGGTTGCTGGTCTTCTCCTTGTTTATAAAAATCCTATCTAGCTTTCCTTAATTCTTAGGAATTTTCTTCACGTGGCATAGTTGTTGTTGTTGTTCCTCCTCCTCCACTTCCTCCTCCGCCAGAAAAAGTAATTTTTCCAACCAAAATCCATCCCAAATCACTACTCCTATGAAATTGTTTTTCCCTTATTGATCATAACAGTAAAGAGAGAGTTTAAGATTGGCATTATAAAAAAAATTGGTATAAGCGAGAATTTCTTATGTAATATCTTTTCTGTTTTATAAGAAAAATATATGCACATATTGTATTCAGTTGCATAGATTTAAATTAAAAACAATAGAAAATAAGTGTTACTTATTAATGCAGTATATTTGGTTAAAAATGAACATCGAACCTCAATATAATTGAGTAATTTATTTTGAGAATTTATTAGGTGACATTCTATAATTTGTTAACTTATTCATTTGTATATAGAGTACTGCTGTGGAACGTCTCAAGTCCATGTTGATCTGGTTTACTTGTAATGGGGGCTTTGTGTGAGGAAACAGGATTCAGTGTTAGACCTCCTAAGTCTTGTAAAACTATGGAATAATTGAATTTTAGAGTTATAAGAAATCTTGTAAGTAGGGTCCAACTCTCATTCCATAGATGAAGGATCAAGCTTCAGGGATGCTGAGTGACCTATCCAGAGTTATTCAGAATCACTCCTGAGTGCCAAGGGAATGGAATTTTGTTGACCATATTGCCTCTCTCTGAGCATTTGTTGGAAACTCTGGCTGTGGCCCCTATTCTTAATTTTCTGATCCTCAAATAAAGGCTACAGATTTATGTGATGACACCAAATGTAACACCTCAAGCATTGCTGGTTTTCTCACTTTGAACTCTGTTTTTAGTCCCATGCCATGCTAGTGTAATTGTTCTCAACACAGGAATTTTCTTTGTGGGTCATAATCTTTTCTAAATAGACTGACTTTACAGATAAGAAATGTCAGATACTCATCCATATGACAGTGTTTTATCCATCCCAGGAAGATATGCTTAATGGATAACCTCACTTTCTTTGAGCCCCTTTTCTACTGCCATGCATATTGCTCCTCTTGTTTTTGATACTTTTAACTCCTCCCTCTTAACTTTAAACTCCTACTTACAGAATTACGACTTCTTACTTAAATCTGTATTTCCTGAAGGATAGCCCCTTATTAAATGCTCTGGCTTGATTTCAGCAAGTAACTATTGATAAAGAGATACTTGAGGACAGTTCTCCTTTAATATATAGAAGCCCACCAGAAACACTTTTCCTTTCTACCATAAAATAAAAGCTACTTATTGTCCAGAGTCATCCCCTACAGTTGTGGTTATTCTGATTCATACATGCAACTCTATTTGATGATTTTTGCACTATACATTTGTGGGCCAGAATTTATGGGTAAGGTCTGCACCCCCCAGAAAGGGGTTTTTCCTGTTGTGGAAACCTCATTAATTCATTATATAATTTAATTGAGAGGTTAATTTTTGTAGTCCCCAGATGTTATTATTAAATGTAGATCTTTATCTTCTTTTCCAAAAATTGTGATTTAACTAGACCCTTTCCATCTGAATGGGTTGTGCTTTAGAATCCATATGTTTCTAACTTTAGATCCTTCTTCATCTAGTATTATGAAAGAATCTAGCTGAGAAATTGCACTGAGATGGGTTACCCTGCACATCAGTTCATTTTATTCTGAAACCAATTGGCGTGATCTTTTATTGAACCTGCTAGAAACTCTGTTAAATATTTGAATAGCATATGAAAATATATGGTGTTTAAATACTCAGAGGCAAAAAAAAATTCACTTATAAAGAAATACTGTATGAATAATTGAAATAAACTTAGGACCTGACCACAACATTGCAAATTAGTGTCTATAAGTCTCAATGGATGGGTAATTCTTTAAAAATAGAAAGCTGTTTTTGATCAAACCCAGATGTTTCTATTTTTAAATTCTTGGCACATTACTTCAGTAGAAGATTTTCATCTACAAAAGGCAGACATTGCTTTCAGCCTACATTTCTTGGGCCCCAGGGATGTAATGCTGGTTTCATATAGGCAGACATGCTTATTGCATATGTTCTGCTTTGGACAATTGCTATGAAAGAATTGGTCTTTTGATTGTTGTTTGGAGCTGTGGCTGTGTAGTTGGTGTTTTGTAGCATGGAGTAAAGATGAATTGTACAAGGTGTTTGTGGGTATTACAAATAAAATGATTCAGTACCTTACATAACTCATAGTGATTCACCTTTAAGACTTACAATGGCTGATAAAAACAGAATAGGAAATAAAGCTTACCAGCTTTAGAAGGCTGATGCTGATTAGTGTATGACAGTGGTTTAAGAATTGTTGAGGAATTCGTGGTAAATCAGTACTTACGCATGTTACAGATTACAGTAAGCTAATTTAATTTTCTCTGTCGCTTAGATTTCTGGTGAGGATATGTAATGATGTGGATAGATTTCTGACTGAGCTAATGCTATCACTTACAATAATTCCTCTGACTTGTAATATTTGTAAGCACCTTATAAAGAGAAAATAATAGGCTTTTTCTTGGATTTTCTATAAAAAAAGCTGTTTTCAAGTATTTGAGATAGAAAACTCTAAGATAATACAAATAATAGTAACATAACATAATAAAATTAAATTAAAATACTCATAGTAGTCTTGAAGAATCAGATCAGCATGCTCTGAGAGTCTGACACAATTGGGACTCTCTTCATTAACTCTGTTATACATCAGTAAGTTTTTTTCCTTTTTTTATGATAAATTCAACATAGAGTCCTTTTCAGCTGGTTAATGAAAGTGCATCTTGAGTAAATAAAAATTCAATTTTAAAATGGTTTATCACTTATTTATATATATTTTTATTTCAATTTTTTATGTAAATTCTAGTTAGTTAACATATGGTAAAATTGCTTTCAGGAGTAGAATTTAGTGATTTGTCACTTACATATATCACCCATTGTTCATCACAACAATGATGTGTTCTGTGTCTCCTTAATACCATCACCCATTTAGCCCATCCCCCACCCACCATCCCTCCAGCAACCCTCAGTTTGTTCTCTGTGGTTAAGAGTCTCTTAAGGTTTGCTTCCCTCTCTCTTTTTTCCCCTTCCCCTATGTTCATCTGTTTTGTTTCTTAAATTCCACATGAGTGAAATCACATAGTATTTGTCATTCTCTGACTTATTTGGATTAGCATAATACACTCTAGCTCTATGCACATTGTTGCAAATGGCAAGGTTTCATTCTTTTTGAAGGCTGAATAATATTCCAGTGTGTGTGTGTGTGTGTGTGTGTGTGTGTGTGTCTGTGTGTGTCTGTGTGTGTCTGTGTACACACACATCTTCATTATCTGTTCATAAGTTGATGTTATTTATATTTTAAAACTTGTTTTATGTTTTTTTTTTCTTCTTGGATTCACACTTCATCAAAATGGAGAGAGTTAGCCAGCTTCCAGTTGCAGAATACAGAAACTAAGCAAAGATTATTTAATGTAGGAAATGATGTGCTTACAAAATTGGCAGAGCTGGAGATCAGATTTAGGGTTAACCTTCAGGAAGAATTCTAATAGCAATAACTTAGAGCTAACCCTACTAGGAAACCTCTACTTCTCCAACCAGGGAGCTTCTGTCTGAACTGCAAGATCCAGGATCTCAGTACCCTAACTGCAATTTGGGAATTGGAAAGCCACCACCAGATTGGATTTCTGGGCAGATGATTCTCTGATACAGTCTGAATGTTGTTTAGGCTTTGACAGCTTGTGAATGTATTTTATATTACATTAAAATGAACAACCCAGGTATCTATGGCTCACCTTCGTTCATCGGATCCCTAGTTCTCTGCTATTTTCTGACATTATATTTCTGGTAGTTTCCGAAGTGTCTCACAATACTCCGGAGTAACTCCTTTTCCATAGCATCCATGCTCTTTTGTCCTGCCCTGTGCAGAGCAGGTGTTGTCCCTGCTCTTTGGTTGCATTGCAGCCTCTGATGTGCAGAGTCAGTCTCTGATAGTGGATGCCACTGCTTTCCAAGCCCGGCAGTACAGCTGCCACCTTGTCCTGCTGCAGCCTGAGCCCCAGGCTCTCCCTTACCCTTCTCAGGCATAGCAGCTCTTTGCCAAAGCCTCTCGAGTCAGAGTACTGCTAAATGTACGTATCTAAGGACACATGGGACCCAGCTAGTGCTAGCTCAGAGTGCCAATTAATTTTTTTTGAAATTTGCTAGTTATTTGCTAAACACAGACATTATTAAAAATTATGTAAAGTTACAATTAAATTAAGTACCAATCTGTTTCCACTGAGCAGAATTGGGAAGAAATTCACAGCAGCATCTCATTATATAGTTTATCTGCATATGGATATAGTAGATATATATAGCCTTATAAGCATAGATAATGGTAAAAGATCAAAAAATAATAATTAGAAATTATGGGGTTTTGAGTACGTTAGAGTGATCCCAGTGAGCTGACAAGAGACTGGAGGTTGTGTTTTTCTGTGCCCTCAGTAGCAGCCTTATTCTCCTCTTCAAGCTCCAACATCTCTCCCATGTGCTATATAGTTTGATCCCACCATCTTGCCAAAACTTACAATACACATGTCTGTATCTTAGCTGCTTGCTTTCAAGTAGAGTGTTTGGGGAAAGTAATTTGGGAATAGCTTTAAAGCAGGACAGTGAGGTTCTGGTCTCATGGAGTCGAAGAATGAATCTCACAGACAAAGAATGAGTAAAGCGATAGAGTTTTATTAAGCAAAGATATAGGAAAAGCTCTCAGGAGTGAGAGGGGTCCTGACAGGGTTGCCAACATGGGCACCACTGAGAAGTCTTATTTAGGACTGACCCAGCAGTTTATGCCCTTATCATTCTTGTGATGTCTTGGTTTGAGTAAGGACTGGTGATAACATCTTTAATGGTTTATTTCTTCTTTGGGGTCTGGTTACAATGTGACTGCCATGAAAAGACCCCACCTCTGACACCCAGGGCAGGGTGGTCTGGTTTGTTCTGTTATCTGTGGTTCTGTTATGCCTCAGCATTTCTAGGATTTCTGTGAGCCTGATCACATAGCCCCTGACCCATCTCTCCCTACCTAGCTCTACCTGTCCTTATTCAGTGAGACCCTTCAGATGTACATCGGTGGGTTATATACGTGGGAGATGATTGCCAACATGTATCCTGGAAGGGAGGGAGATAAAGGAAGTTTCCAAAGCGATTTTTATATGTTAAAGTAGACTTACAGGATCCTGGAGGTCTGGCTAAGATTGGCTTTTGCCCTTAGTGAAGTGTCAACATCCAGGCAGTTGAATCCCTAGGGGAATGTCACTCCACCTGTTTCGAAGACTTGTCAGTGGGCTGTAAGTAGTAAGGAAATTTAATATTTTTTCTTCTGCCTTTGTTTCCCAATTCAGTTTTTTATTTTTTCTAAGAGTACACAAGTTTGACTCCCTCTAAAGGACTTTGTATATAACAGTATTTGTTTGTTTTTTAAAAATTTTTCTTTTTTTTTAAAGATTTAATTTATTTATTTGACACAGAGAGAGAGAGAGAGCACAAGCAGGGGGAGTGGCAGGCAGAGGGAGAAGGAGAAACAGGCTCCCTGCTGATCAGGGAACCTGACAAGGGACTGGATCCCAGGACCCTGGGATCATGGCCTGAGCTGAAGGCAGACGCTTCACCAACGGAGCCACTCAGGCGTCCCTGTATATAACAGCTTTATGCACATGTGTTTTGGGGATTTTATTTGAGTACTTTAAGTACACAAACAATACCCAGGTGAAGCCATTTGCTCATTTCCCCACCAAGGAGGGATGGGAATTTTGATTTCAAGGCCACTCTAAACCTCCAAACTGCTCTTTCTCCCATGACCCTATGGAAATACCTCCAGGACATTCATTTGTGATTCTTCCCTTTCTCTACAGTGCTGTCTTCCCTGACTGGTGGCAACTCTGTCTTATTGCTGGGCACCAAAATCTGAGCTATGCACCTGGTAATAAGTGAGCCTGTTTGTATCTGATTTCTTTAATACCGATGGAGCCAGGTAATTCAAGAGTAATGATAGGGTCCCCGCATTCTCAAGCCTTTTCAGAGCAACCTACTTTTTTAATATTCAAATAAAGTGACTAAAAGCTCCGTTCTTTGTGGACTAATAGTCCAGGGCTGTTCCCAATGTTTCTGATGTGTCTCAAGGGAGTGTGTACATTTTTAGAGGAAACATTTTACATCTTGCTCTGAATTACTGCTCTTGGCTTCAACTCATTAGGCATCACCTGTTGTCCCTTCTCTGAGGGCAGAAATTGTCTTCCTACCTCTTTCACACCCTGGGTGAACAAAGATTCCTTTTCTGTCCTTCCCTAAGGCACCAGCAATGTGATTGTATGTAAGAGGCTTGCTGTAATTTAGGGTAATGTAGAGTCATCACAATTCTGAAAAAGACAGTTTAACCCTAGGCTTCAGACATCCTCAGTGCCATTCATTGGCATTCCAGTGCACCTCTGTTCTTTGTCTTCTTTTGGCTTTTTTATTTGCTCTCCTTTTTCTCCCCAGACCTAGAGCCCGATCTCTTCTCTTTCCTGCATGCCTTCCCTTGTTAAGGGAAACAACACTTGGAAAATCAAACAAATCATGAGACCATTCACTAAAGACACCCTCTTAAATTATTTAGAGTAATTTGGCACTGTTTTGCCTTAACCTCCCTCTTTAAAACTAAGCGTATTTAAGTGTGTGTTCATGTGTGTGAGTTGAGAAAGAGAGCTGGTGTGCCTATTTATTTCTTATCCTTGCATTGCCAGAGATCCTTTAATATATATTAATCAATACGCAAACAATGAATCATGGAACACTACATCAAAAACTAATGATGTAGGGCGCCTGGGTGCCCCAGTTGGTTAAGCGACTGCCTTCGGCTCGGGTCATGATCCTGGAGTCCTGGGATCGAGTCCCGCATCGGGCTCCCTGCTCGGCAGGGAGTCTGCTTCTCCCTCTGACCCTCCCCCTCTCATGTGCTCTCTCTCTCTCTCACTCTCTCTCTCTCAAATAAATAAACAAAATCTTAAAAAAAAACTAATGATGTAGTGTATGGTGATTAACATAACATAATAAAAAAAAAAGCAGCAATCCTCTTCCTGCTACACCTAGACTTAAATGTGTCAGTGATTGTAGTTTTTAAAAACACTTTTTTCTTTATGACTGCTTCTGATTCGTTTTATAACCACCAAGAAACTTGGGCCTGGAAGTGAGAGATATTTTAAGCATTCAGATATGACCTTGCTTCTTTTGTGGTTCATTCTGCATCTGTAAAAATCCTAATGTATCTTTGTTAGTGGAGGCTTTTGTTATCTTAGTGAATAATACCACACAGTAGTGAACACTGGGAAATTCTGAAATATCTGGCCTGTTAGCTGTCAAACTATTTAAAAACACTCAGGCAGTTTGGCAGTAAATTTTTTTAGTCACTACTTAATTACCTCTGTGCTTTGGAGAACGTCGCAAGACACCATGGATATCAAATATTTTTGTCTCTTTTCAGATTTCTTTGAGGGACAGATGCATCTCAAGCATGGCTGGAATATAAGGAAATATAATTTTAAAAAAAGTCAGGTGTGGCTAAGGGGGTCACCTTTAGCGGAAGACTAATTACATTATAATAGACCTTCAGGAAGTACAATCTATTCTTAATTTTCTTTCACACCCCCACAGATTTCTTTCAGAGTAATAGTATGTCAAGAATCTCCTTGATGCAGGAGACCAAAAAAGGCATAATATTACATTATTCATGTCCTTTACCACACTTAATTTGTATGAAATAATCATGGTCTTAAAACTTCCTAACCAGTATTTAGGAATATTAAATAACCCTAATTTGAGGTTAGTGAATTTATTTCATGAGTTAGTTTTATTTAATGAGCACTTAGTGATTTCTCAACATTCACATGTTATAGTCTAAAGATTATGTGATTTTAAAAACTGGAGTACATTTTTTTGCATGAAAATAATGTGTTAGAAATCTGTCCACAAAAGACAATTTAATGATATAATTGATATACTGTATATTTACAGTGATAAATAGAATAATGCTGATCTGGGACTTAAAATTAAGTATTTCTGATCAAATATTGATATATATTCATTGTGAATATTGGCATATGAAATTTGCTTAATGGTGAATATGGTTAGACTCTGAAGGGATTTGGGAACCATTAGGCACACAGGTAGCTGATGGAATTGATGACAAATTTTATTTTTTTATTTTTAAATTTTCTTTAGAGATTTTACTTATATATTTGACAGAGAGATTGCAAGTAGGCAGAGCAGCAGGTAGAGGGAGAGGGAGAAGCAGGCTCCCCACTGAGCAGTTGAGCCAGATGCGGGACTTGATCCCAGGACCCTGGGATTATGACCTGAGCTGAAGGCAGACACTTAACTGACTGAGCCATCCAGGTGCCCCTTGATGACAAACTTTAATCAAATGCACCTTCATCTTGGTATAGGTGTGTATACTAAGCACTACTCTTAGTCATCTTGCCTGGTGGTTTATTTTTTCTTTATGGGGTGGGTGGTGTTTCCCCATCCCCCTAAAATTAGACAAATGTTCCTGAGATCTGAAGGAACTGGGGTAGAGAAGCAAGGAAAATGCATTATACATGTGGTGCATTTAAATGAGAAAACTAATGCATATGACTGAATTATATTTTGACGCATAGGAGACAAACATCTTGCGTATCTATATGAGAGCCTAGTAGAGAGGATGTGGTTATGAATGATAGGGTTAGATTTTGGTCAGTAGGTGACTCCATCAACCAGTGCCATTTGGTAGCTACCTGGTGGGTAAAGAATGAGTTTTAGGTCAAACACATGCCTGAGATAAAAACTCACTAGGTTACTTTGACTTTTCTACCGTCTCAATTCCCCAGTATACTTAATGACAAAATGCTTTCAGTTTTGCCTTCTGAGCAGTTTTGAAATTTGTCCCTTCCTTTCACACTCTTCCTAACACCAGTACTCTAGATATTTATCAGGCTCTACTATTTCAGTAGTTTCCCAATTAGTTGTCAGGACTCCATTTTCTTCTTACATTAATACGTTCTTTATATTTCTGATTGGCAGAGTTCTTATAAAATACATACCACTTCCCTGGTAAGCAGAGTAGTTTACTTTACACTTTAGATTTAGTCAGTTCCTTTTATGGTTGGGCTGTGGGCCTATTAAAGATGTTTAGCAAATTGTCATTTATTTACCAAGCACATATGAATTGACAGGATAATAGATTATTTTCACTCATTTGCCACTATATAAAATTGATTTCAGGCAGTCATCAGTATGGTGGACTTGAATTTATTAGTAACTATAAGTGAAGCTAAATGTAGTTAATAAATTTCAGGCTTTAAGAATCATTGAAAATTATATTGGGTATTATGAATTGTTAAGAAAAGGCACATGAGAATATAATATTATGTATTTGGAGAGTCTTTGATTTAGTTTTTTACCAAAATGACCCTTCTTGACACACTATTAATAGAACATATGGGAAGATGGAGATTTCTGTCCTATGAATCAGTGCTAGAAAATAAAAATAACAAAGTTTGATGCTTCCTGCTTAAGTTATTTTCTACTGTCCAGAGGGAAATGGTGATAGGATGGTATTTGAAGTTCTTCTTGTTCTGATCTCTGACATTTCTGTTCTGACTTTCTGCCACTTCTTCCATGCACTCTGGCATAGTGTATGGAGTACTCCCAATGTGACCACCGCCACAACAGCTGATTATTCTGCAGGCAGAATCCAGTCTCCTTCAGAGGCCACCTCAGCTTCCTCCACAGTCTCTCTGATAACCGTTGGCTACTCCCTGTGCTCCCAAAGCACTGCACTCATACTTCTTTCAGAGCAATCCTTACGTTTAGTTTAGGGAATGCCTCCACACATACTCTGTGCTACCTAAGGTTAAGGATAGTGCTGTGTTCTGTGTGTTGCAACCAAACAGAGCACTTGGCCCAGAGGAAGCACTGGACACATATAATTGCTTGGTATAGGAGGCACATTATATGTCAAATCCTTTTTGCTCCTGTATGTATATGGGATCATCAGCAGAACTTTGTGGACATACAAGTATCTGGGCTCCAGACCAGACTTGCTAAATTAGTATCCCACAGGAACGGTTCTAGGTCTGTGCATTTGGAACAGAAACTCCACAGATGATTCTAATGTGGAAACAATTAAGTTTGTAAAAGGATAGGTCAGCACAGACTAAAACTACCAGGGAAAGTTTGTAGAAGAGGCACTGTATATGAAGCTTTGAAGTTTGGGGGAAGGAGATCAAGTCAAATTAAAAAAAAATGCACAAGTTTGGATATGTATGTCAAGAGGACAATAGGGTGACCAGTACTTTGAATAGAACATTTATGTGAGAGTAATGTTGGTTAACGTGCACAAGCAGAGAAGCCCCAGATCATGGGGGACTTTGAAAATCTGCAAACTTGAGCAGTTGAGCAGAGGCTGACTATCTTAGAGGTGGGCACACCACTGAATCTTGTCATAGCAGTCTAATCAGGAAGAGGGCAGCTTGTTTATGAAAAAGAATGAGGAGCGTCTCATTCTCAAGAAAATATTTCTTTGAAACCTTCAGAAATCTACGAATTAAAGAATCACAGAATTTTAGAGCTAAAAACACATATTTAACCTTTGCCTTTAAGTAGAATTCCACAGAAAACTAATTCCTCATTGAAAAAAGAAATGGTTCCATGGTTAAAAAAGTTTGGGATGTTAGATCAAATGGTCTGTTTCCTTTCCAAAATTTGTTCAGTGAATATATTTTTTTAAACTGTAGGACTTCCAAAGCTTGCAATATAGTGATTTATATTATAAATCTCTAAGATGGAAATAGAGTAAGGAAGATTCCCCAAGCCCTTTGGTATGAACAACCTGTCAGTGTGTCGCTGGACACTTAAAACTTCAGTGAGGTTTGGGAGGCACACTATGACATACTGGCGTAAGGAAGTGACCTTTGGAATTAGGTAACTTGAGTTCAAAACCTAACTTGATGCTGTGAACTGATTTACATCAACTTCATTCCCAATTATTAGGTTATTTTGGTGAAGGCCATAGGCTATCCCCCTGCCCTTCTCCACATATAAGATGTCCTGAGTTACAATGAGAGAAAGGTTGAGACTGGATCCTTGCATAGATATAAACATTTCTTCGTAGACAAAGCAAACATGAGTCGTAAAATCCCTGTAATGTGTGACTTTGATGGAAAGATCTGTAATAGCAATCAGTTGATTTCCATATGGATAAGATGTGTATCATTGTGAGATTGGAAATTTTGATTGGGGAATAGAAAGGAGAAAGATCTTCATGGACTGTTAGATTCTAATTCAAAGATTTTGAATGTCCACGTGGCAATAAATGCACAGGTAATAAGCTATCTGGAGGAGGAAAAGGAGTTAGAAAAGGACATAGAAAGGTAATTAAAGGAAACGTGGCTTACAAGTTTAGCTCAGAGCTTGCATGCTGTGCTAATGCGCTATTAATAATCATCCTTCAGCTAACTTTTGCAATACTATTTTTATAATTTCTATGAAATATGTATCATTACAAGAAAGTCCATTTAGCTTGGCCCTTTGGAGAATGAATTACTCCTTTGAATCTAGATTGAAACATTTTTCAGACTTCCAAACTCAGTGATTCATTTATTAATAAATAGCAGAATGCATTGAATTAATATACTGTTTTAAGATAGTGATGGGTTATTGATTTCTGCAGATAGTCTATATAGTATCTACATATAGGATCAATATATTTCATTACCATACTGGTATATCTTGTGTCTGGAATTGTACTTTGAAAATGATCTTATTCTAGAACTGACAAAGTCTCTTAATGGCTGTCAAATTAGAAAAGACCTCTATCTGTATTTTTACATCATTTTCTTCAGTCACATTATCAGCATGGCTTTGATTATCTGTTTTCATGGACTTGTTTCCTACTCTCACAACCCACTTTCTATATATTGCATTATTTGGGGGTAATACCTCAATTGCAGTGACCTCGATATTCCCTAAAGTAGCTCTGCCTAGAGTATTATTGTCATCATTATTTGATTACTTATTTCGTACCTTTTTTAAATAGTTTCTGATTGTGTCATAATATCTCTGATTTTAGATTCCTGTTATAATTATATTTTGACAACCTGAGCTATATCCATTCTAAAGCATTTCATTTGATTGTTGAAGTTTTGATTATACTTGATTGATTTCTAATCATAAGAATAATAGTTAATGTCAGTAATATTTTGATAGTTGACGGTTTGAGGGAAAATTTTTCTGTTGGCAAACATTGCTTCCTTGCTTCGATGTGAGAAAATTAAGATGATAAAGGGTTGATGGTACCAAGTATTTGCATATTATAGGTAGAATGTATACCTATAGGTAAATGCATGTAGTACATTTGTATGATATATATATTAGTACTCATTTACCTATCTCACTTAAAAACTTTTAATTTATTTTTGAATTATCCTGCTACTAAAGTGAAAAGCCATGAAATGAACAAAAAATTTTCCATTAATTTTAATGGAAAAAATTATGCATTATATCCCAACCCGAGGTATCAGTAAAATTTTCACAACTAGAAAAATAAGTCAACTGAAAAATAAAAACAAGTTTATATGAGAAAAATAAGAATCAATTTGTAAGTAAATAACTCTCTGAGAAATTTTAATGTGATGAAAGTTTATTCATTTTTTTCCTTTATTTTTCAATAGTTTATTAGCAGATCTTAAGCCATTTTGTGGTCATGAGTATCTCGCACCTTAAATGTTTACCTATAAAAATAGAGGATAGGAAAGCACCTCAGAGCAACATGGGTACAAAACAGGAGACTATATTGAACTACACAGAAATAATGCACAACACATGCACAATACCAATGGGAATATCACAGGAGATGACTTGGTGAACATTTATGAAATACTTATTTTTGTTCAAACATGAGGCATAATGCAAAAGTGTTCTATTTGATATTCTCTGACCAAACACTTGTGAAAGGCTAATTGCTATTTGTCTTTGCCTGCAACTGTAACTTGAAATATTACTTCTTATCTATTTATTTAGAGTGCTTTTATATTAAAAATATTATATCTAAAACCAGAGAAATTGATGTGGAAAAAGTCTTTTAACATGTGAAGTAGTTCTGTTATATATTTTTACACTCCAACACGGAACACTTTTATCTATTTAAAACACCTTTCATTCATTTGAAAAAGTACTATTCATGGGCTTGGGAGAATGTTAGATATGTGCAGAGAGTAATTTGTCTGTGAATTGATGAAAATGAAAGTCATGCAATTTTAACAATAATTCAGGGCCAAACCCATGTGAAAGAGCTCTCAGCAGGGTGAAACCACTTCATTCTCCATTTTTGGACTGATCTTGGACTTGGTGGAATCTTCCCTAGTTTATGGTAATTGCTCTCATTAGTAAGGTTAGGAGTAAATTTCAAGCTAAATAGCTCAGCGCCATTCAGTGCCCATCAAAAAACCATTCAAGGGAATAAACCAGGAAAGGGAATTCATGAATTAACTGGCCACTACAATTTCAGCCCCCCCAAAACAAAATAATTTAACAGTTTTACCTATTACATAAAATTCTTATCCAGTATTACACTGAAAACTTCTGATCTCAGATCTCTCCTTTATTGTTGAGAGTATCTGGCACTTCACATGCTTTCTTTTTTTCTCATTAAGGCACACTTAGGAATTTTTTTAGAGGAGACGGGAGGGTTGAACAGCTTTCTAAAAGTTAAATTTTTATTGTTATTTATGCTACCAATGTTAGTTTATGTTGGTGAGCATGAACATGTCCTACCTATTCTAACCATGGTCTGAGTACCAGCAGCATTACCATCACCTGGGAACTTTTTAGAAATGCAGAACCTTAGTCTTCACTATAAACCTACTGAAACAGAATTGGCATTTTAGCAAGATCCCCAGATTGAGAAACACTAACACACCAAGTTTGTTGGAACAGGAAATGAATGTTTGGAATGAGTCAGTTAGAAAGGGTACTTGAGATACAAAAAAAAAAAAAAAAAAATGCAGAATTTAAGAGACCATTAGTGTGACCAAGTTGGGTCAACTCGATGCCAAATATTGTTCAGTGTGGTAAAAAGTAAAGCAATATAAAAAGACAAAAACTTACAAAAACAATTATAGCACATTCCCTTGTGTCATGTGATAGCATAATCGCAAGTATGAACTGAGGGGGGAAAAGGAGTCAAGAAATAATGCTGAAGAAATAACATAGCTTTTTTTTCCTTTTTTTGAATGTATATTAGCCAAAATGAGATGCTGGCCCTATATATCCTTCTTAGTTCTGTGACATTTATTTTCGGGATCTACGCAAATTGCATGACAAATGAATCAAATCGCATTGAGTTTATAGTGTTTTGCTGAATAGCTAAAATAGGATGTCCCTTCCCAAATTCTTTTATCTTTAAACCACTTTTAACTTTTCCGATTATATCAAGAACAAAGTTTTGATTAAGTGCCAGGGAGTAAATACCTGACTTTATAGGTTATTGTTTCTGTTAATTTGTAAATAAGGAAGGCTTATGAGGCTGCTCTAACCAGGAAGGTGTGCAGTAGCTCATAGTAAACCTGGAGGAGGAGGGAGGGGCAAGACACCATTTCTGAGAAGTTAGGAGGGCCGACTGCCAATATTCAAAACAACCCAGAATCCACACATTCAGGGTCTTTCTAGACATTGATATCTGTCAAATCTATGTGCTTCATTTTTATTTTCAGAAGCTTCACATATTGATGTAGCTATAATATGTAGTCTGATTTCCTACCTATTTATAATTGCATAATGATGCTACACATATAAACCTTTACTGTAACAGTTATTTTATATTCAATTACATTTACAAAATACTTGATTTATCTCAGTGATGATTCGGTTTTACAATTAAATAAATTGCGATTGATTTTGTTTACTTCTAGAATCAATTTTAATGCCTGGAATTTGTTGTTTTGGCAATATTAAAAAAAGTCAATTTTTACCTTTTTCATATATTTGCTTTGAAATACTGTTTTTTTCTACTTTTTACAATAATTTGAGGTTTATTCTCATTTAAAGTCTGAGTCTATATTAAATTCTGTGAGTCTGTAATAAAGAGAAGCTTACATTGATTGATTTACTGCTCTTTTTTCCATTTGTTCAAATCAGTACAGTGAATACTGAAGCAAAGATGTATAAAAGTGAATTTGATATTTATTTGCAAATATAGAGACAAGGTGTAACATACATAGTTTATGACTCTTGAACTTGTGTTTTATGATGATCATTTGATCTGAATTTTGATCAACTAAACAAAAATCTCTTGTTCAGTGGTACCACTAGTTAATATTAAATACAAGTTTTATGGTCACCTTGTTATAACATAGGGTGGGGGAGACTAAAGAGGAAATGAGAGTGAGTGAAGTTAGCCCACTGTGGCAAGATCTACTAGTTAAACCCTAAATCCTGTATCCTTTCTTGCTGGTATGGTCCTGTGACTGAAGTGTCACCTATGGTATGTGAGTGGAGTGATGTATCCAACTTCTGGTTCAACCAATTAAGACGCCTACCCTGGACTTGCTCTCCCTTTCCCATCTTGATGATTGAAAATGGCAATAATTGGAAAAATGTTGGAAGTAGCACGTTAAGCATAGAAGAACTGTTCTACTAGCTTGCGTTCTACGATGAGTTTGCTAATCTGGGTCCATCTAGCTACCCTGGACAATTATGTGAGGAAGAAAAATATGCTTCTGTGTTTTTTGACCAGTATCTTGGTTACAGTAGGCTAGCCTTCAGTCTAATGTAACTGTGAAGTTTTTCTGGTGGTGATAGGATGACCATACAATTGTCCATACTGGGAACTTTTGAAGATAAAAGGGTATTCAGTTAATACTGAGTGTAGGAATAGTGGTGTAAATTGGGAGTATTAAAATGCAGGAGAGGATGCATTGGTCCTAGGCTGCTCTGGTTGTAAAGCCATTTTTCTTTCCAAATAATGGCAATTTATCATGTCACTCATCTAAGCATGTTATTAGGCTCCCTCACAGATTAAAGCCTTTCTCCATCTATTTCATAATAGGTACTCTTATTTTATGAGTTCAACATTTTGGATAATGGACACATTTTTCCTCCCTAAAATATTTAAGGAGTAAAATAAATGGCTGAGAAAAATTGTCACCCCAGGGTCCATCCTTCACAAAAAAAACCATCTTGTATTGCCCCTGCTCCAAGCAGCCATAGGGTTTCCTGTGGTCTTATCACGGAGTTAGCGTAGGTCTGTTTCCAGGAGACTTGCCTCCTCTAATTAGCCTCTCTGAGTTTGGAATCCTTATTTATATAATGAGACAAAGACCATTCAACTCCCATTGCAATTATGAAGATTAAAAGAAAACAAGCACATAAAGCATTTATCATAGTGCCTGGCCAGTGAAAGCTAAAGTGCAGTGGTGATAAATAAAAGTTGGTCCCAAAGTACCCCAAACTAGACACATTCAAAGCAGGATTCGTGATCACTTTGAAACCTGTATAACTTTCTTTGGTAACTTTTTGTATTAATAATATCACCAAGGATTCTGATGGCCACACCTGAGTGTCTCCAGCTTCTCTTTCATTCCTCAACTTCACTTGGTCACCCGATCCTGTTATTTCTGTCTCTTGGATCCTGTCATCTCTCTCTTCAGTGGCTGCTGTAGTGGTTCCAGGCCCTCTTGGGACTGAATAAGTGAAATAAGTCAGAGAAGGACAAATACTGTTTGCCAAATGTAAAAACATCAAATTCAGGGAAATAAAGGAGGGGTGGTTGCCAGGGGTTGGGGTAGAGGAAATGGGGAAACACTGATCAAGTGGTATAAAGTTTTGGTTATAAGATGACTTAGTTCTATGATCTCATGTACAGTATAGTGGCCGTAGTTAAAAATACTGTAGTGTGTAGTTGACATGTGCTATGAGAGTAGAGCTTTAATGTTCTCACCATCACAAGAATAACAACAAAGTGGTAACTGTGTGAGGTGAAGGATGTGTTAACTAATCTTACTGTGGTAAACTTTTCACAGTATACACTTGTATCAAATTATCATGTTTTACCTCTTAAACTTACATAATATTGTATGTCAAAGAAATACTTGGATCTCTTTTCTTTTTCCTTTCCTTCAACCTATCATTTCTAGGAACAGAGAACTTCTATACACAGGGTTCCATGATTTCCTGGATTTCTTATTTTGACCAAAATCTAACCATGAGGCCATACAGGATACCCTAGGTTATTTATCTTGGGATTCATTGTATAGCTGAACGCATTTGGAAAAATCAGAAGACCTTCATAGCCATAGTGCTACTAACTTGACTTACCATCATAGCTTGTTGCTTTTATGCTTCTTTACCTGATACCAGAGAGAGGGAAAGTTTGAGGTCTGTCAACCTATAAATCTCTATTCTCTTAAATAGAAAACATATACTGCCTTGGGGACCTTTCTGTCCTTTACACTTCACTAGAAAATGTCTCAAATGTAGCTTAAAGCACTCATGTTCTGTCTGCACTGGTTCCTTTTCACAAAACAGCCCAAAGTACGAATACACAACCATTGGTTAACAGTGACCAGTTAACATTTACATATAAGATGTTTCACAATTTCAAATAATATTAAAAAAAAAAACTACTGTAGGCTATTAATTGAGACGGGAGCATTTATTTTGATAATTTCATAAGATGAATTGGATTGCATGGTAGCCCCGCAGAAAGATATGTGCATGTCCAAATTCCTGAAACCTGTGAATGTTACCTATTTAGAAAAAAAGATGTTGTGGATGTAATTAAAGTCTTTTTGAGATAAGCAGATAATCCTGGATTATCCAGGTGGATTCTTTTTTATTTTTATTCATCTTTTTTTAAAGATTTGATTTATTTATTAGAGAGAGAGAGAGAGTGAGAAACATCACGAGAGGGGAGAGGGTCAGAGGGAGAAACAGGCTCCCCGCTGAGCTGGGAGCCCGATGTGGGACTCGATCCCAGGACTCTGGGATCATGACCTGGGCCAAAGGCAGTCACCCAACCAATTGAGCCACCCAGGTGCCCCATCCAGGTGGATTCTAAATCCAGTGACAGGCATCCTTATAGAAGACGTAGATCCTAAGAGGACGTGATGTGCAGGGCCCTCTTACAAGCTCACCTGTTGTTGGCAAAATTTTCTTGCTACTGTAGGACTGAAGTGCCTGTTTTCTTGCTGGCTGTGGGTTGGGAAAAAACCTTGCTTTATGCCCCCCTTTATCTTTAAAGTCAGTAATGGTATGAATCCTTCTCATGCTTTGACTATTTCTGAATTCCTCTTCTGCAACTAACTGGAAAAAAAGATTTTCTTTTAAAGGATTTATGTGATAATCACCCAGAAAATGTCCTTACCTTAACAACTGATTTGGGACTTTAATTATATTTGCAAAATCTCTTCACACTAGTACTTAGATTAGTGTGGATTACATAACTGGGAAAAGCCATGCATACCCCAGGGCCTAAGGCTCTTATGGGGGCTATGTCAGGATTCTGCCCTCCCATAATGTCTTGCTTAAAATAAAAAAATAGACAAAATGTATGCAACAGTAATTTTCATGTCATTGGATGTGAAGTATAGACTGGTAGTTGCTAAGAGATGGGGAAAAAATGAGATGAAATTCTATTGCTTACTACATGGAGAGGGTTTCTAGACTCACACAGGGAGAAGAAACCCAGTAAGAACCCAGCAGTTTATTTTTTTATTTAAAAAATTTTTTAAGATTTTATTTATTTATTTGACAGAGAGAGACACAGTGAGAGAGGGAACACAAGCTGGGGGAGTGGGAAAGGGAGAAGCAGGCTTCCTGTGGAGCAGGGAGCCCGTTGTGGGGCTCGATCCCAGGACACTGGGATCATGACCTGAGCCGAAGGCAGACTGAGCAACCCAGATGGCCGCCCCCCAACCCCCCAGCAGTTTCTTTAAATTGAGGAGCTGGAACTGAGAGTCTGTGAGGTCAAGGGCAGAGTTCAGGAGGAGAGAGAGAGAGAACTCCAGAAATCTCAAAGGGTTTCCTTCATGTCTTTAATTGAACACTGATTAGCATGTGCATATTTGGGAGTAAACCATGGTTGGAGAGAAAACCACTCTAAAAGGATTGATGAAATTGAAGGAATGGTCTCCAGGACGAGGTTGGAAATAAGTTTCTGTTCCACCCAGATAGACTGGGAAATGTTGCAACTGATGGGCTATTGGGTAGAATGAGAAATGTCACAATTGATGGGCTATTGGGTAGAATACTCTGAAGTGCATTGCCTCACTAGCGGGTTAATATTTGCTCTAGACTACATTCTGTTCTAGTCTCTATGTAATAAAGCTTAAAAGCATGTAAGGATCAAACTCTTCCAAACAACTGCAGCCGAGAAAAAATTCTAGAATATTTGAGTCTAAAAATATCCAGTACTCAACAAGGTAAAAATTCATTCATTCAAATTTGCAGGCATGGAAGAAAATAGGAAAACAGAACTTATAATGACAAAATCAATCAATACAAACATGTCCTAGAAATGGCACAGATGATAGAATTAATAGATGAGGACATGAAAACAGTTATTATAGCTGTATGCTGTATGTTCAAGAATGTAGATAAAGGTTATGCAGAGACATGGAAGATACAAAAACAAAACAAAACAAAACAAAAAACCCAAATTGAATTTCCAGAGATAAAAATGACAATGTCTAAGATGAAAAATACACTGAATGGGATTAATAATAGGATATACTGCAGAAGAAAAGATTAGTGAACTTATAGACATAGCAATAGAAACTATCCAAAAATGAAAAAGTAGAGAAAAAAGACTGAAAACAAAATGAACAGCACATCAATGAGCATGGGACAAAATTTCATTTCATTTCTATATATTAACAGACAAGCAGAAATTGAAATTTTTAAAAATGCCATTTTACCATAGTATAAAGAACACAAAATGCTTATGGATAAATCTTTTAAAAGATGCATAAAAGTGGTATATTGAAAAGTTTAAAACAATGCTGAGAGAAATTAAAGAAGATCTAAATAACAGACCTGAATTCAAAAACCTAATATTGTTAAGGTGTCATTTTCTCCATAAATTGGTGTGTATAGATGTTAAATGTAATCCCAGTTAAAATCCTACCAAAGCTTTTCTTTAGATGGATAAATTGCTTCATCAAAGTAAGGTAGCCAAAACTTGGCAAAGAAAAAACAATTGAAGGGGTTACACTACCTGATTTCAAGACTTATTTAAAGCTACAATAATCAAGATAGTGTAGTATTTGTCTAAGGATAGACAAACAGATGAGTCAAACAGAGTAGAGAGCAGAAAATTAGAACTATACATTGAATTTTGACAAAGAAGCAAAGGTGATTAGTGGATAAAGGATAGTCCTTTCAGTAACTTGTGTCAAAACAATTGCATATTTATATGCAGAAACACGAACTTCAATGAATATTTCTCACCAAATACAAAATTAACTCAAATGATTTATGGAACTAAATGTAAAGCCTAAAACTACAGGTCTTTTGGAATAAAACCTAAGAGAAACCTTTGTAATACTGAGTTAAGCAAATATTTCTTAGATATAACACTAAAATATTTATCCATGAAAGAGCAAATGGATAAACTAAGTTTCATCAATACTTAAAACTTTTGCTCTTTGAAAGTCATGAGAATGAAAAGACAAGCCATAGACTATCGAATTTTTGATAGAGAACTTGTACTCATACAAAATAACTCATAACACACCGATAATGAAACCAGTAAAAAATGGGCAAAATATTTGAGCTAACACTTTATCACAGATGATAAATGAAATGTGTAGTGGGCAGGATAATGGCTTTCAAAGAGGTATATGTCCTAATCCCCAGAACATATGAATAGGTTACGTTATGGCAAAGGGGAATTAAGGTGGCAGTTGTAATTAAGGTTGCTAGTCATTTGAAGCTATGTATGATAGGGAGATTAGCCTGGGTTATCCAGGTGGGCCCAATATAATCAGAGTCTCTACATGTGTAGCAGCTGCTGAAGAGTCTGGGTCAGAAATACACAAAGATTCATTACTGGCCATAGAGGAAGGGGCCATGAGCCATGGCTATGTGTGAGCAGTCTCTAAAGATTGGAAAAGTCAAGAAAACACTTCTTAGAGCCTCCAGAAAGGAATACGGCCTGGCCAGTGGCCTTGATTTTAGCCCAGTCAGACCCACTTCAGGCTTCAGCCCTCCAGAACTATAATAAATCTGTGTTATTTAAAGCCACCAAATAATTTGTGTAATTTCCTATTGTTTCTTTTTTTTCTTTTAAGATTTATCTATTTTAAAGAGAGCTTATGTGAGTTAGAGAAGGGGCAGAGGGAGAGACTCTTGAAGCAGATTCCCTGCTGAGCGCAGAACCCTATGAGGGGCTCGATCCCAAGACCCATGAGATCATGACCTGAGCCAAAACCAAGAGTCAGATGCTCAACTGACTGAGCCACCCAGGCACCCCTAATTGCTTCTTTAGCAAATTAATGCAGACAGCATATAAATGCATGGGTAGTTGTTCAACATCATTAATCTTTTGGCAAGTGCAAACTAAAACCACGATAAAATACCATTACAATATATATTAGAATGGCTAAAATTAAAAATACTGATCATACTGTGCTTTGGTGAGAATGTGGAGGAACTGAAACTCTTAGACATTACTAGTGGAGATGCACAATGCTGCAACCACTGGAAAACACTTTGGCAGTTTTTTAACAGTTGAATGATCTATCTTCCATATGATCTATCCATTCAACTCCTAGGTATTTACATGAATGAAATGAAAACATTTCTATACAAAGACTTGTCTACAGATGTTTATGATAGCTTTTTTTCATATTCAAAACTGGAAACATTCCAATTATCCATCCACTGGTGAATGTTCATGCAAAATGTATATTTATAGAATGGACTTATTCTGCAATAAAAAGAAATGAACTATTGATACATGGAATACGTAGATAAACCTCAAAAACATTATGGTAAGTGAAAGAAGCCAGACTAAAATTAGTAGATACGGTATGATTCCATTTGTATTAAGTTCTAGGTGAATGGCTCTAGAATGACAAAACAGATCAGTAGTGGCCTGAAGACAGGAGCGGGGCTTGGCAGTACAGGAGAAGGAGGATTACCAAAGGGGACCAAGGAGCTTTGGGGATGTTATTCATGTTTGTGACCTTGACTGTGGTGATGGTTCCATGGTGTATATATGTCAGCTCTTAGTCCTATGCTTTCATTATGTGCAGTTTGTTATACCTCATAAATGCTGTTAAAATTTTTTTTAAATGGGGATTCTGCCATTATTTTTGTACTAGTTGAGCACAAAGGATTAAAACTTAAGAAGTTAATTTACCCCACATTTACAAGAGAGGTATCATACCATTTATACCAAATTGCTTTAGATATGACCTAAACTTGACTGGAAACTGCATTAGCCACTTCCAGAGTGTACGGGGGAGGCTTTAAGATAGATCAAAAGAGGTTGATCAGTGAGGGATTCTTTAGAAAGAGAGAGCTGTTAGCTCTGCTATTATTATATAGTGGGTAAATACTTCAAGGTCACCTTAAACTAGTGAGCAAGTAAGGGACCTTAAAGACCTGACCTATGAGCTCTGGAAGTGGGGGCAGGCAGAGACCAGTGCCTGATTTGTTTATCACAAAAGGCTGATGCTGAGAGTCCAGCCAGTGGCCTGGCAGCAGAATAAGGGAGGGAGGCCATAGTGTTTGTGAGCTGGATACCAAAAATGCCAGGATTGGTGCCTATTTTGTTGCCCAAATGTGGACCACACAGAAAAAAGCTGGTAGTGGATTGTGCTGGAAGGAATTCTGATTACACAGATCATCTGCAGGATGATGTGATCCCAATAGATAGTTTTCTGGAGGGTGGATTGCCACAAGTTCAGAGATGAAGGAAGATTGTTCAGAGCCAGATGGACAAGGCAATCCCCATTTTAGCAAACTGAAATCAGAGACTCATCATGGGAATCAGTGTGGAACCCACAAAAGCACTCTGAAGAGGAAAAGTCAACAATAGACATTTGCCTCATCAGGGCACCAAAGTGAGATTACAACTGAATCAGTTGACTGTGCATTTTATATCTCTTGCTTCTTTTTCTTTACCTACCATATCCTAGAAGAAATAGTAGCAGTGTGGTGAGTGGGGAAAGAGAAGTAGAAGAGTATAGTGGAAACTGATAAAGATACCAGCTTTGTGCCCCTATGTCCAACGATACTAGCTGTTTTTCAAAATCTACTCTCCCCCTTCTTAGTGATAAATTACTTAATTTTCAGTGAGGCATAGAGCTACCCCTCCAATATTTCTTGGTCTTCCTGAAACAAAAAGAGGCCATGTGTTCAAGTTTGGGCCAACAGGATGTGAGCAGTAAAGTCATCTGTGACTTCTGAGAAGTGTGCATAGATTAGAAGGGGTGGATCTTTCTCCATCTTTTTCTTCCTGCTCGGTAGAATGTGGACTTGATCTGAATCCTTTCAGGCATCTTTTTTTTTTTTTTTTTAAAGATTTTATTTATTTATTTGACAGAGAGAGACATAACAAGAGAGGGATCACAAGCAGGGGGAGTGGGAGAGGGAGAAGCAGGCTTCCCACGGAGCAGGGAGCCCGATGCGGGGCTCCATCCCAGGACCCTGGGATCATGACCTGAGCCGAAGGCAAATGCTTAATGACTGAACCACCCAGGCACCCCCCTTTCAGGCATCTTGAAGTTGAGGTGGAAGTTACATGCTGAGAATGAGGGACAAGCTAGAGAAGGAGTCTGAGTCCCTCTTGGCCACGTGGTACCACCTTACCAGATGTGGACTGCCTACCTCTGGACTTCTTTACGTGGAAAAGAAAGAAACTTCTATGCCTTTTAATGTTCTGGGATTTGCTTAAGCACCTTTGAACTTAATATTTGATAGGCTTGCCTTCCCCAGTACAGTTTTTCCACTGGGCTGGGGGAAGAAGAGCAGCTCTGAACTAGATCATATCACAGCTTTATATTAAGTTTGAATGGACTTGTTTGTACTGAAAATGAGATTGCTAATATCTGACAGTGATGAAATCACCTTGTGATCTGTTGGGGTACAGAGAGGAGTCTCATTGGAGCATAAGGAAAATCAGAAACGTGAAAGAATAAAGTTACATTTACTTCATTCCCTACCTACTGGAGCTAACTCATTCAATGAAGTGGTTACACATTTGTTCTGATTGATTAACCAGTACTTTATTATATGGATTTACTCAATTTAATATATTAATGAGATATACTACCTTGAATTGCTCAGAGGAATTTTTTTTTTAAGATTTTATTTATTTATTTGACAGAGAGAGACACAGCGAGAGAGGGAACACAAGCAGGGGGATTCGGAGAGGGAGAAGCAGGCTTCCCGCCAAGCAGGGAGCCCGATGCGGGGCTTGATCCCAGGACCCTGGGACCATGACCCGAGCCGAAGGTAGACGCTTAACGACTGAGCCACCCAGGCGCCCCTCAGAGGAATTTTTAACATTTGTTAAATGTTGTTTAATAGATATAATAAAGACACTAACATTAGAACGTTAGTTCACTATAATTTTGATAACTAACACAAAGCTATAATTATTTTCAAATTTGTCACAAAGAATCTTTATACCATATTTGTTCTTCAACTTAGGGTGTCACCTAGTAATTGGTTCTAATATGATCTTAAATTGTCCTGACTATACTTAGAACTCACGTTTCCATCAAACCTATGTTTGATTTTTGTTGTTGTTGTTGCTGTTGTTTTTGGCATAACCTTACTGAACACACTAAAAGGCACTCTCCTCTCCTCATACAAAATATCTCCTATGTTTGGATCTTGCATAATTATAAGACAGATATGCCTAGAGAGACACTATGGTTTTCAACTGCTCATGAAAGAGCACACCTCTCCCTCTAAGCAATCGTAGGGGTCTTTCAGTACACCTCGGTTTCAGACATTCTGGAGGATGTATGCCTCTTTCTTCTGGTGCTCAGATGTTCACCTTGGTTGCCCTTGAGAGGGTATGCTCTTTTCTGTCAGTGGTTATAGCATCCTGTTTCACTTTTTAAAGGGGATTTATGTATCCTGTGTAGACTGTATGTTGATAGACCATTCTAAATATACTTTCCTAATTTGGCAGCTATTTTTATGTTTTGATAACAAATGGATTAAAACGTAAAAAATTACCTATTGTTTTCCTCCCATTCTCTTAAAATTATAAGTGGTGCTGCCACAAGCTTTCTTCACTCACAAGGGGATTATACATAATTCTCTTTCCATAATATTTGCTTGGAATAAGTATTGAGAAATAGAATAACAGTGTACAGCAACTAACATTTATTGATTCTTACTATATACAAAGCTGTGTGGTAAGGGCTTAAAATACATTATCTGTTTTAATCTTTATCCTTGAGTCAAGTGCTATTAATGTTTCTATTAAGCATGTGACATAACTGAGGTACAGAGATATTAAATAAATTACCTACGGTCATGTAGAGAGTGGCATAGCCAGAATTTATACCTAGACTATCTTATTTCAGTGCCCTTGAGACAATCCACTGTGAGGAGTTTTCATTCTAAAATGCAAAACTAAGCACGTTATTCACCGCTGATGTCTCATTAGTCACTGATGCCAGTCTAAATCAGATTTAAAAAGCTGTTTACAACTTGGCCATAACCTACATTTCCAGTCCTTACTCACCCTGCCTCTGATGCAAGCACACACACATTTGTCTCATACCAGAGAGGTGTGAAACTACTTTTCCTGGACAGTCTTTTTTTCTGTTATGCTTCCATACTTTGGCATGTGGGCTTCCATCCACGTTTAATCCCCTTCCCCACCTTGGCCACCTGGACACTTTCTACCCCTTCTTGAAGACTTTATTCATGAAGACTTGTCCAACCTTCACCCCCCAGACAGAATGAATTCTGTCTTCTGGAGTGCTAAGTCTACTACTATTGAACAACGTATTGAAAAATTGTTATGTAGGGAAATGAGTGGGTGCTATCTTTAGATGGGAGATATTTTAACGTATTTAAATGTTTATGGGAAAGTTCTATTAAAGATGGAGAGGCTAAAATATCAATAATGCTTAGCTAAAATGTTAATAATCCCTAAGAAGAGGTAAGGTGATGGGATCCAGAGTGGGGAGAAAGATTGTCCATACAGAGAGAATCCTGGGAAGAAAGATATTATTTTAACATCAGAAGAGGGAAGAAGTCCAAGTAAACATACAGAAAGTGTGTCTATTCCGGACCTAAGACTTGAAAGAACTACTAATTTTTTTGTGAAGGAGTCTAGGCCACTGGGATTCAGATTTGTGGAGTCAGAGAGAAAGCGCGAAAGAGAGTAAGGAATTCAGTTTTGCATTAAAAAAAAAAAGCCTGTAATTGCAAAGGAAGGATATCATGTGTAAAACATAAAAAAAGTTGAAACAAAGCTAAAATGTTTAAGAGGCTGCAGAGATGATGTTTCCCTATCACTTTACAACATCCCCAAACACACTCTAATGAATCTAATGTGTGGTGCAGGGAAGAGTAAGGAGTCTGGTCAGGTGTCCTCTATGGAGTCATATCTAGATGTCTAGAATCTACTTTTTGTTCTCTCAATGTGCAGATCTTAATCAGATCACCCATATTTTTTTTCCACATCTGTAGTTTTCACACAATAGGAAGTCCACGGTATTTGTAATTTTTACATCATCAAATGTGCGATCAGGTTTCCTTTGGAAATAAACTCCAGCAAGAGATCAGATAATGACAGGAACTGTTTCTTCTTTCTCTTTATTCCTTATAACTCCCAGTTTGGTTCTCTGCATATGATCAATACATTCTTGTTGAAATGCTTTTGGTGAAAGTAACAGTTCTTACCATTTTCTAGCTATTGCTCTTTTCTCTGTAGTAGCTTGATTAACACTGAAATTTCAGTGACTCTGATGAGCAAGACTTTGATTTTCATTTTGGTGTGGTAGGGCTAGGATGTTCAGAGTGTTGTTTTCCCCAGGCTCAAGGTTGGTCTGGTCTCTTACTTTAGTGATTTAGGGAACTGCTCAGTTGCTTAAATTCATTCAAATAACAGCCAGTTCTGATAGGAAAGCATTTCTTTATGTTATTCTTTGCTTGAAATAAGAAATTCAAAGCTCTGAAACTGTTACACACAGAGCAACACTTTCCCAGAGAGATTAACATAGCAATAGGTTCCTCAGAACTGCAATCTACTACCTTTCAAATGAATGTCAAGTTATGCTGGCCAATGCATTCAAATGCTCTAATCATCTCATCTATTCTGTTTCCTGCTTTCAGAAACTAAAATACAATTCTTAATGTTTGTTTCATTGCCACACTGTCACCAAGGATACCTGATGCAAAGATTCTCAGCACTGTGGGATTACAAAAAAAGGTTATACATCTTCATTACTTGACTGCAGTACAATCATTACAGAACTCTAGAGCACTGAATGTTTTGGCGCATCAGATTTTTTAAGGTGATAATCTTAAATGTTTACCTTATGTGAGAGTACATATAATAAACTGTGAAGACTTTCACATATGACTGTAAACCAGTTCTTAAATTGTCAGGTTCTGTAATCTATCTAGCAAGTAGATTTTACTTAATTTCTGGAATTTAGGGGTATTTTATCTTTTAAACAGAAAGTTTCTGGGGCGTCTGGGTGGCTCAGTCAGTTAGGCATCCAACTGTTGGTTTTGACTCAGGTCATGATCTCAGCGTCCTGATATCTAATGCCACACATGGAGTCTGCTGAGATTCTCTCTCCCTCTCTCTACCCCTGTGGGCCCCCCCCACCCCCTGCCAACCCATGCTCACTTGCTCTCTAAAATAAATAAAATCTTTAAAAAAATAGAAAGTTTCTATTTAGCCTTCTTAATTTTTCCCTACTTTGATTTTCTAGCTAATAGTTGGATTCAGAGAATAAGTTTCCAGCATCTATTCACATACTGTACATTAGTTTGACTGATACAAAGACAAACCGCAGCACAGATTTAAGAAATGAATGAATTGTTCACTAACTTGACTAAGAGAGATTAGCACTCTTTGATCTTTGGCATACGATAGATTATGGCAAGGACCACGGTATCAAACTCAGCCATTACAAAGCTCACTGAAACAAGATGGCAGAACTTCAGAAGGGCCATATAATAAAAATGTATATTCAAATTAAAATCAGAGTTTGATACTACTTACTGTTCTTTTTTTTTTGTATCTTACTGGTTTCTTCATTATCTGTCATAATTATTACAGTCCTTTGTTATTACTTTTTATGTTTTTATATTTTGTGCCTAATAATTAGTGATGTAATATATAGTAATTATCAAAAACTCAACTAATATGCTCTGAGACTGAAAATCATATCAGATACAATTCTATAATTAATAGTTTTAAGTTAAGGATTTTTTTTCAGTTGAATTCTTTATGGCATATAACCATTTCTTTTTTCTTTATATGGCCTGCTGATTTTCATATTCTATTTAATACTTCATATTTTAAAAACATAGTTGTGAAGGATAATATTTATTCATTTAATAAAAATTGAGTATGTGTTCTATAACAGTACCATGCAAGAAGCTAGGGAAACAAAAATGAAGAAGGCATAATACTTTGAAGAAGCTCATGGTCCAGCAGGGGAGACAGAGTTAAGTAATAGGTCAAATATATGATGAAAATAGTGCAGGAACACAGGGTAAAGCAATGAACTACCTCGGAAGACTGGGAATATGATAACAGAGAAGTGATTGTTGAAATGAAAAGTTCCAAGATTGGAAAAGAAAGCAACATAAAAATTAAGGTATTCTAGAAAGAATAGTAGCTACAAAAATAAAGGTGGATGAAAGAATCTCTATCCAGGAGAAAGCAATTTACCCTGATGTCAGGATAGAGTGTCAGTTCACTGGCGATGGCAGGACTGAGAGTTGATATCATATCCAGAAGGCTGGAAAAAAAAACAAAACAAAACCCACAAGTCTTACTACCAACAGTGTTTTTCATTGGAATTTGTTTTCCCCTGGAAACAAATCTACTTTCTCTGTCTGCATAGGGCTGTGTTTGAGGCTTGACAAAGGTAAGCATTCTGACACATAAATCTTAGAAAAATGACATTTTACTGTGATATGTGCAAGGGGTACTTTTATCAAAAATGCTCTCAAAGACACATCAGTTGGGGTACAGTAAGTAGGAGTAGCTTCTCGAGTTTCTGTGTTTTTTTCACAGGAGATATGCTCAGAATTATGGCAGTGGTATTCTGCCTGGGCAGGCTGGGGTCTTGCTAGGTTGTAAGAAGTTCTAAGTAGTATCTTAGCAATCCTCTTACCCTTAAAGAACAGCATTCTAAAATTTCCAGACTAGAGATCTTGTATACTGGCAACACCCACTTTCATAAGCCATGCTAATTGTATCAAAACACTCTGCTCTTTGTATAATTTTTCTTTGTTACCAGGAAACCAAACCTGTTCTTTTTGGTTGGCGATAAGATGACCATCAACAGTTCATATGCACATCCTACCAGTCTAGAAATTTCCATAGAAAGAATACACTTTTCCATATAGTTCTGTTAGAAAAGTCCTGCAGAGATCTCTGGGTTGATTAGGATCAATATGATTAGCAGGTCTTGCTCCTTGTTTCTTGCCTAGTCTGGACGGGAAGAGCAAACTCAGTTTATGTCGATCTCATCACATGACATGGGTTCCCTAGATGAAGAGCAATTTGATGATAAGGTTTGTGAATATTTAAGATGCTGATGAGCCGGAGTGGCTCAGATTGTGACTAAAAAGGCAGATGCCCACAATATTTGTCAGTGCTATTTGCTTTTGCAAATGCTATTTTATGGCTTCATTGTTGATAGATTTTATTTTTAACTATTTTAAATGCACTTAAATTGAAGAACAAAAACTAGGTGATGCAGCAGATAAAGATACATCTGTCTTTTCATCATTTATTTTTCCCATTAGAAAAATGGAATAATACCTGCCTGTTCTAAGAAAAGTATATTTTTTTGAAAGTTTTTTTTTCTTTAAATATAGCACTAATTGTGTGGAGCAAAATAAATTTGTTCCCTTAATCTGGCAGGTATTAAGCCACTCTTTACAATTCTATGAGTAAGTTTGTCTAATTACCTAAGGATTTTAAAACTCTTGCTGAATTACGGAGACCTTTGCTTCAGGTTTTTTTCTTTACCTGTCCACTGCTGTCTGCTGATGTTAATTAGATTGTAACCACTGAATTAATATACAGTAAAGGAAAATAAACCACATGAATAAGAGGTAGAAATGATATTGCTTTCCTACTTATTTTATGTTGTGTTTTTTTTTTTAATTTCAGGCAATGATTTTAAATATTCTCAGCAAAGTGATTGGTACATTGGGGGAGGCTTCTACTCAAAATTTTAAAGGTTTAATGATTTCAGTAAATCATCATTAATCTTACTAATGAAATATCTACACTTTAAATGGCAATTGACAATTTTTTTAGCTCCATAATATTTTCATAATTTACCTGTTTTTAACCTTCCCTTCATTTTTTTATGCTACAAACTAGAATGTACTATTTATACAAATTATTTTTTCAGTTTAGCTAGAGTAATAAGGTCACCTGTACTTTCTGAGTGGAATACATAAAGTGTATGCAGTTTGAGTTTTTGTATTTTACATTTTAACAATGCTAGTTTTTGTATTTTTTCCATAACTAATAAATCCTAATCAGGAGACATTTGTCAAGGGGAAATTAAAATCTGATTTCTACATGTGAATTCATAGCCAATGAATAATTGATTAATTACATTGTTATTTTTGTTTACATACTTAGATCTTTTTCTCTTGGTCAGTGGCATTCCCTGTTTTTCACTTAAAGGGAGAACAATTAAGTCAGTAAATTTAATACAAAATTATTTCAAATAATAACCTGTTCTTTAAGGAACAGTTATCTGTTTTCTTCTTTTTTTATTGATACAGTCAGCACATACTATAAGTGTTGGCCCTTCTGTGAAATGGTAAATTTTGTCCTTTGTTAAACACTATGGTTGTTGTTTATAATGCATTAGGTAGGTAGGTTTTTTTCCCCCAGTAACAGCCCCCACCCAAGAAAATATTTTTCCCCTGAAATATCTTTTTTTTTTAAAGATTTTATTTATTTATTTGACAGAGAGAGAGAGTGAGCGAGCACAAGCAGGGGGAGCGGCAGGCAGAGGGAGAAGCAGGCTCCCCGCTGAGCAGGGAGCCCGAGGTGGGACTCAATCCCAGGACCCTGAGATCAGGACCTGAGCTGAAGGCAGACACTTAACCAACTGAGCCACCCTGAAATATATATATATTTTTAACACCATACATTACATCATTAGTTTTTTTTTAAATTTTTTATTGTTATGTTAATCACCATATATTACATCATTAGTTTTTGATGTAGTGTTCCATGATTCATTGTTTGCATATAACACCCAGTGCTCCATTCAATACGTGCCCTTTTTAATACCCATCACCAGGCTAACCCATCTCCCCACCCCGCTCCCCTCTAAAACCCTCAGTTTGTTTCTCAGAGTCCATAGTCTCTCATGGTTCGTCTCCCACTCCGATTTCCCCCCCTTCATTTTCCCCTTCCTACTATCTTCTTTTTTTTTAACACCCTGAAATATTTTTAACAGAAATATATTTAACAGAAGTGTTTCTGGAATAGATTTCAATGACAATTAGCTATTCTTGTTTTAAAAATAATTGGATACTAAAATTTGAACAGCGTAGATTTTTATAACTCCACTTAGACCTACTTGTTATTAAATTTTCTCTCCTTCATTGGAACATAATCATTCTGCAAGTTTAGTGAAGTCTGGCTGACATTCATCTTAAGTAAAAAGGTGGACAAGACAAAAGGTATCTTGTCTTAAAAACCACTTCTCATTAATAAAAATCGTTCTTTTCCAGGCTTCAGTTAAAACATATGAACGATTCTCAAGTCCCTTTTACTTGGAGTTTCAGAGTAAGATGTCAGTATTTAGAGTAGTGTGAAACAGAATTAGGATTTTTCCTGGTAAGTCACAAATCCTACTATTGACGTTGAGGACGGGTCACATTGCTGTGACCTGGGAATCCTTGATATCTCCCCTGCTGTCCTGGAGATATCTTGTCAGTCAGGAAGTATTCTATATCATTCTTTGATGGGAAGAATCATTAGCTACTTAGACTTTCCTTAAAATAGAGGACTAAAGGGTTTTCTGTATTGCTGCATAGGCAAAGCAGCTTGGAAAAGATTTTATTGGACTCCTTTGTGCACTATAAGCAGGATGCAGTGTTTCTCTGGATTGTGAATGTTTTAGCTAAACACATGATCTGAGTTGGTAAATTAACCTTAGTGCATTACTTTTGAACGGCTTCAAAATTGCTATCTTTGATACTCAGCCAGTTGCCCAGTCATTTTGTTACTTCAAGTTCACAGATCTGTTAGCTGGATGGTCTCATGGAAGAAACTTGCTCTATAGGACATTAGTTTTAATAGAGGTCATTAACTTGAATGCATAGGTACACTCGAGAGATTGGAAAGTGCTGACATAGTATTTTCAAATACCTCTTTCACAAGTGGCAGTTAAAGCCACTTTTAGATCTTGTGTTGTCTTTCTGTTGCCATTGTCTCTCACCTGACTTCCACATTTGTTCCTGTCCAGTTTATTCATAAAGGAAATACGGTGCTCTTTGAAAAAACTTAAGATGTATCATGGCAGACCTTGTCACAACTTCAACGTCCTTCGAGGGCTTCCCATTACATTTAGAATAAAATTCAGTCAACTTCCTTATCTTGGTTCTGCATGCTGTAGTTCACAGCAGACCACCTCTCAAGTGTTACCTGATGCCGTTCACTCACTCACCCTTTCTTGAGGCTCCAGCCTTCTTTCGGTTCTTCTAACCTCCTGGTTCTCTCCCATCCAGAGATCTGTATACATATGTTCTCTGTCACTGGGATTTTTTTTTTTTTAGGGTTCACATGACTGGGTTCTTCCCATTCGTAGGTCTTGTTTTCATTGTCACCTCAGAGGTGCCTTGGATTTGATTGCGTGCCTGACCACCCAATCAGTAGTAGGTTGTTTTCTCCCTCCCATAATCACTCTGGGATTTTCCTTCATAGCATCTGTCACAAGTTAGAATTATAGTTGTTGATATGTTTCATGACTATCTTCCTCACTTTCAGCATTTTAAGAGCAGGGACCACGCACATCTGTTTTGTTCATCACTGTGGTGGAGCAACTAAGGATTATTAATCATCTCTAAACACTTCTCTTAGTTGACACATGTTCTTTTTTGAATGCATATGATTCCCCAAATGATCATTCAGGTATATCACAAACATATTGTGATTTTGAGATCACAATTCATTGACCTAGGTAATCAATATTTTTTGCATCCTTGGTGCTTCAGGAAGAACATAGTTGCTATGGGTGGATATAAAAGACCAGCATATTTGTCCTTTAGGGATTTGCTATCAATTACCAATCAAATACTCTTGCAAAATAACTGATGAAACAGATACTGTTAACCTAGAAATACACAAATTTACTATGGTAAATTAGTAAGTAGACGGAATTTATTCTCTTGTAGAAGGTGTTGAATCACGAAACAGATAAAATACACTATGATCGACAAAAAATACTTGTACGTTTAGTGTCAATATGGTTTATAGGCTTTTCTTAGCATTATGTTATATTTATGTGTATAAGTGTGTCTGTGTATATATTTGTGTTGTTTTGTTTTCTTAGCCCAGCCATCTTAGGAAAACATAATACCTGACCGTAGTTTCAAAGTTCTGCATATGAAGGGTAGTAGGTGGTTTAGGAAAGAACTCTAAATTTTGATTTACTTGATATGTATCGGAAAGTGTATATAGTTGACCCTTGAACAAAATGTGTTTAAATTCCATGGGTTCATTTATATGGGGATTTTTAAAAAATCATTTACAGTACTGTAAATATATTTTCTCTTCCTTAAAATTCTCTAAATAACATTTTCTTTTCTGTGGGTTACTTTATTTAAGAATACAGTATATGGGGGTGCCTGGGTGGCTCAGTTAAGTGTCTGACTTTTGATTTCAGTTCGGATTATGATCTCAGGGGGATCTCAGGTCATGTGGGGCTCTGTGCTTGGTCGGGGGGAAGGGAGGGGAATCTGCTTGGGATTCTCTCCCTCTCTCTCTCTCTCTCTCTCTGCCCCTACCCCCCCCACATGCTTGCACACTCTCTCAAATAAACAAATAAATCTTTAAAAAAAAGAATATAGTATATAATACATTTAATATACAAAATATGTACTAATCAACTGATTGTTATCAGTGATGCTTCTGGTCAACAGTAGACAATTAGTAGTTAAATTTTGGGGAGTCAAAGTTATATACATATTTTCTGCTCCATGAGGGATCAGCACCCCTAACCGCTGCATTGTTCAAGGGTCAATTGTATATACAAATTTTTAAAATAATAATAAAATGAAAAAAATGTATACCCACCACTCAGCTTAAGAAATAGGATATGAGCAGTATTATAGGCTAGTGGTTCTCCCACATTTTAGTATCAGAACTCCTTACACTTAAAAATTGCTGAAAAGCACAAAAGCTTCTGTTTAGATGGGTTATATCTATTTATGTTTACCATGTGAGAAACTAAAATTGAGAAATTTAAAAAATAGGTATTATTTCGCTTAAGCATAATAAGGCCATACATGTTAGTATAAAATAACACATTTTATAAAAATATCCATCTTTTCCAAAAATAAGACAAATTAGTGGGAAGTTGCATTGTTTTATATTTTTGCAAACCTTTTTAATGTCTGGTTTAAAAGAAACAGGTAAATTTTTATATTTGCTTCAACTCAGTCTATTGCAATTAGTATGTCACTTTGGTTGAAATCTATGTAGAATGAAAGAAAAAAATGCAAGTAACATCTAACCACTTCAGACTGTTGAGGGGTCCCCAGAACACACCTTGAGAACTGCTGTTTTAGGTACCTTTTGTGTGACTCATCTCAATCATTTGTTGCTTCCTCTTGCCCAGAGGTAATGTCATGAGTTTTATGTCCTTAATTTTCTTTGTGGTGTTTTTTATTGATGTAGTAACACCAAAAAACCCCATGTTGTTTAGTTTTCCCGTTTCTGAATACATGCACAAATATTCATTGATCACTACTTTTTTATAATATTAAGTTTTGAGATACATCCATATGGAACATATAGCTATGGTTTAGTTATTTTGCTAGTCAATGGTTTTCTTTTGTACAAATATACGATAATTTGTATAAGCATTTTTTTCTAATCACGTGGGTTAGTTGCAAGCTTGTGTAATTATAAACAGTACTTCTACTACAAATGTGTATATTCATGCCTGCTGGTACACATTAGCATGAGTTTCTTGGGAGTTTATGCCTAACTGAAATTAGTGCATTTTGGAATATATATGGTTTTCCAATGCAATGTCAGACTGTTTTCCAAATTGGTTTTATCAGTTTATACTTATTCTGTCAAGCTATAGATATTCCTATTGTTGTACATTGTAATCAGTAAATTGTTGATTATCATATCAAAAATCTAATCAATTTCAATTTTTACTGTCATAGTGGATATAAAATGTTATTGTCATAATCACGTATAGTCTTCCGATTATAACCAGAGTTGTGCATTTTTTTCATGGGTTTATATGGGTTATTTGAGTTTCCTCTTCTCTGAGATGCTTGTTAAATCCAGTTGAATTCTTGATATATTTTGGATACTATAATTTTATAGGTACATGTGTTGCAAATACGTTCCCCAAGTTTGTGCCTTATCTTTATGGTATCTGTGGATGAACAGATATCTCTAGTTTTATTTAGTAAGTTATTAATATTTTTAAGTGGTTTATACCTTTTCTTGTTTAAGAATGCCATCTTTACCCCAAAGTCTCAACGATATTCTCCAAATTATTTTTCCTAAAGATTTTTGGTTTAATTTTTTATACTTAAGTTTTCAGTACACCTGGAATTGATTTTGATGTGCAATAGGAGGGAAGGGGTCCAATTTTAGTAGTCCACCTCTATCATATGTCAGGTCCATCATATATCAAGTTTCTATATGTCTGAATTTGCTTCTGAGCTGACCGTTTTTTTCATCACTCAATTCTGCAGTAGTACTAATATTATACTATTTTAGATTACTTTAGATTTGTAACAAATCTGATATCTGCTCTTAACTAAATAGAATTTTTATCAGAGAAGGTGGTCTGATACCGGTTTTTTAAATTGTTAGGTCTAGCATAGTAGATTTTTTATGGTCTAGTATAGTAGATTTTTAAAAAAGTGGTGACAATGTATATTCTCAAGTTTTGAGTATAATATTCTTTATATGTCTATTGGATCAAACTTCATATTTTATGCTACTGAAATTTCAGATTCGTGTTGACTTGGTCTAGTTACTGAGAAGTTTCCTAGTGGAAAAGTGGAGGGTGAATTTGTCAGGTGCTTCTTTTTGTTCTTTGCTTTATATGCTTTGTGTGCTTCTGTCATTAAGTACACACAAATATATGAATTTATATTTGGTATTTAATTATGGGGTTTCTGTTTGTCCTTTTTGTTCTTCTATTTTTTTCTTCCAGTTTTAGCAGCATGACTACCACTAATGGATTTTTTATTAAAAAGAAAAAACTGTGCTGAGGGCAGAAGCCAAACTGAAAAGATTGAGAAGTAAGTGATAGGTTAAAAAAAAAAAAAAAAAGGAGATGAGTATAGAAAGTGTTTCCTGAATTAATTGTTGTATAGGGAAGATAAAAATAACTGGGGGAAGATGTGGGAATCAAAGGAATGTTTTTAAATTCTAAGATGTGAGAAATTTAAGTATATATAAATATCATGAGTAATACAACTGAGATTCAGGAGTTGAATATATGCAAGGACAACAGATTATTTGATAGTGTAAAGCTCCTGATTTGGCAGACTGGTGTAGGATTCTGAGCAAGAATGGAGTAATTGCTCTGTATTATTTCCCTTCACTGAGTTCTCCACAAATTGAGGACAGAAGCTCTAGTGGATGCAGGAGATGTAATATGAGCTGTAGATTTGTAGCGGGCTGTTAAGGGAGATCTGACCTCGCGGTACCTACTTCATTCTGTAAGAGACCAGTTTGCTGAGAATGACAGTGTTGGTGATATGGTGGGCTGGAAGTTTGGAAGCATTTGGCTGTTAATATCACAATATTATTGGCAGGGCTGAGGAGATAAGCATTGATTTCCAATTTAATTTTCTAACTTTGTATGTGCTTATCAACATATACTATATGAGTCTCTCTACCTGAACTTACGAGTTTAAAGAAGTATTTCAAATAATTAACTGTAATATTTTGGTCTTTTTCTAGGCACTGGTTATACAACTTTGATATTATTCTCAAAGAGAACAAGATGGCTCTAGGCTACAAAACCTTCACTGAGAAAGGGATTGTATCTTCCTTTTCTCTGGCATCTCTTCCTGGGGTTTATTTTCATGTTCAACATGACATAGAAACTATAAATACTGAGTAACTGGGTCATGATAGCATAACATACACTCATTTTCTTTACTCTCTCCCTTTTATTTTCCTTCCTAACTTTTGTAATTAAAATTCATGAACTCAAAATGCACATATTTAGTTTCAAGGACTGTGAACTGCTTTGGGTTTAAAATGATAGATGATTGATTGCCCTTGTGTGGGAGGTAGTTACTGGAATAGGGAGAGGGGTTGAGACTTATGGGTGACTAGCAATATTCCTTTTCTTAACCTGAATGGTAGCTACATGAGTGTGTTCACTTTGTGAAAATTCATTGAGCAGTAAGTCCATGTTTTGTGCACTTTTTAAATTATATACACACAAAAATACAGACAAATGGCAGCTAGGAGTACATAGTATACACTGTGTATGTGGCTGTATAGGGGATATACAAATAATGTGTACATAAATAAAATCAGTGTTACATTAGAGATCTGTAGGATGCCATTAGATTACTCAGTTGAAACTGCTACCTTAAATGTCTCCAATAATCTCCTGATAACCAAATACAGTGGCATATTTTGAGGACATACCGTCCATAAGCTTTCTGACCATCACTAGCTTCAAATGCTGTGTTCCCTTGGATCCTGAACTCTACTCTTCTGGGTTCATATCATTCTATCTTCTCTTTTCAGTTTCTAATTCATAAAGAACCCATCATTTCTTACATTTTTAGCTGTCATTGCTGCCTGGGCGACTCCTAGTATCATCTTTCTTGTCTTGTTCTCTTCAGCCTGACTCAGATCAATATTTAAAGCTGTAAGCTGACCACATCTATTCTTAATGAAAAGATGTGGTCTCATTGTCTTAGTCTTCTTTCTTCTTGTACCTTTGTGTAAAAACCCTTATCAATCTATCAGTTTCTGGAATCCTGTGAGGTTTGAGGTTTCTTTTGCAAAGGGTGATATTTTTTAGTAAGCACTCAGAAAATGTTAATTTTTCATGAAAGTGTTGCCATAAGCAAATTCTCACTGCATTGCTAGTTTCAGGGATCCAAATATTAGTGATAGTAAGTGACTGCAAGTGGTAGTAACTGCCATTAAGAAACTTTTAGAATTGAAGACAGTAAAAAGGTTGGAATCTTTGGATTTTTTTTTTTTTTTTACAAAGTCTCACCATACTTGTTCTGCCATTTGAGGTCTATAGGTATTTTTGAATTTAATTTTTCTATTTATAACTTTTAATAGCATATTCATAAACATTCTATTTTTCATTCTCTGAGTACCATCTTGACTTCTCAGAAAATCATAAGCTGGTATATGAATATTGTAATTATCTCTAGCTTTCAAGGTGAGAAGTCAGCATTTGTTGAAAACCTGGATGACTTCTAATGATTTTATGAAAAATAAGATTCTACAGCATTACCTGGTAGTCGCTTATTACAGTTCCATATGCATTTGAACCAAAATGAAGATATTTTATTGGAGGGAACACAAAAACAAGAGAATACCTTTATTCTTGTTTTAAAGGACATTACAGAAAAAAAATATTCATGTTTTCAAGGTCTCTATCTGTGCTTTTTAAAATAATGTAAATCTTAAATACAGAGACAGTTATTTCTTGTTAGGATCATAAGGAGAAAATCTTATTAAAGTTATTTTGTATTTGGTCATCACAATATGGTTATCATTACCTGGGCTTTTTACACAATACTACACAATTATGATGAGATAAAAGTTTAAGTATTTTGAGGCCAGAAATATAAATGAAACACTTTCTAGAAAAATATTTACAAAATGACAGTAAACATGAGATCAAGGTTATGAAATATTTATTGGTATTCATGATATTTGAATACGAGGTTTCATACTACACTTAAAATACCCTATTTTTGGGGCACCTGGGTGGCTCAGTTCCTTAAGTGTCCAACTCTTGATTTCAGCTCAGGTCGTGATCTCAGGGTCATGGGATTGAGCCCCACATCAGGCTCCACACTCATCCCAGAGTCTGCTTGAGATTCTTTCTCACCTTCTTTCTCTTCTCCTCTTCCCAGAGTGTCTCTCTTTCTCAAATAAGTAAATAGAATTCTTTAAAAAATACCCTATTCTTATATGCCATAAATAGATCAAATATACCTCTGATCTTTGGAGAAGAAATAAAACTTTAGAAAAAGAGAAACTGAGTATTGACAATAGCCTATAGGAAAGATCCATAACATTTTACAGACGATAGTTCAGGTTAAATCTGAAAGTAGCCAGACATGTCCTCATTAGAGTGGGGCTGGTAATTGGAAGTAGGAAGTGGTGGCCAATGTCAGATATAGGAACAGGGAGGAAGTCTAAAGTTTTGGTCGAATATTCATTCCTGGAGTATGTGCTTCCAGTCCAGGTATTTGTTCAGTATCAGGATTGATATAAAAATTCTAAGAGATAGCTGGGTAGAAAGGCAGGTGATGAAACACATTCCAGAAGTAGTCAGTATGAAGTGACATAGATAGATGGGTTGTTGGTCGCCTGCAGACTGTTCTTTCTGCTGCTGAACTTGAATTCAGGAGCCGTACTTAGTTTTGAAAGTTTTTGCAAATGGCAGGGCAAGGCAGGATCCTGCTATGGAAAGAAAAGAAAACTGGGCAGACGTTTAAGATAAGGCCTCTTGGGCAATAAGATGGGAACTGAATTATTAGAGCTCAGATGTATTCCTATCCTGGGAGGTTAAAGTAGAACTGGAAACATCAGTTGATTTAATGATGAGTCATCTGCTAAATTTTCTCTTTTAAAGACAGATTAAATCTAAAGCTTTTGGGGCATGGCTGAGTGGGGATCAAGTGTCTCCAGCTGTGGATAGAGGAAAAGTGTAGGTTCAGGGTACCTGAAAGGGTTCTCATAAAACTTTTTTATATACTTTCTATGTTTAAGCTTTACATGGAAAAACTAGAAGAGAAAAATAAACCAAACCAACATAATGGAATAAACTTAACCTCACTGTGTACTTTGAAAGAGATCTGAGACCATTACACATTTTTATTCTCACCTGATTAAACAATTTGCTTAATAGAAATGATTTATTTCATTTAAAAATGCTCAGCTCTCTGCTAGATCATTTTTGGTGCATTTAGAATACGTGTTTGCTGTGTAGTGAGGACGAAAATGATGCAGGGAACAATAGTAGAATAAAATAACCTGATCAAGTAATTTTTCTGTCATATATCTATGTACAGGGCACTAGTTCCTGAACTGGTTTTGGTATTGAAATGATTGTATTTATAAGGTAGCATGCATACACAGCCACACACACAAACACACACCGTCAATAGTGGCTTATGAAATTAAATAATAGTTTTTTCCTTAAGAATTGCAGCTCAATTTATTCTGCTTGGGGGGCTGGTCAATTTAGTGTTCTGAGAAATAAGTTCATTAGTTTGATGCTGTCTAATTATTTTTAAATGAGAAATAGGGGGCGCCTGGGTGGCTCAGTCTTTAAGTGTCTGCCTTCAGCTCAGGTCATGGTCCCAGGGTCCTGGGATTGAGCCCCACCCACATTGGGTTCCCTGCTCAGTGGGAAGCCTGCTTCTCCCTCTCCCACTCCCTCTGCTTGTGTTCCCTCTCTCTCTGTGTCTCTCTCTGTCAAATAAATAAATAAATAAAATCTTTAAAAAATGAGAAATGAATGCTATAAAATAAGTCTAGGAAACACAGAAAATTATATCAAATGAAAAAAGAAAGTAACAGAAAAGAATTTCAAAGGTCAACAGACTTTAGGAATATAGTTTTCAAGAGAAAATGATAAGGATGAGTGGATAATAAAGATCATAAGGCCCCCTTTCCACATTCTTTTTTTTTTTTTTAAAGATTTTATTTATTTATTCGTGAGAGACAGAGAGAGAGGCAGAGGGAGAAGCAGGCTCCCAAGGAGCAGGGAGCCCAATGTGGGACTCGATCCCAGGGCTCTGGGATCATGACCTGAGCCGAAGGCAGAAGCTTAACCATCTGAGCCACCCAGGCGCCCCCCCTTTCCACATTCAGTACTCTAAAATTACCATGGAGCCTCATTCTAATGAGACGAAAGTCAGTGTTTGCCAGGGAACAAAAATGCCTTGTACGGGAGACTTTCCTTTCTAATAAACTCCTTTTCCAAAATTTTTCATCATATCATCTCCTGAGTCAGCCTCTAGAGCACAAATGAAGAGAAGCAGCTATATTATTGCTGTCACCCTGAAAGGTGAATGGTCTGCCATTTCCAATATTGTTGCCACTAACTTACGTAGCTGGATGCCAAGATCCATGGGCATTGTCACTCAATGATAGGATTATATACTGCCATAGAGAGACTCGTAATGATGGTGCAGGGTAATCTCTTCAAGATTAGGTTTCTGTCAACACCATAATTCTTATAAAATTGGTCTGAAGAATTATAGTCCACTAAGTTCTAGATAAAGTGATAATTAATTATAGTCAGTAGAGTATATAGAAAAGTGACAGCATTATTGCTGAATACACTCAAAAGGGGAAGTTGTTTAATTAGGTGACAGTGGAAGAAATCATGTTTAGTATTTTAATGAGAACCACAATTGAAAACTTTTGGCCTTTGGCCAAACCAGGTAAACGCAAAACTTGGAGTGATTTTTAGAGATGAATACAGAAGAATTTAGTAATGAGGCAGAAGAAATTGAAAGTGGAAAAAAATGACTTTTGTATTTTTAAATGAAGTAGTCTTTTTTTCTTCATTTTTCTTTATTTTGGGTCAGCAACATAAAAGGCACCTCAATAATTGTATCGATTTGTAAGTGCAAAGAAGCTAAGAATTATGCCTAGAGCTAGATTCCTTGATCATTTTGCTAGACACTAGAGAGGTATAAATATCTTAGGTTATGGTAATGAGAAACTACCCCTCCCCCCATATCAGTGGCTTTAATATAACATTTTTTTTTTCCTTATTAGTGCATGACCACTATAGGTTTAGGTAATTTTCCAAGCATGCTTTCCTCCAAACTCAGTGACTGAGGCTACCTCTTAGTTTTGGCTCCACCATCCCATATAAAGCCAAATGAGTATATCACTTGGAAATGACTTGTGTCACATGTCCACACTTCATATCTTGGGGGAGGAGAAAGACTACTTTTGTTATCTGGAAGTAGAGATGAGAACTGGGTATTATAGTTTTAGAGCTCACAATAGGCATTTATCAGAGGTGTTAGCAATCTCCTTACAGAGGAGATGCCTATTGCTCACATTGGCCATTTAAAACACCTTCCTGGAAGAAGAAGACAACTCCCTGATTCTCCATTATTCCTACAGATATTTATGTAGGATAGATAACTCTGGCTTCCCACAGGATAGAATATAAACTACTTATTTTCAAAAGCATGGAATCAGAGTTCACAGTAAATTATAGAAAGTTACCACAAAGATTGTTCACTATCTTGGATATAGGAAAGTAAATAAATGATTATTATAATGTAAGGAACTACTTAATTTAATCCACTATTGTTTTAGATACTGTATAAAAACAGACAAGTTTGTGCTAAAGTAACAAGCAAGCCCAAAATTCTCAACAACTTAAGACAATAGTTTATTCCTAAGATATATAGCTAGGAAAAACCTAAAGATATATAATTTGGGAGGAAAAAAAGTAAATATTTTGAAACATAAGATTATGTGCTGTTGTGACTTTATTAATATTTGCTAGGTAGAGCTCCTGGGTGTCAGATGATTTAACAAAAGACCACAAGGGAATTGGAGTGGAGGAGTTTGCTACCCTGAAGTCCTAGAGGAGCCACATGGCAGGTGTTGAGGGGCCACACGGGGAGGTCAGGCAAGGTGCAGACAGAACTGCAGGACTTGGGGCACATGCTTATTACGTTCTGTTGGTGGAGTGTTTTGGTGTTCCTGGGCTGAGACCAAACTGATACCTTCAGAAAGAGCAGGTTTTGGGTAAGCTCCGTGGGGGGATATATCTAAAGTAACCATAAGGGAAGACGCTGAGAGGCAGGGACACTGTTTATCACAAGGGCTGTTGGGGAAGTCCTATCAAGAACTTATATTTACTTGAGACTCTGTTGGTTGCTATCTAGGGCCTGCATTTGCATGAGGGGCTAATGTTAGTGTAAGGCTCCCACAGGCCCCTTGGCCAAACAAGTGGAAGCTGAGGCAGCAATACCATGGAGCAGCTTAGCTAAACTCTTGACATGCTTCATTCTTCCCTTTCCCATTCTTGTTACTGATCATAACAGTTTTTTGTTTTCCTTGACAAAAATGTTTTCTAAATCCAAAATCTTGATATAAAAGCTTAGGCATCCTAGATTCATTTAGAATTACTTAATTTGTATACTCAACAAATTCTAAGCCTTTATTTGCCAATTAACATTTTTTATTCATGTGTTCTTTCCTTTTAATAAGCATTAGGTTTTAAACGCTGATCATTGCAGCATGAATAGAAGTAGTTATTTTCTGAGAAAATGGTTATGATGCAGATATTGACTTTTGTTGCAGTGAACAGTGAGATTTATTGGCCTAGAAGATAAGGTCAATATTTGCCTTGAGGGACAATAAATCTTGATGTTCAACCAAATATAAAGTCACTATTTGTATTAATACCTATATTTTGAATACCTATTCAGAATCTCTAGAAATTTCTCTCTAGTTGAACTTCTCGATCCTTGAAACATGTAATTCTAAATAGGCTTTGAAAAGCTATCACAGTTTGAAACTAAGACCAAAGTAAATATCAGTGAAGACTTCAGAAGTAGACTGCAGGAATTTTGTAGCATTTTGTAGCGGTCCTTTTTGCAAAAAAGTGGCATTTTCTTTGAAATGTGTAAACTTAAAAAAAAGTGTGATTCATTAAAATGTGTAATTTGCTTAGTTAACACCATTGCACTAAAGTACCTTTTAATAGTTAAAAGGCATGCATAACAGACCTAAAACTCTAAAGTGCATACATGTGCATACATGATCTCCTAGATTGTAAGTGCCACCTTCTTTTGTCCCTTTAGACTTTTTGGGCATTTCTTTGCAAATAGATCACTGGCTTTTTTAAAGTACAGTGCTATAATGTTATTACATTTTTTCCCCCTTAGGCACAGCCATTTTATCAGGACAGCTGCTTGATTGATTAGAGTGCTCCCTCCATTAAGAGATACCTGATATATATATATAGGCTACATAGTATTGATTTCAGAGGCAAACTTTATAGTAAGGACTTGCAGTCATCGAAACAAAACTAAGTACCTTCCACCAAATATCCCTCCCTGTCAACATTCTGGCAGTGGTTTGTCTATCTTCCAAATCACCTGGGCTAATCATTACAGAGTTCATTGACTTTTCTGTCTTTAATCTTGTAATTCATAATGAATGTCTGAGCCCATGCACTTAATTTTGTCCTCCTTCTCAGTCATTGAAATAGCTAACAGTTATTTTAATAGAAAATAAAAATTTAAAAGTTCTAGAATTGGAAACTAGCATTAGAAACTAGTCAAGGAAGCTCAAAGGAATAAGAACCGAAGATGAAGGCCATGGATAATTAATATGAGCAAATTTTGATGTTGCAAATACTTTTGAAAAATACACCACTGTACCGCTGTCATAGTCCATAAAGAATGAAATTTCTATGAGAGCAGCACTCTGAGTTTATGTTTGTCGTGGAGGATGTGCTAAGTACAGTGAAGACCTGTTCCAAAAGACATCTTGAGGTAGGTAGATGTTCTGGTTCAGAAAAGTTTATCCCAGCAGCTTTCAGAAAAATTATTTAGCATAGAAGCCAGGCTCTGATTCTTACTACTTGCCATGGCAATTGGGACCTCTTAACTTGCAGGTTAAGTTTCTAAAAAACAAAACCGTTCTTAAATATGAGTCTGACTGAATGTGAACATTGTCTGAAAGAACTATGTTGATATCCCAAACTGGACACTCTACTTATAGCAAACTGAGAAAAATTTCCACACATAAGAGATTAAAAAAAACCCAAAAAAACAAAGTTAGGGTTGTAAGTTAGGACAACACAACAGGTAGGTAAGTAGTGGAGAGAATTTATATCATCTTTAATTTATATTATAAATGCTACTTGAGAGGCTATTCCATCTGTGGAAGGGAAACAATGTGATATCAGAAAATAATTTTTTTAGATGGAGAAAGAGATTTCTGTTTTTTAAGTCCATACTGTCACCACTGCTCTGAATTCTATAATCTTATGTGAGAGACTCAATAAAAACAAGTAACTCTGAACTGTTAAAGGTAAAAGGATGATCAAAATACTAGGTTAATGCAATGAATGAGAAATAACAGTGGCAATATGACCTTCAGATAAAGTGGCATTCAAGGACAAAAGCACTAAATGAGGCAAAGGCTATAGTGATGATCAGCGTAGATTCCACAGTTCACCATTATAGCCACTCCATTGCTCAATCCTTTGGTTCTTTTGTCCTTCTTCTATGTTAACTTGATTCAACTTAAACTCTAGTTAAATCTGACCATTAGCCTATTCCAGACCTGAAAACTTGCTTCTGAATATGACCGGAGAAAAGCCACATAATAACGCTGTATAAACTCATGTTAAATTAATAAGCATAGACTTCAAATCACCCCTTAATGTGTCAGGGAATAACCTATTTTGCTCTAGTCTGCTCCCAGTCCTATTCTCCTAAAAGACTATTTCAACTTCTCATTCCTCTGATCTCCGTCGTGTCCTGTGTTCTCCTCGCTATCTGCTGATGGCTTGCTTCTTCTTCCTTTGCTGTGAACAAAGTAGCAATTACAAGAGAATTCCTACTTCAAGTATAGTGACTATTTTGATTGCAAGTCTATTTACTTTGCCTTCCCTTTTATGGATGTACCATCTATTATCCTATCTAAAGTAACCTTTCCAATTAGGCTCATCAGGAAGTCTGGAATTTAAAGGGTAAGACTAGCAGAGAAACATAAATTTGGGAGTTGTGAGCATATAGATGGTATTAAAATAATAATATATTAAAATAAAGTGGCAGTTAACACTTATATAGGGATTTTAATATGCCAGATACTTGTCTAAGTACTTTATATAAACCTAGTACTGATAATAGCCTTAGGAGATAGGTTCTATTTTTATGGTCATTTTGCAATGACGAGCCTAGACATGAACATCAAAGGAGGGTAGTATAAAAAAGACAACCTATCCAAGTACTAAGATTTGGTACACTCCTCCATAGAGGTCAGGGAGATCAAAAGGAACAAAGAAAAGAGACTGAGGAGGGTAAGCAAATTTGGTAGAAAGAAAAACTGCACATAGGTGTCATCTGAAAGCCAACTAAAGAAGCATTTTAATGATGAGTATTAAATACTGAAGACTGAAAATAGATGATGATTGGTGATGTTGAAGAAATCCGCTTAGATGGAGTGATGAAATTGAAATAGGTTCAAAAGAGAATGGAAGGTGGGAAATTGGAGATGATAAGTGTCTTGCTTGGGCTGCCATAAAAAAAACATACCATGGACTGGTTGGCTTCAACCACAGAAATACATTTTCTTACAATTTTGGAGGCTAGAAGTCCAAGATAAAGGTTCCAGCCAAGTGGGTTTTTGGTGAGAACTCTCTTCCTTGTTCGTAGAAGGTCATCTTGCTATGTTCTTGTGGTTTTTCCTCCGTGTGCAGGAAAGGTGTGGGGAAGAGAGAGAGAACTCTAGTTTCCCTTCTTGTGAGGACACCAATAGCATTGGATAAGAGCCTCACTTTTATAACCCCATTTAACCTTAATTGCCTCTTAAAGGCCCTATTTCCAAATATGATTGCATTGAGGTTTATGGCTTTAAAATAGAAACTTTGGGCATATACAATTCAGTCCATAAAAGTAAGTATAGAACACTTTGTATCATGTTGGCAACTCTATTATGTAGAGAATACATTATGGGGGACAAAAGTTAATTCAGGGTTGAGGTTATTACATTGAGATATTATGGTATGGGGTTGGGCATTAGTACTGAAAATGGAGTCTGAATTGATTAAGGAAAAGAAAAACACTTAAGGACTAGGTGTAGTGTAGGAAGAAACAGGTTATACTTCAAAGATGGCCACAACATTAAATCCCATCTGACATCTTTTGTGACGTGATCTTGCCATTTCCCCACCAAGAACTGGAGTCTGTTCTTTATTGCCTTACACCTGACTTTTTCCCTGTGATTGCCTCTATTTAGAGAATATGGCAGAACTGATGTGGTGGCATTTCTAGGCACAGCCCTTAAGTGGCCTGGCAACTTTGGTTTCCTGCTTCTTGGAAGCCAGCTACCATGTGAGACCACGATTCTGTGAGAAGACCAGGCTGATGCATGAAATAGCCCTGGAGGATGAAAAATCACAGGACCAGGGGCAGGGTGGGAGGGGGTGTGAGTAAGAGTGAGAGCAGAGAACACCAAGGCATCAGACACGTATGTAAGGAAGCCAATTTGGGTATTCAGAGCTGTCAAGTCTCTACGTGACTCTAGTCTCAGCTGCTGTCTGGCTGTAATCACATAAAAGACCCCAGGTGCACCTTGCCCAGCTCAGCCTAGTTAACCTACAAAACACTGGGAAATAAATCGTTTTCAAGTGGCTTGCCATGCACTCATAATTGAAATTGGGTGCGGGGGATGGTAAAGTGAAATCCAAGAAAATTCTCTGTTTGGGATTGAATAACTGAGTGAATAGTGATGCTGGCAACCAAGAGGGTAAAACTGTGAGGTTTGGGGGTAAAAACCTGTTCTATTTTGACCACTTTAAGGCTGAAATCACTATTAGATACTCTATGGAGATGTCAAGTATGTGAATGAATATACAGAGAGAGCTTAAGATATAACTTTAGGGATTGTTTATTAACTGAGATACTTAAAGCCATATGGCTGTATGACATCCTCAAGGAATAGTGGTGTAGAGACAATGTGAACTGGCTCAGGAAAGAGAACTAGGCTGAAATTTAGAGGCAGAAAAGTAGAAACCATTAAGAAAATTAAGAAGGTACATTCAGTGAGATGGGAAGGCGGTCAGGAGAATGCATCATTCAGAAAACCAATAGAAGAAAGTGTTTTAAGAAGGAAAGTGTGGTAAACTATGTCAAAATTTTCTGAAATGTTGAATGAGAAAACAGCCAGGCTTATTGGATTGATCAACATGGGCATTATTGACAACATTCCTTCCCATCCCTGCAATCTCTACTCCAATCATGAGAATCTCAGTATCTCATATCAAGAGCAGCTCTAACCATCTTCCATTCTCTACTCTCTTTACTTCCAAGTTACATTTTTTTCAAAAATCCTTTTCATCATTTCACACTACTGGTATAAAATCTCTCACTTTCATGCAAGATAAGGTACATCTTGATTACTAAATAACACCAAAATAAGTTTATTTTATCTACCACCTTTACGTACGAGACCAAGGGCACACATCTCTAGTCATGGTAGTATTGTCCTTTTTCTCTAGCTAAATCCTGACTATTCCTTCTTTCTCTCTCTCTCAAGTACCCATCTCTTCTTTTGCTTTATTCAAATCCTTCAATATCTAGGCAAAAAATCAGTCTTGAATGGTGCTTTTTACATTTCTCTAGAGCAATGACTTTTAAAATGTAGTTTGAGATCTGTAAGTGGGCCATGAAATCAATTTTGCATGTCCTGCCATCATTTAAAAAATCAAATAGAACAAAAGAAAAGAATGGGATAGGAAAGAAATTATCTTTTAGTGAAGATTTGTATGGCTTCATGAAACTTTTTCAGGATGTTGGTGTTTCTGTGACTTTGTGTATATGTGTGTGTGTGTCTTCTTGTATGTATGTGTTACACATATATGATCAGTATATAAAATGTTTTTATTGTGGGTCACATGAAGAAATTTAAGTGCTACTTCTCGGTGGATGTAACTGTCCTAAACTAATATCCAATTGACCTCTTTTTATCCAGCTCATTTAAGAGTTTACAGCATGCTGAATATTTAAGTGTTACTTAATTTATGTGTTTATATTCCTAGAGAATATTTACTCATCTATCCATTGATTTCTCACTGAAAAATATTTATTTTTTAAATAAATAACAGGTATTTGCTACCTGTTAAGAGTCATTATTGTGCTTTTCCCTGGGTTTAGAATAGGTTTAATAGATCCTTCCTCATGAAGCTTATATACAGAAAGACAGTAATAAAGCCATGAGACAAAGAAATATTGACAAAATATAGTGAAATTAAATGAAGAAAACACATAGGGGACTTTAGAGCATATAACAGGGAGAACTAACTTGAGCTTACCTTTAAAAGTTATATTGGAACTGACATCTGAGAAATAATTACAGCCAAGTAGGCAAAAGAAGTGAGCTGGGAAAGAATATTTCAAAAAGAAATAAATTATTTAAGACCCTAAGGTAGAGAGGAGCACAGCTAATTAGAGGAATCGAGAGAAAGGCCCTTTGGTTGGAACAAAATAAGTGAGGGAAGAAAAATTGAAGATGAAGCTAAAGAAAGTGGACAAGGGAAATCATTCATCCATGATGTCCTTGTAGGTTGTGTAGGTTTTTTTCCCTTTTATCCTAAAAGCAATGAGAAGCCTGTAAAGCATTTTAATCTGGACAATAATATAATCAATTTTGCATTTTTGAAATGCTTCCTCTGTGGACAATAGGTTCAAAGGGTACATGAGTGTTTGTGGACACCTAAAGTGGGAGGCTGATGCCCTTGTCCAGCGAGAGATGGTCATGAGTTGGGTTAGGATGCTGAAAGTGGAATGGAGAAAAGTGGATGGGTTGGAGGGATATTTAGGAAACAAAATTGATGTGATTTTCTGGTTGATTGGAAATGGAAGGTGAATGAGAGGGATGTATCAAAAGGTGATTACCTAGTTTTTGGCTGGAAGAGTTGGTGTACTAAGAGGAAATGAGCGTGAGTTCAATTTTGGATTTGTGGAGTTTGAGATTGATTGAAACATTGAGGTGTTGGTGATAGTTTGATAGATAGGTTGATACTCGGGAAACAGTTCTGGGCTGGGATAAAAAATGTGTGGATTAGAACAACCCAAAAGAAAGAATCAAATGGGAAGAGAGGATTAAGATCTAGTTTTGAAAAATTTGAACTTTTAAAGGCTGATTTTAAGAAGTAGTAGTAAAAGAAATTGAAAAGAGTGGATTGAAAGGAGAAGGAAAAGTTTCCATTGGACTTAATAACATGGAGGTCATGGGACTTAGATGCATTTTGATCATATAATGGCAGGGGAGGCATTGAATGCATTGGAAGAATAAATGGAATGTGAGAAAGTAGAACCAGAAAATACAAATAACTATTTGAGAAAGCCCAGCACGTTGCTTTTGGGGAGTAGGGAACACATGCATATTGTAGATGCTCAATAAATACTTGTCAAATGGGCAAATGAACAACTATGTTCTTTTTACACAATTTTCTTCAAATGATTGATATACTATTAAAAGAAAGAATTGACATTGAATTTTTGCAATTTATTAGGCATTTTATTTAATCTGTCTTAATCCATCCTGTAAGGTAGACGATACTGTTCTAATTTTTCATATGAGAAATCTGAGGTTCAGAGAAGCTGTGTACTTGGTGAAGTGCATGCACATACACAGCTAAGAAGTTGCAGAGCAGGAATATAAATCAAGTCTTTGTCTTAGAGTCTATTCTTTCCTAGAAAATGGCAACCTATTTGATCATAAAAGTCTATATTTCCCTAGGTAGAGAAGTCCTGGGAATATATTCCTTGGACTTAGCTTTCTCTGGCCCAATAAACTATGTATGGAGGTCCACTTTAGATCAGCGTTTCTCAATCATGGCTCAACATTAATTCACCTGGAATGTTTTTCCAAAAAATGGATGCCTGAACCCCACCAGGGAATCACTATTTTGTTAGAAGTATCCCAGAATATTCTAATGTGCCATCAGAATTGGGAAAATTTGCTTTAGATTCTCACGAAATTACCAATTATAAAAGCCTACAGCCTAAATTCTGAACAAGTTTATTATGAGGATTTCTTACTAGTTTTGACTCTGAGTAAGCATATTTCTTTGGGAAGTAGTAGAGCACATATCAGCTGGACACAAACACCTGAACACATAAAGCAGGGAGTGCTAAGAATCAGGATGATGTGAAAGGCTTCCTTAACCTTGATGCGTCCTTTACGGATCATCTTGGTGCAGTAAGAGCATGTCTTCTGGCCCTATTGGTATGGTCCATATTCAAGACCTACTGATAGCGATGCTCCTCACCTGAGGTAAAGAGAAAAGACCCAGTGCTAAGAGGAATATAGGATGCTGAGTTGAGGACTTACTGCGTTTTTGTTTTGTTTTTTTGCTTGTTTTTTTGCCGTTAGTGTATGTGAATTCTTAGAAGGGCAAGACTGTGAGCTTCCCTTTTAGATAGTGATGTTCATTTCTTCTCCTGATTACCTGAAGAATGATAGAAGTTAGAAGTAAAATTCTTCTGTCTAACCTGAAAATTTATATATTTGTATTTTCCTCATTGTTAGAAGTGAAAGTAACCTAAAATAAAACCCACTACCAAGAAGGGAAATATTTTCAGTCTTAGTTCAGAATTCATTTGCCATGAAGGAACAATTCTCATAGGGTTATGTAGGTGAGATTAAAGAGTTTTCCATTCTCAGTTGCCATTCTCTCTTACACTGCTGTGCTCTGCAGTGGCTGCTTTAGGACTAGAAGCTACAAAGTTTAGCACTTTTCAAAAGATGAAATATATTTGCCATCGTAGCACAGCAACCATTGTTAAAAATGGTAACTTAAATAAAATTGTCATCATTCTTTCTTGCAATTTCAGTAGATTTGGGTTGTAACCCATAGTGAGCTTGGTAAGAAGATGGCGCATACATAATTCACTTTTAATAGCACAGATATCTTTGATTTTATTCTTTCTTATCATTAGGCTCTTAGTACACTGTGCATGTACCTTTTGAAGTATCTCCTACTTTCTTCTCAAGAGAATTCCTTCTGTTCACTGGAACCAACTAAAAATAGTGCTAATTTTTTTTATTATATATTGGCTTCCACTTATTGTAAATAATGGGCTAATGAATCCTGTACTTGGGGATGGGACACTTCAGAAAAGTCTCATTTTATAGGTTTATATTTAATTCTTCACTATATAAATTTCAGATTTTGAGCCCTACCACTAAAATTTACAAGGGCTTAATGCATATTAAAAAACAGTAGCATTGTGTTTCAAAATTAATTAGATTGGTGAAATCACATAAATAAAGAACAGTTGTAGAGTATTCACTTATACATACACCTTAAAAATGAAATCAAGTTAAAGATTTTTTTTAGGGTCAGAACTGTCAGTGGTAAAATAAGCAAAGAATGAAAGACATAAAAATTTGTTTGGTATTTGTGAATAGAAATATTTGGAACTCAATTCATACCATGTTTTTCCTCTCCACTTTTCTGAGAAGATAATAAAAATGCTTAAGAGGAGAGAGTTTCCTCTTATGGCAATAAAGCTTATTATATCCTATATAATCTATATTATATATTTTTGTGAAATGATTAGATAATATCCTATTAAGATGGAATTTTTTCCTCTAAACTTTTCATCTAATGTAGAAATCCATGTATTGACATATAAAAATAATATGCCAAATATTTCTTCTTAGAGTCACATTGTTTAAAGCCTCAGAAATTTGGCCAAGTAGGAATTTCTAGTCTCATTTTTGATAGCTGGGGTTCTTGGAATCATCAACAGAGCAAAATACTTGGTAAGAAAGGAAAGAATTATACAAGAGCTTCTGACTAGTGCTTTGGTTTCTCCCATGATGCACCAATACCACTACATTGTGTCTGGATTTTGAAGGTTGCCTCCCCTGGTAGCCTTGGCTTCCTTGGCAGCCAGTCCTCTGCTGTTACTGCTGTTCTCCCAACCATAGCTGCTGGTGTTAGTATGACTGCTCCACAGTCCATCTTTCCTCTTGTGTCTTAAATGGATGATGTTTTTTTGTTTTGTTTTTGTTTTGCTTTTTTCTGTTCAGCCAGCCTCAGAATCCTGACATCTAAGTACTTAAAAAGACTTTTGATTCCCAAGTAGTAGGCAGATTCTTTAATTTGAATCACCCTGTAATAAATTTAAATCAAATACCGACCAAAGTTTTATTTTAGTAGTATTACCCAGTTAAATTCTCAAAAGATTTCTCACCAATCTTGAAATTTGCTTATGTGCTCCTATCTGTTGAATTTCTTCAATTCCAGGCAACTTCTTCAGGTTCAGATAGCCTTCATCAATTCATCTTAATTTGAAAGTTGTAATCCTAGTGTCTTTACATTCCCTCTGAAAGTATACTTCATTATTTCTTCCATATACCCTCCAGTCTGCACAAGTAATACTCTCTTGTCCTTTGCAACTTAGAATTCATGAATTTGCAATCTATTGGATATCATAGTTAGCTTCAGCTATAATTATTAATACATTCAAGTTTCTAAGTGTAAATAGGGAAGTACGAAATATAGAGAATGCTCTTAAGGGGCAGATTAGTGTTAAAGATATAAAATAGAAAATTAAGTAAGGAGCATAGTTTACATTAATTGTCACATTATGTGTTTTAAGAGAAGTCTTAGCTAATATCAGAGAATTGATATCATACCATATTCTCTGATCATAATAAATTAGAAATCAACAAAAATGTTAAAAACAATATTTTTAGACTTTATGAATGTACTCCTAACTAGCTCTTGGAATGATAAATCAGTATTTCTAAATATTTTAATATTAGTAGCCAAAAAATTCTTACTTAATGAAACTTGTCAGTCCTTAGCTAGTGTTAATTGAAAGAATGTTTACAGCCTTAAATTCATTTATTAGTAGCAAAATTAGTGAAGAATAAACATGATATGCATTTAACTTAAGATAGAAAAAGGAAAACAAGCATAAGTAAGGACACAGTGAAGAAAAGATAATATTAAAATAAACAGGAAAAGCCCAACAAAAATGTATTCTTTGAAAATGTTAATAAAATTGACTAAGTTAATAAAATTGATGAGATTATCTAAAACACTGAGAATGTATAGATTTAAAAACATAATAGAAATGATAAAGGGGATAAAGGTATAGATCCACTAGAATAACTTCCTACAATTAAAGTGATAGCATATCTATTTCTAGAAAAATGTAAAAATGCAAGAAGTGAAAAATAAAACAATTATTAAGAGAACAAATTTTTAGTAAAAATGTCTTTGCAAACAGACACCAGACCCAGCTTGTTTCTTCAGCTTACTTTTTAATCTATTTATTAAATTTAATTTAAAATTATCATACAGTGAAATTGGCATTTATTTAGTAGAGAATTTTATAAATTTTACTGCATCTATAGATTTGAATAACTACCACTGCAATCAAGATAGAAAACAGTTTCTTCAGTCATAAAAAGTCCCTTGTGCTATTCTTCTGTCACTGTAGTTTTGTATTTTGGGGAATGTTCTATAAGTTAAATCATATAACATGACATTTTTTGAAACTGGTTTCTTCACTTAACATAATGACCTTCGGGTTCATCCAAGTTGATAAATAATTCAATATTTAAGTTACTTTTTTAAAAAAGATTTTATTTATTTTAGAGAGAGAGAAAGAGCGTGAACACGGGAGAGGGGCAGAGGGAGAGGGAAAGCAGGCTCCCTGCTGCGCACGGAGCCTGAAGACCTGGGACTGGACTCGAACCCAGGACCCTGAGATCATAACCTGAGCCGAAATCAAGAGTCAGATGCTCAACCAAATGAGCCACCTAGGCACTCCAGTGTTTAAGCTACTTTTCATTACTTAGAATCCCATTGTATGAATATACCACAATTTGTTTATCCCTTCACCCTCCAGAAGTCATTTGCTTGTTTTGAATGGAGTTGCTTATAAACACTCATGTATAGGTTTTTGTGTGAACATTTTATTTTTCTAGAGTGAACTGCTAGTAGTGGTGCTACTGGGTTATAATGTAAGTACATGTTTTTCTTAAGACATACCAAACTGTTTTCCAGAGTAGCTGTATCGTTTTTCATTTTCACCAGCAACATATTAGAGCTGAAATTGCTCCACAACCTTTTCAGCATTTGGTATTGCCAGTATCTTTTTAAAGCTATTTTAATTGGTGTGTAGTGGTATTAGTGATTTTAACTTTTATTTTCTCAATGGGTTATAATGTTGAGCATCTTTTTCTGATCATCTTTTTCTGGTCATCTGTATCTCTTCTTTTGTGAAGTGATGAAGTTTTTCCTCCATTTATATATTAAGTTGGTTTTTTACTGTTGAGTATAGAGTATTCTATATATGTTCTGAATACAAGTCTTTTGTCAGATAATGGGATTATCGGTTTCCTCCTAATCTATAGATTATCTTTTTATTCTCTCAGTAGTGTCTTTTGTGGAGTAAGTTTTTAATTTTGATGAAGTCCGATTTATCATTTCTTTTTCTTTATGCGGAATGCTTTTGGTGTCATGTCTAATAACTCTTTGCCTAACACCAGTTTATCATGATATTCTTATATTTTCTTTTAAAAGTTTTATAGATTTTATTGTTTTATACATTATAATTATATCTGTGGAAATTTTAATATAAGGTGGGAGTTGTAGTTTGAGGCTCATTTCTTTTATATATGCAATGTATAGTTACAACATCATTTGTTTAAAAGTCAGTACAATTGAATTGCTTTTGTGTCTCTGTGGAAAAAGTAATACATAAAACTATTTATATGGATCTATTTCTGGACTCGTTGTTCTGTTGGTCTCTGTGTCTGTCTGTCCATCAACACCACACTGTCTTAACTATTGTGGCTATATTTTAAGTATTGCATAGTATGATTCCTCCAACATTATTCTTGATCAAAATTGCTTTAGCTAGTCCAGTTTCTTTGACTTCTTCTATAAATTTTAGTCTGCTTGTATATATTTATTTAAAAACTTGCTAGTATTTTGATTGGATTGGCAGTCAGTTTGTAGACCAAGTTGAGAAGAATTGACATCTTTATTATGTTGAGTCTTCCAATCGATAATTCATTTAGGTCTCTTGGTTTCTTAGCATTTGTAGATTTTATACATACATGTTTTGCTAGATTTGAACTTAAGTAATTCAATTTTTAGAACTCTTATAAATATAATGTATATATACACATGTACCTATGCACTTGATTTTTTAGTGTTGATCTTTTATTCTGTAACCCTGTCACCTTGCTAAAACTCATTTATTAGTTACAGTTGGTTTTTTGTAGATTACTTGGGATTTTCCCTGTAGACAACCATGCTTTTTATGAATTGGGAGGGTTTTTAATTCTTCTTTTCCAATCTGGTTGTCTTTTAATTCTTTTTCTTCCCTGATTACACTGACTAGGACTTCTAGTATGATAAATTTACAATATTTTGTTGAAGATTTTCATGTCTATGTCCATGCAGGGGATGGCTCTATACTTTCCTTGTACTGTCTTTATCTTGTTCTGGCATGAGGTTAATGCTGGCTTCATAGAAAAAGAAAGTGTTCCCTCCTTTTCTATTTTCTGGAAGAGCTTCTTTAGAACTGGTATCATTTCTTCTTTAAATATTTGGCAGAATTTACCAGTAAAGTAAAATGGGCCTGGAAATTTTATATAAATAAAAGGTGATTTTATTTACTATGAGTTTAATTACTTTAATAATTATGTGACTATTCAGGTTATCTATTTCATTAGGTGTGTATTGGTTTTTAAGGAATTGATTCGTTGCATCTAAGATGCTGAATTTATGTTCATAAAGTTATTGATATAGTTGGCTTGTTATCTTTTTACTATATGTTGAGTATACAGTAATATCTTTTTTATTCTGGGTATTGCTAATTTGATTTATCTTTTTTTCTTCATCAGTCTTGTCAGAGGTAAGAAAGAATACTAAAACTATTTCATTAGTCAAAAAAGAAGGTAAAGAACAATAAAAATAAATAGGATCAGTGAACTGATGAGAAAATAGAACACATATAGAAAAAAGTGATAGCTTTAGATACAACCATGCTTTTTTTTACATTAAGTCTAAGAGACTTAAACAGTCCAAACAAAAGGCAAAGTGGCCAAACTAGATGGAAAAGCAAGGTCTAACTATAGGCTTGTTAAAATAATTTTTAAGGACATATATAAGTCAAAGGTAAATGATTATCTTTGATACAAACACTAAGCATAAGAATACTGGAGTGGCTATATCACTATCAGGTTAAGTAAGTAGACTTTAGAGCAAGGAATAAAGAGACATTTAATAATGATAATGGAGATAATCCAGTAGAAGACATTACAATCGGACATATTTATGCACCAAATATTGGACGCAAAAACTGACAGAAGTGAAAGGAGAAATAGATACATCCATGAGTATTTCTGTTTCAGTAACTGACGGCCTAAGTAGATAGAAATCAAGAAGTATATAGAAGACTTGAATGACATGATCAGCCAACTGGATTTAATTGCAATTTACAGAACATTCTACCCAGCTCTATCAGGATTCGGATTCTTTCCTGTGTACATAAAGCATTCAGTAAGATTGGTCATATGTTGATGAGTAAAACAACTCTCAGTGAACTTAAAAATGATTAGAATCATACAGAGTCTATTCTCTGACCACTATACATTTACAATAGAAATAAATACTAGAAAGATATCTAAAGACTCACCACTATTTGAAAATTAAACAAAATGCTACTAAATAATCCATGGTCAAAAAGATAGCAGAAGCAGAAAAAAATTTTTGAATTGAGTGGTAATATAACACAACCTGTAAAAATTTGTGGAATTCATCTATAAAACGTCTTATAAGGAAATTTATAGTTTAAGTGTTCAGAGCAGTAAAGGAGAAACACCTAGAATCAATAACTAAACATCCATTTTATGAAGCTAGAGTAAAAAGATCAAGTTAAATCCAAAATATATAGGGGGAAGAAATTAACAAATATACAAGCAGAAATTAATAATATAAAAAAGTCAAACAATAGAGAAATTCATTAAAATTACTGATTCTTTGAAAACAATAAATTGGTAACCCTAAAGGTATATTGTTAAAAAGATAACACACTATTACCACTATTGGGAATAGAGAGAACATGGAGTAAAGTTTTGGAATGTGTAAGCCTGATACATAAAGAATTCTTGGAATTGACGGAAAACATGATATATGAATGACCAATAAGCAGAAGACTATGGATATTATACTTCCATATAGTTGACATATGGGGTTGATGCCTTAAACGTCACAGTAAAAACACTGCTGAAAGAGCAGATTAGAATTTTTCTGAACTTGTGAAAGATAAAAATTCTCAGATTTAAAAAACACAGCAAATGCTGAACAGAATAAATGAAATTTAAAACAACATCTACAGACAACTTTTGAGAGAGTCCAGATGAGTAACTGCATAATCACTATATAATATTTAGTAATATTTTTTCCATTAACCATGAAAAATTAGAAAATTTCAGTAAAAAAAAATTGATAGTAGCTATGTCTCAAATCTATGATATGTAGGAATAAATCCAACATCAAATTTATAAGATCTTCATGGAAAAATTACAGTTATTTGTATGAGTCATAAATAAATAAGGGGGAGAATGGTTACTATGAAGAGACATTAATTTTTTTTAAAAGATTATTTATTTATTTATTTATTTTGAGAGAGAATGAGATACAGAGAGAGAGCATGAGAGGGGGGAGGGTCAGAGGGAGAAGCAGACTCCCTGCTGAGCAGGGAGCCCGATGCGGGACTCGATCCCGGGACTCCAGGATCATGACCTGAGCCAAAGGCAGTCGCTTAACCAACTGAGCCACCCAGGCACCCGAGACATTAATTTTATCCAAATTTGTCTATTAAATCAATTCCTGTAAAATTCTTCATAAATTGATTTTGAAATTAATATAAAACAGAATAATATACAAAATAGCAACTAGGAAAATTTTCCATACTAGATATTAATACTTAAAAAAATTATAGTGAATTCAACACCGTGGTATAACAGAAGTATGGGTAATTGTACCAATGGAACAGAATGGTGAGTCCAGAATATGTCGTTATAGAAAGCTGGTGAAAGAAGTGACTAACCAATGAATTTACTAGGACAGTTGATTAAAAAAAATAGTTTCCTACCTCATGGTATTTATAAAAATTGATTCCATTTTTAGACTTAAATGTAAAAAGTAAATAAACTTTTATAGGAAACAATGATTTAAATGTCAAATTGAAGACACAAGCTGAAAAAAATTAGAATGCATATTTTAGTCATAAGGAATTGCTGATTTAATATCTGAAAACATAATGATCCCCCAAAATCCATAAGTAAAAGAGGGCTTTATGATAAGTAAAATAGATTTGAGAAAGACAAATACTGTATTAGCTCTCATATATGGAATTAAAAAAAATATGTTTGTTTGTTTTTTACAAAAGCTCATAGATAACAAAGAACATTTTGGTGGTTGCCAGAGGTGGGAATTGGAAGATATGGGAAATGGGTGAACTGTTTTTGTTTTATTTTTTTACTTTAAGAAAAGTAAAAAAAAAAAAAAATTAAACTGAGCAATGAATATGATCATAATAATGAAATTTACTAGTATTAAGTAGTACATTCAAACTAAATTAAAACTTAGATGACATTTTATACTCACAAAGTTCACAAAAATTTCAGAGACAACTGAATATGTGGAGAAATGGAAATTCTCTTCACTACTGATGGTATTGTAAATGTTATAGTCACTTTGGAGAGGAATTCGATTTCTGATAAGGTTGAAGTTTGAAGTGTGATTATGAAGTCATAGTCTGACCCCGTGATTTCATTCATAGGTAAATCTAGAGAAACTCTGGCATATCACACAAATAGATACCTGTCAGAGGATTCATTGCAGCCTTGCTTTTCATCATTTAAATTTGGAAACAACCTAAATGCCCGTCAGCAGAGATTGGGTAAATACATGGTGGTATATATTAAATGAAATACTGCGTAGAAGTTAATATGTGAATTTTACCTGCATATATCAATAAAGATAAATGTCTCTAAGTTTCAAATAAAAATGCAAAGTGCAAAATATGTATAGTATTAGATTATATATATAAACCTTAAAAACTGGAAAGCACAGCTGCATATTGTTTACAGGTACATGTGTATGTAATGAAAGATACAATTAACATGTCTTGGGAAGGATATGCCCTAACTTTATTTATCTCTGAAGAAACAAGGTAAGGAAAAAGATTTGGGAGGAAGTAGAAAGTAGCCTTTGATTTTCAGTGCATGTATTTTTTACAAAAAATATTCTGGAAAAAATATGGGGAGATGCTAAGTATTTTAAATCTGAGTGAGAGGCACAAGCATGTTCATGATGTTATACTTTGAAACTTTCTATATGCTTAGAAAACTATGATACGTTTCATAAGAGGAAAAGTTAAATAGCACTATTAAAGCCTTCTGTATTACTCCAAAAGGAAGTGATTTTGATTTTGGATGTTGCAGAATTTTCAAGTAAATGTGAGATTATGTTTGAATCCTTCATTTACTTCAATTTTCTCAAGTGAAACATTAAGCTTGAAACTGGTAAAATATATCCAAAGTGCTTTCAAAAATTTTTCCTGCAATAGTAGAACAAAAAGAAACCTCTCTGTTGTAGATATGGGTTTCAGCTTTAGAAAAAGTTTTGTATGTGATACCTGTTTCCTTTACTGACTCTTGTATTGTAAGCAAAACAATAAAAGTGAAATCCTCAGTGTACTGGGCCCCTGGAAGTGTAGGCTAAGTATAAATAAAATACTATCCATTTTCATGGTTATATATAATGTATACTCTTTTTATTATTTAATTTACTTATCTTTCTATTTGAGTCTATTTTCTTTTTATTCCTTAATAATAGTCTCTCTCCACACTGCTAATACATTTTCTTTTCCTTTCATACTTTATTAGAAGGCTGTAATTTTTAAAATATGCAGCAACTAAATCTCTTCTACTTTTTTAACTTTTCATTTTTATTTCTATAATACTTGTTTATGACAGTAGAGTTTCTGGCACTAAATCTCTGTCATACATATCCAAACATTGTACATAATTTAGCATTATTTCATGTTCATTTTAGAATATATATGTTTTGTTTCCTCCTAAATGACACACAAGATTGCATTAATATGTCATAAAACAAGAAAATGACACTGTGCCTGTTTTAAGATGTCTGGAAACAAAATGAGAAAGGCTATGCTAAAAAAAGCACAAGCCTTATAAAAGAAAAATTTCTGTCAGCAAAATACAGACTAGAACCTCAATTATCATCTAACTTTTTTGTTAGTATATTTTCAATTAAAAACAACAGCAAAAAAATGAGTATTTTTATGGATAAATGTTACTTTTATTTTTTTATTATGGGGAAAATAATAATGGCTATGTAAAATGTTGACTTTATGCCAGACACTGTGCTTTACATGTACTAAATGTTTACTTACTTTAATTCTCTCCCAAACCCTGTGAATTAGGTATTAATCCCATTTTACAGATCAGGAAACAGGCATAGTTAATTTAATTAATTTTACCAAGTTTGAAGAGGTAGACAGTAGTACAAATAGGACTTGGATTTGGCAGTTTGTTTATGATCTGCATGTTTTATCACTCTGTTAAGGAAAAAGTGGTAAGTAGTTCCGTGTGCCTTGCTGCAGGGGGACTTACCCTCACTGCATTGTTGATGGCATATAGTTAAATAGAAGCATGCTGACTGATCAACATTTCCAGTTTGAGCCTTTGTGTTTTCTTGCTTCTGGAAGTATTGTTCTTGCATGTGCTCAATCAGGCTCTTGTATTTTATATTTCAAAACAAATATCTAATTTTCTCAGTAGGTCCACAGTTACCATTTAATCACTGATAAATTGCACACATGAAATATCTTGGCTCTAAAATGGTGAAATATAAATATTCACTTTGTTACTCTGTTTCAGAGAGTTGAGAAATATTAGTAAGCACTGTTTGCCAAAAATAGATACTACAAACCTGATGAAATCATACAGATGTTTAGTAACTGGGATAGACATAGTTCTGAATCTTCTCCCTTCCTCAATAATCTGCAAAGAACTGACTTTTTCCCTTTAAGACTGAGTGCATGGCCATACATTTATATGATGGATTTTGTACTGTTTATTTTTGCTGTTGCTCTGATAATTGCGTATAGAACTTATTCAAACATTCAACAACTATTTATTGAGTGCCTACTTTGTACTAGTCATAGTTCAAATTGCTGAGGAATAAAAGCTGGGGATATAGTAATAAACAAGGGCAGGTGTGGGAAAATATATTATTTACTACATTTCTTCCATTCTCACCAATTCTCTGGTGAAACCTAGCTCAATTAAGATATAAATTCTAGGTAATTTTTTAGATTGAAGCAAATGTTGAGCTTTTTCTTGGATGTCACAATTCTTGGAATATCTATGGCAAGGGAGGATCTCCTTGAAAGATAGTAGAAACCTCCTGTTTGACTGTTCTCATGTGTGAGTGGCCATGATGCTGGGAGAGTAATATAATTAAAAATAAATTGATAGAAGGATTTCTACCTCCTAAGCTTCTAAAATATTTGAGAACAAAGTGGCATAGACCGATTTTTCTCTGCTTCTTCCCATTGAGAACGATGATAAACTCTGATAGTAACACAAAACACAACCAAAGGGAACTACGAAAGGTGGTAGGAAGAAGATGAGCTGTTTAGAATTCTCAGGACTGGACGAACAACACAGTGGTAGGGCTTCTAACATTACTACCCCACCCAACAGAAATATGCCACTAAACCCTGGCATTTCTTGACCCCCAAATTCCTAACAGGAGGTAGCCCAGGAAAGTAAAAATAATGAAAATATGCTCCATAAAAGATAAGCTTATGTGTAGACTGAAAGCTTTACTTGAAGCTCATTTATTTTACAAAATATTTTAAGATGTTAACATTGTATATTTTACAGCACAGAATGAATTATATATATTTTGTTGAACAACTCTATATTCTCACTACATATTAAAGAGTAAACTGAAAAATATGGAAATGTACCAGTGACTGGTTCCTGGGAGAATCTATGGAACAAAAAGAAAACCTACTTGGAATATCAACTTCAATTTGGGTGTAGGCTTTAGGAAAGTTATCCTTTCTTTCTTTTTAAAAATTTTTTATTATTTTAATCACCATACATTACATCATTAGTTTTTGATGTAGTGTTCCATGATTCATTGTTTGCGTATAACACCCAGTGCTCCATTCAGTACATGCCCTCTTTAATACCCATCACCAGGCTAACGCATTCCCCCACCCCCCTCCCTTCTAGAACCCTGTTTGTTTCTCAGAGTCCATAGTCTTTCGTGGTTTGTCTCCCCCTCCGATTCCCCCCCTTAATTTTTCCCTTCCTGCTCTTTCTTTCATATAGATTTTCAGAGTAATCAGTTTTGATGCAATAAGCTTCTGTAATATTTATTCTCAATAATCTTTTTTTTTGCTGGAGAAACTTCCAACTTTAAGTTTTATTGTGCTTTAAGTCTTAAAATTATTTGTTGCTTTTATCTTTCCTAATGTTTTAATATGTATTTTCCATAAATAAATTTGCTAGTGAAATTTATTATTTGTATTTTTTGTATTATATAAAATTTTATATTTTTTACAAAAAATTTTTTACAAATTTTTATACAAAATTTTATGTACATAAATTTAAATTTAATATACAAAATTTTAAACAAAAATTTTATACAAAAAATTTTATATATAAAACTGTATTATTTGATTTAAAAACTAGAAACATTAATTCAAAGTTCAGTTAAAATTGTTAAAGATAACAGAGAAGTGATTCTCGGAAGAAATCTTATGAGCATGGGTTTTCCTCTACAATTTTTGGTAATTCCTCTTTGTGTTTGCATGCCTTTATTTGAGTTTTCACCTTGAAAGGAATCAAATTACTATAGAAAAATACGAAATGCCAGGAGGACTTTATTGTATGTCATTATTGTTAAAACATAGGTAGAATGTGAACACATACATACTGAGTTTAAGGTATGTTCTTATTTAGTTTGACTGCATGCTGTCTACCAGCCTTCATAATTACTGGGCACTAGGCAAGGCAGCAGGGAGCATGGGCCTTGCTCATCCTTCGCCTCTCCACCTACTTCCCTGCATTCTCTTTTTTAATTGGGTTAATGACAGGTTAAAAGAAAAATTGTTGTCTGAGATAATATAATTTTAACAACTGATTCACGGAGCTTTCTGTGGTTTTTAAAAGATGAGAAAGCTATTGGTTATGTCTTATCTTGGAGAATGTTAACTGGTGTGTGTGTGTGTGTATATATATATATATATATATATATATATATATAGAGAGAGAGAGAGAGAGAGAGAGAGAGAGAGAGAGAGAGAGAGAGAGAGAGAGAAGACTCTCACACTAACCTGGGGTTTGTCCCTAAATCACATTCTATCCTGAGAGAACTTGAAAGGATTGCTGCGAGGAATGAAATAAGGCAAGTGACTTTCTGCTGGACTATTCCCATAGCTAGATTCTCTCTGCTTTAAGCAGGTTTTTCCATCTTCTGGTAGGGCATTCCTCAATAACGGAGCATGCTGAGCATAATTTACCCTTTTCTTGATGACTCAGGCTCATCATAATGAACATTGGTTAGTATACTCAACTGTATTAGAAAGATGCCCCTAAGAGCTATTAAGATATGTAGTACTGTTTGTCCTGACTAACTAACTGCTCCCAGATGACCTACACGTTCCAGACTGCAGTTGCTCCTCAGTACAATGTACACTAAGTACAAAATATGTTTTCGTGGACTGCAGGGAGATCTTTGTTGTGGGGCTAGATCTGAACAGGATGCTGTTCTTTATGCCTGCGTCTATTCTGGGAAGTAAAAGTCCCTTCCCAAATTTTATCTGCTTCATGAAGCTCTGCTGTTACTCTTCTAAATTCATTGGGGGAGGGCATAAATGACCATTGCCATGATTAATAAGATAATTGGGTTTGAATGCCAAATTTAACCATATAATTAGGAGGGTAGGATCACCAACATGGAGGACTCATTGTTCACAGCTTAAAATGCTCCCAAAAGTGAAACTGTGTCCCCAAAGTCCTAATCTCAGTTGGAAACTTAGTTCTTCAGTGTGACCTATTTAAAAAAATTGTAAAAAAATTCATAAGGATATTTTTGGTTCCTTTTTAAAAATGCAAACTTCATAGGAAAGGTTAAAAGTCTCATTTGTTATTAAGAAGTAGATTATTTGACTTATTTTCATCCGGATGCCTCTTACATTCAGCTGTATAAAGGGACTAGAATTTCTGATGGATGGCAAGGGTCAGGGGAAGAGAGGTCACTTTGAAGATGTTGAAGGTTGAAATATTTGGGGATGGGTGTATTTTAAGTAGAGGCATCTCAATGGGCTTTCATCAGAAGTTATCATGAAGATGTTGGGCATTTGAGAAACAAAAGGAGTAGAAATACAGGAAGAAGAACGCAAAACAAAACCCCAAACAAGCAAAATCTCAGTGCAGTTTTTTCTTTTTTCCAATTTACTTCTGGAAATACATATTCAGCATAAAAATTTTTATATAAAACATATATATATATACATACATATATTTGCCAAATAAAATAGATCATATTTTAATGCATTAAAAGAATTCTTTAAAGAAGCTGCACATTTAATTTTTTATAATTCAATAATTTAATTTTCAATATAGGAATTTTCTTTTTTTTTTTTTTACTGTATGGTACTTTCTATAGTCCCTGTTTCACAAATGTTATATATACCTTATTAAATTGGTAAAGGTGGTCTAACTTTCAAACAGATTATCATAAAATTTTTTATTATTCTTTATAATTTTTCTAGTGCATCTGTGCCATTAGTTAGAAATGGGTATTTTGGTATCATGTTGAACTTCAAAATGTTAAAGAGAAAAAGACAATTAAAACAATGGTTGTTGTCACAGTTTATTGCTTTGAAAGTGAAATTGCAAATTATGTCTTTTGATTTTCATAAAACCCTGTGATGTCGGAAAGGAAAAACCTTATTTCTCCCACTTTATAGGAAAAGGTAAATGAGACCCAGAAAACCAACTTTTTGTTGAAGTTGACACAAGTAGTGCATTGTAAATTTAGAACTATAATTTCTTAGTTTTAGAAAAGTGATCTTTTTATTGGAGATGAATCTAAAGACTTGGCCTCTAGATACTTAAATCTGTGCCCTAGAGTATGCTACTACTCATAAAGACAAGAATACTGGTACATTATTTGTAAAACTTTAAATGTGAAGAAAGCAATTTTAACATAAAATATGAAATACAAGAAAAGGTGGGAGTGATATTTTTTATCTATTGTTAAAAATATAAACTGATTGTTACTATTCTTTTTTTCTTAAAAAACGTTTTATTTGAGAGAGTGAGAGCATGAGCAGGGGGACAGGGAAGAGGGAGAGGGAGAAGCAGACTCCCCGCTGAGGAGGGAGCCCCATGTGGGGCTCAGTTCCAGGACCCTGAGATCATGACCTGAGCCAAAGGCAGACACTTAACCACTTTAAGTGACTTAGCCATCCAGGCACCCCTGATTGTTACTATTCTAAGTTTGCTAATTACTATAAATATTTTAGGTAGCTTTATGTTTGACATATCTGTTAATAGAAGTAGTCAATGTTTTTTATTTTTCATGCAAAAAGGGATTAGTCTGTGTTCACATCTTATTAATGTTGCCTCTTTTAAATCTGTTGCCCCTCAGTGCTTAGAGACAGTGGTGATAACCATCATTGTAATGCTAGTAAATAGAATGGTCTATTGACATTCATTCCAGATATTCACCCATTACTTATTTATATTCCACATTTATTATATATGCTCTTCAAAGAAGTATATAATCAAACTTCCAGTGCTTTGGGTTTAACTAAAAAAACCCCAAAGTTGAAAATTGATTAAATACTAAATCCAAATATATACTGTCTACAAGAGACCACGCAAAAAACCAAGATAATTTAATAAGTATAAAAGTAATAGGATAAGGGTTGCCTTGGTGGCTCAGAGAGTTAAGCATCGGACTCTTGGTTTTGGCTCAGGTCATGATCTCATGGGTCCTAGGATCAAGCCCTGTGTCTGGCTCTGTGGGGCTCTGCACTCAGTGGGGACTCTGCTTGAAGATACTCTCTCTTCCCTTCCTCCTACCTCCCATCCGTCTTTCTCTCTCTCTCTCAAATAAATAAATCAATCTTTAAAAAAAAAAAAGTAATAGGATAAATAATGACCTGGTAAGCAGAACTAAATAGAAACCAAATACTGTAGATGGAGAGGAAAATCAAGCAAAAATAGTTAAAAAGGTCAAAGTTTGTCATTTTTGTACCAGGTATTAATTGGGGTAGTTCTTTTATACTTTTGAGGAATAGATATTTTCATTCAATATATATTGGTTTTAGAATAGGAGGTAGCAAACTATGCCAGGTACTGGTTTTGTAAATAAAATTTTATTGAAACACAGTCACACCTACTCATTTCTGTACTGTCTGTGGCTCTCCAGTGACATGGTTGAGCAGTATGATAGAAAACATAAAACCTGTAGTCCTAAAATATTTACTCTTTGGCCCTTTAAGGAAAAGAAGAGAGAGATTCCTAATAGAGAATTAGGGGAATTTTATATTAAGAAGCTGTATCTCTGATGACAAAATCTGGTCAAAGTAACATTGAACAGGTATAGTTCATTTATCATTCATGGCTGGTGAGTATGTTTGCATGTCCTTTTTATTTTTCTGTTTGTTTCTCACAAGTGTGGAGTCTACAGTCTTATTTGCAGCTCTTGGTCAGTTCTACCAATCCAATTAGACCAGTGTGAGCCCTGAAGGTGAAGAAAAAACAAACAAACGAACAAAAAACTTTGTTATTTGCAACTAAGGGCACTATTGATGAATAAAGCAATCCTGCTTACGATGATAAAGGAAAACTCTGAGGCAAATATGATTCAGCATATTATTAATGCTTAATTACAATTTGACTAAGTATTGTAGGAATCAAGTATGGTAGATCAAATGTCTCCAAAAATCCAAAGATATTTTAATGTCAATACAAACTATGATAAAGAGGATATGACTTTGATATGATAAAGAATATACCTTAATGGGAAAACTACTTTTATAGTAAAACACTAGAGACACACCTATCATAGTCACTTAAGACATAAGAATTCACATTATTCTTACACTTTCCTTAAACTAATATAAGAATAAAATAACAGGTACATATATCAAAAAGGAGGGACTGAAGTATCAAATGGTAACATCTTTCCATAGAAAATAAACTGAGCAATCAGTAGAACAGTAAAAAAAGAAAAGTCTAATAAAGTAGGAGATCAAAAAGCAAATTTTTCAATTATTTTCTATGGTATCAGTATATCAGTGAGAATTCTGTCAGGAAAGTAGAACTACAATTGTGCAAACACAATATTTAATTTAGGACAGAGTTCACATAATCTGGGAGAAGCAGACATAGAGAAGTTAAAGAAGGTGGGGTGGGGGTAGGGGTGAGAGATCAGAGGAACAATAACTAATCACCACCGCCTACAGCACTAGCATGGATGAATGAGTGAGAGTTGAGGGGAATCTGGGAAGTTGTTTGTGACTGGCTACCAAAGTGGGTTGGCCAAGTGGGAGCTTTTAGAGAGGTCTGGAAACTGCTGCCTGCCTGTAAGTCATTGCCACCTTTAAAACATCTGTCTCTGGATGAACTGCTGTTTCAGTGTGCAATCTGCCCTCTTTGTGGGACTGTCTGGTGGTAAAAGTGGAGCAGTGGGTGGTTGGCCAGACAAGCAGTTGTAAAGACAAGTAGGGAAGAGAGCAAGGACAAGCTACACTTCCCAGGGAACAGTCGTCACTGGGTCTGTCAACCATGATCAGTCTGTGAGGAAAAAGGCCAGTGCTTCATTTCCACTTCCAAATCTCACATATGACCTTGTGTTTGAAAATTTCACTTGAATAAAGTCAGGAAGAAGGCTAGGAAATGTATTTTCCAGCCTTATTTTGAAGCAGTAGTGCCAGCCTGACAACAAACAATCCAGCACGATCAGCAATAACATGATGGAAAATATAATGAAACGAATTTTTCTTTTTCTGCAAGGAAAACTGCCGGGTCCATATGGCTTTACTGGTGATTGATATCAAATATTACAAAATGATGGAGAGCATATCATAAAAAGTCCTTCAGAAAATGGAGTAGGAATGGATACTTCCCAATTCATTTTATTCGTCATTATCCTGATACCCAAACCAGACATAGACACTACAGGGGAAGTAAAAAGAAAAAAACCCTATAATCCAATATCTATCATGAATATGGGCACAAAAGTCCTTATTAACAAATTCAACCCAGCACCGTGTAAAAAGAAGGATACATCATGTCCAAGTTATTTGCCCAAGAGAACAAAACTAAGTTAACATTCACAAATCAAGCATTGTAATTCAACATGTTAACAAAGAAAAGGAGAACATTTATATGATCATCTCAATAAATGCAGATTGTCAAAATTTAACGTGCATTCATGTTTTTTTAAAAAAAGACTCAGTTCTAAACCTGATTAAGAACTTTTAGAGGAAACTATTTACTTCCTCTTTTATGATGAGGAATACCATATGCCTCACTATTTTTATTCAACATTATACTAAAGTCTTAGTGAAAGAAAGACAAGAAACAAGAGGCACACAAATTAGAAAGGAAAAATAATTATCTTTATTCACAGATGGCATAATTATGCAGAAAGTTCTAGGGAATCTATAAAAATTATTAGTATACTTAGAGATAACAATTGAAAATCAGGTAAAAATACAATTCACTTAAGCATCAAAAATACTTAGAATTAAACTTCATCAAATATTTGTATGACCTGTGCACTAAAAAGAATTGTTGGAATACATTTAAAAAGACCTAAGTAAATGGAGAGAGACACTATTTTCATGGATTAGAAGACTCAATATCTTTAAGCTGTCACTCAGATTTCAAACAATGTTGTTCAATATCTTGGCAAGCTTTCTGTAGAAGTTTTCAAGCCAGTAATAAAATGTATGGTAATGTAAAGGGCCTTCAGTAGACAAATGATCTTGGACAAAAAAATATGTTGGACAATACTACTTACTTGCAAATTTCCTATAAATTACAATAGTAAAGAATGTATTCTCATACGGATAGATTGACAGTTCAGGGAAAAGAACAGTAAAAAATAACATACATATATTCAATTGATTTTTTCTTTAAAGATTTATTTAGAGAGCATGAGTGCAAGTGGGGAGGGGAACAGAGGCAAAGGGGGAGGGAGAATCTCAAGCAGATTCCCTGCTGAGCGTGGAGCCTGATGCAGGGTTTGACTGGCGGATGCTGAGGTCATGACCTGAGCAGAAATCAAGAGCCACCTGCTAAACCAGCTGAGCTACCCAAGCGTCCCTAGTCATTTGATTTTTGATAAAGGTACTGAAGCAGTTCAGGGCAGGGAGGGAATGTCTTTTCAAAAAGCAATACTGGAAAAACTGATTATTCATGTGAGGGGGAAAAATAGACTTCCATCTCAAGCCTTAAACAATGTTTATTAAAGATAGGTCATAAGCCTACATATAAAAGTTAAAGCTATAAGCTTTCTAGAAGAAAGTATAGGATTATAACTTCATGATCTTGGTGTAGTCAAAGGTTTCTGGGGATATACACACAAAATATTAAACACACACACAAAATGATAAATTTCATCATTATTAAAAACTTCTCTTCAAAAGACACACTTAAGAATATAAGCCCATTGCAAAATGAAAGAACTGAATAGAGAGCAGCAAACTTGTATCCAGAATGTTTAAAGAGATCTAAATGATCAAAAGACAATCCAGGTAACAATAAAGCCTTTACTGTATTTCACAAAAATAAGCATATAAGTCATCAGGAATGAAAAATAAACCAAAATGAGATTCTAATACACAGCTCGTCTTCTGGTTAAAATTAAAAACACAGCAACTCCCAATATTGGTGTGAAGGTGGAGCAACCAGATCTCTGACCCGTTGCCAATCGGGATGTATATTTGCACAACATTTTGGAAAACTATTTTGTCATTGGCTTTTAAAATTATATAATTTCCCTGTAACTAAGCTATATCATTCAGAAGCCCTCAGAAGACAGAAAGTACACAGTAACTGGAAGAGGGGGAGCGTAATAGGAAGAATGAACAGGTTTTGGGTTTGGCTAATGAGAGGTAAAGAACATTTTCAAGAGTACAGGAATAGTAGATTAAGGAAACAGCCATTATCTGTAAGACTAAAGTGAAGCAGCCACCAAAGAACCCCATGCCCATCTCCCCAAATTCTGTGGAGAGCACAGCCGCGGCGCATAGGATGGTGAAGTTTGCTGAGGTCCTATAGCAGGGGAACTCCCGAGAAACATGCCCTGTGAAGTGCCACAAAAAGCCTTCCCCAGAGGGGTTCTGTGTTTCTGAAGTTTGCTGGGAAGCCTCTCGAGAATCCTGGGAAAGCTGCCTATAGGAAGGTGCCGTACGCCATTGCCCCTCAGTACTACAGAAGCCGCGACCTCTCAGGAGCGTGAGGACCGTTGTTCACCGGAACCAGGGAGAGAAACCTTTTCTTCTTCAGTATCCTCTACTGATAAACTTAACTTGGGGCTAGCTGGCAAAGGACAAAATCTTTTTCAGGGTGCCATGGCATTATTGCAGATCTGGAAATGAAGGGCAGATTTGGAACTGAGGGGCAGTAAGTTGATAAGCGGCACACTAGCCATTTCACCTTTAGATCTTAAAGAGAAATAAAGATGTCTTTACAGAGATTACTTGTAGAAGAATGTTTTGTATCAACTTTATTCTGAATGCTCCCACATGAAGAAAAAGCCATACAGTAGAAAACTACTCAGAAATAAAAAGTTCTGATACTCCACAATATGGAAAAATCTTGAAAATACTTTGTTCAACTGTAGTGATCAGACACAAAGTATACAGGCCATAGGAAAAAATTTAAATTATAGAGGAAGTAAAAATTCTCCACGGTGAACGTTTGGCCAAATGGATTTGCCATTTATCAAGATGAGGAAGATGATAAAGAATAAGATAAAGGGCAAAGTCAAGAAATATAAAAATGTGACATCTGAGTAAGGAACTATTTTCTAAGCAAGAAGGCTATGGAAGAATTTATAGAAGTAGATATTAATAGATTTTACTACATTTTGGAATTATTTTAGAAAAACACATTTCTTTGAATTTTGTGGGGTTAAAAATGATAGGCACATATTTTGAGAACTACTTTTTCTTGCTGTAATCTTTCTTTAGGAATTGTGTGTGGGTGTGAGCATGCACATGTGTATATTTTTACTATATATAAAAAATTGAGATATTGTAGTAAAAAACATGTCCCACTTGACATAGTGAATTTAACAAATGTTTTATTTAATGAAAGCAGTTAAGCATTTTCAAGAGCCTAATTCTTCATAGTGACTTGATATCTGGTTACAGAACAGGTCATTACTGCTTCATCAAGAGCTTTTCTTCAGCTTTTTTTTTTTTATAGAAGTGGTGAGATTATTCCTATGAATTTACCTATCTGAAATATGCCTACCCATATTTGTCTATAGGAGCCTTAAACAGAGATCTTTTCTCTGAGCTAGTTTCTTGTTTAATGATCTGTAAATGAAACTGTTATTGCTTCTTTGCCTCTCATTTATGAGCACCATTATTTCTCAGTGGGTTGTCTTTGTCAGACAATAAAGGTAGAAAAAGTTTTTAAGCTTGTCAGGGGATTTATTGATATAAATGAGAGAGAAGTTGGGTCAAAATTAATGACAGTGGTTTTCCATGTAGGATAAGAACACATTTTTAAAATGAAGGCTTATTTTAAGATATATGATTCTGTCTTGGAATAATATCTTCCTTCTATTACCGTACTTTGGATTTCAAGTTTTCACACTCATTTAGTGAAGTTTTATGCTGTGTGTAAGACAAGTAATAAAAGTTTGGCTGCATAAGCAAGCAAAGGCCATCTATCTTGAAATTCAGCATTTAAAGGGTTTTGTAGGTACTCTTGTATAATCACCAACACACAGTATTTGGATGAAGAAAATCTTTTGTTCATTATCAAAATGAACCATGGTAGAAGACATGGACATGATAAAATGAGTGATTATCAGAAACCAATCAGGTTTGTATTGTTCATAGTAATTTTAGCGAATACACACTGTGAAGGCTTATTGCTCCCTTGTCTCTCATCAGTAGAGAAGGAGGAAATTGAATCTGCAGAAAACATAAGTTTATTTGATATCTTAAATTTTAAAAAGCCCCTTTGGAGTAATTTGGGTGATAATAACCAAGTTTCCCTAATTGGAGAAAAATCACCACTTATATAGCTGATTAGTCTGAGAAATATTGTTGATGTTTGAACTGAAGCAGCAAATATTGACTGGAAGAGCCATGTATCTGCTAACATACAGAAGCATAATCCCTGGCATTTTTAAGTTTGTGACCTACATTCACATTTTTTTTTCAGTGTTACTCATGTGATCTAATTCCCTGTTATTTTATCTGCATTCCTTATTTTCCTTATTAAAAAGAAAAACTTTTTAATCCATACTTTAGAACTGATGGAGTGATAGCTTCTTATGCTTTAATGGCTTTCAAAATAAGAGGAATAGAAGTGGAGTTAAAAGCATTGTTGGTTGAAACTCCACTTTAGAAAATGGAGTTTGATTTATTTGAAGGGTAGATTTAGGGAGAGTAAGGGAAGGTAGGCTCAGGAAGTAAAACTATTTTAATGGCTATTTAGCAACTCCTGTTTCTTTTGGGGTCTCAGGAAATGATTACGTGCTGAGAATTTTGGTGGAAGATCTTGTCAGGGAGAGCTTGCCAACTTGGGGGCCTAGAATGCAACTTTTTTATTTCTGCTTCTAAAGTTGCTGTCTCTTACTTAGCATCCACTCTGATAGTATTGACAAGTGTGCTTATAAGACAAACAGTGTTAAGAGTAAAGCTTAGATGGCTCCACAAAAACTTGGAAGCTGTAAACTACCTTTACTTTTGTGCTGTGTGGTTGCTGACTTAAATTTTCAAGATAATTAACTTTAGGTAAAGGTAAATATCAGTGCACATTTTGTGTTGAAATTTTTTTAAATATAATTAATGAGTGAAGTGTTAAAAGATAGATCTTTAAAACTGTAATTAAACTATTTTAGGAGCAAATTTGACACTTAAAAAAATACCCAAGTTTGCAGTAGAAGAGAGAATGGGAAGTATAGAAACCAAGAAGCCAATTTCCTAGGTTTTATCCAGTCAACTGTGTACATGCAGTATTCCCTAAGCAGTTAATCATGTGTGGCTTGTATCACCCTAATGTTGGCAAATTGACTTTCATTACCTGACCTCTAGATCTCTAATATAAATTTGATAATTTCCTTTTACTATTGGGAAAAGAATGGTGTGATTATTATATTTATTATTGCTGACATAGGGAAGAAGTAAATAGCAGTTTTTGAATTTCTGTGCTTTGTAGAAACATGGGTAATGAGTTCACACAGTGAGCAGCCCATATTCTGCTTCACAAAATCAAATTTAACAGTCCCATTTCCAAAAGACCATTGTCCCTGTGATCGCTAAAGAAAAGTTATTTCACATCCTCTTTTTTTAACATATGTTGCACACTTCTAAACAGAAAGACTGTGTTTCAAGTAATTACTTACATTTGTCTACTTACTATATGCCCAGTTGTGTTGAATAAACTACACACGTGGTAATAGTTATATCTCAAAATGTCTCCTAAATATATACGTTCAAGCAGAATCCCTCGCTTCTTCAGTTCCTTCATTCCACCACAACCCAGTGGTTGAGTCTAGGCATGTGTGTGACTTAGATGTGGTTTTAGAATTTTAATTCTGAAAGTCATATTCAGAAGACAGGCTTTCTGTGAGTTTTAACACAAAGTGTACAAAATGTGTTAGTTTACTAACTCTACTTTGGTCATACACTGGCCACCTGTTTAGTGCCTAGAGACTATATACTATAAATTTAAAACTCATTTGTCCAGGGCATACACAATATATACAGTTTAGCAGGATTAAAAAAAAATCACCTACAGGGCACTGGATAATCAGAATTTTCTTGTATGCACTAGAAAAAGAACTTTTGCAACTTCTTTCCTCCTCCTTCTTCCCTCTTTCAACCCAATGGACAAATGCAGACAATATACTGCTCAAAGAGGTGATTAACGATTCTATTTTCAAAGACAATATCACTCATCAGTTTAAAAAAGATACTTACAGAAGTGGTGTTGTTTTATTACTTCTACTTTTAAATACATCTTGCACCTCTAAACATCTGTAAAAATGAGATATTTCAAATAGGAACTTGTCCCCTCTATAAACAGTATTGTTAATAAAACTATCTACATAACAGTGGTTCTAATTGGCAGACATTATCTTCTAAATACTTCCTTCTCTCCACCACCAACATACTGGACAAGTACAGACATTTGTAATGTGTAGAGGTATTGAACAATTCATTTCAAAAGCCATTTATAGGAGATAAGCTTTCCTATAAATTTCAAAATAAAGTATACAAAATGTGTTAATTTTATTTTCCTAAATCTAAGTCTCATACATTTGCAATTTTAACATCTAGTGGCTAGATGTCATATAATTTGGAGTCATCTGTCCATTATACACACTACAAACACAGCAAAATGAAATACACGTAACATACTGAAAAATGGCTTATCTGAAACTACCCATCTATGAACATACTAGCAAATTATCCTTTGTAATCATTTTCCTCTTTCTCCAGACTACTGAACAATATCACCAGTCATATCTGTTCATATAAGTGGGTTAGCAATTCCATTTCCAAAAGACAGTATTTCCTACAAGTTTTTGGCAAAAAAATATTTTATGACATCTGCTTTTAACATGACCAGCTGCTTAAAATAAGAACTTCGTTTGATCACTATATATGTGATAACCTTGGACAAACTGCACACAAGTAACAGTAGTTGTAATCTGAAAGTGTCTTTGAAATGTGAACATTCTGGTTTAGAACCCTTCCTTCTCACTCCTGTACCCATCTAGTGGACTGTAAGGCTCACATTTTCAGAAGACTGTCTTTCCTATGAAGTTTAGCACAAAATTTACTATTTTTCCAATTTTCCTTTTGTCATAACCTGGCAATGTCTTTACCATCTAGAAAGACCAGATGTTGTAAAATTAGGACTTGTCTGTTCATTGTATATGCTATATACATAGTGAAGTAGGACAAAATGCACAGACATATGGGACAACATTCTTCACTCTAAACACAATGGCATAAGGCCCTCTGCACTTCATTTTCCTCCCTCCTCCTCTAAAACCAGTGCATTGTTTGTACTGCTCAAAGATGTGGTTTGGTCATTCAGTTTAACAACAGTATTTCAAAGAATTTTAATAAAAAATATTTATAAAATGTGTTACTTTACTCCATTTAATATAAAGCATTTCAGAACATCTAGAACAACTAATTATTTAGAAAAGTACCTAGCACTGTTAACTGCATGTACAGTAGTGAGGAATAAAATGCACCACAGAAAGAAGGTTATAATATAAATATGACTTTCAAATATAAGTAGTTTGGCATAGTACCCTTTTTCCTCTTGATAGCAGAATCATCTCTGAAGATTCTCTTTTATTTATACTTTTGTATGATACTGGGATATATACTTTTCTTCTCTGATGATTATAATTATATACATTTTTATGAATCTAGGTATTTACCTCATATATAAATTGAATATATTAGACATTCTTTCTCCTCAGTCAACATATAGAAATATACCTTCAATTTTTCTAATCAGCCTCTACAGGGCTTTCTGCTCCATCTTGTCTCCTCTTAAGTCATTGATCAAATGCAGAAATGTCAGTTCTAGAGATGGTCTAACAACTCCATTTTGAAAAGTCATTCCCAGAGGAATTTTTTTTTTTTTTACAAAAAGTTATTTACAAGTCAGGTGATTTTTAATTGCTTTATTATATGTAGTTGACTTCTTTACATTTGTAAAGCCTACATGTAGAAAAATAAGTTGAATTTTAAAAGGTTGGTGGATAAAGTTGAGAGCAGCTTTTTTCATATTATTTAAGCAAGCCTTCTATAAACAGCAGGAAATCTTCCCAAGTGGTGGTGGTGTGCACTTCCTGTTGGACAAATGTGGTCCATTTACCTACCCTGTCTCTCTTCCAGGACCAATGTCTAACTGGCCATCCCCCACTGTTCCATCATTTTTCAGGGCTCCGTGCACCTCCTGGGACACAAGGCCTTCGCCCTGCATTATCAGGATGGGGTGGTGTCTCCTTCTGAGGGGTCTTGGCAGTCACTCAGGTTCCCAGATCTGTGTGGCTCCTGGCTCAGGGGAGATCAGCTCTTGTCCACACCAACCTTCCTTTGTAGTCTGAAATCCCTCAGGCTTTTAGGGGCTGCCTTTTTTCTCATCCTGCCACACTGCTGCTGTCAGGTCCCAGAAAGGGTTGCTATGGCTTCTTGGCCTGGGGGAGGCCAGTGATGGCCATGGAGGGCACAAGTCTTCCTGCAGCTCACACATCTCACCCATGCTGGGTGGGTAGGGGGTGGGTGGGGGTTGGGCAGCTTCTTTCTTCACTCTTTACTGAACTCGTCTTCCTTTTTTGTTGTTGAGATTTCTTTTACCCCCCAGCTTCACTGAAGTAAAAGTGACAAAAATGGTATATTTAAGATGTACAGTGTGATGGCTTGGTATATCTATACATTGGTAAAATGGTTACCACAATCAAGTTAATTCACACATTTATCACCTTACTTAGTTACCCTTTTCAGTGTAGGGGGAGGAGGTGTGGTGAAAACACTTAAAATCTATTGTCTTAGCAAATTTCAAGTATATAATACAGTATTTTTAATTTTTTTTCATTTTTTTAAAGATTTTATTTGAGAGAGAGAAAATGAGAGAGAGAGAGAGAGAGCATGAGAGGAGGGAGGGTCAGAGGGAGAAGCAGACTCCCCGCCGAGCAGGGAGCCCGATATGGGACTCAATCCTGGGACTCCAGGATCATGACCTGAGCTGAAGGCAGTTGCTTAACCAACTGAGGCACCCAGGTGCCCTATTTTTTTTTCATTTTTATTGACATATACAATTGTAAGATATGTAAGGATATGTAAAGTATAATCATGATGATTTGATCTACATGTGCATTGTGAAGTGATCCTCCTTTCCAAGTTAATTTATACATCTGTCACCTACTCCTGCCCCCTTTTTTTGGAGATTCCACATGTAACTGATACCATAGAATCATTTATCTTTCTGTGTCTGCCTATTCCACTTAGTATAATGCCCTCCAGATTCATCCATGTTGTCACAAATTATAGGATTTCCTTTTTTATGACTGAATAATATTCCTCTGTGTGTGTGTGTGTGTGTGTGTGTGTGTGTGTGTGTGTATCACATTTTCTTGATTCCTTTATGCGTTGACAGGCAGTTAGGTTCTTTCTGTACCTTGGCTATTGTGAAAAATAGTATATATAGCATGTATATAGCAATGAGTATGGTAGTGCGGGTGTGCCTTCGAGATAAACAGTTTTGTTTCCTTTGGATATATACTCAGAAGTGGGATTGCTGGATCATATTGTAGTTCTTATGAGTAACCTCCATACAGTTTTCCTTAGTGGTAGTACCAATTTATACTTCCATCAACAGTGTACGAGGGTTCCCTTTTCTCCACATCATTGCTAACATTTGTTATTTCTTATATTTTTGATAAGAAAAGGGATATAAGTCAAGGTGGCCATAAGGACCCTCCTGACAGCTCTGCACTCGACTTCCCTAACAGATGTGAGGGGATATCTTATTGTGATTTTGATTTCCTTGATGATTAGTGATGTTAAGCACCCTTCCATAAACATGGACATTTGTATGTGTTGCCCATTTGTCCTCTTTGGAAAAATATCTCTTCAGGTTGTCTATTTTTAAATTAGGTTATTTACTATTTTTGCTATTAAGTTGGATGAGTTCTTTTATATTTTGGATGTTAACCTCTTAAATGGCTTGCAAATATTTTTCCCATTCCATAGATTGCCTTTTCATTTGGTTGGTTGTTTGCTGTGCTATCTTCCTTTTTTTAATAAACATGTTAGGCATGCAGACATCCATTTAGTAGAGTTTTTCAAATTATAGAAATATTAAAATATTAATAATTAATATTTAATATTAAAATATTAAAAGTCAAAATCCATTTTAAAAGACTAAGCCTTGTTAGATTTTTATACTTTTTATACTTATTCACAATCCTATATTTGAGGTTGAAAAAAGTGTTGAAAGCCTGGTAGAATTTTATGAGAATTACTTATTTTAAAAAAATTCTCTAATAAAATACACATCAAAAACTAAGAAATATTTTCAAGCCTGACCATAATAACCTCTTGGTATTTTGTAAAGTAAAGCTTAGTGTCTCTAAAAATGTGTGACCCAGTATTATATCCAGATGACTTAATTTCCTTGTAGTTCTGGTTTAACTACACCAAGTTTATGACACATCAAGTAAGCTTTATGATCAGTGTGCCTGGGAGGCAAGACCTTGGAGATTTAACAGGGTAGTTTTAAAGTTTCATTGTTAAGATTTTTGAAAATATGCATATAATAGTGACATTTGAAGAATCTATAAATTTGTCTTCACAAATGGTGCAGTAGCAGTGATTTCTGCCAGCCAGCTATTTCAAGTATTCCGAAGAACTTAGTCCTTGAATAAAATTTAAGCCACCACCTTAATAGCAAACTCTTACTGAATGGCAGCTTAGAATATTTATTTCATTACAGTGGAATACATTGAAGACAGAAGTGGGGCTGGTAGAGAAAATTAGGGGAGTGTATTTTATCCTAAGGCCAGTTTGGAGAGTGCTGTGATGGAGTAAGAATTAGGCTCACAGAGGAACAGCAGGTAAATCTCATAGGGAACACAAGGCCTGTCTTCCAGAATGGTGACTTCTGCCACAGCAAGATTCCAAGAAGGGGAGGAGATGATTAGATGAATGAGAAGGTTAAATTCATGGCTAAGAGAGGAATTTTGAGAAAGAAACAAATATCTTACAACCAATACGTAGGTGGTATTTTTCCTTGATCATTGCAGAAGAGGAGATGATTTTTGGTATCACAAAAATGAGTTATAAAATGGTGAAGTGGTAATATCACAAATGTATTAATCTTATTACCTGCTTGTTGTGGAGACTTGGATAAAGAGGAATCATTAACCTCTTTTTGTTGTTGCTGTTGTTAATAAAGTCACCTTTGAAAGTCTAATTTGTAAAAAGATATCCGTGAAGAAATCTGAAGATTTCAGAGCTGTTGCTTAAGTCCTATGAAATATAACCAGTAACTTCAAAAAGTCTGACTGGTGATTTAATTATTCTCTTAAGAATGTTTTAATTGACATCTTTGTATTCTAGATGATATCAAACATAGATAATTGTGAGGTTCTTTTTTAAAGCCAAAAGAAATCCTTTGGAATTTATTTTCTATTTATGCGAAAAGATATAATAAATTCCACTCGGGTTATTTACTTACAGAATTTCAGAATATTTTTCTCATTTAACTAGAGCAAACCTTCTATGTAAAGATCTTGTTTCAGTATCCGAGGACAGAGAGTGATGAATTCCTTAATCTTACAAAAATAAGCTGTATGACTGTGTATTTGGCAGAATCTGATTTGAGTTTTGTATTCATAAAAACATACTGCCTGGCAGGGTATGGCAGGATCCTATGTACAGAGTGGTCACATCTTTGCTTGGGACAATTCTGGCTTACATTTTTGTCCCAGTATGATTATTAATAGCACCCCCTTTCAGTCTCAGAAATGTCTCTCTCTTTGGATGATAAATTTTATGGTGAATGTATAGTACCCCTTCTACCCACTCCCCCCATTCTCTTGAGGCTTCCTGATGTTTAAGAACAGAACATGATAAGAGTTGAATAGCCAAAGCCTCTAGACCTTCGAGGAATACAAGACCTGAACAAGAAGATATTCTTTTTTACTTTTTAATACAGATTCCAGTTTGCCTTGGCCATCTGTTGGTCAGGGTGTTACCTCAAGTTTGAAAAGTTTTTGTCTTTGCTTCCCATTAGAAATAGTATATTATCCCATGAAGATTAAATTCCTTAAGCATGACTCATCCTCAGTGTCTAGTCTCATATTCCACACCATACAAGACTTTTCTAAAAGACAAATACAACTATGTCACTGTCTTGCTTAGGCATATTTTAATGTCATCACATTTAGAATTAAGTCTAAACCACTGAATATCATCGTTTAAATTATTTAAATCTCTCGGGTCCGCCTTGCCTTCATATTCAAATGTTCCAGTGTCTCTTCAGTATCCCATTTGGATTCATCCCACAGACACCTCGGTACAGAATGTGACAAACTGATCTGTCATCTTTTCTCTTAAACCTGTCCTTCCATCTGTGTTATTTTAGATGTTGGCACAACTATTAATCCATATTCAAAAATCTTGTTGTTTCTCCTATATTGTTTCTTAAAGATAATCTTATAGTAACAACAGACTCCAAAGTGTACAATCATTCAAACATGATAAAAGTTCGTTTTCTGTTCAATGTAAAGTTTTGAATGTTACTGATAGACAGGATCATCTCTTCCAAAGGAGATTTAGAAACCAGTCAACTTCCATCTCATTATCTTCTATTATCAGCAGAAAAGAATAAGGAGGACCAGGCATGGCAGAAGTGACCTAGAGTAGGACATATCATCTCTGCTTATATTGTATTGACTAGAACATAGTAACATGGTTACACCTCAGTCAGTATAGTCTAGCTGAGTGCCCAGGAAGAAGAGGGAATAGATTTGGCGGGGAACCAGCTAGTAGTCTGCCATTTTTCTTCATAATCCCCACCCTGCCCATTACAACCTTCCACTCACATCAGTTTTGTTTTGTTAATTTTTTCTCTATCATGTCTTACCACTCCTGCCCATCATCATCTAACCCTAGGACTAAAAAAAGAAAAACCAAAAAAAAAAAAAATCTCCTAAATCAAACACTTCCAACTAAACATTCTATTCAGCATGGTCTTCTCCAGAAAGCTTTCTCTGAACCCTCTGGCTCAGCTAAATGCATCTCTCTGCCTCCGAAGCACTCTGTGCATATTTATATGATGTAATGTACAGTATCATATTTAAAATATTTGTCTTCACTGCACTATGAAATCTTCAAGGAGGGGCGCCTGGGTGGCTCAGCCATTAAGCGTCTGCCTTCGGTTCAGGCCATGATCCCAGGGTCCTGAGATCGAGCCCTGCATCGGGCTCCCTGCTCTGCGGGAAGCCTGCTTCTCCCTCTCACACTCCCTCTGCTTGTGTTCCCTCTCTCACTGTGTCTCTCTCTGTCAAATAAATAAATAAAATCTTAAAAAAAAATAAATCTTTGAAACAGATTTTTATTAAAAAATAATGGTGAAGGAACAGGTTTCTCTGCTGGCATTACTACGGGGAGGGTTGAAAAAAGTTCATTTAAAATAGGTAGTTTCTGGATATTAACTCCCATTCTCCATAAAGTTTTCAGTTTTTTTTTTACAGTTCTTATCTTTTGTTTTTTGTCTCTGTCCTAACTGGTCTTATTCCTTTTTCACGCATTCTCTGACTTTTCCCCTTACCTAACAGCCCAAGGAAACTTTTCTAGTCTCCAAAAAAGAAACTTACTTAGGATACTTTTCTTCATTATCTTTGCTCACGTCATTCCCAGGCCCTTGTTCCTGAGTGACACAATGTCTGTAATTTTCTTTAAAATATTTCAGGTGTATGTTATGTGCTTTAAGTTAGTCTCTAAGAGCATTCAATTGGATTCATCAGGATATCCATTGTAGGAGTTAACAGCTAATCTTTGAGGCCATCCTACAAGTGCTTCAACTATTTTTCCCTCCTATCACTATAAGAAATGTGCTCATTTTCATAAGGAATATTAGAAATAGGTTTCCACTGGTGAAAGGAGTGACTTGTTAATTAGCAGAATGGATTTAGAAATGAGGTTTTATTGATGACGTTAGTGGATTGGCTATAGTATTGTTGGCGGGTGCTGGTTCACTTCTCTTTTTGCATAAGAATGTAAAAACTGTCATCTGTCCTGAAACCTGTATCTTTTAGAATGGATCTCTAGCATTAATCTATAAATGATTCTGTAATCCTGTTTTTAATTAGAAGATTTCATGATCTTCTACTTGCAGTTGACTACATCTGATACTAGAACATTGTCACATTTGCCTCAATAAGCTGTCTATGCAAGGTAGTTGTAGACACAAAAGGATGGAAAGCTGAGACATCTTCAAGATTTCTGGGTATTACTTTTATATGTGTATGTTAGATTGCCAATAAGTGGTGGCCCATGTGGCAAATTTTGGACTGAGATTTGCTTCTCTTAAGGGGGAGCAGCCAATTCCCAACTATTTCTGTTGGAAGTCCCTCAAATTTAAGAGTGTATATATCCAAATTGAAGTAGACTGGGTCACTACATTAGAGATTGAAATCTTAAACCCCCCCAAAATGACTTTTTTTTTTTTTTGGTTTGATCAACCTTTAAGGCAGTTAATGAGAACTTCTCATAGCTTGAATAGGCAAGAGCTAGAGAATATCAAAGCAAATACCAAAAACACAAACTTTGCTTAATAATTCACAAATATAATCCCCAAATATTTGCTAATATATCTCTTACAAAGACAATCTTCTTATATCATCTATCTGCCAAGTAAAAACATTTTAAATCTTGTTATAAGAATAAATTAAAAGGCAAAATAAGTTTTTATTCCGATTCTCAACTTCTTCCAGTTTTTATTTTTAATGTTTAGATGTCTAAATTTCCCTAATAGGTACCTTTATAATCAGGATATGTATTTCTGAGGAACTCTATTTTCTCAGCATTCTGAGAAACATATAATGTATGAGTTCTCTCAGACCTGTGCGTCAGGTAATGCACTGCAAGTGTTATCAACTATTGTTTTATACTTGACCTCCTTTACATATTCACATTGCCTGCTTGGTACCTGCAGACATTCAAATTAGCAGACTTACTCTGAAAAGTTACCATGCGTTTCAAATATACTGCAGTGTTTTATTGTTTTATTTTTTTATTTTTTATTTTTGAAGACATACTTCATTTTTATCTTTTAGGCATAGACGGGGATGTTAATCTATTTCCACATTAATTGCTTCTCAGCCTTTTGGCTAAGATCAAGATCAAAACTGCAGTGTTTTAAATTGTGAATCATTTTTAATTTAAAATAAATGTGCACTAAACAACATAGGGCAAGAGTTGAGATTGAGAAGTCACTGCCTTTACATATGTGTGTGCGTGTGTGTGTGTGTGTGTGTATGAATTCTTTTTAATACTATCCACAGAACTAAAGAAATTCTTCCCATACATTGAACTTCCCAGCTGAGAAAACTAACACCCTGCCAGGCAACACAATGTTTTTCCTTTTGTCATCATAGTTTTAATCTTGTATGCAATATCCTGGTATGTAGTATTAGCGGTTCTTTCCTAATTTAGCAGAAGGTCATGGTTTGTGTTATTCCTTTTAAAATGTAATATATAAACTAAGCAACCTCTTGCCGCTGTTGGCATCAATTTAGATTTTTCATGCTTATTTCTGGTATGTGTGCTGCCAACACACAAGGGGTGAGAAAAGATTCAATTTCCTCATCTGTAAAATGAGGATGATGGTATTAGGTGATCTCTAAGGTCCCTTCAAATTCAAAAAATTTTATGACTAATAATGTAAGCTTAAACCACATTAGTAAGAGTAATAGCTTTTCTTAGCATAGTCTGTGGCACAGTTGTCTTAAATGGCCTACTTTGCTTAGAAACAATCCCCTAAGCTGCTTTTCTTACTCAAATTTACTTAAAGTGTGTTACTCTAACTCTCCAGTCCTAAAATTCTATTGCTTTGTAGGATATTGAAAATATTCTTTCTCTGTGTAGCTGACCTTCCCTCCTCGTAAGTAAGGCCTTGGAATATAATTTTTTTTTTTTGGAATATAATTTCTAATTTACCTTTAGCTCTTTTTTTTAAAGATTTTATTTATTTATTTGAGAGAGAGAGAATGAGAGACAGAGAGCACGAGAGGGAAGAGGGTCAGAGGGAGAAGCAGACCCTCCGCTGAGCAGGGAGCCCCATGCGGGACTCGATCCCGGGACTCCAGGATCATGACCTGAGCCGAAGGCAGTCACTTAACCAACTGAGCCACCCAGGCGCCCTACCTTTAGCTCTTAAAGTGTATTGTCTTACTTCTGTTTGTTTGTTTGTTTGTTTAATAAAACCTGTTAAATGAATGAACATGTAACAAAAGAATTATAATTTACAAAGTGCTGTCATTGTCCCTTATGTCTAATATGGTAGAAGTGTGAAATGTTGAAGGGATATTAGAGAGAGCTCTAATCCGTTCATTCCCAACTGGAATGATTTTGTCCCCCAGGGGACATTTGGCAAAATGTGGAGACATTTTTAGTTGCCATAACTGAGGGATGGGTGTTGCTAACATCTAGCAGGAAAAGACTAAACATCCTATACACGTCACAGCATAGTTCCCAAAGCAAAGAATTACCCACTCAGTATGTCAGTAATACTGAGATTAAGAAACTCTGCCCTCATTTTATAAATGAGATAACTGATATCCTGAGAATTTAAAGTTTTCAAGGTAATTGTTCAACGGCTGTGCTTTTGCCTAATAAGTTGATTCTCAGTAAATCTTGAAAGGAGATGGAGATATCTTTCCCCTTTTATAAGTGAGAAAGCTGGAGATTTGCAAAAGTGATAGTCCATTCTACACAAGTAGCAGAATTAAGACTTGGGACTATGGCATGTCATCTATGTATTTAGGAATATAGTAGATCTAAAATGATTCAGGATATCCTGAGAAAGAAATTTCACATTTTACTTTTTCTAAAAGTCTTGGCTATGACGTAACAGACTCAGTGAAAGTTGAATATCGCTAAATATTGGGGATTTGCAATCATTAGACTGTAGAAGAACTTCAGAATCTATATAATTTTGGGAAAAGTGGGTAAGCAGGCTTGCTTTTAGTACAAAATGCCTAGCATAGAAAGTACTCATTACATAATTCAGTGAATGATGGTCACCTTCCATTGTTCTTCAGTTCCTAGCTACTGCTCTTGAGTGCTAGTGCTTTACTATCTGTTAGGATCCATTCTCGGGGAAGACCACGTGTGGCTTTTTCCCGGAGCTTCACAGCCCACATAAGCACAAGATTGGTCATGGAAATCATTGCTAAATGCCCATACATGACACTTGGTGACCAGTTCTCTTGTATACCCATATAGGCTTTTCCATCATAAGTCTTGCACCTTATGCAAGAATGTGTCTCAGCAGTGATCGAGTGGACCAGAACCTATAATCTCTGTTTTATTCTTAGGCTCAAGGAAACATCTTATGGGGACATAACCACTCAGTAACATGTTTCATTCTCTCTTCTTTTTAGCTGTTCCTGACTTAACCCTCTTAGATAAATACTTTTGAAAACAAAATATCTGTTACCTTTCTCATGGGACAAGGGGAACTCAGTTCTCAAAAACAGTCCTGGCTAACCTCTTGGGATAGATACTAGGGAAGAGGAAGCTCCATTACTTTGCATGATTCCTCCCCTCCTCACCCAAGTGTGGTCACATCTTTGCAATTCTTTTGTCACGCTGATCTAATAAATCATGGGATAGCATGAGTTTACAATTCATTTTTTTGTCATGTTATTTTCATGGTCTATAAACTTAGAATTGTATACTTCTAATTGTATTGCAATCTGATTGCATTGTATTTATATCAGAGTAAAAAGAAAATATCCAATGGATAAATATGTACTCTTAGACTACAAAAGACAGCTATGCTGGCTTTCAAACTGCCTTAATGACAGGGAAGAGAGAGATAAAATATAAAGATAAAGAGATAAGAGAGAGAGATGAAAAGAGATGAAGAGTGTGAAAAAACATAAAGGGAAAACTTGCAGTAGATAATATAGAGGAATAGGGCTATTTCAGAAATACTTCACTTCTTTATACACACTGATTATTAAGAAACTCACTTTCATTAGCCTTAAGGAAAACACCACAAGCAACCTTCCTGAAAGTACATTGATGCCAGTGTTTTGAACTCTAAAGGGTCTCCTGGAAGAAGTACATTAATTGTACACTTAGTTGAGGATAACAATATTTATCTTCAAATATTGAAAAAATGTTTTTTGTCTCTTGGGGTTTCATGGTATTAGTTTCCATATATAATTTACATACAAAATCTTTAAGGGTTCAGTACTTTATACTAATGTGTTTTGGAACCAGAAATTATTTGTTATCCATTTATTCATAAATTCATTTAAAAAATAAGTATACCATTCCCTAAATTTTTTTTTTTGGTAAATTATTCTAAATATTTTCTCCATGCTTTTCTGTCCCCATAACTTACATGCTTTTTTTTTTTTAATTTCTGGCATTTTATAGAGAAAACCTTTTTACAGTGGGCAATAAGAGAAAAAGAAAATAAGAGACCATAAAAAGCACATTGGAAGTGAATAATATTCCATTCTGTCAACAATTTGCTTTTTCTAATACTTTTCTAGGGCAAAACTGAAGTGTTTAATGGAGGCATAATGATATATTATTGCCACTAGGGGCAAGTTTGCATTTGTCTCTTAAATTTTCATGATGGATATAAGTGGAGGGATAGTCAACAATAAAATAATACATTTTATTTGTGCACATGTTTTGAAATCTCTTAACTGTTTTGGTTGACAAATACTTAGTATCAAATATAAGATGACATTCAAGTAACTATAGATGATGACAGGTGATTTTTTTTCTTTCTCTATTTCTCCTAGGGCATATCACTTAAGTATTGTTTATATTTACCAAAGTATCAAACATATTATCTCACAGGGAATATGTTAAAACACTTTATTTCAAAGGCAATAAGAAATGTTGCTTTTACCAATACTTTAATAGTCTTTCTCCTTCTATTAATATCATTTAAAAATTCAGTCCTTCACATAATAATGAAGCTTACTTAAAAATTGTAGTTATATGCATTATTTTTTAAACAGCAAGGGCACTGGAGCTGTATTTACAGTTTTCTTAGGCCCTGTGCATGATCCAGTAAGTTGTTACATACTTATATATATATATCCTCAGCTTAATATTTTACAACCACATTTTGTGATATCTTCTGATAACAAATCTCCAGCACTACTTTTCCTAATTGAAAATATCAATTTAATATAACTTAAAGAATCATTTAGAATTTGCCTTTCAAAACAATACAAAATACTATCTTTTCATTTTGTTTATGGTTTCCTTTTCTGTGCAAAAGCATTTTAATTTGCTATAGTCCTGATTATTTATTTTTGCTTTTGTTTTCCTTGCCTGGGGAAATCTAGAAAATGACTGCTAAGACCAATATCCGTGAGTTTACTGCCTATGTTTTCTTTTAGGAGTTTTATGGTTTCAGGTCTTTCATTTAGGTCTTTAAATAACTTTGAGTATATTTTTTGGTGTATGTTGTAAGAAAGTGCTCCAGGTTTATTCTTTTGCATGTAGCAGTCCAGGTTTCCCAACACCATTTATTGAAGAGACTGCCTTCTTTCCATTGTGTATTCTTGCCTCCATTGTCATAGACTAATGGACCACATAATCATGGGTTTATCTCTAGGCTTTCTGTTGTATTCTTTCCATTAAGTTTAATTGCTGTATTTGGTGCCAGTATCAGATTGTTTTGATTATTATAGCTTTGTAGTATATCATGAAATCTGGGATTGTGATACCTCCAGCTTTGTTCTTTCTCAAGATTGCTTTGGCTATTTGGGGTCTTTTGGGGTTCCATACAAATTTTAGGATATTTTGTTCTAGTTCTGTGAAAAATGCTGTTATTATTTTGATGGGAATTGCATGGAATCTGTAGATTACTTTGGATAGTATGGATATTTTAACAATATTGGTTCTTCCAATCCATTTGCATGGTGTATCTTTCCATTTATTTGTGTCACCTTCACTTTCTTTCATCAGTATCTTATGGTTTTCAGAATATAGGCCTTTTTCTTCCTTGGCTTTAATTTATTCATAGATATATTATCTTTATAATTTAGTTGTAAATGAGATTTTTAAAATTTCCCTTTCTGCTGTTTCATTATTAGTGTATAGAAATGCAAGAAGTTTCTGCATATCGATTCTTATATCCTGCAACTTGACTGAAATTATCAGTTCTAAAACTGTTTTTTTTAAAGATTTTATTTATTTATTTGACAGAGAGAGACAGTCAGAGCAGGAACACAAGCAGGGGGAGTGGGAGAGGGAGAAGCAGGCTTCCCGCTGAGCAGGGAGCCCGATGTGGGACTTGATCCCAGGACCCTGGGATCATGACCTGAGCCAAAGGCAGATGCTTAACAACTGAGCCACCCAGGCGCCCAGTTCTAAAATTTTTTTGGTGGAGTCTTTAAGGTTTTCTGTTTATAGTATTCTATCAGCAAATAGTGACAGTTAAACTTCCTTACCAATTTAGATGCTTTTTATTTATTTTTCTAGTCTGATTGTTGTGGCTAGGACTTCCAGTACTCTGTTGAAAAAAAAATGGTAAGGTGGATATCCTTATCTTATTCCTGATCTTACAAGAAAGATTTCAGCTTTTCACCATTGAGTATGATGTTAGTTGTGGGTTTAACGGTATGGCCTTTATTATATTGAGGTATGTTCCTTCTGTCCCCATTTTGTTGAAAGTTTATATAATGAATAAATGTTGGATTTTGTCAAAGCTTTTTCTGCATCTATTGAGATGATCATGATTTTTATCCTTCACTTTGTTAATGTGGTATATCATACTGATGGATTTGCATGTATTGAACAAAACTTGTATCTGTAGAATAAATCCCACTTGATCATGATGGATGGTAGTTTTAATGTATTTATGAATTTGTATCTCCTAAAATTTTGTGAGCCATAAATAAGACAAAAAGGCAACCTACTGAATGGGAAATGATATTTGCAAATCTGATAAGGCATTAATATCCAAAATATATAATGAACTCCTATAACTCAACATCAAATAAAAATAATTCTAATTAAAAATCGACAGAGAACCTGAATAAGCATTTTTCCAAAGAAGACATACACATAGTCAAGAGACACATGAAAAGATGCTCGATATTCCCATCAGGGGACTGCAAATGAAAACCACAATATCATCTCACACCAGTCAGAATGGCATGTATCAAAAAGACATGAGGTAACTTGTTGGCAAGGATGTAGACGAAAGGGAACCCTAATGCTGTTGATAGGAATGCAGATTGGCACAACCACTGTGGAAAACAGTATGGACATTCCTCATAAAACTAAAAGTAGAAATACCATATAATCCAATAATTCCATTTCTGGGTATTTACTCATAGAAAACTAAAACACAAATGTAGAAGGATATTTACACCTCTGGTTATTGCAACATTATTTATTATAGCCATATATGGAAGCAGCCTAAGTCTCCATATGTAAATAAATGGGTAAAGATGTGGTATATATAAACAATTGAGTATTACTCAGCCATAAAAAAGAAAGAGATCTTGCCATTTGCGGCAACATAGATGGACCCAGAGGGTATTATGCTGAGTGAAATAAATTAGAGGAAGACAAATACCATATGATATTACTTGTATGTGGAATCTAATAAAGGGAAAACACACAACAATAAAAATAGAAACAGACTCATAAATACAGAGAACAGACTGGTGGTTGCCAAAGGGGAAGAAAGGGGATGGGTGAAAGAGGTAAAAGGGATTGAGAGGTACAACCTTCCAGTTATAAAATAAATAAGTCACAGGGATGAAAAGTACAGCACAGGGAATTTGGTCAGTAATATTGTTAGAATTTTGATGGCATGGTAACTACACTTACTGTGGTGAGCGTTTTGTAATGCATATATAGTTGTTGAATCATTATATTATATACCTGAAACTAATATATGTCAACTATCCTTAAAATAAAAATTTAAAAAATTGTCATTTAGCTATCCCAATTTTTACTAGTGGTTATCTCAACATAAATGCTAAACAAAAGCTCAGACAGGCATACATTAGTGATTCAGTGAGGTTTATTTTGGTAAAAATTGGTGCATTGCCCAGCTCTTGTCTCCCTACTCACTCTCACTTTCCTACCTATATTCAAAAATTTTTTCAGGCTATCTGCTCTGTCCACTTGGCCCAAATCTCCATTGTCTAAGGGAAACTCCATTCTCCTTACTATAGTTCAGGAACACAGACCCATCCATGCCTGGATAGGGAATTTTCTTTGCCTCATGATGTTAATTCAGGAATGGGCACATGGTTCTACATGAGTCAGTGAGTTTCTAGGGAATATTTACTGGAGGCTTCTGTTCATCATGACTTTTTAATCTTAGAAGACATTTACTGAAAGGATGGTCTCTCTTTATCTCTGGACATTGTTGTGTGTAGTTATTAAACCTAGAACTGCTAAGGCCATTTTGCTTAGCAACAAAGTTGGAGAACAGAGACAGTAGGCAGAGGAGGGTAAAGCTAAGAGGTTTCAGAGAAATGAAATAGGAACATTTGTTAAATCAAGTAATTTCTGATTTTAACCCTATCTCTAGATGGGGATTTTCAACCACATTAGCCAACAATTACCTTTATTTTTTAAAGCTAGTGTGAGTTGAGTTTCCTATTACTTAAAAATGACATCCGATATGAAATATGTGGGGACATTTAAATTTTTCAAGGTATTTCCCAACATTTAGCAAAATAATTATTTTCTGTTGGTTAGTAAATGGATTTTCTGAGGGCATAAAACAATGTTAATACTTGAGGGTGGCATTACTGCAAATCAAACTGAGGAAACTGGGCTCAGGAGCCTACCTTGAGGATAGCTCTAATAGCTCTAAAGAAGGGGTAGGGCTGTCTTCATGAGGATGTAGCCTATATAGTTTCACAGGTGCCCACAATTAGAAGAACCCCATGCTTGTCTTAATGGTCTGGTGTCATCATCCTGAAATTCTTAATAGTTCTTGAAACAGAGGGTCCCACATATTCATTTTGAACTGAGCCCTGAAAATTATGTTGCCGATCCTGTAGGTGTGCTGTGTAAGTTCTGTTATTCTAGTTAGAACACAGATATAAGTTTGAATAGCTTGAAACTGGAAGATCTCTTTTTCAAAGATGTGGTTAATTGGGAAATGGCAGGAAATGCATCTTTGGGATCATGGCTTGAGGAGTTATGAAGTTTGGCTGATTTAACAGCTGATCTTAGTTGTAGGATTCATCATGTTCTTACCATGGAACTATTGGACTCAAAGACTGGATTGTGTAAGATGAAGATTTTTCTGTGAAATCTATAGAAACCCAAGAAGAAATAATCAGATAGGTCATTAAAGAATTGTTCAGAATATGTAATTCTGCTGGTGAGAACAATCTACACTGTAGCATGTTTCAGAAGAAACTGAAAATCGAACCAATTTATTAGTTAAATTTCCCCTTGCCAAAGACTCAGTTTTTCTAACTAAATGTCTATATATCTTTTAGAATATTATTTGTATACTTACAGTTTTAAATGGGGAAGATAAAAAACACACTATGAATATTTTTCCATTAAAAATGTGGGTTTTGATGGGTATGGGTAGTTCATAACCTAAACTCCAGAACCTGTGAATATTACTCTTTGTGGTAAAAGAGTGAATCTTACATTATATGGCAAAATATGTGATTAAGTTAAGGATCTTGAGAGGAGATGCTTATTCTGGATTATCCAGATAGGCCCTAAATGCAGTCACATGCATCCTTAAAATAGAGAGGAAGAGTGTGTTTTGACACAAACATGTGGAGAAGAAGACAAGATGAAGACGGAGCAGAGGGAGATGTGTCCACAAGCCAAGGAATGACAACAGCCATCAGAAGTTGGAAGAGACAAAGAACAGATTCACCCCTAAAGCCTTCAGAGTGCAGTCTTACTGACATCTTAATTTCAACTCTGTGAAACTGATTTTAGACTTCTAAACTTCTGGCCTCCAGAACTGTGTGAATAAATTTCTGTTGTTTTGAGCCACCAAGTTTGTGGTAAGTTTATGGGAGTCACAGTGAACTGATACAGTATACTATTAGTAATGATATACCATGAGGAAATTTCTTATTAAGAAAAAGGTAAAGGGCGCCTGGGTGGCTCAGTTGGTTAAGCGACTGCCTTCGGCTCAGGTCATGATCCTGGAGTCCCGGGATCGAGTCCCGCATCGGGCTCCCCGCTGAGTGGGGAGTCTGCTTCTCCCTCTGACCCTCTTCCCTCTCGTGCTATCTCTCATTCTCTCTCTCTCTCTCTCAAATAAATAAAATCTTTAAAAAAAAAAAAAAGAAAAAGGTAAATTGTTCATAAGAAGGTATGGTATGGGCATGACAGATAAATGAAAGGCATCATCAAAAGCTCAATACCTTACAGGAAGGCTGAGCATTATTCAAAGCATCCAGTTTAAAGTCCAGAACTTACCCTTAGCTTTGCTAAAGATAAAAAGTACTATGTTGTCAGTTGAGGGATCCAGTCCAAAACCAGAAGCTAAGCATGACTCATGGGCAATGGCAAAGAGCTTAGTAGATATGGTAAATGTTTTTAGGACAGCTATACAGGAAATTGATAGTTATTAATATTTAATGATTCATTTTATGCTTGGCAGACTACCTGCCTGGGTACAGACAAGTTCACCCACAGGATAGTTTTATGCTCTTGGAAATATTTTTAGTTTTGTGTATGTGGGTAATGGAATTATTTTTAAAACATTTGGAACTGGGACTTTTATAGACCTCATTCATCTGAAATATTTATATCCATATCTATTCTTAGAGCCTCAAAATAGATATAATTAAATACTTATATTTTACTTTACTGCATCATGAATTTGAAATGATTAAGAGATATAATAAAATCCAATATATATATTTTAAAACAAGCATAAAAAGAAGTAACTCATAATGGGAAAAAAATGCAGGATTTATTTTTAACACTATGACAGTTTATATAACACAAATGCCCTAGCCATTTAGGTGATTTTTCACACTTTCTTTTACACTTATCAGGTTGTTCAATTATTTAGTCTGTTCACTATGAAACCAAAGTTGTTTCTATGTATATTGCTGCAGTTCTATTTATTTTAGAGAGAGAGAGAGAGATTTGGGGGTGGGGAGGAGCAGAGGGAGAGAGAGAATCCTGAAGCAGACTCCCTGCTTAGCATGGAGCTCAATGTGGGGCTCAATCCCAGGACCCTGAAACTGTGACCTGAGCTGAAATCAAGAGTCAGCTGCTTACCTGACTGAGCCATCCAGGTACCCCAATCTTTTATTATTTTTAATTATAAAAATGGAAATTAAAGATATTTTTAAGATGTCAGGGGAAAATATATTCAGGTAGCTAAATTAGCAATAAGACAATAGATTCAAATATCCACTTGATAATTTTCTAAAAGAAAAAAAATTGGTAAGTTTGTATTAAATAGCTAAAGAATGTTGGTGCCAGAGATAGAAGAATGAACAAAACACAATCACTGCCCCAAAGCTCATAGAGCAGTGGGTAGGCATGGGAGAGGTGGAGAGGATCAAACAAACTGGTTAAGACCTTGTCTGATGTTATTTCTTATCATGCTTTTCTCATACCTTAGCCATAGGAGCTTTCTCCCTTTTCCCCAAAGTACATCAACCATATCCTTTATCACTTTGGTAGTTGCCATTTCTTGTGTATGGAATGTTCCTTTCTCTTGTCTAATGTTCTTTTCTCTTGTCTAATGTTAGGCCCTTTCAGAAGTAGACCCAGAGATGAGGACTCAAGTGTAGGTAATGCCTTATTGGGAAGGAAGGCTCTGGGGAGATGCTCCTCCCCAATGGAGCATGAATCGCATTTGAGCGAAGGAACTGGACTTTTGTATTTTCATACTATTCAGTCATTAGCTTTGGATGCCTGAGGGAGAGGTAAGGGTCAGTAAGTATATTGTCCCAGGTACTCGGCTGTCTACACTTAAGGGAATTCCTCTAAAGAAGGTGTGATAATGTGATTTATAATATATATTTGGTCTTCATCCCTCTTCCTGGCACAGAGTTCCCAAAACCCTGGAATTTCCTAGTAAAAGTGATGAAGTTATCCTGATATTCATAACAACCTCTTTTGACCACACTGGAGTTTATGTTAGTGAAGTGACTTTCAGAAAGTAATGCTGGGGGGCTGATCACCATAGGAACTAACCATGTGGTTAGAGTGTTAGAACTTCCAATTTTACCTCCAGCCTCCAGGGAGGAGAGAGGAGCTGGAGATTGAGTGAAATTACCAATGTCCAGTGATTTAATCAATCATGCCTATGTAATGAAGCCTCTGTAAAAACCCAAAAGGATGGGATTTAGAGAGCTTTCACATTGGCAAACATGTGGAGAATCATAGTGGCTGCCCAGGGAGTGAGAAAGCTCCGTGCCCCTCCTACATGCGCTTGCCCTATGCATCTCTTCCATCTGGCTGTTCCTGAGTTAGCCTTTTATAATAAACTCATAGTCTTGTCAGTAAAATGTTTCTCTGAGTTCTGTGAATCACTCTAGCAAATTAATCAAACAAAATTGGGGGGGTTATGGTGTGGAGGTTGTTGGAACTTCTATTTTATAGCCACTTGGTCAGAAGTGCAGGTGACAGCCTGGACTTGGGATTGGTGTTTGAAGTGGGGGTGGGGTGGGGAGCAGTCTTGTAGGACTGAGACTTTAACCTGCAGGATCTGATGCTATCTCCAGGTACAGAGTGTCAGAATTGAATTAATTGCTTGGTGGTGTGGAAAAAAACCAGCCTGGAATTGGTGTCAGAATTGGAGAAGGTCTCTGCTCTGAGCCATATGTGTGGTAAAATACTAGGAAGCTGGGATATGGGCCCTGGTCCAAGGACACCATGCATTTCTGCAGGGTGCGCTCTCTCACTGTCTTTGTTCCACATTTCAAAAAGAACTTGTTTTACTCCGCTTCTGAAGGTAGGCACTCACACCTTTTATCTATAAAACAAGGGCTTGCTTTGTTTTCAACATAGCACTCATTAATCTATGGCATTATATTATATATTTCTTTGAGATTCCAGGTCTTTCCCTACCAACCCTGTCCTCCCTTCCCCCATTGTAATGTAAACTCCATGAGGGTAAGGCCTCTGTTTTGTTGACTGTTGTATATGCAGCACCTAGATCAGTAGGATGAAAAATTTTTTAAAAACGATTGTTAGATGAATAAATAAATAGACTGTGGTTGCACAGAAAGTAGCACGTAGCAGTTTCAGAGGTAGGTTCAAGTCTTATTAGAGATGACTTCCAGGCTTCTCCTGAGTTTTAGAAATCAGATAGGAATTAGGAGGGGCGCCTGGATGGCTCATTTAGTTAAGAGCCTGACTCTTGATTTCAACTCAGGTCGTGATCTCGGGGTCCTGGGATTGAGCCACTCGTGGGGCTCTGAGATCAGCAGGGAGTCTGCTTGAGATTCCCTTCTTCTTCCTCTGCCCTTCTCCCAGTGTGTGTGCTCCCTCTCTCTCTCTCTCTTTCTCTCTCTCTCTCAAATAAATAAATAAATAAATCTTAACAACAACAACAACAACAAAAAGGAATCAGAGAGGAATAGGAAATAGCATAGCTGTGTTAAAAATTAGAGACCCCAAAGAAGTAGTCTGGCATGGGTATAGGATTTATGAAGTCATTTTTTTCAGCTAACCATCCTTCTATCAAGAAATATATATTAAATATTATGTGCCAGACATTTATTATGCTCCTGTACTCAAAGCCAGAAAAAGTTTCTTAAAGCTTAACCTTTAGTGGAAACTTTATTATCTACTGATCATTAATACAATTTGCAAGGCTATGAGCACTACACAGGAGGGCTTTTGATATGAATATATAACAGAAAATTAACCTAAAGCTGGGTATGGGTTGGTCGGGAAAGGTTTTCATGAAGAAGTGTCATTTCACATGAGTATTTTATATAAATGCTGAGAATAAAGCAGTAAATAAAAAAACAAAGGTCCTCCTCTTTTTTAGAACTTGCATTCTAATGGGATTAAGGATAGAATATATCTATCTATTATATATATGTATGTATGCAAATATAAATATATATAAATAGTAAATATATATAAAAACAAATAAGCAAATATATTTATTTATAAATATATAAGCAAATACATAATTTGCTTATAATTTATAAGCAAATATATAAATATATATAAATAGCAAATATATATATATATTATATATATAAATGTATATAAAAGCAACTAGGTACCACGTCAGTTGGTAATAATTACCATGAAGGTACACCAAGCAGAGGAAGTGAGAATGGGGGTCCCTGAGGGTGGACCTTGCTTTATCATTTAGTCTTGTAAGAGAAGGCTCATTGGTAAAGTGACATTTGAAGAGAAAATAGAAAGGAAATAAGTACTCCATGGTTGAGGAAACACATGGTAAAAAACCCAGAAATGGGGATATGCTTAATGTGTTTGAGGAAATAGCAACAAAGGCACTGAGTGGCTGCACTGGAGGAGAGGAGGAAATGGCAAGAGATTGACTGAGTCAGAGAGAAAAAGGTTTGTGAGCCTTTAGATTGTAGTCTGAGTGAAAAGGAATGTTTTGAGTGAAATACATGACCTAATGTACTTAAAAACATTTTCAAGCTTCTGTATTGAGATTTTTTTTGAAGGAACGTGTAGTCAAGGGACTGCTCAGAGGGGCAATTACGATAGTCTAAGAAAGGGCTGATGGTTGGGGTCTCATTTGTGGCAGTGTAAGTGAGGAGTAGCAAAGAAATGCTAGAGTCAGCAGGAGTTGCTTGCTAATAGGTGGTTGCAGAGTAGGAGAAAAAGAGAGGAGTCGAGGTTATCTGCAAGGTTTTGGCCTGAGCAACCAAAAGGAAGATGTGGCCATTTACAGAGATGGCAAAGGTAAAGTTTTCTGGGTAGACATCAGAGGTTCAATTTTAGGTATAGTGTGAATCCAATATTGAGTCAAAATAATAAAACTCTAAAAGAATCAAGCCTGATCCTTAAACCAGTGGTCAGGACTACTAATACTGAAGTTGTGGGAAGAAAGCCCAGCTGGGAGCACAGTGTACCTCAAGGACCAATGAGAGAAGGTAATGTAAGTACCTTATGTTACTTACCATTTGATCCTTGTGCCAGAAATTAAATGCTCTGAGACAGCCTAGACCTCTAGCAGGGTTCAGTTAACTGGCCTAAGAGTGGTGTGTGTAGAGGAGCAGGTGAGGGTAGGAATTGTTCTTCTTGAATTCCTTGTAGCTCCAAAACAGAACTGGTGCTGTAATTGGACTGATAAGCCTCAATTTTATCAGAAATATGGACACTCTGAGGCAAATAAAAAACAGATCCAGTTTTAAAACATAAACCAGAAGTTTTGGAGGAAATACAATGGGAGGCTTTGGTAAAGTGTGAGTGGTGGGCATGGAGATGTATTTATGTTATCTTACATACTTAAAAATGTTTTGAGATTTTTTTTATTTTTTTAATAAAAAGCCCTTTAATCTGAGATGTTTTCAGATATATATATACCCCACTATACACACATATGTATAATGTTTCCTTTTTTGAAAATTAGACATAAGCAAAAGTTTCTGTAAATGGGCTTTTTCAAATCCTATATCAACAGATTATTTTCTTGCCAGTTCTCCACTTATTTTTTTATTTTAATATATCTTGGTTGGGTCACTAAAAAATGTACCATATGTTTTCTTTTTCTAATAATATAAAAAGGTTATGTGTACGTGGATAAGCAGAAGTCTTCATCTAAATCTTGCTTTTCAGTGCCAACTATATCTAATTTTCTTAGCTGTTTTCATCTTACAGTTCCCCAAATATCTACATACTAGAATTCCGGTGCTTTTCCTAATTTATCTGATTATTAGCTACATAGAATAAGAATTTAGCTTGTTTATATAATACTCCCACTTTCTTTCCCTTCAATCCCAATATATTTTTATTGCTATTTCAGTTTCTCAATTTGTCTATCTTCAAAAAAAAAAATCTGAACATTTTTATTTTGTGTTTGACTAAATCAAGACCATGTCTCATTGTGCTTAAAAACAGTTGTCTCTTAAAGCCCACTCTCCAAGAAAGGGGAACCCTCCTACACTGTTGGTGGGAATGCAAGCTGGTGCAACCACTCTGGAAAACAGTATGGAGGTTCCTCAAACAGTTGAAATTAGAGCTACCATTCGATCCAGCAATTGCACTACTGGGTATTTACCCCAAAGATACAAATGTAGGGACCCGAAGGGGTACGTGCACCCCAATGTTTATAGCAGCAATGTCCACGATAGCCAAACTGTGGAAAGAGCCAAGATGTCCATCGACAGATGAATGGATAAAGAAGAGGTGGTATATATACACAATGGAATATTATGCAGCCATCAAAAGGAATGAGATCTTGCCATTTGCAACGACGTGGATGGAACTGGAGGGTGTTATGCTGAGTGAAATAAGTCAATCAGAGAAAGACATGTATCATATGACCTCACTGATATGAGGGATTCTTAATCTCAGGAAACAAACTGAGTGTTACTGGAGTGGTTGGGGGTGGGAGGGATGGGGTGGCTGGGTGATAGACATTGGGGAGGGTATGTGCTACGGTGAGCACTGTGAATTGTGCAAGACTGTTGAATCACAGATCTGTACTTCTGAAACAAATAACGCAACATATTTTAAGAAAAAAGAAAAAGAAGAAGATAGCAGGAGAGGAAGAATGAAGGGGAGTAAGTCAGAGGGGGAGACGAACCATGAGAGACGATGGACTCTGAAAAACAAACTGAGGGTTCTAGAGGGGAGGAGGGTAGGGGGATGGGTTAGCCTGGTGATGGGTATTGAGGAGGGCACGTTCTGCATGGAGCACTGGGTGTTATGAACAAACAATGAATCATGGAACACTGCATCAAAAACTAATGATGTAATATATGGTGATTAACATAACAATAAAAAATTAAAAAAAATAAAGCCCACTCTCCAAGAAGAAACCATTAACACAGTTATATTCCATAACTACAAATATGGATTAAAAATGAGGTTTAATTCACACCGTTGGAAATAAAGAGATTTCCTCATCCTCTTTTTACTCAGATAATTTACTTTAGAACACCTGTAATTTTAAGTACTTTCTCCTCTCTTGAAATATATATAAATTCTTTTGAAGGCTAAACAAGCCCTTTATAAGCTTATGACCTAGGAATGTGTTGAGGACCTAAAGGCCACATTTTTGAAATGTAATCATCAGTATCTCCCTTTCTATGGGAAGGTAGGAGCCTAATTTCAGTGAGCACCTTACTCCAAATTGCAAAATGATCTCCTGCCATAACGATGTGAGAAGTTTGGTTTTCCCCTGGATAATGCCAATTAGCTAACACAGATGGTCACCCCAATTCTAACACAGATGGTCACCAGTTAAAGTTAGGATGAATTATGTATCACAAATGGTGTTGTCATATCCTCTCACTTGAGGACTAGTTATTGTTTATCTTGACAATATGTATGTAGTATGTTGTATATTCTCAGATATATAAGAAGGTGAAATTTTTTTTCCTGTTTTTACAATCTTAGTGTATTGCCTATGGTATGTATCACAGTTTAGTTTAATACTTAATCAGTAACAAAAGTGATTTCTTTTTCCACTACCCTTGTGGAGAGGTGTTTGGGTTGGGAGAAGATTTTGTTTTTAATTGTATTTTTCAAAACTTCCTATTGAGGTTTCCTCCCTCCTATACTTTATTTCTGTTATATATGAGCTTACCTCTATATTGTGAGAGTTGGTAACATTTATATTTTCATGATAAACATAATTAAGTCTCCATGCTTTGTATATTGTTTGAGAATTTCAGTGAAAAATGTATACACAGTGTCTTCATTATTGTGATTGTGTAAATCCTATTCACAGCAGAGCACAGCTCATTGTGCTTAAAAATAGTTATCTGGAATTGTAAATTGCCATTTCCCCTCTATTTACTTTATTCATAGCCTCCATTTTTTCTAAATTTCCCAGTCTATCAGTCAGTCAGTCAGCCAGTTTTTCAGGTTTTTCTCTGTCTTCCCCTTTTGGGGCTCCACATTTGCCTATTCCGATCTGATTGCCAGCTCCACAGACCTGTTGGGTGGTCTTCAACCTAGATCATGTCTTTGCTGTTTCTGCTTTCCTCTGGCTCCCATATTTCCACCTTTTTGTTTTTCTCCCTCATTTTTGCTGGATTTCACCAGTAAGCATGTCTGGGAGGCAAATCTCTCGAGTCCTTTCTTGTCCAAAAATATCTTTATTCTAGCCTAAAACTTAATTTATATCTTGGTTGCAAGATCCGGATTAAACATAATTTTCTCTTAGATCTTTGGAAGCTTTGCCCTATCTTCTTGAAGCATTCAATATTTCTGCTGGGACAATCATTCTCCTTTGCAGGTGATCTGCTTTTTTATTCTTGGGAAGAATAAACATTCGTAACTCTGTTCTTTGAATTCTGTCCAGTGAGTCCTCCATTTGCATTGTCTTTAGTCTGCCTCTTTGTTCTTTCCTCTGGTCTGTTATATTTGACTTTTAGTCCCTAAGAAGTAATTTATATTCAGGAATTATGGATCTAAGAGATTAAAGCCAAAACTTTCCTGGTAGTCAGTCTGGCTATAAGAGTAATAGAGTCATATCTTTTAAAAATATTAAAATCGGTTTCATTTTTTTTATTGTTTACTCATTTTGAAGTAGTTTAGAAATCAATTTTTGGAGTCAGAATTCAGAGCATCTAGTAAGGATGGTAGAGTACCTGCACTTAATTTCCCTTCCTTGAATCATCTGAAATAGGAAAACAAAACAAAAAAAACCCCAACAGTCCACATACTAAAAAATATAAGAAACAGTCACACTATCCAATAGACTATAAAGAATATTTACCAGATAGTAAAATTTAGACTAAATCACTGAGATTTGGCAAGCATCTCCCAGATCCGACCATAATATAACATTCTCTAAAAGAAAACAAGAGAGGCCAGAAAAACATCTATTAGTACACACAAGCATACACACACACAAAGGAAAATAGAAAAAGCAGGAAAAGGAAAGAAATAAAAGGTTCTGGTGATAGACCATCAGAAAGAAAGACAAATAGCTTAGAGTTGATGTATTATGGCAGAAGAAGAGACGTAGGAACTTGAAACATAGCCATGAAACTGCTGACCATAATTACGTAAGCAGAAAAACTTGAAAATTATTAAAAACAAAACGAAAATGCTTATAGCGGCTAGAATCCAGGCTGAGCTCAAGGGTGTAAAAGCTGAATTCTGAGGTGAGTGTCTTTGAAACGGCATTCTTCTGAAGACAAAGGAACAAATACAATTTAGTGACAAAATATGAAAATGAAAATAGTAAACCCAAACTGGAGCTGCTCAGTTTACTTAGCACATCATTCTGCTGCCTCTGAGAAAATAAATGACTCAAAAGTGACTATAAACTAACATTCTTCTGTCCTACAACACAAATTCCAAAGACACAGTTAAGTCAGTGCCCAGTCATAAAATAAAGCATACTTCAGCCTTTCTTTTCATGGTAAATATAGTCATACAAATAAAAGTAATAGAAAGTATCCAAATCAAATTTGCCTATAAATTTAAGAAAGTGAAGGAATATAGCATAAACAAAATGTAGATCTCATCCAGACATTTGGAAATATATTGCTTCCCCCAAATCACAGAATACTTCAAAAAATCTTAATTGAGAAGAATGTGAATTTTCAGAAAAAGAAGAGAAATTAAGAGATGAAAAAATAACTAAGAGGACATAAAAAATGGCAGGAAAAAAGGGAAGGGATTAGACAGAAAAAAAGCAATTACAGGAACAAAAACCTTATTAGAAGCTGTCAAAAGCTATTGAGGACAGTATTTGAGAAATAATTTGGTGGAAAAGAAGAGAGATAAAAGTTAGTCCACAGAGAAGTTGATAGAAGAACGAGAAAATGGGTAATCAATATATGTATAGTTGGCATTTGTGAAGGAAAGTATAGAACAAATGGAACAAGCAAAATAAAGCAAATTTAGAAGACATCTTTTGTAAAATAATTAAACCAGTCCATAGAAAGTGTTTATATACCAATAGAATAATTAGAAAAAATATTGAGATTATGATATATCGTGGAAAATGGACTCAGCATTGAGAAAGAAACCTAAAAGCATTCAGGAAGAATTATTATATCATCTACAATGGAAGAAACACATCATAGAAAAATTTAATAGATAAGAAATCATACTTCAAATGGTTAGATTAAACATCAGTTATGTAATCAATAATGTTTTGCCAAAGGTTAATTATTTAAAGAAAAATGTTGAATTCCTAATTTACTTCCTTTAACAAGTACTACAGGTGGATGAAAATTACCTTTAAAAATGAAAATATAAAAGAAAAAAATTCAGCAACTTTGTGAAACTACTTTTAAAAATGAAATTATTAAAGACAGCATGAAAAAAGGTAGAACATTTTTTTAAATTTTATTAAAAAATTTTTTTTAAAGTAAGCTCTATGCTCAATGTGAGGCTTGAACTCATCACCCTGAGATCAAGAGTCACATGTTTCACCAACTGAACCAGCCGGGCGCCCCTAGATTAAGCAATTTCCTATGAGTGTTTTGTGAAGGATTGAAGTGAGGTTCTTTAAAATGCAGTGTAATAACCAGAAGCTAAAAGAGAAGAAATAGATTTGATGACAGAATCTTTAAAAATATTACAAATGATAGAAAGTTCTGTAAACAAATTTAGTAGACTCACAGAAATGCTATCAGCCTCACAAAGGCATTTTCACAAGTAGACGTAGAAATCTTACAAATAATGATGTACTATATGTTGGCTAACTGAAAATAATGAAGAAAAAAGTGAAAGAGATGCAAAAAAACAGCAGAAAATCAATATGCATGACTAAGACGTGGAAGAAGAAATACAGATGACTGGGCAGCATAAAATTATTTAGCATCCTTCATTTGGCCAGGAGACTAAAGAATAGAAAAGCAGAGGATCTCATGGGAGATTTAGGGACCAGACATGGATTTTACACTATTTCTGCCAACATTTTCTTTTCCAGAATTGATCACATGATCCCATCCAGATGCAATGGAGCTGCAAAGTGTAGTCTTACTGTATGCACAATGAAAATGCCAGTTTTGCTGAAAATATAACTTTTTTTATGTGCCATTTCATTCTAGGGATTTATTCTTGGGTAATTCTCTACATGTAAATAAAGCAGTACATAAACAATACTAGAAATAGAATTTTTAATTTTATCCATTGGAGTAGTTTTTATTAAGTAATAAACCTCAATATTCCTAAGTCCTGGACAGTATATAGCAATTTAAAAGGAGGCAATAACTCTATATGCTCTGACATGGAATATAGACATATTGTTGAGAAGAAATAACTGTAAAACAATATATACCACATGAGCCCCTTAAACTAGGATTCTAAAGAGTGAGAGAGATCACATGTACAAATTTAGAACTTTGTCATCTTTTTTCCCTTTGATAACATCTCTTCGATGAAAGCCCTTATAATTACTTTGTGTAAACTATATATGAAAACTAGTCTAATTCATTCTTTTCATGGTTGTTATCACCATCAAGAGTATGATAATGACTTCTGATGATATAAAACACTTTTTTAGTTCATTTGAAATTTTCTAGGAGGAAATGAGAAAATATTTTTATAATATATAAAAGAGACACTTTTAAATTTAAGAGCAATAAAATGACCTTCTCAAAGTCACATGGTTACTAAGTGGTGATAATTACCCAACTTTCTGAGATGCTAGTGTGGGGAGTGCTTTGAATAAAGAGTAATTGTCAGTCATTTGTTAAGAAGCAGCTATAAATTTCCATTGATGAAAGTCTTCAGGTTTTTAGATATTATAATCAGAAAGTATATTTCTGAAAAAAATTTAAAAAACGTGAAAACTGTATGTCAAAATCTGATTTTGATAGTTGCAATAATTGTATCCCAAACCCAACTCAACTTCTGGGGAATAGGTATTTGACTCTAACTTTTCTAAGAACTGGGTCTTTCTGAACTTAGACTTTTATTTAGTGTTAGGAGGTACCATGCTAATTATTTTGATGTATTTTCAACTCTACTAAAACATGTCTTTTAAGCGAATCAGTCAACATTTAGAGATAAAAATGCTGTTTGTACCAAGCTCATACTTTTCTGTCACTTTTTAACAATTCCATTCTTTGCTGGGACCCTATGTCGACATCAACATTCTATCACTGAGAGCCTTTTAAGCACTTGTTTGCAAATGGCATTATAGTTGGTGCTATTCAGAGTAAGTTAAAACTTAATGGATCTTGCATTTGAGGAGTTTAAAACAGAAAATGGAACAATAAGCAGATAAAAAGTGAGAATTATAAACTCAAGGGGGTGACAGTGTTCAAATAAAAAAAACAATAAAACCCTTGCTTTTAACAGGATACAGGCTTTCAGAATATTAGGCTACAGGTCTAATGCTTCAAAGTCGGCGGGGGGAAGATTTTGAAAGCTTGTTTTCCTCAATGTATGCCAAACAACTTGCATGGGATATTTTTTCCTCATGTAACTGTGGCCTAAACTATTTCAATCATTGGCAGACCTAGACAAGTATTCATTAGCTACTTTAAAGACTAGAAAGATTTCTGGAGATATGATTATTAGGTAGAATATGCCTATTATGGTTGCTGAGAGTGTAGATGTAATTCTGGGGAGACTCACAACTCCAGAGCTGTCTTTACTTCTTTCAGCTCTGCCAAATTCATCCCTCTCCATGTGATCAGCAAATTGCTACTTGTGCCTTGCTCTGTACTTTACTAAATTTGATAATAAGACTATTTCACTTCCAGCTGAGATTTTTTGCTGATTACTTAAAAATATTATTTCCTTAAAAAATCCTGCTATTTTAACCACACAACTTTTCATACTTGAATAATTAGGAAAAATTATTCAGAGATAATTCTCCCGTATTTTTGCTGCATTTAAAAATGCATTTTGGGGAGCTGAATTTTCCCAAGATTGAGAAGAAGCAGAGGTAGTGATTATTAACTACTTGCCTTTCTTTTCTTTTTTCAAATTGTAACATTGTATATAAAAGATCTTTCTCTAAGCTGTGATTTTATTAAATGTTTTTTCCCCAGCAAGATTTTTGGGTTATCTTGAAGTTAGCCTAGTTTTGTGAAATGATTCACTGGCTTTCAGACAGCTCTGGACTAGGTTATGCATGCATGGATCAGCAATTGCTGTAAAGAAAACACTGATACCTTGAAGAATGAGGTCAAGGTATCCTGAAATAGAAATGAAGAAAAGCATACATTTTAAAATTGTGCCAGTCATTAAATAATGATTCCAAATACAATTTATATTTTTGGACCATCTTCCATTGATAACTCTCTTTATGTGGAAGTCAATGTAGAATTAAAACAAAATGTTTTAGTGGTTTATTGTTATATTTTTTTTGTAATTATATGCCAGAGTTTCTGGAATTTTAATTAAGATTTGAATTTATGACTTTTAACATTTATTTATTATGTATGTTACTTAATAGTAAAGAAATAATCAAGTCCTGAGAAGCCAGATATATGGGAATTCCTCTCCTAGAAACCTATCTGTAAAGGGGTTCAGTCTATAGCAGTAGAGCTGGAAATGGAGCAAAGTTACAGTCTCTTGAACCTGGGATGATTTCAGACCTAGAGTTTCAATGAGAACAATATCACCCCCAAAGTAATGAAAATTGGTTCTTGGAGAGGAAGGGGTAAAAAAATGTTTTTATTACAATGGTATGTGGCCATCTAAAACTCAACTGTACCTTACAGAGTTTTATTTCTCGATAGTTTCTTTCATGGGATTTTCCTGGGTATCACATAAATGGCATTGATATTAAGTTCTTGGAAGATGTGTAAAATGTTTGCAAGATCATTGCTACAAAATTATAGTGAATAGATGGTGCAACTGGATGACTTCATCTCAGTCATTTGCTCAATCTAGAAGTCCTACATGAGAGGTCACCTTTAGGTGCCTTTTGGCTGCCATTGTTTGCTTTATGGGTCTGGTGGTTTTTGTTTGATTCTCAATGCTTTTGTGTGTGTCGTTAGTTCTGGAAATTGAATAAAAAATAGTTTATATTTTATTATTTAATTCTACAGCATTAGTCAACCCAGAATTAGTTATGTAAATTACTAAAAGAGAGAAAAATAGAATATCTGAATGACTCTCACACTCTCAGCTAATTAAAACTTATTTTCACATATAAAGCAAGAGTTAAAAGTTAAGTTCACTAAAAGTAATTTTTAAGCAATTAATTTAGTTTTTTACTATTTACTTTTCTGGAAAATAAGTTTTGAATTATTAATTTTAGAATTTTCATTACATTGCTATTATGTATTTATATATGCTCCTAATTTGCATATATAATTTTATACAATTTCCTTAAGTAAATGAATTACATTAAAAATTAGCATAAACAGTATTAAGTTAGTAGGCTTTACATTTTAAAATTTTTGCCTTAAATTTTTTTGTCATTCTTGGTCCTGCATTGAATAAAAAGAGTAATCTTTATATTCTTTTTTTATGTACAGAGCTCAAATAGACATAAGTTATGTCAACAGATATATAATCTGTCTATGGTAATAAAATATCATGGGGGAAAATTAGGAATAAATGTCTATAAAGGCCACTATGGAAGGTAATAATGAGAAAAATGTTGGGAAACAGATGTGGGAGAGCAGGCTTAATTAGGTATTAGTTTGAGCCACAGGGAAGGTCTTATGTAACACATAGTATGTAAGGTCAAAATAAACATTGTACCAGATTCCATACTGTGGGAAAGACAAGGTAGGAATCAGTAAAAACAAAAAACACTGACTTCCAAGTAAAATAGAATATAATAACTTCAAAGTAAACTCAGTAATGATGAGTAGAACCTTATGAATGGACAGGGATTTCTGTGTCTGGATTTAATTACTCTTTATGTTGTTGACTCCCACATGTATAGATTTCAGAACTTTTCTCTAAGCTCCAGACTAACCTTACAGACTTTGATGCCTTAGAGATGTTTGAGATTTGGTTTATCAGAGACATTTCAAACTTTCATCCTTTCCTCAACCCTTTCCTCCTTTGTTCTTCCCCTGACTTTTCCACCTCAGAATTTTGCAGGAATATTCAACTAGTTGCTTAAACCAGTGACTGGGTTGTTCACTTATCTTTCATTCTTTCTGTTACTTCATTCCCATATGAAATTCAGCAAGTATTTTTGTTATCATAGTACTTGTCTCAGACATTATCACCTCTTTCTTGGTTCCCAAAAGAACCAACTAATCTCCCTCTCATGCTCATCTTCTGGCAACCATTTCTCCATTAACAATCAGAGTTACCTGAATACAACTTAATATTCACTGTTTAATTTCTTCAGTGGTTTTCATTGCAACTAAACCCAGTCCTAGTTCCTTACTATGTGTTCTGCTTTCCTTCATGATTTGGTCCTTGATGTCTCCAAACCCTTATCTTGCTACTTTTTCCTTTTCACCCGCAAGCTGCAGTCAAACAGTTATTCTTTCAGTTCCTAGTATAAACCCAGTTCTTTGTGGCTTTCAGGCTTTTGCTCAGGTTGTTTGCACTGCCTAGAATATTCTTTCCTGCCATGCTTTTTGTGGAAGTATCAATTTTTGTCCTTGAAATCTCAGCCACAAAGTCACCCTTCCAGACTATTCTATTGACACAAGTTCTCACTTTCACTCTATTCTTTTCTCTAGATCAGCATCTAGTTTGTTCTTTATATCATTTACCACACACAATTAGTCATTTTTACTCACTTGTTTACTTGTTTTTAGTATACCTCCTCCACTAAACTTCAAGCTTCCTGAAAGCAGGATTCTTTTCTTTGGTTCATTCTGCATCACTAGAGCTTAGCTCCTAGTATATTCCATGTAGGAAACCAGTAAATATTTATCAAAAAAAAAATGTCCTCTCCAGATGAGGACTGAAGGGTTATATAATCCTACTTCAAGAAATATTAAAAGAGTTGGAGGTATAAGGCATCATTGACTTATCTGAGTTTCTAGAAATTTATACATATATATATATAACCATTTTAATTAAGTTTTTAATTTTAGTATAGTTAACAGTGTTACATTAGATTCAGGTGTATGATTTAACAATTCTGTACCTCACCCAGTGCTCATTAGGATAAGTGTACTCTTTGATCTTCATCACCTATTTCCCCCATTCCCCCAATGCCCTCCGCTCTGGTAACCATCAGTTATCTATAGTTAGAACTCGGTTTCTTGGTTTCTCTCTCTCTCTTTTTTTTTCTGTTCGTTGCTTTTTGGTTTTGTTTCTTAAATTCCACATATGAGTGAAATCATATGGTATTTGTCTTTCTCTGACTGACTTCACTTATCATTACACTCTCTAGCTCCATCTGTGTTGTTGCTAATGGCAAGATTTCATTCTTTTTTATGGCTGAACAATATTCCATTGTGTACACACACACACTACTTATCTGTTCATCTATTGATGGACACTTGGGCTGCTTCCATAATTTGGCTATTATAAACAATGCTGCAATAAACACTGGGGTGCACGTATCCCTTTGAATTAATGTTTTTGTATTTTTTGGGTAAATACCCAGTAAGGCAATTACTGGATTGTATGATAGTAACATTTTTAAGTTTTTGAGGAACATTCCGTGCTGTTTTCCACAGTGGCTGCACCAATTTGCACTCCCACCAACAGGGCATGAGCATTCCTCTTTCTCCACATCCTCTCCAATACTTCTTGTTTTTTGTATTTTTATTTTAGCCATTCTGACAGGTGTGAGGTGATATCTCATTAGTTTTGATTTGCATTTCCCTGGTGATGAGTGATTTGCACACCTTTTCATGTATCTTTTGGCCATCTGTGTGTCTTCTTTGGAGAAAGGTCTGTTATGTCTTCTTCCCATTTTTAAATTGAATTATTTGTTTTCTAGGTGTTGAGTTGTATAAGTAATTTATATATTTTAGATACTCTTTATCAGAGAAGTCATTTGCAAATATCTTCCATTCTGTATATTGTCTTTTAGTTTTGTTGATTGTTTCCTTTGCTCTGCAGAAGTTTTTTATTTTGATGAAGTCCCAATAGTTTATTTTTGCTTTTGTTTCCTTTGCCTCTGGAGACACATATAGAAAAAAGTTGCTGTGTTCAGTGTGGGAGAAATTGCTGCCTATGCTCTCTTCTAGGATTTTTATAGTTTCAGATCTCACATTTAGGTCCTTCATCCATTTTGAATTTATCTTTGTGTGTGGTATAAGCTAGTGGTCCAATTTCATTCTTTTGCATGTTGAAGTTGAAGAACACTTTTTCCCATTGCATATTCTTTCCTCCTTTGTCAAAGATTAATTGACCATATAAATGCGGGTTTATTTCTGAGTTTTCTAATCTATTTTATTGATCTATGTGCCCATTTTTATGCCAGTACCATACTGTTTTGGTTACTACAGCTTGATAATATAAATTGAAACCTGGAATTGTGATACCTTCAGCTTTGTTTTTCCTTTTCAAGATTGGTTTTGCTATTTGGGGTCTTCTGTGGTTCCATTCAAATGTAGGATGTTTGTTCTAGTTCTGTGAAAAATATTATTGGTATTTTGATAAGGATTGCATCAAATGCATAGATTGCTTTGGGTAGTATGGACATTTTAACAATATTTGTTCTTCCAGTCCATGAGCATGAAATATCTTTCCACTTGTTTGTGTCATCTTCAGTATATTTAATCAATGTTTTTTAAAAAATTTTTATTGTTATGTTAATCACCATACATTACATCATTAGCTTTTGATATAGTGTTCCATGATTCATTGTTTGTGCATAACACCCAGTGCTCCATGCAGAATGTGCCCTCTTTAATACCCATCACCAGGCTAACCCATCCCCCCACCCCCCTCCCCTCTAGAACCCTCAGTTTGTTTTTCAGAGTCCATCATCTCTCATGGTTCATCTCCCCCTATTTAATCAATGTTTTATAGCTTTCAGAGTATAGGTCTTTCACCTCTTTGGGTAAATTTATTCCTAGATATTTTATTATCTTAAGTGCAACTGTAAAATGGATTGCTTTTTAAATTTTTCTTTCTGTTACTTCATTATTAGCATATGAAAATGCCACAGATTTCTGTATGTTGATTTTGTATCCTGAAACCTTACTGAATTCATTTATCAGTTGTAGTAGTTTTTTGGTGGAGTCTTTAGAGTTTTATATATATATATATATATATATATATATATATATATAGTGTCATGTTGTCTGCAAATAGCAAATATTTTACTTCTTTACCAATTTGGATGCCTCTTATTTCCTTTTTCTTGTCTGATTGCTGTAGCTAGGACTTTAACTATGTTAAATAATAGTGGTGAGATTGTACATCCCTGTCTTATTCCTGACCTTGGGGGAGATGCTCTCAGTTTTTCACCATTGAGTATGGTGTTAGCTGTGGGTTTTTCATATATAACTTTTATCATGTTGAGGTATATTCCCTCTAGACCTACACTGCTGAGGGTTTTTTTTTTTTTTCATAAATGGATATTGTACTTGTCAAATGCTTTTTCTGCATCTGTTGAAATAATCATATGATTTCTATTCTTTCTCTTATTGATGTGATGTATCACATTGATTGATTTGCAAGTATCAAACCACCCTTGGCATCTTAGGAATAAATCCCATTTGATATGGCAAATGATTTTTTTTATGTATCATTGGATTTGGTTTGCTAATGTTTTGTTGAGGATTTTTGCATCTATGTGTGTGTGTATCTATTACCATTTTGTTGTCTTACAGTTGTTTTTGTAGTTCCTCTCGTTCCTTTCTTCTCTTGCTTTCTTTTGTGATTAGTTGGCTTTTTTAGTGAAATGTTTGGATTTCTTACTCTTTATATTTTGGATATCTATTATTTTTTAATCAGTAGTTACCATTTGGTTTATATATAACATCTTCTGCATATAGCAGTCTATATTATGATAGTTGCTTAATTTGAACTCATTCCTTATGCCTCTCCTCTCCATATTTCATATATGTGGTATCATATTTTACATCCTTTTATTTAGTGTTTCTCTTGACTGATTTTTACAGAAATACTTAAGTTTTTTTTGCTTTTGTTCTTATTTTTCTTACTCTTACATGTAGTTTTTTTTGTTTTTCACTCTCAGAGTCCCCCTAAACATTTCTCTTAGAGGATGTTTTAATGCTAATGAATTCTTTTAACTTTTGTTTATCTGATAAACTATTTCTCCTTCTATTCTGAATGGTAGCCTTGCTGGGTAGAGTATTCTTGGCTGCAGATTTTTCCTATCAATCGATCTGTCGTATCTATCAATCTATTTATATTTATTTTAAAGATTTATTTATTGATTAGAGAAAGAGAGAGTGCGAGTGAGTGGGGAGGAGGGGCAGTGGGAGAGGGAGAGAGAGTTTTAGCAGACTCTGCACTGAGTGCAGAGCCCGACATGGAGCTTGATCTCACAACCCTGAAATCATGACCTGAGCTGAAACGAAGAGTCAGATGCTTAACCTCCTGTGCTACCCAGGCGCCCCAGATTTTTCCCTTTTGGCACTTTGAATGTGTCATGCCACTCTCTTCTGGCCTGCAAAATTTCTGCTGGAAAATCAGCTAATAGCCTTATGAGGGTTTCCTTTGTATATAGATGTCTTCTTTTTTCTTGCAACTTTTAAAATTCTTTATTACTGTTGTTTTTTTTTCCTTTTTTTGCCATTTAATTACTGTGTGTCTTAGTGTGGCTCTCCTTGGGTTGAATTTGTTGAGAGATCTTTGTGCCTCCTGAATCTGGATCTCTGTTTACCTCCCCAGATTTGGGAACTTTTCATTATTATTTCTTCAAATACATTTTTCCCCCTTTTCTCTTCTCCTTCTTGGATCCCTCTATAATGCAAATGTTATTTCTTTTGATGGTGTCACTGAATTCTGTAAATCTATTTTCATTATGCAATATTTGTTTTTCTCTCACCTCTTCAGCTTGATTGCTTTTCATGACTCTATCCTCCAGGTCACTGCTATGTTCCTTGGCTTCCTGTACCCTACTATTTATTCTATTTTCTTTTTAATTTCATTTATTGAGTTCTTCATCTCTTATATGTTATTTCTTTATTCTCTTTGTCAAGAGCCTCACTGATGTCCTCCACCCTTTTCTGAAGTCCAGTGAGTCTCTTTATGATCATTACTTTAAATTCTCTATCAGGCATAGTTCTTATTTCTGTTAGACATAAGATCTTAGATCTCCTGCTCTGATTTTGTCCTGTTCTTTCATTTGGTTCATAATCCTCTGTCTCCTCATTTTGTCTACCTCTCCATGTCTCTGTGTTAGGAAAGTCAGCTAAGTCTTCTGCTCTTGAAAATAGTGGCTTTATGAAGAAGGGGTCCTGTAGTGACCCGCAGTAAAGTTTCCCCTGTTCACCAGAACTTGGCACTTAAGGGAAGTCTCCAACTATGTGTTGCTTGTGTCCTGCTGCTGTGTCTGGGTTACTTATTCTTTCATTCCAGATGTCTGCATTGATCCTCTGCCTATTGTGGGCAATGCTTGCTCTCTGTGGTGTTAGTGAGTCCCAGGCAGTCCTGCTCTGATGGGGTGTTACCACAGGAGGGCTTGGGTTTGGGGTGGCAATGTTAGCAAAATTTGTGCTGAAACACTAGTCCTAGGCCAGATCCCCTGAAGCACAGAGGTGAGGGTGGGTGGGGGTGGGGATGTGGTGGGGGCCTTGCACAGCATTTGTGTGCAGGGTGGCTGGGCAGGGTACACGTGCTATGTTGGCAAAGTTTGTGCTGATCCCAGGGCAGAGGCCAGTTGGCTTGCAGTGGGCAGAGCACACTGCTAACAGGTTAGATAGGAGTTGTCTGTTCAACGTTGACTCCAGCGGTGGCTGTGTTTTTATGCTGGGGGGTGGGGATGGAAAATGGTGCCTACCAGCTCCTTTGTTCTCAGAGAATTCCCCCCAGCAGGCTCTGAAATCATTATAAACAGATCTTACTTCAGTTTGCCCCAGGCATTGTGTAAACTGTCCCTTCTATGTTGTCTCTCTGTGGGCTCTGTGTCTCTTAAAGGGTGGGGACCCAGGTATCACTGGTCCTCCTGGCTCTCCCAGTGCTGAGTCAGCTCATTTTTAAAGCTCCAGACTTCAAGTCTGGCTGGTTATACAAAGTCAGGGAATTCAACCCCTCTGGTATTCATAGCCAGATATTATGGGTTTGTCTTTCCCATGGGGGCTCCTTGGTGCGACGAGGACCATTTCTTTCCCCCTTTCCCCTAACAATGCCTGCAGCTCCCTCCCTCCTGTGGGCAGCTCCAGACTACCACTTCTGCCTTTCCTAACCTCTCAGGTGCAGTTTCTTCTCTACATTTAGTTGTGGAGTTTGTTCTGTTAGTTTTCAGATCACTCTTGGTTTATTTACGGGAATGTGAATGATATCTAATTGTGAACGTGGGACAGGGTGAACATAAGGTCCTTTTATTCCACTATCTTCTCAGCCTCCCAGAAATTTATGTATTTAAATCAATACTGCATGATTGAGACAAAAAAGTATAATGTGTTTGCTCTAGATTTTTTTTCCTTTTCTACAGAGTGCAACCATGTAAGGACTTCATTATACAGTATTTTTGTGTAATGAATTGGCTTCATTACCAAAAAAGAAAATTTAAAATATTAGCTTGCATATCACTAAGTTATATGAATTATGGCTAAATGAATTTTTATAAAATTTCAAATCCTCAATTTCTAGTTTCTAGAATTGGAGCAGCCTAAATTAAAAAATATATATCATATATGATTGGTGTACCTTAATTATGTGAACTTAATTAAATCAGCTTATGTTGTCCCTAGGACAGCTGAAATCAAGGTATTAAAAGAGGTCCAGTCAACAGCTAGTAGGAGAGATAGGCCTGACCAATAAACACAGTGGACAGAGGAGACATGTGGTTTCAGTATGAATGCTACATTAAGAATAATAAGGGCAGGGGTGCCTGGGTGGTGGAATCAGTTAAGGGTCTGACTCTTGGTTTTGGCTCAGGTCATGATTTCAGGTCATGGGATTGAGCCCCGTGACTGGTTCTGTGCTGATCGTGGAGTCTGTTTGGGATTTTCTCTTCCTCCCCTTCTGCCCCTCCCATTCATGCATGCTCGCTCTCTCTCAAATAAATAAATAAATCTTAAAAAAAAAATAGTAAGGGCAAATGCTCCAAACAGTGGGTTTTGATTTGAAATCCAGCTGTTCCTCACAGGGATGGGATAGCACAACTAGGGTTATTTATTCAGTCATGATTCTGTAGAACAATGCCAGGAGGTCAATTGATTTATAATAAATACTGGAAAAATGTCCAAGTTTTTTTTTTTTGGTATCTGAGCTTTTATTATTTTTATTTTGCTTTTACAATTACTATCATTAAATAGGAACTTTGAGATAATTATATTTATTCCAGAGAAACAAGTTTTGTATAAACCATTGAGAGAATGTTTGACTATATTTAAAGAAAATAATGTAATCATTTAAAAATTTCTAAATTGAGAGAAATCAATACTAGAAATTTTCTTTAAGCTTGGACATTCGTGTACTAATTAAATTTCAAAGTCTAAAGAAGTGAGCAAATTTTTCTCTTGAGTATTTTATGAGTGTCTATTGCCTATATTTTTACAATAGAGCCAACAGTTTTGGGTTTAAATCGTATCAATTTGGCCTTTGTTTTGTTTTAAAAATACATATGACATTATCTATAAGTGGCAGACAAAGGTCTAAGGATAAAATACAACTATTATGTTGGACTACCGCTACTTTAAAAAATAAAAAGAAGAAAAATGGTCTCATGGGCTTTCCAGTAAAAGTTACTTTTAAAGATTAGAATTTAAAGCTGAGTTTTATTCGAAGATATTTTTCTATAATATAAAATTATCAGGGTTTTAAATCTCTAAAACGGAAGCAATTCTGTGATGAATTGTTTTAAATGTGATCAGTGTTTTAAAAAGTAGGTGCATTCACCATTTATATTATAGATAAGCATATGCATAGATATGAGAGTATAAAATTCCCTCAGGATAGATTATACATAACTGCACATTTGAGTCTCCTGGAAACTGAGGAATCTGCCAGTGAAACTGAGGAGTTCCCTGGCATTAAGAAAACCAAGCAGATATCTAATAATAAAATAAATTCACTTGTAGGCAATGGTTATGATGTGGGTACTATTTCAGCTATTAAAATTCATTTTGTTTTCATTAATGATCTTGTCACTTATATATGGCTGTAAGCTCATGCCCTTCAGCTCATCTTTTCTAATTAAATACTGTACCACTACCCTTTCTTAGTCTCCCTATTTTATTTTTTAATCTTGTAAAAATCATGTTTGGATTAATTTGCCTCTTGTCTATTTTTTTTCCTTTTAAAAGTATTTTTTAAATACTTAAAATTTTATAATATTTAAAAATGTTTTTGGTAATTTCTCTCTAATATTTCATGAATATAATATATCTAAATCTTTTAAAAGACTAAAATTATTTTTGAATTTTTGATCCTATAATTCTTTAACATCTGATACAATGTTTTATGCAATATTAAGATGCCATCAGGGCTGTAGATGACTATTTGAAACATTGTTTATTGACATTCCCACTTTCAGGAATGCATTCAGATGTTCATTTTTAAGTATTTCAAATATTTTTCTTTTACATAGGATCAAACATGACAACTTTTCCATAAAACTAGTTGTTTGAAAGCAACAAATACAGACTTCTGTCTTTTGCCATTAGAAGATTTCTTGCTCCTTTAGTCAGGTAAAAAAGATTTTACCCCCATCTTTATCATCTTCTTGCATCATCAGCAATAATGACCTCTAGAAAAGCATTTGGGGTAGAAGGAGATAAAGCAGTTTTCTTGTGATCCATTCCTGTCCTGCCAAATAAGGACCCAGTTCTGAGGAAAGAAAAAAGGCAGATGACATGGTCTTTGGTATTGAACCTTTGGGCAAATTTTGTCCGTATTTGCCCATTCATTTGCTAGAAAAAGAGTCTCTGTGAAGGAATGGTCTTAGCAATGGTGTCCTTGATTTAGGGTTGCTTTTGGTAAACAAGCCTACAGTTAATGGATATATAAATAAGGACTCCAAGAAGAATATCATACAACTCTGTAGAGTACAAAATGGAGATGTTCCATAGTTTGAACACACAATTCTGTATGTTAATGTGCCAACTTCGTTAAAAAATAATCTATAATTCTGGGCCAGAAATCGAAGGATAGTTACCCCATGGAAGGACTTAGAGATGCGTATAGGGTATCTGAGACCTTTTTCTGCTTTGCTAGAACTTTTTAATTGCTTATATGCTTAAGATCATTAGTAAAGCTTGGTATTTTATGAGATATCTGATTTGTAGGAGTCTGCCTGAATAGTCAAGTCATTTGTGTTAGTCTAGCTGCTGTGATAAGCCAGGCTATATTTCAGATTCGTGAAAAAGAATGGCTAAGTTAGTTCTGGCAAGAAAAAGGAGGGGATGAAAAAATCTGGAAAAAATCTGAGGCTTGGGTAACTGCTACTCATTCTTATGAAGGGGAGAAAAAAATTGAGACACATTACGAGGGAAAATCTTGCTAATGAAATTAGGAGGAAATAGATTTAGAACTGGAGGGACTGGCTAGGTGGATTGACAAACAGTGTGATACAGGGAAAAAGATAGCAAACATTTTTTTCTTTGGCTCTTGCTGGCAGCACTGTTGGGGGAAAAATAAAAGACACTGATGAGCAGGAGATAACAATAGGAAAAGCTTTAAGGCTGAATTTTCTTGATACTGGAAGGTTCCTTTATGCCTCTATGGCTTTGTAGTGAGATGCCCTTTTCATTTACATAGTAACACCAGTAAATTCAATGTTTGTAAAACCATACAGTCAGTAGCAGGTTAAGGTGATGTGACTAAAAACACCAGGAATAATCTGATAAAGAATTTAGACATTTTACCAAGAAATACTAGACAAAGGCTATTGAGTTATTTTTGGTATGGATTCCTCAATTAATGATCAAGGAGTGTACTGGGTTGCATACTGTCTCCTCAAATTTATGTCCATCCATAACCTATGAATGTGATCTTATTTGGCAGTAGATTTATATGTAAAGAAGTTAACAAGAGGCAAAACTGGATTAGGGTGGTCTCTAATCCAATGAATAGTATCCCTATAAGGAGAGGGAGATTTGGACACAGACACACAGGAGGGTAGGCCGTGTAAAGATGGAGACAGAGATTGGAATAATGAATGTATCAGTACACTAAGAGCACCAAGGATTGCTGACAAATGCCAGAAACAAATGCAAGGAAGGATCCTCTTCTAGAGCCTTCAGAGACAACATGCCCTTACCAATACCTTAATTTAAGGCTTCTAACCTCCAGAAAAGCAAGGGAATAAAAGTCTGTTGTTTTAATCCACATAGTTTGGAAATTTGTTATGGAAGCCCTAGGAAACAAATTCAGGGGCTATGTTGCTAATTTTCGATTCCACTAAAAGGAAGGAATTATTTGTCTTGACAGTTAATCCCCAAGTGCTTGTAAAATTCTGCAAGCAGATAAATCTGGATGTTGTTACAGTTAATTGTTACAGTGGATAATGGCAAGGGGTGAACAGAACTCTCCTGAAAGGAGTTTCTATCCCACCGACTCTCCCACCCTTAAATGAAATAATTCTTCCTAAGCAGTTGGAATGTGACAAGTACATGTGACCTTAACTTCCTTTATCATGACCGGGAAGACACACCTAATTAAATGCCACTGATACAGATTGTTCTATGTGTGATCTGGAGTGCTTCCTAATCTTAAATGCTTTATGTAATCTAATTCTTAGTAAGTCAGGACAATATTCAGGAGGAAGTCATGACTATCAGGCTCAGTTACTGTGTGGAGGGTACATGGTGGATAAAAGATCCAAGTCACATAAAGAAAAGGGCATTAGGAGGAGACATGCGAATATGGAGAAGGAAATGATAACTGACTTGACTGAAGGAGTCTGTTTAGATGAGTTTTGAAGAACAGTGTACCCATTCTTATGACTTAAAACACCATGGCAATTTCATTCTATTGTATTGTAGCCTAGAGAAATTACAATCTGATTATGAGAATTGTGAGTAAGAATGAAAAGTGTTTGGATAGGGAGGCTGAATTTACCCTCATATAAAGCCCTAGAATCTGAAAATGTCTAAGAGGCAGAGATCAGCTTGCACAACCTATAATGAAAGATCTTGGGCCTTTTGCAATGGTTTGGGTGTAGTGGTCTGGGGTGTGGTATACAAAATTTCTTAAGTTTGTAGATGAGAATGCTCAGTAAATAGCAGTGATTCTCTACTGGGAGCATTTTGGCAGTTCAGAACCATTTCTTTGACATTATCTAGAGGTGTGTCACAACAAAGTAGTTGCTACTGACAACTATTGGGTAAAGGCCAGAGATGCTGGTAAGCCTTCTACAATGCACAGAAGAGCCCACCCATCACCAACAAAGAATATTCAGCCCTAAATGTTAATAGTGCTGAGGTTGAGAAAGCTAGATATTTAGCAATCCCTATGGGGAATATGAATGTTGCCCTTAAAGACCTGAATGTGAAACTGGGAGAGTTGGAAACTCCATGATGGAGGCATTCAAGATAAGGGTTATGTAATAAATTGGAAAGTTTGGCCAGATAGATCATCTGGTGGTTATGACACTTTTTTTTAAGAGCATAATTTGGATGGTTATTACACACAAAGAAGAATGTTGCTCCCCCCAATCCCCGGTCCCAGGAATTATTGATTAAACTTGCCCTTTACTCAGTTTTACCTCAGCTTCACCTATTAATCTGGACTAGAGAGCACATGCCCCATGTGGACAGAAAGACCTAGGGAACCATGCGAAACGTCCCTGTTTGTGCTTTGTCTGTCTCTTCCTTGTCGCATCTCTGAAATTACTAGTAAAGCTGGGTACTGGATAAGGGTTCTGATTTGTGTGAGTGTGATTTTGTATTAGCTCAGCCACCACAGTTGTTTATTCTGTAGTGGCACCAACAATCATCAGCATGAAGTTGTTCCTTATCACTGACCTATTAACATAAAAATGAATTACCATTAGACGTGAGGATGGGAATGCATGCTTATCCTCCTGAGAGAAATTGTGAACATTTAAAAGCAGATATTTCATTTTATGTGAATGTACAGGAAGCACTGGGGAAAAATACATGCTTTTTAATAGAAAATAGTTTGTACCTGATACTAATACAAGACCTTAATTATTTTGGATACATGAATCTTTTTTTTTTGTCTGTTTTATTCCAAAAAAAAAAAAACAAACAAATTAACAAAAACCCAGCTACACAACTACCATTTAGAGACAGATCTGCCTTATAGTTTGTAGATGTTTTTATATGAGATTTTACTTTGAGACTTTGTGTTCCATTCTTGCCTTTTACTAGATGAAGATGGGGATAGAGATGAGGGGATCATTATGAATGCCTTACCACACTTTTCTAACTTTAAGGCTTTGCCTTCAACCATCCTATGGGTGAATTGAAGAGAGGGTATTAAAATTTTATTTTTTTATATGAAGAGAGAAGGAAATTTATTTTGTAAGGTGGTAAATAATACCCAAATTTACCCATTTCAAAAACACTATGTAAAGTAAAATTCTGAAGTGTGAAATAAAAGTTATGTTTGCATGGGATTTTTGCAAGATTGTCAAAACCAGATTTTTTTTTTTTCTCAGTAATTATTTCTGGCATATAATTTTAATGATATTTAAAATTTCTATTATGAATAACAGATTTAATTAAAGACAATCTAATTGGTACTTATAAGCATAACTTTGATTTACACATTCAGAAGACAGTTTTAATTTAAAGTACTGAATTCCCTTTATAGACATTTGATTAGAATTTAGATTAGGGTGATCACATTTTTGATCTGTTCTTATTTGTCAAGTTTTTAAAAGCAATATTTAACTAAATAGTGATAATCATTTAGATTTTCTTTTCTTTTTTTAAAAAGATTTTATTTATTTGACAGAGAGACACAGCGGGAGAGGGAACACAAGCAGGGGGAGTGGGAGAGGGAGAAGCAGGCTTCCCACTGAGCAGGGAGCCCGATGCGGGGCTCGATCCCAGGACCCTGGGATCATGACCTGAGCCCAAGGCAGACGCTTAACAACTGAGCCACCCAGGCACCCTCATTTAGATTTTCTAAAACTGTTTTTTGCATATGCCAATAATCATATTTTAAAGACATAAAAATTATCACTTAAAAAGTTTGAAAATATCCCATAGAGATGATAAACTTTACTCTTATATAGATATCAAGTTTTAATTATTTATATCAATGTCTAAAATTTCAGGATTTTTTTTTACTCATTATACAAACATAATTTTTTAATTGTATATTATTATTTTTAGCTGATGGGAAAAACCTGTTAATACTATAATATTGCTTAACAATACAAAATGGTTTTCTTTTGGGGAGGGAAATTGCAGGTAAAAGACATATTCTTTGAAGGTAGCCTAAAATACAGACTGAATTTTTTGTATAAGACTGTTTATTCCAAGTCAAAGAATAAATGGTTGAAAGCGAATCTTCAGTTATCTTGCTATCTTACGATTATCCTGACCAGTGACTAGTTTGAACTAAGTATTTGCTAATAACTTGTCTAGATTATGGTTTGGAAATCAAAATGCCTGGAAGGACAAGTTTTATGACACACATTAACAGGGAATGATATTTTTTGCGATCCACAAAAATACATATATTCTGCCTTTGGGGAGAAATGTCCTGACTCATGATACTATTTTTTTTTTTTTTTGATCAAAATCTAAAGATACTGTGTTTCCAAAATTGAAGCAGTGAACATTTAACAATTCAAATGGCAATTCGTTTCAGAGAAAGGAAGATGAAAAAAATGAAGGAGGTTATTTTCCTTGTAATAGAGGCATAGTGCCCAGTTCTCAGAAACAAGTCCATTGTAAATACTTTATAGACTCTACAATTGCTAGTTTTTCTCCTTTTGCCCTTGCAGATTCTTTCTCTACCCTTTTCTGCTCTGCTCTGTGCTCTGGGAAACTACTTTCTTTAAATTGCTCTTACTGAAATCCCTTTCCCCCTGGTTCCGGTTGGATGAGCAGCGTGAGAGCTGATAGTGGGAAGAAAAAGAAAGATCAAAGTTAATTATTTCTTCTTCCCTTCCTCTGCCAGACTAAGGTTTTGGCAGGGACTGCTCCCTTTGAGGTGCTCATTATCTGCAGCTACAGTCTTTGCTGGTGTCTGGTGACTCCTTCCCCTTCCACTACGAGGCTTAAGAGCTTCCTACTCTTGCTAGCTCCTGAGTGTGTCCTCATGGCACCCTGGTTCACTGAACTCTGCCTACACCTCTATAAATTGTTTCTTCCTTAAACTTGTTTCAGCTAACCTCTTGATGTGCCATCTGTTTCCTGGTGGAACTCTGAATGATACAGTAACTATTCTTAATGTAGTTTTTTTTTTTTAAAGAATCTTTTTTTTAAAGAATCTATGCAAGAACGAGAGTTCAGCTTTGGTATGTCTTTTACATTTTTATGAAAACCTGTAAATTCAAAATTTTTAGCCTACCCAGAAGCAGCTTCTCGACTCCTTCTCAAACCTGTCAGGTTTAGCCTGTTCTCCTCCACTCCAGTCTCTACCATGACCATCAGGGTGACCCAGAAGTCCTACAAGGTGTCCACCTCCAGCCCCTGGGCCTCTAGCAGCTAACTGGTACATGAGTACCCCTGGCACTGGCATCAGCTCCTCCACCTTCTCCCAGGTGGGCAGCAGTAGCAGTTCCTGGGGGTGGCCTGGGCATGAGTATGGTCGGGGCCTACAGTGGGGCCAGGGACGTGGAGGGCATCAAAGCTGTCTCAGTGAACTAGAGCCTGCTGAACTCCCTTAAGCTGGAGGTGGACCCCAACATCCAGACGGTGCACCCAGGAGAAGGAGCAGATCAAGATGCTCAACAAGTTTGCTTCCTTCATCAACAAGGTGCAGCACCCGGAGCAGCAGAACAAAATTCTAGAGACCAAGTGGAGCCTTCTACAGCAGCAGAAAACAGTCTGGAGCAACACGGACAACATATTCAAGAGCTCCATATGCAACCTTCGGCAGCAGCTGGACACACTGGGCCAGGGGAAGCTGAAGGTGGACTTGGCAATACGCGGGGGCTGGTGGCAATATGAGGGGGCGATCAAAGTGCATGAAGACATGGAGAATGAATTTGTCTTCATCAAAAAGGATGTGGACAAACCTTACGTGAACAAGGTAGAACTGGAGTCCCATCTGGATGGGCTGACAGATGAGACTGGCTTCTTAAGGCAGCTGTATGAAGAAGAGATCTGTGAACCGTAGTAGTCCCAGACCTCGGACACGTCCATGGTCCTGTCTATGGACAACAGCCACTCCCTGGATGGTGTCATTGCTGAGGTCAAAGCCCAGTATGAAGACACTGCCAACTACAGCTGGGCTGAGACCAAGACCATGTACCAGATGAGGAACTGCAGACATTGGCTGGGAAACATGGGGGTGACCTCTGTCACACGAAGATGGTGATTTCTGAGATGAACCAGAACATCACCTGATTCCAGGTGGAGATCAAGGGCCTCAAAGGCCAGAGGGCTTCCCTTGAGGCCGCCACAGCTGATACTGAGCAGCACAAGGAGCTGGATGTTAAGGATGCCACTGCCAAGCTGGCTGAGGCTGCTGTGCAGCAAGACAAGCAGGATATGGTTTGGCAGCTGCACAAATACCCGGAGCTCATGAACATCAAGCTGGCCTTGGACACTTAGATCACCACCTACTGCAAGCTATTGGAGGGTGAGGAGAGCTGGCTGGAGGCTGGGATGCAGAACATGAGTATCTCTACTAAGACCACCAGCAGCTACTCAGGTGGGCTGAGCTTGGCCTACAGGGACCTCACAAGCCCTGGTCTCAACCATAGCCTGAGCTTCCAGTCCAGCTCCTGCTCTGCTGGGACTCCAGTCCCTTCAGCCTTGTCAGCTCCTCCAACGCCGTGGTTGTGAAGAAGATCGAGACCTGTGATGGGAAGCTGGTGTTTGAGTCAAATGATATCCTCCTGTCCAAGTGAACAAGCACTGTGGTCCCTACCAACCTCCCCACTCCTGTGGCTACCATAGAGCCTTTGGGGGAAGGAGCTGTGCAGGGGAGTATCTGGAACAGGAGACACACCTGAGGCTCAGTCTCAGTCCTCAACCTACGCTTAGGGGGAGTCTACTGCCTTGGGTACTGCCTCTTGCCCATGGCCCCAACTAAAAGCCAACTCAAGTGTCTTTTCCCAAATAAAGCTTCAGATGGCTCTGCCAATCCCCAAAACAAAATGGAACAAAAATTATAACAAACAGAAAAGTGGACATATCTTGTATATACAGATTTATGAATTTCCACAGACTTATATACTCAAGTAATCCAGATCAGGAAGCAGAGGATTACCACATCTCCCTAAATCTCCTTTGTGCTACAAGTAACTTATACTGTCAAGTGAAACCAATATTCTAACTTCTAGTTGCATTAGAACCTCTTTTTGAATTTTATATAAAGGGATTCATCCAGCATGCATATTTAGTGTCTGGTTTCTTTGCTCAATATTCTGTTTTTGAGATGAATTCATATTAAGTGTAATTGTAATTCATTCATTCACATTGCTGTGTAGTATTTTACATAAGTGGTTTACCTTATTTTTTTTTTTTTTAGATAGACATTTGGCCTGCTTTCGGTTTGGTGCTATTATGGATAAAACATCCATGGACATTCCATGCTTATCTTTTAGTGAATATGTCTTTCATATCTCTTAGAGATAAACCTAGATGGAACTCTTGAGACTTGGGACAGTTATATATTTAACTTATGTAGATATAGCTGAAGAATTTTCTAAAGTGGTTGTACCAATTTACATTCACATCAACAAACCATTAAAATGCCATTTAATCTGCAGGCTAACCGGTGTTTGTAATAGTCATAGTCTTTCTCATTAAGCTGCCTTGTTGTGTGTGAGCTTGATAAAACATAATGTCTAAAGATCACCAGGAACACACCTAGAGTCAAACTTTATTTAACTTGCTCTGGCAAGGGTGATGGAACAAATGTGGACTTGTAGGTTGTTTCAGTAAAGGATAGCTTGGGCTTTTTACAATGTTTTGGGTTACCCTAGATGATTTTTGAGAAGGGTTCTGTTCTGGATTAGCATTTGTCATGGAATGATGGCAAATTAGTAACTGCATATTTTAATAACTTTTAATCTAGGAGGTAAAATGGAAAAATGGAGCTAGAATTGTCATAGTTAAAGTAGTGGTCATTTATTTGGTCAGGAGAGAGGGATATTTAGTAATTTTTGTTGTGTGACGTCCTTGTATTTTGTTTTGTTCTGTTATGGTCATGGAGTAATGTCATCAGATGTAGATATTCTATTAAATTATTTAAATTCAGGGGCGCCTGGGTAGCTCAGTTGGTTAAGCATCTGCCTTCAGCTCAGGTCATGATCTCAGGGTCCTGGGATCAAGCCCCACGTCAGGCTCCCTGGAGGAGTGTGCTTGTCCCTCTCTCCCTGCCCCCACTCGTGTTCTCTCTCTCAAATAAATAAATAAAATATTTTAAAAAATTATTTAAATTCAATGGGGACACCATGGGCTGCTATTCTTTTCTAGGCCAGCTACCAGTTGTCAGGGTATTTGTGTTATTTCTCAGTTTACCATTTTGACCAAAGGTAGATAAAGGCTCCATGATACTTATCTATGGTGTTCGGAACTGCACCATTGCCAAAATTCTATTAAATACGAGGTTGTTTAGAAAATATTGTTTATAGTTTTACTAGACTTACTGCCTCCTCTCCCTTTTGTATAAGTATGAATTGTTGAGTTATCTGATGTGCTAATAACTATGAAGAATCATTTAAGATTGTGGAAAGGGTGCATTATCAAACTGCAGTACAGGCCAGTATCAGAAATATGATGATTATTAACTCTTATAAAGAGTCATGAAAACAGAGTTAGATGACCTAACTCAGGCTTAGAAAATGTCACAAAGGCTTAGTTTGTATGTTACAGAGATTCAGTTTTATATTGTATGAGTCCTTTTCCATTTAAATTTGCAGTAGAGAAGAGACTGGGAACAGGGATAGCATACTTAAGCACATGGCAAGATTGAGGAAAATTGATGGTTAGTGAACTCTTAGGTAAAAGGCAAGGTTTTACAAAGTTTTAAAATAATAGTTCAAAGAAAATGTATGTCTGCAATAAGGAAAATCCTCAGTCCATCTCTTTTATTTTTTAACTACTATGCTTGACAGAGGACAGTTAGGTCAGCTATTTGGGAAGAGAGAGTGAATTTAAATATGTGATAGCACAGTAAGCTTGGACTTTCTGGCTTCTGTTTTAAAGTGGAAATCATTAGCAGAGAATTATCAAATCAGAATTATCCATGGTAGTTTTCTAGAGTTTGTATGAGGTATATATTACTTACTAAAATAAGTTAAGCAATAATAGGATTTTCCTTTCTGCGGAAGGGTGTTGCAGCACTGGATATTTGAAGGGGAGAAAAAGCAATGAGGCCATTTGACAAGATCTCTGGAGTGCTTAATTTATTTTATAAAGTGTACTAATATTGAGCCCAATAGGGGAAAAAAGTGATATAAACCTAAAAACCTACAAACAAAGGTAGGCTTTGTGCTTAGATGTATAACCTTTAAGGGAATATAAGAAGTATATACTTCTTGAAACATATTTATATTAGAATACTTTAATTTCACATAATTAAGGCTAAATTTCCTTTTTATTTATAATTTTTTATTCTGAGATAATTGTGGATCCACGTGCATTTGAAAGAAATATTGTAGAAAAATCCTATGTACCCTTCACTCAGTTTCCCCCCATTAGTAATATATAACTCCGGTATGATGGTATGACCAGGAAATCGACATTGATACAATCTACTAGCTTTATTCAGATTTTACCTGTTTTACATGTACTTATTTATGTGAGTGTGTGTTTGTGTGTATTTAGCTCTATGTAACTTATCAGAAGTGTAGATTTATATTACCCCTATGTAATCATGCTATTTATTACTATTAAAAAACTGTTATGAGGATTTACCCAATGATGTCTTCTTAATTAGGTGGATTTTTTTTTTTTTACTCTGGCTGTGAGGGGATCATGAACTATTCTCAGACTTGTGTAGTTCAAGAATTTGTACTGCTGATATTTTATGGCTATTCTTTCTCTGGCTTTGGGTCATTTTTTCACATGCATGCATCAAATAATATTCAGCTAAAGTCCTGAAGCGATGCTTCTGCAGATCCTGGAGCTCCCTTTTCCCCTCTTACTCTCTCCCCCTCCTTTCTCCCTCTGTCCCTTCCTCTCTCACTCCCTCCTTTTGTGTACCTTATCTCTCAAATTCTAGCCAGCTTGCCCTCTCAGAACTTCACACTTTGCTTTTATAATTTATGAAGTCTACTTCCTCCTTTTCTTTTCATAGGGGAAATAGAGATAAAGCTCTAAGTTTTAAAATTCTTAAAACATCTTTCAGAAGTGGACTAGTACCTTCAAATTGAGTCAAGTCTGCAAAAATACTTATTATAAGGAGTATTTTAAAATCTCCCTCAATTGGATCATTGTATGACCTAATTTAAACGTCTAATTCTTTTACCCCAGGGTTTTATTAGCATAAAAGAGATTCTGATTATCATCACTATCATTATTTGCAGTGACCTTATCTGAATAGTCATTCTAGACTAGGAGAGAAATAAAGAAAATACAGCCGAGGAATTAATTTTAATTGTGGGCTCTTCATAACTAAAGAATTGTTCTGAATAACGTTTTTTACTGTTAACTTTTGAAATCTTATGAGCTAGTTTTTATTAATTCAGTCATACAGTAATTTGTTTCTTTTTTTTTAAGATTTTATTTATTTGACAGACAGTGAGAGAGGGAACACAAGCAGTGGGGGAGCGGGAGAGGGAGAAGCAGGCTTCCCGCTGAGCAGGGAGCCCGATGCGGGGGCTCAATCCCAGAACCTTGGGATCGTGACCTGAGCCGGAAGCAGACGCTTAACAACTGAGCCACCCAGGCGCCCCCCGTAACTTGTTTCTATTGTGAGAAATACTTGCAATTATGTTTCGGAGCCTATTATTATAATCTTCTTGTTGTCTGCATATTTTGTGCATTTAAAATCATTTACTGTATATGTGATATATATATCCTACATGCTGTCTTATATACACATATATACTTATATGTATAGCATGTATGTGTATGTGGGGATATATATATATGTGTGTGTGTATACACACACACACGTACTACGTATGTATAGTGAGATATTAGAAAGATTATAAGCTGACTACAACCCATGTCTCTTCTCTTTTTCTTAAATGTAATTTTCTCAAGGATAACTGTCTCTTCACTATTGTTGAAGCCTGAAAACCATGGTTTGCACTCTCTTCACTGTGGCCCTATAGGGATGTGGTGCACGTGTGGCTGCTTAATTTGGGGTAGAAATAACTTCCCTTTGAATTTAAGAATTACTTTATCCCACAAAACCTAGATATAGTAAGGTTGTTTCTTTAGGTTTGGGAAAAATCTAAAAGGGATTATAACACATAAATAAATTGGTTTTTTAGTTATTGACAAAATATAACTGCTCTAAGAGTTAAAGGAAAAAGACATCAAAGAGCTTAATACTTCATAGAATTGTCCCCTCAAAGGTATATCCTATTTCTAACCTTGCAGCTACACTCTCCAGTCTAATTTCTTGATGCTTCTGTCTTCTGATCTCTGCTGTGAAGTCTCCACTCACCTGCCCTACCACCTATGTATGTGGATTAAAAAAAAATTTTTCCTTAAGTCTCCTTAATCCATTTCTTTTCTTTTTTTAAGATCTGATTTATTTATTTTAGAGAGAGAAAGAGAGAGAGAGGGAGAGAGCATGCAAGCAGGGGGAGGGCCAGAAGGGGAGTATCTCAAGCAGACTCTGCACTGAGCATGGTGCCCAATGTAGGGCTTCTCTCACAACCTTGAGATCATGACCTGAGCCAAAATTAAGAGGGATGGCTTAACTGACTGAGCCACCCAGGTGCCCCCTCCTTAATCCATTTCTAACAAGAATATTCCCATTGGTAAAATTGCAAATGGGGCTCTAGATGTTATTGATAACCCTAGGACTGTGCTGAAATGCACCCCTATTGTTACAGATTTATAATAGATGGTCAGAGCACTCTGCATATGTGGGTACCACTATCAGCAGGAAAGAAATGGTACCTCAGATGAAGGCCTTTTACTAATGATAAAGGTATACATTCATTAAGAGGATTTAGCATTCCTAAGTCCTTACACATCTAACAACAAAGTTTCAAAATACATAAAGCAAAAACACAAGTTCAAAGAGAAATAGATAAATTCATAATTAGAGAGAGATGATTTCACTACCCCTCTCTCACTAATTTAAATAACATGTAGAGAAAATCAGGGATAGATGGGATAGATTAACCAACCAACTTAACCTAAATGACATTTATAGAACATTCCATCCAAAAGAAAAATAGAAATTATTTTCAAGTACAAAAATGTTTCATTTTCATATTCTGGATCATAAAAAATGGCCTCATTGTGTTTCAGAATGATTCCAATCATGCAAAGTATTACTGATTACCACAACGGAATTAAATTAGAAATCAATAACAGCAGGGGCACTGGGTGGCTCAGTCGGTGAAGCGTCCGCCTTCAGCTCAGGTCATGATCCCAGGGTCCCGGGATCGAGCCCTGCATTGGGCTCCCCACTCAGTGGAAAGCCTGCTTCTCCAGCTCCCCCTGCTTGTGCTCACTCTCTGTCAAATAAATAAATAAAAATCTTAAAAAAAAATCAATAATAGCATGATGCCTCAAAGTCTCCAAATACTTGCAACCTAAAAAACAAAAGCACACATACTTCTAAAGCACCCATGGTTTAAAGAAGAAATTGCAAAGGAAATATGAAAATATTTTTTAGTGAGTGAAAACTTTGAAAACATCATATTAAATTTGTGAGATGCATCTATAGCACTGCTTAAAGGGAAGTTAATGTTGTATATATATATATTAGAAAAATAGAAAACTCCAAAACCTATGACATAGTTTTCTGCCTTAAGAAACTAGAAAAACAAAAGTGAGCTAAATAGAGGAGAGTTATTAATAAAGATAAGAGAAGAATCAATAAACAAAAAAATATAGAAAATTAGTGTAAATAAAAACTAGTTCTTTGAAGGTACAAAAGACTGAATGTTTATGTGTCTCCAGAATTCACATGCTGAAATCTAATCCTCAATGTGATGGTGTTTGGAGATGGAGCTATTGGGAGGTGATTAGGGGCCCTCATGAAAGGGACTGTAAAAGAGGCTCCAGAGAGCTCCCTTGTCCCTCCAGATGTTAGGACACAGCAAGAAATCACCTACAAACAAGGAGGTGGGCCCTTACTAGGTGCCAGATGTGTTGGTGTCATCATCTCTGGACTTTGCAGCCTCCAGAATGTGAGAAATAAATATTTGTTGTTTAAGCCACCCAGTCATGGTATTTTTGTTATATTAGCCCAAATGGACTAAGAAAGGGTCATTAAAATCGATAAAACTATAGCCCAGAATGGAGAGAAAAAAGGGGAGTTACTGAGAGAGCGGGGGGAAGGGCATAGGAATGAGAGAAGAAGCATCACTGTAGTTCCTACGGACACTGAAAAGATAATGTAGGAAGACTATGATGAACAACTTTGTGCAAATTTCAACAGCTTAGATGAAATTAATATTTTCTTATAAAAATTTACTCAAGAAAGAGATTACCTTATGCTTTGTCATTAGGAAGTTGAATTTGTAGTGAAAACATTTCCACGAAGAAGTCTCCAGGCCTAGATTCCTGTGCTGGTGGTTTCTACCAAATATTTAAGGGGGAAGTAATAGTTCTATATCAACTTTTCCAGGAAATAGATGAGAAAGGAATACTTTCTATGACGCCAGCATCTCCCTAATACAAAACCCCCCAAAAAAGATTGTTAAGGAGAAAAGTACAGAAACACCATCTTTCACGCAGATACAATGTTTAAACAAAAATTTTAACACTGAATCTAATAATATATGGGAGAGAAGATAAAATCATAGAAATCTAGCTTCTACCAATAATGCAAAGTTCCGTTCAGTTCTGTAATTATTCATATTAACAGGCTAAAAGAGAAAACTATAATCCTCTCAGATTTAGGAAAAAAAACATTTGATATAATTCATGAAAAAAAAAATGTCCTTGCAAACTAATTCTAGTAGAAGGAAACCTCAATCCAATAAAGGTCTTCTCTGCATGGAAACTATAGCTCAAGTTATTCTTAATTGTGAGAATGAATGTTTTCTCTCTAAGAATGGTAACAAGGCAGAAATGTCTGATCTCATCACATCTTGCTTGAGGTTTCTGCAGTACTATCAGGCAATACAAATAGAAACTGAAATATGGGAAAGGAGGAATTAGAATCTCCCCAGTCTCAGACAATATGGTCCATCTACACAAAAAATCTGAGGAAACTACAAAATCTATTAGAGGTAATTGAATTTATCAGGTATGCAAAATACAGACTCAATATTCAAAAAACAATTATATTTCTCTCTATATATCCTAGTAATTGGAAGTTGAAGTTGGAAATAGGACCACTTATACTAATATCAAAATTATGAAATATTTAAGGGTAAATTTGACAGAAGATATTCAGGACTTACACACTGAATTCTCCAGTTGAACTGTTGAGAAAAATTAAATACTATCTAAATACATAACAAGATACACCACCCTCGTAGAATGGAAGGCAATATTTTAAGATGTCATTTCTCCCTAAATTAACATAAAGAATCAACACCATCCCAATCAAAATCTCAGCACTTTTTTTTTGTAGAAATTGATAAGCTGATTCTAAAACTTACATGGAAATGCAGTGCACCTAGAATAACCAAGAAGGAAACAAAATTTAGGGATTTATATTACCTGGCTTCAAGATTTAGAATAAAACTGTAGTAAACAAAGTGGCATTATACTGACAATTAGATCAGTGGAACAAGATAGAGAGTTCACAAAAAGACCCATTTATATATGGCTAATTGAGGTTGGCAAAGTTTCCAGGGCAATTCAGTAGGAAAATAACATTTTTCAACAAATGATTCTGGAATAATGATGGCCATTAAAAACAAGAGGCAACGTTTACTCAAGCCACATACAAAATTAAATTGACGTAAGTATAGATCTAAGTATAAAAACTAGACTAGAAAGAATCATAGGTGAAAATCTTAGTGACCTTTTGTTTGACAAAGATTTCTTTAAAAAGAAAAACAGCAAAAAATAGAAAATAAATTAGACTTTATCAGAATTATAAATGTTTGCTCTTCAAAAGACACTACTAAGAATATAAAAGGGCAGGACGTACACTGGGAGAAAGTATTTGCAAACTATATATCTGACCAAAGGTTTATATTTAGAGTATATAAAGCATTTTTACAACTCAACAATAAGTACACAACCTTTTTTTTAAAGATTTTATTTATTTATTTGAGAGAGAGAGAGTGCACACACAAGCAGGAGGAGTAGCAGAGGCCGAGGGAGAGGGAGAAGCAGGCCCCCCGCTGAGCAGAGGACCCCTCCCCCCGCCGACATGGGGGTTCGATCCGACCTGAGCCCAAGGTAGACGCTTAACCACCTGAGCCACCCAGGTGCCCCATAAGTACACAACTTAATTAAAAAATAGGCAAAAGAGTCAGACACTTCACCAAAGAAAATATACAGATGGGAAATAGGCACAAAAGGTACTCAATGTCATTAATCTTTAGGGAAATGTGAATTAAAGCTATAATTCACTGGAGTGACTACACTTATCCTGGTGAGCACTGAAAAATGTCCAGAAATGTCAAATCACCAAGTTGTGCACCTGAAACTAATGTAACATTGTATGCCAACTATACTTCAATAAGTTTTAAAAAGTAGTCACATTCATGAAAATTCACTCATGTGCTTGAATCGCATATAAGCCTTTTCTCAATTAAAAGCAAATGACTCTCACCCCCCCAAATCAGTATCAATCAGTAAATGCTTATTAATGGCTAAATGGCTTTTTTCAAAGTGGCTAAATTCAAAAGGACTAATGAAAACAAGTGTTGGTTAGCATGAGATGCCACTGGAATGGTCACACATTGGTGGTCGAAATGTAAAATTATACAACCGTCTTGGAAAGAGTCTCGCTTTTAAAAAGGTTACGTATATTGCTATCATATGACATAGCAAATCTAGTTCTAGGCATTTACCAAAGAGAAAGCATATGTCCACACAAAGACTTGCACTCAAATGCTTACAGCAGCTTTATTTGTAATACCTTAAACTTGGAATCAGGCAAAAATGTCCATCAATGGACAATCTGAGGTATATTTGTACAATGTAATATAACTTAGCAATAAAAAAAGAACAGTAAATACATGCAAACATATGCATGAATCTCCAAATAATTTTAAGTGCAAGAATCCAGAAAAAAATCATATAGTATGATTCTAATTGTATAACGATCTAAAAAACACATACTGTATTTTGTACCATCAAAAAGCAAACCAGTGTTTTGCTTGTGGGGAAAAGGGGTTGAGAAGACATGGATTACAAAGAGGCAGGAGAAAACTTTTGAGTGTGTTGGAAATTTGTCATGATTGTGGTGGTGGTTTTATGGGTATATATATATATATATATATTTGTCAAATATCAAATTGAATACTTCAAATATATGCAGTTATATCATCTATTTATACATATATGTGATATGTTTTATATCTCAGGATTGTTTAATTCATATTAGCAGTTTGAGTTACAGTGTACTTATGGATCAATATGAAGAAAATTGACATCTTTTTCATACTAATCTTTCTACCCATAAACAAGAGACCTCTCTCGATTTTTTTTTTTTTTTACTAATTTCCAGTAAACTCTATATCGTTTTTCATATGGGACATGAACGTATTTTCATAGATTTATTTTTAGTATTTTATTTAGAAGGAAAGTTAAGCTGTCACACTAAAGAGACCAATACTACAGTGACATACAGACCAGTTACATTTATTTTTCTTACACAGTCTATGTGTGTTATTTATCAGGAAAGGAGGCTGGAAAGTATGCCCTCCATTGGGGCTAGTTTAGAAATCAGAAAATTATCAGATATTTTTCCATTCAGGCCCTTTCCTTCCTTTCTTCATTTTTTTTCTTTCTTTATCAAAGTAATTCCTCGAAGTACTTAGCAGTTTTCTGAGCTATTGACTTTTAGTACCAATTTCTGTACCCCTAGTTCTTTCCATAGATCTTTGCCTGCTCTGTTTTTTGGATTTGTGTTTGACCCTGCCCAGTTATCCTCATTTTATTTTTGACTGCCAAGCTGGAAAGAGTTAACTCAGCAGGCCTGAGTTGCTCAAACCCTCCATGTTCTCAAGAAAGCCTTGTCAACAAGACTGGCCCTTGGCCAGGTCCTGGGAGATGAGCTCTGTGCCCTTGTAAGATTCTGCCCCATAAGAGCTTTTTTGTATGCCTGAGATTTGATGCCTGTGGGTGCCAGTTTCATCAGATAGTTTATGCTAACAATGTACCTTGTCGTGTGCACCTGTTTTTGTATGCCTGAGACTTTGGGCCATGAGGTGTCAGTTTGATTAGATAGTTGATGCTAACAATGTGATTAATGGTGAACTCCTGTTTTTACTCCCTGGGACTGAAGTCCCTCACAGAGGTGCTACATGCGTACATGACTCACCTCCAATAGGAACCCTGGATACCAAGGAGTGAGTGATCTTCCCTGGTTAACAATACTTTGCATGGGTTGCCATACATCATTTTTCAGAAAATTAAGTGCATCCATGCAGTTCCCCTGGGAAAGGTCATTCAGAAGCTTGCATCAGGTTTTTCCTGCAGTTTGCCCCATTCACCTTTTTCCTTTGCTGATCTGTATCCTTTTGCTATAATAAATAGTAACGATGAATAGAATAGCTTGATTGAGTCATGAGTCTTTCTAGCAAAAGACAGAGCTATCTTGAAGCTCTGTCTAACAATGAGTACAATAGGAAGCAAAGTCCTTGCTGCAGACCTTTGCTGGCTCTGAAGTCTTACTTGGCTTTTGAAAAGGACTTGGGCAAAAATCATGCCTATTGTTGTTCCTTGTTCCCCGAGGCCCTCTGATATATTATTGGTCTCATCAGTGGCCTTAATCAGTCGCCTCCCTGTATCTGTATTCTGCCTTTTTCCTTTTTCCCCTTCCTTTTCCTTTGTCTCTCAGTCTCCTCCCACATTGACTTTAGAGTTGTTCATGTGTCTTGCTTTGGCCACTGACAGGTTAGCAAACATATATACAAAGACTTACAAAAACCCTTGGAACTCTGCTGGTGTCATGAGAGCAAACTTAGAACCTGTGAGAGAGTGAGAGCCTTGTGGAGTTGTGCTGAGTTTCCCAGTAGAGACCATCTTTTAGCCCAGGAAGCTCCCTGCTGACACCCTGGTTGAATGAATAGTTGAAAGAGCCCCACAACTGAAATAGAGATATTTGATTAATAAATACTTATTATGTAGAATTTAGGTTGTTTGAAGGTTTGTTAGGCAGCAACATTATTGTGGCAATAGCTAACAATCATAGACCCTAAGTATGAATTTTCCCTGTCTTTCTTGCAAATTTTTCTACACATAACAATCTGACCTTTTCTATCCCCTTGTCTCAGAACTGTAGACTCTGAAGGCACATGGTCTGCCTTCCAAATTATCAAAGGTTACAGTTTTATCAAATGTTTTGCCATGATATATCCTATCCTCAAATGTACATTAAAGCTTCTATTTCTCAACTCCTCTCCTGTATCCTACTCTGCACCGCTATCATATCTCCACTCAGTTCTTCTGGGTAACTTGCTAACTTGATTGTCTTTTTTTCTTTTGCCACCTACTCCGGAGTGATTCTTACCCTTCTTATGCAGACATGAAATTCAGTGAGTTATTAGCAGTAAAGCCTGCTGACCATTGTACAGTGGTCTCGTCTTCATAATTAATCAAGCCCTATCTGATGAAATGACGTGATTTGAAGTTGGGTTCATGGGCGAACAGCTAAGAAAGAATTCTTGGGACGTTTTTGGTGCAAGAAGATGTTTTTATTGTAGAACAGAGACAGGACCTGTGGGCAGAAAGAGCTGCACTGGTGTTGTGAGAGGTGACCGATTATATACTTTTCAGTCTGTGGAGAGAGGGGAGTAGTGATAAAGTAAGTTTCTAAGGAATTTTGAAGCTAGGTTTTCAGGCCCTTGAGAGGCTAGCTGCTGTTAAGATAAGGTTACTTTTAGTCTCCAGCAAAACATCAACATTAAGGCAGCCAAGAATTCCTTGAGGAAGGTCATGCTCTACATGTTTCAGGTATCTGTCAGTGGGCTGCAAGCTGTAAGGAGATTTAATTTAAGCTACATTTCTTTTGCCTTTGTTTTCTTCACTATATCTATATAGGAAATGATCATGCCTTAGAGGTTGTTAACTATTTGAATATCATTAGAGTTTTCCCTCACCTCATCTAGGAACTGATGGGGCTCAAAATATGCTACCCCAAAATATGGCAGCTTGGCATGTTAAAAATTTTAAGATGAAGGAGTTTAAGAGAACAGCTGCAGGAAGACTTGGTCTTCCCCTCCCATCCTTCTCCCCTGACACAGGTCATAAAATCCTCATGTGAGAAGGACCCTCCCTCTACCAGGAAGAAAGCAGGATCTTTCTCTCCGAAACAAAGGAACACTGAGAAGAACCTTATAACAAACAGCTCTTGCACATTTTCCCCAGTTTACTTCTCTTATCTCGTACTCTGACTTATCACATTTCTCCAAGACTGTAAACTTTTAGCATCAAAATATCATCTAACCATTTCTTCAGGTCTTCATTTCTTTATGAAGGCTCTGTATCACATGAAACTCATCTTTATTTTAGTTACATTCTGAATATAATAGGTCCTTACTGCATATTTGTTGATCAAATGGATGAACCTCCATCTATTCCCACCCTAAAGCCAATTTTCCTCAAATGAGCTGGTATAATAAACTCAGACAATAGGTTATTGTATGGTGTTCTTTGACAGTTCAAGTCCAGTGGAGTTATCTAGAGATGGTCATGAACTCTACTCATCTCCTGCATTTTCCTACCTATGTGAGTGATGATATGCCTCTATTTTTTCCCGTTTCCAGCATGTGACTGTTACATCAGACATATGTGCATACCACACACACACACACACATCACACACAAACACATGCATATAGACTCTTACTCTCCAAAGCAATAATTTTCAGCAGTAGCACATTATGTACTGATAAGGAGGAAGAGAAATATAGTATTAACTCCCTTTAATCATGAAGCACATTTCTGCAGTGGAATTAGAACTTTACTTATGCAGAGAGTTTTTGTTCTCTTTTTCTCTTTTCTCCCCTCTCAGATGATAATCGAAGAGACTTTCCTCTGTTCTCTTAATGATGTGCCCTTAAAGCTTCTTGCTAATGGATTCACTTTGTCTTCACATGTTGATTTCTTGGGCGCAGTGTTTCAAGCTCAGCTACTTTCCTTGGTGCTACTGTACTCACAGAATTTAAGTCATTGGAGTGACGGTTACTCCCAGTGTAGGCATCTCTGTCAGCTTTGCAGATGCAATCAGCTTCATACTTCTTTTTTTTTAAGATTTTACTTATTTGACAGAAAGAGAGAGACCACAAGCAGAGGGAGCGGCAGGCAGAGGGAGATGGAGAAGCAGGGTCCCCAGAGAGCAGGGAGCCTAGTGCGGGGCTCAATCCCAGGACCCTGGGATCATGACCCCAGCTGAAGGCAGTCTCTCAACCAACTGAGCCACCCAGGCACTGCTGGCTTCGTACTTCTATATACTTTTCAGGAAAATGTTGGTCTTTAGACTCTGTACCCTTCAAATTCCAAGTAGCACAGATCAAGCGATTCTCTGCTCCCCTTGCTTCCCTTCTGTGGGGTTCACAGATCTGGGACCACCCACTCAACAAGTTCTGTATAGAGTATCCATCAGTGTCTGTTGTGGGGAAGAAAGTTAACTATTGTTCTAAGTTCACTACTTGAGAGGACAGGGAACTTATAATTTTACATCTCATTAAGATGACAATAAGGAGCATTTTCAATTTGTAAACCCCAGAGTAATGACTTAGAAACAAGTTGCCATGTCATTATAGCATAAACCTTTAGAATTGATTACAACATGCTGGATCACAGTAATCGAGGGAGCACCAGTTTGTGAAAGATTAATTTCTTTACATTACTCTTTTTTACACATTGTCAATGCTATTAGTATTTTTCCCTTTTAATTTCACCCTGTTTTTCACTGATGAGTGTTGTACCATGTTGATTAATATGATTATAATATTTTGAAAAGATGGGGATTTCTGGGATACTATGACTTACATGAATATCCCTTTGAGATGTAGATTCTGTCTGGTAATTTATTACATCGACAAATATTAATAAAAAATCCATCTTCCAGCAGTCTTACTATTAATTAGTATGCACACTGTTGATGAAAAATATATTATGAATGTTTGCTGCATGAAAGACACTGTATTAGGTATCGAAAAGTAGATAGTAGAAAACCAAAGATATGGTTTAAATAAACCACACATAAAAAGTATCTTATAGAGTGACATACAAACACAAGCGTAAGAGTATAATAAAACCAAAATGTTTTATTTTGGGGGGAGAGTTCAAAGCAGGTATTTTGAGTCAGGAAAATGTCCATACTATAGACATGAGCTTGTGTATCAGTCATATGTAAAGAAAAGAGAAGACAAATCAAAAGAATGTTTTATTACAATTTGGTCTGCGAGGAATAGAAAACAACTTTGACTTTTGATGTTGGGAAATGGTAAATGATATGGGTTTCTGAGTTAGCTTTAAAAAAGTCTGATTTTTCCGGGGCACCTGGGTGGCTTAGTCGTTAAGCGTCTGCCTTCCTCTCGGGTCATGATCTCAGGGTTCTGGGATCGAGCCCCGCATCGAGCCCCGCATCGAGCCCCGCATCGAGCCCCGCATTGAGCCCCGCATCGAGCCCCGCATCGAGCCCCACATTGGGCTCCCTGCTCAGCGGGAAGCCTGCTTCTCCCTCACCCACTCCCCCTGCTTGGGTTCCCTCTCTTGCTATGTCTCTCTCTGTCAAATAAATAAATAAAATCTTAAGAAAAAAAAGTCGGATTTTTCCAAAAAATTTTCTTAATTGAATTTAAATTTTCACATTCTGTTCTTTGATTAGAAATTTGAAGATTAATTTGTGACAAAACCACAATATATACCTGTCTGGTTTCCTCAGCTGTAAAAATAGAAGTAATAACATTAACATTAACACTGTATGTTATAATATATGTAGTATCTTCTACTGCTATTTATGATATGGATATTTAAGGATATTGTCAAAAAGTAAGGTATTGTTTTACCATTTATGTTCCTTTTCATATACTTAGAAAATTTACAGATAATTTTGCAGCTGCTTTCTATTGACTAATTCCAATTGAAATCCCATTACTTCTTAACTTGGAATGCCCTTATTATACTATTGGGGGGGTATTTTCAAACTCCATAAGTTTTAAATACTTTTTATATCCATAGTTCAGAGACATTTTAGCATTTCTTTGCTTTAAATTTTATTTTATTAAGTGCAGTTGTGTATCATAATTGAACTTTTTGAATGTTTTTCTGATACTTTTCTGTTGTTGGCGTATTAAACTCTGATTCATAATAAAATATTACTATTTATTAATTATTCTTACCTAAGTCCTTTTAAAGGAAGTATTTTACCTAGGCAAGTATCCTGAAATATCTTTAAAGATGAGTTTATATTTTTAATTATCTTTAGAAGCTATCTCTCTTTTAATTTTAGGTCATTTATTTTATAGTTGTAATATACAGTAGAACTTTTTTTTTTAATAGGCAGTTTTAAAAATGTAATCTTCATTTCATTGCTTTAAAAAGATGATTTAGAGCAGAGCATAATGTTATGAAAATTGATGGATTTCTTTGAAATATTGATTGGTTTTTAGTCTATATTCCCATTAGAGTCCAATCAGATAAGTGCTTTAGTAGAAATTAATAACTATGTCACCAAAAATAAAATTTCTCAAGATTGAAGAAAGAGAGCCAAATATCAAATTTTATTTTGTTTAGAGGTTCATGTTACTGCAGATAAATTTTTAATTCAGTAGTAACATATAAAGATCATATAATGTGTTGTCTAAATGCCGTTGTTATTGTTATATTTTTGTTTGGGTCCTCTGAGCAGTAGACACCAAGGCAGTGTAGGGGAGAAGAGACTTTCTCTTTATTGTTCTAGGTTCTTAACAGCTGGGTCTATGAAGTCAACTGACAAAGGCAGATTAACAGGGAAAATGTATACAAATTTATTAATTTTAACATTACAGCATGAGAGCGTCACAAGAAAAAAAAGTGAATACTCAAAATTTTGAATTTTGAGAGCTTATATATTGTCTTTTGGTAGGGGGAGGGAATTTAAAGGAAAGTAAATGATTTTTAAGAAACATGAATGTGTTCTTAGAAGAGTCAATGGGAGATATGATAATTTGTGACAAGGTTTGTCTGGGTGTGGTATTGACTTCTAGTCTCCTCTCCTGTGATAAGAATCATTCTTCTTTTGGTTGATAAAACTCATGGGTAGGGGATTTATGATAGTTGTGTTCCTTTTGGAGGATCTTATCTTTGGACAGATAAGGGGAGTTCAGAGAAAGCCTCCCCCTGTATTTGCTGTTTCTCAAGTGCTTTCAGCTCAAAATAATTCTTATGCCAAAGAGGCATATTTCAGGGTGGCATATTCTACCTCCTTTCAGCAGGATTAAGCCTGCAAGAGATTTGTTGGGGAGAATTTATGGGAGAAAAAAATGAGGGAAGTCAGAAGAGGGCACATCAGACTGCAATGTATGACTGACACCTTTGAAGGAGACAGGGTAGGAAGGAAGGTTGGAAAGAAGAATCTTTGATTATAGTGCAATTCTAAGAAAGCTTTCCTGGTTAGTGCGTAGTACTCAAACCCAAAGTTGCTCACTGGAATGGGTTTGCTTTAGTACCCCTGCTGCACTCAGTTACTGGCTGGGAGCATTTCATGGGAAGTGTGGCTTCAGCACAGATGTTGCATACATTCAGTAGGTAGTAATCATGTTTCCCAAAATAAGAGATTTCTGAAGCACATTTTCATGGCCTGCATATGCCATTTTCAGTTTGTTAGAACCTTCTTACTCTAATAGGACATATCAAGAATTTCTCAAGCATCTGTTTTTCTATTTCTGAAATAGAATAGGGTTCAAAACATGGCAAAACATGTGTCTGAGGACATAACTTGGAAGAGAGAATATGAGAACCTATCATCAAAGTTATATATTTACTGAAGAAAATAGCCAACTTCATAGGAAATAATCAAGTTTGGTATGATATTCTAAGGACCTAAAAATACCTATGTGGTGTTTATCTTCACAAACAGACCACGTGAGCAGGTCTAAGGGACCATAGAAATGGGGAATTCAGGAGTGGGAAGTATGTAGGCGTTTAAGGGAAGCATCAAGTAGCAGAGACCCTCTTCCACTGGACTAGGATTCAAGGCCAGGGTTCAGTCCCTAGAGAGTTAACAGATTGAATGATAGGACAGGGCTCCAGTCCTAGCATCTGGAAAATAAACAGTTTTCGATGCAGAGATTCAGTTTCAGGCAGAGGGACAAAATTATACTTTCATGTTAAGAACTGAGGTACCGGATAGGCAAAATCTGTAACAAATTGGAAGCCCTATTATCCAAACAGAACAGTTAGTGAGAATAGCAGGCATTAAGTTCATCATGTGTCCCATTGTGTTGGGCTAGAATTCTTAAAGTTTTTCTCCTCTAAGTTATTAGTAGTCTAAGAGACCGGGTCAGGGATAATCTGTATTAGATTTAGAGTTTTTTTGGTCACAATATAGAGACTGAAGCTTATTAATGAAGCAGGACCAGATGCCACTTCTTCTAGTTCAGGCTGTTGCAACCTTATCATTATTATTACTGCTTCCATCTTGGAGTCCATCGCAGTGTTGCTGGAAAACCTAGATGGATTTAAGGTAAAGATACACATGCTCCTGGTCTGCATATGACCTCATTAAGCCATGTGGATTATTTCCAGAAATGTTAATGTTCTCATATTACTATTGTTTTAATTCAGCACTATTGCAATGATAGCTAGTATATTCTACCAAATGCTACAGAGGGCCATGTAGGTTTTATATTTTAGGAGTATTTCATAGGAGTCTTGTCTGGGCTAATGTTAGAAATCTTCAATAAAGAAGTTCCCAGCTTTTCTTCATTAGATATTTAATATCTAAAGCATGAAGTCCAATGACTGTGTTACATACTCATAGAGCTTTCTAGAAATATTCAGTTTATGTAGTGTAATTGGAAAGCATTATTTTATTAATCATTTGTGTTTATGGGAGCTTGCACTAAGAAAGTCGGCAACAGTAACATTGGGAAGTTATTAGTATGAGAACTTCTGGTTAGCTTATGCAATTTCATATATATTTTCATCACTTCCATTCTTCAAAAATGCTAATTTGTTATAATGAAGAGGAATACATTCTAGAAATCATGAATAATTTTATTATTTATAAATACAATTTTCAAAATTTCAGATAATGTCTATATCCTGTTAATTATTTCTAACTGTGGCATTAATTTAAATTATCCTCAAAAAATTACATTAATCCTGAAATTTGTCTTTGATATATTTATTAATTTGATGCAAACACAATAAAAATTTTTAACCTCAAACACTTGTTTTTTAGTAAGCATAATAACATTTTTAAATTTTATATATTTAAAATGATTATTATAATTTCTGAATCTGCTAATAACTACCTTTAGACTTTTAAAAATGGTGTCTGTTCAAATGAATAAAGCTGTTCATTTTATTTTTCAGAATTCCCCTCATTCTATAGTTAGCATAAAGCATTTTCATCTCTAGAGTAACTTTCTAAGTTTAACACAACCTTCATTCTTACAAGTAAGTAGAAAATGATTTATGTTTTTTCATTTCTAGTTTTACATAAAACAGAATTACTCACAATGAAAATGCATTATTCTGGAAATCTCTCTCTACTGGAAAATTTCCAGACCAATATCTTTCCAAAAGTGGAAAGGCTATTTAATAATGGGCCCCAATGCCATTATCATACAATCTGTGTAACTATTTGCTATCTGAAGATCAGCCCATTGGGTGCAATTGATTTAGGGTTATGTACTTGGACTGATTTCTGGGTTCTCAATATGGAAGCCTCTCTTTAATGAATATGGTAGATGGACTAAGAGGGAACTGAAAACAATTTATTAAAGACGGTAACTAGAGTTTGAAACTTTTGGGAAAGTACATTCATTATCTTTTGCTAAATCCCCAGGAAATAAGTTCTGACAAGATCTTTTATTATAACGTGTAAAAACCTACTTAAAACTTGCAAGCAGAAAATGAGAAATTAAACAGCTTAGTTGTGAATTATTTTCTTTCATAGAGCATTAAACATTAATAGGATAATATTTCTATTTAGAACCAAGGAACAGTATCTAATTAATATACTTACATATTTATTCATGTGATTCATATAAATGTATTAATAACATTTTTCTTGATCTCTAAAAAAATGCTCTATTACCCATTATTTTTTTTTACAAAAAAAAAGCATTTCAACTTGCTTAAGTTTGTAGTATTTTCTTAGGAAATGTTTTATGAAAGATTTTAGTGTTGCTACTTTAAAGCCAAGATGAATGCAGATCTTCATGGACTTATGTTGGGGTTATGTCCTGTTAAATGCATCATAAATTGAAAATATCATGTCAAAAATGCATTTAATATATCTAACCTACTGATCATCATAGCTTAGCCTTGCCTACCTAATAAATGTGCTTGGAACACTTACATTAGCCTGCAGTTGGGCAAAATCATCTACCACAGACTATTTTATAATGAAGTGTTGACTATCTCATGTAATTTATTGAATTTTGTACTGAAGGTGAAAAACAGAGTGGTTACAAAGTGTATCATTGTTAACCCTTGTGATTGTGTGGCTGACTGGGAGCTGTGTCTTACTGCCACTGCCCATCATCATGAGAGTGTCGTATGACTTATCATAGCCTGAGAAAAGATCACACTTGATCTTAGCCAAAAGGCCGAGAAGCGATTAGCCTGAGAAAAGATCAAAATTCAAAGTATGGTGTCTACTGAATGTGTATCACTTTTGTAGCATCATAAAGTAAAAAAAAAAAAAAGGCCTTAAGACAAACCACTGTAAGTCAGGGACCATGTGTATTCTGTTGCAACCCCATCGCACCATCCCCACAGGTGTGCTTGATGGTTGGGAACCAGCCAGTCCTCATGGCACCAGCCTAGGGAGCTTCTTTTTCATCCTGGTCTTGGTTGACTCACAAGCATCAATGCTAGAGGGGAGGATGGGCGAGACAACAAATAACTACAGGATAGTTTGTCCATGCCGAATTGACCAGTGTCAGTTGCAATTAGTCAGCAGTTTACAGATGCTCTCTAGAGCGAGGTTTCTCAGGCATTAATAGTCACACAGATCCCCTTGAAATCTTGTTACATTGCAGATTCTGATCAGTGGGTGGCAGGTGGGGCTGAAACACTGCAAGTTCTGACAATCTCCTGAGTGAGGCCCGTTGTGTTGAGGTACAGTCCACACGGAGCAGAGTGGTCTGGAGTACTGAAGATTTACTGTTACCTGAGATACCATCACTTCCCTTAACACCTCCCCCCAATTTTCCACAAGATGGAGCTAACCAGACTCACTTGAAGTATGTTTTTTTTTTTTTTTCTTTCATTATAATTCTAATACTGTAGGTGGAGGTCTTTTGCAAGGGCAAGACAAAGACATTTAACTTTATTTGCTCAGAGAACAGTTTGTTCCTTGGTCAACCCCTACTGTCCTATAGTTCTGTGTATTGGTTCTCTTTCTCCATCTCTGTTTTCCTGCTCAGAGTTTGGCCAAACTGTACAAACTCTGATGCTTTTTATTTCTGCTTAGCTAATTCTGATGACCCTTCCATTAAGCTCTTGAATAGATTCTCCTGATAATCAATACTTCAAACTCAATCCATTAAAGTGTTGGGAAAAAGATTATGTTCATTTTTAATGTAAACCCTATACATTTATCTGGATAAAATTAAAAACAAAAATGAAGGGAATAAACCCCCCCCCCTCCATGCACACACACCTCTAAGCTGACATAGTGACACAAAATAAGATTGGGTTGAATATAAAAAAAGTCATTTTCTAACCCCCTCTGTGCCTCCAAATGGACTTCAAATTGCTTTTGATATGTATATATTTTTGGGTGCAGAAGTAACAAATTCGTAGAATGATTTTCATATCACAGAGAACCTTCACATAGATTGTCTTTATTTGAAACAACTGATGAGGAAAGTAGAATCTGTCATTGCCCAGATGATGTACTTTGATGTTGAAAGTTACTACTGTCTCCATATATTAGTCTTTTCTATTAGACTTGCAATAGTGCCTAAAATGCCCTTGTTAGGTTTTTTTCTGTGAATAAGACATATAAATTTTGATAGTTCTTATTTAAAGATAATTGCAAACTAAAAGCTACCTTGAGAATTTATGAAGTTCCTTCTAGTTCTGTCTTCTAGCCAGTGTCTTCTGCATCCCTTCCTTCCTGTTCATATATTCTGGCTCATACATCCTTTAAATACTGCAAGTTTCCAGGATCATCTTCTTGATTTTCTCCTTTTCTTTCTTTTTTCATTATAGCTATTATTAATACAGGCTTATTTTCTTCAGCTGGAAATTTTTTCATTTATAAACAGTACACTTGAGACTGAATTCTTACTGAGGTTCAAATAGCATTCTTGAGCTTGAGAAATATATTTCTACTACCTACTTGTATAGATCTATGAAATATAAAAAGCTAGATGAGAATGGGAACTTGAGAGTAACTACATTAAAGATTCTACGTAACATGTAGATGTAACATGTTTAAGTTAAAATGCTTGTTATTTTATATTCCATGTTAAGTTTAAGGTAGTGATAAGAAACATTCATTACTAACAACCTCCCTTCAAGTGCCCTGATAAACTTTTCATTACTATCTTCAGAATGTTCTTCTCACTAAGAATAGAAAATATGACTATGAGGAGGTCATAAAGTATGTATATTTTCAAAAGGATAAGTAATTCCTTTTTACATTTACAATTTGTGAGTTTCTGAATCTGTAACATTTCTCATATGTAAGTTGAATTATCCTTTTAAAATAAACATCTGCTGCATGATTTAAAGGCTACCACTAAATTAAATTTTGAAAGTGAGTAAGTAAATATGCATCTAATCAATAAAACTCTTGCTTATATTATGTTACTGTGACATAGCCTGTTTGTAACTAGTATCATCTGTTAAACAAAACATATTTTCTCGATGGTCTTCAAAATTTTAGTGAAATGTTTCTTTTATATTCTTAGAATAGGTTTTATTTTGCACATTGTTAAATGATTACCTCATCTTCCTTAGCAACTTGTTTCTTTTAACATTACAAATATAATTTTTTTGGTTTAGCATGATACATGCTAATTATTTACTTTTATAGAATGGGCTTCTAGAAGAGTTGAACCTTACCATAATTAAAAAAAATTAATTGAATGAATGATTAAAGAAATGCAAGAGAAAAAAACTAAGTTCCTCCATTGCTTTAAGTACTTCAAAAATTTGGAGTTAATTATGATCTATAAAATGGAGAAATGCCATAATGTATTGGATGGTAATGAGTTAAAAATTTCTGAAGTATTTGCTGTAAAGCATCAAGGTAATGGTCTAAGAAATCATGCAAAATGGAGAAAAGTCATTTTAATGACACAAAGTAAAATATATTTATAGAAATAGAACAAATTGAAAAGTAGCATATATTAATTAAAGATTGTACTAATATAATAATAAAAAAGGAAACAATTTTTTTAAGATTTTAGAAGCTTTGTAGCTACAATAGATTGTTGTTATATATTACAAGATAAGTGCTTCCAATTTGAAACTCAAGACATCCTCTCTCTTAATATTTAGCCTAGAAACTAAAAGATAGTTAAATTTTGGAGGTCACGTCTATCAGATAAGCAGCCAATACGCATCATCATCTAATAGCTGTGGAGTTGTTGTGCTGGTAACTTTCCGAGGCAGTAAACTGACATTCCTCAAGGGGATTCTTTTCAAAGACCAGCCATAATGTAGGTAATTCTTGCTAATTTAATGACCATCTACAAGCTGTATATGAATATAATAATGATGTCTTAAAGATGTCATTGTCATAAAAATATAGATGCTTGAATCTAAGACTTTTAGTTACATCTTTATTTTCTGGCAATGCCTTACAGTTTTCAAATTTGTTATATTAAAAAATAATAATAGGTAAAAGATTATTGAAAAGTTATAAATTCCTGCAAATCAGTGAAAGTGGCTATGTATTAGAAGGCCTTTATTGTAGTGGATATATAATACCTAATATATGCCGCTTAGTGTCTGCTGCATACCTGCTATCCTTACCTACACAAGTCTGCCACGCTGTTGGTTCTTTCTTTGTCAGGAGACTTCTCATAGCTAACTGGACTGTGAAAGTTAAGGTGAGGCCTTGACTACAGATTTCAGTAATCACCGTTAGGACTGATGGGGAATGATGTGAAGAAGAAAAAGGAGAAGAGAGATCATAAATTGGAATTTGCCTAGCTTATGTCACAATCAAATACCTGAAAAAGGAGCTCAGTTTAGAAACAGAATATAATAGCTGCTATCATAGCAGATATTAATCCCTTTTCTATATGTCATTGTGAACTTTGTGATTTAGTATTGTTTTGTACATCGGAGAATAATGACTTAAACCCCCCATCCTATCTCTTTCATTGTGCTTTTATCAAGTAAAATTCTGCCAGAACTCTAAGCAATGCATATAAACTCTGACCCTGGACTTAGCCAGCATCCTGACGGGGCTTGTGCCCATACAATTTGTCCAGCATTATATTCAAAATTTAGATTGATTTGATAACCTATCTATGCCTTCACTCAATATTCAGTTGAGAAGAGATAAATGGAAAAAAAAACCCAATACACTGAGTAATTCTAATGTGGTTATAAGGGTGTGCCAAAACTCTGAAGGGTCTGAGATTTTACCATACTTGTAAGCCAACATGTTAAGCTGCCACAGTATTCGTGCATGTTGGCAGGAAACCTGAGATTCCTGGGACAGAGATGAAAGATTTTATTATTCACAGCCCAGCATCAGTATACCCATGTCCGGTCCCCTTGCCACTCAGATTTCTGACATTCTTAGTCTACATAGCAAAGAAGAAAATGAGAAGAGAGAATACACATTTTTAGAAAATACTGCAATGGTTTTATTCGTTCCTACCAAAACATGTGGAACATAGCAAAAATTATTCTTAGAGGAAACTTTATGGCCCTGGAATTTCTATTGCTCTGTAGAAAATATACCATAGCTTACCTCCTTAAAACATTTCTCGTCTCTCATAGTTTCTCTAGGTAAGAAATTTGAATGGCTTGGGTGCACAGTTTGGCTTAGAGTCTTTCATGAGGTTGCTGTTACATGTTAGCCAGGGAGGAGGTCAACTGAAGGCTGGATTGGAGTTGGAGGATCTACTTACAAGGTAGCTCTCTTACAAGGCAAGCAAGTTGTTACTGACTTTTGTCATAAGGCCTTAGTTTCTCTTCATTAGCACCTGCACTGGGCTGCTTGAGGCCTTGTGTCAAAAAGGCATCAAGGGAACTTAAATGCATATTGCTAAGTTAAAGAAGACAATCTGAAAAGGCTATATACTGTGTGCATTCAACTGTATGACATTCTGGAAAAGGCAAAACCATGGAGACAGTAAAAAGATCCGTCATTACCAGGGGTTAGGGGCAGGAGGGAAGTGTGAATAGTTGGAGCATAGGGGATATATAGGGCAGTGAAACTATACCATAAGATACTGCAGTGGTAAATACGTGTTATTATACATCAGTCAAAAGCTACGGACTGTACAACGAAAGGAGTGAACCCTAATGTAAACTAGGGATTTTAGTTAACATATCAAATTGGCTTATCAGTTGTAATAAACGTACTACACTGATGCAAGGTGTTAGTAATGAGGGGAACTCTGGGGGATGTGGGAGTGGCAGGAAGGGGAGAGAGGCTATATGGGAACTCTGTACTTTCCACTCTGTTTTTTTGTAACCCTAAAACTGTTCTAAAAAATAACTAAAGAAAATTGAAATTTTCTGGCCAGATTTTCTGGCCAAATAATCTGAGCTGACAGAATAGTCAATGCAAATGTCCAAAATTGGCAATAGAATAGATGGAACATTCAAACACACCAATTACCATAGATAGCTTCATATGTTAATTTTATCTAATCTATTGAATTGGTAATGTACATGCTATTTAAAATACATGAAGTCATAACAATTTGGAAATCCCTCTATTTGATAAAGAATTGATAGTTCTATAAAAAATTTGTATTGCTAGTACAAAAAATAGAAGTGTAAATTAATCTCACTTATGAAATAGATCACATTTACACATTGACCATTAGCAAATACGTATAGCAACTTATTTAAGGAATATATTATAACATAATGGTAATATATTGGATAATATATACTATGACCAAGCGAAATTTTACCACAAATAAAAGAATGATTTAATATGAGAAATTCTGTCAACATGTGCAAAGTTTTTATTCCACAAGGGACAAAACAAGTATTTCCAAGGAGTATTTGGCAAGTATAATTAATGTTTTTGCAGAAGGATGCAATTTTATGGTCCACCTTTGTATTCTGTGGAAATTTTTAAATATAGGCATTTAGGAGAGATAAGTGTGTCATAACTGAGCTCATATCTTTTGTTTAGTTAACTTCCTAATTCTGCCTCTCTTCTCCTCTCCTCCCTGCTTTCTCCCTTCATTCTTTTCTTCACTGTTTCTCTCCAAAGACATTACACGAAGGACTGTTAAGCAGTTGAAAGACCTCTTGTTATAGTCAAGATTACATTTGGCCGTAAGTAGTAGAATCCTAACCGTAGTAGGTTGGATGAGTACGCTGTCTATCTTTCTTACTCTGGAAGAAGTCTGCGGGTTTGTAATGCAGACCTGGGATGGTAACTCAACACTACCATGGGATATCCAGCTCCCTTCTGTCTTTTTACTCTATCCTTAAAGTGGTTTTGTCTTCATGTTCCCAAGATGCACTACTAGGCATAAATTACTTACCGGTAGTGAATAGTGAATGCAAAAAACTTTCTCCACTTGAAGTTGATTTTTTTAAAAAGCAGAATATTCTAATAAGATTGTATTTGTTTCATAACTGCTGGAATGATAACATTCTGTTCATCGATATTCACAGTATTGTATTTATCAGCCATCTGCAATGACCTGTAACCCCAAATCCTATAGGTTTACACCAGTACACACTTCTTTGTCACTGATACTAAATGTAGCTGGCTGTTTTTCTGCTGCAAACGTCTTTTCACCTTGGGAATCAGGTAAGAGGAGCAAACTATATTTGCCACATGCTGTTCTCAAGGTACAGGGAAAAGAACAAGTGGTAGAAGCTTTCAGCGTCTCTTAAAGCCTTTCCTCAGACATAACATGCATGACATATGTTCACAGTCCATGGATCAAGGTAAGTCAGAGTAAGTCACATGACAAGCCTGACACTTAGAAGGAAAATATATCTTATTTTCAGGAGCTGCTATAAATCACATGGCAATGGACAGAGCTGTCTAATCCTCTTGCAATGAAAAAATAATTGGAAACAATTTTTCCCATCAGTATAAGTCTATAATTAGGAGATGATCTACTCTAGTAAATAATATCGTTGGCTTTGGGGTTGAACCTGATTCAATTTTGGCTCTGTTGATTACAGGTTGTTTCTAAGTTTTAGAATTTTTATTGATAAAATATGTGAATTTCTGTGATAAATGTTTATTATAAAATATTTATGTTTTAACTTACCTTAAAAATGCCTGGTACATAGTAACTGCCCAGCAATTCATTATTTCTTAGACCATATGAAAATAATCAATCTTATTTTCCATGGGAATGTCACTAACTTACTGGCAAGATTGTGATAGATCTATGGACACTAATAATTATCTGGATTTTCATTGTATGCTTTGATTGGACAAGAAAGGGTGAAGTTTTGACATTTGTATGTGAGATTGGGAGTTCAATAAACTAAATAGCAGTATAAACAAGTCATGTTAAATTCAAAAAGCTGAATATTTTATGCCCTTATATTTGGCCTTACACATGTTCATATAGCTTATAAATTTTCATGAAGTGGCTTCATTTTAAGAATTTAAAGATTGATTGCTTTTTTTCAGATTTTGAATAATCAGCTAAATATGTTATCATATCCACTCATTCTCAGATCTTACAGAAGATACCCAAAACATAATTGTAAATTTAAGGAAAAAAGATGCTATTGATTATTCAGGATTTTAGCCCATTTATTCACCTCTATGATAACAGTCCTTTATACTTTCCCAAAGTACTTTTAAACAACTATTGACAAAAGTGAGATGAGTTTGTTTTGTGGCTTTTGGTTTTGGAAAGGAACGAGACTATTGATTTGTGTTCTCTTAAGTTTCTTTATCGATTAGTCCATTTTGCCTTGGCCTAATTTTTTGACGTAATTTCTTTAATTGACAAAGAAGTTTTAGGAAAGCATAATGAAATTGAATTAAATCTTTGGTCAGAATTATTTTTGTCACCTTTAATTTTCTACTCTCTTGTGGAGAATTCTATATTTTCTTATTTTTTTGCATTTCATTAGACCTGCAAAAGCTTGTCCTTTCCTTTCTGAGTACATGGTTTAAAATTCCAGATTGTGTGCAGCCCCAATTATCTATCTAAACATACTTAGCTCATCAGATTAGCATTGAAGTGAAATGTAGAATTTTAAATAAAAGTGTTTTTTTTTTTTTTTCTAAGACTGCAAATCTCTGGACTATTTAGAAACTGACTTGTGGACGTGTTTAAAATACACATTATAGAGAACTACAGGAAAAGTGTTTGGTACAGCAAAGTTGATCTTGTAACCTAATGAAAATCTCAAGGGCCACAAGGGAGCTATTGTATTTGACAAGTGTACTTTTTCTCTCATTTTCTTTTTTCTGATAAGAGATCTAGCCCTCTGGCTGTAGGTATAGATGTGTGTTTTGGTTTGGCCAATTGTAGTAACTCATTTTCTAGGGAATCATAAATATTGTAGAACTAAGCTGTGGACCTGAGCAAGACCAAATCTGTTTCCCTGGGATTGCTTCACTGAGACATTGGAAAAGGAAGCTCTATGTCTTCTGGGATTGCCATGCTTGAGAGATGTGTGTCTGAAATCTTTGACAGCTGACTAGATCCTGGTGGAAGCTATTGAGGCCGTGGAACTGGTAGCACTTCTTTAGACTTTGTGTCACCATGAGATCCTTCCCAGTGAAGGAGAACTAATATATTTCTCTTTCTTGCTTAAGCTACTTAAGTCACGGTCATTTGCAATGAATATTCATTTCTCAAGTAAACAATGGGAGTGCTTACTTTGATAAATTAAAATTTAAAAAATTCAGAAGTTTAATGATAAAATGAGAATGATTGTCTTATGGATCAGGTCTGTACAAGCACTGATGAGTTGATGTTATGTGACCTTGTATTTTACACTGCAAGTGGAAAAGAGAGGTGGATTCACATGCACAGTCTTTGAACTTCTTAAAAATGATTTTTATTGTTCAACTGGAAAAAAAATCATAGTAAAGCTGTATCATAGGTTAACTTAAACTGATTCAATTATACCTCTCTCTCCACTCCTTCCTTTCTTCCCATGCACATCAATAAAGAAGGGAGGAAAGAAGGAAGAAGGAGAAAAAAAGAGAAAGAGAGGAGCTTTGTTACTTGTTTTGTATACATGTCCAAAAAAGTTAAAACCAGAGAGAAGTAAGGATATGGTTAATTCAGACAATTTCGTAGATCCTGAGCATTTTATCCTACCATTTGTCTATCTTTTCCACTTCTTCTTTTTTCTTTTGTGGGATGAAATATACTTCAGTGTTTATTTTGTAGATTTAAAGACATTAGTAAGCAGCATTGCAGTCTGTGTTAAAATGAAGATGGAATGTTAAGAAATTAGTAAGGGTAATTTTGATTTTACCTTATGAATTCGTTGTAGAACCTGAGTTCTGTATGATATAGGACTCCATATTCCGAAGTTATTTAAGTTTTCCAAGTCCATGTTAAAAGGAAGCATGGAAGAGGAAAGGATTGGAAGTAAAAGTTATGGGAAAGAAAACATTAGGTTTAGCTTTACTGAATTTAGACATATTTTTGTAAAGTGTTGACAACTCACGGCAGAGAAGCTTGGCTGGGAGCTCACTTTTATCATATTCTAGAGTGGTAGGAAGACATCTAACAATGAATTCATCGAGGAGTGCTTAAGTTATGACAGTCCAATTTAAAAGTTCACTATTGCTTGATAAGAGTTCACACTGGAAAAAAAAAATCACACTGATGGAGAAATTATAGCTTTTTGCCTTATTATCCTTTCCATCCATACATTTGTTTACCAGCCAGGAGAGGAGGAGGTGAATAAATAGTTATTAAAACTTTCCTGGGTTGATAAGTTGTCCAAAATCTTCTGAAATTTTTAGCAGAAAAAAGTTTGAATAAAGCTTCTGGTAAAAAACAAAGATGAATAATAATCTCTTTAGTATTTTTTAATGTGTTATGGAAAATTTCCAACATTCACTGAGAGGTAGTAAAATGAACACTTTTGAAGATATGACCCAGCTTCACCAGTTATAAGCATTGTGCAGGAGGAGACAGCCAGAGAAGTGGGACACCTGACAGCTAATCGAGCCCCGCATTGGGTTCCCCGCTCCGCGGGAAGCCTGCTTCTCCCTCTCCCACTCCCCCTGCTTGTGTTCCATCTCTCACTGTCTCTCTCTCTGTCAAATAAATAAAATCTTAAAAAAAAAAAATGTTAGTGGGAAGAGTAATGTCAAGCCCTGACCTCATGATCAATTCTAATGGGCTTAATGAGAGAGGCACTGGAGACAATTTGATTCATATTCAGGACTGCTCTTGAGCATAAGTAAAGAGTTAAGATCAAGCTAGTACTGGAGACTGGCTAGGATTTTTGGCACTGTACTCTGTTGTGGGGAAAAAAAGTCAATTCGTCATTTAGGACTAGGTGGCCTAATTTGTCGTTTTATTTTTTGCCTCTGACTTTAGATACAAATCATTGTGAAAGTTACCGGCAGGGAAGAGAGTACAGCAGAAATTTCAATGGGAATTCAGAGAACAACAGTCATTAATTACAGATTATCATGTGAAAGAGAGAACAGTAAAGTTAGAATGTGATTTCCATACTGCTTTTCTCTCTTTAGCTGTTCCCAGAGGTGTTTATTTTTTCAAGCTGGAATTGCAATTTTGAATCATATTATAGAATTTGGGTTATAAAAAGACTGCTTAAGTTCATTAAACTCTAAAACTGCTTGTACACTGATATGTTCTCCAGTTTTCAATCTGAAGGTCTAAAAGGCAGATCTTGCACGAAGAAAAATGAATAAGTTTACTGATTAAAATTTGGGCACATGGTTTCTGGACCTAGAATGAGTCTGTAGATTACATCGAAATGAGAATGAAATGCTTACACTCAGGCTTCTTCTCATCTATACTCCTTGATCTATGCAGTTCACTCTCTCTTCAGTGCTTTTTGCACATTACAGTTCTATTCAAGTTGAAGCATAACCTTGGAGAACGTTCTGCTTTGAGAAAGTTATGATTTTATGAATAGCTTCAGATATGTTGGCATAAAAGCCTAACAAGGAATTATAATTATTTTAGACCTCTTGGTAGTTCTTTGGCAAATTTAGATTTTTATGTCATCTCTACATTTTATGATTTTTAAATAATGTTTTACTGTTTATTGAGGATCTACACATATACATTAGACACTATTCCAAGTGCTTTATATTTAATCATTTATTCAATGCTCATATTAATTCTATAAGTGCAATAATGTTATTTTCCCTCTTTGTACCAGCAATGAAACATTTCTGAGGCACAGACATGTTAAATAGTTTCTAAGGAGCACAGAATTAGTAAGTGTGATGGCAGAGATTCAAATTCAGGAAGTCTGGCTGGAGGCCCTGTGTCCGTAACCACTTGGACAATACAAATAAACAAAAAGAAGCAACCCCAAAAGGGAGAGACAATCAAAAGTTTGAAGCATTTTTAATTGGTAGTTATTTATAAGTATTACCATTGGCTTTTAACCGTTCTAAAATTCAAAGCAGTAAGACGGGGAACTAAAATTTGCAAATGCAAAAATTTACAGCTTTTTCTGTTTTGCTGAGGATAGTAGTAGTTTCATTTTAGGATTTATAAACAAGTGATTAAAAAAAAACACTAGAATCACGATCAGGCAAGGTAGGATTTTGTTATCAGAAAGAAGACAAAGGGAAACCCAGCAAATGCTGCATTTGTATAGGACAGTGGCAGATCCCATCAGTGGCTACCATCTCTTGGGGTTCACTGCTACAGGGCGTGCTGCTGCAGACCTCACTGGCAGCCGAGAATTGATATTCAACCAATAATGGCTGTATAAAGCCTTCAGGTGGGGTAACTCTAAGGTTAGGTTTTCTCTAAGGTTAACCTCTAAGGTTTTTGACATCGTTGCCTAGACTTTTCCCATGGGATTGAGCTTCATACACTCACAGTGATAGTACTAGCTGGATGATGTGCAATTTTTGGCTACTGTCTGGAGTATTTACTCCTGTCTAACAAACTTCTCCAAATGTTAGTGGCTTAAAACAACAACAGTTGCACCACATTTCACAATTTTGTGAATCACAAGTTTGGGCAAAGCCCAACTATACATTTCTGATTCATTTGGCATCAAGTGGGGGACATTCAGTGGCTGTGCTGGTATGCAGGATCCAAAATAATTTTGCTCATGTGCCTAGTGCCTTGATAAGGACAGCTGGAGGGCTGAGTCTAGCTGGGTCTCTCCCTCTCATCATGAATTATCAGCCTCTCTGCCTGGTCTCCCTAGCAGGTAGTTGGACTTCAGACATGGCAGCTCAGAACCCTAAGACCAAGTATTTCAAGAGACATGCAGTAGAAGCTACCAGTCTCTTTAGGCTTGGGTTTCGATATTGGCACAAGCATCCCTCTGCCACACTCTGTTGATCATAACAGTCATAACCCTGGACCGCCTGAGTAGCTCAGTCGGTTAAGCGTCTGCCTTTGGCTCACGTCATGATCCCAGGGTCCTGGGCTCCCTGCGTGGGGCTCCCTGCCCATCAGGGAGTCTGCTTCTCCCACTCCCTCTCCCTCTGTGTGCATGAGAGCGTGTGCTCTCTCTCTCTCTCAAATAAATTTTAAAAAAAGTCATAGCCCTTCCTCCTCCCACCAGACTGAAGGTGCAGGGAGATAGATCCCACCTTTCAATAATAGGTGTTTAAAAATTTGTGGCCATCTTTAATCTGTCACACTGTCTTTCCCCCTTCTCTGTCTCAGTGTTTTCCCCTTCTAGTATTTATTTTTGTTTTTATTTGCATCACCCAAAAATGGTCCTCTCTAGAATCTTTATCTCAGCATTTGTTCCTGGGGAAACCCACCCTAATGGAAGGAATTTTATATTTGACCAAAAAAAGGGTTTTATAGGCAATATTCCTTTTGATTATTGAAATACTGTGGTGAGTTTGCTCTTATGACCTCTTTCTCATTGAACAGGTCATGGGTGAGAGATGTTAGCTGATTATGTCTAAAAAACAGTTGGGACTTGAATTGGGTTTTTCAAACTCCAACTGCAAGGTTTTTGCCACTGTACCTAAGAACGAAATAGGGAGAATAAACCTAAAAATGAGATTTAAGTAAAAATAAGATTGAAATATAAATGCTAAGCAGTTTTTTTTTTTAAATTCAGAAGACACATTAAACTAAAAACCCCTGCCTTTCTGATATTTTGTCAAATGATTCTGTCAGTTGATGTGAAGTCAAAGGGTTTGCTAATTGGCTTACTCACCTACATGGCAGTATGTATAGAACATCCTTGATGATTGATTTGATCTGCACACGCAGTAGGGAAGGAAGGGGGGTTGACTTTTGGGGCACACCTCTCCTGTTAAAAGCACTGTGTCACTGATTTTCACTGCTCTTTTATTTAATCCTCACATTGTAGATAATATCTACAGTTTTTAGATGAACAAAGTAAGGCTTGGTAGCAATCAGGGATTCTAATGCAGTCTGTCTGGTCACAGAGCCAGACAGATTCAACTATACTTCACTTTTCCAAGGAGAGGAAAATGTTTAGAGGAGATTTCCCCATGGGGGTAGTGAATTGCAGGCCCAGGGATACCATGAGATTCTTTCGCCTGGCAACTAGTAGTTATAGTGCCCTGCTGGGGAAGTTGAAGCAATTTTCTTCTGCATGATGGGTCCCTACATCTTATTATTATTTTTAAACAGCGGCTATTGAGGTCAAGTTTGACCTACTCCTGATATGCTTGCTTCTCTGCTTTGCTGTCTTTTCTGTGGCTGCCTTTGTTCTTGGCTGTCCAGTCTTGTGAACTACTGGTTTGTGCTTTCTAAGTACTTAAAATATAGCTCTTCTTGCTTTTGCTCCCAAGTTTATTTTGCTTCAAATGTCACCTTAGATCTTTAACATTACACACAGATATGGTTGATGAAAGGACATTCTAACTAATGCTAATATGATTTTATCAGTTTTTGAAATTTGCCAATATTTTGGCCAAAAAGTATATCATGGTTTTAAGAGACATTTACTTGATAACCAGTAAAATGAAACAACTTTTCTTATTTGTTGAAAATTCCTTTTTTGAGTTGCAGCATTTTATTAATATTCCAAAATTAATTTGCCACCTATGTATAGTAAAGATATCTGTATTTTGTCTGAGGAGTGTTAGAAATCTTTTCTCATAATTTTAACTTAGTCTTTTATTTTTTTATTTTTTAAGATTTTATTTATTTATTTGACAGAGAGAGACAACGAGAGCAGGAACACAAGCAGGGGGAGTGGGAGAGGGAGAAGCAGGCTTCCCGCTGAGCAGGGAGCCCGATGCGGGGCTCGATCCCAGGACCCTGGGATCATGACCTGAGCCAAAGGCAGACGCTTAACAACTGAGCCACCCAGGTGCCCCTAACTTAGTCTTTTAACAATGCTTAGATGTATTTTATCATTGAGTAATTCAAAATTTGTATAGAGTCCTGTTTATCAATATTTTCCTTTGTGAGTTTTGGTTTTTCTCTTTTGTTTAAGAATAACGCAATGTAATACAAATATTCTTTTAAAATAATTACTGAACTTAAATACTTACTCTTACATGACAGTAATATATTTTTTCCTAATTCATAGCTAATGTAGGCCATATATCTATATTTATACATATAGATATATATATAATATCCTTTCCTAATAAAACCAAACTTTAACATTCTATCCCTAATTTCCTTGTATTCATTGATATATTTCCATATCCATCATTGTATTTCTGGTTGTTAGGCTGTTCCATTTATTTGCTTATGCTTATGCTAATAAACTGTATGTGTCTGTGTGTGTGTGGTAAAGACAGTGGTCTTATAATAATCTTCCTTCTTAAAGGGGAATTGCGGCTATAAATCCCACAAATTTTGGTATTTTGTATTTTCATTAGAATTTGGTTCCAAACAGTTAAAAATTTAATTTCAGAATTCTGTTTAGTCTATTTGGTCAGATAAATTATTTTGTATGATTTTAATCCACTGGTCCTAAGTTGTCTTGCTTGGCATGGACAATGGTTTACTCCTAGGTGAAAAGCTTTTAACAGCTTTACTTTCCCAATGCCTTGTAATAACTTGTAATAGCTGGTATAGCATCTCTCTTGTGTCTGAAAAATTGGACAGTTTTCCTATATTTATTATTTCATACAATATTTCAATCATTTTAATCAGTTAATCATTTAATTTAAACATAACACATTAAATTGAGATAAAATTGTCTTAATGAATAATATTATTTGAAGATTGATGTATTTATGTTTCACATGAGAGCATGATAGCTTCATTTATTCAGCATTTAAATCTTCAGTATAATTATAGTAATTTACTTTTATTTTTGTCTTCATGTAAGTCATACCTTAATTGTTAAATTTAATCTTAGGTATTTTCATATTTTTGATTTATGTTGTTAATGGGTTCTTTTTCATTCTTTTTTTTTTTAGGGGAGAGAGAGCCCACACAAGTAATGGAGGGTGCACAGCAGAGAAGGAGAGGGAAAGAGAGACTCTTAAGCAGGCTCCACATCCAGGGCTCGATCACAGGACCCTGAGATCATGATCTGAGCCAAAATCAAGAGTTGGGGGCTTAACCAACTGAGCCACCCAGGGACTACAGGAGTGGGTTATTTTTTCAATATCATTTTCAACTGGCTTTTGTTAGTATAATGAAAAACAGCTTATTTTTGCATATTCATTTTAAATGCAAACACATTGCCAATTCAGTTATTAATTCTAATGTTTTTAATAGACTCTTGGGGTTACTAAATATACAAACTGATGCAATAATATCATTAAATATTAAACACTTAATCATTTAAAATAATTTACTGTTTTTATATATTTTTACTATTTTGTCGCCCTATTTTATTATAATATCTAAAATCTACCTAATATGTTGAGTAATATTTGAACAATAATTAAACATGATATATGTTATTGGTAAAAATATGCATTTTTACAAATATGTAGAGAATATTTGACAATATTTACCAGTTTTTATTTTTTAAATATTTTTATTTATTTTTGAGAGAGAGAAAGAATGCACAAGTGGGGGGGAAGGGGCAGAGAGAGAAGCAGGCTCCCCCATGACCAGGGAGCCCAATGCGAGACTTGATCCCAGGATTCTGGGATCATGACCTCAGTTGAAGGCAGATACTTAACCAACTGAGCCACCCAGGCACCCGCCAATACATTTTTTAAACATGTTTATCCTTTGACCCAGGGATCACCTTTGACAATCTTAGAGATGTAAGTAAGTACCCTAGCACTTAGGGACGTATGTTCAGGTGTGTTAATTGATGTATTATTTTTTTTTTAGGTTACGTTAGAGTTTTAATTATTTAAAGGTTGAATAATTTCCTCTTTTTTTAATAGCTGCATTTTTTAAAAAAAATTTTATTAACATATAATGTATTACTTGTTTCATGGGTATGAGTCTGTGATTCATCAGTCTTACACAGTTCACAGTGCTCACCATAGCACACACCCTCCCCAATGTCCATCACCCATCCACCCCATCCCTCCCACCCCACTCCATTACAGGAGCCCTCAGTTTGTTTCCTGAGATTAAGAGTCTCTTATGGTTTGTCTCCTCTCTGGTTTCGTCTTGTTTCATTTTTCCCTCCCTGCCCCTATGATCCTCTGTCTTGTTTCTCAAATCCCTCATATCAATGAGATCATATGATGCTTGTTTTTCTCTGACTGACTTATTTCCCTTAGCATAATACCCTCTAGTTCCATCCACGTCGTTGCAAATGGCAAGATTTCTTTTTTGATGGCTGCATAATAGTCCATTGTGTGTTTGTGTGTGTGTGTGTGTGTGTGTGTGTGTGTGTGTGTATGTGTGTATGCACAAACTGATGCCATATATATATATATATACATACATACTACATCTTCTTTATGCATTCGTCTGTTGATGGACATCTAGGCTCTTTCTATAGTTTGCTATTGTGGACATTGCTGCTATAAACATTGGGGTGCACGTGCTCCTTTGTATCACTGCATTTGTATTGTTGGGTAAATACCCAGTAGTGCAATTGCTGGGTCATAGGGTAGCTCTATTTTCAACTTTTTGAGGAACCTCCATACTGTTTTCCAGAGTGGCTGCACCAGCTTGCATTCCCACCAACAGTGTAGGAGCTTTCCCCTTTCTCCGCATCCCCGCCAACATCTGTCGTTTCCTGACTTGTTAATTTTAGCCATTCTGACTGGTGTGAGGTGGTATCTCATTGAGGTTTTGATTTGGATTTCCCTGATGCGGAGTGATGTTGAGCACCTTTTCATGTGTCTGTTGGCCATTTGGATGTCTTCTCTGGAAAAATGTCTGTTCATGTCTTCTGCCCATTTCTTGATTGGATTATTTGTTCTTTGGGTGCTGAGTTTGATAAGTTCTTTGTAGATTTTGGATACTAGCCCTTTATCTGATATGTCATTTGCTGCATTATTTTTAATGCAAAAAAGATCCACTGGAGAATAATCTGAATGTCTATAAATACGGGAACAATTAAAAAACATCTGTGATATAGACATAGTACAAAGTGTTAAGCAGTCATTAATAACTATAGGTTAGATCTATGTTTATTGAGTATATGGGCAGATTAGATCAGATCTATGTTTATTTACTTGGAGTGATGTGCATTTTAAATGATAAAGCGGCAAGTGACAGGGCTATGTGTATATTTTTATCAACATAGGAAAATAAAAATATATGCATACAGGGCCCCTGAGTGACTCAGTTGGTTAAGCGTCTGACTCTTAATCTCAGCTCAGGTCTTGATCTCAGGGTCATGAATTCCAGCCCCATGTTGGGCTCCACCCTGGGTGTGGAGCCTACTTTAAAAATAAAAAAAATAATAATAATAAAAAATACACATACACACACACATATTTTCAAATGTTTACATGTATAGAGAGAAATATATAGAATAAATTGTGATGATAATTACCTTTGATAGGTTGATAGGTTATGGAATTTGAAAGCAAGGTTAGAAAATTTATTTTTTTTCCACTGTGCTGCTGTATTATCGATCTAAATGCATTATTTTGGTAGTTCAGATGTCAATAAAGCAAGTATAAACCTGTGAACTCATTATAAACATAAAAATTCAATAAATAAAAGGTACCTTATAGTTAGATTACATCCCTTCTCTTATTTTCATAGTTCCCTTTTTCTGGCTTTTACACATATGTGTTTCTAAGTTAATCACAGGTAAACCCCAAAATACCCATTTTATTAAGGTTTATGTGAATAATATGACTTGTTAAGAATAATAACAAATCTGCAGAAGACAATATTACATGAAAGTGGAGGGCATTGGGAAATACTGAAAATTTACATAGCCATACTTAAACAGTGTTATTTATTGATTTTTGAGCTTTTGAGTGATTAGCTACTGGTAGCTTCCCGGATATTTTAATATTTGTCCATAGTATTTGTGAAAAACATTTATAGTAGCCCGCAACTCAATGTAAGATTGATTTTGAAACATTTCTTACAGATGCACAAATGTTCATTACACTTAACTGTTAATTTTGAATATTACCCAGCCAACGTTGGCCTTCCTGCTGCTTTTGCAATTAACTTTCAGCCTATTGACAGCAGCACTTTTAATTATTGTGCACCATATTTATGAAATAGACTATGTCCTCTGAAATAATAGGCTATTGATTTGAATAGTCCTTTTTAATGCAATTGAAAAATCCAATCATTTTTTATAAAGATACTGAATATTCATTTCCTATACTTTTGTGTTCCATCCATATAGATCTTGCTTTATTGCAGAAGAGTTTAACAATATTTTATACAGTGTCCATAAGGCAACCAACATTCGAGCCTACTGTTTTATTATTTTCAACAAGAGTTGAAAGAGACTATCTTTCTGGGATATTTTATGCATATTGCTTATGTTTCTTGTGATATAATGCATCAAATTATATTTGAAAGTGACATTTGGTGGCAGGCTATATGTCTGTATAATGACTTAGACTCTCCATACTCAGTTTAATTCAGTAGTTAGAGGACTAGACATTGGATTATTAGAATTATTTCATGTGCTGTATTGAAGATACTGTATTTGGATAATTTAAGGAGTGGCTGTTTGAAGGTAAGTGCTTCCTTGTACATCTCCTCTAACTTTGTTATAGAACTTTTAAAGCAAGCCCTATGATCACATTTTACTTAAAAATAAATATGCCTAAATTCAATTAATACTTTACGAAATTGAAATTTTTAATGTATCCTTTTAGGTAATTGATATCACTCAACCACATTTTTTGAGAGCTTGCAATGTGCCATCTGTTCTCATCAGAAAATCTGAATTTGTGTCGCTATAATAGATAAATGTTAATTATAGTCATTGAATAGACATACTCCATGTTTTTTCAACTAAAATAATTTAAGGAATATATAATAAAATTAGAATAAAGCTCTTGTTATTAAAGGCAAGTATTATTTTACTTTAAAGAGTGGGAAACAAAATACGTTTATATTTATTTATGACAGTGGAATTGACACAGATTCCATTTCTTCCTGCCTATATATTGAAGTCCCGAACAAATGACACTTCTCTCCCATTCAGTCATCAATTTATTTATTCAGTAAATATTTATTGTGTCCCTGTTACGGCATTTGTAGTCACTGCCAAAAATAAAGATGAATCTCAGTCCATGATCAGAAGGAACTTTGTATCTAGTAACATAAATAAAAGCATCATTACAATTCATTTTGAGAAATTATATAACAATAACACGTGTAAAGGTCACAAAAGAAATAATATGGAATGACCGTATGTGATCATGGCCACTTGTAATGAATCCATTCCTAGCTAAAGGAAGGGATAAAAAGGAATTTAGATATATGCAACAATGTGTGCAAAGACATTGAATATGGAGAATTTCAAGCAATCCGATGTGAATGAAGTATCAGATTCAAGGGCAAGAGTGTCAGGCAAGGAATTATGCTAAATAAAGTAAGAAAGGTGAGATCCAGAAATGCTGTTTGCCAAACCTAGGATCTTAATATCTTGATGTTGTTAAGGAATTTGAGTGTTCTGCAGTAGTTAAATGACTAATATTTGAGTTTGAGATTACTCCTTAATAGGTATTAGAGAGGACAAAGAATGGAAACAAGAGGAAAACTTAGGGTACAATTTTAGTCACCCAAGTGAGATATAACAAGGACTTCTGCCAAATCAATCTTAATTCACTGAAAAAGATAAAGAGATATTGGAAGCTTGTGTGAAGGGAGTTTGGTTATAAATTAGATGGGAAAAATGGGGGACAAGTTCATAAACTCCAAGATGATTCCTATATTTCCAGTCTGGGTATAATTATGACCTAGATTAGCAGGTGTTAGTATCCCATAAGTGACATAGGAAAGCCAAGAGAGAATTGGAGGGATGAAATAGTTCAGACGTGGACATTTTTAATTTGAGAGGTCTATATGAGGTGGTAAAACAGACATGTAGGAAAACAGGAATTTAATATTGAAACTGAAGATGGAAGTAAGAGTGGGTATCTAGATGTGGAAGTCATTGAAATATAAATGATTAAGGATGGAAGTATGTATGATCAATTAGTATATGTAGTTGAACAGAGAATCACAAAAATGTAATTATAGCTTTTTTCTCTCTTTTTTTATTATGTTATATTAATCACCATACATTACATCATTAGTTTTTGTTGTAGTGTTCCATGATTCATTGTTTGCGTGTAACACCCAGTGCTCCATTCAATACGTGCCCTCTTTAATACCCATCACCAGGCTATAGCTTTTAATGGACAGGAACAGAAAGTGGAACCAATGGTAGTAAGTTTGCTACATGAAGGTGTGGTGAGACTCACGAGCAAGCCCATTGTCTAGAAATTAAGTGAGAGGCAGAAGTGAGAGTCAGAAGAGCAGAGTGGATAAGAACAGGAATCCTAGTGACAAGCCTAGATTTAAGAGTTGGCTCCAATACAATTTACTAACAGTGTGATCTTGGGTAAGACAACATAGCAAATGATTTTCTCTCTCTGAGTCATATTTTCCTCAGCTATAAAACTGGGATAATAATGGTTGGCATCTCTTACAGTTTTTAAGAATTAGTAAAATAAAGCACAATGCCTGATACATGGTAAGCTGCCAACAAATGTTTCTCAATATTATTATTAGGAATAGGTGGTTATTCATTCCAATATTTAGAGCAGGCAGAAGCGAGAGAAGCCTCCATCTGATTTGACATGCAAGTGGAGAAGATGGTTATTTTATTATACTTTTTCTCACTGACAAAACTCATAGTATAAATTGAAACTTAAAATGTTTAAATTTAAATGTGGGATTTAGATTGTGCAATTTAAAAAACAAGCTAAGCTTGTTTGATTACTTCACTGCCTTGTAAAGGTGATTGTTACTATAAGCACTGTCCAGGACTTATTTTCTTCCATCAAGTTTTAAAGGAAAAAGAGAAGGAGAAGGGACAGTTGCATTGCTAGCACCATGCAGATGGAAAATAGAGAAGTGAGCTTATTATCTCTAGACAGCATTTAATAACTTTGATGAAGATTGCCTTCGATGAAAGGGTTGAAGTTTAATAAAATTCAGAAAATATACAATACGTGCTCTGTGATGGTAATGAATTATAACCATCTTTTACAAACCTGATGAGACAACATTCTAAAATCAGTAGTACTTATCTGTGTATTCTGTGTACCAGAATTTTGAAGACAAGAGTAAATTGGAGTTTTTCAGGTCCAGGTAGCTATATGAAATCATGTCATTAATTCAGGGTTTTTCAAATTAACAAAAAGATTAATGGAATGGATAAATCAACTGTAAAGGATGAGAATAGTATGCCGTTATATAATTATAATAGTTTATCTGACAAATATAAATAGTATACATGGGATTCTTATTTTTATTTCTAATTTCTTCTTTATATATAGGTAAAAATGTGCCATCTGTTCTCATCAGAAAATCTTCATTTCTTATTGTTGGGAGTTTTGGTGATTTTTTTTTTTTTTTTTTTGTAGCCCATAGTATTCTGCAGTAAAACAGTGCTTTTGTTGTTTAGTGACTTAAGAGCACTGGCTTTGGTGTTAGACATGTTCCTAGTACTGACTCTTTCCTTAATGTTTTGGTGACCTGTGCAAGTCACCCATCCACTGTAAGCCTTGGTGTCTGCAGGATGGGATAATAGAATGGGATTAAATGTTTGAAGACTGAATGAAATGATGCCTGCAAACTGCCTACCACAATGTCTGACATATTAAAAAGCCTTTATCATTAGTGTTATCATCACCATCTTGTTTTCCCAAATTACCCAATATTGTTAATCTCTGCATCAGTACATGCTCAAAAGTTCAGATTTTTATAGAACAATGTCTTAATTCTGTTAATGATTGGCGTTCTTCTAATGCTTTCTGAAAATACCTAATGCCAATTACTTATTTATCAATGAATTCATCCTAAATTAAGGCCTAGCCCTGTAGCTTTTTGTCTCTTCCTTCTGATCTTTTTTTATGTTTCCTCTATGCCAGTTTTCTCAGTGCTGTGGTGCTCTGGAGTGGTTCCCCATAGACTTTCTTTTGGATAGAAAGAATAACTGTACCTTCTTAAAGTGGACACTCTCATGTTGGAGAATCATGGGTATCATTATACCTCTTGTGTTTCAGCACCATAGTTTTACTGTTTAATCATTTCATAATTATAACAAAATAATCTGTATATGCAGATCATGTAAAATATACTTCTTTGTTTTTCTTCATTTTAAGATTTTAATTTTTTTTTTTTTCAGAAACAAGACAGGAGGAGGAAGATGCAGAAGCAAGGAGAGGAGCTCACAGTGAGTAGAAAGCACTGTTTTCTTTCTTTGTCATCTGTAAGTGGCAATATTGTTTTAATGTGACAGTGGTTTTTTTTTTTTCCTGGATTTTTCTGGCAATGATACTGCTTTAGACTCTCTTGGGAGAGAGGGCTACTTTATAAGGATGATGCTTTACTGTAGCAAAGGAATGACTAGAGCCTTACTCTAAGACTTGATTGATGATAGTCTTTCAAGGAAAAACTCAAATTATCAGTGAGAAAGACAAAAGGTGTGACTTTTCTCTAGCTGCTGTAGCTAGATCAGCAAATTACTTGATAGGATGCGTGGTTATAAGTTGTTGATTCACATGTATAAGAAAGGTTAAGAGTTTTGGCTGTTTCAATGTAAAGTAAGTGAAATGGACATGTGAAAATTATAAAACTAAAGAAGGTTTTTTTTTAAGATTTTAAGATTGGGAAATGGAGGTTAAATTGAAGGTTGAATGGTCAACTTGTTTAATATTAATAAACTGATTGCATTTCTTTGTGTGGACATAGGCTGGGTTTCACCTATTACAGATACCATTTCTTTAATAACATCATGATATTTCTTATATGTCTCTTGGACAGTATTTAATATGGGCACTGAAAAGAAATTTTAGTCAAATATAACTTTTTATAGGTGGTTCTTTTAAAAATATACTGTCTTCCATGAAAGTTTTCTCATTTATTGATTCTCCATTGTCATGAAAATGGGTTATTGCAAACAGAAATATACCTCAATAATTTATACAAGCAACATAGTTCACTTGATTGCCCATTTATTTAATAATAATCTTTTATCTATTGATATCATAGTGCTATATAGAAGCAATCCAAAGCCAGCTACTAATAAATTCATTTTCATGTCTATGAAACAGTAATCACTTGTACCTGTCAGCTATTAATTGTTAATTAATATAAATACACCTTCATTCTTGGCCTTTTTCATAGTCAGTGTGTAATGTTTTGCCAAGGAGATAATGTCTTGAACAAATTGCCTTGTCTCAACCAAGGCTACCTGGAAAAAAAATTGTCAGGAAATTAGTCAATAAAAGCAATGTAAGATTTGTGCATCTTACACATTCCTTAATTTTATGCATTGTTTTATTTGTAACTACAAGGATATGTTCACATACCTATTGCCTTAAAACTGTAATTAGAATATTAATAGGATATATATTTGTTGATAAATATCTTCATATCATGTTCCAGATACTAGTCTTTAAAATGTTTTTAAATATTTGTTAAAATACAAATTTTAACTCTTTTAATCAAAAGAATAACCCTAAGAGGCAGTCAGTGTTAACTTATAGGTGGGGATACTGAGGTATATAGAGGTGAAATCATTGCTTGAGTCATCTGCTTTGTAAGTCGGAGACCCAGGAAGCAAATCCTGTCAGTTTGGCTGTAGGCTCTCTGTTCTTTACCACCATGCTATATTGCTACTATATTATACTAGGCTGACATGAAGTTTTGGAAAATAGACTAGAAAGCTGGTGTTGCATTCAGGTGTTTCTTTGTTGAGACATTTGTCAACTCTCTGAATTGATGGGAAAAATAGGGTTTAAATAAATCTCTCAAAACTACTGACAAAACACTGGAGGCTAGTGTTCTGCAGAGAAAGAGGCTGAATTTGTGTCTTCTGTATTCCTTCATGAACCAGTAGGGCACTTCCACCAATTTCAGTAGTACATAATTCTGACTTTCTGAAATGAAATGTTTTTCCTGTGTTCCATTGGATCATTCTGAATTCACATTAGGGCCTTGTATTATTATAAGAAAAACCTAAATCTGAAGATATTTCACACACTGAAGCACTTTGTGCTTGAAGTCTCCTAACTAATGGTATGTTAATTTTTATTCTCGGATTCAGTGATATCCACTAATGGTCCTCTTTGCTTTACACACTGCATAATGCCCTTCCAGACTCTCCAGTGAGTTCCTTTTCAGGACTTCTACACAGGCCAAATCTACCTTCCCAATGACCTTGCATGCAAACTTCTGCTGAGTGATTGAAAGATGCCTTTAAAAACAGATTATTGATTAAGGGTAGTAGCTCTTTTTTTTTTTTAACATTTATATGTGGTAATTCCTTAAACTAAAAGAGCAGATGATGCTGCAGGGTCATGGAGGGAGATAATGTGCCAAAGTGTAGAACAGTGATTATCAAAATTTTCAGTGAATCAGAATCACTAGGAGAATTTGTTAAAATTTAGATTGCTGGTTCCCCACAAATGAGTTCTAACAAGTTGTCAGTGATGTTTATGCTGCTCATTTAGGGAACTACACATAGAGAGGTCCTGATCTAGAGCTTCATATATTATCAGGACATAAAACGAGGCCTGCACCTCCCTCTTACTGTTTTCTTGTAATTCAAGAGGATTCATAATTGCATAGCATCCCATTTCTGTTTTATGGTAGCATAGGCAAAATTCAAGCTTCTCCAAATATGAATTCTTGTCTGCTACTTAGCTATCATTTTTAACCACAGAGGTTTATTAAAAAGAAAAGAAAATTCAGCTTTGGGGTGTGGGCAGAAGTGAGTCAGAGGTGAAATGGTGGATAATGATGTCTTACAGGTCTTTAGAAGTTCACTGAATTAAAATGTATTCAGTAAGTAGGAGGTTTACAGGAAGTGGAGAAGGTGACTTCTCAAGATTGCTTCATTAATATAATTTTCTGTAAGAGATGGTAGAGTAAAAGCTAGCAAATATATATATGGATTTCCAAAAAGAAGTGTTGAACAAAATAAAAGAGGGATGATAATAATAATTAGATAAAAATAATAATGCTTTTTTTTGGTAAAAGGATTTTGCCATATTTTCTAAATTGAAGAGTAGCTCAGAAGGTAAAGGACTTAGTTTGCCCTCTTTTGTCTCCAGGAGATATTTTTATCAAATTTTGTCAATTTGTAATTTGGATTCATATTATTCAATGAATAATTTTGAACATCCACTCTGTCAGGAACCTGGTAGAATCTGGCTCAATATGTTTATGTTATTTGGAATCAAACTCTTGTATGTCAAGCACCTGGAAAAATGTGTGTATCATAGAATCTACTAAATAAATATTTTTTGAGTGAATTAAAGAGTAAATGAATAGAACCAGTCATTAAACAAAATACCTGGTCAATTTCCTAAAGGCAGCATATTAAAGAGAAATAGTCCTAAAATAGATTATTTCTTTTCTTGGGTGCAGACATACTGGAGCAGCATGCTGGATAAATAGACTTATCACTTGCACATTTTTCATAATTATGTCATTCCAAAGGGATATTGCTCAGATACCTCACTCCATCTACTTTTAGTGGATCTCCACATGAATTCACATAGTTCTGATGGACCATGCCCAGACAATAAGCTACATTCCTGTTCTGTGTCAAGGCAGTTGCTTATGCACCATTTCAAATTGGAAGCTAAGTTTTTCAAAATGTCAACACACTTAACTTTACCATCTTTACAATCACCAGCAATTTGCATTCATTCAGTAGCTTCACAGCTTGAGTACTGTGTAAAATTATTCTTTGAGAACGTATATTCTAAGGAAGTCCTATCCACCTCATATTTAAGGCAGCTACAGACAAGTGGCAAATATAACTGGACAAACATTGCAGTCTGTCTTTCAACATGCTTCTCACCTGGGGATAGAAGAAGTCTGTCATTTTTGTTGATAAGTGAGTCATTCAAAATGACTGTCTCTTGAAAGTTAATTGCAAATATATGGAAAGTTGACATTGATTGAAGCCGGTGTGTGTATGTCTTCCTAAATCCAAATTCTTAAAATGAAGGGACCCCTGCCAAGATTATTAGAAGAAAGTTTGAGGATCTAGCTTCTAGAAAACTTTACAGAACATGGCCATGTAATTCAATTAATGTCTCCTGAATTATTCTAGCTTAGACATTTGACTCATAACTGTATAAATGTTGGAAAGCTACATTACAACAGTTTGCTCTCAGGCAGAAAGCTATTAAATAAGACATTAGCAGCTTAAAAAATGAATATGTCAGTTTCTCAAAGTGTTCAGTTTTATAGAAGAAGTTAGGCATTGCAAGTCTTTGTATCACGGAAAGCCATTCAATAATAATATATGAGAATCCTCTTTAAGACATCTTTTCAAAAATTTTAAGAAATGTTCTAAGAATGGAATTTCAGTTCTTGTTTTTATGTCCATTGAAAAGGACTGGATTCTTTTTTATTTGTTTGATTTGAGAATAGAGTTTGTTGGGCAGCATGGCAAGGGTCATGTACTTCTGTCTCTACTCAAGATCCTATTTGATTAGATTCAAAATAGGCAGACCTCGTAGCCAAATTGGTTTACGATTATACTCTATTTGCTCACCCCAAGATACTCTTCTTTAGTCCTAAGGAAAATGTTGATTGTAGATAAAAAGCAAAGCAGTATGACTACTGGTGTTGTATGTCCCTCTGTTCCTAAGGTCCATCATAGCTGTTGGCTTTATCAGACTGGTTACTCCAGTTCTAGCACAGGAAAAATAACCATGGTACCACAATAATCATGCCATGGAGAATTTTTACTCTGTCAGCTGTCACATGCACTTTAAGGACCATGGTGACATGAATTTTACGAAACTTTTACAAAATTGACATAGTTATTTGTACAGATAGCTTCTTTCTTATCTTCTTCTCCCTTGGATTTTGATATACTAAATGTTTTAAAAAAATAAAGATACCTGCATAGATGATCATGCACTTTGTAAGGCAGCCTAGAAAATGTATAGTCACTTTCACTTTTCCAGAAAGAATAACATACAAGATGACCTTTAACCATTTCGCAAGTGAATTAACAAAAGAGGATAATTCATTAAGTTATTTGCATATTTTACATAAACTGATAAAAAGGAATGAAAGATCCTCACATAATGTCCAGCCTAGGAGAATATAAGTTTGGTTTCTAAGAGCAGATACTGCATAGATTTAACCTTGTCATATCCTCATATTTCCAAGAGATCTGCAATCATCAGTCTTTACTATTTTACTACATTGATTGTTTTACAAATTTGTGTATGCTAAAATTTATTGTAATTAGATACAGAGTTTTAACTGGAAATATTGTTCTCATTTCAAACATTGCCCCAATAGGTCACACAATTTTTTTTTATCAACTTCTCTGATCTCAAAGGTCTTTTGCCTTTAGTTGATGTAATCACTTAAGTTTTGTTAGTGTCCATACCTAGTGAATGTTCTAAGTCAAATTCTTAATCGATTCTAATATAGACTTATTGATGATTATAATTGATTCCTATATAGACATACTATCTAGTTATTATATTGTAGAAATATAAAATAATGTTTGGTCTATTTGTCTATATCTCATCTATTACCTATTTAACTAAAATACACAGGACTAGACTATTAGACTGTATTATAATTAGCCTTTCCCTTGTACTTACTATGATCAATTCTTAGGATGACTATTTTGACTGAACAGAAAGTAATCAGTTTTTCTTCCTCCCAATACATAACATAGATGTTACACATGTTTCTAGACCCCCATTGACTTTATGGGTTGAGATAGAAGGAAGAAGCTTTAGAAATATGTTTATTATTACTCTCTGAAAAGCTGCCTTGAGGGAGACACACACACGCGCATGCACGCGCGTGTGCACACACACACACACACACACACACACTCTGACTTGAGACTAGAAGACCATAGGGAACAGGAAGGATCATCTCCCCATTTTAGATAAAACTGTCTCTAATGTATCTTTAAGCCATGGTTGTCTCATAGACTTTAAAACTGACACCAGATGAAAACCTACTTTTAGTGTTAGATCCATTCACTTTATAAATTGATAAAGTAGCATACAAGAAAAACTGTTTCAAGCTCATGGAGGAAATTGCAACATATATCAGTTTTTATCTGATATTCAAAAGGTAGCTGGGTTCCCTACCCATAGAGTTAAGCATGGAGGAATTTAGGAATATTGGGGGGCACATGGTTCACAACTCTTTAAAAAGGTACAGAACAAGACTTTGATTTCACTTGATTTGTTTCCGCTGTTTCAAAAGTGAATACATGAATAGTAATGCTTCTCTGTAAAAGTAATATAAGCTTGCATAAAAGCCAGTGAATTTGAGCTGGACAGTCCCATGGGCAATTTCTTGTAATATATACATCTATATATCTATCTGTGAAATACATGGCATTTCCTAGCAACTACCAACTTCAGAACAATACTGCTATCAGTTTGGGCTCACTGTGAAAAATCTGAAACGAAGAAATATTCAAGGTCACATTTCAGTCGATCTTTACTAAAATATTCCCTTTCCTTTCTAATCTGCATCAAGAGATATATGGATGATTATCAAGGTAAGAATACTCCCTCAGAAGTCATATAAGAAATGAGTTGGAAAGCTGCTATTTTGTAATCACTTTATTGCCAGAAGTCTTACTGAGATGGTGTTTGAGGACATGATGTGTTCCTCTTGTGAGAACTAAGTATGATCTGGCAGCCTGGCTTTCACCTAAATGGGGACTATGGGGGCCATGTCTTTAAACAGTAATATATCATTAATGCTCAGTGATGATAACATCTGCTGTGCTGACAAAAATTGGAAAAATGAAACTATCCAAAATTGTTTTTCCTATGATTAAGCAGAATTTGTACCTCCAAATTGATTCCAATAAACATTAATATCATGCTCTCATTAGGTTTAAAGCCTATGTTCTGACTAGATTCATTATCTCATAACTGACATTGTGGGCTTGTAGTCAGATAAAATGCTCAAGAACTTTTAAGAAGATTAGAAAAAAATGAGCAATTACATGGTAACAGATCTATTTTAAGAACAGTGACAATAAAAGAGCAGAGCCTATTTTTCAATTGGGAGATTATTCTAATCTTCAGTTTCAACTTTGGGCCTGAATTTTAAAATGACTTTTCTTGGTATATATACGTACCCCGGACATCTCCACTTTTTGAGTTTTGAATGTAAATATCTAAACAACCACCGTATACCACAGAAAATCATGCAGGTACAGAGGGATGAATTATTTCAGGTACATTGTGCCACAAAACTCTATTGACTGTATTTCCTCGTACAGGGAATTAAATTTGAAAGAGGTGAAGACTAATGGTGAAAGCTGGAGAAAGCTATGAAAAATTGTTCTATGTTTTCAATTTCATCTCGTTCTCCAGTCTTGGACTATAATGTGATTTATCCATGTGTAGAAAAAAAAAAAAGCCCTCAGATTCACATTTACTGATGCCCAGTTGAATTTTAGGGGCTGCTTTTTCAAATTCCAACCACCAAAAGCAGACCAGAACATCACCCTTTACCAAAATCAAATAGAGCAAATGTTTGAGATTCAGTTATTTTACACATGAAGTTAAATTCTTTCATTAATCATATTACCTGTAGAGTATTAAAAATATTGTATTTTATTTTTAAAGCAAAACTCCAAACTGTTTTTACTTGGAAATGCTTTTAGCAACTTTCAAATATGCAATATAATATTATTAACTATAGTCATCAATACAGGTAAGTAGTTAAATAGTGGGACACCTCTAAAAAATGCTTTGCATTTGCTGATATTGTGGTAGGGGCTCATCATTTATATGCTCATGATATGTTCCTCTTGATTTGCTTCTGCTGTAGTTATGTAATAAGAAATCAGGGGGTAGGGTTCAGATTGCCATCACAATTTGCATTAATGAAGCAGATGTGTTGAATGACATTGCTTGACATTGGTGTTTAAGTCATTGTTTATCAGTGGAAGACACAAGGTGTAGCCAGGTATGGTAAACATTGATTGCTCTCAGGGGAAAAAATAACTGTCAGTGAAGTTGAAAGGAACAGTGGGAACTCAGAAAGGACAAAGATTCTCTGACAATAATGTGGAAAAAATAGAGAATAACAAAAGCGAAGCCAAAGTGGACAGCTGTTACATATAGGTGGATTCATCTGCATTTATAATTTTCTATAGTCCCCCATTAGGAGAACGGTTTCATTTACATTTATGAAATCCAGCTCCAAAATGACCCTGATTAGAAAGTATTTTCTAAGAGAATGCAAAAGCCTTGAAATGATTCTTACAAGTTGCATTCTTTTTGAACAACATTCCAAATATCAAATACCACTGTGATGCTTCAATGATGGCATACAATTATATTTAAGCCTCAAGGCACAATGAAAGTGCTGAACGGTTTAATCAAGTAGACAGTATTAGAGCATGTTTCTCAGCAATGTCTCCCTTTACAGTCTCTTCTACTTGCACAGATCCCTACTGAGGTGTTTATCTGACTCTTCTCCATCTCCGAAAAACCCAGTGATTTTTCCCAGAATGATCTTATTTAGGCTGACACTCTTTGGAGGCTGATTCGGCTCTCAGCAGGATGTTGTCAGGAGTGTCTACACAAGTCAGCCCTATTGTGACCTTCTCTGGGAAGTTTATTTTAGATTAACTTTACTTGCCTGATTAAAATAATTTATATTTTTCAGTTCCTTAGCCTCTGCTACTCAGCAGCCTACATATCTCTAGAAGATGGTAGCTGTTTTCCCTTCTCTCAAGGTCTCATGCAAGCTTAGGGGCTTGGAAAAAAATAAAAGAAACCTTTACCATTTAATGATAATTATTTTTATATAAGTGATGTGTTTGTGATACTCTTCTCGTTAATGGAGAATTTTTTTTTGAAGGTTTAAACACTTTTAGGATCAATATAGTAATTCAAGTTATTTTTGGTATACTAAAATATTTAAAGGTTTTATGAAAAACATACATGATTGGGACTAAAACAACTTGGATAGTCATGTATTTGCTGAACAATAGTTCTAATTTGAACATTATCAGCATTTGATTGAATATGTCTATGGATATTATGAGATTAGAATACAGTACTGTCTACTAAACTTTCTAAGATATTTACAAGTTTTTACCATGTGCATATCATCATAATAAAGGCAATAAAGCGGACAAAAAATAAAAGGATTTTTAAGGAAGGCAACATTTGAAATTATATGGTTGTTCCGACACTTTACCCCGTGCAATTTTATGGGAATCAGCATGCAGCCTGTAATTACATACCCTTAAAATCAAGTATAACAAGAAATAATTGCCACACAAGGTCATTTCTTGTCATGAAGTAGGTTGAGCTATTACTATATTACGTCTGAAGTTTATAGGGAGTAGTCAAAAAACAGGACCCAAAAACATATAGGAAACATAATAAATTAATTAGCAGTTGCCAAAAAGTGGTGTGAATTTTATTCAAATTCGCTTTTCTTTGTTTCGTAATGAAGTATTATCAAGTAACTAATCAGGAATCAAACTGCTTTTAGTAATTACCACCTTGATAATTTCTGTGTAATGCTAGTGGGTCAGCTAATTCTAGGTCATAGTAATCTTAACAGTGGATTATGGTACACTGTTATTATTTCATTTACTCAAGACTATAAATGGTTGATTTAGTGTAATAAAAAGACTATGTGCACTGAGAAAGGACAACAGTGAAGGCATCAGGTTGTACTTTGTTACCTGGAATATTCCCTGATACACAGCCAAGTAGAAATACCCATTTCCTTCTTGATTTTTCAAAAAATATGACTTTGGCAGAGAAGTGAAATTAGAGGACTAAGACATTCTCTAGAGCTCAGTTCCAGACTACTTTGGCCAGAATTACACTTTATTTTAAAAATGGGAACAAAAGGTATTAGAGGAAGATTTAGAAATATAAATAGATTACTGTGAGAATAGCTTTTCAAACTTCACTCTAGCTAGACCAGTGCTCTGCTAGCTTGATTATATTTTCCAGTTTTCCTTCCTAACTTGTATTTGTTGCATAAATAATATGAAAAAGAAAGGATATCTTAAAAGTTGAATAAATTATTAAAGCTTTCACTCCCTTAACAAGTTAAGTCTTTGCTGATTCCCCTGTGAACCTTAACATTTCCAAATGCCGTATTATATCATTCTCTTTATTTTCATTTTCAGACCTCACAATCTAAATTGTAGGGTGTTTCTGACCTTTACAAATAACTGAATTGATGTAGCTATTGCCTTCACTCTATCACCTTGATCTACTCATTTTCTCCTGTCTCAGCAGCTACAAGTTTTATCCTGGGCTGTGCAATCTGTTACCACAAATATACCAATGACATTACAGATCTTTGTTTCTGGTCATTCTCTTATCTGTCTTATGTATTGTTGTCCCAGATTTCTTTTTTCTTTTTTTTATTAACATATAATGTATTATTTATTTCAGGGGTTTAGGTCTGTGATTCATCAGTCTTACACAATTCACAGCACTCACCATAGCACATACACTCCCCAATGCCAGATTTATATAATAACTTACTCTGCAACTTTGTTCCTCTCTTCAGAACCATAAGTTGATTCCCAAAATGGTTCCATCTAATAAAAGCTTTGATTCTTTTCAGGATTGCCTTTAACCTCCAGGCTTATATATAGATTGTTCCTTTAAACAGTTAATTTCGATAGGATTAGGTTGTATAAAACTAGTTGGCCAGGCCTAAGTGGTCTTTCAAGTCATTAGGATAAAGCTATTTGCAAAATAGACCTCTTTCCTGATCAAAAGCATTGTTTATCAGTGGGACTCAGTCTGCCACCTGTAGGTTATTACTCATTATTTTTCTAATTACAACTTCAGTGTAGTCTGTTCAACCTTATTCTAGAACCCCATCTTTTCTCTCATCTGAACTTTTACCAGAGTCTTGTTTTTGAGTTGAGTCCACACTTTTTCCCCTTTGAAGTGTAATGAAACCAGCTGTCCTAAACGGTAGGTCTTAAGTTCTCTTGCATCTCTAAGTCTCTTAATGCTGCTTAAATTATATTTTCTGGTATTTACTCATACATGTCTGCATATTAGTTGGTATTTTATTTTATTGTTCCTGAAGTCAGAAAGAGGGAAGTGAGCCAATGAAAGGGGACTTACATATTTATTTATTTATAATAAGAAATATGTATTTGGTCTTTGTCCCAGTATGTGGCACAGAGCTCCTAAAATCACTGGAATTTCTAGTGATGAGAGTAATAAAGGTGTTTTTTGATATGTTAAGGAGGTGACTTTTGAATCCCATCTAAGCATGGGGGCTGCTTGCCCGGTGTGATTAGAAGGTTGGGACTTCCAGATCCATCCCCAGACCTGCTGGGAGGGGAGAGGGGCTGGAGATTGAATTCAGTCCTCAGTGGTCATGATTTAATCAATCATGCCTGTGTAAGGAAACCTCCATAAAAAAACCCAACAGGACTGGTTTGGAGAGCTTCCAGGTTGGTGAATATGTGGGGATTCTGGGAGAGTGGTGCCCTTGGAGAGGGCATAGAAGCTGCATGCCCTTTCCCTATATCTTGCTCTATGCATTTCTTCCATCTGGCTGTTCCTAAGTTATATCCTTTTATAACAAATAGATTATCTGGAAAGTAAAATATTGTTCTGAGTTCTTCAATCCACTTTAGCAAATCAATTGAACCCGGCGGGGCGGGGCGGGGGGGGCGTGTCTTTGGAACCTCTTCTCTATAGCCAATTGGTCCTAAGTGCAGGCGACAACCTGGACTTGCAAAGCAAATCTGAAGTGGTGGGTGCAGGGCCCTTCTTGTGGGACTGAGCCCTTAACCCATGGAACCTGATGCTATCTCAGGTAGATAGTGTTAGGATTGAGTTGAATTGCAGGACACCCTGCTGGTGTCCAAAAATTGCTTGATGGTGTGGGAAAACCCTCTCTCCCCTGACACACACACTGGAATTGGTGATCAGAATAGTTAGTTGGTTAACAGAAGAGAGATCAGAGTCAGCATCAGTAATATTTATGTCCTAACTCCCTAGATCTTCAAGACAAGTATGTACTTTTATTCCTGCTGTGTAACAGTAAACCAGTGGTTCTTAAACTTTTATTCCATATAAAAATCGGGTCTTCCAAATAAGGAGGACTTATTTAAAATATAGACTCTGTTCCATCTCCAGAAATACTGTCTGGGAATTTGCATATTTAACATCACTGCAAGTACTATAGATTGAGACCACTCTTAGACTCATTCAAGGATGCTTGGTGTCTATTGGAGGAAATGAGATTCAAAAAGGAAAGAAACAACTTCAACTTTAATGTATATAAGGTGTTCATATGAACATGAACATACTACTTAATACATACATGTGTGTAGGTATACATTTTGACTGCTCATTTTGGTGTATGCTGAGCCAGTTTACCTGCCTCATTTCCCTTTGTAAATTATATTTTCCTTGAAAATAGGGGTTATTATTAAACTCTAAAAAAAATCTCATGTCACAGAGGTACGATGTTGTACAATGGGTTTTAAATACTGTGATTATAGGGGTGCCTGGGTGGCTCAGTTGATTAAGCGTCTGACTCTTGGTTTCCACTCAGGTCATGATCTTGGGGTTGTGGGATCGAGCCCGTCTCTGGCTCCGCACTGAGGGAGACGTCTGCAGCAGAGTCTTTCTCTCTGTCTCCCTCTGCTCCTTACCCCGCTTGCTCACACTCACTCTCTTTCTCTCTCTCTCTTAAATAAATAAAGATAAAATCCTTAAAAAAATACTATGATTATAGTTGTGACTTGTGTTTTCCTGAATGACTCTTATACACCAGATCTGTTCAATGTACTTAACAAATATTTTATCTAATTGATTGAAGAACCTTGTAAAATAAGTATAACTTCACTCTATTTTATAGATAAAGAAATTGAAGTCCCTAGAATGTCATGAACACATCCTAAGTAAATATATCTCGTTAAGTGACTGAGCCAAAATTCAAATTTGGCTCCTAATTCCATACTTTTCTTCATAATGTTATACAGTTAGTTGTATTTGATTGACTACTTTATGTAAATTATAACTTTACCTTAAGCCTTTTTCAGTGATGGAGTTAAGTATTTTAAAATCATTAAATCAATTTATTTTTGATTTTAGAAAAATAAAGACTTAGATAAGCCTCAGATATCACACTGAAGAGAATTTCAAATACAGTGCATTTTGTTTTTGTGGGGATCAGACTTTAAGGGGGCAGCATAATCCCTATCTCCTGGCATTCATGCTTTTTGTTCATCAGCTCCCCTTCAGTGTGAGTGGACCCTGTGATTCTAACCAGTAGCATGCACTGGTAATGGGTAGGTAGTTTCACGAAATTGTAGTGCCTGAATTGCTGGAGTTTCTTTCTGTTGCTGGCTTTGGAAAGGCAATTTTCTGTACAACTGCAAGGAAGTGAATTCTGCCAATACTCTGAGGGAGTTTGGGAGCAGTTCCCTCTGTCCAGCTTCTGATGTGAACCCAGCCCTGGCAAGTATCTACGTGCAGCCTTGTGACTCTTAAGCAGAAGACCTATTTATTTATTTATTTATTTATTTATTTATTTATTTGACAGAGAGAGACAGCGAGAGAGAGAACACAAGCAGGCCTCCCACAAGTGGGAGAGAGAGAAGCAGGCCTCCCACCGAGCAGAGCCCGATGCGGGGCTCAATCCCAGGACCCTGGGATTGTGACCTGAAGCCGAAGGCAGACACTTAATGACTGAGCTAACCAGGCGCCCCCAGAATACCTGTTTAAACCATGACTCTTGACCCACAGAAACTGAGAGATAAAAGTGTGTGTTGTTTTAACCCACCAAGTCTGTGGTAATTTGTTATGCAGCAATGGAAAACTAATACAACTTTGGTTTGTTTTCATCCTTTGCATCTAATGATTGATTAACCAGATACTGAGGTTTTCTGTCATAAGCATATATATTGAGAAAGATTTTTTTTTCCCCTGAAAGTATTAAAACCATTATTTGAACGAGTATTTCTATGTTATATTTGACTGCCAGTGGGTATCATAACCAGTTAATCTTTTTGTCTTTTTGCTCCGTTAGCCTCCATAAATCCCTCATTAATTGAACAGACTAAGCATAGCTGTATGCCTCAGTGAGCCTATTTTACATCAGCTTTTTATTTACTTTATATTTCCCTGCAGTGATTTTTTAAAATGGTTTTTCAACTTCTAGTAAAGGTGTATATATTACATTTTTTCCCTCTTATTTAAGCTGACAAACATTTCCTTATGTTCAATAAACGAGAGCTCAGAACTCTCATTTTTATGGCCACTTTATGATTATACTTTTGAAATGAGGAGAGAGAAGATGCTCCCACCATTGATACTCCTGACCTCTGCCAACCTTTGTCAGGTCCTCAAACATTTCTCCAGTATCTCCCCAATGGAATAGGGCATTTAGTTTCCAAATAAAGTGTGGGTAGGACATGCACGTATCTGCTGTACATCAATTCTATAGTCTCGCACATAGTAAAGCTTTTGGCCGGGAAATACTGTGGCCTAAATTAAAGAAAAAACAAAAGAAAACAAACAAAAAAACTGCCCCAAAGCACAGTGAGATAAACACAATAATCTTTCAGTGTGGTTTTCCCTCCACTATCAATCCTTTTTCTTTTTGAATATGCTCTCTTTCCATAAGCTCTAAGTCCTAGCCTTCTCAAACGTTAATATTCATTCCCACCCACATCATGGGCAAAAATGGAATACTGATGTATTCAGGATTTTCCTGTGAAAACTAAAATATAAAGTAGTCAAAGAAAATAAAGGCAAGTATTTTGGCCCTTTAGGAGTGGGAAAATCTTAAGAACGTCTGTGCACTCAGAAGACATAGAAAAGATATACTTATTGGACTACTTATTAAAAGAAAAATAGCAAAGGCTTGACAAAGTCAACAAAAGAAAGCCACAAAGCAGAAGGTTAATATCTTTAATAAACAAAGAAATTTGATAAATCCATTGTTAAAGAGGAATAGGTTTCAATATAAACGTAGAAAAGAGGCGTAAATAGATAATTCATAGAGGAGAAAAAGCAATAAATAGTGAGCAATAAATAAAGAGGAGAAAAAGCAAAAAAAAGCAATAAATAAAAACATGATCAACCTTATAGTCCTCAGGGAAATGCAAATTAAAATAAGAATGAGATAATATTTTATCTGGAAGATTGGAAAACCATTAAAATATTTGAAAACATAACTGCTGATGGACATAAGAAAAAATTATCTATTACAGATCCGAATGTGAATTGCTATTATCCTTTTTGGAAGACAACCTGGTAGGATATATTATGATTTAAATTTCATATTCTTTGACTCAAAATTGAGGAATTGCATCCACAGATTTATCAGTATATAAGAAAGTATGTGCTTGGCTGCATTCACTATTTTCTTGATTCCTGCTGATTCATTCCAGCTAAAAACAGGTATTGAGATGTTGGTGGGAACCCCATCTATTGGTAGTGTGAGAAAGGGGTTAGGTGGATGGGAATGGAGGTCCTAGGCAGGGATTTTTTTGGCCTTCTAGTTTTACAGTTTTTAGGACACCTCTTTCAAATCACACACCTAGCTTTGTTTTGATGGATTTTTAGGAGAGAGGGATGTATTCCAGTGTGGCCTTTCTATCACACCTGTACCTGCCAGCAACCTAAGATCCATAAGACGGGGTTGCCAGTCCCAGTGACTCCCTTTGTAAATAGCAGACTTCTTTCTAGATAACTTGTTTTTCCTTTCTGCGCTCTGTTGTCCATCTTCTACTTTACCTGCTAATTGTTATGTAAGAGATCTTATAGGCCATGGTATTTGATTATGGTTCTAACAAAACCAAAAAAAAAAAAAATAAATAAAACTATGAATAAAAATATATTTAAGAAAAATCTTGAAACAATGATACCTGTTATCATCTATTCCAGCCAGTATTGTCCTAGAGTTTCCAGTGAGTAAAGTGAGGCATGACAAAGGAATAAAAAGTTTATAATTTGAAGAAATGAAATGGAAAAAAAACCTGTCATTATCTGCATGTGACATGACTACATATGTAAAAATTTCAAAAGACTACAGCAAAACTATTGCAATTACTAATGTATTAAGTTGCTGAATACAAAGATGCATAAAAATCATATTCTTAAATAGGACCAACAAAGTATAGGAAGTAAGAAAATAAGGTATCTTTTGCCATAGCATCAAAATATATAAAATACCTAAGAGTAAAGCTAATTAAAGATAGACAACACCTCTAAATTGAAAACTACAAAACATTTTTTAAAGAGTAAATGTAGGAAAGTATCTTGATGATCTTGGGATTAAAAAAAATTTTTTCTTAAATGGGACAGAAAATCAGTAACCCTGGAGGAGAAGAAAATTATAAACCACATGAAAATTGAAAAGTTAACACTTATTGAAAGGTACTTAAAGAGTGGGAAGGCAAGCCAGGGAGTAAAGTAAAATATATATAATACATAGATGCAGTGAAGGAGGTCTTGTATCCAGTGAAGAAAGTATATAGATTACTCCCACATATAATTTTAAAAAGACAACCCTATAGAAAAAGGTTTAATGGTGTATAAGATGATGTGGGAAGTACTTCCACTGTATACTAAAGTATGATCATCGTTTCAAGGAAAAGCCCTCATGCAATGAATTGTGAGCTGAGCAAGCCACTTTTTTCATGAAACACCATCTCATTTGAAAAATGACAAACTATAGGTATTTCAGTTTGGATATTTTGTATTACTTTTCTTGAAAAAAATTTTTAATTATAAAATTCAAACTTCCAAGAAGAAATGAAAATTTCGGACAAATAGCATCTGTCACTGTTAGCTTGAAAGCTCATAATGCTTTAGAGATTTCTGGTAAGATACTAACAAATGTGTGGTTTTTTTATATTATATAATAAATGTGCCAAAATTTGGAAGATCTACCTAACTCAGTAAATTGTAAGCTGGAGAGCTGTGAAATGAAGAGAGACTATGAGCGGCGTACTATGGAGTCCTGAGACATTAGAAACTGACAGAGAGGAACTTGAGTTCTGAGACTGAAAAAGCCCTGGGATGCTGATGGGCCTTTTGGTCTGGTTGGATATTTGAGTGCCAGGACAGATTTCCATGACTGGACTGTTCACTGCAGAGATGCTTTCGTGTGTTTCACAAGCAGTGATAAGTAAAAAAAAAAAAAAAAAAAAAAAAAGCAATGATCATTTATTTAAAGCAACCAACAATTGCCCTACACATGGAATCTTGTTGCTTTCCTGCTTGAATCTCTTCAGTGGCTCCTTAGTCACTGCTTAATATTGGATTTCCTGGCGTGGCACAAGGGCTCCTTTTTATCTGTCCAGTCACATCTGCTTCCACTGCCCCTTCACATGTTATTTTTCACCCATTTATTTCTGTTACTCAAATATTTTTCATTTTATCACGTGTTTTTACATATGCTTTTTCTTCTGCTTGAACTTTCATTCACTGTAATCTTGTTTTGAATGAAAAGCCCCAGATTCACCTAAAGCATCTCTTCTTTCTCTGTTATCTTTGCATATTATGTATTCCTCCAACATAACATTTACCTTAATAAATTTTATTTATCTTTACCTGTGGACTGTAAGAGTCTCACAGGGGTAGTTCTTTTTCTATTAGCATTCCTAGCAGTTAACATTATTTCTTGGTATCTGTAAGGAATAAACATAAATGGATAAACCGATTGTGGCAGATAAAAGGAGGGACATAATTACATTAAGCTTTGGGATTCACTGTTGTCCAAAGAGTCTACCAGGGAAAGAGGTAGGAAGAGTAGGAATATAAATTATAAGTTGAATTTTATCACCTTTCTACATATACTCAACAACATCTAGTGGAATCAGGGATAATGAAATACTTGATTCAACAACATCTAATAGAATCAGGGATAATGAAATCCTTGATTTAACAGAGAGATCCTGCTGTCAAGTTAAGGTAACAGAGCAAATTGAATAAAAGAAGGAAAATTGGCATGCTATTAACAAACTGTTCCATCTGAAATACAAGGTCAGATGAATCTACAAAAAGTAATACAGAACTGAGGTTTCTGGAGGGGAGGAGGGTGGGGGGATGGGTTAGCCTGGTGATGGGTATTGAGGAGGGCACATTCTGCATGGAGCACTGGGTGTTATGAACAAACAATGAATCATGGAACAGTACACCAAAACAAATTATGTAATATATGGTGATTAACATAACAATAAAAAATTAAAAAAAAAGTAATACAGAAGTCATCAAAGTCTCTTCTCTAGAATTTAAGTTTATTTGGGATCTTTTTTGTTCCCCCTGTGGAATTTTAGTTGTAAGTATTCATGAAACTATATATTTTAAAGGCTTAGAGGTAATTTTATACTATTTCTCTAAGTTGTCTTTTGTTTTTACTAGTTTTTCTCTCACTGAATTCCCTTCACCCCTTTCTTGATCTTCTCTTTTTCCTACTATAGGCCTCTATCCCGTTTTTATTCTTATATGAGCCTCTCTTTTTGGCTACCTCCCTAGCTCTTTTCCATGTGATACCTTTGGCAATCTCAGGCTTCCACCGATGGAGATGTAATTGATATGGAACAAGGTCTCTCACCTTGAGTTTTGTAATAACTTTCTGAATAATCTCCCTTGTTTTTCTCTCCCATATTTTGGAGAATTGTATTTTTATTCCAAATATTTGCATGTCTTTCTTGAGGACTTGCCCCTACTTGTGGGAGGATTATAGATCTGGTCTTAATGTCAGACTTGACCCCATGACTTGCTATGGTCAATGAAATGTGATTAGAAGTAACTCAGGGCACTTTTGTGCAGAAATTTTAAGAGCCAGCTCCTGGTCCAGCCTGTCTCTTTTTTCCTTTGGTGTGAGACCAGCATTGTCCCAGACAGCAGCTGTCCTATCAGAAAAAAGGCAACATGGAACAGAGCCACAGCTGACCCACAACGGCTATGTGATGTGAGTGAGAAAAAAAAAACCCTATTTTTCTTTGCTTTTTAAGCCTCTGAAATTTTAGTGTTGCTACCTACCACAGTAGAATTTAGTCAACAGTGATTCATGGCCTCTCCCCGCACCCAGTCTCAACACAGCAGCCAGAGTGAGTTCTTTAAATTGTGAATTGGTTTGCCCAGTTTACCTCATTTAAACTCGGACATGCTTCTCCATTCCACATGAGTAAAAGAGTTTTGCAATGACTGCAGAGACCCACCGGATGGGCCACCTCACTTCCACCTTAGCTTTGTGAATGCAGCATTGACTACTCGCCTCTCAATCCCGGAGCATCAAGCATTCAGGCCCCCTTGTTCCTCCTTGAATAAGCTCCTACATCAGGAATTTTGCATAGAATGTTCCCTCTTCCTTCTGGCTGGCTCCTTCACCTGCTTCCTGTCTTTGCTCAGATGTTACTTTCTCAGTGAGGCCTGCCGGTGATCACCGGATTTAAAATAGCAGCTCCCTTTGCTTGTGCTCTCTCGCTCTCTGTCAAATAAATAAGAAAAATTAAAAAAAAAAAAAAGCAACCTGTTAACTAACCCCTCCCCTCACCAGTGACACATGCCATATCCTTTATAGCCTGATTTATGGTTTTTTTTCCTGTTACATTTATTATTTATTGTCTGTTACCACTGTATAGAACATAAGCTTTGTGAGGTCAGGAATCTTGTTCTGTCTTGTTTACACCATAGTAAACTAGAATAGTACTTGATCCATACAATAGGAACTTTTCGGTGATAAGCATTCGGACAGAAAAAAAAGAAGTCTAGCTATTTACTACTTATTTCACGTTTATCTCAGCTGATCTGTGAAGTCCTAATCTATACATCTTTATTAAAACCAATTTGCCAGAGAGGAGATTGTGTGTAAGGCCAGAATATATGACACACACATATATATTCAGCTGTCTGAAGCCTGCTGTTATGATAAGAGCCCTAGAAAAAAATGTCAAGATAAGTGAAATTTGCATTTGGCTTTTCACCTCCTTGGGATTCTTTATTTTTATTTGAATAAAAGAGGGAAGAGCTATAATTATTCGGGTGATGAAATATGTTTTTTTTTTTTTTGATTTGTCTTATATATGACAGAATAAAGGGACCAGAAACACTAAGTAACTTTCATATTGCTCTTCTTTCCTTCAGTCTAACCCAAAGGTCAGCGAAATGAGTCAGGGAGAAGGGCGAGAAGAACAGAGTGGGGAAACGGTGGAAATCCAATCCTGGCTCCTCTCAGACTGAAGATTTCCCATCCTAACACAGGCCTGAGCGGAGAGAGCAAAGAAAGCTTAGAAGTAAATGAAAAATTAAAGACTGGACTGGATTTTTATTACCAGAAAAAAATAATTAGGCGGAGCTAGTTTAAAGGGCTGTGATAAAAAAAGGGTCAAGTTGTTGTCCTTGAATGCTGTTGATTCCTGCATTCACTAATATAGTTATGTTATTTATTGTAATTGTTACAGTATATGTTATAAAATTTACTCTATTCTATTTAATGATGACTTTCTAATTGGTCTTTGCAAGTTAATCAGTCACTGAACCTTCCTTTTACAGAACCCTCTTAATACCAAATGTATCCATAGAAGCTGCTTTTAGGCAACCAGCTTGAACACTGGAAACCTGAGTGGGGTAGAAGGGCCCATAGTGACCCCCCCCCCACCCGGCTGAATACAAACAGACCCATTAGGTGACCCACCTCAAACATCCGTAAGTCCTAGCTGACAAACAGTTTACTTACACCCAGACACAGTTATCAAGAAAGGAAAATTCCATACATTTCCATACTTCCTCACGTTCCCCCTGAACTATAGTCTTCCCCACCACTGTTTCCTAGCAGACAGCCTCTCCTTGGCTGTCCACCCTGCCCCTCCCTTGCAGTGTATTCAATAAACTTCTATCTCCTTTGTTTTGCCTCAGGTGAATTCTTTCACCGCCCATGCCACTGGCTTTCACCTGGTAGGGTCACTCCACAGTATCCTGTTTTAATTAATACCTCTTATAGGGTTGTATTAATTTTGCTTGATTTTTGATAATCCTATGGGAATCATTAGGAAATATCTTCTTGCCTTGGCTTTTGGCTGAGAGGAGGTGAAGTTGCAACTGTCTTCGGTTGTCCTGATGCTGGGTTCATCTGACATCAGCTGCCTCCACCATGCCTCCCAAGTTCAACCCCAGTGAGATCAAAGTGTACACCTGAGGTGCACTGGTGACAAAGTCGGTGCCACGTCTACCCTGGCCCTGGAGATCGGCCAGCTGGGTCTGTCTCCAAAAAAGTTTGGTTATGACTTCACCAAGGCAACCAGTGATTGGAAGGGTCTGAGGATTACAATGAAACTGACTATTCAGAACAAACAGGCCTAGATTGAAGTGGTACTTTCTGCCTCTGTCCTGATTATCAAAGCCCTCAAGGAACTGCCAAGAGATAGGAAGAAGCAGAAAACATTAAACACAGTGGAAATACCACTTTTGATGAGATTGTCACCATTGCTTGACAGATGCAGAACCACTCTTGAGTTGGAGAACTCTCTGGCACCATTAAAGAGATCCTGGGGACTCCCAGTCTGTGGGCTGTAATGTTGATGGCCGCCACCCTCATGACATCATCGATGACATCAATAGCGGTGCAGTGGAATGCCCAGTTAAGAACTACAAGGCAAAATATTTCAATAAAGGATCATTTGACAATCAAAAAAAAAAAGAAAATATCTTAATTTTCTTTCTTTTATTGTGTTCCATTTTATTCATTTTACTGTTACTTTTGGTGAGTAATCTCTCAATCAGATTATTTAAAATCCTGGAGCTTATTACGTGTTAGACTTTCCTTCACACAGATGTATTTCATCAGTTGCCACAGTGACACCCAATGCCTTTAAGAGATCATTTTATAAGATTAAAGAAATGTCTCTGAAAAAATAAAGTTTGATTGAAAAAGATGAATGTGCAGTCATAAAGGCAATTATAGGGGCACTTGAGTGATTTAGTCACTTAAGCACCTGACTCTTGATTTTGGCTCAGATCATGATCTCAGGGTGTAAGATTGAGCCCCGTGATGGGCTCTATGCTCAATGGGGGTCTGCTTGAGATCCTCTCCTTTTCCCTCTGCCCCCACTCCCATGAGCTCTTTCTCTCAAATAAGAAAATAAATAAATAAATAAATAAATAAATAAATAAATAAATATATATTTTAAAGCAATCATAAAGGTTTCTGACTGGATGTAGAAGGAAAGTGTTATTTAGCTAGTTTCACTTAGGTCTTTGTGCAGTGCACTTCCAGGCCCTAGGGAAAAACCTAGTCATAGAGGATATAAACATTTAGAAATCTAATATTTTTGTTTAAGAGAAGCTAAGGAATTAGTTCTCCAAGCCAGTCTTTTGCATAAAATCAGGTACTCTTCACATTTAAACATTTTTTATTTTATTTAAAAAATAGGAGTGTTCTTAGTATGGTTAATGTTAAGCTGTATATTTGTCAACAGCTTTATGATGGAAGGAACAGTTTTACATTTGTTACTGGGATTTGTTTCATGACAACCAGATACAGAATGGTTGTTTTGAAATTTACCTAAGGTCTAACAGGAACTCAGACTTTGTTTTTGCCACTCTTCACTACTTTCTTACCATTGGAAAGGAAAGTGGTGATCCCGTGTCCTACAACTGGGGAAAAAAAAAATCCCACAAAATTTGGCTCTGTCAACCATGAAATTTGAGTGCATCTTAAAGATTCAAGTATACTGTATTTTACTTTAGAAATTTTGCTATCTAATATCAGGCCAAAGGACAAAACATGATTTGAACAGTACAATTACCTTAGGCCGTTGGCTGATACAACATGTTGAACTGTATTTTTCCAAAATATCTTTAACACAAAGTCATCTATTTAGGTCTTTCTTTCCATAAAGTTATAATTTAGATGAAATTTGTCTTTAGTGTATTCAGTCTTCCTTCTTAACTCATTTTTTATTCTCATTAGATAAATTTTTTTAAGATTGCTATTTAATTCATTTCCTTTTTCCACATAAAAACTTACTCTCTTGCAAGATTTGATAAAAGTATTAAAAAGTCTAATGAGATGTAATGTGTTAGCTCTCTGTGATATCTGCAATTATTTTAAGACAAAGAAATGTCAGGTATTAGCAAGCAAGTTAAGAGGGATCTGAGGTGATAATCAAATCTCTAAATTCTCTGAATTTGTACAACACAGTAGTTGCCTACTCTGCTCAATATTCCTGGCCCATGGACAGCATGTATTCATTTGGTCCCGGTGGTTTGTTGAGGGCAGTCTCGGAGTTCAGAAACAATAAAGGAAAAGAATTTAAAAAGATCAAAGATCCAAAGAGAACACACACATGTACATATTATAAAAGACCATATATGGCAATTATATAATTAACTCAATAGTTGCTTCTCTCTGCCCTGTAACATTACACATCTTTACTCACTGACTTTGCTTTGCCACGTAATGCAAAAACAAACAAAAAGACTAGAAATAAACTAAGCATTAATTAAGAAAGATTGAAGAATTTTTGATAAAAATATAACATGGCATATCATGCAGCTAGTTTTAATGAAAACTAGATTTAATTAGATTTAATGAAAATTAGATTAGACATATTTCCATGAAGAGATGTCATTCACGTATTATATGTGGAAAGAAAACACATCTTAGATGAAAGTAGATAATAGAGTTCACTTTGTAGAAAATCATGATATATTTATATAGATAAATATTTCAAAGAACAGACACCATTGGACACTGATTACTTCAGAAATAGATTGGAGGAGGAAAGTTAAGATTATTAACATTTTCTTTTTACAACTTTGCACTGTTCACTTTCTTAAAACTATATTTCTTTCTATAATTAAAAATTCAATAAAAAACAGGAACATACAAAACAAAACAAAAATAATAAGTTGAAAATTTTTAAATTAAGATGACATTTGCTAACTGACATGAACAGGATTGGGGGAGGAAATATGACCAAATACTGGCTCTGACCAGTCACTTCTTCCCAGGTAGTTCCCAAGGAAAGCATTTGGGAAAATCTGGCAGTTCTCTCCCTGCCAATCAGAGAATTCTGTTCTGACCTAATTCCTCCCCCCCCAAGTTTCCAGGGAAATCCTTGTTTGCCAAAACAGCTCTTTGTTGTTCTGTCAGTTAAGCTAGAAAAAAAGAAAAAAAAAGGGGGGGTAGGCTAGGGTTAAAGGTGGTAGATTAGGGTGAAGTGTGTGGATTTGCAGGGAAAAATATTTGGTGTGAAATGCAAGGCCAAAGAAGACAGAAGAGAGAGGGGCGTTATTAAAATCCTTGCATCAATTAATATGTCAACCTCCAACTGTTGGAGATATGCAAATAAAGATCCATGGTTAATTTGATTCTTTGGCTTTTAGACTTTTTTTTTTTCTTTAATACTGTGATAGAATTCTGAAAAGAGACCCTGTGAGTCATGGCTCTACTGTTTTAAAATAACATTTTTCTTGGATGTGTGTCTGGTCAAAAACCATAATACAGACAACTTTTGTACTATATTGTTTTAGTGAGTTTTGCATGATAAACCTGCCTAACAAACAGCCCAGCAATCCCAGTGATTTACAATGAGAGACATGGTCTTGATGTCTGGGAGGTGGCTGGGGTGGCTGTTCTTCATTCAGCAAGTCAGCTTCACATCTGCTTCACAGATCTTTCATTCTGAGACCCAGGCAAGATCTTCTGATGCCAAATGCAGAAACACAAGAGCATAAGCTAAACCACACAAGCTGGTTTCAAGTTTCTGATTAGATGTGGCCCACATTATCCTCACTTACATGGCCCTGGTCAAAGCAAATCGTATAGATAAGCTCGAAGCTGGAGTGACAGGGGAATATACTCCATCCCAGGAGCCAGGCACTGCCAAAGCGGATGGAAAAGGATATGGAAGTATAATTCTATTACAGGGAGAGAGTGGAGAGCTGATGGCAGTAATCCAAGATGGGGCTGGATCACGTGGAGCATTTTTTTTTCTTAAGCTAGTTAGGCTTAAAAAGCTTCAGTCCTAACTCTGTGATAAAGATTGCTCTCTCTTTTTCCAAACTTCCCCTCCACTACAACATCAAAACCTTTTAATGATTTAAGGTGGCACAGGAGAAATGGAACAGAGAAACATTAAGAGAAATCCTGAGAAATCCGGGTCTTCCTCGACTTTCTGCCGTATACTATTTCTGTCCCACAGACAGAGAGTCAGAGAGGGAGTTGGAGAGGACCTTGTCCATGTAAAATGTAGTACCACATTGTGATTCTACCCACTATTTGAATGTGCTCCTGATAATGTACTAGAAGATAACCCATAATAACTATTTCTAGGGATAAATTGGAAGATAAAGGAAAGAGGCCCAAAACTTCTCTCTCTGCTTACCCATTGCACTGGAGGGCATCTGTCATTTTTTTGGCATGCGGAGCACTTATTTTTACATCTTCTGGAAAAACCATTATTTCTCCATTTGTATTCTGTGTGTTTTGAGCGACATTGATTCAAACCCTGTGGCCATGTGACCCAAGCTTGAGCAATCAAAACATGGTATCCTAATGATTAACTCAGGATCGAGAAGGTGATTCAGTCAGAGCCCTGGAAACTATATTCTAGGACTTTTGTTGGAACTACTGGAAAGAAAGCATCCTCCACCTGCCGTGCTGGGGTTGGTGTTAGGAAGTTGAGAAGTGTAAGCAGCCATCTTTCCATTGTGTGGAGGGGAGTTGAGAATTTAACCAGGCGCAGCAATACAGAAGAGGTAATGGCAAAAGCGGAGAGTCCTTGCATTATTATTCATTCTCTGTATCCAGACATGCCTTGAAAGTACTCCTAGACTTTCAAGTTACATGAGTGAAGAAATTTATAATTCTGGTCAATTGATTTTGTTATTTTTTTCTGTTATTGCGCTACAAATGACTTCCTGATCAGTTAATATTAGTATCTACATTTTATGTAGTTACTATTAGTGTCTAGTAAAACATTATAAAGCATATGCCTATAATAAAAAAATGAAGGTGTACACAATTAGAAAGGAATTCCTTACAAAGTTGATTTTTTAAAAATACAACTTTATCCTGATTCTAAACGAAAAGGAATGGAAATGACAGTAACAAACAAGATTTCACCAATGGATATTGCGATGTGACTATAGTAGTCTTATATTTGAAATTTAAGAAGGAGACTACTGCATTTCAAAACAGCTAAATATACAGGTCCAAGGAACGGAGGCGCTTTTTAAACTGCCACATTCACTCCAAAGCCCATTCATCTCCTTCAGCATCCCAAAGATTAAGCACGCGTGCTGTTTAGCTATATACTAAAGTGGCCAACATTGTGTACCACTGACCTCACAGGACAGTTGCCTATAAATCTAGACTTCTGATGCTGGGCTCCAGCTGAACTTTCTTATAGGTTGTCATCCTCATCTGGGAGAACATTTGTCTGAGCAACCTCTAGATCGTGCTCATACCGTGTTGCCAAAGCTGGGTCCAGACAACCTCTGGTAGGGCAATAGCTGTTATGGCAACAAACTCCAAGTTAGGGTCTCCAAATGGTTTTCTAGCAAGAGAGAGGAAGGCTTTTCAAAGTTGTAGTTACTTTTGGCGGAAATGTCCTAGTACTGAAGGTTCTTCTTTTGGTGGAAGACAATAGATTTGGCCTTAACTTTCCTGTCCTTACTGTCTACTTTGTTGCCACACAGCACAATGGGAATGTTTTCACATACTTATACCAGATCTCTATGTCAATTATACACATTCTTGGAAGTATCCCTTGTTGTTACATCAAACCTTATAATGGCATGCTGGGCTTGGATGTAGTACCATCTCTCAGCCTACCAAATTTCTCCTGAGCAGCCATATCCCCTACGTTGAACTTAATAGGTCCTCTGTTAGAATGGAACACAAGGGAATGGACCTCAACACCCAAGAGCTACATACTTCTCAAATTCACTGGTCAGATGACGTTTCACAAGTGTAGTTTTTCCAGTACCACTACCATCAGCCAGTGTAAGTTTGAACTGGACGTGGGGTTCTCCTTGGGCAGCCATTATGATGTTGCTTCCAGAAGCATTTCCTGCTCCTCTGAGCCAACATTAATTATTTCTTTGAGTGTTTTTTTTTCCTGTAATTAATTCCCACCTCCTCTTACCCCCCAGTGTAATTTGAGTTTTTGAATTTTCTTATAACAACGGAAAGTTCATGAGGGGCACTAATTATGTGCAAAAAATGATTCAAATACAAACTGCTGTCCCAAGTTGTAAAATTATTTTATCACCGTAGGATGCTGAATATTTATAATAATTTTTTGAGGAAATATATAAATGTCATTATATAGCAAATACTTTCTGTGATTGAAAGTTATAAAAGCATTTTTGTCAAAGAGGGATTGATGATTTACCTATAGATTTGGGCCATCAGAGGGCCTGAGTTCTAGCCTAATCCTATGCTTTGCCACTTTGGAGAAAATCACCTAGCTTGTTGGCTAACAGCATCAACTACAAAATAAGGGGGCCAAATTAAAGCACTTCTAAAGATGTTTCTATCTTTAAAATGCTATAAGCTCTGCCATACTGCTTATATTAGTTTCACTTTAATTATCCTGCTTTCCTAAGTAAATGGAATATTACCTTTATATTTTTCTGAATGCTTATATATCCATCGAGTAAAATCTGTCCTTGATTTTACTTTTGCAGAAGTAACTACATTCTTAGGCAGATAGAACTGAGTAAGGGAATCAAAACATGACAAAGTGGTTTAATTTATGTAATCTCAACTTTGTCTCCTAAGCAGAACAGAGTGAAGATAATGCTGACCAACTCACTATGCATAATGCATTGTGTAACTCTATGGCTCATGCTGACACAGTTATAATATTTATCTGAGAGAGAAAAAACTTATGCAATGTGTTGATGCCTTGATAAATATATTCTAAAATATTTTAAGTGCTTAATTATAAGTTAAACCCTGAAATCATGGTACAGAGAGGGGACTTACTCTGGAACCAATGCAAACTTGAATTATTATTGAACAAACTGGAGAGGTTTGAAAGTGGTTTACCAAGAGATTTCTTAAGAACTAATTTTTTATACTGGATTAGTGAAAGTTCTTACGGTTTATTAATTTGTATCCCCTTTAGAAATCTTTTTATTTATCTTATTTCTTACATTTGCTTGAAAAAATCCTTATGAGTATTTGAGTTAAAAGAAAAATAGAAGGACTTTTAACATTTTTCTTGCCTAATTCAATAGAAATTGCAGATAAGGAAAATGCTATAAAAATAGTTTTAAGTGTGTCTTTACTCCTGTACAGACTGAATGAGTATTAAAATTCACACATGCAAATAAATACACATATATTATTAAAGGATTTAGATAAAAATAGATAAAATAGGAACAAAGTTTCCTTTAAAAACATTGAGTCTGATAACATAAACATTACTAATTTATACTTATTTGTTTAACAAAGGAGTTGAAGCTGCTTAAAATATGGGTACCATGAAAATGGTTAAACAGTTGAGAAATTAGGTAAACGAAAAATAAGGTTAGAAAGACAACAAAAGCAGGGACTCAAATAACATAGGTAGAAATGCATATCGTAGCTCTTATGTAGTTATCAGAGGTGGGCCACATATTTAGCCCTATTTTACTTAAGGCAAGATAAAAGTACCAATTATGTTGTTAGCAAGACAAATTTAAACCTACTGTTAATGAGAAGACAGGTGTTTCTGCAACTGAAACTTGAAATCCATTTCTTTTATGAAATCTTCTGGACACTGCATAAATTAAAAAGATGCTTTGTGATATAATGGACAATATACTCAATGGAAGCCTTATAATAAATACAATAATGCATTTCGTTTTTTGTTTTTGCTTTTTCTGAGGGAGAGAGTGAGTGTGAATGGAGGGAGGAGAGGCAGAGGGAGAGGGAGAGAGAGAGAATCTTAAGATTAATCTTAAGAATCACTGAGCATGGAGCCCAACATGGGGCTTGATCCCATGACTCTGAGATTGTGACCTGAGCTAAAATCAAGAGTCAGATGCTAACTGACTGAGCCACTCAGGCACCCCAATACAATAATGCATTTAATACAACTTTTTAAGATAGTGTTCTTTTGGTTTTATTGATGACAAGACACTGTGGTGAAGTTCAGTAAGAGTGATTTTATATTAAACTTAAATAGGACAGCCTGTTTGTGTTGATATCAAGCTATTAAACACTACATATTAACCTATTATGACTCTTTCTGGACAAGGAATTGTATTTTTATAGATAATAAGTCAAACAGCATTCTGCTTCCTTAGTGGTAGTGCGTGCAGTTTGATTTGTACCACTGAGTAAGCTGGATGCTATCTTGTATACAATTAATACAAAACTTGCTAAACTTCTGTTTTGTAGTTGGTTATAAAGAAGGAAACTCCTAGCTTTCCTCAGGAGCTTTAAGCTCTAGTATTGTACAGAAAGTTCTCCGAAGTAGAAGGACTTGAGTGCTGGTATGGGCTCATTGGCCATTTTGTGTCCCTTATCCATCACTAACCCTTTTTCGGAAGCAGATAAATGAAGTGGTGCATCAAACAATCCAGAGGAAACTTCATTCTTTTTTTAAAATTTTTTATTAACATATAATGTATTATTTGTTTCAGGGGTACAGGTCTGTGATTCATCAGTCTTACACAGTTCACAGCGCTACCATAGTACATACCCTCCCCAATGTCCATCACCCAGCCACCACATCCCTCCCACCCCCCTCCATTCCAGCAACCCTCAGTTTGTTTCCTGAGATTAAGAGTCTCTTATGGTTTGTCTCCCTCTCTGGTTTGATCTTGTTTCATTTTTCCCTCCTTTCCCCTATGATCCTCTGTCTTGTTTCTCAAATCCCTCATATCAGTGAGATCATATGATGCTTGTCTTTCTCTGATTGACTTCTTTTGCTTAGCATAATACCCTCTAATTCCATCCAGGTTGTTGAAAATGGCAAGATTTCTTTTTTGATGGCTGCATAATATACCATTGTATGTGTATGTGTGTGTATATATATATATATATATATATATATATATATATATATATATACACAAACCACATCTTCTTTATCCATTCATCTGTTGATGGACATCTAGGCTCTTTCCATAGTTTGCTATTGTGGACATTGCTGCTATAAACATTGGGATGCACGTGCTCCTTTGTATCACTGCATTTGTATCGTTGGGTAAATACCCAGTAGTGCAATTGCTGGGTCATAGGGTAGCTCTATTTTCAACTTTTTGAGGAACCTCCATACTGTTTTCCAGAGTGGCTGCACCAGCTTGCATTCCCACCAACAGTGTAGGAGGGTTCCCCTTTCTCCGCATCCTTGCCAACATCTGTCGTTTCCTGACTTGTTAATTTTAGCCATTCTGACTGGTGTGAGGTGGTATCTCATTGAGGTTTTGATTTGGATTTCCCTGATGCGGAGTGATGTTGAGCACCTTTTCATGTGTCTGTTGGCCATTTAGATGTCTTCTTTGCAGAAATGTCTGTTCATGTCTTCTGCCCATTTCTTGATTGGATTAGTTGTTCTTTGCGCGTTGAGTTGGATAAGTTCTTTATAGATTTTGGATACTAGCCCTTTATCTGTAATGTCATTTGCAAATATCTTCTCCCATTCTATCGGTTGTCTTTTGGTTTTGTTGACTGTTTCCTTTGCTGTGCAAAAGCTTTTTATCTTGATGAAGTCCCAATAGTTCATTTTTGCCCTTGCTTCCCTTACCTTTGGTGATGTTTCTAGGAAGAAGCTGCTGTGGCTGAGTCGAAGAGGTTGCTGCCTGTGTTCTCCTTTAGGATTTTGAAGGATTCCTGTCTCACATTTAGGTCTTTCAACCATTTGGAGTCTATTTTTGTGTGTGGTGTAAGGAAATGGTCCAGTTTCATTCTTCTGCACGTGGCTGTCCGATTTTCCCAACACCATTTGTTGAGGAGACTGTCTTTTTTCCATTGGACATTCGAGGAAACTTCATTCTTTAGGGCTGTCTTCCTAAGAGATGCATTGGAAGCTTTAGTAACTGTTTACTAAATTATACACACATACAATCTAATAATAGTCTCTTTGAAAGATTTAAATAAAAATGGAGACATGAAGTTTCTCCTGCAGTATAAATTAATCCAAGTATACCATGAAAGAAATAGAGTGTTCCTTATAAACTTCACAGAGGTAAAAAGCTGAAATGTCAGCAGAAGTTATGACATATGATAACTGGTCTATGAGTTTATCTCATTGAAAATGTAAGTGCTTAGCAAGAGTTGAAAAGAAGTGGGCTGACAATGTTTGCAGTCATTGTCATTTGCAGGATTTTGGGATTTGGACCATTTTTGTTATTGTTTATATACATTTTTGGGTTTTTTTCCTATTCTATACATTTTTGAGTTTTCTATAATGAATACGTATTAATTCTGCAATCGGGAAAATTAATTATGCCTGTTACTTCAAATTGATCATCCTGAAAAATATTCACAACAACCAGATTTAGTGAGGTCACTATTAAATTTATGATTGTCTTTGGATCTTTTGTTAGAATGATATAGAACTAGAATATATGCCTTTTTACCTCAAATCAAACCTATGATTTTCTAAGTTGAAAGTAATGAAGTAAAAGAAATATTTCCTTTACTTGTTTAAGGAGAGATAAATGCAGTCCAAGCCATAATATTTGTTAATGAATCTATTTCTGATTATCTTACACTGATCAGGGAGGAAGAATCCATAATGTTTGGTGAGGAATGTTAAATTCATGAGAAGTAGAACTTTTATTAGGCCCAGGAAAATGGGTTAGAATTGAAAATCATTCCCAAGATCTGCCTTACCTTTGGGAGCAGAAGCCCTTTTGTGATCTGTGTGTCAAGTCCCTATTTCTATTTTGGCACAGGCTAGATTTCACCTGAAATAATTAGGGACAATATTTAGTGACTTCATTAGTTCTGATGGTGGTGTTTCAAGATGGCACTCAAACTCTCTTTCTATTATATCATCATAAGAAGGATGAGACATGATAAATAAGTATCATTAACTAAATATGGTGCTTCCATATAATTATTTAATATGATCACATTGATCATTAAATATGAAATTTCATTTTAATTTTGTGTGATTAAAACCTAGTTAAATTAAACAGTCCATGTGAAGGTAATATTTTGTTTGTTTTTAAATATTTGTTTATTTTTCTGAGTCTACCTAATTATCATCTCTGAAATTTATTTTTTTTAGATTTTATTTATTTATTAGAGAGAGAGAGAAAGTACAAGCAGGGGGAGTGGCAGACAGAGAGAGAGGGAGAAACAGGTTTGAGGGGCTCAATTCCGGGATCATGACCTGAGCTGAACGCAGATGCTTTAACCAACTGAGTCACTCAGGTACCCCTATTATTTTTTAAAGATTTATTTATTTTGGGAGAGAGAGGGAGAGAGAGCAGGGAGAGGGGCAGAGGAAGAGAATCGCAAGCAGACTCCCTGCTGAGTGCAGAGTCCAATGCAGGTCTCGATCCAGTGACTCTGAGATCATGACCTGAGCTGAAATCAAGAGCCAACCACTTAACCAACTGAACCACCCAGGCACCCACCCCCCCTGAAATCTATCATTTTTAAGGCATGAAGCAGCCAGGTGTGTTTTCTTCAGAAAGCTCATGATCTAATTATCCAATCTGTTTGTTTATAATTGGTAACTGTTTTGCAGGGGAGAAGTCATGGTGCCAAAAATGCAACATAAAACCCTTCAGTGATTTTAATTAGAAATATAGATTGTCCAGGGTTAGGTGTCCAACTCTTGATTTTGGCTCAGGTCATGATCTCAGGGTCCTGAAACTGGACCCTGCATCTGACTCCGTGCTCAGTGGGGAGTCTGCATGAGAATTTTGTCTCTCTCTCTGTCCCTCACTCCCCCCTAAAATAAATAAATAAACCTTAAAGACAAAACAAAACAAAAAACAAAGAAATGTAGATTTTTCAGAAGTCATTAGGAATAGAACTTTGGGGTTTACTTGAAGTGCTCTCTTTGAATAGGCAGTGAGAATCAGGAGGCCTTTTACCATACTAGGTTTCTCTTGGCCAAAGATTCTGTTTAGACCTTTAGCGAAGTTTATTAGAAACCTGGTGCCTCTAACTTGCAAGGAATATGAGAATTTTTTTTTTTTTTGTAAAATAATGTGAGCCAAGAGAAGAGTAGAAATATTCTCCATATTTGTAATCAAGATTTCCATGCTATAGATAAGGCATATTTCACAATTATATAGCTGCAAGTCATTACCTCCTACTGGCCAATTAGATAGAGTTTATTAATTCCCAGATCTTAGACTTGATGTTTGAGATTTGATGCGGAATTGATACCAAAAAAATGGTTTGGCAAATCTCTATTCTATGTAGTGTGATATAGCTAAGGGAAAGATCTTCATACTGTCAAGTATGTTTTTCAAAGCCTTCCTTCAATACAAATGCTACCAGATGGAACTTACTTCTGCCTTTGCTTAATTCACTGATAATGTAAGCTTGGGAGATTTACATATACCTTAGACAGGGTATTTAATATAAACAAGTATGAGATGGGGATGCAAATGAATGCTATCTGGAAATTATGGGGCAAACTAACCTCTCTGGACATCTTTTTTATATAAAAGCAATGGATTTAGAAAACAAGAAATCCCTAATGCTCATCAGGATTCACATTATGGAGACCATTTTTGGCTTATGTTAAGTGCCCTATCTTTTCCTATTTCCATGCTTAATGATTTATGGAAAAGTTTTATTTTTAAGTGATTATTTTTAATATCTAAGAAATATTCTGTAAAATTTTTTTATATTGAATTGATTGCAGTCAACTCTGAACTATACTACTACCACTTCTCTTGTCTTTATGCACTCTATCTCTTTAAAAAACATTTGTTTTCTTCAGGATCACAGATATTTAGTAAATTGACATGCATTGAATTTTTAGTGTTCAGTGTGCTGCTGTATAGGGAATTATAATAAAATTGAGAAGAAACTGTTCTATCTTTAAAAACTCATTATCTGATGGGAGTGATGGGGCAAAAACAATTAGGAAACATAAACCATTCATGAAGATAATGGTCAGAACCTTATATGAGACTCAGGAGGCTAGATTCACAAATTTCCCACTAATTAGAGATGTATGATGAAACAAGTCAATAAACTTTCTGATTCTCAGTTTCCTCCTCTGAAAGATAAAAGAAAAAAAATATTTCAGTGGTTCCTTTCATCTCTACAAATTTTATGATTTTATTGTAATTATTATCTGTTCATGTTTTCTGATTTGAACTATACTTGTGAATACCTATAGTTTCAGAATAAGGTTCTTAAAATTATAGAAAGAAGAAACACTTAAAATGTTAAATATTTTAAATCATTTGTCTCAATAATATTCTAAAAACACAATACATGTTCATTTAGAAAAGTTAGATTCATTCAAAGGGCAGCAAAACCCAGAGAAGCATTGCTAGACTATGGGCGTAACTATGTGATAAATAAATATTGCTTTTAGACTTTGGTATTTTGCTTTTTTAGTTCATCTAAAATATTTTAGTCAAAAATTTATCCTGATGTTTGACTTGACACTTTGAGAAAATTCTGTGAATTTTAAAATTCAATGACTACATTCTAGGGTGCAATACCAAAGATGATGTAAAAATAAACCACTATGAGCAGACACTTTAAATAAACACAAGAATTCCATCAGGGAAAAGCAATATAGGGCATTACTAAATCCATTTACATGTACTTATAAACAAGACAGAAATAAAATACTAGAGAACAGAGGTAAGGTAATATTCTTAGAATTAGCAATACTGTTCTTAGAAAAAAGTGAACTTCTTTACCCTGGGCCAGGGACTATTTTCCTGCATACTTTTAAAGAAAGTATATAGTTATAACCTGGATTATGCTATATATTCACCAAAAGAAGTCCTTGAAGAAACTCCAACTGAAAGAATAGTAGACTCTAGGAGAATTTCAAAGTTGTTAATAAACCAAGCTAGCAGAATTTCTTGATCAATTTCCAATATGTTAGTTTCAGACAATATTTACCAAAAACATTTATCTTGCTGAGACCAAAGAATACTTCTAAGTAGCTATTATTATTAATCATGAGCAAACTGTGGAATAAGAAAATGTGAGTGACAACATAACCTTTGCTCATATGCCACTGGTTTCAGACTGAGTTGTCATGAGAACTATGTTAAGGGGTAATGTTGGTTTTATTGCATTATGGAGAAATTTTTCAAAGGAAACCATTGCCTTCCCATGTAGGACAAGGACAAGTTTCCACGGAGATGGTTGTCAATAAATCTGAATGTTCTCAGAGTTGTGTATTACCTCCTGGGTGTGGGAAGTCAATGGAGGAGCATCTGTTTTCCTCTCCTTTACCCAATAGTTGTTAATACTTGAAAAAGAAGCCTACATGGAGTAAGGGAACTAAATATTCTTTACCCCAAGTGAGTGAGGGCACCTATAGGAAGGAAAAGGGAATTTGAGAAAAACCTTATTAGGAATCATATTAGTGATTTCTAGAGTTAAAAACAGGATTCTTGATGTCCCCATATATTATTTTAACCCTATCTAATTTCACATGCCTTTACTAATATTTATAATTGTGTATTCTCTCATGTTTTCCTTCTTGATAGTACCTGCTGAAGTTTTAGCTCTTATATAGGTTTTCTACCTCCCCTCCAAAAAAGAGGGCTATTTGATTTTTAAATTTATGTTTCTTCTTCCATTCTACTAACTTATGTTATTTCTTTTTCTCCTATTTCCTTTTCAGTTGTATTTCTAACTTTTTTCTTTAATTTTAGTTAAAAACATAATTCCACTAATTTCTTCTTTAATAAATATATTCAATACCACTAGATTATATTCTGAAACTTTAGGTAGTTTTTCATACATAGTTTTTTTTTAGTTCTACATTCTTTGTCATTTCATTTTATTTTTGATATTTCCAATTCAAATTTTATTTTTTTAATAAAAGATACTTTTTTTGTGGCAAAAAGACAAAATTTAGCTTTTTAACCATTTTTAAGTGTACAGTTCAATAGCACTAAGTGTATTCACATTGTTTTTTTAATTATTCAATTAGTCAGCATATCATTAGTTTTTGATGTAGTCTTCAACGATTCATTAGTTGTGTATAACACCCAGTGCTCATCAACACACATGCCCCCCTTAATACCCATCACCCGGTTACCCCATCCCCTCACCCCCCTCCCTTCTGTAACCCTCAGGTTGGTTCCCGGAGTCCAGAGTCTCTCATGGTTTGTCTCCCTCTCTTATTTCTTCCCATTCAGTTTTCTCTCCCTTCCCCTGTGGTCCTCTGCGCTATTTGTTATGTTCCACATATGAGTGAAATCATATGATATCTGTCTTTCTCTACTTGACTTATTTCACTTAGCATAACCTCCTCCAGTCCCATCCATGTTGACGTAAAAGTTGGGTTCTCATCCTTTCTGATGGCTGAGTAATATTCCATTGTATATATGGACCATATCTTCCTTATCCATTCATCTGTTGAAGGGCATCTCGGCTCCTTCCACAGTTTGGCTATTGTGGACGTTGGTGCTATGAACATTGGGGTGCAGGTGCCCCTTCGAATCACTACATCTGTACCTTTGTGGTAAATACCCAATAGTGCAATTGCTGGATCAGAGGATAGCTCTATTTTTAACTTTTTGAGGAAGCTCCATACTGTTTTCCAGAGTGGCTGCACCAGCTTGCATTCCCACCAACAGTGTAAGAGGGTTCCCCTTTCTCCACATTTTCACCAACACTTGTTGTTTCCTGTCTTGATAATTTTTCCCATTTTAACCGGTGTAAGGTGGTATTTCATTGTTTTGATTTGTATTTCCCTGATGGCTTGTAATTTTATTTTGATGTCCTCATTATCGCCAGTGTGATTTAGTAATATGCAGTTGATTTCTAGACACAAGATTCAGGCATCAATGGAGCTTTCTTTTATTCTTCATTTTCTAAATGTATTGTATTGTAGTCGGTGAGGCCAGTATAATTTAGCAACTTTGGATTTGTGGAGATTTCTTCTGTAGTCTAATAAATGACCAATATTGTTAGTATGTTACACATTTTAAGAGAAAACATTAGAAAAAAACAAGCACATGATTTCATATAAAAATCAAGCTTGTTAATTATGCTATTCAAAACATATAATATTTTTTTCTACTGATATTTTCAAAATGTATAATGTTATTTTTTCTACTGATATTTTGGGTTTTAAGTTATTCATATAATCAGTTTGTTACCAAATGTTTATTGAGCATCTATGATGTTCTGGGCACTGTTCTGCGTTGCTTTCCTCCTTCCTTAATAACATTTGCTTGTTCCCTTTCTTCCTTCTTGCCCCCCTGCTTGCTTTCTTCACAGTGGATTCTTTGGTCTCACATAGTACATTTGTTTTCACATGCCCACCTTCTTGGGCCTTCTGACCCCTGTAGCAATCCTCTATCAAAGCATTTGAGACATTCGCCACCTAATCTTCTGGGGAGTATCTTTGTGTCTGAGATTGAAAGAGCCATCCTGAAAGCACACTAAGATTGATTTCATGTGACCTTATTAGGATGTGACTTTCTGGGTCATGGGAGAGAGCTCATATATCAACGAACTCCTGTTGAGTATTTATTCATTCCCTCTGTTCTAACCTTCAAGATACACTCCCATAGGTGCTTCCGCAGGCCCTGCTGATTTATGAGTCAGTTCCTATACCTCTTTTTTTGGCTAATCTTTTTTTTTTTTTTTTTTTTTAATATCAGGACTCCATTCTGTTCAGCTATGCTAACTAATGGAGCTATGCCGAGCCTTGTCTCTAACTCTTGATCTAGACCAAGTAATGTATTAAGGAGGATGAGAAAAATGAAGGGGGGAGATCGGAGAGGGAGACGAACCATGAGAGACGATGGACTCTGAGAAACAAACTGAGGGTTCTAGAGGGGAGGGGGGTGGGGGATGGGTTAGGCTGGTGATGGGTATTAAAGAGAGCACATACTGAGTGGCACACTGAGTGTTATATGCAAACAATGAGTCATGGAACACTACATCAAAAACTAATCATGTAATGTATGGTGATTAACATAATAAAAAAATAAATGCTTAAAAAAATAAGGAGGATGAGTATCATTTCATGATAGATTTGCCCAAGGTGTGTCATTTTGTCATCTCTTTGCAACAGCAGAAACAGTATTATAGAACAGGGTGTAGGTTGCTTCTGCTAGCCTGGAGTTTTCAGAGGAATCTGACGATTTCATTGTCTTAGGTACATGCACCCAAATATTACCAGATCTGATTCTCCTGTCATCCCTATCAGGGCCCTGGATTTTAGCATAGGAGAGCTGCTGGGCTGTGTATTCATAGCCTCTTCAGTCTGTCTCTTTTGTAGCACTACTACCTTGAAGTAAAATTCTGTGTCTGTTTTCAGCAAAGTTGTCCTGTTATTGCAGAAGGCAAGAGTTCTTTAGATATTACCATTAGGGTTTTCTGGCTTTCAACACTGTAACCTGAATTTGTAATTGGCTCACTTGAGTCTGTTATTCTCTTCTACAAGGCTTCTGAAGCCACTCCCCCAACTCTGCAATCTTTGTAATTAGTTCTCCTCCCATATATTTTAAGTCAGTGCATCTCCATCTCCTCCATACCTCATCCCAACCCACTACCAGCGAAAGTTTTGGTAATTGGGATGTTAGGTTGCATGAGAGGTTATCATCACCCCAGTTCTGTTAACAACTGTCTCATTTTGGGTTCCCCTAAAAGCAGGCCCCAAGACAAGGAATTAGTGTTGAGATATTCATGGGGGAAGTCATCCCAAGGAGTCTAAACAGTGTATGAGCTAACTCACACAGGGAAATAGAAAAATTCAATAAAGGATGTATTAAGGAGTAGTTTACCATTGTGAGCAACAGGAACTCAGTCCTACTGGTAATCCTGTGAGGAACCTCAGAATCATCCCACAGAGGAATGAAAAGTTAGGCTTATTTATCCACAAAATCCAGTTCCACATTTTTGAAGGTCATCCCTGGAAACATGAAATCCTCTGCTCTTTGGGGCTTCCCTGGATGTAGTCTAAACAAGCTCTGGTGGTGCTGGAGAAAAACTTTGGGGACAGAGGAGAAAGATCCAGGCACTTGATAAGGGAAGGAGTCTGTCAGGTGTGAGAACTGTCCACCTCAGCTTCAGGAAAACTTAAAGGTGGTCCAAAATTAGAGGAAGTGGGAACATCAACAGCATCTGCCATAATGTGTCATTTATTTTTTCATATATTCTAATATATAGTACATAGCTGGGTTTTTATTTATACTTTTAAAATAAGTGAATTATGTCCATACATATCTACTGTTTTCCTTTCTTGCCCTTTATTGGATTTACTTTTCGTTTTCCCCATGGGTTGGAAGTTATGCATTCTTTCTCTCTAGGTGTCCTGAAATTACATATTTTGCATCTAGCTTTTGTTGCTTGTACTTAAATAGTTAACATACTTAATTAACATTTTTCCTCAACAACTTAGAATTAACCAATTTTTATATTCATCTACTTCTGCAAATATGAGAAAATAGCTTTTTATGTTTTGATCCCATATTTGTTGTCACCTGAAATTTTATTTATAGACTGATATTAAAAATTGACAAATCAAAACTTGTTCTTATATTTTACTAATGTATTTGATTACATGTGCACTTTACAATGTCTCTTGAATTCATTTTTTCACTTGATAGGTTATGTCCAATAGTGGTTTTTCAGAAGAGATCTGTGAATAATAAATGTTGAATAACTAAATGTTTTAATTTGCTCTATCCCTTGAATGCCATTTTGGCTAAATATAAAATTCTGGGCTGGAACATATTTTCTTCATGCATGTGCATATGTGTGCATATATTTGTATGTATTTTTGTGTTAGCTCTTGGAATGAACTGTCAGTCTGAGCACTTTTGTCTGTCTTTAGTTGTAGGAAATTTTTTTAATGATTATTTTTTTATTATTGACTTTCATTCATTCTCCCTATTTTCTCCTTTGGACTTTGTCTTGGATATATTTAGGAATTTTCGTGTATGTTCTTCATAATTCTTAACTCTCTTTTGTACCTTTCATCTCTTCTGTTGTTTTTCATTCTCAGAGAATTCTTTGGCTTAGTTCCTCTCTTTGGCTTTGGTCCTGCTGCTGTTTATTCTATCAGTAGAGGGTTATCTTTTCTTTTTTAATTTCAGGTATTATTTTCTTAATATTATGATTTCTAGTTGATTCACATTTTTAAATTCCTTTTTTTCACATCTTTCTCAGAAAAAATAATTATTCTAATCTAGCTTTTTGTTTCTATCTTCTATGTTAAATCTTTGCCCCACAGGTACCATTCTGCTTCTTGAATTGTTTTCCCCCAATTGTCCTGAATTTCTGTAAATATTTTCTGATTTTTTATTTGGGGCTCTATTTGTCTTTAAGATCTCTTATTAGATTTTTCACCCTGTATCTTTGTCACTGTTGTTTGTGGAAATAAATGAGGTGGGCCTTTAGTGGCATATAGTACTCGATTTCTTTTTTTTAAGGTTTTATTTATTTATTAGAGAGAGAGAGAACACATGCATGAACAGGGGGAGGTTCAGAGGGAGAGGGACAGGCAGACTCCCTGCTGAACTGGGAGCCTGATGATGTGGGGCTCAATCCCAGGACACTGACATCATGACCTGAGCCGAAGGCAGTCGCTTAACCAACTGAGCCACCCAGGCGCCCCCGTTCGCCCTTCCTTAAATCAGAATGAAAGGTATACAACAGTTTTGTGTAACCTTGCCTGTGTTACCCACCTCCTACCTCCCCAACTGTTGTCTTAGGGCATACAATCAACTTATTTGACAAAGCCTGAGAAGAGAGGGGTGAGATAAAAGACAACCGTCTGTATACTCTTGTTGTTGTACCTCGATGGTCCCCTGGAAGTTACTTCTGGGTTACTCTCCTGTCCCTGGCATGTACCATCTCTTGAGAATGCAACATGGTGGTATAGATAAGACCTTTTTTATGAGTCCCCCCACATTGGGTCCCCTAGGAAGTTTTATCCATCTTACTTTCTTTTTTCTTTAATCCTTCTTTTTGATTGGCAGATTTAGCAAATATACTATAAAGATTATTTTTTTTCCTGTCATTCCTAGGCATTTGGAGTATGTTTGTGGCAGAGCGTGTGTGTGCATGTGTGTATGTGTGTTGTGTGAGAGAGAGAGAGAGAGAGCGATCACTCAAAATTTTTAAATTGTATCTTCATTTTTAATGTTTAGGTATTTAACTTTACATGAAATTAATTTGTATGATATGAGACAGGGATTTACTTTAATTTTGTTTCCAAAGGGATAGCTAATTATTCTTTTCTAAATCTTTTTTTTAAATTAAGCTTTTTATTTTACTTCCAGTGTAGTTAATATACATTGTTATCTTAGTTTCAAGTGTAAAATGAAGTGATTCAATTCTATACTCAGTGCTCATCATGGTAAGTGTATTCTTAATCCTCTTCAACCATTTCACCCATTCCCCCAGCTACCTCCCTCTGCTAATCATCCATTTCTTCTCTACAGTTAGGAGTCTTTTATTTGGTTTATTTCCTTTTTCCTTTGTTTTGTTTTTAAATTCCATGTATGAGTGAAATCATATGGTATTTATCTTTCTCTGACGAACTTCACTTAGCATTATACTCTCCATATCCATCCATGTTGTTGCAAATGGCAACATTTCATTCTTTTTATGGCTGAATAATATTCCATTGTGTGTATGTATGTGTGTGTGTGTGTATCTTTCATATATATTTACACACACACACACACACACACACACACACCACTTCTTTATACTTCTTTATCTATTTATCTATCAATGGACACTTAGGCTGCTTCCTTAATTTGGCTATTATAAATAATGCTGCAATAAAAATAGGGGTATATATATATCTTTTTGAATTTGTGTTTTTATTTTCTTTGGGTAAGTACCCAGTAGTGGAAATACTGGATCAAATTGTAATTCAATTTTTAATTTTTTGAGAAACCTCCATATTATTTTCCACAGTGGCTGCACCAGTTTGCATTCCCATCAATGGTGCATGAGGGTTCCTTTTTCTCCACATTCTCGCTCACACTTGCTTTTTGTGTTTTTGATTTTAGCTATTCTGACAGGTATGAGGTGATACCTCATTGTGGCTTTGATTTGCATTTCTCTGATGATGGATGATGTTGAGCATTTTTTCTTTTATCTGTTGGTCATCTGCATATCTGCTTTGGATAAATGTTTGTTCATATCTTCTGCCCATTTTTAATTGGATTATTATTATTATTATTATTTTTTTTTGCTGTTGAGTTGTATACATTCTTGATATACTGTGGATACTAACCCCTTATCTGATATGTCATTTGCAAATATCTTCTCCTTTTTGGTAATTTGTTCTATAGTTTTGTTGATTGCTTTTCTGTGCAGAAGCTTTTTATTTTGGTGTAGTCCCAATAGTTTATTTTTGCTTTTGTTTCCCTTGCCTCAGGAGACACATCTAGAAAAATGTTGCTAAGGCCAATGTCAGAGAAATTACTACCTGTCCTCTCTTCTAGGATTTTCAAGGTTTCAGGTCTTACATTTAGGTCTTTAATCCATTTTAAGTTTATTTTTGTGTGTGGTATAAGGAAATGGTCCAGTTTCATTCTTTTGCACATTGCTGTCCAATTCTCTCAACACCATTTGTTGAAGAGACTTTTTCCCATTGGATATTCTTTCCGGCTTCATTGAAGATTAATTGGCCATATACTTGTGGGTTCATTTCTGTGTTTTATATTCTGTTCTATTAATCTATGTGTCTATTTTTGTGCCAGTGCCATACTGTTTTGATGAATACAGCTTTGCAGTATAACTTGAAGGTCAGAACTGTGATGCTTCCCGTTTTGCTTTTCTTTTTCAAGATTGCTTTTGCTATTTGGAGTCTTTTGTGGTTCCATACAGATTTTAGGATTATTTGTTCCAGTTCTGTGAGAAATGCTTTTGGCATTTTGGTAGAGATTGCATTAAATCTATAGATTGCTTTGGGTAGTATGGACATTTTAACAATATTAGGCCTTCCAATCCATGAGCATGGAATATGTTTCCATTTGTTTGTATTCTCAATTTCTTTCATCAGTATTTTATAATTTTCAGAGTACAGGCCTTTCACATATCTCCCTGGTTAAGTTTATTCCTAGGTATTTTATTATTTTTTGTGTGATATTGTGTGTCATTATTAGTGCATAGAAATGCAATGGATTTCTATATATTGATTTTTGTATCTTGTAACCTTACAGAATTCATTTATCAGTTCTGGAGTTTTTTGGTGGAGTCTTTAGGGGTTTCTATGTATAGTATCATATCATCTGCAAATAGTGAAAGTTTTACTTCTTCCTTACAATTTGGATGCCTTTTATTTCTTTTTGTTTTCTGATACCTGTGGCTAGGACTTCTAGGACTATGTGGAATAAAAGAGTGGACATACTTGTCTTATTCCTGATATTAGAGGAAAAGCTCTTAGTTTTTCACCCTTGAGTATAATGTTATCTGTGGGTTTGTCATATATGGCCTTTATTATGTTGAGGTATGTTTCCTCTAACCCAAATGTTTTTGAGGGTTTTTATCATGAATGGATGTTGTACTTCGCAAATGCTTTTTCTCCATTTATTGAAATGATTGTATGATTTTTGTCCTTTCTTTTGTTGATAGTCTGTATCACGTTGACTGATTTGCAAATATCGAAACAGCCTTGCATCCCAGGAATAAATCCCACTTGTTTATGTTGAATGATTTTTTTTTTTTAATGTATAGTTGGATTTGGTTTGCTAATGTTATGTTGAGGATTTTTGCATCAATGTTCCTCAGGGGTATTGGCTTGTGGTTCTCTTTTTTTGGGTAGTGTCTTTATCTGGTTTTGATATCAGTGTAATCCTGGCCTCATAGAAGGAATTTGGAAGTGTTCCTTTTTCTTCTATTTTTTTAGAATAATTTGAGAAGAATAGGTATTAACTCCTCTTTAAATGTTTGGTAGATTTCACCTGTGAAGCTCTCCTGGACTTTTGTTTGTTGGGAGCTTTTTGATAACCGATTCAGTTTCTTTGGTGATAATCAGTCAATTCAAATTTTCTATTTCTTGCTGATTCAGTTTTGGGAGGTTATATGTTTCTAGGGAATTTATCCATTTCTTCTCAGTTATCCAGTCTGTTGGCATATAATTATCATAATATTTTCTTATAATCTTTTATGTTTCTGTGGTGTCATTCACTGTTTCTTCTCTTCCTTTCCTGGGTTTGTTCATTTGAGTCCTTTTTTTTTTCTTCTTTTGATCAATCTGACTAAAGGTTTACCAATTTTGTTGATCTTTTCAAAGAACCATCTGCTGGTTTCATTGATCTGTTCTATTGTAGTTTTAGTTTCTATTTCATTTATTTCTGCTCTTTTTGTTTCCTTCTGTCTACTGTTTTGCATTTTGTCTGTTTTTTATCTAGCTTTTTTAGGTGTAAGGCTTAATTGTTTATTTGAGATTTTTTCCTGCTTCTTGAAGTAGGCCTTTATTGCTATTACCTTCCCTCTTAGAACAGCTTTTGCTGCCTCCCAGAGATTTTAGACCATAGTTTTTTTCATTATCATTTATCTCCATGTATTTTTTTTTTTAATTTCCTCTTTGATTTCTTGGTTGACCCATTCATTGTTTAGTAGCATGTTGTTTTTTTATTTTATTTTTTTAAAGATTTTATTTATTTGAGAGAGAGAATGAGATAGAGCACGAGATGGGGGGAGGGTCAGAGGGAGAAGCCGACTCCCCGCTGAGCAGGGAGCCCGATGCGGGACTCGATCCCAGGACTCCAGGATCATGATCTGAGCCAAAGGCAGTCGCTTAACCAGCTGAGCCACCCAGGTGCCCAGTAGCATGTTATTTAACCTCCATGTATTTGTGTTCTTTCCAGACTTTTTCTTGAGGTTGGTTTCTAGTTTCATAATGTTGTGGTCAGAAAAGATGCATGGTATGACTTCAATCTTTTTGAATTTTTTAAGTCTTATTTTGTGGGCTAATATCATATCTATTCTGGAGAATATTTGATTTGCACTCAAAATGAATGTGTACTCTGCTGTTTTAGGATGAAATGTTCTGAATATATCTGTTAGATTTGTCTGGTCCAATGTATCATTCAAAGCTAGTGTTTCATTGTTGATTATCTGTTTGAATGATCTATCCATTGATGTAATTGGGGTGTTAAAGTCTCCTACTATGATTGTGTTACTACTTTCTTTATGTTTGTTATTAGCTGCTTTATATATTTGGGTCCTCTTATGTTAGGTAGCGTACATATTTATAATTGTTATATCATCTTGGATTTTTCCCTGTATGATTATATAATGCCCTTCCTTTACTCTTGTTACAGGCTTTGTTTTAAAGTCTATTTTGTCTGGTGTAAATATTGCTATCACAGCTTTCTTTTCACCTCCATTTACATGATAAATGCTTTTCCATCCCTTCATTTTCTATCTGCATGTGTCTTTAGGTCTGAAATGAATGAGTCTCTTGTAGGAAGCATATAGATGGCTCTTGCTTTTCTCTCCATTCTGTTACCCTACGTCTTTTGATTGGAACATTTATTCCAGTTCACATAAAGTAATTATTGGTAGCTATGTCCTTATTTTCATTTTCTTGTTTTATAGTTGTTTTTGTACTTCTCTGTTCCTGTCTCCTCTTGCTTTCTTCTGTCATGGTTTGCTGGCTTTCTTTAGTGATATACTTGGATTCCTTTCTCTTTTTTGCATATCTATTACTGGTTTTTGAGTTGTAGTTACCATTTGGTTTATATATAACATAATAGGCATATAGCAGTCTATGTGAAGTTGATGGTTGCTTAAGTTTGAACCCATTCCTTACTCCTTTCCTCACCACATTTTAGGTATATGGTGTCATAGTATACATCCTTTTATTTTGTGAATCCCTTGACTGATTTTTATTGATATACTTAATTTTCCTGCTTTTGTGCTTCCTACTTATTCCTACTTATGGTCTTTTATTTTCCCACTCAAAAATCTCCCTTTAACATTTCTTGTAGGGCTGGTTTAGTGGTCATGAATTCCTTGAACTTCTTTTGTCTGGGAAACTTTTTATCTCTCCTTCTATTCTGAATGAGAGCCTTGCTAGGTAAAGCATTCATGGCTGGGGTTTTTTTCCCCAGCACTTTGAATATATCATGCCAGCCCTTTCTGGCCTGCAAAAGGCCAGTTTCTGTTTAAAATTAGCTTATAGCCTTATGGGGTTTCCCTTGTATGTAGTTCTTTTCTCTTCTCTTGTTGCTTTTTTTTTTTTTTTTTAAATGTCAGGAAAGAAATTTTTTTTTAAAGATTTTATTTATTTATTTATTTGAGAGAGAGAGAATGAGAGACAGAGAGCACGAGAGGGAAGAGGGTCAGAGGGAGAAGCAGACTTCCTGCCGAGCAGGGAGCCCGATGTGGGACTTGATCCTGGGACTCCAGGATCATGACCTGAGCCGAAGGCAGTCGCTCAACCAACTGAGCCACCCAGGAGCCCATTCTCTTGTTGCTTTTAAAAAATCTCTTTGTCACTAATTTTTGCCCTTTTAATTACTATGTGGCTTGGTGTATTTTGGATCTGGATATCTGTTTCCTTCCCCATATTCAGGAAGTTTTCAGCTATTATTTCCTCAAATAAATTTTCTGCCCCCTTTTTCTCTCTTTTCCTTCTGGTATCCTTATAATGCAAATGTTATTATGCTTGATGGTATCACTGAGTTCCCTAAGCCTATTCTCATTTTGTATTATATTTTTTACTCTTACCTGTTCAGCTTGATTGCTTTCCATTACTCTGTTCTCCAGGTTGCTGGTTTGCTCTTCTGCTTTCTCTAATGTACTATTTATTCCATCTAGTGTATTTTTAATTTCAGTTAATGAGTTTTTCATCTCTGATTGGTCCTTTTTTATGTTTTCTTTCTCTTTGTTGAGAGCCTCACTGAGGTCGTCCAATCTTTTCTCAAGTCCAGAGAGTATCTTTATGACCATTTCTTTAAATTCTTAATTAGCTGTATTACTTAGTTTTTTTTTTTAAGATTTTATTTATTTATTCATGAGAGACAGAGCAAGAGAGAGAGAGGCAGAAGGAGAAGCAGGCTCCCCACTGAGCTGGGAGCCCGATGTGGGACTCAATCCCAGGACCCCGGGATCATGACCTGAGCCGAAGGCAGACGCTTAACCATCTGAGCCACCCAGGTGCCCGCTGTATTACTTAGTTTTGTTCCATTTAGCTCTCTTGCTGTGATTTTGTCCTGTTCTTTCATTTGGGACATATTTCTCTATTTCCTCATTTTGTCAAACTCTCTGTGTCTGTTTCTCTGTGTCAGGTAAGTCAGCTATGTTTTCTGCAATTTGAAAACAGTGGCGTTATGAAGAAGAGGTCCTGTAGTGACCTGCAGTGCAAAGCCCCTCTTCACCAGAACCTGGTGCTTCAGGGGTGTCTCCTATGTGTGTTACATTCATCCTACTGTTGTAGCTGAGTTGCATTTGCCTTCATTCTAGTAGTCTGCAATGGCTTTATTTGCCTGTTGTGGGGACAGAGTTTGGTCCCTGTGTTGTTAGTGGGTCAGGCTGGGGCTGCCTTGGGCTTGAGGTGGGTCAGAGCAGGCATTTGCCAGAGATGCAGCATAATTTCCCTGTGTTGACCCCTGAGAAGCTTTCACTGGTTGGCAGGACCTGCAGTCAGACTTGATGTCTGCCCATTGCTGGAGCTGCGGTCAGAATGGTGTGTTTATCTTCTCCCCTTGGGGCAGGAGTCACTTTGGAGTGGTGCTGGCCCCTGTCGGGGCTTCTTGCCACTGTTGGTCTTATGGTAACTTTTTTGGTTGGGCTCAGACCAAGTGCATTATTGGAGGGGGCCTGCCTTTAGGAAAACTCCAGGGCAGAAGGGGCTGGGCTCTTAGCAAGTTAGTTGGAGAATGTTGGAGCTGAGCTGGTTCCTGCATGATCTGTGTCTTGGCTGGGGTTTGGGGGAGGGAAATGGCAACTGCCAGCTCCTTTATTTCTGGAGAAGTCTCCTAAAGATCCCCCTCTAGCACATGCTGTGAGATTTGTAAATAAATCTTCCTGTGTACCCCAGGCATTTTTCAAACTGCTACTTCTATGCTGTATTTCACTCGGGCTGTGTATTGTGCTGTCTCTTTGAGGGCAAGGACTCAGTTTCTTATCACCCTCCTGGCTGTCCCAGAGCTAAGCCCACGGATTTTTAAAGTACCAGGTGTTAAACCCTGATGATTATAAGAACTCACAAAATTTAGCCCCTCTGGTTTTCAGAGCCTAATGTTATGGGGATTTATCTTCCCCTTGTGGGTTGCTTTGTGTGAGGGTCTGTTTCTTGTCCCTCTCCATACCCACAGGTTCTCTGCCTTCTGTGGACAGTCCCATGGGTCCATTTAGCTCTGGACCATATCTCTGCCCTTTTTTGTTGTTGCCTCTTCTCTATATTTAGCTATGGAGAATCAGTTCTGCCAGTCTTTGGGTCATTTTCTGGGTTATTTACAATGTTGTGGCTGTTATCTAGTTGTATCCATGGGACAAGGTGAATTTAGGATCTTCCTACTCCTCCATCTTTCCCAGAAGTTTGAGATAGTTAATTATTCTTATACAACTGGTTGAATAATCTTTCATGTCCTCTTTGATTTACATTTTTCAGTTAAAAATATTGACGTTTCTTTGAGATTCCTCTTTTCCTTACCTCTTCATCCAGTTAATCACAAAGCCCTGTAGAATTTAAACATTGACTTGAAAAGGTAATGAGGTTTTTTTCACAGTGCCTCCCCTCTCTGCTTCAGAAAGAGCTTTCTTATACTTCCATGAATGAGTTATGATCAAGGGCAAGTACAGACAGATTGAGCTCGATTGTTTAGGAAATAGAACTTTCAAAAGGGATAGAGTTTAATGTGCACAGGGCATAGTCTTTCATCTCTGTCCTCCATCTAAGCAGCAAGAGTGGTAAATTGATTCTGTATCTTATTTTGGGGGGACCAAGCTGGACTCCTCTTATGTGTCATGGAATGGGTATTAGGGAAAATGCACTCTCTCTTGCTCATCATTCTGTCCTTTGGCACTCTGGATATTGCTTTCAAGTTTTACATTTGTATATTTTTAATTTCAGGGTTGAATTTAGTGCTCAGGAGGCCACTTAGGTTAGGGTAGTGCTCCAAGTATCCTCTTGTATGAACACTGTGATGGATTGTCTGTGTCCTTCTTTAGAAATCAAGGAGTTATTACTCCATTTCCTGGGAATATTGCTGGCAGATAGGCCCCAGCTATTAGCCCCCTTGGGTCATTGACTCAGCTTTGCTTAATATCATGCCTGCTTCCTGGGATGGCCCATTCCCATAAGACAATTAGCATAGGGTTATAATGACTTGGCTGTCTCCACTCAACTCAGGACAGCTCTGAGAGATTTCCGCATCTTTAAAATTCTCCATATGGTTAGTTGTCTTAACCTGAGAATGAATCACAGTCAAGTTCTTCATCAGCCCAATCCACCTTCTTTCCTTCTCTTTCTCTTCCCTTCCTTTTTTAATCCTGAGAGGATTCCCTAACAAATCTCTTTAATGTGATCTCTGTCTCAGAGGCTGCTTTCTTAGGGATCCCACGCTGCAATAGTATAGTAGAATATTGCTTTGGGGACATTAAGCCAGAACCACTAATTATAATAAAGTGATACATTGCTGTACTGATTATTTACCTGGGGAGGTACCTCCCTTGGGTACCTCTGTGGAAGTATTGATATACAGTAGAATTATATATAATTGGCCCTGAGCCCACATGCTGTCTTCTAAAGTTGTAGTTCTGCTTTCTATTATTTATTTTTAATATTTTTAAAATTACAAAAGAAATTTTGGTATATTATGGAAACTTAGAAAACAGACAAAATAGTAAAATGAAATGAAAATATCATATTGCCACAACTCATAGATGACCACTGTTAACACTTGAAGTTAGAGTCTTCTAGATCTTATCTGTGTATCTACATAAATATATGTGTTGTTTATTATAAAGATCACATTTATATATGCTTTTGTATAGCCTATCCTTTTCAGATAATAATCCCCACTGTTAACATGTTAAATTTTCATAGAATATCCAGTCTATATTCACATTTCCCCAGTTGCAGATATATCCTTTAGTATTGGTTTGATTAAGTCAGGGCCATAACTTATATCTGGCTGTTTTATATCTAAATTTTTAAAATCAAATTTGGTAAGATTCTCCCTCTCCTCATCCAATTATAGTCCTAATTTATCTGTCTCAAAACTGTGCATAGCACATAGTTATTGTTTAACTAATATTAAGTATTAGTACCTTTACTGTAATTATTAACTCCATCAACCCTCAGTACTAGCTCGTAAATAGCTTTATAGTCCCTCCATTGTGTTATCTCACTATCAAAGCTTGCCTCTCTAATGGAGGTAGTAGCAGTAGCTTCAAAAGTGAAAATCTTACCTAGTAGTTTCCTTTTCCAAACAGTTCGCCACTTCTTAGCCAGAATGATTTTACTAGCACAGTTGTGATGATGACATTTGCCTGGCTTAAATCTCTTCAGTGGATTATACTGTAATCTTTACAATCCAACTTCTGTATGATATTGTATAGGACTACTAATGATCTATATTTCTAGCATCTCTTCACTCAAAACTTTTCAAGTTCCATAGGTATTTCTATATTCTCCCTTGCTTTTGGGCCTTTACAGATGCTTCCTTTCTTTCTTTCCCATCTTTGCCTGAATAATATCCCTAGTCTCAGCTAGGATGTTAGTACCATTTTAAGACTTTCTCTTACCAGGCTTGTTTTGGTGTGCCTGCAGTGCTCTGCGTTGAGTCTTCTTTCTATGTCACTTTCTTCTTCTTTACATCATAATTGATTATACTTGCTCATTAATCTCTTTATCTAACTACTTTTTAAAGGGTAGTGGAAATATATGTCTAACCCTTCATTGTTTCCCCAGTGTCTATGATAGTTCCAAGGCACAGTATATGCTCACTAAATACTTGTCATATAAATGGATGAATAAGTTAGTTTTATTGATTTTCCTATTGTCTTTTTAGTTTATATTTCAATTATTTCTGCTCTAATCTTTGGGCTTGATTTATTCTTATTTTTCTATTTTCTTGAGGTGTAAGATAAGTTGCTTATTTGAGATCTTTCTGTTTTCTTATTGTAGGCATTTATGACCATAAACTTGAGTGGGAGAAAATATTTGCAAACCATATATTTGATGAGGGGCTAATATCCAAAATGTAAGGAATTAAAACAACCCAAGAGCCAAAAAAAAAAAAAAAAAAAAAAAAATTCTGATCATACAATGGGCAGCAGGCCTGAGTATCTCAATAGGTATTTTCCTGTCTGAATACACATGGTAAATAGGTACATGAAAAGGTATTCAACATCACTAATCATCAGGGAAATGTAAATCAAAACCATAATGAGAAACCACCTCACATCTTTTAGAATGCCTATTATCAAAAGTGAAATAAACCAGACAAGGACAGATACTATATGGTATCCCTTTTATGTGAAATATTTTTTAAAAAGCTGATCTTACAGAAACAGAGAGTAGAATGGTGGTTGCCAGAGGCTGAGTGATGGGAGTTAATAGGGAGGTATATGCCAAAGGGTATAAACTCAGTTTTAAGATGAATGAGTTCTGAGGATCTAATGTATAGCTTGATGATTATAGTTAATACAACATTGTATACTTGATATTTGCTAAGAGTATATTTTAAGCATTCTTAACCACCACCCCCAATAACTATGTAAGGTGATGGATATGTTAATTAACTCGATCTTGGTAATAATTTCACAATGTATTTGTGTATATCAAATCATCACCTTGTATGTTTTAAATATATATAATTTTGCCAGTTATTCCTCAGTAAAGCTGGAAAAAATAAAACACATATTGCTAGGACAGCACCCACCCATTAGTTTTAACTTCTGAATTAATTTTCACTTTTGTGATTACATTTTAAAACTTGTATCTTTAATGTTTCTGGCACATACTTAGGTGTATTATGACAACAGTAGTCTATTATTTCTCTCCGCTACTTAGCCCTGTGACCCAGTACAACTTGTTCAATCTAAACTTTTTGATAATTATGAACATAATAATAATACTTTAAAATTTTTTCTAAGATTTTATATTTTTATCAATCTTAGTACCATGGAGTGTGCCCAGTCAAACCATAAACTGAATTTTAATATTCTTGTTAGTTGTTTGAATCTGTATTCAGATAACAAGAGAAATGGGAAATACTTTAACTCTCCTAAGTTCATTTCGTATAAAATTTTATAGAAAGTTCTTTGACACAGTCATGGACTAGAATTTTCAGTTCTCTGTGTGCACATCTTTATACTTAATTGAGGAAAATCAGAAAAGTCTCCTGCCAGGAAGACAGGAAGAGAGAAAGCAGGAAGAATATGCATTTGTAAATTCAAATTTGAGTCTTAAAGAAAGGGGCTTCACTACTTTGTTAATTTTGATTCAAATACCTGGGAAGATCCACATGCAATGATGATTTTAACTCCATGAATTTTTAAAGAGTCTACATATAGATAGTGGTGGTCTAGAGGCTATGTAGCAGTGTCTTCCTCTTTCTGTAGGGTAATTACCACTGTCAGATGAAGTGATCAGATTTTTCCAATTTTAAACAGTTACCTTCAGGGAGACAGAAACCTGAAGATAACTGCATTTGTGTCTTTGCTTTGGAATGTATATATTAATAAGTAAAGAATCTCTGAACTATAGAAAAAATGCATTTAATCAATTATTTTGAGTGCTGCTCTGGAGAGCCTTGTCACTTTGATGAGGTCTGGTTTTCATTTTTCTCTGCAAAACCATAATGTAGTTGATATAATTATTCTCATCCTCAGCTTTCTTAAGGAAATTTAATTCTGCTTTGTACACTATCCTTGCTTGTTTGAGTTTTATGTGAGAATTAACAAACAAATCTCTACCTTTCCCAAAATATTAGAAATGAATGACTAAATTAATTGAAAGAGAAATGAAGAAGATAGCCATTAGCCTAGAAAGAGAAAGAACTGTTCATTAAAAAATTATAGTCATAAGAGACCATTCTTGGAAGGAAGATTAAAAGTCAGCCACCCATCTGCTAGTTTATTCCTTTATCTCAATCCTATGAAATGGTTGCCCAGTCTCTGTTCTTCCATGGCAGAGAACTCTCCATTCATTGTGTAATAATTTATCAAATTGTTATAGCCCTAAGTTTTATAAGCTTTTCCATCTTGAGCTGAAACCCTTCTGTATGTGGGTCTTAAATACTTGCCAGATTTCTGACCTACAGGCTCTGCTGATAATCTGCTCTGACTCTTTAAGATATTATAGCATAATGGAAGAAGCAGATAAATATGTGCTAATAATGTCTATCTTATGTGAAAAATGAGCGATGGAGAGTGCTATGTGGGATTTCTCTTCATCAGAGACTTCTTCTTGACTCTTTTTCACACACTGGCAGATGACATCATTTTTCTGCCCACTCGTTGGGCATATGTCTGTCTTTCTTTCTTTCTTTCTTTCTTTCTTTCTTTCTTTCTTTCTTTCTTTCTTTCTTTCTTTCTTTCTTTCTCTTTCTTTCTTTCTTTCTTTCTTTCTTTCTTTCTTTCTTTCTTTCTTTCTTTCTTTCTTTCTTTCTTTTTCTTTCTTCCTTCCTTCCTTCCTTCCTTCCTTCCTTCCTTCCTTCCTTCCTTCCTTTTTCTTTCTTTCTTTCAAGATTTTATTTACTTGAGAGAGAGAGCAAAAGTGCATGAGCAGGGGTAGGGCTCGATCCCAGGACCCTGAATTCATGACTTGAGCCAAAGGCAGACGTTTAACCGACAGAGCCACCCACATGCCCTGGACAAATGTTTTTCAATAGGCTTTTACAACTGCACTTGACATTTACCTTTCATTATTGAGATTTTCGGGAGTCAATAAATAGCATCTATCTCCCCTACTGAATTCAGAACCAGATGAGAGTCAGCCAACCGGCCATCAATATGCCAACTTTATTGCTAACAAAGCTAAATTTTAGGGTTGGGGGAATACATAGTTTTAAGTATGTAGCTAACAGCCTTGTTGTCTAACAGCCTTGTTGTCAGTTTAGGTCTTATTACAGACCACCTAAAGTAAAAGTTTGGGTCTAGGATTACTGCATCACAGCAGTCTAGCAGACAGGTTGGGAAGCAAAGACCCCACATCTCTAAATGCTTAAAGACTGAGAAAGGTGGTTAGTCCACAGTTAAGAAATGTAGACAGACTAGTCCGTCAGAAGGAGGAGTGAGAAAAAGGTTGAGCAAGAGCTTAGATATGTTATTCCATTCAAATATAAATGGTGAGATTCTTGCTATTTCCCAGTGTTGGAGGGGTATGGTTTGGGCATTTTATTTTAATAGGAATGTCATTATTCTTGTGGTTGTGTGTCAACAGTTCTTTTATTTAAAACTTTGAAAGTTACTTATGATCACTTGTGAAAAGGAAACTTTTTATCCACAAATGCTGTAATAAGAGTATGTGATGAGTACAAGATAAATGTGTCAAGAAGATTCAACCACTGTCTGTTGATTGTCATCTGGGTGCCTGACACCATGCATATTGCTTTCACATTTAATTTAACTATCATAGTTTAGAGACGTAGGTATGATTTAACAACTATTTCAAATAAGAGCTAACCATTTTTTTTCCCGAAGGTCACACAAAAAATATTAAAACCAGGATTTGAACAGTTAATATTGGGCATATTTTCTCATATTCACTCCTCTCTTTTCCTTTCCTGTTTATGAAAGGTCTAACAGCTAATATCCTGCTGTCTCCAAAGACTGAAATAATTGTTCCTGTTTGTATTTTTGTGCAGATTTTAACTATTGATGAGCAAAAGGCCAAGTTTAACTTAGTATCCAGATTCACTCCTAAAATTATTTCTGAAATACTGCCAAGACAACTCTTTGTCCTTTCAACTGCTATAATTTAATGCTCTAAAATGTGTAAAGCAAGGTCACCCATCTCTTTGACTTAGGTATGACTTTCAGGGTAAATAACAATTCTGTATTTTTAAATAGTAAGTGCAGATTTAGAGGCTTCCAGAAACTCCTTGCAAAATTCTTTAGACTGACTCTTAACATGTTGTATACATATATTTTGGGTTCTTTTCTGGAATGTATTTAAAATGATGTTCTCATAGAGCACTTTATAATTCAAATGAAAAGATGCTGTAGATACTTTACAAATTCAGTCCAGTGCAATCCCCTAAAACATTTAGCTGTCTTTAAAGAAAATCAGTCTTTCTGTTAGGCTTTGGCAGTTAAGTTATAGTCGGCTGAGATGGCAGTATTAACATCCTGCATCCTGCTCAGCAGCAGACATTAAGCTTTGGCTGTGACCATGCAATCCCATTTTAAACTCTTGCCTCTATATGTGTCAGTTATGACTTGGCAGCTGGCTGGAACAAACACTTAAATCCTTAGATCTGTGGATTTAATTAAAGTACTCTATAATGAAATGAAACCCTGGATTCCCTGGTTTGTAAATATTCATTTAAAGATAAATAATTGCAAACATCTAAAATATTGGGAAGTAAGTTTCCTTTGCTGTTCTGAATTTGTAATTAGTGTGTTTTTATACTGTAAAAACCTAACAGAAGTTTTTACGGTATTTAATACTCAAAGTGTCGTAAGTTCCTACGCTTTCTTCATTAAGGTCATTTGGTAGAGAATAAGTGTGCAGCTCAGGAGAACTAATTCACAGCTCTCTCTCCCACCTGGACACAGAGTTATAGCTCAGCCCTTTGCTGCTTGCTGGCTGGTCAGCTTTGACCTCTCACACTCTTCTAGTATCTTAGAAATAACTCTCGGGGGCGGAGCAAGATGACGGTGGAGTAGGAGACCTGGATTTCGTCTGGTCTTAGGAATTCAGCTGAATAGGGATCAAACCATTCTGAACACCTACGAACTCAACAGGAGATCGAAGAGGAGAGTAGCAACAACTCTGAACAGAAAAGCGACCACTTACTGGAAGGTAGGACGTGTGGAGAAGTGAATCTGAGGCGATATTCGGGAGGATAGACGGCGGGGGAGGGGGCCTCCGTCGGCCGCTTCTGGCAAGTGCTAGAGCCGCGGAGCACAAAATCGGAACTTTTAGAAGCCGGCTCCGCTGAGGGACGTCGCACCAGTGGCTAAGCGGGGGGTGGAACCCTCGCGGGACAGTGTGGTCTCAGGACCCTCGGGGTCACAGAAAGACCGGGGGAGCCTGAGTGCGCCAGAGCTCCCAGGTATCGGAGCGGGGAAGCCGGCTGCAGAGACGGAGCCGAGGCGCGGGCTCTCAGCTCGGGGTTGCCATAAACTGTGATCCGCGGCCCAGTCGGGCCACTGCTCCTCCAGCAGGGACCCAACAAGCGGCAGAGCCGGGGAGACTCCCCTTCCTCCCTGGGGAGGAGCGGCGCGGGAGCGCACCGCAGGGATCTGCTGGGTTTGGAGACTCCACACGGGGTCGGGTGCCAGAGACAGAAACGCTCGGTCACAGTCCGGGTGAGCACGGAGTGCGGCCAGAGACCGGGGACACGGGAGTGACTGCTTTTCTCTGGGGGCACACTGAGGAGCGGAGCCCTGAGTTCTTGCCTCCTCTGGGGCGGAGATTGGGAGGCCGCCATTTTCACTGTCATCCTCCAAAGCCCTACGGAAAGCTTGCAGCGAACAAAAGCTCCTGAGAGCAAACCCCAGCAGCTTGCTTACCTGGGACCGACAAGGGCGGGGCAATTCCGCCTCCGGCAAAGACATTTGGGAACCACGGCAACAGGCCCCTCCCCCAGAAATCAGCACGAACAGCCAGCAAGCCAAGACCAAGTTTACCGATCAAGGAGAATGGGAGAACTCCAGCGCTAGGGGAATACTGCACATAGAATTCATGGCTTTTTTTACCATGATTCATTAGTTTTTCATAGTTAATTTTTTTAACTGTTTTTTAATTTCTCTTTTTCCCTTTTTCAACCAACATCTTATCAATCCCTTTTTTTAAAAAAACATTTTTTATTTTTCATTTTTAGAGTCATCTTTTATCCCTTCATAGTGGTTACCTTATTTTTGGCATATATATATAAGTTGTTCTCTCTTTAAAATTTTGAGATACAGTTTCTTCTAACAGATCAAAATATACCCTAAATCACTAGTGTATGGCTTTGTTCTAGTCTCCTGCCTGATCACATTCTCTCCTTTTTTTTCTTTAATCTTCTTCTTTCTTTTTTCAAACAACTTCTTATCGTATCAATTCCTTTTATTAAACCTTTTATAATTTTCATCTTTACAGTCATCTTCCATCCCTTCATTGTATCAACCCTCATTTTGTACATATATAAGTCTTTCTTCCTTTAAAATTTTAGGAGGCACTTTTTTCTAACAGACCAAAATATGCCCCAAATCTAGTGTGTGGCACTGATCTATGCACTAGCCTGATCATATTTGATCATATTCGGTTTTTTTTGTATTGTTCTGTTTTTGTTTTTAATCTTTTTCTTTTTCTTTTTCTTTCTTTTGTCTTTCTTTCCCTTTCTTTTCCCCTGGTTTCAGTCTCTACTGATTTGTATAGAGTATATTTGCTGGGGACGGTGTTAACCTGTTAGCATTCTGTTGTCTCATTCATCTATTCTCCTCTGGACAAAATGACAAGACGAAAAAATCACCTCAGCAAAAAGAACAAGAGATAGTACCGTCAGCCAGGGGCCTACTCAATACGGACATTAGTATGATGTCGGACCTAGGGTTCAGAATCATGACTTTAAAGATACTAGCTGGGCTGGAAAAACCGTGGAAGTTATTAGAGAAACCCTTTCTGGAGAAATAAAAGAACTAAAATCTAACCAAGTTGAAATCAAAAAGGCTATTAATGAGGTGCAATCAAAAATGGGGGCACTAACTGCTAGGATAAATGAGGCAGAAGAGGGAATCAGCGATATAGAAGACCAAATGATGGAAAATAAAGAGGCTGAGAAAAAGATAAACAACTACAGGATCACGAGGGCAGAATTCAAGAGATAAGCGATACAATAAGATGAAACAACATTAGAATAATTGGGATCCCAGAAGAAGAAGAAAGAGAGAGAGGGGCAGAAGGTATATTGGAGCAAATAATAGCAGAGAACTTCCCTAATGTGAGGAAGGAAACAGGCATCAAAATCCAGGAGGCACAGAGAACCTCTCTCAAAATCAATAAAAATAGGTCAACACCCCGACATCTAATAGTAAAACTTATGAGTCTCAGAGACAAAGAGAAAATCCTGAAAGCAGCTCGGGAGAAGACATATGTAACCTACAATGGTAGAAATATTAGATTGGCAACAGACCTATCCACACAGACCTGGCAGGCCAGAAAGGACGGGCATGAGATCTTCAGAGCACTAAACAAGAAAAATATGCAGCCAAGAATGCTATATCCAGCTAGGTTCTCATTGAAAATTGAAGGAGAGATAAAAAGCTTCCAGGACAAACAAAAACTAAAGGGATTTGCAAACACGAAACCAGCCCTCCAAGGTATATTGAAAGGGGTCCTCTAAGCAAAGAGAGAGACAAAAAGCAGCATAGATCAGAAAGGAACAGAGACAATATACAGTAACAGTCACCTTACAGGCAATAGAATGGCACTAAATTCATACCTTTCAATAGTTACCATGAATATAAGTGGGCTAAATGCCCCAATCAAAAGACACTAGCTATCAGATTGGATTAAAAAACAAGACCCATCAATATGCTGTCTGCAAGAGACTCATTTTAGACCCAAAGACACCCCCACATTGAAAGTGAGGGGGTGGAAAACCATTTACCATGCTAATGGACACCAAAAGAAAGCTGGGCTAGCGATCCTTATATCAGACAAATTAGATTTTAAACCAAAGACTGTAATAAGAGATGAGGAAGGACACTATATCCTACTTAAAGGGTCTATCCAATAAGATCTAACAATTGTAAATATCTATGCCCCTAACATGGGAGCAGCCAATTATATAAGGCAATTAATAACAAAAGCAAAGAAACACATTGACAACAATACAATAATCGTGGGGGACTTTAACACTCCCCTGACTGAAATGGACAGATCATCTAAGCAAAAGATCAACAAGGAAATAAAGACTTTAAATGACACACTGGACCAAATGGACTTCACAGACATATTCAGAACGTTCCATCCCAAAGCAACGGAATACACATTCTTCTCTAGTGCCCATGGAACATTCTCCAGAATTGATCACATCCTGGGTCACAAATCAGATCTCAACCGGTACCAAAAGATTGGGATTATTCCCTGCATATTTTCAGACCACAATGCTTTGAAACTAGAACTCAATCACAAGAGGAAAGTCGGAAAGAACTCAAATACATGGAGGCTAAATAGCATCCTACTAAAGAATGATTGGGTCAACCAGGAAATTAAGGAAGAATTTAAAAAATTCATGGAAACCAATGAAAATGAACACACAACTGTTCAAAATCTTTGGGATACAGCAAAGGCAGTCCTGAGAGGAAAGTATATAGCAATACAAGCCTTTCTCAAGAAACAAGAAAGGTCTCAAATACATAATCTAACCCTACACCTAAAGGAGCTGGAGAAAGAACAGCAAATAAAGCCTAAACCTAGCAGGAGAAGAGAAATAATAAAGATCAGAGCAGAAATCAATGAAATAGAAACCAAAAGAACAGTAGAACAGATCAACGAAACTAGGAGCTGGTTCTTTGAAAGAATTAACAAGATTGATAAACCCCTAGCCAGACTTATCAAAAAGAAAAGAGAAATGACCCAAATCAACAAAATCATGAATGAAAGAGGAGAGATCACAACCAACACCAAAGAAATACAAACAATTATAAGAACATATTATGAGCAACTCTATGCCAGCAAATTAGATAACCTGGAAGAAATGGGTGCATTCCTAGAGATGTATCAACTACCAAAATTGAACCAGGAAGAAATAGAAAACCTGAACAGACGTATAAGCACTAAGGAAATTGAAGCAGTCATCAAAAATCTCCCAACAAACAAAAGCCCAGGGCCAGATGGCTTCCCAGGGGAATTCTATCAGACATTTAAAGAAGAATTAATACCTATTCTCCTGAAACTGTTCCAAAAAATAGAAATGGAAGGAAAACTTCCAAACTCATTTTATGAGGCCAGCATTACCTTGATCCCAAAACCAAAGACCCCATCAAAAAGGAGAACTACGGACCAATATCCTTGATGAACATGGATGCAAAAATTCTCACCAAAATACTAGCCAATAGGGTCCAACAGTACATTAAAAGGATTATTCACCATGACCAAGTGGGATTTATCCCTGGGCTGCAAGGCTGGTTCAACATCCGCAAATCAATCAACGTGATACAATACATTAACAAAAGAAAGAACAAGAATCATATGATCCTCTCAATAGATGCAGAAAAAGCATTTGACAAAGTACAGGATCCTTTCTTGATCAAAACTCTTCAGAGTGTAGGGATGGAGGGTACATACCTCAATATCATAAAGGCCATCTATGAAAAACCTACAGCGAATATCATTCTCAATGGGGAAAAGCTGAGAGCTTTTCCCCTAAGGTCAGGAACACGGCAGGGATGTCCACTATCACCACTGCTCTTCAACATAGTATTAGAAGTCCTAGCCACAGCAATCAGACAACAAAAAGAAATCAAAGGCATCCAAATCGGCAAAGAGGAAGTCAAACTCTCACTCTTTGCAGATGATATGATACTGTATGTGGAAAACCCCAAAGAATCCACCCCAAAACTGCTAGAACTCATACAGGAATTCAGTAAAGTAGCAGGCTATAAAATCAATGCACAGAAATCAGTGGCATTCCTATACACCAACAAGACAGAAGAGAGAGAAATTAAGGAGTCGATCCCATTTACAATTGCACCCAAACCCATAAGATACCTAGGAATAAATTTAACCAAAGAGACAAAGGATCTGTCCTCAGAAAACTATAAAATACTCATGAAAGAAATTGAAGAAGACACAAAGAAATGGAAAAACGTTCCATGCTCATGGATTGGAAGAACCAACATTGTGAAGATATCAATGCTACCTAGAGCAATCTACACATTCAATGCAATCCCCATCAAAATACCATCCACTTTTTTCAAAGAAATGGAACAAATAATCCTAAAATTTGTATGGAACCAGAAGAGACCCCGAATAGCCAGAGGAATATTGAAAAAGAAAAGCAAAGCTGGAGGCATCACAATTCCAGACTTCCAGCTCTATTACAAAGTTATCATCATCAAGACAGTATGATACTGGCACAAAAACAGACACATAGATCAATGGGGAACAGAATCGAGAGCCCAGAAATGGACCCTCAACTCTATGGTCAACTCATCTTTGACAAAGCAGGAAAGAATGTCCAATGGAAAAAAGACAGTCTCTTCAACAAATGGTGTTGGGAAAATTGGACAGCCACATGCAGAAGAATGAAACTGGACCATTTCCTTACACCACACACAAAAATAGACTCCAAATGGTTGAAAGACCTAAACGTGAGACAGGAGTCCATCAAAATCCTAAAGGAGAACACAGGTAGCAACCTCTTCAACCTCAGCCGCAGCAACTTCTTCCTAGAAACATCGCCAAAAGCAAGGGAAGCAAGGGCAAAAATGAACTATTTGGCTATCATCAAGAGAAAAAGCTTTTGCACAGCAAAAGAAACAGTCCACAAAACCAAATGACAACCGACAGAATGGGAGAAAATATTTGCAAATGACATTTCAGATAAAGGGCTAGTATCCAAAATCTATAAAGAACTTATCAAACTCAACACCAAAGAACAACTAATCCAATCAAGAAATGGGCAGAAGACATGAACAGACATTTTTCCAAAGAAGACATCCAAATGGCCAACAGACACATGAAAAAGTGCTCAACATCGCTCGGCATCGGGGAACTCCAAATCAAAACCGCAATGAGATACCACCTCACACCAGTCAGAATGGCTAAAATGAAGAAGTCAGGAAACGACAGATGTTGGTGGGGATGTGGAGAAAGGGGAACCCTCCTACACTGTTGGTGGGAATGCAAGCTGGTGCAGCCACTCTGGAAAACAGTATGGAGTTTCCTCAAACAGTTGAAAATAGAGCTACCATACGATCCAGGAATTGCACTACTGGGTATTTACCACAACGATACAAATGTAGGGATCCGAAGGGGTACGTGCACCCCAATGTTTATAGCAGCAATGTCCACAATAGCCAAACTGTGGAAAGAGCCAAGATGTCCATCGACAGATGAATGGATAAAGAAGAGGTGGTATATATACACAATGGAATATTATGCAGCCATCAAAAGGAATGGAATCTTGCCATTTGCAACGACGTTGATGGAACTGCAGGGTGTTATGCTGAGTGAGATAAGTCAATCAGAGAAAGAGATATATCATATGACCTCACTGATATGAGGAATTCTTAATCTCAGGAAACAAACTGAGTGTTGCTGAGTGGTGGGGGGTGGGAGGGATGGGGTGGCTGGGTGATAGACATTGGGGAGGGTATGTGCTATGGTGAGCGCTGTGAATTGTGCAAGACTGTTGAATCACAGATCTGTACTTCTGAAACAAATAATGGAAGATATGTTAAGAAAAAAGAAAAAGAAGAAGGTAGCAGGAGGGGAAGAATGAAGGGGAGTAAGTCGGAGGGGGAGAGGAACCATGAGAGACGATGGACTCTGAAAAACAAACTGAGGGTTCTAGAGGGGGGGGGGGTGGGCGATGGGTTAGCCTGGTGATGGGTATTAAGGAGGGCACGTTCTGCGTGGAGCACTGGGTGTTACGCACAAACCATGAATCATGGAACACTACATCAAAAAGTAATGATGTAATGTATGGTGATTAACATAACAATAAAAAAATTAAAAAAAAAATAACTCTCATGAGAATGGAGTAAAAATTTGCTGTTTCTCGGTTTAAGGAACCAAGTGCTCTGTGACCTCATGCCTTCAGAAACTTGCTTTTCTAAAGGTGCTATAGACTTAGTAGGAGTTCACAAAAGGCCCTGCTGGGATATTCTAGAAAATGTGTTGGAAAAGTTTCTGTGGTATCAGCTTTTGGGGAAAGTGGCTATTCTTGCTCAATTTTGGAACTATGGAATGTCAAATATGCAATAGCTGTTCTATCTTTGAGGAAGCAAGAAAAAGAAGAAAATCAACCTGCCACATGGTGACAAAACTGCTTTCAGGATCCAGCCCTCCAATTCCTTGTCCAGTTCTTCACCAACTAATAGCTCAGTGCGTTCAGAAAGAACAACTATTGTTTTAAAAACAACTTTGTTACCATTTTAGCTGGTTGGGGACAGTATTTCCATGTCCTCATCATGATTTTAGTGTTTTTTACACAATTTATTGGATACCAAAGAAGGTAATTTCCCAGTGTTCACATTTCAACATATAAATAAGGCACAGTGCAGAAGAAAGGACTGGACTTTAGTAGTAGTACCTAGATAATAGCAAAGTAGTTAAGAATATGGACTGTAGAGCCAGATTTCCAAGGGTTGAAACCTTAGTTTGCCACTTTTCCAGTTTGAGACCAGGGGCACATCACCTAACTACGGTGCTCTGTTTCCTCTGTGTGAAATAGGAAAAGTAATAGTAGCTACCTCATAGGATTGTTTAAAGATTAAATTAATGTATGTTAAGTGTTTAGAATAGTACCCGACACAAGGTAAATTCATATAAGGATTCGCTATTACTATTATTAACTGGACAAACCTAGATATATTACTTAATATCACTGATACTCAGTTATTTGACTTGTAAACCATTGGTGTTATCTTTTAAAGTTTTTATTAACATTTAAATTGTATATAATATAAATAATTATATATAATACAGACAACCTGGCAAAATGGCTGACAAAAATCAAGTAAATGGATAATCGGATAAATGGATAATCAGTAAATGTTAACTCACTCTCAGTAAAGGGATATATACATATATAAACTATATATATAAATTACTTTTTACTTTATACTTATATATAAAAATTACTTTTTACTTTTGAATAGGTAATGAATTTATATGGGTCAAGAATCATAGTTCCAAAGCTACATAGTAGGAAGTCTAGTACCTTAACCTCTTCCTCATATATACAGTTTCTATCACCCACTATCATGGTTAATAATTTTCATTCGTTGCCTAGATGTCCTTCTGAAGTTATTTTATGCAAATATAAATACATATAGTTTTATTTTCTTCCTTGTACTCACACATATAGCATATTGCATGAACTGTTCTGTACTTTTTTCACTTAATGTGTTCTGGAGAGTTTAACATTTCTATATTTCTCATGACATTACAGAAATTTTAAGCTTTGGCTTAAATGACTGTTGTATTCAGAAAGACATTCCATAGTTTTTGGAGGAACATTTCTATTCATTTTTCAAAATAAAACAGAATTATTGAGTGTGTACTATATTATGGGCACTATATAATATTTTGGCACACACACTCTAATATCTTACAATAATACTGCCATCATTACTATTTCATAAGTAGGAGAATTGCAGTGTTTAATGTTTTAAATTAGAAATACAAAGACTCTTCCCCAAAGCCCCATATGCGCTATTGATGGAGCCAGACTTTGAACCCACTAGTCCAAATCCAGGGTCTGAGGGTAACATCTATGCTGTAGTGCCTCTCTCCTGACCTTTATGAGGGCTCCTTATTCTAAGGCAACTACTGACCAGAAGCATGCAGAACTCAAGAGGAAAGAAAAAGAGAAAGATCTCCAGCATTGCTTGATTCCTTAAACATTGACATTCAAGGGGACACTACTGTTTTTCATTGCTTTCATGCTAAAATCCCTTGGAACTCAGTAGAACTTCTATTACCTTTCATTACCTGAAAATCCCCTGAAGAATGGCCTAGTGGCATGTTGATAACCATGTTGATACAACCAAATTTATTTCTAGATTTTAGACCTGCCCATAGTGGTCAGAGATACATGATGTTGTTTTTATTATAGAGCCGCAAGGATCCAGGAACATACACACAGTGTTACAGAAAATGGCTATGAGTCATAAAGACAGATTTTAATTACATTTGCCCTAACTAACAAGGTTTGATTGTCCATCGCTCCTCTGCCTACAGTACAATTTAAATACCCCCCTCTCCATTCTGTCTCCTGTCCCTCTAGGTAAGTGTGTATATGCACATAGTGGAAAAACATTAGACTGAAGTATAGGAAGCTGGAGTTCTCAGGATTGGCCCACCTCCAATGAACTGACACTTATTTTTCTTGCCCATAAAAATGAATGCCATGGCACAGATGGTAAAAGTCCCCAAATTCTGTCATATTAAATCAGTGATAGATGATATAGTACAAGAAGAAGAGAGACTAAACACATAACAAGTAAGTATGGGTTAATTGGAAGTTTGTTGGAAAAATAGCTACTATTTTTTTTTTAAATGTATCTTGTATAATTGCTGAAACCAAAAACAGATAATTCTGTTCTGGAATTTTAATTGCTTTTGCTTTGTGTTTTGATTTTTCATGAAATTCAGCAATTCATTAATTACCTATTCTTATATATTGTTACATATAAACATATGAGAAAATAAAATTTAGCTTGGACTCAGAAAGTAAAATTCTACCCAACTACTCATCAGGCTGGAATAACAGACATAGATAAAGTTAACAGATTTAGCAGGATTCAGTATTTCTCCCAAGGACACACTGCAGCTAGAAAGTGTCATAATGACTCCCTTCATTTTTTTTTTTTAACTGTTTTTCACTCATTGAGAAATTTTGTTCTCTAAAATCATAGACAGTCAGGTTTCCTGTTTGAAATCACATCAAGAATTAAATATACCATTCTTGTCTGGAGTACCTAAGTCACTTTGACATAGAAGAAGCTCGATATCCAGTCTGGTCATAGAACCTCAGATATGGGGTTTCTGAACACAACATTTTACATTTATTGTAGTTTCGTTGTTTTCAGGAAAACAGGACTTTGCAGGCCATACATGTTTACACATACCTTTTATGACTATTAAATTTCTGCTTCATTTAAATTTCTCTAAAACTCTACCTTTCCCCTTAGTCTTGTAATACTCTATGTTTTCCTTCATTTGATGAAATACCTCAGATTTCTCTTGGTGTGTGGTCTTCTCATTGCAATTGGTCAATAGGCCAAGTTTGTCCCTGGTGGTTATGGACTGACTGGGCTGGGACAGATGGTTAGAGATACTTGAAAAAGCCCCATCTTGTATATGAGGGAAAGGAGTGAATACGACTGGTAGGCATAAGGGGTTCAACTTGTGTGAAAAATGTACACACAGTTAATTCACAAAATATGTGGCATGTTATCCTTTCCTTTTTTAGGGGTAGACAGCAAACTGGACTCTAAGCATTTAAGCAGCAAAGAGAAAACAGTCATTTTCAAAGCTGTAGTTACATTTCAAAGCTGTAGTTACTAAATTAAAAACAAGGTAGTTGTCTGGGAAAAGTCAAAACTCTTCCTACCACTGGGGTTTGTAAGAAATGTGTCCTCATAAAGGAAGTTTGTGATGAAGCAAGCTATAGTCCCAACTGCATCTGTAACTTCACTGAACAGTAAATAATGTAGCCAAATACTCATTTTGGTCCCTGTAGTCACAACTGTAAAGACAAACAATTCAGTTTTATAAATTATTTCAAATATATAGATTCAATTTAAAGTTCTCTATTTACTGAGATACACTTTTTTTTTTTTAATGAAATGTCAGAACTCACAAAGGACAGAGACCTTTTATTTCAACTTAGGGGGCTTGAATCAATTTAATTATTTTAGTTCCCATTTTTCGCTTGTCTTTACTAGGGCCTGGACTTCATACTGCTTTAATAGAATTAGTTTCTCTGTGTGCTATATTTATATTTTTATGGTTTGTGTAATTTTAATTAAAAAAGTATTTAGTATTTAGTTGGGGCACCTGGGTGGCTCAGTTGGTTAAGCGACTGCCTCCGGCTCAGGTCATGATCCTGGAGTCCCGGGATCGAGTCCCGCATCGGGCTCCCTGCTCGGCAGGGAGTCTGCTTCTCCCTCTGACCCTCCCCCCTCTCATGTGCTCTCTCTCATTCTCTCTCTCTTTCAAATAAATAAATAAAATCTTTAAAAAAAGTATTTAGTTACTATTATGGAGTACTACATCTAAGTTAATTTAGGATTATGATGTGAACAGTATATACCCATACCATATTCACCTGAGACCAAGGGATATCCAGAAGTAGTGATGTTTTCCTAATAAATAGGAATTGATTTTCAGTTACTTGAAATACCCAGCTTCCCCAGAACCCTTCTTTGCACCTGGAATGGTAAATAGAGTTTAGGAATTGAATTCAGAAACTGTGACTTGAGAAAGCAGAGCACTATTCTTAGGGCCGCTAAATTTCAAATCATCCTCAATCTCAGCTGCTAAAGATCTTCTGCCCGAGTTTCAGAGGGAACAGTTTATCCGGATTATACTTTTTCACACAAATTAAAAATGTTTAGGAGCTCTAGGAAAAGGACCTTCCTAAATTGTCTTTACCTCACATAGTGATAAGTGCTTATATTACTTGGTATTGATTAAATGTTTGTTTAAATAGCTAAAGAGAAAAAGGGAGAGAGATTGATTGTGTCTGGTGGTGCTAAAGCCTCTAAATTATTTACCATGAAAAAATGCAATAATTTTTAGGAAAACTGTCTCTAGAGTTTATCTCTGGGACACACACACACACACACACACACACACACACACACACACACACCCCAGGGATGTTTATTTACCTCTTACTTATATAAGCTCTGAGGAATCTGTAGAGACTTATTACATTATAAAGATATAAAAGTACTCTTTCCTAATGTGTTTTCAGTGTTTTTAAAAGCACTGTTGATAGTAAAACAGTGTGAAAGTTCCATTGACATTTTATGGAGGGTAAACCTTGGCATAGAGTTATTAATTATAATAAACAATTTTACATGAAATTTTCTGTTTTTTATAGTTTTTTTTCATTTTATCAGTTTTCAAGGAAGTGTTCAAGGCATCTTGGACATGTTGATATTCAGAACATAAATTTTGATAATTACACTTAAAATGCTCAAATTTTAAATTCATAATTAAGAAATATTTAAACTGACAGTTTTCTAATATATGCTTCTCTGTAAATATGCTATTTCAGATATAATAAAATACTACTTTGGTCTCAGCCCATGGGGAAAAATGAGCAAATTAAAGATTTAGGTTATATTTAGGTGACAAAACTGCTTCAGTGAAATACAGTGCTCTTCGAAAAAAATCTATAGTCTTTCACAGCTTAGTAAAGCAAATCTTACTATAAGTAGCTGTCTTGTAAATGGCTCTTTCAATTCGTTTTAAATGACAAAATGTACTATTCTGGGGCTTTCCTTTAAATTTTATTTTTTTTATTATAATCACAGTAAAATATCTCTTAACCTAGTGGACTACCTGGATTATATGAGTTTCCTTATTTTCTTTGTTTATAGGGAAACAATGAACAGATTTCATTAACAGATTATTGACCACTCAGACTGCATGAACACTGTATGCCACCCAGATGCCCTCTCCAAAGCCACCTTCCTCATTCGGCTTTCATCCAATAATGAGTTGATGTGGGGGTATAAATGTTAAGTCCCCTCCCCCCACCTCAGGACAATTCTGAAGGGTTATCCCACTCTACAACTCCCTGAGGGGCTGGCTGAGGCCTTTCCTGAGACTAGCACAGCACAGACTCTCCATCTACCCAGTCCTCCTTCCCTCCTTCTCTTTTTCTTCCATAGGAGTTGATCCCAGAACAGTTTCTAATAACTTCTCTTCTTGCTAGCTTCCATACGATTGGGTTTCCCAGGGTTTATAATCTTCTACCCACACTGAAATCTTATGGCCCCCAGTCTACTCTCAAGTATGCCCATACATTTCTTACTACCAGCTAGCCATGTGTAATTACCAAGTGTCAGGTGTGTTTTCCCTAATCAGCTTATTGTAATTATTTTTGTATTTACATAATTTGAAGTACAGGTGTGCAAAATCCTCTTTTCTGAATATTGTTTTCCATTGAAAAAGTTTGTAATGGAATCAAGTAATGAAATAACTATAGAAGATTTTTTTAATTGGAAAAAATGTATAAAAGGTTTACCAACATGATTACTTCTCTTAAATATATTTTTAAGTTCTCTCTCCGCTTATAATAAAAACAAAACTGGGCGCCTGAGTGGCTCAGTCGGTTGGGCGACTGCCTTCGGCTCAGGTCATGATCCTGGAGTCCTGGGATCGAGTCCCGCATTGGGCTCCCCGCTTGGCGGGGAGTCTGCTTCTCCCTCTGACCCTCTTCCCTCTTGTGCTCTCTGTCTCTCATTCTCTCTCTCTCAAATAAAATCTTAAAAAAAATAAAAAATAAAAACAGAACTAAAAGTTATAGCCACTATATTCTGGATGTATTTTAAATAAGAAAAATGATAAAAAACTCTTGTCAAAAGACCTGTACTCAAAGAAAAGATCTTGATTCTACATGGAAAGATTGTTAAAATGCACATGCATTTGTAATTTTATATTAAAATAAAATTTTTAAATTAGGAGTAAGGATCATTTTTACATTTTTTTCTACTAAGCTAATAAACTCTTTGTCTCAAGTACATCAGATAACAAAATATAACTGTACTGCATAATAAAAACAAGTGAAATGTTATGCAGCCATTGGTCTTATTCCATTTTTAAAAATAAGGTTGAACATATGAGTAGAATTTATCATAAGAGGTTTTTTTGCCTGCTTTGCTATTCAAAGCAAGATGATCCTATAAAGAAAGAACACACAGCAAATTCAGATCTAGCTTAGTACCTCTCACATTGTCCTATGTGTACAAAGGACATGGGGAATTTGGTGAAATGCAGATTTGGACTTAGCATGACTGTGCAAGGGCTGGAAGTTCAGCATCTCTAACTAGTCTGCTGGTAATGTGGTTGTCGCTGCTCCTAGAACCAGCAAGCTTTAGACACTAGCTCAGTCATCTCAGTATTGCTTTTTTTTTTTTTTCTTGGTTCTGCTTCAAATCTGTACCTTACATTTAATAATGGGTAAATTATAATGGCTATTATTTGTTCCTTATTTATTATGCACCATTTTTTTAAATTGTAGTTCTACTCTGATTTTCCTATCCTGTGTTTCCACGTAAAAATCTACTAATGAATTTATGATATTTGTATTAGGTGTACTATTAAGTCTGTGTGTGGTGTGGTCAGAGGATAATTCTAAACCAATTTCTGATAGCATATGATGGGATAAGTGTTCCTACATTCCTACAGATTCTGTCACTGGCGATAAGTCCTATTGCAGAAATGAAGAGCTAATAGTGCTGAGAAGTGGAATAGAGGTATTTGCTGGAATTGAATGAGTAGAAGTGCTGGAAAACAAGATCGGGTTGCAATGGGAAAACACGTTTCAGCCTAGTGCAGATAATCACAGATAAAATGGTCTTTTTCAGAGAAGATAGCATTGGATGTATGTGTCTGACAGAAAATGATTATAGAGCTAATATTGCATCTTGGTTGGAGAGGAGTCCTGTCTTGTTTCTGACATTTTTTTCCCCACATGTTGCAAAGCTGGCAATACAGGCATGATGGAAAAGCTGTCCTGTTTTGGGGAATATTTAACATTTTTTAAATTTATGGACATATATATTGGCTTATAGCATAGTATGTTATGAAAAGTTTGCACATGCTCATTCAACAAACTTTTTCTTGTAGCCAGAGTGATTTCAGGATTTTTGTTCAAAAATTAGTTTTTTGGGGGCTCCTGGGTGGCTCAGTTGGTTAAACACCTGCCTTTGGCTCAGGTCATGATCTCAGGGTCCTGGGATTGAGCCCCCCACTGGGCTCCCTGCTCAGTGTGGAGTCTGCTTCTCCCTCTCCCTCTGACTGCCACTCCCCTTGCTTGTACTCTCTCTCTCTCTCTGTGTCAAATAAATAAATAAAATCTTAAAAAAATTAGATTTTAAAAGTTTGCCAAAACAGTCTAAATGAAGCATTTCCCCTATTAATAGCATTTGTTAATAATGATAAGTTTGGTGGGTTTTTTTTTTTTTTTGGTTTTTGGGGTTTTTTTTGGTTTGTGAAAAACAAAGTGTAATTACCTTTATATTTTTTCTTAACCTTGTCCCACATTTTTAACTTTTTAAAAAACTCAAGAGAAATTTATAGCTCTAAATAAACAGCAACAGTATTATAAAGTTATCAGGGGAAATAATTGGAAAGTATTTAAAATATATTTTAAAATAAAAAAATAGAATTTTCATGAAAGGATATACATCCATTATTACCAAAATGATTTCTTTTCTTCAGTATTTTAAAAATATTTTTTCATAATAGATGAGACACAAAAGTTACATGATTAATTAGTGGTTGTCTTAAAGAATTATTCGTTGGTCTCCTGTTCACCAGATATTACTAGTAGTGCTTGGAAGGGAGTCAATACTTCTTGTTGACTATATTATGCAGAAGTATTCTAGAATGTTAAGAGGGTATCTTGTCTTCATTTATAATACAGCATCATAGATGTTTTTGATTTAAATAATACACCAAAGTTCACAATATCAAACAGCAAATTTTCAGGTTGAAAAATAATTTATAAAAACCAAAAAACAACAAATAAAACCCCAACTTTTACCATGTCAGAAGTTATATGGCTTCAATATAATGTTGATTCAGAAAATAGTTTTGAGAACATAAAGTTGCCCAAAAGACAAAATTAAAGTCTAACAAATTGACTGCATAGACATTAAAGATATCTTTATGGGAAAAAAAAAAATTCTTTTTGTTAAGGTAGGATCCACACCCAGTGTGGAGCGCAGTGCTGGACTTGAGCTCATGACCCTGAGATCAAGGCCTGAGCTGAGATCAAGAGTGGGATGCTTAACCGCCTGAGCCACCCATTCTTAAAGTCAAAAAATAAAAACAGATATTTTTGAGCTATAATTCTACTTTTACTCTATAAAACATATCTCTTTACAAAATCAAATAATTGTTTTTTACCATAATCTTTAATATTCTTTGCCACTTTTTTCACAGAAAAAAAGGAAAATAAAATATGGATGCGATACCACAGTTTATCATGGCATTTGTTGGCCAATATGTCTAATAGCTTCTAGCCTAATGATTAGGTTTGCATAAAGAAAACAGGAGAGGTATCCTGCATAGGTAGATTATACTTATGGCCTTTAAATCTAGGATCATGTACTTGGGTCAAAATACAAAAGATCTGAAGTACTAATCTGTAGCATTTCTTTCTCCAGTAGCCACTAAAAGGCTTATTACTAAATGTATGTGTTTGATTCAAGGCAGTAAAACTGAACCTTGCCTTGATACCTATAAATAACTAAGAACATCATACCGTTGACTTTATAAAACTAAGGAACCAATTATTTCATCAACAAAATGAGTTCAGGAATAGCAGAGAAATTGCAACTCAGGATAAGCAAATTGTGACAAACCATAGGCATATCCTGACAACATGGGAGAGGGGCTTGCTTTTTACAGGTCAAAGAAGGTAACTGGGAAGGGCTCTTTTGCTGAGTTCTTATTGGCTGGCCTGTTGTTGGGCAAGGAGAAATTCTTCTTCCTGCTGGGGTATGTAAAGTAAACTTCTTTCTTTTGGGAATGCAAAGTATGCTTTTTTATGTGAGTGGTAGTTTATGAGAGCTCCCCCTTCAGGGCTTCCCGATGCCATTTTATATGAGGTTGCCTTTATTTTAGCAACAGTAATAAGGGGGAAAAAAATAAGGAATTTCACATTCTGAGATAAACTAAAAATATGTAACATCCTACCTAGCACTAGTCTCCAAATAAATGCAGATTTGAGCCCATTTCTGTAAGTTGCTAACTTCCTAACATAAACAATGTTATCTCTGACTTTTGCAACACTGACATCTACAGATATGTGGCTGTCCTTACAGATAAGATACGGAGGTGATCATGTGAAAAAAACTGTTGCTTTCCCCCACGGTGAACGGAATGACAATATTTATGGTTTTATTTTTTTAAGATCTGTTGTACCTTTTCATCAAGGAGTCAGTTCTGAAATCTGGACTCTTTCAAATCATTTACAGTTATATATAATTTTTATTTTCTTAGTGATTTTATCAATGGGTTTTCCATCCAAAGTTGGAGGTCCTACCAGAATGCTCAGACGGATTTAACCACTAGTGCTGAGTAGGCAAATACCATCCAAGATGTCTAGCTCATGTGCCACTCACACCCAGGTTAGCCTTTTCCAGCTATAGGAGGAGTAAATCTCATCATTCCAAGATGAAAGTTTCTCTCTTGATGATTGTATTACTGTTTCAGATTCTAATTCTCTTTCTGTTTCTGGAGTATGTCTCTTTCTTGATTCTCTTTTGCAGCTGGTTGCCAAATTATGACTTCTGCTAGTGATAAAACACTGGGAGCCTAGTTTTGATTATAGGATCTGTTTAACTGGTCTTTGTCAGTTAATAAATGACAGAAAGGGGAGGTTTTTCTTGGTGTAGTCATTTACATTCGTCTCTTTGTAATTCTATCATCTCTCTTTGGAATGCCCATGTCTTTGCCACTAGGTTACAAGACATTACAGGACATAAGTTTAGTAGGACCAGTGGCCAGTGTCAGTTGTGAGGTTGAAAAGTTGCTTGTGTCACTTTTTCTTTTTAATATAGAGGTTATTTTGTCTTCTAACTTTCGATAGCATGCTTTTTGGTACTTGACCTTTTGTGTATCATTAAGAGCTTAAACCATTTAAAGAAGACAAACAAACAAAAACCCCTAAAAACAAAGCTTTGTACCCCCTAGAGTGGAGAGCAACCACTGGGTCAAGGGTCATAACAAATGCCTCTTAGATACCCTTTGTGTTTTCCTGACCTTGTCCTCACACAGCTGAAACAAATAATAGGTGAGTTTTGCTGAAAAAGTTATGTGTGCTCTATTTACCCTTGGTTGAGTTTGTAAAACTGAGTCTGATAGTTTTCAGTATGTGAGTAGGTGTAAAAAAAAACAAAAAACAGCTTTTTCTCATAAGATAATATTTTTATATTGGTGTCTATAATTATAGGTTTCTCTCTTTTTTTCTATTTTTTTCTATTTGTGAAAGATCACTGCTGGTTTGTTCAAAGATTTTCGCCTAAGTGTAAGATACGTTTTTTCTCTTCTTTCTATTGAAAGAACTGGAGAAGTCTGTAAAAGTAAATAAATGTGACAAATAAAAATCTGATCAAAAAAATTTCTTTGCTAAGAACAATAAAATGTGGTCAAATAAATATTAATTAGTATTAATTTATTAATTAACATTAATTTTTTAAAAAGATTTTATTTGAGAGAGAGAGAGAAAGAGCATGAGCAGGGGGAGGGGCAGAGGGAGAAGCAGACTCCCCACTGAGCAGGGAGCCTGATCTGGAGCTCAATCTCATGTCCCTGGGATCACAACCTGAGCCCAAGGCAGATGCTTAACTGACTGAGCGACCCAGGTGCCCCAATTAGCATTAATTTTTAATAAATAGCTGCTCAATAAACATTAAAGTTAAGCCCATATCTTGATCCATAGCCTATTTGAACAAAAATTAGAGACAACAGTGGAACAATATCTAATAATATAAATATTTATACCGCAGTTTCCTTGTGTACAGGCTCTCTACCTGTACTCTCGCCACGTTGGGCTCAACCCAGTGACAAATGGCTTACTTATATCCTCTGGAAAGGAGCAATCCCCAAATTCCCCTAATTCTTTGAGAGTTTAATTAGAAGCTTCTATTGTATGTATGAAATCTTTTATAAAGGAATTGATATCCCTTTTCCTAACTCTGGGAAAATTAATAAATTAGATAATAAAGCCTCTTGGAGTTCCTGTTTTGCTTGACTATGGAGACTAAAAAGCACTCACATAAATCAAAGCTAACAAAAATAAGTAATAATCCCGGAAACAGAAAAAACTTCCAAATGACTTAAAAGTGTTGGCTCTTTAAAAATCAGAAACAAAAATTAGCTCAGAGAAATGATAAAGTGATTGATAAAGACTTCCTGCCAGGATATCACATAAGAAACAAAAAAATTAAAATTAATAGAAAAAAACTGAAAATTTTGATAATGTTAAAACTTAAGGTTTAAACATTTGTAATATTTCTAATCAAAGTGAATACTTAAATCTAATTAGCTAATTTTTACATTGTTCTGATTTTATCAAAGTGCAAAAGTATGTTAGTGTAATGTAATTTGTGCAAAGTTTGGGTGATTTTTCATAAAAATCCTAATTTGAACTCCCTAATTCCTTATACTAGCTACATGATTCTATGAAGTTGTAATCATTTACAAAAATATTTAAAATAACACAAATATAAAAACATATGTATAAATGTATATTGTCTTTTAGAAAAGAAAGTCCTATAAAATATTTATTTCACTATAATATATTGATAGGATACAAATTATTACCTTGCAAGCAAAATCATGTCAATAATAAATATGTTTTCCATAAAGACCAAAACTTAACCTCCAAGATCCTTAATTGGCGTGCAACTGTAGAACAGTAGTTAACTGAGTTTATCAACATATAAAGTTTACCTGCCTGAACAATTTCCAAAATTACAGAGAATATAAAAACAAAAACCCACTGGGTTGCCAAGCTACATGTACCCTTGCTTCTTATTTTTACGCATTGTTAACTGACCATAATCTAGTAACTTGTAAGGAATGCTTAAGTCATTGTAGCATTTTTAAAAACATGTACCCATTGCATATATATATATATATATATATATATATCACATTTTTAAAGTGTTCTTACCCACCCACCCCCCACACACACACGAAAAGTAACTATGTGAGGTGATGGAAGTGTTAATTAACTTGATTATAATACCCCTTTCACAAAGTATATCAAATAATCACATATATACTTTAAATATATACACTCTGAATTTGTTAGTTATACCTCAGTAGGGCTGGAAAAAAGCACGTACATACTTTCTTGAGATCCCTCAAGAAGTAGATCTTTAGTCTCTTTCCCCTGAATATAAGCTGGATTTAGTGACTCTATTTCTAAAGAATAGAATATGGAAAAAATGGTAGGATATCACTTCTGGGACTAAGATATACCAAAGTTGTGGCTCTGTCTTGAACATGTTTACTTTTCTAGGGCCATTCACCTTGGGGAGCCCAGCTGACATATTACATGAGTGGCCCTGTGGAGGGGCCCACTCCTAATAAATGCTTGTTTGAAGCTGCTAAATTTTGGGGCAATTTGCTACACAGCAACAGCTGACTAATACAGTGATGTTCATACAAAAATTTACTTTTTTCACTTTAAGAAATATAAAAGTGATGTGTAGTTTGGTCATCTGGAAGGGTTCTCTCTTTAGAGTTGTGGGCCCTGGGCATAAATGTTTTGTGAGTCTCCTAACTCCACAAACAGTTTAATTAAAAAATGAACTACAAAATTCATGGCCCCTGTGAGGTAGAATATATTGTAATTTATCAACAAAGACTTAGATGCATAGAGAAAATGCACTTCAATATTTCCGGGTTGTGGGTGTGAAGATTTTTCAGATTGTTCAGGTACCATTTTCCTCTTCAGATCCAGAAATCATCTCTTCATGTTTTTTATGTTGTTCATTCATACCTAATTTCCTATCTCCCATCAAATGAAAACGGTAGCAGTACAGTTGTTACTTACAAGGCAGTGACTCTTGGGAAACGTTGTAGTGAAATAACGTAGATCTTGCCTCCATAGTTCTCCAATACCATTTACTTAAACCTGGTTCCAGCGTTACTCATGATGCTGCATCATCCATCATTCATTGTGCCTCCCATTAACTCTGCCTTCCAATAACTCTCTCTGATTGTCATTGTGCTTCATTAATAATGACCACAGTGCAACACTTGCCCAGAGAATGCAGCAAAATGTGAATGGATTTTGTTTTCTGGTCATGTTAAATTTATCATCAGAATTTTATAGTATAAATGTAGATTGGCATATTAACCTCAATCACAACTTTTCTTGACCCCTTTAGGCTGTAATTGTTGCATTACCAGAATGTGGTCTTTTTCAATCCTGACTGTACAAACACCCCTACCTTCTGCATGCTACTGCCCCTGAGAGAGTTAGGAAAGGGGCCATGGGTGGAAGAGAAATAGTGCCATTCATGCAAAGAATGATTATCCCTCCTCAGGTTTGGCTTAAGACCAACCTTGGAGAGCACACTGTTACCATTTGAATAAAGACAAAAGAGGACATCAGTTGAAAGAACCCATGGCATTGCAGAACAGCAATCTCAGAAGTCCTTAAGTCCTTGCTAGAAATGGGTGCAGCCACCTCTGGAAGACAACTTGACATGTGGAGAGGAGCCATGGAGGGGATGGAGTGACTAGTCTGAGTGCCAGTGAAATGAGTGGGGTGGCCACACAGGATAAAAGACACCTCGTGTCACCCTTGCTGCTCTTGGCTACTATAGACAAGTGGTGGTGTCAAAGTGGGAACACTGACAAGGAGACCCATGGATGTGGCTTGATGTCAAGATTCAGTAGTGGAATGTGTGTCTCCCAGAATAATGAACTTGTGCCATGTCCCATGTTAGTGAGAATTACCCCAAATACCATTGTCTATCAATGTTCTCACCATTCTGGTAATCCAGTCTTGGGTGTTTCTATGGAAGAAATGCTGCACTGGGCTACAGTAGGGATTGTACTGCCAGGGACAAGCCTCAAGGCTTAGAGAGAACACCGTAGAATCATGTTCCAGGGATCTGGAATCCATGCATGGAGTAGAGGGTATGAAAATGCCCTGAAGGGGAAAAACAGACTGGATCCTGTGCAGGAGCAGATCTGACCTTGGGTTGTCTTGTCTGACAGCACTGCCCACCTCTGCTGAGCTCAGGCAGAGGGTGGCAGGCACTTCAAAATGGGGGTGTCCTGAGGTCGAGGGCACAGAGCAGGGGTCTGAGGGTAGTAGCATACTAGGGTTCAGTCATAGCAAAATAATGGACACAATCTTGTCTATGTATTAAGCCAAATGTTAGACATTTAATATGATTAATTCACAGTAGTATAGGCATTGTCTTGTATATTAAGATTAACATATTTTGAACATTTTAAATTATTCACCTAGTTGTAGGTGGATATCTAATATACATACATAGAATAATTAAACTATAAATCAAAGAAAATTTATAAATGATAAAAAGGTTTAGAAAAAATTGATCTTTGAATATACAATGTTCTTAACTAAGTTAAATATTGAGGTCCATCTGTACACAGGTTAATACTGTAGATATAGACATAGGTCTGTGTCTCAGGCTTTCCTTTTTTGGGAGAAGGGAGGCTAAGGCAAATATTATACAAAGTGCCTTTGTTGAGTTACTGTACTTTTGATGGAAATGTAGGTATTTACATACATTCAATGAGAATCTGTTCTCTTTCCCAACAAGATATAACTGGACAAATCAAATTTGTAACCATGGCCATGAGAGAGATGTCACATTTAAGTGCATGTATCATTCAATTAGGTTTAATAAGCCTGTTATTAAGGAAGAAGGATTACACAGACTGTCCCAGGAAAATGGCCTCAAACCTGTTGTGTGGCTTTATAAAATCCAAGCCTCATAAGCTGTGTGTGGGGAAAGAATTACCCTCAGAGTGAGGCCTCTCGGAAGACAACCTCAAGTTATGAAAACACTGTAAAAAACACTTACCAGGAGTAATTAGCATTGTACTCTATGTTTCAGCAATTTTTTAGTATGGTATCTTTTAGATATTTTTGTAAGTACAAAACAATTATTTACAAAAATATTTTTATAAGAATATTAATTTCACTATTTATTATAATAATAATCTGGATATAACTGAAATATTCACCATTTTAAAAACCTGGATATATCTATATACCTCAGGTATATTTCATGTATGCATATATATGTACATTTCATAGATGTGTAGGTATATGTGTGAAATATATATGAAATTAAGATACATATACATATACATTCATAACTTACATGTAACTTTTAGTATTAGTCATCTCTAAGGTACATAAGAATATGAAGGTACTGTTGTTACTACCTGTAAGGTATAAAAAATAGCTCAAAATAATATATATGCGTGTGTGTGTATGTGTGTATATAGTTTATAGTTTGTATTGAAAATAACTGAAGTTATGTAAATGTATAAAAAGGTTTTGAAGAAAAGAGATGACAGGGTTACATGCATTAGGTATATATTTTTTACTTTGTCTTTCCTTATATTCTATGGTGTACTAAGTTTTTGCAGCAATCATGTATAAATACCTTATTCTTATAAAAACCTGATAAAGGTAAGTTCAATAAAAATAAATATCAAACATAGCATTTTGGAGGTGTGTTTATAGCAAGACAATCTTGTTTCATTATCGTGTGAATACAGAATGTTGTCTACCCCAACCAAGCACTTATATAGCTTAGGAAAAAATAAAGACACACAAAAAGTACATTTTCTGGGTGATATCATTCTGCTAATCCATCCTTTATTTGTTTTCCAGTAGTGACAATGAGGTATGCTAATAATCACACTTTACTTTCTGTCTCTTTTCTAGATACTTGTGTTACTCTTTGTATGATATCAAGAGCTATTTAACAAAATAACAAAATAGTCTATTGATCTTGCAATTTTGATTTTGCAGTCTTGGTCTGTGTTTTACCCTATTGTATGGATAAATTGACAGTGGTTGCTAGACATGCATTTTGTATTTGTTGGTGACATAGAGCTGATTCATATATATGTGACAGTACACACTTATCTGTGTACACATGGATGCATACACACAAACATGGCTTTAGATGTCTTGAAAGTAATACAAAGTGAAATAAAGTTTTGCAGCAGAGAAGAATCATGTTCTTTTCCTTTGATAGGATGTGTTTTCTCTTAGGTGATAATTACTATTATTTTTTAAATTTTTATTGTTGAAGTATATATATATACTATATATACACATATATTTATATGTACACTATATATATATACACATATATACTATATATACACATATGTATACTATATATACACATATATACATATATATTATTTAAGAATACGTATGTTCTTATTACTTATACAGGCATACCTCAGAGGTATTGTGGGTTTGGTTCCAGGACACCATAATAAAGTGAGTCAAATGAATTTTTTGGTTTCTCAATACAAACAAAAATTACGCTTACACTATACAGTAATCTATTAAATATGTAGTAGCATTATGTCTAAACAACAATGTACATACTTTAATTAAAAATACTTTATTGCTATGGGCGCCTGGGTGGCTCAGTTGGTTAAGCGACTGCCTTCGGCTCCAGTCATGATCCTGGAGTCCCGGGATCGAGTCCCACATCGGGCTCCCTGCTTGGCAGGGAGTCTGCTTCTCCCTCTGACCCTCTTCCCTCTCGTGCTATCTCTCATTCTCTCTCTCTCAAATAAATAAATAAAATCTTAAAAAAAATATATTTTATTGCTAAAAAATGGTAACCATCATCTCGGCTTTCAGCGAGTCCTAATCTTTTTTGCTGGTGGAGAGTCTTGCCTCAATATTGATGGTTTTCTGACTGATTAGGGTGGTGGCTGCTGAAGGTTGGGTTCATTGTAGCAATTTCTTAAAATAAGAAAAGAATGAAGTTTGCTGCCTTGGTTGACTCTTCCTTTCACAAACAATTTCTCTGGAGCATGAGATGCTGTTTGATAGCATTTTACTCACAGAAGAACTTCTTTCAAAATTGGAGTTAATCTTCTCAAACCCTGCTGGTGCTTTATTAAATAAGTTTATGTAATATTCTATCTAAATCCTTTGTTGTCATTTCAACGGTCTTCACATCATCTTTACCAGGAGTAGATTCCATCTCAAGAGACCACTCCCTTTGCTCATTCAAAGGAAGGAAGTCCTCACCTGTTCCAGATTTGTCATGAATTTACAGCAATTCAGTCACATCCTCAGGCTCCCCTTCTAATTTCTAGTTCTCTTCCTGTTACCACCACGTCTGCAGCTACTTCCTTCACTAGAGTCTTGAACCTGTCAAAGTCATTCATGAGGGTTGGGATCAGCTTCTTTCCAAACTCCTGTGAATGATAACATTTTGACCTTTTCCCATGAAATCATATATGTTCTTAATGGCATTTAGAATGGTGAATTCTTTCCAGGAGGTGTTTAATTTGTTTTGTCCAGATCCATCAGAGGAATCAGTATAAGCAGCTGTAGCCTTAAAAAATGTATTTCTTAAATAATAAGACTTGAAGGTCAAAATGACACCTTGATCCATGGGCTGCAGAATGGATGTCGAGTTAGCAGGCCTGGAAACAACATTAATCTTATTGTACATCTTCATCAGAGCTCTTGGGCAACTAGGTACATTGTCAATGAGCAGTAATATTTTGAAAGGAATCTTTTTTCTGAGCAGATCTCAACAATGGGCTTAAAATACTAGCCCTGTTAAAGAGATGTGCTGTCATCCATCCTTTGTTGTTCCATTTACAGGGCACAGGCAGAGTAGATTTAGCATAATTCTTAAGAGCCCTAGGATTTTCAGAATGATAAATGAACATTGGCTTTAATTTAAAGTCACCAGCTGCATTAACCCCTAACAAAAGAGTCAGTCTGTCCTTCGAAGTTTTGAAGCCAGGCACTGACTTCTCCTCTCTAGCTATGAAAATACTAGATGACATCTCCTTCCTATATAAGGCTACATCGAAAATAGGTTATTTAGTGTATCCACTTTCATTAAGGATCTTAGCTAGATCTTCTAGATAATTTGCTACATCTGCATCAGCACTTGCTTCATGTACATCTTGTACTTTTGTGTTATGGAGACGGCGTCTTTCCTTAAATCTCATGAACCAACCTCTGCTAGCTTCAAACTTTTCTTCTGCCCTCTTACCCAGCCTTCATATAATTGAAGAGAATTAGGGCCTTGCTTTGGATTAGTTTTGGCGTAAGGGGATATTGTGGCTAGTTTGATCTTCTATCCAGACCACTACAGCTTTCTCCATATCAGTGGTAAGACTGTTTTGCTTCCTTATCACTTATGTATTCACCAGAGACCACTTTTAGTTTTTTTTTAAGAACCTTTCCTTTGCATTCACAAGTTGGCTGTTGGGCATGAGAGGCCTACTTTTCAGCCTGTCTTGGCTTTTGGCATGCTTTCTCCACTAAGCTTAATAACTTTTAGCTTTCCCTAGGTCACTTATGGGATACTGTTAGGGTTATTAATTGGCCTAATTTCAATATCATTGTGTCTCAGGGAATAAGGAGGCCTGGGAGAGGGAGATGGACAGGGGAATAGCCAGTCGGGGAAGGAGTCACAACACATTCAACATTTATCAATTAAGTTCACTGTTATATGGGCACGATTTGTGGTGCCCCAAAACAATGGTGATAGTAACATCAAAGATCCCTGATCACCATAATATAGTAATAATGAAAAATTGTGAACTATTGTGAGAATTGCCAAAATGTGACACAGATACACAAAGTGAGGAAATGCAAATGTTGGAAAAATGGCACTAATAGACTTGCTCACCACAGGGTTTGCCACAAACCTTCAATTTGTAAAAAACCACAGTATCTGTGAAGCCCTGACAAAGTAAAACACAATAAAATGAGGTATGTCTGTACTTTGTATCTGGTTCGTGCTTGTCTATGTGAACCTTTACAATTGTTTCAACTTATAAAAGTCTACTCGATTCAGGCCTATTTTGCTCAGTTGCTTAAAAAAGAGTGGCCAAGAAGGCAGAATTAAGACCATAAAGTTAATTGGGATACAGTTTGTTGCATGGCCACTGTACGTGTCCCTAACCACAGTCAGTGAAACCACACTGAACATAAAGTACATGCAGTCAAATTGAACACTGAGGACAAAGGCTTACAACACATTTGCTCCGTTTGTGAGTGGAAGGCTACAGATTGGCCAGACATTTATGAAGGAATCTAGATTTATGCTTTGGATGTTACCTACAAATAACATCATAGAAGCTTAAAAATTACAAGTGCTCTGGGCCTCCCTTAACCTCTGAGAGACTCTTAACAATTTTTTGCTGCTATTATAAGAAATCAAAATGCGGTATAAACCAAAGTAGAACTTAACTGATCTTAGTACCTTAAATTTGAAAGAACCATAAAAATTGGTCATATTTAAGGAATTTCTACTAAATAAATATGAGGCAATGGCAGGACATCACTTTAAAATATGATGGCCATCGTCATGTTGAGGGTTCAGAAATGAAAACCAACACTTTCGGTATGAACTAGAAATTAACAGTGAGAGTATCTGTAGGCAGATGGGATTTTGTATAACTTTTTTCTCCATTTTCCTTTTTTTTGTTTTGAAAAATGTATAATCTTTATGAGAAAGTATAATATACTACAAATATTTTTAAATCACAAACCATAAAAAGGTGTATCTCATTTTAACAAGTAACTATGACTCTGATATATTACAGTTAAATAACTGAAAAATACCAATTGTATTTAAATTGCAGTGGAGACCTGCTGTGTAATGGGACCCAATTCAAAAAGCAAATGCAGTTTTTGTAAAAGTCATTTTGGAATTAACATACAGTTTTTATATCTATATTTATATATTACAGATAAAAGGAGGACTATATGTAATGGTTTATAAGAAACACTGGTTTTGATAGATACATTAATGTGCTGTTAAAAATATATATCCTTATATTAATATCAAAGTCAGGAAAGATAAATTACACACAAAGAGATTTTGACTTCTAGATCTATTTTATGTTTATAGTAATATATTTTTATCTTTAATGAAGAATACAATCCCTTACCAAAAATTAAGCTGAGCTTTTGTTTGAAGTCATCTGTGGACCCTTCACTGTAATGTAATGATAATTCATAAATGTTTTAGAGAGAAAACCACTGGGCATAGAAGTATTACTCATAACACCTAAACAAATTAAAAGGAAACAAGTAAGCAAAGAAACCAAAAAAAAAAAAAAAGCAAATTGAAATTGGTCATAGACCAATCAGAGCTCAATTTTGCAAATGTATATTTGAAAGTGTAAATGTTATGGTAGTAAAAAATGTAATGGAGTAGGGGTTTTTTTATTGCGCCATCTGGTGGAATTTTTATGTAATTGTGCTAGGAAGACTGATAAAAGGCAAACTAAATCAAGTGCCTTTGAATTTGTTTCTGAGCTTTGTTCTGTATATAACATTTATTTTCCTGCATAGCTACCGCCCCCCCTCCCACCAGTTTTGATTTATGATTGTTTAGTTACTGGTATTTTTGTAAAGGACTAATACATTTTTACTTTTTTAATTGTACCCTTTCTTAAAGAACCACTCTATTCTGAGATCAGTAAGAGTGGATTCCAGTGTCCTAGGACAACTCCCCTGGTGTGTCTGAGAACCAGAGTTAAAGCATTAGTATTGATTCATGTTATCAAACTAAAGCTTACATTTTCATTCTAATGAAAATTTATAACAAAAATGTTGGCTTGCCAGACATTGCTGTTTATATGTTCTCTATGACTATGCCATTTTATTGTGTTTTTTCCCATGCATTCATTTCCCCCCAAATTCTAAATGTTAGATATCTCACTAAAATATTAAAAATGCTTGCCATTATTGTAGTATGTTGTAATTTCAATGGTTATTAAGATATATTATTCTGTTTTTTTAACTTATTTTCTTAGATGGAAAAATTAGAGAATCTTTTAGGAAAGAAAGACACAATCTACACAAAAGTGTAGCCCAAATTTTTATTTTATAACTAGAACAGAGAATTGGTTTAAATCGATATTACATAGTCATTAAAATCATGTATCCTGGAATCAGCAGGCTGATTCTGACCCTGGCTCTGCTACTTACTATTTGGTACTGGACATGTTTCTTAACCTCTCTGTCCCTTATTTTTTTTCATTTGTAATTGGTGTATCATAATGTTATCTTTCATAGGATTAATGTGAGAATTAGTTATTACGTGTGAACACTTAGAAAGACACAGTGTGTACGGGTACCCTGCTGGCTTACTCAGTAGAGCATGGGACTCTTGATCTCAGGGTTGTGAGTTCAAGCTTCATGTTGGGAAAAAGTAAAATCTTTTAAAAAAGGAAAAATATAGTGTGTAACTGGCACTTGTTCCATACTTCAGAACTGTTAGCTTTCTTATCATCTTGATCATTACTATTATTATTATTATTATCTAGTTTAACCAAATTATTTTACAAATGAGCTGTAAGTATGACTTGCCAGTGGTCAAACATCTAGATTAGGTAACTGGATTTCTATTGAAGAGGAGGAGGAAATGGGGAAGAGGAGGGGGAGGAACCAGGGAGGGTGGGGAAAACTAGTTTTCTTAGGGGTTAAATTTAAACTTTTTTTTTTAATGCCAGACATCAAAAGTATTCTGCATTTTTTTCTATTGGCTCTTGCCCTCTCCATTTTTTTTTTTTTTTTTTGTCTTTAAAAGGGTAAAACACACATATACATATGCTTGCCTAGGCTTCTGAACAAACCTTGATCTTTAGATTTTCCAGAAACTCTAAATCCTCTGGAAAAAAGTAATATATTGAAGTCTGAAAATAAGAATTCCGCCACCAAGAAAGAATAATGGCTCCAAGCAGGGAGTGTGTGGTCACACAGGTTCTGAAGTCTAAATGGGAGCTTAAATAGGTGATTCTTCTGCTTCAGTGTCATCATAGCTGATTCTTCTGCTTCAATCTCATCAAATTAGTAAAGCCTGATAGTTAAAAACATAAGCTTTTGTGGGTTCACATCTTAGCCTTATTATTTATTACCTGAGGGATGTCAGGCAAGTTACTTAACTTTTCTGAGCTGCTTACTCGTCATCTATAAAATACCATCCTCATAAATGAGTTGTGAGAATTGAATATACTAATCCATGTAGAAGATGTGGTACAGTGTCTAGCATATGATAATTTTTCAGTATTTAACATTATTACCACACACCAACATAAAATGATTACATATTTTAGATATTATTACTTATAGGAAAAATAACCTTTTAAAAAAAGCTGAACTTTCATTCATTTGAATAATTCAGCTTCAAACATTTAAAGAAAATTTTGACATATGCAACTGTATAATATCTGTCTGTGTCACTACATTCTTAGAAAAATATCCCTGGGTAATTATTTTCAAGGAATATTGCTGAGTTTGCATATCACTGTCCTTTACAGCACTTTTGAGAATAATTAAATATAGCTCAGAGACAGGTTTTCTTACCACAGATTTATATTAATACATTAATTAACATAAAATATCATTAATTTAGTGCTTGGCAAATGATACTGAGAAACTTCCATTTTATGTACTGCCAATTTCTCATCTCTTGGGGATTTCTCTGTTCCTTGTCAGTAACTGAATATGAAGTAGATCTCTTCTGCTCTCCTGCAATCAATCTTCTATTTCAAAGTAGCCTTACCTGGCCACTTGGACTTTCACGTTTCAGGTGGATAAAATTTTGTCAATGTCTCCCCAGAAAAGAACTTACTATTTTTTCCTCATGTATTACCCATGTTTTCCTGTTTATTTCTTGGTGTGCTGGGCTCTATTCCTTTATCATCATAATATCAGTTTGAAGAGCTTTTTGCTAATCAGGAGTCAGACTCATTTTCTAGTGGTACCTTCAATAGAACTTGCTCATGTGTTTTCAGTTTTCTTGAACATATGCAATTAAATTGGTGCCAAGATGTTAAATAGAGCTGTGTGAGATTTAACCACTGAAAATCTAGTCCTCTGGTCAATGAACACTCTATCACCAATAGAAATGAAAGCTGTGGTTAAATGTGTTGGGGGGTGTGTGGTGACTGGGCTTAAACTGAGCCCTGGAATCAAGAGATTGGGGTTTAATTTTGTATCTATCACTTTGTCCTCTTTGACAAGTCATTTAATCTTACTAGGTTTCAATTTCCTCACAGGTTAAATGTGGTAATGTCTACTCCAAAGGTGATTTTAGGGCAAAGATTCTCAAAACATGGTTTGGGAAACTTGACAGATTGTAGAGACACTTTCATGAGTCCTTGAGGTCAAAATTCTTTTCATGATAATACTAAGACATTATTTGTCCTTTTTACTCCCATTCTCTCACAAACGTACAGTGGAATTTTCCAATGGCTCCATGACATATAATATCAAAACAGACTGAAAGTAGAAGCAACTGTCTTCTATTTAGCCAGAAATTAAAATGTAATTTCTGTAAATAGCTGTTGTAAAAAAATGTAAACTAATGTCACCATTATGACTATTTTATTAAAAAATGGTCTTTTTAAAATTAAATTATATGATGTTTATCTGTAATGACTTTATTATTATTTTATTTTATTTTTTAAAAGATTTTATTTATTTATTTGACAGAAAGAGACACAGCGAGAGAGGGAACACAAGCAGGGGGAGTGGGAGAGGGAGAAGCAGGCTTCCCACGGAGCAGGGAGCCTGATGCGGGACTCGATCCCAGGACCCTGGGATCATGACCTGAGCCGAAGGCAGACACTTAACAACTGAGCCACCCAGGTGCCCCGAGTTTATTATTATTTTAAATGAATTAATAAACATTTTAAGTATTTACCAGTTTTAATTTCAGATATGGCAAATACTAATACAATCCCCATAAACAAAAGTTCTTTAGAGTGCTCAATAAATTTGAAGAGTGTAGAGGGGTCCTGAGACCCTGTTTGAGGCGTTTTGAGAACTGTTGTTCTCTAAGGACTAAATCAGATGTTATCTCCTAGAGTAATGCCTAACAGAATAGGCATTTGATAAATGCTTTTAAAAAAGACATAGGCTGGGTTATGGCAAGACATATTCATTTTATTATGCCGTATTTTCTGTCTTTCTAAGTTGTTAAGTGATAAAGTGTAAAGATACAAAAAGGAGAGAACTGAAGTATAAATAATATCTGTGTTGAGTAGAGGATGGCCTATGTAAATATTATGACATGTTGACCAAATAAAAAATAAAAACACTGCAGGTTTTGCTATTTCTCCTGGGAATGCTAAAGTGTGACAAGATATAAATTACTCTTACGATAGAGTCAGATTCATACACAATGAAGAGATGGTTTAACAAATGCGAAATGGTAAAACGTAGTAAAGATTATCTACTTCCATTTTTTTCATTTTATACAATTTCTTTAGTATTCAGTTCGTTTATTTGGCTGTTCATTCATCATCCTTTTAATCAACAAATATTCATTGCTGACAAACTGTATGGCAGGTGCTATGATAATTTCTAGCATGCAGTGTTGCACAAAACCTAACTCTTGCCCTCATCAACATTACAGTTAAGCTAAAAAATAACAACATCAAAAAAAAAATGACTGTAACCAAGGGCAAGCTCTACATTCTCTAACTTGCTGCCAAATTCAAAAATAGAAGACATAGTTTTTTTTCCCAGTTATACCTCTGGAAACCATGACTATCATGAAAAAACAACAACAACAACAACAAACACCAAGATGGAGTAAGGAAATGGGATTAAATGAGAAAAAACAGCATGATGGTAGGCCAACAAATAATGTGCTTTCGGAAAAGCATGAACATGTGAAATGAAATGAGTGAAAAGATCCTGTGTGTTTACAGTAATTAGCCAGGTGTGGCCCTGATAGTGCTTGCTGACCCCTGATAGTGCTTGCTGGAATTATCTCTAGAGTAGAAAGGGAAACTTTGCCGAGGATTCTAATTTAACTAGAAGAGCTACTCTGTGAAGGGAACAGCGTAAAAATAATAGCTGGCAGTAGTGATGTGTCCCAAAAAATCCAAATACGGTTCTACTTTTGAGTATAGGTTAAAGTGGATCTGATATGCCAGTGCTTTTTCTTTTAGGATCCAGAGTCCTAGAATTCTGTAGAAACAGAGACTGGTGTGATTTTGTACTCTGCAGAAGGTAGGCGCTCGTGGTGTATCGATTGGGTGAAACTTCCTAAACTACGGGGAAAAGTGTTGTTTCAGAACCATTTTATAGATTCAGCCTATTCCTTTTTCCCTATCAGTTTTTTTTTGGAGTCCATTACTGTTCTTGTTAATAGGAAAAGTATGTCTATCACCATGTCTATGCCTTAGTGATATTATCATACCTACGCTTTCAATGCAGAATGGTAGTGCCACTGGAAAAGCACTTGAGAATTTTGTGAATATTCTCCTTCCACTTACAATGAACAGTGTTCCTAGAATAACTAGTTCTAATCTATAAAAGAATGTGAATTTACCTATAGACCACTTATTATTCAAAAGGACTATGCAATTTCAGGTTCTCTATCATAATTTTCGGGCATATTGTCATTTTGTAGTTTGTGACTCCAGTAAAATATATGATTCTTAGTGATCAATATATATTTCGCTTGCTAATGTTTAGTAAACAACACTTTAGGGATCTCAAATTACTTTAGGAAGCACCTTTAATTTTGATAATTTCCTAATTTAAGATAGAGAATAATTGGCAGTATGTGTGTTTGCCTGGAGAGTTGGAAACTGCTCTGTTTGCAGATTATAACGCTCCCATTATTTCAGAAAACCAAGTCAACAATCATGCTAGTGTCAGAGATTCTCTACACTGGAAGGAAATTCAAAATTCCTCTAGCTTAACAATTCACGTTATACTTGATACTATCAATTATTGAACATGTTTGGTGACAGTGAATTCACTAGTCGCTGAGACCCCCAATTCCATCTTGAGATGTCTCCTGTTGTCATAACTTACAAACTCAGCAGTTGGCATTTCCTCTGTAACCACAGTGAGTTGTTGTGTCTTTTCTCTGCCTTCTTACGGTACTTTTTTACCACTTCTGGTGGTAAAAGCAGTCCAGAACATTCTTGGAATTTTTGATATTACATAATGAAGAAAAATAAGTCTTTCTCTCTTTGACATTTTATATTGTCATTTTGTTGGCAAATACAACTTTAGTATGTAGCTTTCTTGATACTTGCCATTTTTATAAATCCATGTTAGTCCTTTGTAGTAGTCCTTGATCACATGCATGCGTTTTCAGAATTAGTCATTTAATAAAAAAATCAGGGTTCAGTGGAAATCTTTCTAAGTAGCTCCACTACATATTATTTATTTATTTATTTAATTTTTAATTTTAATTTTTTTAAAGATTTTATTTATTTGAGAGAGACAATGAGAGAGAGAGAGAACACATGAGAGGGGGGAGGGTCAGAGGGAGAAGCAGACCCCCCGCAGAGCAGGGAGCCTGACGCGGGACTCCATCCCAGGACCCCAGGACCATGACCTGAGCCGAAGGCAGTCGCTTAACCAACTGAGCCACCCAGGCGCCCTCCACTACATATTTTTTAAAGTTACATCTTCTGTTTATCCACCTTGGGATAAAAAGTATTTTTTTGTTTGGAATTCCAGGGTTTTTCTTTTTTTCTTTAGTCTCATATAATAATGAAGCAGATCTAGGAACTTCTTAAAGCTGAAGCTCATACCTTTACTTATAGGCTTGTGCCTCCTGCGCTCTCTTATAAAGGAGTTTGTTTCTGAATTATAATATAATTTATTAGCTTGAAACAATAATTTCCAATGAAAACATTTTTCCCACTTGTAGGCAAATAAAAATATTATAACATATATTTCATAATTATGGTCTAATTTAATTGAGATTCTCCAACACACTAAGTTAATTTATTTTCCTGCTGTTTAAGAGCCACTGGAATTAGATCTCATGCCTGGCTACTCAGGAATGCTGCACAGGAGTATACAATATAACCTTTGCTAATAGGCTTTAAATGCAAATAGATTCTACCTGGAATCATGGTAAAAATATCAAGTAAAGGAATTTTTTTCCCCCTTAAGTATTCAGTGTGTTATTTCTATGGTGTAGCCGAGTTTTCCGTTATTGTTGTTTTTAAGGATTTATTTATTTATTTTAGAGAGTGCGTGCGTTAGAGAGCAAGTGGGGGGAGTGGCAGAGGGAGAGACTCTCAAGCATACTCCCTGCTGAGTGTGGAGTCTGACATAGGGCTCAACCCGATGGTCCATGAGATTATGACATGAGCCTAAATAAAGAGTCGGGCGCTCAACCCACTGAGCCACCCAGTCACCCCACGTTGTTGTTTTTAAAAATCAAATACTATTTCTCAGGTGACAAAAAATGCCAATAGAGTGATAACTGACCTTTTTTTGGGTAATTCGTCTTCCATTTTTTCTTCCACCTCTTTCTTCTGCCATGTGATATAACAAATCAAAAGCCTGGAGATCTCATTATAGAATGTGGTCACTTCTAAGACGTATCAGTTATGTATTAATTATTTCCTCGTCTGTAGGTGTTACTGCTAAATACTTTAATGTACAAAGCAATTTCTTTGCCTTAAACTAAGAAAGTTAATGCACAAAATTATAGTCTCTTTTCATAGGGCAATATGGACATACTAAAATATTAAGTGCATGAAAGTATGTCCCAGGATGCTGGGGTCATGACCTGAACCGAAGGCAGACACTTAACTGACTGAGCCACCCAGGTGCCCCATCCTTAACACATTTCTATTTATATAATATTGTTATTCCCCTCCAAAGAATCTTTAAACATAGAATAAGTGTTACTTGCATTTGTGTAAACAAAAAACACAGTAGCCTCTATTACTCTCAAGTTCAAAGGAAGGAACATTGTTACCTTCACCCAATGTCCTCTCATATGACTCTCTACCACTCCCCACCCCACCCCACTTGTGGAAATTCAATTCTTTTTTTTTTTTTTTCCTTTTGTGGTTTAGGCAGAAGTATGCATCAGAATTTGAAAGGCTCTAGGCAAGGTTTTCCATTGGGGTATAGAGAGGTTGGGGTGGAGAGGGAGAGGGAGAAGAATGGGAATGACTGAGGAAATTAAGAAGAAATGGTTTTCTTTTTTCTCACAGGACATGATCATTTCTGTGGGTAATGCTCTAGGCTGCAGTGACCATCTTCTGATTCTGAGATAACTAAACCAAAATGCTGAGGGTGACAGGGAGAATGAATGAATCTGCATCCTTGACAATGTATTGTCCCATTAACCATCCCTAGAGTCTCTCTGTCTTAGTACTAACTGTTTTGTGAAATAATAAATCACCTTATTGTTTTAAGATATTTTGATTCAGGTCTTCTGATACAGTGAGACGTCCAACTCTTTTCATCATATGGGTAAAGTTCTTAATTTCTGTAACCCTATTCATTCTCCCCCGATCAGAGCTTCCATTTTGTTTAATCTTGTTGAACTGTAATAATTTCATTTTTATTTCCTTCTCTCCCTGTTACAAGTAGAGAAGATGAGAGGCACTAAAAAGTAAAAGAATGATAAACTGGAAGGAGGGATTTGGAGTGATTATAGCACTCTACTTCAATTACAGTTAATAGTGTTGACTCTGTGAGGAACATTATGGAGATCAAGAAATAGAAGGCAATGAATTTTTATCATTTTTCATATCACTAGCCAATATACTAAGGGCATATCATACTAAATATATATTATTTTCTAGAAATGGGTATATAACTTTCCAGAACTGTATTAAATAAAAAAAATACAACACTAAAAAAGTATTTGAACATTTTTATGGCCCACAAACTCAGTAATACAAAAAAATACTGCTTTTTAAAGTTTTCTGAAAACCAAACTTAATCTCTGCCTTGGGCCCCATTCCACTTAGTGGCAAAATATTATCCATTGATAATATTACATATTTTAGAAATAAACGTAGTCAGGTTTTTTCCTCTTTACCTTTTTTTTTTTTTCCTGTAGAGGCTGTGTCCCTGTAGCTTTCATGACATTATGCTATTTCATGAAGGAATATATCCACGCTCATTCTGTCGTAGCATTTTATGAGAAATAAAATTACCCAACTATGAATGTCAGTCATTAGCACCTCTTCGTATTGGCCCTTGTCAGTAGATCCATCATCTGTCTTGTGCTTTTGGTGATGCTCAGCTGCATTTCCTTAACATGATTTCCAAATCCACTTGAGTCACTGGGTTGTCATCCATATCTCCTGTACTAAGTAGTCTAAGGGACAGTTTACTGCCTTTCCTTCCCCAAGATATCTGAGGATATCAATAAAGCCTAAGGCCTCTCTGTGTCTAACATCTCATACAGTGGTCTTATTCTAGACCAGAACTCAAGACATATAGGTGAGGCTGTCTCCTGATCTTTCTGAGATCCGGAATTATGTTTTAAGAAAGAAAGAGATTTAATATGCTCCCAAGTATTTAGAAAACTTGAAAGCAAATTAAGTACAGCATAGGAGGTAAATTGAATATTCTTATTTATCATGAACATGTTAAAATAGAGCTAAATGGAAACCTTTAGGACATTAAGGTTGCCACTAGAGGCGGTCACTTGAAATGCATGTTTCCTAAGAGTTAGAACTGCCAGTGATGTTTTAAGTATAGATTTATTCTCCCTCTCTTGTTGCTACCACATCTTGATCTTAATCAGCTCCTTTTTTATTCACCCACACAAATGCATCTTTAAAATGCTTTTCATTACAACCAAATCTTCATGACTAAGCCCTGTTTATAAAGAAGCACAACAAGTATTCTCTCTTGGACATCTAGGAGAGATTCAAATTTGCAGTTTTTTTCCATGGTAAATAGATTAAATATATAGTCCTCTATTTAGTATTCCTTAGGAAGTAAAATATGATGTTTATTTTTTGATTCTAACCTATTTTTAAAGTAAAAGAATTAAAATCTTAGGGATGGTCTCAATCCCACCTCTTACCTGCATGAGTAATTTAAAAAATATTCCTAACACATTATTAGTCAGGATTCTAGGATACCTCTGGTCAAATTACTTTTTATAGTCCTATAGTTTCTTAAAACTCATCTTATAATTTGCTTTTTTTTAATCTCAGGGAAAAATATGAAAGAAGATATGACTGTTAATTCCAGTTATCCAGTAAATAACATCATCATCTATGTACACTTTTCTCAGAAATACATTTCCTATTACAGCAAATGGAACTTTGCAAATATTACCAATTCCTAGAAAAAAATGTTTGTTCAAAAATTGTGCTAGCTAGATTTTTATTTTTGTTATTAATTAGCTTTGAATACACCTTGAAAGAGATAATGGAACTGGAATTGGACATTGTCACTACCAATCATTTCTGCCCCAGGAAAGAAGATTTTTTTTTTTTAAAGATTTTATTTATTTATTTGACAGAGAGACACAGCGAGAGAGGGAACACAAGCAGGGGGAGTGGGAGAGGGAGAAACAGGCTTCCCACTGAGCAGGGAGCCTGATGTGGGGCTCGATCCCAGGACTCTGGGATCATGACCTGAGCTGAAGGCAGCCGCTTAACGGACTGAGCCACCCAGGCACCCCAGGGAAGAAGATTTTTAAAAAACAAAACAGCTTTCTTCTCTTGAAAGCAGATGTTTGATTTGAGGCAAAACCAGAATCTACCTGGTCATCCTCAGCTGATACAGTATGGTAATATTTGAAGTTTGCATTATAGTTTTTTTAGCCACTGAATTCTCTCTTAGTCTCTCTGCATTTTGTTATTTCTACCTCATTGCTTATAAAAAGAAACAAAACAAAATTGGACCTGGATTACTGAAGCTGTTCCTGATTTGGGCAAGCACCGCCTTATATTCAATTTCTGAGAACATTTTGTTTTTAGAGCTCAAAATATTTAGTGCTTGTATCATCTGATAGCTGTCTTCCTATGACATACACTCGCACAGGTTTGCCTATATTCTCTCTGGAGCAACAGAGGAAACACACATAATTTCCTCGCAAGTCTATTTCTGGAAAACTCTATACTTTCTGGCTACTCTCTGAGTTTTTTCCTTCGCTAGATTGCTATTCCTTTGTTTTTCAATCAGTCTTATCTGAAATATTTGCAGGCTCCTCACCATTTTCAATAGTCCTTATGTTGTTGACCCTTCAGGAAATACTCTAAATGTAGATTAATAGATAGACATGAAGTTAGATCTTTTAAATGCAAATAAACATTTCAAAATATGTAAGAGTTTTTTTTATCTTTTCTATTAGAAAATCTCTCACTTTTTTTCTGTTCCTATCAAAAATAAAAAATACACCTGAATGTCTTTGCACCTGTATGAGTAATCAGTTGCCACACTAATACTGAGGAACCAGCCACTATAAACCTTATCAGCATAGAACAATTAACATTGATTAATTGCACATTTGGAGTCAGCTGGGGAGTGGTGAGATGCTTCTTCTGATCAAGGCTGGGCTTGGTCAAAATTCTGGAGGTTGACTGGCTATTGGTTGATCTAGGTTGCTGGGGTAACCAGAATAGTCCCCTTTGCTCCCTAATTTATTTTCGTTTGAGCTAAACCAGGCTCTGTTTTGGCTATTCCTGACATAATCACAGGAGTGTGGCAATCACACAAGAGCATAAAAAGGCAAGTGCAAATGTGTAAGCATTTTTCAAACCTCTGTATGTACATTTACTAACATCTCACTATCTAAAGGAGTTCACGTAGCTGGGCTTAGAATCAGAATGCCTGAACACTACAAAGTTACATACCAGTAGCAGAGGAGGCAGAGAAAAGTGAACATTTGGGGCCAGTTTTGCAGTCTATATATAAGTGCTTAAATCAAAAAGCATTAAGAGAGTCTGTGCATTCAGCTCTGTACCAGCAGCCCTGGAAAGTTTAGAAGAATAAAACATGGTTTTTACAACAGACAAGCTCATATTTATTGTTTATGGTGATGATAGATTTCAGATACTGGTTATTGCTATTTTCATAAGCTACTGGCATATTACATGTCTGTCAATAGTTGACCTAAATTTCAGCTTGGTTGCAATTTTACCATAAGGCATTATGGTGGGGGGTGGGGAATGAAACAAAACTATCAGGTGTTCAGTTAAACCCAGAGTTGAAAAACCAAACATAGGCCTAAAAAAACTATACCATGAAGAGTTAATGACCCTGAAATTATGTTAAATATCTTTAGAATGGTTCTGAATCTGTTCTTGGTTCTCTAGTTTTTTTAGGCTAACAGTGTAATAATATTTATGAGATAAATCTAGAAGCGTGACTTCTCCCCTCCCGCCACCTCTACCCCACCCCATCTTGTGGATTCGGGAGGAAGAATCAGTCACCATTCTGTAAAGGTGATGGGCAAGTTGGCCAATAAGCTAAAAAGACAGGTTAAAACCCAGGGTTCCAGAAATCTCAGTGACATGTTGTGTCTCTAAATTTTGAGGTAGGCATCTAGGTTTTATTGTTAGTCTCAAGTTAAAAGTAATTAATACTTCATTCTTCTCACATTAAGAGTAAACAATACATGATGTACCAAATGTATCCTCTCAAAGGGGAACGTACTGATGTAAAATTAACACCAATTTTAGTCATTTCTCCAGAGGAATGCTTCATTTTCCTAAACACTTTTAGAGATGTACACATCTTTGGATGCACTGAGGATGACCTCAAAATATGGGAAATATAAAATTCTGCTCTGAACACAATATTTCAAAGAGAGTGGATATAAGAAAATGATAATAGATGTCAAGCAGTCAAATATAGATTATAAATAAAAGTCCTTGGAAATAATGCCTTTGAATGGTGATTTTTTTTGATGTGTCATTCTTATATTGTTTGAACTTTATTTTAACTTGTAGATGATATGAAAATGCACTGCTGTTGATATTTACCTACCACTATAAACCTTATCCGTATAGAACAATTAACATTGATTAGTTGCACATTTGGCACATAATTGCCAATATATGGCAGATAAGAGTTTTAAATATACTATGTCCAGCCCTTTAAAATGCTATATTAGTTCTTTAAGATGTTTCAAAGATTAACACTAATTAAAAGCCATGTATCTACTAAATATCAACAAGAGTAGCCGCCAGAGTAGCTCCAAATTTACAGTGAAAGCTTTGTAACTAAATATTATTAATTAACTTCTTTTTGGGCATTATTTAGATGAAATAATGTGCTCAGATTTTTAGTATTAGTTTGAGAAATTTTGAGAAATATACTTATTCATGTAATTGTCACCGAAATCAGTAAATTGAATATTGATATGACCCCAGAAAGTTCCTTCATGAGTACTTGCAGTTAATTCTCTACCGCAAAAAACAAAACAAAACAAAACAAAACAAACCCCACTGATTTCTATTACTATCACTTAGAAGTTCCATATATGTGAGGTGCCTCAGTGGTGCAGTCGGTTGAGTGTCTGACTCTTGGTTTTGGCTCAGGTCCTGATCTCAGTGTTATGAGATCGAGCCCCACGTCAGACTCTCTGTTCAGCATGGAGTCCGCTTGAGATTCTCTCTCCCTCTTCCTCTGCCCTGCTCATGTTCTCTCTTTCTAAAAGAAGTAAATCTTTAAAAAAAAATTTCATAAACGTATGTACACTTTTGCGTTTTGCTTCTTTCATTCATATACTATTTTTGAGGTTAACCTTTTTTTCTTATATCAATAGTTTATTTGTATCATTAAGTAATATTTTCATTTATAAATATATCCCTATTTGTTAGCATTCACATGTTGATGAGTACATGGATTGTTTCCAATTGTTTCTCTATTATGAATAAAGCTGTTATTAACATTCTTACACTAGCCTTTTGTGGACATATGTTTTCATTTCTCTCTTGCTAAATAAATAACAGTGAATTATAACTCATATCTGAGCTATAAGAAACTGCCAAATAATTTTTGAAATTGATTATATTTTATATTTCCAACAGGAAAATGTGTATGCTCCAATTACTCCACATTGTTGGCATTGTCAATTTTAAAAATTAGTGGGTATGAAGTGGCATATCATTTTGATTTTAATTTGATTTTCTCTGATAACTAACAAAGGAGATATTTATATGTTTGTGGTGCAACTACTTTGCCAACTATATGCATTGTAAATATTTTCCCCTGGGCTGCTATTGATGCCTCATTTTTTTTTAAAGATTTATTTATTTATTTTAGAGAGAGAGAGAACATGAGTGGGAGAAGCAGAGGGGGAGGGAGAAAGAATCTCAAGCAGACTCCTCACTGAGCCTGGAGTCCCATGCAGGGCTTGATCTCAACCCTGAGATCACAACCTGACCCGAAACCAAGAGTTGGACTCCTAACTGACTGTGCCACCCAGGCGCCCACCTTTTCACTTTTTTAAATTAATTTATTTTTTAAGAGAGAGAGAGAGAGAGAGATCAAGGGTATGGGCAGAGGGAGAGAGAGAAAGAGAGAATCTCAAGCAGGCTTCATGCTCAGCACAGAGCCCACCAACTAGCTCAGTCTCAGGACCCTGAAATCATGACCTGAGCTGAAATCAAGAGTTGGACACTTAACTGGCTGAGCCACCCAGGCACCCTCCTTTTCATTTCTTTAATAGGGTCTTTAAAAACAGATATTTGTATTTTTTAAAAAGTTCAATTTGTCATTTTTTTAAACAAATAATAATTTTATTCTTTTTGAGTCCTAAGAAATCTTTGTTTATGCCAAGGTTGCAAATATTACTTCCACTGGATATTTTTTTCTGGAAGTTTTATACTTTTTATATTTTTGTCAATGATATCTTTTGAGATAATTTTTGTGTTTTTGTGTTTGGTATGAAGTAAAAGTTCAAAATTTTTTTCATATGGATATCTAGTTATTATAACATCATTTATTGAGAACATAATCTTCCCTGATTATATTACTTTGGCACCTGTGTCAAAAATCAATTGACCATATAGGTTTAGGTCTATATCTGGATAACCTACTCTGTTCTATTATTTGTCTTTCCTTATGCAGATAAAAATACTCTTTACTCAGGTGGTTTTAAAGAAAAACTTGAAAAAAGTAGTATAGACCCTCCTACCATTCCCCCCCCACCCTGAAAGTTTTAGCTATTTTAGCCCCTTGGGATTTCTGTAAAATTTTAACATCACTTTATCAATATCTGCATTAAGAATTGCTGGGACTTCCATTTCTAGAGAAGTACAGGCAGTACTTCTCTCATATGAAACAATCAAAAAATGAACAAAATACATGAAACAACTTGTTGTTCAGGCAGTGAAAAAGAGTGATCCTGCAAGGATGGAAAACAAATGAGGGGAACCCAGATTACCCAGATTATAGCCTTAAAAGTTTTCTCAGGCAGTGGTGTAGGGAGGAGAACATAGGGTGGAAACCAGTGGACTCCCTGAGTTGAGGATTTGGAGATGAGAGTTTGGGCAGAATAAGGTGACTATAGTTCACAAGACAGAATATTGGGAAGGAAAGAACTACACTGAGAGAGTTTTGGAAATCTTCAGACAGACTTCATACCAGACATACTGAAAAACTTCAAGTTTCATGAGGATTTGGGTAGATTATGCAAAAGTGTCTTGCCTCAGTCTTGGGGAGTAATTAGCTCTAGACTGAGCACTGCTTTCTTTACTCCTACTTAAAAGCAAGATGCCAAGTAAACAGTTTCTGCATAACTTTGTCCTAGAAGAACACTAAAGAATATCTGTTGGAAAATAAAACTATCCAGTACATAATAAGATAAAATTCACAATGTCTAACATCTCAAAAAAGTAGATAAGACATATAAAGAAGCAGGAAAAATGTACTCCATAATGGAGATAAAAGGCAAGCCATCAAAATTTACCTAGAACTGATGCCTAGTTTAGAATTAGCAGGAAGGGACATTAAAATTATTATTATGATTGCATTTCAAATGTTCAAAAAGACATGTTGACATAAATAAGACATAAAATTTGAATAAAAAATTCAGATATAAAACCTACAAGTGTATGATGAAAAATACACTAGATGAGATTAAAGTCAGATTAGATATTGAAGAAAATACTGAATATGAAGTCATTGTAGTAGAAATCATCTACAATGAAACATGGGAGAAAAGAAAATAACAATGAAGAAGCATCAGTGAGAAGTGGATGAACATTACTAAGCCTGATATATGTTTAAATAGAGTATCTGAAAGAAAGGAAAAAGAAAGGGACAGAAAAACAATTTGAAGAAGCAATGGCTGAAAATTTCCAAATTTGATAAAACATGAAAAAATTACACCAGGGCATAAATTAAATTATTTGATACCAGTGATAAAAAGGAGATCTTAAAAGCACCCAGAGAAAAAGTTATATTCTGATCTAAAAGACAAAGACAAGATGACAACTGATTTCAGACAAAACAATGCAGGAGGAGAGATTAAGGATCCACATGTTTAAAGTACTAAGACATACTGTCTACAAAGAATTTTATACCAAGCACAAATGTCTTTTATAAAAGAAGGTGAAATGCTCTTTTGGACAAACAAAAGTTGAAAGAATTTATCAACAGTATATCCACATTAAAATATTTAATGAAGTTCTTCAGGAAGAAGGAAAATGATGCCACATGGAAGTCTGGCTCTATACAAAGGATGATGATCAACAGAAATGGTAATTATATGGATGGATATAGGCTTTTTTCTTTTCATTTAAATCACATTAAAAGATGATTGGCAACTTAAAATAATGATTTGGGGTTTATAAACCTGAAAGTAAAAGGTATGGCAACAATAGAACACAAAGTAGAAATGGAGAAATTATAATGAAGAATTAATATAGAGTATACTGTTTTAATGTTCTTATACATGAAATGGTTAATATCACTTAAAGATAGATTGTGATACATTAAAAATGGATAATGTTGATTCAGAAGCAACCAATAAAATAATATACACACAATTTTAATTGGTAACCCAACATGGGAGGTACATAAAAATAATAAAAAAAAAGGTAGTGCAAGACAAACCAGCAAAAAAAACAAAGGAAAAATGGAACAGTAAAACAGAGAGAATCAATAGAAAACATATAGCAGAATATCAGATATATAACTAGCCATATCAATAATCAGGCTAAATGTAAATGGTTTAAACATAAAGATCAAAGGGCAGAGCTTGTTAGATTGGATAAAAAGCACTCATAACTGTGTGCTGCCCACAAAAAAAATGAACTTCAAATGTAAATATGCAAGTAGGTTAATATTAAAAGGATAGAAAACAAAATAGCATGCTAAACAGTGAAAAATATATTGTTGATGGCTATATTAGTATATATTCATTTGCCTCTAATGAGATAAAGTCTGAGAAGGATAACAGATTTGGAGATGTTGATAGGATGAAGAGTGTATTGAATGTGATAAAATAATACATAGAGGGTTAGAGAGAGCTCAAATGAAAAAATAGATTACAGAATGAATTTTTTTACTTTTAAAGACATTGATACATGACTACATGGTACTTAATTTTATCTAAAATTTAGCAATGTAAAACAGTCCGTTTGAAATTTAAATAACTACCTTTGAAGAAAACTGAGTTTTCATATCTTTAGATCCTTCAAAGAAAAGAAAGGTTGGAAATGTACATGTTTTACTCCCTTTGCTCATTAATTTTTAAAATCCTATCTTTGAAACACCTGGCTTACAATGATGTTTCACCTGATTGGTTATGGCAGACATATTACTGTCATGTCACTAAACATGATGCTTCAGAGAGGTGATTAATTTTGAATACTTGGTTAGAAATGAGAAAACATTGGTAGGTTGATTTTAGGATGAAGAGTCTATGTGAAATTAATAATGTAATCTGCAAGTTAAGGCAAAATTGCCTATATGCAGCATTTATGTTAATCATAGAATCACTGGGGGCATTTGCCCAAAATGCATATCGGTAAAGTAGCTAAATTGTTTCAGACATCAGGGACATAATAGTTAATGTATCATTTATTTTCACCAAGCTGAAAAAAATTTACTTGTAAGACCATATTTAGACAGTATGGGAAATATTACTTTATGTATAAGTAATAGGTATTTTGTAATTTTAGTTTTAACAATAATCTCACTTTTTTAAAAAATAAAACACAAAAAAACCCACAATAACATTTTATAGGTTTCAGTATTCTTTCCAAGTATATGCTTTGTATGACCGTCAATATCACCTCACAAGCTTAATTCCATTTATGTCTTAAAATATGGAGCCTTCCTTTGTACGCTGTTAAATAGATGTCATGAGAGAAGACCAGATTCATTATCAGGAACTAGAAAGTTGCTTTGCAGTCATGGTGTTTAAAGCTCCATATTGTTTGTAAAAGGGTGAGAGAAAGAAAGGAAAGAGAGAAAGAGAGAGAAAGAGAGAAAGAGAGAGAAAGAGAGAGAAAGAAAGAAAGAAAGAAAGAAAGAAAGAAAGAAAGAAAGAAAGAAGAAAGAAAGAAAGAAAGAAAGAAAGAAAGAAAGAAAGAAAGAAAGAAAGAAAGAAAGAAAGAAAGAAAGAAAGAAAGAAAGAAAGAAAGAAAGAAGAAAGAAAGAAAGAAAGAAAAAGAAAGAAAGAAGAAAGAAAGAAAGAAAGAAAGAAAGAAAGAAAGAGAAAAAAGAAAGAAAAAGTGTGACAAGGAAATGAACACACTCAATTTACAGTAAACAGGAGATCAGGAAGAAAAAAAAGTGATTTAGCGTGTTGATTCCTTCCCTACTCCAAAGTTTTTTCTTTTTTCATTTACACTTATCTTTTGTTTTATCCTTCATTCTTTAGATTTTGTAGACTAGGATTCTGAGATGGATATCCTTAATCAGTATACAAGATTCAGAAATCCTGTGGCTGCAGCTCTAAGGTTTACACATACTCCTATTCAGTCAACTTCCTTAAGCCTCAGACAAAAAGATTTTAGCTCCCTTCACTGGGACATTTGTCTTTGTTGTCAGTATATGACAACACTTAGAAAATTCACTTTCTGTTGCCATTCACTGAAAAGATAGTGGTATTATTTGAGAATAAAATACATGTAGTGTATAAAGTCTGAAACCAATAAGGCCTAGTGCCAAATACCAACCAGAGGACTTCATGCAATAGTGTAAATATATCCTAAAATATGTCCCACATGTTCTTAAAAATACTGACCTGATATACGATACCTAACCTGAACAGCATGTTTGATCCAAAAGCCTTACCAAGCTGAAACATGTTTACCTCATGCCCAATGTATTTTCTTTTTTCTTTTCTTTTTTTTTTTTGGCTTTCTTTTTTTATTATTATTATGTCAAGTTAGCCAACATATAGTACATCATTAGTTTTTCTATTTGTTATCAATGTTCTATAGCCTAAGACTATCAGGAGCTCACCTATAGTTAAAGAAGTTGGGTTTATTACTCATTGCGGTTAGTGAGAATGCACACCAGGGGCAACAATGGGGTATTTTAGTGAGATGTTAGAAAGGACTTTCGGATTTAGGCTGTGGAAGGGTGATTTTTGGGACAGTCTGATGAAGCTGGGGCTCACTCTGAATTGGGAGCTTTCAGAAAGGAGGGGATATTTAATGTGGGGTATCTCAACAAATCTTATCTATAGATGGAGCAGACTAGAGCAAAGCTAAAACCTCAGTTGATAAATAAGCAGCAGTCTCTCATGTTAGTTGGAGTGGGAGTGTTTGGAATTTTGTGGTTTGAACAGTGTTCATGTTTTGTCTCTGTTCAGGCATGATAGCAGAATGTTCTTGCTTTTGTCTTGATGCATCACGGTCACAGATGTTGTGTCTGATGTTGATGTTTTGTGAAATTGTTTATGTTCAACAGGGGAATACCAATTCTTAGCAGTGATGCTAGTTCAAAGCCTGAATGTTAGGGGCTCTTTTCCCTTCTCATCGTAAACATGGAGTCTCTTTTTTAGTGGCCTGGAACTTAGTGTACAATTATTTCTTTTTTCTTCATAACAATGGCAAGGACATATTTTATATCTTTATTATAAAGTTCAGCTTCATGATAGGCACTCAGTAAGTAATAGATACATAAAAATGAGTTAATAAATAAGTATTGAAATAGACACATAAATCAGAAGTTAGTTGAGAAGGGAAAAGGTTGAAGAATTAACCCAAACACTTTGGTCCTAAAATGTCACTGACTTGGGCAAATTTTATTGAAAAGAGAATAATAATGATTATAACAATATTTATTAAGCATCTATTATATCTAGGCACTTGGCTGCATTATCTATTCAATTCCCCAACAATCTTTTTTTTTTTTTTAAGATTGATTGATTTGTGAGAGAGAGAGGAAGAGAGAGAGTGTGTGTGCACAAGCAGGGGGAGCGGCAGGCAGAGGGAGAAGCAGGGTCCCTGCTGATCAAGGAGCCTGATGCAGGACTTGGTCCCAGGACCCTGAGATCATGACCTGAGCCCAAAGCAGATGCTTAACTAACTGAGCCACCCAGGTGCCCTCCCCAACTTTTTGAAGAATTTTTTAACCCTAAAAATTTGGAGAGGTGCTCAGTCAATAATTCAAGGTCCTACAGATAATAAGGAGTAGACTCAGGATTCTAACTTAGGAAGTCCTCTCAAATCCTTACTCTTCTTCATCCTTGAACCATTCCATTTGTCTTCTGTTCCCTGCTAACAAAACTGTACTGCTAATAGCCACCCAGTAGCCATAGTCAGTAGCTCCTTTTCAAATGTAGTATTACTTCACAGGTTTCCAACCATCCTGGGTACTCCTATCCCTCACCTCCTGTGTTTCCCATAGCATCTAAGTTCTCTCATGGCTCTCTTCCCGCCTCTTAATTTTTTCATGGCTTATGTTTTTAATGCTTCATTTTCTTCTAGTCTCTCCCCTAAAGATGCTTTCTTTTTTATTTCTCTCCATGTATAATTTTGTTGCAACAGTTTTAATTACAACCTATCTTTCCAGTTCTGTGTTATTAGATCTGATGTTTTGTCTTAAGTCTAAGTACATTTTTGGGAGCTCGTTGCATATTCCATGTACCTTTAATATAAGATTGTCAGTCTCTCTCTCCCTATGCCCACCACCTCTAAATTTCTTGTATTTTCTATCTTCCCATTTCACCTAAATGAGTTTACATAGTTACTTAAATGAACACTTAAAGGCAAGGGCAATCCTTGTTCTATCTTATTCCTTATATTAAATTGGTCACCAAAATCTATCATTTTCAAAATTTATCATTTTCTCACATACCTTCTTCCTTACTGAACAGTTACAAGAGCACCCTTACAGATCTTCATCTCTTCAGTAAAATTAACCCTCTTGACTATATTTAAAGCACAGAGCTGATAACTCAGTTTGTTCCCACTGAAATCTAACCCTTGGCCAGTTTTATAAATTTCCTTAACCATTTGATCCTAACCTTACATTTCAAACTCAGTGTTATGACTTTTTCTTCAAATTATACTGTCATTTTCTCTTTACCACTTCCATCATGTGGATTTTTCTTTCTTGACTTGGCCTTTTGGAAAATTCCTATTCATGTTAAAAATCAAGATTTACTGAATGATTCTAATTTTCTGTCATTCTAATAAGCCGTTTACATGGATTTTCTCATTTAATCTTCGAAACAACCCTGTGAGGAAAACACTTTTATATTCCCATTTTACAGAGGAGACAATTAAGGCCCAGTGTGGATAAATACCTTGCTTATGTATATTACAATCATGGAGTGAAGCTTTTATTTAAATCCATGCTTTTCACTACAAGCTGTATTATTCACCTCAGGTGCCAGCTCACGTAACTTCTCTGTAAATCCTTTCATACTCCCCATCTGCCCTTATAGTAGTGGTCATTACCTTTCTTAACCCCAGAACATACACATAGACTTCTGCTGTAGAATTTGAATACTTGGGTTGTTGTCAAAATATACATGTAACTCCTGCATGGAGTAATTAAATTTAAGCCTTTTGATGCAGCCATTGTCTCTTACTCATATTCAAGTCCATTATTAGCTCATGGTAGATAGTAAGTCTTGTTGAATGATTACTAAATAAAGAGATGACTTACAAGAAAAGCAAATACAATACTTTGGTTATCTAACATGATGGTTGTCGTGTATTTTCTATTTTGTAAACAAAGTAGTGAAATACTAGAGAAAATATTGTTTCCTATAAGAGATCTTATAGAGGGGCACCTGAGTGACTCAGTCATTTAAGTGGCTGCCTTCAGTTTAAGTCAAGATCCCAGGGTCCTGGGACCAAGCCCTGCATTGGGCTCCCTGCTCAGTGGGGAGCCTGCTTCTCCCTCTCCCTCTGCCTCTCTCTCTCTCTCCCTCTGCCTCGTTTACTTGTACTCTCTCAAATAAATAAAATCTTTAAAAAGAGAAGAAATGGTGCCTTAAGAATTTCTAGAGTTCATTAATATTATATAATGTTTTCATAAGTTTTAAAATGTTCAGTTATCTTACTATTAGAATTTTCTTAGTACATGAATTTTCTTCACAAATAATGTGAGATTTATGGAAAAAAAATATATGAGACATCCAGAGTTGCACTGTCAGATTTGTTTTAAACATTTGTGAGTAGATAGACAACCTACTATCTTCTTGGAGTTTTCATCTACTGACCAGTGTACATTATAATGTGGGGAGAGGATTAGGCATGACATAGAAATATCACTCTTTTCAGTAACTCTTCTCAAAGCCTTAGACATTTTCAAACTCTAAATCACCTGGAAAGTGGAAAACCAATTTTTCTCTCAGGTGACAGGCAAGTAACTTCTCTAACATGTTCAGGAATCAATAGAGAATTTATCATCCAATATACAAAGTTTATCTCTCTTTACTTACCTCAAAAACTTCATCTTTACTTGCATGGTATTGGGTAGTTACCAAAAAAAAAAAAAAGTCAAGGGACCAGGATTTCCACAAAACAATCTTAAATGACTCTAAAGATTCTAAATAGAAGGGCAGAAGACATGAATAGACATTTTTCCAAAGAGGACATATAGATGGCTAATAGACACAGGAAAAGATGTTCAAAATTGCTCATCATCAGGGAAATACAAATCAAAACCACAATGAGATATCACCCCACAACTTGTCAGAATGGCTAAAATTAACAACACAGGAAACAACAGATGTTGGCAAAGATGCAGAGAAAGGGGAACCCTCTTACATTATTGGTGGGAAGGCAAAGTGGTACAGTTACTCTGGAAAACAGTAGAGAGGTTCCTCAAAAAGTTAAAAATAAAACTATTTACAGCCCAGCAATTATACAACTAGGTATTTACCCAAAGGATACAAAAATACTGATCGAAGGGGCACATGCACCCTGATATTTACAGCAGCATTATCAAAATAGCCAAATTATGGAAAGAGCTCAAATGTCCATCGACTGATGAATGGAGAAAGAAGAAGTGGTATATATACACAATGGAATGTTACTCAGACATCAAAAAGAATTGAAATTTTGCCATTTGCAATGACGTGGGTGGACTAGAGTGTATTACGCTAAGTGATATAAGTCACTCAGAGAAAGACAAGTACTATATGATTTCACTCATATGTGGCATTTAAGAAACAAAACAGATGAACATAGGGGAAAGAAAAAAATGGGAGGCAAACCGTAAGAGACTCTTAACTATAGGGAACAAACTGAGGGTTGTTGGAGGGGAGGAGAGTGGGGGATGGGCTAGATGGGTGATGGGGAGTAAGGGCATCACTTGTTGTGATGAGCACTGGGTGTTATGTACAAGTAATGAATCTCTAAATACTACTCCTGAAACTAATATTATGCTATATGTTAACTAACTAGAATTTAAATAAAAACTTGAAATATTTTTTAGAAAGATTATAAAATAGAAGTTCTAAAATCTGGCTTCCACCAAATCATCTAGAAAGATTTAACATACATATTCTGGGGCATCTTCCTGTACCTAAAGTAACATAATCATCAAAGAGGGTATCCAGGAATTGTAGATAATTTTCTCCATCTAAGTATTCCAAGCTGTTATGCACAAATATCCTTTGAGTACTACTGCCCTACTGTAACTCACTTAGGGCAGAAAACAAATGAGAAATCAAAAGAACCATTGCAATAATAGTCAACTACACCGTCCTTCCTGGTATGGGGAATATTTTGATAAATTGAAAGAACTACTAAATGCTCTTAAATTTTTAGCCACAAAGAAGACATATGTCCTTATTTTCTATCTATGCCTGAAACTGTTTCAATTTGTGCTAAACCTGTTTCATCATTTCCCATCTAAGCTGGTGTAAAAAACAGGCTAAGTGGGTATTTGGGTAGTCTAACTTCACTCAATTGTAAAGATAAGCAGAAAATTGATCAGAATTCCTAGAACCGTTCTGAGTCTGTTTGGAAGTGGTATTTTGGTAAGTATCTTTCTGTTTTTTTTTGGGGGGGGCGGTGGTAAAGAGGAGTGTACCGATGGCACAACACACCTGAAAGCAAAGGATGGCTTTTCTTACACTTGCTTGGTAACCATTCTGCTGATAAATTCTAAAACAGGAGTCATCCACTATTACTTCTGACCAATAGTTTGATGGGCAAAAGTCTCATTAATCAAAACTTTCTAAATTGTAATACAGGATAACTGAGATAAGGTCTATGGGAAATTACTTTGCACTATCTGGAGTATACATATTTCAAATATTGAAATTTGTTTTTTAATGTCATGCATTAATCATGTGCTTGTTTTCTTTAATCAAATTTATAGGTTATCTCTAAAATAATGTGATTTTGTTAGTGGAGTTAACATTGTTCAAGAAGGCAAATAGTCCAAGAATTTATAAGCAGAACTAGTTGTTAAAATTGGTAGAATAAACTATTTGCCAATAACTCTTATACATTCATTTAGTGCATCCTCTTTAAGAACATATTCGGGGCAACATTTCTACAGTCCATATTTTGGATAATCTTTTTTTTTTTTTTTTTGAGAGAGTGAGTGAACTAGTGGTGGTGGGGACAGAGGGAGAGAGAACATCTTAAGCAGGCTCTACGCCCAGCATGGAGCCCACTACGGGGTTTGATCTCACAACACTGTGATCATGACCTGAGCCAAAATCAAGAATCAGATGCTTAACTAACAGAGCCACCGAGGAGCCCCTTGGCTATTCTTTATACTAATAGGTAAAAATCTTAAATACAATGTGTAGAATCTCACAAATTATTTGATCAGTTTTCTATTTTTTCATTTTCAAATATCAGTTTTCTAATATTCATATTTCCTAATATTGAGAATATTTATTTTCACTTTTAATATAAGTATCCCTTAGATATGTGATGCGATATTCTAAATATGATATTCTAGTTTGTGTTTTGAGATTTAATATTTTAAAAAATCTCCAATAGTTTGTTGAAGTTGAACAAACTCATGGTAGAAGATAAATATGTCCAGCTCCATCTGGGTATTATTGTAGGAGGTAGTGCGAGGGTTTGTAACTGTTTACCTCTATGATCTGGACTTGAGATATTTCATTGCTCTCTCCTGTGATATAGAAGACATCATCTTGTGTCAGGAAACTTCCCTATTCTGAAAGCCAGAGCAGCTCTCTGTTACCCTAGCATCCCAAGTAGACATTGCTAGTATGTAGACATGTTTTTACTTTTGCATTAAGGCTCAGTTGTTCAAAATTTTATCTTTGATTGTTCTCCTTTATGGTTGCTTGAATAGAATTATATCCAAAGTTAGTTGAGAGAAACGTTGAACAGACTAACATTCTTGCCAAATATTTTTAAACATTATTTCATTAATATCCACATTTCTCTGTTGGGATAAAAAGAGTTAATATCATTTCTTAAATCACTTTGTGTGTGTGTGTGTGTGTGTGTGTGTGTGTGTGTGTAATGGATGAATTATTGCCTCAGGAAGACACTCCTTAGGCCTGTATTGTTACATAGCCCTTAGGATATTGAACACGGTGACAATTTGATGTTCATGCTCATTTGACGTATTGACTATCTTATAAGACAAAGCAAATGACACAACATTTCTTTACAAACAATTATTTCATGTTTGCTTTTTCACTCTTAATCTATTTGATCAGAAAATCAAATTTACAATCTTTCCTGACATGACATTTTATATTCACAGAGAATTTTTTTTCCAGTGTCATTGAAATTTTTAAAATGGGATTTTAACTCAGTTCTATGCTTTAGAAGATGAAAATATGATATAGCTCTCTGTGATCACTGTGGATATTTTGCTTCACTATATAACTGAATCCATTTTCAATGAGATTTTTATCTACTTTCTCCTGAACTTGGATTGTATCACTATTAAGTTTCAGATATTAGTTAAGAATATAAAAATTATTGTATGTTATGTGGCAGCAAAATGTTTAAAAAAAACAGATTAATTGAAGTAAAGAAAAAGAAACAAATCCCAACTAAATGTTAGAGAATCTTAGAAATGACAATTGGTCCTTCCTTCCTGTAGACAATCTTGTACAAGATATGAACCTTCCAAGGCCCCTGACTATGATCCTATTCTGTAGCCCTGTTTTCTCCTTCAAAGTTTTTCTCTCATACCTCACCTTATTTAAGCTGTGGGTTCTTCTCTTGGCTCCACAGTTAATTGGAGAAAAATGAGAACTCCATCTTCTTATTGATAGAATATAGGTATTTCTCCAAAGAAAACATACAAATGGCCAAAAGACATATTAAAAGATGCTCAACATCACTCATCATCAGGGAAATACAAATCAAAACCAGAGTGAGATACCGCCTCACATTGGTCAGAATGGCTAAAATTAATAACACAGGAAACAACAGATGTCAGTGAGGATGTAGAGAAAGGGGAACCTTCTTACACCCTGGTTGGAATGCAAACTGGTGCAGCCACTCTGGAAAACAGTATGGAGGTTCCTCAAAAAGTTAAAAATAGAACTACTTTATGACCCAGAAATTATACTACTAGGTATTTACCCAAAGGATACAAAAATACTGATTTGAAGGGGCACCTGCACCCCAATGTTTATAGCAGAAAGGTCCATCATAGCTAAAATATGGAAAGAGCCCAATTGTCCATCAACTGATGAATGGAGAAAGAAGATGTGGTGTATACACACAATGGAATATTACTCAGTCATCAAAAAGAATGAAATTTTGCCATTTGCAACAATGTGGTTGGAACTAGAGGGTATTATGCTAAGCAAAATAAGTCAGAGAAACACAAATACCACATGATTTCACTCTTTTGGGATTTAAGAAACAAACAGATGAACATAGAGGAAGGGAAGAAAAAATAAAATAAGATGAAAATAGAGACGGAGTAAAACTATAAGAGACACTAAAGTCTAGGAAACAAACTGAGGGTTGCTGGAGGGGAGGTGCATGCAGGGAAGGAATAATTGGATGATGGGCATTAAGGAGGGCACTTGATGTAATGAGCACTGGGTGTTATATGCAACTGATGAATCACTAAATTCTACCCCTGAAACTAATAGTACAGTATATATTAACTAAAGTGAATTTAAATAAAGAATTAAAAAAAGAATATAGGTTTTTTTCTTCTTCTAATATAAACCTTCTTCCATACTATGTAAAGGAGACCATTTGTTTCATCACCCGAAACATATGTTTTCATGTCTTGTAAACTAAGGAGAGCTGTTATGTACGTGTGTGTGTGTGTGTGTGTGTGTGCGTGTGTGTGTGTGTATTAGAACTAAAAAGACTTGATAATTGATTGAATATAGAATTAGAGGTAAAATCAAGAATGATGTTTATGTTTCTGGAACTTGGAACTTAGTGTTCTTTATTGAGATAGATAGTACAGCCAAAAGCACATCAATTTTTGGATGTATCAATTGAACATAACAATTTTTCAAGTATTAAATAGATTACCATAGGGGCTGGGATTTTACCCAGGTGGGCTACAGATGAGAATGGAGCAAAGGATTTGAGAGTAGCGGTAACAGAATGGTTGGTTGAAACAATGAGCAACAAGGTCTTAGCTGTTTAGGGAAGGAGGTGAATACCAGACAGAAATAATGGAGACAATGTAAAAGGGTAGAGGGGCTGAAGATTTCAATTCAGTTAAAAAGCAAATAGATAATGTAAGAGTTGGAAGAGTGGATATTAGTATCAAGGTTGTATAAATACTTCTGGGAGATGACAGGATGGGAGTGGGTAGCTGATGTTATTGGTATTATGAGGGCGAAGGGAATAAGTAGTTGGTAATTTGGGTATGTGTTCACATTATCAAAGGACACTGCAATGATGGTGAAATTTGTTAGAAAAGAATTTTAAGAATGAGGATCCAGGAGATTGACTGTTCATTGATAATGAGTGGGAGAATTTCATTTGTTGGACTGACCTGAGTTTCAAAGGAGGGTATTTTATCTAGTGTTGGGGGAACATCATTGGTGTGGGAGTAGTACTGAAGAGTCAGAGGCACAATAAGCCCACCTCAGATAGAAAGTTCATGGGCGTTTGGAATGAGTTGGAAAGGTACCAGTTGAGAAGGTAGATAGGAAAGCAATCCATCAGAAAAGAGCCAACAGCCAAGATTCATTTATGGAAAATAGTAGAAGAAATAGTACATGAATAGATTAGTAATTTACAGAACGTCCTTTCCAAGAAATGATTTCAGAGAGCACAGATGAAAGATTGGAAAGGTTGCAAGCAGTGGGAGATTGGATTGGAAACAAGGAATCACAGGTAATATAAGGAAGAATGCATGGGGAAGTGGACATGACAGGGATGGGAGCAGCTTACATTTAGGTAATAAATGCCCTAGAATGGTGGTGATTTGAAGTTTGCTGCAGTGATCTGACCTTATAGATCAGCACTCCTTTATCATTGTCCTTTATACCATTCCTATATCATTGCTCCTTTAGCATTCTTCAAAAAGATAGGAGAAACTCAGTGCTTGTTGAAAAAATGAGCCTCATTCTAGTACAGGCAGGTAATGAAGCCAATTATTTTACAAGAACCTCACCATAATTTGGAAATGACTGCAGTACCTAGGCAATCTAGATTAAACATTCACTCATTCATGAATACTGAGAACATCCTCTCTGCCAGACACCATTCTGGAGACTATGATTACAAGTGTTAAAAAGAAAACCACAAGGGTGCCTGGGTGGCTCAGTCAGTTAAGCATTTGCCTTTGGCTCAGGTCATGATCCGGGAGTCCTGGGATCGAGCCCCACATCAGGCTCCCTGCTTGGCAGGGGGCCTGCTTCTCCCTCTCCCTCTGCCTGACACTCCCCCTGCTTGTGCATGTTCTCTCTCTCTCTCAAAAAAAAAAAAAAAAAAAAGAAAACCACAAGCCCCAAATGACATCACTTAGGCCAAGTCACCAAACTGGGGCTTAATACCTAATCTATTGCAGTTTCAACCTCCCCTAGAAATTTAAGTCTTAACTGGTCAATCAAGAATTTTATGATTAGCACCAGAGAGGTTATCTATCACATGGGCCCTCTTCATCCACTTCTGCCCACTAGAGGAAGATGAGGTAATCTGCATAAGACCCTCTGCTTTCCCCTCTGTGGGAAAGGGACCTTGACTGGAATACAGATTTCCTTTGTTAGTAACATTCTTGCCCCACCCTCCTTCCTATAAAAACCTTCCATTTTGTACAGCTCCTCAGAACTTCCCTCTACCTGCTAGATGGAATGTTGCCTCACTCATGAATCATTTAATAAAGCCAATTAGACCCACCAAGTTACTCAGATGATTTTTTTTAACAGCAGTGAACCAGGCAGACAAGGTCTTTGCTCTCATGAAGCTAATCCTATAGCTCATATTGATGTGAAAATGGTCCCACTGTCAGGCAGGGAGTTGGCAAGGAGCCATTGGCAAAAATCCTTGAGTAAGGAGAGACTGATTTTTTGGGAAAAACTCCCTAAGCCCACTAAGGAGGAATAATTAGTTTACTACTTTCTCACGTTGAAATAAAATTAGTTTCAGGGAAAGGAAAACCTTATATTTATGTATGTTTCCTATTCCTAGAAAAGTGTTTGCAATTCAGTTATCCCATAGGTAGAAGTCTAATACTTAGGACTTTCTGTAGCACTGGATTCTTTATGTTTGTTTGTTTTTTTAGCACTCTTAGTCTTATTAAAAGGTAGGAAAATGATTTTATTTTTCTTATTTTGGAAGGCACCAGAAGTTGATTCGAGATTTTGGAGACATTGATAGGAATAGATGGTGGGAAAATGAAAGGTCTGTATTTCCTCATAGTGTTATTCAGCCAAGTATATGGGGTCATGTACGTGCTAGATACCTCCAGTGAGTCTTAAATATGAAATAGAGTATATGCTGACTCCTTATTATGTAGTTATTCAGACATTTGTTTGACTTAGTCAAACTTCTTTCTTCCATGTTTGTTTCTTACAGAATCCTTACAAATTTTTTTTTAAAGATTTATTTATTTATCTGAGAGACAGAGAGAGAGAGAGAGGGAGAGAGAAACTTAAGCAGACTCTGCACTGTGTGTAAAGCCCAACATGGGGCTTGATCCCACGACCCTGAGATCAGGTCCTAAGCTGATTGTGCCACTCAGGTGCCCCCAGAGTTTTTGAATACAAAAACAAGAAACATTTTTTTTCTCCATGTTCTTTCTGTACAATTTCTTTTTTTTCTCATATGAGATAACTGTTTTATTGCTATCAGAAATTTTCTGAATGAAAATGATTAATTTCTGTAATGGAGAACAAAAAAATATATTAAATGGGTACTGGTTATTTCATGCTTTGTTTTAGAGACGAAAACATTGGCTTCATCCTTTCATTGCATCCACACTGTCTCTCACTCTTCTTTCTAAAGTCTATAACCTGTATAATTTATGAAGAGTAGGCAAAGAAAGATTATCAGATATTTTGTGTAATTGCTCCAAAATTGAGCAGCATTAGATTTCCACTTGAAAATGAAGGTGAAACTTGAAACAGTCAGAATGCAAATATCAACTTTGATTAATCCACAGATGTTTCTCTTTTTAAAGCTGGAAATATATTCTTGGTGTTTTTTCTGATAGATGGCATTTTTCAAAGGTTTAAAGAATTTCCAAGGGAAGAAAATATTTTTGTCTAAGATATTCGAAGCCCAATTAGCTTAGACATGTATTACATTTTTGCATAATTCTTCATTAATTAAAGAATGAAAATTCTCAAATATCAGTATGTATGTGTATATATATCCATATATATTGAAAAAATTGGGAAATGTGAATAATCTCAAGTCATGTAATATTTCTAACTAATATTTTGTTGTAAACTTGCTGCTGACTTGTAACTAAAACTCAATTTTACAAAATGGTCATTTATTTTTCTCCCTTGTAAGTACTCATGTTTACAAAAATAGTCCCACGCTCTTAAAAAGGGTACGTGTTCATCAGCAACACAACAGCATTGGCTTTCACTAGCTAAATTAATTTTTACATTTTATGCTTTTAGTTCTGATTAGACAAAAGTTTCAGAAACTTTAACAACAGATTTAGGAAAAGCCACAAAGATAGCGTTAAATTGTATAATTTTTGAGATTAAAACTTAGGGGAATTAGGTGGAAACACTTTAATTTAAAAAGGCTAAATTCTCTTTATTGCCAACCTGTTTATGAATGTGAAATGCTACTAGAATTTGTCTATTGTCTCTGTTATTGGGACTCTATAGACTGAATGCTTCTTGAAAAAAATAAATCTATATTTGAATTTAACTCTGTCTCAAGTAGAAGCTTCATGGTATATGAACTCCACAAATATCAAATGATAGGTATAATGAACTCTATCAATAATGTGTTACAAATTTCAAATAATTATTTAACTTTATTCTCAGATGCACATATTCCCTTTATGGGCAAGAATTATTACATAAATATGTAAAAGTGTAGACAGGTAAAAGTAATAAGAAGTGACAGTTACTATGCCAAAGTGAGAGCACGTGCCTCTTCCTAATGCATTGAAATTAAAATTTAAAAAGAAGAACCATTCTGCTAGTCATTTATAACTCCTGATTCATCACTTTGCTAATTCTATATCACCCTTTACTATTTTGAAATAGTTTATGAAGTGGCACTTATTTGGGAATTAAATGTTTTAGTTGAAAAATTTGATTTTTTTTCTGACCTGAAATACAAAGGAAGAAGACACTTGTATGTTATTCTTGTGAATATACAATCTTCTCTCTCAACTCTGTGTAATTTTTTAATAGAAGTGTTTGAGACATAAATATGAATCAGACCATCTTTGCTCCCTGGTCTCTTTTCTTCCACCTCTATCAGAACACATCACCATCTCCATGTTTGAGTCTACTTCTCAAGTGGAAGACACGTTATACAGTTATATATCCTTAATACGAATGTGAAAAATCATAATTACCAAGCTCTAGTCTCTTATATTTGAGCTGTTCCCCTCATGAAGAATTTGGTTCATAATATAGTTTATGAATTTTTACATTTTAAACATCCTTCTGTATAATTTGACCGAGGAGCACTTCAGTGCCAATGATGTTGAGTAATTCATCTTTGTCTTCTAGAACTTACTGCAATTCCTGGCATTGAGTACCTTCTCTGTTTTAGACACATTGCTAGTCATTGTATGTGAACTTAACTAATGAATTAGTTTATTTTTATTTTTATTTTTTTTTAAAGATTTTATTTATTTATTTGAGAGAGATAATGAGAGAGAGAGAGCATGAGAGGGGGGAGGGTCAGAGGGAGAAGCAGACTCCCTGCTGAGCAGGGAGCCCGATGCGGGACTCGATCCCGGGACTCCGGGATCATGACCTGAGCCGAAAGCAGTCGCTTTACCAACTGAGCCACCCAGGCGCCCACTAATGAATTAGTTTAATTAATGCAAGTTGAATTAAGGTTTGTGTTTGATAAGTAAAAGGAAAAGGAAGAGGGGTTTCTTTCTAGGAATGAAAAGATGGGTGTAACTGGAAATGGGCAGAGGTATTATCGGAATCACAGGGGCTGGCATGACATAGTGCCTGTGCTTGTCTGATGTAGATAAAGAAAGAAAGAAACTATAGGAAAGGAAACAACTTGTGGGGAAATAAGTGGTTACAGTTTTGAAACAGTTCAATGGAAATAAAAATATAAAAGTAACTACAGAACAGCATATTTTAAGAATTCAAAGAAAATATAATAGCTTTAGAGTACTGGAGGACAGTTTTTCATGTGGAGCTCTTATATCTGCATGTTTCACCAGTGAGGCACTGATTGCCCTTTGTTTTGGACCGTCTTTTCAAGGATATTTATAGTGGACATGGCCTTGGTAGATAGAGATACTGTTTACATCTGGAGCAAAGTGCTGGTTTGTTTACAACCTTGAAAGATAGAGATAGTAGTTACCTCCAGAACAGAGAACAAACGTGTACAGTCCGGTATATTGTCTTACTCCAAAGAAAAGTATAGGCCTTACAAAACAAGCATTTTATTTAAGACTGCCATTCTAGGAAATTCTCCTATAATGCAACCCACCGTGTGTATGACCTTTGGTCTTCTTCATGTTACCCTGTTTGAATTGGGGAAAAGAGAACTAGTGTAATTAATAATAATAATAGTAGTAGTAGTAAAAATAATAATAAGCTATTGCTTTTGCTCTTAGTAATAAACTGTTGTTTGTCTCTGACCCAGAAGTCTTATGTCTCTACCAACCTCCATGAAAATGGCAAGTTAACATGATAATTTGCAAGCAGAGTACAATCTCAGTCCCTTCAGAGTCTTGACCCAGGCCTTCCTGAAGTTGGGTGTTTATTAACATTAGTTATGTTTGACAATGCATAACCATCCTTTATTACTACCTTTTCCTAGTTTTGAGAATTTTCAGAGATGGGTAAATGTAATAATTACTAACTTACATCCCTTAATGAAGGCATAATTACCAGTAGAATTATCCACTTTGGTATCAATATAGAATTTTTATGAAGAAAAATAGAGCAATGAGAATAGACTGGTGTAGAAAATTCATCATGGATTTAGATATTGAGCCAGATTTACATTTTCAGTGGCACAAGTAAAGCAATCAGTAACTACAATGATCTATTTTAAGTACATAGTTGAAAGACTCTGCTTTGATACTTAATTGCATGAGAGATATTTATATTTGTTAAAATAAAAAAGAAAGTTTTAAAACAATGTGTAGATCTGGTACTTTAAAAAATCTATGTATAGGTAGTAAGCTTAATGATTATTTTATTTTACTTTCCTTACTAAATTATAGAAAATTCTAAGCACAGGTATTCCTCTGCAATGAGAAAAAAGTTGTTTTCAAAGAGTTTCTATGTTGAGTCTATTAAATCTGTACATATTTACTGCTGTGGTCTATAGATCACAGATCATGGCAGATTCTCACGCTGAAACTGTGAAGCTAAACATTGTCGTGAATTACTGCAACCTGGTATATTTTTGTGACCTAGTCTCCCACCTCTAATAATAGTCTTGTTATAATTGCTCCACAAAGGTGTTACTTTTAAAACATAAGATTATTAAGAAAAATTGCAGTTTGACAATATAACTTTTTAAAATACTTATATTTAAAAACCATAAAGTAGGTTTTAAAACAATTTAACTTTCTTTTAATTTTATTTTAACCCCCCCCTTTTTTTTTTGCCTTCTCAATGGAATACTTAATATTTTGAAGCAGTATCTCTAAGGAGGTTCTTTTCAGGTCACTCTGGTTAAAAAGTCAATAAGAATACTCTATTGGGCACTCACTCTACATTTCTTTCAAAGAGCTCAGCATATATAATTTATATGTAATTAACACATAACCTCTGTGAAGCCAATCATATAATAATGAGTAAGACCAGTCTTTGGGTTCCCTCCTTTGCATTCAATTCTCTTTTTCTGCTAGACTATAAAAACTTGGGGGCAGAGCCTAATGTTTGTGGAATACTAATTGTGTTCCAAGCACCTTATAATGATTTTCTGTACATTACCTTGTAGCATGATACGTTGGGGGTACCCAAGACCACACTCTGGCTTAATGATTTACTAGAAGGACCCACAGGACTCCAAAGGTAGTGTTTATGTTTATTAGAATGAATGTATATAAAATGTATATAGATCAAAACAGTAAAGGGAAAAGGTACGTGAAACAAAGTATAGGAAAAATCAGGATCCAGGTTCTGTTCCCTCCCAATGATGTCATACCTGGATGTGCTTAATTTTCCCAGCAATAATATATGACGACTTTGTGTGAGGTGTTGGCATCTTGGGAATCCCACACAAGCCTTGGTATCCAGATTTTTACTGGACGTTCAGCTCATGACTCAGCTACTTGGACTCCAGCACTTCACCTTCTGCTGACCCCTACCTTGATGCCTTGAGCAAAAATAGGGATTCATCATAAATCATGATGTTAGAAAAACCCCAACCATTCAGAGGGTCTAGATATTCTGCCAGAGGTACTTAGTGAATATAGACTTACTGATATAAGTGACATAAATTTGTTGACTTCCTTATGGCAAAAATAATCAAAATATCTCAGAAGAAATGATGCTGGCAAAAAAAAGCCCACTTTACATTAAAGGATCTCTTAGATATTTTCTGACAAAAAGTGCAAAGGATAAAATGTTCTAAGACGATCAAAACGTAGAAAGAACACTAACAATTTGTCATGGCATAGAAAAATTCTCGCTTCATATTGTATATTATATGATGAGCACTTATGCATAAGTACTATCCAGACTACTCTTGATAGTTTTTTTTAAACAAAGAAACTTATTTTTTATGGTACCTAATATTTTAAACTACAATGTACTAAATAAACATTAGTTTATTAGCATTTTTGTTTTCCTATACATTTATAACTGAAATGGGAGTTTTTTTTTTTTTTAAGATTTTATTTACTTATTTGACAGAGAGAGACCCAGCGAGAGAGGGAACACAAGTAGGGGGAGTGGGAGAGGGAGAAGCCGGCTTCCCGCGGAGCAGGGAGCCCGATGCGGGGCTCGATCCCAGCACCCTGGGACCATGACCTGAGCCGGAGGCAGACGGCCTAACGACTGAGCCACACAGGCGCCCCTGAAATGGGAGTTTTTAATGTCTTGACAAAAATTTTTTTAAAAGTCATGGAACAACTATAATTTTTCACACATTATTTTTAAGTTATTTGTTTTTAATTGTGATAAAAACACATAAAATTTACCATCTTAACCATTTTTAAGTGTACTGTTCAGTAGTGTTAAGTATATGCACACTGTTTTGCAACAGATCTCCAGAACTGTTTCATCTTGTAAAACTGAAACTCTCTGCTCATTAAACAACTCACTCCCCCTAGTCTCTGGTATCCACAATTCTACTCTGTTTCTGTGCATTTGACAACTTTAGGTACCTCATATATGTGAGTCATAAAATACTCACTCTTTATGACTGGCTTATTTCACTTAGCATAATGTCCTGAATGTTCATCCAGTGTTGAAAATGTGACAGGATTTTCTTTCTTTTTAAGGCTGAATGATATTCCACTGTACACATATACCACATTTTGTTTATCCATGCATTTGTGGACGGGCATATGGGTTGCTTCCACCTTTTGGCTATTGTGAATAATGCTGCAACGAACACTGGAATGCTAATATCTCTTTGAGACCTGGATTTCAATTCTTTTGGATAAATAGCCAGAATTAGGATTGATAGATCATATGGTATTTCTATTTTTAAATTTTTTTTGAGGAATCACCATACTGTTTTCCATGGTGGTTGCACTGTTTCCTATTAATTATTAAGTTTGATTGTATGGCTTCAAGTTGCATGTTTTTTTTTTTAAATTAATGGTCCCACAGTGCTATGCAAAATGATAACTGTGTATGCCAATAAGAACATATGTGTAAACACACACACACATTCATCCAGAGGTATGCTGAAGCCAGCTCTTATTGATTACAGGAGTTGATTATGTGAATCTTTCCCAATTTCCAGCTACCCTGATATCATGTTAATAGATTCAAATTGACAAAGATGAGAATATTTACATCATAAAAAAATCAGCAAATGCTTGCTACAAATAAAGATGTTTAAAAATTGTTAGTTTACCAGCACACATTTCTAAGGAATATACTTAGAAAATAAGTTCTATTGAATGTTCATGTGGCCCTATGGGAAAATTTTCACATTTGGACACATGCATATATATATTTTATAGATATTCCCTTTACTCATTTATTAATGCTTAATGTTAATTTCAAAATTAATCATACAGTCATCACAATATGGATTCATTTACAGCCATTCATGTTTTTAGGATTAAAGTTTTAATGTGTTGTTTTGAATATTCATCCCACCAATGTTCACTTCACCTCCACTGTGTACCAGCTGCTGGTCTGGTCTCTTCGAATACATGGGTAGTCAAAAGAGATGAAGGTCTCTGTCTTCTTAGAAATTAGAAATTTCTAGAATTAGAAATTCTAGCATGGGAAGACAATAGACAAGAAAGTACAATAAAGCAAATTAGATAGTATGTAAGATGATAGATACCCTGGAAAAAAATAAAAATATAGAGTAAGATAAGGCATATTAGATGTGCAAATTTCATTGTATAATAGGATGGTCAGGGAAGCTTCATCGAGCAAAACTTGAAGGTGGTGAAGGCTTTGTCCTTGTGGATATAGGGTGAAGACAAGTGCAAAGTCTCAAGGCTCAAAGAACAAATCTCATGTGTTCAAAGAAAGTAGTAGTAAGTCCACTGTGGCCAGAGCAGAGGCACCAAAGTTGAGAACTGTAGTAAATGAGGTCAGAAAGCAGGGTCAGATGATTGAGACAACTGTGGCTTTTACTCTGAGGAAAATGACAAGGAAGACAGGGTAGGGTTTTGTGTAGAGGACTGACATGAACAGACTTATTTAATGACTCACTTTACCTGCTTTGTTCAGAAAAGTCTACAGAGGTGATGGATAGACCTGGAAGTGAGAAGAGTACACTGGAGATATTGTAGCTCTCCAGACAAAAGATTAAGTTGGTTATAATAGAAATGGTGAGGATTCACAGATAGTGGATATATTTGGAAAACGGAAAAAAAAAATGGACTTCCTGAATGAATGGATTTGGCATGTGAGAGAGTAATCAAGGATGATAATAAATTTTGTGCTGATTATGTGGATGTATGGCATTGCTGTCACCTAAGATGGGGAAAGCAACTGGAGGAACGAGTCTCTGGGAAAAGATCAATTATGTTTTAACAATTTGATTTTGAGAATTTTTTATATCATGCAACGAAATGGAGATGCTGAAGAGTCCGTTGGCTAAAGAAATCTTGAGTTCTAGAGACAGGTCTGAGCTGTTGATTGATATTTGGAAGTTGGAAGAATGCAGACATCTTTGAAAGCAGGACCAGGTAGATCATTTGTGAGAACCAGGGCAAGAAAATGTGGGTTATCTTGCTTTAAAAGTAGGAATTTTTTTTTCTTTCTGCAGGCTTTCAACCCGTCATGATGTTTTTAATTTGCCGTTTCCTGTCACACTCCCTTGACCATGAGATGCTCATGGAGTGAAGGCAGATCCTCACAGATGCCTGGCGCCCCACCTTATGACTTGGCATGCAGGGCACATGCACTCAACCTCAAACCTCCTCACCCCCACACCCACATCCTTCTCAGAGTACAAAACGTGGCAGTGGTTTCTGGGTGGGGCTGTAAAGCAGAAGGTAAAGAACTCATTCGTGTGCTATTGCAGGAGTAGTGGGAGGGTGGAATGCTCATGACCTATGGCTTCAGGTGCTTGGCTCATACTCCATTGTTTTCATCAGTCTTCACTTATAAAACACAAATTCAAAGATAAAATTATTAAGAATTTCAATATAGACACTTCAGACCATTAAATCCAAAGCAAGGACCTGTGCATCTACCAGAGTTGCACACTTAAAAGCCATTGAACTGAATAGTTCTCTAGAGGAGTTGGTGCAAGAAAAGAAGTGAGGAATTCACTCTGGAGCTCTCAAGCATAAGGAAGTAAAAAACAGAAGGAACAAGCAGAAGAGACTGAAGTGGGGGGAAATGTTGGGAACATACAGGGTAAACTAGAAAGTACCTTATCTTGGAAGCCAAGACAAGAAAGCTATTGGTAATGAATATGAACTGTAAAAAATGCTGCCGTGAGGCTGAGTGAAAATGCAAATGCAAATGGGCCTTTGGATTCCATACCCAGATGCCATTGATGCCCTTGACAAGAGTAGTTTTAGAAGGGTGGTGAGGATGGAAAACTTAAATGGTGAGGATTTGAGAGTGGATGGGAGGAGAAGCATTGGCCGCTGAGAATGGACTGCTATTCCAAGAGGTTTCTCTAGAAAAAGTCAAAAGCAAAGAGATGAGTCTTAGGTTATGGTACTTTTTTTGTTAAGGATGTGAGAAATGTCACTAATTATTATTTCTTATTAATCATGAATATTGGCAAAGTTGCAACATCCTACACATCTGCAAGTGGAAAGTGAGGCACTGAATGACTTTCAAGTTGTTGGTAATTGAGTCTCATGCTTAGTTTCAAATGTGGTTATGAAGTCAAGGCAGCCGACTTGAACATTCAGATATAAACTCTTAATACCTAATCTCAAAATGTATACACCATGCTTTAATTGACCCTGATTCCTTAGTGGAATTTTACATAACAAATTATGATTTTACTCAAAAACACATGAATGTGTTTTTGAACATTTGGGCATCCTCTGTTTTAAATGAAATCCTTTGGACAGAAGTGACCTAATAATCTATTTGTTCTTTTCCAAAAACTCTTTCTCCATCATTAAATATAGTCTTCATATCCCTAGGATAAATTTTAATAGATGATGCAGTAAAATTATGTAATTGATATTTATATAAAAAGCATTTCTTTCAGGCGCCTGGGTGGCTCAGATGGTTAAGCGTCTGCCTTCGGCTCGGGTCATGATCCCAGGGTCCTGGGATCGAGTCCCGCGTCGGGCTCCCTGCTCCTTGGGAGCCTGCTTCTCCCTCTGCTTCTCTCTCTCATGAATAAATAAATAAAATCTAACAGAAAAAAAAAAGCGTTTCTTTCAGTACTGGTAACATATGAATATAAACAACCCTTTTCGTAGATAAATTAGATACATATTATATAACCTCAGTCCACTAACTCAAAGTAAACATCTAAATATTTTGGTGTTTCTTTTAAAGTCTTCTTTTTTTACAATATTAGCAGCCTTCTAATTTTGTTTACTACCTACACAACAGTTTATTAATGTGTAAAGTGTAGGTTAAAATAAACCTACACAAAAAACATTTATGCAATGGCAGTTATACTAAGAATGTACTGAAAAGTCTCATTTCTAAACTTGCTTCATCACTGTTGATTTTAAAATGAAGATAGACCTTTTTCTAAGAACTTTGTGAGGAGTTGCAAGATTAAAAGCACATAGTAGCAAACGCTGCATGTTACAATACATTAAGTACAAAACAAAAAGTGGTGGTGGTGTAGAAAAGAGTTCTAAAGATAAAATACTTTGGGTTCCTGGGTGGCTCAGTTGGTTAAACATCTGCCCTTGGCTCAGGTCATGATCCCGGAGTCCTGGGGTCGAGTCCCACATCAGGCTCCCAGCTCAGTGGGGAGCCTGTTTCTCCCTCTGACTTTCTCCCCTCTCAGGCTGTTTTTTTTCTCTCTCTCTCTCTCTCAAAAAATAAATAAAATCTTTTAAAAAAAGCAAAGATAAGATACTTTTTCAGGAAATAGATTTTTTACAAAATAATTCCAAAATTAAGTGTGATTATTTTTAACAATGTTCTAGTTAATTCTTCTGAGGCATAAACATCACCCTATATATTCGTTAGGTTTTATGTAATGATACATATTTTATTTTTAATATTTTTTAAAGATTTTATTTATTCATTTGAGAGAGACGGAGTGAGGGAGCAAGAGTACAAGCAGGGGTGAGGGTCAGAGGGAGAGGGAGAAGTAGACTCCCCACTGAGCAGGGAGCCCTACTCTGGGATCGTGACCTAAACCAAAGGCAGACACTTCAACTGAGCCACCCAGGCGCCCCATAATGATACATATTTTAAATATAAGATTGTTTATATACTAAATAATGCTTTGATAGAAACAATTATATGATAGTGGTAAAAATATAATATCAGCAATATTCTTACATTATTATTCTAGCATCAGAATAATATATGGTAAAATCCAGTTCTGATGTAAAGAATCTAACTTATTAAACTTAGAGCAGTCATTTTAAAGTTTGATTATATTTTGGAGATTGATTAAAAACAGGCTTTTTAATTAAAAACAAGAAAATAACCAAGACCATTTGCCATTTGCCTCCTTCCCAACCTCCTTTCTTTCTTCCTTCTTTTGTTCCCCTTTTCCCCATTATTTTTTGGGGAGTATCATATTTAAGAGATGTGTTCTCTGGTCTTTTTATGTATTTGTATTTATTTTGTTGGCATAGACAATGTAACATTGTTTATTTTTGTATTTTTTCAAAGTGAAATTTTTACTTTTCTTCAATTATAATTTCAGATAGTCTGTAAGAGACAAAAATTTATTTTTATTATTTTTTAAAAATTTATTATTGATGTTCTGTCTTAACCTCCCCAAATTAATCTGAAGGATTATCATGGATTGTTTTGATAAAATGGGTAAAAGAGAGCTGTTAGAAAGATTATGATTTGGGGCGGCTGGGTGGCTCAGTTGGTTAAGCAACTGCCTTCGGCTCAGGTCATGATCCTGGAGTCTCTGGATCGAGTCCCACATCGGGCTCCCTGCTCAGCGAGGAGCCTGCTTCTCCCTCTAACCCTCCCCCCTCTCATGTACTCTCTCTCTCTCATTCTCGCTCTCTCAAATAAATAAATCTTAAAAAAAAAAAGAAAGATTATGATTTGATTATACTCATGCTTACTAAATACTCCTAACTTTTAGAGAAATGATAAATATTCTGTGTAATAGAAAAAATTAATGATGGAATCAAATTATTTATTTTGAAAAACATAACAGATTTATAAGGTGACTTATATACTACTGGCAAATCATTTGGTGAGTTTATATGGGTCTGTAATTAGATTATGTGTGCCCCTTTTATCAGCACTCATAAGAATCTCCAGATGTGTTCCACTCGTATCCACAAAGAGAGGTGCTCAAGAATTGTATTTTGAATGAAAACTCATATGTATGTACATGGAAGTATTAAGTCATACGTCCTCAGAAATATTTTACATCTTTTCAGCTTTGAGAAAAAAAAGCAGAGAATATGTGTAATCAATCAGTGAATGTATTTTAATTCTAACATCTCCATGTTAAGTTAGAATTTAAGATTTCTCTAATATAGCAAGCCTGACACTTCTCTATGTAACAAAAATATCCCGGATTCCCAAGACTTATAATTTAGGCTCATTTCCTCCATTTTCTTTTAAATTGAAAGCACTCAACCCTGTATATAAAACTCCCTTCCTAAGAAATAAAATCAAAATCATGTCTGTCTAAAAGCAGAAAATTTAGTTATATTGTGAGTGTGACCCATCTAAAGCAGCTCTATTTTATGCCTTGCAATTTTAAATGGACCAACTTATTTAAGTAACCAAACATAGAGAGCCTTAGAAGGGAAACCTAACAACTGGAACAATGTGATGATGATATCTTGTAAATGTCCTACCTCTGTGATCCATTGCCTTGTTTTAGCTTTATTTTTATTTTCTATTTTTTTTTCTCTTTTGTGGAGGTTATTTCCAGCAGAGGCAGTAGGGAAAAGTGAGGGTTGTTTTTATGATCTTGCTATTAAAAAAATTCTCTGTTTCACTTTCAGTGATTTTACCGCTTTAGCTAAGTATCTTAGGTAACATGCATATCTATTTCATAGTTATCACCCAAAGCATAAAATAATGTAAAACAAAATTCATGAAATAGATGAGAAATAACTTTGTTATATTTTTGAAGAAAGCATCAATGTTTATGAAAATAACAATTGACTGCAGTAGCTAGACCAGTTCAAGTTGTTTTTTGTTTTCGTTTTTTCTAACAGAATTACTGTTGGATGAAAATTCTAACCAGAAGCATCCTCACTGGAGGTCTTTCTAAGCCTCTAAGTGATGCCAAATTAAGAAGTGTGGGCTAATGTTCTGAGACCTTCTGTATACTATAGCCAGCAAAACAGGCCTCAGTCAAATGCTTGGTTCTTGCTAATGTTAGATGGACTGTATGAGGTTTGTCTGGCCCAGCTTGTAATATTATCTTTCCAAAAGAGACAAGAAGGGTGGAGATGTTATTTAAAGAAGCATCGAAAGTACCCTCTGCTTAGTTATTCAGAGCCAAAAAATTAGCAGGAAAATCCTAATGCTGTAAAAAAAATGTATGTTTCCTCAAACAGCATCAGGCAACCCAGAAGCTTTAGACAAACAACTGGCACATTTAATGTGACATGAAAAATGATCCTCAGTCAGAATAATGGAAAGCACATACCAACTGAAATACTTGTCTTCTCCTCATGGATCATAGCCTTGGCCTGGAGTCTTCCATTTCTCTTTGCTGAAGCACCAGCAGTGAGAGAAGCCAATATCTTGGGGCTTTCAGTTGTGTTCAGGTTTTAGTCATGGCCCTGCACAGGCAAAAATGTGTCAAAGTAGTTGGCAGTATAATGACCCAGAACTGTTATGCCTCTTGGCAAGAGGCAGGCTGCCATAAGGTTGCTCCATATATGCTTCCAAATAAATGCTGATTTGCTGGATTGGTCCAGCACCCACACACAGATTTGAGGGCCTATCTATGAGCCTCACTGGCAATGGAAATTTATGATGGTACATGAAATGGTAAAATAACTACCCCCCTCATTTGAATTTAGGATAAAATTCTAGGTCACTCGAATGCCTTATTCTGAAATCCAGTCAAAATCATTTATAATTTATAACGATTGAGTTTTAGGTCAGGAGGAAGTATTTGCATAAATTCATTTTAAGTTCCTCATATTTTGGACGAGGAAACTGAAATCCAGAGAAATAAAATATAGTATTCATAAAACAAAGACCTTAAAATGTAATTTATGCTCCCCGAATCCTGGGTTACAAACTCTTCTAACTGCACAAAGGTCACTTTTACACTGCTGAGTGCTGAGCTATAGTTAATTCATTTACTCAACAAATAGTAATTGGGACTAACCACCTATCAGTTACTGAACTAGAAATTGCACATACAAACGTAAGTAGGACAGGGTTCTTAGAGTATCTACTTTAGAGTGGGGAGACAGACCTGTTCTTTTAAATAACAGACATCTGTTATTTTAAGTAAATATATTTATATATATTTATGTTATATATAAAGTATATGTATATTTATATTTATGTTATCTATAAAGTAAATATATAAATATACTTATAAATATATAAAGTAAATAAAATATAAAGTAAATGAATAACATAATTTCAGATGAGGATAAATATTCCTGAATCAACCAACTAACCAATCAGATTAGACAGTGCAAAGACAAAATGAGGAAGACTGTTTTTGATTTAATGATCAAAGAAGGTATTTCTGAAAAGATGATATGTTGGTTGATATCTGAATAATAAGAGCAATCAGACTATTACCCAATCTTGAGAGCATTCCAGACGAAAGAAACACAAGGCATTAAGGCTCTCCTATGAAAGAATTCTCATGTGTAATGGAAGAATAAGAAAACAAGGGTGACAAGAGTAGAGTTGAACTTGACTTGAAGTAGGATTTTAATACTGGAAATAGGAAATATGAATGAAGGTTATTTATTTTGGAGACAAAGTTGAAGAACTTGTTGATGGATAAGTTTTAAGGGATGAAAAGAGAGATATCAGAAGTAACTTTTGGATTATTTGGCTTGAGTAACTTGGTAGATAGAGGTGACATTTATTGGGATAGAGAAGACAGAGGAGAAGCAGGAATTTTTGTGGGGGCAGGAGAAGATAATCCAGAATTCTGTTTTGGTCACAAGAAAAGACTTAGCCATTCAAAACCCATGGGAAAATATCAAGAAGGCATTTGTGTATGATAACATGCAACGGGAACAATCGATGTTCCACATGCAAGTTGGTGAGTTGTCAGCATTTGACAGTCGTGTTTTGAAAAGTCCTTCCAGGTGTATAATACATCTGGGTGAGGGAGGTGTCCCCTTTTGTCACTGCTTCTCTCTCCCTAATAATGCCTGACTTTGAACACAAACTGTTAGGCTATACGACCTGCTACTACTCCTCACTGTAGCCCTTGACAGATTATCAGATAACTCTTCTTCACTCCCTGAAGGTTTCAAGACACAATTTACTTTCTCTCTCTCTCCATTGCTGTTCTTGTCATAACTATTGTAATTTAGAATATCCACATGGACAATCATTTCCATACCCTAGCTTCAGAGTTTCTTGACCTATCCTCACCTTCTCCTCCAAGATACCCGTTTGCTTAGTCACCGTCTAGATTTTATAACTCCCTTGGCAGACTCAAATTCGAGCATTCTATTTTCCAAACACCATCTTCTGTTTTTGTATCTTCTATTTTTACTCTTCCATCCTCTTTTTCTCTCCAGCTTTATTAAGATGTAAGTGACATATAACACTGTGTAAGTTTAAAATGTACAGTGTGATGATTTGATACATATATGTATTGCCAAATGATTACCACAATACTATGTGATACTGTATTGTTGACTGTAGTCACTGAACTATATATTAGATACCTATAACTTATTCATTTTATAAATGGAAGTCTGTACCCTTTGACAAACATCTCCTCCCTTCCCACACCCCCAGCCCTTGGCAACCACTATTCTCTCTGTTTCATGAGCTTGGCATTTTTTTAGATTCCATATATAAGTGGGATTATACAGTACTGGCTTTCTTTGTCTGACTTACTTTACTTAGCATAAGGTTGTCAGGGCCAGCCATGTTGTAGCAAATAGAAGGATTTCCTTTTATTTTTTTAAATGGCTTCAAAAATTTTATAATTCTGTTCTATGTATGTACCACATTTTCTTTATCCATTCATCTGTTCATGGGCACTCAGGTTGTTCCTATATCTTAGCTATGGTAAATATTGCTGCACTAAATGTGGCAGTCCAGATATCTCTTCAATATATACCCAAAGAGGGATTTCTAGATCATGTGGTAGTTCTCTTCTTAATTTTTTGAGGAACCTCCATACTGTTTCGCACAGGGGCTATGCCAATTTGCATTTCTACCAACAGTGCACAAGGGTTCTGTTTTCTGCAAATCTTGCCAACACAGGCTATCACTTGTCTTTTGGTAATAGTCATTCTAACAGGTGTGAGGTGATGTTGCATTGTGGTTTTGATTTCCATTTTCCTGATGGTTAGTAATGTTGAGTATCTTTTCATGTACCTATTAACCATTTATATGTCCTTTTTGGAAAAATGTCTATTCAGGTCCTCTATCCATTTTTTAAATTGGACTCTTTGTTTTTCTGCTATTAAGTTGTATGAGTTCTTTATATATTTTGGACATTAACCCTTTATCTGATATATGGTTTGGAAATATTTTCCTTCATTCTAAGTTGCCTCTTCATTTGTCTTCTGTCTTCTTTTCTTTCTTTTTTTTTTTTTTTTCTGGGCAGCTTTTTAGTTTGATATAGTCCCCCTTGTTTAGTTTTACTTTTACTTTTGGTATCATATCCAAAAACAAAACAAAACAAAAAATAAAAACAAACAGAAAAAACATATTGCCAAGACCAGTATTATGGAGCTTTTCCCCTGTGTTCTCTTCTATGTATTTCACAATTTCAGGTCTTACATTTAAGTCTTTAATCAACTTTGAATTAATTTTTGTGAGTAGTGTAACATGGGTTCAATTTCATTCTTCTGTATGTAAATATCCAATTTTCCCAGCTCCATTTATTGAAAAGACTATCTTTTCCCCATTGAGTATTATTGGCTCCCTTGTCAAATACTAGTTGGCTGTATATGCCTGGGTTTATTTGTGGGCTCTAGATTCTATTCCACTGGTCTCTATGTCTGTTTTTATGCCAGTATCAAATTAGTCTGGTTACTACTTGATGACTCTGCAGTATAGTCTGAAGTCAGTGTAATGCCTCCAGGTTTGTTCTTTCTCAAGATTGCTTTGGATATTTGGGTTCTTTTTGTGTTTGTGAACGGATTTTAGGATAGTTTCTTCTATTTCTATGAAAAAGGCATTTGGGATTTTAATAAAGGTTACATTGTATCTGTATAGATAGCTTTGGGTAGTATGGACATTTTAAACTATTCTTCTGATTTATGAGCTTAGAGTATCTTTCCATTTATTTGTGTCTTCAGTTCCTTTCATCAGTGTCTTACAGTTTTCAGGGTACAGATCTTTCATCTTCTTGGTTAAACTTATTCATGTTTTTTTATTGTTTTCGATACTATTGTAAATGAGGTTGTTTTTATTTATTTTTCTTTCAGCTATTTTGTTGTTAGTGTATAGAAGTACAACTAATGTTTGTATATTGACTTTGTATTTTATTTATTTATGAGAGAGAGAGAGCATGAGCGGGGGTGGGGGAGTGGGGTGAGCGAGATGCAAGGCTTAATCCCAAGACCCTGGGATCATGACTGGAGCGGAAGGCAGGCACTTAACTAACTGAGCCACCCAGGCACCCTGAGACTGGGCACCTTTATGTTATTCCTGATTTGGGAAGAATGGCTTGTAGCTTTTAGCTCTTCACCACTGGGTGTGATATTGGCTGTGCGTTTCTCATATATGGCCTACATTATGTTGAGGTATATTCCCTCCATATCCAATCTGTTGAGAGGCTTTAATATGAAAGAATAGTGAATTTTGTCAAATGCTTTTCCTGCCTCTATTAAGAAGATAATATAATTTTTATCCTTCAATTAATGTGGTGTATCATATTTATTGATTTGTGTATATAGATGTAATTATAATATTCTTGAATTTGTTAAAGCTTGCCTTGTGTCCTCCAGTGGATTAAGATTTGCCTGATTCTTAGTGACCCATGTAGCCTTGAGTTACTTTCTGTGCATTTAAAGGGGCAAACTCCTCTTTCAGTCTTTATAGACTGGTTTTGGCAGGTAAAGACTTTTTCTTTTGGTGCCCCAGGGCTGATGGGATTATCTCCAGAATTACAGTCCTGCTGGTTGCAGCCTGTTACAAGAATGTTGCTGGGTCTGTTAGTGGGGTCCATGGATCTTGTTTGGTCCAGGGATGGATAAGGCTGCTTCTCGTACTTCGTTCAGTAGGGTGGTGCTGGGACAAGTATCTGCTTCAGAGTCCACAGTTGGGTTCTCAAATAGCAGGCCTACTACATAGATAAGTGTGGCTCCTGCCAGGTCGCTGGCAGGGGTCCTGCCTGGTCATTGGACGGGTCTCTGAGTGGTAGGACTGGCCCTGAACTGTGGCTGAGGGGGGCTGGGACAAAGACTCAGGGCTGTTTCAGATTCCACAGCCAAAATTGAGGTTTGCAGACCTGGCTCTGGAGGCATAGAAAGAGGTGTCTCCCGTCATAGCCAGGGCATAGGAGTGTAAGGGATCCCAGGTTCGGCCACTCACTGCTGACAAAACCCAAAGGCAGAGAAACGAGTGGTGGTGAAACAAGAAAGGAATTTATTTCAGTGAGTCCAACACTGGGACGACCGCAGACTAGCATCTCAAAGACTGTCTCAAAAATGCCAAAAATACTTCCAGTTTTATAAGGAAAATGTGGGGCAAAGATGGGTGTGTACATGTGGGTAGGCAGTGAAGGTCAAATAGATCACTGTCTTGGAGTTAATCATGGGCAGGGGCTTGCTGGCTCAGGATAGTCCTTATTGCTTGAAGGAATAGTTTGAGCTCTCATCAGGGGATGCTTTGCCTGAGCCAAGAGACAAGCTGGAAAAAAGAACCCAACTAGTAAGTTTGAGGTCAAAGTGGAGGCAGCTGAAGTCCTTTTCTGTCTCCTGCCAGTACCCTGGGTGGGCTGGACTGCGCCCTGACTGTGGCTAGAAGGGCTAGATCCAAGAATAGGGTTTTTTTTCGGGATCCCTGGAAGCATAGACAGCAGAACTGCTCAGGGACTGTAACTGGGAAAAGCTGAGTATAGGCCCTTTTCAAGATCTCCTGCGGTAAGATGGGATTGTCTCTTAGTTGGTCCCTGTGCCAGCAGCACTGTTTGTAGACTGCAGCTTGGATAAGCTAGAGCCCAGGTATAGGGCCTCTTCAGAATCTGCAATTTGACGGAGTTTGGCAAGCTTACCTCCAGAGGCTCTTGGATTGGTGGTTGAGAGGCTACTTCAGGATCCGCAGCCAGGACCAAAGTTTGTATACCTATTATTCAACATGTGGGTAGAAATAACTCTTCCTGGGCCCCTTGGCCTATGGTGCTGGTCATAGACCCAAGGCCAGACAGAATTGTAGTTGAGTTCTTAGGGGTACAGAGCTATTTCTAGATCTGTAGCTGGGGCCACAGCTGCTGAGCCAGCCACTGGGGTGCAAGCCTATCTTCCCAAAATGATTTTGTTTGGTCTTAGACTGCACTCCAGTTTCACAGTCTTCTACCTGGATCCCCAAGCTCCCATAAAGTCACTTTTGTCTGTAGATGGATGCCAAATTGTTGTTGTGGTTATAACTGAACCCAAGGGATTCGCCACTTGGGGTGCATTACATTGAACACAACCCAAAGAAGCATTGAAAGCAAAGAATTTTTTTTTTTTTTTTACCTGTTACAAGTCTGGAGACAGGGAAATAGCTTCAAAGCACTGTTTCCCTGTGAGTTTAGTGTAGGAGGCCTTTATTCACTGTATTAGGGAGCAAGGGCAGAGACCTCCCTTAGGCACTTTGATTCAATCGCGCATGCGAAGCTTGTCAACATGCTAGTGTGTATATAATGTTTAAAAAATGGTGGAAATCTCCACCCATGGGAGGAGATCTTAGAATTATAATGAGTTAAAGGTGACTTCAGGACAACTCAGGAGGGCTTCTGTGCAGGTCCTCAGCTCCAGTTTGGCTCAAACTGGCTCATGTAAGGGGCTATTAGGTGAGACACACCTACCAAGGGGCTATCAGGTGAAACACCTGACCAGGTATCTTCTTGGCTGAAAGTGTTAGTCCTGCAAAGCAAAACACATTCCTTCCCTATTTTTGCCCCTTCCTCCCTTGCACTGATAATTTCAGCCTTCTGATTTGAGTAACTTTCTATCACATCCTAGCTAACAAGGTGGGGATATGGGCAAAGATGTCTTTTTTTAGTCATCATGCTGACGTCACTCTTCATTCTTTCTTGAATTAACTCCAGTCAGAGTTCTTCTACCACCCATCTACAGACACAGCTCTTACTTGGAGTCATCAGAGACCCCCTCATATTATAAAAGTCAAGCAATGGCTGATCATTTTTTTTAATTGAAACTTGGCATCTGGGACATTACTGCCTTGAGAGTATCCTAAATTACCAGCACTCCTTCTCTGCCTCCTGTGTTAGTTCCTCCTAATTTCCACTTTTAAATTTGGAGTATTTGGGACTCAGTCTTTCTCTGAGGTTCTCTTGTTTATCTACACTAATCTCTTGTCTTTAAATACCCTCTGTTATAAATCACAAATTTATATCTCAAGTACATAATTCTTTCCAGAACTCTAGATGTGTACATAATATTGCATACTTAACATCTTTATTTTGACAGCTAAAAAAAACCCTTAAACATAATTTGTTGAAAATCAAATACCTAATTTCACTGTAAATTTGTTCCATGCACTCTGCTCTCCTCCTCAATAGAGGGCACTGCTCTGTCTTCAATAGTTCTGACCAAGCCTTTGGAGTTGACTGCTCTCTTTCTCTCATATCCCAAATCCAGATCATCTTCAAACCTCATCTTCTGTGTATATTAAGAATCTTTGTTGAAACTATTATGTTTTTTGCCTGTCGTATTTTCCAATAGTTTCCTAAATGGTATCCCTGATTTCTACCCCTGCCCTTCTATTGTTACTATTGTCTGTTCTTAAAGTAGTAGCCAGGTTATCCCTCTTACAAAACTGAACTTAGGTCATGTCACTTTTCTTCACCTAACTCCACAGTAAGACCAAGGAGTTTAGGATGGTCCACTGATCCCCCTAGAATTTCTCTCCTTCCTCTTCAGGGTCATTGTCCACTCTGGAGCCTCTTTCTCAACCTGCTTCTGCCATCTGGACCTCCTTGTTCTTCCTTGGACAGGCAAAGCATGCTCTCATCACACAGTTTTTACAGTCTTTCTGGTTCTTCTTTACATTTCTGCTTGGCTTACTCCTTCACGTCTTTGTCTTCTTATCAGAAAGTTCCTCCTTGATCCCACTAAAGATTCATCCCAGAATTCCCTCTTCTCTTTAACATACTTTATTGGTACCTATAGCTGTTATTATATGGAACATCATATATTGAAAAAAACAACACTTTTTTTTTTTTTTTTTTACTTTACTCTCTTTGCCTTCAAACTAGAATATTAGGTCCATGAGGGAAGGACTTTTGTCTGTTTTGTTCACTGCCACATTCTTAGTGCCTACAAGAGTCCCTGCCACTTAGTGGACATTCCACAAATCTCTCTTTGTACAATGAATCTTCATGGGTTTTAAAACTGTTATGATTGTTAAGGCAGTGTTTTCTGACCTTGCTGTAGTTTAAAAATTAAATGGGGCTATTTCTTAGAATTTCTGATTAAGTAATTCTTTAATCAAGCCAACACTCTGCATTTATGATTCTAGGGTGATTCTGGGGTTTTCTAACATGAAGAATTGAACAGAAAAGGAGGACCTACCAATGGAAACTGTTCCATTTTGTGACATCATCCAATAATTAATGCTGTTTTTTTAAATCCCCTGTCACTTTGAATTTTCTGCACAACTTGGTAACAAACTGGATTCCCAAACTTGAAATTCAGTGTCTGATATAATGGATACAGCATTTGATGTTCATATTTAAGATAATTGTGATTTTACTTTTGTCACTGTACTAATTAAGCAATTAATGCAGGAAATAAACATTTATGCAAATTGTTATCTATTATGTGCTTAAGCCCTTGCAGTTTTATTTTTAATTAATGGGAATGTAAATGAAAAACTAGAAATTTTATATCTTATGATCAGGTTCTAAATTCAATCATCACAGACCTATTTACTTTTCATATTTTTTTCAGTCTTTATTATATTTTGGGTAGTTGATTTTATTTAGAGATTATTATCTTGACATTCAAAATAACATCCAGCATTCCAGTGGTTATTCAGTTTAATGAGCTTTTTACCTTAATATAAAATGAGAAGCCATACTTAAAGAAAGAAAGAAGAGTAACTTACTTGATGGCATAAAGCAGTCTTACAGATAGAAATAGAATAATTATTCCTTTGAAATATTCTTGCATTTGTCATCCATCTGAGACTTACTGTCAGGATTTCTTGCATGTGAGATAGATAGGTAGATAGATAGATTTGTAGATCTATCTACTTTTTTTCCCCCCTCTGTTGTTCAGTTTACAGATTATGAGAAAATAGTTAAAATTGCCCGACAGCTGAATCACTGTAGCTCTATGGTAGGGTAAAAGAGTGGTGGCTGCAAGGACAACTTTGTAATTCCAGCTATTCCATAACGTTTCCCCTTCCCTGTAAATTACAATGTAAGTAGTTCTCTTTGTCATCACAGCCCAAGTGCTGATTAAATGCCAACTCAGAAGATATTCCAGGTAATGTGAAAGTAGTTCACTCACAGCTGCTAATCTTTTGTGATATTCAGATGATTTGAAAATCTAGGCTTTGCAAAAGACTTGCAAATTCCTTCCAAAGGAATGATGATGCATTAATTTTTACTGAGATTTCTTGTTTTATTATTCTTAGAAAATTAGTAGTCTTATCAGTCTATTTTATTTACATTTGTAATTCTTTAAATTTATTTAAAAATACTAGACACTCATACCTGGATCTTCTCAAAATAATTTGTGACAGCTCCCTTTGGTCAACTGTTCCTTGTATAGATTATGATTACATTATTTATTTGGCCCAATTTATATTAAGCTAGAAGGTCTATGAAATAATACCTAGCTACCTATCTTATCACTAATGATAGTTGATTTGGGAGGAATCTTTATGTATTAAAATCAATTTTAAAAGCATTTGTTGAATTTTTATTTTAATTTTACTATTTTTGGATCATAAGCCTTAAATAACTTCATATAATGCATCAGTACTGATTAAATTGTTGAAAGGCATTATGAGAAATGACTTGCATTTCCTCATATTCATAATTATATAATGAATACTCACTATATAACATTTTTTCCCATTTATGTCATATATTAATGTTGGTCACTCCAGAGCATACGTAAGTGCACTTTTAGCCATTTAATTTATACTAATGTAATATGTTTTTCTTATTCTTGTAAATTTTTAAATTATAAGCTACAACTTTTGGAAAAAAAATCATACTTACAGATAAAACTACCCATAATTATGGACAGAACAGCCTATATTTGAAGCATATCACTCTACATATAATTCAGAACCTTAGAAGACAGTCTAAATGAATGAAATATTCTCAACTTGTGGGATCATTTTCTATAGAAAAATTCTTATTTATCCCTGTTAATATTTTTTACTGTACATGTGAGTTCAAGCACCTCAAAATCAGTTGGCTAAAATATTTGAGTCACTGGTATCATGAAGCCCTTAGGTATTTACAGAGATTGATAGTTTCTTATGCCTGTTGTTATGAGATACGATTATCCAGACCATCTTTTTAAAATGTGTTTTTACTACAAAGAAGGAAAAAAATTACTTTAGGTTCCTTCCTCTGATATGGACTTATTTGAAAGTTGAAGTTATTGAAAATGATAATATTGGAATATAACCAATTTACATAAACAGACAAAATCAAATTTTGAAACCACACAGAAAAATATGGCATATATAAGGATATATATTTATTGAAAGAACAATTGAAAAAATATATTTATATGTAAACTGTGGCATAGGTCCACCCATATCCCCTCAGAACCATTTACTGTTTTCACATGCCTGCTATGATATGTTTGCTCTCCCAGCAGCAAGCACCTGCCTCTCTTTGTCCGGGGGCTGCCCCCAGGCTGCCAAAAGCTGCTTGACCAAACTGCATAGAGAGCCGCCCCCTGACAGCTGAAAATATTTTAGAATTTATAGCTTCCGTAGAAGCTGTTAAGCAGTGATTGACTGGTACAGGAGTATAAATACCAGTGCTCCCTTGTCTCCTATGTTGTGACCCACACTTCATTCAGAATTGCCCTGCAAAACTGAGGCAAAGTTACTTACCTTTCACAGACTTCAACCTGATAACCCACCTAGTTCTGTTATGCTGCTGGGTTGGCTTTGGGAATACAGAAATTGAAGGAGGCTCAATTTTTAATGATGTGCATATTCCAGAATTGCCTTGAAAGAATGTTGAGGAAGGAAATGAAAAGGCTAAGAGAAATAGATATGTGAGAGAAAACCTATTATATAGAAGCTGCCAAGCTCTTGCTGGCTGCTCAGTGGAAATGTGAGCAGTGTCTTGCTGTCCCTGTTCTGCCATAAGTGCTGTAGTTTTCTGCACCTGCTGGCTACCAACTCCACTTTCTTCCTGGATCAGGCCCAAGACACCAAGGACCTGATCCTGATCTACTTCTGCCTGTGGGAGTTCATGGACTGCACATTCATGTAGTTCAACAACTGACTGAGGACAAGGCAGCACCCAACCCCACATAGTATGATTTTTACTTCCACAGATTTAATAAAAATTCACCAGCTAAACAAATAATTAAAAAAAGGCCCAGAGATTTTGTTCATTAAGTATATAAGGAATGCACCTGTGCATGTTACACCATCATGACTAACTTGCTCCGTTGTTGCTGTCTTCTCAGGTGATGATTGACAGAAGGAAAGCTTTAATGGAATTGGGCTTCTTAGTCTCAATGAAGATAAGATTCCAGAATATTTTTGTTTCACATTCATTTAAAAATTGTCCTTTTTCTGATTAAAAATATATGTACTTAGGTTTTTTTAAAAGCCATTTAGAGATGTCATTCTTTGTGTTCTAGTTTCTGTCCTTACTGTTTACTGGTCTCTCAGTAGGTATACACTGAGAATTTTCATGATAGTGCACACAGTCTTACATTATTTTTTCTATTTTCTAAACTTTCTACATTTTGTGTTTCATCTGGATACTTTTACTGTTGGTCTTTCATGAATTTTGACTTATTTTGTGATAAAACATATAGTCTATTCTGGAGATTATTCCATATGCACTTGAAAAGAATGTGTGTATTCATCCTTTCTGATGGCTGAGTAATATTTCATTGTATATATGGACCACATCTTCTTTATCCATTCATTTGTTGAAGGGCATCTCGAATCTTTCTGCAGTTTGGCTATTGTGGACATTGCTGCTATGGACAGGGGTGCATATGGCCCTTCTTTTCACTACATCTGTGTTGTTGGGGTAAATACCCAGGAGTGCAATTGCTGGGTCATAGGGTAGCTCTATTTTTAATTTTTTGAGGAACCTCCACACTGGTTTCCAAAGTGGCTGTACCAACTTGCATTCCCACCAACAGTGTAAGAGGGTTCCCCTTTCTCCACAACTTCTCCAACATTTGTTGTTTCTTGCCTTGTCAATTTTTGCCATTCTAACTTCTGTAAGGTGGTATCTCAGCGTGGTTTGGATTTGAATTTCCCTGATGACTAATGATGATGAACATTTTTTCATATGTCTGTTAGCCATTTGTATGTCTTCTTTTGAGAAGTGTCTGTTCATTTCTTCTGCCCATTTTTTGACTTTTATTTGTTTTTTGGGTGTTGAGTTTGAGAAGTTCTTTATAGATCTTGGATATCAGCCCTTTGTCTGTAGAGTCATTTGCAAGTATCTTCTCCCATTCCGTGGGTTGCCTTTGTTTTGTTGACTGTTTCCTTTGCTGTGCAGAAGCTTTTTATCTTGATGAAGTCCCAAAAGTTCATTTTTGCTTTTGTTTCCCTTGCCTTTGGAGACGTGTCTTAAAAGAAGTTGCTGTGGCCGATTTTGAAGTTTACTGCCTATGTTCTCCTCTAGGATTTTGCATCAACATGGATGGGACTGGAGGAGATTATGCTAAGTGAAATAAGTCAAACAGAGAAAGTCAATTATAGTATGGTTTCACTTTTTTTGTGGAACATAAAGAATAGCATGGAAGACATTAGGAGAAGGAAGGGAGAAACGAAGGGGAGGGAAATCGGAGGGGGAGACGAATTCATGAGAGACTATGGACTCCAAGAGGGGAGGGGGGTGCGGGGATGGGTTAGCCCGGAGATGGGTATTAAGGAGGGCACGTGTTGCATGGAGCACTGAGTGTCATAAGCAAACAATGAATCATGGAACACTACATCAGAAACTAATGATGTACTGTATGGTGACTAACATAACATAATAATAATAAAAAAAGAAAAGAATGCGTGTTCTCCTCTTTGGGGTAGTGTTCTGTAAATGTCTATTAGGTCTGTTTGGTTTATAGCATCATTCAAATTCTCTATGTCCTGGTGTTTCATTGTTCTATCCATTATTGAAAGAAGTGTGTTTAAGTCTCTGCTCTTATAGAAATATTTCTTCCTTCAATTCTGCCAATTTTTGCTTCATATGTTTTGGGGCCCTGTTGTAAGGTGCATACAGGATTATAATTTTTATATCTTTTGTTGAATTGAAACTTTTATTAGTATATAATGTCATTTTGCATCTCTTTTAACAATTTTTTACTTAAAATCTATTTTTTGATAATAATAAATTTGCTCAGGTATCTTTTGGTTACAGTGTTTAAGGAATATCCTTTTCCATCCATTTAAATCTAACCCCTTGTGTCTCTGTATCTTATGAGTCTCTTGTAAATAGTACAGATTAATCATGTTTTTTATTTACTCTGCTAATCTCTGCCTTTTAATTGGAGAGTTCAGTCTATTTACTTTTTAAGGAATTACTGATTAAGGTAGGACTTACTACTGCCAGTTTGCTATTTGTTTTCTCAATTTCTCCATTAATGCCTTTTTTGGGTAACTACTTAATTTTTTTGTAATGTATCATTTGATTCCCTTCTTCTTTCCTTTTCTGTATATTTTTAGTTGATTTCTTAGTGGATTCCTGGGGAATTACAGTTAATATCTTACTATAAAAATATATTTTGAGTATTAACAACTTGACTTTAATAGTGTACAAACATTCTGCTCCTATACATCTCTAACCTTCCTTTTTATATTGTTATTATCACATATTACATTTTTATACATAATGTGCCAATTAACATAAATTTACAATTATTCTTTCATAGTGTGTCTTATAAGTCATATAAGAAAAAAGTTAATAAAAAAGTTACCAAAAAAGTGCAATCCTACTGGTTTATTAGAATTATCACATGACCCAGAAATATTATTATACACACACACACACACAAAACAGGAATTAAACAGATCCTTGCAGTGAATGTTCTAGCAACATTATTCACAATAGCTAAAAGGTGGTAACAATATCAAGATGAATGGATAAACATAATGTAGTATATACATATGATGGGATATTATTTAGCCATAAAAATGAGTGAAATTTTGATGTATTCTACAACATGGTTGAACCTTGAAAACATTATACAAAGTAAAATAAACTGATGCAAAAGAACAAATATTTTATGATTTCATTTATAGGAAAAATGTGGAAGAATCCAATCCATAGGTATAGATTGGAAGTTACCAGGGGTTGGTGGCAGGAAGAAATTTGTAGTAAAAAAGAAAAACTAATTCTTAATTTAGCTTTTGGAGTTTTTTTATTGCAGGAGGATCATGCTGATACAAACTAGTCCCTCAAAACCAAAAAAGGAAGAGTTGGTCAATGAAGATTTAGGAATTTAAGAGAGAATATCTAATTATCCCAGTCCTTCTTTTTTTCCCCCCTCTTAATTCTAAGTGGTCTTGGGTGGGTAGAAGGAGGGGGCGGGGGGGAATCCATTAAACTTTTAAACTTAAGATCTATATGAATATAAAATAGAATGGCTTGCAATAAGATGATTAGTCCTTTTAGAGGCAAGCTTCTTGAAGACAGAGAGCTTATGTATTCACCATCATATCTCCAGAGACTTATAGCATCTTGGAACTTTTACCCTTAAAAGATACTAATTTGATGGGTATGTGGATGAATGTCATTCATGAATGTTCATAACTTGGTTTCAACTTTTTAAAAATAAAGTGTTACTGGAACGTAGCCATGCTTAGTCATATACACCTCTTCTGAGACTGCTCTCACTCTACAATGACAGTGTGAGTAATTGCAGCAGAAACTATATAGCCTGCAAACCTTAAAATTTTTACTAACTGGTTCATTGTAGAAAAAAATTGCTGACTCTTGGCGTACTGTATCTGTTCCATGATGTCTTTCTTCACTTTTCTTGCCCTACATGATTTTGTCACATATTCATTTCTTTCAAAAGTCTACCTATATTCCTCAAGCCATATTTGAATTAGTTCCATATTTTCCTAATTGGAATTAACTTTTCCTTCTTTAGCTTTGGTTCTTATCACACTTTGACTTTTTATTTTACTCTTACTCCAGTGTCTTACTATTTATATTTTTCTTCCCTATTGCAAATATCTTAAGGTAGACATAAAGTTGCATTTAAGGGAGAGCCCATACCACTTAATCAATAATTTGCCAATTGCAGACACTCAATTCTGATACTTAAATAAATGAATGTGTTATGCTAGAAATTATCTGAGTATTTCTTTGGTATTTTATAAGTCTTGGGTAATAAATGGATTTTGCTGAAATAATACTTTAATAACACTTTATATGTAATACGTAATTATAAGAAAAATTTATGTTAAAATAAATATTACTGAATAATTTTTTGGAAAAGAGCATACACATTTTTGTATCTTCCTATAATGTATTTGATATATTTCATTTACTTTTTCTTATGGGTGAAAACTACAACTTTCTCTGTAGAAGTTTTACTTTTTCCCTTAAGATAGAATGAGTACTTTAAAAAACTATCTAGATTTATATACTGGCAACCACATTTTATTGTTTTTAGGTTGTGGTTTTGAGAACTGCTTCCCTTTTAGATGTGTTCCTTTAGATACTAACACTAATTTTTTATCACTAAAATGTGGATACTCACAGTGATTTCAGAGTTACATTTTTTTCTCTCAGCCAGATGTTCATTCTAAAATCATCCACTAACACTGAATAAATGCATTGCTTTTTCCTTTCTGTGTTTATACAGATTAATGCAGTGGAGATTTTGAACTGGACATCCAACCCATTAAATAAATATATGTATATGGAACTGAAGTAATAAGGTTTTTAAATTAAAATGATCTAAGTTACTATGAAGCATTTACTTTACTTTCAGGTGAAAAGGAAAATTATATAAAAATCTCAAAGTATGAATATTGCTATCATATAAGTGACAGGAATTATTTCCCCAAATTACACTACCTGTGTAGAATTTTTCTGTTTTCTTCTGAATTTATTTTGTTTCTTTATATTTCTTACTATGATAATTGAGAGAGAGTAACACCTTCTGTGTTGACAGAAAAAGTTATTTATTCTTTTCACTTAGATTTACAGGGATTTTTTGACTTAAAATTTTTAGATTGCCTAAAAATATAATCCATATGCTCTTTCAGTTTAGTAGCATTAGAAAACCTCATATTTGAAGTGGCTACAAGTATGTGACTAAAATTAGATTCAAACATTCACTGTATCTTTGGTAAAACATTTATAAATACAGTAGTTCTTTTTAATTCTGTATAAAAATAAAAATTCCAAATATGCTTTTATGGTATATATATATTACTTTGGGCCGATGGAATATTCCTTTGGTACTGATATCTGTTGTTGAGATTAATAAAGTTCTCTGTGCTTTTAGTGTCAAAATTGCAGATCTTAAATGTTGAATTAAAATGGCATACCTTTCAAAGACTTTGAAAAATGGAATCCCTTAAAATTATGTGTCCTTAAAGCTCCATAAATAATTCTTTTTCAATAAATAATTCAGTTGTAATTTTTTTCACTTACAGAAGAGAATAACCCTAAACCATTAATAGGGTAATTACTTTTTTAAAATGAACTGAGTCCAGAAGGTCTATAAAGCAATCTTTTTTCCAGTGAAATTTCTAGGTATGCTTAATTAGTATTAACTGAATAGATACTTTAAACATCATGTGTTACTTCAGTAGTGGAATTATACTCTTGAAGAGGCAGATTTATGCAGCCAGAGTAGCAGGTAGTGGAGATAGCTGCTGTCAAGCTCTAAATTAGTGCCTTTTTAAATAAAAGAGCAAATAAAAGACATCAAGTATTCAAACCCAAAGTGCAAAAATTGACCACCAAATATTGTAAGTGAAATATTTATTTTTCCCAGTTCAATATTGGCAACTCAGTGATCTCTTCCTCTTCCTGTTGAAGGTAACCATTCGTTCATCAATGCCCTTTAGTACTTGATTGTTTACCTTATCCTTTGTTCTCTCTGATTTCACATCTATCAACTCAATAAAATTACTGAATTCTAATGACGTGTCTAGTCTCATTACTTAAGAGGAAATCACAGTGAATCATGTAGAGCCTTGAGTTTAATGGCGGTAGTTGGAATGAAGAAAATAATATTAGGACTGCATGGGAATAGTAACTGATTAATAAATAGGTCAATTTATAATCCATGGACTCTAGCTAAAGGAGTATGGCAAGCCAGTCAATATTCAGGGAGTTCTTTCAGGTGGAAGGGACCAGGATTTTGGTAACAGGTTAACTGTAATACCATGGCCCTGGCCAGGAAGTAAATTTACAGTACTTCAGTAAGAAGTTTGAGGATCCATAGAGTAGAAGCCAGCCTCCATTGAAATGATACAAAAGGAATAAATCAGAGTGGAATGTCTCCAGGTCACTGATTTGGTGTTCAATATAGTGCTTAAGCCAAGCTCCAGGGAAATTAACATGCTAGAAATGGGGAAATTAGGCCAAATGACAGTTAATAGACAAACTCAACATGTGAACTATAGGCAGGCTTGGTTAGAACATAGGTGGCAAGTACTTGCCTCTGACAAACAACATAATAGATTAAAAAAATCAATGCAGGGGCGCCTGGGTGGCTCAGTTGGTTGAGCGACTGCCTTCGGCTCAGGTCATGATCCTGGAGTCCCGGGATTGAGTCCCGCATCGGGCTTCCTGCTCAGCGGGGAGTCTGCTTCTCCCTCTGACCCTCTTCCCTCTTGTGCTTTCTATCTCTCATTCTCTCTCTCTCTCAAATAAATAAATAAAATCTGTAAAAAAAAAAAATCAATGCAAATATAAATCCTAATATACTTTTTAGAAAGGACTGAGTTGTTTGATCTTTGTATCTAATATGATAGTCACTAGTCACATGTAGCTATTTATATTAAGTATAAATTAACATTAAAATCCAGTTATTCAGCTATATTAAACATTCTCATGTTCTCAATAACTTCTTATGACTTTGGGTACTGTATTTTTTGGTATGGAATAAACATTTTCATCACTAAAAGTTTTTTTGTAATTAAAAAATTTTTGAAAATTTTATTTATTTGAGAGAGATAGTGAGCAAGAGAGAAAGCACAGGAGCAGGGGCAGAGGGAGAGGGAGAAGCTTGAGCAGGAAGCCCGACATCGGGCTTGAATACAGGACCCTGGGATCATGACCTGAGCCAAAGACAGACTCTTAACCGACTGAGCCACCCAGGCGCCCCTCATTACTAAAAGTTTTATTGGTACAATTTTAGGAGAAATACTTTAGGGACACAATTTTAGATAGTCTGGGGCTGTCAGAGGTAATTTTCATGACTAAAAAATAACTTATGCTAATGAATAATATAACCTATTGAGGGCCAAAATGACAAATACAAATGAAGCAATGCGAGAAAGTTATAAGAAAACTACAAATGTGGTTGTTCATATTTCCAGGAAAAGCTGTTAGAGTATAAGCATTTTTTTCTCACAACCCACTAAAAAGAACGAAATATAAAAAAGAAGCAACTTCTGTGTTGAAACTGTAGATTTAAAAATAATCTTGAAATTAGAACCAAATGAGAGAATGCTGAGAGTTGATATATCAGAAATCAAATAGACTGCAGTACTGTTTAGAACATAACCCAGCACAAGTTTTAGTCCAAAGGGGAGCTGTTTTTCTTCCTGCCAAGGCTTTCCATCTGACTTTTGCTGAATACAGTGGTGGTAGAATCGGAGACTGGAGTGGGGTTGGGGAAGGGGGTCTGTTCTACAAAGGATAGAGGGAAGGGAGGAGAGAGACAGAGATCGAGGCAGAATGAATGAATGATGGTTTGAAACCTCCTTGAGACCTTCCTGGATGTAATGTGAAACTGGCCCCCATATATGGAAGTTGGGGAAAGACCAAAGAAACAGGCAGGCCATTCCATACTGGTAGGGGTCAGGCTTAATAAGCCCTGGAAATTATTGCAAGGCTTGTATTGGGCAGCTGTAAGACTGGTAGATCTATATACCCACCTGACAAACTTAAAGGTTTATATAGAGGTCTTAACTAAGTTCAATCATGGGTATCATCGATATGGTCTTAACACCACATCTCTTCCTCAAAGCTATGTCCTTGAGGCAGTTTCTGTGAGTGGGGAAGAAGATAAACGGAATTCACATTCCAAGGACAGGTGAGGAGCCTCTTATTGCCAGGGTCCAGCTCACACATCAACTGTTATATTTTCTCAATGACCTCCCTCAGGTGAGAGAGAGAGAGAGAGAGAGATTGAGATCTTCAAACATTAATACTACTTAGATACAAAAGCTCTGCTGAAGGAAGGGATCTATAATCTACACAGTATAGAATTTGCCCTCAAGACAAAGCAGAAGTAAACTTAAATAATTTAATTGTAATAAAGCCTTAATCCAGTAGAACTCCCATATAAATGAAAATGGTTAGCATCTCTTACTATTTGATGAACAAAGGAAAGAGCACCAGTTGGTTTTCTTTAGTGGCATTGTGGGGTATTGCAAGAGAGAAATGAGCCAAAGAATGAAATGTTCAGTTTGCAAGCAGAATTTAATGGGTTAGAATATTAAATTGTTTCTTGTTTTCAGTTACTCCAGAAGGCAAAAGATTCTCACAATAAAAAATATAAAAATAAAATCCAGGTTTTAATTGAAATATCCATTATTAGGAACTCTTAAACATTTAGTAGACTCTCAGCTAAATAAAGAATTTCTACAAATTTTAAGGGCGTGGTCCCACAGTAAACTTATGTGTGGCCCAAAGTAAAAGGAAGCCTATGTCAGAAAAAATTGCGAATATGGCTTTTCGCATATGGCTCCCCGTTCACATTCATAGAAAAAATACCAAGGAGTTACAGTAACATGGACTAAAAAACAGAGTCCAAAATGAGCCTTTTGGGCCACAGGTAGGAGAAGTTTCTAATCAGGCAGTGGGAACTATTTGGCATGTTACACCAAAATTTTATGTTTGTAGTAGTTTTACCCACTCTAAAGCAATATGGAAAATAAGCCTTCCAAAGAAGGTCAGGATATCTCCAGTCAGAAAATAGAATCAAAGTCTGGCTACTTTTATGGTAAAGGAATTTTGTTACAGAAGTCATAGCCAAGAGCCCAGATGGGGTAGCAAGAAGCTGAAGAGTTTAACTGATTAAGAAATCACTCCAGGGAGCGGAACCAGACGCTTACCAGGGAACATTCCTTGCCACAAAAGTACTGAAACTGAGGAGAGGTGCTTGGTCAAATTTCCAAGTAATTATATACCTGTCACTGCTATGTAGTTCCAGTTTTCCATTTTCTAAAAAGTGGAAATTATCTTGTCCCTATATAACAGTCCTATGTTGGGTATGTGTTGGGTGGGGTACGGATGACTTGTCTTTTTAACTTGCAAGTCTCTGCTTGATTACTTTCACCCAAGGGGTTCCACCCATGGAACTACGAGGTGTGCCGTTCACAGCTGGATATGGTTTAGATGATTAGATCCTAAACTTCAAAATTAAGCCTGGTATTGTAATAGGATGAGACTTTTTGATAGTCTTGGGAAGGGATGAGTGTATTTTACATGTAGGAGGAATATAAATAGTGGCTGGCAGAGGATGGGCTCTCAGTAGATTAAGAATGGTCTAGGGTTCTATGCCTTTCCTCCCTTTAAGAGGTGGAATTGAAGTCCACTCCCACCTTGTCAGTGGCATGTAATTTACTTTGATCAAAGGGATGCTAGAAAATGTAATACAAGGAGACACTTGACAAACACTTGCATATAGGGCTAGCCATGTGAAGAAGATTGGCTGCCACACTGAATGATGAAAGGCCACTAGTAGACACCCCAGCTTCTCAACCATCCTCGTTAAGGCCCCAGAAGTGAGAGTAAGGTCAAATTACATTCCCCAGTCCCACTGAAGTTTCCAGATAACTGAGACTGCATGAATATACCCAAGTGACACCATGAGCCCAAAATTACTGTCTGCAAATTTTGAGAAAGTTGTTTCAAGCCACTAAGTTTTGGGGTGGGTTGTTATGTAGTAAAAAATAGCAGAAAGAGTTGCTAATTCTTATTTTATAAACAAATCTTTTATAACTAATTCTCACATTTGTTGGTGTGGAATTACAAATAGTAAATATTCCTTATTTTTAGGTCCTTTGTTGTGATTATATTCCTTTCCAACTTACTAAAATTATGAACATATATTTTCTCTTTTAAAAAATTATTATATTTTTGACTTATCTTATTACTGTGTCATAACTTCTGTTATTCTATTTTGTAATACATTGTTTTATTTTTTTTAGTATTTTATTCTGTTCTTGTTTTTGATAGTCTTTTTCAATTGTGTGCTTATTTTTTAAATTCTTTTTTATACTAAAAGGTTTAAAATCCACATATACTTCTCTGTAACTATTTTAGCCACTTACTATAGCTTATTTTTTTTTCTCCTAATGCTATAATTATTAGTTTTTCTTTGGTCCTAGAATTACATAGGAAACTCTTTTTTTAAATATTTAAATAACTTTTGTTTGTACATTTCTATTTCTCTCTCTAGGCCCAACCCAGCTGCTTTCTTATTTATTTATGTTCTCATAATTTAACATGGCTAAAACTGAACTCTTGATTTTAAAACTTTCAAATCAGGGAGTGGAAATTATCTACCAGCTTTCCCCAAAGTCCTGTGCTTACAATAGCTTTACCCATCTGGGTAAAGCCCAGATGTCCATCAACAGATGAATGGATAAAGAGATGTGATATATATTGTGTATAGGTGTATATGTATATATATATAGTGTGTGTGTGTGTGTGACACACACACACACACACACACACACACACACACACACACACACTGGAATATTACTCAGCCATCAAAACTTGAAATCTTGCCATTTGCAATGATGTGGATGGAACTAAAGGGTATCATGCTAAGTGAAATAAGTCAGTCAGAGAAAGACAAATATCATGATTTCACTCATGTGGAATTTAAGAACCAAAACAGATGAACGTAGGGGAAGGGAAAGAAAAATAAAATAAAATGAAGTTTGAGAGGGAGGCAAACCATAAGAGAAGCTGAACTTCAGAAACAAACTGAGGGTTGCTGGAGGGGAAATGGGTGGGGGGAAGAGATAATTCGGTGATGGGCATTAAGGAGGGCATTTGATATAATGAGCACTGGGTGTTATATGCAACTGATGAATCACTAAATTTTACCTCTGAAACTGAAAAAAAAATAGCTTTACCCATCTGAAACTGAGTATGGAATTAAAATTTTCCAAAGAAATCTTAGTGTTCTTCAGTCATGAAATAAAATGAAAATCATGGTGATTAAAGTAGACTTTTAAGTAGAAGATGAACATTCTTTTTCATTTATTCCACCAATATAGCCTCCCTATTCTGCACTAGGTATAGTGCTAGTTATACATGACAAAATTTTGTTCAAGGATCCTGCCATCAAGGGATCACACAACAACAGAGATGGTGATACCATGTAGCAAAAGCTATAAGAGAGGCTTATAAGCATTCTATTAAAGGAAAAAGTGGGGACATCTAACCAGGGTGTGAGATAGCAGTAATCAGGAAACACAAATCTTATTTTGACTTAATAAATACATATTTTACTCTCCTTTAGGCATAAAATAAATTATTCCTCACAGTTTTCTTAAACAATAAACCATAACTTAGTGGTTAAAAACACAACTATAAAAGCAAAGTGCTTTGGTTTAAATCTCAACTTCACCAATTAACTAGCTTTGTGAGCATGGACAGATTAATTACTTCTTTATGCTTCAGCTTCTATATCCATAAAATGGTGATAATGATAGAAACTTATAGGGTTGTTAGGATAGAACCTGAAAAATAGTTCTATTTAAGTGATCACTGTTGTTGTTAAATAAGTAACAAATATTAGGATCAAGGAAAAGAAAAAAGTGGAAGGAGTAAAGCTCAAATTTAAAATTAATGAGTTCAGAATTCCTATAAATGGTCTTCTGTTATAGTATACTTCTCATCTCCTCATAACTAGCCTTATATGTTTGGAATCATGTCTAGGTGTATATATATAATACATTCATGTAAAAAGAGACAAGGAAGGACCTGACATCAATATATCACTTTCTTAAAATTCTAGAGGGAATTCAATAGATGTATATATTGCATTAGTTAACCATGAATTTTCTTTTAGTTAGGTGATGTTATTTTAGAATTTCTCTTTACTTTCCTACCAATGACATAAATGAATTTTAGTTAATCATACAAGATGATTTATAATATACTGATCTTGATATGGCTTATGTCAATTTCTATAACGATTTCACTTTAAGTTATGTATTTTTCAGCAATCTAGGGCAGCAGATTAACACTTCCTTGACACAAATTTTCTGCAATTGTTCTAAGCTGACATGTCCTCTTTTGTCCAGTTGTCTGATTATATAGCGTATGACTCTGTAGCTGGTGATCTCAGCTAATTAGTGCCTTGTACTGAGTCAAGGCTGATTTCCCACATGGGAGCTCTTGACTCTGCTCTGATTCACATCCAGAGGCAGCAATCTGCCCCACTAGGAGTCTGACCAATAGTATATTACTGGTCAAAAGAGGGCCCTGAAATGGTAGTATGAGTGCTTTAGTATAAATCTGTCACTGTTACCGAGGGGGGAAATTACCACCCATGACTGCTATTGGTGTATTGGCACTATCATCTTTATTTATGAAGGGCAGTACATTGGGTTCACATACAGCAGTTAAGCTTCTTTGCGACCTCTGGTTCTTGCTCTGGTTTCAGAAATGTTTGGTTTTATTTGAAATCACTGAGTTAAGAGCATAACAAACTTTATGCCTTCACTATTCTAAAAAAATGAGAGAGAATATTAGTCTAAACAGCCCTCTATTCAATTTTCAACCTGGAAGGAATGGCAGATATTGGATCTACACTGGAGAAAAGTATCCCCCTTAATACTTTTTTACTGAACACCAGATCTTGTGAAGATTATTAAGTCAACTAAGCCTGACTTCCAGCGAACCCAGACTTTTGAAATATTCTTCCTAGGGAAGAGATATGCAACTACCCTGTGTCAGGATATTTGGAAATCTCCACATTCTTTCCAGATCATTGTTTTATGCACACACACACACACCCACACACACGCACGCACACACTACATAGAATAAATGTGCTTGTTATGGGAAATAGATATGGTAGAAACTCTTTTCAGTTAGCTGTATGGAGACTATGGAACTAAGAAAACCTCTTTGTATTTGTAAACCTTTTTCTTTTTAATCTAAAAATTAGAGTCCTATATTAAACAACTTACAGAAATAATCTATAGCAGTTTAAGCTTCACCAGTACAGCTTTTGTTTAAAAGGAAGTTATATTATAAAATTTTATTAAAATTCATTTTTTTCATACACAGTTAGCAATGGCATGTTTTAATTTAATGGCTCTCAATATTAATGCCCCAGATGAAGGGTAGTAACTTCATTGAACAAGCAGAGAGAGGCTTGTGAATGTATCTCTATCACAAGTTGGTTGAAAAGTGGCAATAGCATTATTTAGAACTGCTATTTTGTATTACACTGTGGCCAAGGATGTAAGTATTCAGCTAAGTTAGATTATCACCAAAAACACAGTGAATCTGATATTGAATAATTGCCTTCATCAATCATGACCAGCAAATTGCCAGATGTGACCCAGCTACTGTTTAACTCTCTGAGACTTACTTGCTGCATCTGTAAAGTGTTTTGTGTGCGTATGTATTCTGTTTTGACGAGCCTGTATAAAATGGCTAGAAGTGTGAGCTGTGGAGTCAGATATCGGAGTTCAAAATCCAGACTTGCTGTCATTCAAGTTGGACCTTGGGTAAGCAATAATATTTCTATACCTCAGGTTGTTCATTTGTAAAGTGTAGGTAATAATGTACTTATTATTTAAGATTGTTTTATACATACATATACACACATATGTTGACACACATATAGTGATTAGAACTGTATCTGGCATACAAAAAACTCCATGAAAGTATTAACTATTATTATTCTGTAAGTAATAATGCAGATGCTTCTAAATTAGAAATCCATGTGTTTCAACATAAAGATCAAACTCTTGAGAACTAAAATCCCCTATTGCTTACTTTTGTTTTCACCGAATATGACACAATGCCTGACACATAGTCATCAATTAATAATATTTGTGAATCAGTTAAATATTATACTCCCACTTTTACTGTTGCTATGAATATGTAGAATTGGAATTCCCTCATTTTATTATGGTATATGCTAATGTTAAATAATGTTAAATAGCAGTCAGCATTTGTGGAGAGCCAGCTCTGAGCCTGGTATTGCTCTATATTAATCATCTTCCTGTTTTATATTCATCATCTCCAACATACCCTGTAACTCTACAAGATAAGAGATATTAACCCTGTTTACAGATAAAGAAACTGATATTTAACCACTGGGACTAATATTCTCTCCCTTTTTTAGAATAGTGAAGACATAAAGTTTATATATGTCATTGCATACATCATTATGCCATTGCATACATCATTATTCTTTATCAGACCTTAAATATGGGCATGAAAGAAAATAGTATGGTATTTTATTATGAATAATTATGTTTAGGAAAATAAATGTCTTGGGAAATAGCATCAATAACAGATAAAAAATCAGATTTCTTAGTTAATAAAATAAATAATCAAGGTAAGTGAAGAAGTATTCACAGTGACTGAATATGGCTTTCTTTTCTTCCACCACCAATTACCAACTATTAGCCTCTTCAGAGAAAAAGAGCTGCTGGGACCTTTTTTTTTTTTTTTTTTTTTTTTTTACAGCTGGAAACCACTGAGAATTTGGATTATCTTTTCTAGGTTACATTATTTTCTCATAACTAGTGTTGGAAACCCAAGTGAAAGGAACTGAAGAACTCTACAGGTGTCTATCGAAACTAAGAAAGTTAGCATTGATCCTATATGTCTGATCTTTCTGGCTACTCAAATGCCAAGAAGAGATTCAGGAGCCTGGAGGGGAGATGAATGGGTGGCCAGTTTATCTCTTCCCCTGAACTTGAAAGTGATGGGAAGGTACAAGTCATGGTGGCTTCATTCCTCTACTGTGTTGCCTCATGAATTTCAAGAGTAGGGCCTGCTTCACCATCTATTCTTGGTAGGACTCCAAGTTAATAGAACTTATTAACATCCAGTGAGACAACACTGTTCTAATACAGAATTTCTCCATATGCTGCAGGCCTAGAGACATTAGAGCTTTACAACTAAGGCTTTCAGTAAATCGTAGAAATTTTCCATGGGGTAGATTTGGCCACAGCCTACCACATAGCATGAAAAGCTCTTGATAATTGCTCCTTTTCTCATTCTGACCTCTGATACTGCAACACAAGTCCCTATATTCCAGCTATACCAAACTACTTGTATTTCCCCAAATACCATAATCTAACATGCATGTATAACTTTGCACAAGAGATTCCTTTGTATTGTATCCTGTTCCAGCTTCAGTCTTCGTCTCTTATCTTCCTCTAATATTGAGGCCAAAATTCATCTTCTCCCAGCTCTCCTGATCCCAAAGATATTTTAGCATCCAATGTATATCTGCATGATGAACCCAACTGTTGATTTATTTAACCTTTAGCCCAGAATATTTTGAGCCCTTAAGTTTCGTTTTAGATCTATCACTCCAGGCTTATTTTAGTGTAAAGCACAAAATTGTTCCCCAATAATAAAGTGTGGAGCCAGAATACCTGTTATAAAATCCCAGTTTTGACAGATACTAGCTGTGTAGCTTTAGCAAGTCCCTGAGCATTCTTATCCTCAGTTTCCATGTGTGTAAAGTTATGATAATAATGAGTTCAAACATATAAAGAACTTAGAATAGTGTCTGGCATATTGTACACAGTATATAAAAGTTTACTATTATAACTATTATAAAATAGCTATTCCTTTTTTTTGTGGCATGAGTGAAAAATAAACCTTTATTGTATTAAGCCATTGATATTTGGGGTTAATCTGCCATCACAGCCTATCTTTGCGTATCTTCTCTTTTAATTAACATATATTGTATTATTTGTTTTAGGGGTACAGGTCTGTGATTCATCAGTCTTACACAATGCACAGCGCTCAGCATAGCACATAGCCTCCCCAATGTCCATCGCCCAGCCACCCCATCCCTCCCACCCCCCTCCACTCCAGCAACCCTCAGTTTGTTTCCTGAGATTAAGAGTCTCTTATTGTTTGTCTCCCTCTCTGGTTTGATCTTGTTTCATAAAATAGTTATTCCTATTAGGATGACTACCACATATATATGCAGAAGTGTAGAAACACTATAATTGGAAAAAAGAGCTTGGGGCTGGGTAAAATAAAGTATTTCCTTATAAGAAGTCAGTGTATGGTACTTAATGACTACAAACTGTACGTATAAACCAAATAAAAATTTTAAGTTAGTTTATGACAACCAGATTCATAGTGAACTATTAAATGCAATTGTCAAAAGAATTAGGTTCATCTTCACTAGCACTAATGAAAAAAATACATAGTATATTAGGCTGAATTGTCCACTAGTGACTTAGCATAACAGTTCTATTTTATTGTGTCATGGCTTTGGTGTAACTGTTATGACACTTTGGGTTTAGATCATTTCAAGAACATCCAGAGGGTAGAATGTCACCTAATGAATCATTAATACTGTTGTAGCAGCATGATTTTCCATTATACTTTCTTCCTGAGTGGTAACCTGACTTGACCTTAATGAGTTCTGGGAACTCATAGAATCATAGCTCATCTGGCTGTACATATGATAAAAGGGATAGATGTACATAGGCCATTCTTTCCATTTAATCATCAATGGAATGGATCCATTTGGTGATAGCCATTAAGATGAGTAGATACATGCTATATCCAGTCACTCATAAGGCCCAACTCAACTTGCTTCCTCAGTTGCCTCTGTGTGAAATAGGTGGTTCCTTCACAACAGAAAACTCAAGGTAGCTTTTAATGTAACCCAGTATAAAGAGACTTTTAAAAATATGCTATGAGGAGGCAAAATATAAGTTAAGTACTTTCTAAGAAATATTTTAAAAAAATCACAGACTATTTTAGGTGAAGTTCCTCAGGAAACAGACCCTAAGATGTGCTTATAGGAAGTTTCTTGGAGTGGGTTATCTGCAACAAAAACTAAGAAAACAGAGGCACCATGATGGGTAGGAAAAGAAGCACAAGTAATGCAGTTGTGTGAAGGCCTTAGCTGCTCTAAAGATACTATAATTGCACTGGGTGTTCTTAAGCTGGCATGGCCTTTCAAAGACATCCCCAACTAAAGGAAGGTAACTGGGTTTCATACCGTTTTATAACCGGTCATTGAGGACAAGGTGCCCATGAAGGGAACATAAAATGCAATTTATTACATTAGAATTGAGCTGTCAGCAGCCAACATTTCAGACATCTGAAGAACTAGAAGATATAGGTGGCACACCACAATATCTATGCATACAAACATCTCCAAAGATCAGCCATAGTAAATACAACAGACGACATCTTCTGAGTTCATCTGTGATGTCTTACTGTTCTAAATCAAACCAAAAGAAGCACATCGGGGACAAAGGGAGGAAAGGAGGAGGGAAGAGAGCCAAAGAATAGACATTTGTAATACAAAGTTCCTATTTAATTACAGAAAGAATGTGAGAGGATGAAAAATGTCCAAATTTTATTTAAGTAATCAAGTATTTGCTTTAGCTTTGGAGATTGTCTACCAGGACTCTCTAAAACAATAATGTGTTCTTGAGAGTAGTAAAAATTATAAGTGGTTGCAAATTTTTTATAGTCCTGTGAAGAACATTAAAATATTCTTTTGAATAGAAAAAAATCCATACACAGAAAATACCATAGTGATTCTTTCAGCTAAAAGTTAAGAATGAGTGGTTATGATAATTTGCAAATGTAATTTTTTATAAAAACATCAATATTATTACTATAATTCACTTTCTTTTTTAAATTTATTTATTTGACGGAGAGAGAGCATAAGCAGGGGGAGTGGCAGACAGAGAGAGAAACAGACTCCCCACTGAGCAGGGAGCCCGATGCAGGGCTTGATCCCAGGACTTTGGGATCATGACCTGAGCTGAAGTCAGATGCTTAATCGACTGCCACCCAGGCGCCCCTATAATTCACTTTCTTAATTTGATAGAATACCCATTTCATTTGTTGTATAATATTAGAAAGTATTGGTAAAGCTAGAATTGTTATTTTTTTCATAATACATTTGTTTTGTTTAAAAAATTTGATACAATCATGTACTTAGAGAAAAGTAGGAAGTATTTTTTTCCCCTGAACCATTGGAGAGTAAGTTTTAAACCTGATGTCCTATCACCCCCAATTCTTTAGTGTGCATTGCCACAAACGAGGCTATTCTCCTACATAACTATGACACAAACATCAAGATTAGGAGATTAACACTGATACCTTACTACCATCTAACGCTCAGGACATGTTCAAGTTTCCCAGCTGTCCCAGCAATGTCTTCTATAGCAAAAGGATTTACTTCTGAATTATATATGGCATTTAGTTGTATCTCTTTAGTTTATTTAATCCTGGAACATTCCCTTAGTTCTTCCTTGACACTTTTGAAGATTACAGGCCATTTATTTTGTAAAATGCCTCCTCATTTTGGGTCTGTCTCATGTTTCCTCATGATTAGGTTTAGGTTATGCAGCTTTGGCGAAGCATTTGTTTTTTTTTATAATTTTTTTAAATTTTTTTATTGTTATGTTAATCACCATATATTACATCGTTAGTTTTTGATGTAGAGTTCCATGATTCATTGTTTGTGCATAACACCCCGTGCTCCACGCAGAACGTGCCCTCTTTAATACCCATCACCAGGCTAACCCATCCCCCTACCCTCCTCCCCTCTAGAACCCTCAGTTTGTTTTTCAGAGTCCATCATCTCTCATGGTTTGTCTCCCCCTCTGACTTACTCCCCTTCATTCTTCCCCTCCTGCTATCTTCTTCTTTTTCTTTTTTCTTAACATATGTTGCATTATTTGTTTCAGAAGTACAGATCGGTGATTCAACAGTCTTGCACAATTCACAGCGCTCACCATAGCACAACCCTACCCAATGTCTATCACCCAGCCACCCCAACCCTCCCACACCCCACCACTCTAGCAACACTCAGTTTGTTTCCTGAGATTAAGAATTCTTCAGATCAGTGAGGTCATAGGATACATGTCTTTCTCTGATTGACTTATTTCACTCAGCATAACACCCTCCAGTTCCATCCATGTCGTTGCAAATGGCAAGATCTCATTCCTTTTGATGGCTGCATAATATTCCATTGCGTATATATACCACCTCTTCTTTATCCATTCATCTGTCGATGGACATCTTGGCTCTTTCGACAGTTTGGCTATTGTGGACATTGCTGCTATAAACATTGGGGTGCACGTACCCCTTCGGATCCCTACATTTGTATCTTTGTGGTAAATACCCAGTAGTGCAATTGCTGGATCATATGGTAGCTCTATTTTCAACTCTTTGAGGAACCTCCATACTGTTTTCCAGAGGGGCTGCACCAGCTTGCATTCCCACCAACAGTGTAGGAGGGTTCCCCTTTCTCCACATCCCCGCCAACATCTGTCATTTCCTGACTTGTTAATTTTAGCCATTCTGACTGGTGTGAGGTGGTATCTCATTGAGGTTTTGATTTGGAGTTCCCTGATGCCGAGTGGTGTTGAGCACTTTTTCATGTGTCTGTTGGCCATTTGGATGTCTTCTTTGGAAAAATGTCTGTTCATGTCTTCTGCCCATTTCTTGATTGGATTATTTGTTCTTTGGTGTTGAGTTTGATAAGTTCTTTATAGATTTTGGATACTAGCCCTTTATCTGATATGTCATTTGCAAATATTTTCTCCCATTCTGTTGGTTGTCTTTTGGTTTTGTGGACTGTTTCTTTTGCTGTGCAAAAGCTTTTTATCTTGATAAAATTCCAATAGTTCATTTTTGCCCTCGTTTCCCTTGCCTTTAATGATGTTTCTAGTAAGAAGTTGCTGCGGCTGAGGTCGAAGAGGTTGCTACCTGTGTTCTCCTTTAGGATTTTGATGGACTCCTGTCTCACGTTTAGGTCTTTCAACCATTTGGAGTCTATTTTTGTGTGTGGTGTAAGGAAATGGTCCAGTTTCATTCTTCTGCATGTGGCTGTCCAATTTTCCCAACACCATTTGTTGAAGAGACTGTCTTTTTTCCATTGGACATTCTTTCCTGCTTTGTCAAAGATGAGTTGACCATAGAGTTGAGGGTCCATTTCAGGGCTCTCTATTCTGTTCCATTGATCTATGTGTCTGTTTTTGTGCCAGTATCATACTGTCTTGATGATGACAGCTTTGTAATAGAGCTGGAAGTTCGGAATTGTGATGCCGCCAGCTTTGCTTTTCTTTTTCAATATTCCTCTGGCTGTTCGGGGCCTCTTCTGGTTCCATACAAATTTTAGGATTATTTGCTCCATTTCTTTGAAAAAAGTGGATGGTATTTTGATGGGGATTGCATTGAATGTGTAGATTGCTCTAGGTAGCATTGACATCTTCACAATGTTGGTTCTTCCAATCCATGAGCATGGAACGTTTTTCCATTTCTTTGCGTCTTCTTCACTTTCTTTCATGAGTATTTTATAGTTTTCTGAGGACAGATCCTTTGTCTCTTTGGTTAAATTTATTCCTAGGTAACTTATGGTTTTGGGTGCAATTGTAAATGGGATCGACTCCTTGATTTGTCTCTCTTCTGTCTTGTTGGTGGTGTATAGGAATGCCACTGATTTCTGTGCATTGATTTTATAGCCTGCTACTTTACTGAATTCCTGTATGAGTTCTAGCAGTTTTGGGGTGGAGTCTTTTGGGTTTTCCACATACAGTATCATATCATCTGCAAAGAGTGAGAGTTTGACTTCCTCCTTGCCGATTTGGATGCCTTTTATTTCTTTTTGTTGTCTGATTGCTGTGGCTAGGACTTCTAATACTATGTTGAATAGCAGTGGTGACAGTGGACATCCCTGCCGCGTTCCTGACCTTAGGGGGAAAGCTCTCAGCTTTTCCCCATTGAGAATGATATTCGCTGTAGGTTTTTCATAGATGGCCTTTATGATATTGAGGTATGTACCCTCTATCCCTATACTCTGAAGAGTTTTGATCAAGAAAGGATGCTGTATTTTGTTAAATGCTTTTTCTGCATCTATTGAGAGGATCATATGATTCTTTTTCTTTCTTTTGTTAATGTATTGTATCACGTTGATTGATTTGCGGATGTTGAACCATCCTTAGAATTGTTATTTTGTCAATTATATTTTTTCAATTAGGAATCTGGCCCCTTGAAGGCAATTTTAATAAGGATCACCACTATGAAAAAGTTAAGGAAGCCAATTGAGCATATCAAATAAAGTTTAGTAAAGAAGGAAAAAAATAGTAAAATTAAATTTACCTATTGATTATACAGCCAGGCTTTCCAAAACCTAGTTTTATGTCATACTGACTAAATTATATCTGACTATTCAATTAGGCTGAAAATGCAAAGAATAAGAGAAGGAAATCACTGCCTTTTTTCTGGGGCTGCTTGAAAGGGGTCAGAGGGAGGCAGTTTTACCTGACGGAATGAAAAACAAAACAACTTGTAGTAAGAATTTAGATTGAAAAGAATAGCTCTACTTCAGCCTAAAACAGAAAAAGAGCTGGCAAAGCTGTGTCCTTCATATATATAGTCTTAGTTATCTTTCTTTTTCTTTCTTTCTTTCTTTCTTTCTTTCTTTCTTTCTTTCTTTCTTTCTTTCTTTCTTTCTTTCTTTCTCTCTCTCTCTCTCTCTCTCTCTCTCTCTCTCTCTTTCTTTCTTTCTTTCTTTCTTTCTTTCTTTCTTTCTTCCTTCCTTCCTTCCTTCCTTCCTTCCTTCCTTCCTTCCTTCCTTCCTTGAGAGAGAGTGCATGCAGAAGGGGAGGGTGTCAGAGGGAGAGGAGAGAGAGAATCTTAAGCAGGCTCCACACACAGTACGGAGCTCTCTCTCACCCTGAGATCATGACCTGAGCCAAAATCAAGAGTTAGACACTTAACTGACGGAGCCACCCAGGCACCCCATAATAGAAATAATTTTCTTCATAAGTGAAATGATTTTCCTACTTCCCCATTTTCTAAAAATTAGTTACCTAGTTGTAGAATTATAAAATTAATATATTTGGTTATTGCAAAAATTCCAAAAATGAAGTGAAATATAAAAGCAATAAATGTAATTTGATTCCAAGAGGTAACCATTATTAATGTTTGATTTATAAACATCCACATCATTTTTCTATGTGCACATACACACATCTTTGTATGTGTAATGTGTGTGTGTATTTATATATGATTTGTACATCAAGATAATCATACCAACAGTGCTGTTCTGTAATGTACTTTTCAGCTTAATGCATCATTTTCCCAGTCAATAAATGGTCAAAAATCTTTTCATTTGGTCATATGTATGTGCCCTAATATATGGATCCATTCCCAAATGTTTGTAATCTTTTATTTGTAGTCTTTTTTCTATATTTGCTATCAATACTACAATAAATGTCCTTGTATTTATCTTACTTGATACCATATGTTTTTTTCCTCAGAAAGGATATTGTAAGGTGGCCATATTTATTTACATATTTTTTATCTTTATTTTGATACACATTTTAAATTGACTTTAGGAAAGTTTCCACTGGGGCACCTGGGTGGTATAGTTGGTTAAGTGTTGGACTCTTGGTTTTGGCTCAGGTCATGATCTCAGGGTCATGTGATGGAGCCCCACATGGGCTCCCACTAATTGTAGAGTCTGCTTGAGATTCTCTCCCCCTCTCCCTCTACCCCCCACCCTGCTCCTGCTCTCTCTCAAATAAATAAATAAATATTAAAAAAAAGAAAGTTCCTACCATTTTCACCCTCACTGCTAGTGGAAGATGTCAATTTCTCTACATTTTTTGTTTCAGTATTCATATTTCTTTTTAAATCTTTCTCATGCTTTTAGGCAATTAATTAATAAGGGAGAGCCCCTTCATTATCTCAATTTGCATTGCTTTGACTACTGCTTATTCTGAATACCTTTCATATGTTTATGGGTCACTGCATTTCATCTTTAGTAAATATACTTTGCCTATTTTTCAATTGTAGGTTTTTCTTTTTCTTATTTTTGAATTTCATTTGTATATGAGGTATTAAATTATTTATTGTTCTGTTGCTTCTCTGTAGTTTTTATTCTCTAGTCATTTGTCTTTGTTTTAGGTATTTGTGATGTTTTTGTCATTAATTTTTGTTACAAGAAGTTTTTAATTATGTGATCAAGTATTAGTATGTTTTTAAAAGATTTTTGAGCTTTGCTGTTAGGTGTAGAAAGATCTCTGCTTCCTTTCTGTTCAAGATTGATGTTGGAATATATGTGTGTTATCTAATCTTTAAAAATTTATTTGAAATGCCAGACAATATAAGATAACAAACATATTGCAATACTCTAAAATCAAGAAAAGCCTACTAGAATATTGAAGAATTTCTTGAGAATATCAAGGTAATGAGATCAGATTAATATGAAGTTAGAGATGAGGAAACCTGTCCAAAATAAAAGCTAAAGAAAGCTCTGCTATTTCCCACTAGTATCTTCCAAAGCTGTGAGATGATGCTGAGAATATAGAATAGAAGCAAGTGTGGGTTTGGGAAGTCAATGGAAGAATTCATCAAGTTCATAGAATAGTTGCCCTGTGCTTAAGGATAAATTTTCATTCTAGGACATTTCTCAATAAAGGACAGCTCTCTCAATAAATTGGAGCATCTGCAGTGAGAACATTAGATTGAGCTCTAGGGCCACAGAGACAAAAGGGTGTCTCTGTGTAAATTCCAACCTTTAAGGTAGACAAGGCAGCCCTGAATCCAGAATGTAAATCCCTTTTCAATAGGAAAGAATTAGCAAGGAAATCTAGCTGGGATTTACAATAGGCAAGAACTTTATAATCTGCACGTTTAAGCCTTCCAGCACAGTAAATTTCACATATGTGGAGGAAACTCATCTGTTATGAAGCTGAATCTATGCCCTCATATGTATCAGCAAGAATCACTAGGTTTTTTTTTTTTTTCCTTTTTAAGAAAACCAACACTATGAAATCGCAAAAGTGGGCTGTAGAAATAGTGGAGCTAAAGTACAAAACAGTTTTGAAATATTTATATTTTGACATTAGGGAATTGTTTGTTAGAAGATACCAAATCCAAAAATAGGCAACATAGAAGGAATCAAGGTTTTCAGAATTAGGAAGGTATCTCCACTCCAAATAATTATTTAAAAATATTTATATTTTCCTTTTTGTTTTTTATTTTTTAACAAATTAATCTTTAATAATGCTGATTTGAATTTAAGATAGGAAATAGGCATCTAATTGTACTTTATCTTGTAAGCTACTTTGTATAGTGGAATCTACATCTGTAGGTGATGGGATGGTGTCCCATCTATTTTTATGTTAGTACCACAGTGTTTTAATTATCCTAGCTTATCATATGTGTTACTATCCACTACAAGAAATCCTTTATAACTACTCTGGTTTATTTAAATATATTCCCTTTTAATTACATATTGTGTGTGTGTGTGTGTGTGTGTGTGTGTGTGTGTGTGTGTGTATAATGGTTACGTCAGTTGTTGGATTTCCAACAACCACCAAAAGAAGAAAATCTACACTTTAAAGTTTTATATGACAGTATTAAATGTTTTGATAAGTATCAGTAGAACATATTTTAATATCTGTTATTCTACATCAATAATATGACTTCTCTATATTTATTTAAATGTACATGTTTCCCCCTCAATAAAATATTGTCTTTTTTAGGAATGTAATAATTATAGTTTTAAGGTTATTATATTAATTGAATATTTGTTTTTGCTATTTTCAATAATGTATTTTTCCAATACATTCAAATGCTGGTATGCAAAGAAACATATATCTTAGAAAAAATGACAGTTTAATATATTCTTTTTTAGGGTTTTTTTAGATTTAGTCATACTATCTATAAGTGCATATACTTTTTCTTTTTCAATATGTGTATCTTTTTTCTCTTATTAAAATTTGTAGCTGATGTTATTGTTCAACATCATGCCTATAGTACAATGATTTTCTGATTTTCTTTGGTTTAATGAACTAAATCTGATAACTATGGACTTTCTCCCTTAAAAAAAAAACTACATGAATATTGGAGCTCATGTTCTCCAATAAACCAATATTAAGAGGCTTACTTTAATATTTCATTGTTAAAAATAGTATTTGCTAATTCAGATAGGTCCCTCTTGTTACATTAAATAAATGTCTTTGTGATACTTGTTTACAAAATGAACAACCTTTAGAACAGAAATATGGGAATTTGAAAAAAAAATTTTTGGTAAGTATTGAGGTTTTGATGTTTACTTTAACCTGTAATTGAATTAATAGGATGAATTGTATTAATAGCCAATACACTATTGATCCATCATTACATTCCCAAAATAATACTGTTTATTACATAGACCTCATTTTTTGCTGTTTTCTTTTTAAATTTTCCACTAAACCATTGGTATCCATACCATCGTAGGTAGTTCTTTAAAATTTTTACAAGAATAATTTCAGGTTGTCTGTGTCTTCTTGAGTCAATGATCTTAATTTGTCCCTTCAAAGTCATCCTCTCAAATAGTCTTAAGCCTGAGGACTGTGATAAGCACTATCAGATCCTTCTTTGTGTCTGCCCTCCTTGTTCACTTGTTCTCATCTGCATTCCTTGCACAATCAAGATGTTAGTTGATGTGGGAAACAAAGGTAAAGGAACAAATTTAATTTCCTTACTACTTACAATCTATTGACAAGTCTTTGAAATACGTGGAGTGACCTTCCACTGGGAGCTCAGTTGCCTAAATGTTAATTCTTTGCTACGGGCAAAAGTGACAATCTTAGCTTAACATTATCCCAATCCCCCAGGATCCAGGTTAAGTCTACTTTATTTAGATTTTATGTATGTATGTATGTATGTATGTGTGTGTGTATGTGTGTATTTGAGAGAGCACGCGTGCATGCATGGGTGTATGTACGGGGGGAGCAGTAGAGGGGGAGGGATAAAGACTCTCAAGGAGACCCCGTGCTGAGTGTGGAGTCCCATATGGGGCTTGATCCCATGACCCATGAGATCATGACCTGAGCTGAAACCAAGAGTCGGATGTTCAACTGACTAAGCCACCCAGGCGCCCCCTGTAGTTCTACTTTAATATAGAAAAATTCCCACGGAAACTTCTTTTATCTCTAATTCGCAAGATACCTGTTGACAATCATCCCCCAAGCATATGGCCCACCGATATACATCTGAAGGCTCTCATGACTCGGGTTTTATTAGACAGTAATAAATGACCTTTCCCTAACAACGGCTAGCCCTCTCAAGGTCCTGGAAACCTTGTCTCCAAAATTCCTCAGAGACTTACACTATCCCTAACCCCCTCCCAACTTGAAAATATTTAATCGGCTACTCGTCATGACCCCAGTGCAGCTCTTTCTGCCCACGGGTCCTGTCCCTAATGCTTTAATAAAGCCACCTTTTTGCACCAAATACATCTCAAGAATTTTTTATTGGCCATTGGCTCTGAACCCCAACCATTTTCTACATCATTAGTGACATTGTAGGAGAGAAACTCTACTTACCATTAGCATAATTTCCTCTTATTTGTCACTTCACTTTCATTTGTGACAATTCCTCAGGAAATGGCTTAATGTTCCATCTTCAGCAAAAATGTGACCCTCTTCTGGTTTCCAGTGAGATAGAGAATTTTCACTATTATAATTATTGGTTCCTTTTAGAGAGGTGTTGAGAGAGGGCAGGGAAATCAACCCTTGAGAACCATCATGATTCTTTGGTAGTCTTTAAATATGTTGTTTTCAAATAAAAAGCAATCAGATACAAGCTGTATATAATTCCTCCAAATTGTACTGTGGAAGGTCTTGTATTTCTTCAATGAAAAATAAAAATTGATTAACTATTTCTAAAAACATACAAAAAAAAAAAACCCAAAAACCAAAAACAAAAAAACCCCACCCCAAAACACTTGAACTGGTTTAAAAATTAACAGAACATTATAAGGAATAAAACTGTGCTAAGGATATGAAAAAGATAGAAGGCAGAAACTGATTGTAAGTCAAACAGATAGCTTTGGCTTTTCTGTATGGAGTTCCCTCTGATTGGGTGAACCATAGAAGGCAAATGGTCTAGTCCAGTACTGGCATTGTATACTTCTAGGGATTCTCTTCATTCTCAGTAACTTCTTGCAAAGCTTTAACTTTTTCCTTGACGTTAAATCATTAATGCTAAAATAAATAGTATCTTGGGTGTCTGGGTGGCTCAGTCATTAAGTGTCTGCCTTCGGCTCAGATCATGATCCTGGGATCAAGCCCCACATCGGGCTCCCTTCTTCTCCCACTCCTCCTGCTTGTGTTTCCTCTCTCCCTGTGTCTCTCTCTGTTAAATAAATAAATAAAATCTTTTAAAAAAATAAATAAATAGTATCTTTACGGTCAGATAGTCCAGTTTTTTTGGGGGGGGTGCTCAATTTTAGATGGTAGGGCATAAAATTTCATTTTGCACCTTCAACCCATCTTTCTTCAATGATTAAATTGGCATTAGCTGTAAAAATTTCTCTCAGAAAAATTACCAAATCCATTTAATACTGCATATCTATCTCCAGGTTTGTCTTCTTTTCTTGAATAAAAGATCATTTTCCACTATTTTTCAATTTGCTTCTATGTCCATTACATCTTTTTTCATTTCTTACTCATTTTTGATCATTGACTGATATGACCTTGCCATGTTCATGGTGAGCTTATCTTTTAAACATTTTTATTGTTATATGAGTGTGTCTGTTTGAGAGAGAAAAATATGGAGACTTTTTTCTTTTTCAATTTTCTAAGAAATGTGAACATCAGTAGAGATGGTAGTTTATACTCTACCCCTTCAACTTACCAGCAATATGTTATATGTATCTCTTTAGCTGAAGTGTTAATGTTTAAGTGGGTTTTTATTAGGATGAGGTCTCAGAGTTTCTAATTCAGATGTCAGAGGTTGGCAGCAATATCAATAAGAAGCCATCAGCATGGCCCTTATTCCTAATTCTCATCCTGACATGTTACAAAAATAAGCATGATAATTTTATGGCTTCTTTTTCTGCCTAAAATGTAACTACATTAATCTGAAAGACAGCTGATTTTTCAAGGTCAAAAGTGCTTAGTTACAAATTGATGAGCTATTATGTGTGTCTGTGGTTTTCTTGATGGCACTGTATTAATAATATGCATGCAGAACAGGCCATAAAAATTCCATTTAAAGGTATTAAGGCATACTGGGACATTTAATCAGGTTAAAATTCCTGTCAGTTGGCTCCAGGCACGATGTTGTTCAGTCAATGATTAGCAAAGTGTGTAGAATATAAATATGCATGTCTATTACATGAGTTCAGATTTCACTGAAATGACCTTTTTTTGTTTTCTGCATCTAGCGAATGATTCAACTAAAATGCCTTACACTGATATTCATTGTTTTAAGTAGCTCCTACTGTCTCCCAGCCTGGATTGTTTTGATTAGAAAATCGGCAGATAATATACTTACAAAGGTGCTGACATTTTTTTTTTCCAAGTAGGAAAAAAAGCACTCAGTGATGAAATGTTTTTAAAATATGAATCACATTGTATGCTTTCATTTTTTGATTTATAAAAGCTACCTCACCAGGTGTGCATTATGTTCTTATAAAACCAAGATAGATTAAATCTGAGAAAGCTATGGAAAGGATTCTTCTGATAGCCTCTTACAGTATACCTTACAAGCTTACAAGTGAAAGGGGAATTTATTGAAGATACAGAACATAATGCAGTAGAAATGGCAATTAGTCTGCAGGAATATTTGCATATTACAAAACAAAGTTGCACTTTTTAGATAAATCAAAGAATGAATATTCCTGGCCTATGAAAATTTCTCACTCTCTTTTTCCAATAGTGTTTAAAGAAGAAAATTACAGTTCATGTTTCTAAGAACATTTTTCTATTGCAGGCGTAGATGAATGGCTGACCATTCAAATAGCAATTATGAAGCTGTATAAAAATCATTGTTTCATTGTTTTAATTGTGTAAAATTGGCTAACATTAATACTTGTCTTTCATGTATGTATTTGTATTTCTATCAGTATGAATTTGAAAATATTTTGGTTAGTACTAAATTAAATTGATTCTTTTTAAAAACAACCAGGGTCTGAACTACCATGTCCTTAAACTTGAGAAGAATGCAGATTTATTTCAAAGAAACACATTACAGTGTTTCTGAACTCTTAAAAACTCAAGCTCTCGGGGCACCTGGGTGGCTCAGTCATTAAGCGTCTGCCTTCGGCTCAGGTCATGGTCCCAGGGTCCAGGGATCGAGCCCCACATCGGGCTCCCTGCTCAGTGGGAAGCCTGCTTCTCCCTCTCCCACTCCCCCTGCTTGTGTTCCCTCTCTCGCTGTGTCTCTCTCTGTCAAACAAACAAACAAACAAACTCAAGCTCTCTATCATAACCTCATACTTTGATTTTTTTATTTTTAAATTAATAAACTTCTATAGCAGTTTTGAGTTTACAAAGCAATTGAACAGAAAGTACAGTGCCTCCCACCATTTCCTTTACTAACATCTTGCCTTGTAGTGGTACATTTGTTACAGTTTATGAACTAGTGCTGATACATTATTGCCTAAAGTGTATAGTTTGCATTAAGGTTCACTTTTTGTGTCCTACAAGCATATGAGTTTTACTAAACGCATAATGTCATGTATCTACCCTGACAGTATCATACAAAATAGTTTAGTTTCACTGTTCTAAAAATACATTCATACACACCCCCCTCAACAAGCTCACCAACGCCTAGCTAACACTGTTCTTCTCACTGTCTCTGTATTTTGCCTTTTCCAGAATGTCATGTAATTGAAATTATACAGTATATGGCCCTTTCAGATGGTCTTTTTTTATTTAGCAATATACTTTTAAGGTTCCTCCATGTCTTTTCATTTTATTTTATGGCTAAATAACATTCTCTTGTATAGATATCTACCACAATTTGTTTATGCATTGGCCTACTGAAAAAAAATTTGGGTGCGTCCAAATTTTGACAATTATGGATAAAGCTGCTACAAACATCTATGTGCAGATTTGTGGGACATAAGTTGTCAACTCATTTAGGTAAATATCTACAGCATGATGGCTTGCTGGATCATCATTGTATATTTTAGATCCTAGAGTAACTTCACATTTTCATTTGAAGAGTTTTCATTGCTAACAAAAAATCAGATTGTAAAGAAACGTGATTTTCAGATTAAATTATTTTTTCTTAACTGAATTGTTTCCAAGTATCAGAAACAATGTAGCTTTTCAAAAGAAAATCTGTATTAAAAATATGCATTTTTTTCAATAGTGAGTAAAAGATATTATCTAATCTAAGGTTATTTCTTCCTGTAAAAACACATGCTTTGTTATTAGGTGGGGTAAAGTAATAAGACATATTTAGAGCCTCTCAAAGTACTTTAAAAGTATTCATTAAAATCTCAGATTTTCATCTGGATATGATGCGATTGCAATATAACTAGTTTGGGTCTGAACATTGAAGCCTCCATAAATGGTGCTTTTAAATTACTTAATTCCATTAAAAATTAAATTAAGACTGTTTTCTTTTCAGTATTGTTGATATATTGAGTATACTAGAAACTTTCAGAATCACAAAGTGTGAGTAGAAAATAGCTTTGCTGCAAGTGGTAATTTACTTGGCTTCCTTGAAACTGAAACATCAGAGGATTTCTTTCTTTGGGTCTATCTAACCTGTATACTGCTTCAAAAATACATGGTGAATGCAGAAATTCCCTCCACAATATATCCCAGAAGTTGGAAGTGCTATAATCTTCCCTGATAATATTATGGTAGAATCTAAATTCCAATAAAAATTCTTCTCTTTCTCAATATTTCATCACTTTTAATTAATAAGGTATTTTAAAATGTGTTTGATATATTTAATAACAGTTTTTAAGGTTGATAGCTTTTATTGGTAAATGCTAAAAAATGTATTAAGATGTAAATTATTGGATCAACCCTTTTATTCTGATATAGTCTATCTAAACTCTAAAGGACAACTGTTATACCTGCTTATCATAAAATTTCCGTAGCATGTTTATGATGAGCTCAAAGTTGACCACAATGCTACAAAGATTTATGAGTATATAAGTATAATTCATTTCTCCTATACATCTGGTCATTGTCTGAATTATATTATCTGCCTCATGTTAGCACTTAACTCTGTCGCTTTCAGAGATGATATTTACAAGATGCCAAAACATCTGAGTAAAGAGTGAAAATATCTCTTAATCATATAGATGCTTGATTACACTTTGTTTTTCATTTACTCCTCACACTATGCTCTAAAATTCTAAGCACACACCCACACCCACGCATAAAATCTAAGCACAAAGGTGGGATGATGGATGACACACACACACAAAAAGGAAAAATACAACATGAGAATATATAGCAAGACTACCAAAGTCAAAATTAAGACACTTTCCACATAATAAAGATAACAGCTAATATTTGATGAAAACTTACTATGTGCCAAGCATTGTTCTAAGTACTTTACACAAATTATTATTTTTTCTTTCTTTCTTTTTTTTAAATCATCACAGAAATCCCCTGTGGTATTTAATGCTATTATCATACTTGTAAAGGAAACTGAGACAGAGAGATTAAGTAACTTGCCCAAAGCCACTAAGCTCATATAGTGATGTCACAATGTAATCCGAGAAGGCTAATTCCAAGAGCTTTCAACTATTCTCTAACACCTTATACACTGTATTTAATACATCTTGTTCTCCGTAATCTATGCCCTCTATATTTCAGATCACCTTACATTCTCAATTTATCTTATACTCTGGAACATCAAAGGGTAAGATGCCAGAAGAAGGTGGAAGAAATAGTGAGCAGAGTAGATTACAATTAGTGCAACTCTAACCAGGTCTCCTATCTCCACGCTTATGACCTGAACTGAAATACCCCAAATACCAATTTGATGATTAGGGTATATAAGTAACAAGTATGAATGATTTGGGGATAAATACAGTTTCCCAGAAGTACAGAGGCCTGATACTGATTATAACAATGAGAATGCAAAATTGGAGATAATAAGTAGTTTTATAAATATAAAGTAGGCATAAGAGATTAATACATGTCTTTCTCTCTTCCTCCCTTCTTCCCACAAGCATTTATCAAATGTCTTTACTATATGCTAGACACTGTGATATGTAATAGTACAAAATGAATAGCACATAGTTCCTAGTCTTAAAGATCACCTATTACAACATGGAAGAAATTTTTAAAATTTAAATGTATTAAAACACACTTGATAATCAAAACTAATTATAAGAAACAACAAGGAGATTAAAACAAAGACATTTATTTGTGATTTCAAATGCCTTTGGATTTATATTTTGTGTACATAGGATTTACCAATAAGAAAAGCCATTACCAGACAGCACCCTGCCTGGGTACAGCACATTGTCTCAGTAGAGTTGAGTGTACAGAATCAACTCCTGTTCAAAGCATTGCCTGATGTTTTAAAAAAATTACAGAAATGTGTTACGCAGCATCAATAGTTACAATGCTACATCTTTTCAGTTATAACTTAGAGAAAAGTTAGGTATCTTGTAACAATTAGGAAAAAAATCAGTGAAAGAAGATCTGTAAGGAAGACAAACATGAACAAATAAGCTGTTTTGTACCTTAAGAAATATAGAGCATTTTGAAGATAGTTTTGTAGTAGTACAGAGGAAGGGCATATGGTTTCCTGTGAGTAAATTAGAGAAGGCGAGAAAAAGTCCATCTTGAACTGAATCTTTAAAAGGCGATAAAATGGGCCGGTGCGAGAATGAATTTCAAGCAAAGGACAGAGATATACAAAGCACCTGAAAGGTTGTGACCAATGAGGAAATGATATTTATTGATGGTTGAAACGAGGGGTCGTGGGAAATGTAGATTGGGGCTTGATTTTGAAGAGCTCACAGTTCATTTTATAACTAGAATTATAAAAAGATATAAGGACGTAACAAAATAGGGGACTGAGATTGATAGTTGTTTTAGCAACATAATTAGCTATTTGGAAGATGTCCTATAGTGGAGGGGAGCTGGTTAAAGGGAGGGCAATTAGGACACTACCGTGGTGGTCCCGGAGGGAAATTATAAAGCGTTAGATTTAGATCAGTGGATGTGCAGAACACAGAAGAGGTGAGGTTTTAAAGCAAAACGAGTAAGAATTTGTTAAGTGATTGGATAGATTGGCCTTTGGTCCTCTACTAAACTATTTAACCCAGAATTATAAAAAAAATTAATGTATTAATATGCAAGGGTGTTTTATTCTCTATTAACCTGAAATTAAAATTTTTATCACATTTAAAAACTCAAATGATAAAGTTAGACATTCAGCATGAGATTCAGATATAGTGCTATTTTATATATTTATGACCACCTGCATTAAGTATTAAAAGTTATCTAAACATAGAATAAAATCATGTCTTACTTCCTCAATAAAGGAAGATAATATTATCCACCATTTACTGATTGCTCACCTGAATTTACTGAATATGAAAAACTAAGTTCTTTCTGATAATTATTATATCTCTTTCAAGTAAAGACAAAATGGTTTGGAGAAATTATTTAAATTCATTAAGGTTAACAGTGAGTTATCCTTCAGAACTGAGATGCAAATTCAGGTCTCTCTGCTCCCAAGCTTTGATTCTTTAAAATTAGGTAATATGGTTTTCTTTGAATGTTCTTTTCGATTAAAAAATGCTTTTTATAATAATCACTTTTGTTTTTAAAGATATATTTATGCATTTAGTTGATTCTATATTTGTGTTAATCGGACTCGCTTTCATGTACTCAAAATGTAATCTCCTCAAAAGGATATTTAATATGTCATTAGTAATGACTGAAATGTCTATGTTGTATTAACATTGGAATTCATTTTCCATTATGCAGAAATGAAATTCATCTTTTGCCTACCTTCACTCATAGCTGCTAAAAAGGAAAACTCTCTTGCTTCTGAATGCTGCCTCTGGACTTGTCTAGTTTGACTGATTTCAGAAAATGTTACTTCTATTAATTACTTTCTCCAGCTCTGTGAGGAAAAATGGTTTAGTAAACTGTACCAATTGCATGTTTTCAATATTAATGTTATTAATACTGAATATTTAAAAATCTAGGGAGAAAAAATCCCCATATATTCTTTTCAACAATGTTGTATACTCAATAAAATGACTTTGTTCTTTTATTTAATGATGTGATTTCACCTAATGCTTTTTCTTTCCCAAACTATTTCATATGCTTTTGTTCCTTTGACAAATATGATATGTGTTGTCAAAGTTCAACCACTTATCTGGTGACATTTTCATTTTAAGCTATCCCTATTTTCAGTATCTAAGAGAGAATTTTAAGAAATATTTTTTGAGTCTAATAGGTCAACAGCTTATGAAAAGAACAAAAAATGTACTTTGTGTAATTTATTTGAAAGCTGTGCAGGAAATGTCATGGTAAAGTTTAGACAATTGTTATGTTCAACAAAAATGCAATTTTCACTTACAGGATATGGCTGCTTCACCAAGTGAACATTCATGGTAAATATTAATTCTTCTTAAATAATTTAAAGATGGCTTGATATCTTTTACTGATAGGGTCAGTTGCAATAATTTCAGCATTTATTTATGATGAGTGCATTGATTTAAAAACTTGGAGCAATGCAGTGATATATTTATAACCAATTATTATAGAATATCATTAGATATTAATATATATTTCAAACAATTTTAGTGAGAAACTATGAATTTCTGATTGCATTCATCTTCTACTTTTCTTCCCATGTTAATGTTTAACATTTTCCCATTACATCATCACTTAGAGTAACATTTCTAAAACAGAGGCTCTGCGATGATCGAGTGGGTAATGAAGACTGAGGTCATAGCGTTTCAAGAAACCATTTGCTAAAAACAGCAGCAAAATAGAGGACAAATAGATTAACTGACTTCATTGAACATTCTTCTTTCTAACCAACATGTGAGAGTTCATTAAAAAACAACAACAACAACAACAACAAACCATGTACATGTATAGAAGATAGCAAGAAGGAAATATTCTGTTTCAATTCTGGCTATCTGTGGGTAAAATAATTTTTATTTTCTTTATTATACATTATAATTTATCTTATAATTTATTAAACATTTACTATGGGCAGGAATTAACAATTTTGATCTCTCCTTGTAACCTGAGGGAGTTTTCTAAATTACCCCTGAGACCCTACTAAAAATCTTTTTTTTTTTTTTTGCTCTTATGGCATACAATTATATAAGATTCCTTTAGGATAAATTTTAATTTTTGGCACAGTTGAAACCACTATTGCACACAGCCTCTTGTGAGAACTAGTCACATGTTAGGAGCAAGATAGGAGGCAGTGGGAGACAGAATCAGTGATCAACTGGTGAACACAGACTGAGACCTTGTTTTTAAAAGACCAGACAGCCGCTGAAGAGCCACAGTGCAGGCTCCAAAAGGGGATGACGCCATAGTGTTTGGCAAAACTGCAGCATTCACCCTCTTGAATGGAGTGCTGTGAATGTATTTAGCAGGGCTCTTAAGTCAATCATGAGGCAATCTTGCTGCTAAGAACATTTCACCGTTCGATCTTCCAAAACAGTGTTATTTTGCAATATTAAAGATTGAAATGCATTGTTACTTTCCATCATGTTAGGTTGCTTAAGATCTTTTTGTCCTTCAGTGGCCAGATTTTAATGGCACTTTTCATGTTATATGTTGGAAATTGTCTTTGTGTTTTCAGTCCCCTGAAAAGTCCACGATTTAAAGAGATTTTTGAAAACTCTCAGCTTCCTAGAGCATCCTTAGGTTAAAGTGAATGAAAGTTGATGATGTATGTTCCAACTCATAGATGGCCAAAAATAGAATAAATACTATTAAACATATCTGCTAGCACCTAAGAACATAGACACTTAGAACAAACCTTGAGAAATTTAGACAGCAGGCCAGCAGCCACTGGCTAGGTTCTGGCGTCTGACCTTTGTTTCCACTGTCTCCTATATGACTGGGTGGCAAATATCATGGGAGATCAATATGCAACTGAGAGTAAGACTGTAAAGAGTGATTTTATTATATGTCTGCCACTGAATAGACTTTTTTTAATGGTCCACATTGATATCTGGGCCAGGGAGTAGGGTTTAGAGAGAGGTGAAACAATGTGTCAGGAAATGGGAAGTCTTCTTGATGAACTGTTGCTGCATCTAGAAATTTACACTCATTTAGAAAACGCTTTCTCTCTTAAGTTCAAATACTCACCACATTTAAGGTATACTTAAATTATTATTAGTGGTGATAATAATTTGGATAAGTAAAATTGTAGTTATACCATTTGCTGTCAGAGCTACATCTCTCTTCCTTGGGTTATTTTCTTTGACGGCCAACATTCCACTACCATGTTTATAATTCCTTGGATTTAGATACATGCCTTCCCCCCGCCCCCACCTCAAAATAGTCTCCTACACCAAAGCTATGCATGGTAGCAAGAGATTCGTTTCCTTTGCATTTTTTAAACCAGAAGACTTTAAACACATTATTCATGCATCTTACATGTCTTTCCGACATAATGTGTGCTTCTGCATTGTATTTTGTTGCATCCAGAAGAGTGTCCCAGGAGCCAAAAAGAAATAGCAGATTTCTATGAATGAACACAGGCTTTGTGGAATAGCATTCCTTCTGTTTTTTCATGAGACTATAGAAAGCATTTCTTAATTACTTATTAAGCACTTATAAAGTACATAAGTAGACACACATGCAATCACAGTAAGATAGTGGCCCTTATTATAGTTTTTGTTGTAATGGCTCTTAGAGTTGGGGACAAAATATATATACACACACGGCAGTTATATGCATGTATATAGGTATATACACGTACACATTCTGAATACTCTATTTAGAAAAGTTAGTGGTTGGGACAGAAAAATAGGATCTATAAAATGATATACAGTGCTTTGTGATGGGGTGTGAGCATGAGTATGAGAGAAGGAACATTTTTGGAAATAGCTACTGAGAAATTTCTGAAACTTCTTATATTTTACACTTAAATTTGATCAATTTTTTGTTTAGAGAAGTATTACTGTCAATTATGATTTTTAAGAAAATGCTTTTCAAACATTATATTGCCTCTTAAACTTTAAATTACTGCCTCAGTAGCATATTTTCATTGAAGTATAGTTTAATTTAAAGTATTAAAAAATTTTCATGGTATACTCACATCTACACTACAAAAGAATAATAATAAAAATATTTTAATTATTGCTGTATAATTAAAAAAATACCCATCACTTTATAATGTTAATAAAAAAGCCATGCTCAAAATTATAGAAATTCAGGAAAGGTAAGTTGATGATATAAATGGCAATAAAAAGGACCAAAAAAGTTAATAAATAAGAAATTTTATGTTATTCACTCAGCTTCATATAGGCTACTTAAAACAATCTTTTCACTAAGTGAGTATATCCTATTTCAAAATAAAAAGTCAAATTTATACCAACATATGATAGTTTTCCAGGATACACAGATACATAATCTAATTCAGATAATTCAAATCACATGCTGCATAAATTTAAATATTGCATTATTACAGCTGACAAAAGGTAAACATATAAATGCAGCTATTTCCTCTAGAGAGAAGGTAATTTAAAACCTATGTCCGGGCGCCTGGGTGGCTCAGTTGGTTGAGCCACTGCCTTCGGCTCAGGTCATGATCCTGGAGTCCTGGGATCGAGTCCCACATCAGGCTCCTTGCTCAGCAGGGAGTCTGCTTCTCCCTCTGACCCTCTTCCCTCTCGTGCTCTCTCTCATTCTCTCCCTCTCAAATAAATAAAATCTTTAAAAAAATAAAATAAAATAAAATAAAACCTATGTCCTTCTATCGATCTCTCAAATACACATTTAATTTTATTTTTATTGTTCTTCTGTCTTAACAGTTTAAGAACTCAGTTTTGAGGAAAAGCTTATTAAGGATGTGATAGTCTTCACTGACTGCTAAAACTGCAGCAAATAGGCAAAGGTAGAATCTCAGACTTGATATTTTAAATGTGATTGAGTTTCCAGAACTTCTTAATGAATTTTACTTTAAGGGGTCTGTTCTTGAAGATTATTTTCTTGAAAACATGATGGTAGGACCATTGCTTAGAATCATCCACTGAATGCTTCCTTTATTTTAATCATTCAACATGTCAAATTTTTTTCCTTTAAATAATAAAACATTTGTGAAAATACTTATAAAAGCTGGTCCTAAAATTACCAAAATGGCTCCGGTGCATCTGGTAATACAGAGAAATATTGGGAAACACATTCGGTAATCAAAATTAATTTTGATAAAAAACTACAAAGAGATCAAATCAAAGACATTAATTTGTGATTTCAAGCCTCTGTCTTTATCTACCATGTGCACAAGATTTACCAATAAGGAAAATTATTACCAGACAGCAGACAATAGGTTTGGGAGTGTAAAATTAACTCATGTTTGCAGCAATGCATGATTTTTTTTTTTAGCTATAGAAAGGTGTTGTTCAGCATCAACAGTTAAACACTACATTTTTTTCAGTTGTCTTATAATTTAGAGGAATATTGGAGCTCCTATAATAATTAGGAAAAAAGTCAAAAAAGTAGATCAAGTTGAAGAAGTCATGGTTAATTTGAGAGCTAGCCCTCACAATGTATAAGGCAAAGGATAGGTGAACTTCCTTAAAGAATTTAAAAGAACATATTTTTTTAAAGTAATCAAAATGGTAAAATATTACATGGTTACACTGGTTCTATTACTGATATTTTAATTTAACATATTTTATGTCTTATAATTATCTTTGATTTTTGTGGTAATGTTCTAAAAATCACTTGAGACATTCAATGTGATATATGCTTACAAAGAATGAATGAAAGATTGATAGAGAAAAATAAAAATAATACATACAAGTGAAATTATACAAAACATTTTAATTTATAAAAATAAATTTTACACTTTTATTAGAAAAAAACCTGAAACTAAAGAAATTATTGAAGTTAAAATTATGTTCCTTCACAAGAACTGTTATATTTTAACAGAATTCTTCTGAACTTAGGACTATGAAAAAAATATTAGTTTCTCTTATGTTTTTGTTTTTAACTAATTTTTCCCCCAATTTTATAGTAGCTAGTGTTTTTCTGCTGTAAAAAAATGAGCAAATTAACAGACTTTTGCTTTACTTCCATCTCCCCTTGTTATTCTGCCAAATTTTGTTATTCGTATTTTTTAATTTTACATTTTAAATATTTATAATTATGGTATACATTAGTGCTGTTCATAAATATTTCTGGCTCTCTGCTTTCCAAGCATATGGTAGAATTTGTGTTCTATCCCTGTCTTAGCCTGCTCGGGCTGCCATAAAAATATATCATAGACTGGTGGTTTAAACAGGAGAAATTTGTTTTCTCGCAGTTCTGGAGGATGGAAGTCTGAAATCAGAGTGACAGCACTGTGGGCCTCTTGGTAAGGACTCTTCTAGGTTTGTTGACATCTCTCTGCACCTTACGTCCTCACAGGGCCTTTCCTAGGTGTGTACACACATTCCTTCTGTCTCTGTCTTGCTCTTCCGATAAGGCCACTGACCCTCTCCCTTCTGACCCCGTTTAATCTTAATTACCTCCTAAAAGCCCTAGCTCCAAAGACATCACACTGGGTCAACATTGGGACTTCAGTGTATGAATTTGGTAAGACACTATTTGGTCCAGAGAAAGCCCCATTTAAATTTAATATAGCCGTATGACTTCTCTGGCCAAAAATATGTAAGTGGAACTTCTTAAACCCTGTCTGACTTGCCAGGTTTCATTTCCACTGCTACCCTGAGAGTGGAAGTTTCCATTGAGCTGAAGCCTTTCCTGTCTGGTTCTCTGAGGGGTTACCACAGATAGGGCCCCACTTCTGACCTGTGTCTGTATGTATGACATGGTAGAATTAAACACTCCTTGTTGTGCTAAGCCATTGAGATATTGCAGCATGTATTACTATGGTGTTACTTAACTCATATAGATGATGTAATGAAGTATGTCATCTGATCTGTGTCAGTAGTTGGTTCTCTTAGATTTCAGTTGTCCAAATGCATTTATTTAATTTTATCACCTCTCTCTCTCAGTCATTTTGATCTTATGTTAATTCACTATCCAATCATATTCTTTTAAAAATGTAATATTCGATTTTGTGTTATTTCTTTTGGGGGCGTATCTATTTTCTTTCTAAATGTAGGAAATACAATTATTAAGTTCATTTTGTTTTTCTGAACTCTGAAAGTGTCTCCACTCTTTTTTGCATTGAGCTCTGTCCTAGAGAAGTCAGAGGATAGTCTGATATTTGGCCCCTTCTAGTTGATGTTTTTTTTCTGTTGCAAAGAACATAAATGTTTAAATTCTTTTTATTGACAAATATTACACACGTTAAAAAGTGCATAAGAATGAATGATAGCATAATTCGTAATAATGCAGCAAACTTTTAGTTTGACAAATAGAACAATGCCGGGATCACAGCCTTTAAGTGGCCTCACTTTTTAAATTATAACCTTCTTGCTTTTCTTTATATTTTACCTTCTTTCTGTGTTTATATATACAAAAATATGTATTTTAAATTTTAAAAAAGCTGAACTATATAGAGATCTCCCTTTCTCCACATGCATGCACCAAGGAGAGGTCACAGTAAGAATGTGGCCATCCCCATTTCAGAAACTGAACCATTTTCCTTCCTTCCTTCCTTCTTTCCTTCCTCTTCTTTCATTTCTTCATTCATTCATCCTATTCTTTTATTCTTCTCTTCATTCATTAAACATTACATTTTGGGCCCCAACCTTTTGTTACCTATTTATTTTGGTCATTGTCATGTAGCATTTAATTGAATTGATATACCATAATTTTTTAATTTAATTTTATTATGTTATGTTAGTCACGATATGTTACATCATCAGTTTTTGATGTAGTGTTCCATGATTCCTTGTTTGTGCATAACACCCAGGGCTCCACGCAGAACGTGCCTTCCTTAATACCCATCACCAGGCTGACCCATCCCCCCACCCCCCTCCCCTCCAACATCCTCAGTTTGTTTCTCAGAGTCCATAGTCTCTCATGGTTCACCCCCCCCGATTCCCTCCCCTTCATTTTTTCCTTCCTACTATCTTCTTCTTCTTCTTCTTCTTCTTCTTCTTCTTCTTCTTCTTCTTCTTCTTTAACATATAATGCATTATTTGTTTCGGAGGTACAGGTCTGTGATTCATCAGTCTCACACAATTCACAGCGCTCACCATAGCACATAACCTCCCCAAGGTCCATCACCCAGCCACCCCATCGCTCCGTTTGTTTCCTGAGATTAAGAATTCCTCATATCAGTGAGATCATATGATACTTGTCTTTCTCTGATTGAGTTATTTTGCTTAGCATAATGCCCTCTAGTTCTATCCACCTCATTGCAAATGGCAAGAGTTTGTTTTTTTTGATGGCTGCATAATATTCCAGTGTGTGTGCGTGCGCGCACGTGTGTGTGTGTTAATAGGGTTTTTCCCAGAAAGATCAGCACCATATGCTCATAAAGAATCTGAAAATATTTTTATTTTATCCATTCATCTGTTGATGGACATCTTGGCTCTTTCCATAGTTTGGCTATTGTGGACATTGCTGCTATAAACATTGGGGTGCACGTACCCCTCCGGATCACTATATTTGTGATCTGCCATAACTTATTTGTGCAGTTTACTGCAGATTTATATTTTAGTTGCTTTGAATTTGGGCTGTTTTCTATCATAATGCGACTAACATTCCCATACATGCATCCCGATGTAGAAATGAGTTATACTCATTATACTTTGAGTTATACTTAGGAGTGGAAGTGCTGCATTATAGGCTATATATTTAGCTAACCTTGCTCAATAATGATAAATTGCTTGCCAAAATGTACTAATTTAAACCTTAATAGGTATGGCATGAGAGTCCCCATTGCTCTACATCTCCATTAACATCTGTTGCTTTGAGACTTTTAAAATTTAGCCAGTGTGCTGAGTGTGTATTTGGTATCTCATTATAATTTAACTGGAATTTTCCTAATGACTAGTGACACTGAGCACCATTTACTACTCTGTCAGTTAAATGTGTTGCAAATGCATTTTATCCTACAGTGCATATTTTGGTAACAGAATACTTTTATATTCGGCAGAATTAGTGTTGAGTAGATTATTTTGTTTAACACTGTGTAAAGGCATATATTGGATTTAGGATTCTGTTCACCTCCAAAACGTCTGATATCATTAAAGAAAAGTTGAACAAGAACCCACAGGTGAGTTGATGAGTTTTTGTTGGTTTTGGGAAGAAATAAAAGCTACTACCAGTGGCTATTATGAATAGTCTTTCTAAGTGGAACTAGGGAGGTTATTAGCCAGAAAGCTGAAGTTTTATCAACCTTAAGTGTTAGTTTTTAAATGACATACTGTCAAACAATATCAGGATATTGCATTTGGTTATCACATGTTACTTGGCTTCTAGTATGTGTCAGATTTTATACTAGAATCCCAGGGCTTAAGAAGTGAATAAGAGATCATTCTTGTCCTCAAGGAGCTTTAAACTTAGGTCAAAAATATAAAGCTATACATTTTTTAAAATGTGAAAAATGATAGCATGTAAACTGTTCAGAAGGGGGGTAGTGTCATACTAGTGTCACATAGGGACTTGAAAAGAACTGTGTCTTGGAGGGAAATCTGAAACTAGATGATGGGGAATGAGTAGAAGAACATTCCCAGCAGAAGGAGTAAGAGGACCAGGGTGGCAAGGGTGGAGATGCAGAAGAAGTTTCAGGGAAAATAAAGTGACTAGATAGACTAGGTGAGAGATGAATGGAGGGAGTAGCGCAAGCCAAATATACGGAGGGTTGATAATCAGTGTCAGTGATCATTAGTGCCAGCATAAAGAGCTCTTACTATGTATATTCTTTGGCTACCAGAATGCCATCAGGAATTTTACAGTCGCAGGCCGGGGTGTGGAGAACTAACAAGGCAAGTCCTGTTTTAGTAAGAGTAACTTGGAGAAACTACATGGAATAAATAGGTGGAGCAAGGAAAATAAAATAGAATGGTGAGTTTATCAACCATCTCTAATGGAAAGATGGAGAAAAAAAACAATTGTTGGGAACTTTATTGGAAAAATCAACTACTCTTCATAAAAATTTCGGTAAGTGGTAAGATTTAGAGAAAACTTTAAAAATCATCATAATTTGATGTGGGTGATACTGAGAAAATAATGGTACTACTTGAAAATGGTACCACTCTTATTTATTTTACATTATGTTTGTATATGCATTTGAGAGACCAGAGAATAGAAAGAAAGAAATTGGCCTTAAAACGTAAGAGCTACACTACACTACATTCTTTCATGGGCAAATATGGAGCCTTCCAAGGTACATTTACTTCTTCTGGAAAAAGTATTCTGAGCAATTTGAATTGTCTAGGCAAATATCACTGCTAAAAATAAAAAGTCACATGGTTTTTCTTTCTCATTAGAAGTATAATATGAGGGGCACCTGGGTGGCTCAGGTCACGGTCCCAGGGTCCTGGGATTGAGCCCCACATCCGGCTCCCTGCTCAGTGGGAAACCTGCTTCTCCCTCTCCTGCTCCCCATGCTTGTGTTCCCTCTCTCGCTGTGTCTCTCTCTGTCAAATAAACAAATAAAATCTTTAAAAAAATGAGTATAATATGAAAATCTTCCTTATTATAAGAATAAGGAATATTTTGTCATATAGTTCATCTGAGAGCATGTTTTGGAGAAAAAAAAAAAGTGCAACTACTTAATAGAGTTTTTCCCTGAAGGATCAGCACCATATGTTCATAAAGAATCTGAAAATATTTTTCTATTTTTTTTCCTCAGTGGTTCATTTGTTTGGAAGCCTAAAATAGATTGTAATTACTAAGAGAAAATGGTTTTGGAAAATAGTTAAAGAAGTTGTCGGCAGTACTAGCTTTTTCTTTGTTTTGAGCAAGTATCAGATTAATCATGGAAAATACATTAATACTTCAGATGTATTTGGGAGATGACATTGTGATCCCAGAAACAGACTTTTAAGAGATGCCTAGTATTTTCTCTGTAATTAAAAATTTGATTGTAGGTCTATATGTCACATAGATAGCTTATGTGTCAACCCTTCTTGAAAGATTTTTCTATTATGATGTTAAAAAATCATGTACACTCTTAATGGTTCGACTCTTCTTCTAGGAAATATTAGTTTCTTTTAAAAGAGTCATTCAAGAAATCACAAAGTTTTCCCTACATTTACCATACTTAGTGCCTTGAAAATTTTCTTTTCTCTATGACCTTTACAAGAGCACAGATTTAAAGCATTAAATAGTGACTGTCAGAGTGCTTTCCTGGAGGCATAAAGAGCTCACTCACAGTATAGCTATTACACAACTCACATACCTTTATATAGTTTCTGCTCTAGGAAATAAAAGGTTAAACACGCTTTTCATATTGCAAAAGCCAAACAGTGACAAATGGAAGGGCATGTTTTTTAACCTCTTTTGATTATCTGTAATGTTTAAGAAATACTACAGTGAATAAAACCTTTTAAATAGAAAATATATTCAAAAGACTGTGACAGACTGTCATGACATCTTATGTCCTAGTAGCATGAAAACAAACTTGGAAATCACTCTAACAGTTAAGACCAGCACAATGGAATTTTAATTACAGAGTAATATTGGTGTGCAGGATAAATAGGAAATTTCAGCCAGTCAGAATTGACAAATGGAACCTCTATTGCTAGGCATTTACAATATATGCCTATTGTATATATTACATGCATTTTAATGTTCAGATTCTGTATTCCATTTGTAGTCTGTGGTGGCTGAATTCTTTCTTCCAACACTGACAGTTTTCAATTCTACATAATTATTTTCAGAGTCAAAAACTCAGAATTTTTCTCCCCATTTTTCTGTAGTACCTAATTTTTGCGTTCATTGTAAGGAAAAACTTCCACTGGAAGTGGCATATTTTAGACAGCAGAATGTTTACTGTGGCTTAATATTTCTGATGTTTGGAGAATTTAGCAGTGGTGCTTAGGCTTTAGGGAATTAGCTTGGAAAACAGGTGTCTATGCTGCTTGTGAAGATCATGCAGAATCCAATGTGGGTCGATAAGGAAATTAAACTAGGTCTGCGTTATTGATGGTTCCTCTGGGCTATCTGAGGCTAGGAAGGATGACAATTGGCTAGTTTGTTGGAAACAGGGACATCCAAATAGAAAGCATGATCCAAAGTATTAAACAAACAAAAAGCAACAGTTCAGACAAAGGGACGGAGGCCTCCATTGTCCCAGACCAGAGAATTTCAGATGCATACATTAACTTCCGGTACTGCAGTTGCTCAGATGCATCATAGTGCTCCAGTGTCCAATACAAATCTAGATCATGTGTATATGCAAAGTACACTATGGATTCAAAACAGTACAAATGAAAAAAATGTGAAATACCTCAATAATTTTTAAGTTGATTATATATGAACCCATTTCAAATATTAAAATTACCTTTACTTCTTTCTTTTTACCTTTACAGTATGCCACCAGAAAGTTTAAAATTACATATGTGGCTCCTATTATTGTTAGTGAAATGTGACCCGATGGTCTTAAGGAATCATCTTTATTATCTATAAAAATCTGTGATCCCTGAGTTGATCCAGAAACTGGGTCAGGTCTTTCTGGCAATGACAAAACTTCAGAGTTCAGAGGCTGATTTATGGAGAAGATCACAGTCTCCGATAAATAATTCATATCTCTCTTTCTTCCAAAAGGGTCCTCCTTAAGTTCTTTTAGGGATCTTCATGTCACCATTTTAACGTTTGGATGGAACCATTTGTGGTATTTGAGATTCGTTGGATTATCTATTTGCTTTAGAAAATAAACGAATTTATAAATACTCGAGAATTGGCTAGTTTTAAATATTTAAAACTTCAATGTAGCTGTAGCCTTCTCTTTAAATAAATAATTTCCATATAAAAATATAAAAATATATATGTTGAAATTCTCAAGCATCATCTTGACAAGATTTTAAAACCAAACAACTTGGTTAACAATCTGTATTTTATCTGAAAATTCTGTAAACACTATTGCGTAATATTAACTACATTTCATGTATTATATATTTAGGAGGTATAAATGTGTGTGTTTAAATTTAAAAACTCCTTTGTGTTTGTGACCTGTATTATTAACCTTTGGACTAGGAAGGTAGAAAAAAAATGTGAAAAAAAATGCGGACAATGTTGGTGAAACAGTCCTCTTTTCAACACCATAAATCTTTGGTCTTGAATCAGATTTATGAAAATTAAGTGTAACTTTGTAAATACAGTAATGTGTTTTCATATTTTGTTTCTGTGCCTACAAACTACTTTGAAATACAAGAAAATATCCAGCCATTAAAGTGTTTTCCTTTGTTTGCCTCTTTATAGGATCACTTTCAGTTTCTCAAAAGTACAGCTTTATACATTGTCTTATGCTTTAGAAATAGTTAAATTAAGAAGTCTCGAGTATGTAATGCTCTGCATAAATTAGTTTTATTCATCTTAGTGTAGTAGACATGAATACTGAGTCTATCAAATACTAAATACAAAAAAGTAATATCTTCCACCTATCTCTTATAATTGCTGCATGATTTGAGAATTATATAACAGTTTCTATATTAGTGTATATCAGAGTCATAGGATATGTATGTATCATTTACATGTATTTAAAATCATTTGATCCCATTTTTTGTTTTTGTTTTTGTTTTTTGATATAATGGTCAAATGCAGGGACAGAAATAAGTATTTGAACATCATAGACATCATGAGTAATCGCATGAATATATAATAAAGTACTCAATTTAAAGAATCAAATCTCCATCCCAGGGCGCCTGGGTGGCTCATTCGGTTAAGTGTCTGCCTTTGGCTCAGGTCATGATGTTGGGGTCCTGGGATTGAGCCTTGTGTTAGGCTCCCTGCTCAGGGGGGAGTCTGCTTCTCCCTCCCCCTCTACCCCTCCTTCTCGCTCATGCTCTCTCTCTGAAATAAATAAATAAAATCTTTAAAAACAAACAAACGAAAAACAAATCTCCATGCCATATCATCTACAAAAATATTAGAGTTTATATCCAGATAAACTTTTTGGAAGAAAGAGAGTTCCAGAGAACCTGCTGTTTTTTTGTTTTTTGTTTTTTGTCTTTTTCAATGCTACTTCATGTATTTATTTAAGTTTGGAAGTAGGACTAAATGCTTGGACAAATATAGAATATGAGTACTACAGTTGGTAATTCAGTAGTTAAATTATTAGATATTATCATTTTGTTAGTTTTTTTTCAGGATTCTATATAACCTCACTCCTTTTCTCATCCTCAGCTTCAATAAACTCATGTGTTATATGGATATAAGATTAATACCCTTCATATTTCTCTTGCAACTACTTAAAAGATTTCAATATTTACAGTGATGAACATTTACAATAAAAATAAAGGCATATGTAGAAGAATCCATACAAGGTACTGTTCTTTTATGTTTTGGAATGGTTTTGATGAATAAAAATAGAGTTTGTACATAATTTAATGAAAACAAAATTGTCAAGTGAAATTTGTACACGTATGTTTACTTTATAGTCTTGCACGTGAATACAAGCATAGTGTGTTTATACACACATATGGGAACATTCATGTAGGCATGTATCTGTATACTTATATATTTACATATTTATCATGTACTAAAGGAAGGCACATCATGAATTAAACTGTTACTTAAATGACTTTAATATAAATTAGATGTTGAAACATTTTAAGCATTTTAATTAAGAAATTAAGGTAAGTACCACTAGCACTAATTATTTGGAAATGAGTGTATTCTTAAGAATGAAGATCAAATAAATTTTATTGTATATTGCAATACGTTTTTAGCCAAACCTCAGAGGCTGACTCAAAAATAATAATAATTTTTTAAAAATAAAATAATTTTTTATAGACAAGTTATTTCTCTAGAAAAAATGTAAACACATTCATGTGTTGTTTGCATGGGCACTGGGGCATGATATGCAAAATTAGTGAAATGAAAACATGCTTATCAATGTAAGTATGTTTTATTTGCTAATAGGTGGGAGTAACTAGAATCCAGTTAGATCATAGTTGCTAAGGAAAAATAAGTTTTTCCTTTTAACATGTTTTTCTGTTAGTTGTGGCATTTACTTTTATAGATTATATATAGATATATGCCATGTAAGAAGCAATATTATATAAGAATATAGAGCATGCACAGACATACACACATACATGGTAAGAACATATCATGTGTTATAGACTTCAAGCCCCAAATCTGGGTATATCATATATAATTCTGGTCTAATACTAGTCTCAAGATTGTTTTTAAGTGTCATGTGAATTTAGGGCACCTGGGTGGCTCAGTTGTTAAGCATCTGCCTTCGGCTCAGGTCATGATCCTGGGGTCCTGGGATCGAGCCCCGCATCGGGCTCCCTGCTCAGTGGGGAGCCTGCTTCTCCCTCTGCTTCACTCTCTCTCTCTCTCTGTCTCTCATGAATAAATAAATAAAATCTTTAAAAAAAAAAGTGTCATGTGAATTTAACAAACATACCCAGATGTTTGTAATCGGTTCTTTTGAGATTGAAGTCTTTCTTTCCCCTGAGCATCAGAAGTTGTACATGTTGGGTATGTATACTGGCTTTGCTGTAAATAGACCAGGTGTTGAATACAGCTAGTCAGTGACTGTGCTAGGAATTTCTGACCACACACAGAGCCTGGAGAATCAGAGATGGGAAGGAAGGGAGGCCTGCAAGTTACTGAAATCTCAGCCTAGAGCTGAAGAGACTTAAAAATGTTCTGGTTTCTGGTTTTGTTTTGAAAGGAGATTCTTCTGTATGTGTAATTATACTCCCCTGGAATAATTTTATTAGTTCTTGTGTTCACAAATCCAAAAATATTAAGATTGTAGAAAACAGAAAATAGTTTGTATTACAAAACAGTTGTTAAACTTTTGTAAAACTTACGTGTATATTATAAAATACCAGAACAATGCAAAATATTTTGAAATAAAGATGATCAGAAGCAAACTAATTACCAAAGTGGGGGAAAAAGTGAGTCTTCAGTTCAGATACAGTCATGTTCCCTTGTTTTGTGACACTATTTTGCTTTTAGAGTACTTAAAACCAGAAAAAGAGGGGCACCTGGGTGGCTCAGTTAAGCATCTGCCTTCGGCTCAGGTCACGATCCCAGGATCCTGGGATTGAGTCCCGCACCAGGCTCCCTCCTCTGCGGGGAGTCTGCTTCTCTTTTTCCCTCTGCTGCTTTCCCCTGCTTGTGCTCTCTCTCTCACCATCTCTCTCTCTGTGTCAAATAAATAAATAAAATCTTAAAAAAAAAAACACACAAAAAGAGAGAGACATCCATATACATACAGTTGGCCCTTGAACAACAGGTTTAAACTGCATGGGTCCACTTATGCGTGGATTTTTTTTTTTTATAGTACAGAACTGTAAATGTATTTCCCTTATGATTTGCTTAATAACATTTTCTCTTCTCTAGCTTATTTTATTGTACGAATAAAATGTGTAATATGTATAACATCAGAGTATGTGTTAACTGCTTATGTTATCAGTAAGGCTTCCGGTCAGCAGTAGGCTATTAGTAAAGTTTTTGCGGAGTCAAAAGTAATATGCAGATTTTTCAACTGTGCAGGAGGTTGATGCCCCTAACCCCTGCATTGTTTAGGGATCAACTCTGTATATTTGTGTGTGTGTGTGTGTGTGTGTGTGTGTGTGTGTGTGTGTGTTTATAAATAGGGCAATGTTAATCCCTTTCAAAGTAGTATTTTTTAATTAACTTTTAACTTTAGAATAGTTTTAGATTTACATCAAAATTATAAAGATTTGTCAGTTAATGGTTTAACATTGATGCATATTAATAACTAAAGTCCATTCTTTGTTCATATTTCCTTAGTTTTTACCTGATGTTCTTTTTCCCTTCTAAAATCCCATTTAGGATACCACATTATATTTAGTTGTCATGTATCCTTAGACTTCTTTTGATTGTGACAGTTTCTCAGTCTTTCCTTGTTTTTGATGACCTTGACAGTGTTAAGGACGATTGATCAGGTATTTTGTAGACTGCCCCTCCATTGGGGTTGTCTAATGTTTTTCTCATGATTAGCCTGTGGTTATGAGTTTTGGAGAGAAATACCACAGAGATAAAGTGCCTTTCACATCTTATCAAGGATATATACTATCAACATAACTTATCACTGTTAATGTTGATATTGATCACCTGACTGAGGCAGTGTTTGTCAGGTTTCTCTGCTGTAAAGTTATTTTCTCCCCCTTTCCATGCTGTATTCTTCAGAAGGAAGTCACAATGCACAGCCCACTTAAGGAGTGGGCAGTTAAGTTCCACCTTTTTGAGGGTGCGATATCTACATAAAACTATTCAGAATTCTTTTACATGGGAGTTTCGTCTTTTCTCCCCAATTTATTGTTTTTTTTTTTTTATTCAGTCATTTCATTGTATTAGTATGGGCTCATTAACATTTACCTTATATGCTGGGTTATAATCTAATACTACTTAGTTTTGTTACTCAAATTGTTCCAGCCTTGGCCACTGTTAGCTCTTTCAGATGGCTTCTGTGCTCCTTTGACATGCTCCAATTATTTGTCTGTGTGTGTGCACCGTGTGCAGATGCACACATGTATGTATGTGTGTTTGAGTACTTCCTTATATTATGGTACTAATAGATGATCATGGCTCATCTTGTGTATTTTTCGCCACAGTAGTAGAATCGGACATTTCTCTAAGTAATCCTGCTTCCTTCTGTTGGACAACAGTATTAAAAAAAAAAAACAAGATCTGGAGAAACAAAACGAAACAAGCAAATAAACAAAAAACCCAAGATCTGGGTGCCAGATGTGTTTGTTGCTACTGATGTTTTGTTGCTTCTAGGTGCCCTCAACTCACACAGCAGGGAAAGAAACTTGTATGCATATGAGCTTGTGAATATACCTGTATCTATAAATATTTCTATATGTAATCATTGTAATCATATTAACCTAAACATGAGTCCATAATGTCTCCAGGTCTAATCCATTACCACATAGGTCATTCTAGACTTCTTCCCTTGCTTCTCTGTAAACTCTCAAACAGTGAGACCTTGGCTTCTACCGCTTGCTATTAATTTATTTAATTGTTCAGTTCCAGTATATATGTATAGTGGTTTCATAATTGTTAAGTCATACCACCACGGGTGGTATACCATCAGGAGAAAGGGAATGAGGGAAGCAAGAAAGGGCAGGAGAAAAAGACTCAGTGAGAACCTAGACTCAGCTGGAGACAAGCTTTAGTGTGATCCCATGGAAAAACTACTGGAGGCCAAATAACACCAGAATGTTAGTTCACATTGAATATCTAGCATTTTATACCAACAGTTCATTGACTGAAGTCTTAGAGAGGGAGCATGAAGCTTCTCCTATTTGGTGGAGGACAAATCTGAGAAGGGGACAAAGGTGAGTCTTTAGCTGCATAGCAGCTGAGGGATGGGTGTCCCAACTGGTAAAGAGGACCTGAGATGCCAGTAGCATCCTCTATACAGGTGTACCTGGATGATTTTGCTATTGTTCTTGACACTGTTTTCCAGGGTCCAATACTTAGGCTCAAAATCCTCAATAAATGCAACAGGACCCAGTGAATTGATTTGTGATTGATATGGATTCTAAAGATTATTTCCTACCCCAAGTTAAGACAATGAAAAGTGGTAAAAGTTAAAAGCCTTCTTTGATTCTACTTTAAAATGGAGGGGCACCTGGATGATTCAGTCGGTTAAGCGTCCAACTCTTGATCTCAGCTCAGGTCATGATCTCAGGGTTGTGAGATTGAGCTCCACGTCAGGCTTGGAGCCTACTTAAGATTCTCTCTCTCCCTCTGCACCTCCCCTCCACCTCTACCCCATGCTCTCTCTCTCTCTTTCTCTCAAGTTAACTATTGTTAACTTGAGAGAGTTAACTGAGTCCAGCTTAACTTTAATATATATATATTTATATATATTATATATATATTGGTATATGTGACTATGTGATATCTATTTATTATTCTGTCTAAAATATAACTGTAATATTCTTTACAAGGTATATACATAAGGAATAATAACAAAAATAAAGGTGAAAACAAAATCATCTCCATTTTATGATAAAAATCAAACATATCTCATTATTTTGGTTTCAGGTAGACATGAAACTTTCCTTTAGGGAAGGGCATGATACAAAACCCTTTTTAAAAAATTTTTCTGGCAAGTATAATGACTCATTTATAATCTAATCTTCATTGTTTTGTTGATATTATATGTTAACTAGGGCTTTAAATTTATAGCTTTTTCATGTTATTTATGATATCATAAAGAAAAACACTTGAAAGTGTTGAACCTGATTATGTGCACCTTGTATTTATTAAGACAGGCAAAAATGTAATATAAATAACTAAGCCTCATCTAGCTTTTATAGATTAAACAAATGTTCTCTGCTGTAATATGAAACACTTGCTTTGAAAACCATTGGGAGGGTGACTTTTGACATTAAAAGATGTGTTATGAACTTTACAGCATTTATAACATTGAAGGGTGTTAGTTGAGAGAATTCAACCTCCAGTAGAATGCTTTTGAACTTCTTCAAAACATCTTATAATTTTTCCTTTGTATTTGAACTACTTCTATTACTCTTCATATTGAATGGTAGATCCACCAATACCCCAACAAATAAGAAGAAAACATAAGTGGTAGATTGATTTCCTGTCATGAACAAGCAATCCTAAATTGATCATATACATTTGATTTGTCTTTTCTGTGCTGTATATAACTATGCACAGGATAATAATGGGAAAAGTTAGAAATGAAAGTTTTATTTTTATTTTGTTTTTAAGAATTCATGTGTCTAATCCATATGCCACCAAAGTGGGTAACAGCAGTTCATGGTTGTGGAAGGGAGTAAAACAATGCTTTACCTTTTTTTTTTTTTTCAGCAGTAAGAGAATATTTAAAATCCAATCAGTATTAAGGTAAATCCACATTGTCTCTCAAGATTTATTCCAAAAACCATAGCTTCAACTTTTCATTTTGAATACAGAAAATATCTTAGGGTATCACTTGGTTCACATTGAAATGCATGCTCTCCCTTCTAGGGGTCTTTCAGAAGTTATAATTTGTACATTATAAAGCCTTCTTAAACATGGCAGAAATTTACTACAGAGGATTTTCAACAAAGATGAGAATGAATGGTTACTTCCTCGTAAGTGGCAGAACGTCGTGTCTTCTCTTTGGGAAAGCTCTGGTGGATTGTAACTCTTCCCCATCCTGTCCAGGTGTCATTGATTTGTTATTGTAAACTTAAGGTAGAGAGATCTCACAGCAGCTCTTTTCATCTTCTCATATTGGAAAATCAGTGTGTATTTAAAACCTATGTCATTAGAGACTAGCCATGCAAAAATACTCCATGGGACACCAGAAGAGTTTCTTGTATATATAAAAACATGCATAATATATTTTAAATTATTTTTATTTTTCCTGGTCCTGTCCCTAGCAACTGTGTAGATCCTGGGCTTTTCACCTACATCTGTTCAGTTTAACTAGGTTCTAGAACAGCAGCCTGGACAGGTAATTTGGGGCAGTGGCCACAACCCAGACTCATAGATATAGGCTACCTCTTGCCTAACACTAACCATGACATTATGAAAAGTGAGAGCATGCAGAATGATTTTGTTGCTATACAGGGATTTGCTCCTGCAACAGAAATGGGAAATCGCTTAGGAAGGAACTTGATACATGTCTCTCTAGAACAGGTTATAAGAAACTGTTGATGGTAGGACAAGATTTTTAAAGCCAAGAAAAAAAGCAGGATAAAAGCTGCATACCCTGTGTGTGCTCATTAAAACTTACTGCTTGCTTGATTGACCTGAAAAAAATGTCCCAAGTAATTTTGACCAAAGTATTGAGTTTCTGGTAGGACTTGCTGATACTGGATTTAGCCAGTACCTATTTTAACAGAGAAACAAAATCATGTAGCTAATCTTATTCAGTAAATTCTGTTTTTGTGTGGGATAGGATAAATACCTTTGAAAAGGCTATGCTTCTGAATTGAAACTTTTGAAAAAGCAATGTCAAGCCAATGGGAATAAGAAAGGCAGGCCTTCTAACACCATAACAACCATCCCTAAGAAACTCTTGGTCTCGCAAAATAAGAAGTGGCTTTGAGACGACCCCTGCTCCATTAGAATTCAGTGATGGTTCTCTGGTTTTCACTAGTGAGTAATCACTAAATTCTATAATTTATGATACTTATGTCTTCTTTTGTCATTGTTGGCAATTTATATTCTGCTAAAAATATTTATTCCCTTTAGATTTTACAGTTTATTGCCTGGGTGGCACTTTTGATATCTTCTATGGCAATGGTTATATTTAATTTCTTATTCTCAGTAGTGTGTGTGTGTGTGTGTGTGTGTGTGTGTATGTGTGTATGTGTGTGTGTGTGTATGTGTGTGTGTATATATATATATTTATATATATGTCTTTATTTCTTTTCCCTTAATTAAATTAGAATTGCTAAGGGTTTATGAATGCTATTCATTTTTTTATCTGGTCAAATTTCACATTTTTATTCTTTTACTGTTTTTTCTTCTATTTCATTAATTTCAGTTTTAATAATTCCATCCTCCCATTTTCTCTTGACATATTTTACTGTTTTTCCAAGTTAAGTTTAATACTTAGGTCAATCATTTTCATTCTTTCTGTTGTAGATATTCAAAGCAACTCTGTAAAATATTACCCAGATACAATTTTATTGTTATAGCATTTGGTTTTGACATTGAGTAGTCTCTTTTTTGTGTTAATTCCTTTACACTTTAAAATTACAGAGTTCTTTTCTCATTTTAGCACAGGGATCACTTGTAAATGTTCTCTTAATTTTTAGTTTTTATTTTTATCATTTTCCTCTTATTTTTACATTAGAAAACTATGGCTTAATTATCAATAAAGTATTTATTGTAAACTGTATCAGTAAAATGTTAACTGATACATATGTGTGTATTTACTTATATAAAATATTACTTACTCTTGACTTTAGGTAAAACCTATAAGGGAAAATTTTTTTTTAATGTTTTATTTATTGATGAGAGTCAGAGAGAGAGAGAGAGTCAGAGGCAGAGAGAGAAGCAGGCTCCCCGCCGAGCAGGGAGTCCGATGCGGGACTCGATCCCAGGACCCTGGGATCATGACCTGAGCCGAAGGCAGACGCTTAACCATCTGAGCCACCCAGGCGCCCACTATAAGGGAAATTTTTAAAGATTCTACATTTTCATTAGAAATAAAGCAATGTTCATCAGCAACACTTTCTCATAGCTGAACCAGAATTCATTTTGATTAATAATATTAAAGCGAATGGCTGGTTTGGATATAGCCTCACACAGTAAAACAAAAAAAATCACCTTGTTTCTTGCAACCACAGTTTTCTTTGTCTACTGTTGATGCCCAGCTTTAGAAGCTAGTTTCTTTTCAGAAATTGTGAGACAAGGAAGGAAAGGGATAGGATGGAACAGTCGAGGCTTGTGTAGTAATAGTTCCTAAAAACATTCAATTAGATAAAACCAAATAAAATAAAATAAAATAAAAATCCAACAAAACCACAAATCTGAGACAATGATGGGGAGAGACAAGTAAAGAGATTGGACTATTGCCGTGAGAAAGATCCTTCACGGTGGATTTCTTATTGCTAGTCTGCACATTGTCATGTGGACCTAAGCCTCTCCCTTAGCCTCCCACCTCCACCTTCTCTTCAGGTTGTTTATTAGCGGAACCATATGTCATGATTATTACCTTCTCCATTTCCATTACAACAGCCATTTGAAAAGTATCTATAACTCTTCACCAGGATTTTACATTCTCTGACCTAACACTCATTAGTGGGCTATTTTTGCCACTAGCTTAAATGAAGGCAGTGTTGCCAAATTACCACAATTAACACTCTGCATCGGTATTTAGAAATTGTCTTCATATGTATGACAATTTATCACATGAAATATGTTAATGGGTATTTTATAATTTCCATGAAAGTTAGAAAAGCAGTAGTTTTAGAATAGGATAAAAAAGGACCAAGACAAGATAGAAAACATAATTTGCTGATAGTAAAACTTGCTTAAGGAAGGAAAAGTTAATTGCTTTTCCTTAAGGTTTTTAGAAAAGTGATACATTTTAATTTTTCTAGGATGTTTCATGTAGAGTCAAGCCTACAGGCAGAGAAATTGATAGGGACTTTCTAGATCTATAATTTTATGAGATTAAAATTTTTTTTTGTATTAGAAGTACCACTTTTTTAGAGTTGAAGTCTGTCTCCAGATTACTATAATACAATCCGTTTCATAGTGTTGTTCTGAGGAGTAAGTGAAATTGACCTTGCTACATGCCTAGCACAATAATTGTCACATGATATACACTCAAGTCAATGTTATTATTGCCCCTACTGCTTAAAAAAGTAGACTCAAGTAAAATTCAGAGTGTAAACTTAATTTACATTTAAACATTGACAGACACTGGACCTTTTTTTTTGTTTGTTAATGCTTTTCACTCTGCCGACATATTGCATTACCTTAAAGTTAGAAATGTTCAGTGAAATTTTTGCTCAAATAAGGAGATGATAATGCTGGTAGTTGAACTCTGGTGTTTTGTTTTGTTGATCCATCTCTTTCAATGTTTTCTCATGGAAACTTCTAATTTTAGATTCTATGCTGATGACCACAGAGGATCATTTTCTAATTCAACCGCAGAAGAAATTCAGTTACAGTGGAGAAATTGAAGAATTTCTTTTTGCTATAGAAAATCATAAAAATTCAAAACTAGGGAAAACATTTTTCTATATCTTTACTATACATATAAAGTAAGGAACGTAGTAGTTTAATGACTCATCAACTGTCATGTAGTGTGTTCGAAAAATTGAGTAAAGAGTTCAGATAGTTCAGATCTCTACTTCTCAATCTAAAATCGTATCTACTACCATGCACTAAGTACAGAAAATGTATTATTAGATGGATTCTTACCAGGATCAAAGATGGATTCTTTTATCTCGTAGTGTCTTCTCTACCAGGGTCATAAAATGCATCTTTAGCAAATCCATGCATATTCATACACACATGCAAAAAATGCATGTATGTCCAATTGTCTTTATCTGATTATAGTCACATCAAACATGCAACATGCACACATTTGGACTAAATATTCAGGACAGTTAAGATAATATGCAACAATCTGTGATATTCACTAACAAATGAAATGTTTTGCTAAACAATGTCCCAAAGCATAGTTTTACTAAAATGCTGGTTAGTGCTTGACAGTATAAAAGGTCATTTCCCTTCAATTTAAATATACAAAATCCAATTTCCTGGATTTTGATACTAGCAAGTTTGCTAGAATCTACATCCAGGAATAACACAGCATTACTTTAATTCTATTGAAGTAATCCATCATTTTATGTTGGAGAGAAATCCATAACATCCAAAGCAGGTTATCCAACTGAAAAGTAAGCATGTATCGTTAGACTTTGATATTCACTACTCACTACATTCATTAAGATAGGAAGTAGCAATTCGGGGCTTCCGGGATGAAGCAACAAAACATAAAAACTTTACTGGCATAACAAATTCTATTTAATTAGATAAGATGAGAATGTATATATGCATGTATTTGTTTGTTAAATTATGTCTTAATACAGCAGAATCTTTCCATTCATATACATTTTTCAGTGAAAGCTTTTCCTCTTAAGTATTGTTTAATGGGAAATAGCCCCAGTGTGGTAAAAGGACTGTCCAGTTGTTACTGTCAGATCTTGTTTAACTAATGAATTATCTCCAACAACATGACTTTATCTATTGTGCTGATTGAAATGCTGTAACTGATACAAGTGATCATTTTAATAAACCTATTCTTTTATATACAGTGAAACTTGTAAAAAAGAAAGTGCTCAAAAACAACTCTTTTTCTTTTTTTTTATGTAGTGTTCCATGATTCATTGTTTGCTTACAACACCCAGTGCTCCAGGCAATACGTGCCCTCCTTAATACCCATCCTTGGGCTAACCCATCCCCCCACGCCCCTCCCCTCTAAAACCCTCAGTTTGTTTCTCAGAGTCCATAGTCTCTCATGGTTTGTCTCCCCCTCCGATTTCCCATCTTCATTAGCGCTGACTATAGCACATACCCTCCCAATGTCTATCACCCAGCCACCCCATCCCTCCCATCCCCCACTACTCCAGCAACCCTCAGTTTGTTTCCTGAGATTAAGTATTCCTCATACCAGTGAGATCATATGATACTTGTCTTTCTCTGATTGACTTATTTCGGTTAGCATAATACCCTCAGGTTCCAAACACATCGTTGCAAATGGCAAGAGTTCGTTTTTTTGATGGCTGCATAATATTCCATCGTATATATATATATATATATATATATATATATATATATAATATCTGCTTTATCCATTCATCTGTTGATGGACATCTTGGCTCTTTCTATAGTTTGGCTGTTGTGGACATTGCTGCTATAAACATTGGGGTGCACATACCCCTACGAATCCCTACATTTGTATCTTTAGAGTAAATACCCAGTAGTGCAATTGCTGGGTCGTAGGGTAGCTCTATTTTCAACTTTTTGAGGAACCTCCATACTGTTTTCCAGAGTGGCTGCACCAGCTTGCATTCCCACCAACAGTGTAGGAGGGTTCCTTTTATCTGCATCCTCGCCAACATCTGTTGTTTCCTGACTTGTTAATTTTAGCCATTCTGACTGGTGTGAGGTGGTATCTCATTGAGGTTTTGATTTGAATTTTCCTAATGCTGAGTGATGTTGAGCACTTTCTCATGTGTCTGTTGGCCATTTGGATGTCTTCTTTGGAAAAATGTCTGTTCATGTCTTCTGCCCATTTCTTGATTGGATTAGTTGTTCTTTGGGTGTTGAGTTTGATAAGTTCCTTATAGATTTTGGATATTAGCCCTTTATCTGATACGTCATTTGCAAATACCTTCTCCCATTCTGTCAGTTGTCTTTTGGTTTTGTTGACTGTTTCTTTTGCTGTGCAAAAGCTTTTTATCTGATGAAGTCCCAAGAGTTCATTTTTGCCCTTGCTTCCCTTGCCTTTGGTGATGTTTCTAGGAAGAAGTTGCTGTGGCTGAGGTCAAAGAGGTTGCTGCCTGTGTTGTGCTCTAGGATTTTGATGGACTCCTGTCTCATATTTAGGTCTTTCAACCATTTGGAGTCTATTTTTGTGTGTGGTGTAAGGAAATGGTCCAGGTTCATTCTTCTGCATGTGGCTGTCCAATTCTCCCAACACCATTTGTTGAAGAGACTGTCTTTTTTTCCATTGGACATTCTTTCCTGCTTTGTCAAAGATGAGTTGACCATAGAATTGAGGGTCCATTTCAGGGCTCTCTATTCTGTTCCATTGATCTATGTGTCTGTTTTTGTGCCAGGACCATACTGTCTTGCTGATTACAGCTTTGTTATAGAGCTTGAAGTCCGGAATTGTGATGCCACCAGCTTTGCTTTTCTTTTTCAACATTCCTCTGGCTATTCTGGTTCCATACAAATTTTAGGATTATTTGTTCCATTTCTTTGAAAAAGTGGATGGTATTTTGATGGGGATTGCATTGAATGTGTAGATTGCTCTAGGTAGCATTGACATCTTCACAATGTTTGTTCTTCCAATCCATGAGCATGGAATGTTTTTCCGTTTCTTTGTGACTTCTTCAATTTCCTTCATGAGTATTCTATAGTTTTCTGAGTATAGATTCTTTGCCTCTTTGGTTAGATTTATTCCTAGGTATCTTATGGTTTTGGGTGCAATTGTAAATGGGATCGACTCCTTAATTTCTCCTTCTTCTGTCTTGTTTTTGGTGTATAGAAATGCAACTGATTTCTGTGCATTGATTTTGTATCCTGCCACTTTACTGAATTCCTGTATGAGTTCTAGCAGTTTGGGGGTGGAGTCTTTTGGGTTTTCCACATAAAGTATCATATCATCTGCAAAGAATGAGAGTTTGACTTCTTCTTTGCTGGTTTGGATGCCTTTGATTTCTTTTTGTTGTCTGATTGCTGTGACTAGGACTTCTAGTACTCAGTCACAAGAGGAAAGTCAGAAAGTACTCAAATACATGGAGGCTAAAGAGCATCCTACTAAAGAATGAATGGATCAACCAGGAAATTAAAGAAGAATTTAAAAAATTCATGGAAACAAATGGAAATGAAAACACAACTGTTCAAAATCTTTGGGATGCAGCAAAGGCAGTCCTAAGAGGAAAGTATATAGCAATATAAGCCTTTCTCAAGAAACAAGCAAGGTTTCAAATACACAACCTAACCCTACACCTAAAGGAGCTAGAGAAAGAACAGCAAATAAAGCCTAAAGCCAGCAGGAGAAGAGAAATAGTAAAGATCAGAGCAGAAATCACTGAAATAGAAACCAAAAGAACAGTAGAACAGATCAACAAAACTAGGAGCTGGTTCTTTGAAAGAATTAATAAGATTGATAAACCCCTGGCTAGACTTATCAAAAAGAAAAGAGAAAGGACCCAAATAAATAAAATCATGAATGAAAGAGGAGAGATCCCAACCAACACCAAAGAAATACAAACAATTATAAGAACATATTATGAGCAACTATATGCCAGCAAATTAGATAATCTGGAAGAAATGGATGCATTCCTAGAGATGTATCAACTACCAAACCTGGACCAGGAAGAAATAAAAATGCTTAACAGACCCATAACCATTAAGGAAATTGAAGCAGTATTCAATAATCTCCCAACAAACAAGAGCCCAGGGCTAAATGGCTTCCCAGGGGAATTCTACCAAACATTTAAAGAAGAATTAATACCTATTTTTCTGAAACTGTTCCAAAGGATAGAAATGGAAGGAATACTTCCAAACTCATTTTATGAGACCACCAGTATCTTGATCCTAAAACCAGACAAAGACCCCATCAAAAAGGAGAATTATAGACCAATATACCTGATGAACATGGATGCAAAAGTTCTCACCAAAATACTAGCCAATAGGATCCAACAGTACATTAAAAGGATTATTCACCACAACCAAGTGGGATTTATCCTTGGTCTGCAAGGTTGGTTCAACAACCACAGATCAATCAATGTGATACAATACATTAATAAAAGAAAGATCAAGAACCTTATGATCCTCTCAATAGATGCACAAAAAGCATTTGACAAAGTATAGCATCCTTTCTTGATCAAAACTCTTCAGAGTGTAGGGATAGAGGGTACATACCTCAATATCATAAAAGCCATCTATGAAAAACCCACAGCAAATATCATTCTCAATGGGGAAAAACTGAGAGCTTTTCCCCTAAGGTCAGGAACATGGCAGGGATGTCCACTTTCACCATTGCTATAAACAACTCTTTGTAGAATCATCTGGCCATTGATTCTAATTGATCTTTTCAAAATAATGAAAGAAGAAAATGATACAAGGTAACAGTTCTCAAATTGCCATAAATTGTCTGGGTTGTCCAGGGTAGTAGACACTTGATGGATTGAAGGAAAAAAGTGCAGAAATTTGAAAGAAGATATAGGTTTACCAATAAAATAAGATGCACCCAGTAAGATAGAAGAAAGGCTCAGCCTAATAGGATAGTGATAGGGAGGTAGATTCACTTCAAAGAGCAGCATCTCAAATAACCTGTCATATTGTACTGAAATTCTATTACTTTCAGGAAAAAACAAAACAAAACCCTGAGTTATTAGTAAGCAAAAAACAGTACACGTTAGGTAAGCTTCTTACTTGAAAGATATCATCACAAGGTGGCACTGGCGGTGGGATCTGGACCATCATTAAGCACCACTTATTAAGTAGCTCTCTGGCCCTGATATATATCTAGCTACCTGTAGAGTAAACAAGAAATGAAAATCAAATGATTCTTATGTTTAAAAGTCTTGGGGCGACTGACTGACTCAGAGCGCATGTGACTCTAATCTTGGGGTCTTGAGTCTGAGCCCCATGTGAGGTATAGAGATTACTGAAATAAATAATTTAAAAAAGTCTTATACACAGTCTGTAAATATATAATATTTTATATAATATAAATATATAATATTTACATATATAATATAAATTATTATTATATATAAAAATGTAATACACATCCTTTAAAAAAGTTTAAGTGCTGTGCTGTGTTCCTAAAAAAATGCTAACTTGTACATTGAATACTAAATTGTTTTATAAGTTATAGTCCTTTTAAAATCTGGTGTTTTGATTCATAGGTGCATCCTCTCATTTTAGTTTTAAATATCAAGAAAATATTTAGATTATTCACTAAGATATTATTGACTCTACTTTTTTTGAGTATACTTTCTGAGTGCTATAATTATGTAAAAATATAGTCTAGCCAGTCAGAAAATTTGCCTAAATCCCCACTCTTCTTTGATTATAAGTCTCGGTTGTTTGTATTCTGTTTCATAAAGCATTAGACTCAAAATTACTTAGTTTTGTGGCTTTAAATTCAAAACTTATTGCCTTGAAAAATTGCTGCTGTTACCACAAGAGTAGGAATTCTTGCTAAATGCTTACCATCTCTTGCCAAGAATTGTACTCAAAGAGATTGTTCATTCAGGTGTTCAATCCATTTCATCTTGGTTTGTTTGCAACTTGATTATTTTTTACTTAAAACCTTAAAAAATCTAAATTCCATGATACTCATGAAATAGATGATGATTTTTCATTAATGATGCCTCCTTTGTTATATAAATATTTTTTCTTTAATAAAAAATTATAAAATTTGCTTTGGAAAAAATCTTTTTCACTATACATTGAGAATCATTTTATTAAAGTATAGCATATATAGGGATTCGTCTACTAGTTCCTCAAAATTTCCAGAAATGAAGAGATAAGTTCTAGAGTTTTGAACATAGCTGAGAGCTTGCAGAAGAGTCTAAATCAGCACTGAAGACATGACCTATTTGGAGGGGGAAATGGACCTGAAGATCTCTTAAGGCAGAGTAGAAAAGTGATAAATAAGTGATAATTTGAGAGACATCATATCCATCTTTCCTGATGGCCGCATAAAATTAAAGGTTTATTATTCAGTCCCTCCTTGGGTTAAGAGAGGTACCAGGGTTCAGATGGCATCACTGTATGGGGATGAAGGACAGATACCAGAAATCCTGTCCTCATGCGATCATAGTTTGAATTGACGATTCATCCAAGTTTTTCCAAGGCAGTCCTGATTTATGCCTCTTTTTCAGTTTATTCCTCCTTTTCAGTTTATTTAATGTCTGTTCCATTTCACTCATTACATAATGTAACCTTGTTTGCATATTAAATTATGTGGGTACTCTGTCAAACCATATTGTCAACTGAGCCACCCAACAAATGGGTTAGGTAAGAAAATAGAAATGAAATTACATAGTCAAAGCAATGTGATATGAGGAAAAAGGAATCATACAGAAGCATAGGCTAAGAGTAGATGCTTTCCGATTCTATTACTAGAGAGCAGGTATTTCCAACAATATTTTGTACATTTTCATCTCAAGTTATTTTGGTTTTGATTAAAATATCTGTGTGTGAATGAGTAGGCACATCTAAGGGAAAGAATCCAGAAAGTGTTATACCTATCCTGTCAAAGACAAAAAAGGAATGCAATCATCACTGCAAAAGAAAATAATTCTACCTTGAGAGACTATATATATATATATATATATATATATATATATATATATTGCTGTCAAGTAGAATATTGGGCATAAAACAGAAATTACTATCCTATGTACACACTGAATAATGTTATATCTCAAAATGGAACACTTCAAGTAATAGTTGTGGTCTCTGGGAGAGCTTGGGTGGCACAGAGGGTTAAGCGCCTGACTCTTGGTTTCAGCTCAGGTCCTGATCTCAGGATCCCGAGATGGAGCTCGGCTTCTTGCCTTGGGCTCAGTGCAGAGTAGGCTAAAGTTTCTCAGCTAAAATTTCTGTTTTCTTCCCCCTCTGCAGCCCCCCCACCCGGCACGCATGTACGCTCTCTCTCTCTCTCTCTCTCTCTCTCTCGCTCTCTAAAATAAATAATTAAATCTTTAAAAAAAGTAGTTGTGGTTTCTATATTTAATAAAAGCTATCAGAACAGATTATGATAAATAGGTCAAAGAGCTATAACTATCTGAGTTTAAATTTGTCTCCTGATCATGGAATAATAAAATATCCACAGCAAATATTAAATATTGAATATTAATTTTAGAATGCTTTTGACAAAGTGCACAGTTGGGTTACATTAAAAAATGTGGGATTGCAAGACCAGTTTTTATCATCAGGCTTGTTTACTCAGTAAAGCAAAACAAACATTTGTGGCATAGAAAATTTAGGAACAGTTGTGATATGAGGACTGATTGTAAAAGGAAAATAAATGAAACAATAAGGTTTACTTTGCCAGGTAGCATAATAATTCATAAGGTAGGATATGTAATTCATAAGCAATGTATATATATTTTCCAGTTGATAAATTATTCTATATGTGAAAAATATATGGGCATATACTTACTTTGAAATGCATTATGTTATTCAGATACTTTGCAGAAATGATCAAAACTTTATAGTATACATTTTTAAGTATTTTATTTTTCTTGGACCTAAACCAGTCACTGTAACTGTTTACTTTTATTTATGTTCAGTTTATCTTGACAAATACATAAATTTATTGCATTCCAGGGAATCATACATGAATTGTCCCCTCTTAAAAGTAGCCTGCTTTTACTGTTAGATATAGATAAAAATAAATTTTTATTTTGTTTCATTAAATTATGTTGTATGCACTATACAGGGTACTGATGCAGTGTAGTTTGAAAGGTGAACAGATGGGATTTTATTTTTAGCTCACATTAGCACACCCCATCAAACACTCATTTGCCTGGTACGCCAGCATAATATAGCTTACAACTTTAAAGTATAGCTTTGCCAGTCACGTAAAATTCAAATAATGAAAGAAAAATGTGGAATAAATATTCAATTATAACTGATGATCACTGAGTTGCTAAAGCTACTTATTGTAAACAAGTGGTAAAAGAAAAACTTCATTTATATTGCTGGAATATATCCAGCTCTAAGCAATGTATAAGTAGCAAGAGAGTTTTTCATTTAGAATTACTTTTTTCAAGCAACATTTCCGATGGAGAAAGGAGAAAAAAATTAAGGGTACATTGAAACCTGTTGAAGCAAATTAAAGAAACAATTTTCTGTCAAGATTATGATCTTTGCTTGAGATATCATTTCTAATGTAGAATAAACTCAGTTAAAAAAACTCAAAATATTTAAAACAGATGGCTTTGATGAATAAAATCAATTATCTTTTTTGTCTACCAAAAGTTTGTGCATTTTTTATATCTAATATTGTACTAAAATTTTAAATGATACTTTAAATAAATGCACAGTTTTCTTACCTCATCTTTTCAAGGAAGTTAATTTTACTCCTCACTAGGTACTTTATTATTGGGCCAATTTTTCATTTGGGTGCCTGGAATAGGGAAGTTATGATTAATTTTTAAATATCACCTTGATGGTTCAGAAAACCTGCGAAACCCACTTAGTTCTAGGCCATCCATTCTCAACAGGGACAATATTGTCCCTAAGCAAGTAAAAATGAGTTATTGGTGAGGAAATTTAAAAATCTTACTCTTCTTATGTATAAAGCACAGATACATGGAAAAATATATAAATAGATATATTTGTGGCATTAAAATTTCATGGGGGCAATCAGGAAAAAAAAGTCTAAAAATGCTACTTATAGAGGTAATAAATTTAAAAAAGGTTAAAAAATGTCTTCCTTTTGAGATTAGAAGTACATTTTACATGCAATGCAGTGAACTGGCCTTAACCATGGAGTTGAATGCTTTTGGCAAACGAACACACCCAAATCAAGAGAACATAATTTTTCATCATGACTAACAATTTCTGTCAGCCACTTTCCAGAGGCATATGTTTGTATTTCTGTGTTTGTTTAATTTCTATCACTATATGTTAATTTTTCTTCTTGAGTTTTATATAAATAGAATCATACAATATCTAGTCTTTTGTTACTTCTTTTCTCCCCAGAATTTCTGTGAAAATTGCATGTTATGAATATGACGTGGTCGGTTATCCTTTCTTTTGCTAATAAACATTCAAGTTTTCTCCCAGTCTTTGGCTTACTAATAAAGCTTCTATGAGCATCTGGTATGAGTTTTTTTGTAGAAATATGTCTTTGAGGAAATACATTTCTCTTGAGATATACCAGGGTGAGTCTGAGATTGCCGGGTTATAGGGTAAATGTATGTTTAACCTTATAAGAAACTGTTAGAAAGTTTTCTAAAATGATTGTAAATGTTAACATACCCACCAGCAACTTAAGAAAGTTCTAGTTGCTTCACATTCTTGACAGCACTTGGCATTGCCACTCTTTAAGTTTTATACATTTTACTGCATTATCTCATTGTGGCCCAGCGAACAGATCTTATCTTTACTTGAACTTTTGATATAAATTATTCATCACAAATTTTTGTATTGATTTTGATTTTTTTTAAGTTGCATTAAAATGTCATTTATCTTGATCACTATGTTTTTGTAACTCCCTTAAATTTTGTTCTAGAGGAATGCCTCACCACATCCCAGCCCTGGCTCTTTAATCTGCATTTTCTTGATGACTAATGAAAACCTCTATATGTGCTTACACCTAACCCTTGAAACTTTTATCTGAATGGCAGGAGTCCTATTATTAACCTCCACTTACTGATTATGGTTTAACAGTCTTCTGAATAATGCCCAAATGTCAAATATTTTCTGCTTGATTATATTTCCCATTGTTTATCTGGGAAATCTAAGAGGATTTTTCCCCACATCTGATGTTGACTTCAAAGTGAAGTTAGCCCATTAGTATATCCACTTCTGGCATTCCTCCTTTCCCTCTTTCAGTCCTCCCAAAGGAAGAAGAGACACTTATGCTAATGCTAAGTAGAAAAGGAAAAATTAAAAAAACAAAAAAACAATGACAAAAAAACCCCTGCCCCTTCCTTGTGGAGTAAAGACAACTTTGCCAGAAGTTTTAAAGCAATCTGCCCCATGGGAGAGGCATATGGTGTCGTCAGCGACTGTGCAGGTGAATGTACCTAAATCATGGGTTTAATATAAAATAGTTCAAATGTACATAAATAAGTAAAATTGCCAACCTACAGGAGAGGGAGATTTCATATGCTGATGTAGTTGTTTTATTTTCCAATTGGTTGTGAAGCAAAGTAGAAAAGAAGAGGTGCATGTGTGTACATTAAAGTACAATAATAACAAAAACCCCAGAAAGCTGATATATGAGATTGTGAAATGTTTAATTTCAGAGGAAAAAGAAAAAAAATACCATAAAAAATTAAGACAGTAAGTCATAAACCTTATCTAAGTTATATAGTAGTTCATGTTTATATAAAAATAGATCAGTTTTATTTAATTGGAGAGTTTTAAATAGAAACGTAGCAAACATATCTAATATATAAAAACCTGGAAAAAAGTGATTTCAGAGGAAAAAAAGTCATCAAAAATATCAGACAGATGCAGCATATTATATTTTTTATCTCCCCCTGTTAAGCATATGCTGCAGGTATTAAAGAAAATGTCCAGACTTTGAACAGTCAGGCAAATGGCACACAATTGTTTTTTTTCTTCCATGTTGCACATGGTTGATTAGGAAATAAATCACGTAAGTTACTAAGAATCAGGAAAGTTTTTATTCAGATATTTTATCTCTGACTTATACTTGCAGATCTGAAAAAGAAGACAACCATTGAAACACTTTTCCTTACTAGCTTTCAGTTATTGCATGATTAAGTGTTGCTACAAAAGCAGTAATTATGGTTATTCTATTGTAATTCAAGGATGTTGATTACATTTGTAATTTAAGTTAATTTAGCGAAGTTAAATTTAAACAAAAATTTGTTCATCGTATAAAAGAATAAACTAATCCAACTGACAAAACAAATTGCAGGGGTAGTATATTGTTTCCTGAAGATTGTCTCTATTTTTTTCAGTAAATTACCTTCAAATTACTACTATTAAATCTATTTGAGAATGTATTATTGTTGAAATATGGGGGAAATCTTTAAATGCCGCAGTTATTGCTATGGTACTATATTTACCTCTCACAATCATTAATCTTAATTTTTTTTCTAATCACTCACAGTTTTAGATTCAACGCTTATGTATTACACTAAAAAAAGAACTGTTAAGGGATGCCTGGCTGGCTTAGTCAATAGAGTATGTGACTTGATCTCAGGGGTTGTGAGTTCAAGCTCCCCACCCCCCACATTGGGTGTAGAGACTATTAAAAAAAAAACTGTTAAATGATTGACCATTCCCTCAGTGACAGACAGTTCCTTAGAGTAAAAAAAGAAAGTAGTCGTAGTTATTGACTACTTGTCTCTAAAGAATACCTTACCATACACCAGTGCAAGCTGCAAAGTGTGGCTATAGTCTGCCTTAGTACAGTCGTCAATCACTTGAAATCTACAACTGACCATCACTGCCAGCTAAAATTTTACAATTGACAATATATGGAATAATGTTATTTACTGGGAAAAGTTTACATTTTCATCAAAAGATTGATGTTTTACATTATATCCCATGAAGAATTAATAAGTGGCTCAGACAACACATGTAATGTCTAAAATCCTGAAACTTGTAGAAGGAAACAGGAGAAAAGTATTTGTGATCTTGGTTAAGCAAAGATTTTTTACATATAGCACCAAAAGTATGATCCACCAAAAATTACAAATTGTCCTTCATCAAAATTAAGAACTCACTGCTCTTCAAAAGACACTATTAAGAGAAAGAAAAGCGAAGTCACAAGTTGGGAGAAATGTTTTAAAAATCACACACACACACACACACACACACACGGGCCCAGCTTGGAGCCCAACATGGGGCTTGAACTCACCATCCTGAGGTTAAGACCTGAGCTGAGATCAAGAGTCAAACCCTTAACTGACTAAGCCACTGAAGTGCTCCTAAAGTCATATTTCTGATAAAAGATTTTTATCCAGAATACATAGAGAACTCTCAAAACTCAATAAATAGCAAAGAACTGATTAAAAATAGGCAAAAGTTGCACATAGTTAAGTGACCAAATATATACAGATGGCTCATAAGCACATGAAAAGATACCCAATATCATTAATCATTTTAAAAATCCAAATTAATATCATAATTAAATATGATTAAAACCTAGAATGGCTAAATTTTGAAACAAGACAAATTTAACAAACAAACGATACAAAGTTTTGGCAAGGATGTGAAGAAATTGGAAGTCTCATACATTTTGGTGAGAATTAAAAATGACTCATTTTAATTAACAAAGTGAAGTAATATTCTAATATACTTCTTAAGAAAATTATATAGCTCATAAAACTTAAGATGGCAAATGCATGCTAAATACCCAGTATTTTGAGCATAAAAATTATGTTTCTATTTTAGCATTAGAAGACCGGTTTTTCCTCAATTTCTCTCAGTGAACAGTAAACAAATTTATAAGAGGCACCTAATTATCAGTCAGCTGAGGTTAGTCACCCTCCTTGCCAGGTTTCTAGATTTAGATATCCTGATATTTCAAGCTTTCCAACACCATGACACCTGCTGAGGTAGCAGAGATGTGGGAGCAACTCTTTAGAGAGTGAAAAATGAAGGTTCTCCATTAGAACACAGAAAGCCTCAGTCACCGATCAGGAAAAATTCCCTTAGAGAATTTTAACACATGAAATTGTGTGTATGTGTGTATGTGTGCATGTGTGTGTGTATCTGTGAACATTACAGACTTTCAATTAATTGTGGCTCAGATAATGCCTTCGATCTTGGACAAATTGTCTTGATTTGGAGTAAATTTCATTTATCACTTATTTTCAAATGCCCTTTTTCTCCTTCCCTCTGTTGTTACTATAGAATTGCTGCTAGATTGTGGAGCTCATAAATCTGTCTTCAAGTTCTTAAAAAGTTCTTTAATGAATCCTATGTCTTTGTTTATATGTACTGATTTTTGGAGAATTCCTCAGCTGGATCCTTATGCTCACTAATCTTAGAGGCATGTGTTCCATTATTATTTGGCCATCTTTTTTTTTCTCCTAAATTTTGGCAATTACATTTTTAATAGCTAGGATTTGTGATATTTCCTTCTTGTGTAACAGCCTTTGGGGGGGATGCCATCTATGTAAATATGCCTTCTATATTGTTTTAAATGTTCTTCAATGTCTTCTATTAGTTCTTTCGCATTTAATCATTTTATGGTGGATTTGATGCCCTTCTTTAGCAGGTGGATTATCTTAAATATGGATGATCTTTGATTTTCTGTTAGTGTTTCTTCTTGAAGATCTAAAATGAAGATCACCTGTAACTATAATGTATTTCCTTAGCCAAAAGAAGCACCTTTTATCTCTTGCAGTGAATGTTAGTTTTTGTTTAGAGCAGCTCTGCCTCTGAAAATTGTGTGGGGGTGTGGGAGTGTGGAAAACAGTAGTGATGATTCTTGGCAGAAATTAGTGCTGGGTCACTGCATGCTGTCAGGATGCACAATGTCCTAACCGGCCACTTTATTTTCTGGGGATGGTGACAGAGTCCATATCCCTCAGATGAATTGCAAGTTGTCAGGGGTGCTACCTGTTATTTTCATCCGGTGCATATTTGAAGGTCTGTTTGTTTTCTTTTTTGTATTACTGCCATACATATACATAAATTTGGTGCTTGATTTGGAGTGCAAATATCAGAATCAATTGCTCTTAATATGGAGAAATAAGCCAGCTGATTTATTTCTTTTTAATTATTTGTCAAGAGAAAATCATCTTTTATCTTTCACTACTTCTGATCTTGAGATTATTCCTTGACTCCACTAGGAAAACTCCCTGGGATATTCCTATCAGTCATCTCAAAGAATTAACGTGAGAATTAAATGTAATAATGTATATGGGGCTTAGTCTATAAGCATTGAATAAATATTGTTATAGTTTTTGTGACCATTATATTATTTGCTAAATACAGACACCAGGAAAATAGTAATTTCACATATTAAGGTGAATCATCCTTTTAGTAAACTGGAGAACAAGAACTTAGAACACAAATGGCACAATAGGGTTGTGATGCTGAAACACAAATGATCTAACTTTGGCAAGCAAGACTTTATGAAGCAGGATTTAAACACATTCACTTTTTCGTAGAGAAAACTGATCAGGAAGTTATATCTTCATAGCACATGAACATACACCTTAAAATTTGTTTTTTGGAGTTAGTACAAAGAAGCAATCTTTGATAATGAGAATTTTTATTTAGTAGTCATTCTTTTTCTTATTAAAAACAACTTCTATTTTGGGAGGTTCAGTTTTGGGTTAATTCGGTTCCCACAAACAATGTTTTATTAAATCTTCATTTAAAAATATATAGATTCTGGGAAAATGTCTTTATTTTTCTTTCAGGAACTCCAAAATGTTTGTTCTTGGTGTATGATTCATATTAATTTTTACTGGAGGCAGATGCAATAACCAAAGAAGGTGTTAGAGAATAGACTTCAGCTTAATCTCTATTTTTAGTTTGAATTGCAGCTGTAATGGAAAAAAAGAAACAGAAAGAAATGTAACTTGGAAACAGTAATGACTAAGCTTCTGGATCTGTTTTGTATGTAAAGTACTTTTAGTTAATTGAGCTGATCTGTCCTGTCAACATAAGTGTGCATATGAGGTAAGAAAGAATCTAAATTAACTTATCTGAATATCATCATTTTTATTAGTTTTATATCTACTTATGTGTATGATTGGTAAAGTCAAATGATTATTCCAAATAGTATATGTAAAAAGCCTAACAGCAATTGAATTGTTCCATATCCCTTTAACCTTTTTTTTTTCTTTTTAGGGTAATTGAAGTATAATTTACATTCAATTAGAAATATCACCAGTCTTAAGTTTACAATCCAGTGAGTTTCAGGAAGTTCATAAGGTTGTGTTACTATAATCGCAATCTAGTTTTTAAAATAATTAAGTCACCCCGAAAAAGTGTCCTCCTAATAACCCTTTATAGTCAATCTTCACTCCCACCACCAGCTCCAGTAAGCACTGATTTTTTTGTTGCTATAGTGTTTCTTTTTCTAGAAATTTCATATACATGACATTCTAAAATAAAGAGGCATTTGTCCCTTCCTTCTTTCAATTAGCATAAATTTTTCTAAGTCATGTTAGTGTATGTATCAATAATTTGTTTCTTCTTTATGTTTAGTAGTATTCTATTGCAAGGATGTGTCATATTTTTTGTTTATCTATTTGGCGCTAGATGAATATTTGAATAATTTCCAGTTTGAAGCTATTATGGATATTGCTTCTATTAACATTTGTGTATAAGGTTTTTGTGGAGATATGAATTCATTTCTATTGGGTAACTATATATTCATATCGCATGAACATATACCTTAAAATTTGTTTTTTGGAGTTAGTATAAAGAAACAATCTTTGATAATGAGAATTTTTATTTAGTAGTCGTTCTTTTTCTTATTAAAAATAACTTCTAGGAGAGAAATTTTGCAGTGTATGCAGAGTATATGTTTAAGTCACTAAAATAATCCAAGTGTTTACAAAATGGCTGTACTGTTTTGAAATTCCCATCAGACATGTATGACAATTCCACTTGTTCCAGATCCTAAACAATACTCAATATTGTCAATTTTTTTTATTATCTATTCTAGGCAAAGAGTAGTGTTATCTCATGGTGGTTCTATTTGTTATTACCCTGAAAATGAATGAGAGTAAGCATCTTTTCATGTGCTTCTTTGCCATGAAGTATAAACTCATTTACCCATTTGTTGAACAATGTCCACCTTTTTTATTTATTTACTTATTTGAGAAGAGAGAGAGAAAGAGAGAGAGGAAGAGAGTGGGGGAGGGGCTAAGGGAAAGGGAGAGAATCCTAAAGCCGACTCCCCACTAAGTGTGGAGGCCAAAAAGGGGCTCCATCATGGAGATTACAATGAGATTAATGTTGTTTTCATGCTTGCTAACACATCCATTCTGTAGCCCATGGATCGAGGACTCATTTTGACTTTCAAGTCTTAATTATTTCAGAAATACATTTTGTAAGGCTATAGCTGCTACAATGATGCCTCCGATGGATCTGGGCAGAATAAATTAAAGACCTCTCAGAAGGATTCATCATTCTAGGTGCCATTAAGAACACATGTGAATCATGGGAAAAGGTCAAAATGTCATCTTTAACAGGAGGTTGGAAGAAATTGATTCCAGCCCTCATGAATGACGTTCAGAGGTTCAGGACTTCAGTGGAGGAAGTAACTGCAGGTGTGGAAACAGCAAGAGAACTAGAATTAGAAGTGGAGCCTGAAGATGTGACTGAATTGCTGCAATCTCATGATAAAACTTGAGTGGTTGAGGAATTGCTTCCTATGGATGAGCAAAGAAAGTGGTTTTTTGAAATGGAAACTACTTCTGATGAAGATGCTGTGAAGACTATTGAAAGAACAACAAAGGATTTAGGATACTACATAAACTTAGTTGATTAAGCAGCAGCAGGGTTTGAGAGGATTGACTCCAATTTTGAAAGTACTTCTACTATAATTAAAATGCTATCAAAGAGCATTGCCTGGTACAGAGAAATTGTTTGTGAAAGGAAGAGTGAGTTAAGGGGGCAAACTTCACTATTGTCTTATTTTAAGAAATTGCTACAACACCCCAGCCTTCAGCAACCTCCCTGACTTGTCAGCAGCCATCAGCATTGAAGTGATACCCTCCACTAGGAAAAAGATTATGGCTTGCAGAGAGCCCAGATGATGGTTAGCATTTTTTAGCAGTAAAGCATTTTTTTAAATTAAAGCATGTACATTTTTTAGATATAAAGCTAATGCACACTAAACAGATACAGGATAGTGTAAACATAACTTTTATATGCAGCAGGAAACAAAAAAATTTGTTTGATTCACTTTATTGCAATATGCACTTTATTGCCGTGATCTGGAGCCAAACCTGCAATATCTCTGTGATATGCCTGTATTTATTTGAGTCTTCTTTATTTTCCCTGACAATATTTTGTTGTTATAAGTGTTAGGTCTTACACTTATTTTGTAAAATGTATTCCCATGTCTATTTTTTGTACTATTGTAGTGCAAGTTTTTTTAAAATTTCATTTTCAGACTATTTATTCTAGTATAACAGTAGTGCAATTTGTTACAGTATATTGCTTCTATATTTAGATATGTTGCTAAATTTGCTTTGTAGTTGTAGGTGTGTGTGCGTGTATGTAACCATTAGGATTATCCACAGAGGTCTTGTCATCTTCCAATAATGATTGAATTCATCCTTTTCAATTTATGTTTAATTTTTTTGTCTTTATTGCATGAACTGTGGTTCTTAGTGCAATGATGATAAAAGTAATGAGACTATATATCTCTGCTTTATTCCAACCTCCAAATATTATGTCTTTTGTGATTACCTAAGATATTAGCTATTCATTTTTTTTAAATTGAGCCCCTTTATCCAGAAGGGAAAGTTTGCTTTTATTTCTTATTGCTGACAGCTTTTATTATGAATGGACGTTTAGTTTTCTAAAATGCTTTTTCTGCATCTATCAGGATTATCATGTTTTTTGTCTTTGTGCCTTAATGCAATGTATTTTATTCATTTATTTATGAATGCTAACCCAAATTGCATTCCTAGGATAAATCATATTTGTGATGTGTAATCTTTTATATATATATATATATAAACTAGATGGTGTTGTCCAGTATTTTGTGTAGGGTTCCTTGCATCTATGTTTATGAGGTAATTTGTTTTGTTTTGTTTTTTTAAAGATTTTATTTATTTATTTGAGAGAGAGAGAGAATGAGAGATAGAAAGCACGAGAGGGAAGAGGGTCAGAGGGAGAAGCGGACTCCCTGCCGAGCAGGAAGCCCGATGTGGGACTCGATCCCGGGACTCCAGGATCATGACCTGAGCCGAAGGCAGTCGCTTAACCAACTGAGCCACGCAGGCGCCCCTATGAGGTAATTTGTTTTTAGTTTTCTTGTAATATTTTATCAGGCTTTGATATCAGGGTAATACTGCCAAAGAAGTTAGAAGGAGTTAGGAAGTTTTCTCTACTTCTATATTTTCTGAAAAAAATATGCATGTGAATAGTATTATTTCTTAAGTGTTTGATACATTTCCCCCAGTGAAGTCTTATGTGCCAGGACTTGACTTTGGTGTAAGATTTTGAACTATTTACTAATTCTGCTAGATGCTAAATGTCTATCTACCTTTTGCTTTTGTCTTGAGCCAGTTTTTTTTTTTTTTTGTATTTTTAAGATTCATCCACTTCGTATAATTTATTGTATTTGTTGTCATAAAGCTGTTTATAATTTTTCCTTAAGGTTCTTTATATTCCTGTAGAATCAATAATGATATCCCATCTTTGATTTCTGATTTTGATAGTTTACTTTTTCAATCTTCATGCATTTTTTACTAAATGTGTACCAATTTGTAGATCTACCAACTTTTCTATTTGTTTTATTTCATTGATTTTTCTTTTTTTTTAAGATTATTTATTTATTTATTTGACAGAGAGACAGTGAGAGCAGGAACACAAGGAAGGGGAGTGGGAGAGGGAGAAGCAGGTTTCCCACTGAGCAGGGATCCCCATGCGGCTTGATCCCAAGACCCTGCGATCATGACCTGAGCCGAAGGCAGACGCTTAACAACTGAGCCACCCAGGTGCCCCATTATTTCATTGATTTTTCTATTTGATCAATATTACTTCACAGTTTCTGCTTTTTATGTTTGATTAATAATTTTTTAACTTCTTTAGTTTAGCATAGACTGCTGATTTTAATATTTTCTTTCTGAGTAAAAGCATTAAGCTTTAAATTCCCCTGTAAATGTTGCTTTAACTGTATTTCATGTGTTTCAAATTGCATTTTAACTTTTTTCCCAAGCTTTTAAAAAAAATTTCCCTTTACTATTTCTTCAACACATGGATATTTTTAAGTACGCTGCTTAATTTTCACATTTTTAAATTTCAATATTTGTTTGTTACTGATTTCTAACTTAATTCCAGTTGTGCTTAGAGAACATACTGTGTTTAATTTTAACTTTTTAAAAATTTTATTGAAAGTTTTTGGGAAGGTTTATCATATGGTCTATCCTGGAGAATGTTCTATGTGTACTTGATAAGAATGTGCATTCTATTATTATTTGGAGTTTACAGTATATGTCAATTTAGTCCACTTAGTCAATAATGTTGTTTAAGTTTCCCATATTATTATTGGTTTTTTATTTTAAAATTCTGTAATATTTACTGCATTATTTTGTGGCTCTTTATCTAGTTGTCATTTGTATGTAGAAACACTTTTCGTCTTAAATCCTATATTGTCTGATATTAATACATCCACCGCAGTTCTTATGGTTACTGAGTGTATCATATATCTTTTCTTTGCCTCTACTGTCAACCTATTTGTGACTGAAATTAATTTGCTTCTCTGTTGAATGGCCTAGAGCTCTTCCTTAACTTTTTATTCAACCCGACAATCTTAGCCTTTTATTTGGAGTATTTAGTAAACATACATTCAAGATAATTATGATAATTTTTGCAGTAAGGTTTACCATTTTTAATTTGTTTCTCTTATGTCTCATATCTCTTTTATTTCTATTTTTTTACTCTTTTTGCTGCTTTCTTTGTGTCAAATGTTTTTAGTATAGAATATTATTTCTTCTGTTGACTTTTTAGCTGTATCTGAGGATTTTGGGGGGTTGATTTAGGGATTACAATATGCATCTTTATCTTAAATATAGTTTATTTTAGATTGATACTCTCTTAAGTCTTGTGAATTATAGCAACTAAGTCCAGCATATCTCTATTTTGTCCTTATTTCTCTGTGCTATTACTATAATATATGTGTGTTTTGTCTAAATGTTAAAAACCCAATAATGTATATTTTGGGGTTCTATTGCATTTTTAATAATTTTTGATTAACAATTAGTTGTTTTAAATAATATATTACAACAGCCTGGGATTTTGTTTTTCTGAAGGTACTGTTTTCTTGCCTTGACTTAAACTATAAAATCTATCTCCCTCAAAATATTCTATCATTGATATCTCTGCTTAGTTGTTCTAATGTTTATGCTTTTATTTTCAGTACTTCTCCCCAGAGAGTGATGCCTGTGTCTTTGTGTTTAGTGGTGAACCAGTAGTTTAGAAAGATTTTGATAAGACATCTCATGTGTCTTAGCTCAGACTGCTATAGCAAATACCACAAACTGTATGGCTTAAATGGAAGAGATTTATTTCTCATGGTTCTAGGGACTGGAAACATTCTTGATGTATCCTGGCAAGGTGGAGAAAGAGAGCATTCTGGTCTTTTTTTATAATGGTGCTAATTCCATCATGGAGGCTATACCCTGATGACCTCATCTACACCTAATTATCTTTTAGTGTTTCCACCTCCAAATACCATCACACAGAGATTAGAGCTTCAACATATGAATATGGGAGGGACACAGCTCATAGTATCATGCCTCTAAAGCTTTTATATTCTGTCAGTTTGACTATATATACATGAAGGAATTTATTCAAAGCTGTAGCCAGTTCTCAAGTCTCCATTGGCTCTCATTTTATATGAGAATATTTCAGTTCTTCCTTGTATATATATAATTTAAAATAACCTGTTATATGCAGGGTTCATTTCAGAATTTCTATGGTGCTCTCTCTTCTAGGATCTCTACATTAGTTTCTAGTGATTTTGCTGCTTGTCTTGAGCTGAGGCACAGAGCCATGAGTTCTGAGCTGATTCTTCCCCATTGAGCCACCAAAGCCATGGGTTATCCTACCTTTTCTCAAATCAATTCCTCCACCTCTAAGGACAAAGTTGCTAGGTTTTGTGACTAGCCATAACCTGGTAAAGCTATGGTACTCACAGAGAGAGCTGGGAGTGGGGAAAATGGGAGCAGTCTGCAGCAAGAAGTATACAGAATTCATACACATGGATGAACTTAAAAGAGTAAAAGGGGGAAGCTGGGTTGGCTCAGTCAGTTAAGCATCTGCCTTCAGCTCAGGTCATGATCCCAGGGTCCTCTGATGGAGCCAGGCATTGCATCAGGCTCCCTGCTCAGCGGGGAGCATGCTTCTCCCTCTACCCTTCCCCCCTGCTCATGATCTCTCCCTCTCTCTCTCTCTCATTCTCTCTCTCTCTCAAGTAAATAAATAAAATCTTAAAAAGAAAAGAAAGAAAACCCCTGCAATTTGAAAAACAATAAAGACTAGACATAGAAGATTCAAAAGTATTAAAAAATACTGGCCTCTATATCATCTCATCTTTAAGACAAGACATTGAGCATCTCTGTTATTTAATATATAAAATGAATGCAAATCCTTAACCTTTATGCTGCCATTTCTAAATATAGGGAAATATTTTGTATGATGAAATTTGAATTTTTTTGGGTGAGTTTAAGTGAAAATACAAACCACAAAGGTATAAAAAACATGGATTTTTGAGTATGTGTGGCATAGGAAGATGGATTATATAAAATTATTTTGAAACAGAAAAGAAAATTAAAGTATTTTGGTATTGGTCTCAGCTTTGTTCTGAATTAGTATAACATTGGAGAAAAGAGATCGAAAGGAATGTATATCTGATGATTGACAGAAAAGTGGAAGTAGATCAGAGGAATGTCAATTCTTAGATAAATAATGTAAAAGTGAGATAACTAAAAATATTCAGTTTGTCCAATGATCAAAACTTGTCTAGAATGACCAGGCTAAGTCAGCTTTTTTTGAATTCTATTGAGAGTGGGCTCCCTGGAGTGAATTGTCAGATCTTTCAAAGTACTATACCACACTTGGTGAAAGTATAAGAGAATTATACAGCCATTTATTTTTTTTTACAGCTAAGATTGATATAAAATTGTTTTGTTGATAATTACAATTTTAAGTTAAATTAGATTAATCTATTTGTGTGTGTGTGATATTATATAAACATAAACTTATCAAAGGAGAAAAGTCAAGTTTCATCAGATGCTGGTTTGTACTAAGTATGTGAATAATAAAATGAATGAAAACAGCTGGCCATCATTTGTTCAGTTAAATGGGATCCATTTTTGCAATGCAAGTAAAATCAAAATTAATACAATTACTCAAGAGTGTTTTCAAATGGTGTAGTATGGGCTAGATTGGGACAAGAGAGACTAGAAATAAGCCATAGCTCTTATTCTTAATAACTGTATTTTTTGGCAATTTATTTAACCTCATTACAACTTAGTTTGCTAATCTATAAAATGAATAGCAGTGCTTATATTCTGGAATTTTTATAGCAATTATTGTGATAACTTATTTGATTCACTAACTTTATACTAGATGTTTAATAAGTGTTGGTTCACTTCTCCTTCTCCCTTTACCACCAAAAATCCAAATTATGGAAAGGCTAGTTAAATATTTAATGAGATAACTTATTTTCAGCAATTAGAAATGCTCAAATAATATAAAACTAAAGTGATTGACAGATTTTGCAAAAGATGGCTGGAACTGTTGAAAATCTACTTGTACAAAACTGCTTAGACCTTGAATGAAGTTAACGTAATTGAAGTTGTATGAGTAGCTATGTAATCTTTATGCAGGCAGGGACATATCAATCATGTTGCTGGCTATATCAGCAGGTACTAAATTTTAATTTAGTTTTACTTATTGATTGAGTGGTGTTGTCCTTCCTTTACTCTTGAATAATTTAGGGTAACATCAAAAATATCTTATTTTTTTAAACATTAAATCACGTGAAGTGATTGAAATAGAGAATGATTACAAAGATATTGGTATTCATACCTAGAAATTGTTAAAACGGGATCTCTTTGTAGCATCTAAGGAATGTGCATAGCACAAAAGGAGTTCAAATTTAATGCATTTTAGTTTTCAGACTCCTTAGGGAACGTTAAGAGATACCTGTCACCATTTCTCTGTCATAAAAATGTGAAATGTGGTAACAAACAGCTCAGTCTCTCAGAAGTAACACAGACATTTCCAATCCCCAACTTACTGTGACATAATCTCTTTCAGTCCAAAATAAACTTAGTGCTCTACAGTAAGCTTCAAAAATTATATATATATATATATATATATATATACACATTAATGTAAATGAAGATGCACACAAACACACAGATGTAGAAAATTCTATTTTTGGTCATTTTCTAGTGGAAAATGTTTGGATATTTGTAGACATTAAATTTATCTTTGAAATGAGGTAGAGAGTTGTTAATTAACTGCTAATCTGATAAATACAGAAAACCAAATCTAATAACTTAATGATTTAGGAAAATAAAATGTCTGAGACAGATGAGGTTGAAATATCTATTTTTCCATATGACGGTATGAAATAGTACCACACATACTTGTCTAACCAGAGTGAGAAATGGTCACTGAATGTAATTTTTCCCAACAATATTTGATTATTCATCAATAAAGACGTGTATGTAAAAATATTTATAATGAGCTTCTCATATAATTTTCAAACTTGAACATATTTCTTTATAAACAAATTTTATGGCCATCAAGATTTTGAAATATAAAGATGAGTAAACAGACATACTTATGTTTTATTTTTTTTATTTTTAAAGATTTTTTTTTATTTATTTGAGAGAGAGAGAATGAGAGAGAGAACACATGACAGGGGGGAGGGTCAGAGAGAGAAGCAGACTCCCTGCCAAGCAGGGAGCCCGATGCGGGACTCAATCCAGGGACTCCAGGATCATGACCTGAGCCGAAGGCAGTCGCTTAACCAACTGAGCCACCAGGCGCCCACAGACATACTTAGGTTTTAGAACTGATATATAAAATGTATTGTTCTGCAACCAGTTCAAGAACTATCAATCAAATGGACAAAATGTATTTGAGAATAGAAGGCATCATGTAAAATATTAAACTCTGAGTGGCCACATGTATATATATTTTAATCATTTCTTTACCCCTTATTTTTCCATACAACAAGTTAGCTATTGAACTATTAAAAATACTGATTTAAACAATAAGTAGTCTTAATTAATAGTTTCATGACTCTGTAAAGAAAATTATTCTTAATAAAGAAGAGGGGATAAATATCAGTATTTGATTCAAAACTTGGCTTAGATTTATTATTTTTTTAACTAATTACTATTCACTTGGCATGTTGGTAATATTTCTTCATTATGTGTTCTCCCATTTATTTTTTTCTTATTTCCCAACCAATTATATTACCTACATAAAACCCATTTCCCAGAATATGTCTTATAAACAATTTAGTCAGTTAAAGAAAAATTATAGTTGAGAAGTGCCCTCATGTTGAAACAGGATAGATAAGAGTTTGATTTCTGCCTTAGTCACTACCATATACTGGCAAAATTAACAAACTTTTTTAGCTGCATTTTCCTCAACTTGAAATGAGGAAAATAACATTACTTACCTCATAGGGTTGCTGTAAGGATTATAAAATGCCCAGAAAGAACCCATCAATCACTGTGTTTATAATAGTAAGCATTAAATAAATATTTTTGTTGTGATTACGGTTTGTATCATTATATTTGAATACATGATATTTCAAAGCTAATTTTTTACCAGTTATGACTCTAAGATAAGACAGATTCTTGCCTTTATTCTTGGTGCTCATTTGCAAATATGGCATGTCGTTTTCTTCACTACACATAAACAACTGACATTAATAGCTCTAGAGATAAAGTTTGTTTAACCAATAAAAGATGGTTCTGTCACATATGAAATGTAATTTCTAGATTTACCTGCTCAGATTTTTGTGGTATTTATTTCCAATTGCCTCCCAATATGTTGTATCCAGAACATATTTATAAATATTTATAATTTTTTTTGAATATTGAATACCTCTCCTAAATGAAGCCATGATGAATTATATGAGACTGAGGGGAAAGCATAAAGATTGAGTTGTCTTGTAAAATAAGAGTTTAACGTTATTAGAAAAGTTGTGTGTATCAAAAAAAAAAAAAAAAGACCTGAAAAATAGTTTGTGACATTTTGTCACATTTAAGCTGTTAGCTTTCTCCATTCCAGTGGAGAATTGCTATTAAGGACTTAGTATTCTCTATTATTAATGGAAGATTGATTGACTGTGTGTGGCAGAAATGAATTGTTTATAAAAATTATTCATTTGCATATACAGAAATGCATTTTTTAAAAAATAAATATATACACATCCATACATATGCATGTCTGTATGTAGATTAGCTGAAGCCACGTAAGTCCAGTGAAAACCAACTACAATCTACTAGTTTTTTATAGGATTTTTGAATTGCAAATATTCATTTTCCTATAATTTATGCTAAGCATAAACACAAGGATCCAAAAACACATTTCTATTGTCTTTTTAAACTGCTCAGGGTCTAAAACTATTAGAGAAGTAAGGGCTTTTAAAAATTTTGCTTTTCTCTTTAAAATAAAGAGTCATAGAATTTTCAATGAAAAAAAAACGCAAAGGTGATGGTAATCCAAGTACAGGAAGATACTAAATTCACCTCCTCCCATGGACACACTGAATGTACAGCTACATATAGATCATTTTCCTCTGAAAAAGTTCTGAAAACTAGCTGAATAGCTCCTTCAAGACAAACTAAAAGGACCACATCAAGACAAGTAGGAGAGGCAGAGACACTGTCTTGCCAAAAGTCCCACCCCTAGTGCAGCAATGCACAATTGGTAGGGTTCTCAGAAATCTGGAGCCTTTCCCTGAGGAGTGAGAGGTTGGTGCCCTACATCAGACACCCCAACACTTGGGACCTCCACTAGAGAGACAAACCCCCAAAACATCTGGCTTTGAATGCAATGGGGAATGTGTCTAGAAGATACAAAGGAGTGTAGGGAACTAAGATACTGCTCTGAAAGAGGTTGCACACAGACTCAATTACCCTGAGGTCTAGTGCAGAAACAGCAGTTTGAAAAACACCTAGACCTATATGCAAAATAAATTCATTTGCTAATTATAAAAAGTCTGCTGGAAGGGAAGGGGCTTGTTAGCAATCTCTTTGGGGATGGAGGCACTTGTGGGCACCATTTTTGTGCTTTCCCTTTTCCTTGCAAGTGCTAGCAGGTGCACAGAGTCCCTGAACTCTCCCACTGCCCTGCTAAAGTTGGCAGATGCACCCTGGCTCTGTGTTCTCCTCTGTTTGCTAAAGCCAACAGGCACACCCTGCATTCTTCCTCTGACTCACTAAAGCTAGAAGGCACATACAGTACATGTAGAAGACATTCCTTGATTGCTTGGGTCTGGTGACTAGGGGACCTTCAGTTCTTGGGTCCCCACAGGACTTTAACAATTGGAGAGACAGTTCTTGGAGGGCTACTATGCCCAGGGCACTGCGTGGATAACAAACTAAAGCACACCACCAGTCTTTCTGTAAAAAAAAGCCCTATTTATTTGACCTGGAGCTTCAGCCTGAGAGGTAGTCCTCAGGTTTACCAGACGTCTGGAACCTAAAAATATGCTCTCATGGAAAGTAGGCCAGGTGATGCTATCTTTGTACTCTCCCTTGGCCTTGCTATGGCTCACTGGTAGCTCCCAGAAAGGAGCTAATACACTCATCTGCAGCCCCAGTTTTTGCAACCATAACCCAGGGACACCTCCAGATCACCTACCCTGGTGGCTAACAGAGTTTTCAATGAGGTCCCACAAGCCTGTATATACTTGCATATTTTAAAAGTTGGTGCCAATCAGCCTGAAACTAGGTGCTGACTGAGATCCTTCCCTCTGGAACACTGACAGGTCTTGGCACACCCTCAACAACTGAGACCTATCAAGAATAAATCTGGCTGCTTAGATAATCAAATAGGTTAGAGAGACAATCAAAAGCTAGGGCAAAGCTGAATAATAAATTTATCTTTTACAGAAGGCCACTCTTTCAAACGATTGCATTTGATACATTGAAACAAACACAAAGCCAAGCAAAATGAGGAAACAGAAATATGTTCCAAGTGAGAGAACAATATAAAACTTCAAAAAAAAAAAATAAAACAGTGATAAGTAACCTACCTGATAAAGCATTTAAAATAATGGTCATAAAATTATCTTTACTGGACTGGGGATAAGAATGGGTGAACACAGAGACAGAAAATACAAGAAAGCTAAAGAATACAATAAGTGAAAAATATACTAGATGGGTTTGACAGCAGAGTGGATGAAGCAGAAGAAAGAATCAATGATCTAGAAGACAGGGCAGTGGAACTCACCCCAAAAAAGCAGCAAAAGAATAAAATAATTTTTAAAAACAAAGATAGCTTAAGGGACCTATGGGTCAACATCAAGTAGAATAAATACCATTCACATTATAGGGGACTCAGAAAGAGAGGAGAAAGAAAAGAGGGCAGAAAACTTGTTTGAGGAAATAATAGCTGTAAACTTCCCTAAACTGGGGAAGGAACAGACATCCAGATCCAGGAATCCCAGAAGTTCCAAAACAGATGAATCCCTAGATATCCACACAAAGACACATCATAATTAAGATGTCAAAGGTTAGAGAATCTTAAGCAGCAAGAGAAAAACATCTGTTATGTACAATGGGAATCCCATAAGACTATGAACAGATTTTCTTAGCAGAAATTTTGCAGGACAGAGGAAGTGACATGATATATTTAAAGCAGTGGAAGGATAAAACAAAATAAAACTTCCAAGCAAGAATACCCAGCAAGGTTATCATCCAGAATTGAAAGAAAGATGAAGCAAAAGCTAAAGGAGTTTATCATCACTATGAACTTTACAATAAATGTTAACAGGACTTCTTTAAGCAGAGGAGAAAAGACATTAACCAGTAACAAGATAACATATGAAAGTAAAAACCTCACTGGTAAAGGTAAATATATAGTAAAGGTAATGTATTAATCACTTATAAAGCCAGTATGAATGTTAAAAGACAAAAGTAGTAAAATTAATGAAAACTACAATAATTAGTTAAGGGATACACAAAATAGCTGTTAAATGTGACATTAAAAACAAAAACACTGTGGGAGGTAGTATTTATGTAGTTTTAGAATGCATTCAAATGTAAGTTGCTATAAACTGAAAAATAGACTGCTTACACACACACACAGACATACTGTTATATGTAACACATAACTACAAAGCAAAAACCTATAATAGATACACAGAACATAATGAGAAAGGAATCTAAACATAACGCTAAGTAATCTAAACATGACACATAACATCAGGCCACAAGGGAAGAGAACAAAAGAAGAAGAAAGGAACATAGAGAAACTACAAAACAGCAAAAAAACAATTAACAAAATGGCAATAAGTGCATATCTATCAGTAAATACTTTACATGTGAATGATCCAAGTTCTCCCAACAAAAGACATAGAGTGGCTGAGTGGATAAAAACACAAGACCTATCTATGTGCTACATACAAGAGACTCACTTGAAAAATAAAGACACACACAGACTGAAAGTAAAAGGATGGGAAAAGATGTTTCATGGAAGCCAAAACAAAAAACAAAAACAAAAACAACAAAACAAACTGGGGAAACTATACTTACATCAGACAAAATAGACTTTTATATAAACAAAATCTGTAATAAAAGGCAAAGAAGGACATTATATAATGATAAAGGAGTCAGTCCAACAAAAGGATATATAACATTTGTAAATATTTATGCACCCAACATAGAAGCACATAAATATATAAAGCTAATTTTAACAAATCAAAAAGGAGAAATTGACAGCAGTATAATAACAGTAGGAGTCTTTAATACCCTATATACATCAACAGATTGATTAGACAGAAATCAATTAGAGAACAATGGCTTTAAATGAGCCATTGGATCAGACAGACTTAATAGACATAAACAGAACATTCCATACAAAAGCAGCAGAATATACATTCTCTAGTGCACATGGAACATTCTCCAGGATCAATCACATGTTATGCCACAAAGAGATTATCAATAAATTTAAAGAAGATTAAATTCATATCAACCTTCTTTTCTAACCACAATGGCATGAAACTAGAAAATAATTACAAGAAAACTGGAAAAATCACAAATATGTGGAGATAATCAACATGCTACTTAATAACCAATAGGAGAAGTCAAAAAATAACTTGAGCAAATGAAAATGGAAGTAAATGGATTTTGGACAAATCAAAATCTATGGGATGCATCAAAAGTGTTCTAAGATGGGAGTTCATAGCAATTTAGGTCTACTTCAAGAAACAGGAAAAAATCTCAATCTAACCTTACACCTAAGGGTACTAGAGAAGGAAGAACAAATGAAGCTCAAAGCTTGCAGAAGTAAGAAAGTAATAAAGATCAGAGTGGAAACAAATGATATGGAAACTTTTAAAAAATGGAAAAGATCAATGAAACTAAGTGCTGGTTCTTTGAAAAAAATCAAGAAAATTGACAAATTTTTAGAGTCACCAAGAATAAAAGAGAGCTCAATTTCATAAAATCAGAAATGAAAGAGAAATGACAACACATCCAGATATTCAGAGGATTATAAGAGACTACTATGAACAATTTTATGCCAACCAATTGGACAACCTAGAAAAAATGGAAAATTCCTAGAAACACAATCTTCCAAGACTGAATTAGGAAGAAATAGAAAATCTGAATAGATAGCTAACTACTAAAGAGACTGAATCAGAAACCTCCCAACAAACAAAAGTCCAAGACCAGAGGACTGCACTGGTGAATTCTAGCAAACATTCAAAGAAGATTTAATACATGTTAATTAATATTCATAGTATAGTATATACTAAATATTATAAAATAGTAAAATAAATACTAATGTAATTAATTGCTGATGGTTTTCTTTTCATATTTATTTAGTTTTCCCTTATGATCATGGATTCCCACTAATGCATATACTTCAGGGGTGTGTGTGTGTGTGTGTGTGTGTGTGTGTGTGTGTGTGTGTGTGTGTGTGTATGTGTATGAGAGAGAGAGAGAGAGAGAGAGAGGGAAAGATATGAGGGCGAGGAGGAGCGAGAGGAGGGGGAGGGCTAAAATAAAATTAGCTGTACTTCAATAGGTTGGCCTTAGCAGAATCCAATATAAATCCATGTCAATAAAATTAAATGTGAGGCAGCAGTTAAAATGTAAATATCAAGAAAATAGGAGAAGTAGGGTTAGTTACCCAAGTCTTAAACCAGACTGAAGTACTGAATGACTCTGTGATTTTGTCAAAGAATTGAGCCCCTTGAATTTCCAGATCTGTCTTCTCAACTAGGAGGTAAGTTCACAGAACTAAATCTTCACTGAATTTCTATTTAAATCTGTCTTATCATCTGTGCAGTTTTTAATTACTCAAATCAAAATCTTATAAATCTCAACATTCATTATTGAATTGTTTTATTTTTATGCAGGTTCCAAGCACATTGACTTAATTATTTCAAAATTTTAGAATACATCTCTTTAATAACCCACGATGGTGGTTCATTATTTCTCCATCATTATTAACTCCATTAAAAGAGATACAATGATTTACTAAATATTTACTTTGTAGAATAATACCTTGTTTGCACAAAATAACAAAGCAATTCCCAGATGGTATTACACATGGATGTCTATATTGAGGATACTAAAACTTTTATATTCTATGAATTTTAGTGAGATGAAGCAATGAATATAAAGGTTTTGTTTTGTTTGCGTTTTGTTGTTGTTGTTTTTTAGGTCTTTGATTTCTTTCTATTTTTTTAATTCTTTTTAAAAATTTTATTATGTTATGTTAAACACCATACAGTACATCATTAGTTTTTGATGTAGTGTTCCATGATTCATTGTTTGCGTATAACACCCAGTGCTCTATTCAGTACATGCCCTCGTTAATACCCATCACCAGGCTAACCCATCCCCCCACCCCCCTCCCCTCTAGACCCTCAGTTTGTTTCTTAGAGTCCATAGTCTCTCATGGTTCATCTCCCCCTCCGATTACCCCCCTTCATTTTTCCCTTCCTGCTATCTTCGTCTTCTTCATCATTTTTTTTAACATATAATGTATTATTTGTTTCAGAGGCACAGGTCTGTGATTCAACAGTCTCACACAATTCACAGTGCTCACCATAGCACAAACCCTCCCCAATGTCTATCACCCAGCCACCCCATCCCTCCCACCCCCCACCACTCCAGCAACCCTCAGTTTGTTTCCTGAGATTAAGAATTCCTCATATCAGTGAGATCATATGATACATGTCTTTCTTTGATTGACGTATTTCGCGCAGCATAAAACCCTCCAGTTCCATCAACATCCTTGCAAATGGCAAGATTTCATTCCTTTTGATGGCCGCATAATATTCCTGTGTGTGTGTGTGTGTGTGTGTGTGTGTGTGTGTGTGTGTGTGTGTGTATACCACCTCTTCTTTATCCATTCATCTGTCGATGGACATCTTGGCTCTTTTCATAGTTTGGCTATTGTGGACATTGCTGCTATAAACATTGGGTGCATGTACCCCTTCAGATCCCTACATTTGTATCTTTGGAGTAAATACCCAGTAGTGCAATTGCTGGGTCATAGGGTAACTCTATTTTCAACTTTTTGAGGAACCTCCATACTGTTTTCCAGAGTGGCTGCACCAGCTTGCATTCCCACCAACAGTGTGGGAGGGTTCCCCTTTCTCTGTTTCCCCTCCAACATCTGTTGTTTCCTGACTTGCTAATTTTAGCCATTTTGACTGGTGTGAGGTGTTATCTCACTGAGGTTTTGATTTAGATTTAGATTTCCTGATGCCAAGCGATGTTGAGCCCTTTTTCATGTGTCTGTTGGCCATTTGGATGTTTTCCTGGGAAAAATGTCTGTTCATGTCTTCTGCCCATATCTTGATTGGATCATTTGTTCTTTGGGTGTTGAGTTTAAGAAGTTCTGTATAGATTTTGGATACTAGCCCTTCATCTGATATGTCATTGCAAATATCTTCTCCCATTCTGTCAGTTGTCTTTTGGTTTTGTTGACTGTTTCTTTTGCTGTTTCTTATCCTGATGAAGTCCCAGTAGTTCATTTTTGCCCTTGCTTCCCTTGCCTTTGGCGATGTTCCTAGGAAGAAGTTGCTGTGGCTGAGGTCGACGAGGTTGCTGCCTTTGTTGTGCTTTAGGATTTTGATGGACTCCTGTCTCACATTTAGGTCTTTCAACCATTTTGAGTCTATTTTTGTGTGTGGTGTAAGGAAATGGTCCAGGTTCATTCTTCTGCATGTGGCTGTCCAATTCTCCCAACACCATTTGTTGAAGAGACTGTCTTTTTTCCATTGGACATTCTTTCCTGCTTTGTCAAAGATGAGTTGACCATAGAGTTGAGGGTCCATTTCTGGGTTCTCTATTCTGTTCCACTGATCTATTGTCTGTTTTTGTGCCAGTACCATACTGTCTTGATGATGACAGCTTTGTTATAGAGCTTGAAGTCCGGAATTGTGATACCACCAGCTTTGCTTTTCTTTTTCAACATTCCTCTGGCTATTTGGGGTCTTTTCTGGTTCCATACAAATTTTAGGATTATTTGTTCCATTTCTTTGAAAAAAGTGTATGGTATTTTGTTGGGGATTGCTTTAAATGTGTAGATTGCTCTAGGTAGCATTGACATTTTCACAATATTTGTTCTTCAAGTCCATGAGCATGGAATGTTTTACCATTTCCTTGTGTCTTCCTCAATTTATTTCATGAGTATTTTATAGTTTTCCGAGCACAGATTCTTTGCCTCCTTGGTTAGCTTTATTCCTAAGTACCTTATGGTTTTGTGTGCAGTTGTAAATGGGATCGACTCCTTAATTTCTCTTTCTTCTGTCTTGTTGTGTATAGGAATGCCACTGATTTTTGTGCATTGATTTTATATCCTGCCACTTGACTGAATTCCTGTATGAGTTCTAGCAGTTTTGGGGTGGAGTCTTTTGGGTTTTCCACATAAAGTATCAGATCATCTGCAAAGAGTCAGAGTTTGACTTCTCTGCCGATTTGGATGGCTTTGATTTCTTTTTGTTGTCTGATTGCTGTGGCTAGGACTTCTAGTACTATGTTGAATAGCAGTGGTGATAGTGGACATCCCTGCCGTGTTCCTGACCTTAGGGGGAAAGCTCTCAGTTTTTCACCATTAAGAATGATATTTGCTGTGGGTTTTTCATAGATGGCTTTTATTATACTGAGGTATGTACCTCTATACCTATACTCTGAAGAGTTTTGATCAAGAAAGGATGCTGTACTTTGTCAAATGCTTTTTCTACATCTATTGAGAGGATCATATGGTTCTTTATATTTCTTTTATTAATGTATTGTATCACATTGATTGATTTACGGATGTTGAACTAATTTCAATCTGGGGTTGTCTTTGGTTCTAAAATGAGTCTCTTGCAGACAGCATATCGATGGGTCTTGTTTTTTATCCAATCTGATAGCCTGTGTCTTTTGATTGGGGCACTTACCCATTTGCATTCAGGGTAACTATTGAAAGATACGAATTTAGTGCCATTGTATTGCCTATAAGTGACTGTTATTGTATATTGTCTGTGTTCCTTTCTGGTCTATGTTACTTTTAGGCTCTCTCTTTGCTTAGAGGACCACTTTATTTCTTGTAGGGCTGGTTTTGTGTTTGCAAATTCCTTTAGTTTTTGTTTGTCCTGGAAGCTTTTGATCTCTCCTTCTATTTTCAGTGACAGCCTAGCTGGATATAGTATTCTTGGCTCCATATTTTTCTTATTTACTGCTCTGACTATATCATGCCAGTCCTTTCTGGCCTGCCAGGTCTCTGTGGATAGGTCTGTTGCCAATCTAATGTTTCTACCATTGTAGGTTACAGATCTCTTCTCCTGAGTTCCTTTCAGGATTTTCTCTTTGTCTCTGAGACTCGTAAGTTTTACTATTAGATGTCGGGGTGTTGACCTATTTTTATTGATTTTGAGGGGGATTCTCTGTGCCTCCTTGATTTTGATGCCTATTTCCTTCCCCAAATTAGGGAAGTTCTCTGCTATAATTTGCTCCAGTATACCTTCTGCCCCTGTCTCTCTTTCTTCTTCTTCTGGGATCCTAATTATTCTAATATTGTTTTGTCTTATGGTATCACTTATCTCTCGAATTCTGCCCTCATGATCCAGTAGTTGTTTTATCTCTTTTTCTCAGCTTCTCTATTTTCCCTCATTTGGTCTTCTATATCACTAATTCCCTCTTCTGCCTCATTTATCATAGTTGTTGGGGCTTCCATTTTTTATTTACCTCATTAATAACCTTTTTAATTTAGACTTGGTTAGATTTTAGTTCTTTTATTTCTCCAGAATGGGTTTCTCTAATACCTTCCATGGTTTTTTCAAGCCCAGCTAGTATCTTTAAAATCGTCATTCTGAACTCTAGTTCTGACATCTTACTGATGTCCAAAATGTCTAGGTTCCTGGCAGTGGGTACTGCCTCTTGTTCTTTTTTTTTTTTTTTTTGAGGTGATTTTTTCCGTCTTGTCATTTTGTCCAGAGGACAATAGATGAATGAGAGAACAAAATGCTAACAGGGTGACAACGACCCCAGAAAAATATACAGTAAACAAATCAGAAGTGACCTTCCAGAAAGTGGTTGCTTTTCTCTTCAGAGAGTTGCTGCTATTCTTTTCTTCTACTTCCTGTTGAGTTTCTAGGTGTTCAGATGGTTTTGATCCCTATCTAGCTGAATTCCTGGGTCCAGACGAAATTTAGGTCTCCTACTCCTCTGCCATCTTGCTCCTCCTCCTGGTTTGTTTTTGCTTGTGTGTGTGTGTGTGTGTGTGTCAATAGTTAGGCCAATTTTTAGAAAACAAATTTTCACTAGCCAAAACTTTATGTCTTCACTATCCTATATTTAAATATTTATCAATTCTTCTTGATAGTCATTGCATTCTTCTTTGTGTTTTGTCTTAAAACAACATACCTCCATAGACTTTGTTAGCAGGCCAAGCAGCAAACCATCATAATACACCCTAGTAGGGCTAAGATACTAGGAAAAACTACAAATCAATCTACTTCTTTGTAAGACAGCAAATAACTGTAAATTACATTTATTAAACATATGTATTAAATATATGCATACCTAAAATACATGTATGAGAGCCTCTTTACAATAATTCTCCTTTGTTTAGCATAGAACTTTTAATTATTGTGGATTCATAATAATAGTTGAGTAAAATTTTGTGCAAAAGCATAATAGAATTCAAAAGGAAAAAGCTTAATGAGAAAAACAAGATTTATAAATTTTGAACTGGGTATAAATAACTATGCAAAAAGATAATTTAAAAAATAGCCCTTTTTTCCTATATACCAACAGTAAGTGGAATTTGAAATTAAAAACACAATACCATTTATATTAGCACCCCCCAATGAAATACTTAAATAGAAATATAACAAAATATGTACAGTATCTATATGAAAAAAATGCAAAACTCTGATGAATGAAATCAAATAACTAAATAAATGGAGATATATTCTATGTATATATATTTATATACATAATAGGATTCAGTATTGTCAAGATGCCAGCTCTTCCCAACTTTATCTATCAGTTCAATCAAAATTCCAGCCAGTTATTTTATGGATATAGACACACTGGTTTTAAACTTTATATGGAGAGGCAATAGACCAGAATAGCCAGCACAATATTGAAGGAGAAGAACAAAGTTAGAGAACTGAAGCTACCCAATTTCAAGATTTACTATAAAGCTACAGTAAGACAGGATGTATTGGTGAAATAATAGACAAATAGACCAAAGGAAAAGAATACTCAGAAATAGACCCCTGTAAATAGAGTCAACTGATCTTTGACTAAGGAGCAAAGGCAATACAATGGGCCAAAGACAGTCTCTTCAACAAATGGTGCTGGGACAACTGGACATTAACATGCAAAAAAAAATGAACCTAAACACAAACCGTACATTTTCACAAAAATTAACTCAAATTGGTCTTAGACTTTATTTTTTTTTTAAAGATTTATTTATTTATGTTGAGAGAGTGAGAATGAGAGAGAGAGAGAGTACATGAGAGGGGGGAGGGTTAGAGGGAGAAGCAGGCTCCTCACTGAGCAGGGAGCCCGATGCGGGACTCATCCCGGGACTCCAGGATCATGACCTGAGCTGAAGGCAGTCGCTCAACTGACTGAGCCACCTAGGCGCCCGGTCTTAGACTTTAAATATAAAACATAACACTTTAAAACTACTAGTAGATATCATACAAGAAAATCTAGATGACCTTGAATATGGTAATACCTTTTTATTTTATTTTATTTTTTTAATTTATTTTTTTAAGATTTTTATTCATTTATTTGACAGAGAGAGACACAACGAGAGAGGGACCACAAGCCGGGGGAGTGGGGGAGGGAGAAGCAGGCTTCATGAGCGGGGAGCCAAATAAGGGGCTCAATCCCAGGACCCTGGGATCATGACCTGAGCCGAAGGCAGACGCTGAATGACTGAGCCACCCATGCACCCCTGGTGATACCTTTTTAGATACAACACCAAAGACACAATTAATGAAAAAAATAACTTGGTAAACTAGACTTCATTAAAATTAAGAATTTCTACATTCTGAAAGATAATAATGAGAGAATTAAAAGACAAGCCACAGACTGGGAGAAGATTTGTGAAAGATACATCTGATAAAGGACTGTTATCCAACATATACGAAGAACTCTTAAAACTAAAGAATTAAGCAAAAGAAACCTGATTAAAAAATGTCCGAAGACCTAAAAACACTCCTCACCAGCAAAGATATAGATGGCAAATAAGCATTTGAAAAGAAGTTCCACATCCTCTATCATCAGTGAATTAAAACAATGACATACACTGCATACCTGTTAGAATGGCCAAAATACAGAACACTGTCAATACCAAATGCTGGTAAGAATGTGAAGCAACAGGAATTTTCATACATTGCTGGTGGAAATGCAAAATGAAACAACACTTTGGAAGAACATTTGGCAGTTTCTTACAAAACTAAATGTACTCTTAGTATCTAGCAATAATGCTTGTTGATATTTCCTCAAAGGAATTGAAAACTTGTGTCCACATAGAAACCTGCAAACAGATGTTTTTAGCAACTTTATTCATAATTGCCAAAAGTTGGAAGTAAACACGGTGTCCTTCAGTATGTGAATTGATGAATAAACTGTGGTACATCCAGACAATTAATATTCTTAAGTGCTAAAAAGAAATGAGTTGTCAAGCCATGAAAAATGTGGAGGAAACTTAAATGCATATTACTAAATGAAAAAGCCAATCTGTATTCGTAATGTATGATTCCAATTTCCTTTTATACAATATGACATTGTATAAAAGGAAAAACTATGTAGACAATAAAAAGAGCTGTAGTTTTTAGGGAAAGAGATAAATAAGAACATAAAGGATTTTTAGGGCAGGGAAAATACTGTATTATATTATAATGATATACATGTCATTATGCTTTTATCCAACCCCACAGAATATATAACACCAAGAGTGGAACATTAAGCAAACTGTGAACTTTGGGTGATTATGATATGTCAATGTAGGTTCATCCTTGGCTTAAAAAAAAGTACCCATTCTTGTGAGTGATGCTGATAATGGGGCAAGTATGCAAGTTTGGGAGCAGGGGGTATATGAAAAATCTCTGTACCTTCTTCTCAGTTTTGTTGTAAACCTAGAACTGCTCTGAAAAAAATATTTTAAGTAGTTTTCTATACTTCCACAAACTCCAGTTATGACAGGAGTTAATTAATACCCTTAGGTTACCAAATTTCATTTTAAGGCAATGCCTGGTTCTAAGTCCTTGCAGATATCTCCATTGATTAACTTGCCACTTGTAGACTCTGACCCCTTCTAGCCTATGGACAACTTTTGTCTTGAGGTAGAGTGATTTCAAGTAAATACTTTTATAGCTTTCTATTAAGTCCAAAAAAACTAATGGATTTTTTTTATTGTTTAAAAATCACATGACACTGGGGCCACATTGGTGATTTTGATTTCAGTTTTAGCAATTAAACCACCTTATTTCCTATTATCATACCCTAAATGATGCATTGTTGCTCTATTCATGCAAACCCCCTTTTAATTTTTGCCTTAGACATCGCCTGAAATTCAGCCAAGTTTCATACCCCAATAAGATTTGTATCACTATCGTCCTCTCATGCTTAGAATTTGCTGTTTTAGATTTGTAACTATACTTCATTCAAAAATTCCATTATACTACATCTATTTGCTGTGATTCCCTACTTTTGCCTAATAAGGAAAGCTTTCCTACTAGCTTTCTTTGACATTATAAGCTTTTCATCTCCAGCTCTTTCTTAATTTTTCAGTTCTGTGCCCAGCAAATTCCTAGTTCTGTACCCATCCACTTTTTGCCTGCTAAGAATGGTTTCTTTTTCTCCCACTTAAATCAGAAGCAACAGTTTTTACAGCTATTGGTGTATGAACACAAAAGAGATAGAGCACAACTTAACTCTTGACTCTTCAATCTGTAGTCTTCCAGATGTAATGTGACTGTATATTCTCATTTGAGTGAGATAGAGTTGGTTAAATTCAGCTACCCCTATGGAATTGTTAATACTGCCTTCCTTTACTCACAAATATGTCCCAACTTGAGAGATAAATTACATGGTCACCTTAGCCAGAAGTGTGAACTTCAGTAAATAAAAAAGAGAATATAATTGCTTACAACATGACTAGAAAGGGAGCAGATTAAAGGTAAAATAAGAAGTGTGATTGAAAATGACTGATCATAGATAAAATGCCTAATATGTATTTATGATCTACTTTCATTGATATTTAAAAGATAAGTGAAGTCTCAGGATCAAGGTCCAGCAAGGGTAGTAAAATTAAAAAGCATAGCATTGAAGAAAATACAGTTAGGAGAAGGAGGATAAAAGAGGAACAGAATCCTTAATATTGAGAAAATAGAGCTAAAACTAATGAGAAAAATGAAATAAAAATATAGACGTTCAGGGAAGAGGAAAAATTGGCTTTTGGAACTTTCAGAAATTATTCAAAATGCAGTGAAAAGGGCATGAATGTGAAAACTAGTAAAGACCTTGAAAAACTGGAGAAATCTTATTAGCAAATGGAACTTTGTAGAAATTCTGAAGTACATTTAAGATAAATATATGTCAATAAGTTATATTCAGGTTGAAAGTTCACTTTCATACTAAGGCTATAATGCTTCATTTCAATTTAAATATTTCCCCAACATAGGGGTGCCTGGATGGCTCTGTCAGTTAAGTGCCTTCGGCTCAGGTCATGATCTCAGGGTCCTAGGATCGAGCTCTGCATCCGGCTCTCGCCTCAGCGGGGAGTCTGCTTCTCCTTCTCCCTCTGTTCTCTCTCTCTCTCACTCGCTCTCTCTCAAGTAAATAAATAATCTTTTAAAAAATAAGTATTTCCCCAACACAAAAGTATTTAGATTTCATTTTCGGTAGGGATGTTCATGCATATACATTTTCCTTTTTTAGATACTTATAAGAAAGATGACCAGACATAAGTAATCTGTAAGTTAAAAAAACTTCATTTAGTGGCCATTTGCTCTAGAGGAGAAGTAACTCTTTCAAAAAATCTAATCTTTAGTGATTAGGTCAGGGTCTTCCAGAAAAAAAAAAAAGGAAAAAAGAAAAAAAGAAAAAACATTTCACTGAGGATAAAAACGTAATGGTAGAGTCTGGTTACTTCTGAAGAAAAAGGTTTAATATTCTTAAATGTTTTCATATAGTGAGGACAAGGCAGGTGGAGAAGGACCTTCTGACTATATTTAACTTTAACTTTGATAGTCTTAATGGAAAATGTAATTTGAAGGGAATAATTGTAAAACTAAAAGTAAGAAAGGAATAATCTAACATAACTTTTAGTGGTTTTATAGCAAATTCTTTCTAAAACTTTTATACTTAAAGTATTATATGTGTGAATATTTGTGGGTGTGTGTATCCAATAAGCCAAAATATGAAACAGTGTATTCTGTGGAAATCACTAAAAAATATCTGGTGTCACTTGTTCTATAGTATCAAATTTATCATTTCATTATCTAGAAGGACATCTTCTAAGAAAGAAACTATAAGTAATGGCTCTATTGAACTCAGGTACTGAGGTACCTCCTATGATATTTTACAATAATTACTAAATCCATAAAGATACAGTATTTAAAGACTCACAGGGCCTATGGAATTTATTTTCTGAAGAAACTTATGGAAAATCAGTCTAATTGGTTAGTTTATAATGATTTGCTAATGCTAAATGGGTGCATGAAAAAACAATTTAATAAAAAAGGAATGAGACATGACTGTGTAATCATAATGGCACATGGAACATTTACAATTAAAATGATTTTAAAGAGTAGGCTAATGCTGTAGTCAGCAAGACTTGGTCTAAGGTAGAAATACAGAAGGAAGAAACTTCATAAATACAGTGTTCTGTAATGGGTGTTATTTACCTGGTATGTCAACACACCTTTGAAAAATACTGCCTGCTAGTCCCTATGCTGGATGCTGAAGCATCACTATTGTTACTAGAGTAACAACCTCTTAAAGAAAATTTATATAAGTGGCCATGGAATTAGGAATTAAATTTATTTAAAAAGGACTAAAACTCAATGCATGGATAAATATTAACAATATTTTAAGTAGAAAGTAGAAAGCATCTGACTAATGCTTCTTTTGAATTTATGAGTCATTAGCTCAATGCCTTATGAAAAGAACCAATTAATTAATTCAGAGCTTGTCAAGAAGGGAGTCGCTAATGCTCTTTGGTCATGAACTCCATAACATATCTGCTTTATAACACGTTCCACAATATTTAGAGTAATAGTCATGCAGTTTTTGTCAATGTCATGTATTTATAATAATTTCTGAAAGGATTCGTGATACTTTATAGATAGGAAAAAATAAAATTTGAGGACTGTCAAAGCTACATATTGAAAATAATATAGATAAAATTTGTATCTGATGCATACCTATTATATTTCACACATGTATACATATGTAACATAGATTTGTATACAGTGACCTTTAAAGTAAATTCATGATTTATCATGGAAGTCTCACTTCTTCCTCATTAAGAAACAATAAGATACTCTTTTACCTCAGCATCTGGAGATCTTTGATGATACTGGATTATTTTCAGTGAGTAACACAGTACTTTCATGCAAATTGAGTTGTCACTTTCTAGCTTTCCAAACCTTATTAGTAATTACAAAGGACCTTAGTTTTCTAACTCTGAATTGTTTTATTATCTCTCTCTCACTCTCTCTCTTCCCACCCCCCCTTTTAATACAAGTACTTAGTTTATGTGGCTTTTGTGCATAATCACAGCACATATGTTTATTTTGTTTCTAAAAATATTATCTTTGAGGGTCTACAGGCAGGTTTGGATAGCAAAGGAGAGATAGGAAAAGAAAGATCAGCTTCATGAAAACATCTTGTCTCCTTTTGTCTCCTCCTACCCTATTTTGCCCCATCCTCACCTATGCAGGAGAAAGGAAGTGTTAATTTTAATTCAAATTTAATTTTAAATTCTGGCATGGCTGAAGACACCAATTTACCTTGGTGAAAGTACGTCTAGATAGGTGGGAGGTAAGAGGCGTTATGTTCTCTAAAAAACCATTTATTCTTTTGAGTAGTAAGATGTTGGAGGAGAGACATTAAAATAATTCTGTTTGAAAACCTACTTTGCAATTTATAATCTTAAATTAAGATAGTGTCTGTACTAATAGAGGATCGTGACATTTGCTTGTTGCCTTTCTATTTCCTCAGGCAACGAGTAATACTCAGACCATACACCTCCATCAGTTTAAGCCCATATTATGTGTGAGTTATATATAGTTGAGAAATTAAAAAAAGAGATAGTTAAAAGTATAAACATACACAGGTCAAGTGTACGTGTTCATGACTTATCCCAAATTTTCAAAAGAAGAAACCTGAAAGACAGTGTTTACCACTTGAGGAAAAAAAATATTGCTATATTAGAAAATGTGATGATTGCTAAAGAAATATTTTCTGGAACATGTCATGTGTCCCAAATAACAGCTTATTTTTCCCCAAGGAAAAAAATCTGTTTATAAGTAGAAATAAATTGCGTCTATATTTTGTGTGTAATAGAGAATTTTGCACAGAAGATATATAATTTTTTGGCTTGGTTTGGCTTTAGTTTTGCTAAGTAAATTTCCTTTTTAACAAATCTATATGTCTTTATCACCTCAAGATCATAAATCTCTATGAATGTGATGGGATTGTAGCTTTCTATTTATATGTATAAACCATCTTCTTTTTTTTGTTCTTATAGATTTTATCTATTTGTCAGAGAGAGAGAGAGAGAGCAGGCAAAGGGAGAACTAGGCTCACCTCTGAGCAAGGAGCCTGATGTGGAACTCGATCATGACCTGAGCTGAAGGCAGACACCTAGCCAACTGAACCAGCCAGGCGTTCTGTAAATTTTTTGGACCGATGTGGAAAATAAAGAATTAAAAGTTGAAATAAAAACCATATAGGATGATAATTAAATCAGTGACAGGAGAAATAAAAGAATAAAATGAAATTATTGAAATCAATCTACAGAATTCATTTTTCAAATCGTAGGCTATATTTTTTACATGATCATTGTCATAATACGAGAAAATATTAAAAAACAATAGTAAAAAAGTAAATGGTAACTCGTTCTCACTAAACAGAGTTAATCACCTTATAGATGTCCTTCATGTCAACTGCAACTCTGACTTTGTCCCATTTACATATATGTTATTTGCTTATATATTTATAGGCCTTTCCACCTAGAATGCTCAATAAAAGCAGAAACCCCAACACTGAAAAAAGTATTAGTCATAAAGAAGACACTGAATACTTTTTTATTGAATAAATGTTTAATGTCTAATACTGTCTCAGTGTATCCAGAAAAGAATTTGTAATTACTCCCTTCAGTCTGCTCTTAAATCATTGTCCCTATTTCTGAAGACAAAAGTCTTGGCATCACCCTTATGTGTTCCTTTCACACTCACATCTACTCTTTCTGCAGATCTTGTGTACTCTGTCTTCAAACTGTATCTAGGCACTTCTCACCACCTGTATTGCTACCACTCTGGGTTGTAACAATTTCTAAAATGGCTTTCACCCTCCCACTGTTCCTCCTTCCACGATCTGTTGTCCAGACAACAGCTACACAAATGTCTACAAACATCTCATTCAGATTATAAATCCCAGCCCTGAGCATCACCTCCATGACCTTCTCTCTCCGGGCCCCTTCACCTGTGTCACCTTACCCTTTCTCACTCTCCGCAAGCACACTGAGCCCAGCTATGCTAGCTTCGTGCTTTCTCCACAAATACACCAAACTAAAAATTTCTCAAGTCCTTCATGTTTCCATTCTGTCCAGAATGCTGTGCCCCCAGACGTCGCCACGACTAGAACTCTCACTTGACTCAGGCCTTCACACACACACCACCTTATCAAAGGGGGCTTTCCAACTACTTCCCCTAAAAGAACAACTCTTCCTCCAGCACATCCTGCTGCTTCCTCACCCTGTTTTATTGTTCTTTTTGACAGTTATGGCCAACAGATATTTAAGTATTCATTTGATTATCCTTTTATTTTTGATCCCTATCTCCTGCCTGAGACCTTATTCATTGCAAAATCTCTAGATCCTATAAAGCACTTCTTACATAGTAAGTATTCAAATAAGCATTTGTTAAAGAAAGAAATGGCTGAATGAATTATCAGAAAAGCTTCTCAAAGAGACCCCCCCCCCCTCATGTTTTTGAGAGTTCTCTAGTTGTTGTCTCAGGAGAAAATTCTACATATTCTGCATGGCTAACTACTGCTTCCGAACATTAGATTGCTATTCTATTGGACAGAACTTGTTCTACTTCTGAGTATAGTTGACTGCTACCAGGTAGACACTAATGTCAGAGAGGGGGTGCCCCACTGCTATTCAGTATCTCTCAACTCTTCTTTGAAGCCTGAACAGAACTATGATATTTAACATTAGTTTATTGAAGGTTGGATGATGATCAACAAGACATCTGATACAGAGAACACTATGAAATTAGACTACATCCAGTGTGAAAATTAATCAAATATTGTTTTTGTTACAACTTATACATTTTAAAAATAGTATTGCTGGGTGGCTCAGTCATTAAGCATCTGCGGGTCATGATCCCAGGGTCCTGGGATTGAGCCCCGCATCTGGGCTCCTTGCTCAGCGGGGAGCCTGCTTCTCCTCCCTCTGCCTGCCACTCCCCCTGCTTGTGCTCTCTCTCTCTCTGTCAAATAAATAAATAAAATGTAAAAAAAAACAACAACTAGTATTGCTATGATTACTTATAATATTTACTATTTTTTAGTCTATAAATAGATAGATAAATGATTTTACCACTTCCTGAGCAATGCTAGGATCTTACTGTAGTTTAGGTTCATTTACTACCTTACTAGCTTTTGTGCTTTTTTCCTTTTTCTTTTTCTTTTTTTGGTCAAGTAAGTTAATTCTACCCATATTTGGTAGCCCACAAGAAGTTATTATTAATGCTTTAAATAAAGATATTTATTTATATTTACCCTAATACTTTTCAGCTATTATTTTCTTTCTTGAAACTGTGATTATTTTCCATTACTCTGATAAAATTCATTTAATGCTGTTTTTATTACTAGTTTACTAGCTGTACATCTTCTCTCCCTCTCTTTGAAAACCTATCTGTTTTTCTTCTTTTTGGTAAAGAATATTGTCCCTGGGGCTAAGATTATGGGTGGGTCATTAATTTTCTCTTACCAGTTCAAGGTTGTCTTTAGGCTTCCATTTTTTTTTAATTAAAAAGTCGGTTTATGTTCTCATTTTCCCTCTTTTGAAAATTTTTGCCTGTTTGGCTATTTTTTGGCATTTTTATTTAAATTCCGGTTAGTTAACATACAGTGTAGTATTAGTTTCAGGGTACAATACAGTGATTCAACACTTCAATACAATACAAGATGCTCATCACAGCAAGTGCCCTCCTTGATCCCCATTACCTATTTCACTATCTCCCCACCTCCCCTGTGGTAACCATCAGTTTTTTCTCTAGTTGAGAGTCAGCTTCTAGGTTTGTCTATTTTTAATATTTGTTTTTTGTTTTTTAATTTTTAACAGTTTTACTCTGTGATGTTTTAAATGCTTATTTCTTTGAATATACACTGCTTGAAATTTATGTTTCTTAACTATTTGGCTTGAAGTCTATTTTGAAAACCAATATTTCTGGGAAATTCCTGAATCCTTTCATTTGAGACTTTAATTTACCTGTATGTTGGCATTTCATTTTATTTCATATGTCATTTCTGCCCCATATTTTCCATTTTTTAATAATTTCTTTATTTCAACTGGGTTATTTTTTCAGTCCTATTCCAGTTCTGTAATTTTCTCCTTTCCTGTGGCTAGTCTGATATGTGTGTGTAGTCTGTTAATTATATTTTATTGTTATTTGCATCATACTTTTCGGCTTAAAACTATCCATTTGATTCACTTATAGATTCCAGTTATCTGGTTACATTTTCCATCTCTTCGGCTTTTGAATATATCAATCATGATGATTTTAAACCACTGGAATTTGATAACTTCTGTATCTAGCTATCCTATGATTTTATTTCTTTTTTCAACTTATTCCTTAGATTTTGGTCATTTAGTCCAGTTTTCCATGTGTGGTGATATATTTTTTTTTGAATTTCAAAGATTCTCTATGTGACACTGTTAAGACTTTAAATGTTGGTATACTCCCCCAGAAATAATATAACTTTCTCATGAAGCTAGAATACTAACAGGTCATCTTAATCCAATCAAAGCTGTGTTTCAGACTCTGGTTTGTGCTTACTTCTAAAGCATAGCCCTGAAGGGTCTTAACTGAAGACTGGGCTACTTCCTAGGACTTTCTACTTTTTCAGGCTCTGAACTGCAATCTCTAGCTCTTCAGCATCTGTAGATTGCAGGGATTCCTGCTCAGACCTTAAGCACCTTGCTAGCTCCTTTCTTATTTTTGTCTCAGGTTACAGAATGCTTAAGAGTTGGCAGTCACCTTGACAAATAATTGCAGGCAGAATACTTAGGGTATTCAGCTCCTGTGATTTCTTCCTACAGAGTATGTTGGCTACTTAAGACTCATCTATCTGTGTGCTTTGCACACAGAACTCTAAACTCTGTCTCTCTAGTCCAGCAAACCCCTAAGTCATTCTTTTTGATTGGCCCCTATCCCTAGCACAGTGTTTTGGAATGTGTCCTGAGGGGACATATCGGAGGTAAATGCTCACCTTAATATGCTGCCCTTCCCTCTATGATTTTAGCCTGTCCATTTCTGGCTGTATTGTTTTACCCTGACCCTTTCAAACAGCATTTTTTCTTTGGTTGGTTGGTTTTATATTTTATTGAGACTTTATTGTTGTTCTCGCCAGGAGGGCTGGTCTGATACAAGGTAGTCTTTTATTGCCAGAGACAATTTGGCTTTAAATAGCATTTTATATAGGTCATCAAGTCTCCAGTCCACATTTTTCTAGAGAAATAACTAGTTATGGTGTGATAGAGCTATTGGACACTTAGTCTAAACATTCCCATTTTTTAAAAATTTTGACTTGTATTTTTTTCCCAGAGAACACATTTTGATAATTTTGTATATTTGTGTTGTTAAATAATCTAATATAGTTGTTTTATCAGATACATAAAGTAGATGAATTTTATAGAAAAATAGTACTATATACAATTTTAAATTAGTAAGTTTTCTTATCTTACATTTATCAAGGCTTTAAAATTTGAGGACCTGCCCTTACCTGAAGGCCCCTGCTACATATTATTTACCCATATTTATAATGTATATTTTAAAATAGCTTTCTTTTTTCATTGATACAATTTCTTCATTGAATTTAGTGAAGAAGCTCCCTTGAACTTATAGAGTCACTTCTCTATTTTTTCCTAAATGAAGGCCATCTCTTATTTTGGAACTAAGGTCAAGCTTGGGAATGTAATACTAATCTTTAGTATGACTTTCTCTCTGCATGACTACCAAGCTGCTAGGGAGGAAAAAAGCAAAGCAACAAAGCAGGTCAATGGCATTAGATATGAAAGGAAAATCCTCTTTGTGGACTCTCTAGAAAATCAGACACCATGTCAGGATTAACTTGATACCTGATAAAGGAGAAAGTTATTGGAGTGAGCTTTCCACATAATATGTTTTTCTCACCTTCTGATTTCACTTTTCCCCCTAAAATAATAGAATAAAATTTCAGATAAACAAGATTTCTTGACTCTCTAATGAAATATGAATCAAAGTAAATAGATATTGGTTAACAATGGTAGAGGAAGTACTGATAATGATTAACATCTGGCTTTAGATGTTAATTATATTATTTTATTAGTTTATTGCTTAAGCAATACGATCTATTGCTTAAGTTAAAATCCTCGACTTGTAACCCACTAATATTAGCAAGTTTATCCAACTTTTCCTTCTAAACATTAATAAACTTCTTTCTAAAGTAGGCATAAACTATCATCCATACCTAAGATTTTACATTTAAATAAGTGAAGTCCTGAACAAAGTACCTGGCACAGAGAAGCTCTTAATAAATGTCTGATACCATTTTTATTATCTACTCCATGCTCAGTATTGGCTACTGCAAAGTATGTAAGTGGCATAATATACTTTCCTATTCTCAAAAAAATTAAAGATATTTTTTGTATCTTTAAACTCCTTTTTAACATCCTATTGCCCAATTGAGAGTGTTGTGTTAGATTTAATTTACATATTCCCTTAATCTTTTTTTTTGTTTGAAAATCAAGTCAATAGAAGTAACATTGATTTTGATTAAGGATGCAGCGTATTAAAACTTTGACTGATGCATTGATCATAATTATCTTGTCAGATGTCACTAAAGGCAGTGACAAGGTGGTAATAAAGCTTTGCAAGTCTAAAATAAACTCAGCTTTTTTTGTTATCCAGCCTGTGTATGCTGGAGCTTTTAGTTAAGTATGGAAAATAAAGACTAGTGGAAATAAATAAAATCTAGCATTAAAAAAATCTGAAAATCAAAGTAGCTTGCTTTCAAAGTCATAATGTTTTTAGGTAGGTATTAATAATGCCTTCCCACACCCAGTACAAGGCACAGCATATGGTGCTTACTAAATTCTGAATTGTAAAATTTAAATTAAACCAAATTTCAGGCAGATGAAGTTGGGACATGGGTGACAATGAAGGAGATCTAAATAAGAGGCTCCAGAATGATGTATACATTTAAATAGCTTGGCTTAGAGAGGTGTCAATTGTGGTATGCTCAATTAGAATAAACAGAAACAAAAAAGCCTCACAGCAGGTAAGAAAGTTCAGGATATAGCAAGAGTAGCACTCATTTTAAAAATCAGATTATTTAGGGGCGCCCGGGTGGCTCAGTCGTTAAGCGTCTGCCCTTGGCTCAGGTCATGGTCCCAGGGTCCTGGGATCAAGCCCCACATCGGGCTCCCTGCTCAGCGGGAAGTCTGCTTCTCCCTCTCCCACTCGCCCTGCTTGTGTTTCCTCTCTCGCTGTGTCTCTCTCTGTCAAATAAATAAAATCTGAAAAAAATAAAAATCAGATTATTTACACTCTGACCTCCTCTTTTTTTGTTAAGAGTTTATTTATTTATTTGAGAGAGAACGAGAAAGACAGAGATAGGGAGAGAGAACACAAGCGGGGTTGGGGGGAGAAACAGACTCCCCTCTGAGCAGGGAATCTGACATGGGGCTCCATCCCAGCACCCTGGGATCATGACCAGAGCCAAAGGCAGGCAGACGCTCAACTGACTGAGCCATCCAGGTGCCCCCTGCCCCCCTCTTTTTAAAAAAAATATAACTGATGGGTATGGGAAGTCCTAGATCCAAAGTTATTGAATTTATATGAGAAAATACATGTCTAAAGATTAATGTTGGTTTTGACTAAGGCAAAAACAGAAAAGCTGATATTACCTTGTATAGTCAAACTTGCCTTAACTGGCAGGAAAAAGTCTATTCTGTTCAATAGGGAGTACTAACTATGCTCAGTTAAAGATCTTAAAAAATCCCTCTCATTTTATTTCTCTTTTTTTGACAAATGATTAATAATGCCTTTGGGTATATGAAGTATTATTTTTTCTGATTGTAAGAATAAGAATTATGGATTTAGGCAAGGAAAAGTTCAGCTAACTGTGATACAGAAACAATGTACAAAATAATTGAGAACTTTAAAATTATAATCAACCAGTATATATGGAGGGCATAGAGTATCAAATGAGATAATCTTTCTAGTTTCTTAAAACTAATTAGTCAAAAAAAGAAAATTTAGCAAAATGCAAAAAAAAATGTAACCCCTCTTCAGGAGGTTAAAAACAGGTTGATACTAAATAAGCAGAAATAATTAAACTTTTGAATCTATTTATTGTAATAGACATCCCTTTTCACTCTTAAAGGTATTTTAATTATGTTTACACAAGTGACTATATTTTAATTAGTAGAAAATTGAATAGAAAAGCAGCTGTACAATATAATAAAAAGGCCATTTTCCCTAAACTCTTAGAGCTATAAAAAGCTTTAGTATAAATCATGGTATTTGTTGCTTGATTTCTCATGTTATAAATCCTGTGAAAGAAACAAAATCAAAGGATTTCAAATTTGAACTATAATTTTAGAAAATGGCTTCTGATATTTTATTGTGTCTTTTGAGTGAATTAAAGAACTTTGAAACATTTAATTAATTTAGAATATGTTCCTATATTATTTTCAATTTATAAATAATGATACAAGGAGAAGGGAAGTCTTTTAGCAAATTGAAATATGAGAATCCAGAATTTTTAAGCCTAATGCTTGTCATTGAATCCTGTAGAATGCAAAAGACAAATAAGGCAAATATTTGAGATCACTTACTTCCAAAATATCAAGTGTGTTTTTTATTTTTTTATTTTTTTTAAAGATTTCATTTATTTATTTGACAGAGAGATAGAAAGAGCACAAGTAGGCAGAGAGGAAGGCAGAGGGAGAGGGAGAAGCAGACTCTCCACTGAGCAGGGAGCCCGACACGGGGCTCGATCCCAGGACCCTGGGATCATGACCCCAGCCGAAGGCAGCCGCTTAACTGACTGAGCCACCCAGGCGCCCCTCAAGTGTGTTTTTTAAAGAATTCACATTTAAAAATTATTAAAAGTGATAAAGACACATGGCTAAATGTTGTATAGCTAGAAATATTGTACAAACTAGATATATTTATGCATAAGAAAATGCATTTGTTATTCACCTATTAGGGACACAGGGCTTTCAAAAATGTGATCTTCAGAATTCTATGATGTGATTTTTATTCTCATTTTAATTTTAAGAAGAGGTTAAATGGTCTGCCCAAGTTTACATAACTAATAAGTAGTGAAGCTGATGAATTCAAGTCGGACTTTTTCTTAGAGGTATTTATTTATTTTTAACAGACTTTATCTTTTAGAGCAGTTTTAGGTTCACAGCAAAATTGAGTGGAGAGAACAGAGAGTTCCCATATTACCCTCTACCTCTATATATGCATAGATTTCCTGATAATATCCCATTGGAGTGGTGCATTTGTTACAGTTGATGAACCTATCTTAACACCTCACTATAACCCAAAGTCTATAGTTTACATTAAGGCTCATTCTTGGTAGTATACATTACGTGGGTTTGGACAAAGGTATAATGACATGTATCCACCACAATAGTATCATAACAGTATTTTCACTACCCTAAAAATCCTCTGTGCTCCACCTGTTCATCCATTTCTACATCTGACTTGTGGCAACCACCGACCATTTTACTGTCTCCAGTTTTGCTTTTTCCAGAATGTCATATAGTTGGAATCATACAGTAGGTAGCCTTTTCAGATTGGCTTTTTCACTCAGTAATATGCATTTAAGTTTCCCCCATATCTTTTGATGGCTTGATAGCTCTTTTCTTCTTAGCACTGAATAAAATTCCATTGTCGGGATATAGCACAATTTTTTTTTATCCATTGACCTCCTGAAGGGCATTTTGGTTGCTTCCACAACTTTGATCTCTTGCCTTCCTCTTATAAGGACCCTTGTGATACATTGAAACCACCTCAATAGATAATTCAGGATAATTTCCCCATCTCAAACTTTTTGTCTTAATCATATCCACAAAATCATTTTGCCATATAAAGTAACATTCACAGGATTAACGTGGACATCTTTGGGGGGGTGCATTTTATAGCCAACCAAAATCTTCTTTGTGATAATAGAGATTTACTGAAACTATCCCCCCCCAATGGGGGAAGATTCTAAATTTAGGTGTGAGTTGATAAGATAGAAGACAGAAGAAAAACAGGGCTCTCAGTAACACAGGAGTCAAGGAATGCAGAACTAGACTGATTATTGAAAAAAGCAGAAACCGTGGTATAATTTAGCTTCAAGGTATTGGGAATGGACATTCTTTTAGAAACCTAAGCAACCCAGAGGACCTCAGTATTTGAAGTTTGTGGATCTCCACTTTATTTTTTTATTATTATTTTTTTAATTTTGTGTTGTTAGGCAACATATAGTTGGCTTTTTTATTAGTTTTTGATGTGGTGTTCAACAATTCATTAGTAGCGTGTAATACCCAGTGCTCATCAAAGCACGCACCCTCCTTAATACCCATCACCCAGCTACCCCATTCCCCCATCCCCCTCCCTCTGTAACTCTCAGTTTGTTTCCCGGAGTCCAGAATCTCTCATGGTTTGTCTCCCTCTTTGATTTCTTCCCATTCAGTTTTCCCTCCCTTCTCCTGTGGTCCTCCACGCTATTCCTGATATTCCACATAATTGTGAAACCATATAATTGTCTTTCTCCACTTGACTTATTTCACTTAGCATAATCCCCTCCAGTCCCATCCATGTTGATGCAAATGGTGGGTATTCATCCTTTCTGATGGCTGAGTAATATTCCGTTGTATATATGAATCTCCACTTTAAACTATTCATTAATGATACTGTCCTTATTGCTTTGTTTTTGTGCATATCCTTACTTTTTGCCCACCAACTTCTTCTTTACATTGTTCTTTTATCCATCTCATGGTTCCTGTTTATCTAAAACTTTAGAGTAGTTACTATTTTATCTAATGGGCCAATAATGACTTCTTCTGCCCAGTGACTCTCACTCTCAACTCTTGTTCATGTTACCAGTACCCAATTTGCTGTAGGCTTATTTGGAACATTATTTTTCAGAATGTGATTCATAAAAATTCTGTGCTAGAATTTCCAAGGATGACCATTAAAGATACAGATTCCTGGGTCTATCCACCTGAATCAGAACTCTGGGCTCAGGGATAGGATCTGAATTTTTAATAAGCTCCCCAAATAATTCTTATATCTAGCAAAAATTGAGAGGACTTATGCTTGAGAGAGAACTTGATTCACCCAGCTATTCTTGTTATCCTTGTTTAAGCAGAATTGGTTTTTTAATAACTAGATAAAAATGAAGTGTCTGTCTAGCTCCTGTATTTACTGCCCTTAAACAGTGAGAAACTGGATCAATATGCATAAGGATTCTAGAATATTTTTTAGAAGTAAATTTATTGAAAACTTCATTCAGTCATTTGGTCTATAGCAATAACTAGCTAGCTACATATATATCACAATATATAGCTGTGTCAGATATTTGAGAAACATCAGGGAACAACCCAATATTTGAGACCCTAAGCAAGGTCCAACTACAGGTATAAGCTATGTTATTTTTGAGCAAAATTGACCATGGTGGTAGAAAGATACGATACCAGTGGGCTGGCCCTTTAACCGAGGGGGAAGATTAATGAAAAGTAGCACTTATGGGTCCATATAATGATTTCCAGATCCTGCCCAACTCAAGCATGTTAGGGCTAACCCACAGGAATATTACTGTATGATTAAATCCAGAGAACTGATATTTGTGTGTTTGTATTTAATGACTTGAATTCCCTACCACCAGCACACATCTTCCTCCTTTGGGCTCTGAAAAACTCTGAAAACTGAAACCTTTTGGAAATGGAACAAATGTTCTTGGCATCTAAATCTTACTACACAGATGTGAAATATTTATAATTCATATGATACCATTTAGAGTAGCTTTTCACATGTTTTGCTATAGAAATATCAGCGTGTTAATTACAGAATGCTATATCAGATCCATCTAGGGGTTTATGTAATATTTGGTATATACATACTATTACAGTTCCAAAAATCTGAGCCATTCTTAATTATGAAACACAACTGACCCAAAGAGTTTGTGGACTTGTACTAAGTATTGAAGAATTAAACAGTCTGTAAAACTTAACTACAACTCAGTCAGTTTTGTAATTGACCACATTTTAAAATTCCATTTAAAATACTGGCGTACCTGGCTGGCTCGTTTAGAAGAGCATGTGACTTTTGACCTCAGGGTCATGAGTTTGAGCCCCATGTTGGGTGTAGAGATTACTTACATAAATAAAACCTAAAAAAAAGAGTGAAAAAATATTTCTCTAACAATTACTGTTGAGTCACAACAATAAAAATATGACCCATGCAATTCAATAAAATGCTAAATTGATGGACAAAGACTCCTAAATTAAAAGAAAATTCAATACATGTCTGTGTGTGTGTGTATGGTTATTCATCTGGATTATAAAACTAGTGAGATGGATAAACATATACAAAGTATTATAGATTTATTAATAAATTGGTAAAAGATAATTTGGAACAAGTGGATAAAGAAAAACAGGATAAAAGAACTTACTAAAATGTCCATATTAAAAAATTTGAAGCAAGGAAGAAGCACTACAAAATGAAGATGGTTTTGGATATCAACAGAGAGAGAAAAATGAATATTTTAATATTAGAACCAACTCAGTTATTTAAAGGGAAATTTAAAATAATGAAAATTTAACTGTGATAACCACTGATATTTAATATAACAAAGTGACTAAAATTTAGGGGAGAGTGAGCTTGTAAGGCAGAAAAGAGCACACTTAAGAGTCATACTGAGAAAAGGAACTGTGGCCAGTATGTTTTTTTAGTTTTGTAGTAACCGATCTTCACATTCTATTTTAACACTTTGCTTTATTAGAATTTAATGTATTGTTATAAGTAGAGCATCAAAAAGGCTTTTAATTCTTTAAATTTTCTACCACTTAATTATTAAGAAATTGTTTTGAAGAAATAATCAACAAATTTTAATTTATATACCTGTCAAAAAGATATTTCTTTTTTAGAAATTATTAATTACATTAAGAGGACCTTTGAACACATTCTATTAGCTGAATATAGACTAATGTTATTACAGCAAGAATTACAGTTGTCATGAAACATGTGATAATTAATTACAACTTTTGATGTTCTTTATCAAAAATAAATTGTTCTGCCCATTCTACTACTGCTTTTTGAATTAACACATATTTATAGGGGCTCATCATACTATTATTTTTTTCCAGCCATATAATACAAATTCGAATGCATTTTTATTCCTCTGGTGATTTTTTTTTTAACTCTTCAAACTAAATGAGACCACCATAAAAACACATTTTTATTTAATCAACCTTTCACACTGCCAACTGTTTCTGATCAATAAGTCAGTCACCTTGGTTTCATCTTGTGGTTAAATGGCTTTATCACTCATATGTTTTCATACATATTGATGAGAACATGCCCCAGTTAGGTCAGTAAAATATAAGGAACATGTTAGACTTGGGATATGAGTAGAAAATTCATGTTTAAAATACAGAGCTTTAATGTTGTTGGAATAGCCAATGGGGTACAAATAAGCTCAATTTTCTTTGAAGTGCCCCTGCCTATTAGTCAATGTCAAATCTTCTTTAAGTTTAGATGAAACCCTTTATAATTTATGTATTTTTATATGAGAGTGTATTTGACCTTTTATGATATCTGAAAATATCCTTTAAATATCTATATTCTTACCAAGTTGACTAAAGCACTGAGGAATAGAAACTGGAAAAAATAAGCCCTTAGGTCAATAGCTGTTCCAGGGTATTCTAATGACTCCAGTGAAGTTTTAGAAAGTTTGGTATAAGGTTCTCTAGCCTAGATTGGGGCTTTCCACTTTTAAAGTGCATATTAATCACCTGGGGACCTTGTTAAAGTGCTTTCTAATTTAGTCAGCCTGGAGTGGGACCCGAGAGTCTGTATTTCTAACAAGTTCTCAGGTGATCTCTGTGCTGCTGGCCTGTGGCCCACACTGGGGTTTCTACAGCCCTTGTACCTCAGAGTCTGATGAGTTGGCTTATGGATCCTGATGTTACATCTCTAAAAATGATTTTATAATTAGTCTGTGGCAAGCCCTGGGTATTGAGATTTTTTTCTCTCACTTTTTTAGGTGATCTCATGTGCAACCAAGTGTTGAGGAACTCTGCTCAAGAGCAAAGCAATGATTTAGAACCTTTTACAAAACTTCTGAGAAGTTCTGATGACTAAAATTGTAAAAGTTCATCTCCTTCAGGGCTCTTGAGGCCTGTAACTTATATACTTTTAATGGTGCCATGCAAACAAGAATACCTCTGAAGTCCAACTACAGTCTTGAAATAAGAGCATACTTTGGGAAAATAATAACTTTTAATTGAGACAAATTGACCCTTAGGATCAAGTTATTAATGCTCATTGTCCCTTCTCTATCATTAGTAGACATCAGTGGGTGGATTAGTATAAGAGTAGCAAATGAATACTTTGTGTGGTAATAACTGTACTAAATCTGAATATTTCTTGAAACCATTTGCACAACTTTAATGTACCTGTGATTTAGTCATCTCCTTGGAGTGCAATTTTAAACTGTTACTTCCTTGGTTTGGAAACCTGTATGTGGTTTATGACCTGGTTAGTTTAAATTGATTCTTTCTCTATGTACCCAATTAGCAATTATGGTTTTCAGAGCCCAAAGGGGGAAGATGTGTGTTGGTGGTAGGGAATCAAAGTCATTAAATACAAAACCACAAAGACAAACAAAAACAAAATAAAACCCAAACCAACTTATCATTAGTTACCTCAGAAAACCTACCACAAACACTGTTGGTTAAATTATTCTGTTTTTGTTTGTTTTTATACAGCAACTTCATCTGTGTTTGCAACTTTTATACTTGATGATGTCAGTTGGCAGTGAAATCCTTAATTCAGTCCTTAATCCTACTTCCTTTCCCTTTCCTTTCTTTTAGCTAAGTGTTGATCCTTGTGTTTCTTCCCTCAAGAGAACTGGAACTTTATCTTGCTTTTTATGCTCTAAGCCCTATTTTCAGGTTAATTATAAAATTGCCACTTATAAAGTATGCAATATAGACGTAGTTATACCTTCTCATATACCTTTTAAACTTAAGCCAAACAAATGACTTTCAATGAGTATAAAATGAGGCATCATGAAAGACCGTGGAAATCATCTGGCATAGAGTGAACTTTTAGCATTATTGATCTCATATTAATCCATATACTTAGCTGAACCCTGCTGTGGTTCATAATAACAAACTATTTTATTTGGGGAGAAACGTGCATACTACTATTCTGGTGAAACTGTCCACATTTCAGTCCCAGGTTTCCCCACCTTCTCCCAACATAAAAACTCTGTCTCAGAATAGCTCAAGCAGACTCTAGAAAATGAGCACCAAGGGAAATGGGGAAACAAGGTGTTTTGCTGTGGCTTCCATAACAAAGCACCATGGACTTGGCTGGCTTAAACAAACAAGTATTGGCTCATGGTCTGGAAGCTAGAAGTCCGAGATCAAGGTGTTGGCAGGGATGGTTCCTTCTGAGGGTTGTGAGAAAGTATCTTTTCCACTCCTCTTTCCTAGTTTCTGGTGCTTTTCCAGCAGTCATTACTGTTCCTTGGCTTGTGGATGCATTACCCAGATCTCTGTTGCAATGTTCACATGGAGTTCTCCCTGTGTGTGTGTGTCTCTAAACTTCTTCTCCAAGAACACCAGTCATTCTGGATTAGGGCCCACTCTAATGACCTCATTCCAACTTGATTACCTCTATAAAAACGCTGCTTTCCAATAAAGCCACATTCTGAGGTACTAGGGATTAGGACTTCAAGAGGGGAATTTTCGAGTAGCACATATCAACCCACAACACAAAGCAAACTATTTGAGGTCATCTGTTCCTTGGCTGAAAATTCAGTTAGGACAGCAAAAGGAGACTGGGAATCACTGTTTCTATTAGGAGAACTGTAGATACCTGACTTCCACTAAGCACCTTGGTCAAAAAGATTGACTGTGAACTAACATTCATCAAACATTGACTATATGGTGGGCATTCTTCTATGTGCCCTACATCATCTGTGCCATGCAAGTTCACTGTAAACAGGAGGAAACTCAGACACAGAGAAGTTAAGTAATTTGCACAGGGTCACAGAGGAAGAGGCAGAATCAAAATTCAAATCCGGAAAATCTAGTCCTAGAGGCTCGGATTCATAGCCACAGTGGGAGACTGCCAGGGACTGATCTGCCTCCACAGGGAGGAGCCTGCATGTTGATTGAGCATTTAGTGTTCTCCAAGGTTTCTGCTAGCGATCATAGCCCGTTACTTTTGTTATGTTTAAAAGAAAAAAATTTTCTGTGTAACAGAGACTAAATAGTAAACACTAATGAAATCTTTTTAGATTGATATACATGGTGTGGATTTTCTGATTTATTTAGGACCCTTAATTATATGAATTACTTAAAGTGAAAGTAAAATGTGAAGAATTCTATAGAAACCACTAAATTAAAAAGAAAAGTACTTAAAAGGGGGTCTTGTTTTGAATTCAAAAAAAGGCATTAAAGTTGAGAAGGAAAAAATATATTTAATCCCTTTAGAGAACACAGTCATTAAATACAAAACCACAATTAGTGAAATGAAATTAAAGGGGAATGTAAGCCACTGCTCTTTGCAGTGAGGGCAGTGGACTCAAGGCAAGAACAGAACACCTAGAAGGATCTTTGCTGGTTGTGAGAAGAATTGTGCTCCTTGCTGCACTGACATGATTTTCTGCTCTGCTCTCTATAGTTCAGTTGGAATCAGTCATGAAGAGATCAGTTACAGGGGTTACTGTGCAACTGGCAAAGAGTGATTTGAAGACATTTCTTCAGAGGCAGCAAAGCTCAAGACAGAATAACTGATGAGTCTCTAATGAAAGGGAGTTGGGAATTATCTAATTAGTGCCTTTCTAAAGAGGTGGCAAATGTGACACTGGAGCCCTTTGGGAATCCAGGACAGCAAAGAAGGGGGAACATGCAGCTTCGAGTAGCAGGCCTCGTATGACGCATGAAAAACTAAAATAGTACAGGTCATAAAGTCATACAAGTACGTGCATAAAGATAACTATTTGTTTTGTCCCAAGTGCCTCATTCTTTGTCCTTCTCTTAAACAACATACATTATGAGCACTTACGTTATGTTAATTCCGGTGTGGTGGTGGTGGTGATGTTCTATTTTTCATGTACTCGGGTCAGAGAGCCTGCATTAGAACCTGCCTTTGTGGCATTCACAAATATTGGTGGGAAGAGGTCAAAAACAGTCTGGAAAAGAAAAAAATATATATTTTAAATGGGTGAAGTATGGCAGTTAGGGAAGGAAATGGGTCAGTCTTAGATGGACAAGCTGGTAACAAGCTACACAGAATAAAGCTCAGGTTAGGCAGGAGGTCACAAATCATGCAAGTGCATAAGAACCATGTGTTTGAAAATTCTGCAAGTAGAGAAAACAATTTTGTCAAGTATTCAGGAAAATAGGGAATTGAAGATCCATCAGCGGTAAAGGAGCAAGACAAAGCTGCAGGAGAAAACAAAAACTTATTAGCAGAGAAGGATCTTGATAAGTGAGGCAAAGTCCTGCTTTAGCCCAGAACTTGCCGCTGTTTCCTGTGGATCAAGAGCTAATCTATAAGAATGGCTGGCCTAAGGTTTATAGGTGGCGAGAATTAAAGACATTACATTAGTAAAACACTTGGGGAAAAAAAAGAAAACCTGTTTGCAAACATTTTTAAACAATAAATAGAACATATTCCTTTGCATATATGAGGCTCTCTTAAACTTTATTCAAAAATATGAGTAGGGGAAAAAAACGACATAGTTTCAAAAGACCATTTAATGGAGAGGCCGTGTATAATTTAGACATTTATTTTATTGGAATTATATCCTCAACAATAAAATTGAAAACACTAATTTGAAAAGATATGTATCCCTATTTTTGTTGCAGCAGTATTTACAATAGCCATGATATGGAAGCAACCTAAGTGTCCATCAGTAGACAAATATGTAAGGAAGAATTGTGTGTGTGTGTGATGGATGATTATGCAGCCACAAAGAAGGATGAGATCATGTCATTTGAGACAACATGGGTGGACCTAGAGGGTATTATGCTAAATGAAATAAGTCAGATTGTGAAAGACAATTACCATATGATTTCACTCATTAGTGGAATCTAAAAAAATGAATGAACAAAAGCAGAATCCGATCTATAGATACAGAGAACAGACTAATGATTGCTAGAGGAGAAGGGGATCGGGGTTGGGCAAAATAGTTGAAGGGGGGCAGGAAGTAAGGCTTTTGGTTATAGAATGAATAAGTCATGGAAATAAAAGGCACAGCATAAGGAATTTAGTCAATGATATTTTAATAGTGATATATTAGGACAGATGATAACACTTGTTGTGAATATAGCATAATGTATAAACTTGTCGAATCACTATGTTGTATACCTGAAACTGATGTAACATTGTGTGTCAACTATGCTTAGATTAAAAAAAAAAAAATTCTTTTTGAAATATAAGGTAAGACTCCATCCGAAACTCCATCTTGGCTGTTTCCCCTAGTGGAACTTAGTAGAAGCATGCTACGTTGGGTTGCTCTTCTCAGCCCGAACCATACCATAGAATACAATTTCAGGTTTCAGTGGAGCTACATTAATTTTTGTATATGCTATCTTCAGTCACCAAGATGTTGTCTCACTAAAGTGCGAAACAAATTCATTGTAATTGGCTAATATTAGCGTGAAGAAAAACCTGATGGCAATTTTGTAAAGGCAAAATGTTGGTGGATACTGATTCTAATGATAGAAAATTTTAAGGTGCTCAGAGGGTAGGAATCTGGAGTTGAGGTTTTACACTATCTGGTATCAACCTACCTCTCTGGTCTGATTATTGGTTATCCATTTTATTCAACAATAACCAGTGCTCTTGCAGAACCAAAACTGACATCTTGCCCTGTTGCTATTAAGGGTGAGCATATAAATTCTATCCCACAGTTAGGAAGAAGTGGTGCTTTGTACCCTGAAATTAACAATAACTACAACAAAAATCAGAGTCACCCTGTCTTACGTGCATTTCTCATGGGTTGCTGACTCCCTAATAAAAACATATTTATCCCTGACTTTTCAAATGTTAATATCTGATAATGATCTTTGTGAATATAATAATCATGTGAGAAAATTCTTGTGTGATCAACATGAACTGAGAAACAATGAACTGAAATATTGATGATACTGTGTTTCTTGTCCTTTAAACAAGTATATTTTTTAAAACAAGTTTATTTTTTAAAAATTATTTGGCAAGTCAATTTCTTACTGCTGGGCTCTCTTGCAAATTTTTTTTGTGAATGCTTTGTTGTTTGTCATACTGAGACATTCTTGAACGTTACTCTGTTTCTTCTGGGTTCCCTGCCCATGATCTACAGTTTCTTACCTCTACATTTGGTTTATACTGTTAACTTTTCCTGGATTTCTTTCCTCTTCTTTTCCATCTAGCAAACTCCTATCCTTTTGTCATGACCCAGAGTAAATGTTGCCATTTCTGTAAAAGTTTAGGTTTTGCCTCATGCTAATCCCTCCTTCCAGTATGTTCCAATACTATTTTGTTAAACCTACATTATCTTATTACTACTTAGTTATTATTTTTAAATATCTACTTCCCATGATTTTACCTGGAATAGCAGATATTAATAAATGTTGATACATGCTTATCAGTGGCCAGATGAGAGAGACTTTGGAATACAATACCAAATTTAACATTTTGATAATGATCTCTTCTACCCATATATTAAGTCTGATCTTTCTCAAATCTATATAATTCACATAAGATTATCTTTAAAGAAAAATATATAGTTGTAAAATAAATATCTTAAATATATTAATATTGCCTTTGCTTAGCCTAAAAATATCATCAAATTTCTTCACTGTCTTTGTGGTTGTGAGAGAGAGATGGACCAGTTTGTAGAACGCTAAAGACTTGTGAAATAAATTCATTTCTAATAAGAGACAAATTTGAAATGAATGCTTCATATTTATATAAAATATAAACACTCATTCATGTGAAATGAACATTTCACTAACATATATTCCATAATTTGCTTGGTGGCAAGCTCTGTGTTTCTATTTTTACAGATGAATAACACTATCCAACTCAGAATAAGAATTCAGCAGTTGAATAATACTTTGTTTTGACTTAAGGAAGCTTTAAGTGGTTTAGTACATGAGTGCTAGCATCAGATGTCCTGCCCAAATGCCAACTTTATTTCTTACACATTTCATGACCTTAGTGATTGAAATTTGTTGTGCTTTACTTTTGCCATACTATTTTGGGAAGAACATAAAGAAGTATCTGACACAAAGAAAGCCCTCGGTGTTAGCTATGATTATTTCAGTCAATAAAGAATCACATGTTTTCAACAAAATGGTCACAGAAAAGTTCTCTGTTTTACTTATTGTGGCATTTTTCATACATTTTCCATATTTTGAATCAAAATCCAATTTAGAAATCTCCAGAACAGGTGCAATTTGGGACAAGATATTCCTATTTCTGAGTGTTTGCTTTTACTGTAAGAATTCCCCAGAGGCTCCTTTTTAGCCCCTGATTATTCGGTGCTCATGACTAAAATTCCAATTTTGTTTCTTATAGATAACTTTTATTTTAATTTTAATTAAGAATTTCTATAACATTAAGAGGAAATTGAATGATTTTGGTGTCTGGATTTCACTGAGCTACTGTTAGTCCGGGCAATATTAGTGATTGCATCTGTAATTCAGTACAAAGAATCTCAGATTCAGTCTCCAGATGAATTGATGTGCTCAATTTTAATCTTGCTTTAAAATACTCATCTAATATCAGTTCACAAGGAGCTCATAAGTATGACCATTTACAAGTTTTAAAGTTTATCATATAGAAAATGAAATATGTTGATAACATATTATCTTCATTTATATCTATCACAAAATAGCACACACTCATTTAGAAAGCTATCAGTGACAATGCTCCAGGTTGTCAAATTCATCTTAGTTATTTTTTTTCTTTTTAAGAAGTTGGAAAGAAAATCAGAAAAAAAAAAGCACAAACAAAAATTCACACTAGTGAAAATGGTAGGAGTTTAGAACAGGAAAGTACAAGATCATTCATTATATGGACCAAACTACCATGAAAACCAATAACAGGTAGTTTGTGCTTCTACTGATTCTGCATAGTCTATCTAGAAACAGGACTTCGGTCATATGTCTTAGTATCATACCTGTGAGTTGCCTGTGGCAGTATCTGTTGCCACAATGTTTCAACCACAAAACAAACACTTGAGCGCCCAAACATGCATATGCACATGCGCGCACACATATTCCATAGGCAATTTCCATGGTTTCAGTCATTCTTCATACAAGATAATGTTCAAGTCATTGAACTTTTAATTTCTGCTGATGGATTATAATATCTCTTTACAAGGAAAGGTGTTATTTCCAGCTTAATTCAGTTTAGTGAAGTAGTATTTATATTGTTACTTAAGAAGGGATATGACACCTTGGAATTCCAACTAATCTGACAAGTTCAACTTACTAAAGTTAACGTGCCATCATGGTCATTCCAGTCATGCGCAAAAGAATTTAGTATAACAATATAAGTGTTACTTTCCAATCTGGGGTTATTCTGGGCCCAAGTACCACTTGGAGACTATCTGAAAATTTGTCTCTACACTGGGACCCAGAAAAACAGAAGATCCATGGGACAATTTTCCAGAGATAAAAAGCATTAAAGAATAATTAATTTTAACAGAAAATGAAGTGAAGGCTAAATCCAAATTAGTGCTTTGGCATATGGAATGGATTGGAACATTTGTTGGAATAGAATATGGTCCAGACAGGCAATGTATTAAATGCTGGGAAAATAATGGTGACTATAAAGCATCTACTCAAGAAGCAAAACTAGACTAGAAGAGTAGAGTCTTTAACTTTCATGTGGTCTAAGAAAAGTATTTAGTTTGATGAGATTTTTCTTATTTTATTTATTCCCCCGAGAGCCTGCCCTTGTAGTTATTTCTACAAGCAGTGCTGGCTTAATGCAAAATAGTCTAAAACTTATTTTTGAAAGTGCCAAATATGTATGTTTTAAGCTGAAGTATAATCCTACCCTGGATGAGATCCCCAATCTAGACAAGATTTTTCTAGAAAAAATAATTTGAACAAAATATTTCATTTCCTGATATTGGAGTTTTATACCATGATATTGGAGTATTAATAGTTTATTAAGATTATAAGAATCTACACTATTATGTAGCAAAAGCAAGGAAACAAACAAGTATAAGATATCTACAAAAAAGTTATGTCTCTCAAATACAGCAAACTGTAATTTACCATGATTGTTAGCAACTGGTAGAATATTAAAAAGGAAAATAGTGCAGGAATTAGGCTATTAGAACCCCAAAGAAGTTAAGTCCTGTGTAGTGATATTTTTTAGAAGTCTTATTTTATGAAAATAGCATCATACATGTATTTTCTGTTTTCTTCCAAATAAATGCATATTTAAAAAATTCTTTTTTTTGTTTTTTTTTGTTTTTTTGTTTTTTAAAGATTTTATTTATTTGACAGAGAGAGACACAGTGAGAGAGGGAACACAAGCAGGGGGAGTGGGAGAGGGAGAAGCAGGCTTCCCACTGAGCAGGGAGCCCGATGCAGGGCTCGATCCCAGGACCCTGGGATCATGACCTGAGTCAAAGGCAGCCACTTAACGACCGAGCCACCCAGGCGCCCCATATTTAAAAAATTCTTACAATATGGTATTAAAGAAGATAAATTTTAAATTACTAAAACTTCCACATCTTGATGTTTAGCAATATTTCATAATTTCATACATCTAACTATGTTTATATACATGCAAACGTATATACACATATACTGTCTCTCATACGCGCACACACACACACACACACACACACACACACACACACTTATACCCACAAATGGAAACAACAGTACATCTTGTTTCTTACTGTGGGTATCTTTTATCAGTTGTTTCCTATTCCCCTACCCCTTCTATCACCCTTTCCTCCAATAAGTAATCAATGTTGTGAATTTGTTGTGGATCACTTTACCTTGTTTTCAATGATGATATGACTGTATATTAATTTTACATATATAGGATTTTTATTTGTCTTATAAATATAGGATCTGTAAAATATATATTCTTCTCTGTTATCCTGCTTTATCATGGTTTTTTTTTGGTTGGGAGAGAGTTTGAAAATGAATTGTAGAAATCACTCCCTTTCAACTGGCATACTTTTTTTTTTATTCTATCGTATAAATTCATTACTGTTTATTCAAGTTATCTCAATAGAAGAACATTCTGATTTTTCTCTCTGCTTTCTTCACATGTGAAAGTTTCTATAAGGTATTTGTTTACCTAATAGGAAGATTGTCCCATTTAATTTCAATTTTAATAGCTATTGAGAGATTGACTTTCAAAAAAATTTTTAAAAACCACATTTTTATCAGCAATATAATGAGAATATCCCTTTTCCCTGAATATCACTCAACAGTGGCTAATTTTTTTTAAATGATAACCTCATTTTACTTTAAATTAACTAGTGTGAAACTAAGCATCTTTTCTTATGCTTATTTCTGTTTCTTTAAATTGCCTAATAGGCTTTTTCACTTTTTCTGATAAGTTCTTTGTCTTTTAATCTTTGAAGGAGATTTTTGAATATTATAGATATCATTTTGATCTGTTTGTGCCAAAAATATTTTTTCTCAACTTGTCATTTTGGTGTTTTCTTTCTTTTATTTTTTCAATTAGTTTTTTATTTATATTTAATGTTTATCTTTGCCTCTATAGCCTTGGGTTTCCTGAATTGCTTTAAAACTCTCCCAACAGCTAAGATATAGTCTTTTATTATTCTTCTAAAGTATATTAATGTGTACAATTTATTGTATACATGTGTATACATTTTATACATGTATACAAATTGTATTACTTAAATATTCTTCTAAAATGTGTAATGCATCAATGTATTATTGTATTATTTGTTTATTCAGATATAACTATAAGTTAGGTTCAATTTTATAATATTTAACAACATATGATTGTCATTGACATAGATTAACTATTGGTAAATATTAAGACATATTGCTAAATTCTATTTTAGTCTATTGCCTACTTGCCTTTTCCTGAACCAGTATCATCTAAAGATTTTATTTATTTATTTGACAGAGAGAGACAGCGAGAGAGGGAACATGAGCAGGGGGTGTAGGAGAGGGAGAAACAGACTCCCCACTGAGCAGGGAGCCTGAAGCAGGGCTTGATCCCAGGACCCTGGGATCATGACCTGAGCCGAAGGCAGACGCTTAACGACTGAGCCACCCAGACGCCCCTGAACCAGTATCATTTACAGTGCATGCACGTACACACACACACACACATACACACTCCTTCCTGGTACAACATATGATTAAGGAAGCTGGCAGAAGGTTGAAATTCTGGCTGGGTAAATTACTACATGTGTGACATTTGATAAATCATGTAAACAAAATCTGTGCTTCAAATTCCTTATAAAGTATAATACCAACATATATATAACATCAAACATACAATTGATTATAATAACATGTCAGTACATAGGCCTGTATGGGGATCACATGAGCTAATTTATGTACTTTATTCATTTAAAACTGTTTTTGTTTATCTGCATTTTTTCAACAACTTTCACTTTTTTTTTTACCTTTGCCTACCTCATAGATTTCTTTTTTTTTTAAAGATTTATTTATTTATTTGAGAGAGCGAGAATGAGAGAGAGAGAGAGAGTACATGAGAGGGGGGAGGGCCAGAGGTTGAAGCAGGCTCCCTGCTGAGCTGGAAGCCCGACACGGGACTCGATCCCGGGATTGCGGGATCATGACCTAAGCCGAAGGCAGTCGCTTAACCAACTGAGCCACCCAGGCGCACAACTACCTCGTAGATTTCTTATTCCCTTTTTCTTTCTAGGTAGTGTAGTGGATGCTGTGCTGTTTCTTTTCTTTTCTTTTCTTTCTTTCTTTCTTTTTTTTTTTTTTTTTTTTTGATATTGTGCTGTTTCATGCAGGTGTTCCTGCTAGGACCGGAGCACTCATTTCCCTACATGCTGGGCATGTTGGCATCAGTGTTTCTCAGCTAAGTACCTCTGGGACTTGCCCTCAGCTGAAAAGTTACATCACCTAAGGACATGCTTCATCCAAGAGGCAGTCTCCTTCCAATGGCTCTTTGATGAGAAAATCTAAAATTTGGACTTCCTTGCCCATTTCAGAACAAATATTAAGGGTCATTCCAGTTTGACAGTTCCCCATAGAATTGGCTGAAGCCTTAAGTTCCACTTTCTCTCTTGCCCAATCCTGCTTCCTTCACTCCCTACAGTTGTTGGTCCTGAAAATATCCACTAATAACACTTTCTGCAGGTAATTCTCCGTCTCAAAACCTGCATCTCAGGGATCCCATCCTGGGATGGGTAGTATCTCCATCTTTTTACTCACATGGCTTGTGTTGGTGATAGATTCTGTCTTTCAGTATCTCAGAACATCCTCCTTCTGTCCTGACTAGAGAATGTTCTCTCTGCTACATATCATATTTCTAATCCATAATTGTATTTTGAGACCTTTTTCCACTTCATTTCCAGGTTATCATTCTCTTTTTAGGTTCATATATTAAATTTTTAATTAGAAATATCTATGTTTTCTGGAATATTTATCTTCAATTGAATCTCTCCTGTATGTTGCCATTATTTTAAAAACTTTATTTTCTTCTGTCTACTCTGAATATTTTACTTTACTTAGAGCTGCCTGTTTTACTGGATCCTCTTATGTAAATTTTTTTTTTTTCTTGTACTCATGTTTTTGGTCACTCTGATAGTCTGAAGAGTAGAAAAACAACAGCAGAGGGGTAGTAAACAGAAGTCCATTCTCCAAAAGTCAAGTGATGTTCCAAAAGTAACTGTTGAGATGCTAAAAGAAGCCTTACTGCTCCCAGGACTTTTCTTTGTAGGCTTGGGTATGGAGATGAACCTAGGAAATCTGTACATCTTCCCAAAACATCTTGTAGCACCCAGTTGCCCACTGTGGCTTCTGGGATCACACACATGGGGTTGTAGCAGAACAATGAACACCAGAAGCCAAGTGTTCCCTGAGGAGCATGGAACTTTCATCTTTACACAAGTGATCACAGAGGTCTGTCCCTACTTTTGTCAGGATAAGAGCTTGCCAACATCATTTCCTCGTATTCTAGCAGAGCAGGAACATCCGCTGCATGCTCTTCCAGTATGCCTCATCACGATCATGGCTGATTTTCTCAGGAGATCTCTTTTCATCAGAGTTGAGCTTGGCTGGAACTTTAGAAACGCTTTTCTGGGCTGTTGTCTTGAGACCAGAAATAAAAATATATATGTTTTTATGGTCATTTATCATGAATTCTGATATCTTATTTCCAAATTTAGGTCTAATGTATAGACAATGTAGTAAAGAATGACTAATGACTACAAAGTTGCCTACCTTAGCAGTATAAAAGTAAGGATGCAGCTTTCTTTTTCTTTTCTTTTCTTTTGTTTTTTAGTTGAAGTATAGTTGAAATACAATGTTATCTTAGTTTCAGGTGTACAGCATAGTGATTCCACAACTCAATACATTACACTATGCTCACCATGATAAGTGTAGTTACCATTTGTCACCATGCAACATTATTACATTATTATTGACTATAATCCCTATGCTGTATTTTTCATTCCTGTGATTTATTTATTTTGTAACTGGAAGTTTGTAGCTTTCTTTTCTAATGTGATATAGAAGAGAAGTATAGAGGTAGAGGAAATTCAGACATGTTAATTTTTTAATATTATAAAACAGGAAGATTAAAGATACAGGAATAGTAGTCAGAATACAAAATAGATATTTATGTACATTAATTCAAGTTTCGAGGACCAAATAAGGAGAAATTAATGATAGGACTGTTATCATTGAAAATTGAAAGTTGAGAAGAGGAGCAAGTGAACTATATTCTCATTTGTCTTAGCAAAAATTCTAAAGAGAACATCAAAAATTTTCAAACATAGAAATATCATGATAAGATTATTATATAGTAGTAGAAGTTTCCATCAAAACATTAAAATTGCAAATTTTTACAAAGTGGTGGCCCCTGTGTAGTGGTACAGGGGTATGGATTTGGGAACAGTTGCTTTTCTCCTTGACCCCTCTGTACTTATTTATGTGTTAATTTGTAAAAAGAAAAGTCTCAAAATATTAATGATAATTTTTAAACCAAAGAAATAAATCTCTAGAGTGGAATTTCAGAAAATGTGGCATCTACGTGGTAGTGGTGGTACACTTGTAGTAATAATTAGGTGCCTTATCTCAAATTTAATTTCAAAGTAGAAAATTCATTTATGTAAGTATAAAAGTGATATCACCATAGGTGAACATGATGCTGAAGCTCTTAAAATGTACCATGTACCATGAAGCATTCCCTTCTAATAGAGTTAGGTTCCCCAGATATGGTTATTAATATGCAGGGCAGGGACTCCTGGGTGGCCTAGTTGGTTAAGCGTCTGCCGTAGGCTCAGGTCATAATTCCAGGGCCTGGGATCAAGTCCCACACCGGGCTCCTTGCTCAGCAGAGAGTTTGTTTCTCCCTCTGCCTGCCGTTCCCTCTGCTTGTGCTCTCTCTCTCTCCTCTCTCTGACAAATAAATAAATGAATAAATAAAATCTTTAATATACAGGACATTAAGTAGGCTGTGGAAGGAAGCAGAGCCATGCAGAGGGAGAATCTGACCTGTGATGTAGTCTTAAAGATGGCCCCAATCTGCCTAACAATAGGCTCTGAAGCTTGGATATGTCTTTAGCATTGTATTAAGTTGATTCATCAGATGTGGACTGCTCCTGGAAAGAGATGTGACATGAGGCAAGGCTGGTATCTTTGGCTATGGCAGGTCCTGAAGAGGACGGACAGCTGAGAGCAATGTTCTGAAAGGACTTCCCATGCCTGAGGCAATGCCATTATTCTTGAAGGGGGATCTGAGTGACACATCAACACAGTATATGTCTTAGGTGGTTCACATCCCTGGCTTCACATAGTTTATTCAATCAGGGGGTTCAGGCTTCTGGTGAGCATCACTTCCAGAGGGAAATTTAAAAGAGGAAGGTTAGTGGATCCAACAACAGCTCCTACCACTAAAGCTGGTCTCAGGGATGCAAATAAAACTCTGTCTCTCCTGTCCTTTCTAGGTTTTTCTCTCTGTTCATCTCAGTGTTACTTGGAGGCATTTCCCTGAGTCATTACTAGACCCTAATCAGTCTGGGTTGCTGCCATTGTCTTTGTACCGTAGAATTTGAGAAAAGGAGTACCAATGTGTTTCTGTAGATCAACTAGGTGTTACACATATTCCTCCCTATCCCATAGGTAATAATAGACTTACCTCCTACTAATGATAGGAGTGAGTTACTCCTGCCAAGATAGCTTTTTTCCTTCTTGCCTGCTCGTCTCTTAGAATGAGGATTCTAAAATACTCAGCTGGATATTGTAGCTTCTGGTTCAATGGGACTCTTGCTGGTGCTTCTAGTGGAAGTGTTCCACTATAGGAGTCAGGATCTCTAATTTGCAGAGCCAGAGTTGCAAGAACAAAAATATAAATTCTCCAAGTAGGTCACTGATTGTGATGGTAAGCAGAACCACTCTTACTTTCACTATTTGATTCATGTTTTCTACTTACTGGGGATATAGCACTAAATAAAATTCTTCAACGTGTATAGTACTGTGTTCTGGAGAATGGTGCCCCATCTTATTGACTCCTTTCAACAGTCTGTTCCGTAACTTTATCAGGCACTTATGGGTGATGCTATATGTGGTATAAAAGTGGATTTTATGTCTTACTCAGTGTTTTGTGGATCCCTATGTTAAACATTCTATAAGCCCTTGAGGTCAATGCTTTCTGGTGGGCATTAACTTGTGATTCAGAGATTTCACACTTTGTACCAATTACCCTATGTCCACCCACATATAATTACCCCAGATTTCACAATCTTTTTCCTTCCAGATTCTTGACCAAGCCAATTGCCTTGTCCATTACTGTGGTCTCTATTATAGTCTAACTATTCAAGGTGGATCACGATCACCTCAAAATGCCTCAAGTTCTATTCATGAGAATTTTCCATCACTATCCGCTTTCAGGGCCATCCCTGAGTAAAGACACAGGGCAGCTATCATCGATTTTTGGCTTATACCCACATACAGAGTCAACCATTCTATGAACCAGGCTTGGAGTTTCATTTTTCTCTCACCTGGTTGTATGTGATCTCCCACATGTGGCCATAGCTGTGAGATGAGAGGGAGTCTCTGGTACAAGTGTGAGAGAGGACATGGGGGGCTGGGCTATGTGCTGACAGAACTAGCTTACTCTCTCTGATCTCCCATCTGTACAAAGACAAAAAGTCATTATTCTTTCAGGATTGGAACCAATCGACTGAGAAAGAGCTTCAGTTCCCAAGAGAAAGGACTTTGTAGAGCCACTTACTTTAGCAAGTAAGATTCAATTGTTTTCAAAGCATTCGAAAAAATAAAACACATATGTCCTAGCTAGCATGGAATACACAGTGGAGAACAGCGACATCACAAAACTGGAACCGAGAAGTGTATAGGAAGGAAGCAAATGCTCAAACTGTTTCTCTCAGAGGCTATGTGGTCATTTGTGCATCTTATTGGAAATCTTGTCTCCCGCCCTGTTCTTTCCTATTCACTTAATGTTTTGTTTGTTTGTTTGTTTTCTTTTAAGTTTTCTGCTAAATAACCTTCCTGCTAAATAAGTCTGATTGATTTCTGAGACCTGGAGACTTTAATTTATATTTCAAAGAAAACCTAAGTCCTTTAAAGTAGTGAAAGAGCATGAACAAACCTTTTACATGACCCTTTGCTCTTCTCAGACCACTAAAGACAGATAAACAGAAGAGTACAGGTAAATTGTGTCACTATTCTGATCTGCAAGAATCAGAAAAAACAGAAGAGTGTTATTGTGCAATATTCATCTCTGTTCTTTTAAAAATTTTTAGAAACGATATACGACTTCTTTTCCTATCGCAGAAAAACAGTGGGGTGGATGTAACATTACTTTCCAGATTATAGAAATTGGTAAATTATACAAGATTTTCTTGTTTATGAGAAATTAGATGATTACTGCATTGAAATGGTAGTAATTACTATTTTATCATTTTAGAGATTCAGGACTGAGTGGGAAGTTGGGTATGAGTGGAGAAGTGTTGCAATTAGATGAGAAAATTAATACTAATAATTCTTGCATTTCTAACTCAGGATGGGGCATGTTATACTAAATTTGGAAAACAAAGGAATGACATTTGCACTAAGGGTCATTTATTGTATTGAAAAAGTCACATAGAAAACATTTAACATGTAAAGGGGATTAAGAGTTACAAACTTCTAGTTATAAAATAAATAAGTAATGGGATGTAATGTAAGGCATAGGGAAATATAGTCAATAATGTAATAATTTCGTATAGTGACAGATGTTAATTAGACCTATTGTAGTGATCATTTTGTAATGTATAAAAATATTGAATCCGGGCGCCTGGGTGGCTCAGTTGGTTAAGCAACTGCCTTCGGCTCAGGTCATGATCCCAGGGTCCTGGGATCGAGCCCTGCATCGGGCTCCCTGCTTGGCGGGAGCCAAATAATGATTATTTGACTTTACTCATATTAAGAAGACCCCTTTTTATTATTAGAGTATAAACTTCTGAGGACCAGAATCACGTTTTTTTAACAGACTTCTGTTTCTTCACCCTGTAATACAGTTTGACCCACAGTAATAGTTAAAAATATTGCTTCAATAAGTAAATATTAATTGTTAATAAATTAATAAAGCTAACTGTCTTTAAATAAGGTTACAATATTTTGAGTTAAACAAGATAAAATTAGTGTCATGGCTACCATTTTTCACAGAACCTCTATAATGCCAATTTACATTACATAATTCAAGGATATTTCTTATACTTGATCACATAACCTATGTCTTGCAGTGCATTTAAAAAAGAAAAAAAATAACATATTCATCAAGCTATGTTATTGTTTGATCAATGGAAACGTTTTTATAATATTTTGTAGATACACACATCTTGTCTTTTTTAATAATTCCAAGGGGAAGGGCATTTTTGAGTGTGCATGTACCACAGTTTATCTCAAAAGTGCTTACTAGTTAGACTTACAATAATCCTTAGATGCCAGGCTATCAGAGAGCTTTGTACTCACCGAGAGCCTTGCAAAATAGTTTTAGAATTATCTGTGTCTTGCAGATGCTCTTAAGCCACAGAGAAAATTATTTAATGGGGAATTTATATCCCATAAAGGATTCTGCAGCTGAGAGACTGGATTGCATGACTGACCACTGATGGAGGTAAAATCCAACAAGACAAACCACATCTGTATGAGATCATCTGCCCCTCCCTGGAGAACAAGTGCATATCATGCAATTTCCCATCCCTTTTGGCTGGGGTGTTCCATCTGATGGATTTCTGTGGGTCCCCTAAGGCTTGATCCTAAGGGGCCTGGCTGGAGGGAAAGATAAAGCAAAATGAATATTTAAGCTTTGAGAGGATTCTTGAATTGGATCTCTGGCATGTTGGATTAAATGGCTTAAGTACTGATAGAATAAAGTATTCCTCAGAAAGGTAATCCTTGTACTTTTCTCAGAGATTGCTCAAGTTATAGAAAAGAAAACAATGTAACTGTTCTTATCAGAGTACATAAACAGAGAGGGAACAGAAAATATTTTCCAAAACTCTACTAGATCAATGTTTTCCCAACTGTGGTCTGTAGTTATAATTAAGGAGTACAGAGTTATTCCACATGATTAAAAAAATATGTTTCCATTAAAATAGGTACTTATAATTAAGGAGTACAGAGTTATTCCACATGATTAAAAAAATATGTTTCCATTAAAATAGTTACATATATATTTGAAGAATTAAAAACATATAAAGTAAACAACAAAACAAATCTTTGGCATATTTAGGTTTAGATAATATGTGAAATTCAAACACTAAGAATTACTTTGATTTATTTTATGGTCCTGGAAAACAAGGCCACACAATGGGGAGGGGAATAAAATAAAACAACACCTAAGTGTGTTTGCTGTAAAATAATTTTTAAGTACTTAACAAGTTATAGTGTATGAACCATCACTTACTCATTAATTTTCCTATAGTCGTTGTTTTATGGTTTTATGTAATTATCTAAAATAATGTTTTACCAGCCTTAAAATTAACTCAAGCATAGATAAAAAATAAGCTACACAGCACATTCAAGTTCTCATATCTCTATGCGTCAGAAACTTGTAGAAGGAAGGGGCAGGGAAGGTGAGGAATAATAGTATATAGCAAATATGCAATGCAAATTGGACCTTAAGCTTTGCCTAATAAATCAAAAAAGCTGATTTCCTTCATAAAGCGCAAATATGTTTCTGATTTTGTGCATCCTTTCTTTTTTAAAAAATTTTATTATGTTATGTTAATCACTATACATTACATCATTAGTTTTTGATGTAGTGTTCCATGATTCATTGTTTGCGTATATGAGTTTTAATGATTATTTGCGTGCTCCATGCAGTACATGCCCTCTTTAATACCCATCACCAGGCTAACCCATCCCCCCACCCCCCTCCCCTCTAGAACCCTCAGTTTGTTTCTGAGTCCATAGTCTCTCATGGTTCGTCTCCCCCTCCGATTTCCCCCCTTTATTTTTCCCTTCCTACTATCTTCTTCTTTTTCTTCTTTTTTTTTTTTAACATATAATGTATTATTTGTTTCAGAGGTACAGGTCTGTGATTCATCAGTCTTACACAATTCACAGCGCTCACTAAACAGGTTCTGTTTCCGTTTACTTCTTGGTTCCTTTGTCAGCACTATCTTATCTCAAATGTAAATATTTTTTGTTTCAACTTAAATTTCCATTCCATTTTCAAACTTGACTAGCTTATTTTCACTTATTATTAATAGTACAAAAAAATAACACTTTGTCAACATTTCTGCTACTATTCAGTACATTATTGTTGCCAACAGAATTATGCAATATTTCTTCCTAGTCCTATCAGGGAAGACTGATCCCTGTATCAGTTCAAATCCCCACAGAAGATAGCAGACTCAAAATAGAATTATTAGATGAGAGTTTGTCAGCGAGGATCGGTTACAAAGCTGTAACCCCAGCTCTGAAGGAGAGGAAGAGATAGTCCAGAGCTAGTAGCTTCTTGCCGGTCACTCCCTGCTATGCCTGATAGGACAGAGGAGTTGGAAAGAGAAAGACCTGTGTAGAGACAGTGAATCAAGCCATTCTGTTAAAGACAAGTTAGCCCACGGCGACACCCCGGAAAAGCAACAAGATAAATACCCTGACTTCACTCTTTCAGTCTGTCTTCATTCTCTCTTCAGTCTGTCTTCAATCTTTCTTTCTTTTTTTCAATTTCCTTCCTGGTCTTCCTCTTAACTTCTTAAGAAAAATTATCTAAAAGTTAGAAATAAAACAAGAGAAGACGGCAGGTCTTTTCAATGTCATACTGGGGTATTATTTAACAAGCCGTCTGAAAGTGATTTATTTCTCTAAGAGCATAGGGCAGTGTTTGACCTTGTTATTTATTATTAATTACAGGCTGAGACTATATGAACTTGCATGTTAAGTTGCAGATTTTTGTCTGTAGAGATCAAATTACTTCTGTCTGGTAGAAAAGATAACCTGTATTGTGTCACCCTGTAAGACATTCTTATTGGTTTTCACCTTAATTAATGAGTTGAAAAAATTGACACCTTTTCATTCTATTTTGTATGAGTCTCATTTTTAACTGAGCCTGGTTAGGAACCAGAGGACACAAGAGCCCTCTTAGTGTAATCCATACAGGTCAGCCTTAGGGCAGAAAGTAAAGTGGAGAAGAATGGATCATAAATCTCAAGGAACAAATAGAAGATATTCTACCCAATTACAATCTTTGATCTGATATAATATCTTTTTTCTTTCCCAATATGACTAGTCAGGTCATGAACACATTTTAAATTACTCTGAGTATATGTGCAGTATTTTTTTTAACCAATGAAGACACTTTTGTGCAAAGAAATCATGGATAAAAACCACTAAAGCCATACGGGACTGATAAAAAAAAAAAGATTTGTTGGGGGAAATCTTACAAATAAATAGATCTATATAGATATATAAAATAGAGATAATAATATAATATATGCTATTAGAAGTATATAATAGAATCCCTTAAACTCTCATTATCTTTCTGCTCAGGCTGAAAATGGACAAATGTATGCAACTTAGCCAGTATTTCAGGAAAGAGGAGCCTTATCCCATAATGTTCTACATGTATTTATAGGTTTAATGGAAGGAGGTGAGCCAGAAACATCTTTGTGACCATACAAATATAAAGGTTCCCTGATTAGAAGTAGAAGCTTCCAGAGTCCAGTAGATGGTATCAGTCTGTTCTAATGAGCCAATTCTGACCTACTGAGCTACATTCTTTTTTTTTTTTTAAAGATTTTATTTATTTATTTGAGAGAGAGAGAGAATGAGAGAGAGAGAGCACGAGAGGGAAGAGGGTCAGACGGAGAAGCAGACTCCCTGCTGAGCAGGGAGCCCGATGCGGGACTCGATCCCGGGACTCCAGGATCATGACCTGAGCCGAAGGCAGTCGCCTAACCAACTGAGCCACCCAGGCGCCCCAAGCTACATTCTTGTTTAGCTATTGAAAAGAAGGATGGTGATGGTAGTGAATGAACTTCCAGAGCCATCCACATTTCTCTTTTGTTAAACAAAAGTACCTCCATTATCTCTGATTGACTACAGGTCTGGAAATGGGACATCAGTAAGATCCCACTCAACTAGGTCAATTAGAAAGACACATGTGCAATTGTGAGAAATTTGCATTATAAGTCCCTTCCTAGGATACTTGCAAAAGTCTTCTTGTAAGATGTCTGTCCATAATATAATACCCCTGACCCCACCCACATCCTTGATTTGGATCTGAGATCCAAATGTCTGGCTTACTGGACAGAAATCAGTGTATCTGTCCTTTGTCCAGCATGAGTTCCACAAGAATCCTCGGGTCACCGTTTTGTAATTGGAAGCAATATCTATGGCAGGAAAGGGCAGACCTAGTGCCATCTGACATAGTCAGAATCTAAGTTCATGTCTCTCTCCACGTATCCCCTTTCTGAACAATATGTACATCCATCTGCTGAGGTCAGATGAACTATCCATTAATAAATTGCAGTCAAAGCAGGCATTATGTGAACTATTTACTCATTCATGAGACCAAAGTAAGCAAGAAAAATAGATAAATGAACTGTTACTCTTCAGAAAAAAAGGAGGAAGAAAAAGTTTTCTTCTTAAATTTTTTCAACTCCGTGACTCCTGAGTATCTAGAAGCTCACCAAGGCAGAGATCGGTATGGCCCGGTAATCCTATTTTTTTTTTTTAATTTTTACGTTAATAATGGCTTCCATATGCATAAAACTAAGATTTTCATTGGTCATTCTAATCCTTTATTGTGATGTTATTACCATAGAAGCATTGAACATGGATATAGTCGGCTATAATAGAGATGATATCTCCATGGACTTGATTGGTTTTGTTAGTCTAGATTTTTTCTTTTAGATGTGCTTGCTTCAGATGAATGTGTATATCAGCAACATAACATTTAAGTTAATGAGCCAGTTTTGTAATATTTTCCATAGGAGGTGATCCACATGGATGCATATTTATAATCCATCCATGGGTAGGTCAAAGGCTAGCACATACATTTAGAAGATAGTGCTGATTCATGAGTCTGTGTAAAGGTCCATTTCAAATCCTTTCCAAGATTCAAGAATCACCCCCATCAAGAATCCAAATGCCGTGTTTTATCAGTAACTTACAACCATCAAGATGAGTGAATGTATTATTCCACTGGATTTGTCCATCTTGGAGGCAAGCTGATTTATCAGTAAGCCATTGGTGTCAAGTGTTGTGGGTGAGGCCCCTATCAGGCCACTAGTTTGGGGAAGAAAGCAAATAAAACTACCTCTTTGCCTAATAGGTGGACAAAGTATTGTACTGGGGACCTGGGTTGAGTTACTAATTGGAGGTAACATCTTAATTTTTCAGGGAGTTGGAGATGTCCCATCTCAGAAGATTTTTTTCCAATTTTTAAAAAATTATACACAATAACAATTACCATCTAATCCATTTTCTAATGTATATAGTTCAGTTGTATTACACACATTCATAATATGCTACCATCACAACCGTTCTTCTCCAGAACTCATTTTGTTTTCTAAAACTGCAACTCTACACCCATCAATGACTCCCCATTTCCCTGAGCCCCTGGCAACTACCAACGGGAGAGGGAACACAGGCAGGGGGAGTGGGAGAGGGAGAAGCAGGCTTCCCGCTGAGCAGGGAGCCCGATGCTGGGCTCGATCCCATCATGACCTGAGCCGAAGGCAGACGCTTAATGACTGAGCCACCCAGGTGCCCCAAAACCTTTATAGTTTTAGGTCTTATATTTAAGTCTTTGATCCACTTTGAGTTAATTTTTTTATTATGTTGTTAACTTTTATATATGGTGTTAGGTAATGATACAATTTAATTCTTTTGCATATGGATATCCACTGTTCCCAGTACCATTTGTTGAAAGGCTGTCCTTTCTTCCATTGAATGGTCTTAGTACCCTTATAAAGAATCATTTGACTATATATATGAGGGTTTATTCCTAAGCTCTCTATTCTGTTCTATTCCATTGGTCTATACATCCATCATTATGCCAAAACCACACTGTTTTTAATTACTGCAGCTTAGTAAGTTTTGAAATCAGGAAGTATTAGTCTTCTAGCTGTGATCTTCTTTTTCAAGAGTGTTTTGGCTCTTTGGGGTACCTTGAAATTCCATGTGAATTTTAAGAAGAGGTTTTATATTTCTGCAAAAAAAAAAATCATTCGGATTTGGTAGAGATTTCATTGAACCTGTAGATGACTTTCAGTTCACCATCAACTTCCAGCAGAAGTCTTCAAGTCCCAAATTCCAGAGACCAATGATATTCTATGAAGTCTTTATCCACTGTTACTGATCACCTGAGTCTTTCCTTATACATCTGTAATTTTGGGGAGCATGAAGGAGAAAGAGTAGTATAGTACAAAGCTTGATTTACTATATCTGGGCTATTTTGAATTCTTTTTTGCTACAGGGGCTCTCCTGTCAACTTTGGCCATATCCAATATCAGTTGATTGTAATGGCTCCTGCAAAATTCTCAGTGGATGTTCCGTTTAAAATAACTAAAAAGGCCCAATAAAATATTGAGAATCTTTTTGTGAGGTTTTTTTTTTCCTTGTGCCTCTAGGACCAGCAATCTATTTCTGAAATTCTTTGGCTTATGGCCCAGTTCGTTATAAAATTGTCACTTGAATGTCAGGGAATATGTTTTTGTTCCTTTTTATCTCATTCAGTGATCATCTATTCTTAGGTGTGCTTGGTGGCGTGCAATCAACATGAGCCATTGTAAAAAAGTTTCCTGGTGGGAAAATGATGTCATTTGCACACTTGTGATAAGTTTGGTTTGTATATAGACCTTTCCTGGTCATGTTTTATGCTGACTTGCTCTAAATCAGACAGTGGACACCATGATTGCATTTAATAAAAGCACGATAAAAATATCTGAGACTTAGTCCTTTTGCCTGCTTATCCCATCTCCATATTTTTTTCTGAAGTCCAGTCAGGGTCTTTTCATCAGCTTTCATTATCTTTGCTACCATTTTGAGCAGCCTCTACAGGTCACAAATTAGCCAACTCACTTATCCCTTTAACTTATCAGTCCATCATTTTGTGGGTTTTTTTTTTTTTTTGTGAACACTCAAGAGCATGACCTCCTTTGTTATCACTATGAGGAATCTCACCTTTCCAGGTTCTTACATTGGTAGTTAATCTACTCTTCTAGTTGTCTGTCTGTTTTAGAGAGTAGCTGGCAACTTTCCTCTTTTTCAATGACTTAATTATTTTTGTTTCTCATGGCCGATAGACTCATAATCTGTTACCCTACTTCTTCTAGGGTTGAAGGAAAAGTTTTGGAAATTTTAAAATCTGTCCTCTTATTTTTAGTTGCTCCTCACATGCATGAGCTTGGAAGAGACACCTCAATGATTCCTTTGTAATAGGACCCTGAGCTAGTAGACACGAAAACCACATTGCCACTTTGTTTGTGAATGCTTGGCTACTGTCTTGCTCATGTTCTGCTACTACCCTTAGCAGTGAAGTTTCTTACTCCCATGGTAGACTAAGTAACATTGTCACTGTAGTGAAACAAAACAGATAGAACAAGACAACATTTCATTGAAACTAATTTTCATATAATGGGAAAAGGCAAACTTATAGTGCCACATAGTGAAATATAAATGAGGAATTATTAAGAGAAAACATTATAAGCAAAAAGTAGTAAAACACACTCATCCCCTTCTGATGTCTCTTAAGTCCAACTTAGGCTGGGCAAGGGTATGTGTGTCCAATGGCCAATGTTCCAGTAAACAGATGTCTTACCTGTAATCATTCAGATTGTTCTAACATTGGCCATATGTACCTTCTTTAAAACTTGCTAAGGTAAGATTTATAATGCTTTTGTTAAATCAAAGTTATTAAAGTCATCAATTGTACTGTAATTAGCTTTAGTGATTTAGCTGTGCTTCTAAATTTTTCAAATAATTAGCCAATATTAGGGCAAAATAGCATTGCTAATGTCTTTCAAGGATGTTTGTTTCCACATAGGATGTAAAATTTTATATATATGTATAATTTTATATGTATTTATCTTTAAATATATTACCTTTTAAGATATTAGGAGCTCTGGAAGCAAAAAAGAACAAAATGGGTAAAAATTCTAGAAAGAGAGACTACTTCACTTTTATTTAGATTTCAGAAGGTCAACAAAATCTAAGTAGGACTGATAAAAAGAAAACTACACCTAGTCACTGATAATCACACTATCGAAAACCAAAGACAAAAAAACTGCTTCAAAAGGGTAAACATAAGATGGATGACTGAATTTTCAGTGGCTCCTATGGAAGAGAGGATTGAATTGCAGGGCATTTAAGAAATATGAAACTATAATTTTAAAACCCCATTACAAAATATTTCAACCCAGTAGAAGTCACCATCAACAATGAAGATGAATAAAGAAGACTTTTTTCCCCTTTCCTGTAATCTATCGATTATCAGAAATATTTTAATATTCGAATTCATGTATTCGCTTTTTATATATACACCTCTTTTCATTATTTTTAAATTCTTACTTTAAAATTTCTATATTCATCTTTATAAGTACTCTGTGTCATTTTATCTAAAACATAGAAACCTCCCATTCTTTATGCTATGGGTGTTATATATCATCATTTTTGCTTTAAACAGTCCTGGGAACTCTGTTGAATCTGTCCTGCTGTCCAGACCTGTGGCCCAAATCAGGCAGTAAAAGGAGCATGTCTTTTACTCTTGATGGATACAAGTGTCTCAAACCTCAGAGTAGCATTCATCTTAAGATTTTGTTATAACCTTTGTGCACAGATACACATTTACCCATCCTGAACAAATGATTAAATGTTATAATATGAATGATATATTTGAATAAAATTAAACTAGTAGTTCTAGATGTTTGTAAATTATTTTAAGGTTACAGATTTGAGTTTTATTTTGTATTTTTTTCAGACCAAACTTGTTTTATTCAAAATAATTCCAAAGGTTTTCAGCAGTCTTTATTTTGTTACAGTTAAATGTGACTTGCTATTGACCTAGACATTAAATCAGCCATTGTCTGTGGTGCCCTGGTACCTTTATTAAGTCAAGGACAATTAAAGACTTATGTGAGCTTTAGGCTCACATAGCACAATACACTATTAATCTTTTCCAATGCACATGCACTGTAATCCAGTGTATTGTTAAAGGCAGTTTACTTTTAACTTACTTTACACATGTGTCTAAAATACTTTGCATATATTATATTCTATAATCAATGCCATGGAAATAATATTGAAAAAAATAAAAGATGCCGAGACTTTAATATATTTCACATGTAAGCACTTTATTTCCAATGTCCTTCTTTTATGTTTGGAACTTTATTACATTTTACACGTAAGCATTTTATTTCCAATGTTCTTCTGTTATTTCATGTGTACTATTTAATAATGGAGTATAAGTATCATGCTCATCTACATTTTGCATAGAAATATTTCTCTTCACTGCAAACATTTCATAACATTCCAAGAGTAGTTACATTTTTCAAATTACCTTACGTCCAAAAACCAGTCCACAGCATGTACCTCAGTTTACAAAATCCACTTCTCTTCACATGCTCAACCTTCCTTACCCAGATTTTATAATGCATGAATTTTAGGTTACCAAACAGCCTCTCATAGGATATTGGCAAATAGTTGGTATTGTGGGCCCAAAACTATCTAAATATTTGGAAAGTTGGAAGGAGGTCAAAACCAGTAAGTGGTCATGCCATGAGTGATTAAGATTGTTAAGTGGCTAATAATGGCACACATTAATTATTGATGTATACTGTAGATAAGTTTCATAGGTGACATATACTAAGATTTCCATTGTTTAAAACTGAATACTGACAGGAGTAATATGTGGCCTATATAAGAAACTCTAATAACACCACAAAGAGAACAATTAAAATATTAGGCAAAGGATATAAGCAGGTAGTTTATAAAAGAAGGAATACTAAATGCGAGAAAATTAATAGGTATTCATAATAATACTTAGTTATCAAAAGTTTTGAAAACATACTCTACTAGATGTTAAGATTTAATAAAAAGTTATGGTAATTAAAATGATGTGTTATTATTTCAAGGATCCGCTACATTAACAATAAAACAGTCTGAACATGGACTTGTAGGTATATGATATCTTCATGTATGATAAATTTGGCACTGAAGTATTTTTTTTTAAAGATTTTATTCATTTGAGAGAGAGAGAGAGACAGAGAGAGCCCAAGAAGGAGGAGAGGGAGCAGCAAACTTTCCGCTGAGCTGGGAGCCCTCTGTGGGATGTGGGGCTTGATCCCAGGACCTGGAGATCATGACCTGGGCCGAAGGCAGAGGCTTAACCATCTGAGTCACCCAGGAGCCCCTGGCACTGCAGTATTGTGGAGAGATTTTTTTTTTTCCATATCCTTTGCTAGATCAGTTGAATAGTCATAGAATATGTTAATAAATTTAACTTCCTTCCTCATAACCTCATACCATATGCAAATAATTCCTAAATGTGAAAGGCACATATGTGTGTGCATGCATGCAAACAGGCACACACACACATTTTTTTTTTACCCTAGAAGAAAATGTAGTAATCTACCATCTGAACTTTGGTAAGAAAAATAACTTCTTAAATAGGACAGAAAATTTGTTAACCATAAAGGAGCAAATTCACATTTCATATTACACTAAAATTAAGAACACCTGCTACTCTAAAGACATAGTTAAGTCTTAGAAAAATTCAAATCATAGAAATTGGAGAAAAATAAAATAACTGTAATTCAAACAAAAGAGAAGCCTTTTGTGGATGGTAATAATAGACCATGAATGAAGGGATTGATTAAACCTTCTTCACTTGAACACAAAACAGGAAGGAGTTAGTGACATCCCTATCACGTTTAAAGGGATCTTGGAATAAAAAATATATTAAATTATGCAAATATAAATCATCATAATCCTCACTAACAAACTTTTTTTATATGGTAATGATTAGGATTACAGACACCAAATTGTTCCTGCCTCTGAAACATTTACACCAAAGAAAACTGAACAGAAGAATACTTGAGTTTTATTTTTAATTTTTATTATTAATAAATTAATAATAACAATAATAAATAATAATAATTAATTTTTATTTATTTGAATAAAACTTGAGTTTTATTAAAACCAGCTTCCATGACTTCAGTTTGGATATTAACAGTGTGTGTGTGTGTGTGTGTGTGTGTGTGTCTGTGTGTGTCTGTGTATAATGTATAGTATATAGAAAAGCCTAATTTGAATAAAGATAAACTAATAAACATAAAAATAAAATTCCCAGAGCTTTATTCATTTATTTATTCAGTCTTTCAGCTAATATTTATTGAACTTTTACTACAAAAACAGGGTCTTGTCACTTTTTTAAACATTTTACGTTTTCTATTTTAATTAAATTAAATCTGAAAATATATGTTTAACATATATTGTGTAACCAGAAGTTTGGTTTGCATGCTGAATTATAAGAAGTTGAAAGACAGTCTTACAGTGAAGGGGCATATCATATTTTTGAGAAGACTACAGATTAGTGAAAAAAGTAGAGAAATGACGTGTGTGGGAAAGATCTGACAAATATAAATTTCTTTTTAATTGTCTGTAGAGGGTTTTTTTTTTCTTTTCGAATGGGGAGAGAAGTGTTGATATATAAATGAATTGGGTGGTGTCACTCTTCATTTTTATTTAGGGACAGTACCTCATGTGACAGTGTTTTTAATGGCTCTTTTATAAACATTCAGAATTTTGCCTTTAAAAACAAAACAGTAAAAAATATACCTTCAGAAAGTGCATTATATAGATACCTCACACATTGTCAAGTGAATGTTTGGCACTTAACTGGCAATTTAGGTTAGAAGGAGAAAAGCAAAGCAAAGTATAGGAAAGAAAAGAAGCACCAAATCCGTTTACTTGAGAAGAGGGTTTTGACTGTCTACAGCAACAAAATAAATGCGTGTGGAGGGAGGTGGATTGAAACTCAATGCTGTGTCATTTTAAAAATAAAATTTTAGGGATTTGTTATTTCTTTTATTCAAATAGATGTAAATAGATATTCATGACTATCTATAACTATTTTATTTGAAAGGACTATATATACATATAAATAATATGCCTGAGTATTAAATGATTGGTGCAGTGAAAAAAATAGTTGTTGGATTCTATCCCTTTAAATAGTGGTACAAGCGCAAAAAAAAATATGTTTCTACTTAATCAACAGTAAAATTAGTTTCCACCCAGAAGGTATTAAGCAAAGATGCAGCAAGCTGTTTGTCTGAGATTAAAACTCTAGTGAGCCAAATCCAGGAATTGTGAACGTAAAGAACGCAGCCTTCCTTGCTAGTCTTCAGAGTGCTGCCTGGTTGTCTGCTGTGGCTTTAAGACTTGCTCAGTTGCTGCTAATCCACCTATTCCCACTAATGGCAATTCCACATTGTGTTTTTTCTTTGATTCTGTGCTTAATTGTTGGTGGGGGTGGGGTTTATAAAATATCCACTATACACTGTAATTCAGAATTAAATTCGATAATTACTTTCAAGAGAGATATGAAAGGAAGTATATTACATTAAGGGTGGTTGTCCTATTTTTAAAAATTATTACTTAGATTTTTTTTTTCATGGATCTACTATTCCTATACTCTTTTTGACCGTTCTCTGCTTTTTTTTTTCTGTGACTGTTCTTAAGGTTTTATTCTTACCAAATTTTTGCCTTATACTTTAGCACAAAGTTATTGTCCCGATGGGCTTATATCTCCTGTTTTACTTTGGTACTTTTTTTCTCCCTGTTTTCTCACCAGTCTAGAGGAAATTTCCACTTCCATATCTTGCCCTCAACCCAAGATGACCATATTCCAGAATAAAATCAATATTTCCTGTCCAAATTGGTTTTATTCTTCAATTATCTCCACAAAATTCATGGGCGCACACTCCTTTCTTCTTCATTATTAAAAACTACAAATCTTGCCATTCTTTCTTTCTTTCCTTTCATCCTTCTCACGTAATCTTTTGGGGGAAAGTGAAATAATGTTTTACTTTCAGCCTCTCTCGGGACTTCACCTTCCTGTCCATTCTTTCTCTTCACAATCCTAGTTTTCATTTTCATAACTCCATCCTGTTGTTAGTCTACAAACTTCCTGATAGAAAATTCTTAGGCCAGTTTCTCTAAAACTACTTTTTTTTCTTAACAGCATTACCTTATCACTTCCTTTCTGAAGATGTATGAAACCTGTTGTCTGGCATTTATGACTCCCCATAAATTTATTTCTTGGTATTTATTCACTTTTATTCTATACTGTCTTGGAACTTCCTTATTTGGGGAGATAAACTGAGCAACACACCTCTTTTTCTCTATACATTCTCTGCATTCTTGAGCTCTTTGCATTTTTTCAAGGTTTAGATGTTTTCTTTCTTTGGTAGATACTGTTCATTCTCTAAATTCCAGATTAATCTTTAACTTCTTTATGCAATACTTCTTGCACACACTGTTCTTTTACCTTTTTGCAACCTTTATTGCACTTATAGTCAGTACCAAATTGTATTCCTTCATTGTTCCCCACTTCACAATATTTCATCAGATTGATGGCTACATCAAAATAGAACATAATTTCTTCTTTTGGTTCCCCTATCGCATATATTATGTGCTGTGTGTAGTGACTCTTAAATACTTTTTAGCAGATTAGTAATCCAGTTATTGATCTAGACCCCACTTACGTACACTAGCAATCCACCATCTGTAATGGCATCTTGGAAATTTCAGTACAGAAGGCAGTCAGCAGATACATCAAAGGGACAAGATATCTTTGGTAGATTACAAGTAGCACTTCTCAGAAGAAATATGTCCTTACAAGAGGAAAAATTATGGTGACTGTGAGAGATCAAAATGAAGGTCAATGTTCATATTTCTCTCCACCTCCTTTCAACATAATACATCTTTAAATTATTATAGCATTTTTGTTAAGGTAAGGATCTCTAATGAGCAACTGAGTTTTCCTAATTGTCCTCGTCTGGTGGCCATTGCATTCCAGAAGCTCAAGGATAGTGTATTTATCAGTAGTTTTCAAAGGTTATGAAGAATAACAATGAATGATTGCTGTAAAAGTGATAAATGTAGTGTATTTTTTCCCCAAATCTTCAGTCTAGTTATTGAAAGTGGAAGGCAACCAGGTAATGGGACATATCAGGAGAAGAAGATTTCTACCTTAACTTTCCAGGCACAAACACAATTTTGAACTTAAAAATAGTCATATTTCTCAATATCGCTCTTTCTTCAGATAACGTCCATTAATTAGTCCATGGGTGCAAGCAAGGCTTGAATCACTGTAGTGGATAGTCCCAGGTTAATAGACATATTGGACAAAGCTGGATACAAATAAAATTCTCCATTTGGCTATTGGTGCCTGACAAATTGATGTAGTTTTTACATCATCATTTGAATTTATGACGAATTGTGGTAAGTTATTCTCAAATCCTCCTAAGTGCTTATCAATACGTCTGTCATTTTACACACTACCAAGAAGACATTTTGAGAAGGAAATTGTATGTCACATTTTATTATGTATGGACTGGAGATAGAGTTTATGGTATGTGTGTGTGTGTGTGTGTGTGTGTGTGTGTGTGTGTGTGTGTGTGAATTCTAAGGAATGCTTCTCCTTATGCAGGTAAAAATTTAAATTCTAACAACTCAAGCAAAATTGTACAAGAGGCCTTCTCAGCAAAGTTATCCTAGAATATCATTTCCATCCTTTCCAGCACTTCAGGCATGTTAGAAGCCCCTGAATATTGTTAGGCTACATGACTAGTAGCTCTGTGTACTACGGACATGGCCAAAACAATAGTGCTTAAGATGGTACTGCATGGCTTTCCTTACCTGCATCGCTTTAGTGTTGTGCATCTGGCACATCAGTGTGTATAAATCGAGCTATAGGATAACAGAAATATACGTATATTTTTCCTGTCTGGTTATTTTCAATGTGTTTAGAAACAGAAATACGTGTACACAGCTGGAAACATGATTAAATACTATATATATGTGTACATATATATATATATATATATATATATAAAATATGATATTTATGACTGTCACTAAAAAGAGAACTAATGCTATTATATTTTCCAGAAAGGAGTCTTTCCATCACCAGAACTCAACAATCTGCTTAGGCAGCAACATGAACAAGCAGAGACACCTAGGTTTGATAGTATTCTCAAATATAAAGCAAGAACTTCAGTGACCATATCAGACACCACTTATGTCCTAACTCACATTCATTTTACAGCTTACCCTTTCACTCCAGGAATGGATATGGAAAGCAGCTGTATGCAAACAGAACCTAAATGCAACTTGCTTAGCTGAATCATGTATCCCTAGCTTTCTGCTCTGAGATTATTGTCCACTGCCATATGGGATGCCCAAAGGAACCTATAAGCAATTCTGACATATATGCAAATCTAGAATGGCATAAGTGTTAATAGTCCCTGGTAAAACCCTTGACTAATAGGTGTTGGCATCTGAAAGATTCTCACTTCTTTTGTCCCTGAGGCAGACAATTCTGAGATGATTTGTATAAAGATTCTCAGTTTCCCCAGTGGGAACAAGCCCAGTTTTCCTACACTGATGGCCGACTTACCTTTGGGTAGTCTTTTTCTTCTTCCTGTTTCAACCTTCCCAGTCACCCACTCAAACCACCCAGTCACCCAGTCCCTCAAAATCACTTCCTGAAATAGCATAGCTGCATCTAGCTCTTGCCTCAGGCTCGTTTTTAGAGGGAAAAAAAGGATATACATTACTAATAAAATGGCCCCACTGTGAAGCTACAAATGGATTTAAAATTTCATTTTAGAGAAGAGAAATCTATGACTTTTCCTGGGTGTTACCTTGTGTGATCAATCATGATAAACATTTTTTTCTTTAATGACCGAAACTAATCCCCTAAGTAGCTACCTAGGAGAAGGAATAAATGTCTAGAACAAATTATTGATTTTCAAAAATATATTGACCATTTTAAAATAAGAAAACCTAATGCCACTCTTAACTACGCTGTAATGATATATTTTAATGATACAAATCATGACTGATATCATTCTTGTTCCAAGGTTGACGGCTCATTCAGTTCATAATGAACTGAATGTCACTAAATTTGGTCTCCTGGGCTCTCTCTAGCTCAGGAAACAGCATGTAGCAAACACTTGTTGAATCAATCAATTACTATAAATAAACTCCAGATTATATATCAATTACAGTTAGGTTAGCCATAACAACAACAGCAGTACCAACACTTTGGTCATCCATCTACTGAACCTGGTAATTTGGTACTCCCAAGAAAAACAGTAGTACTGTTATTTTTTCTAATGAAGGAAATTTGCCATTTATTTAACAAGCATTCTCCAGAATCTTGGTGGGAACTCCAGGAATTAATTTACCTGTTTTAAAAATATAAATTATATTTGGGCTTTCAGTCATCAGCTACCAACTTTAAAAGATTCAAGTTCAAACTCAGGAGGAACACAAGAATTTATTATCAGGAGGATGCAAGAAAGACCTTGAAAGACTGCCATTTCACTCTTCCAAGCAGCATAGACATGGTTAGAAGAGTTTTTTTTTTTTTTAAATTAATTTTGTCGTACTTCAACAACTTATGTTGGAAATCACGCATATGTTTGTAAATCACACATATATTTTTGAAAGTAACATTCTCCTTCATTTATTCAACAACATTTGTTTAGTGCCTAATTGTATACTGTCACCGTACTAGAAGCTGTGACATAGAAATGAGTAAAATAGAGTACTTGCCTCCTAGAGGCCCATTATCTAGAGAGGGATACTGTAGGCATGATTACAATAAAAATGAATTATTTCTGGGTATAGTTGACACACAATGTTACATTAGTTTCAGGTGTACAACACAATGATTTGACAAGGCTATATGTTATAATATGCTCACCACAAGTGTAGCTTCTATCACCATATAACACTATCACAATTACCATTGGCTACATTCTCCATTGCTGTACCTTTTATAAAAATGATGAATTAGTTGTATGAAGTGTGCTATTGGAGCACAAAAGAGGGATAGAATCATGCATATAATTCTTATCATTTATTAACTTGTTATATTTAATTGAAATTTATTTTACTGTTACTATTTGGAACAGAGCTAGAATATATCCCATGAAAAATGATATGCCAAAGCCAAACCTATGTACATTAGTCTATTTCTTAATTTATTTGCCCTGCTCTTTACATAAATGTTTATTCTAGTTTGCTTATCATCATCATCATTATTGTTTTTAGAATCCCCTCTTTTTCCTGCATGTGGTAAACATACTGGGTTTTGTAAGCCCACAAATTATAAGCATATCATAGTAGAGAGGGCAGTATTAGAACTCAGGGAGCTCTATACTTGTGAGCATAGCACAAGGTATAGACAAGTTGAATCACTCTGTTGTACACCTGAAAGCAGTGCAACACTGTGAGTCAACTATAGGCAAACAAAACAAAACAACTCAGGAAGCTCAATTTCTAGTAATGATTGTTCAGCGAACCCTCAAATCACAATCCTTCTGGGTCTAAATTTTCTTCCTCTTAAAAAAAAAGATTAGATTTCAATGGATTTGTCAAGATTAAAGTACAGTGTTAGAGAGAAATTTGACAGAACTTAACAAGCAGAATTTTGGCCAATTTTGTTACAACATTGATAGAAATATAAAGACTTCCTTGTTCTTTGTGAAAACATTCATCTGGGTCTAAGAATAGCTTATGAATTACACATTTTGTTTAATCTATAGCATAACAGAGACTGTAAAGGCTCATTGGGACTCTAATTTGGGACTTTGGGACTCTAATTCAATCTTTGAATAGCTTCTATATTTGCCTTTAACCTTCTTTCTGATTCTACTATTTGTCTTATTTTCCTTTTGTCTTTTTCTTTTCTTTTGTCTTTTTGTCTTTTTCTTTCCTTTGCCTTAGAATCTTTCAGATTCTAAGCAGAATATGTAGATAAGGAATCAGCTATGATGTCCTTTTCAACTAAAGTATTTAAGTGGATTTATTTAATAAAGTGGCATAATATCTTTAAAATAGGAATAAAAAGAACAAGAAAAGTATTGATTGGTTATGTTTAAGTTCTGTCCACTTCTGTTCAGAATATGAACCAGACTAATGCTTTTATTATTTAAATATGCTTCACAAATAACATAAAATAAGAAATTATATACTGAGAGTTTTAAAGACTTCCTTCAAGATTAATACAAATTTGTATCAATTTTCACAGAACAATTAACTTTAATAAATATTATATAATATTATATCTTACTACATATGCAGTAAAGAAAACTAACAATTTTAGCCTCAGTTTGAATTCAGACATATTTAGACAAGTTTGGAAAATGTGTCCTTTAAAATTAATATATGTCATTTAGGCCTTTTTAGCACACAAAATTCATTTAGATAAAAATACACCTTGTATATTTATGATTATAATAGTAATCATGTTTGGAATCAGTTCTTATATTTTATGAGGGAAACAATTTATAAGCTGGTTATCATTACTTAAACACTTTGAAGATATGAATATGTTTAATCAAATATGAAATTTAGACAAAACACTAAGTTTAGAGAACATAAAAAGTAACATTAATTTTAAAGAAAGATTAACGTAGAATGACAATAGATTCAAAGGTGTTTTGTGAAACATTTGTTTATCTATGAAATATGTAACATGTAAGTAGAGAATTATGTTTACATTAAGGAAAGTCAGATAATAACATATTCTAAGGCTTAGATTTAGCAGAATAAACTGGAAAACAGTGGAAGAGGAGAGCATCTATATGCCCTGCATGGTTTACGACTACAAAGTGTTTGTCTGTTTCACGGATGAACTCCAAGTACCTGGAATAAAGTCTAGCACACTTGAGAACAGGGATAATTATTTGTTTAAGAAATGAATGAAGACAGGGTGTTGGAGGGCTTTTGGGTAGATTCGGGGTGATTGCATATAGGGCTAATTGACTGCTTTGACCAATTTACTTGTATTGGTACACAACTGACATGCATAACTCATCCCTTTAGCTGAATTATGACAGAGCTCACGCTGTGCTTTTAGCATCATTTTCACCTGTGCCTGGACAAAGGCGTGGCATATTGTGCTTTGATGTTGCTCCCTGAAGTAAGCCCATGTAAACCAGTGTTCATCTTGCCTTCCGGAGGTAGATCAGGGGCTCCAATTTTCTTGAACCACATTAGTGAGCTTTAACATGTATTGGTTCTGAATAAAGATGTCACCTTTACATAATCAGACTCTACCAATGCCTAGACTCTGGAGAAATATTAGAAATCTTGATTGTGGCTCACCATCAAGCCCATATAGTACCAAAGTTGTGTTTCATTTCTCTCAATCTTGCATCTGCCTTTAATTGGTTTCAAATTCAGGTTTAGATAATTATCACCAACTAAAGACAAACAGAATGTAAATTGATTCAATGAAATGAAAACATAAGACAGGTTTTCAATTAAAGAATCAATAGTGATTATGCAACTTAATAGTTATGCTTTATATATCAACTCAAAAGGATGTTCACTTACATCTTATTTGAATCTTAGAATAAAATAAGTATGTGGTTAGATATAAATACATTTGTTATTTTAGAATTATATAGACAGGAATACCTATGGGATACAACAAGGAAACTAACTTATGAATAAATATATTCCAGAAGAAAGAGTGCAATGCATTTTTAGTAGACAAAGAGTAAAGACATTCATTCACTGACTGGAATGACTTAAATTGGAATTGGACAGACCTATTTTTAATTTTGGCTTTATATCTCGCAGTTGTGTGACATGAATTTGCTCATCAACTTCATCTTCAAAATAGGAATAAATAATAATTATCTCATAGGTTTTTGATTAGGATTAACTGATATGAAGTGCATAGCTTGTAGTAAATGTTCCACAAATAATACTAAGGCAATGCCAAAGTAGTTTAAACTACTAGAGATCTTGGGCAAAACTGGGAAAGAAAACTCTGAAGCCTCACAAAACTCATATATGAAATATATTTATTGTATATATAGGTATACTTTTCTTTTTCATCAAAATAATTACTACACTGTAAAAAAAATGTTGGAAATCAATTTGCATGTCCTTCACACCTTAATTACCCCAATATTTTATTCACCATAACACTGAGAATGATGCTTAACACAAGCTAACTCTTTCTGATGACTTCTTGTGCATAAATTTCTTTTCTGATTCTTTGAGATGCGTAAGTACATTCTAAGGTCCCTTTTGTCCATCTTCTTAAAACAAGAATCTAACATAGGCTTCATTTATTTTGTGTAATTCTTCATTTTCAACTCTCTGTATCCTTTCATAGGGAGAATCACATTTTCAATATAAAAATTATCTTCCATAATTTTAGTTATTCCAAATGTATTTAATTTTTGAGTTTATGTCTAGAAAGCTCAGCAGACAATATCTTTGGTGCTAAGTTAACAAGTCTGAATATTTTTCTGAACCCAAAATGTTTGCTTATGGTTTTCTTGGTATGGTTTTATATTCACTGGATAGAATGCTTAGTTCCTTTTTATAGCAGTAATATAAACTTGACTCAGCCAGTCTTTTAGAAAAAATTAAGATAATACATGATACTACTTTAAAAGATACTTTTATGTTGCTTCTAGTGTAGGGGTTACTTAATGTGACATCAACTCTGACTTTGTTTATGAGAACGGATATTTCATTGGCCAAAACCGAAAGATTACTTCTTACTGTGATTATTAGTTCCCTAGACTTATCTTCCTCAGCCCAAATAATTATAGATTAAAATACAATTGAATTTTAATGTAAAAACATAGCACTATATGAAAGTTAGGAGCTCCATCAGATAGTTCTGGAATAGAATCCTGTGTATGCCAGTTATTAGCTCTTTGGCATTATCTGAGATGTTTTAAATCCTTCTAATGATCATTTTCCTCAGCTTTAAAATTAGGGTCATAATGATATTTGTACCACAATTTATATTAAAAGAACAATGCACATAATATTCTGTAAACACTTATTTACTTAAAGTAAGCACACATTTATTATATTCATATATAATATATAATGACATTTTTGGAATTCAAAACCTGGAGTTTAATTTTGGAGTATTAGAATTATTAGAAATGTCAGTTCTAAGACATCTTGTAACCTGCCTCCGGAGATGAGGTGTAAAAGTGAGGCTCTAACATATTATACTTTTGTGTGAATAAAGTTTGACATTTTGCCATACATTCTGACCAGTTCTGCATGATTCCTTTGATCTCTCCAGCACACTCCCACACCATGTAGCTGGCAAATCTAAAAATGGACCTTTAACATTTTTCTTGTGCTTACTCATGAAACCACTTGCCTGAACTTCTTTTATACTGTTCATCCTTAATTGTTCCCCACATTCTGAGCTTTTGTCTCTTTCATTTTTTTTTTTTTATGTCAGTTTTGCCAACCTCATAGTCCTGACATTTAGGTTCATTTTACCACACATGACCTACTTTCCTCATGGTCTACAATTTAGAATTTTCTCTTAGTTCCCCTGACTTCCACTAGCCCGAGGATAATTTTCCCAGTCTTTGGGATGATATACTACATTTTACCCCCATAATAGGAGATACTCCTGCTGGCTCCCCTTAGAATTATGAACAAACCTTAGATATACTCTAATTAGTTTTATTTTATAAAACCAGGATTCAAAACCTAAAAATTAGTTTGACTTCTAAGTAGAAATAAGTAAACTACAATGACAGACAGTACACTAGCAAATACTCAACTTCCAGTCTGCACAACTGTACCTGGAAGGCATGACCATTTGCCCCTAATTATGTTCCCACCCATACTCTAAGCATGGTTCTAGAATCCCTGAAGGGATTATATAATGATCTCTTGCTTCAAGAAATGCTGACCTAGTTTACAAAGATCATTCTTGCTTCTGTTTCCTATGCTGGATATCCAGACGTGTGAGATGAATTTCTCACTACCCAGCCCCTCCTCTTTCCGTGGTTCCTTAATTCACATTGCTCATTCTCTCTATATAGATCTTTAGAGAAAATACAGAAATACAATGAGCATGCATTATATATAATATATATTTAATAAGATACTTTCTTAAGCATATATAACATATATATAAATATATATGTGTATATATAGATGTGTGTATATATATGTATATTGCATCTATATGTGTGTGTATGTGTGTGTGTGTATATATATATATATACATATATATATATATACATATATATATATATATTACATGCCTATCGTATATCTGTGTTATCCTGGAGTAAAAGGAAGAACACTGACTTCCCAAACCTTGTAATCAAATCTCTTTTCTTGGATACTTGCTTCTCTCTGTTACCAGATACAAGCCATGAACTATACCTTCTACTGTCATCTCTTCATCCCTGATCTTCTGCACTTCTACCTAGCATGCTTACATGGAAAGCCACTATCTGCTTGATATTTCAAGTTTATGCTGCTGCCCTAGGTACTTACTTGATCCGAGTACTTACAGTGGGTCTGTTTGTGTGATTGCACCTAACTCCCCCAACTCCTTGACTTCAGACACAGTCTGTCCATTTGGATATGTGTCATTCCAGCATAGTTCTTGTCTGTTAAGGTATCACACACTGTCCATATCATCAGTAGTCTGTAGGTATTCTTGCTTCATCAGATTATTTGGCTAGACTCTTCCCATGTTGCTCGATCCTGTTAACATTAATTAGCATTCATGAATTCAAATAGTAATTTACAATATTAAAAAACTGGGTTGAAATATTTACCACCATAACATACCATTTTTTCTATTGACTAAAAATAATGTCATTTTATATAAATACAGATATAGATAGGTTAAGAGAATCATATTTAAAACTCAACTTTTGTGCACCTGGGTGGCTCAGTAGGTTAAGCATCTGCCTTCGGCTCAGGTCATGATCTCAGGGTCCTGGGATCAAGTCCCACATCGGGCTCCCTGGTTAGCCGGCAGCCTGCTTCTCCCTCTCCCCTTGCTCCTCTGCCCAGCTCATGCTCTCTCTCTCTCTGTGTCAGATAAATAAATAAAATCTTTAAAAAATAAATAAATAAAAATAAAACTCAACTTTTTTGATTAGTGATATTGATAGATAATTTTATATTTCACAATTAATCTGGTTTTGTTTCTCTGGCTTGGAGGCTAAGTAGAATTGTATTTCTCGCAATGTAATTATGATTAAACAAGCTTTAGACCTGGCATGATAGAAATGGTATTGTTTTACAAAGTGGGAAGATTATTTTAAGACCTTTTTACTACTACCTTTTCCTTCATTAAAAAATAGGGTCATCTTTATATTAGTAAATATACATTAAAATTGAGGATCAACAAATTTCAGTTTTATCTCAATTATCTGCATGTCTCTTTAAAGTCTTCTTAGCTGGAAGGTAGCAGAAATACTCCCCACTGCACATTATTAAATAACTTTCAAACTGTATTTGCACATTTTTCTGTATTAGTCAAAGCCATTTTCTGCAGCAGCCTGTAATCAAAGCATAGCATACTTAGAAAGAAAGCTATAACCACATTATTTCTCTTAAAGCAGGCCTGACTATTGTAAAGAAAAATCTGGCCTGCAGAATTTAATGGAGAGACTTTGCATTTGATTGCACATTGGTAAAATAATGAAATCATCCTCCTACAACCACTACCTTCAGAAAAAGATAAATTGCCAGGTAGATTTTATACAATATGACAACTTTGAAAAAAATAAGACTTGGTAATTCAAAATATATAATATTAAGTCATGTCATTTTTCATTGTTGGCTGTTGCAGCTTTTTCTTATTGCCAAAGATGAAATGAAGGAAAGGCAGAATCCTGTATATACATTTTCCTTGAATTTAGCAGATGAGTATCTTTTTCTTTTTTAATTAAGAAAGGAGTGGGGGCAGAGGGAGAGGGAGAGTGAGAATGTTAAGCAGGCTTCACATCCAGCATGGAGCCCGATGCAAGGCTTGATCTCACAACCCTGAGATCCTCACCTGAGCCACAATCAAGAGTCGGATGGATGCTTAACCGAATGAGCCATCCAGGTGCCCCTGCCGATGAGTATCTTATATTTACACATTGAAACAAAGTGGACTCTTAAGCAATGGACAAAAAATTTTTCTGGAAGTAGTTTATTCAATCATTTTTAAGCTTCATTATTGTATGACATTAGTTTTATGTAAAGAAAAACAAATCTTAGTGTATTCATTTATTTTATGTGAGATGCCCAATAATTATTTGACACATTGCTTAGTAATTCAGCCTCTCTTTCACATTTTTTAGGTTGCAGTTCATGTCTACAGCAATATAGATTTACATGTAACACACTGGGAATAATTCAAAGAAATTTAATTCCATTTGACAATATTTCAAGCAATTAAAAATATGGATGGTAAGCATTTTGGTGAGATAGATACTGAAAACTCAAAAAAATTTTAAAAACTAATAGTTTTGAAGCATTAGTAGATGTGTAGATATCTGAAAGTAATCAGTACATACTTTTAATCCCCAAATTTTAACGTCACACACAAACACACACACACACACACACACACACACATATTCTAATAACCTGATGAATCAAAGAGAACCAAGTTTATTATCTCCTGCATGAAGGAGGAGCACCAACTTGACAGAGTCTTAGTAGTGTCTTAACAGAAGATGACAGTGAGAAGTTTATGGAGATTTGAGATCTAACCTTGTGTGGTTTAAGATGGGTGTTTCACTGTGATAAATCTGAACTTGATTGGGCAAACTAAAATTCCAACATTTCAGGTTGGAAGATCTTGCAGCAAATTTGAATAAGTAAAGGGTTGTTTAATAAGCAAATGTTTTGTTCAGTTGAGGGAATTAATGCTGTGAAAAGTAAGCTAATTTGAGCTGTCAATTTTAGAAAATTCAATTTTGGAAAGTTGCTGACACAAACAATGAAATTATTAACTGGTTTTCAGAAGTATCTGAGTGAAAGTTTTTTGGAGTAAATAGTAATCATGTTTATGTAGGTGGTCTTGGTTCTCCATCCTGGTAATTAAGCCAGTAGTTTAATGTGGGAAATTTTATTTCCTAGTCACCCCTTTGGGGCATTATTCAGGCTGAACTGGAAGATATACCATGATATCCAGAGACTGTCACAGCACTGTGAAAGGCCTGGGGTTTTACTGCATTGGCAATCTAACAAGTTAGCCTACTACTGTTTCATAGATAGTGGTAGAAGGCACAACTTTCTGGGTCAGAGACAAAGGACTCTATTACTCATGGAATAAAAACAGTAACTGGAATGGCTCCCTGAGTTCCCTTGGTTTTCTTCCAATGTCTGCAGAGAGAGGACTGGGGTAGGGTGACATAGGTATGTATGCTGGGAGACATTCCCATGTAGTGAATTGCATTGCAGGAGAGAAACACTGAGCTTGGGGAATATTACTGCTTCTACAGCAAGCAAAAGAAAGCTCTCTCCTTGTCTCATAATAATCTATCATTCATCCCGACACGTGTTTGGCAAAACTCAAAATTTTTATGAATATGTAACCTTGGTGGTTGTTCTGATTAATCTCACCAAGAAAGACTGGGACTAAAACCATTTACTTTTTCCCATGAACTATTTCATTAAAGGCAGTATCAATAGAATTATAAGCAGCAGCATCAGGCCAAACTGCAGTATTGACCTCAGCATGTCCCTGGGGCCCCAGACTCTGTCAACAATGAGTAAGTTGCAGGGGGAAACTGCTAGGTCTCATTTCAGAAAACAAAGTGAAGTCTAAGGGGAGGCTATCATCCATTAGACATTTGCTCAGTCTCCTTTAATCCAATGGATTAAGAAAAGATCATTATGACTCTTCCATCCATCTCAGAATTGTGAGATATATGTAAATTTATAATGTGCCAGGGATCTCAAAATAGACAATATACGTTTTGTTCCAACATAAGATCCCTAACTGTATCGCCAAGTTTTGAGTCAGATGACTGTCTTTTTATGCTTTACATAGCACTAAATGCATTTTCTATAGGTCTTTCTTCTTGCTTCATGTACCATAAGAATTGGTATTGCTCCCAGCTCTGATTACTTATCTTCTTTTTTACACTCAAGCTATAAAATGTTAAATAATAGGTAGGAAATATTTTCACTCATGTGAAAGGAGGCCCAGTGTGGTAACCATCATTTGTTCTATGCCAAACTGTTTGTCCTCTCAACTGCAGATCAGCACTCCTGTGCAGGAGAGCTCACCAAAACACACTCACTGAAATTGCCGCAGTAGACATCATTACCTCTTGGATCTACACCTGTATCACTGTTTTTTCCTCTCAGCCTTTTCTGAATCTGACTGAACTCTCTGTCTGCAGTTTCTTAGTGTATATCAGTGTTATGGACAAAGTCATCATTGCTGTTTTTGCAAGTGCTCTACTTTTAAATATTTTGTTGTTTTGTTTCAGTAACAGTTTCTGATTTCTTTGTAAAACTTTTTTTTTTTTTTTGAGAGGGAGAGAGAGCCAGAGTGACCGGGGGCAGGGAGGGGCAGAGGGAGGACAGAGAGAATCCAAAGCAGGCTCCATGCCCAATGTGGAGACTGACACAGGGCTTGATCTCACAATTGAGATCATGACCTGTGCTGAAATCAAGAGTTGGCACTTAACCCACTGAGCCACCCAGGCACCCCATCTTTGTAAAACTTTTAAGGAACACAGTTCAGCGGCTCTGTGCCTCTGTATTTTTTGTAAAAAGAATCATAGCCATAAATAATTTTATGTCAAATATTCAAATGTGTCTTTAATTTTCATTACTTTTTTATAAGGCATTTTTTTCAGATGACTAATTGGTTTAATTATTACTTTTTTGGTCAGGGATTAGTATAGATAATAGATAATTAACATAGATAATCTTCCTATCCTTAGGTTTCTAAAGGAATCATCATATTCATTATTCATTTACTTTTTTATTCATTTATCTAAAAGTCATTCATTTATACTTTGTATCATTCGATGGTGATAGAAATTAGTGGAGGAAAAAGAAATATAAGAACATACCAAACATACCAAGATTGGGAAAAAATCTGATAAAATGACATTTCCACTTTCAAATTAGTTTAGTTTCATTTTTATGATGAAAACCAGGGATGAGAACAAGAAAATTGTGAGATATATGTGAATTTCAGAGAGTTGAATGATCCACAGAAGGAATTATCTGATTTTAGAAAAGATAAAGGATGCATAAACCTTTAGAATTTCATCAAGTGAAATAGGAAGAAATCAGAGAGGAAGACAAACTATGAGAGACTCTTAACCATGGGAAAGAAACTGAGGGTTGCTGGAGGGGAAGTGGGGGGGATGGGGTAACTGGGTGATGGGCATTAAAGAGGGCACATGATGTGATGAGCAAGGGTGTTATATGCAACTGATGAATCACTGAACTCTATCTGAAACTAATTCATTATGTTGGCTAATTGAATTTAAATAAAACAAAGGAAGAAAAAGAATTTCATCAAACCCATAATGAATATTTCTCAAAGTAATTTATAATTTAAAAGAATCACCAAGTAATGAACTAGTAAGAACTGTCAGATTTGACTATTTTAGAACTCTAGAGTCTAGTTTAACACTTGCGGTGTCCAGAGGAGTGCTTGATTAAAAAAAAAGAGGCAGGTAAATTTTGACATTTCACATAGCATCTACAGTGACCCCAAGACAGGTAGCTGTAGAGATGGTGGCCCATATTCCTAGTACAATTTGCTGATGCCAGGCGGGCAATAAGGACCTGCTCCTTCAAAAATTGAGTTGTGTGTTTTAATACGACTGGCGGTTCATAGATCAGCATAAAGACTGGCTATTGTTACAACCTCATCAGGTTGAAACAGCTTCCTGGGTAGCTTCTGTTGAAAGAATTTAGAGACAAAATGCCTTCCCCCCCCCTTTCTTTCCTTATTGGATGAAAAAGACTGAATGCAGACATAATAAAGCATATGGCAGGAAATATAGTCCTTACCAAATAGCTTGGAAAAGTCACTAAACAAATGGATAACTACTGTCCTCCTCAACAGCAATCTCTGGGGAGGAGGAAGAACCTTATTTTTACAAGTCCTGCATTACAATATTAAAAATATAAAGTTCTCAACAAAAATTACAAAACATACAGAGGAACAGGAAGATATCCGTTCATAAAGAAAAAAATAAATCAAAAGAAACCATCCCTGAAGAAGTCCAGCAATTGGAGGTACTAGACAGACTTCAAATTAGCTGCCTTAAATGTACTCAAAGCTCTGAAGAACAAAAAACTAAATCAGGAGAATGATGTTGAACACATAGGGAATATCAATAAAGAGATACAAAATTATAAAACTTTGCTGAAATGGACATATTTGTTGTGAGACACAAGCAATCAGAGCTCTCTTAAAAAGAAATATATTACCTGAATACTCTATATTTATTTAAAAATGAATCTGTATTAAAATATTCCCCATAAAAAAACACTCTAGGCAGAGTTGTTTTTTTCTAATAAATTCTACCAAATGTTTAGAGAATAAGTAATAAGAATTACACAATAGCCTTCTGAAAAAACTGAAGATGAGAGAATACTTCCCAAATAGTTTTATGAGACCAGTGTTATCAAAATCAAACATAAAAATATAAAAGTACATAATAAAAAATAAACTTCCAATAAAAAAATATATATATAAGTACTTCATAATATACCCATGACATAAACCCAAAATTTCTTTACACAAGGTCAGAAAAACCAAATGATTTTATCCAGTGAGTGTAAGGCTGGTAAATATTGGAAGATTAATCATTGTAAAGCACCATGTTTCCATTTTAAAAGAGTAACGCAAAATCATCTCAAAGATACAGATAAAATGTTTCAAAAATATCTCAACCATTTATGATAAAAACACTCAGCACTCTAAGAATGGTAGAGTTGCTCCTTGATCTGATAAGAAGACATTTACAAAAATCCTATGGTTAAGTTATATTTATATAGTGAAATACTGAATTATTTCCACCTAAACTTGCAAAAAAGGCAAGGATGTTCACTCTCATTACTCCTTCTCAACAGAGCAACTCAGTGATTGGGTATTATGGTGTGTGTTTGTTTTATCTGGAAGTTTGGAACATGAGAACAAGGTTCTTGTTGATGGTAAAAATGTATTCATACATGTTACCATGAATTGAGGAGTTACTATGAATTGAGGAGGTATTTTATGACTTCCAAGTGTTTTGATTTTATCGTGCTGAGTCATAGTAATATACTAGTCTTGTCTAATAATTGTCATTATACTATGAAAGTTATTTATGTTTATTTGGGAACTTCATAGCCTAGCTCTCAGCTGCCAGTTGTCAAGACAGTCTTCATTTTCCTTTAAGACAATAATAAGAATATATGCATACCTTCATAGTGTTCTTTTTTTAATGAAACAATAAGTATATTCAAGTTAAATGACTAATTTGACAGAAAACTGTCAGTTTTTATTTATAATATTTAGAATATACAATATTCATTGCTAGTAACTCATGAAAAGCATAAGCATATAAGACCACAGATTTATGAACATCTTTCTGGCCAATCCCTCTATAAAATCATGAAGACTTTATTTAAAATAACACTTAGGAGCATGACATGTGGCTAACACACCATACCTGATGTGGAGCATTTAATGTGCCATTATAATAGACAAAATGGCATTTTTCTGTGTATCAGATGGCATATTCTGAAATCATTATGATTCTTCACAAATGGTCAACAATAATCATACCATAATGGAAGACTTTGTGAGTCTATAGTTGTTTTAAAGTCTCATAAAATTAATGATCTTTTTTTGAAGAGGATGATAAGTTTGAGTTACTCTATTTTAATAAGATGCAAATTTGGGAGCACAGTAATTTTTTCAAGAATGTAATGACATGAAATCCATGCTCCTTATAATAAAAAATTATTTTATGCATGTCAAGAAATAGACCTCAAGAGAATATACACACACAGTTGTTAATTTTTAAAGATTAGTGCCAAAATTTGAATCCCATATACCTAGTATTTAAAAGAAAATTAGACAATCAGGAGACAGTAAAATATTTTAAGCAATGAGTAATTTGGTTAGATTTGTAATCTGAAAATATAATAATAATTATAATAGTAGTAGTTATAATAATAAAAACAACCTAATTCTGATCGCAGTGGATGATGGATTAGTCATGGCCAAGATACTATGGGATGATTATCAGGAGGCTATTTCATTGAGTCAGTAAAAAAGATGCAGAGAATTAATCAAAGCATAAGTTGAGGGGATGAAGAAGAGGAAAGAAATTTGAGAAATACAGAGGCAATAGAGAGAACTTCACAAAGACTGAACCTTGAGGACATTATGCTAAGTGAAATAATCTGGTCAGAAAAAGACAAATACTGTATGATTCTACTATTAGGTTCTTAAAATAGTCAAATTCACAGGGACAGAAAGTAGAATGATGGTTACCAGGGGTCAGGAAGAGAAGGGAATGAGGAGATAGTGTTTAAGGGCATAGAGTTTCCATTTTGCAGTATGAAAAGATTTCTGGATATGGAGTAAGGTGATGGTTGTACAACAATCTGAATGTATTTAATATCAAAACTATACATTTAAAAATGGTTAAGATGTTAATTTTTGGGTATTTTACCACAATAATTTTTTAAAATATAGATGAATAGATAGAACTACTTTATATGAGATAGCATGTTTTAAAAAATCATTTATCCAATCAAATATTTACTGACTACTAAGTAGTTTAGTTTCAGAGGACAACAGTACATTTTTCCCTGAGACCATACATGCAAATGGGAAGACATATATAGAGATAAGGAAATGCAGATTAAGAAGCCACCTCATGTACATGGCTTGATCTATTTGACCTAAAAGGTGAAATTATGTCTTAGGCCCGGGACAGGAGAGACACAGGCTTCAGAATACAGTTGACCCTTGAGCAACACAGGTTCGAACAGAATTTATACATGGATTTTTGTCAATAGAGTATAGGACTGTAAATGTATTTTCTCTTCCTTATGATTTTCTTAATAACACTTCCTTTTCTCTAGCTTACTTTTTTTAAAAGATTTTATTTATTTATTTGAGAGAGAGAGAATGAGAGATAGAGAGCACGAGAGGGAAGAGGGTCAGAGGGAGAAGCAGACTCCCTGCTGAGCAGGGAGCCCGCTGCGAGACTCGATCCCAGGACTCCAGGATCATGACCTGAGCTGAAGGCAGTCGCTTAACCAACTGAGCCACCCAGGCGCCCTCTCTAGCTTACTTTATGGTAAGAATTCAGTATATAATACATATAACACACAAAATACGTTAATTGACTGTTTATGTTATTGGTCAGGCTTCGGAGAAACAGTAGGCTATTAATAGTTACATTTAGGGGAGCAAAAGTAATACACAGATTTTTGACTGCATGAGGGGTCAGTGCCCCCTAACCCCTGCATTGTTTCAGGGTCAACCTGGTACAAAGAGAAAGGGACAGAAGCATAGCAAATTCTATAAATGCAACTACTTACTATAGGAAGTAATCATGCATTTTATCAGTAAAATAATGAGATGACCAGACTAAAAAGTTAAGATCATCCATGAACAAACTGCATTATATCTCTTTTTCAGGGGAAAACACACATTTAAAATCGGAGATTCTGGACCTCTGCCTAGAAGAGTCTTACCAGAAAGATGTAGATAAGGAAAGTTTTATGATGCTTCCCATTTGCGAGAACCAGAAAGAGACAATATAAAGAAAAATAGTTAAAGAAGAGGATAGTAAGTAAGAGATAAACAGATTCCTAAAATGTTAGTGGAACACGGAATGAGTTATGTGACCCTAAATCCATCTCAAAATCAGTAACTGGAGAAGACTATAAACAGGGAGGGAAGCAGCAATTTCTCTCTTCCAGTGGTACTTGCTGATAGCAGCATAATAAGGAAACCGATACCAGCTGTGCAGAGCTCTTTGACACAGAGTTTAACAAGCTCTGCCAAGATATTTGTGATGTCTGTCACTCAAGTATGAGGAAAGAGAAGGAAGATTAAGCTTAAGGACTGTGATTTTAAAAGGAGTAAAATGTGGTAGAAACAAATTAAAGGATAAATGTTTTAGGGACATTGATAGTTAATTTTGTGTCAGCTTGGCTGGACCCAAGGCACCCAGTTTCTGGTCAAACATCAGTGTGTAGATGTTTTTTAGATGGATTAACATTTTAATTGTTTGGCTTTAAATATAGCAGATTACCTTTCCAATATGGGTTGGCCTTATCTAATCAGTCAAAGGACTTAAAAGAAAAGACTAAGGTCCCCTCATGAAGAAGGAGTTAGCCCCTAGACAGCCTCTAGAGTAGACAGTGCAACACTAACTCATCCCTGGGTCTCTAGCCTACTGGCCTGCCCTGCAAACTTTAGACTTGTCAGTGTTTACAGTCTTGTGAACAAATTCCTTAAAATATATCTCAGTCTCTCTCTCTCTCCCTCGCTCTTTGTGTGTGTGTGTGTGTGTGTGTGTGTGTGTGTACATACACACACACACACACACATAACCTATTGGTTCTGTTTCTCTAGAGAATCTTGACAAAACAAGGACCAAAAATTAAATATTGTTTGAGTCAATGAAAAGGATAAACACTGGTCCTAGCAATGAAATGTCATTAATTAACTTAAATTACATAGGGCAGTAGTCGCCATTAGTAGTCCCATGGGACATTCCTCAAGCAAATAAACAAAATAAATTAAAAAGAAAAGGAAAAGAAAAAAAGCATTATGGTCTAGTAAATTGAAAGATGTTGCATTGAATACCTCACTTAAGATTCATAATTCACACACTATAGGTGTAGGAAACCATGCAGTAAAGACAATTGTTTGATCCTATTTAACATAGGGCTTTACAAACTCATTTGACTGTCAAATCCTTTGTGGGGTGTGTATGTGTGTGTGTGTGTGTGTGTGTGTGCACGCGTGCTTATTCCTGTGTGTGTATATGTGTTTGGTAAATCTGGTAGGAAGCATTCAGTGGGACAAAGAAGAAAAGAAGAGTGTATTAGTTAGGGCTGCCATAACAAAACACCACAGACTAGGTGGCTTAAACAAGCAGACATTTATTTTCTCACAGTTCTGGAGACTAGAAGTCCAAGATCAAGGTGCCAGTAAGTTTGGTTTCCCCTGAGGTCTCTCTTCTTGGCTTATAGATTTCTCCTTCTGTGACTGAGCTTGAAAACAATCCAAGGAGGTATTGAAAGTGAAAGACTTCTTGTTTCTTTTTATAAGTAAGGAGACAGGGAGATAGTTGTCAAAGCACCGTCTTTCCATGAGGTTAGTAGAGGAAGCTTTTATTCAGTGTATTGGGGGGCAGGGGCAAGGAGCTTGTATATACATTAAGGAACTTATACATATTCTATTATTTGGGCACTTTGGTTCAGTTGTTCATGCCTAGCCTATCAACATGCTAGTGCATACATTTTGTGTTCAAAAATAGTAGGAAACCCCACCATGGGGGGAGCTTTTAGTATTATGAGCTAAAGGTAACTTCAGGTCAACTGGGGGTGGGGGCCGCACAGGTCCTCAGCTCCAATTTGGCTCCAAGTGGCTCCTGTAAGGGCCTCTCAGGTGAGACACACTTAGCCCATTGTCTCCTTGGCTGAAACTGCATTCCTTCCCTGCTTTTGTCCCTTTCTCTGCTTCCCTTCTACCGTAGCTTTTAGCCCTCTAATTTGAGTAATTTTCTGTTGCATCCTGGCTGACGTTTCTCTTTGTATGCCTGCATTGCCTTTTCCTCTGTGAGTGCACACTCCTGGCATCTCCCTCTTCTCAGAAAGAGACCGGACACGTTGGATTAGAACCTTATCCTTATGTCCTTATTAATCCTAATTGCCTTCTTACAGGTCCTATCTTCAAATACAGAAACCTTGGGGGTTAGAGCTTTAAACTATAGATTTTCAGGGGACGCAATTCATTCCATAATAAAGAATGATTTTTCTTTGGTCTAATTTGGTTGTTTATTATTGACTAGACTAAATTGTAGCTGATCGGCTGATTTGTAAGCATCAGCTTGGAAGGACAAATTCCACTTGTATAATGGATCTTCAGCAATCAAATTCATAGAACAGAGAGCAGGATGGTGGTTGCCAAGGGCTGGGAGGAGGGGAGAATGTGGAGTTGTTCAACGGGTATAGGGTTACCGTCACACAAGATGAAAAAGTTCTAGATCTGCTATACAATATTGTACTTACAGTTAACAATACTGTGCCAAACACTTAAAAATTTGTAGAAAGGGTAGATCTCATGTTTATACCACAATAAAAAAATCTTACTGCGTGTAGTGAAAACCGTAAGATTTCTTACTTATTTTTATTATTTTTCCTCTTTGTGATGAAAGAATTTGTCACGCGTAAACCTGCACTATAAGAAATATTTTAAAATGCTCTTTAATCAGAAGGAAAATAACAACATATGGAAAATTGTCTCTACCTATGGAAATAAAAAGAACAGAAATGGTAAATATGTAGATAAATCTAAAATATACTTTTTTCTTTTTTTATTTCTTAAAGATGATAATTTAAAGCAAACATAGTACCAGTGTATTGGACTACTTACAACCTTTGTAGAAGTAAAATTTATTACACCATGACACATTGTACAAGATCCCAATTAGCTCTGCACACATTGGCTTGCACTTATTTCTGCAGAGACCTCTAGTAGTTTATTCCAGAAGACAGTGAATAATTTGGGAAAAGGAGTGTTTTAAATCATGTAACTCCATCACCTAACAGTGGATATTTTTTCATATATTCTTAAATATTTGTTGAGGGAAAGGTTAGAGGACTCAATAAGATAGATTTTTTTTTCTTAAAACATTTTTTAGTGAATGAAACATTTATTTATTTATTCATTTTATTTATTTATTTTCTATTAAAGCCAATGGTCTACACTAAAATACTGGAGAACTGAAATGTGAATTTGTTAAAAGCCATAAAGGGAACAATAAGAAAGTAGGATTTAAGAAATAAATTGTTTATAAAGTAAAATTATTCCTTAGCAATAGTCTCCATCATTTAATTGATTCACACTAAATATTTTCAACTAATGTATCTTCACATGTATGGTACAAAAATCTAGAAATCTGTTTAATGTGAGTTTCTTCTATATTTGTACATTGTCTTTTCCATTTATCTCTCCCTATTTCTAAAAACAAACAACATTTAATACAGTAAAATGATTTTCAATATTTAAAAATACGTGCATTTGAGAGGAATAATAGAGTATGTACCAAGTATTTTTTGTTGTTGTTGTTAGTATAAGACTCTAAGGTGTAATGGTAACTTGAAACTAAGATTAATTTTATTTTGAATCATTACTTCCACAACTAAACATATTGCACTATTTCTGATTTTGGTTATTTGTTTCTAATTGATGTTCTAAGTAAAATTACCTACAAAATCATATATAAACTTAATAATGTAGACTATATAAATTCATCCTTTTAAATATTTGCAAGAAGATGGGGAATAATTCAGCACCCTGAAATCAGGTGATAAAGCATCTATATAAATGAATTAAAATAATGACAGAATTTAATTTCCTTTTGTGCATCTTCTTTGTAATATGAAGTTTGTAGGTTGTTTGCACATATCCTGGGGCAGTGGTGTTGCAATTAAATTTATGCTGGATTGCTGTACAAACTCCCCTAGGAATTTGTAATTTCTAATTAGTGATTTGCTTAACTATTAGGAATTTTGGAATAGTCACCCACTGGCCAGGTTTACTGGCTGATGAACACCATGGCCACTCAAGTAATTTGTAGTTCTCTTTACTGAAAAATGACTCTCTGTATGGTCATTAAGATGATTATGGAATCTTCAGCAGCCAAACTAGACCATGCTATCAGCAATTATATTTTTAATCACCTCTTTTTTGTTCTTATTTGTACTAGCCCTCATAATAAATTTGTGTAAAAATGGGGAACCAAAGCATGTGTACATTAAAGAGTGAATCCACTTAGTAGTAGCACAGAAATAGTATTTTTAAAATTGTAGTTTCACTAAATTAATATTTGAACAAGATATGATTGTCACAGGCATCTTTGGCAAATTTTATTATTCCAATAGGCACTCATTCAGTATATTTTATTTAAAAAGACACACTCTGGCTTTAAAGAGTTTTCAGTCAGTCTAGTAAGTAAGATACATATTTTCGCATTAACTAGAATGCCATGTAGTAAGGGTTTCTGAAACAGTCCATGCAGGGAGCTCTGAGAACACAAGGAAAATTAACACCTGAGGGCATCAGGGAAGGTTTCAAAAACAATAGTAATTAAGCTGCATTTTGAAAACTCTATGGATATTAGCTGGGCACAGAGTTGGGAAGAGAGCAACAAGAGTGATATTTCTGGTGATGGAATAGTTCTGCATCTTGATTATGTTGGTGGTAACACAAATATATGTAGGTGATGAATTGCATGGCATGCACTTATAAACCCACAGACACAGAGATGAGTACACCTATAAATGGTGAAAGCTGAAAAAGATCTGTGAATTATGTTAATTTTAATTTCCTGGTTTTGATCTTGTCGTATAGCTATCTAAGGTGTTGTTAGTGAGGGAAACTGGGTGACAGGTGAATGGAGCTTCTCTGTACTAGTTTTGCAACTTCCTCTACATCTATAATTATTTCAAAATAAAAATGTTTCCAAGCATCAAAGAGCAAGCAGGTAGCAAAGTTCTTCAGCGTCATCAAAACACTGTGTATGTGAGTCTGATGAAGCAAGGTCTAGACTGATTCAAATTCAATAAACACTGACTCAGCACCTGTTATCTGCCAGATTGCAATGTGTTTCACATACATCACTTCTCTTAATTTCCATAGCAAACATATCAATTAACATGTATTGGAGTTACAGAGACTTGTTGTTAAAAGAGAATGGATTAAATCCTACAGGCAAGCAAGAATACTTCAGAAGTCTCCACTTCCAGACCACATCATCTCCTGTCCCCACAAGATACACACACACGCACACACGCACACACACACACGCACACACATACACACACACACATTTTCCACTCAGATTTTGACAGTTATCTTAAAGGCATGTGCCTTTTTGAATGTCTGGGCACTTGCTGTTCTGGGCTGAATGGCGACCTCCCAAAATTCATACAGTGAGCTTCTAACCCCGAGTCCCTCAGAATGTATTTTGAGATAGGGTCGTTAAAGAGGTAATTAAGCCAAAGTAAGGCTATCAGAATGGGCTCTAATCCAATCTGACTCGTGTCCTTCTAAGAAGAGGAAATTTGGGCACACAGACAGATAGTAGAAGTGTGCCTGCACCGAGGAAAGAGCACCTGGGGACACAGGAAGGAAGAGCTCATCTGCAAGCCATGGAGAGAGCCAAAGAAGAAACTAAACCTGCCAATGTCTGATCTTAACTTCTGGTCTGCAAACTGAAAAAATAACTTTCTGTTTTGTAAGCAGCCCAATCTGTGATACTTCGTTGTGCCACCCCTAGCAAACCAATGCACTTGCATATTGACTTTTCCTTTGTCACTTCTTAGCTTTGCTCATTGGTCCTCAAATCTTAATGTAAAAATGACTTTTTAAGGCTTTATACTGAAAGGTATGAATGTTTTACTTTATATTTAGAAGAATTTTAACATGAATTTTGAATATTTAAAATTCTTAACAGTCTTCAACAAACCTTGCATTAAATGCCTTCTACTATACCTCAAGCTATATAATTGTCTATTGAGACATAGTCCTATTTTTCTTCAAAATGTGTTACCCGTTTTTACAGTGAATAACATATATGGAAAGTATATATTTAAGACTTACTGAGATAAAACAGCCTCATCTCTAGCAGTTTGCTGGCTTACACATTTCATTTATCTAATGAAAGACGATTAAATATTTTGATTTAAAGAAGCTATTCTTTGATGATAATGACCTATCTAAGCATTCCAGTCTTATACATGAACAAAAGCTGGGTTTGCATATCCTGGAAATATGACTGACCACCATTTAAAGGAAATCATTGTATTTCAGTTATGAGCTGGCATCTCGTCACTTGTTCTCTTCTGTGTTCTCTCAGTAACCATCTACACTTCTGACAGTTGGGTAAAATAAGAATGCTCAAAGATGAATTTGGAAATAAAAACTTCACTTCCCATCACAAACAAAACAAAAATAAAGATTTATTACTATGTTTTTCATAATTCTCCTTCTTCCAGTGCCTACAATGTAATTGCTTTAGCATACTTGATAATGTTCAAGTAAAATACAATGGAGATGAGGCTTGGAGATCCTCCAAGTGGACAAAAGCATTTAAGCCATGTAAACAAAACTAAATCCAGCTTATTTCATAAACATAAGTGAAACTTGTTACTTCTTATAAATGCCTCTGATAATTATAAAAGAAACAAGTCATCTTCCTAAAAGTTGTATAAGATAAACATTTTTAGCCAATCCCTAAGCATTTAACCAATCCCTAATCAGTTTTAATGAAACCCCCACTGTAAGAACTCTTCATTGTAAAGTTTAAGTAGCTTCCCCATTTTCACTTTATAAGCTATCCTGTAACATCATGCCACTGAGCTTCATATCAGTTTTGGATTTGTCTGAGAACATTTTTTTATGTGCCAAATAAACTCTTAACTACTTTTCATTGATCAGGTGGTTTTAATTTTCCTATTATGGACTTTTGACATTATCTGAAAAAGTTGCCACAACTTTTGCCTTAATGTAAGCAATGATACAAAATTGAGTGTTTGGCATATAAAATGATTCAAAAACCACTTAATTGACCATGATATAAACAAAATTTCATTTATATTTTATCATATTCTTATAAGCTGGCATTTGGAACTAATTTTTTTAAATTTCTACTTTTGAGAAAATATGACTTTCAACATATTTTCATTTCTATTTGGCTTTTTTCTTTTGTTTTAGGTTCCTTCTCTCACTGTTCACGCTGCTGTGGCTCTATTTCTGTTACGATTTTTAGGAAAGCAGCATGACTGAGAGGGAAACTTGGAAATGTCAAAATCAGGAATCTTGAATTTTAGAACCAGTGTCTCACTAGCTGCTTAATGTGACCTGAGATAAGTCAAACACCCTCTCTGATCCTCAGTTATTTTGCCTACATAATATCTCAGTCTAGATGATCCCTGTTGTAGGCTGAATTGTGTTCCACAATTTGTAGGTTGAAAGCTCTATCCCCTATTTTGCTGTATTTGGAGATAGGGCCTTTAGGAAAGTAATTAAGGTTAAATTAGGACATAACAGTAGGGTTCTAATACTATAGGACTGGTGTCCTTGTAAGAAAAGGAAGAGACACTAGGAATTTGTGTGCATAGAGAAAAGACCATCTACAAGCCAAGCAAAGAGGCCTCAGGAGAAGCCAATGCTACTGGCAACTTGATCTTGGACTTCTAACCTACAGAACTGTGAGAAAATAAATTTCTGTTTTTCAAGTCACCCAGTGAATGGTATTTTGTTATGGTATCCCTAGAAGACTAGTAAAGGTCCTTAAGGTGTCTCTACTTGTCAAAATATTCCTCTGACCTCTGGGTGTCCTAAATCTGAGACCATGTAGAGAGAGAGTTTAACATATAAGTAGTTTAATACAAAGAGCAAAAGAAAGAAATATCTTTAAAAATACTACAGAACATCTATTATTCACATTTAAAATGTCTTCATCAGAAACTATAGAACACTTAGGAAAGAAATTAAGGAGGACACAAATAAATGGAAAATCATTCCATACTCATGGATTAGAAGGGCAAACATTGTTAAAATGTCGATACTACCTAAAGCAATCTACACATTTAATGCAACCCTTATCAATATACCACCAGCATTTTTCACAGGGCAAGAACAAACAATCCTAAATTTTGTATGGAACCATAAAAGACCCTGAATAGCCAAAGCAACTCTGAAAAAGAAAAACAAAACTGGAGGCATCACATTCTGGATTTTAAACTATATTACAAAGCTGTAATCATCAAGACAGTATGGTACTGGCACAAAAACAGACACATAGATCAACGAAACAGAATAGAGAACCCAGAAATAGACCCACAACTATATGGCCAACTAATCTTTGACAAAGCAGGAAAAATTATCCATTGGAAAAAAAACAGTCTCTTCAACAAATGGTGTTGGGTAAATTGGACAGCCACATGCAGAAGAATGAAACTAGACTCTTTCTTTTTCTTTCTTCTTTCTTTCTTTCTTTCTTTCTTTCTTTCTTTCTTTCTTTCTTTCTTTCTTTCTTTCTTTCTTTCTTTCTTTCTTTCTTTCTTTTCTTTCTTTCTTTCTTTCTTTCTTTCTTTCTTTCTTTCTTTCTTTCTTTCTTTCTTTCTTTCTTTCTTTCTCTTTCTTTCTCTTTCTTTCCTTCCTTCCTTCCTTCCTTCTTTTTTAAGATTTTATTTATTTGAGAGAGAGAGCATGAGTAGGGGCAGGGCAGAGGGAGAATCAAACTCCCTGCTGAGCAGGGAACCTGACATGGGGCTTGATCCCAGGACCCCAGGATCATGACCTGAGCCGAAGGCAGAGGCTTAACCGACTGAGCCACTTAGGAACCCCAACTGGACCACTTTCTACACCATACACGAAAATAAATTCAAAATAGATGAAAGAACTAAATGTGAGACAGGAAACCATCAAAATCCTAGAGGAGAACACAGGCAGCAACCTCCTCGACTTCAGCCATAGCAACTTCTTACTAGACATGTCTCCAAAGGCAAGGGAAACAAGAGCAAAAATGAGCTCTTAGGACTTCATCAAGATAAAAATCTCTGCATAGCAAAGAAACAACAAACAAAACTAAAAGACAGCCTATGGAATAGGAGAAGATATTTGCAAATGACATATCTGATAAAGGGTTGGTATCCAAAATCTATAAAGAACGTATCAAACTCAACACCCCAAAAAACAAATAATATAGTTAAAAAATGGGAAGAAGACATGAATAGACACTTTTCCAAAGAAGACATCTAAATGGCTAATAGACACATGAAGAAATGCTTAACATCACTTATCATCAGTGAAGTAAAAATTAAAACCAAAATGAGATACCACTTCACACCTGTCAGAATGGCTAAAATTAACAACACAAGTAGCAACAGGGGTTGGCCAGGATGTGGAGAAAGGGGAACCCTCTTGTACTGTTGGTGGGAATGCAAACTGGTACAGCCCGTCTGGAAAACAGTATGGAGGTTCCTCAAAAGTTAAAAATAGAAAATAAAGAGTTAAAAATAAAAATAGAACTAGCCTACATTCCAACAATTGCACTCTGAGGTATTTACCCAAAGAATACAAAAATACTGACTCAAAGGGGTACATGCACCCTGATGTTTATAGCAGCATTATCAACAATAGCCAACCTATGGAGGGAGCCCAAATGTCCATCGAGTGATAAATAGATAAAAAGAGGTGATATATATACATATATGTATGTATGTGTGTGTGTATATACATATATATATAAATATTATCAGCCATAAAAAAGAATGGAATCTTACCATTTGCAATAACATGGATGCTATTATGCTAAGTGAAATGAGGCAGTCAGAGAAAGACAAATACCATATGATTTCACTCATATGTGGAATTTAAGAAAGAAGACAGATGAACATATTGGAAGGGGGAGAAATAGAGAAGGGAACAACCCATAAGAGATTCTTAACGGTAGAAAACAAACTTAGGGTTGCTAGAGGGGAGGGGAGTGGGGGATGGGCTAGTGGGTGATGGGTATTAAAGAGGGAGCTTGTTGTGATGAGCCCTGGGTGTTGTAAGTGATGAATCACTGAATTCTACTCCAGAAACTAACTGCACTGTATGTTAACTAACTAAAATTTAAATTAAAAACAAATGAAAAATAAATGTGACATTAATTCAAAATATGTCTTCGTCAGAAGATTCACATGTAATTTACTTTTAGCTATGTTTTTAATATTTGAAATATAATCATATTTTATATCAAAAGTGTTTTTTTCCTAGACAATTGGAACCTTTTCATTGCATCTGTAGCATTTATCATGTGATAAAATTGCAAACTAGCTTAATGGAAATTTCCTTTGTAGCTAGATGGTTTCAAATTATGACAAGAGCAAGATAATTATTGATTCTAAGTTAAAAAGCATATACAGCACATTAAATGCAGACAAAAAAGCAAGAATCAATATTGTTGACTCTGCATGGAGCAAAATAATTAGAGATATGAACTTACAAAAGAAATAAATATTAAAGACATGATCATTTATCTCTGATTGGGAAGTAAGGTGTTATGGGAAACTTATCAGCAATATCACTACCTTTTTTTTTCCCTGTGATTTTCATTTAGTGTAACAAAAACCTGCAGGGAGTAAAATCTGAAAAAAGTTACTGTTTCAGCTTCTCCGTGCTTAGGTAATGATGACTTGAGTAGAAAAATTAGAATGATTCAGGCCTGCAGCCAGTAATATGTTCAGACTCTCAGCCTGGATGCCTCTTGACTGTAATAGGAAGCCACAGGTTCAGGCAAGAGGTGGATTTTAAATGGTCTCAAGTGTCAGCAGAAGTTTGAATGGGCAGACTTTAAGTTGGAAGTAACATAGAAAAAAAGTAATACCGTGTGATAAGAATTTTAACATGGTCAAATTTCAAACATATGAAATAAATCAAAACCTAAGACATGTGTAATCGCCTATAAATTTATGTCTATTACTACAGAAGTAAAATTATTCTAAATTCTTTAACTCATCTGAGAGGAAATGCCTGTTTTCTATAATGTCAAATAAAAATCAGTTGTAGACTAAAGTTAAGTGGTAATTATTAACACATCTAGGAGGCTAGCCTCTAAATCAGTCTCATATAAAGGGATACTGACATCGTAGGTAAATAATGGAAGGTAAAATATTTTTTAAAGAATCCTAATTTCTTATTTTATTTAAAATCAAATGTCAAGTGTGTATATTAAAGTCAGAGTCAGCACCTCTGTACCAGTCATGATTAATGACCAATCCATTCACTTGATAGTCTTCCCACTGAGATAGTGAAGCATGGAAGCAAAGTGCTGATTATATACCTGCAAGGGCTTTTCATTCAACCTATGGGGTCCTGCTAGAATGCTTCATGATCATGGCCACTGTAATCCTCACCTCCTAGGACAGGAAAAGTTGAGCAGCTAATGTTCGTAACACACTAGTTACTTCATTCCCATCATTAGGAAGATCCTGTTTATAAAATTCTATTTGGTTAAGTGTGACCTGATTTCATTTTTTTTTTTTTTTTACAATGTATACGTACTCTGGGCTTGAATTCCCATCTCTGAGAGCAAGACCTAAACTGAGGTAAAGAGTCAGACTCTTAACTGACTGAGCCACCCGGCACCCTGGCATAATTTCATTTTTATTAATGGCAGCAAGATTTAAATGGATAAAGTTCTTTATAATATGAGATATAAAAGCAAAGGTAGGGCATCAAGATTGTGTCACATTTCTATTAACCTTAAAAAGTCTCAAGAACAATCGTGTGTGTGAATGCTGGAATATATATGTTTTAATTGTAAGATGATGAATGTAAGATGTTAGGTGTTTTAAATTTGCACAGTCACATGCTTTATACTTGGGCCACGTACTGGTATCTGTGTTTAGGAAGAGACAGAGCTGCGATAAGAGAGAGGGGACTTCTTACAAGAAAAAGGGGACAGAGACCTGGAACACAAGGCAAATAGCAAGCGTGGAAAGAAACTAGAGGTATAGGAGGAGATACATAAAAGGAAAATAAAATACTTTTTGTTCACAATAGAGAGGCATCTCATATGCAATGCTTCTCATTTTTTGTTTTTTTAAATCACGATTTGAAGAATAATTTGGAAAATTGGACTCTTGGCAGAGTTTGGTAAAATTAACAGCAGACATATTTATAAGGAGGGGTTCATGTCTCCAATAGTAGTTACCACATATTGGGCGATGGCATATACCATGTAGTGTTCTAAGTTTATTACATGTGCTAATTAATTTACTCATCTCTACTAACTTAGGAAATAGGATTGTTGTTACTGTTCTTAGATGAGGTCCTTGTTTCCTCTTGCAACAAAATAATGAAAAGGGCAATAGGCATTAACCCACCTACCAGCTTTCATATGTACATACTCATCTTTCTTACCTGTTTCCATAGATTAACTATCCACACTCCTACAGAAATCAAATTCTTCTGCATATGACTAGGACTTCGCAATAGCCATGCTGTATTCTCTTCTCTACGGCCTCAACTTCTGTTGTATTGGATCATTTTCATTGGCATACAGCCATGTTCTTTCCTTCTTCTTCTTCTTCTTCTTCTTTTTTTTTTTTTTTTTTACTCCTATTACTTGGCAAGCTACTCTCCCATTTATTTGCTTTCCTATGAAGCAAAACTCAAACTCACAGTATCAAGTCCTTTTTATCCATTCTCATTGAAGCCCACATTACCAGCTTCTAACCCCCACTCCACCAAAATATTCTTACGTATCAGCAATAATCTCCATGTTGCTAAATTTAATGGGCATTTTGTTTGGCCTATGGGCATCATTTGCTGTAAGTTGATCATTTGGTTTGATCACAGCAAGAAACTGTCCCCAGAAAAGCAATATTTAAAGGTTGTCTTTCCATCTTTTAAAGGAAAAATCAGAACAGAACATATAATTTTTATACAATACCATTAGAGTTTTGTGAAAATGAAGGTATTCAAGGTCAGTTTTAAAATGTGCAGTGCCGGGGCACCTGGGTGGCTCAGTTGGTTAGGCGACTGCCTTCGGCTCAGGTCATGATCCTGGAGTCCCGGGATCGAGTCCCGCATCAGGCTCCCGGCTCAGCGGGGAGCCTGCTTCTCCCTCTGACCCTCTCCCCTCTCGTGCTATTTCTCTCTCTCTCGCTCGCTCTCTAATAAATAAATAAATAAATAATCTTAAAATGTGCAGTGCCTAGGACAAGGGTATCAATGGGTACCATTTGCCATATGGCTCAATACTTAAAAAATCATAAATCAATCTTAAAAAAACTGTTAAAATATATTCTGCATTTTTGTTTTCACTTATATTCTTCCCCTCCAGCCTTATTGAGATAAAATTGACAAAATTATATATTTTGAAGATGCACAACGTGATCCTTTGTTGTACGTATACATTGTAAAATGATTATTACAATTGAGCTAATTTACATACCCATCATCTCACATAGTTAATCATTTTTGTGTATTGTGGGTGTGCTGTGAGAACACTTATGAACTACTCTCAGCAAATTTTAAGTACACGATAGAGCATTATTAACTATAGTCATTGTTCTGTACATTAGATCCAGAACTTATTCATCTCATAACTGAATGTTTGTACCCTTTGATGTTGACTTACATGCTTTTATAGCAACAAAATTTCTTTTATTGATTTATTTTTCTTTCCTAAAGTGCTTTTGTTTTTTCTGTTTCTATAATGATCTTGACTTTTATTCATTCTCAACTATCAAAAGATTTGTAACAACAGAAAATTTACTTGCATTTAAAATGTTAAAATGTAAGGGCTGCCTGGGTGGCTCAGTCAGTTGTGTCTGACTCGATTTCTGGCTCAAGTCATGATCTCTGGGTGGTGAGATCAAGCCCTGTATTAGGCTTTGTGCTGAATGGGGAGCCTGTTTAAGATTCTTCCTCTCCCTCTCCCTCTGTCCTTCCCAACTCCCCCCATCCTGTCTGCATCTGCTCTCTCTCTCTCTCTTTCACTCTAAAAATAAATAAATAAATATTTTTTAAGAAGTTATAATGTATCTTTTAATCCAAAACCAAGTTGAAGACAATGGAAAGCACTGGAAAGACAATGGAAAGCACTGGAAAAATAAAATTATTTCTATATTTCAAAATCTATTTTTATATTTTCTGAAACACCCATTACTTATTTATATGACATGCTAAAACCAAAAAGCAAAACAAAAATTGTAAGTAATAAGTGTGAAAATTTAAATTAAACCTTTAAATGAGGCTGGAATTTTAATTTGGGAGGTGGAAATTAAATAACTGTTGGTCATGTATAAAAATATCCAGTATTCAGTGTTGCCCATTGACTTGTCAACATAGTAAACTATCATTACTTTTTACATATAATATGCCTAGACCTCCATTTATACAAATATGGGTGATTCAGATTGATTGATATTACAAAATCTTCCTTGGTCATGATGTGCAACTCCTGCAGATGTCATGCTAACTCATGACTTCTTTAGAACTACAAATTGAGTCATGAACAGAAACAAAAAGATTTTGTCTACTGTTGAGAAACAGTACTTTATTATGCAAGAAATTATTGCATTCTTGCTGAGCAGGATTTGACAAATCAATTAATTTGTCTTTTCATTTACTGATTTCTACTGCTCAAATTATCTCTCCCTATGTGCCAGACTATTGTCTGTTTCCACATCAGCAAAGACACAAGTCACAAACTATCCCAACAATTGAACCCTGTCACTCTGTTTTCCAAAGATATAAGATAAGAAATGCGGAGAGGAGTACTATGGAGATGGAAAGGTATTAGCCACAAAGAAGATGTTTAGTATTACAGGTATAGCACTGTGCCAGTTTTGAGTGCCAGATCAGAAGCAGCAGAGGTTTCTGTATATTCCTTAATACATTTATTTTTTGTATGTTTGCAATATTCAAGGTCCTCTAAAGATGCCAACATAAGGGACTTTTGTATATGGATTTATGGTGTAATTTTGTGAATTATTATTAGTTATTATTTCCTTAGGGTTATTGTTATATCAACAGTGCATAAAGCCTGACTATGATGTGCATTGCTGATTTACCAACTATATGTTCTGGAGACTTCCATAGATGAGACTGTCACAGAGAAAAACAGAACTAATTGGGATGTGGACATTCACTCCCAGTTAATAGCGTATCTCTTGCTTTATCTAATTTAGTGAGGAGATTTTCCTACTCAGGTTTTTGTTTGTTTGTTTGTTTTTAATATTGCTGATCAAAAAATCTGGAAAACCATTGGAATACATCATAGGACCAATTTGAAAAAAAAATTGAGATTTGTAGGCTGAAATGCATCACAGAAAATGTCAACTATATTCATATTGTTCATATTATGTGTGTTTTAAATATTGCATTTACTACTTTAAGTTTTTTGATAATAGACAGTTTTTGATGTTGCAGGATTTGGACTTATAAATTTTAATCATAGTTTTAATAGATAGCATTGAGTATCATTTAATTCCTTATCTCTCAAAGCAGCTGCATCTTTCTGAGCTCTTTGAATTGAATTGACATTTGAATCTCAATACAAACTTTAATTTCTCGGCTATTTCCATTATTCTTTGCTTTGATAGGAACAAAAGTTTAAAATGTAGGGAAAGGAACAAGGTATGAGTCAACTGAAATTTGTTTAAAGCAGGAAAAAAAGATAACACAATATGTTGCCTATTCATATGAGAATCTGCCAGAAACCAAAGGAGATGCTTAGCTTTTATTGTTTAACTTTAAATTATAGATGCTCAAAAAACTTATTCAAATTTGAAATAAACTTAGCAGATCTAAATAAATGCTTATAAAAATTGAGGAAACACTGTGAATGACATACCTGGGTACCATAACAGCAGGACTTACTTACAAAAAGGCACAAATGCTTGAAAGAGCATTTAACTAATGATAGTCTGGTTAATTCTGAAATATATAGATCTATTGATTAACCAAGAAATAAAATATTTCACATAAATTGTTATGGCGAATATTTTTTTCCAGAGTAAGACGTGAGAATCTAGTTTAAAAAAGGTGAAAAGGGAAAAAGAAAGGATCTTCTCATGGTAAAAGATTGTCATTAAGAGTATAACCTTGGACTGTTTTATAATCCTTTTTTTTTGAGTTGTATGAGTTCTTATGTATTTTGGATATTAACTCCTTGCTTTATATATGGTTTACGAATATTTTCTCCCATTCTATATTTACATTTTCAATTTTTTTATTATTTCTTTTGCTGTACAGACACTTTTTGGTTTAATGTAGTCCCACTTGTTGATTTTCACTTTTGTTGCTTGTGCTTTTGGGGTCATATATTAAAAAATCATTGTCAAAACCTATGTCAAAGAGCTTCTTTCCTATATTTTCTTCTAGGAGTTTTATGGTAGTAGGTCTGATGTTTGTCTTTAAAAATTTTGAGTTAATTTTTGTGAGTTATGTAAGATGGGGATCCAATTTCGTTTCTCTTCCTGTGGTTATCCAATTTTCCTAGTGCCATTTGTGGAAGAGACTATCTTTCCCCATTGAGTGTTCTTGGTTCTCTTGTCAAATATCAGTTAACAATAAATATAGGGGTTTATTTCGAGTTTTCTGTTCTGTTCCACTGATCCACATGTCTATTGCTATACCAGTACCATACTGTTGTGATTATTTTAGCTTTGTAGTATAGGCTGAAATCAGGAAGTGTGATGCCTCTGGTGGTGTCTTTTTCTTAGGATTGTAAGGATTGGCTTTTCTTTTGTGGTTCCGTATAAATATTAACATTTTTTTCTTTTTTTGTGAAAAATGCCATTGTAGTTTTTGTATTGAAAATATAGATGGCTTTGGGTGAGGTAAGTCAGACAGAAAAAGACAAATACTGTATGATATCACTTTTACATGCAATCTAAAAAAAGCTGAACTCCTAAAAAGAGAGTAGAAGGGTAACCACCAGTGGGCAGGAGTGTAGGGGACTTAGGGAGATGTTTTAGGGCACAAACTTGAGACCAGTAGATAAATGAGTCCAGGAGGTTCAATGCATGGCACAGTGAATATATACAATGCTGTATTATAAACTTCAAATTTGCTAAGAAACTAGATCTTAATTGTTCCCACCACACAAGAAAAAGAAATTATAATTGTGTAATATAACAGAGGTGTTAACTACTGCAGCGGTAGTAATCATATTTCAATATATAAATATATCAAATCAACAGGTTGTATGCCTTAAACTTATACAGTGTTATATGTCAATTATATCTCAAAAAAAAAAAGAGACTATAACCAAGCTCTCTCCACATATTTGCCTTAATTATTGCACAAAAGCAATCACTGTAGGTTTGGACTGTAGCATTAAGGACATCTCTGATGGATAGCAGTCCTCTTGTTAAATATTTGAATATTTGATCATTTGTTGCTATTGTAATTCTGGGGTTTTTAGTTTTTTGTTTGTTTTTCCTTCTTGAGCCCACTTAATTTGGGAGGGTGAGGAGGGCTCTAGGCTCCCCCACCTCTTTTTTTTTTTTTTTTGATAAAAATCTGGAGCTTCAGAGCTGGTCAGTAAAATATGGAAGGATACCATATTTTATTCACATGACTTTCTGATTTTTAATATGAGTAAGTAATTAAAGCTAAATAAGTACTAACTGAACACCTTGATCCCCAGCAATGTTTTTTCTGGGAAGGACTCATTTTAAATTATAACAAAAATAAAATAGTTTTAGTTGTGTTTCAAGTAAGGCTGTGATACTAACCATCATTTTTATGTCCCTAATTAGATTATCTTCCAGAAAATTCATTTAATTATGTTAAAATTTTTAAACAAGCTTTTATTGTAGTTATAGAACTTGTTATTATACTCTTACTCTTTTTAAAAAAAACCTTTTCAAAGAAGGAAGATAAAATTCTAAAGAAATAACTTTTACTAATACTTTGTTTTACAAAACATTTATAATTTTACCAATTTCCTACTCACTGACATTTTCAAATGAATTATTTCATAAGGAAATTATGAACTTTTATTTTCATCAGTTGAAATTGTCTTTTAAAATTTAGTATTAGTGACTTTTGAGCCAAAAGAGAACAAAATATGTTTTATAATAAATTGTTGAGAACTATTAGCATATTAAGCAATATTATCTCTTTGACCATTTATCCAAGGTTGCCATATGTTTTGTGGATTTTACTTGTCTCTATCAGTGGGAAATATATAAAAAGGAAATATAATTATATCTGCCTTTTCCTATATGTTAAAATATTTCTAATTGAGATAGATATTATACAAATAAGACCATTTTAGGATAAATATGGAAGAACTTTGTCAAAATAGTATTCTAATCATTGTGTGTAGTCTTGAGTACATGTTACTTCAGCTTATTCTTCCCTTTTCTGAATGGAGAAAAAGACTGTATTTAAACCTCCTTAAAGGGTATTAAATATTAGGATGTTGTGTTTTGTTTTGTTTTGTAACTCTTAGGGTGGTTGTGTTTTGCTTTTCTAGGCATAGGTGAACTGTGTGTAAGTTGGGATGCAGAGACACTCCCCTGATTTATTCACTCACTTTGGTTAACACAAGGAATGCTCTGAGATACTCTCACTACCAGTTCCAATGTTCCACACACAGGATAGGAGGAGCAAACTTACTTATTCTGTCTTAACCCATTCAAGCTGCTCTAACAGACTATCATAGCTTAGGAATAACAAAAATTCATTTCTCACAGTTGGGAAAACTGGGAAGTCCAAGATCAGGGCTCTGGCAAGATATGGTGTCTGGTAAGAACCTACTTCTTAGACAGTAATATCTTCACCTCATAATATCAGCCCTTCCACCACCCCACATGATGGAAGGGGCAAGCTAGCTCTCTGGGGTCTCTTTTATAAGGGCACTAGCCCAATCATAAGTGCTTCTCCAATGACCTAATCATCCCCCAAAAATCCCACCTCCTAATACCAAAACACTGAGGTAGGATTTCAACATATGTATTTGGAGGAGGCACAAACATTCAATCTGTAGCATGTACTATTAAAGCATGGTATGTGAGCATTTTTGGCTACTTGTAACATCAAAAATCTGAGCTGAATAATTTATAACTAGAGCTGCTGAGCCCTCTGACATGAAGTAATATGAGGACCTAGGTACTCCATATTCACATCAGACTGGGGAACCAACAGTTGCACAGGTGCACCAGTCCCTGGTGCACAGGACCTGTAATGGAGGGAACAGGTGCTATGTCCCCTGACAATCCCCCTTTCCAAATCTGACAGATTCCCATTTTTCTCTCTGAATAGTCGGTTTCTCCCATAGGAAACACTTTTGTTTGGGTGAGAAATCTTGGAGAATGTGAGAGTATAATAAATTTAAGCATATTGAAATATTTGTCTTCACGTTTCTACCAAGATTTATCAGAGATGGTAAAGCTGACTTCTGACATTCTCTGTACTTGCCTAAATAGTAAAGCAAGGAGCTCAGTCTTCCCAGCTTCTGTCCATGGAACCTCCTGATAATCAACCATGCCCTTCCTAGTTTTTAAAAAATTGATTATACAATTTGTGACTCCCTAGATGATTTACTTACACACTTTCTTTTCTTGAGAGCATTTCCCCCCCTACTATTTGTTTTATACATAGTAAAACAATATAATAAATATTGTTGTCTGGCTGGAAAAAAAAGGAGCCCCCTTTATGTGTACTAGTCTCCAATTACAAAGTTCCAAATGGAAGTTAACGGAGAGAGACTTAAATTTACCACTGACGAATGGAATGATCTGTTCTCTGCAATCTATCTATGGAATGATCTGTTCTCTGCAATCTATCTGTCAGATACCCTGAGATGCCAAGAGAATGTCTTAGGGCTTAGCTTCTCTCAAGGGTGTCCTCTTAAGGATTTATGATGTAAAGTAAGGACTCCTCATGCCCCAGTAGGTAAAGCTACCTTCTTCTTCTTCCTCCTCTCCTCCTTCCCCTCCTCCTCCTTCTTTATAACCAGAGTCAGCCTTACATATCATAAAAGCAAGTTAGTCATATAAAAGGAATAGAGTAATTTAAAAGAGAACTACAAAGTTTAATCAGTAAATAATCTTTTGCAAGTAACTGTGATAGATGGTAGTAGCATAATGTTTTCACTTGCTAATTTAATCTATGTTCTTTAAAAATAATATGAAAATTCCACATGGCTTTCCCCCTACTCCTGTGAGGTAAGCTCAGTCAATATATTCATTGTTTAATATAATTTCAAAAGTGTGGAGCCTTGTTTTGATTAATTAATTTACTATGCATATGGGAAAAATTTCTTAAGTTCTTTTTATTTGAAAGCATGCAATTAAAAAAACCTCAAACTTATACTAAGGTTGTAGGAAATATTCATTGAGCATCTGTATACCTTTCTGTATAGTCACCAATTTTCATCATTTTGCCACATTTGCTATATGCTCTACTTCTCTCCCTCTTTCCATCTCTCTGATATTTTTTTCTCTTTGTGCCATTTGAGATCAAGTTAGAGACATCATGATCTATTATTTCTTAATAATTGAGCATATATCTCCTAAGAACAAGGACATTCTGTCACATGTTCATTGTACAATTAACATAATCAGGAAACTTAATGTTGATATTATTTTATCTGATACAACATCTATACTTCAAGTTTGCCAATTGTCCCAATAATGTCCTTTAAAGAAAGTTTTTAGTTGAGGATACAATCCAGGATAATGCATTTCATTTACTTGCATGTCTTCTTAACCATCTTTATCCATGTGAACAATTTCTCAGCTTTTCTTTGCATCTCATGACACTCATTTTTAGAATAGTTTGTGAATTTGTCTTATTGCTTCCTCTTAATCAGATTAGATTAGACTAATGCGTTTTTTGGCAAGAATTCCCCATAAGTAACATTGTATCATTCCAAGTACAAAACATCTGGGCAAAACATCTGGGGGCATAATGGCAATGAGTCCCATTCTTTGTGTGCTAACTTGAGATATTCAATTACGGTGATATTTCTCAAATCAATACATTAATAAACAGTGTGTTTGGAGATGTTTTGAGACTATATAAATATAGTGTTTCCCACCAAAATTTAAATGGTTTCAGCATTCATAGATAATTCTTCTCTGAATCAAGAATGCAAATTGTTGGGGCACCTGGGCGGCTCAGTCGGTTAAGCATCTGCCTTCCCCTCAAGTCGTGATCCCAGAGTCCTGAGATCAAGCCCCACATGGGCTCCCTGTAGCTCCCCGCTCAGCGGGTAGTCTGCTTCTCCCACTCCCTCTACCCCTTCCCCCACTTGTGTGCGCTCTTTCTCTCTCTCAAATAAATATATTAATTAATTAAAATAATCTTTAAAAAATAATACAAATTGTCACATGGCGATTTTTTTAAATCTATTATTCTCACACCGGCTTTTTATTGATTGATTGATTGATTGATTATTTTACTTACTAACATTTACTATGGATTCACTCAGTGAATTATCAACCATTGTATTTACTTTACAGTTTCATGTGAAAACTGTCCAAAATTAGTCAGCGGGAGGAACTTCAAACTGGCTTTTTCTTCTTCCTCCTCTTCTCCTTCCCCTCCTCCTCCCCCTTCTTCTGTTTTTATTTTTTGAGTATTTTCTTACTTTCTGGCATCAAAGATGTTCCAGGTTTATTTTATTCTTACCTGCCACAGCCTTGGAATCAGCGATTTCTCCAGAATTCCTGTTTCTTTAAGTGGGCAGTGGTTTCTGAAAAGCAAGATACGGTTGCTAGGTGCATTTATTGGTGCTGGGTTGCCACTGCAAATTTGCCATTGGATTCTTTTTACAAAGAAAACTATAGGTAGGTAAGTTTGTAGAACATAGATTGTTTTTTTCTTCTTTATATATTTATATACACAATCAGGAGTTTATACTGATACCTTTAATCCCACATCAACAGACACAAGGTTCATCCGTGTCTTACCCGTCCCAGTCCATACGTGTATCACTCTCTACACACACACACACAACACAAACTTTTGCTTCTCATAATGTCAGTATATTTACTTTTTGGTTTAGTTCTACAATATGTGTAACCGTACTGTGCAGATAAAAGTTAACATGGTAGGCCTCAATTGCTGTCCTTGATGGGAACCCCTTGCAAGTTTAGCCCTTGGCTGATTCTGGGAATTTGGACTTTGGAGGATTCCCATACCTCCAACTGATAAGAATTGCTCACTGTGCCTGAAGGGTTTGTGCAAGCAGTATGGTTTATACGGAAAACCTGCTTTCCTTCTCAGGATCTGTAATTTTTGTACATGCCAGACAAATGCCACCTATGTGGTCAGGCCTAATAAAAAACATGGGGAATGATTCTGTATGAGCTTCACTGATTGGCAACATTTCATATGGATTTTCACAACTCCTTGCTGGAGAAATTAAGTATGTCTTGTGTGATTCCACTGGGAGAAGACCCTTGGAAGATTGTTCCTGGTTTCCCTAGACTTCACCCCATTTGACTTTTCTCTTTGTTGATTGTGCTGTGTATCCTTTCATTGTAATAAATCATAGTCATGAGTCCAACTATATGCTGAATGCTCTGAGTTCCCCTTAGAGAATCACCAAACCTGGGGATAGCCTTGGGGATTTCCAGCGCACTATGAACAGAAAATCTCTAAGTAGAGTTAAAAAGTATATATAATTCTTTTGGTCTTTAGATTTAGGGTACATAATCAGAAACTGTATTTTTTTCTTTCTACTTTTGTATTTTGAAACTATTGTAGATCTACACAAATTGTAAGAAGTGTACATGCACCCTTTATCAAGAGAGATCCATGTACCCTTTACCAAGTTTCCTTCCTTAGATATATTTTACATAACGAAAACATAATATCAAAAGAAGGAAATTGACTTTGGTATAATGTATGTGTATAATTCTGTGCCATTATATCACATGTCTAGATTCCTGTAAACCCTAGGACAATGAAATTACAGAAGTATTCCTCATAAAGATTCACTTCAGACTTTCCGTTTGTGGTCACATCAGATCCCCTTCTTACCACCATTGCTGGCATCATAGATCTATTTCTATCTCAATAATTTTGTCATAATGAGATTGTCATAGAAGTGGAGTCATACAGTGTGTGATTCAGTTTTTTCACAAAGTAATTCTAATAAGATTAATCTAGTTACTGCTTGTATCAATAATCTTTTTCTTTTCATAAGTAATACAATTTATTTTTAGAACAGTTTAAGGTCTAAAGCAAAAATTAACAAGAAGTATAGAGAGCTCCCATCTATCTCCGGTAATTGCTTTTTAACACTAAGTAATATTCCATTTTCTGGATGCACCACAGTTTATTTCTTCACTCACCTACTGAAAGATGTCTCGATTGCTTACAAGTTTCTGCAATTATGAATAAAGTTACTATAAACATCCATGTGCAAGTTCATATGTGGATGTAAGTTTTTAGTTCATTTGGGTAAATACCAAGGAGTAAGATTGGTGGATAATATGGTAAATGTATGTTTAATTTTGTAAGAAGCCATCAAACTTACAAGGTGGCTGCACCATTCTGCATTCTTATCAGCAAAGACTGAGAGTTCCACATCCTCACCAGAATTTAGTGTTATCAGTGCTTTAAATTTTGGCCATTCTAATAGTGTGTGCTGATACCTCATTCTTGTTTTAATTTGCAGTTCTCTAATAACATGATTTTGAACATCTTTTCATATGCTTGCTTGCCATCTGTACCTCTTATTTGACAAGGTGTCTATTCAAGTCTTTAGCCTGTTTTTTTTTTTTTTAAGTTGTTTGTATATTTCGGATAACTTTTTTGTCAGATGTGTCTTTTGAAATATTTTCTCTTACTTTGGTGATTATCTTCTCATTCTTTTGATACCATCTTTCACAGAAAAGATGTTTATATTTTTAAGGAAGTATAGCTTATCAATTACTTCTTTCATGGAGTGTGTCTCTGGTGTTGTATCTAAAATGTCATCACCATACCCAAGGCCATCTAGGTTTCTCCCATGTTATTTTCTAGGAATTTTATAGTTTTGCATTTTACATTTAGGTCTATGATCCACTTTGAATTAACTTTTATGAAAGGTGTAAGATCTATGTCTATATTCATGTTTTTGCATGTGGATGTCCAGTTGTGCCAGCACCATTTGATAAAGAGAATATCTTTCCTTCATTTTATTGCCTTTGCACCCTCACCAGAGATCAGTTGGCAGTATATACTGGCATCTATTTCTGGGTTCTCTATTTTGTTCCATTGATCTATTTGTCTATTTTTTTCACCCAGACCACACTGTCCTAAAATTGTAGCTTTATGGTAAGTTTTGAAGTTGGGTAGTGTTAGTCCTCCAACTTTACCCCCCACACCTTCAATAATGTGTTGGCTATTTTGGATCTTTTGTCTCTCCATATAAACTTTAGAATTAGTTTGTCAATATCTACAAAATGAATTCCTGGATTTTGATTGGAATTGCAATGAATCTATACATCAAGTTGGGAATAACTGTTATCTTGACAATATTGAGTCTTTCTATCCACGAACATGGAATATTTTTCCACTTACTTCATTCTTTTTGATTTCAGTCATTAGAGTGTTGTGGTTTTCCTTATATAGATCTTGTACATATGTTGTTAGATCTATATTAAGTGTTTTATTTTTGGAGTGCTAGTTATATAGTAATGTGTTCTTAATTTCAAGTACCATTTGTTTATTGCTGGTATTATAGGAAAGTGGCATTCATATTTTATCCTTGTATCTGGCAGCCTTGCTAGTATCATCTATTATTTCCAGGAGCTTTTGGATTTCTACTTAGATGATTATGTCATCCACAAAAATGACTGCTTTATTTCTTCTTTTCCAATCAGTATACATTCTTTTCTTTTCATTTTTCCCTTTTTTTGTATTACTGCATTAACTGGGACTTCTTCTAAGATGTTGAAAGCAGTCATAAGAGGGGACATCCTTACCTTATTTCTGATCTTAGCAGGAAGGCTCAGTTTCTCACCCTTAAGTAAAATGTTAAATAAATGTTTGTAGATGTTATCAAGTTGAGGAAATTCCCATCTATTCTTAATTTACTGAGAATTTTTATTTAAATGAGCATTGGATTTTGTCGAATGCTTTTTTTTCTTTGCATCTACTGACATAATCATATGATTTTTTTTTTAGCCTATTGATGTGATGGATTACATTAGCTGATTTTCAGATGTTGAACTAGCTTTGTATACATGGCCTAAATTCCAGTTGATCTTCATGTATAATTCTTTTGATATTTTATTGAATTAAATTTGTTCATCTTTTATTGAGGATTTTTTGCATCTATGTTTATGAAAGATACCGGTCTTCGTTTTCTTTTCTTGTAATATCTTTGTCTGGTCTTGGTATTAGGGTAATTCTGGTCTCATATGCTTCTGCCTTCCCAAAAAATGTAGAAAATTAGATAATTTATTTTTTTTACTCTTTTTTAAATTATGTTATGTTAATCACCATACATTACATCATTAGTTTTTGATGTAGTGTTCCATGATTCATTGTTTGCGTATAACATAAAGTGCTCCATGCAGAACGTGCCGTCCTTAATACCCATCACCAGGCTAACCCATCCCCCCACCCCCTCGCCTTTAGAACCCTCAGCTTGTTTTTCAGAGTCCATGGTCTCTCATGGTTCGTCTCCCTCTCCGATTTCCCCCCCTTCATTCTTCGCCTCCTGCTATCTTCTTCTTCTTTTTTTGGATTTGGATTTTTTAAGATATATATTTTTTAAAGATATAATGTATTATTTGTTTCAGAGGTACATGTCTGTGATTCAACAGTCTTACACAATTCACAGCGCTCACCATAGCACATACTCTCCCTAATGTCTTTCACCCAGACACCCCATCCCTCCCACCCCAGTTCTTAATCTCAGGAAACAAACTGAGGGTTGCTGGAGTGGTAGATAATTTATTCTTAAATATTTGGTAGAATTCACTAGTGAACTCATCTGGGTCTGGTGCTTTCTGTTTTTGAATATTTATTAATTATTGATTCAATTTCTTTAATAGATATAGGCTTATTTAGATTGCTTATATCTTCTTCTTTTTTTTAAGGTTTTATTTCTTTATTTGACAGAGAGACAGCAAGAGCAGGAACACAAGCAGGGGGAGTGGGAGAGGGAGAAGCAGGCTTCCCGCGGAGCAGGGAGCCCCATGCGGGGCTCAATCCCAGGACCCTGGGATCATGAACTGAGCCCAAGGCAGATGCTTAACGACTGAGCCACCCAGGCACCCCTGCTTATATCTTCTTAAGTGTGTTTTGGTAGATGTGTCTTTCAAGGAAGTGGTTCATTTTGTATTTAGGTTTTCAAATATGTGGGCATAGAATTGTTTATAATATATTCTTATTCTCCCTTTAATGTCAGTGGGATCTGTTCTGATGTCCCTTTTTTGTTTCTGATATTAGTAATTTGTGTCTTCTCACTTTTTCCTTAGATAGATTGACTAATGGCTTATCTATTTTATTGATATTTTCAAAGAAACCGCTTTTGTTTCTGTTTTTTCTTTACTCATTTCCTGTTTTCAATTTCACCAACTTCTCTTATAATTTTTTTATTATTTATTTTCTTCTGCCTACTTTGAAGATTTTATTTATTTATTTATTTATTTATTTATTTATTTATTTATTTAGAGCGGGGGGAGGGGCAGAGGGAGAGGGAGAGAAAGAATCCCAAGCAGACTCCCTGCTGAGCACAGAACCCGAAGCCAACACAAGGCTTGATCTTATGACCATGAGATCATGACCTGAGCTGAAATCAAAGGTCTGACCCTTAACCTTCTGAGCCACCCAGGTGCCCCATTCTTCTGCCTACTTTGGATTAATTTGCTCTTTTCTAGCTTTAAGGTGTAGATTTAAATTATTGATTTTGTATCTTCTTTCTAATATATACATTCAATGCTATATATTTCTAAGCATTGTTTTTTACTCCACTCCACATATTTTGATAAGTTGTATTTCAATTTTAATTTAATTGAAATTGTTTTTTGAAATTTCTTCTTTGATTTATGAATTACTTAGAAGTATATTGTTTAATCTTGAAGATTTTTGGATTTTTCCAGCTATATTCGTTATTGATCCCTAGTTTAATTCCACTGTGCTCTAGTTTAATTCCACTGAGAAGATATTGTATGAATTTTATTCTTTTAAATTTGTTAAGATGTTTTTAATGACCTGAAATATGACACACTTTGGTGAATGTTCCATGTGAACTTGAAAATAATCTGTATTTTTACATAAAGTAGTCTATAGATGTCATTTATAGCCTGTTGGTTGATGGTTCTATTGAATTCAACTATGTCCTTATGGAATCCTGTCCTATGGAATCTTCCTTATGGAAGCTATAAGCTACAAAATTCAGAAAGTACTTCTATCACTTTTTTTTCTTTTACTCATGTGGTTTTCAGACGAAAATACTTTTTTTTCAAAATATTTTCAAAGTTTATTTATGTTTAATTTCCAGATTCCTCTTTATATCACAGGAATCCAGGTAAAGTAGTTGTAAAGTAATCAATATCAGATTTTGGATTCTAATCATAACTTCCCTAAAATAGTATCTGCTTTGGAATTAAATTCTTTGGAAGTTTTTGGAAGTTGTTAGAATTTACGTATAATGGCCCTATTGTGTTAAAATTGGTATATATACACACATACCTCTTCTTCTTTATCCATTCATCAGTCCATGGACATTTGGGCTCTTTCTATAATTTGATTATTTTTGATCAATATCGGGGTTAAGAATCCCTTCCAATCAGTATTTTTGTATCCTTTGGGGTAAATACCTAGTAGTGCAATTGCTGGATTGTAGGATAGTTCTATTTTTAACTTTTTGGGGAGCCTCCATACTGTTTTCCAGAGTGGCTGCACCAGTTTGCATTCCTATCAACAGTACAAGGGGGTTCCCCTTTCTCTGCATCCTCGCCAACATCTATTGTTTCCTGTGTTGTTAATTTTAACCATTCTGACAGGTGTGAGGTGATATCTGACTAGTTTTGATTTGTATTTCCCTGATGATGAGTGATGTTAAGGATCTTTTCATGTGTCTGTTGGCCATCTGTATGTCGTCTTTGGAAACATGTCTATTCATGTCTTTTGCCCATTTTTTAACTGGATTGTTTGTTTTTGGATGTTGAGTTTGATAAGTTCTTTATAGATTTTGGATACTAACCCTTTTTCAGATATGTCGTTTGCAAATACCTTCTCCCATTGTGAGGGTTGCCTTTCAGTTTTGTTGACTGTTTTCTTCACTGTGCGGAAGCTTTTTATCTTGATGAAGTACTTTTACTAGACACGGAGATGTGTCTAGTAAAAGTTGCTACAGCTGATGTCAAAGAGATTGCTGACTGTGTTCTCCTCTAGGATTTTGATGGTTTCCTGTCTCACATTTAGGTCTTTCATCCATTTTGAGTTTATTTTTGTGTATGGTGTAAGAAAGTGTTCCAGTTTCTTTCCTTTGCATATTGCTATCCAGTTTTTCCAACACCATTTGTTGAAGAGACCAAACAAAAATACTTTTAATAATTCAGTAAGTGCTAACATTTTACTTCTTTACCTTTTGCCTATATTATTAACCTATTTTAGGAACTTTATAGAAAGTTAGATTTTATGTAAACTTTAAATTATCTCCAACATATAGCCATATTACTAAGCTTATTTCTCCAGCAACTTTGGACTAACTCAAATTCTGCAAGAGATCTGTATGTGTAAACCTATGTACAAATACCTTCCTCCATTTAAATTGTTGTTTCCAAAACATGGTCAGTGATGAACACAAGTGATACCATATGAATATCTTTGAAGATAACATTGGACTTTCTGCATTTCAAACAAGCTTTATTAGATTTTAAATAAAGAGTGACAAATACAGTGTAGACTCAATTACAAAAATGCTTATCTTTTTTCCTCTAAGATGATCAGTTAATGTAATTTAACTTTTGCTGTCTTGCTAACTGTAAGTCAAAAAATTGTTATATGACACTTATGGAAAATACTTCAAAGAGTATAGAATAAAACATTTCCATGAACTTTATTTTTTGAAGCTGAAAAGGTATAATAATGAAAAAAATAATAGCCCACAAATTTTAACATTTACTGAACGTCAGGAACACTTTTAAATGTTTAGTTTTCATGAACTAATTTTATCTTCAATATATTCCCCTAAAGTAGGGGAACAGTCTTTTTTTTTTTCCCACAAATAAAGGTAATCATTGTCATGAAAAAGGAAACATTCTTATTTTTTGTTTATGTTTAAATTACATTAAATAATTGTGGTCATGGATCTGTAGATAGCATGCACATTTAATTCTTCCAATTTATGAGCATAGTATATGTTTCCATTTGTTTGTGTCATTTTCAATTTCAATGTGGAATCTGAAAAAACAAAACAAATGGAAAACAGAAGCAGACTCATAAATACATGGAATAAACTGGTGGTTGCCAGAGGGGAGAGAGGATGGATTAAATAAGTGAAGGGGATTAAGAGGTACAAACTTCCAGTTATAAAATAAATAAGTCATAGAAATGAATAGTACAACATACATAGAGAATATAGTCGATAATATTGTAATAATGTTGTATAGTGACTATATTTATAATGGGGAGCATTGAGTAATGTAGAAAATTGTTGGATCTCTGTGTTGTACACCTGAAACTAATATAACATTATGTGTCAACTATATTTCAACAATTAAACAAAATTGTGATCAAATATTGTTTGATTCACTGCGGACTGTTCTATAACAAAATAAAATATTATATGCATGTAACAAATAGTAAGCCAAACACTAAATGCAGGATTTCAAGAGTTAAAAATAAAACAAAATGCTGTCAGCTACATGTGTATATAAAGAGAAACAATCTTACCTAGTTTAGCTTGGTGATGTTAGGTAAGTGTTTTTAAGTATACATGTTAATCCTATGTATTATTTTTCAGCAAATGGCTATACCATCGCTTTTCCTTCCTTCAAAATTACTCCATAACCGGACTTTATTATAGCATGCAATCTCTTACTACATAGGTAAACTGATTCGTTAAAACAAAGTTTCCGATTTGGGTAGTGTTCAATGTACACATTAAATGTGAGTTTTAAATTTTACATGATAAAAAAAGCATCATTTTTATACCTAGGCAAGTCAAAAATATTAATTAAAATGGAAACAAATAATTTGTTAAATTATTTGGAGTCTCATGTTTTCAGTTTTTCATTAGTGCCATTTACTTTTCTAGACATTTTCAATATACCAGCAAGGAAATAAGACCAAAAACTTTTCCTCTTATATATTCTACATTCTAGTAGGGCAAGGCAGATGGAATAATAAAATGGAAAAACATCATAGCAGGTGCTATTTTATAGGGTGAAAAGTAAGAGTGAAGCAAGGTATGAGGACTCTGAGTTCAAGGGAAGACCAGTTTGCAGTATTTAACAGTGTGGTCAGAGTAGATCTCCTGTAATTACAGGGCATATTTGAGGAAGGGCAGATGAAAGTGGCCAGACAGCTACAGTGGACTGAATATTTGTGTCCCCCCATCCCTAATTCATATGTTGAAATCCTCTTTTTTGTTGTGTTATGTTAGTCACCATACAGTAGATCACTAGTTTTTGATGTAGTGTTCCATGATTCATTGTTTGCGTATAACACCCAGTGCTCCACGCAGAATGTGCCCTCTTTAATACCCATCACTAGGCTAACCCATCCCCCACCCCCTCCCCTCTAGAACCCTGTTTGTTTCTCAGAGTCCATGGTCTCTCATGGTTCATCTCCCCCTCCGATTTCCCCCCTTCAGTTTTCCCTTCCTTCTCCTAATGTCCTCCCTGCTATTCCTTATGTTCCACAAATAAGTGAAACCATATGGTAATTGTCTTTCTGTGCTTGACTTATTTCACTTAGCATAACCTCCTCCATCTCAGCCATCAGAAAGGATAAACACCCAACTTTTGCATCATATGTTGAAATCCTAATCTCCAGTGTGATGGTATTAGGAGCTAAGACCTTTGGGAGGTAATAAGTCATGAGGGCTCAGTCCTCATGAATGGGGTTAGTGACCTTACAAGAAACCTTAGAAAGCTAACTAGTCCCTTTTGACCATTTGAGGACACAGTGGGAAGATATAGCTATGAACCAGAAAGCTGACTTTCACCAGACATCAAATCTGCTAGCATCTTGATCTCAGACCTCCCAGCCCCAGAACTGTGAGAAAAAAGTTTTTACTGTTTATAAGCCATCTGATCTATGACATTTTTGTTATAGCAGCCTGAATTGAGTTAGTAACTAAACAAAGTCAAAGGGAGGAATACTCCTTGAAGAGCTAATAGGTATAGCAAAAGTCTAAAAGTAGAAGTGTGCCTGGTCGATTTGAGATACAAGAGGCTAGCCTACCTGGAGCAGGGAGAGCACAGTCTAATGTAGATAAGAGAGCAAATTTGTGGGAAAGTAGATTATGTAGGTTCTAATGTCTAAAGGACATTTGTTTTTTACTGCAAAAGAAATTGGGGTCAGAACAGGGTTTTGAGCAGAGAGGTGGCAAGATCAATTGAGAGTTAAAAGGATTACTCTGACTACTTTATTGAGACTAGACTACATGTGGATAGGGGGTGGAGGATAGGTAAAAGTAGACAAGAGAAAATTCCTTGAATATGCTTGAATTAATCCAGGTGAGAGATGTTAGAGGCTAAGACCAAAGGAGGGAGATAAGATGGGTCAGATATTTGATCTATTTTGGAGGCATGCCAGCAAGTGAACAGTGTCATGTGCTTGAGGTTAAAATTAGAAGGTAGGATGAGAACAGGATAACTGATCATAGTCATGTTGCTAATATTAGTACACATTTTAAACTTTTTGATTTTGAAAAAATCATGTTTTAATCACATGTATTAATTTTAGAGAATATTTTATCATGCCAAAACACACCTGTATGAAGAAAATATTTTTAATGAGATACTTCTGCATAAATGGAATTTTTTTAGGAGTCATCCCATTCAAAACTCAAAACCTTTAATAAAAACCATTTATTTTGGAACATGAATAATGCTATCTAAAACCAGTGATTATCAAGCAAGGTAGAAAATATAAATGATAAAAAGATTGCTAACAAGACCCTGCTTAGATGTGGTAACTTACAATATTTATTTTTGTATTAAATAAAAGATATGGTATCTTACATTTTATTTTTATAATATACACAGACTTTTCAAATTAAATTTCATGGCTATAATACAATATCTCTTTGTGCTCAGATTAATTCAGTAAAGAAATCTGTCTAGCAAAAAAAAGTATGAAATTGGAATCAAGTGTAAGAAAATATCCTTTCTGTTACAATACTCTTTTTATTAAACTTCTAATAAAGGTCACCTAGAGAATGAGGCAAATATAACTAGAGTAGAGCCCCTAAATCAATAATATTTCAATGCCAAAAGTAGTAATTAGGGAAAATTTTAATGTAAGACTTATCAGTAGAAGGACTTCTTATTTTGGGAACGGCAACACACACCTTTCAAATAAAATTTAAAAACATCAAATGCCTGATGGGATAATTATGAAAAAGGTAGTTATATTTGAATGCATACATTATACTGCAGGTGTGAAATTCCAGACTACACTGGAATCATTAAAATGTCATTGCTTTTTTTGAAGTTAATAAAAAAAGGCTATTGAATTCAATAAAAATTTTTGTCAATATACGAAGACTATTGTAAAACTTTAAAGTACAATTATATCCCCTCTTTTCAAACAAGTACAGTTTCAATATGTTTGGCATACTGAACAATAGTATTATATTTTGTTCCCATCCACAGTATAAATCACTCCAAGGTTTACTTTGAACCTATACTCAGAGGTTAAGAGAGATCAATTCATATCCCTTGAAATTATAGTAACCTCTCTCCCTTTAGCCATATAAAGCATTGTGATTTTAGAAGAGAGATGAAAAAACAGAAGAGTATTTTAATCAATGAGAGGTCCATTCTCCTTATAGAGTAAAACATTTCATATAAAGTATTTTATGCTTATTTTGTTTATCTTGAATTTTTGGAAAGAAGTGTTTGTCTTAATGTCATATCTAATAGAACCTGTTCTCAGTTTTTTTTTCTGGTAAAAAATGTGTTATTTTAAGTGTTTTTTGTGCCTTATTTAGTCCACAACATTTCTCCCGCTGTAGTTTTTAATCAATACTGGCATCCTATTTTTTTAATTATTATTATTTTATTTAAATTCAATTAGACAATATATAGCACATCATTAGTTTCAGATGTAGAGTTCGGTAATTCATCATTGCATATAACACCCAGTGCTCATCACATCATGTGCCCTTCTTAATGCCCATCACCCAGTTATCCCATCCCCCACCCATTCCCCCTCCAGCAACCCTCAGTTTGTTTCTTATAGTTAAGGGTCTCTCATGGTTTTTCTCCCTCCCTGATGACTTCCATCCAGTTTTCCCTGCCTTCCCCTATGATCCTCTGTGCTGTTTCTTATAGTCCACATATGAGTGAAACCATATGATAATTGCCTTTCTCTGATTGAGTTATTTTGCCCAGCATAATACCCTCCAGTTCCATCCATGTCGATTTAAGTGGAAAGTATTCATTCTTTCTGATGGCTGAGTAATATTCCATTGTATATGTATACTATATCTTCTTTATCCGTTCATCTGTTGAAGGATATCTGGGCACCTTCCATAGTTTGGCTATTGTGGACATTGCTGCTATAAACATTGGGGTGCAGGTGCCCCTTCAGATCACTACGTTTTGTATCTTTGGAGTAAATACCTAGTGATGCAATTGCTGGGTCATAGGGTAGTTCTATTTTTAACTTTTTGAGGAACCTCCATACTGTTTGCCAGAGTGGCTGCCCCAGTTTGCATTCCCACCAACAGTGTAGGAGGGTTCCCCTTTTTCTGCATCCTCGCCAACATCTGTCATTTCCTGACTTGTTAATTTTAGCCATTCTGACTGGTGTGAGGTGGTATCACATTGTGGTTTTGATTTGTATTTCCCTGATGCCAAGTGATGTGGAGCATTTTTTCATGTGTGGCCATTTGTATGTCTTCTTTACAGAAATGTCTGTTCATGTCTTCTGCCCATTTTCTTTGATTAGATTATTTGTTTTTTGGGTGTTGAGTTTGATAAGTTCTTTATAGATCTTGGATACTAGCCCTTTATCTGATATGTCATTTGAAAATATCTTCTCCCATTCCCTAGGTTGCCTTTTAGTTCTGTTGACTGTTTCCTTTGCTGTGCAGAAGTTTTTATCTTGATTAAGTCCCAATAGTTCATTTTTGCTTTTGTTTCCCTTGCTTTGGAGACGTGTCTAGTAAGAAGTTTCTGTGGCTAAGGTTGAAATGGTTGCTACTTGTGTTCTCCTCTAGGATTTTGATAGATTCCTGTCTCACATTTAGGTCTTTCATCCATTTTGAGTTTATCTTTGTGTATGGTGTAAGAAAATGATCGCTTCATTCTTCTGCATGTGGTTGTCCAATTTTCCCAACTCCATGTGCTGAAGAGACTGTCCTTTTTCTATTGGATATTCTTTTCTGCTTTGTCAAAGATTAGTTGCCCATAGAGTTGGGGGTCCATTTCTGGGTTCTCTTTTCTGTTCCGTTGATCTATGTATCTGTTTTTGTGCCAGTACCATACTGTCTTGATAATAGAGTTTTGTAATAGAACTTGAAGTCTGTCATTGTGATGCCACTAGCTTTGGTTTTCTTTTTCAACATTCCTCTGGTTATTCAGGGTCTTTTCTGGTTCCACACAAATTTTAGGGTTATTTGTTTCAGCTCTGTGAAAAATGTCCATGGTATTTTGATAGGGATAGCATTCAATGTGTAGATTGCTCTGGGTAGCATAGACATTTTAACAATATTTATTCTTCCAATCCATGAACATGGAATGTTTTTCCATTTCTTTGCGTCTTCCTCAATTTCTTTCATAAGTGTTCTGTAGTTTTTAGAGTACAGATTTTTTTTTCATCTTTGGTTAGGTTTATTCCTAGGTATTTTATGGTTTTTGGTGCAATTGTAAATGGGATCAATTCCTTAATTTTCTTCTGTCTCATTGTTAGTGTATAGAAATGCAACTGATTTCTAATTGATACTGGTATCTTTTTTTTTTAAAGATTTTATTTATTTATTTGAGAGAGTGAGAATGGACAGAGAGCACATGAGAGGAGGAAGGGTCAGAGGGAGAAGCAGACTCCCCGCCGAGCAGGGAGCCCGATGCGGGACTCGATCCCGGGACTCCTGGATCATGACCTGAGCCGAAGGCAGTCGCTTAACCAACTGAGCCACCCAGGCGCCCTTGATACTGGTATCTTAAAATAAGTTTATTTCATGGGTCAACAGAACATTTATAATCAATTCATGTGCACTATATGTCACATGTATAAACCCATTTTTTTTACATTTAATTCATTTTAGAAGTAGAGGGATTTAAAAATTCACTTAAATTGAAGAGACAAATACTAGGAAATTCTTATTCCACCTCCATATCTGCATTTCCCAATAACAAAAACTATGAACGATTTTAGTTTTCTCCCTTTAAATAGCTTATAAATTGCCTGTGTAAAGTGATGGACAGAGACAGACATAAGAGAATCCACAAATTCGTGTCTCATCTGGGACCTTACTCACCCAGTCACCTTCTCTCTTTAACCTCAAGTCTCTCATTTTCACCTGTCTCTTTCTCTGCCACTTATGAAAATGTTCAATTTAAATTCCTCCCACCCTCTTTTCTTTCAAAATATCACCCTGTTTTCCTCCATTCCTTCACTATTAAATTTCATCAAATTAGTTTGTTTGTTCTCAGTTTCCACTCCCTCCCTAATCTGTTTTTGACTCACAGAAAATGACTCCTAATAAATTACTAATACTCTTCGATTTGTCCAAAATGTTTCAACTAAATATAACTTTAATATGTATACAAATAGAGGAGTGAGAATGTAATCTACACTTTGCAGGATAGTGACTGCTTTGTGAAAAGTAATCTCTTAAGGGTGGTGGGGGCAAGACTAGGAGCAGGAAGACTAATGAGGAGACTTGTAGTATTATAGGGGTAAGATGATAGTGGCTTGAATTTGGGTATTAGGACATGATTATTTTTAAAAATTAGATTTAGGTGGGGTGCCTGGGTGGCACGGTCGGCTAAGCATCTCACTCTTGGTTTCATTTCAGCTTGTGATCTCATGGTGGTGAGATCGAGCCCCAGATCAGGCTCTGTGCTCAGCATGGAGTCTGCTTGAGATTCACTCTCCCTCTCCCACTGCCCCTCCCACTTGTGCTCACTCTCACCAATAAGTAAATAAATCTTTTTAAAAAATAGATTTAGTTTGTATCTTAGAAAAATTTGGACATGATTTGTTTCAGGAGTGTGAAACTGAGGGGAAAATAATGGTTTATTCTTTTTGTTTTGACATTTATGTGGAAGTGTCAAATAACCATTGGACAGGAGTGTAGAGTGCAGGAGTGAGGCAGCAGAGATGCAGCTGTGGAACCAGTAAGAAAAATTATATCAATACATGAGACCAAATAAGCTCACCTAAGGGGGGATTATAATGGGTTTGACAAGACGTAAGTCATTGCTTTTTTTTTTACATGTATATAATACAGTATTGCTAACTATAATCATCATGCTGTACATTAAATCCCCAGATCTGATTTATCTTATAACTGAAAGCTTGTACTCTTTGACCAGCATTTGCCTATTTTCCATGCCCTCTAGCCTCTGGCAGCCACCATTCTACTCTCTGTTTCATGAGTTCAATTTTATTAGATTCCACATATGAATGAGATCATAAAGTATTTGTCTTTCTGTGTGTAGTTTATTTCACTTAGCATAATGTCCTCTAGTTTTATCCATGTTGTCACAAATGAAAGATTTCCTTCTTTTTTATGGTTGAGTAATATTCTATTGTATGAATATATGTATATATATACTCATATACTGTATATAGTACACATATATAACAGTGTATAATATATAACAATATTCTATTATATGAATATTGAATGAATGGATAAAGTATATACTTATTTTTCTTTATCCATTTATTTGTTGACAGACACTTAGGTTATTTCCATATCTTGGCTTTGTGAATAATGCTGCAATAAACATGGGGGTGCAGAGATCTCTTTGAGATACTTATTTCATTTTCTTTAGGTATATACTCAGAACAGGGATTGTTAGATCATTTGGAGTTCTATTTTAATTTGGGGGGGAGCATCCCTACTGTTTTCCATAGTGGCTGTACCGATTTGCATTGCCAAGAGCTCTTTTTCTCCATACCTTCTACAATACTAATTATATCTTGTCTTTTTGATAATAGTCATATTTCTAATAGGTATTAGGTGATATCTCATTGTGGTTTTGATTTGCATTTTTCTGATGATTAATGATGTTAAGCCAATTGTAGTCTTCTTTAGAGAAATGTCTATTCATGTCCTTTGCCCATTTTTTTTTAAATTGGGCTATTTTGTAGTTGTTGTCTATTATTGAATTTTATGTATTCCTTATATATTTTAGATATTAACCTGTTATCCGATATATGGTTTGCAAATGTTTTCCCCTTTTTGTAGGTTTTTTCATTTTGTTGATTTTTTTTTCTAAACAAAACTTTTTAGTTTGATGTAATACCACTTGTTTAGTTTTGCTTTTGTTGCCTGTGCTTTTATTGTTTTATCCAAAAAATCATTACCAAGACCAATGTCAAGCTTTATGGTTTCAGGCCTTAAATTTCCTTTAATGTATTTCAAGTTAATTATCATGTGTAGTGTAAGATAGTGTTCTGGGTTTTTTGTTGTTTTTTTTTTTCAGATTTTATTTATTTGACAGAGAGAGTGAACGAGCGCACAAATAGGCAGAATGGCAGGCAGAGGGAGAGGGAGAAGCAGGCTCCCTGCTGAGTAGAGAGCCCAAGATGGGGCTCAATCCCAGGACCCTGGGATCATGACCTGAGCTGGAGGCAGATGCTTAACTGACTGAGCCACCCAAGTGCTCCCAAGGTTCTGGTTTAATTCTTTTGCATGTTACTGTCCAGTTTTCCCAATACCATTATGTCTTCACTTTCTTGATAAGACTTATTTTAGGGAGTCAAGATGAACACCTGTTGGAATCAGTTATGCATAATGAGAAAAGAGAAGGTGGTGCCAGCCAATATATAGTTGTGTACATGATAGATATGGTTCTTGCTCTAATGCAACTTTCATTCTATTGGAGGAAGAAAAGACATAAACAAGTGAATAAATGACCTTAAATTGTGGTAAATACTATTAAGAAAGCATATTGGAAAGTAACTCAGGGAAATTAACAGTTTGAGATAGAAGGAAGCATTGTTGAAAATGTGGTATTTGAGCTGATCACAGATTGGGCAGGAAGGAGCTGACCTGGACCATATATTTCCTTTATAACTCTCCCTGTCATTTTCTGTGCATTCCCTGCTCCTGGAAATATTTTTAAACATGCCCAGAGAAAGTGTATTTGGAAAGAGTCAACACACTTGCCCAAGTCAGCTATTCCTCAATTTAAAAAGTTTTTATTTTTTTCTTACATAACTATTAGCATCCTATGGAACTGATGACCTTAGAACACGTGCTGTTTCAGAATTCATGTAACAATATGCATAATGTTATGAGATATGCAGAGATTATTTGATATAGAATGTTTAATTTTATGATTATAGGTTTTAACAGTGGAATTACACTTTGCATACCACACTCATTCCAGCACTTGGGAGGGGATATTGATCAAAGGGTAACATAGCATAATTTTTCCCATAACATAGTATTTCTTGCCGCCAGGAAGACGGGATAACCAATGGCACCATTGCTATAGTGTTATGAATTTGTCAGATTAAAACTTGTTAAATGGAGCACAGGTTGCCAGATGATGAGCTTTGTTTCCACAACAGATCAGAAAAGAAACTGAAATAGAAAAGTTTATTACAACTCCTGGAGGAAGTACCTGACATGCCTTAAGAGGCCACATGGGGAGGTCAAGGCAGAGTCCAGATAGAGAGACAGCAATAGGACCTAGAACACATGCCTTTATTATATAGTCAGTTGGTGGAGTACTTTTGGGTGCCTGGGCTAAGACCAGATTGGTCATTTCATACTAAAAGAGTGCGGTTTTGGTAAGCCCCACAGGGGTTTTATCTAAGGGGCCCATTAGAAGTAGGCCTTGGGAGGCAAGGGAGATTATTGATCACAAGACATTTTTGGAAATCAAATTAGGGACTTGTACTTGTGACTCTGTGGGCATCTAAGGCATGTATTTGTATGAGGGACTAATGTCAGTTTAAGGTAGATGCAGTCCACTTGGCCAAACAAAATGGATGCTAAGGTAGCAATACTATGGAGTAGTTGAGCTAAACTCTTGACATAAAGCCAACATAAAAGTCCCCTGCCTCAACTTCTAAGAACTATTATCAGAAGTTACCTTCTGAATTTACATAAATTTGTGACAAAGACTTTCAGATAATACTGTTTTAATTAGCTATCTTATGATAGTAATAAGATGCCTCCTTTGACATAGGTGTTATGATACAGGACATATAAAATCAAACATTAAAAAGAAAGTCTAAACATTCATTTTATTTATTTTCAGATTACCAACTAGTGTGTGACAGACCTATGCAAAACCCATCTGTGAGCTACACACAATCATCAATTCCTACCCTTGGGGAAAGGAATTGAAACAAAATCAAGGTACATTAGAGTAGTACTAATTGCTATAATGAAAAAACCCAAACAGATATCGTGACTCAGACATGATATGTTTATTTCTGATTCATGGAAATTCCAGATTGGCATTTGACTCTTCTGAGGGGTGATTTAAGAACTCAGTTGCATTATATAGCATGACCCCCCTATATTCAGAGTGTCTTCAAATGTCACAAGGCTCACTGCATCAAGACGGTAGGAAGGAAAAGAGAGGGTGGGTAAGCACATTTGCTTCTTAAGAACATCTGTCTAAGTTGTGTCACACAGCACATCTGCTCATGATCTAACACTATGTCATGGTCTAAACTGTGTAGGAAGAGGTCTTCTTACTGTTTACAAGAAACAGTTCATGATGAGCCATAAACTTAAATGCAAAGTAAAAGGACAAAACACTACAAGAAAAGATAGGAGACTATTTTTGTGACTTGGCATATACAAGAAATTTTGAAACGGGTCACAGAAAGAAATAAGCATAAAAAACTGATTAGCTAGACTTCATTAAAAGTAATAATTCTGCTCATTAAAATACATCATCAAAAAATGAATATGTAAAGCACAGACTGGGAGAAAATAGTTCCAAAATACATATCTGAGCAAGTACTGGTATCCAGGACAGATAGAGAACTTCCGTAACTTAATTTTTAAAAAATTGGGGGAAAAATGAAATAAATACAAAAGAATGAAATAATGATATGTACAAAACCATGGACAATTCTTTGAAACGTAATGTTGAATGAAAGAATCTTTTCACAATGACTACATACCATATGATTCAAAAGATATGACTTTCTAAACTCAGCAAAATTAACCACTGGTAAAAAATATCAAAACGGTACTTGCCTCTGGGGAATAAGTCAAGGACTGTGTAGGAAGGAGCATGGGGTGCATTTCTAATTGATAGTAATATTTTATATCTTAATAGGGACTTGAGATTATACAGATGAATGTGTTTGACGAACTCAGTGAAATTGTGCATTTCATTTTTTTTTACATTTTACATCAAAAGAAAAAAAGAACCTAAACTTTCATGATTTCCAGTTAATGATGCTAAGGTAAGTAGTGCGGGTGGAGCTTACTGATACTTTGATATTTATAAATTATAAGGTAGGGGTACCTGGGTGGCTCAGTCGGTGGAGCGTCTGCCTTCAACTCAGGTTGTGATCTTGGGGTCCTGGGATTAGTACCCACGTCAAGCTCCCTGCTTAGCAGGGAATCTGCTTCTCCCTTTCCTTCTGCTCCGCCCATCCCCCCCTCCCCCAGCCCCGCTCCTGTGCATTCTCTCTCTCGGAAATAAATAAATAAAATCTTAAAAAAATAAATTGTAAGGTAAATTGATGGAAGGATAAGGAAATAGATTAATATGTGATAAAGCAAATAATATGGTGATGAATATATATACAATGTGTTCACTGTAAAATTCTTAAGCTAGGCTGTATGTTGGAAAATTTTTTTTTTTTTTTTTTTTAAAGGATGTTGCAGTCTTTTTTTTTTTTTTAATGATTTTATTTATTTATTTATTCATGAGCGACAGAGGTGGGGAGAGAGAGAGAGAGAGAGAGAGAGAGAGAAGCAGAGGGAGAAGCAGGCTCCCAAGGAGCAGGGAGCCCGATGCGGGACTCGATCCCAGGACCCTGGGATCATGACCTGAGCCGAAGGCAGACGCTTAACCATCTGAGCCACCCAGGCGCCCTGTTGGAAAATTTTTGTAATTAAATATTAAAAACAATTTGGATTGTTTGGATTGACAAATGGCCACATAGTTGTTTGTTTAAGCAAATACTCTTAATTGAAACCCCAGGTTTGCAGAAATTTGAAATCTTGAATCTACTTACATTGTTAGACTCGTTTTAATTCAATGAGTTATAAAAAATAAAGATTTTAGTAGGTGTTTTATTAGTCAAAATACTTTAGTCTGTTTTTCTGTTTCTCTTATTCTTTAAAAAATATTTATTTATTTATTATTTATTTACGTTTATATACAAAAAATATATCCTTGTAATCAATTCCTGTTTCAGACTTTATTTGACTCACTCTCAGGTATATTGTTAGTGTTACATGGTTGACAATCTTGGGTTATTTCAAATGGAAAGACACAACATAAGCACAATGATGCCCCCATACACTTGAAGATTTAGTGTACTCATTGGTCCTTGATTACAGAATCCTGGAAATGAATTTCTACGCAGTTAGTATAATTATAGTAAATTTCAATAATGGATGATTGCTTGAATAAAACTATGTGTTTTATGAAATGAGTATCTATCATCTATCTACTGAGAGATGGAATGATGGATCAAGTGAGACATGAACTTAGTAAGTTCAGAAACATTGCTTAGCTTGTGAAAACTTTGTGCTAAAGGGTAAACTTTTGAGGGAAGTCCCATTGTTTTGGTATTATGAAGAATGAAGTTTGCTGAAGGGGGGAAAATTGGAGGGGGAGATGAACCATGAGAGACTATGGACTCTGAGAAACAAACTGAGGGTTCTAGAGGAGAGGGGGCCTGGGGGGATGGGTTAGCCCGGTGATGGGTATTAAAAGAGGGCACGTACTGAATGGAGCACTGAGTGTTATGCACAAACAATGAATCATGGAACACTACATCAAAAACTAATGATGTAATGTATGGTGATTAAAATGACAATAAAAAATTATTAAAAAATAAAATAAAAAAAACTAATGATGCAATGTATGGTGACTAATATAACATAATAAAAATTTAAAAAAAAGAATGAAGTTAGCAATATAAGAAAATACCATGGCAATTTTGCATGAAAAAGGGAGTTAAAATCAGTCTACAAGGAAAAAATTCTTAAGGACAACTTCACATCATCATTAATAAAATAACTGATAAATGTCATTTATTTTTCTTTTTGGTTAAGGCCAAAATAGATTAAATGGAACATATTTGGAATACACAAAAAGATGAAATTCTAGGGAATTAAGTGCAATTGATTATTGTGTGGGGTAATTGTGAACTGATTTCTTTGGTGGTAATTTCAAGTAGACTAAATTCTCATCTGGCAAGAGTACTTTTATATAGTATAGATATATAGAATAAAGAACTTCTTAAATGCCTTGAGGTTCTATATTCAAAGATTGCCCCCAAAATATATGATCACCTTTATAATATGTAAGATTGATTGATTGATTGATTGATTTGTTTTTAATTATGTTAATCACCATACATTACATCATTAGTTTTTGATGTAGTGTTCCATGATCCATCATTTTTGTATAACACCCAGTGCTCCATGCAGTACGTGCCCTCTTTAATACCCATCACCAGGCTAACTCATCCCCCCACCCCATTCCCTCTAGAATCCTCAGTTTGTTTCTCAGAGTCCATAGTCTCTCATGGTTCATCTCCCCCTCCGATTTTACCCCCTTCCAGCTCAGGAATAAATCCCACTTGGTCGTGGTGAATAATCCTTTTAATGTGCTGTTGGATCCTATTGGCTAGTATTTAGGTGAGAATTTTTGCATCCATGTTCATGAGGGATATTGGTCTGTAATTCTCCTTTTTGATGGGGTCTTTGTCTGGTTTTGGGATCAAGGTAATGGTGGCCTCATAAAATGAGTTTGGAAGTTTTCCTTCTTCCATTTCTATTTTTTGGAACAGTTTCAGAAAAATAGGTATTAATTCTTCTTTAAATGTTTGGTAGAATTCCCCTGGGAAGCCATCTGGCCCTGGGCTTTTGGTTGTTGGGAGATTTTTGATGACTGCTTCAATTTCCTTAGTGGTTATAGGTCTGTTCAGGTTTTCTATTTCTTCCTGGTTCAGTTTTGGTAGTTGATACATCTCTAGGAATGCATCCATTTCTTCCAGATTATCTAATTTGCTGGCATATAGTTGCTCATAATATGTTCCTATAATTGTTTGTATTTCTTTGGTGTTGGTTGGGATCTCTCCTCTTTCATTCATGATTTTATTTATTTGGGTCCTTTCTCTTTTCTTTTTGATAAGTCTGGCTAGGGGTTTATCAATGGTGTTATTTCTTTCAAAGAACCAGCTCCTATTTTTGTTGATCTGTTCTACTGTTGTTTTGGTTTCTATTTCATTGATTTCTGCTCTGATCTTTATTATTTCTCTTCTCCTGCTGGGTTTAGGCTGTATTTGCTGTTCTTTCTCCATCTCCTTTAGGTGTAGGGTTAGGTTGTGTATTTGAGACCTTGCTTGTTTCTTGAGAAAGGCTTCTATTGCTATATACTTTCCTCTTAGGACTGCCTTTGCTGCATCCCAAAGATTTTGAACAGTTGTGTTTTCATTTTCATTGGTTTCCATGAATTTTTTTAATTCTTCTTTGAATTTCCATGTTGACCCATTCATTCTTTAGTAGGATGCTCTTTAGCCTCCATGTATTTGAGTTCTTTCCGACTTTCCTCTTGTGATTGAGTTCTAGTTTCAAAGCATTGTGGTCTGAAAATATGCAGGGAATGATCCCAATCTTTTGGTACCAGTTGAGACCTGATTTGTGACCTAGGATGTGATCAATTCTGGAGAATGTTCCATGGGCACTAGAGAAGAATGTGTAGTCTGTTGGTTTGGGATGGAATGTTCTGAAAATGTCTGTGAAGTCCATTTGATCCAGTGTGTCATTTAAAGTCTTTATTTCCTTGTTGATCTTTTGCTTAGATGATCTGTCCATTTCAACGAGGGGGGTGTTAAAGTTCCCCACTATTACTGTATTGTTGTCAATGTGTTTCTTTGCTTTTGTTATTAATTGGCTTGTATAATTGGCTGCTCCCATGTTAGGGGCATAGATATTTACAATTGTTAGATCTTCTTGTTGGATAGACCCTTTAAGTAGGATATAGTGTCCTTCCTCATCTCTTATTTTAGTCTTTGCTTTAAAATTGAATTTGTCTGATATAAGGATTGCCACTCAGCTTTCTTTTGGTGTCCATTAGCATGGTAAATGGTTTTCCACCCCCTCACTTTCAATCTGGGGGTGTCCTTGGGTCTAAAATGAGTCTCTTGCAGACAGCATATTGATAGGTGTTTCTTTTTTATCCAATCTGTTACCCTGTGTCTTTTGACTGGAGCATTTAGCCCATTTACATTCAGGGTAACTATTGAAAGATAGGAATTTAGTGCCATTGTATTGCCTGTAAGGTGACTGTTACTGTATATTGTCTGTGTTCCTTTCTGATCTATGTTACTTTTAGGCTCTCTCTTTGCTTAGAGGACCCCTTTCAATAATTCTTGTAGGGCTGGTTTTGTGTTTGCAAATTCCTTTAGTTTTTGTTTGTCCTGGAATCTTTTGATCTCTCCTTCTATTTTCAATGACAGCCTAGTTGGATATAGTATTCTTGGCTCTGTATTTTTCTCATTTAGTGCTCTGAAGATATCATGCCAGTCCTTTCTGGCCTGCCAGGTCTCTGTGGATAGGTCTTTTGCCAGTCTAATGTTTCTACCATTGCAGGTTACAGATCTCTTTTCCCGATTCCTGCTTTCAAGATTTTCTTTTTGTCTCTGAGACTTGTAGGTTTTCGTATTAGATATCAGGGTTTTGACCTATTTTTATCAATTTTGAGGGGAGTTCTCTGTGCCTCCTGGATTTTGATGCCTATTTCCTTCCCCAAATTAGGGAAGTTCTCTGCTATAATTTGCTCCAATATACCTTCGGCCCCCCTCTCTCTTTCTTCTTCTTCTGGGATCCCAATTATTCTAATATTGTTTCATCTTATGGTATCACTTATGTCACGAAGTCTGCCCTCATGATCAGTAGTTGTTTATCTCTCTTTTTCTCAGCTTCTTTATTTTCCATCATTTGGCCTTCTATATCAGTAATTCCCTCTCTGCCTCATTTATCCTAGCAGATAGGGCCTCCATTTTTTATTGCACCCCATTAATATCCTTTTTGATTTCGACTTGGTTAGATTTTAGTTCTTTTATTTCTCCAGAAAGGGTTTCTGTAGTATCTTCCATGCCTCCTTCAAGCCCAGCTAGTATCTTTAAAATCATCATTCTGAACTCTAGTTCCAACATCTTACTAATGTCCATATTGATTAGGCCCCTGGCAGTTGGTACTGCCTCTTTCTTTTTTTTGAGGTGATTTTTTCTGTCTTGTCATTTTTGTCCAGAGGACAATAGATGAATGAGAGAACAAAATGCTAACAGGGTAACAACGTCCCCAGAAAGATATACACTAAACAAATCAGAAGAGATCTGAAACTGGGGGAAGAAAGGGAAAGAAAGAAAAGAAAAAAAAAAAAAGAAAAATAACAAAAGAAAACAAAAAACAAAAACAGAATATGATAAAATATGATCAGGCTGGTGCATAGATCAGTGCCAAACACTAGATTTTTGGCATATTTTGGTCGGTTAGAAGAAAGTGCCTCCCAGACTTTTAAAGAAAGAAAAACTTATATATGTACAAAAATAAGGGTTAATACGATGAAGGGATGGAATATGACTGTAAAGGTGAAAATTATAAAAGGTTTTATAAAAGGAATTGATAAGATAAGAAGTTGGTTGAAAAAAGAAGAAGAGGATTAAAAAAAAGAAAAAAAAAGGAGAGAATGTGATCAGGCAGGAGACTAGAACAAAGCCATACACCAGAGATTTAGGGTATATGTTGGTCTATTAGAAGAAACTGTATCCAAAAATTTTAAAGAGAGAACAACTTATGTATGTATATATATATATATATATATATATATATATATATATATATATACCAAAAATAAGAGTAACTACTATGAAGCGATAGAGTATGACTCTAAAAATGAAAAATAAAAAAGATTTTTTTAAAAAGGTATTGATAAGATTTTGGAAAAAGGGAAAAAGAAAAATTCAAAAAAAAGTTAAAAAAATTAACTTTGAAAGACTAAGGAATCATGGGAAAAAAGCCATGAATTCTATGTGCAGTATTCCCCAGCGCTGGAGTTCTGCCGTTCTCATTGATCGGTAAACTTTGTCTTGGCTTGCTGGCTGTTCTTGCTGATCTTCTGGGGGAGGGGCCTGTTGCCATGGTTCCCAAATGTCTTTGTCGGAGGCGGATTTGTCCCGCCCTTGCTGGTCCAGGCTAAGTCATCTGCTCAGGTTTGTTCTTGGGAGCTTTTGTTCCCTGCAAGCTTTCTGTACAGTTTTGGAGGACAAGAGTGAAAATGGTGGCCTCCCAATCTCCGCCCGGAGGAGCCGAGAACTCGGGGCCCCGCTCCTCAGTGCGCCCCTAGAGAAAAGCAGTCAATCACTCCCGTCTCCCTGGTCTCCGGCCGCACTCCGTGCTCACCCGGCCTGTGACTGAGCGTTTCTATCTCTGGCACCCGACCCCGTGTGGAGTCTCCAAACCCAGCAGATCCCTGCGGTGCGCTCCCGTGCCGCTCCTCCCAGGGGAGGAAGGGGAGTCTCCCCGGATCTGCCGCTTGTTGGGTCCCTGCTGGAGGAGCAGTGGCCCGACTGGGCCGCGGATCACAGTTTATGGCCACCCCGAGCTGAGAGCCCGCACCTCGGCTCCGTCTCTGCAGCCAGCTTCCCCGCTCCGATACCTGGGAGCTCTGCCACACTCAGGCACCCCCGGTCTTTCTGTGACCCCGAGGGTCCTGAGACCACACTGTCCCAAGAGGGTTCCACTTCCCGCTTAGCCGCTGGAGCGATGTCCCCCAGCGGAGCCAGCTTCTAAAAGTTCCGATTTTGTGCTCCGCGGCTCTAGCACTTGCCAGAGGTGGCCAATGGAGGCCCCTCCCCCGCCGTCTATCCTCCCGAATATCGCCTCGGATTCACTTCTCCGCACGTCCTACCTTCCAGAAAGTGGTCGCTTTTCTGTTCAGAGTTGCTGCTATTCTTTTCTTCAATCGCCTGTTGAGTTCATAGATGTTCAGAATGGTTTGATCCCTATCCAGCTGAATTCCTGGGACCAGACGAAATTTAGGTCTCCTACTCCTCCGCCATCTTGCTCCTCCCCTACAATACATAAGTTTTAAAACAATCAATTCTAAAATGATTCTTAATGAAAGGATTTAATGCTTTATTTAATCTTTGATAGAAGCAAAGGTAAGAATCCTCCAGATTGTTATTTATAGTTCATGCTCTTAAAAATACTTTTTGTCAAATGTTTTCTCACTAGATCATAGCATTAGGATAAAAGTCATAATTGAAATTTCCATTATAAAGTGTTGCTTTAGAGCTACATTATCACTTACATGTCAGTGTGAAGCAACACACATGCACAGACACATTTACTATTTAATAAAGCTTTACTGGTCATTCGATCATTTCTTAGTTGGTTTTAGGAATATGAGAGATTTAGAAAAATCTATGTGTCATCCCAGGACAATTTATTTTTGAAGAGACTTTGTTTACTAATATTTTTTAAGGTCAAAATCTGATTATGGATACTTTATGAATAAGTAAAATTAATAACTATGTTATAAGAATAAAAATAGCAAATCTGATTCATTTTCTGTGGATCAGAGTTTAGAGAACCTGTGGTGTGTATCTTACAAAATAAGGTTAGATTTTACATTGACAACTATTGATTTGGCAGAAGAGTTTTATTTCCACTGGTTTTTTTTCAGTTTCACCTAAAAGCAGGTATTGGATGTTTTTCCTTCTTTAACTCCTTGCTTTTGTGTTCTTACTCAATCTGCATATTAGAAATCACCAGTGAGATCTTAAAAATATTGATGTCTTGTTCTCACCTCAGACCCATTAAAACAAAATCTCTTTGGCAATGGGCTGTTGAAGCCTGGGCTGTGTTGTTTTTAATTTATGTGAGTTTGATAGGCATTTAGGATTGAGATGTGTATGACTTTCCAACTCAAAGTATGGTCTTCGGACTGATGCAATGTTGTCACCTGGCAGCTTGTTGGAAGGAGGGAGTCTCAGACTGCACTACAGCCTTATTGAATCAGAATTTGTCTTTTAACAAGATCCCCAGGTGAAGGCATTTGCATAGTAAAGTTTGAGGTATTAGAGTTCTGGGCCATTGCAGAGGAGGGTTTATCTATTTGATGTAATTAAGAACAGCAGAGCAAAGTGTACCTGTTCTATAAATAAACATGGAAGAATGGGAGAATGTTGAGACGAAGTCTTCCATATCTGATAGCGAGAAGGAGCACTGTTATTGCTTCATTTCACAAGATACGTGGACCGTCGATTTTGGGACACTGTCATGTAGTCTCATTGGGACATTAAAAACTTGGAGCTTGCTCTCGTGAAGCTAACCACTAGATGCCAACCCTGCACACCTTTATCCTGTGAGGTGAGCCCCATTCAGACCTCCTGAGGGAAAATGTCTTCCTCAAGGACAGCTGTCTGGGCACTGCTGGGTGAGATTATCCCCCTCTTCCTCTCGGCTTTTTCCCATCTAGTGCTTCTTGCATAAATTTGGACTGGTTTCCTTCTAGACTTTAGCCTTTTCAATCTTAAAATCATTTTATTTTCTCAAAATGCTCGACTCTTACAAGTAAAAGATGAGGCTTTCAAACTACTGTCTCTGTTATGAATTTGAAATATTACCTAGGATCTCCAAAGCAGAATATTTTAGTTTCTTTCTCCATATAATCTTTCTATAAGGTTTTGAATATGAGAAAACAGATGTCTCAAGCTGAATACAGGAGGGAAGGCACAGAAGATAACTTTGAGGGAAACTTTGGTTGATCTAATATTTAACAATGAATGATGAGATAGCTCTGTGTAGTTATGATTAGGATATTAGTTCTTAGATCTATAATTTTTTTCTTACTTGGTGCTTTGATATAAAGAATCTTTACATTTATTTTTAACTCTAAGGGACTACATTTTAAATAATATTTGTTGGTTCAGTACCTCCTGCAAGGGAAAGTAAAATCCAATATAATTTGGATTTGATTATAAATAGTATACATTACTTACAAGGCTTCAAGCACTCACCACTTAAAAACAAAACTTGTGTCCCTCACATGATATCCTTGATCTCCAAGAGGTACTTCCTAATAGGCTGATTGCATGCTCAAAATTCATTACAGTGGATCCGAATGATGTCTTTTTTCTCAGTAGGATGATAACTATGTGGTATAGGCATACACGTAATAAAGTACAAGATTTGTCCAGACGTATCGTATCCTCTCGGTATACAGATGGTCTAGATCAAATGAAATCCTGATCTTAGTCTATTTCAGACTACAGAGATATTCAGTTCCAGTATTATTTGATAATAATATTATTTTTTCTTTCTTTTTTGAAAAGAAAATTTATGCTAAGCTGTATCTGTGTAAAGAACTATTATTAAACTTATGATGTTTTATGTCCAAACATAGGCATATGCTCATATGCAATTTGATTTATATTAATAAATGGAATAAGTCATGGATCATTTGTGAAACAATATCATTGAGTATATTAGTCAATAAGTAGTTGGTGTGATAAAACCCCTACCTGTGGCCCCAAATCTGTTGATGTGGGTTAATTGCCCCTCTTTTTATATCCAGGCATGCAGGGATCCAAGTTTCCTCAATTTTCAGATGTCACTATACCACCTGAATGCCTGACATCCAACTTTTGCCAAGATAGAAAACTAAATTCTATCAACTTTATAAAATTGGGAAAGAAATGAATGCCCATGAAAGTAGTAAGCAGTATTCAGTGTCTCTACCAAAGATATCAGAATGTAAATAACATGATTATATATATATATGACTGTATATATGATTATATATATACACACATGCTTGAGATTATTATATTTATATGCACACAAGTGTATATATGCATGCACGTATGTGTATATGTACACGTATGTACATATATGTGTATTAAGTACATAAGCAGTGTCATATATGATATATATTACATATGTTGTATATGTGAGTATATATACATAAACATGGGTATATATGTACATTATACATATGAGTATATGTGTCTGTATATATATATATATACACACGCACACACATCCTCATATATAATGTACTTAGGTAATACTTAGGTTCCATTTTTATAGCAACTATGTACCTTCATTCCTTTAATTAACAATATGTATTTATATCTACTGTGGGCTGAGACCTAGTTGCTAAATACATTATTTATGGAAAGGATGATTTACTAATTGATGGCTTACTTAACCATTTATTATGAGTGCAGCTGCAGGTCTTTAAAGTTTAGATATATGTCTATTCTTATTTGTGTTACAATAATTTATCTGTTGGAACATGTATAAGTGGACCGCTAGATCCTTGCTTCTAGTGTTCTATTTCTTTTCTCCATAAATGTTTCAGAGGAAATATTAGAAATATATATAAATAGACACTAAAGAATTACTGGAGTAATTCAACACACTCCTACTTTAGCAACTTTATTTGAATCTTTTTTATATTTGTTGTTTACAACAACTCTGAATAAAATGTAAATTTTCCCACAGGTTCTTAAAATAGATATGTTAAAAAAATTCTCAGGAGGAACATATGAGTTGAATAACAAGAAGTTTTCCTTTTATAAGTCTCTTTAGCATATTTTTTCTTGGGGCAATTCAGGCAGACTAAACAATTTTGAAACAAATAAGAGCTGCTTAAATTGTAATTTTAAAAGAAGTCTTGAAATAGGTATGTCTCTTCTTGAGAAGAATTGATGTGCATGTAGTATGAAAACTCATTCCCAAAAGATAATTGGAGCATTTTTATTTTATCTGTGAGTTGATTCTTAATAATCAGAAAGTGTTCTAATTTTAAAGATGAGGGGGAATAAAAAGAAAAAAAAAATCCAAGCTAACTCAAAAGTTAATAGTAGATTGAAATAACCGCAAATACAACTTTCAAATAGTTTTGTTCTTTTAAAATATATCTTACTGTGGCTTCTAAAATTAGTTTAACAGAAAAAAAAATAATTTCCATGTTTCTTCTATTCATTTTAAGCATTTTCTATGTGTGTATATATGTATGTACATATGTATAAATTTATATAATTCTTAATGTTTACTGAAAACACATCAGATTTGAATTCTGTATCTGTACTTCAGGTATCATTAAATTTGTTTTATTACTGTCTGAATGTGATCCATTATACAATTACTCCAACAAGGTTATGTAATTAAGGTTCTCACACATTTTCCCTCAACTAGAATTCAAGTTTATAATTCAATCCATAAAAGATATTTTTAAATGACTAATCATTTCTTACTGCTTCACATATATTATCTTACACTTCTGGGAGTCAGAAATCCAAAATGGGTCTTACTGGGCTAAAATCAAGGTGTCTGCAGGGTCGTGTTTCTCCTGGAAATCCTAGGGAAGAATCCACTTCTGGTTTTCTGACACTTTTGGAGGCTTCCTGTATTTCTCCGCTCACAGCCCCTCCCACTTTCAAAGCAGAAGTGTCCAGTTGAGGCTTCCTCACATCTTATCACCCTGACCTCTGCTGTCTTCACATCTCCTCTCACTCTGACCCTCCATCTCCCTCCTCCACACTGAGAGGACCTTTGCCATTACAGTGTACACAAATGAGTAACCCAAAATAATCTCTTCATCTCATGATCTTCGATGTAATCACAGCTACCAAGTTCCTTTTGCCATGTAAGTTAGGATACTCACAAGTTCCAAGAACTGTCCTGTGAACATCTTTGTGGAGCTATTACTTTTTCTTTGTGGAGCATATACTTTTTCTTTATAATTTCAGAGAACTTCTCTCCCTGCCTTCCCCACTCTCACTTAATAGCAGGTAATCATTATTAACCATGCGGTGTGCATCCTCCCAGACCATTTTTTATATGTACCTTCCTACAAATAGGCAGATACTTACATCATGGGATATTATTATTATGTTATTGAACTTGAATTTTCCCTTCAAATATATTTTGTGAATATTTTTCAGAGTCCTTTTTTAACAGACCTACCATGGATTTACATGTAAACACATTTTTAATTTGATTATTACTGCCAAATTTTTCACTAAAAATGTTGCAAAATTTAGACACCCACTTACTGTGTTGGGAGTACTCTTTTCTTTACAATTATTTGTGAAGCTTGGGCATTATAATTCATTATAATATTAGTCAAATTGGAAAGAAAATGATCATTTAGCTATTTTAATTTATGTTTCCATGATTACTACTGAATCTAAGCACCTCTTCATAGATACTGTGATTTAAAAAGTGCTAAAATGTAGAAGGAAAAGAAATGAGCCATGCTATGTGATGAAGAGACTTACCAGAAATTAATACCTTTTTTTAAAGATTTTATTTATTTATTTGACAGAGAGAGAGAGAGAGAGAGAGAGAGAGAACACAAGCAGGGGGAGCAGGGGCAGGGGGAGAGGGAGAAGCAGGTTTCCCGCTGAGGAGGGAGCCCGATGCGGGGCTGGATCCCAGGACCCTGCGATCATGACCTGAGCAGAAGGCAGACACTTAACTGACTGAGCCACCCAGGAGCCCCTTAATACCTGTTTTTAAAATGTTTTGTATAATGGTTATGGATAAATCAACAAATAAATCAATCAAAGAGATGAGAGTAAGGAAAGAAATAAGAATGTTAACACTATTTTATTTAACAGATAATGTTGGGGAAAGTGGCTGAAAAGAAACAAACAAGAATCTTAAATAAAACCTTATCTTTTACATCACTTCAGATTATAATATTAGACATTACATACTAAAAAAGGGTCAGTTTTCCAAGAAGATTGAACAGTTCTTATGGCGTATGTGCCTAACAACAGAGTATCAAAACATATGAGGTAAAAACTGGTAGAAATGCAAGGAAAAATAGAAAAATTCACTCATAGTTGGAGTCCTCAGCACCCCTCTGTCTGTATTGGCTTGATTCAGTAGCTGACAGATCAGTAAGTTAAACTAAACTAAACATCATCAATCAACTGGATCTATTTATATTCATAAAACATTTCATACACATTCTTCTCAGTGCCACTTGGAACATTCAACAGGTGCATTGGTTTGCCTGGAATACTGTAAAAAATACCATAAAATGGCTAATGTAAACAACATAAATATATTTTGTCAAAGATCTAGAGGTAAGAAACCCAAGACTGAGGTGTCAGCTGGTGGAGCACCTGGCTGGCTCAATCGGAAGAGCGTGCAACTCTTGATCTTGGAGTCGTGAGTTCAAACCCCATGTGAGGTATAAAGATTACTTAAAAAAATAAAAATAGAAAAAAAAGGTGTCAGCAGAGTTTCTTCCTTCTGATGGCTGTGAGGAAGAATCTGTACATCCCACTTTCCTAGCTTCTGGTGATTTACTGGCAATCTTTGACATTTCTTGATTTGGAAGTATCATCTTGACCTTTGCCTTTATCTTCACATTAACAACCTCTCCGTGTCCATGTCTATTTCCAAATGTCCTCATTTTATAGGGGCACCAGCCATATTGTGTCAGGTCCCACCCTAATGACTTCATCTCAACTTAACTACTTACATCTGCAAAAACCCTATTTCTAAATAAGGTAATATTCTTAAGTATCAGAGTAAGGATTTTAACATAAGGATTTTTAGGTGTACACGAGTCAACCCATCAATACAAGAGAGACTACATTCTGGGCTATAAAACGCAGCATAACATAAATAACAGAATAGAAATCATCCAAAGTATTCTCTCAGAACAAAACAAAATTAACTAAAAATAAATAACAGAAAGAGAAATGGAATATCCCCCAAATACTTGGAGATTAAACAACAAACTCCTAAATAATACATAGATCAAAGAATAAACCTCAAGAAAATTTAAAAATATTTTGAAAATACAACTAGTTAAAACGTTTGGGATGCAAGTAAAGGAAGTGCTTAGAGGAAGTCATAGCATTTAAGTGTATGTTAGAAAAGAAAAACATATAATCAATAGTTTAAGCTTCCTCCTTAGAAAACTAGAAAAAGAAAAGCAAATTGAATCCAAAGTAGGCAAAAGAAAAGATCATAAAAATTAGAGTAGAAACCAAAGAAATTTAAGAGAGGAAATGTATAGAGAATCAATAAAACCAAAAGCTGATCCTTTTAAAAGATCAATAACATTTATAAACCAGTAGCCTGGCTAACAAAGAAAAAAAGAGAGAAAGTAAAAATAACTACTATCGGAAATGAAAGAGAGGCCATCACAACTGATCTTGTAGATGTTATGAACAGGTCTATGCCCACAAATTTGATACCGTAGATGAAACGGACCAATTCCTTAAAAGCGTACAATCTAACAAATTCACAAACATTCACAAAAGAGAAACATTCTGACATTCTGAATAAGTCTACATCTATTAAATATATTGATCCTATAATTAATAGCCTTTCAAGAAAGAAAACTCCAGGCCTTGGTTCACTGGTAAATCCTGCCAAACATTTAAAGAAGAAATAAGAAAATAAAGAAAAAAATAAAATATACCATCAATCCATGATAGAAACTCTTAGCAAACTAGAGTTAACTCATCAATTTAATAAATAATACCTGCAAAAACCCCTATAGCTGACACCATACTTAATGATGATGACTAACTAGACACTCTCTTTTAGAAGAGTAAGACCAAAACTTAGAATGTCTGTATGTTAAGCAAACATAAATTTCCATGGTGATACTACTTTTAACCTATGTGTATTAGTTTTCTGTTGTTGTAATAAGTAATTATCATAAACTTAGAAGTTGAAATAATACAAATTCATTATTGTAGGTCTCTGTTCATCCATAAGCCCCACACAGATCTCACCAAGCTAAATTAAAGGTGTTGCAAGTGGTGGTTTTCTTTTTGTTTTGTTTTGTTTTTTTAGAAGCCGTAGAGGAAGATCTGTTTCCTTCCTCATTTAGGTTGTTGGTGGATTTCAGTCCCTTGCATTTGTTGTTATAGGAACCAATGTCCCTGTTTTCTTGGTGGCTCTCAGCTGGAGGTCATTCCCAGCTTGTAGAGGCTGATGCATTCCTTGACTTATAGTTCCCTTTCTCCATCTTCAAAGACAGTGCTGTGAGGTTGAGTATTGGCCAGGTTGCATGTCTTTGACCCTTCCTCCTTCATCTGTCCTCACAACTCTCCCTGGTCACAACTCAAGAGGATTCTCCACTTTTAGAGCCTCATGTGGTTAGATTGGGACCACTTGCTTAATACAGGGTGATCTCCCATCTCAAAGTCTTTACCTTTAATCATATCTGCAAATTCTCTTTTGCCACCTATGGTAACATATTAACAACTTCCAGGGATTAGGTTGTGGACTTCTTTGGTGGGCTATTATTCTACTTTAGGATGATTGAAGACAATGGGAAGAAGTCTTCCTTAAAAGGCTAGAAAGTATATTTAATGGTTGAGAGGTACAAGCAAAGTTAACTATTTTATTTGACTGTTAAACCTATAAAGGTGAGACTCAGAATAAGGAATATAGACTTATTGTATTCTCTGTTATCAAAATAGCTGCAATGTTAAGACCTAAAGGGAACCTCCTGTTTACAAAATAATAGTCATTTGTTTTGAATGGGTATGAATAATGTGCAAAGTTTTCATTTTAAGCAAAGCTTCTTACACGTCACGTTATAATACAAGCTCCATGAGGGCAATGTCTCTCAATTTCTTGTTTATTGAAATACTTCCAGTACCTAGAATAGTACAAAAAATATAATAAGTGCTCAAAAATATGTGTGGAAAGAATGAAATAATGGATTGAGTGGAATATAATTAATAATGACTTAATAAGAAATACATTTGATATAGAAAAAATGAAATTAATGTTACTAGGATCACTGACAACTGTAAATAACTACTGTAATAAAAAGTCCTGGTACACAATATAGCAAATTTCCTACTATATGTTTTCACACAGATGGACTAATATTTGATATTTTGCTATCACTGTATCTTCAATAATGTCTTCTTTTGGTCCCATTTTTCAAGTCTTGTTAACTTTGTTTTTTACTTATAAATTATTGTAAATATAGTGTAATCCTCAGCCACTTAGTTTAGGCTTCTTATATGTTTGTTTTTGGTTATGTTACAATGTGTAGTAATAAATATTTGATCCATAAACTTTAGCCTATGGTTTTCCATCTCCTGGCCTTTAAGATAAACATGCATTGCAATTCAAATATAAATAATTCATACCCTTATTTATAAAGCTGTTATATGAATAATTTGCCAAATTTTATTTGTACAATGTCTTGATAATCATGGTGAATTTCATTTTCTGAAGGAAAAATAGATTAAGAGGGGAAGGAAAAGTTTTTAGTCCTTCTTAATTGGGTTCTGTTAAAGAAATTAGCATAGAACATTAGTTCTGCACTCAGTATTAGATTTCACATTTTAAGAAAAATATTAGTACATTTTAAATAAAACCTTGGTACAATTTTTCAGAGGGCAACAGACAATATGGAGAAAATATCTATAAAGACATTTCATGAGAAACAATTAAAGAGAAGATATTCAACCTGTAAAAGAGATGCCTTTGAAAGAGCATAATAACACTTTTATTCAAATAGATGAGGGGCTTTGTGTGTTAGAGGAATTGGACTTTTACTATTAGCCCCATAGATAGATCTGCACTAAAATCAATGAGCAGGCATTACCCAAGGCATGTTTTGGTCAAGAAAAGCAAAACTTTCTAACTCACTAAGTTTAGAAATTAAATAAAATATAATATGTGTTGCAGTAAGTGCACTATTATAGGAAGAATTCAAGCAGAGCTAGCTACTAAGCCATTAGACATGAAAAGAAATGATGACATTACAGGGCATAAAAATATTTTGTTCCAATAGAGTTTGGAAGCAAAGTAAAGCAAAAATTCCATCATCCATTGCTAATAGTACATACTAATTTTAAAAACTCATTAAATGGTGAAAACGAAAACATATATTTTATTCAATGGAATTATTTTCACATGTAAAATATGAATTTATATGCAACATGACAGCATAATTTATGAATATATTATTTTTGTTTTGTTCTGTGTACTCTTCTATTCTAAAAAGACATCCATGAAGTTTATGATTCCTAGCCCAGGAAATGTGTAAGGCCAAAAGGCTTACACTAATTGAATATCACCCTGTCTTTTTATTTTTTAAGGTCCACACTGGTGGTCTCTTGTCAAATGTGCTTTTTTGTGGGGGGAGGGTCAACAGAGTTGTATTTAGTTGCTTTTATTTAAAAAAACTGAACACTATGGGGCATGCACTTTCAAATCCATCAGTTTCCACTCCTGAGGGTTTTATACTCTGTGACCTTCCACAGAAAAAAATTATGTTTCCCTCCCAAAGATATTTGAATTTCTGACCCCTAAAGTTGAGGTAAGGATGGGAAATAAGAGAAAAGCAGAGACAGAGAGAGACAGAGAGAGAGAGAGAGCACATTTAATGGGAGGTGCTGATCACAGATTATAGGAGTTGTTCTCTGTGGTCTCTGCTATGTGCGGGCTTGTAATAGGGAAGTGGTAGAAACTTTTGTGTAAAGGGATGAAGACGGAGAAGGAGAGTCAAGAAATGGAAGGGGGATAGTGCCTGAAAGATTGAACCTCAGGTACTAGAGCTGTCAGTCTAGCCAAAGGCTCTTATGGACAATTTAGCATAAAATTCTGAAAACACTGGACACTAAAGAATCATGCTTACTTGGACAGCGATAAGTGTATCAGACAGTGGCCATACAGAATTTAAGATTAGAGACCCTTTCTTTTTCTCTATATCCTGTAAGCTGCCTGAAGGTGTGGAAAAACAAAAGAATTACTCCTAATTAGGATTGAAATGAGTTGTTTTTACCAATGTAGAGTGTTAGAAATATTTTGACTTAGCGTTCTTATACACCCAATTTTCACAGTAAGAGCACATATATATAATATATATATTATATATTTGTACATAAAGAGATATATAAAGAGAGGGAAAGGCTATTAATATATAGGTCCACTATATACATGCATGTGTATATATAAATATCTTCTTTCTTTCTTTAAAGAGAAGCTAATTCACATATCATATATGTGTATCTATCTATCTATCTATCTACATATATACATATAGAAACTGCACAATGATTACTTTTGGGAATGGAAAAGTAGAAGGAAAGAACTTTTAATTTTTTTTTAAAGATTTTATTTATTTATTTGAGAGAGAGAGAGAGAGTTAGAGAGAACACAAATGGTGGGGAGCAGCAGAGGGAGAGGGAGAAACAGACTCCCTGCTGAGCAGGAAGCCTGACACAGGGCTCCATCGCAGGACACTGAGATCATGACCTGAGCCAAAGGCAGACACTTACCCTACAGAGCCACCCAGGTGCCCTGACCCTTTAACTTTTATGATAGTCTTCTGTAGTCTTTAAAATTTGCAATAAGCATATAGTACTTTGTTGCAAATGTTATTTTTTTTAATTTCAATAAATAAAATCATATGACTTTGTCTATTCTCCTCCGCCTGCCTTGACTGCTCCACAAGAACAGGTGTTGTTTTGTGTGTAATTTCTTCCTTGATGCATCTTCAGAATCCTTGGCATATGGCAAGCACTGAATAAATTTTGAATGCCTGAATTATTACTAGATAGATAGGATCATACAGGGCAGAATTATTTCACTCATGTTTAATGAACATATGGTAATATGCTTTCATTAAAAATGGTATAGCAATGCTTGTTTTATTTTCTTTTTGGTGCTTTAAGGCATTGTCAAATAGTCTTTTAAAAAGAAGAGAAATATATTTTTAAAGTTTCTTTCATAACAATGAAAATTAAAGAATATTTTAGTTCCATCATTGACAGATTAATCTCCATTATCTGGACATTATGAGAAACAGGCCTTCTCCTTATCCAAAGGGCCCTGGGCCTCGTTGTCATGAAAAACCTAGCATTGAGATTTTTGGTATTAATCTCCAGCTAAAGTTATTCATAAAGTGAGTATATTTTTAATGTGCTGAACTATAAATTGGCAACTGTAATAATTTAAATCCAACTCAATTTTGGCAAACTTGCTTTCTAGTTCATCATTTCTAATATATTGGGAATCTCAAAAATCAAAATGTCCTGGGCCTCTTTTGACCCCTTAGAAACTCACATGGGAAACATCTGAAAATGCCAGATGCCCTGAGAAAATTTTTTTAGATCCTTGTTCTAAGAAGTTATTTATAAATTGTGACAAAATGAGACACTTAGTCTCTAAGTGTTAATTCCTGATGTATATTATCATTTTCTCTATTTATCATATTTTATGTAAGAAGCACTAAATTTAAACTTCCAGCTCTAAATTTAATTATCTTTTTCTCTGTCTCTGTCTTTTTTCTTGTGTTAGATATCAGTGGGGATACTGACTAGGGAGAAAATATATGAGAAGTCAAATCAAATTTAACTGGCTAGTTTACTGATGAAGCTAGGCACTCTGCTGGGTGTTCTCCTGTATGTCATTCCTTTAATGTTTTATTAAACATTGTTCTATACATGAACTTGAAAAGCATTGGTTCAAATGTGGAGTAAGGTTAAAGGAAAAATGTTGAATATTTTGCTGATTTCCGCATTTGTGCTTATATTAGGTCTACCAAAAGTAAGGCTGTAGTTACACTTTGATTTTTTTTAAACCACAGAAGACAGAAACTCTGGCACAGAGACAAATCAAATTGCTCAATGTATCTTCATTTCTTTATTAAGATAATGCTGAATAATATTTGTGTATTACCAGCACTCTTTACAGGCTTTATAGAAATTTGGAATTTTTACCCAGATGAACACTTCTGAACTCTAAATGTTGAGATCTATTTCTAGCTTATTTTTACCTTATGAGGAACACAGAGAGGGATCTTCTTCCCTAGTCTATCTGTTGGTACAGGAATATCACAAAGTAGGTAGGATTTTTAATAAAGGTGGTTGTAGGCTTATAATTTTTGGATATGTTGGCATTCCTTACTTAAAAACAACTGTCTTAATTTAGTACTTCCATAAAATCCTTTGAAAAGGGAAAACATTATTTATGGTAGAGCACTTGGGCACCTTTGGGAACAGGGTCCTCCAATAATGATATGAATGAATAACTTTATCTGATTAGGCAGTAGTAAAGTAAGTTTGTTCAGTATGACTGTGATCTTGTTCATCAAAATTAGACTAGATCTGATTATTTTTTAAAAATTACCAAATTAGTTCAATCCATGCATTTTATTTGAAAAATTTCTCCAAAACATTAAAGAAAAAGAAAACTTTCACAGATGCTTACTGTGATGTAAACATCGTTGTCTAACAAAGAATAAAATAAAAAATGGTTCAAATTTAGTGCCACGTAAACATCATTTGGAAGTGGAATCACAGGCTTTAGACACAAGTGGAAGTTAGAGAAGGAAAGTATGCTTTCATCTCTGCTACCTCTTTAAGTAGAAGTTATTTATTCAATCAAACATCTTTAAAATTTAAATAGTTAACTTTTAGTTTATATAGGCAATACATTAGTGTTTGCCATTACCTGAGATACCATGTTGGCCTATTAATCCTGCTGGTATTTACATCTGTTACTATACATCTTCTTTCACTATTATTGACTGATAAAATTTCAAACACTGCTTGGCAAAAAAATAAGAGATTGAATACATATTTGATTATACCTCTTTCGGTAGGCTAGGAAAAGGGAAAATAGCAGCGGAAGCCCGCTGAAAACAGAAGAATAAGAGTGAGGTACCTTTGGAGATAGAGGATGAGGGTTCTTTAAATTTCTGAATGAAATTTAAAGGATAAAATTAGTTAGAATATCAAACTATGGCAGATTCACACGGACATTCTCTTCCCCTATGGGATAAAATATAATATAGTAAGAAAGTGCATAGGTGAGCTCAACAGAAGGAAATGAAATCCCCACATGCAAAAAGTGAAACATTTAAAGTCAAGCAATTTAAAACCAAAACAAGTTAAAACTATTTAAGTGCCATGGGCAGGGTGGTGGAAGGATCAGGCATATTGTCTCTGTGGATTGGGATTTAGAATTTAAATCCCTACCTGGACACTTTAATCATGGTCTTTGGACTACATGAAATATACAGCATAAACAGGCCTCTGTATAAAACCAGTTCTCTGGAGTGTTTAGGCTCTCCGTTAAAAAACAAAACAAAACAAAACAAAAAACCCATCCAAACAGTCTATTTTAGTAGTTTAAAACTAGAATAGAATCTTTAAAATACAAACCATGAGAAAAACAATGCATTAAAACCAAAATTTTGCATGTTGCATATTTAATGCATGTATTGATAACTGTCTCTCTATATACATTTACACATTTTTTGGATATAATGTAAATTAACAATAGAAAGATAAAAGTGAAAACAATTTATATGTGAAAAATACGTTGCCTACTAGTAATGTCTAAAGCAACACGCATCTTGGAACACTGTCACTAGTCCTACTGGTTCATGTGGCATCTGTTTCAATTTAGATATGGCAACGACAAGTTATACCATTGAAATGTGTCAAAGTGATCATAAAATGAGAATTTGAGAGGGGGAAACAAGCTTAAAGGTCAGTTAATTATACCTTCCTTCAAAGAAGGGAATACGTTCCATGATTGATATCCATGACCAGTGTTCATCTACAGACAGAACACTTCCAGTGACAGGAGCTAACCATTTTGAGAGACAGCCCATTCTTTCTTGGAGCTCTAATAGTTACAGAGACATATCACTTTGTTTTGAACTGAAATCTACCTCTGAATAATTACCATCCATGAAAATTGCTTTTGTCATTTAAAGCAACACAGTTGACTCTATAGTTCCTATCTCCCATCATAGGACATCAAATATTTGAACATCTGAATTCCTTAAGACTTGCCTTGTATAACTGAAACATTTCATCCTTTCTCAATGTTTCCTTATATCACACTGTTTCAAGGCCTTTCACTCTCAAGGCCAATCATATGTTTGATAAACTATAGCTTGTAAGTATCATTCTTTAAGATGATGGCAAGGAAATATAAATGAGACATTTCACATTTAATTGGGCCACCATAAAGTAGTGTGGAGCTAATGACTATTTAGATCTGAAATTATTTTTCTGTTAATCCATGTAATCATATAATTCTTTTTATTAAGTGAGATGTTTTCCTACAAAAATACTACATTTTCAGAATCACATAGAGTTTAGTCATTTGCAGTTTTTAGTTTTGTTTCCTATTAACAGTTGTTAAATATTCTACATCCTTTAACTTTGTAAGTTGTTACTTTGAGTATAACTAAAGAGCTTCACATTTGGCATTACTAATCTCAAATAGCAGATTTGCTACATGGATCTAGCTTAACAATAGTATTAACAGGATTCATCCTTTAGAATCCTGATTTTGCTAAGTCATACAATAGCTTTCTAGCTCTCTTACAATTGTAAATGATTCAACATTTAAGTAAGGATGCCTTCTAAAAAAATGTGTTTCTAACTCATATTTATTTGGTATGATCCTGTACAATCATCCCTCGTTTTAAAATCCCATCTGCTCTGATCGGTGTTTGGGACATTTTTATTATCAAAGAGTGTTTTAGTTTCATTTCTGTTCCATATAAGCAATTAATTCAAAATTTTAATTTTGATTGGATGATACTAAGGGAAGAGTTCAGTAACATATTTCTAACAAATGTGTATAAAAACAACATTTTTGACAGTTATTATATTTTCTTAGTTATATCAGCGTCTATGTAAAGTTTCTCATGCACACCAGTCAAGAGTGAAATGTTCTCTAAGACCTTGCTGAAGAGTATGCTTAAACCCATTTTTCAGACCTAAATTCACCTAAAATTGATATTTAATAAATTTTAACAAGACAGAAAATCTTGGTATGTCATACTTAGTTTATTCATGCAAGTTCCATGTAATCATATAATTCTTTTTCTTGTGTTTCCAGAAACCATCTCTTTAATGTAGTCTAGAATTGTGTGAAAATGTATACTTGCATCTGTCAACATTTATACACAAAAGACGAACAACCAAAAAAATCACAAATAATAAATGGAAATTAGTCAAGTGTGGGGTTAGGATTAATAACAAATCTTTAATTACTAAACTGTTGATAATATTCTAGTCAGTGGTAGCTTTGCTATGTTATTTAAATCTGTCTTTGCTTTCTTTGTATTATCTTGGTTGCAGGTCCTTAAACAACAAAGTACATTTCTACCTTTGTTTTAATGATGTGGATAAACAAGTGTCATGCCACTTAGCTCAAAAAAGTCATTCATAGAGCATTTTATGACAATTTAACAACACTGATGTTTACCTGCACAGCAGCTGAGCACAGCAAACACATTCTATTAGATGCATTGCCTTTACTAAACAGGAAAAAAAAAAGTAAACTCCTTCTAGAACACAGCCTTTTAGAAGTGCTTGTTGGCATTAATTAACACAGATATTTACCTGGTAGCTATAGGGCCTATAGGATGATTTGAAATTAGGTTTGTACCATAGCTTTAGCTACATAGTTGCCACATTCACAATTCAGTTCTTGGCCTATAGAATCTGTCAGATAATGGGTGAATTTCATAACCTCCAGAGATTCCAAAATGCCTAGGAAAAGGTTCTTGCTATTTTTCACTTATGACAGAAACCTCAAAAGTTCTCTCTTCCATGCTAAAATGGGGGGGGGACTTCTCATTTTTTATCTATATATATGGTTTATGATATTTTCACATAAGTGTATGCATTTCTTTTATATAGAAGATTTTATTGTTTGAAATATTTAGCCCTGAGGTGTAAAAGTCAAGAAGCAGGGAGAGGGCATATTCAGTGGAATATACTTTTTCCTTCAGAGCCTCAGATTTCCTTCCATATGTTTTATTACATATCACATATACACAAAAAGAACACATGGACTAAAGACCTGACTATAAGAGCTAGAACTATAAAATTCTTAGAAAAACATGGGTGTAAATTTTCATGGCAGTGGGTTTGGCAATGATTTTTTAGTTGTGACATCAAAAATGCAAGTGATAAAAGAGAAAATAGAGAAACTGGATTTCATAAAAATTAAAAAAGTTTTGTTCTTCAAAAATGACTATCAAAAAATGTGAAAAGACAACCCATAATAGAGGAGAAAGTATTTATATATCATATATGTGATAAAGGATTTGGATGGAGAATTTATAAAGAATAATAAAAAGACAAACCAATTAAAAATGGGCAAAAGCTTTGAATAGACATTTCTCAAAAAAAAAATATATATATATAGAAATGGTCAGTAAGCCCACGGAAAGATGCTCAATCTCATTAGTTATTAGGAAAATTCAAATCAAAACCACAATGAAATACTACTTCATTCTTAATAGCATATATATGATTAAAAAAAAAACCCAATAACGTGGGTTATGCAGAGTAACTAGAACCTTCATACACTGTTGGTGGGAATTTAAATAGTGTCACCACTCTAGATATAATTTGGCAACTTTTTAATAAGTTACACAAAAATGTACAATAGGACCCAGAGATTCTAATTCTATGTATCTACCCAAATAAACTGTCAACATATTTCTGCATAAAGATTTGTACGCAAATGCCTCTAGCAGCATTAATTCAAAATAGCCAAAAGTGCAAACAATCCAAATATCCATGCACTTGTACATGGACAAACACAAACATTATACTAAAGACCACATATTGTATGATTTTATTTATTTAAAAAATCCGTAAAAGGCAAATATTTAGCGACAAAAATTAGATTTGACAATAGTGGATGCCCAGGGCTGGGACTGTAAGTGGGGATTGGCTGCAATCGGCCTTAGAGATCTTTTTGAAATGATGAAATGATCTAAAACTGGATTGTAGTGATGGTTGCATAACTTGTTTACTAAAAATCCTGAATTATACACTTAAAACGGGAGCTTATGCTATATAAATTATACCTTAATAAAGTTGTTTAAAAAAACTTACATCTTCAGCATATTGAGAACTTTCTCAAATCAGTGAGAAAAAAATGAATGTCCTACTGGAAAATATGGCAGTCAGAATGGAAGAAATATGTAGCTGATAAACATATGCAGAGATATTCAATTTCAGTTGTTAGGTAAATTAAAAGAAGCAATTTATTCTATTTTATTTTACTTTGTATTTGCTATTCTGTTGATAAATATAAAATTAGATATTCATAAGACCATGAAGATAAAGCTCTAGCACAGGGCAAACTTTTTCTATAGAAGAAAATAGTAAATAATTTAGACTATATTAAACACAATAAATATATATACAGTCTCTGTCATGACTACATGTGAAAGGAGCCAGAAACAATATGTAAACCAATGAGTGTTGCTGTGTTCCAAAATAACTTTGTTTACAACAAGCGGTGGCCGACCACGTATGGCCCGGCGACCATAGTTTACTGACACTCTCACAAAAGAAACTTATGAGGATTTAAATTGTTATGTCTTTTCTGAAGATAAATTAGTCAAGTACCAAAAAATTTATTTACTTCTTTTACATCCTTAAATTCCACTTTTAAGTTTTTCTCCAAAGGGAAAACAATCAGAGCAAATAACTATAATATATACATAATTATAGTTATAATTATATATATGTATATATGTATATATGTATAATTAATTTGTGTTGATTACATAAATGCACAGAGTGAAATTCTATGTATGTAATAAAATGTATATTTATGCAAATCAATACTTATTGGCTTGGAAATACAGTCAACATATAGTAAAAGGAAAAATACTGTTGCATGGATTATAATGATTCTATTTTGTGAAATTATATGTGTACATAGCTATGCACTATTGTATACCTGAACTTTCATAGGAGCAAATCTAGAAATATATGCTTTTAATTTTTAACAGTATTCTTATTTGTTGGTATGATTTCTGATAATTAAATGTCTTAAAGATTGTATTTCCTGTATTACTTATTTTTCTAGTATAAAGCAATGCTTAAAATGAAGTATTAAAAATCATTGGCACATTTTCTTTAATAATTAAAAACATAAAAATCTGTTCTTAATATACTGATTTGAAGTTTCTAGTTAATTAAACTTTTATGAATACTCACTACATCTCTACAAGAAAGTATTTATCAACTACATTAAATAAAGTGCATAGCACATTACTTCAAAATCAGTTAATTAAATATTCAAATCCATGTCTGAAGTTGAAATATGACTGATTAGAGACAATCAATTTTTAAAGCCATTTGAAAAATCCTAATGGTTGATTCTTTGTAAAATTGACCTGGATCACTAAGTTATGCACTTTTAATTATAGCAACAAACATATTTCTGCTACATATTATTTTGTACAATCATTCATTAATTTCCCCTACTATCTTTCAAATGTCATTTGAACTGCTACATAAGCTTCAGAGTCTAAATCATTTTAATTGCTAAATTTCCTTCTCAGGACTACTTAAAAATAAAAAGGCAATTCAGGCAATTAATCTGCCAGTGAAAAAAACAACATAGATAAAAGCCTTGATTAGCTAGAAGCCACCTTATCAGGCACATCAGTTAACTATAATTTGGGGAACACATCAACTTTAGGAGAAAAAGAAAGGGCAAATTTTAGATTTAGAAACAAAGTAAACAAAATCTCCTAAAACAAAGCTTTGGAAAAACAATCTGCTTCTTCTCCCTTAAAAGGAAAGTTTATCATTTAAACCCTTTTAATTCCTTTTCCCAAGACTCACAGGAAGATTTGACCTTAAACTGTCCTTCCACTGCTACTTATTCAAGTTATATTTCCACTTCTTGACTTTGATCCTTTGCCCTTCCATGATTGAACTTTTAGCCATGCCAGGTGTAGCATAGCATTGTTCCTTTTATTATTTTCTCCTTTTTTACTTGTCAACCTAAATAAAGAGATAAACTAAGGCAAGTTTGAATTACCAGAAATTGAGTTTATTTGGGAATAACAGAGAAATTGCAATTGGAGAAACAAATGATACAGCAAGCTATAGATGAGTCTGTTGAGGGCTTGGGTGGGCTGTGTTTATTTTGGGCAAGGAGTGCAAAGAGTGGGGAAGTCCAGCCAGAATCCAAGCAGTAAGTCCACTGGCCTGAGAATGGGAAAGTATTCTTGGCCATGTTCGTTGGTCAGGAGATAAAGTCTTAAACTTTTGTAAATGAGACATTTACAGGAAATCAGTCTTTCAGTTAAATTCCTTTCTTCTGAGCGCGCCTGCGTGGGATTCTCCATCTCACATTCTCCGGTGGCATTTTAACTTAATGTCCTTTCACACACTTAAGTCCTTTAACCATATAACGTACCCTTATCTTTTACACCTTAAGAAAGTGTTCACTTCAAAACCAAAGTTTTCAAACTATCCAACTGCACGCGTCTTCCCTACTTTATTGCTCTGTGTTATTACTATTCTTTTCCCTGATCTGTCTTCTCTCCAACCATTATTCTAAAATCTTTCCTAGGTCCTACATGACCTTTCAAAAGCCAAAGTCAATGCAAAAACATAGGTTCTTTATTAAAAAAAACTTAATTTCTCCAGTGATATTTATACAAGCTCAGGCAACTTGTTTAACTTCTCTCAATCTTAGCTTCACATCTTTAAGAATTATGATAACTCTCATAGCTCTTTTGTAGACGAGTTTGAAAAATTATGTGAGAAAAATGAATGTGAAGTAGCTACTGAACAATTTTACATTTTTAGAGCAGGTATGGAATAAATAATAAATATTATTTTAAATGTGTTAGGTTTATAAACGTCTGTGGATGACTTTATCATCTACTAAACACATATACCATTTTAACCCATTCTTCTCACCTATGCATTTTATTATCAAATTATGTCAAACCAGTCTTGCAAGTAATTATTGAATCCATTGGGCTCCCCCTCAAAAAAAGCAGTATCATGACACAACTCTCAAAAACTGCCCATCAGTTTTGTATCACTATCCCAAATCTTTAGCACCACACAGACATTTGTTACACGTTTCCAGAGTAATTATCCCACATCTTCACCTCAAAAACTGCTCCATTAAAATGGGGCTGCTCTTGGTTTCTTGATCATGACAGTCATTCTCTTGCATTCTTGTCCATGTCACCTGGACTCTGTTCATTCTGTCTCATTCTCTCTCGTTTCTAAATGCAGATTTAAATAAGTGGACAAAAGTCTTTGGATCAGTGTTTTTCTGCCTTTTCATGATTTCCCAAGTTTAAAAGGTTTAACAAGCTGCTTAGTGACACATAAAGTTTATGTGGTAAGATTCTATGCGTGAAGTAATATAGGAATGAGAAGAATATCTCCCTCATAACTGACTTCCGTGTTACCCTGAAACAATTCTGATGCTGTGTTCCCTCTGAAGAAATTTTATTATCTACCGGGAAGATTACAGAAAATTATTAACTTCTCCTGAGTGATCTTAGCCTATATTTCTGGTGTAATAGATGGGCCTTGATGAAATACAAAATAACTGGGAGAGTTGAAACACACATGGGATGGGCCAGAGGGGAAGTAAAATCACACTGCCTAGGACGTTGAAATTAATCTCTTACCTGTGGAGACACCAAGAGTGATTTTATAAATAACAAAATAATAGAGAAATAATATGATTAAGGAAATAATTCTAACTATATGATACAAAATTTTCTGGAATAGAGACAGGAGACTAGGTGTAAAGTTATTGGTTTAACGCATTTATTCTGGGATCTCTCCAAGCATTTTCTGTATGCTAATCTACACACCTCACTCACTTTACTGAAAACTCTCAAGGTCTCATCTTTGTTCTTAAGGTGAAGATAGATTTTAATATGACACACATGCCCTCTCCTTTTAATTCCCACTCATTCAGTCTACTCTGACATTCTCTTCTCCTATGATATCTCTATGCACAAAATCTTTCTCTTATTGCTTAGAATGCTTTTTTTTTACTCCCCTCCCCCCACTGCCCTAATCCCTAGCTTAGTTAACTCCTCCTGTTCCTTCAAACACATAAAAGTCTACTCTGAGCTCTCACTGGGTCAAAACCCCCCATGAAGTCTCAAAGCATCATCTCTGCTCTACTTCATATACTTGCTACAGAAACAATTTACATTTTGTTTGTGTGGTTATTTGATCAATGTCTTTCTCTCTCAATTTCATTGCTATGTCCACTAGAACAGGGACTGTATCTGTTTTACATGTTTAGAAATCAGGGTTGCCAGATTTAACTAACATTACAGGATGCCCAGTGAAATTTGGATTTCAGATAAACAATGAATACTGGCTTTTTGTTTTGTTTTATTTTAGTATAAATATGCATGGGGCATACTTATATCAAAAATATTACTAAAATTACTTATCTGAAATTAATTTTAACTGGGTGTCTTGCATTATATCTGGCAAACCTACTGGAAATGGAAATGGGTCACATATTTTGGGTGTCTGAATGGGTCCTGGATAAATTTGTAGGGCAATTGACATGCCATTGTTTGCCTGGCTATAGCTTTAATTTTCCTCTCCACATGGTTTCTTGAAGTGTGGCCATCACTGATAACTGATAGCTTTAGTTTCCTCACAGCCTTTGGCTTTATACAGAATTTTAGAAGCCAGAATCTCTTGAAATTTATGTGTTTTCCAGTGGCTGTCCTCCTTGGAGAGGTCATATACTCTCCATCTACTACTTTCAACTATTGGCGATTATCTTACACCAGGCTGCTTTCACCCCTGTATGGCCCTAGAAAGGGCTGTGTTATGTAATAGACATTATGCACAAAATATATGGCCTATACCCATTTCAAAGGACTACTGAACGCTTATGACTTGAAAAAAATATGAAAGTAGGATAGGAAATCTGTAAATTCAAAATAAAACAATGTATAATTAAATGCTAAAATGTACCTCAGTTTCATTAATTATTAAATTTGGCATGGATAAGATTGCCATTACATTAGAAAACAATGTGTATGAAAGTTAGTTGCAGAGACATCACAGTCCATCATAAAGCACACATAAGAAATAAAATGATAATTTCAATTTTTAAGTAAAATTTAAATTTAACATGGGATATATATGTATTTCATTTGTTTGTGCTGTAGAATGCTGTCTTTAAAAGCCAGAGGGCCAGGGTGCCTGGGTGCCTCAGTTGTTAAGCGTCTGCCTTCGGCTCAGTTCATGATCCCAGGGTCCTGGGATAGAGCCCTGCATCCGGCTCCCTGCTCAGTGGGAAGCCTGCCTCTCCCTCCCCCACTCCCCCTGCTTGTGCTCCCTCTCTCGCTGTGTCTCTCTCTGTCAAATAAATAAAATCTTTAAGAAAAAAAAAGAAGCCAGAGGGCCTGTGAAGATCTTAAAGAAGTTAAATTTGTGTCTATAGGTCTAAGTTTGTGAACTTTCATAAGATTTTTAGAAAATAAAGTTCAAAGAAAATAGTAGTAACAGTTATGAGCTCTGGCTACTAGTGCAGTCTTTGATTGATACCTTAAAGCAAACAGTACTTTTATATTGCTCCTGATATACAATCCTCCACTGAATTCTAGCTTCTCTGCCTGGATCTCTATTGTCTCTTGCTCCTGAGCGAATGTATCAATGGCTTGGCCTAATATTTCAGTTTTACAAAATAAGCAATTGTTTTTTTGCCTATTTTTCCTACTGGGTCCAGGAGTATTGTTCCTAAAACTTGTCCACACTGGAAGATTTATATAATGCTGAATATCTACATATGAATTCTACTTTTTTAAAACATGTTTTATTCACAGACACATGGTAGACACTCAGGTATTTAGTCAATGAATAAAGAATATATTTTAATATCAAATTCAGTCAACATTGATTTATATATTCTATTATTTTACATTGGTTCTTGGAAACCAACAACATGACTGTAATTACTACCTATCATCTCTTGTATACTCTCTGGATATTATGTTTTGTCTGCCAGTGTAGATTTCCCCCAAGAAAACAGCTGTAGATGGGTCAGCCACCTTGGTGTTTGCTCCACACCACTAAGTAGATTAGGTTCCAGATCCCTTCCATCTATGGTGAGATGGGTCATGCCAGGCTGTGTCTCACGATATGTCCTATTCCATGGAACTACTCTCCTGAAGACATTTTAAAATTATCTTTTCAGAGTCAACATAAGATAGCAGATGGATAATCTGCTTGAAGGCAGCTGAGGTCATATATCATTAGGCATCAGGGAAATTCTATATGTAACCAAACATCTGCATTTGCAAAATAGAGCTGAATGCTTTCCAAAAAAATTCTCAAAGCCTAATTTCTTGCCAATTTAACATCTGAAAAATGTAGAAAAGGTAATCATGAAAACAGAGTCAGTGAATTTTTGAGCTGAAAGGGCCCTTAGAGATCAGGTTTTCCAACTCAGTAATTTCACAGATGGAAAAACAGAGCCAAGAGAAGTTAAACATTTCACCTAAGTTCACATAACGAGTGACTGACAAAAATGGGACTGAAGTGCAAGTCTTCCGCCAGTACCTTATTACCATGCTGTCGCCCTCAGTCTATTCAATTTATTAAATAGTGTGCAATTATATATTGTGGACATTAAGGCTGCACTCTAAATATAATACCAAAGTTACCAATCAATTTTAACAAAGTCTCTGTAATCATATTGGAAAAATGGCAGTCAAAATTATCTTTTATAGATGCCCAGAGAATGCTTTCTCCTGAAGGAAATAATATCAATTAGAATAACAAGATCTTTATAAAACGAATGTTTCCATTTGCAGAATTAAATATTTAGAACTTCCCAGAAAGGCATTGGCATGATTTCATATGTTTGCGTATTTTCTTTGCAGTTTTTAAGAATATCCTAAGTATTGAGGAAATGCAAAAAGGGGATTCATTTGTATCATCCCTGGGAACTAGGGTAGAACTTTTTTAAATGCCAGAAACTATGAAGAATTTTTGATAGATAGAGGTTAGATGAGGCAGTAGACAGATTGATAAATTATCTTCCTGTAATAGTATGGCTTAATGGAAAAGCAGTAGAGACAATGGACCACTGGGGATTCGGTAAAATGAGGCAAAGTCTGACAAACAGATTGGTAAATTTTATTCCAGGTTTTTGGATTTTTGTTTCGGTTTAGTTTTTTGTTTTTGTTCCAGTGGTTATTAGCATAGGTGTTCCAGGGTGAGGGCATTAATTATTGATTGGAAGGCTCAATTGACATTTGTGCTAAAGATACTAGAAATCTGTCAATACTGAAACTGATAATAATCTTACATAACAAAAATCTGCCCCACATTCTGCTCTCTCACACTTGGACTATCTCACTAATTATTCATGTAGGTAAAACTGATTTATTAATAGCTGAGACTAGAACTTTAACTTCATCTTACACATAAATACAAAGTATTACTGAATAGGTTTAGTCCTCAGTGTATTTTTCCAGTAATGTTATTACTGTGTAGATCAAGAAAAGATGATACCTTTCAGGGTAGAGAATGAGTCATTCCTCATTTTGAAACTTGCTTGTGATATTTCAATGGCCCATGCCATATAATTATTTCAATCCATGCTTGTAACCAGTGCATTCACTATGCTTCTCCATTCGGATACAAGTATCTGACTGCCTCAGTATTTCTATTGGTATAATCATCTTTGAGTTTTTATGTATTAAAAATATGTTATTATAAATTATTTTCCTTTAATTTCACCTTTATATTACATGAAGGGCATAATATCAGTTTTTTGAAATGTATGTAGTCACAATTCTGAATTTAATTCAGTATAGTCAAGGGAAACCATAGAATATTTTATTAAAAATGGAGCATTGTATGTTACCAGGTGTGAGCCCCTGCTTTTGTCACTGTTCTAGAGAATTAAAAGACGTTGTTGGCAAAGCTCAGGAGCCCAAAAGAGGCCAAAGAATACAATGTGTCTTCTGCAGTGTGGACAGCAACAGCAGGAGTTATTGCTGTAGATCAGACATCGCTGGCTCAAATGTAGACAGAGGCCAAATAGGTAATGGTGGGTGGGGTGGATGGGGGAGGCTTTGGCAAGTAGAAGATATTAGGAATGCTGCCCTAGCTCATAGAGGTAACCACCCATCTCTAGCTGATGCTTCAAACTGTAATAATTCATTTTGGTGAAAGTGTTGATGTACCATCAAAATACCACTTCAAGGAAGCTCTTGGTGGCCTAGTTTTGTAGGCAGCTTTCAGCTGTCAGACCCAGCAAGGATTGTCTCAGTTGCAGATGGCTGCCTCCCCAATATAATCTCACATCAGGCAGTACAAATCAAATGCCTGTTTGAGGCAGAACATAAATATGGAACTGCCTTGGGCAGTTGTAGCTCTAGAGTGCCCCCATGGGGTCATTGTGCTTGCCTCCCTTGGACAAACTTGCCTTGGTTTCTCCTTTTCATAAGCATTGATCCTAGGGCACTTCCTCATCAACATCCTGCCCACTAAATTTCCCAGAGAACTAAACTTGCGACATTCAGTGTTAGTATCTCATGATAATTTTAAAGAGAAATTGGCAATGTGAATTCTTATGTGAACTCTCCTGATTTTTAACTGTTGACAGCTAATTTAATATCCATCAACATATCTGTAGGCTACATTTAGATCTCAGTTACAAGACCACAATTCAAAATTTGGCCAAGACAATTGTCCCAAAGTAAGAATGAATAAAACCCCTTTGACTGTTGAACGGGTCCCAGCTTAGACAGCAAATGAATTTTACGATCACCCTTCTCTTTGACCATCAGTTTGCCATTTTTGTTTGAGAGAAGAGACTTCCTGAGGCAGCAGATTCCTGCCAGGCTCAATTAGGTAATGTTTGTTAAGTCAGAGAATGAGCCACTGATTGTCACAAGGCACCTAGAGTATATTTGTTCTTACCGTATGGTTGGCAGTCTGGTGAAGTTAGGTAGAGCAGGAAAAGCCATTTCAGTGTCAGAAATGACAGCCAACCAAAGTCTGGCACAATGTTTTGTCAAAACCACTTTCTCAACAAAAGGAAAAAAAAACATATTTCTCTTCTAGGTTTATTCATGCTCTTGACCTCTTCTCAAGTCTGTTCGTCAATTGTAAATTCTTTAACGTAGTGACAAATTCTCCATTTTGACATTTTAGATGAAGTGTCTAATAGTCTTTTTTAAGTGTCCAAGAAACAACAATTACATAGCAGACCTCAGAATAGATATTGATAAACACAAAATGAAAAGATCAAGGAAAACACATTCCTGTAAAATAAATATTACAGACATTTTCATAAAACTGTACACAAATAAAAACAAGTTACTTGGTAATTAGTCAATCAATCAGTCAATTAACACAATTAGAAAACCACTCTACTAATGAATTCTTCAATCAGAGAACAAGTAAAACTGCAGTGACAGAAAATAATTGTGTTAAGAGCATTCCAAATCACAAAGTAGGCATTGCAGTCCAAGGAGAAGTCAAAGCCAAATCCATAACATTAAGGACATTTATTTATTTTTTAATGCAAATAAATGAAAGATCTAAAGATAAAGAACAAGAAGAATAATGACAATGTATTCCTTTTAAAATATATAATTTGTAAGCTCAAGGGTTGCTTCTTTGAATAAATAAAAATAAACATACTTATGTAATACTGTGAATAGGAGTTGTATATTGTATATGTGTGTGTATTTGTATGTATATGTTGAAGGATGTGACTTGTGATTCATCATATGTGCTAATTACACTGTCAGAAGCAACTGAGGCACTGATAAAGATTTATGAAGAATGGAATGTGAAAGTAAGCCTGGTACAGAATTATGAAAAACAGGATACCAGAGTAAGCTCAATGTAACTATTTAACACAAATTAAATATCTGCTATTTTACTAAAACTAGGATGATGTGTGACAACTGTAGCTTTCATATAAATAGAGCTAATAAATGGGGCACCTGGGTGGCTCAATTGCTTAAGCGTCTGCCTTCAGGCTCAGGTCATGATCCCAGGGTCCTGGGATCGAGCCCCACATCGGGCTCCCTGCTCTGTGGGAAGCCTGCTTCTCCCTCTCCCATTCCCCCTGCTTGTGTTCCCTCTCTTGCTGTGTCTCTCTCTGTTAAATAAATAAAAATAAAATCTTAAAAAAATAAAATAAAAAACAAAAAAAGCTTATGATGTATTAGAAGGAATATATAGTATTATCTCATTTAATATTACTTTCATGAAATTATATATCTAAACCCATGTGGTGATAATCATGTTCATTAGGACATAAATGTTTATATAGTTTATTTTATTTTACATTTTAATCGTATTTCACAGCTGTCTGCCACAAACTTTATTTATTTATTTTTTAAAGATTTTTATTTATTTATTGAGAGAGAGAGAGAATGGTAGAGAGAGAGCATGAGAAGGAAGAAGGTCAGAGGGAGAGGCAGACTCCCTGCTGAGCAGGGAGCCTGATGCGGGACTCGATCCCGGGACTCCAGGATCATGACCTGAGCCGAAGGCAGTCGCTTAACCGACTGAGCCACCCAGGCACCCACAGTAAAAGTATTTAAATAAAAATATCTAATGTCCAAAATCAATGGTTTTCTATAAACCATAACATTTATTTATGCTCCCTTTAACGTGTTTGTATTGCAAACATATACTGGTTTAGAAACTGTGTTTACAGTTCAGAGTTCACTGGAATTAGAGCTTATATAATTAGATGGCAGGTCTGGTTACCTTTTAGTGTTCAAAGATAATTAGCTCAGACTATATCCTGTGTGTCTATGGAAGCCTTGCATCCTTTCAAATACCTGCCAGGGATTTTAGAGTCCCCTTACTACAACCAGTTATTTCTGAGGCAGATTTGTGATTTCTCCTGACTTCTAGTAATTTCTCATGTCCTTCTTCTTATAGTTATTTCCTTATTTGCTACCTTTTTGTGAAAGAAAAATGGTCCTTCCCCCCCGCCAATTCCCCAAGGTATCACTTACAACAATACTGAAAACTGTACTTCATCACAGCCCAGCATATAATACAAAATTAAATTTAGACATATTTGGACCTTCTATTTCTTAAAAGCCAGTGGACTCTCTTTTCTCTTCCATCAGCGGATTTGAAGTTGTCCTCTTTCCATCTGGCTCCAGCCTCCCATTCTATGGCCAAGCTCCCTCTACTTTCTTCTGACTCCTCTTTCTCTTCTAGTTTGCATATACCTAACCTCTAAACTCTTACTCATTTTCCCTTAGAGAAGTTTATTTTTTGATTTATTTCAGTGCTACCCTAAGAACAATCTTTTCAATTAAAATGACTCGCAAAGTGTTTTGTTAACCATAGACATCCTCCCTCCCAAGGGGAATTATGAGGCCACCTCATAGGTTTTTCTTCCCACAACATTTACATTAGAACAGCCTAATAAATAAATAGTTATTTCTAGCAGTCACAGTCCCATCTCACAACATTTATATTATGTGGTCATTTCAAGTTCTCAGTACAGTGGCTTTAAGATGATCTGTTTATCTCTTACTCAGTCACTCACACTCCACACTCAGACAGGCCTGCTCCCACCAGACATTGGCAAGACATGGTCTCTAAACACATTTCAGTTCACACAAGTACTAAATGAGATGGGTGGACTGTAAGGTTTCTCAAGATATTTTCAATTTAAATAACAGAGGTGTGCTTTTGCATGTATCTGGTAAGCAAGGGAAAAAGAAAAATAATTTACCTAGCTAGTGTATTTATTTCAATTGCTAATTAAACTTTCTTTATGATTTGAGATATGAATTCTCAAGCCCATAAAAATGCAGTGCTAATTATATTTTAAGAAGTATCCAGTTATTTCCTTCCTGGGTTTTAATAAAAACAAGCTTTTAATTTTCAGTAGCATCTTTATAAGACACTTTTATTTGTAGAAGTAACAGGACTTCGAGAATAATACTTTTTTTCTTTGCACCAAGTCTTGTGAATGTAAAATCTAATCTACAGCTCTAAGTTGGGATTTCTCTAGGGAGAGCTGGGGCGATGGTGTCCTTTCACTAAACTGTGTGTTTCAGTGAATTCTTAGAGAAGATTTACAATTGGTTGAACCAAACTAAGGTAGAAGGGTAAAGAGAAAGTAAAGATAATTATTTAATGTCTTTTTTCCAAGTTTTTATTTGAATTCCATTGAGTTAACATACAATATAATATTAGTTTCAGGTATAGATTTAGTGATTCATCACCTATGTACAACACCCAGTGCTCATCACAAGTGCCCCCCTTAATCCCCATCACCTGTTTAGCCTCAGTTTCTTCTCTATAGTTAAAAGTCTGTTTCCTGGTTTTTCTCTCTCTCTCTTTTTAATGTTTTTAAATGAAGTCTTTTGTGGAAGTGAATTAAGACTTTAAAAATCACAAACAGCAATTTTTGTTTAAGTACCAACATCTGTCTACATTAAAATGAGAAAAGAGAAAGGTGGAAAGGAGGATTAAGACAAACAAGACAGTGCATTGAAAAAAATTACTTTGAAATGGTGAAGATAAGGAAAAAATAACTGAACAGGAAAAAGATACAGTATTTTATAATATTTTCCCTACTACTTAACCTTGTCATATACCTACTCAATTAAATAAGTGTGCATTCTTCCCTGAAATATCATATTTTAGGTGCTCAAATCTGATCATACCCAATCTTTTTAAAACAGAACTTCAATCTCATTTTTTTAAAGATTTTATTTATTTATTTGACAGAGAGAGCCCCAGCCCATGTGTGGGAATCTCCACCCCACCTACCTCTTATTCACACACACACACACAAATACAAGCCATCTTCCTGCACTCTGTCAAGCCATTTTTTTTTTTTAACCTGTGTGAGGCCTACGCTTCTCTCCCAAGACAGGCTCACTATATGAATGATAAACTGTTTCATGGCTTCTTGGTATGTGAGTAGCTGATGATGATCAGTCTCAAAATCCAAACTAAATTGTGGGTGAGGGACCTGTCATGTTTCTGTTTTCGTTCAGCACACCTCCACTATTTAGGTAAGACCTCTACCTGCGCGTGGGACGAAACAAGTAAAAGGGTTTCTTAGCTACTAATTTCTCCAGGTATGTGGTCATGTTAGAAGAGTCTTATTTTGTAATCAAGAACATAGGGAATAAGAGAGAGTTGTTTATTTCATATAGTTCTCTTTATTTTATTAATCGGTGGGCATAAGCAAAAAAATAAAAATAAAAAATTGCCCGCATTGTGTCTGCCCGCATTGTGTCTATACTCTTTAAGGAAGGTGAAGATCAATTTAGCGTAACAGTTTTATTTCCATTTTCTGATTCAGTTCTAGGAGTAGTGTTCAGTTGTTTAACTTTTGTCCGCAGATATACTTGAAATAGATAGGCAGGCACGCTAGCTACACAAATCCAAAGCCATCATCTTTTCTAGGCCAAATTTTCCCTATTTCTGTTCTTGTCTTAATTATTTTTCCCAGGTACAGAATTTATTATGACCCATTGGGTTTATATAATTATTCACATGACCCTATAAAATTAATCTTAATTCAATGTCAAAAATTTTATGCCTTATATTTAATTCACCATAAATGTTTCCTATTATTAAATCCCTAGAGAGAAATTAAAGAAAATAAGTAAAACCCCTTTAGAAATAAAAAAACAATGGAATCATTCTTGTTTTATATTAGACACATCATCTTAACAAGATCATACCACAATCCAAAGTAAAGCTGTCTTTTCTTATGTCCATTTCAGACCTCAAAACATAAGTATAAGTACAAAAAACATATTCAAGAGAAAACTAAAGGTTAAAACTATGACAAGCCAACATGTGGATAAAGTAATTCTACAAAACTAAGAACCCAATGCTCGTCCCCTAGGGTAACATTATGTCAGCACGTCACGCTGTTACTCTGACAGAGTAACCCGAGAGAGGTTGAACAATGTCTGTGTCTTAGGTAATGTCTTGGTTCAGAGAGCTCAGAGGACCTATGCCCTATCAGGTTCATCTGAACACTAAATCTTTAGAAGAAGTAGATTTGCTTTAATTTTAAACCCAGTTCTTTCTAAAACATTAGTTAAACTAAAATAATCACCAGTTCCCTAAATTTGCCTTTCACTGTGATCCCTATATATGCAAAATATAGGAGGCATATGACATGAAAGGTTCCCAAACTTCCTGTAAAAATGTCTCCACCTAAGGTGCTTTCAGTTTTTCTAGAATCATACTGATGTAGCTTAACAGATACTGATGCCATTTTAACCCTGATGAGGTGGTAAGACTAAACACTATAGCCTTAAGAATTGTTACCATAGCACCAATCAGTTTAATTGTTTGATATATTATTAGGAAATTTTCCATGAAACTATCTGCTTTCTCCATAATGAAGTTCTGGGTTTTCCATTATGCAAACAAATGGACAGTTTGGTCAATTTGAATTTCTTTTCAGAGTCCTTTCATAGCCTTATGCATAAACTTTGCTCTTTCTGTAATTCCCAGAAGTCAGCAATCTACGTGGAGTTAACATAATTTAATTGGCCATTTCAGTTATTCTCATTGCTTAGATCACTAATGATATGAGTTTAAAAACTTAGTGTCCTCTTATAATATTCCTTTCCTGATTCCAGTGCTCTGTAGATCCTTTGGGTCTGTATGTGAACCATAGTAGGCTTGTGTTTTGCAAATACCAATGTTAACTTTGGCGAGCTTTCTTAATAGCATCCTTATTTTATTTCTAGTCAGAATGTGCACACTATAGTCCTTTCATTCATTGTGTTTTCCTATCAGGGAGTGAGTCAGTGCCTAGATAACAGTGTTTTAATGTTTCCAATATTACTAGGAGATTCTCTTCCTTCATGATTGCATGGCAGCTGTGGCCTGGATAAACTCTATCTATGGGAACAGAATGTGATACTGCAAATCAGCATGCATTTTATAGTGCGAGTCTAACATAAAGGCCCTATATTTTTTGCTGAGAAAAACACCTTTTACTACTATGCCCTTAAAACAAAATTAGAATGGTTTCTTATTAAGAAAGTGTCAATGATAAGGAGTGTCAGACTATTGAATTCTTCCTTCTATTTTGAGAGTTAGAGTTGATTTGATTGCACTAATTTGACTAGTCAGGTTTATATATTGTAACAAGCTTTTCCAAATTAGGCTAGAAGGAAACTGGCGTAGAAAAAAAAAAATAACTATGTCTTTATCATGGGCTAGTTTGACTTGTTGGGTACTTGTGACAGCCAGGTTTAAGATCTTGCCAAGATTAAGACTTCAGAATAACCAAATGATTCTAAAAGTATTCTGATCTCCCCAGCACTTTTGGATACCTTGGTGTTACTTATACTTTATTCTAAGAATGGCCACAAAACTTCTTTAGAGGTTACACAGGTCACTAGTACCCAGTTATAGGCAGTTTTCTTATAGTTTCATAGGCCCCTGGACTTTAGAAATCTCAAAATTTTCAAAGCATTAAAAAATCCTGCTTCTAAAGACTAGCATATTCCATACTTAGAAGGTAAATATTAAAATATACAGGTTATTTACAAATATTTTTATTTTAATAAGTTATTTTAAATGATACCCAAATGATTTAATGGTAAAATAAAGTAGAATCATTCTACCAGTAGATTTTTTAAAAAAATTGTTCTTCTAAATAATTATAGTACCATATTACTTTATAAAGAGTGAAATATAAACTTCACAACTTATAATTTTAATGATCTATTGAACATTAACTCTTTCAGTCATCTCGTTTTATTTCCACAATAATCCTAAATATAGGTGCTACTAATACTTTTTTCTTGCAGCTTTAGCCAATTTATATTTTAATAAAATATTCAAATTTGGATAGTTTTTCCATATTATGAGATTCCAGATTATGAGTCTTATTTACTGTTTGAAAAGTAAATTGTTCAATTTGAGGGGAAAATATTTTCTAAAGAAACACTTAGAGGGAAGATTTTTAAGAAAATCTTCAAAGAGTAGGAATACCATAATAGAATGTCAAATACCTAAAAGATATTACATTGTCACAACTGGCTAACATGAGACTTAGCCATATTTGGACCTATTTTACTTTTGCCAAGAGCAATTGGATGTGTGGTTGTCGTATTGGAGGAGTGGTCCGAGAATCTCTGACCCTACTGTACAATATATGGTACACAAAATACTACAGAAAGAAGGCTAAAAATATCTGCCAACCCAATATGAATCTTTGAGCCAACCTAGGAGAAGCCTCTACCTATTCCAGTGTGAACATGGCCCAACTTTTCTAGAAATGAGATGACTTATCTATAGCTTCCATGGACTGTATCACTCTCCAGTGGTTACTCAGGAGCCCCTCTGTTTCTCCATCACCATCAATGTTACTATCTTAATCTTGACTTGTGCCATGAACTAAAGGCTAGAAATTGGACTGACCTCAGGACTAGGAGAGCAAGTACAAAGTATGTGATTGTTATGGAATATCTTTCTTATTTAATCTATATGTCTCTGGAATTTCTCTTGTAAGATGAAGGAGGATTATGGGGAAGCAGACATTTTTTTGAATGAGAAATAAGGACAGAATCTCTATATAAAATTCTGTTACATGAAACATTTGCTGCTTCTTAAATTTATTCATCATGCCATGGATATTAGTAAAAGCTAACAGTAAATTGTGAAAATATTCCCTATGGAAAGTTTAAAAGTGACTAAAAATACTTTTTGTGGAATAAAAGAAAAATTCATCTACACGAAAATAATTTAATACATCTCATTGAAGGTGTTCTTCTCTATAGAATTTTATGCATGACCTTTAGCAAAAACAAGACTATAACCTTGTTTATACCTCAACTTTATTTCATAGCTTTAAAAAATTTCTACAATATTAAAATTATGTGTTAGATATACAAAATCCATATATACGTCTCCTTATGTGTAGAGTGGTACTGCTTATCTTAAAGCTTAGACTTTTAGGAGTGACAGGTGCAGTATTTTGAAAGAATTGAGTCATGATGCATTTATTATGAACATAAAAATTAGTTGTGTGGAGGATCACTTTAGTTTTGAAAGGCTCACTTATGCTTTAGATAAAGGCATTTTCATATAGCTCTATGAATTTAAATATTTTAATGCAAAAAACAATGTCAAACACCAAAATATGAAGTGCTATTCTTCTTGTTTAAGTTAAGTCCCTTGAAATAAGTTATGACTTTGAATCTTCTATTGGTATAGAAAGCACCCTCTTATCTTGTTGATTGATTTTATAAATAAATAGTATATACATCAGTAAGCTCATTTAAAGTGAATCCAGGGGGCTTTGTAAAATCCTACCAGTAACCGTTGCAAAAAAAAATGTAGAACTGATCATACATATGAAGTTAAAGCATCATAATATTATGATTATATCTGCACCCATGAAACACCATGAACACTTATTTTAAATATAGAGAGTAAAGTTACTGATTAATGCTGATGGTTGTGTATGTAATTCACCTAAGGATTTTGCTTTTGTCTTCATCTTGCCATCTGGTTATTCAAAGCTCTCACAAATGAGAATATGCAGAGAGACACAGGATACAAACTAGCTGGGGGTATAAAACTCAGTGGCACAAGATTTATTGACACAGCTGCTTGATTTATTTTAATGTTTTTTTTTTCCTGGTTTTTGCAAAGCTGGAGGCAGACATATTATTCAGGAAACGTGATGTGGTAGTTCTTAAGGATGGCATTGAAATCTCTGACAGTCTTCCCATTGAGAAGTAGAGTCTATGTCCACTTTCCTTAATTCTGGCAGGCAGGTGATGGTCTTGTATAATAAATTTTGAGAAAATAACACTGAATAGCTTCCTAGGCTTAATCACAGTAGACCATGCAGCTTCCTCCTGAGTCTCTTGGAATGCTTGTTCACCAGAAACTGCTGGGGCTGCTCAGTAGGTAGGAAGTTAGCTATCTTAAGCCCGCCATGCTGAAGGCACCAATATAATAACATTGCAGCTGACAGCCTATGCTGAGATTCCAGCTGACAACCAACAATTGACAAGCTTGTAATTGAGTCTCTTGGATGACATCAGCAGGAGAGACCCCAAGCAAGAATTTCCCAGCCAAACAATTCCTGAATTCTTGTTCCACAAAATTGTGAGCAAAATAAAATTATTAAGTCACAAAGATTTGGCATTGTTACATAGCAATAATAATCAGATCACCTGGGTACCACCCCTGCATCTGTTACCCGGTTAAGGTTATATCCACATTTAAGCTGAATTTGCTTTAGGAACCAACGTAAACATTTCAGTAAAAGGAATACATATGTTATATGTGTAAATACTCCCTGATTTGAGAAAAATGCCCAGATTACCAAAAAGATATATTAGAGCAAGAATTCAACTTTTCAGGCCATCTTTCCCTTAGCTTGCACCTGTGGTTATATGAGAGATCTTGTTTGACCAGCTGAAAGAGCAGGGAAAAGCCTGCGTTTGGTTTACAGATGGCTCACTCGGTATTTGGATGCAAATTGAAAAGCAATAATGGCTGCATTACAACCACATTTGTGGTGGCTCTGAAAGACAATGAGTGCATAGGAGAGAGAAGATGAGTATCAGTCATAACCCCTGAGAAGAGCTGCAGCAAGGAGACTGCAGTTCACCCACACACTTCCTCTCCTCTGGGCAGTTTCTCTTCAGGAACAGGGAGGTATGGGAACCATGGAAGAGTTGCCTCCCAAACCTGTGTGAAGGAGTAGATCTGTGTGACTCAAGGGATGGATTTTGATGACAATGAGAATGTGCTTTTCAGATCTGTGACTGCAGGGAATGTAATGATCAAGGGCTCCGCTGATACGCTCTGAAATCTGTCGCTTTGCTTCCCATACTTTCTACAGGCTGCTCCCAGCCAGTGACTGAGAGTGGCAAGGTACGAAGGCAAGTGGTGAGGGACTTCTCTGACAGGCAATTTGTATCAAGAATTCACTGATAACCTTACCAAACCGTCCTTACAACTGCATTGCAATCCAGTACTCTTCATAAATTATCCTTTAAGTCTCATAAAAACTTCATGGAGTAGATGATATTATTATTTACTTTTAAGGAAAACAGAAGCTTAATGATGTTAAGATCATTTTTTGAGGTCACATGGTTGGAAGTGTTACAGCAGAATTTCCAGCCAGGAAGTTTGATAATAGAGTCTGTTTAATGCAAATTAGCTAAAATAACATTTCCCCAATATGATTTTATTGACTCTTGTATCATTTTCTTTTAAGTACCAAGAAAGTTAGAATCTGTGCTCTGGGAGGAAATTTAAACTTTTTTATGCTAGTACTTAATGCAAACAAGGTGCATATTAAAAGTAACTTAAGTATTTTATCAGTAACTCAACAGATGAATTCTGGTATATGCTGTTACCAGACTTTTATATAGGCTACACTCTCATGAAGTAAGCATAGTAGATGTTTTAGAAAGAAGATGTTTAGAAGGCATGAGTAAAGCATTTTGATTTTTGGATTGCACATTTTAATTTGCGAAGGAAACTTTAGCCTCAATCAATCAATCAATCAGTTTTCAGGGATTCAACACTTACAAAGCTCAGAGTTTGTTATGAAATCACACTGGCATGGCCACAAGCAGTAATTAGACACATAGGACGGGCATTCTCCCGAGAATGACCACATTTCTTTCTATGTATGTGGCTGTGGTAGGTATGCAGGTAACACTATACAGTGCCTTTCTGGAACAACATGTCTTAAAATTAGCATAGTCGATAATAAGTGATAGTTTAAGCAAATCATTTTTGAGAGTCTCTCAAAATGATTTTAGTAAACTAATAAACATTCTTTGTTTCTTTATATTTTTTAATTTTATATAATATTCCAAGTTTCCAGACTCAGAGGTTACACTAACAACATCTTTCTAGGGATATTAAAAAATTGTACTTTGAGATGAAGAGAAAGATGTATTTATACAAGTTTGGCATGTCAGCCAGTAGCAAGGAGACTCAAGGCTTCAAGAGGAATTATTTTAAATTAAACTAATTGGAGGTTTTATTTTAATTAGTGCTCTGAGATTGTTGCAAGAAATTATAATTCAGTTTTTTTTAATGAGAAATGGCTTAGGGCAAATAGTTTTCATTTTTAACAACTAAACCTTAAGTGAATCATGGGAAGTAGAACACTTATTTCTGAGTGGCCTACCATTAAATACAAAAGTTTCTTCAATATGCTTTCAAAATTGATACTTTTCTCCCTTGTGCATTTATAGCTGTGCTAACTTGAAAGTCATGGGATGTCTTTAGTAATTTGAATATCTAAAATTTAAAAAAATAAATTCAAACAGAATTTCATAATACATTTTAAAATAATATACATATAATTAAATGATTAGAATTATTAAACTTAAGCATATATAAATAGTATGATTATCATGATTCCAAAATTATTGCTATAAATTTGGTGCTAAGCTTCTTTCAGACAGATGGAATCACAAATAATAACCAGACACTTGATTCTTATTGCCTAATAGGAGAAAACATCGAGATCACAAAGGAAGAGATGCCTTTATCTTAATGTTTGAAAAAACATTGTCAGGGAATTCATTCTGGAGTTCCAAAACATAGGGAAATATCTTCAAATATCTATTCAATGGCAGACTTTGGAAGCAATCCTAAATATAAGTTGGGACATGACACTGGAATAAATTTCCATGTGTGCAATTTTGCAAGGAGAGTCATGAATAAAACCTAGAACAGAACTGGGCTTCATGTCTTTCAAACTGCCTGCAAAAATATTTCTCTCTTAACCAGAATTTACATTATATTTGAGAGGCCTAATAATTTTTAAATCATTAAAAATTATCCCTATATGTTATAATGTAAATATGCATATGAAATTCAGGAACCTAACAAACATTTGGAAAATACCCCAGAAAGAGTTACAAGTAACTTTATCATCAAAAACCAAGTAAATTCGTGAGCTCTACAAAGAACATTTGCTATTAAGCTACTAAAATATCATTTGCCTTTGAAATCTTAGTCTATACAAAATTGAAGACATTAATTTGTCATAGCATTAATTTGAATGGGATTTTTTGAGAATTAGACCAGACTAACCTTTTCTAAAGAGGCCAGGTAAATAATTTTAATTGTTTGAAAAATGAATGAAAATCAGCATTATAGGGCAGCAAACAACCTTGATTCTAGCTCAGCATGAGATATATATATATATATATATATATACACACACAATATATATATAATATCACATATTAAATTTAATATATATTACATTATCTGAAAGAAAAGCGTGAGATATATATTTATATATATATGCGCACGCACACACACACACACATGTATTTTACATTATCCTGAATGAAAAGCAAGATCCTCATTTTTAGGAAATGTGGTAGGTTTTGAAGATTTAATGGAGCTTAAAAGAGGGAGATGCAAAGTCTAACCACCAAAGTTTGGAGGCTGACTACATGCATATGCATACACACTAATAGATATTTGTAGGTATGTACAGATATATCCATTCATTTTGCTGCTCTTTGCCTTTATAGTCTTTTCTTGGACACCAAGAATGCATTCCTTTTTTTATCACAAGTTGTCTCACACACAATATTTCTGAATATTATCTCTATCACTTACCCTGTTACATATAATAAATATTTGATAAGATTTTGCTCAAAAAATGACTTCAGCTTTTGAGGAAACTTTTATTCTGTGAGGCCTGAGGCAGTATGTGTCATTTCTCAGCATGCTAGCTTATCCTAGACATTTCTAATTTGGGGTTGTAGATATTTTCTTTTTTAATTTTGGAAAGGTTCTCATATTCCATGGAGTTGAGAGAAAGAAATTGAATAAAAAGACATTTATTCTGACACAGTTTACTTGTATCTTATAATTATTTTGTAATTGGGCAGTTTTATCTATATTGAAAATCAAAGGCTTGTATATGGCAAATGATACCTTAAAACTAAATCAAAAGATAAGTGATAAACCAAGATAAAATATTTGTCATGAAAAGGGGAAATGTTAAAATTCCTTATATACCTAGAAATCATAAAATACAATTTAAAAAATGCACACAGGTAATTCTCAGACAAGGAAATGCAAATGAACATTCATTAGTCTTTTCAGTTAACCAGTGTTCTCGAGTGCTTACTCTGTAGCAGATACTATTCTAGATGTTGTAAAAGCAGTGGTTTGTAAATAAAAAGAGCAGGAGAGAAAGTTCTTGGCTTCCTGGAGTACTTACAGTCTGGCAGGGAGGAGATGGGGAACTGAAAATAAATAAATAATTGAATGTATAATGCTCTAGATGTTGATAGTATCTTGAAGTAAAATTAAGTAGGGTGATAGGAACAGAGAGGGCAGAGGTGGGAACATTGCTATTTTATACAGAGTGACCAGATGAGGCCATATTTATGAGGGGATATTAACCAGGGCCCTGAAATAAGTGAAGAGGTGAACCATGTGGATATCTGGCAGAAAGCAGAAGGAACAAGACACACAAAGGCCCCAAGGTCTGACCTTGATTGCTTCTCTGATGTGGCAGAAGAATGAGCAGATGGGAGTAGAAATTATATGCGATGTCAGAAAGGTAGCTGGCCCCAGATCTCATAGTGTTTTGCTACCATTGTAAGGCTTTGCTGTTGACTGTCAGTGAAATGAAAAGCCATTGGAGGGTTCTGAGCAGAGTCATCCTACAGGTGACATTAAAATACGTGGAATTATTTGAATAACCTGAAAGTGTGAGTATAGTAAAGAGGTCTGAGGTCAGGGCACTCTAACGTTTAGAACCTAGTGAGTGAAGTTACTAGCAAAGGAGATTAAGAGAGAGATAGTAGAAATAATGTGGGAAAGACACAGTTATCCCCAAATGCCAAGCAATAAATATGTTTTAGGGAAGAATAGTTAAAATATTTCCAATTATTTTGATGGTTTAAAGTAAGATGAAGCCTGCAAATGAAGTATGTGATTCAACAGTGTGGAAATAATTGGTGGCTTTCCCCACAGCTGCTTGAATGGAATGTGACAGGAAGAGCCCTTTGGGGTCAGGAGGGGTTAAAGAGCATACACAAGAGGATCACAGTGAGTGAAGAGAGATTACTGTTTCAGGAGTCTGCTGTAAAAAGAAGCAGAGCAATGAAAAGATAGCTAAAGGAGATGTGGGGTCAAGAGAAGAATTTTTCTATCAAAATTCCAATGACATTTTTCAAAGTGCTGGAACAAACAATCCTAAAATTTGTATGGAATCAGAAAAGGCCCCAGATCGCCAAGGAAATGTTGAAAAAGAAAAACAAAGCTGGGGGCATCACATTGCCCAATTTCAAGCTATATTTCAAAGCAGTGATCACCAAGACAGCATGGTACTGGCACAAAAATAGAGATATAGACCAATCGAACAGAATAGAGAGCCCAGATATGGACCCTCAACTCTATGGTCAAATAATCTTCAACAAAGCAGGAAAAAATATGCAGTGGAGAAAATACAATCTCTTCAATAAATGGTTCTGGGAAAATTGGACAGCCACATGCAGAAGAGTGAAACTCAACCATTCTCTAACACCATACACAAAGATAAACTCAAAATGTATGAAAGACCTCAATGTGAGACAGGAATCCATCCAAACCTGGAAGAGAACATAGGCAGTAACCTCGACATTGGTCACAGCAACTTCTTTCAAGATACATCTCCAAAAGCTAGTGAAACAAAAGCAAAAATGAACTTTTGGGACTTCATCAAGATAAAAAGCTTCTGCACAGCAAAGGAAACAGTCAACAAAATGAAGAGGCTACCCACAGAATGAGAGAAGATATTTGCAAATGACACTACAGATAAAGGGCTGGTATCCAAGATCTATAAAGAAATTCTCAAACTCAACACCCAAAAAACAAATATTCAAGTTAAAAAATGGGCAGAAGACATGAACAGACACTTCTCTGAAGAAGACTTACAAATCGTTAACAGACACATGAAAAAATGTTCATCATCATTAGCCATCAGGGAAATTCAAATCCAAACCACACTGAGATACCACATTATACCAGTTAGAATGGCAAAAATTGACAGGGAAAGAAACAACAAATGTTGGAGAGGTTGTGGAGAAAGGGGAACCCTCTTACACTGTTGGTGGGAATGCAAGTAGGTACAGCCACTTTGGAAAACAGTGTGGAGGTTTCTCAAAAAATTAAAAATAGAGCTACCCTTTGACCCAGCAATGGCACTGCTGGGTATTTATCCCAAAGACACAGATGTAGTGAAAAGAAGGGCCATATGCACCCCAATGTTCATAGCAGCAATGTCCGCAATAGCCAAACTGTAGAAGGAGCCAAGATGTCCTTCAACAGATGAATGGATAAAGAAGATGTGGTCCATATATACAATGGAATATTACTCAGCCATCAGAAAGGATGAATACCCAACTTTTACATCAACACAGATGGGACTGGAGGAGATTATGCTAAGTGAAATAAGTCAAGCAGAGAAAGTCAATTATCATATGGTTTCACTTATTTGTGGAACATAAGGAATAGCAGGGAGGACATTAGGAGAAGGAAGGGAAAAATGAAGGAGGGGAATCAGAGGGAGAGATGAACCATGAGAGACTCTGGACTCTGAGAAACAAACTGAGGGTTCTAGAGGGGAGCAGGGTGGGGGATGGGTTAGCCTGGTGATGGGTATTAAGGAGGGCACGTACTGCATGGAGCATTGGGTGTTATATGGAAACAATGGATCATGGATCACCACATCAAAAGCTAATGATGTAATTGTATGGTGACTAACATAACATAATAAAATAAAATAAAAAAAGAAGGATTTTCTTAAGGAGAAATTATTGTTCTTAAATACAGATGTTCCCATAGCTCTGATAGAGCTATTCTGTTTCAAATAGAAAGGCAAAAAATGATGATGCAGTAGGTAGAGGAGAAAATTGTTGGATCAATATTCTTAGGAAGGCAAAAAGGTATGAGAGCTAATCTACAAGTAGAAGGTTAGCCTTAGGAGCAAGGCAATTCATTCATAGTATGTTCTTCAGGGTGCCTGTGGAAACAGATAACACACTCAAAATACAGTAATTCAAGGAGGGTGTATTCATATAGGTGTGAATATAGGGAAACAATAAGCAACAACTAAGCTGTTAACAACCCTGAACCCAAAGTGACAAAATGGAGAAGGGGAACACAGAGAAGGCTGCCGAGGCAGCTCCTTAATGGAGACATGATCTGTTTATCAATGGATAAATCATAGTAAATACATACACATCTGGCCTCTTTTATTGCTTTGAAACTCATGCATTTGTTCTGTATCTTTTTCTCAACCCTGTCTACACATTGGAATCATGTGGAAAAAAACTTAACAATATTGATGGCTTGGGTGCCACCACCAGAGATTCTAATGTAATCGATCTGGGTCTGGTCAGCCAAGTGTCTGAACATCTAAAGAAGTTTAGAGCTGGAAGAACATCTATAATATTTTAGTCAAAAAGCAAGTTGCACATTAACCAGTGAATATTGGTTTGATTTAATATTTGTAAATTATAGAAAAATCAAGGCTATCTATGTATGTAGCTGTATCAAATTTATATGAATAAATAGGTTATGTTGGTGGAATGGTGATGAACTGACGAAAGCAGAAAAAGTTTGGGATTTTGCTCTACTTTCCATCATTGGAATTAATATGTAATATTTACGAGTTTGGAAGAAAATCAGTGACACTATATAAGTAATTATATCAGATAAAATTAAAAAGTAAATAAAACACTTGATTCATGAAACCATCATTGTCTTCTGTCTCTTAGTGGCTGGTTTCTTTGGAGGAGAAAAAAAAATAAAATAGCTTATTCAGTAGCTATTGATCTGTTCAGGAGGGTAACTGATCATTTTATAATCTTTGACTCTTACTTCATCTTAAATAGAATTGTCTTGCTTTTTCTTCCCATTTCTGTTTATACTTTTAAGAGTGCTCACTTTACTTTTAATTATTTCAAAGAAAAATTACCTTGGCTTTGCAACCTATATTCCCTTCAGGCCCCCATTTTATTTTTGCTTGATATTTAAATCTCATTTTTTCTCTCTCTCTCTCAAAGTACATACTTTTGGGTTTTATTGAATTTTAATAAAACAGAAAAGAGATCCATTTCATAAGGATTTCCTTTTTTATTATTTCACATCTTTTCTCTGCATTATTATTTTCCCTCTTTTTAAAATTGCAACTTTGTATGGCTACATGTTGTGTGTATGGATGCACTGTGTGTGCGTGTTTGGGTGTGTTTTTGTTTACTCATATATGATGGAGCCCTAGCTAGTTGTTTTCTTACAATTGTGTTAATTCTCCTTGCTTATCCTCACTATCCAACTCCTGTTTCTGTTTTCTTCTGAGAACTTAAGCCAAAGCTCAGCTTGTGAGACATTTATACCTCTCAGTAATTACTAACCTAGGAACCCTATAACCATGGCAGTCCCAGCATACAGACTTCCTTGCTATGCCATTTCTTACTGATGACTAGTGTAGCCTCTCTGGCAAGAGCCAACTTTTGGATATGACTTTCTGTCTGGTCCACCATCCATGCCAGTGTCCCAGCAGGTACTGGTGCCTTTCTTGATGCCACTGATCTCTTTGATCTTTTCTTATTTTAGCCATGGTCTGTATCCTGGGCATCATAAATGCTAATACATTCCTGTGCTCCTACACTAGCTGTGGTAAAATTAAATCAAAGTCCTGTGGGTACAGGGTATCACCCAGGGCTTCTTGCCCATATTTTCCGTCATTTTTAAGGCTTTTATCTGTTTCGTAGCTTAATTGGGCTATTTGGATCTTCCACTGACATTGATTGGGATTGCCAGCATCTCAAATCTTTCCTTCAAAAAGGTCAAGTTCTGCAAGAGTTTTTGTACTTAACCTTCTGTCGAGGGCAAGCCCTTCACACCTAATAACTGTCTGCTTGTTTAGTTATTGTAAAAGCCCCCTTATATACAGGAGTGTCATTGCTTTAAAATTCTTCTCATCCAAGGCATAAAACAAATTCCAAGTGGTGTGCTTAATGCTACTTCCTACCTCTAGTCTTTACTCTTGAAATCCTCTGGAATTCCCTAAACATCTTTACAGGTCACAGGGTTTTACAGTGGAATGGAAGCTCTAAGTCGACTTTCATGATCTCCTTCAGTCCAGTTCAATGGCAACATACATCCCATAATTTCCTTGAAGGATCTTTCATTTCTAGTACAATTCTCTATTTTCCAGTGCTTTTCCAGAATTCTTCTTTTCTGTATTCTTTGGATATTTTAATAAAATTCTGCAGGAAGGGACTGAGGCAAGCAGTACACATAATTTATCATATAATTTGGAAGTCTGGAATTATCTTTGCAAAATTAGGTTGTTATTTTAAAATTCTAAATATAGGTTATATTTTGAGACATTATTGAAGCTTAAATCCTTGCTATATTCTTAGTTGAACATCTGCATTAAGTTGTTTATAACCCATTTGCTCTTTTCATAATTTGATTGCATATGAATTAACAACTCTATTCAGGTCACAACCAGAAGTAAATAGTTTTATTTTGATTTAATCACACTTCCTTAAATTGTGAAAGTGATTTGGACTTCCTTTTCATATCCAATAAAAGTTCCTTCTAATGCTGACATCAGCTGAGAAATCTTGTCTATTTTAATACAATAAATCTCTATATTGACAGATGACTGGTTATATAGGTAGTATAATGCTGCCACCATGGTATAACGTGCCACCATGTTAGTGGATTCATATAGTAGAAATACTTTTCCATCTGAGTACTGGACCAGTATAGTTTTTATGGTTGGTATGTGGCTTTCATTCATATGGAAGTCACAAGGACAAGGGCCCCTTCTAACAGACTCGAGATCATGACCCAAATCTAAACCAAGAGCCTGACACTCAACTAACTGAGCCACTCAGGTGCCCCCAGATCTTTTCATCTTGCACTTCTTAGACACTAACCGTGATTCACGAAGAGAAATTATCCATGTCAGTAAAGAAGCATCCATATAACAACATACATGTGCTTCAAAGGATCACCTACATTTATTAAGAAGAAAGTAGCTTGAGTCCATTCCCTTGTCTCCTTTACTTCACATTCTAAATGACTGAGAAATTCCCCTTCTTGTTCAATATGACCCATTGGAAATAAGACTAAAATAAATAATAATTGAGTGAACTAACCTGGAAAAGTGATCTTCAGTTTGTTTCTACAAGCTATTCACAATGTTTCCCTGACATTTCAAACAATTCTGCAGAGTATAAAAGGCAATAACCTCTAAATCTCAGCCCTAGAATATACTATATGCTCAATATAGGCGTGACAAAATGGATCAAATATGGAGTTCAGTGTTGTTATATCTACATTTCCAGATTCAAACCAGTGTCCACACAGTGTTTACATATCCTTTTGTTTTCAAAATGCTAGTGTTTGTTGAGTAACTTAAAATGTTTGCCATATATAACTTCTTTATAGTTTTAAAATTATTGTTTTTTGGCGTATCTGGGAGAGTGAAAGGATTAACATGAACTATTAAGAAGAGAGAAATAAGTTAAGCTATAGAAATCATTGTGAAATACACTACATTTTAAGTAGGTACAATAAATAATAATCCAAATTTTCATTTGCAACTATTTTCTAGATTGCAAGCAATTTAACAATGTTTTACATCTAACAATATTCCTTCGGGTATCTATGTTTAAGAATTCCAATTTTTAAAAGTGACTTTTAAGCCATTTCATTTAACTAAAGATACAAATGAACCAAAGATAAATTGAAAAATGCAATTTCTTCCTATTTTCCTTAATTGAGACTTTTTTATTATTACTACAGAGATAATTTACATATATATAACGTGTGTATTTTAATTGTGCCTTTAAAAAGAATGGGCTCATTTTTTCCAAAAGGCTTTATAATATTCCACTCCATGTAGATACCATTAAATATTGAATCAGTTCTCTATTGATTTTTGTTGCTATTTTCATCTTGTGATTACAATGACGATTAATACCTTTTAAAAAAGGATCACTTTATATATGTATGAATAACTGTAGGATAAATTTGTCACAGTCCATTGCTGAGACTAAGTAAGGGGTTATGCATTTGGAAATTTAATAAATGTAATTTTTTTCTATCAATGTTGTATCACAAATATAATGATAAGTGAAATAAGCCAGATATAAAAGGATACATATTATTCCATATCATTTATGTAACATTCAAAAGCAGAAGAACTTGTAATTGTCAAAAGACAGCATAATGATTACCTTTGGGCACTTTGCTTCAAAATTTGAAGAGGTTAGTTTGGTAGAGGGCACAATAGGAACTTTCAGAAGACTGGTGATGTTCTCTCTTGAGGGGGCCTGTGTGGCTCAGTCATTAAGCATCTACCTTTCGCTCAGGTCATGATCCCAGGACCATGGGATCTAGCCCCCAATCAGGCTTCCTGCTCAGCGGAAAGCCTGCTTCTCCATCTCCCACTCCCCCTGCTTGTGTTCCTGTTCTCGCTGGGTCTCTCTCTCTCAAATAAATAAATAAAGTCTTTAAAAAAAGTTCTCTTTTGATTTGGGAGGTAGTTAAATGGAGTTGTTTCCTTAAAGATGAATCAAAGTCACACTTAAAATTTCTTTAAATTTCCTTATGTGTGCTATACTTCAAAACTGTTTATTAACATGAAACTCATATAATCCCACTACTTTAGTGAGACAAAATTCTTTGTATATACTTTGGAGCCATTTGATTTGTTTGCTTTATTGAGAACCATATGTCAATCTCTTTGGCTGATACTTCATGGCATTTATAATTCTAAAGTTTATTGAGGTGTTATTAATATGTAGTGTTGTACATATTTAAAGTGTAAAATGTCATAAACCCTAACAAATATATAAACCCATGAAAATTAGTTCTATACTTTTTAAGGTAGATTCCTTTGAGTTTCTAAGTAGAAAGTCATATCATCTACATAGACAAAAGTTGCATTTTTATGCAATCTGATCTTTTATCTAATCTTAAATCCTATTTTTTCTTATATTGTCGCACTGGCTAGGACTGCCATGTTGAATAGCAGTAGTGGGAGGAGGGTGGACATCATTTCATTTTATTGTTCCCAATCTTAAAAGGAAAAATATTCAGGCAGTCAGCATTAAAAATTATGTTCACCATAGTTGTTTCATCTGGTTTAGATGTTCTTTGTCAGGTTAAGACACTTCTGTTCCAAGTTTGCAGAAAGATTAGTTTCCTTTCCTTTATTTTTTTATCATGAGTGGATGTTGAATTTTGTCAACAGATTTTTATGAATCTATTGAAATAATCACAGAGCTTTTCTTTTCTAGTCTCTTAGTGTGGTGAATTAAATTGATGGATTTTTGAATGGCAAACAATCCTTCCTACATTGAACCCTACTTGTCATGATGTGTTACCTTTTTTATATATCTTGAGTGTTACTTAATAATAATTTGCTTAGGATTTTTGCTTAACATTTGATAAAATTTTCTAGGGAAAACATATGGCCTGGAGGTTTCTTTGTTGGCATGCTTTTGATTAAAAAACAATTTTTAATAGATATAGAATTAATTTGTTTATCTACATCTTGAGTGAACTTTGCGTCTTTCAAGGAGGTATTGGTTCATTTATTCTAAGTTGTACACTTTATGGGCAAGAGTTCTTGGTAGTATTCCTTTATTACCTTTTGAAAGTCCCTAGATCAGTAATGATATTTTGTCTTTCATCCCTGGTATGGATAAATTTGTCTTAACTTTCTTATATCTTCTAAACAAGTCAACTTTTGGGGGCGTCTGGGTGACTCAGTCATTAAGTGTCTGCCTTCGGCTCAGGTCATGATCCCAGGGTCCTGGGATTGAGCCCCACATCGGGCTCCCTGCTCCACAGGGAGTCTGCTTCTCCCTCTCCCATTCCCCCACAAGTAGTGTTCCTTCTCTTGCTGTGTCTCTCTCTGTCAAATAAATAAATAAAATCTTTAAAAAAAAGTCAACTTTTGGTTTGATTTACTGTTTTTTTGTCAAAATCATTTGATTTCTATGCTATTGTTTCTTTACTTCTGTGTATTTATGTCTGTTTTGCTCTTCTTTCTCACTTTTTTTCTTTATAATATAAAATCTTAGATTACAGTACTGAGACCTTTCTTATTTTTATATGAACACTTAATGCTACATATTTACCTCTAAGCTGTGTTTTAGTGGTATCCCATAAACTTTGCCACATTTTAAATTTCATTAATTGCAAATGTTCTTTTTAATTTTCCTTAAAATGTCATCTTAGACCCATGGGTTATTTCAATGTATGTTTATTCATATACAAATACTTAGGTTTTTCCATATGTATGCAGTTACTGATTTCCTATTTCATTCTGTTATGGTCCAAGAACATACTTTTTATAGTTTCTATTCTTTTAAATTTCTTCAGGTTTGCTGTATAGGATGAATTATGGTCTATCCTCATGTTAACTCAGAAGGAATATTTATTTTACTGTTCTTTTGTGAAAAGTTCTATAAATGCCAATTAGGTACATACTCTTTGATTCCATTTATATGTAGGCCAGTTGAGACAAATCAAATATGTTACGAAAGATATCAATACAAGAGTTACCTGTGGGAGGTGGAGATTTACTGGAAAGTCCCATGAGGAAACTGTATGGGGGGATGAAATGTCTGCCCTTTGAATTGAGTGTTGTTTATATGGGTCTATACATTTTCAAACTTATCAAATTTAAGCTTAAGATCTGTGCATTTCACTGTTGTGCAAATTTTGCCTAAATTAAAAAAAAAAAAGGAGGTAAGTACAGGAATTTTCTCAGACCTCCTAAGTTAAATATATAGTCTACATAATTTTAAAATGAGTGGAGAGATGGGGCACCTGGGTGGCTCAGTTGGTTAAGTGTCTGACTCTTGATTTTGGCTCAGGTCAAGATCTCAGGGTAATGAGATCAAGCCCTACCAAGGGCTCCATGCTGGGGGTGGAACCTGCTTAAGATTCTGTCTTTCCCTCTGCTGCTCCCCCACCCCCACCCCGGGGCCTTGCACTCTGACTCTCTCTCTCTCTCAAAAAAAAAAAAAAAAAGGAATGGAGAGGATTTTAATGGTTTCAGGTCTCACATTTAGGTCTTTCATCCATTTGGAACTTATTTTTGTGTATGCTGTAAGAAAGCGGTCTAGTTTCATTTTTTTTTTTTTAAGATTTTATTTATTTATTTGACAGAGAGAGAGGCAGCAAGAGAGGGAACACAAGCAGGGGGAGTGGGAGAGGGAGAAGCAGGCTCCCCGCGGAACAGGGAGCCCAATGCGGGCCTCCATCCCAGGACCCTGGGATCATGACCCGAGCCAAAGGCAGACACTTTACTGAGCCATCCAGGCACCCCTAGTTTCATTCTTTTGCATGTAGCTGTCTAGTTTTCCCAACGCCATTTGTTGAAGAGACTCTGTTCCCCATTGAATATTCTTTCCTGCTTTGTTAAAGATTAAATGGCCATATAATTGTGGAACATAGATGGAGCTAGAGGATATAATGGTGAGTGAAATAAGTCAGTCAGAGAAAGACAAATACCGTATGATTTCACTCATATGGAATTTAAGAAACAAAACAAATTAGCAAAGGGAAAAAGAGAGAGGCAAAGCAAGAAACAGACTCTTAACTATAGAGAATACACTGATGGTGACCAGAGGGGAGGTGGGTGGGGGATGGATGAAATAGGTGATGGGGATTAAGGAGGGCACTTGTGATGAGCACCAGGTGTTATATAGAAGTGTTGAATCACTATATTGTACACCTGAAACTAATATTACACTGTATGTTAACTAACTGGAATTTAGGTAAAAACTTTTAAAAACAAATGGTTAAAAAATGAATGGTAAGGATTTTTAACTTCTGGGTACTCATTAATAGCTTAAATTTGTGGTAGCACAAATATGCTACTAATTAACATCAGTATTACACCTGCCAGTTTTCAAACCAAAGTTACAACAACTTTTCAGTTTCAAGTTGAAAATTCTCTCCTTAAAAATCATGACTTGAATTCAAAGAAAGAAATGATTGTGGTATTATCAAAAGTATTACACTTGATCTTGGCCAAAAGAACAAGAAGTGACATGTTATCAAAATTATCATGTCACTGTTATTAGCATCCCCATCGTCACCCTCACGTTATCAGAATCTAATAACTGTGTTAGATAAAAAGAAAAGTATTCTGATAATTATTTTTACCCTCAAGAGTTATCTATTTTTTTTCTTTCTTACTTTACCTTGTAACTTCTTTTGATATGATATGGTAAGGCAAATAAGATTACAAAGGACTGTCTGTCCAGTTCTCTACATCTTAATCCATCATAAAATTTCATCTAGTTTACTCTTAATAATGGCCTACACTTAAAAATAAAATGCTGTTTTAATGTTGTTAGCTAGTTTAGGAACTAACACTTACTAAGCACCTGCTATTTTTTTTAAGATTTTTATTTATTTGACAGAGAGAGACACAGTGAGAGAGGGAACACAAGCAGAGGGAGAGTGGGAGAGGGAGAAGCAGGCATCCCGCTGAGCAGGGAGCCCGATGTGGGGCTCGATCCCAGAACCCTGAGATCAGGACCTGAGCCAAAAGCAGACGCTTAACAACTGAGCCACCCAGGTACCCAGTGCCTGCTATTTTGCTAAGAGTGTGGTAAACGCTGTTTAGTCTCAATTCATTTTGTCCTCACAACTTTATCAACTTTATTCCACATTATAGATCGCAAAATTATGATTCAGAAAAATTTAACTTCTTCACAGTTGGTAATTTGAGAAACTTATATTCAAAGCTAAGTTACTAAGACTATCTTGTCCATGTTTCCATTACATTAGAGTGCTACAGAATATTCCCATTTTCATCTTTACCAGTATACATTAATGGTATTTTTAATATCTATAATAAACAAAAATGGATTCTTAATAACCATTAAAGCCTCTTTTCTGAGCAATCTTCACGTTTAATATGCATTTACATATATTCAATTTTAAATAGTTCATTAGTACATGAAATAACTTCTCGGTTTACTTGGCTAGAATATATACTGCAGAAAGTCATGGTTTTGTTGTGTGCGTAATGAATTCAAAGTCACAACTAAGGAATATTATGACTCAATGTTGCATTTTTAAAATTACTTTCCCTCAGAGTAAATAGTCCCAGATGTTCAAATAATTCCAATTTGAGGTTATCACAAGGCTACTCTAGAAGACTTCAAGTAGTTTACTAATATTTGAAATATAATTTTTTGAGCCCATAAAATATATGATTATTCAAAGCTGAAACACACAATGAGTTGATTGAAGCTAAAACCTACAAGTTTTGAATAAATTTATCTGTTCCATCTTCACTCTAAATTAATTCCAACTTATTTTTCTGAGACGAGATTCAATCTTTCGATATATAGCTATCTAACCCATACGTATGGAATGAGAGTACTTTTATAGACTAAATAATTACTAGAAGTTTTCACCTTTCCATTTGTTTTTTTTTAAAACAAGTGAATGCAGATTTAATTTAGCAAGACATGATATTTAGTCTTAACTAAATGAATTAATTATTCCAAAGTCTGACATTAAATTTGCTGTGTTATTGTAAAGTTGTTTCAACCACTATATTCCATAAAGTGATCTTAAATCATACAAAACCATGAATTTTAGGAAGAGCTGCCAGTTTTATTCTTTATTGTATCTATGGAGCCAAGCACATAGTAGATACTTTTCATTTCTTGGATTTATAAATTTGTTGTATTTGCAAGACTGCTTTCAAAGATCTAAAGCCATGTTTACCTGCTCAGCAATTTTGTTTATCAGAGTATTATTGTATTTACAATTATTTTAAAAATATTTTACCCACCAAAATTATATTTCATGTCAAAAAAAATTCTTTAAAGTTCATTATATTTACCCTTGCCAATATTTCTCCAGTCTTTAGACTTAAAATAATTCACAATTTGAAGATATCTATGTTCATGGTGGTCCATGGCCGGCAAAATATCTCTATACCATGATCAATGAGCTGGCTTTATTTCTAGGCATAATTTAAAGAGAAATCATCTCATATACTTGATGGAACCATGAAATGTAATGCCTTTGCAGCTAAGAGACAAAAGCACCCATGTATAGATAAAACTGACAGACAGAGTGAATTCCCCAATTGCAAGCAAAAAGCAAAAAAGAAAGACCCACAGTTCTCTGCACAAAAATATATGCTTTTATAGTCCAACACTATGTAGTGGCTGAAGACTAATTCTCATGTGAGTCATTTTGTTTTTAAGTACTTAAATATTAGGCAAGGACTATTACTTGATAAAATCAAATTGCTGGAAGTCCAATAGGAATAAATAAAATTTCACTGATGTCTTTGTCTACTTGGTTTCTACAGAAAAATCGTCTCTAACACATTTTTCCACTCTTCAGTCCTGTAATTAAACATGTTCACAGTAAATAGGAAATGCATTCTATGTTTCTCTAACTAGTGTTCACAGAATAATAGGTAAGTATAATTTTGGTTGCTATGTGCTTAAAAAATATACATTACCTCACTAAGTAAGTATAAATTATTTGTGAAGTGTGATCTTAAGTCTTTGCTTTTGATGTTTAATATAAGATTGTTTGCATTATCTGCTGGAGTGTTTTATTTTTTTAAAGATTTTATTTATTTTTTGACAGAGAAAGACACAGCGAGAGAGGGAACACAAGCAGGGGCCGTGGGAGAGGGAGAAGCAGGCTTCCCGCCGAGCAGGGAGCCCGATGTGGGGCTCAATCCCAGGACCCTGGGATTCTGACCTGAGCCGGGGGCAGATGCCTAACGACTAAGCCACCCAGGCACCCCTGGAGTGGTTTTTCTTTAAAAATACTTTTAAGCAGTAGTTTCTAATTATATGTGTAAATTGCTAATCTTGATCTGATTTGAGTTTTTCAATCCATAGCTTAAAATTGAAATGTTTGTAATGCTTTATAGCATTACAACATATGAAAAAGACAAAAGACTCAAACTTGAGTAAAATAAATGTGATTAAAATTTTACAAAAGTTCACTTAAATTAATTTTCTATGTCAGTAAACAGTAACAATAAGCAAATGTAAATATAGGTCAGCCATAAAACAAATAGCCTCTGTAAATATATAATCATACCTATCTCTCAGAATACACTAACCTGGAATTGTGAAGTTAAGTAAGATCTGGCAATATTAAAGAAGAGTTAAGGCCTAAAAGTGGTGGTGGTGGTATGTGTGTTGGGGTGGGGATACGAGGGAAAATATGAATGGAGTGGAAAATAATTGTCTTTATTGTACATAAGATATGGAATTAAGATAAAGTAATGTTTTGCCTAATAGGCTTGCAGAGCTAGTTTTTCCTTGAATCTAATCCAATTTTTTATTACAAATTTCATTTTCATTTAATTGGAAAGTTTCCTTCCAATACAGAGATATAATTTCTTTCTCTACATTCCTGCACCCTTCCCACACATCTTCAAGATAAAGATTGTACTTAGGCCATTTATAAATAGTTAGATTTAATCAACGAGGTAAACATTCATATAGCAATTATTGCAATTAGCCTCTTTGATGTTAATCACTTCTATTTGTGTTTTTCAGGCTTCATTTCTTAGGTCTTTAATAGGAGTAACTTTACTATCCTCCTAAGAAGCCAACTTTTTGAGTCATGAACATCCCTTAAAAATACAAGGGGATCACCTTGAGCTCCAAAAATGCAAATCAACTGGAAAAACACCAGCTGGCCTTAATCTTTCAACACTGCAGTTTAGTCTGCCTCATGTCAGCAGGCTAGCAGGTATTCTTTTTATAGAAACAGAACTTAGCAAATGTAGCTGCTGTTTTTCTTGTCAAGAGAGAATTTCTCCCTTCTCCAGCTGTATCCAACCCACACACACGCATGCACATGCCCATGCACAGAATTGCACACAAGGACGCATTTGGAGAACAATAGCATGCTAGTGAAAGTTACTACTAGGATAGGGGCTTTAGATTGAAACTACGCTTCAGTTTTGTACTAAGATAGCTTAAAAACCCAAATGTCTTTTTGCTGTCTTTTCAATAAATTATTAGTAGCGATAAAATAAAGTAAAATAAAATATAAATAAGACAAAGAAAAGTCATTAATTATATATTCTTTCTTTCTTTTTTCTTTAAGAGAAACGAATGCCAGGTAATAGTCTTGAAAATTAACCTGAGCTTATGCTCCAGTTTAAAAATACTCAACTGCAGTTCACTCTGGTAAAACGTCAGTATATTCTGATTGTCTCTCCATCCATTCTTTTGTGTCCTTATTTTTAAAGCATATGATAAGTCACTGTCTCCTTTTCTGTGTTACTGTGTCCCAAAAAAAGATAAAGAGGTAATATATGCAACCCAAAATAACCATTTCTTATAATAAGAAAAGGTTAAAACCATTTATATGGTGACTCATATAGACATCAAGTGCTGTAAATGTATCAGGCATGTGATGGCATAATTTGAGAAGTAAACCCACTCTAATTTTTTTCCTGTGAAATGGGACATCATTTAAAACTAAACATTGCAGAAACATGAAACATATCCTGTCATCCCTGAGTAACTACTTCTATTTTCTATTTACCCAGTTATCTCTCTTTCCTTTGTTTATAGACTATATTAAATAACTACATGTCATACACTGGATAATAAATCAGATTGCTACACATTTTCTTCCTCTCCACCACTAATCTGCAGTTGCCCTGTTAGTCCGTAATAGCTTGCATGAAATATTTTGACTGTTGATCTCTGAAACTTTTCTTTATAAAAGAACAGTGATAGATGCTTCTTGGCAGTGATGCTCTCTAAATACGCAATTTGTACTAGCTCTAAGATGATGTCAAAATATTCATTTATATATTTAAGCCCCCACTGAATGCTGGCCACTGTTCTAAGTACAGGGGAAACCACTGGGAATCTTGCAACACTAAGCTGACTTAATGTATCTACTCCATATAAAAGAACAAAATGTGTTCACAGGACCTTACATGCAAAGAATAGAAGAACCTGTAATACTTGAGTCGTTGTCTGTATGTACCATACATTTGTTAATATTTCTGGTATAGTTTTATATGAAAGTAAGAAAAAATATGAAATAAAAGATAACCATAGGAAATCTTATTTGGTTATAATACACACATAGAAATAGACTACAGAGAAACAAAGTGTGACAATTAGATGTCCTTAACATGTTTTTTACCATTTTTTAAAATATGTGCAGCATTTTACAGTACCTTGTTAATAAATTTTAATTATATAATATATCAAACAAGATTATTTTAAAAAGAGACCTAACAATGTTTCTATGATCAATATAGATCAGTATTTTTCCATGTATGTTTTAGATATCCTTTTCATGAGCTAAAATGTGATAATTCCTTGATCCTTTCCCCAACCTTTTTTCCCCAGAGTTTAGTTATCACTTAAAGTAACTATTAATTATCCATTAAATTTTTAAAGCTTTGGTATATACATATGTATTCATAGATATATGTAAATATATCTATGTAAATATCAATCTACATTCTCTGTAATTTCATAAATAACACAATAGTAAGCATATCTTTTTTTCAGCTTGATTTTCATCCAAATATTTTGATATTTATTTATATTGTTACATATATCTCTATTTCAATAATAAGTGCTTTGTATTTGTATTCTAATATGTGAAAAAACACAATTTCATTATTCATTTCCTACTAATCAATGATTAATTTGTTTATCCCCTTTTCAGTTATAAACATTACTGCAAGGAATAGTTCTATATGTCTCTTGCCTACATCTATGAGAATCCTACAAAATGTGTTTAGTCGTGAACAATGTGTCATACATAGAGTATAAACATCTTCAAATTTACTAGTTATTGCCAAATTTTCTCCAAATGTCTGAACCAAATTATATTTCCAGTAGAAATGTTTGAGTAAAATTTTCCCAAACACTCAATCCTTGATGTTATACAATTCTATAAATGTTAATTTTGCTATCTAACTGGTGAGAAACTATACATTTTAATTGCATTTATCTGACTTCTAGTGATTTAGAGTATCTTTTCATGTTTACTAGTCATTCAAATTTTTTTTTAAGTTTTTTATTTATTTGTCAGAGACAGAGAGAGAGCACAAGCAGGGGGAGTGGCAGGCAGAGGGAGAAGCAGGCTCCCTGCTGAGCAGGGAGCCCGATGTGGGACTCGATCCCAGGAGTCCGGGATCATGACCTGAGCTGAAGGCAGTCGCTTAACTGACTGAGCCACCCAGGCGTCCCATTCAAATATTTTCTTCCATAACTTGTCTATTTATATCATTTGCCCAGTTTCCAGTTGATCACCTATTTTTCCTTTTTGCCTCATAGAAGTTATTTAATACTCAAAATACTTACATTTTTAAAGGTTGCATATAACTTATCTCCTTCCGTGGATTTTCTTTTCATTTGTATGTCTTGTAAGAAGATATAAAGAAGTTTTCTTTAAATTTTCATATCATTAAATATATCAGTTTATCCTTTTTATGGTATGACATTTTGAGACTTGAATAAGTCATCTTTCCTACCTTGATATTATAAATAAATTGATTAGGTATTCTTCTGTTTTCTTTTCCTTTTAGGTCTTCAACTTCTGTGTATTCTGTCTATGTGCATGGCATAAAGTAGGGATCTATACTTTATCTCTCATTAAGGGTAGCAAATACCTTAGCAGCACAGGTTGAATGGGCCATTTTCTCCTGCCGAACCACAATGCAATTGTATTAAATACCCAGTTTCTATATGCGTATCTGCTCCTAGATTCTCTATTTTGCTCCATTAATGTACTTATGTTCTAGTACTTACTCTTTGAATTATTAAATATATTAGTACTTCTGGTACTACATCTATTCTTATACATTTCAGGATTTTCTTGCCACTTCCATGGATATCTAAATTTGGGTGAAATGATAAATTTGACATCACTTCATACATTTTTATATGTAGTTTATGTATTCATCTAATAGTCAGTGTATTTATTTTCCAAATTAATTTTATTTTAAAAACTTAAGTTTTTTTAATATACTATTCATTGGATGTGCAAAGTTTAACTATTTTCATTATTGGGGATTTATAGATTATTTCTATTTTATATTATAAATAAGTTCTGAATCTTTATATATTGTCATTTTTGTTTACATATGTATGTTTACATAATATATAATTTTTGTTTATATATCATACATAAAATCAAGAAATTTAATTATAATATAATTATATGTATGTGTATGTATATATAAAATTATTTACCTGGTTCAGAATCTCCAAGTGGGAATATTAAGGTAAATGGTACATATATTTTGATATATTTTGATACACTCTGAAATTATTTCCTAAAGGTTCTTTGTATTTACAATTCTACAAGGCAACATATGTCAGTTTTAGGTAAGATAAATCTGCATTAATAATGAAAAATAGCATATTAAAATGTTTCAAATTTGATGCATATTAAGTAAGGTAATCTTTATATACCTCCATCACCTCCTCTCAAAGGGGACAATTAAAAGTCTCATCCACTAACTTTGTCCTGCTCAAATCCGAGGTTGTTCGTGTAAAGTTGCCTAGGTAAGTTTGGATGTGGCTTCTCAAGGTTGAGAAATCTAAAAAGAAGAAGATGACTCTTCTGCTCTCTGCTTTCCCCTCGCCCGCTCCCTTACTGCTGAAACAGAAATGCAGAGAACGCCTTTCTGACCCGGAAATTTTATAAACATTCACTCTTATTTTTTCCCTATGTCCTCTCTGAGGTTTTTTTTTAAATATTATTGGGGAAAAAAGTCTTTTGTTTTTTACTTGTCAGATGTAATTGACAGATTTCATCTCATTAGAGCACAGAATCTTTTGAGGCTCTTGACTACTTTTTGAAGCTCTCTCATTTCTCAGCCTTGTGGAAACCACACCTTCCTGATTCTGCTGGTTCTCTCAGAGACTACAGTTTGGTCACCATGGTGTATTCACCAATGAGTTTTCCAGGATTTTGTTCTCATTTCTCTTTCCTTCACATTCAAAGATTTTGTTGGCTTAAACTACAATCTATATGCTAATGATTCTCAAATCTGTAGCTGCAGGTCTCCTATGTACAATGGATTATTGGACATAGCTACTTGAAAATCACAGTACTGACTCAAAATCTAATATGATTAAAATTTGAAAACTTCATCAGTGTCTTTTATACTGCTTCTTATCCCGTCATCCACTCCCACCCTCAGCCCCACCCCTAGTCACCGTCTGCTCCACCTGTTTACTCTTCTACATTCCCAGTTTGGTAAGTGACTTAAGAATTCACCTTGTCTTTCAAGTCAGAAACCTGGATGTCAGGCTGAATGATCATTTCCCCCTTTACCGCTATATCTAGTTAAGCGTGTTTTCTGTCATTTCTGTGTCCTAAATATCCCTTGTACTGGTCTGATCCGTACCCGTAGCTAAAATTTAGGTTTTAATTTTTCTCTGGCTTAATTGTCATAATATCCTAAGCTGTCTTTTTGTCTGCATGCTTATGCTGTTTCCCATCCATCCTAATTCTGTGTGGGGGATTCCAACTCAATCATGCTACGTTTTCTCTGCCTAAAACTCTTTCAAAAGTCCAAGTACACAGGTCCTTTATTACTGACTTCTCTCTGACCTTTCTATACTTTTCTTTAAACACACCTTTATTCCAGATATATCCTACAAAATTCCCAACACTCTGACAATTTAAAATCTCTGTTCTGGATTTTTGCACACGGTTTACTCTGCTTAAAATGTCCAATTTGGTACCATCCATCTCATTAATTGCTATTCTTCAAGACAGTTAAAGCATCACTATCCTGTAAACGTTCCTCTGAAAACTACCAAATGTGCTCTACCTTCTGTATTAATCAGGGCTCTCTAGAGAAACGGAGCCAAGAGTGCATTTGGCGCAGGGAGAAAAAGAGAGGGGAGAGGAGAGGGAGAGAGAATGATTGATTTTAAGGAATGGCTCAGATGATTGTAAAGGTGCAAGTCCAAAATTTGCAGGGTGGACCAGCAAGCCTGAGACCCAGAGGAGAGCTGTAGTCTGAGTCCAAAACAGTCGACTGGCCGAACTTCTTCCTGCTCATGGGAGGTCAATCTTTGTTTTGTTAAGGCCTTCAATTTATTGGATTAGGCCCATCCACATTATGGAGGGTAGTCTGCTTTACTCAAAGTCCATTGATTTTAAGTGTTAATCTCATCCAAAATACACCATCAGGGAAATACCCAAAATAATGTTTGATCAAATATCTGGGCACCCTGGCCCAGCCATGTTGACATGTAAAATGAATTATGAGAAGTATCCATTTCTGCACTTCTATTTTGTAATTCTTTAGCGCTGGCGAAGATATTTTAAGAGAGATAGTTCTAGGGGGCAGAGCAAGATGGCGGAAGAGTAGGAGACCTGGATTTCGTCTGGTCTCAGGAATTCAGCTGCATAGGGATCAAACCATTCTGAATACCTACGAACTCAACAGGAGATTGAAGATAAGAATAGTAACAACACTCTGAACAGAAAAGCGACCATTTTCTGGAAGGTAGGACGTGCGGAGAAGTGAATCTGAGGCGCTATTCGGAAGGACAGACGGCGGGGTAGGGGGCCTCCGTCGGCCGCTTCTGGCAAGTGCTAGAGCCGCGGAGCACAAAATCAGAACTTTTAGAAGCCGGCTCCGCTGAGGGACGTCGCTCCAGTGGCTAAGTGGGGGGTGGAACCCTCTTGGGACAGTGTGGTCTCAGGACCCTCGGGGTCACAGAAAGACCAGGGGTGCCTGAGTGCAGCAGAGCTCCCAGGTATCGGAGCGGGGAAGCCAGCTGCTGAGACGGAGCCGAGGCGCGGGCTCTCAGCTCGGGGTTGCCATAAACTGTGATCCGCGGCCCAGTCGGGCCACTGCTCCTCCAGCAGGGACCCAACAAGCGGCAGAGCCGGTGAGACTCCCCTTCCTCCCCCGGGAGGAGCGGTGCGGGAGCGCACCGTAGGGATCTGCTGGGTTTGGAGACTCCACACGGGGTCAGGTGCCAGAGACAGAAACGCTCGGTCACAGGCCGGGTGAGCACGGAGTGCGGCCAGAGACCGGGGACACGGGAGTGACTGCTTTTCTCTGGGGGCGCACTGAGGAGCGGGGCCCCGAGTTCTCAGTTCCTCCGGGTGGAGATTGGGAGGCCACCATTTTCACCCTGGTCCTCCAAAGCTGTACCGAGAGCTTGCAGGGAACAAAATCTCCTGAGAGCAAAGCCCAGCAGCTTGCTTAGCCCGGACCGACAAGGGCGGGGCAATTCCGCCTCCGGCAAAGACATTTGGGAACCACGGCAACAGGCCCCTCCCCCAGAAGATCAGCACGAACAGCCAGCAAGCCAAGACCAAGTTTACCGATCAAGGAGAATGGGAGATCTCCAGCGCTAGGGGAATACTGCACATAGAATTCATGGCTTTTTTACCATAATTCATTAGTTTTTCGAAGTTAATTTTTTAACTGGTTTTTTTTGAATTTTTCTTTTTCCCTTTTTCAAACATCTTATCAATCCCTTTTTTTTAAAAAAAACCTTTTTATTTTTCATTTTTAGAGTCATATTTTTATCCCTTCATACTAGTTACCCTTATTTGGGGCATATATATATATATAAGTGGTTCTCTCTTTAAAATTTTGAGATACAATTTCTTCTAACAGATCAAAATATACCCTAAATCACTAGTGTATGGCTTTGTTCTATTCTCCTGCCTGATCACATTCTCTCCCTTTTTTTCTTTTTTTCTTTTTTCTTTTTCTTTTTAAATCTTCTTCTTTCTTTTTAAAAAACAACTTCTTATCAATTCCTTTTATAATTTTTTTTATAATTTTCATCTTTACAGTCATCTTCCATCCCTTCATTGTATCAACCCTTATTTTGTACATATATAAGTCTTTCTTCCTTTAAAATTTTAGCAGGCACTTTCTTCTAACAGACCAAAATACGCCCCAAATCTAGTGTGTGGCACTGATCAATGCACTAGCCTGATCATATTTGATCATATTCTGTTTTTTTGTTGTTCTGTTTTTGTTTGTTTTTATCTTTTTCTCCCCCCCCTTTTTTTTCTCTTCTTTCTTTCCCTTTCTTGTCCCCTGGTTTCAGGTCTCTTCTGATTTGTATAGAGTATATTTGCTGGAGATGTTGTTAACCTGTTAGCATTCTGTTGTCTCATTCATCTATTCTCCTCTGGACAAAATGACAAGACGAAAAAAATCACCTCAGCAAAAAGAACAAGAGGTAGTACTGTCTGCCAGGGACCTACTCAATACTGACATTAGTACGATGTCGGACCTAGAGTTCAGAATCATGACTTTAAAGATACTAGCTGGGCTTGAAAAAAGCGTGGAAGTTATTAGAGAAACGCTTTCTGGAGAAGTAAAAGAACTAAAATCTAACCAAGTCGAAATCAAAAAGGCTATTAATGAGGTGCAATCAAAAATGGGGGCACTAACTGCTAGAATAAATGAGGCAGAAGAGAGAATCAGTGATATAGAAGACCAAATGATGGAAAATAAAGAGGCTGAGAAAAAGAGGGAGAAACAACTACAGGATCACGAGGGCAGAATTCGAGAGATAAGCGATATGATAAGACGAAACAACATTAGAATAATTGGGAGCCCAGAAGAAGAAGAAAAAGAGAGAGGGGCAGAAGGCATATTGGAGCAAATAATAGCAGAGAACTTCCCTAAAGTGGGGAAGGAAACAGGCATCAAAATCCAGGAGGCACAGAGAACCCCTCTCAAAATCAATAAAAATAGGTCAACACCCCGACATCTAATAATAAAACTTACGAGTCTCAGAGACAAAGAGAAAATCCTGAAAGCAGCTCGGGAGAAGAGATTTGTAACCTACAATGGTAGAAATATTAGATTGGCAACAGACCTATCCACAGAGACCTGGCAGGCCAGAAAGGACTGGCATGAGATCTTCAGAGCACTAAACGAGAAAAATATGCAGCCAAAAATACTATATCCAGCTAGGCTATCATTGAAAATAGAAGGAGAGATAAAAAGCTTCCAGGACAAACAAAAACTAAAGGAATTTGCAAACACAAAACCAGCCCTACAAGAAATATTGAAAGAGGTCCTCTAAGCAAAGAGAGAGCCTAAAAGCAGCATAGATCAGAAAGGAACACAGACAATATACAGTAACAGTCCCCTTACAGGCAATACAATGGCACTAAATTCATACCTTTCAATAGTTACCCTGAATGTAAATGGGCTGAATGCCCCAATCAAAAGACACAGGCTATCAGATTGGATTAAAAAACAAGACCCATCAAGATGCTGTCTGCAAGAGACTCATTTTAGACCCAAAGACACCCCCAGATTGAAAGTGAGGGGGTGGAAAACCATTTACCATGCTAATGGACACCAAAAGAAAGCTGGGGTGGCATTCCTTATATGAGACAAATTAGATTTTAAAAGAAAGACTGTAATAAGAGATGAAGAAGGACACTATATCCTACTTAAAGGGTCTATCCAACAAGAAGATCTAACAATTGTAAATATCTATGCCCCTAACATGGGAGCAGCCAATTATATAAGACAATTAATAACAAAAGCAAAGAAACACATCGACAACAAAACAATAATAGTGGGGAATTTTAACACCCCCTTGACTGAAATGGACAGATCATCTAAGCAAAAGATCAACAAGGAAATAAAGACTTTAAATGAAACACTGGACCAAATGGACTTTACAGACATATTTAGAACATTCCATCCCAAAGCAACGGAATACACATTCTTCTCTAGTGCCCATGGAACATTCTCCAGAATTGATCACATCCTAGGTCACAAATCAGGTCTCAACTGGTACCAAAAGATTGGGATTATTCCCTGCATATTTTCAGACCACAATGCTTTGAAACTAGAACTCAATTACAAGAGGAAAGTCGGAAAGAACTCAAATACATGGAGGCTAAAGAGCATCCTACTAAAGAATGAATGGGTCAACCAGGAAATTAAAGAAGAATTAAAAAAATTCATGGAATCCAATGAAAATGAAAACACAACTGTTCAAAATCTTTGCGATACAGCAAAGGCAGTCCTGAGAGGAAAGTACATAGCAAGACAAGCCTTTCTCAAGAAACAAGAAAGGTCTCAAATACACAACCTAACCCAACACCTAAAGGAGCTAGAGAAAAAAGAGCAAATAAAACCTAAACCCAGCAGGAGAAGAGAAATAATCAAGATCAGAGCAGAAATCAATGAAATAGAAACCAAAAGAACAGTAGAACAGATCAACGAAACTAGGAGCTGGTTCTTTGAAAGAATTAACAAGATTGATAAACCCCTGGCCAGACTTATCAAAAAGAAAGGAGAAATGACCCAAATCAACAAAATCATGAATGAAAGAGGAGAGATCCCAACCAACACCAAAGAAATACAAACAATTATAAGAACATATTATGAACAACTCTATGCCAGCAAATTAGATAACCTGGAAGAAATGGGTGCATTCCTAGAGATGTATCAACTACCAAAACTGAACCAGGAAAAAGTAGAAAACCTGAACAGACCTATAACCACTAAGGAAATTGAAGCAGTCATCAAAAATCTCCCAAGAAACAAAAGCCCAGGGCCAGATGGCTTCCCAGGGGAATTAATCAGACACTTAAAGAAGAATTAATACCTATTCTCCTGAAACTGTTCCAAAAAATAGAAATGGAAGGAGAACTTCCAAACTCATTTTATGAGGCCGCCATTACCTTCATCCCAAAACCAGACAAAGACACTATCAAAAAGGAGAATTACAGACCAATATCCTTGATGAACATGGATGCAAAAATTCTCACCAAAATACTAGCCAATAGGATCCAACAGCACATTAAAAGGATTATTCACCACGACCAAGTGGGATTTATCCCTGGGCTGCAAGGCTGGTTCAACATCTGCTAATCAATCAACATGATAACAATACATTAACAAAAAAAGAACAAGAATCATATGATCCTCTCAATAGATGCAGAAAAAGCATTTGACAAAGTGCAGCATCCTTTCTTGATCAAAACTCTTCAGAGTCTAGGGATAGAGGGTACATACCTCAATATCATAAAAGCCATCAATGGAAAACCTACAGCGAATATCATTCTCAATGGGGAAAAGCTGAGAGCTTTTCCCCTAAGGTCAGGAATGCGACAGGGATGTCCACTATCATCACTGCTATTCAACATAGTATTAGAAGTCCTAGCCAGAGCAGTCAGACAACAAAAAGAAATCAAAGGCATCCAAATCAGCAAAGAGGAAGTCAAACTCTCACTCTTTGCAGATGGTATGATACTGTATGTGGAAAACCCAAAAGATTCCACCCCAAAACTGCTAGAACTCATACAGGAATTCAGTCAAGTGGCAGGATATAAAATCAATGCACAGAAATCAGTGGCATTCCTATACACCACCAACAAGACAGAAGAGAGACAAATCAAGGAGTCGATCCCATTTACAATTGCACCCAAAACCATAAGATACCTAGGAATAAATTTAACGAAAGAGGCAAAGGATCTGTCCTCAGAAAACTATAAAATACTCATGAAAGAAATTGATGAAGACACAAAGAAATGGAAAAACGTTCCATGCTCATGGATTGGAAGAACCAACATTGTGAAGATGTCAATGCTACCTAGAGCAATCTACACATTCAATGCAATCCCCATCAAAATACCATCCACCTTTTTCAAAGAAATGGAACAAATTATCCTAAAATTTGTATGGAACCAGAAGAGACCCCGAACAGCCAGAGGAATATTGAAAAAGAAAAGCAAAGCTGGCGGCATCACAATTCCGGACTTCCAGCTCTATTACAAAGCTGTCATCATGAAGACAGTATGGTACTGGCACAAAAACAGACACATAGATCAATGGAACAGAACAGAGAGCCCAGAAATGGAACCTGAACTCTATGGTCAACTCATCTTTGACAAAGCAGGAAAGAATGTCCAATGGAAAAAAGACAGTCTCTTCAACAAATGGTGCTGGGAAAATTGGACAGCCACATGCAGAAGAATGAAACTGGACCATTTCCTTACACCACACACAAAAATAGACTCCAAATGGTTGAAAGACCTAAACGTGAGACAGGAGTCCATCAAAATCCTAAAGGAGAACACAGGCAGCAACCTCTTCGACCTCAGCCACAGCAACTTCTTCCTAGAAACATCACCAAAGGCACGGGAAGCCAGGGCAAAAATGAACTATTAGGATTTCATCAAGATAAAGCTTTTGCACAGCAAAAGAAACAGTCCACAAAACCAAAAGAAAACCGACAGAATGGGAGGAAATATTTGCAAATGACATATCAGATAAAGGGCCAGTATCCAAAATCTATAAAGAACTTATCAAACTCAACACCCAAAGAACAAATAATCCAATCAAGAAATGGGCAGAAGACGTGAACAGACATTTTTCCAAAGAAGACATCCAAATGGCCAACAGACACATGAGAAAGTTCTCAACATCGCTCGGCATCAGGGAAATCCAAATCAAAACCTCAATGAGATACCACCTCACACCCGTCAGAATGGCTAAAATTAACAAGTCAGGAAACGACAGATGTTGGCGGGGATGCGGAGAAAGGGGAACCCTCCTACACTGTTGGTGGGAATGCAAGCTGGTGCAACCACTCTGGAAATGGTTCCTCATACAGTTGAAAATAGAGCTACCATACGATCCAGCAATTGCATTACTGGGTATTTACCCCAAAGATACAAATGTAGGGATCCGAAGGGGTATGTGCACCCCAATGTTTATAGCAGCAATGTCCACAATAGCCAAACTACAGAAAGAGCCAAGATGTCCATCGACAGATGAATGGATAAAGAAGAGGTGGTATATATACACAATGGAATATTGTGCAGCCATCAAAAGGAATGAGATCTTGCCATTTGCAATGACATGGATGGAACTGGAGGGTGTTATGCTGAGTGAAATAAGTCAATCAGAGAAAGACATGTATCATATGACCTCACTGATATGAGGAATTCTTAATCTCAGGAAACAAACTGAGGGTTGCTGGAGTGGTGAGTGGTGGGAGGGACTGGGTGGCTGGGTGATAGACGTTGGGGAGGGTATGTGCTATGGTGAGCACTGTGAATTTTACAAGACTGATGAATCACGGATCTGTACTTCTGAAATAAATAATGCAATATATGTTAAGAAAAAAAAAAGAAGAAGAAGATAGCAGGAGGGGAAGAATGAAGTGGAGTTAAGTCAGAGAGGGAGACGAACCATGAGAGATGATGGACTCTGAAAAACAAACTGAGGGTTCTAGAGGGGAGGGGAGTGGGGGGATGGGTTAGCCTGGTGATGGGTATTAAAGAGGGCACATTCTGCGTGGAGCACTGGGTGTTACGCACAAACAATGAATCATGGAACACATCAAAAACTAATGATGTAATATATGGTGATTAACATAACAAAAAATTATTAATAAAAAAAGAGAGATAGTTCTACCTTTTAATAAAAGAAATCCATAAGCATACTATAATAATACAATCATATATAAAGACTTGTAATGAAAAGTAAAAATCCTCTGCCCTTTCTTTCCCTTCTTCTTGTCCAACTCCGTAGGGAAAACCACTTTTTTCTGCTTGTAGTACCTCTGGTAGTTAATTGCATATTACAAACCATATTTTACATAGCGCTTTCTTGTTTTATCAGCTATAGATATAGATCTCTTTGTTTTCACACTTGGGCCATTCCCAATAATAATTGAGCTGTCTCCAAAAATAATTTTAGATCCTCTTTATTTTTATTTTTAATTAAAGCAATATGCTTAGAAATTTATGTATTGGCATTTAGATTACCTACTTTATAGGGGGAGAATATCTGTCCTTTTTCCTCCAGTATACTTTTTTCTCTCTATCTCCCTACATCTATCAAATATAATATTATTGTTACATTATAAATTTTTATAGATTCTTCATTTTTTTCTTAAAACATTAAAAAAACTTGTGTGTACTTTCCATATGAATATATCATATGCTCACATTGAGAGCTAGGCAGAAACTATATTCTGTTTATGACTTAGCTTTAGAAGTCACATAGCATTACTTCTTCCATTGTTCTACTGATAAATAGTGGGTCATTAAGCCTAATACACATTCAAGGAAGGGGAAAGTATTGACCAACTTTTGAAGGGGGGATATCAAAGAATTACAGCCATAGTTTTAATTACTCCACCTTCTTTACCATATTACAAGAGTTTTATTATAGCATTTTAATTTATATAATAGTAATGAATCTTGATTTTTATTGCATTTTATCATTTCCTTTATGTTGGACTTAATACATGCAGAAGGAAAATCTATTGCTACAGACCATTTACATGCTTGTCTCCCATACCATCTTTCTTGAATTTTTCAAGCTTGTTCCTACCAGTTTCCTGACTAGCCAGCAGAGTCTTTTGGCACTGCCTTTGAATTTACATATATCCTTACTCTGAGTCATTCTCTTTCCACAGAAAGGAGATAACCAGGTCACTGCGTATAGCAGTAATCATTAAAGGAATATTTCCTCTTGCCACTGTCTTTGAGCGTCATTGAGTGTGTCCCTAATGCAGAAGTGTCCCTATTCAGCTTGTACTCATATAACAAATTGACACATTCATGATGTGTTTCATTCCCTGTCAGCTGGTTCTAGGAAATTACTCATAAGGCCTTTTGTGTGACTTGATGTGAAGACATCAGTGTAACAGTGGCATGTGTTTTATGTCAATGGTTAGTATAGCATCCTTATTCCCTCTAGATATGCGTGGGTTCAATGCTTAAAGTGACACCTACGTTTTTTGTTAGATTGCTGTTGGGCCCACTTCATCTTCTGATGTACCCAGCTCATGATGCTCCTTGGTTAGAATCTCAGTATTTACTGGGACTCTTTATATGCCAAGAGCTGCTTTGTGAATGGTGCAAAGCTCTTTGCTGCAGGGATCATGGCTTTGCTACTGCACATTACATAAGGGGCTGTACTTCACCTTCCTTACTGTAACTTGCCAGAGATTTCACATAGCCCCTTCCTTTACCACAAATACCTCTAGTAACTTGGGACCTGTTGAGTCATATGCCATAAGTATCAGAGTTTATTGCATCTCAACCTGGACCTGCTGAAGGACTCTTCCTAAAAGCTGGACCACAGTATAATCCCAAGCAGAATATGGAAGCATCAAAACACAAAAGGTATTACGCTCTTACATTTTTTCTAGAATGTGAAAAGTGTAATAAATAGTACTTTACTTTGTGGGACTTTTCTAGCATGTCCCAGACCACTGGAAGTTAAAACTTTGCCAGTGGGGTGGTCTCTGGGTGCCTTTAGGATAATCTCCCATCAGGTAGAGCACATTTGTCTTACCAACGCATCAAGAGCACATGCTACTTGTCACTATGTGCTTATCAGGTCCCGTTAACAAATATCAATATAGTGAAACACTATAATGTTCTGCATAATGTCCTCTGCTCCTCTGGGGTTCTCTCATTTGCATTGTTACTAGAAAGTTTAGTTCCAAACTGAATCTCCTAAGGTCAACTCCAGCCTACAAGTGACAGCTATTACTGAGCTTCTCAGTGATGATTGTGCACCATTCTTCCTCAGTTCCCTAACTCCACCAGACTATTTCTTATTACCTTGCTACATGAAGTGTCCTCCAGGCCCCACAAAAGAGGCAGTTGCTCTGTTTCCTTGTGCGCTAAATTGTTTTTATCATGCTCAACTCTCTTAGCCTAGTTAACATTTTGGCTTCTGTTTAATTTACTGTGGGTTGTTGCTTTTCCAAGTTTACTAGGGCCTTACCAGAAGCATATCTGGACCGACTTGGGACTCTTACCTATGTCAAAGAAGAGTTCCCCCATATCAACAAACTCTCCTGTAACCAGTTTTGTGATAATTTAAGATGAAGGCAGAAAATGTTGTGAGTTAAAATACACATTCAGTAAATAAGGGATAAAACTCTATGGTCTTGAATGAAAGAGAGCAGTATTAGTATATATTAGGAAAAATAATAAATGAGATGGTGGTTTGAAGAGAAATTCAAAAAGTATACATTTTTTAGCTCTCTTAATTATATATTTTTAGCTTATGACACAGAGGTCTTTATATTCTAGTTTTTAGACTGCTATTGTTTGGAGTATCTGTTTAGTATTTATAAGTAAGTAAAATTGATATTTTATCTCTCATCTTTCATTCAATTAAATATTATTCTGCATTTATAGAGGAAAGAAATCCTGGTGTCCAAAAAAGGAGAGAGGGTCCTTATTGAATTGGTCAGTATCACCTAATAATAGATATTATATGTAGTCAGGATACATCTTTTCCTGATAATGTAATTTAAGTTATATATTCACAATAAAAGTCTCCAAGGTACAGATTATTTTTATTCAATTTGATAAGAGCTCTTAATGTTGAGCCTCTTGTTTAATTATCAAAGATGTATTCACTAATGCATGGCTAGGTAATGGCTCAGATATTAGAGTCTAGGATGCATGTGTAACCAAGAAGATTATGCTTGTCCTCCTGATGCTTAATTATGGCAGGATACCAGTTTCTTTAATTATATTGTCATACTAACAACCAGGTACTTAGGTAGCCATCGTTAACTATTTAATAGTGTACTGCTATTCTCATAGGAACTTCGGAAATAGAGTAAACAGTGGGTGGCTGGAGGCCAACTAAAGACAAGGAATAAATTTGAAAGGAGGTGAAATTGCTGGAGTCGAGCATATGGATGTAAGTACTAAATAATGGAGACTAATTACCCTAAATCTTAATATTCTTTTTTTTACCTTCATACACTATCTGAAAGTGCCATGTAATTACATACCTCAAATGCACTACATGGAAAATGTTTTATTTTGCTAATAAGCTCTATTCATTAATCTATATAAAAGTAATATTTTAATTCTTATTGAAAACATGTGAGATATATACATTATATATATCTCTCACATATATATGTGTGTGTGTATATATATATATATATTCGCAATTTTACTTTTTCAATTTAATAGACTTTATTTTTAGAGCAGTTTTAGGTTTACAGGACAATTTAGCATATGTGTATCTTCTTCCATGAACAGAGTCCTTCACATCATCAAATTATCAAGAGTCAAAGGCCTCCCTAAAAGGGTCTACATTTTCAGCTGTGAGATGTAAAGAGCATGGATGTCATTACTTCTATATCAACAACAAGAAAAAACTCTGAAAATCAATAACTTTTCTTGGACCCATCAGAGAAAAGAGGTTGTAAAGTAAATTGCCTACACCTATCCAGAGAGACAAGAAAATCCAAAATTACAGCTAAGATCTGGGGCCAAGAGCTGGTAGGAACACTTAATATGTTAACTTTTGAAAAATTCCCAGGAGCTGCAATCTTAGTGAGCCGCCCCAACACTTTCATGGGCTTTTCTCTCATCACGCTACCAGGTTTTTGCAGTAAGAATCTGAGAAAAATTGCCTGTAGCTCTGTCATAAGGGAGAGGAAAAGAATTCTAGTGATATGTGCCAGAACCTTCTCCATAAAGAGGCCTACATTTTAGGGAAGGGACTTTGCCAGAGCTAAATTCTGAAACTTTGTTCCAGCTTGGGGAAGGGAAATCCTCCCCAATCCATCTTCATATTTTCTTACTGTCTTACCTAAGATGACTGTGAGACAGTCAACTCTGGAAACAGGAGTAGGGGTCAGGGGGAAATAAGCTATGTAACTGGAGAAACTCTTGTGATTTCACAGCCTTGAGATGCAGATGCATTAAAATACTGACATTTAATCAGAGTAGAGAATATTCATCCTCCCCTACACTTAACCACCATACCAACAGTAGCAGTGCATCATAGAAGACAGAGATGCAAGACACTGAATTTTCCTAAGGGGTGTCAATAGGGGAGACCAAAGTCAAGAGTGAAGAGGAAAGCAATGACACTAAAAGAAGCCAAAGCCTCTGGAACTCATAGCTACAGCCAACACCACACACAGCCTGATTCCTAGCCAGATTAATATCAGTCTTCACACTACATCCTATTTAGCTCCCTATCTAGTACCCAATACATGTCTGGTTTTCCACAAAAAAAATTATAAGCCATGTCAAAAGGCAAGAAAAAACACACTCTGAAAGGACAAAGCAACCATCAGAACCAGAATTAGATATGACACAATTGCTGCAATTATCAGACAGGTCATTTAAAATAGCTATGATTAATATGTTAAGGATTAACGGAAAAAGTAGACAACACACAAGAACAGATGGGTAATGTACGCAGTGAGATGGAAACACTAAGAAAATATCAAAAGGAAATATTAGAGATGAAAAACACAGCAACAGAAAGAATGGGCTTTGATGAGATCATCAGTAGATTCAACACAGCCAAGGAACCCAATGAATGTACTTGGATGTAGGTCAATAAAAGCTTCCAAAAATGAAATGGAAAGACTAAAAAGCATGAAAAATAACAGAATAGAATATTCAAGAAATTTGGGACAATATAAAGAGGTCTCACACGTGTAATTGGGATACCAGCATGAAAAGAAATACTGAATGAAGCAGAAATAATTGAAGTAATAGTGGCTGAGGACTTTCTATAATAAATGACAGATTTAGGAAGCTCAGAGAATACCGAGCCAGATACAGATCAAACACACACGCACGCGCGCACGCGCGCACACACACACACACACACGCGCGCGCACGCACACACACACACATACACACACACTCCTAGGCATATAATATATAAACTGCTGAAAACCTAAGATAATGAGAAAATCTTGAAAAAAGATCCCAAGTCTTAACGCTTAATATTTTTTTTAAAGATTTTATTTATTTATTTGAGAGAGAGAGAATGAGAGACAGAGAGCACAAGAGGGAAGAGGGTCAGAGGGAGAAGCAGACTCCCCGCTGAGCAGGGAGCCCGATATGGGACTCGATCCCGAGACTCCGGGATCATGACCTGAGTCGCAGGCAGTCGCTTAACCAACTGATCCACCCAGGCGCCCATCTTATGCTTAATATTGAGGAACATTTTTCTCACTATCAAAATAAATGTTTTATTAATTAGCATGTAGACATCATAGATACAGCCATAGATATATTTCTATGAATGTAAAAGGCAGATATGCTTGTACACACATATCCATAAAGAGTTAAATCTAGAACAATTAAAGTTTGAGATTATAGTTCATAGCGTATACATTTTCCTGAATAATGTACAAATAAGTGCTGAGAGATATGATATGTGGGAATAAAGAAATGTGCTATTCATGTTAAGTTTTTTTCTTTAAGGACGATGTATGATAATTATTTTAAAATTATACACATATACCTAAATGTTTCAGTGTGATTAGAATATGGGTAGAAGTATCTAGTTTTAAAGCTTAAAATGTCTATTCATACTATCAGCACTTTACCATCTACCAACTTGACTCCTGAGAAACTGGAAAAGTCATGTTATTATAAACATTTTCCCTTATGAAGAGGGCATCTATTCTCACGGGCTGTATCAGATTCCTAGCAGTATAGACATTTCCAAATTTATAAATGCCTGAGGACAGATTACTAAGCATATCAAATTCTGAATTTATGATTTGGTACCTATATCATCATCATTTTGTAATTTTTTAATTTGTGATCGTTATATGTCAGCACTACTATCCTCATTCTCCAAACTATTCAGTAATTTCATAAATTCTGAAAACTCTGCTTCCCAAGTGACATTCAAAGCCAGACTTCTTCCTTTCCTTGGTTTATCCAGATACTTTTCCCCTTATGTAGATGACATTCTTGTTTCTGACCTCTCACCCAGAATGTAGTACCTTTGTCTATCCTCATTAGTTCATATTTACAGAATCCATTAAGTTTTCACTCAATATATAAGGTGATTGTGAGCCTCAGATACATTTAGTTCTGGAAAGTACTTTAGGTTCCAGCACATCACTAAAATAGACTAGTGTGAAGAAAATATATTAATGTCTCTTGGTTGGTTTTTGTTTTCTCTTTTCAGACTGTTACATGAAAAGGTATTTTCTCTTTCTTGAATACATGGCAAAATAACATACTATTTAGACTCTTAAAATGTGGTAAATGTCTTTCCCTAACAATAAATAAATTCTTTCCAACACCAACATATAACAATCAAACACACCCACATATATAGAACAGAAATAATCCTCTTTCTTATATAGGGATGAGGCTTTAACCAGTACAATATAATTAGAATAAATCAATTTCTAGTAAGAAAATCTTTAAAAAGATAATAAAACATATTAAGATGTGAATAAAATGTTACATTTTTAATAATTAAAAGGCTTCAGAAATTCTGCCAGAATAGGCAATTTTTTTAATTAACATAATGTACTACTTATTTCAAGGGTACAGGTCTGTGATTCATCAGTCTTACATAATTCACAGCACTCACCATAGCACATACCCTCCCCAGTGTCAGAATAGGCAATTAAATGAATACAATTAGGTAGTTAAAACGCATTCCTAAATATATTATGGTATATGATTATATTTCCATTTCAAATCATGATTATGAACAATACTTCTTCAATAAATGGTATTGGTTCAACTGACAGTATTTTTGGTATGTTAATTATATTGGGGTTTTTAAATCTTGTCCTTACCTAAAAGAAAAAGCAAAATATGTCAATGCTAATGAAGCAAATAATATTAAATATTATAAAATAGGTATTATTTGGACATGACTGAAAATATGTGAAAAATATGAAATTTTTAATAATTTGGAAATTTATTTATTTATCTATTTATTTTAAAGATTTTATTTACTTATTTGAGAGAGAACATGAGTGGGTGTAAGGGGCAGAGGGAGAGGGAGAACAGACTCCCTCTGAGCAGGGAGCTGGTGGCGGGCTCCATCCCAGGACCCTGAGATCATAACCTAGCCAAGGGCAGATGCTTAACCGACTGAGCCACCCAGGCGCCCCTCGAACTGATTGTATATGTATGTGTGTGCTTTTACATACATATGAAAAGGTAATAATTAAAAGAAAAAAAATTGCAAAATGCCCAAAACCTGGGGTAGAAACACACCCAGTATGTTTGAGAAACAGCAAGGAAGTGTCTCTGTCAGTGAGAACTGGGAGAGAAGAAGTGTTATAGGACCTTAGGTCAGCTTGTCAGATCATTTGGGTCCTGTAGGTCCTAGGGAAATTTTGAAAAATAAGTGATATGCAGTGATCTATACTTAACAGGATCACTCTGGCTTCTGTGTTGAAGCTAGACTGCATAGAACCAGAGAGTAAAACAGGGAAAACAGTTAGGAAACTCTTCCAACATTCCAAAAGAGATTAAGAGGGATTGTGGCAAGTAGTTAAGAGTAGATTTTGATAAATGGTCATGTCCTTAACATATTTTGGATTTAAAACTGACAGAATCTGCGAACACCTGGGAAGTGAGGTATGAGAAAAAGAGAAGAATCAAATTACTTCCTTTTTTCCTCCTGAGTAAGTAGATGTCTAGAATTCTTATTTATTGATTTGAAGACTAAGAAAGAGAAAGAGGTTGGTTGGCAAGAAGAGTCTTGAGGAATTTAATTTTGGCTAAATGAAGTTTGAACTTCTTTTTGGATATCCAAGTGAAGTTGGACCAAGTCTGAAGTTTAGAAAAGTGGCCGGGCTAAATATTCAGGTTTGAGAGTCATTCTTATTTTGATGTCAGGGTAATAAAAGTGATCATTAAGAAAGGAGTGTGGATTAGAGAGAGAGGTGTTCAAGGATGGAGACCTTTCATGCAGAGAGAGTGGTCTGGGGATTTGGAGGAAGAGGCAAATAAAAAATAAGAAGGAGTGGACTCCGAAGAAGGAGAACCAGACAGGTGTAGTGTCCAGGGAAACAAAGAAATTGTTTCATGAATGCTAGAAATCATGTGTGTTAAATGCTACTGGTGAGTCAAGCCAGATGAGCACAGAGTACTGTTGTTGGAGATGACTGATGATTTAGAGCAAAAAAGCCTGGTCAGAAATTGGGAGGAAAGAAACTGAAGACAGCAAATAATATAAAATTGCTTTAGGGAGTTGTCCTCAACAGGAGGAACAGGAATGGGCCCATAGCCACAGGGGGAAGTGAGGATAAGAAAAAAGAAAATGAAGGGAGAATTAATAACATATTTTAATTGTTTTTTTAGTCACCAACATGGGAAATGGCTTTTTAAAAGAAGTTATCTTTACAGCAGGAGGCTACAAAATGTCTCTTTTGTAGAAGTATAGAGCAACTTCAGTGCTAAACAACCAAAACAAAACAAAACAAAAACCCCACACAATTTAGAAAACTCCATCAACACATGTGCAGTCAGGCTACAGCAACTATAGGATAGTCCAAAAAATTTGGAAATCAGGTTTCTTTTTGCTTTCTAAGATAATATATCAGGCTAAATCAGCTCTCTTGAACCAGGGCTATATTTGCCCCACCCTGGGACATTGGACAATATCTGGAGACATTTTTGGTTGTCCAACTGGGAACAGGGTACTACTGGGATCTAGTAGGGTAGAGAGTGGGGAAGCTGCTAAACATCCTCCAATGCACAGGGCAGACTCTCCTAACAAAGAATTATCCAACCCCAAATGTCAATAATGCTGTGTTTCCAAACCTTGGCATTTAATACATGAAAATACAACATAAGGAGTAAAAGTACATTAAATATTCTTAAGATTAGATTCTAACCATATTGAATGTCTATCAAAAGCGGGCTATGTTCCTCAGAAGGAAGGGTGGTGAGCTCAGGCTTGTGGAGACTCAAGATCTTAAAAAGCCAATGTGGGCCATGACTACCAACAAGGTCCAGAAGGGAGAGGACCTTTGTCAATAGACTTACCTCCAACTGGTAAGGCTACCCCTCTGGAGGAGGGTATCAACTGACTGTGTTATCCTGGACACATTTATCTAATAGACTTCCATTGTTCTAATTTCTAAAGCCTCAATTTATGTTTAGATTAAAAATTGATTTCTCATGGAGGATTGCTTACCATAGAAAGAAAATATATTCATCACATATACATAGGTTTCCTGATCTGGTAACAGTTAAATTTACTAATTTAACCATATAAATTGCTATTTGTCTTAAAATCTGCTAGCCACAATTCACTAAGTTAGGCAGAACATATTTTGACCATGTTCCTACAAGTATTACCAGCCATATTTTGTGCTATTTTTAATCCACATCAGTATCTTGCATTGGTTAAGTCCATCTCTGTAAACTGCCTCAATCTCAAAAAGCTAAAACAGTCATGCTTCTGAAACTTTGATGCTAATGTTCCCATTCTCGGCCACACAAAATTCACCAGGAAATAGGTGTCACCATTTTGTGAGATGGTCAATTTTCCTTTAATTTTACTGTGTCTTAACTGATCATTTTCTTTAAATTTCCACAAATAGTTCTTAAAAATCTATGCTTTATTCATGTACTCGGTATATATGCATGTTCTAGCATGTATATGCTATCATGGCTTCAGGGGAAACATTAATATGTTAGTAATTTTAAAATGCAAAAGTATTAATGTGCACAGATTTTCTTTTCTGGATTTTTTTCTCTGCTTATGAAAGGCACATAAGATCCCTTGACATTAATTGAGTTGTTAAATTTCTCAGAGGCATTTCTGTCAAAGCTGGTAAAATTTCACAGGTATATAATTATATTAAGCTTTCTCTGAATCTAGTGTCTACCAGAGACTTATTCTTTTTGGGAAAATAAAAATAAAAAAATGATGACTCAAGTAAGTTTTATTTCTTGTTATTGACTAATCACTCCTTAATCTTATCCTCAGCTAGTGGAAAATCTATCTACTTAATTTTATTAGTAAATGATTTTATGGCATCTGACCACATCTAATACATCTAATAAGAAGGCAGCATATAAATTTCCAGGTAATTTCAAGTGTGGATAGCAAGTATGAATTCAAGATAATGTGAGAAGAAATTTGTAATAATGCTTTGGAAGCAGCTACATCAAAAAGCACTGTTTTTACCTATTATATCAGCACCATGAAAATCAACGTTGTTAAATATTCAGTACTTAACAGAAATGATTCCTCTAGCATTCATTTTCAAAACAAAATTCCAAAGCTGTTAAAAGCTGAACCAACCATAAAGCAGCAACAGTTTCCCCTATGACATTTAGATGAATGATGGAAATACACATGTAAAGGTCATTTTTAGTATATGAAGGCCAAGGCTTTCTCAATTTCTCTCACAAATTAAAATTGTGTAAGGTTTCTACTGTGTAAAATTATATTTTTAAAGAGCATATTGTAACATGGGATGCTTGTTTTTGTTTTTGTTTCCAGTATCAGCTGGAAAGGCAAAGAAAAAAAAAGAGAAGTATCTGCACATAGCAAATGCTTATGGATCAAATGATAGAAATGCAAATAAAGTGGATGGAAATTCACTGTTACCACAATGCTAAATTCCAGGCAAGAAGATGCATCATGTTGGGTGAACTTCAGCCCAACTAGTAGACACAGGTTAGAGAAAAGGAGGTCTTTTCCCGCAAAACTGAGGCAGCAGCCTCGCCCTCCCTCCCCCGCCAAACCGCCACCTTGGAACAAAAGTCTCAGGGAGCAGCCTCTCTCATCTTGGTCACACCATCTAGGGAACTGAGGGAACTTATTATCACTGAAATACTATTTTGTGCAGCCCAAGAGTTGGAGGCCCAGAAGTCAACATACTACCAGATAAAACATTCCAGACCATAGTTTTATGGCCCTGTTTTTCTATAGAGTCTATAATTATTGATTCCATTGTTTCTCCCTGTTTATCTCAGTCATCATAAAAGTCATAATTTATCATTTTGCTCATTTTGTATCATCTGAACTTAAATCCCATAATTTTCCATAAATCCATCTGTGGTCTCTCTTTATCCTCCATCCCTTTCTTTCTCTCCAGTATCTTTGCCCTACGGACGCGTAAACTTCTGCTCTCCAAGCACAGTTCCTGTCCTCAATACTGTCACAGTGTGTTTTTAGATCTCCTTGCCTTAACTGAATCTCATTATCCTCTGCAAAAACTCCTTTGCTGGCTTTCTCAACATTGGTTTGTTTTTTTTTTCCTCCCAAGTAATACGTAATGGGGGAGAGAAGGTCTTTCTTCACTTTTATGTCATTTCCTGAGAGTCATACCTTCCTTTTCCTACAAAATTCTTGCTTCTTAGGAAACTGCTAACTTCTTCACTCCTGGTCTCATTCCTCATTCACTGAAGGTGGCGAACTGCTGCAGCTGGCCCAGGACTATGAAGGCTCCAGGGACTTTTAGTTATAAAACCACAAGAGTTGCTCATCCTGTTCCTGACTCATAGTTACTGTCTCAGTGTTACTTTTCTTCTGATACCCAAGAACAGCAGATACCCATGACCTATAGAACATCTGAAACTTGCTGTTTATGGCTACCTCACTTCCCAGTAACTTGTTTACCCTCCCCCACTACCACAACCTGAAAATTACTGCTGCTGGAACTTGCCACACCACCTCTGGAGTCCCAATTACCCAACCTCATTTTCTGATCTCTTTTCCTGTATCTCACTCTTCAATATCTTTAACAATATTTAGACCTTTTTGGAATAGCCAATATATCGATCCTCACTGATTTGTAATTTTTAGTCCATTCTGGTTTATATTGTATCCCATCTACCTTAAGTTCCATGATCCATCAAAAGCTGTTATTTACAAAGGAGTTCTCTTGGTAAAGCCCTGCTCTACCATGAGTAGGAGCCAGCTGTGTGTTCTGAGTCATAAACCAACACTGGCCTGATTGACACTACAAAGCAGTTCCTATAGATTGACTAGATTAGTGTAGAATTCCCTAGCAACCAAAGCCTAAGGAAAGCATGACTGTGAAGATGGAAGGGAGATCAAATTGCATCAAACATTATGGTGAATACCAAGAATACTGTGAAAACACAGAGCATTTTCTCACTGGGGTGTACTATGAAACAGTTTGGCCAACCTAGTTGAATTAGAGGAGAATGAGGAAATGACTTCAGAAAAGCACCTGACCAAAATTTCATTTCACTTAATCTGTAGGGTGGAATACAAAATGAACATAAATGTATTTAGATTTGAATATTGAATTCCATAAGGATACAGTTTGTTTTTAATTATACCAATAACTGACATCTATTTAAAAATGAAACCAAAACAAAAAAAAATAAAAAAACACATAAAACTAAACAAATGGAGCCAAGGTGCTGGTAGGGGTTTCATTTACATAAATCTTAAGGAAAATCATGCTAGTATAATTTCAGAACAAAAACATACTTATCGGCTGTATTCTAAAGAGATTAGTATTAGTTCATTAATATTTAAATTTGTACAGGGGAAAAATAGCCAAAGAACAATAACCATGTACAGTAAACACAGAATAAATTAATATTTTTGTACACATAGCCACCAGAGGAAATAAGCCTATTTTTAGTCTTTATAAGCAGTATATATTTTAATTTTAATTTTAGTAATAGATATGCTATTATATATTTTTTTGTGTGCCATATTGGCTGATTTTTTTTAATTCCATAAGTTTCTTAAGGATTTCTTAAAAACAACAACAACAACAAAACACCCTGTCATATATTTTTCTGTACCAAATGTAAGTGGAAAAGTATCTCAGTTATATACCAGACTAGTATTAGTATTAGGGTGTCTGACCCACAATCTTTTAATGATTGGCATGCTTATAGAAATATTCAAAACTATAAAGGTAAAAAGCATAAATAAGTTTAACTATTTTTCTCTGTATGTTAAAAAATGTGCTAAATCATTTGTTAAAGGTCAGCAATGAATTTCTGGCCATAGCACCCTATAGAGAATCATCAATGCCCATTAGGTCCCAACAAATGTAGAGAGAGGAGGTAAGTAGGAAAAAATAAATAGGAGAAAGAAAGCCTAATGAGAAATCTGACCTGATTTAAGTTGATCTTAAGTTCCTTTTTTAAAGCCTTGCAACCTTGGACGGTGAATAATTAATAGCCAAAGTCCTTCTGAGCTCCCTCCTTTTGCTAATGTCTGTCAGTAAGATGTGGAGTCTGTTAGCAGGCAGTGGTTTCTGCTCTGTTTCCTTCATTTTTAAATTCGTCATCTAGTCCAATTATTTTATTTTCTGAATTTGTGAGACTTCTCTCTCTATCTTCCTGAAATTCCAATATTGTTCCAATTAAAACCACATAAAATTTAAATAAGTTACTATGATCTGTAGAATTATAAAAATATTAAATGAATTAATGATTAGCTACCTTTGGGGGTTGTTACTTATTTAAAGGAAAGAAGAAAAAAAACAAAAACCAAGATCACTTCTGAGATGTCCGGCACCACACTGAATGTCATTGCAAGGAGTAGTCACACTTTTCCAAAAGAGTCACTTCAAATATTTTTCTTTATATTTTTTCTTTGATTATAGTAGTATAATGTTCAATTTCAGGCTGACAGAAAATTGCAAGAGTAGCACAAAGAATATCTGTATGCTCTTTACCTAGATTTCCCAAATGTTAATATTTTTACCATATTTACTCTCAAGATAGAATTTCATTTCTGAATCATTTGAAAGGAATTTACAGGGTAGCTGCCTATTTATCCCTGCATATTTTATTGTCTATTTCCCAAAATCAAGATACTCTGTAATATAGCTTTAGTCCAGTTATCATAATCAGAAAACTAACATTGTAAGATAATATATAATCTTCAACATTCGATCAGATTTGACAGTTTAATAACTGTCCCAATAATATTGTTTGTAGCAAAAGAAAATTCCAGATTATGAATTACATTCAGTTGTCATGTCTTTTTAGTCTTTTTAATCACAACACTTTTTCTGTCTTTATTTGTCACAAGATTGACCTTTCAAAGGGTAGGTCAGCTGTTTTGTAGAATATCCCCTAGGCATGGTTTATTTAATTTTTTCCTGATGATTAGATTATGCTTATATATTGTTTTGAAAAGTACCACATTCCTGATGCTGGTTCCTTTTCTGTGTATAATTTCAGGAGGAGCATGATTTAATTTTATCCCTTACTGGCAGTGGTTCAACTTTGATAACTTGGTTAAGATGGCATCTGCTAGTTTTTTCTTCATTGTAAAATTACTATTTTTTCCATTGTAATTAAAAGCATCTTAGGGCAAGATGCTTGTGGGATAGAGTTGGGGCAGCTTTAAGACTATATAAATACAATGTTGAATTACTTTTTTTTTAATGTCAATGGCTTTTTTTTATGTTATGGTAATCACCGTACAGTAGAGTTACTTTTTAAACTTTCACCACTAGTTTGGTATCCATTAATGGCTATTCCCCAAATTAGTTTTTATTATTATAAAAACCAGGTGATTTTAGGCCAAGGGCAGGAAAAGTAAAAGCTGTGCCTGAAATATCTTTGTAGTAACAAAAAGCAAGGTAGCACTCAGAGGTTAATAAGTACAAGTCAAAGAACACAGTAGCCATTTAAAAGGACTCCACTGACCAAATCTAGGACAATTTGAGCACCAAAATAACTAATACTAATAAAAAAAATATAATTCATTGACTAAATAATGAGACCATTTTGAAACAAAAAATTAAGAGAATTGATTCCTTATAGAAAATATTCAATCAATAAATATAGAAAAAAAACAACAGAATTCAAAAATCACAATATGAAAAGAGTTTCAATAAGGAGCAACATCAGAGAAATACCACCAAAAATCTAAATCCTGCAGGTCTTGGATTATACCGAGTCATTAAAAAAGAATTTTGTGTACCTTACAATTTTGTCTAAGATAAATCCTGTACTAGGTATAGATCCAACTCAGAGTGCCATTCCTGTCATAATTTGAAGTTAAATAAGGTGTAAATTTAAAAGCATGCAGAGTCATAACCAGAGCTGTAACCTAATAGCAGTGTGTAGGACATAGGAGGTAGCTGCAGAGATTATATCTAAAAACAAAGCATACTCTTTGATCACCTGCTACAAGTATAAGGAACACTGTACATTCTTTTTTGGAGAGACATGTTTGCCATCTTTGCCATCTGCTCTTTAGAAAGACGGGTAGAAAAACTTTATTGATTTTTAAGGATTTAGTTTTATCGGGCAAAAATATACTGCTACTAGCCTGTTGTAAAGCTAAGGAAATCCTAAATGCAGTATGTGCACTGGTGTGTGTTGGTGTGGGAGAGGCAAGGAGACTGTAAGTAGGTCTTTGTTTCTCTTCTTGATCAAGAAGTTATAGAAGGTGGGGCACCTGAGTAGCTCAGTCTGTTAAGCATTGGACTCTTGATTTTGGCTCAGGTCATGATCTCGGGGTCATGAGTTGGAGCCCTGCATCAGACTCCATGCTCAGTGGGAAGTCTGCTTGGGGTTCTCTTCCCCTCTTCCCCTACTCCCCCCTCTCTCTGTCTCAAATAAATAAATAAATCTTTTTTAAAAAGTTACAGAAGACACCCAGTAAGAATGTCTAATATTGGGCTGTAACTGGAATATGGCATATATAATTGAACTATAGTGCCCAAGAAGTGAAGCCAAGCAATTGATGCAAGGTGAATGACTGGCAGAAATTAGTGGCCTAGAAGTTAGAGGTATGATGAGTTGGAATAGTATAAAGGACTGTAAAAGAATAAAATATTCTACCTTTGTAGTGTTCTTCCCTTGGCTTGTCACATTCCTGCCACAATGATCTTTCATTTCATCGAATGCAAGTTTTCCCTGGCTCAGGAAGCCTGTACATACTGGTCTTTCTATTTGGAATATGCTTCTTTTTATCATCCACTCCTTTCCACCAATGTAATTACCATACATTATTTAAGTCTCAGTTAAGTGGCGCCTGGGTGGCTCAGTGGGTTAAGTGCCTGCCTTTGCCTCAGATCATGATCCCAGAGTCCTGGGATCGAGCCCCGCATTGGGCTCCCTGCTCAGCAGAGAGCCTGCTTCTCCCTCTCCCTTTGCTGCTCCCCCTGCTTGTGCTCTCTCACTATCTGTCAAATGAATGGATAAAATCTTAAAAAAAAAAAAAAAACCCTCAGTTAATATTCTATCCTCTGGAATCTTTTTCTAAGCTCCCAAACTAGGTCAGTTTCCATTAGAAATAAGATTTTTATTAATAGTTCTAGCCATATATTGATTATAGTTGCAATTGAACATTTATTTGTGTGATTCCTTAATTAATGGTTTTCTCCTTCACTGTTCTGTAAGTTCTAGATCAGGAATTATATTTTGTTTTGTTTTGTTTTCTTCAACTTTCACAATATTCAGTAGGACCTAGGATATTTCCTGACACACAATATATCCTAATTAATGATTAATTGAACAAAACTTAGTGGGGGGAATGCTAAATGTAGATAGAGAAATGAAAGCTAATATTGCATGACCAGGAAGAGCAGTCCAGAAAATAACTGTGAAAGCAATTCCATTCATTTTTCCAGATGATTCCTCTTATGTCCAGGATATTCTTCAAGGAGTCCAGCATGGCATCACTGTTTTGAAAACACTAACCAGAAACAGACAAAAAAGTTTTAAAAATTCTTAATCACAAAATTACCTTTCATTACTAAAACACACTCTAAATTAATTGTGTGTGTGTTACCTCTCTTAATATAACCCCTTAAGGTGTGTTATTTTACCTCCCTTTAGATGAAAAAATTTCTGGTTCAGAAACATCAAAGCTTTTACTCAAAGTTACAGTTAATATTCATTCAGCAGAAATTCAAGCCCAGGACCTCTAAATAAATGTATTAGGTGCTAGAGAGATATCACAGTGCATTAACAATTTAGTTTGTATAATTTTTTAATGGTATGTTGGCATATGGAATTTTTAATGATAATTTGATGCTTAAATTGTACTTTATTTCACCTCCTTAACCCTGCCAAAGGTAAGCATAACTAATCTTTTCATTTTGGCTGCAAAAGGGAGATGCAAAAAATGCTAAAATAATTTTTAGACAACAAGTTATACTTACTGTTATCAGCCAGGTGTCGTGTAAAAAATGCTTCCATAACAAATATCAGCAATGATATTTGATTCAGGCATTATCTTTAAAACTAGATTATAATAATCAATTATGTTTTCTGACTTCAAAATCAAAATATTTTTAAAATATCAGATTCTAGAGATTAAGCAGAAAATAAAGTTTTGTTGCCTGCCACCTAAATTTTAGTGTTATGCTTACTTACAATATGTTCACATTCTAATGTATTTCTGATTCTTTTTTATATTTATTCACTTGATATGGTCCTAAGTTATTTCAAATCTGTTGCAATAAAGATGTTTATTAAATATCTGCATATCATGTATAATGACCAAGTATTAAAAATAAATATTTATGGAGATTTGGTTGTTCCTTGGCAAGACTATTGTCTATTGAGGAAACTTGATATTTTGAAAAATCCAAGTGACTTTTAACAAATAAGCATTATAGTTATATAAGAGATCTATGTTTCTCGGTACCTGATCAGTGTTGGATATTGGTAGAGAATTTTCCAGTTTTTACAATAGTTTATATACCTAGAAAATCTTTTCTGATATTTATACAAAGCAAGAATTTCACAAAGTGACATAAAGTATTCATTGTATCGCCAAATTTAATGCTTAGGAAAATGCCATTTTATCACTATGTAGTTAAAGTGCATTAATTCTTCCCTATCTTCATGCATTCAATCCATATTTTCCACATTTTCTTTTCTTAAGAAATCTGAGACACCAGGTCATTTCTTTGATATATTCATACTATATTAAATTTCCATCTTCATAATTTATTAATGCTCTAAATTTGTATAATTCTTTTCATTTACCCAGTGACTTCACCACATTTATCTCTTTTTATCACACTAATCCTATTTTAAGTGGGGCAGAAATCTATTCCTTTTACCATTTAGGAAATGAATACTTAGATTAAAAGATCATCCAAGATGATACAGGGAGTAATGTAGAAACCTTAACCTTGAATCCACTACCTCTTATGAATCCAGGGATTTTGTGTGTTATCACAGGCTGCTTTTTATTACATTTTGTAAGGTCAGATCTGTCTCAAATCTTAAACTTGTACAAATCCTCTTTATCCAAATAAGTATTCCATTTTAATTCTGTGATTAATTTAGAATCTTAGTAGAGGTAATTTTATTAGAAATTTAAGTATTTGTATAATAGATTAAGTTGTCCAAAATATTTTTAAATGCCCATTAAGTGCTAAAGGACATTAATGGTAAATATAATCTATGTTAGCAATCATCATACAGGCATAGAAACTATTGCTATAAGGAAAGGATATTCAAAGAGCAGTGGAAACATGCAAAACACATAAGATTATCTGGGGGGTAGAGATAGTCTTTTCCAGAGGACTTCGATTAAGTGGGGAGCTCTATTCACCAGATGGTTATACAAGAGATGAAGTCATCATAAACAAAATGAACCACCTCTGCAAAAGCGTGGATGAGTGGAAGGCCAAGGAAAACAATTTAATTTAGTTTCACCATGATTTAAAGTGAGAACTTCATATAGTTCACTGTGCTTATTTTGTAACATATATATATATACATACACACACACAGTAATATATATACTTATTTTTTCTCTCTCTCTCTAATTAGAAAGCACATAAAGTCCAAGGACTATGCATTATCAATCTCTGTAATTTTTATGACACTTAAGCAGTAAGTGCTTATGAGTGATTGTTAAAAGAAATAGGTGTTTAGGTACATGCCAGTACAATAATGGGTTTCTATTTTCTGACCATCTCCCCCCTGATTCTTCACTTATTTGAATTAACTAGTAAATTATTTTTATTTTTATGTTTGTATTGGTGTCCTATTCCAAGTGAAGTGAATTTATATAAGCTATCCATACCATGGGTAAATGTGTAGATGATTTTACTTTTTTAATTTAAAATAACCTAATAAATCTTTATTGAGTAGCTACCACAAGAAAGTGAAAATCTCAGTTTCCAGAGGTATATGAAAATGAATAAATATATGATAGCATTCTTGAAGAACTCTTCTGTCTAAAAATTCTCAAAATTGTCCATTATTTTCAATTTAAACATTTTCAGCAACTCAATGGATACAAAGCTATGTATGTCATTTATCAATGTAGTAACTTATTTTGTATCAATATAGTTAAGTTGAGAATTGTAGAGACTAGGAAATCACTGTATATTTAAGTATACTGTCAAAGTGGAAAAAAAAAGAAAAATGTTTCATTGAGTATCTGCATCTTTTAGCAGTAGCTATTATGACAGACATGGGGGGCCCACAAGAAATCTTGTTTTATTAGAATTTTTATAAGTATTTGTTGTTTTAAAGTACTTTATATTCTCTAAATCACTTACAAAGTAAAAGTGTACATTAAAAAAAGTGATTGTGGGTGTAATTGGTTTCAGGAACTAACTTACCTTCAATTTTAAATGCCAAACTGTCCATCCAAAACTGCAATTAGCCACTCATAAAAGAGAAGTTCTCTTAGAAGAACCCCTTTAAAATGTCACTGTAAAATTTTATTTTGCAAGATAATTGCTTACTTGAATTGCCAAAAGCAGTGTATTTTTCCAAGAAGGTTTTATAAAACTATATTCTTAAGATGTTTATTTCTGCCATAGATATTCAAAAGTTATAACTATTTTCAAGTTTGCTATTACTTTGTTGCTGTTAATACTACTTTTAATCTGTAAGATTTTATCAGAACTTCTCCATACTGGAAACAGGATAGTCAGTATGGAGAAGTGGTCTGGCTCTTGGAAAAGGTGGCACCACCAACATTCCACAAGAGCAAAATGTAATTTGATACCATATTAGGAATAGATATCTATATGGGAGAAACATACTGTTAAGGCTGGGAAGGTACCACAGGAAAGGATTCTAAATCATAATTCTAGTCCCAGAGCCCATACTGGAGACATAGTGTTAACTTTGTGGAGGACAGAGTTTGAAACACATCCTTCTACAATACTCTATCTGATCATTCACTCTTTTAGCTATTCAGCTTTTATTCATTAATTTATAAATTGTTTGTAAAATATTTATTATGGAATATACTGAGCATATAAAAAAGCATATAAATGGGGCGCCTGGGTGGCTCAGTTGGTTAAGCGACTGCCTTCGGCTCAGGTCATGATCCTGGAGTCCCTGGATCGAGTCCCGCATCGGGCTCCCTGCTCGGCAGGGAGTCTGCTTCTCCCTCTGACCCTCCCCCCCATGTGCTTTCTCTCTCTCTCATTCTCTCTCTCAAAAATAAATAAATAAAAAAATCTTTAAAAAAAAAGCATATAAATGCATGTATAATTTAAAGAAACATAAGAAAACTAACATGTTTCTATCCAATACTCTACATGAGAAAGTGAAATTATAACTATTACATATCAGTTTACCATATTTACTATATAAGTCTCCATTTTTACCCCCTTCCTCCCTCCTATCCAGAAGTAATCACTATAAACTTTCTGTTTTATTATTGCTTTATTCAAAATTTTGTCACAGTTTCACATATACAGCATTTGCTTTTTAAAATTTGTAACATGTGTGCGGGATAATTTGGTATTCTTTCACAATTTGCTTTTAGATTAATAATTAAATTTCTGCTCCTCTAAAGTAATGCCTGTACCTAATTTGTCTTCACTGCTGTAGGATATTCCATAGTACTAGTGTGAAAAATCACAGTATAATTATCTATTCTTCTGTCAGTGGACATTTGGGTATTTGGGTACTTAACAGTTATTGCTGTTATGAACAGCATAGGGTATGGTCTTTCCATGTCTAATATTAAACAGGGGCAAGGATTTCTCTAGAATAAAAATAATAAAATTGAGGGGACATGGAGACTGTTCACTTTCTATTTTATTGAATAATTCCCAATTGTTTACCAGAGTGGTGGTAATCAATCCACTTTCTCAACACAACACCGATGCTCTGCATCCTCACAAGTGGTGTTATCAGCCTTATTACTTTGCTAGCATAATATTGGGTGGGAGGGCGGGGAATATTGAGCATGGATTTCACTGTGGTTTTAGCTTGTATGTCTCTGATTATTAAAGTCCTTTCATATGTAGATTGATTTTTTATGATTTTTTTTAATTTGAGTATGGTTGACAATGTTACATTAGTTTCAGGCATATATCTTAGTGATTTGAAATTTTATGCATTACGCTATGTTCACAAGTGTAGCTACCATCTGCCCTGTTACATCACTATTACAATATCATTGACTGTATTCCTTATGCTGTGTCTTTTATTCCCAGGACCTATTAATTCTATAACTGGAAGCCTATATGTCCCACTCCACTTCACCCATTTTGCCCAACCCCTCACCCCCATCCTCTCTGTCAACCATCAGTTTATTTTCTGTATTTATAGGTCTGATTCTGCTTTTTGTTTGTTTATTCCTTTTTTTTTAGATTCCACTTGTGAGTGGAATCATACAGTACTTGTCTTCTCAGTCTAACTTCATGTAGCATAATATCTTCTAGATCCATCCATGCTGACATAAATGGCACTATCCCATTCTTTTTTACAGCTGCATAATATTCCACTGTGTATATATGCCACATTTCCCTATCCATTTGTCTACTGATGGACATTTAGGTTGCTTCCATACTTGGCTATTGTAAATGTTGATTGATTTTTCATGTTGAGTTTTTTCCTAAAGTCTATCTCATCTGATATTGAGGTAGGTTTTAATATTAGGTTTTTATGTCTTTTTCCATAACTATATTCAATATTTTTATTGCAGTATTGTTGATAAACAATATTACATTCAATACTTTTGTCCTTAAGGTTTTAAATGTGTTTCTTATAAGCAATAAGTATGTGAAAAAGTTTTCCCAGCATACGGTTTTTCTCTATTATCTAATCTATCTATGTATTCCTAAGAATCCAAGCCACAGTCCATATGCTGCTCTCAGAATCAGATCTCAGAAGTCACAGCTTCACAGCTTCTTTACTTCATTGTGTACTGAAATCCCATAGACCATATTGTTTTATATATGTATATATATATTTTTTTAAAGATTTTATTTATTTATTTGAAAGAGAGAGACACAGCGAGAGAGGGAACACAAGCAGGGGGAGTGGGAGAGGGAGAAGCAGGCTTCCCGCCGAGCAGGGAGCCCGATGCGGGGCTCGATCCCAGGACCCTGGGATCATGACCTGAGCCAAAGGCAGACGCTTAATGACTGAGCCACCCAGGCGCCCCTATATATATATTTTTAGTAATTATCTAATTAAAAGGGCTCTCTTAAAAGAGTAAAGAGTGGAACGTTGAATTTGAAACAAAATAATGCTCATAACCATTTTTCAGAGAATGATGAATAAGAAATCTACATCAACACTATGGTTGTATGAGTTTACTGTCATTTTATGATGATTCATATAGTCATCCTCTCACATGTCTGCAGGTATTGCTCTTTCATCTCTGCATTCTTGGTATCTGGTACATGATGAGCACCTGTCAATGCTTTCTGAATGAGTGAGAAAAACTCTATCAAGTGAGTCTTATTTTACAAAATATATTATATAGTACTTGATATGAGTCACTACCCTGGGGAAATACACCTGTGTGAAGAGGGTAATGAAGAAAGAGTATAATCCCCCACTGTTCATATTTCTTAATGAGATATGAATTTTATGGGGATAGTTATAAAAAATTGGTATGAAGCTTCAAAAATTAAATTTTATCCTCAGTTTTTTAAAATTATGTTCAAAATTGTGTCAAACAAGAACAGTGCAAATAAAGAATTGGAAATAGTCACATGTAGCACTATTTTATTTTATAAATAGTAATCTCAGAAGCACAGCTTTACAGATATTTCTGCAACTATTGATGCTTTTTTTCACTTCTGCTCTTTCAACAACCCTCATGCTCTCTTCTCAGTCATTTTTATTTCTTAATTTTTCTTGTTTTGACTTATAAGTTGTTTATAATTAAGTTAGAGTAGTTCAAGCAAGGAAGTTCATATAACCCTTCTCTTCATTAGCTCTTATATTTGTCACAAATGGCACTATGTGTCAAAATACTTTATTGGAAGTTATAAAATATTTATTGTCACCTGAAGAACGAAAATGGAGTCACCTCAAAATGATAGCACATTATTTAAGCCTGTTAGAATTTAATAAGTTTATTTTTAATTGTTTTTCTTCAAGGAATCATCGCTGTGTATCAGTTCCTACTTTCCTTTCTGAGTCTTAAATAAAACTAAGGATCATCAAGAGGAATTAGTATTCTCAAAATGGCAATCAGTATTGAGCTTACCCCAGGTTCCCCAAACCTTTGAATGATTAATCATCAGCCTTGGGTTTTGTAACCACATTTCAAATGCCTTTTTTTAAAAAAAATCACTTTTATTTTACAAAACATTTAATTAGATTGAATTCATATACCGATGTCTTACAATCTTGAGATAGAATCTCCATCCAGAGAAAGAATGATGGAAACTCATTTCATCTCTATTCCTTCCTGAGTTTCTCTTTCTCCAACCATTTTTTAAACTTGAGTCCCTAGTATTTCACTCTAAATGCCCTAACTACTAGAGTGGTTTCATTTATCCTTTCAGCAGATATTTATTATATATCTTATATGCTAGAAAACTTCTATATGTAACATGTGAAATATATAACTAAGAACAGAGCAGACATGGTACCTGCTCTTAAGGAGTTTACACTTCATTTGGAGACGTATTATTCCAGTCACGTATGTTGTAAATTCCATGTTGTAGAAGTACATATAACCATATAATAGATGGCTTATCTAGTGTGGGAGACTGGCAAAAACAAGGGATTAAATAGGAAGAGTATACACTGGAAAGAGTGTTCCAGAAAGTGGGATATACACGAGTGTAGTGTAGTTCAAAGGCCTAGGGGAACAAAAGCCAAAGGACCTGAGGAGGGAGGAATCTGCACCAGAGACTAAGTCCAAATGTCTCCAGGTGTACCCCAAGTCCCAAGTGTATCTACTACTGCCCCTTCTTCTGCTGCTCCTTGGGGCCAGCAGGTGCTGATCCAACCCAGACTTCTCTGAAAGAGAAGAATCCAGGTCCCTGCAAGAATGACTAAGTTCAAAGCTACACACAAGTGGTGAAGTCTCCTTTCATTAAAAAAAAAAAAAAAAAAAACCTGAAAAAATTTTTAAATAAGGAAAGAGAAGCAAGTTGCATTACTTCATATGAGGTTGAGATAAGAAATCTTAATCCCATTATTACAGATTTTAATGAGACATAGCTGCAGAAACTTGGAATACATCTTGTCTTTCCCAAAACTAGTCTTTTTAAAATGTTTGTTTTTAATAATTTTATCACTTTTCAATTGCCTTTAATAAATTTTTAACTAAATCATCACAAAATCTTCTGACTTAAAGAACATGCTTTATGTATGATTATAATATACTATGCTCTTTTGAAGCTGTTGCTTTCTTATAACTCTTTCTTTCTTCCTTTCTTCCTCTCTCCCGCTCTTTCTGTCTTTCTTTCTTTTTCTTTCTTTCGTTCTCTCTTTCTTTCTCTCTCTCTTTCTTTCTTTCTTTCTTCTTTCTTTCTTTCTTTCTCTCTCTTTCTTTCTTTCTTTCTTTCTTTTCTTTCTTCTTTCTTTCTTTCTCTCTCTCTTTCTTTCTCTTTCTTTCTTTCTTTCTTTCTCTTTCTTTCTTTCTTTCTTTCTTTCTTTCTTTCTTTCTTTCTTTCTTTCTTTCTTTCTTTCTTTCTTTCTTTTTCCTTCCTTCCTTCCTTCCTTCCTTCCTTTCTTCCTTCCTTCCTTCCTTCCTTCTTCTACATGCTCATGTCTTTGGAATATTTTCTGAAATGATTTACCCTACTTATCAAGATAGTAAGAGAATAATAATGCCTATGTGTATTTGTATGTTTTGTCTATTCTGTAATGGAAGCTTAAATTTGTCTTGGCAAGAGAGAGCACATCTATACATCTATGAAACATTTTAGGTTTGTAAATGTAAGATTAGGATCTACTCATTACCTTTGGAAATCCCAAACCTGAGGAATAACCAAACTATATATACTTTGATATTTCCAGTGTTAAATAAGATGTGAACATTGAGGGCAGCACGCAAATCTACAAATATTATTGTATTATGATTTTTTTTTTCTAATAGTGGAAGAGAGACCAGAGCATGGGACCCTGAACTTGATTGAAGGGGAGAAAAAATAGACTTGCAGTTATAGAGGGAAAAAAATGTTTTCCCAAACCATGATTTATGACTGACTTTTAAGGAAACATACAGTTAAGAACTTCCTGTGAATGGTACTGGTGATGGTCATTGAGAGCCATAAAATCTAATATTAGTAAATTATGTCAAACTTGAGAGTAAACTTTAGAGAATAAGCAAAGTCAGTGCCCATGCTCTGAGGGACAAAGGAGTCAACATGGACAGATTCTGATAGTTTGTGTTTAGATATTACAAAAAAAAGTGACCAAGAATTTGAAGATGCTCAATTGAAAAATTGTACTATTTTATTATTTTGTGATCATTTTCTCTCCCCTTCCTGCTTTAGCACTTATTTTTATCTGGATTCATTCTTTCCTGTCCCAACCTTTTCTGCCCCTGCCCGATCTATGGAAAAAAAAATTTGTGCAATTTTCTATTTCATTAAAATATAAATCAAGTTTCTAATTAAAATACACAACACAACCAATACCATAGTTCTCTAGTTTTTTTTTTTTCTTTTTAGGTATTATTAGGTTTTAGATATTTTTCTTTTTTTTTTTTTAAAAAAGTGTATTTATTTTTGAGATGTCTGGGTGGCTCAGGGTCCTGGGATCGAGTTCCACATTGGGCTCCTTGCCTAGCTGGGAGGCTGCTTCTCCCTCTGCTGTTGCTCCCCCTGCTTGTGGTCTCTCTCTCTCTCTGACACATAAATAAATAAAATCTTTTTAAAAAATTTATTCATTTTCTTAATAATCTGTACACCCAACATGGAGCTCAAACTCACGACCCTGAGATCAAGAGTCCAGTGCTTTTCTGACTAAGGCAGCCCGGTGCCCCGTATAGGTACTTTTTCATAAAATCAAAGCTAAATTCCAACCAATAACATTTCAAGTGTTTTCTAACAGGACCATCCTGTTTTTAGTAAGTGTTAACTTGTTAAAGTCCATGTTTTATACTAATAAATTTTCCTATTCCTTTTGGCTCCTTAGGAGTAGGCCAAATGCAACAGCACTGTCACCACCTGAGTCTGGTATTAATTCCATCTGTAGGGATCTCTAATGATATGTACAAGTTTCTCAGGAGCAAAAGTATCTCCTTTTTGGCCTCACATTTCTACACTGTCTTTTCTTATTCTGTTAATGAGAAAAGAAAGAAGGGAGGGAGGGAGAGAAAATTCTCAGTGAGAGAAAATACCTTAGCCATATATATAATGTCCCACTGAGAAATGCCTTTAACAAGGTCTTTAAAATTCAAGGTAAGAAGAAACAGCAGTATCATGCTTTATACTTAACAATCATTGAATGCATTCCTTGCTTCCTGGAGTCTGCAGAGATTCCCATTTACGGCTTGGCCAGCTGATTGCGTAGGAGAGGAAATCAATTAAGTAGTCCAAAAGGGAGATTGCATAATATGAATATTAATTGTATATAATTCTAAAATTAAATCTATCTATCTACCTATCTACCTATCTGACACATCTTAGAAAAACATTATAAAATTCTAGGATTTTATTTTACTCAATCTCCTGGTTAGCTTTAGGTCAAGCACTTGTTAATAATAGCAGCTATTGTAAATCCAAACTCAACCAAGCCCTATAGTGCTCTTACTTTTTGTGATTTATTGTGATACCTTCTTTCATAAGGAGGAGATAGCCCACTTTTTTTCCTGCAGTACAAATTTAAAATCGCTGGTGTTGAATTATTTCTGCTGCAGTTAGGGAGAAGAGAGGGAAATGAGATTCACTAGGTAAACACCTGACATGATGAAGCTCATTTTCTTACGAATTATACCGAAGGAATAGAAATAATTAACTTAGAACAAACATATGTCCAAAAAAGCAATGATTCTTCTGGAAAATTGCTACGGCAAAAATAACTACTTTTCATATTACATGGAAAGGGTAGAAAAATGAGTAGAGATACTTTACAAATATTTTTTACATAAGAAACAAAGAATTAAATAAAATATATTTAATATGTCAAAAAAAACATTTAAAATAGAAAGCCATGCACATTGCCTGTTTGGCATAAATATAAAAAATACATAAAAGAAGGTAATGTCACCTTAGTGCGGTAAAAAGAGCTCTACACTAATTCAAGAGATCTGAGTTTGGCACCTAATTTATCCATGAAAGAGCTATGTGCTCTTCTGCAAAGCACATTGCTTCCTCTGTGTTAGTTGTGTCATGTGTGAAAATGACAAATGTTGCAGTAAATAATACTTAGGTTCTATTCATTCTAACATTTTATAATTTGTAAAATCTTCTATTATGTTTTATATATTGATATGCATATAATTTTTTTAAATTGTAGTAAAAAGCACATAAAACCTTAACCATTTTTTAAGTATGCAGTGGTGTTAAGTATATTCACTTTGTTGTTTAATAGGTCAGAACTTTCATATCATGCAAAACAAAAACTCAGTACCCATTAGGCAACAATTCCTCATTCCTCCTTTCTTCAAGCCCCTGGTAACCACCGTTGTACTTTCTATTTCTATGAATTTGACTACTTTAGATAACTCACATAAGTGGAATCATACAGTATTTTCTTTTTGTGATTGGTTTATTTAACTTAAGCATAATATCCTCAAGGTTCATCTGTATTTGTAACATGGAACAGGATTTCCTTCTTTTTTAAGACTGAGAAATATTCCTTTGTATGTATACACCACAATTGTTTATCTGTTCGTCTGATGATGGACATTTGGTTTGCTTATCCTCTTGAATATGGTGAATAATGTTACTATGAACATGATATGCAAATATCTCTTCAAGACCCTGCTTTCACTTCTGGGTATCATATCCAAAAATGAGACTGCTGGATCATTTGATGGTTTCACTTGCAATTTTTGGAGGAACTAGCATACTCTTTTCCATAGTGATTGCAATACCATATGTACATTATATTTTAAATTTATACTTAATTTATTGTGATCATGTGTATTGTGACTTTATTCCTTAACTCTTAAAAAATTTTATAGAAATTCTGTAATCATTATGGATTGTCCTACCCAGAAATCACTAATGTTCCTGGTATCTCAAACCCCATTATGAGGCATCTGTCCAGGAAAGTTAACTGGAAAAGTTATGAGAACTAATAAAGTTGCTTATCTTAGGTTTGCAGATACTGATATAATTAGTGTAAATTACCTTTTTCATTTTTCAATAATTTTTTATATCTGGCTAAATTACTATGAATGTAACAGAGTAAAGGGGATTAAGTATTCTTTATATGAATGGCGGAAGAGGAAAGCAGATGGGGCTGAATGTGATCTTTTGCCTTTCAGACTATCTGCTTAGAATCCTGAAAGATCAGTGTGACTTTAGAAGATGAAGAGAAAACTGTGTTTATATATCCTAGGCTAAATGATTTGGAACTGCTCTGTTCCTTAATTGTTTGAAAGTTGTAGTGTTGCAGAAGAAATATCTGAGGAAGTGCCTTTTTCTTATTTGGAGCTGTTGTTGCAGTTCCAAAATTCTCTCCGGGGACAGAGTTGCACGGTTCAGTCCTTTGGGAGGCTTCAGCTAAATTAATCTGCTGACTAGAATCTGGATAAGAATATCTGTCTTTAAAGCCCATGTTCCAAGAGGAATATGGTTTAAAAGGGCTGATGCCTTCCTTTCTTTTTTCTTTTTTTTTGCTACAAAGATTAGGTGAAGAATAAGCAAGGCATGTATTTATAGTTCAAAAATCGTATGAAAGGATACAGGCTATGAAAAATATGCATAATGAGAAGCTTATAAAACATGAATTTTTCAGGGTTTATTCAGTTAATTTTATAATTTTTAAATAATTTGTTGCCAGATGGACAAAAGTAAACATTTCTATAGGTTTTTATATACCTATATATTCAATCCATCAAAAACTATGCGTTGTTCTATATGCCAGGCTTTGTTTCAAACAATAAGGGGACAGAACTGAAAAAGATCTATCTGAGGATGACAAAAAAGACAAGAATGTACGGATGAGTGTGCAACAAGTATTATGATAGAAAGCTGCTCAGATTTCCATGATTCCATGGAGCAAGAACAGGTAATTAAGGGAATTGTGTGTTACCATTATTAGTTTGAAGTCTGTAGTGAACCACTGAGTGTTTTAATTAAGGGTACTATATATTCAGGTTTAGTTTGGAAAGATAATTCCGGTAGTCCTTGGAGATTTAAATTACAAAGAGGTAAAGTTGAAGTAGAGATACTGGTTTGGAGGCCATCACAGTAATGTAGATAAGAAATAATGACAGATTCAGTGTGGAAATGAGAGGACAAATGCCAAATGTATTTATGTCACCAAAATGGACATAAATGAGGATCATTATGGATGAGGAGCATAGCAGAAAAAAACCCATCAAGTATGCTTATAAATCTTTCTAAACAGTGAGAAATAGCTTCCTGATTTTCTATGTCTGAGGTTCCACTGTTCCTTGTCTGTATTATTAAATTTACTTACCAAAAGTCATTTCTGTTTATAGATCCAACTTTCCAACGAGAATGAGTCTCTCAAGAGCAAGATGGTCGTATATACAATGTCTAGCATCAGCGTTGGTGGATGATATTGTTCTCATTGCAAATAGCAACCACCTCCTAAATACCAAAGCAAAAATACATTTTTATTTCGTCTTAGATTAGACTTCTGACACTTAACATTCCTGGTAGTTCTGTTCTTGAATTTTCTCTTTCTTATCACAATGTCTGGCACATAATAGTTATTCAATTATATTCATCTCTCTGCCCCACCTCTTACTTCTTTTCTTTCCAAATACCAATCTCCCTTTCCTCTTTTATAGAAGTCCCACAATTTCGCTTAGTCTCCATCACCATATTTATTTCCTATATCTTCTGTTTAAAGTTGGCAGATTTCAAGTTTCTGTTCTTGATCCTCTTATTTTAGTTTAAATTTCCCCTGTGTAGCTTCATGTCTACTCTCGTCATTTCAGTTTCTGCTACTACCCAGAGACCAGCTGTTCTTGTCTTAGTAATAGCATAACTTTTCAAATTAGTGTGTTTTTATAAGTGAATTTTGGAAGTCAATATTGCAAGCACTACTTATGCTCATTACATGTGACCATCAGCAAATGGCTTTCTCTGTTGGGCCATGTGGAATTTAGCACAAGAACTGATTCTGTTATTTCCTCAGGTAGAATGACTTCTACCACCCAATTTGCTTCTCAGTGCATACACTGAAATTGACTCACATATCTGTCAAAAGCTGTACCACTCAATCCCATGATTTATGATGTAGATGGGAACAATTATGCATTTTGGGAGAGATCCCAGCTTGGTTCCATGGCATGTTCAGGGCCATAATTTATGCAAAGAGAAACTTGCCATGGAACATATGGAACTGGGATCACAACTCTGAACAAGTTGAGTGTTTGGTATGGATAAAATCCTTGGGAATTTTTAATCATGTCTATACTTCAGGTTCCAGAAAATAATCCTGTTTATGCAGACATGGGAAGAGGGATGGTGGTGTGAGGAAGGTACTGTTGCCCTCATACAAATTTCTCTTAGATACCAAACACAAGCATAGGGCTCCTCTATCCAGACTTTCAGGGTATACTTATGCATCCCGAACTTCAACCATGAAATGCCCCATTATGTTGACCTCAAAAAGCCCCTTCTTCCTCTGGCATGCTTAGTACTTATGCTCTTTATCTATGTCTATCGCTATTCCACATAGTATTTCTTTTCATAGATAGATAATATAATGGATGTCCATATAGTCTGTCAACATAGTCAATAGTATTTTACTATTTTATAGATTCCAAATGTCTTTGATTACACTATGCAAATTTGTTAGACGTTACAAATACCCTATATATTATTGGAGGAGTATCTCAAGTAACTTAACCTGGTGTAGCAAAAAATAATACAATTCAGAAGACAATATCATGGAATAATAACTCATATCTGGAAGATACCTTAAAAAATCAATCACTCATCAAATTGCCTGTCTAGTCCCCAGACATCTCTATTAAATAGTTTTCATTTGGTGAAATTATATAAATAAAATAAGCCCTTGTATAATGTCTTCCTTTAGTATTCTTTCTTGAGTTGCATAGAAAATTTTAAATTTATTTCAATCATCACTAAAGTTTTAAAAGGCAGCTAGTGTACTAGACTTGCCAAATGTTTATTGATCTTATCAAATGCCAGCATTTGGTTTTATTGATTCACTCAATTCTTTGTGTGTATTTTGGTTTCTTTCCCATTTAATTAACTTCTATTTTTTCCTTTTATTAAGTCCTTCTTTTTAAAAGATTTTGATGAATCAAGCATTTAAATGACCTTATATAGTCCCTGTATAGCATTGACTCTGTGAAGTAATCAATATTCTAACTGCTTTAACAATATTAACACATTTAATCCCAGTATCAGTTCTATGAAAAAATACTATTATTATTCCACTTAAAGGATGGGGAAATGGAGGGAAAGTCAGTTGAGTAACTTTCTCAATGTCTTACAGTTGGTAGGTGGTAAAGCTTGAATTCAAATCTGAGTAATCTGACACTGGGGTCCAATCTTAATCACTATGCTAGGCTGTCTCTGTTTTGTTTTGTTTGTTTGTTTGGATTTCCATGATTATACCCAACTCTAACTTTTTAATTAAATGCTTATTTCACTTAAAATATGATTTCCTATTTTATAAAGAGTGCATTTAAGGCAATACATTTTATTCTGAACTCTTTGGTTACATCCAACATGATTTGGCATAGTGCTCCCAGTGTCCTCATTTATTATTTTACTTTCCTCTTCAACTCAAGAGCAATTATTAAAGTTTTACTTCTAATTTTGCAGTATATTCAATGTGATATTTTTGTTTTTGCTTCTTGCTTTTTTGTTTTAAAAACACTTTATATTTATAGATCAGTTTCAGGTTCACAGCAAAATTGAGAAGATAAAGAGATTTCCCGTATATCCCCAGCTCCCAAATATGCACAGCCTCTTCCATTATCGACATTCCCCACCAGAGTGATACATTTGCCACAACTGATGGACCTACATTGATACATTAAAATCCATAGTTTCCCTTAGGTGTAGTATGTTCTATGTGTTTGGACAAAGAATGATGACCTATATCCATCATGATAATACCACACAGAGTATTTTCACTGCCCTAGAAATCCTCTGTGCTCAGCTTACTCATCCTTTTCCACCACCTCAGCTTCTGACAATGACTGATCTCCAGAGTTTTGCCTTTTCCAGAGTGTCATATAGTTAAAGTCATACATTATATAGACTTTTTAAATTCACTTCTTTTGCTTAATGATATACATTTAAGGTTCCTCCATGTCTTCTCATGGCTTGATAGTGCAGTTCTTTTCAGTGCTGAATATTTCATTATCTGGGCATACCATAATTTATTTATCCATTCACCTACCAAAGGGCATGTTGGTTGCTTCCAAGTTTTGGCAATTATGAATAGAGCTTCTATAAACATTCCTGTGCAGATTTTTGTGCGGATATATTTTTAATTTTTAATTTAATTTTACTATGAAATGTATCAAGTATAGAGAACAGAGAATAATTTTAAACACTTAATGTAGCCACCACACATAGTTGATGAATGTTAATATTTGCCACACTTTTTTTTCAGAAAAAAAATTTAAGGAAACAAAAGTCATAGAAATTGCTGAAGTACTCTGTTCACCCTTTTCTAATTCCATTGCCCTCTTTTCCCAGAGATCACCATCATTCCTCCCCACGAGTTTATACTTTTCTGTATACAGCAGTCCCTCCTTATCCACGGTTTCACTTCCCAGAGTTTTAGTTGTCCCTAATCAACGGAGGTCTGGAAGCACACAATCCTCCTTCTGGTATATCAGAGAAGGTCAGTAGTAGCCTAATGCTAAGTCACAATGCCTATAGTCATTGACCTCACTTCATCTCATCACACATGAATTTTATTATTTCATAATCATCACAAGAAGGGTGAGTATAGTAGAATAAAATATTTTGAGAGAGAGACCACAGTCACATAACTCTATTACAGTATAATTATTCTATTTTATTGTTAACTATTGTTTATCTCTTACTGTTTATAATTTATAAATAAACTTTATTATAGGTATATATAGTTTATAAAAATTATTTACAATTTATAAAAAATAAACCTTATAAGCATATAGAAAAAAGTCCATAGTATAATTAGGGTTCAGTATTTTCTGTGGTTTCAGTGGTTTCAGGCATCCACTGGAATGTATGTATCGTGGAACATATGACCCGCAGAGAGGGGGCACTACTGTGCTTATACATTGATGATATTATATTTTTTATTTTTAAAAAAATTGTTCTATAGAGCCAAGTGTAACTTGCTTTTCTAACCCAACACTATGTTTTCAGATTTGTATGTTGATAGTTAATACATGTAGCTAATAATTAAAGTTTGTTTTTCAATAGTTTGGTTACAAAAACAATGCTACGTCCTGATACTTGTATTCATGTTTACAGATACGAGTTTCTCTAGGGCATATTCCTAACAGTGTTGCTGTCTTATTGTACAGTATGTGCATCTATTAGTTTACTAGCTGTTGCATAGCTCTTAAGAATAATTGTAACGTGCGGCGTCTGGGTGGCTCCGTCATTAAGCGTTTGCCTTGGCTCAGGTCATGATCCCAGGGTCCTGGGATTGAGCCCCGCGCTGGGCTCCCAGCTCCGCGGGAAGCCTGCTTCTCCCTCTCCCACTCCCCCGCTTGTATTCCCTCTCTCGCTGTGTCTCTCTGCCAAATAAATAAATATAATCTTTTTTTTAAAAAAAGAAGAATTGTAACATTTACTTTCTCACCATTTGTGTGTGAAATTCCTTTTCTCCAAATTCATTTCTATACTTAAGACGGCCAAAGTTTTAAATTCTCAACTTACGAATGATATACTTAAAAATCTTTACATTTCTCTGAATACTAATAAGGTGAAACATATACTTTTATATCAGTCTGATTTTCTCTTTTCTGAAATACCTTTTCCCAGACTTTTGCCTATATTTATTTTCTTCGTTTCTTTTAGTTTTCTAAAAGATTAATCAAAGTAACTTAAATATTCTAGATGCTAAATCTTTGCCTTGGTTGTTGGTTGTTCAGAATTGTATTTGGTTGGCTTGTACTTGAATGTAATTCATATTATAGCATGTGTGTCCAGAAATTGTGGGAGAGCAACAGAATATGTTGTCAGGCAGGAATCTCAGCAATTTTCTCCGAACATAGAGGGGACGCAGGAATCTATCACTCCTGGTGTTTTCTAAGCCAGCCAGGATTTTGTATGATTTGGCTACTCAATACAGCAAAGGGAGATGACCTGGGTATGTCCTGTTGATCACTACTTTAGGCTTTCAGCACTCCCATAATTAGCTCCCTATCCTCTAACTCAATGGAAATTCTTTGCTGGCCTATGTTTGGGCTCTAGTTTCCTCTAACTCTCTGATTTAATCTTCTTAAAGTATTTCAGAAATTTCTCAACTATCTGGCCTTCTGACATTATCTGTTCTTGATTTCTAACACTGTTATAGATTTAATTTTTTTATTTCATATCCTTTGTTCTTTTTAGAAGTTTTCGGCAGGAAGAGTGCTAGGGGTATATCCTGACCTGCCATTTTTGTTCATTACACGTTAAAAAAAAAAAAAAGGACTTAATTTTTGTTAGAGTAGTTTCAGGTTCACAGAAAAATTGAGGGAAAGATACAGATATTTCCCATATACCTCTGCCTCACACATGCATACCCCCTATTACCAACATCCCCCACCACAGTGGTACATTTGTTATGATGAACCTATACTGACATATAGTCACCTAAAATCCAGAGTTTACCTTAGGGTTCATTCTTGGTGTTGTACTTTCTATGGGTTTGGACAAATATATAATGTCATATACCCATCATTATAATAGACAAAGTATTTTTACTGCCCTAAAAATTTTCTGTACTCTTCCTATTGCTTTCCCTCTCACCTTAACGCCTGGAAACCACTGATCTTTTTACTCTCTCTATTGTTTTGCCTTGTCCACACGTTTTTAAAATAAATCTTAGCATTATGAAGACATGTTTCTCCTTAAATATGTCAATCTAAACTGACTTTGTAGTGACTGTGGAATACTACATTGATAGCTTGTCATTCTAAGCTTTTTCCCAGGTTATTTTATTTTATTATTTTTTAAAAGATTATTTATTTATTTATTTGACAGAGAGATAGAGAGAGCTAGAGAGTACAAGCAGGGGGAGGGGCAGAGGGAGAAGGAGAAGCAGGCTCCCTGCTCAGCTGGGAGCCCCACATGGGACTCGATCCCAGGATCCTGGGAACCTGGATCATGACCTGAGCCGAAGGCAGTAACTTAACCGATGCCCCAGATTATCTTAAATATAAATAAATAAAACAAAACAAACCAGACACCCTTAACTTCAATTACTGGAACTATCACTGGAATTCTGATATTAAAATTGAAACTCAAATGTTAACAGTCAAAGGCACCATGCAGTAGTTGAGATCAAGATTCATTAAATCTTACACAAAAGACTGTATTTCATAACAAAAGATGATTTATAATTCTCAATGTATAATGTGGGTATTACAAAATAATGGCTAACTTCTGGTTACATAGAATTTAATGTCCACATTTCTTTCCACTTTTTGTAAAATCCTACATTAATTGTTGTAAAGGATCAAGAATGGCATCAATCCATCACACCAAAACAAACAAATAAGGTATTTATTGAAATTTTGCAAGCTAGAAAGCACATGGATGAGCAGTAACCGATTTATCTGATCAGAGGAGAGGGAGCAAACAAGAGTGAGCAAGTTGGTGGAGATAGAGACTGAAGCTGTCAATAGATTCCGTGAAAGTCTTTTGGGGAAGTTAGACAACCAGAAGTCATTTCCCAGCTCATGAAGTCAGCCAGATGCCCTTTCCCTCCCATCAAAAATGGAATGTTTACACTTTGCAGAGATTAAAAGATAGACTTTGGTTTTGAAGGAACTAGATCCTGCTGTGAGAAGAGGTGAGTCAGTGTACTGAAACCTGTAGGATTAAGTGAAAATCTTCATATTGATGATGAGATCTCATTCAAACACACTTTCTCTTCCTGGACTTTTAGAATACCAGCTTATATCCACCAATTAGGAAATTAGAGAGTTTTGGAGAAACTGAGCAATTTAAGAGAAAATTCTTATAAATGTCCACACTTGGGTACTCCCGAGTAAAATTGTCCTTTCACACTAAGGTCTTGGTCAACAAGCCTCTACAATGAATACAGAGCTTCTAATCAGTTCTTTGAGATCTTTATCTTTTTAGACAGCCACAGTTCACCATACTTATAAGAACAGCCTTGCCTTGACAGGAAACAGAAACAAAAACCATGAATGGACAAAGAAACAAACCAAGACATCTTATTCTATTTTAGACTGACAAGGATAACAGAAGACCCTAAAATCTTACAGAAAGGGAAAGTGTGCACATAAGGAAATAGGAAGCAAAATTGGAAGCTGGAAAACAGTAACGTAGTGCTTTCACATTCTGAGAGACTCTAACTCTCACTGAAATGTGAAATTTCAGGTATGGAAATCCCAACAAATTTACTTGCAAGTATTATTTCTTAGGATGCTCTGGTAGAGTGATTGAGAACTCTCAATCAAAATAAGAGAATAAAATAGAGAAAATATGGCTCTAGGAAATAGGATCTCTAATTCAAGAGAGAAGTGAAAGGAATTCTGAAGATATAAGTGAAGGAAGTACACTATGTAGTGTATCATATAATTTAATACTCTGTGGTTCAATTTATATAACATTTTGAAATGAAAATAAATATAGGAATGTAGAACAGGTTAGTAGCAGCCAGAGGCTTAAGCAAGGAGCAGTGGAGATGGGGGTAAAGGGAGAGAAATGAGGATAGTTATAGAATGGCAATACAAGGGATTCTCAAGGTGTTGGAACTGCTAATCATCTTAACTATGATAATGGACCAAGAACCTATACATGTGACAAAAGTCCATAGAAAGTAATACACACCTATACACACAAATGAGTACAAATATAACTTGGGAATCTGAATAAGATAGGTGGATTATATCCAGGTAAATATAGTGTTTATGGTATTATACTAGAGTTTTGTAAAATAGTACCATCAGGGAAACTGGACAAAGTGTGCATGGGATCGCTCTGTATTATTTCTTTTTTTTTCATCTAACAGTTTTATTTTATTAGCTCTGTATTATTTCTTACAGCTGCATGTGATCTACAATTTTCTCAATAAAAGTTTCTATTTAATATCTTTAAAAAAAGAAATAAAGACAGAATTCACTGTCTGACTCAGATGCATAAAAATATTTATATTGTCATAATCGGGAAGAGGGTGAAGGAGTGTAAATTCTGTGTGTGCATGTGTGTGTGTGTGTGTGTGTGTGTAAGGAAGATACAAAAATGCATAGCTTTATGTACTATAAGGAAGTTGAATAATATATAAAACTGAAATATAATTAAGGAATGTATAAGGATGTTACATAAAAATATAAAAGTAAATACTTCCAGTAATAGTTGAAGGAGTTAGAAGTGCTTGTGCTTAGGAAGAGGGAATCTGGAATAGTATTAGGAAATGTGAAAAGATAGCTATGTTAAATTTTAAGCTTTGTTGTGTTATTTTCATTTTAAAATTATGTACACAAATTGTTGTGTCTTGCTAATGTTGGAAGTTAATAAATTAAGAGGACAAAAATATTGCATAAACATTAAATGAAAATGCAGGTTGCAAATCTAATGTTTTAAAGTAAATATCTGGCTATGGGTAAAAATAGATTTATTACAGGTCTTAACTATTCATCTCTGAACACTGAATTATAAGTATTCAATAATCTATCTCTTTTATAATGAAAAATTAATAATGCTTAGAATATTAAAAATGCTTAGTCTTACTTGGTTTTGAATTACTGCATATGTGCTGATTCCTAGACACTCAACTTTTTAGAATTCTTATATAATTTTTTACTTTATTCTTTTTTTTTTAATTTTTTATTGTTATGTTAATCACCATATATTACATCATTAGTTTTTGGTGCAGTGTTCCATGATTCATTGTTTGTTCATAACACCCAGTGCTCCATGCAGAACGTGCCCTCCTCAATACCCATCACCAGGCTAACCCATCCCCCTACCCCCCTCCCCTCTAGAACCCTCAGTTTGTTTTTACTTTATTCTTAAGAAACAATAAGTCTGTACTATAGATAAATGTAGACCTACACAGTTGTAAATAATGTATTCTAACATGTTTTGAAATAAAGTTACCTTAAAGACAAACAATAGACCCCAATATTGTAGGTTAGGGCATGTTAGTCGCAGCAAGTTTCAAAATATTTTTCCTTTACTATCTCTGATTCTTGCACATCCCACATTCCTCAGCTCCAGGAAACCCGTTGTAAGTAATGAGTCAGGGATTCTTGCCTCTAATATATTAGATTCCTAATAAATATTGATGGAAGGCAATAAATTTTATAGATACAAATCCTGCTTCTACTTTTATTATCATTCTAGAAAACCTTCCCTATTCCAACTTTACAAAAATATTTGTGTGTATTTTTTTGCAATTGATATTTATTTATTCATTTTACATTAACACCTTAATAAGTTTAGAATCTGATTTTGGCATGGTATTTGAAAAATAACCAAGTTTTTGTTCCCCAAATACATAACCCAGTATTTCTAGCATTACTTTTTGAATAACCACACTATCTCTATGGATTCCAAATGACTCTCTTATGATACATTAAAATGGCATGTTGTATTATTTTGCAAATTTGTAATATTTGTTTGCCTCTTGTAGTGCCAGAGATTTAATCATTGTAGTTTTATGAAAGGTTTTAATATAAGACAACTTCTGTTTTTATAATTTTATTTTAAATAGCTCTTTAAATAAAAATACATGTTCAGTGTCACAATTCAACAATATAGAAGCACATGGAATGAAAAATTAAAGACTAATGTATTTGAATTTGACTTTTTATACCACTTTTTTCCCCAGGATGCGTCCTGAGTTGTATTCTAAATAATCATATTGGTACACCAGTGTGTCGTTTTTATTAGTTTTCCATGGTATATTTTTACCATCTCTTTTCTCTACCCATTGTGGTATTCTGTTTTTAGTGGATCACTTATAAAGAGTATGTAATTACCTTTATTTTCTTTTACTAATGTGAAGCTTTGTGTTTTAAAGAAGCATAGTTTTCTAAATGATAAAATCAAATTTAAATAATTAATCACATATTACCTTAAACTTAAGAAATGTCTCCTTATTTCTGTTGTGAAAGTTGTGACATAATTCCATTCTATCTCTCAGCCCTTTTCTTTATCTTCTTAATATTGCCAGGAAAACTGACAGCTATTTAGAGATTTCATCTTCAATTTCTTTCCAGCATTCTTGAATGGATGTCATCTAGGCCAAGAGATTTGCATTTTTATAGAGCAACTAAGTGCTCTCTAAAAATATCCTTTCTTAAAACCTCTACTATCTTAGGCTTCATATCACTTTTACCAATGTTGATGTTTACCAATGTTATCATCTGGGTGGCCAATCTACCTGTCCAGAAAAAACTAAAAACCTGAGTAATTTTTGCTCATTTGTTAGCAATAAGTGAAGTGAATAAAGTAAATAAACTGGGCTTTGTTTTTAGTATTTTTTGTTTCATAGTAAATATAATTTAAAAGATCATAGTGTGGTCATTTAATACTTTTTCACAAGAATCATTTTATACTAAGTTTGCTTTAAAAACTATTTTTACAAGTTCATGCGAATTTGTTATAACTTGATTATTGTCCTCTCTAGCCTGCCTTTTATACACTTTATTTCAGTGTTTCAACTCTTCAGTTATCCTTACTATTTTCTCTCTCAGGATCATGTGTAGCTGTATCCATAGAATTTTATTTCTGAAAACAATTCATTATTATTAATATTTTCCTGTAAATGAACCTATATTGCCCTGTAAATGCTAAAACTTTATAACCATTTGTGTTATTAACTAGGTCTTATAATATAAAAAAACCCACAAAACTTTTTTTGAAGGGTGTGTATTTTACTAGACTCAAATGACCAACCATGACAATAACAAATTCTAAGAGTTTAAATTGAATCTCTTCCAGATTTTCTGTCATTTCAACTTCTCTGCCAGTCAGTTACTTCTTAGTGGTTGGAATTAAGTAGAGAAGAGCAGTTCCTCTCATCATTCTTTCTAGCTTCTAAGAGATTAAATTGACAGTAAGTCCAGCCAGGTATTTACCAGACCCAGCTTTTAACAGAATGAACTTTGTAGAAGGTCTGGAAGATTAAATCTTACATTTTATAGTATTGTCAGTTTTTTAAACGATGTGAGTTTCTGTTTCCTTATATATAATATGAGATAGTAATACTTTCTCTTGCTTGTCCATTTTCCATTTCTTCTTGTACTAAATGAATGGGACCAAAGAATGTTAAAATATTTTGAAAAAAATTTAAATGCTCTGTAACTGTGCTATGGATTTTATGTATGCATTTTGCAAATGGTTTTGTTCATTGAGTCACAAATCCTACAAAATCAGAACTCTCTTAATTTCTTTCACCATGTGAAATACACCTAAGTAGGTTATCAAAGAAATATCTTGCTTTATCATCTGTCATGTAACTAGTCAAACATCATTAGACCAAAAATAAATTATTGAACTATACTGAATTAATATGAGTAATTCATTTAGGATTTAACAGTTACCCTATTTGGTAGGAACAATAAACGTCCCAAAAGATGTCCACCTCCTAATCCCCACAGCCTGAGAATATGCTAGGTTACTTGGCAAAGAAGAATGTAAGGTTGAAGATGGAATTACGTTTGCTTATTAGCTGAGCTTAAAGTAGGGATATTATCCTGAATTAACCTAGTAGAACCAATGTAATCACAAGGGTCCTTAAAAGTGGAAAAGGGTGGTATATGGCAGAGTCAGAGTCTGAGCAATATGCTGTGACAGCAACTTGACCTGCTACTGCTGGCTGGAGGAAAGTGGTAGGATGGAGGAAGATGGCCATAAGCCAGGGAAAGAGGGTATACAGGAATTGGAGTCTCTCTTAGAACCTCCAGAGGGAATGCAACCCTGATAACCATTCAGATTTTAGTCCACTGAAGACCCACTTCCGATTTCTACCTCCCAAACTGTAAGGCAATAAATTTGTGTTGTTTTAAGCTACTAGATTTGAGATAGTTCCCTTCAGCAGTCATACAGAACTGTTACAATCTATATCCGTTTGTATTGTTAGCACCATTACAAGGTAAACATGTTTCTGAATAAAAGCACTGTTAACAACTGCATGAATTGAGCCAGGATAGTTGTGGGATTGTGGAAACATGTCTTTCACTGTTGCATTCTAAGCGCATTCACTTTGGTAAAATGACCAAATGGGAGAAAGGCAAAACAATTGCTTTAAGTCTTTTCCAAGACAGTTACTAAAGATGATTTCCTTCTTGGCAATTCTCTTGCTAAATTGATATGAAGCACTTTAGTGCTTATGGAAATTGCTAATCATTCAAAAGTTGAACATTCAGTAAGAAAATTTAAGACTTCTTTTGTTTTCATTAGGTGAAACTTTAAAGCACATTTCTTATGAATACCACTACTGGCAAAATAGAACAATATATTGTTCAGAGATTTCATCTTCTGAAATTATAAAATTAAAATAGTTAACATAAAAATAAATATTGCCATCACAAAATTGAATGCATATATACATGTACAAGCACACGTGCACACACACACACACACACACACACACACACACACACGTACAAACCCCCAAAATAAGTTGAGGTGGTTTCATGAAACAAAATATTTGGCTCTATATTACATAGGTAAAGAATTGCCAAGAAGTATAAGCTTAACAAAATCAGATAAGCTTACTCTGAAGATTAGAAAATATATATTTTTAGAGGAAATATTTTTATAATTTAATCAATCTATACTTTATTGTTTCTTATTTATTCTTACTACAATCTGCCCAGTTATACTGATGTTTTAAAAGGTTATTTAATCATTTCAGAGCACTTAATTTATTTGATACATGTTTTGTTAATTGACTAATATTTTTTTCCGTCAGTATACCATAAACTCAAATGCAGCAGGGTCATAAGTGTTTGTCTTCCTTGTTTTATCTCTATATCTCATGACTTCTGGTTGAGTAAACATCGATGATATTTGTTCAGTGAAAAGTTTTTATTATAGAATGAGATGTTGGGACACCTGGGTGGCTCAGTTGGTTGAGCGTCTGCCTTCGGCTCAGGTCATGATCTCAAGGTCCTGGGATTGAGCCCCACATCAGGCTTCTTGCTCAGGAGGGTGCCTGCTTTTCACTCTGCCTGCCGCTCCCCTTGCTTGTGCTCTCTCTCTCTGACAAATAAATAAATTAATTAAAAAAAGAATGAGATCTTAATATCATTGAAAACTCAATATCATTTTCTAAATGTTCTGAATAGAAAAATTTCTATATTACAAAAAAAAAAAACTGGACTAAGTTTGTTCAGTGCCAAATGACAAAGAAGACTAATATTCTATACTTTCCTGGATAATGTCCAGGAAATATGCGTTAAATATCAGGGAAAACAATCCATATTTAAGCTTCAAATTACACTGGACATCATAGGTTGTCATCTAAGGTAAAAGTATCTAAGATAAATCTCCAAAGACTCTTATGACATTAGAAACCACTTCAGCTTCTGATGTCTTCTGTTTTAAAAAACAAACAAAAACAGAAGAAGAAGGAGGAGGAGGAGGAGAGGGAGGGGGAGGAGGAGAAAAGAAGGAGAAAAATAGCCATTTTGGATAACTAGGATTTGTACCTCTAGATCAAAATGATGTTTTAAATTGATTAAAAATGCTTTCATATGTTAGGTTTTTAATGTATTTTCAAAAGTATTATAAATAAGTTAGAAGCAGAAAATTATGAATCAATATGATCATATTTCCAACTGGATTTTTATAGTATGCTTTTTTTTTATCCTTAGACACATTAAATAAATTCTTCAAAATAAGATTACTCTATATATAGGAAACAAAAATGGCAAAAAGTCATGTCCACATGGTATAATTACACTAATAAAGAAGTTTTTAATTTTAAAGAATCATTACCAGATCAAAGATTTTTCTAAATTAAAGGAAATCTATTGAGAAGCAAAAGAAATCAGAGAACATAAAAACCTAAATATTTAAAAATGGAAGAGATTATTAATATAAACTAAATTTCCCAAATATGTTCTCATCTGTTACAATACTTAAATGCTCCACATCTTTTCAGGATTGAGGTAGTATTTAGTAATGTCAAACCAGCCAGGGAGAATAGTTCAAGAGAAAGAAAAATCCTAATTCTGCTTGGTACTATAACCGGTTTATTGCATTTCATACAACTCATCTTTTTGACTAATGTCCTCTGAATAAATGTGCAATTTCTTTTTACCAAATCTATAGTCATCATAATTGATAAATACCTATAAAAATGTATAGGTAGATGTTGTAAAATAATAGGGAATACATATGAAAATTAAAAGGCAGTACTACATTTATCCTGTGTTTGTCAGGCCAGAATCAGAGGAAGGAAATTCAAAACAGAAAACAAAAATCAAAATGTGCATGTAGATAGGAGTAATTTATGAAATATATGCATATTTTAAAATTAAATAAATCATTTAGGTAGGAGCTAAGATGGCAGTATAGTAGAAAGACCCTAGGCTTGTCTTGTCCCTTCCACACAAATAGGTAACTATCAAATCATTCTGAATACCCAAGAAATCGACCTAAGGACTAACAGAACAAACTCCACAACTAGAGGGAGAGAAAAGGACACACCGAGAAGGTAGGAGGTGTGGACACATGGTTTGGGGGAGAAATGGATCGCAGGTGCTGTGGAGGGGGAGAACACTTCCCCAAACCCATTGGCTGGGAAAAGTGTGAGTTTTTGCAACCAGCAGGGCTTGAAGACTAGAGTTTTAAAGGTTGGCAGGCTTAGCTGGGATAGAGCCCTGAGGGTACTGCCCTACTTCTGGAGAGAAGGCAGGCAAGCAACCCTGGGGCAGATGACATGATCTGAGGAACATCTAAGGTGCATGGGGAGTGGGGGAGGGGGACTTGTTCACTCCTTTTGGAGCACATCTGTGAGACGTGGCGTTCACAGAGATGCCCCTCTGGGGGCAAGAGAACGGCCTGACACCATTTCCCTCCCCAGTCCCTCAGCATAAGCATAGAACCACCTGCAATAAACAGCATAGTGCTTATACTGGCTGCCTAAGCTTACACCAAGTCCTGTCCCCCTGCTGTCTGCTGGCACTGGACTTCTTGGACAAATGTGCCTCAGTCCCAGCACAGCAGGCCCCTTCCCCAGAAGACCAACAGAAACCCCCGCCCCAAACCACATCTCCCAACCAGAGAGTTCTACAAGGCTAGAAGAAGAAGTTCTGGTGGAAGTAGCATCAGGTCTCATTTAACAAGCAGACCAGAGCATACCTAGTTAAAACTCACCATACTTAGGCCAAGGGCCAAACATGGCCCACTGCAGGCAAGGAGAGCCTCTGCAGATGACCAGCCTGAAGGATAGAGCGGCCAAAACATAGCAGCAGAGTGGACACCGTACACACCAGAGACACTCCCTGAAGCACCAGACCCTGGACACTATATGACTTCTTCTTCATAAAGCCATTATGCTCAGGAGCAGAAAATGTAACAGGCTTTTCTAACACAGAGAAGAAACAGAGACTTAGATAAAATTCCAACACAGGTAAATTAAGTAAGAAAAGTTCATGGGCAGAAATCTATTCAAAACAGATATAAGTAATATGCCTGATGGAGAATTTAAAGCAACAATCATGAGGATACTTGCTAGGCTTGAGAAAAGAATGGAAGACTTCAGGGAGAGTCTTACTTACGTAAAAAACAGTCAGAAATGAAAAATATAACAACTGAGATGCAAAATAGATTGGATACAAGGGACACAAGGCTGGAAGAAGCAGAGGAACGAATAAGTGATATAGAAGATAAATTTGGGGAAATAATGAAACTGAACAAAAGAGAGAAAGAAGAGTTATAGAACACGAGATTAGATTTAGGGACCTCAGTGACTCCATCAAATGCAATAACATTCATACCATAGAAGTTTCTGAAGAAGAAGACAGAGAAAAAAGAGCAGAAAATTCATTTAAGGAAATCATAGCTAAAAGCTTCCCTAATCTGGGGAAGGAAATAGACATCCAAATCCAGGAGGCACAGAGAACTCTCATCAAAATCTACAAAAGCAGGCCAACACCAAGGTATATTGTAATTAAATTTGCAAAATGCAGCAATAAAGAAAAAAATCGTAGAAACAGCAAGGCAAAAGAGGTCCCTAACTTCCAAGGGAAGACCTATAAGGCTAGCTGCAGATTTCTCAGCAGAAACTTGGCAAGCCAGAAGAGAGTGGCATGATATACTGAATGTGCTGATATATTGAATGTGCTGAACAGGAAATATCTGTAGCCAAGAATACTCTATCCAGCAAGGCTATCATTCAGAATAGAAGGATAGATAAAGAGTCTCCCAGACAAACAAAAACTCTAAAGGAGTTCATGACCACTAACTCAGCCCTACAAGAAATATTAAAGGGACTCTGAGTAGAAAGGAAAGACCAAAACTGACAAAGACAAGAAAGGAACACAGAAAAATCTCCAGAAACAATGACAAAACAAGTAATAAAATGGCACTAAATACATATCTATCAGTCATTACTCTGAACGTAAATGTATTAAACGCTCCATTCAAAAGACACAGGGTGTTAGGATAAAAAGAATAAGACCCATCTACGTGCTACCTACAAGAGACTCATTTTAAACCTAAAGACACCTGCAAATTGAAAGTGAGGGATGGAGAAACATTTATCATGCAAATGGATGTTGAGAAAGTGAGAGTAGCCATACTTATATCATACAAATTAGATTTTAAACCAAAGACTGTAACAAGAGATTAAGAAGGACACCATATCATAATAAATGGGACTATCCAACAAGAAGATCTAACAACGTAAATACTTATGCCCCCAACATGGGAGCACCCAGATATATAAAACAATTAATAACAAACATAAAAGAACTCACTGATAATTATACAATAATAGTAGGAGGCTTTAACACCCCACTTACATTAATGGATACATCATCTAAGCAGAAAATCAGCAAAGAACAATGGCTTTAAATGATACACTGGACTAGATGGACTTAACAGATGCATTCAGAACATTTCATCCTAAACCAGTAGAATACACATTCTATTCTCCAGAATAGATCACACACTAGGTCACAAATCATACCTCAACAAGTACAAAAAGATTGAGATCATACCATACATGTTTTTATGAGCACAATGCTATGAAATTTGAAGTCAACCACAAGAAAAAATTTAGAAGGAACACAAATAGATGGAGATTAAAGAACATTAAATGAGTAGATCAACCAGTAAATCAAAGAAGAAATAAAAAAAAAACATGAAAATGAAAACATGATGGTCCAAAACCTTTGGGATGCAGCAAAAATAGTCATAAGAGGGAAATATAAAGCTAAACGGGCCTACCTCAAAAAGAAAAAAAAATCAAATAAGCTAGAAAAAGAACAACAAGCAAAGCCTAAAGCCAGCAGAAGAAGCGAAATAATAAAGATTACAGCAAAAATAAATGATATAGAAACTAAAAAAACAAAACAAAACAAAAAACAGTACAACAGATCAAATAAACAAGGAGCTGGTTCTTTGAAAAAATTAATAAAATTGATAAAACCCGTAACCAGTCTTATCAAAAAGAAAAAAGACACAAATAAATAAAATTATGAATGAAAGAAAAAAAATAACAGCTAATACCACAGAAATACAATTATAACAGAATATTATGAAAAACTATATGCCAACAAATTGGACATCCTGGAAGAAATGGAAAAATTGCTAGAAACATAAACTCCCAAAACTGAAACAGGAAGAAATAGAAAACTTGAAGAGACTGATAATCAGCAAAGAAATTCAGTCAGTAATCAAAAATCTCCCAAAAAACAAAAATCCAGGGCCAGATGGCTTCACAGGTGAATTCTACCAAACATTTAAAGAAGAGTTAATATTTATTCTTCTCAAACTATTCTAAAAAATAGAAATGGAAGTAAAACTTCCAAATTCATTCTATGAGGCCAGCATTATCCTAATACCAAAACCAGACAAAGACTCCATTAAAAAAGAGAACTACAGGCCAATATCCCTGATGAACATGGATGAAAAAAATTCTCAATAAAATACTAGCAAATTGAATCCAGCAGTACATTAAAAGAATCATTCACCACGATCAAGTGGGATTTATTCCTGGGCTGCAAGGGTGGTTCAGTGTTCACAAATCAATCAACATAATACACCACATTAATAAAAGAAAGGATTAGAACCATAGGATCCTTTCAATAGATGCAGATAAAGCATTTGACAAAGTACAACATCCATTCATGATAAAAATCCTCAATAAAGCAGGGCTCAAGGGAACATACCTCAACAACATAAAGGCCATTTATGAAAACCCCACAGTTAATATTATCCTCAGTGGAGAAAAACTGAGAGCTTTCTCTTTATGGTCAGGAACAAGACAGGGATGTCCATTCTCACCACTGTTATTTAACATAGTACTGGAAGTCCTGGCCTCAGCAATCAGACAACAAAAATAAATAAAAGGCATCCAAATCAGCAAGGACGAAGTCAAACTTTCACTATTTGCAGATGACATGATACTCTATTTAGAAAACCTAAAAGACTCCACCAAAAATTTGCTAAAACTAATACACAAATTCAGTAAAGTCGCAGGATACAAAATCAGTGTACAGAAATCTGTTGCACTTCTACACACCAATAATGAAGCAGCAGAAAGAGAAATCAAGGAATCAATCACATTTACAATACACCAAAATCCATAAGATACCTAGGAATAAACCTAACCAAAGAGGTAAAAGATCTGTACTTTGAAAACCATAAACAGTTATGAAAGAAATAGAAGATGACACAAAGAAATGGAAAAACATGTTCATGGATTGGAAGAACTAATATTGTTAAAATGTCTACACTACCCAAAGCAGCCTACACATATAAGGCAGTCCCTATCAAAATGCCACCAGCATTTTTCACAGAACTAGAATAAACAATCCTAAAATTTGTATGGAACCACAAAAGACCCTGAATCACCAAAACGACCTTGAAAAAGAAAAGCAAAGCTGGAAGCATCACAATTGCAGACTTTAGGTAATATTACAAAGCTGTAGTGATCAAAACAGTATGGTACTGGCATAAAAAACAGACACATAGGTTAATGGAACAGAATAGAAAGCCTAGAAATTAACCCACAACTATATGGTCAATTAATCTTTGACAAAGCAGGAAAGAATATCCAATGGAAAAAAACAATCTCTTCAACAAATGGAGTTGGGAAAACTGCACAGCAACATGCAAAAGAATGAATCTTGACCACTTTCTTACACTATGCACACACATACACACACACATTCAGAATGGATGAAAGACCTAAATGTGAGATAGGAAACTATTAAAATCCTAGAGGAGAACATATGCAATCATCTCTTTGACATCGGCTGTAGCAAATTTTACTAGATGTCTCCTGAGGCAAAGGAAACAAAAGCAAAAATAAACTATTCAGACTTCATCAAAATAAAAAGCTTCTGCACAGTGAAGGAAACAGTCAAAACTAAAACGCAGCTTACTTAACGGGAGAATTTTTGCAAATGACATCTCTGATAAAGGGTTAGTATCCAAAATATATAAAGAACTTATACTCAACACCCAGAAAACAAATAATCCAGCTTAAAAAAATGGGCAGAAGGCTAGAACAGACGTTTTGCCAAAGACATACAGAAGGCTAACAGATACATGAAAAGATGCTCAACATCACTCATCATCAGGGATATACAGTGAGATAGCACCTCACACCTGTCAGAATGGTTAAAATTAACAACACAGGAAACAGATGTTGGTGAGAATGCAGAGAAAGGGGAACGCTCTTACATTGTTTGTCAGAATGCTAACTGGTGCGGCCACTCTGGAGAACAGTATGGAGGTTCCTCAAAAAGTTGAAAATAGAGCTACCCTACAATCCAGCAATTGCACTACTAGGTATTTACCCAAAGGATACAGAAATACCACTTTGAAGGGATAGTACACCCCAATGTTTATAGCAGAATTATCAACAATAGCCAAATTATGGAAAGAGCCCAAATGTCCATTGACTGCTGAATGGATAAAGAAGACACACAATAGAATATTACTCAGCCATCAAAAAGAATGAAATCTTGTCATTTGCAATGACATGGATAGAGCTAAAGAGTATCATGCTAAGTGAAATAAGTCAGAGAAAGACAAATACCATATGATTTCACTCATATTTGGAATTTAAGAAACAAAAAAATGAACATGGTGGGGAGAAAGAGAGGCAAACCACAAAATAGACTCTGAACTATAGAGAACAAACTGAGGATTGCTAGGTGGTGGATGGGGGATGGGCAAAATGGGTGATGGGTATGAAGGAGAGGGCACTTGTGATGAGCACCAGGTGTTGTATGTAATCACTAAATTTACACCTGAAGATAATATTACACTGTATGTTAGCTAGCTGTAATTTAAATAAAAACTTGGGAAAAAGTTAATGAATAATAAATTTAAATAAAATAAATATCATGATTTTCAAAAAAGAAATTATAAGAGGTCTTACTATAATGATCATGATGATAAATCTTCAAATGAAATGAGAGATAATATGGTATCAGTGTTTGCTATCTTGTGACAATCAGGATATCATATAATATATATTTAGATCTAATCCCATCTCCACTGCTAGATAGATTTGCAGCCTGAGTGTATTACCCCAGTCGTCTTATGTGTGAAATGAGGATAATTCTTACCCTATAGATTTTTTTTGGTAAAGATTTGATATATTTGTAAACTGCTCAAATGGGGTATGGTACGTAGCAGAATCGTGGCGTAGGTGGAAGATTAAGACCCTTTTTTGGTTAGATGTGACTCGCTCAAAATTGAAGAATATCCATTCCACAACCAATAAGGATTTTATAGTTACATAATGAAGAGATATCTTTATTAAAGAAAAAAACTTATACACACACATTCACACACACACACCCATACACTCTAAACATGGTTTCATTTTAGAGAGTATCAGGCTTAGTAGCACTAGAGTGAAATTTATCCAAATAAAATATACTCTTATATTCACTGGCCATAAAAGTTTTAAAATTGATTTTTTGGCGATCTGCTTGGTAAATATAAAATGTGCCATTGATTTTGTTGATTTTTTTAGGAAAAAAATACAAATAACTAAGATAGTCCAGCTTTAACAGTCATGGCAAATATTTCAATAGGAAAGAGCCTTTCTATAAAAGCAGAATAAAATAATATCCTTTTTGTATCCCTAGAGCAATAAACTTTACGCAGATGCCCTTGGCCTAAACTCATTCTGAGAATTACTTCATTGTTCAAGAGCAACATTTTGCTTTTTACCTGTCATGATTACTGAAGGTTTTATTATTCAAATGTGAAATACATTTCTTTTAAATATAAGAGCTTTGGCAGTGGGTTCATAATTTCACATTGTTTCATGCCAATTCCATTTTATTATGTGAAAATCATTATTATCTGTAGGTCTCTTGGGATTTTAGAATAAACTTGCAATATCATATTGCAGTCCATTTTAGAAAATATTACTCCCTTTTAGTTTATGGTCCATTGCAGTTCAGAAAGAAATAAAATAAAACTAGAGGTTACAGGCAACACAAAATAAAAAGATTAACTTTGTTTTTGTTTTCCTTTAGAGCCCGGGTCATTCTCTAACATAACAGATTCAAACAACCAAAGTTCTTATTAGATAGTAATGCTTATAATAAAACTATTATGAGAATAGTTTAATAGTTTAATAGTTTAATAAGTATGCAAAGCATTTTTTGAATGTGTTATTGTCATTTATATCAAGTTTATATGTGCAGTGTGTTTATAAATTCTAGAGAAATGTTAGCATATCTAATATATATACACATATATATTTATAAAAATATATTTTTAATGGTGCCCTTAACCTCATACATTAAGAATAATATGATTCCTAAGGGGAAAAAAAAGATATATAATTTGTTGATGGTGGCTGTGTTAGTCTGCTAAGGCTATCATTAACAAAATACCACAAACTGGGTGGCTTGAACAACGGACATTTATTTATTTTCTCACAGCTCAGAGGCTCATAGTCCAGGATCAAGATTTGGGTTGGTTTCTGATGAGGCCTCTTTTCCTCTCTGTAGTTGGCCACCTTCTCAGTATGTTGTCATGTGGCTTCTCTGTGCATTCATGGAGAGAGAAGGAAAAAGGGAGGGAGAGAGAGAAAAAGAAAGAAAGAGAGAGAGAGATCTCTGCTGTCTCTTCCTTTTCTTATAAGGATACCAGTGCTATTGGATTAAGACCCCACCCTTATGACCTCAATTAACCTTCATTACCTACATAAAGGCCCTATCTCCAACTATAGTCATATTAGGAGTTAGGGCTACAAAATATACATTTAAGGGGGGGCACAATTCACTTCATAACAATGGCATATGTTTTCATTTGCACATTTACTCAATACATTTATTAAGGATCTACTATGAGCAGGCACTCTGTTTAGTGCTGGGATACTATGTTAACTAGTACCAACATACTTCCTCCCACCTGGAATTTATAATACAGTCAGGAACGCTCATATTAAATGTGATAAGTGTTAAAGGGGGCAAATGGTATAAAATGAAAATGTAAATAAGGAGATCTAACTTAATGCTAGTGCTAATTTTTACTATCATAAAACATCAATCAAGAGGACCTAAAAATGCTTCTTATACATAGTTGTAATTTATTTCATAATTTTTCAGTAAGCATATAATGTTTCCCTCTTTGGTTATAATGATCACAGTAATTGAATAGTGAAACATGCAAATATGCATCAGCTCTTTATAAGAGAATTCATATTTACTTAAAGTATAAGGCACATTAAATCACATGATACTATTTGATTTAAATAGAATATTATGAGGTCGCTGATGTAAGTGATATTCAAAAGAGGTAGGTTTACTTGAATAAAACTTTGGTTTTAGGGGGCACCTGGGTGGCTCAGTCGGTTAAACGTCTGGCTCTTGATTTTGGCTCAGATCATGGTCTCAGGGTGGTGAGATTGAGCCCTGTGTCAGGCTCCACACCGGGCATGGAGCCTACTTAAGATTCTCTTCCTCTACCCTTCACTCCGCCTCGAAAAACAAAACAAAACAAAACAAAAAACAACAAAAGATAATTAAATGTCTTGGGATAATTAAATGTCTTGCTGAAGATAAGTGGTAATGATTTAAATCTTGATTGATTGATTTAAAAATTGGCTTGGGATAATTAAATGTCTTGCTGAAGATAAGTGGTAATGATTTAAATCTTGATTGATTGATTTAAAAATTTAACTATATATTTATTATATTATGCTGATTCTTTTAGTCTAATCTGGTCTTTTCAAGGCACTTTGTTAATTTTGGAGGAAATTTGTTAATTTTGATGTTTATAAATATGTTGTCTCATACTTACTATAAAATTTTGCATAATTTCTCAATTTAATTGAAAACATATGTAAATAAAGAAATGGATAAATAAGTAAATTTGAACTTAACAGTAATACTAAGTTTTTAATAGGGAAATAATTTCAGCATGATTCCATTTGTTATTTGAGGGAGAATTGGTCATTAAATTTCATTCACATTATATGGCTGAAATATATTCAAAAATGAGTTATAAGCACAGGAGATTACTGCTTTGTTTCAGAGGGAAACTTACCATCCTTGCAGAATTCAAATAATTACATAAGATATTTAAATACAGTATGATAAATTTTATAAACAGAGTATATGACCTTAGATAATACATAACAGAATTGCCTCATATGGTCTTTCAATGGATTTAGGAGTTTTATACCTTAGAACGTTTACCAGGAAAAGATTAAAATTTACCTGAGTAAAGAGGAAGTTAAAGATAAAATGATGTTTTCAAAGACCCAAGGATAAGGGAAGGTATAAATACTAAAGCAACTGCAGGAGGCACTGTATGGCTTATATATAAAATTTAAGGTGCCAATGATCAGAGATTACATAGGGAGATGATAATAGCTAACATTGCTTGAGCTTTGTGTGCCAGATCTTTCTTCTAAGTCTTTTATATAGATTATCTCCAGTATTACTCAGAATATAAATATACTTATTACTTAATAATTAACATATTTATTTATTCCAATAAATATAATATGCTCACCAACATTGGTAAGATTTAGCATACTTGTACCACAAGGTCTTAGGATATAAACTTAATATACAAAAGTCAGTTGCTCTCTTATATACCAGCAAGGGACATACTGAATTTGAAATTTTAAAAAATATGTACATTTTATATATGATATATGTAATTTATAATAGTACCAAAAAATGAAATACTTAGGTGTAACTCTGACAGAGTATGTGCAGGATCTATATGTATAAAACTATGAAACTTTAATAAGTAAAATCAAAGATCTAAGAAAATAGAGAAATATCTATGCCCATCAATGAGAACACTCATTATTGTTAACATGCCAATTCTTGCCAACTTGATCCATGGAATCAACACAACCTCAATAAAAATTTCAAGCAAATTATTTTGAAAATACAATAGAACTGATTCTAAGGATTATATGAATAGTCAGAAGACCTAGAATAACCAAAAAATACTGAAGAACATTGGCGGACTGATACTTCTGACTTTAAGACTTACTATAAACCTACACTAATCAAATGAACATGGTATTGGAAAAGAATAGACCAATAGACCATGACCAATAGAACAGAACAGAGAACATAAAAAGATCCATACAAATAGTTACTTGATCTTTGACAAAGGATTAAAAGGAATTCAACACCCAATCTCAGTTCAAGCTCAATAAATCGGAAATATCCATTATTAAGTGTGATGGAGTTATATTTTTAAACTATCAGTAGTTCAGTTGTGACTCTCCTTATCTCAGTCCAGACATATGCTGAGTGGTCTCATTGCATCTAGGAAGATACTCCTCAGCAAAAGCATAGAAAACAGTATTCCTCTCCTGGATTTTGAGTCTCAAAAGCTTATTATTTTAGAGGACTGAGGGGAATGAATGGCTTAAAGATCTTGTAGATTTTATAGTGCCTTACCTACCATCATCCCCCATCACACTTACTTGCAGTAGAAAAAGATCTATGGGCTGTGGGGGGGAAAGATTCAAAAAGAAGTAATTGTGGGGTACCTGGGTGGCTTAGTCGGTTGGTTACGCCTCTGCCTTCAACTCAGGTCAAGATCCCAGGATCCTGATCGCCCCACATCGGGCTTCCTGCTCAGTTGGGAGTCTTCTTCTCTTTCTCCCTCTGCTGCTCCCCCTGCTTGTGCTCTCTCTCTCTGTCAAATAAGTAAATAAAATATTTTTTTAAATTACCTTTAAAAAAAACAAAAAAAGAAATTTATTTTTAAATAATTGCTAATTAAGTTCCTTATTATATGTGCTGGGCCTGGGGGTGAATAAAATGCAGCACACATTCAAAATAGGTGTGAGATGAATTAGGTCTGAGGATCAGATATAAAACATGGTGACTATAATTGATAACACTGTATTGTATAATTGAAATTAGCTAAGAGGGCAGAATTTAAATGTTCTCACCAAAATAAAAGATAAATATGTGAAGTGATGAATGTGTTAATTAACTAGATGGGGAGAATCCTTTCAGAAGTATACGTATATCAAGTCACCAATATGTGCACTTTAAATATCTTACCATTTTATATGTCAATTATACAGCTGAAAATTTTATAAATATAGATTTATAAGCTCCCTGAACAGAAACCTTTTCCCCATTTTGCATCTGAAATTCAATCAAGATTGCAAGACCCTAAAAGAAAATTGGCTACATCAGGTATATAGGCAACTGAGGTACTTGAAATTTTTTTTCTGTGCTCTAGCACGGTGCGGGAACCAAAAAGGTTATAGTTTTCCAAGAATGAAAAAAAGAAAAAAAGAAAAAAAATACAAATAAACCATAGAATTTGAGGAAATTCTGTTGATAGGAGAGAGAATGACTAAGCAACAATTTTTGAAGACCATCAATGTATTGATGGAAGTCTCTGCAGCCATCTGCATGGCCATATCAGATGGAGGACAAGTGTCACTCCCATCATAAGCATCTTGTCACTAGACAAGACCCACAAATCTCAGTTTAATTAAGTTAATAGCATTCAGGCCAAAGAGACTTCAAAGTAAATTGAGTTGTAAAAGATAAAGAAAATTATACATCTCTTAAGCTGAGTTTTTGGACAGAGATACATACCCATTCTATAAGTAAAAGCTCATGTTTCAAGCTCTAGGCTCTGCTCTGCCAATTACTAATAGGAAATGAAAAAAAAAAAGGAAATGAATCTTTGGGCAAAAACTCTAGTCCAAAAAATAGAATATTAACCTCTACCCTACCATCCTTGAAGCTATGTCTTCTACAAGTAAATTGAGGTAATGTACATGCAACCACTTTGCAAATAGGAAAATACAACAATACAACTTTAATGTTTTTTATTTTTTAATTTTTATTTATTTTTTAAAAGATTTCATTTATTCACTTGTCAGAGAGAGAGACAACGAGAGAGGGAACACAAGCAGGGGGAGTGGGAGAGGGAGAAGCAAGCTCCCCGTTGAGCAGGGAGCCCGATGTGGGGTTCGATCCCAGGACCCTAGGGATCATGACCTGAGCCGACGGCAGATGCTTAATGACTGAGCCGCCCAGCCACACCAACTTTAATGTTTATTAAAGTTCATTAATTGTACTTTTTCTTACAATCACTTGCAATGTATTGGAGACTCTTTATAGTATGATGTAGAAATAAATTATATCAGTTCTGCCCATAAGAAGCCTTCAGTCTACATAGAGATATGACACATTCTCAGTAACATTTGATTGACAGAACATATTATTACAGGGCTAATTTCCAAAGCACTTTTCTCTGAGTGATGATAAGTGAATTTCAATGGAAAGGGTAGGATGGGAGCTGGCTATGCAATATCAGAATTTGAATATAGAAGAGAAAGGCAGCTCAAGTATCTGGAATTGTATTAGCAAAAACATCAAAGTTGGAGATGAGCATGGTTTATTTCAAGGGCAGTGGGGAACCTGGTGGATCTAGGTGAAATAAAATAATTTAAAGGAAAACTAATATGTTATTACACCTGTAAACCGAAAGATGAGTTTAAAAAATAAACATTTAGCCATAAAAAAGGAAAGAAGTACTGATACAGGCTACTCAATGAGGATAAACTTTATGTTAGGTGAAAGAAGACACAAAATATCATATATTATTCCATTCACATGAGTAGTGGACCCAACTTCCTTGCATCTTTCTGATGCCTAATTCTAACCCATGTCTCCCATCTTTAAGGTCACATCACAATCCAAGATATCTCAAAACATCACATTTGAGTTTTAAGCATCTCTAAAGAAGTGAGTGGAGTAAGAAAAATTGGGACACTACCCAGTTAAGTCAGCTCTTGAGGAAACTTTCTGAGAAATCTCAGATAACTCTTCTGCTTATGTCTCACAAATAACTGTGAGGGAGTCAAGGGAATAAAATCTACTCAGTCACTGCCCTCAATAAATAGGAGTTTTTGTCATTAAGTTGAATTACAAAATGTTTACCAGGCGGGTGGTCCGCAATCTCTTTCTTTTGCATATTAAATGATATATACATACAAATATCGAATATTTTACATTATGTATTTTATGTTATATAGTATGCATTGTGTATGTATATGAACTACACCAGGCATTATGTTGAATACTATCATACATTAAATATTTATTAACAACCTACTGTGTTTTGGCACTCGACTAAGCACTGGAGAACAAAATCAACTGGTTCCTAGTCTCAGAGAGCTTATAGTCTAGTGGGGGAAACATTCTTTAATCCAATAAATGTACAAGTAAGTATAAATTAAAGAATAACCTTCTATGAGAGCATAAAACAAAGTAGCTGACTTACTCTGAGCAGAAAATCATCTGAATAGTCACTGTGAAATTGATACTGGAGCTGAGATCTGAAGGGAGACAGATGTTAAGTAATTGGTGAGAATGTTTCTAGATGGAGAGGACACAATGGTACAAACCCAGTGGAGAGAGGCAGGGAGAAACTGAATATACCTGGTGAGATCAGAGTTTAACGGATAAAGGAGGCTGAATGGTAGACCGTAATAGACCATAAATGTCCTCTTCAGTAGTGTTAGGGATTATACAATTACCTTACAGGCACTGAGCGCTACCCCTCCCTGTTTCATACTTTTTCATTTATCCAGAGGCACTTTTTATAATTCTACACACAGAATGATTTTCTTGCCTCTCTAGCCACTGCTCACTTCTTGTTCCTCTTCTCCCTTGCCTGTTCAGGCACTGCCTACTCCCTCTCTGTAAACCTCACCTGTCTAAACCACATACATTCTTTCTTTCTTTCTTTCTTTCTTTCTTTCTTTCTTTCTTTCTTTCTTTCTTTCTTTCTTTCTTTCTTTCTTTCTTTCTTTCTTTCTTTCTTTCTTTCTTTCTTTCTTTCTTTTCTTTCTTCCTTCCTTCCATCCTTCCTTCCTTCCTTCCTTTCTTTCTTTCTTTCTTCTTCTTTTTTTTTTTTTTTAGAGATAGAGCATGGGCACATGCATGGGCAGGGAGAGAGGAAGAGCAGAGGGAGAGGGAGAGAGAGAATCTTAAGCAGGCTCCACATTCAGTGCCGGAGGCTGACACGGAGCTCTATCTCATGACCCTGAGATCAAGACCTGAGCCAAAATCAAAAGTCTGGTGCCTAACCAACTGAGCCACCCAGGCACCCCTAAACCACTTATATTCTTTGATGCAAAACATGTAGAACCTTCACAATATCTTTCTTGACATCAACCATATACCTTCAGTTATGATTACAAAAATATTTTATCATAAACTGTACATACTTCTACTTTGGTTCTACTTTGGTTCCTTCCTCTTTATTTTATACTTTCTCATCTTTTTATAATTTTTTAATTTTTTTATTATTAACATATAATGTATTTGTTTTAGGGGTACAGGTCTGTGATTCATCAGTCTTACACAATTCACAGTGCTCACCACAACACATACCCTCCCCAATGTCCATCACCCAGCCATCCCATCCCCCCACCCCCTTCCACTCCAGCAACCCTCAGTTTGTTTCTTGATTTTAAGTCTCTTATGGTTTGTCTCCCTCTCGTTTTGTCTTGTTTCATTTTGCCCCTCCCTTCCCCTATGAGCCTCTATCTTGTTTCTCAAATTCCACATATCAGTGAGATCATATGATAATTTTCTTTCTCAGATTGGCTTATTTCGTTTAGCATAATACCTTCTAGTTCCATCCGCATAATTGCAAATGGAAAGATTTCAGTTTTGATGGCTGCGTAATATTCCATTGTACATATATACCACATCTTCTTTATCCATTCATCTGTTGGTGGACATCTAGGCTCTATCCATAAGTTTGACTATTGTGGATATTGCTGCTATAAACATTGGGGTGCAGGTGCCTCGTCGGATTACTACATTTACATATTTGGGGTAAATACCCAGTATTTCACTTGCTGGGTCATAGGGTAGCTCTATTTTCAACTCTTTGAGGAACCTCCATACTGTTTTCCAGAGTGGCTGCCCCAGCTTGCATTCCCACCAACAGTGTAGGAGGGTTCCCCTTTCTCCACATCCTTGCCAACATCTGTCGTTTCTGACTTGTTAATTTTAGCCATTCTGACTGGTGTGAGGTGGTATCGCATTGTGGTTTTGATTTGGGTTTCCTTAATGCCGAGTGATGTTGAGCACTTTTTCATGTGTCTGTTGGCCATTTGGATATCTTCTTTGCAGAAATGTCTATGTCTTCTGCCCATTTTTTGATTGGATTATTTGTTCTTTGGGTGTTGAGTTTGATAAGTTTCTTATATATTTTGGATATTAGCCCTTTATCTGATAAGACATTTGCAAATATCTTCTCCCATTCTGTCAGTTTTCTTTTGGTTTTGTTGACTGTTTCCTTTGCTGTGCAAAAGTTTTTTACCTTGATGAAGTCCCAGTAGTTCATTTTTGTATATCTACCTCCACCACTAGACTTTGAGCCTCTTGAAGCCAGTAATATGACTTAACCTTATTTTCCTAGCACCCAGCAAAAAGTTTGGCACAGATTATGACTCAATAAATAGCTGCTGAATAAGTAAATGAATGGATATTGAACATATTGATTTATTTTACTTTATAAATCTGATTCTAACACATTACATATTGTCCCAATCTGTCAGAGACTGCAAAATATATAAGGAGAAAAATAGTATAAAATTGTACTTCTAAACTTTTAAATTCAGGCTTCTGACTTAAGAACAGCTTTGGGGTAGTTTGATGAAACTGTTCTGACTTTAATACTAAATTTCTTTAGCATGAATGAAAACAAGTTGTTTTTATCCGAGAAGCTGAATTGTTAGGAATTTCGGCTGAAGATACTTTCTATTACATCTAGATGCTTTATTATCTATAAACACTTTATTAATTCTATTATTTACTAAAAGCTATGTGTCCCACAGACTCTCTTGAAGTGGAGGAATTGTTATCTGTAGTGCGTGTGCACTATAAAACATATTCATTGAGTATTAAGATAATGACAAACAAAACACCATTATTTTGGTCTGACTGGAAGAAATTCTAACATGTCTAATTGGAAGAAATTCAAATATATACCTTTTACTATAATTTATAACTTGCTTACAATGGAACTTAAAAAGGATTCTGGACCCAATTCCACTGTGTGTGGGGGGGGGCAGGAGTCACCAATACCACAAAGCAAGTCTCTGCAACACCAGCTAGCTATCCTATAATTTAACTCCATTCTGACACTATCTACCTGAATGAAACATCAGATTCCATACATTAAGGGTTCAGTCCTACAAGACTATCCCTGCACCACCATTTCAGGCACCAGTTGCAAGTCCAGGTTGTTTCCTGTACTTCTAACAAACTGGCTATAAATCGGAGGTTCCCACGACTTCCTCCTTGAGTTCATTTAATTTGCTAGAGTGCAAAACTCGGAAAAACACCTTACTCACTATATCACCTGTTTATTTTAAAAGGATGTAACTTGGGAACACCTAGATGGAAGAGGTGCACGGGGCAAGGTATGGGGAAAGGGCGTAGGGCTGCCATGCCCTCTCCAGGAAGCCTATCTCCCCAAATCTCCACATGTTCACCAACTCAGAAGAAATTTGAAGCCCATCCTTTTGGAATTTTATGGAGGCATCATTACATGGGCATGATTTATTAAATCATCAGCCAATGGTGATTGAACTCAATCTGGCCCTCTCTTTTCTCAAGAGGTCATTGGGTGGGACTGAAAGTTCCAACCCTCTAATCACAGGGTTGCCTCCCTGGGCAGCCAGGCACCATCCTCAGGTTACCTAGGGGCTTTCCAAAATTCATCTCATTAACATAACGGAAGATATCTTTATCATTCTCAACACTTAGGAAATTCCAAGGGTTTTGGGAGCTTTGAGTAAGGAACCCTGAAAAAAGACTGAATATATATGAGAAATAATTTTTGGTTTTCTGTATGACCAAACATACATATTTTTCAAAAATCATAATATCATATATTAAAGTCTCAGCCCAAGCAGATCCTTTTATCATCACTGTGAAGGGTGAGAAGAGGGGCACTGGGACATATCTCTGATCCCTTTGCTCCCAACCCTGGAGAATTCTCCATATTTTCCTTCTTTTAGAGTGCTCAAGCTCTCCTTTCCTCCAGTTCTTTCACTTTTTCTCACGTTTCAGGATTTTTTTGCAAAATTGTACTGCTGAAATACCTTGATCTTGTGATTCTGAAGACAGAGCTGTTTCATATCTCAAGTAGATAAATGTATATATCGATACATACATGAACAGGACAAGGGGTCTAGAGCAGAGAAGGGGGACAGGAGGAAAACAACAGTAATTTTTATCATGTGGTACTTTTTGGTCCTGAAGAGATATATTTATTTGCATTAATTAAATGTATCTTTTCTACAACCGTAAAGAATAAGAGAGACAGATATTATTATCTCCAATTTACTTATCTGGAAAATGAGGATTTAGTAATGCAGATCTGATATGGTTATTGTGTGTCTAAAAGACACAAAAGTAAATTGTCTAGAATACTTCTAAAAGGTAGCAAGTGCCCAATATATGTTAGGTATTATTATTATTATATTCCCCATTCCAAGGGAATATCTTCAGGCTAAGAGATGTTTATTAATTTGCCAAATTAATAGAGTTTAAAGGCAGGATTCAAATTAATACCTTCTGGCTCCAAACATAGCCTTTGTCTGCATTGTGTTTTTCAAAAGAGATTGCCTTTCTTAAAAAGGTTTATGGAGCATCTGCCTTTAAAATCAAATTCACTAATGATTTTAATGAACAGAACTGCCCATGAGCTGGGGAGGGTGGCTGGCAACATCTGTATCTTATCAGGGCAATGCAGAGGAGATTTAATCTAAGAGGCTAGGTTTCAGCAATCAAGGTTAATTGGAATGGAAATAATTTAGTTTGGACTGCATTTCGATGCTTAAATATCAAAATTTGACTTTAATTAAAGCATCAACTCAACTATAAACTATGATATTATGTTTCCCTGAAAAAGACAGTCTTTTTGATGAAATATAGATACTATGATTTATTAAATTCCAGTGATAGGGAGTTAGGGTAAAATATAGTTATCTACCTTAGAGAGGCAGAAGTGAAGCATAATGTTAACAGGATGTAATAAAGAGTAGATAAAGGCTTATAAAACTCTTTCTGAATTAGGACTTATTTTAGCTCATCAACCATGACTGCATTGTTATATGAAAAAAAATATGTGCTTGTATTCTTTTTATTTTTTAAAAAAGATCCCAGTATGCTCATACATTGTAATGTCCCTGATGGAAAAGCATTCATTTAATAGCAGATTGGTAATCATATCATTTCTAGAGCAAATATAAAAATGAGAAAGGAGTGAATTTTGGCAACAGCTAAACGGGAAATGTTCAGTTAGCTCTTATTATCATGTCTTGAACATTGAATATCAGGAAAGGTGCAGTTCTTAGACAAAAGATGACCGTGTGTGGTGGGACTGCATGAGAGTCTCCAAACCGGGTGAGGAATATATTAATCAGCATTACTGCGGAGTATGAAGTTTCCCTCAGTGCAACATTTATAAATGGGCTTTCCAAAATCCTATCAGGGGCACCTTGGTGACTCAGTCAGTTAAGCACCTGACTCTCGATTTCGGCTCAGGTCATGATCTCAGGGTTGTGAGATCAAGCCCCGCATTGGCCTCCACACACTCTGGGTGGTCTGCTCCAGATTCTCTCCCTCTCCCTCTGAACACCGCCCCCGCTTGCACTCTCTAGATAAATAAATAAATAAATAAATAAATAAATAAATAAATAAATAAATAAAATATTTTTAAAAATCCTCTTATTATTGTAATAGTTGACTATATGCAAATTAGCTGCTAATAATATGAATATAGAATTTAAGAAAATGTGTTTTTGTTCTGTAATAAATAAATCTATAAGAATTAATGTACTTGGAGAAAATCCCCTACAACTCTCTGTTTCATGCATTCTAATGTATACCTTATTAAATGAATATGCATTAATATAATAAGTAAAATTTAAAATTAATTTTTTACAAATATAAACTTTGATTAAGCACTTAGCTCATTTTAAGTCATTTACAATTTAATTTGACATTATATATGACTGATTATTTTGAATAGGTTTATAAAGATTCGTAGGTTTATAAAGATTCTTAGGTTTATAAAGATTCTTAGGTTTATAAAGATATTTATTTACTTATTTTATCTATAAATGTTGGTGCTTTGATTTGTACCCCAGTTTGTCATAATCCAAACTCTGTGCTCTTTTTATTGTATAACCTGTTTCCCATGCAAAGAGATTCATTTTAGATGGATAAGCAGTGGCCATTCCCTGGAAGAAAGCCTTTCATGCTGTGGAATTGTATGAAATTTCTGGAAAGGAGAGACTCCATTTTGAAGCTCTATTTTCCTTTCTAACTAATGAACTCTGGAACTGGGCATAAAGACTTCTTGAACTGGGCCAGAAATGGCAATTGTTTTACAAGCAGTTGCTTGTAAAATCAATAGGAAAACTGGCATCCAAATCATAAAACTGTCCGTGTAGACTTTTTGAAGACAGAATAGTTAACTAATGCATCATACCAATAAATTAATTGATCAAAGTGTAAAAACAAAAGTGCCTCAGCATGTCAGTACCTACTGACATTTTTTCTTTTTTTGTATTTATTTTGATACCTTCCCTGGTTTGCTGTAATCCTATAAGAACAAGGAGAAAAAGATAACCATCTCAGAGCAGCCAGCTTTATAAAAATTGGATTATCAAGCCATTGATTTCTGATCAGGGTCTAGGACACCATTGCTTCTCTCAGAGGGATTTACAGTTTTTCAAAATGATGTTTGTAATTAGGCTGCAACTTTGCTTAATTTTTCAGAGTTATACTTGCTAAGTCAGAGAGACTTTTAAATCATCCATGATTTTCACATATCAACACTTTTTCTCCTCCTTAAATCATGAATTCTTTTATACCAGATTGATCATCATTATACAACCCACAGTGCTGCCATAATAATCCTTCCATTTTGTTTTGTTAGCCTTGTAAAAACTTGTGTATGCCTAATTTGTATTTTATTATAGTTTGAAGAGCCATATAGAGACTTATCTGGCAGATGATAAGAATTTTATTCTTTGTGGTCAGGTCTCCATTTTAGGGTATTTGGATAAATTATTGTTTAACTGCACCCTTGAATGCTCCTTCTATCTGTGGTTTCACAGCAATATTAATTAGCTATTTGACTCCCTACTGGGTTATAAAGTTTGATCACCAAGAGTGATTGGTTCTTTCTATTCTTGGTGTGGATTTCTACTTAAAAAAAAAAAAAATTGTTTCTTGAGGCTATTTGATTAACTCAGTGTTCCCTGTGTTTATTACTTTTCCTGCTTCAAAAAAAAATGATTCATTTAAGTGAAGAACAATGAGAATAATAGGAAGTTCAAAATACATGTGTTAGTGTATATAAGGTTGGTGATGGGAAACTATGCAACTGATTTTCGAAGAAATAGACTCTGAGGTAGAGATTTAAGTTCAGGAATTTACTGGGGAGTGATCTGAATATCAATACAGGTGAGGTAGAGTTAGAAATAGTAGTGTGCAAAGAGACAACTCTGAGTGCAAAATAGTCACAACAAAGTCCTGAGCCATGGGGACTCCATCGGGAGTTTTGAAGCTTTGATGGTCCTGCAATGTTGTCCCAAATTGTGATGTGGGGCCCACATCACGAGTCATTGGAAGTTAATTGCACCTACAAAGTGGACATGAGAGTAGGAAAAGTGACTTTCTCTAACAAAGGTTAATTTAGAAGAAAAGGACTTAGTTGACAGGCGCAGACAGCCAACACTCCCAGGCTAAGAGAGAATGTATGCTCCGATACCGAAAGCTTATTTTATGTTTGGTGACGTAAATATGAGATTTGTTCATTAAGTTGTTGTGGAATGGAAGAATTTAATGTTTTGTCTTGTCTTATAAAGCAACAATTTAAATTCATTTTTAAAATAATAAAGATGATACGAGTCTCAATAAAGATTATGACTTGAATATATCTTACTGAGGCCCCTCAACTTTCAGCTGAAGCAATTTAGCCACTCGAGCAAAAATAGTCATCTTACAAAGGCCTGCAGAGATTCAAAATTTGGAAGATACCTTCCTCGTTCTTGTAGATACACATATGGGTATCAGTTTTTTTTTTTTTTTTTTTGGTGGAGAGGGGATAAGGAGATAATAGATACCTTAGGATTTAAAGAAGGAATTTCATGTCTCCAGTGGCACATGGAGCTAGGGTCTATGGTGGCATTGCTGTCTAGGAATCATCTTGAAGTGGACACATGGTGTGATTTAACTAACTAGTAAGAGTTCTCCATGCACAAGGAGGTGGACTGCTCTGTCCTGTTTGCTGTCTATGGCTATAATAGACTGGGAGAAAAATTTTTAAAAGCTGAATCATGTTGTTAGACAAGGAATTAAAATCACTAATATAGCAAGAATCCAATATGGTGATAAAGATAAAAGAACTTAATGGAAAATCACATTAGAGATTTAAAAAGGATATTTATAGAAGAGAGAACATAAATAAGCTTTTACAAAATTTTCAAACACTAGAAATCAAGAAATCCATTTCCTTCACAAGATTTAAGGAAAAAAATGAAAAATAAAGCACTAATGTTACGCTATATTTTTCCCATGTCCGATTAGAAAAAAATTTTAAAAAATCAACCCATCTAACGTGGAGGAGCACAGTAAATATGTAGCTATAATTTCTGCCTATGACAACCTAAAAACTATTCCATAATAGTGTTTAAAATGTTAATTTATTTAAAAAAAAGACTTAAATATAGAGAGCAAACTGGTGGTTACCAGAGAGGAGGTGGGTAAGGAGATAGGTGAAATAGGTGATGGGGATTACAAATACACTTATTATTTTTTTATTATTATGTTCAATTAGCCAACATATAATACATCATTAGTTTTTGATGTAGTGTTTAACAATTCATTAGTTGTGTACAATACCCAGTGTTCATCACAACATGAATACACTTATTATGATGAGCACTGAATAATGCATAGAATTGATGGATCATTATGCTGTACACCCAAAAGTAATATAATACTGTATGTTAATTATACTTAAATAAAAAATAAAAGATTATACTTTCAAAAAAGTTTATAAACCTCATTATTTTGTAAATTCACTAGTATTAAAAAATCATGTATATGTCTCTGATAACCTGACAAAATATCTGACGTTAATATGACATATATCAATTTTCTTATAATACTAATTACTGAGAGTTATTGAATTTATCCTATAATATGGTACATTAAGTTATTGGTAAACATATAGTGATGTACTTGTTGGACAAAAGAGGCTTAACTTCCTATCATTTGAAATATCCAATGATGGAAAAGTAAGGTAAAATTTTCTGTAAAGTGTTATAGTTATTCTCTTATTAAAATGTCTATCATAAAATATACAATCGACCTATAAATACTCACCCATATTAAAATCAGAGCACATTTTATAAAATATTTTAGTCAGTAAGTATCAGTACGTTATTTGATGGGATTATGGATCATTTATCAGTTTTTTCTCAAATTTTTATATTGAGTCATTTAACACAAGAATTATGTTCAGATATTTTGACAAAGTTCTATTTTTATTTTTTGTTAAGACTACTGATGTTGTCAAGGTTGTTCATTTTCCAAAAATGGATAAATTTTAGCAGTAGTTAGCAGTTGGTAATATAAGTCAAGAACACTGAGGTTTTTTATCACATTCAGAATATTTAATTTCCCCTCCATCTGATAATAATTTTGCATGTAAAAAATAACACAAAACTATGTCAATTTGAAATAGCCACCCACACACCTTATGGAATTAAAATATTGTGTGGGATTGAAATCATGAGTATATTCTGTAAGCATGATCTCCAAAAGCATATTTTTCTAAAAAAAATTATAATAATGACAGTTGTTCAAACCAAATGATTTGATATTTTAACGTCAGGAACTTGCTCAATAGTTTCTGGATCTTGGTTTATAGTGTTTACCAGAGCATTTAGATTTAAAGGACATAAAGTCTCATGGTAGTAAAATATAGTAACACAAAATTTTAGAATGAAGAGGGAACAGAGAGTCCATGAAAATCTATCATTTTTTAGCATTGCGTGGAGGTTTTTTTTTTTTTAGGTGCATATTTTCATTATAGATGAAAAGGTTATTTTCTCTACCAATTTAAACAGCACTTTCTAGCATATGGATACAATCTAAGATATAGGGTAAACATATTTATGATGCCTCTGAGAGCTAGCTTTAACATCTGAACAGACTTGGCAATGTACAAATGGGCTAGAAGGCGTGCTTTACAATTTCACATAACTGATTGACACTTAAAACATGGTAAAAAGAAGTTTGAGGATTTCTTTCCCCCTTGCCATCCATTAAATGGGTAAAATTGTTTACTACACATACATGAGCCACTCAAAGCGATTTTCAGAACAATTTTTCTATTCAAAAGCCCTTGAGTACTAGCTCTTCCTTTTATATTTAGTCTAAAAGTAAAGGCAAGGGAGTAGTATTCTTATAAACATGCCCCATATTTTTCTCATTAGGATAATTTTCATGCACAAAATAATACTATATGAAATAAAAAAAGGAAGGATTTCATTTACGGAAAATGAAATGTGTAAAACTAAAAGCAAAATGTTATATAGTCATTTAAGCTTACTCATGAGCACTGTTCATCTATGTCCTTATTAAAATTTAATTCATCAGGTTTATACTCTAACAACTAAAGAGGATTTATAATTTTTAAAAATATTGATTACAATCTTCAGCTATTCTGGAAATTTGTGTTTTAAATCATTGTTTAGGGGAGTTTAATGTTCCTTTTTGTCTTATAAAAATTAAATAGATCAAACGGGATTTTTTTATTTTAATATTTTTAAATGCCAAGAAGTAGAAGCACCTTAGTTTATTCCTCTGTCAATACCTACTGTTTTTTCTATTTAAAAATGTTGAGCATTAAATTGTCTTTTAAAGGCACTCAATGAACTGTTATATTTAGTTGGTATTTTTAGGTCCGAAGTAGCAGATATGTTATGACATCACCCACATTTAGATTCTCTGTTGCTGGGTACCAGGCATATAGATGAGGAATGCTCAAATTTCAAGAGAGAGAGAAAAACAATAAAATAATTATTTTACAGTAACTAAAATGAACGTTCAAAAAGTACTAAAAAGGTAAAGGCCTGTGTTCTATTTGTAGAGAATTGGTTAAATATAATAAAATACCCACCATCTATATTCATGGTTCATAAGTCTTTAGACGTCATGTTAGAGCCAATGGTATCCATTACTGGTAGCTTTAAAAACATATTTTATATTGTGTCTTTATGTTTTGGGGTTTATTGGTGGGGGACGAGTTGTTTGTTTTTATTACGAAGTTGGTATTTTACTCTTTACTTCATCTATTTAAATAAGTCATTAAATTGACTCCTGTTTCTTTGCATTATTAAGGCTTAATTCTTGAGTTGAAGAAAATTACTTAATTGTGCCATATGTAAAATGTTATCACCAAATTGTCCTGTTAACCTGGAAAAAAATATGTCTGCGTATTTATCCAATTGCTTGTTCCTGTTGTGAAATCATTTTGTTAGACGAAAACGCATAGTAGATATTTGATGAATGTTCTGCCTTGGAAGAGGTATAGGTAGCTCCAGATGCTGAATTGTCTGCTGTTGAGCCACAAATTAAGCTCAGTTCAGCTGACATTTGTTAAGCACTTACTATGTGTCAGATATTATATACAAATTATATGGAAATGTGAGGAAGATGTAGATGCTGCTTTTGTATAGTTCACAAACCTTGTAGGCCACATGGATATGTAAACAATTAGTTAAAACACTTTGGAGTCCAAATGGGAGGCTCTACATACACAGTGTGGTTAAGAGCCCAGTATCCCAGAGCTCAGATCCAAGCTCTACCACTTACTGGCTGTATAACATTAGAAAAATCACTTACATTCTCAAAACTTCACTTATCTCTGTAAATTAGGGATAATAAAATTTTCCTCATAGGGATGCTATGAGAACTAAATTAGACACCCAACTCTAAACTTGTAAACTCACTTACTGGTATGCTCTAGGATCCTGGGCTGCCTAATCTTCAAACATTTGAAGATTATCTAATCATCTTTACATTATTTCTAGTTTTCTGTTGTAATTAGTTTAAATCCATTGAGTGAATTAAGTCTGAATTATGCAAATTCTTTGAAATGAAAATATGTGTATTCTGCAATTCTTTTTATGACGACTATCTACATACACACACTTAAAACACACATGTGTATATTTAATTAACTCAAGTTTGTTGATTATGTTCTTCAAATCTATATCCTTATTTATTTTTCTACTATTTTAAACAGTGAACAATTTGTATTAAGAACTTCAACTATGGTTGTGTGTCTATTTCTCTTCTTAGTCTTGTCAATTTTTATTTTATTTTTTATATTTTGAAGCTATGTTAGTAGATACATCAAATTTTACTGGTACATAAATAAAGATTGTCCAGTTCAACCGCTGCACACCAGGGGGCCAGGATTGTATTGCATTAATTTAATTAAAAGACTATATCACATCATAATTTAGGTTAATCCATTCTGATGTCCAGGATGCATTCAACTTTGCCACTAACAACCAGAGGAATAAAAGAGGAATTTAACGTGTATTGTCACTTCTGTGCCTTCTGAAATTTTCAATATAGTGCTATTTTCTGTCATTCCCTGAGGGATATTGCACTGTTTATTGGTATATTATTTGGAAGAGAGGAGAAACTCAATTTTCTTCCACTTTGCTCTTCTGACCATAATAGCTTTTTCTCCACATGTCAAATAGTCAATGTAAAGATTCAATTTCTTGTGATAGCTCTCCTAACTACACATTCAGAAATTAGGGAAATATCTTGTTCCCATTGTCTGCCCAGGTCATCTGAAACCCAATCCTACTTCAAGGCTGAAAACAGTGAGGTGTAGGGATGTGAAGTGCAAGAACAAATTGGCTTTCCCTTTTAAAATAACTATTTTAGCTCCGTGGGATAAACCATCACTGTGTCATTTAGTGGAAGATTTGCTGCTTTCACAGAAGGGAGGAGGAGCTATCTTCCAGCAAGTACACATCCCCTGAAACCTATATTTTCTTGATAAATACACCAAACTGTATATAAGAGACATAAAACTGAATTTAACCATGATAGTGCTAAATATCTTTGAATGGAGAAGTATTAGAGATACTCTCAGATTTGGGAGACTTTGCTCTTGCTCAAGCATGAGGCTCTTTAAGTCAGACCTGATATTATTCACTCTTTTATTCTTAGTGCTTAACATGGAATAAGACAGAATAGTAAATATTTATGAAAATAATGAATGAATGTCATAGCTTGAATGTTTTCGTCAGACACCATTTTATTTATTTTTTAACAAATATAGCATGGCTTCCAAGGGAAAATGAGTTTCAAGTTCTAAACAAAAGATTTTAAAATAGACATTTAAATACAAGCAATAAAAAGGTTGGGAAGAAATTAATAATTAAGACTTTGAGGGTTTTAATTAAACAGGAACTAAATAATTGATGATGACAACAGATTTCCCACCTAGAAAATGTATTTTGATTTTCTAAACATATTTCAGCTATTTTCAAAATACAGACCAGACATGCATTATTATAAGTTAAATTTTTTAAATTTATTATATCTAGACATCACAATATACATTATTAATTTTAAATTTTGCACAAGAGATCTTTTAATGGAATTAAGATATATTAGAATAAGTTTATGAGGTGATTTGTATACAGCGTCCTAGACACATTAGAATGTAAGTTGTGGCTAGGAGTTTCTTTTGTTTCTATCTAAAACTGTCTCCTTAAGCCCTAGCTTTAAAACAATATGTCTGAAGCTCTTGGCAAACTATTTTTGTCAGAGAGATATCAGGAAAAAAATTCTTCTAGCAAGATGAAAATCACTAGATAAGAAATACTTGCTCTTAAAAAATGCTTTATTTTCTTTGGCTCATACATAAGTTGAAGGCCATACCAGAATTGTTTTGGATGGAACACTTCCATACATTAGCTATGGCAAGAACAATATTTTTATTTATTTTGTTTTATTTTTTTATTATGTTATGTTAATCACCATACATTACATCATTAGTTTTTGATGTAGTGTTCCATGATTCATTGTTTTCATATAACACCCAGTGCTCCAGGCAGTACATGCCCTCTTTAATACCCATCACCAGGCTAACCCATCCCCCCACTCTCCTCCCCTCTGGAACCCTCAGTTTGTTTCTCAGAGTCCATAGTCTCTCATGGTTCATCTCCCCCTCCGATTTTCCCCCCTTCATTTTTCCCTTCCTGCTCTTCCCTTCCTGCTTCCCTTCCCTTCCTGCTTCTTCTTCTTCTTCTTCTTCTTCTTCTTTTTAACATATAATGTATTATTTGTTTCAGAGGTACAGGTCTGTGATTCAACAGTCTTACACAATTGACAGTGTGATTCTCCATACAGATAAAATAGATATTACCTTCATTCCCTATAGCCAGAACCTTTACACTTAATTTGTTTACTTCAAATTTTGGTTCAGAGTACATTTTAAGATGTTACTAATTTTTATTTTTCTGGGAAGGAATTTTTAAATTCTAGAAAATCAAGTATACCTAAAATTGTTGTACATGCATCTGTAAATCAGGTGATCAATGAACCAACTCAGGAGGCAGGAATTTAAAGGTTGAACTTTGTCCAAAGATCTGTAACAACACACTAAAACTTGTTTTTCTAATGTTTCTAGAACTTCAATGGCATACTTTTTAGATTCTACAAAATTTATACTACTTTTTTTTCTTGTTGACAAGAAATTCTGAATCCATGTTAATTTATTACCTATATAATAGATTCATAAAACATTATAAAAATCTAATGCTACTAAAGGAACTGTAGAATTAATCTTATTCAATGGTCTTATTTTCAAGACTTGACAAACTATTGTCTGGCAGGGCCAAGGATTAAACTATGGTTTCTTGATTTTAGGAGTCAAGGTTGGATTCTTCAGACATCAACTTAAAGGTCACATAACTTAGAAATTATTTCCTGATTCCACAAACTACACTAAGTGCTATAGCTGTGTGATCCTCATGTACCCATTCATCCATTAGACTCGGTCATTGCATAATTATCCAAACTTATTACAAGTTTATAAACTTATAGAGCTGGAACTATGGCTACTTTATACTTACATGTCTTATCCCCAGTGTTATAAACCCACTGACAAATCAGAAGTTAGGTAAATATTTTGAAAATAAATATAATAAAGAGGCAATGTTGAAAGTCCTATTTACAAAGTCTGATCTATAATCACTAAAAAATGTTAAACAACTCAAATGTCCGTCAACTGAAGAATGTTTAAACAAACTGTGGTACATCCATGCAATGGAAACTACTTTACAATAAGAGCAAAAGAACAAACATACACAATATGAATGAACCACAAATGCATTATTGTAAGTAAAAGAATCCAGATATAAAAGGTGATGTATTATATGATATCATTTATAATATTTCTTGGAAAGGCAAAATTATAAGAACAGAAAACAGAACAATAGTTTTTAAAAGGTTAGCTGTGAGGGTGATGGGTGACTAAGAAAGGGCAAGGGAAATTTTGGATGTGGTAATTTCATATCTTGATGGTCATGGTGATTACACTACTTTATTCATTTGCCATTTATATTTTTTGTTTTGATAGTATATCATTCAATGCTCAGCAAAAAAAGAGAATCAGAAGGAGATGCCTATTAAGAGATTTACTATATGAAACTGGCTCGAGCAATTGTGGGTCTGGCTACACAAGTTAAAAATCCAGAAAGCAGGCCATCAGGAAGGGTAGACTAGAGCACTCATGAGCGGAAGTTGCTGTCTGCAGGCAGAATGTATTCATCAGGGAAGCCTCAGACCTGCTCTTAAAGCTTTTTAACTGAATCAGGCCCACCAGATAACCTAAAATAATCGCCTTTAGTTAAAGGTCAACTGATTATGGGCTCTAATCACATTGACAAAAATACCTTCACATCAACACCTACTTTAGTGTTCGAAAAACTAAAAATTATAGACTAGCCAAGTTGACATCAAAAGACTATCATAGCTTTAGCACTCCTTTGAAACCAATATGATTAAAATGATGGTCATGTCTTTGGGGGGTGGGGGGAACCCTCATTTCTTCTATGAGATTCTTTTCTGGTCTTAGGAAAGAATTCCAAAATTGTATTTTTCCCCAGTTCTAATCCACCATGTTTAGATTCCCTTCATACATTATTGCTAGGTGTCTCTCAAAACCATTTAAGCTCAAATAATAACCCTTTATCTTAATTTATTATCTGCTAAACATTGACCTAATTTGTTATAAGCTTCTTCTAGCGTTATGTCTATTATAGCCTTAGAGAAAGTCCCCAGTATCTATAAAATGCAGAAGAAACAGATTAACAATTGTTTATGTGTATCATTCGTACTTACATGTAAAATTCAGTAGTTAATTTTTTTTAAAACAATACCACTATTTATGATTTCTAGAAAATGCAAAAGAGCTCTAATCTCTTTTTACAAAGGGTTTGTGCTAGAAATTTACTTATTCTAGAACTCCATTTCAGAGATGCTTTTCTAATCTTCGGACTGCCACACCAATTAGTTTGTGAAAATCTACAACTTCTCCTAAATATATCTAAAATAATAAATAAAACTGGTCACTCTTCAAGAGGAATGTATCTTGTGTACAAATAGTTGTGTAATTTTTAACATCATGACTATCAGTATTCTAGAATGTTTAAAGGGACCATTCTTTAGAACTAACAATGATTTTATTATACTTTTTAAAGGTAACATAGAAGTTAAATGAAAAAAGAAAAAGAAAATTAAATAAACTATTAAACATATGCAGGTTTATAAAAGCCAACATAATTCCTAATTTATTTGAAGGCATGGATATGAAGATACTGACAGAATACTCCATTCCTAGATTTCATCAATAAGGAGGAAGAAATATGAATCACATATCTCTTTTATCAAATGGAAAAAGTTCAATAATTGAGTCTTTTTGAAAAGCACCACAATACCAGGAAAACAGTGTCATGTTCTTGTTTCTGTCATTCACCTCTTTGCCTTTGTTCCTCAGTAGATAAAATTGAAGAAAGTTTTTACTTTTTTTGTAGAAAGTGAAAAGTTCAAGGACTTCTGTTCTCAACCAAGGTGGAAATATGTTTCCATAACAGGGCAAATGAGGAGCATCTCAATTGGGATGTCACTGGGTGTAGCATTTTAGGCCTCTTTTGAGTTGCACTGGGACAAAAAAATAAATTGAAAGATAAAAAATATATATATCATTTTGCCGTTTTACGACTATAATGAATTGGAACTGTTAAGCAAAATATTTGAAAAAAAAACTTTCAACAGGAATAACTGGCAAAAAGGAAAGGGTGATGTAGATGCATGCTTTTGCTTTGTAAAACCATAATTCTAAGGTAATTTTATATGCCCCACTCTCTTATAAAGTACAAATGATAATGCAACTTTTGGGAGAGGGAAGGGGAGGGTAGTTGGAAGCATTTAAGAAACTTTTTCTGAAAAATAATCTCTCAAGAACTTTGCTATTTTAATTTCATAGACTAATAACTTCATTAAATGCTCATTAAAGTGCCCTTAATAACAAAGAAGAGTAAAGTGTATACGGAGGATCTAGGGGGCACATCTCAAAGCAAATGATTTACCGAGGCTCATGTCCTATTTTTATGTTTACATTTATTTTTGTATTCCTCTAGTATGTACTATTCATCACACTTTACTGTAGAGATTTCACTAAACCTTCCAGCAAAACTGATATCCAAGGAAGATTAGAAAAAAAAGTTTTGTGAGCAGTGGCTTTTCATATCTCTGGAGGTATTCATGGTCTTATTGGAAAAAAAAAAAAGTTTTGTGAGTTTTTAATTTTTTTTAAAGATTTTATTTATTTGACAGAGAGAGAGAGAGAGAGCAGCGGAGGGAGAAGGAGAAGCAGGCTCCCCACGGAGCAGGGCGCCCGATGCAGCACTCGATCCCAGGACCCTGGGATCCCGACCCGAGCCTAAGGCAGACGCTTAACCGACCGAGCCACCCAGGCCCCCAATTGTTTAATTTTTCATATGTGGTTTTTTTGCAGGTAAAAGAGGTAAAAGTTTTTATGTAAAATTGTATGTTTCATTAGAGTATATGCTTTTGATGAATAGACTTCAGAAATCCTCATTGTTCTAGAATAGTATTATCTAAAAATGTGGTAAAAGACTTCAAAACTCAATGAAAATAAGTACCATGACCCCTGTTCCTGTCCCTCTAAACATTGCTGCCATGCCCCAGCTCACGCCCACCCACACAATACACATACCTTAGCTTCGCCAGTAAAATGGTATTGAATCTTAAAAAACACTACAGGTTTTTGCTTCGATTCCAGTATATAAACAGTATGGAACTTGACGCATCAATCTTTACAACAAGGTTAAGGTAAAACAAACAAACAAAACAAAACAAAGCAAAACAAAACTTGACTTTCCTTGGACTCATCAGAGAAATGAAGTTGCAGAGCAAATCATCACCCTGAAAATTAGAGGGAAATGCATTCAGAAGGTCACAGCTGAGATCTGCTTACCTGGAGAAAAAGCCATTTGAACCATAAACTGTCAGGAACACTTAAATGGTAACTGTCACAAATGGTTGGAGTGTGACAGAGTGTAGACTAGCTTAATGGTGAAGAACTCCTGCGGGCCTACAGTTTTAGTTGGGCCCTCATACTTTGTGTGGGCCTTATCCCCAGCAGCCCCATCAGTTTCTCATGATGAAGATCTGAGAAAGATATCCTTGTGGAACTTGTATAGGGAGAAAACAGACTAATAATTGTGAAATACACCCAGGGCCTTCTCTATAACAAAAGCCCGCACTCTAAGGGAAAATAATTTGCTTGAGCCTTGTGCCAGCTGGAGAAGGGCATGTCTCCCATTCCATTCCCCTTTACGCTTCTAATATCACAGAAGAGGGCAGGCAATAATCAACGAGGGGAGAGTTTCAAGAAAATAGATTAGGAACACTGTAGCCTAGTAACAGAGTAGAGGGAAAGAAAAAAAGCCTCTATCACTTGAAAAATATGTATAAAGATCAGATCCCTGAAACACAGGTCCACTAAAAGATAGAGATTTAATTGAAAAATTAAAGAAGTTTTTTCCGCATGCACACCTTCCCACCACACCAACAGTGAATGCCCCAGCATAAGAACAAGAAATTATAGCTGAAAGAGCTTCAAGATACAGACGCTCTCTGAGGAAGTGTACTTAGGGAACCCTAAAATGGGGAAGGGAGATAAAACCAAGGGCACTAGAAGAAGAGTGTCCTCATAGGTACCTATAGCTACAGCAAACATTAAACATGCCCAACTTTTACTCATATTAACATAAATGCTCAACTAAAGGCGTATTTACCTCAGTTACTATTACCTAATATTATTGATTACTGGACATTACAACATGCCTGGATTTCAACAAAATTACAAGACATGTCAAAAAGGTGAGAAATAAAACACATTCTGAAGAAACAAAGCAATAATTAGAAACAGACTCAGATAGGACAGATATTGGAATTATCATATGGGAATTTAAAAAAATTATGGTATCACCACACCAAAAAATGGTAAATATGTGAGGTGATGGGTGTGTTAGTTAGCTTGGTTTAGTTTGGTGTTAATAGCTAAATAACAAGGTAATTATTATTTTATATATATATATATAAATAGGTGTGTGTATATACACCTATAATAAACATAGAGGTATATCAAATCATCATGTTATACATATTGATTATATTACTTTTTATCAAATATACTTCAAAAAAGCTAGGGAAAATTAAATAAAATAAGTATGACAAATATGTTAAGGGCTCTGGTGGAAAAATTGACCACATGCAAGATGAGCAACATAAGTAGGAAGATGGAAACAAACAAACAAAATATATCAAGAGGAAATGAAATACTAGAAATGAAAAAAACTAACAGAAATGAAGAATATCTTTGATGGGCTCATCAGTAGACTAAACACAGCTGACAAAATAAACAATGAACTTGGAGATAGGTCAATAAAAATTTCCCAAACTAAAATGCATATAGAAAAAAGAATGAAAAAAATATGTAGAACATCCAAGAACTGTAGGATAGTTATATCAAAAGATACAATTTACAGGTAATTAGGACACCAGAAAGAGAGCAAGGAGAGAACAGAGCATAAAAAATATTTGAAGTAATAACGACTGAGAACTTTACAAAATTAATGACGGACGCCAAACCAAATCCCTGGTGCATGAATCTCAGAGAACATAACCAAGTAAAATAAATAACAGTAAACAGACTTAGGCATATTATATGCAAACTCCAGTAAACCAATGACAAAAGAAAAATTTTTTTGAAAGAAGTATGTGGGCAGGCTTATTTATAGAAATACAAGGGTAAGCATTATAGTGGAATTCTCACAAGATATTAGGCAAGCAAGGAGAAAATGAAGTGAAAGAAGACCACTGCTCTAGAATTCTATACAAAGTAAAATTATCCTTCAAAGTGAGAGTAATAAAAACTTTCTGAGACATACAAAACCTATGGGAATTCATTGCCAGCAGACCTTTCCTGCAAGGAAATTATGCCGTTAGTCTTAGAGAATAAATTTACTTCCAAAATTACTTAGGTAAATACTTCTTTCTCTACGTAATTTAGTGAGGAACTTTCATACAATTATAATACAAATATATTCCTTTGCTACATCAGACATTCCATCCTGGCACTTCTAACCTCCTAAATGATGTATAAATTTCATACCCTAAGGTTCACTCTGTGCTATAAAATTTAAGCTTTCAGGCAGAAGAAATACGGCATAGATCAGAAACATGGATCTATATAAAGAAAGGAAAAGTTTTGCCACTGGAGTCATAATTACTGGAAAAAATTTAGAAAGAAATATCTGTGGGATAATGAGAAAAGATAAAATGCAATCATACAAAAGCTATATAAAACCAGAGAAGGCAGGGAAAGAGGAAAAAAAATTAAAAAGGAATAAATATGACAAAGGAAAAACACTAACAAGAATGTTAGATATTAACCCAAGTACAAAATGTAATTTTAAATACAAATGATCTAAATAGGTCAATTTAAAAACAAATTGTCAGTATATTAAAAAAACAAGAATATACTTAAAGTGTATATGATATATATGCTTTATATCAGAGAAGTTGAAAGGAAAGAGGTAGAGAAAGATAAAACATGACAATACAACTCAAAGTAAAAGATATATATAAAAATGTATTAATTTCAGACAAGGCAGACTTCAGAATGAGAAATATCATTACGGATGTAAAAGGGCATTACATAATGACAAAGAAATCTATTATCCCAAAAGACAAACAACCCTAAACATATATGCGACTGACATCATAGTGTCAAAATATGTGAAGCAAACTGATAGAACTGAAAGGAGAGATAAACAAATCTACTCTTATAGTTGGGAGATTTCAAAACCCTTTCTTTAGTAATTGATAGATCAAGCCAACAGAAAAATCAGTAAGGATATAGAAGACTGAAACAACACTATCAATCAACTTGAATTAATTGACATTTATGGAATAGTCTTAGCTATTTGTCCAGTTGATTTGAAGATGTATGTCTGCACAAAGACCTGCATAAGAATGTTTATAACAGCCTAATTCATAATTGCCCAAACCCAGAAGCAACTAAGATGTCTTTCTGTGGGTATATGGATAAACAAATTGTGATACGTCCATACAACAGAATATTATTCAATAATAACAGAGAATGAAATACCAAGCCATGCAAAGACATGAATGAATTTCAAATGCATATTGTTAAGTGAAAAAAGCCAGTCTGAAAAGAGTAAGTACTCTATCATTCAATTTATCTGACATTTTGGAAAAGGTAAAACTGTAGAGACAATAAACAGATTAAATTTTTCCAGGGGCTTGGGAAGGAGGATGTGACTAGGTTAAACACAGGGGATTTTTTTAGGAGAGTGAAATAATTCTGTATGATACTAATGTTGGATATAAGACAGTATTTGTCTCTAAATTTTATAGCACAGAGTGAACCTTAGGGTATGAAATTTATACATCATGTAGGAGGTTAGAAATGCCAGAATGGAATGTCTGATGTGACAAAGGAATATATTTGTATTATAATTGTATGAAAATTCCTCACTAAATCACATAGAGAAAGAAGTATTTACCTAAGTAATTTTGGAAGTAAATTTATTCTCTAAGACTAAAGGCATAATTAACTGTACATAAACACTATGTTCTAGTTGATATACTTCTTTCCCGTTGGAGTAAATGTTAACTCTGAAACAATTATAGATATATATTGGAATTGAACAACTAAGTAAATGGATGGCAAATGGTAAGGACCAAGTTTCTTGTTGGAGTGGGAGGATATAAATAAGCAGGGGATTCCGTGTATCAATGGATTAGAATTGGAGACATCAATATAAACTCATGTTTAGTTTAATATAGATACTGATGGTTACTATAGAATTATTCATAGATATTTGCATATACATGGCTTCGTATACACACCATATTTCCTTGCTCTGTCAGCTGAGAGAGCCTAGTAGCAATGTCATCCCAATAGCAATGAGCGCACCTAGTATACAGATCTTGCTTTCTAATACCATCCTCCAATAAAAGGAACCAGAAATCTTGGGGTAATGGCTGATTTGAGGGTTACAATAGTAAGTATACAAGAATAACTTGGAACATTCAGGGTGCCAGAAAGCAAGTAAGGGCTCAAAAATCCCAAACAAACCCCACAATGATGGAAGTATGTCAAAGGGATACAGGAACTAACTGAAAGAGTTCCTGGGAGCCAATTTGCACAACCATATACGAAGTAGTATTGAATTATAACCAAAGTATAAAATAAATAACCATGAGTCCATATTTATATAAATAATAAATAAATAAATAAATAAATAAATAAATAAATGGAAGAATAGGTAAATCTCCCATGCCAAAGAATTCCAAATAATTTGTGTGCATACTTCCCACTCAAGGAGATAGAACATAATCCCCAGTCCTTAAGTGTGGGCCTCTTACAGTGATTTCCTACAGAAGAGCACAGTATGGAAAGGAATAAGACTAACTTTACAGTAGAGAAACCTGAGACACACTACCTTAACCAGGTGATCAAGGTCAATATTAACAGTGACAGCTCATGTTAATAGCATATACCCTTGATCAAATGTAATGAGAATGAGGATTTTCCACTGTGGTCTTCCTCCCTTAAACCCGTAATCCCAGTCTAATTATAAGAAACACGTCAGACAAATCACAATCGAGAACATCCTACCAAATACCTGACCAGAATAAGATATCAACACAGCTAAGAGAAGAGTAGGCAGATATGATAACTAAATGCAATATGGTGTTCTGGACAGGGTCCTGGAATAGTCAAAGGACACAGGTAAAAATTAAGGAACTCTGGATAAAGGATGGATTTTATTTAATAATGTGTCAATATTTGTTCATTAACCGTGACACAAAGACCACATACTGTCAGATATTAATAATAATAGTAATAATAAAAGAAGCTGGGTACACAATGGATGGGAACTCTATAGTATCTTTGCGATTTTTCTGTAAATTAAAATTTATTCCAAAATTAGAAAGCTTATTTTTAAAAAGATAACAGTTTCCCGTTTGCCTGTGAAGCCCATTAGTTGTTGTTGTTGTTGTTTTCTCTTTCTCTCAAAATTAGAGATCAGCATGTTTGAGGAGAACAGAGGAAGCAACATACCCATTTTGAATTGACATGAACTTAAGGGAGCAACATAACAAGAAAAGATACATCTAGCACCAAATATATATTTCTCATCCTTCTTTTTTATCTTAATAATTTTTATTGTTATGTTAATCACCATACATTACATCATTAGTTTTTGATGTAGTGTTCCATGATTCATTGTTTGTGCATAACACCCTGTGCTCCACGCAGAATGTGCCCTCTTTAATACCCATCACCAGACTGTGTACATCTTACAGAGCAGCTCACAATTAGGTCTTGAACAAACAGCCCTAAGTTGTCATTGTAATAGAACATACTAATTGATATTCATAATGACAACTCTAAATTTATTAACATACCAAATTTTATTAGAATACTCCATTTACTAAGTCAGTGGAGTATGTAATATATTTAAAATTAATGACTTTTTAAAATTTTAAGGGTATTGAAAATTCACTTAACTGGAACACTTAAATCCCTAATGATAGTAGGTAAATTATTTCCTAACTATATATCCTGAATTCCACAACAGCAATTAGATTGTATATAAATGATGTTTCCATTAGCAAATCTCCTAGGGATGAAGTTGTATTATATGAAAGTATATTCTCATTTGACCTTTTGATGCAATATATTGTTTGGTTCTTTTTTTAAAAACTGTTTGATTCTTAATATTAAGCTGTCTTGTATTTCTGGGTTAATAAATGAACTATGATGTTCTTGCATAAATTAAAATGGTTTTCTATTGCCATTTTGCATGAATGATACTTTGTCTTTATATGGAAATATTATGTTAAAATGTTTTCTCCTTCAAGAAAACAGTAACTTCTGAGAGTTTATGCAGCATTGCAAATGAAAATTTGAGGAAAAATTTTTTCCTCTTTCTTTGTAGAGTGATATTAGCTGGAAGATATTTGAAGAACTTTCTTTTTTCATCCTGGAAATTTCAAAATATCATTCACCATTATTTTATTGTAGGTTAATTTATTAATTTAGGCTGTATTACAAGCAATCAAACTAAGTTGTTTTTATGTTATGTAAATCTTTTTAATCCAAATCAAGGGTGTAAAATGGGGGTAAATCAATACTCTTTCGTACCTCCTGGTCAGTTTTGTGATTCAATATTTGATGCATTTGCTACTTTGAATCAATTTGTTCTTTATTATTTTTTGTGTTTTAATGAGGGTAATATTCAAGCACTGCTAATACGCCAATGAGTATTAATTTTGCATTGCTTTGAATATCCACATTAATCTACTATTTTCTTTGTTACTCTAGAATTTTGTAGGAAACTGTCCAACTCTCAAAACCCTATTTTTAGTTCTGTGTCCTTCATTATCAGTTTCTTTCAGGACCTAGAAGCCATCAAAATTGGCTAATGCATGACTTTTCCGGCAGCTTTTGCATCTGTTACATTTGTATTGGAAAATACGGATTAGATTTCAGTTACCTTTCCTGTCCTAGTTTGAACCTTCTCACTGCTCTTTTTCTGCCTACTTTTGCTCTTTATCTAGGTGGGATGTGTGTGTGAGTGTGTGTGTGTGTGTGTGTGTGTGTGTGTGTGTGTGTGTGTGTGTGACACATTATTTTAATTAGTTTTAATTTTTATTTAAATACCTTATATGCTTCTTCATCCTTTCAGTAATGGCATGAGTTATGTGTTATTGTAACACTCTGCCTTACTAATAACAGTACCTCTGTACTGTATAATGGCATCATTTGAAGTCAAAGTCACTAATGTGTCATTACAGGTGTTTATTTTCTAATTACTTTTATTGAAAAATTACACTTATTTTGATTAAAGTATCTTAATATTTAGTACTGCCTTTGATAATTTAGACCATTTCTCAGTACTTTACCAGTATTTTTCTTATAATTTTGAAATTTTTCAGAGGCTCAAGATTTCTTTTTTTTTAACCAGGTTTTCTTTTTTTTTTAAGTTTGTTTGTTTGTTTGTTTAATTTATTTATTTATGTTAAGTAATCTCTACACCCAACATGGGGCTCGGACTCACAACCCTGAGATCAAGAGTCTCATGCTCTTTTGGCTGAGCTGAGGATTTTTTATTTTTTTATTTTAAGTTTTTAAAAAGATTTATTTATTTATTTATCTGTCCCTGGGGAGGGGCAGAGGGAAAGGGAGAGAGAAAATCTCAAATCGACTCCCCACTGAGCCTGACATGGGGCTCGATCTCAAAATCCTGAGATCTTGACCTGAGCCAAAATCAAGAGTCTGATGCTTAACTGAGCCACCCAGGCACCCCTCTGAAGATTTCTTTTTTAAAAACCTGGTCACCATTTCAGTATATTGCTGCCTCAATACAAAAAAAGTTTAGCTCCAAATTTTAAAATATAATAAAAATAAAACAAAATAATACAAACAAAAATAAGTAGCATTGTGATTTTTTTATTAAATATTTTACCTTTAACTCATGGTGAATATACAGACGTCTTAAGACATTGGATTACATGAGCTTTTTCAGTTCAGCAACAATTTCTTAATGATCTTTCTCTTTCCTAGACCAGTGGGCTTTTAAAAATGAACTTTTGGAATGCTCAGCCTTTTATTCAAGGAGGTCCCAACCCCAAGCTTCAACTTGGATCAGCTTATATCGTACAAGGCCTCATTTGAACAGTGTTTTGCAGCTAAAAAATGAAGTCTGTCCCATCAGCCTCAAGTTGGCAAATAGTGTAAAACAAATACTTGAAAAATCTCAAGTATTATTGGAAATATGACAGATCAGTCATTTAGCCTATCAATCACAACAGAGTTTACTTGTAAATAACATCTCTATGCTTCAGTATAACACAATCACAAATGGAAAGATAAATAACACCCATCACACTTTGCTCCATGTGCATTCCATTAGAGTAAACACACTAGTTATTTCTTTACTAAATGAGGAAGTTGTGTAACTTATCACATTTTATTTGAGAGCTTTGAAAATTTATGTAAGTTTGCAAGGATCTAGCACCTTTATTTACCCTTGGTTATAAACCTGTGAGAACTTTATTGCCTTTTTACTAACACTATTATAACTATAAGGAAAGAACCTCAGATCTACTCAACAGAGCCAAACTCCTTGTCTAGAATCCCTGATATTGAGATGCTTTTCACTCTCTCTGTCCTTTCCCTTCCCCCCATTACATTACCATTCTAAACGTTTGTCTGCACCCACTTAACTGCGTATTCCAAACCTATCTGTTCCTCTATTCTGATGGATTTCTAGTCCTTGGACTCAAACTCTAAACTACCGTGCCTTCCTAATTTTCCAGCTAATCAAATTTCCTGCATTTCCTAGATCCAGAACCTCAAACCCACCAACTACTTATATTTTCAATACTCTACTGAAGCCCTTCATTCTAAATAGTCGCCCAGCCTTTGTATCTTCTGACTGGTGTAATCCTATTATTACTTATGACTTGCTGTGAACATGCAATTTTACTTTTGTACTCTGATAACACAATTAAGCACCCTATTTCCAATAATACAATCACGAAAATGTTTTCCATTAGGAGCAGCTGGGTAGAATTGGAAACTTAGAAAATTAGAAACTGAGACAATGTAGTAAACTTGCCTTTTTATTTCTAACCATATAAAAAACCTTATCATAGTAGCAATACCCAAATTAATGCTTACAGTATAAAGTACTTGGACTTTAATTGAATTGATTTATCTGTGTAGCCAACATAAGTTGTTTTTCTTTGTGTCATTCTGTATTTTAGTGGCATATCAGCTTTTCAACATATAAAATATGCTGTCCTATGTATAATTAATTTCTCTAGGGGATGTAAAATAAGGTCATTAAATTTATATTGATTATGATACTCTTAGCTGATTAAGACTTAACGTGGCCCTTTCATTTTTTTTTTTAAGATTTTATTTATTTATTTGACAGAGACATAGTGAGAGAGGGAACACAAGCAGGGGGAGTGGGAAAGGGAGAAGCAGGCTTCCCGCTGAGCTGGGTGCCCAATGCGGGGCCTGATTCCAGGACTCTGGGGCTTGATCCCAGAACACTGGGATCATGACCTGAGCAGAAGGCAGACGCTTAACGACTGAGCCACCCAGGAGCCCCATGGCCCTCTCATTTTAATTTAATACTGTTCAGATTTTTTTCTAAGATTTTATTTATTTGACAGAGAGAGAGACACAGTGAGAGAGGGAACACGAGCAGGGGGAATGGGAGAGGGAGAAGCAGGCTTCCCGCTGAGCCTGACGTGGGGCTTGATCCCAGGACTCAGGGATCATGACATGAGCAGAAGGCAGATGCTTAACAACTGAGCGACCCAGGCGCCCCATTATTGTTCCATTTTTAAAATAGAAATTGTCCATATTATTGTGAATTAATAGAGTAACTGCAAAACCATAAGGGTTTTCTTACTTTTTATGTGATTAAAAAAACGACAATAAGAATAAATTGAAATTAACAAGTTGATTAAATTGCAATCAAATACTGTTTATACATGTGTATTTTTCTTAAGTATGATTTTCTGGACTAAACTAATCCAAACTAATATATGTACTAGTTTGGAATAACATATCTGTGTGTGTTCTCTCATAATAATCTGTTATGATTAAGTATAATTATATGTGTTGGGAAAAGTATGCTATTGACATGAAGAATGATGAAATTAATTCATAGTTGCCAAACTAAAAATTATCAAGCATATTAACAATATTTTGTGATGTCAAACATCCTTTCTGAGATATGATTGTAGTACTTGAGAGTATAGGCTCTAGGCTATCAATATTAACTATACCAGTTATCCACATATCAGTTTTTCTACCTATAAAATACAAATAGTAATGTTATTTAACTTCTGATGTTATTGTGAAGATTAAATGAAATGATTTATTTACAGTTTTAGGCATAGTGTATCCTATACCTTAAGCATTCAAATGTAACATAGTACCATCATTTTTACAATTAATGCTATCAGCTCTTTGATAGAATTCCCGAGTCCAGAGACTCCAGAATGATATATAAACCATAGAGAGGGGAGTTGCTATTTAATAAAATGCTTGGAGCTCTACAATATGTACTTAGATCTCTATGCCTCATTAGTTCATTGGCAGAAGGAGGTCACATTTACATTTCTGTCCAAATAGTAGTACAAGAAACCTCCCACTTGTTAACAAGCATTTTAATATTTGCTGGTGTCCCAATTCTACCTATTTCTATGAATCCCAGCTTTGTTCATATAATTTTTTTTGATATTTTATTTATTTACTTGACACACACACACACACACACACACACAGAGGGAGCACAATCAGGGGGAGCTGCAGAGGGAGAGGGAGAAGCAGACTCCCCACTGAGCAGGGAGCCTGACATGGAACTCAGGACATGGGGCTTATGACCTTAGCCAAAGGCAGACGCTTAACTGACTGAGCCACCCAGGCGCCCTACATATACTTTTAATAAATAATTCCTTACTTGTTTGAAGTGCCACTTACAGTAGCACAAGTAACTCCAATTCACACTTTCAGACTAAACTACAACTATGGATCAATGGACAGCACTTCCCTTTTATTTCAATTGCCACTCTATTGCCTGTTATCTCAATTGCCACTGAAAGCCCTGCTGCTGAAGGGTCTAGATGCTTGAATAAAGTGCCATACTGAAGGTTGAGGAAAGACGTGGTCTTAGAGAACTTTCTGCTCTCCCTGGCCCCATTCCCCTGCTAACCATCAACTTAACTCTTCCAGCTGCTGCGGTTAGGAATATATCTTCTACCAGTTGGCAATCGTTTCTCTCAGTGTCACATTTTATGAAGGGTAAGCCATGGCAGTATTTCCTAGTTTTAAGTCTTTGCATTCATACTCATGTACCCATTTACTTAAAGAAAACTCATGGCCCCAGGATACCAAATTGGGTCTGGAACTAGCATCACTGTGTTTGGTATTGGTATTAAGTCTGACTTTCTGATCTAGACTTGTTGAAAATGAGTTTCATGAGAGTCAAACTTTATTTTCTTATTATTATTTTCAGTATGGGTATTTGAAAGGGTCTATGTTTTCTTTTAGTTTAATTTCAACATGAGATAGGAGAGTAGCAACAATTTTTAAACCTTTTTTTACAAGACACCTGGACAACAACTATGTAAATATTTAGATACAAATTCATGTGAAGGATGTTAGCCAAGTCCATTATTCAGCACCAGATTCATTGAGGGTGGGATATTGTTTTACAGCACCTGCCAAATGTGCTTATGCCCAGGTAATATCCTAATAATGCCCAGGTAATTTTCCTAATAAAATAGAGAGGATCAGTAGTTCATGGGATTTCTATGACTTCCCTTTAAACTGATCATTTTTATTGATGAAGCAAATATTAAAATAACTCTTCAATATCTTCAAGTATTATATAGAGAAAATTATTATTAGCAGAGACTTAGAAGGTACAATATGAATAGCTGGTTCCTTGGTTTGTAAAACACAAAAATTATTCTGTATGAACAAAATTTTCAATTATCCATGGAAAAAAATTAAATTTGTCTCCCAGCCATTTTCTGGACGGGATCAAGTTTAATTTTATTAGCAAAACAAATACCAGTAGTAGCACATAGGTGCATTAGTTAAACAATATAATTTCATTAAATATATATTCCATTAGGAGATGACTGACTTTCCCATACAATGAGAGAGATTAATTATTTGATTTTTCTATACAATTATATCCAGGGCACTTTATACAAATTATTACATTTATCTCTACATAGAATATATATATTACAAATCTAAAAATTTTTGTTAGAACATGAGGGATGATTATGCTAGTGGAACTTAATCTCTTAGCAAATTTTATTTCAATTTTGGCAAGAGGATTTCAGAAGTTCACTGTAAAGTAATTGATTATTATAGAGTGGCTTTAAAAGCAAAACATTCTCCTTTTTCATTTGGATTTTAAGCAGATAATTTTGCAACTATTTTTATTTGATATTTAGAACAATCTTATGAAATAGATGCAAAAACACTGAATTTGAGAGTTTCCATTGAGAGCATCTGAAAAGAAAATAGCAACTTCAAGACTAGAAACTGAATTTTGTGAAGTCTATGCTTTTCGTTTGTGTATTGAACAGGTGTTCAAATAATAACAAAATCTGGATACCTCCCCAAAGAAGAGATGCAGTTGGTAGATAAGCATATGAAAAGACACTTAATATCATGTAATTAGGGAACTGCTAATTTAAAAAATGAAATACTACTATACACCCATCAGAATGACCAAAATCTAAAATATTGGCAACAATAAATGCTGGCAAGGATGTGGAGAAACAGGAAATAGCATTCATTGCAAGTGGGAATGCAGAATGTTATTACCACTTTGAAAGACAGTTTGGCTGTTTCTTACAATGCTAAACATAGTCTTGCCATATGATCCAGCAATCATGCTGCTAGACTTTTACCCAAAATCATTGAAATTCATAAAAACCTGCACACAAATGTTCATAGCAGCCTAATTCAAAATCGCCAAAACTTGGAAGCAGCCAAGACGATCTTCAGTTGGTGAATGAATAAACAAACTGGGCTATTGGTACAGTGGAATATTATTTAGTAATGAAAAGAAACGAGCCATCAAGCTATAAAAAGACATGGGGAAACTTATATGCCTATTGTTAACTGAAAGATGAAAGTCTGAGAAGACTACATACTATATGATGTCAACTATGTGACATTCTGGAAAAGTCAAAACTATAGAGGTAGGAAAAAGATAATGGTCTCCAGGGACTTGAAGGTAAGGAGGAGGGATGAATAAGTGGAGCATAGTGAATATTTAGGGCAGTGGAATATTCTGGGTGATACTATAATTGTGGATACATGACATTATACATTTGTTAAAACCAGTAGAACTGTGCAACAGAGTAATTTTATTAATATAGGCTTCAATTAATAATAACGCATCAATATTGGTTCATCAGTTATAACAAATGTATCACAGTAATGCAATATATTAATAACAGGGTAACACTCTGAAGAGGAGACAGGTTTATGAGAACTCTGAACTTTTTGCTCAATTTTGTGTAAACTTAAAACTACTCTAAAAAATAAAGTATGTTAATTAAAATAAAATAAACACTGATTTAAATTCTCACATAATGTTTTTGTCACACTATTGTCCTATCATTATCATGTAGGTTGCTACGCCAACTTAACTTATACACTGTTTTACATTTGCATACAAAATTTAATATGAAGAAGTTCCTGGTGGCTCAGTCGGTTAAGTGACCCGCTTTTGATTTTGGCTCAGGTCATGATCTCATGGGTCGTGGGATTGAGCTCCGTGTTGAGCTCTGTGCTCACTGGGGAGTCTGCTTGAGATTCTCTCCCTCTGCCTCTTCCTCCACTCATGCTCTCTCTCTCTCTCAAATAAATAAATCTTTAAAAAATCTTAATATGAGACAAAAATGCATTAAAATAAAACTAAAGCATATAAAACAATTCCTAATCATTTGAAAACTTAATAGGTTTCTTCATGTAAGATCTTTTTTCCCTCAACTGCCCAGAGAAAATGAATCCTGCAAAGAATGGCTTAATGAAATCGCAACTATATTTTTTCCCATTACTAATGGACACAATGAAAACATTCAGCAAAATAGAAGAGTATCTAAAATATCTTATTTTCTTTCATGCTTTTCACTCTATTTTCCTCATTATCACAAAACTAATTTTTTAACTTGCTTATTTGACCATTTAAATGCTTTTCTAAAGGGGCACTTGGGTGGCTCAGTTAATTAAGCCTCTGACTCTTGATTTCAGCTCAGGTCATGATCTCAGTTTTCTGAGATCGAGCACTGCATAGGCTCTGTGCTGGGAGTGGAGCCTGCTTAAAATTTTCTTTCTCCCTCTCCCTCGGCCCCTCCCCACACAAGCTCTCTCTCTTTCTTTCTCTCTCTCTAAACATATATAAATAAAGTTAACTTTGGAGGCACCTGGGTGGCTCAGTCGGTTGAGCAAACCGACTAGATTTCAGGTCAGGATCTCAGGGTCGTGAGATCAAGCCCCACATCAGGTTCTGCATGGAGCATGAAGCCTGCTTAAGATATTTTCTCTCTCGGGGTGCCTGGGTGACTTAATTGGTTAAGCATCTGCCTTCAGCTCAGGTCATGAGCCAGGGTCCGGGGATCGAGCCCCGAGTCGGGCTCCCTGCTCAGTGGGGAGCCTGCTTCTCCTTCTTCTGCTCCCCCCTGCTTGTGCTTGCTCATTAGCTCTTGCTCTCTCTGTCAAATAAATAAAATCATTTAAAAAAATGGTATTCTCTCTCTCTCCCCTTCCCCCTCTGCTTGCATGTGCACGCTCTCTCTCTTAATTAATTAATAAAAATGCTTTTCCCCAAAATCCTGAACTTGGCCTTGATGTTTATTTATATACCTATTTAATTCATCCATATTATTACTGCAGTTGTTTTCTTATATTTCAATAAAGTAAAGGTATTGTGTAATTGTACATATGTCAAATATTTTGATATCAAATTTTTAAAACCATATTTATATTATAATATTTTGATTTTATATAATACTATTTATTAGTACCCTTACAATGAGTCTTATTATAATTACCTACTTAAGACACTGTATTTTTATGGACTAATTTTATACCATTTAAGGTAAAATTTGAAATGACTTATTTAAATTATCTAATGATCCTCATTATTTGACCAAAAGGTTAGAGGGAAGCCTAAATGAGCAGAGGATTGCTATGTGGTATGTATATGATGAGGTAATGGCTTCACTCAAAATCTCTTTTCTCAGCACTTAAAGAGAGGACTACTTATCACTTCAGTTATAGAATTCTTTGACATGTAGTTCTGTTCAGAGAAAGAATCTGCAGCAATCAGAACTCTGGCTGTGCTGATGTCATGTTCTCAAAATGTGGTCCCCAAACTAGGGATCAGAATCCTCAGCATCACCTGGGAACTTGTTAATTATTGGCTCTTATCCAGGACCTACTAAGTCAGAAATTCTGGGGATGGAGTACAGAATCTATGTTTCACAAGTCCTTCAGGTGATTCTGATCCATGAGAACCACTGCTCTACAGCCTTGGGTATAGCTGTTAGTCTTAGCTATGAGGCTAAATCAAAGAGGAAACCAAATTACTGGACAGAGTAACAGCTATTAGTTAGTGCTAAAACAATGATTAATATTAAGACAAATGTTCCACACAATGTAGTATACTTCAGATGCACATCCTCCTTTCTTATTTTTTAAATGACTTATGATTAAGGTTAGACTATAGTAATGAGAACTCTTCCCAATAGGGCTTGTAATCCTGGAGCTAATGTGGATAGCTGGAGTTAATAAATATCTCTGTTACAAAATAAATCACAGACTAGTCCCCCTAAAATTTGGTTTCCTAAAATCAAGTCAGTGATACTAGGATATAAGTTTTCAAGACTTAAGGTCATCTGCTATATGGCACTCTTATGGAAGGGGGAAGATAAATGGGTAAATTGTTTTCAATTAGTTAATCATTACACCTACACATTAACATAAGGAGTCATGACTATGCTTTTCTTTCCTTTTTTAAGGAAATCAAAGGATCTTCCTTGAGAAGATGCTAAAGAATGCACAAAAGTCACTTCCTTGAAGTAAGTTAATTCATTGGGAGAGAAATTAATTTTTGTCCATGAGACCAACAGTTTAAACCCAGATTAGTAATATATTAAATGAAGACTAATGCCAAAAATGCTAAGTTTATGTGGAGTAGTTAAGTCATGAAGGAAAAACATAGTTGAATGCCAAGTGAAATAGTTTATCTTGGGGTTTTCTGCCTATTGCCCTGACATTCAACAACATTTTGAGGTTAAATGTTTTGGATTTTTTTTTAAAGATTTTATTTATTTTATAGAGAAAGACACAGCGAGAGAGGGAACACAAGTGGGGGAATAGGAGAGGGAGAAGCAGGCTTCCCACTGAGCAGGGAGCCCGATGCGGGACTCGATCCCAGGACCCTGGGATCATGACCTGAGCCGAAGGCAGCCGCTTAACGCCTGATCCACCCAGGCGCCCCAAATGTTATGGATTTATAACATTTATAAGAACTATATGGAAAGTAGTAGTTTATAGAAATGTTTTTATTTCCCTTTATCTCCAAATTTCCCTTTAAATTTATTTTTGTCAAAAGTTACATTCTAATGTTATTTCTCTTGTCTAGGATATGTAGCATAATTTAAATGTTCTCAACTGCATGTATGATAATATTTTCACAGAATTTTTAAAAATGTTTCTCACAATCACATAGTCCTCAAATAAATTGCACCATCAATTTAGGAACTTGATTAAGTGTTGAAATATCAAGTATTTTTTTTCTTTCTTTAATAATACAGCTCTTTAGTTTTCAGTTAGGTACCTAGTCAAGTACTACATTCCCAAGCCTCCTGTTGAAGCTTTGTGTGACTCTATGACAAAGTTATAGCCAATTAAATATAGCAAAGAAATGTTATATGCAACTTCAGAGCCATTTTCTTAAAGGGAAGGGCAATGCCCTCCATTTGCCTTTCTTGCCTTTGAATTTGCTGAAACATGTATGCAAGGATAGAAACAAGAGCAGTCATCCTAGATTACAAGACAGAAGCCACATGTTTAGCATGGCAGAACACCAAGATAGACTATCTTGGGACACTGACACTGTCAAGGAAACATACACACTGACTGTCATGGATGAGAGAAATAAATTATTTTACTTAAGCTTTTATTGTTTTGGCGTCTTTGTAGAGAATTTGATATTTATGCTCACTGATATACTGGGGAAACCTAATTTACTTCATGTTTTATTGTTTTAAATAGAGAGAAAACACATTTGTTGATTTAAAATAAAAACAGAGATTTACCGCAGGCAAAAGCATTGTTATAATGTGTTTGCTTTTCAAATACTTGCTCTAATTCCTTTGATCCTGAAAGTCAGTCAACAATAATTATTGAGCACATTCTAAGCTCAAGATACTCCTCAAAGCTTCAGGGATGCAATGGTAATCAAACCAGCCAAGGTTGCTGCTCTTAAAGTGTCTTAATACTGCTAGGGAACTGAAAAAGCAAACAGATACATAAAAAAATAAATTGTATATATAATACTTAAATCAATTTAAATAGTCACAAAAGTATCTTAATTTCTTTGAAAATTAAGAAAAATTCCAAACAAGTATTATTACATACCCACTTAAAATCAGTAAAAAAAAAAAAAAAAGTTATCATGTAAGAAATTAAGACCCTCTTCACAAACTCCCTGATCCTAGCCCCAAATCATCCAACTTAATCTTGACAGTATTAATCACTGTGAAGTACTCTTGAAGAGCCGGCCTTTCTGCCTTTCTCCTCTGCATATCACTATCCATCTGTTTACCTATTTGTAAAAATACATATACTACTGTCGTGCGCTGCATCCCGTGGCCGCTTCTCCGTTCCCTCAGCTCTGTGTGCCTCTGGCTGCAAGGGAATGGGGCCCCCTCACTTGAGCTGGGGCCAGGCCTTAGAGCCCCTGGACCAGCGGTGGCACGTGGTGCATGTCTGCACGTGACCGTGACTATAAAAGCCCCTGCAGCCCAGCCAGGCTCTGGTACAGTTCACGGGAAGACCCGAGAGGAGCCCAGATTTATGCACAGGACCGAGGACCCTCTGGGCCACGGTCCACAGCTCACCACCTAGCGGGAGGCCGAGCAAGCGAGCACTGCGGACGCCCGCGGGTGGCCCATGTGTAGAGGGACAGAGGACGAAGGGGCCCCTACTTTTTAACGGTGCCCACGCACCTTGGTGTTATGAAGTTGTATGTAGTGTGAACACGTTGTGATGTTGATTGATTAAATGTAAAACAGTTAAACAACAAAAACAAAACAAAACAACAACAACAAAAACACCAGCCCAGGAAGCAGCCCTCTCCAAGTGCCTCCCCAGGCTTTTGGCCCCAGTCCTGGGCCCAACCCAGAGCCCCGTCCCCTTCCTCCGCCTTCCCAGCCCCTCGCTCATCCCACCAGATACCAACAAGCTGGGATGCAAAACTCCAATGAACACACCAGCCGCCAGAGTTGCGAGGGAGTAGCCAGGGAAAGTTGGCTGGACAAGACTGACCAGTACAAGAGTCCTAGAAACTTCCAGGTGGAAGACGCGCCAGATGTAATTATACCAAAATGATAGCATACTATGGTTATTGGTCTTGGTGTTTTTAGATGAAAATCTTAATAAATAGAGACATAACTATTTTTAAAGAATTGATCTCTACCATTTCATGCATTTTTAGTAATTTTTGCTAGTTATTTCCCTTTAGTGGACATATTGGTTGTTTTCCAATTTTAGATGTTACAAATATTCTGCAGTGAGCACTCTTGTGCTTATATTTTTATCTCTTCATGATATTATTTCTGTATAATAGTTTTCAAGAAGTGGGATGCTAAGACATGGGATATGCACTTTTAAAAATTTATGAATAAACCAATTTACCCTTTAAACAGTTGTATCAATTTACATTACCACTAACCTTAACTAATACATGCTATCAATCTATTATTATTTTGAATAATCTGATGGAAAAAGTCAGTCAATAATATCTCATGCTTATTTGATATTTCTTTTATTTGTTGTTCCTTTGTATATTTTGTTTATTTTTCTATGACTTTTGGCGACATATTTTGCTTTTATGTTATTTGGTGCATAAATATTTGTGGATGTTATATTGTCTTCCTCAATTGTTTTCTTTGATATTTTTGGCTTCAAATTCTACTTCACAGGGTAGAATGTAAATACTATGGTTTTCTTTCTATTAAGGTACTGTATTTTCTCCCTCCTTACATTCAACCTCTCTATAGCTTTAGATTTAGGTATATCACTTGTTAGATATTTTTTTAATTTTTTTTAATTTTTTATTGTTATGTTAATCACCATATATTACATCATTTGTTTTGGTGTAGTGTTCCATGATTTTATAATCTGAAAAGCTTTCCTTTTTATAGAATAATTCAAATTATTCCCCTTCATTGGGAAAACATATGTGCTTGTCAGATGCCTATGTTTTCCCTTTTCTACTATTCATTTATTTTTTAATAATTTCCCATTTCCTCATTTTTTTCTAGATCAAAGAAACAATTTTTCTTAGAATTTAGTAAGTAGTGAAAATGTCTTTTTCTTATGTAAAGGAAATGATCATTTAAAATGTGAATATATGCCAAAAAGTCTAAAGAAAAATAATCATACTTTTACTATTGAGAGATTTACTTATTAGTCTTTGTTGTAATATCATAAAGTCATTTTTGTAATGTCTTTTCAGTATGAATGGGGGTATTCTTTTGTATACATAGATACAATTTTATTTTTTCCTATTTTTTAGACAAGTGTTATTTCTTTATTTTATTTTAAATTCCAGTGTTATATTAGTTTCAGATGTAAAATATAGTGATTCAACAATTCCAGACATCACCCAGTGCTCATCATGACAAATACACTCCTTAATCCCCATCACCTATTTTACCCATCCCCCCACCCACTTCCCCTCTGATAATCATCAGTTTGTTCTCCATAATTAAAGTCTGTTTCTTTGTTTCTCTCTCTCTCTCTCTATTTCCTTTGCTTAATTTTTTGTTTGTTTCTTAAATTCCACAAATGAGTGAAATTATATGGTATTTTTCTGTCTCTGAATTATTTCACTTAGCTTTATACTCTCTAGTTCCATCCATATTGTTGCAAATGGCAAAATTTCATTCTTTTTTATGGCTGAATAGTATTCCATTGCATATATATACCACATCTTCTTTATCCATTCATCTATCCATGGATACTTGGGCTGCTTCCATAATTTGACTATTGTAAATGATGTTACTATAAACATAGGGGTGCATGTATCCCTTTGAATTAGTATTTTTGTATTTTGGGGGTAAATACCCAATAGTGTGATTACTGGATCATAGGGTAGTTCTATTTTTAACTTTTTGAGGAACCTCCAAACTGTTTTCACAGTAGCTGCACCAGTTTGCATTTCCACCAACAGTGCAAGATGGTTCCTTTTTCTCCACATCCTCGCCAATACTTGTTGTCTCTTATGTTTCTGATTTTAGCCATTTCTTTAAAGATTTCATTTATTTACTTGAGAGAGAGAAAGAGCAAGAGAGAGAGAGCATAAGCGGTTGGAGGAGGGGGCAGAGGGAGAGGGAGAAGCAGACTCCCCTATGAGCAGGGAGTCCAATACGGGCTTGATCCCAGGACCCTGAGACCATGACCTGAGCTGAAGGCAGATGCTTAACCAACTGAGCCATCAAGGCGTCCCCTGATTTTAGCCATTTTTGACAGGTGTGAGGTGATATCTCATTGTAGCATATGATGATGAGTGATACTGAATATATATTAATGTGTGTCTGTTCCCCATCTGTGTGTCTTCTTTGGAGAAGTATCTGTTCTTTTTTTCTGCCCATTTATTTTAATTTGCTTTTTGGGTCCTGAGTTGTACAAGTTCTTTATATATTCTGGAAACTAACCTTTTATCAGATATGTCATTTGCAAATATCTTCTCCCATTTAGTAGTTTGCCTTTTAGTTTTATTGTTTCCTTCACTGTGTGGTAGCTTTTTTTTTTGCATTTTTTTATTTTATTATGTTATGTCACCATACATTACATCATACAGTTTTTTTTTTTAAGAATTTATTTATTTATTGACAGAGAGAGACACAGCGAGAGAGGGAACACAAGCAGGGGGAGTGGGAGAGGGAGAAGCAGGCTTCCCGCGGAGCAGGGAGCCTGATGCGGGGCTTGATCCCAGGATCCTGGGATCATGACCTGAGCTGAAGGCAGACACTTAATGGACTGAGCCATGCAGGTGCCCCTCATTAGTTTTTGATGTAGTGTTCCATGATTCATTGTTTGGGTATAACACCCAGTGCTCCATTCAATATGTGCCCTCTTTAATACCCATCACCAGGCTAACCCATCCCCCCACCTCCCTCCCCTCTAGAACCCTCAGTTTGTTTCCCAGAGTCCATAGTCTTTCATGGTTTGTCTCCCCCCTCCAATTTCCCCCCTTCATTTAAAGTTGAAAATAGAGCTACCCTATGACCCAGCAATTGCACTACTCTGTATTTATCCCAAAGATACAAATGTAGTGATCCGAAGGGGCAACTGCACCCCAATATTTATAGCAGCTATGTCCACAATAGCCAAACTATAGAAAGAGCCAAGATGTCCATCAACAGATGAATGGATAAAGAACATATGGTGTATATATATATATATATATATATATATACACAATGGATTATTATACAGCCATAAAAAAGGTATTATGCTTTAGATATTAGAGGGTATTATGCTTAATGGAATAAATCAATCAGAGAAAGACATGTATCATATGATCTCACTGATATGAGGAATTCTTAATCTCAGGAAACAAACTAAGGGTTGCTGGAATGGGGGTGGGAGGGATGGGGTGGCTGGGTGATGGACATTGGGGAGGGTATGGGCTATGGTGAGCACTGTGAATTGTGTAGGAGGGGAAAAATGCAGTAGCTTTTTATTATGATATAGTAGTTTATTTTTGCTTTCTAGACAATCTAGAAAAATATTGCTACAGCCAATGTCAGAGAAATTATTGCTTGTGCTCTCTACTAGGACTTTTATAGTTTCAGGTTTCATAATTTGGTCTTAATCTATTTTGAATTGATTTTTGTGTATGGTGAAAGTGGTCCAGTTTCATTCTCTTGAATGTAGCTGTCCAGTTTACCCAAAACTATATGTTGAAGACACTGTCTTTTTCCCATTGGATATTCTTTCCTGCTTAGTCAAAGATTAAATAAACATACAATTATGGGTTTATTTATGGGTTTTTAATTCTGTTCTATTGATCTTTGTGTCTACTTTTATGCTAGTACCATACTGTTTTGATTACTACAGCTTTGCAATATACCTTTAAGTCCAGAATTTTGAAACCTCTAGCTTTGCTTGTCTCTTTCAAAATTGCTTTGGCTATTTGGGGCCTTTTGTGGTTCCATATAAATTTTAGGATTTTTGTTCTAGTTCTGTGAAAAAAGCTGTTTGTATTTTGATAGGGATTGCATTACATTTTTAGATTGCTTTGGGTAGGATAGATATTTTAACCATATTTGTTCTTCAAGATGCAATTTTATACCTACCATTTTTATAACAGTATCTTTATGGTCATTTTTTCATGATTTAAAATATTATTATATTATTTGCAATAATGTATTTCTCAGATTACCTATATTGTTTAACCATTTTTCCATTATTCAAATTTTATGTTGTTCATGGTGCTTGTCTATCATATGTAGTGGAAAAACTTCCTTAGTATGAGACTCTTGGAGTTGCTGGGTTCAGGGGCCCATCATGGAACAATCAGTTTTGGTAAGGAACCGGATCATTTGGCAGACAAGTTGAAGTTTTGTGGATGATGAATGGGGAGTGATGTTTGTGATACGTATTTTCAAGTTTATTTTCATAAATATTATACTACTAAATATTTCCAACTGAATATTATAAAGTGTCTATTTCACCTTACCTCATTAGCCCTGCAAAATATTTATTTATAGACCAATTTGATAAGTTAACAAAATGTACTTATTTATAAATTATATGAATTTGATTCTAAATCAAAATGACCATACATAAATTTGACTCCTAAGGGAAAATCTCCACAATTTCTTCCTTTTATTAGCAAAGGGTGTGCCAGAGAAGAGGGCAGTTCAAGCATATATAGTTTGTGTTGGGGGATACTATTGAGTTTTGACCTTCTATTCTGTTCTTAAATTAGGTCACATCTATTCTATGCACAGCAATATTTCCACAAAATTTATCTCATATGAATAGTACATACATCTGGTTTCTTAACTCTGTTGCAGAATTTATTTTTTGTAAATCCTCTACAGTCTTTTGGTATATTCAAGAGACTGCTTTGCCAAGGTCACCAATATCCTTCATGATGGACGACTTGAGATCCCTCCTCAATCTGATCCCATCTTACTTGACTTATCAACAGCATATTTCACAGTTGATCAATATCTCCTTAAATTTGATCCTTCTTTTTTCTGGAGGGAAGAGCTTCCAAGGCATCATATTCTCTTGGTTTTAAACATTCTTTGGCAGTTCATCTTCTGTATTCTTTTTGAGTTGATTTTCCTAAAGCCAATCCTGATCTGTCCTGCAGCTCTATCTATATACGAGTACTCTCATGTGACCTCTTAAGACCCCGTGCTATATATGGCACTTGCACATCTAAAAGACATCTCACACTTATTAAAAAATTTAATCTAAATTTTAGCATTTTTCACAACCTCTCCAGACTTTCCCATCTCAGTAAACTGCACCAGTAACTAAGGCCAAATTCTGTTATTCTGTGTTAGTCTTTTCATCAACCCACATCCAAATCTATCAGTAAATCTTATCAATTCTAGTTTAAAACCATTTCCCTGATTCATTACTTCATCCCCTTCTCGACTCACCATTACAGATAAATTGCTTTCATTATAGTATCTTGCCAATATTTTCTCTGCTTTCACCTATCTTTTATAATTCTTCACATACAAGTTATGGTGCTATTTGCATCTTCCTCCGTTCCTCCTTTCCTTCTTTCTTTTTTTCTGTTTTTACCCATATATGTGTCCATGTGTATATGTATGTCAGTCTTATCTTTTTCTTCCACTTCCTTAGCTTTTTCCTTCTCTTCTAGTTCTTCTCCCTCAGAGCTAACATTAAAATATGTTAACAAACTACATATACTCTTCCTATATCCATGCCTGTCTTTTCTTTGGCAAATGTATACACATATTCTTTGGGGTTTTTTTTAAATACAAAACCAAATCCTTTTTATATTCTTCTTCTGTTTGTATGTTACATTTCTTATATAATAAAATAACTACATAATCCCACCAAATCAATAGGTACAGAAATGCTCTATTACTTTAACAGATGCACTGTATTACTTTAATAGATGCATCTATTAAAATAGATTAATACATATACATATAATATATATAACATGTAAATATTCATTTATTGATCATAATTTCCCTTGTTTCCAGTGTTGTTTGGTTTTTTTAAGATTTTATTTATTTATTTGACAGAGAGAGACACAGCGAGAGAGGGAACACAAGCAGGGGGAGTAGGAGAGGGAGAAGCAGGCTTCCTGCGGAGCAGGGAGCCCGATGTGGGATTTGATCCCAGGACCCCAAGATCATGACCTGTACCAAAGGCAGACACTTAACGACTGAGCCACCTAGGCTTCCCTCCAGTTTTTTTTTATAATTATGAACAATTAAACAATATTGCATTAAGTGTTCTTGTGAATATCCTTTTATTCTGTTTAGAGAGTCCCAGGAATGCAATGCCTAGGTCAAAAGTTATATATAATTTTAATGTTAATAGATGTTGCCAGATTGCTTTCCAAAAAGACTGTAAGATGTAGGAATGCAATAACTGTTATCTTTATCTTGACTACCAATAATATATTTTAATGTTATCTTTTTGGTAAGTTAGTTATATAGCATCCAATTACATTAATTTCTTTGGCAACATATTAGAAATGTAGCTTTGGCTCTTAAGTTAGCATTGTCCTGGCATCTTTCCCAATGCTACTTATTAGAATTGAAAAATAAGGGGATAAAAAAGATAAAAATCCATATCAGTATCAGATAAATATATTATAATGGTCAATATGTGATCTACCAATCTTTTAAGATATGTGAAAAAACTGTATAATATTAATTGTTTAATTTATCTGTTAGGGTCAAACCTAAGCAAAATTGTGAAATTTCTCTCTGATCCATTTCACATTTTCAGTAATTCCCACTTTTCCACAATTTCTACATTTCTTCCAGCCATTCAAGACACACATCCTCAAGTAGAAAACTAAAATGATGTTCTATTCTGCCAGGCCTGACCAATATCGACTCTAAGGAAGTTGCCAGAGAATCAGAGAAATTAAAGCTTGAGAACAAGATAATATCTAGCTTACTCCCTTTCTTTTAGAAGTGAAATAACCGCAGTTAAGTCATTATTCATTCAATATTCCATGGTTGCTTTACTTGAATATATTTAAAGTGAGTTCTAGAAAGTTTGTAATGGTAGTAGTGTCTCCACAAATTTAGGTTTCCTAGTTCATTGATTCTAAGATGCCTGCTTGTTTTTCACATCTCCATAATTCAGATGTCTTAAAATCAGTGGCTTCTTGCAGTTAATTGACAGTGTGTTTGCATTTATAGTGGAGATAAAAAGGGTACGTCTTATAACTGATGTGGTATTAGATTTGGTAGATTACAGTATTTATTTATAAGAGGCCCCACTTTTAAATCCAGCAGAACTGAAATGCAGAAACAGGAATATGGGAGATGGACCTACTTTTAGGTAATAATTAACTAATAATTACCTAAAAAAGTCACCATCTCCTTTCAAATCGTGCAATAACAGTATTAGCTGTGGATAAGGTCAGTAATGTTTATTTGAATATATCTCATGACTAGTAAACACCAGTGTTTGAATAACTTGATTAACATATAGCTCATTTTTAAAGATTCTCAGCATAGATTAAGTTCATTTGTAGCATAATTTTACTCAATTATGTTAACATCACACTAATTATGAAACCCCATATGCTTATAGTTTTTATGTAAATACAAAATAAAAAAATAGAAATCAAATAAAAATGTGAAAAAATATCCAAATTTACAGTCTTAATTTAATACAACGGATGATGTTGCTTTGCTGAAACCAAAGCCAGTCTCAAAACATGAATGTTTTTATGAATATTTGTGTGTCAGTACTGATCTAAGCATGCCTGATGGTTATGGTGAATATTGGTGCTCTGTGGTAATATAATTCCTCTATCACTTTTCTTCAATTTAACTATGCCACACCTTCATTCATGCAGGTGTCATGATATCATTTGGTCTTATCTTAGAATAAGTAAAACATTTATGTGTTAAGATTTTAGATTTTTCCTCATTAGTCCAAAGGAAAAAAAGCAGTAATACCTGGCACAAATGTGGTCACAAATGTGAATGCAAACAAAAGAGATATATAGTGACAAAACTTAGCTACAAATTATTAATATATGATTTCACAAATTATCAAGAATATACTTATTATGTTAAGATTGCTATTATAAGTAAAAAGTTTTGAATCCCAATAATATATTCTGTAACCACTAAGAATACATCACACACATCTGAAAAACACTGAAATATACTTTTTTCTTTTCTTTCTTTTTTTTTTCTTCCAGGATGATGTAAGAACAGGAACTTGGTTCACGGAAGCTCAGGTAAGGTTGAGGTGGGAACCCAAAACTGAATCTAATTTGTGGATCATTCACTTTAGTGACGGGAATTATCCAGACAAACAGAGTAAAAGCATACAGAGATTGTAACGACAGGAAGTAGGAAGTCTAAGCATGCGGAAGTAGCAACATATGGTCTGAAATAGCAGTAAGCAAACTTAGGCAAGATTTACTTTCCTCTGGAAGAGCTGGACTGAGTGAATTGGGACAGGGATTCAGGATGCTGGGGTCCAGCCACTGGTCTGGGAAAGGAGGCAAAACCTTGGTTTTACATTTCAAAGCAACAACATTGTACTTAAATCCCGTGTGAGCCAAGAGAAGATCAGGAACAATATCTAGTTGCTGAGCAGAAAAACTGGCATCCAAATTTGGGTTAGGGAAAGCAAGATGAGGAACCGGAAGTGTTATAAATCAGTACAAGCACAGAACTTAGGGGATCTTGATTTAACTCACAATTGTAGAAAGAAAAATTGAAGTGTGGTTGCAAAAATGAACTGCACATTTTTTAGACTAATATCACTTATATAAATCTTTCATATTTAAATTATTGATTGTATTTTTTTCAAGTCCAAAGTTGCCAACTAAACCCACGTGATATATGATTATCCTGTAAGATATTTATTTATTTATTTTTTAAGATTTTATTTGTTTATTTGACACAGAGAGAGAGACAGCGAGACAGGAAACACAAGCAGGGGGAGTGGGGGAGAGGGAGAAGCAGGCTTCCCGCCGAGCAGGGAGCCTGATGCGGGGCTTGATCCCAGCACCGCGGGATCATGACCTGAGCCGAAGGCAGATGCTTAATGACTGAGACACCCAGGTGCCCCTCCTGTAAGATACTTAAAAATATTTTCTGATTTTAGGGCACCTGGGTGGCTCAGTTGGTTAAGCGACTGCCTTCAGCTCAAGGCATGATCCTGGAGTCCCGGGATCGAGTCCCGCATTGGGATCTGCTTCTCCCTCTGACGCTCTCCCCTCTCATGCTCTCTCTCTCTCTCTATCTCATTCTCTCTCTCAAATAAATAAATAAAATCTTTAAAAAAATATATTTTCTGATTTTGAAATATTGACTCTGCGTGTTTACAATAGCAGTTAGATATTTAAAGCAGGTCTCCAGGTCTCCAATAATTAGGTCTCCTAAATTCTCCAGGTGATTGAGAGGAAATATTTTATTTTTAAATATTTGGGTGGCATTGTTCCATAGAAATAATCCACGTCAAAATGATTACTAATAACAGAAATCAGAATTGTTTTAAGTAAATAATAGGAATTGGCCATGGATATCAGAGATGATAACATAATAGGAATTTAAAGATGCTTACTTATGTACTTACTTTCTTTACACCATGACAAAAGGAAAGAAATAAGAACAGCAAGATGGAAGGGCACAATAATTTATTGCTGTCTACTGATTTTAATTTTTGGCCATAGAAAGGTATGTTTCCTTTTTGAGATGATGGGGAAGTCCTGATATCTTACTTCTATCCTATCTTCTCTCTTCATTTTTAGCAAAATTCAAATGCAAACGTTCTTTCATGTTTGATATAAGAATTCCACTATGTGTAGTAGTTGTTTGTTATAGTTAGAAGCCAGATTGCACATGGTGGTGGCTCATAGTTCTGAACATTAAGGTTGATGGGATGAAGAGTCCATAGGTAACAGAGCTCATTGGTAAGGACATAATGACTATCATATAGTGTGATTAGTAGTTTTATTTGAATGATCATTATAGATGTGACTACTCAACTGATATAAGGGTAAACAAAAGGAAGCTGCACTCTCCTCTGAAATATGGCTATTTAATTTCAAGGTGTAGGTACAGAATCTTACTGATCACACTCAGTATTAGGTAATTTTGAGATAGATTACCTTATGTGTAGAGAAACAATGAGGACAAATTTTGTGCAAAAACATGTACATTCTTTTATAACTGTCCTCATCCTTCATGTTTTAGCAGCAAATCTATGGTGTGTTTATTACCATTTATATATAGGTTTACATGTGACAGTCTAAAGTCACCTCATTATACCCTCAAGCATGTAAGTAGCAAAAATAGCCTATTCTGATAGTGAAGTGACTCTTCAGAGATTAAAATATTTCGCTGAAATTTATTATTATGATATACATGTATCATAAGATATATATACACACATATATGTGATATTTATGATATATATACTATATAAACTTTGCCACTAGAAATACAATATGACTTTCCATATAGATGATATTTTGTTCCATGGGACAATTCCTATAAATGTTCCTGTTTCCTGAACTGGAAATTGAGCTTCATGATGTAGATAAAGATCTGAACATCTTGTCAGAAGTATTTTGAGAGCATAATATTTCAAAAAACATAGCTTGGGCAACTGTGACTTGCACACACAAGAAAACTACACTATCTGATTCTTTCACGTATGAAGCTTCTTCCATTTCCTAAGGAGATTCCTTGGTTTGGTTCAGTAATAGTGAAGATTTTATCTCGTCTAATAACTGCGAGTTTCCAAAACTTCAGAAGATGTAATGAAAATCATACAGGTCATTAGTTGTTCCCAAAATGATATGTACAGAGAATGCCTGCATCCTCAAAATATACATAAAAAATAGCTCTAATGATAGGTGCCAAAATGGATTTAATTTCCACACGATATTAGTGGGGAAAATTATTTTTTTTCTAATAGAATCATTTTCATACTGAATTCTAGCAAATTATTAGGTGATCTGTTCCACAGAGTATATAAGTTTTAGAAATCATTGCTCTCTATTTCTCCCAAGACTTCCAGACTCCCCCAAGTGGATATCTGAGAAATTTAGCCAATACCCCTAAATAACTGTGACACTTCATAGTGAGCTATGATCAATCCACATCAACTTTTTTTTCTTTGTTTGAATTGAAGCATGGCACATGGAGAATTTCCCTTAGATGAATCTAGCACTCCCCTCTTCTATCCCTGTAAGTTATAATTTACTCACATGATTATTGCCTCTCATAAACACTTTTTCTCTCCCTTCTCTTCTTTTCCTCTAAGAGTGATATCAAACTGGCAGACTCGTTTTAAGGACCATATTGTAGTTTGCAGAATCACTGCTATATTAAATCCTATATGTGGGATACCCAGAATGGAATGTCTTGAAATCTTGACCTTCAAATAGATAAACACAGGTTATTTCAAAGTGTAGTTTGCTCTGACATAGGAGCACCAGAATGTCTGGAATCTGCTTTAACCAATTAAGCCATTCAAGGCAAGAGGAAAATAAAGCCTTCAGCAAATCCATTGAAGGCACCATCTCCCAGTCTCCCACTGCCTGCTATCGATCTTTTTAAGTGCGGACTAATGAGTCGTATATATACCTGATGTGATGCTCTCACCCTACCATCTCAGAGGAGTTAAACTTACACAAAGAGAGAATCAACTGGGTGAGAGGGAGGGTGGCAGGGGCACATCCAGGCGGATGGTTGCCTTGCCCCCTTACAAACCAGCCTGATGGTCTGTCTTCAGGGAACGCAGCAGACCCCATCCCCTACTTTCCGTAACGAAACCATTAGTTTCTTTGCAGGAGATTTTCCATTCAGGTCGCTTCTAGGGCAAACGCTTTGTGTTCGCTACCACTCTGTAGTGTGAAGAGAACTACAGGGAAATGCAAAGCAGGCTCGCGGCGGCAGCTTCTTTGCGGCAAAGCATCCCTTTCCCTTCAGCTTTGGCAATTTAGGAAGAACCGAGGTTCTCAGGGGAGATGGGTGAGGGGAACGCCAGGTCCAAGAACACATTAACCAGGAGTCCCTGTTTTTACCTTCTATCCACTTCCACTCACATCGCCACAACTCCCCCCACCCCCACCCCGCGCCCTGGCCCCCACCTCTCAAACTACCGACACAAACACTGGTGATCTCTACAAATGGGTGGTGGTGGTGGTGGGTGGGGAACATTTTCTTTCTCTATGATTCTGAACAGGATCCAACCCTCATACTAAAAATACATTAAAAACAAATAAAATCAAATAAGCCAAACCCACTGGGTAGCAACTATCTCGGGAGAGAAGCAGCTGCTGGCACCTGCCTGGATACGCTGCAGTTGGAAGTGGTTGGCTTTGGTATTGAATTATTAATTTATTTGTCCCCCCTCACCCCCTCCCCCACTCCCGACTGGCAGGCAAGAAATCTCCGTCTCTTCATTTTCCCCTCCGCCCCCACCTTCGAGGAGTCTCCCACTTCTCAGTCGCGGGTCGCTCTGCCGCCCGCCCGCGGTGGCCGTCGCGTCCCTAGCCCTCCGCGGCCGCGGCGCTGCGCGGGGGGCGTCCCGCTCGCTGGGCGCTCCCACTCGCGCCGGCACCGTCGCGGCCGTGGGTCCTGGCGGCGGCGGGGGAGGGCGGGGGAAGGCAGCGGGTGACAGATGTACTCCTCTGACAGCTCTCAGTATCAGCCCAGTGGCTCCCTGCCATTGGCTCAGTGCAATGGACCGGCAACGCCGCTCACTATAATAACACTCATGCCTGCCAGCAGCCGCAACTCCGAGTGCGGGCGCCGAGCGCGGGGGATGCTGCTGCTGCCTCCGCCGCCGCCGCCGCCGCCGCTACCGCTACCGCTCGGGCGGCTCCCGCTGCCCGGCTCAGCTCGGCCGCCGCGCCTGCACTGACTCCCGCTCAGTCCTGCTGCCTGGCCGGCCCCTCCCAGCCCGGGATCCTCCCGCGGGGCGCGTCGCCCCAAGGCGAATTAGAAAAGAAACGGAGACTGAGAGGGAAAGCGCCGAGAGCATGCGGAGGCGGAGGAGCCTCAGCGCGCTCGGCAGAGGGGTGTAGTGAGTCTGTCTCCCCAAGGCGTTTGAGAGAGGCGGCGGTTCGCCCTCGCGTCGGATCCCTAGCCCACCCTACCCGGGCTTCGGCGCGCTGCGGCTGTGCATGGAAGCGGCGGCTGCGGTGGAGGAGGCGGCGGCTGCCCCATGGAGTGTTACTACATTGTCATCAGCTCCACGCATCTCAGCAACGGACACTTTCGCAACATCAAGGGAGTTTTCCGGGGCCCTCTCAGCAAGAACGGGAACAAAACTCTGGTAATAGCTGCTGTTTCTCTCTTTCTCTCTCCCTCTCTCTCTTTCTCCTCCTGCCCCTCCCCTTCACTAAGAGGGCATTTGGAGGATTGAGGTTACTGTGAAATGTTGGAGGTGTCGCGTTTCAATTTGGTTTATAATGTATCAATTTATCCTTCTTGTGGGCGTGGGGTGAGAATTAGGTGTAGAAAAAGGCTGTAATTTTAGGGAAACTGCGATCCATGGTTTTGGTTGATACTTCGACAATGCTCTGGACTCTCAACACCTCACTCCCTAATGCTGGAGATTACCACAATGTCTCCTTATTTGAAGCAAATTGTGTCAACAAGACCTTTTTTTAAGAAAGAAAATAAAAGCACCCTAACCCCAAGTGACCCTCTAACATATTTTGGCTTAGGAAGCTGAAGGTGAATGAGGATGTGGGTGTCTCCGATGGAAGCGGGAGCCATGTGACTGGTGGCGCGGAGTAAGTGGCGGGATTGAGTGATGGTCTCGGAAGGAGTTCGCGTTCTGGCTGTCTCCTGAAGGACCAACAGCAAACTTCTCTAGTGAGAAGTTGTCAGGACTAAGCTTAACTGAGTGACTCCAGAACCCCTTGTCGCCCACTTTAAGCTATTCATTCAAAAGAGGTTAGAGATAAATGTGAAGGGCGAGCATTATGTCACAATCGGAGCCACTAGGAAGCATGCTAGACAAATAGAACCCATGCAGTTGCTGGGAGGTTCTCACTGGACCACAGAGCTTCATCTTTCAGCATCCTAGTCGAAAGAGCACTCCTGATTGGTGGGAGAGGACGTGCTGAGCATTGAGATAGTGCAGGGTAATAGCTCTTACTTTTTCTAACAAATCCCCTCTTAGTTACAAAACCTCCTTGTGGAACTGACTCCTGAGAAGTGTACACTTCAAAAAAGAAAAAAAAAAGGAAGTAGGGAAAAAGCTTATTAAGGTTAAGTACTGCGAAGAGAGTAGAGCTAGAGTAAGGTGGTAATATGCAAATATATGTATCACTAAAGTCTGAGCCCCCCTTTTTTTTTACAAAGTGATTACTGAACTTGAGTAGATAGAGTAGAAGTTTAAGGACAGACTCAGTTAATCCATATTTTAAAATATGATTCTACATAAATTTTTTACCAAGTGCTGTGATGTTTTCTAAAAATGAAAAGTTCTCTTCTGAAGTTTTAACTGAATTCTGGCACTGATAAACATTTGATTTTTTTTTCTTTCTCCCTTGAATCTATTGGAATCCTCCTCTCCGCTTATTTAAGATGCAAATAAGCAGGGTTAGTTTGTTGCTTTTATTGTTGTGGATAAGATTGGTGTTGAACAAAAGAAAGTGAAAATACTCCTCTGTGGTCTTTCTTTGTGGAGTATTATGCAGAGCAATAGGCAAAGGCTAAGGGGATTACTGAAATTGTTTTAGCTGTAATTATTTTCTTAAAGAACTCAGCTGTGTGGGAAGGTAAATATTTTGGCGGGGGGACTCTTCAATTTGAAGAAAGCATGCACTGGTTTGTTTTTTAAATCAAGTTTTACTTCTGGGAAAAGGCAAACTTAATGAACAAGATCTCTATAGTTACAATAACGGTGTAGGTAAAAGAAAAGAAAAAAAAAAAAAAACATAGTAGAGTACATAGAAGAAAAAAAAAAGTTGCCAAACCAGAACTTGTTAAAATTCTGGTAATCTTGATTCTTAAATCAACCTTGGGTTTCTAAGAGTGGTTTCATTTCCTTATGCTGATTTGTTTGTTGTGGGTTTGAAGTCAATCAATTCTTTATCACTCATATTGACAAAAGATAGGTTAAAGTCTAGATTTGCCAGTGTAAGTTTGGGATTAAAAGGTGTGTTAAAAAGCAGCTACTAAATGAGATGAATAAATATAAATGTGGTCAAATGCTGGAGCAACAAACTAGAGGAAGAAGTGTTAGAAATAGCTCTTATCATATTTCTTTTAGTTATAGTAAAAGAACTTACAGGGACTTAATAGCTTATTCTTCCAGATTTTGTTTATAAACTGCCCAAGTTTGTATTTCCTGTGTAAGAGATTTACACTGAGTAAAATTACATAGATTTTCATATACGGTCCAGCTGTATTTGAAACTATTACTTTACAAGGTAATATATGTCATATGTTTATTCTCTATATGTCTTTTGATTATTTTTTTATTAAGGAGGGTGAGAGTTATGCCTGTCTTTATGTATAGCAGAAGAAATCTAAGCATATTCATCAGTGTTTTTAGTTAAATAACTATCTAGACTTACCTAATAATGTATTCTTCAAAAAACATAGGATACTTTGAAACTTTAGTATAAGCTAAAATGTACTATAAGCTAAAATCAGAAAGTGAACCTGAAACTTCTCAGAATTAGGAAACTTAAGAAACACTAATACTATCTTAAAAATGTACATACACTACATTTTGAACATTTTCAAGTGAGAATTTGTGGTTATTACTCTTTAATCTCATTTTAATAAGGTAAAAATTATGACTCTTTTTACTTTTTTGTCTTTGATTTTGACATATTTTGAATTTTGCCTTTAAAAACATAATCACATTTTTGCATTTTGATATGTATATTAAGTTGAAAGAATTTTAACAATATTTCAAGTGTTTTTTCTTATTTCAGGAAAGCACAACTTAAAACCATTCAGGGAAAAAGTATTTTGATTTTTCCGAAGAAATTCCAATTATTTTCAGTTACTGGATAACTAATGGATATTCTGACCATTTTTTTAGTTATTTTTAAAGATTTATAATCTTTGAAAAATTACTGAATAATTTAAGATAGCCTGTAACTGGTAATATAGTATTCTTTCATGAATTAGAAGTTACTTATAGAATAAAGTTACCTCAGGCTTCAGTGACATTGATTAATTGCTTTAGCCCTAAAATCCAGAATGTAATCCTGCTACTTATACTGAGGAGATTATCAAACTGTACAGTCTTTCCATAGATCATATTATGTCCCTCACACATACAATTTAAAAAGATACTTAAAGATTAAGCTTGTTGTTAATCTTGACCTTATTTCTGAACTTTTAAATAATTCCTCTTGACAATTTTAACTGAAAATATACAAATCTTCATTTTGCAGTGTCTTACAAACAAAGAGAAAGGTCACTCTACTTGTCATGATTTCTGTTATAATAGTATCATATCTGTGATATAGCTTTATGTCCATGGAATAAGAGATAAGCTAATATTTTATGACTGCTCCAGAATATGTCTTAATAAGTTATATGGTTTAGTGGCAATGAATAAAGTTTACCATCCATATAGTCTCATTCTTTCCCTTAGATTATCTCTTAGATATAACCATTATGTATAAAATTGTTTATTGGATACGGACATTTTGTTATACGTATGTTTTGTCAATTGAGCCGCAAAATTTCTTTGCCCTAATTATATATTTAAAAACTTTTAATATAAAATACTTATATATTTAATACATAATTTAAAAATACACTTGATCACTTTTAATATGGCATTTGGAACTTTAAAAATCATTAATTTGTTCATTACATTTTGTTAGTCAGCATTTTTATGTCTCATAAGAGTATTAAGTCTATTTTACTGACTATGTAATTAAAAAAAAAATGAGTGATGATTTTGAGGTCATACAGTAAGTCAATATTATAATGCCAATTTCCTAATTCCAGACATATTTCTTTTATAATTTAGATACTAAATTAGGGATTCCATAGGAACTGGTGTGTTACTATCCACACTGATTAAAGATATGGTGTTGGTGTTATCTATTTTATGAAGGCACTCTATTTTTCCACTTGCCTTCAGGTGCGGAGAAATAGATTCACAGAATAATTTGAATTCAAATATATTTTAAGTTTCCTCTTCCAATTGGCAAACATCAATAATTTCTGTCTGGCCTAAGCCCTGTTTCTGTAGGCTGCCCTCCTTTTCCAATATATTAAGTTCTAGAGTTGGCAAGAAAAGAAGTATTAATTTATTAATCAGTTTTCAACATACTTGTTATGTAGTTCATTTAGATTTATTGAGATGCTGCAATTGTAAAGCACTATTTTAGGCACTACAAGCTCTGTGCTAGGTGTTATGTGTCAAATATTATTCATTAAGATGTTTTCATGTACACTCCTGTTCATTTTTGAATGTGCTGAAAAATTATTCACATATTTTGACATGTTTGCAGGTTTCTTGTCACTCAGGAAGTTTTCATATGTATTCTTTTTGAAAAGAATGAAAAAGTTCTGGATTTTTTCCTCTGTGTATACAGGAACTCACTAAAGTTAAGAGTCTTTGAAATATATGGTCTTTTGTTCTAATTATCATCATCTAATATAACATTATTATTCATGTCATTTCCTTGCACATTTCTATATCTCCTAGAGAATGTAATTTAAAAGGTTTCTCCACTCATTGAAACCCATTTATGTGGCATATTTAAGATTGTGCATAAGACTAAAGAGACCAGTTGTTAAATTAGTGCTGATGAAAAATTATCATTGTTAGATTAATACCCTTAACCTTCCTTGAGGATATTAATATTAACACATTTTTCAAGTAAGGAAAATAACTTATAATTGAATTATTGATGGTATGACCTACTAAAAAATATAAGCACTATTTTAAGGTAAATGTTGTCAAGCAATACCCATAATGCCGACATACCTTGGTTAGTGCGTTAAATATTAATTGAATTATTTTTGATAGCTGAAATTCAAATAGTGATGGGATATCTTGTCATCACTTCTAGTTCCTCACCAGGTTATTGATGACTGTAATTACATTTTTACTGAAAACACAGATCAGCAAGAGCTTTGGGGACCACCTAGTCCAAGGCTTCATATGGTTGCATTTAGGGTCAAATTCAGGGCTGCAGAAGTAGTTTGTTTAGTGTGCACTGTGTTTTAAAATATTTGGCTTTAAACACCATTCAAAGAAGAACGCGCTTTGCAGTTTGCTGCTGTTTACACTGTTCTTTATGATTATTTAGGTTTTGCACTTATTTACCTTACCTTCTTGACCAATGAAGGTACTTGAATTTCCCACCTTAAAGTCTGTGAACCAAATTTTACATATAGGGAGACAGAAACATTTTCACCATTCTGCATGTGCCCTTCATTGTACCAACTTTTCGATGGACAATAGTCTTCAAAAAAGTTTTGGCGTATTCATATTTTTATGGTATCCGTTTCCCATATTTTGGTTGAAGTGCTTAAAAGTATTCTCTAGATCATAACTCTAGGAATACTATCATAATAAAGAAGTGTGTGATTTGAGGGTGATACATTTTAAAATTGCAAACTTTTGCTCAGGCTACAGGTATTTTTGCTAATTTCTTGGTTTGGGTCTTTTTAAAAATTAATGTCGAATATAATTTTATTCTTTAATTTATACTTTTAATAAACATGTTTAGTTAATGTAACATATTTGGAAAATAGTTTTGAAAGTATTATGCACAGGGGAAATAATATTTTATTATTGTAATGATAATTCAGTGTTGAAATAATTTCCTCCAGTGACCCTGTTTAACTGAGATATTACTATTTTAGGTAATGGCTGTGTATTAGGAGTTTGAGTGACCTTCCAGAACAAGAAAGATAGCAGTTTTAATCTATGGTGTACTGCAGCCAATATTCATGAAGAAATTTTGTATATCACTTTTTATATTGCTAACTACAAAAATAAGAAATATAATTCTCTTAATTTTTCTTTCTAAAAATTGTAGCTGAAACCATTTGATCTATTTCATTCTAAATTATTCTTTGGCTCTGAGGAAATGTTTACCACATATACTATATTATGATGGTGTTTTCAACCAGCAAGTTTTCATTAATTTTTTTTAAAGATTTTATTTATTTATTTGACAGAAACATAGCGAGAGAGGGAACACAAGCAGGCGGAGTGGGAGAGAGAGAAGCAGGTTTCCCCCTGAGGAGGGAGGCCGATGTGGGGCTCGATCCCAGGACCCTGGGATCATGACCTGAGCCGAAGGCAGACGCTTAACGACTGAGCCACTCAGGTGCCTTCATTAATTTTATAAATGTATTATAGTACACTTTTTATCACAGTATAAGATAAAATGGATAATAAATAATTAAAACTTAATCCTAGTTGTCAAAGTAAACAAAATCTGTTACCTGATGTAGTACTCTGGACTCTTTCATAATGGTGTGACACCATTAGAGGAAAGTTACATACTTTTCTAGATGTAAGAACCTTAAATGAATTCAAGGCTTATGCTGACAATGCCATATTCAAATTAAGAGAAAACATTTTTTTCTTAAATAACTTTAGAAAAATGAGCTTTGCTGTGTTTCATAGCTAGCTTTTTGTTGTCAACCAGCATAGTAGCCCATATTTTAATCAAACACTAGTCTTGTTTCTGCGAAGGTATCTTGTAGATGTGGTCAATGTTTACAAGCCACTGACTTTAAATAGGAGAGTTTACCCTAAACCAATGTGTATGGGTCTCATGCAATAAAATGAAGGGCTTTTAGAGCAAAAACTGAGGTTTCCTGGAGAAGAAGAAAGTCTGTCTCAAGACTGTGGCATCAAATCCTGCCTTGAATTTCCAGCCTCCTGACCTGTTCTACAGATGCCCCACAAACCCACAATCACATAGTCAATTCCTAATTCCCTAACATATAAATCTATCTATCTGTCTATCTATCTAATCTATCCATCATCTGTCTATCTCTCTATCTCTCCTAATAGTTCTGTTTATCTGGAGAACCCTGACTGATATACTGAAGATCAGTTTATTGTATCTTTTTTATAATAAGGTGACTCAATATTTGAACTATAAATCGTATTCAGACTTAATTGGAAATAGGTGAACTTGATATTATTAAACTCTATAGCTTAAAATTGCTTGACCTTATTGTGGAATGTTTCTGTTACTTTATAAAAAAAATTATAACTTTATTTTAAATCTTTGCCTGGATTGCAATCTCTCCTCCATCAATCCTCTGACCTCCCCACAAAAACTTTTATAACTATGTAAAATATACTATTCTTATCTGTTCAGCTCCAAGAGATAGTCACACATGCTATCAGAAAGTCAGGCTCTCTTCAAATGAGAAAATATTTTAAGCAATATCAAGAGTGTATAATTTGGTAGTTTAAATTTAAGAAAATAGTCTTTAAAGGGTGGCTATGTAAAATGAAGGACTTAAGTTTTACAAAACAAAAATGTTTCCATAGAAATATACAGAGTGTTGTCAATGCCCACCAGCCAAAAACAACTGAAACACAACTCTAGCTGAACCAAGTTGGACACACTGGTACTTGTTGGAACAAGGTAAACTGCACACCATAGGGAACCGTGGTGCATCTCATGAAGTGGGAATAAGGACTCATTTTATAGGATTTGAGATTGGGTAAAGTGATTTTATGAATAAAACCACTCTTTTATTCTGGATACCATGAGAAAGATGGGCCAGTTCAATGGTTGGTTATCTCAGTACTTCTTATCTAGCAGGCCAAGAATAGAGTGGGGGTAAATCTGTAGTTGTTTAAAAAAAAAAAAAAGGCACTTTTTGCTCATGTTGGCTGGCAGATGGGGATGTCTGGTAACAAAAACAGCATTTTTGTGTTTGTCTGTCCTCAAAGATGATTGCTGAGTGGTCTTGTTTTTTTTTCTGTTCCATCACGCTCATAGACGACCTTGTCTGATGTTAGTGGGCTGTGAAACTCTTTGTGTTTGATAAGAGAAAACCGCACTTTACTCTTAGATCCAGATAAGCTCCTTGGTGACAGTTCCCAAGGACTGCTTTTTTCTTTCTCAGATATGACAAGTGAATGGATGGTTGTGAATAGGCAGGAGGCAAGGCCATCAGTGAGGATGATTTCAAGGAAATGAGATCCAAAGCTGGGGACTTTTCGGGGTGAAGGAGGGAGGGAGAATGGTCAATAATTATCAAGGTGAAACAAGGAAGACATGTGTCCTGCACTGGCACATTAATGTGAGGATTTGGGGAGATAAAACATCTACCCATCTCTTGAGAGAGATACAGGGGAATTTTTCCAAGAGAGACAGTTCAGTTGGAACAAAAAGGTGAAGAGAAACTTCAATGCAAAGTCTAAAGCTATAGAGATTTTATTGATATTAGACATTTCAGAGTTCCAGAAGGCATAGTCCAAGTGTTTTAGGACATGTGGAAATACAGAGAATTGTATCATAAAAGAGGACATACCTGAATCACATGGAGATTAAAGTCCAGAGAATGAAGAATTTAGAAATTCTGAGCTTCTTGTGTAACTGATGCCATTGAGGATAGAGGGTAGGATAAAATTGGTTTTGATAATCCCAGTGCAGGTCGTGGCAGCAGTGGGATGTTGGAGGCTGACAGAGAGGTACGGGTTCCGTGGAGAGCACTCAGAGTTCTTAGGCTCACCTTTGACTCCTTCTGTGAGATTGAGTTATGCATGGCCCTCCTCTGAGCCTCAGAGCTTTTCCTGATCCCTGCTGAACTGTTATGGCAGAGGGGCATGGTTAGTCCTACTGCATAGATTTCCTCCCATATTCAGCCACTGGAGATTTAAAGTATTAACAATAATTCAGGGGCGCCTGGTCAGCTCAGTCAGTTAAGCATCCAGCTCTCGGTTTCGGCTCAGGTCGTGATTTCAGGGTGGTGAGATAGAGCCCCACTTCAAGCTCTGCACTGAGTGTGGAGACTGCTTAGGATTCTCTCTCTCCCTCTCCCTCTAGCTCTCCCCACCCCCCACCCCTGCTCACACTCTCTCTCTCAGAACTTAAGAAAATAATAAGAATAAATAAAAATACTTAAAGTATTAACAATAATTCAAAGGTTAACCCATCCAAATTGCCTTGTTTGTGTCCTTCAGGTAGGAAACACCTATAGAATTCGATGTAGTGCGAGCAAATTTGGAGAGACTTTGGAACGGGTCTGGAGCTCAGGAGTTGTCAAGCACCTTAGATGGATTATGGAAAGCAGGAGAGTTTTGGGTAATAAATTATTGGGAAAGGAGTAAGACCAGTTGCAGAGAAGGAATGGGTTTAATGAGGAGAAATTTGTACTGAATTATTTTTCCTACAACTGGTCAAGGACAGAAAGATGGGATAAAATATGGATTCTCTCTTTATTTAATAAAAACATTTCAAGTGACATAGTCCAGTAGCCTCCAAGGGAATGTCAGTGGAAATATTGTAAGGTTACCTTTCAAAACTTGATATCACCTGTCCTTACTGAAATGAGACAAAGTACCTTTATGCTAGGGAAGAGAATAGCTGCTTTCACTCCAGGATTATGCCTTACATCCAGTTTAGCATGTCTTCATCAAAATACTCACTGTCATATTTAAATAGATTGAAAGCACAACCACTTTATAACCAGATGTATTTGAGCTCAAATTCTGGTTATACCTTGGTATCAGGATGTCGTGAGTGGAGCTGTTTGTAACCAAACCCCAAATATCAGCTCTGTACCTAAATATTTTTCTTTTAATTTTTTATATAATAGAAATATGCAAGTAGATCTTTTTTGACATTAAGTGGCTTAATAAGGTCAAAGACAAAAGGCTTTGATTTTATTTGTATTTTTTCTACAGTTCTAAAGTGGTTACTGTTCCAGCCATCACATCTACATTCTCATCTAGAGCAACAATGAGTAAAGGAGGAAGGACAAAAGGTTGAATGTTCTTTTTTTTAAGAAGTCTTACCCAGCAGTGTTTGCTTACCTCTCTTTTGATGTAGCTGTGCCACAGAACCACTATTAAGTGTGGGAAGGATGAAAACATGATTTTTTAAAAACACAATTAATTAAACTGGGCACACCACTAATCCCAATAAAATCAGTGTTATGTTAGTAAGAAAAAGAGATAATTGATGATACCAGAGAAGTCTACCACAACTAGTCACTGGCTTTATGGCCTTGGTCAAGTTCACCTTTCTATCAATTATATTATGTTTAATGGGGTGGATAAAAATACCTACCTAGAAAACATGTTGCTGATCTAATGAAAAGTAATTCACACAGGTTTGACACATAATAAACTTTAAATAAATGTTGGTAGCTGTCGACAATATTTCATACTGGAACATTCAGATCTTTATTAGAATCTCACTCATTCAATTCAATATATAAATATACATAATTTGGACACTTTGGTATTGAACAATATCAGTATTTCCTTATTTTCTCGGTTTGCTCATGACATCTCTTGTACACTTATTCCCATCCCAAGATTCACAAAGTCTCCTTCCTTAAGTATGGGTTGGGCCTTGAATATTCTAGGAGATAAATTAAAATCTTATGAAAATCTTCAGATATCAGCCATCCTTTTGACTCATAAAGTTCATGGAACTATATCCTGTACTCCTAGGAAGCTGGCTCTGTAGGAAAACTTAGGATTTCTTTTAACTCTCTTCGATAATGATTTCCATAGCTCTGATTCCCTTGCAAGGTCTTGGATCACTGCTGTTCCGATGTTACAAAATTAATACTTACACTAGGGGGCGGCATAACATTTCGTCTTGCTCTTACATAGACAGCTATAGTAAATAATCATGGATTAATAGATTTGTCAAATGTAGTTATTACAGTTTTATTAGTTAAAAGTCACTTTAAAGTTTCACTGACCCGTCATTATGGACATACGACATACCTAAGATGTATTTGCTGTATACTTTATTTGTATATTTCACCATGTAATTATTTTTTGCCTTAGTGACATGTGATGTATATAGCAAAATGGAACTGACACGGAGTTGGTGTCCAAGTACACCTTACTAGACTATCATTCTTGGCTGTAATTGTGTCCATTTTCATTACTGAAGTTGATGGTTCCAGGGTCTTCTAAGTATCTTCAACCAAGTAGTTTTATGAATCTTAATGCCTAATTTATTTTACTGACATAGTTAATTTATAATTAAAATTTGATGTACATTTGCATGGACTACATTATTAAGCAAAATAAAGACGGACTGTGATGACTGTTATTTGTTAACACAAGGATAGCTAAAACATGAAATAAAGAATAAATTGTGAAATAAAACTCTATTACATGATTGCCATAGCTCACATTACAGAAAAATAGTTGAAAAATGTCTGAGACTCAAATTTCCCAGTTTTATTAAAATTTAATGGAATTTCCTCCATACAAATTGGGATTACATTTCTTAGAGAAAATGTGCAGATTGCATAAACACACACTGTTCTATTTGTTACTAATCACTGTGAAATTATTGATGCAACATGACAGATACACTTTTTATGGATCAGGACTTAAAGGAGTTGATACTATGATACATGCTGCTACTCAAAAACTCAGGAGGCTATTTTTCAGTTAGAATGATACTAATAAAATTTCAGATTTAGCATATTGCATATTGCTGTACTGGAGAGCCACATTAAGACAATCTATTACCATATCATTCCATGGTATAGGGTTTTGAAGTAAATAATAGTAGTAGTAATAATAATAAGAAGAAAACAATTTGCTCCTCTTTTACAGTGCCTAACATAGTTCTAAACATAATTTGATGATGTAAGAAAAAAATTGGGAAAAAATTGGAAACCAAGGATATCGTTTATTTATAATGTTAAATCACTCTAATTAAAATACTGTATCAATTCAATTCACATATGCTGTAATCAGTAATTATTTACCTTCCAGGCACTAAACATGCCAACTATTTTGACTCATTAAAAATCCTATCAACTATTGAAACTATAGGTTATGTGAGAGATTCTTTTCTCTTTTCTCTCAGCACCCTACATAAAATAAGTATGATATCTATTCATGGACACAGGCAAAATAGACATGCACACACATAGCAACATCATTCTCTCTCTCCCTTTCTCTTAACCCCCCTCTTGCTACACCCCCACCATAGCCTAGAAAAGCAGAGAGGTTATTGTTATTCCAATTTCAGCCTGACTGCATGTTTGTTTCTCAGGAAGTGTTTTACTAACAGTTTTGGCCAGATCCAGAAATCAAAAAATTATTTATTTAAAAAGTGATTAAGAACTCTACCTCCCCCCAACCTGAGCCCCTGGTTATAATATCAGATGTCTGAAAATAACAGTGCTAATATTCTCGGAAATCTGAAGTAACTCAATGGCCAAGTTTCCACTGGATGAACACAATCCTGAGGATTAAAAATAAATAGAGAGAAGGGAGGGAGAAATGGAGGAGGGAGCAAGGAAGGGAGGGAGGAGAAAGAATGGGAAAGAAAGATTATTCTTAGGCAGTTAAGAACGTAAGCTAATATACAAAGGTATATCAGTTTAAATAATTGGATGATGGTACATCCAGGTTTGCCTGGGATAATCCCAGTTAAGGTTGTTGTCCTGGAATGCTTAATAATGGTACCGCCTTTCACTCTCTGGATGATAATGTATATGAGCATCCATTAAATACAGGAACCTCCACAGTGACAGGAATCAGTCTGAAAAGATTTCCCATTCTCTGTCCTACCTGAAGTTCTGCATTATTTTAGGATTTGTAGATTCCTGCAAGAATGCTATGCACGGGTGAGGTCATTAATATAATACATGGCTATTTTTTCAACCAAACACTAAGCCCTGTGATATCCAATGATGACAGGAAGATAGTTATCTTTTCCCCACCTTTTGGCAGTCTGAATTTAACTGCATGATGGAAGAAGGGATATTCAGAGGCAGGATGATGCAAAGGCACAGGGCCACTTGGAGGTCATCTGAGGCAGCCTCAGTAGAGTGAAGAGGAGAAGGGGCCACCGTGAACGTCCAATGGTCATGTATGAGCCAAGCCTTGTCAGTGGAAAGTTCCTGGGGCTGACGAGCCAGCTGCATTGTTCCAAGCTGACTATTTTAGTGCAGAATTTTGCCCAAGCATTGCCAGTTTTGGTTCCTCAACAAGCCTCATTCAACAAGGTCACCTTTGAATCTGTCAGCTACCTAACACTCTTCCAATAAGTGTATTTTATGCTTCATTTAATGAGTTAATTTTAGTTATTTTTAGCTGAGAAAACTGACTAGAATTAGGACAACTGTGGAATTGGCAATTTTTTTTTCAAGGACATGAGTATTTTGCTGGGTTTTATATCTAGAGTTTTTGACAGGGTTCTGCTCCCTCCTTTGCTTCTCATCATTCCCCTTCCTAATTTTCTATGGTGAAAGGTGCTCAGGCTCTGCAACTAGACTTAGGTTTGAATTCTGGCCGTGTAACCTGGGCCAACCATTTATCCTCTCTTAGTTTCTGTTTTTTTTTTTTTTTTAAGATTTTATTTATTTATTTATTTATTTATTTATTTATTTATTTATTTATCATGAGAGACAGAGAGAGAGAGAGAGAGAAGCAGAGGGAGAAGCAGGCTCCCAAGGAGCAGGGAGCCCAATGTGGGACTCAATCCTAGGACCCTGGGATCGTGACCTGAGCCGAAGGCAGACGCTTAACCATCTGAGCCACCCAGGCGCCCAGTTTCTGTTTTTTATCTATAAATAAAAAATTGCAATTCATTTGGTCCCTGCTATATGCCAGATGTTATTTTAAACACATTATGTAAATAATATGTAATTACTGCTCAAATGCTTTAAGATGGGTACCTGTGAACAGGATTATTGTAAGGAGTAAATAACATAAGGGAATTCGCTACTTCAGTGTCTGGCACAGAATCAAAGCTATTGTTATTTTTGTCATTATTGATATCTTAAAGAAGGCATGAGAGATGCCAAAGGAATAATATTGAGTTTAGGTGATTTAGGAGGTCCCATGAAAAATAAGTCAGGAAATTGATCATAACATTTAGCATCTGTGTATAACCAATGAGTGGATTATCTAGTTTATTCTATGCAGGAAAAATGTTCTCTGGTATACAGATTTCAAACTCAATTAATTTCATAATTATCACCTGAAGATTTAGAAAATATAGCATGCTGGGCTTCACTTAATATCTATGGGTAGGGCTCAGTAATCTAGCTTTCCTAAGAGCTCCCGGATGACTCTCACTGTTCTAGGATAAAATACATCTAGCTTGGTTTCAGCGAATTTGTTCCAGAAGGACACTTGGATGTTGCATACTCATATTTGACATGAGCAATAAGACCCAGTAATCTTTCTTTCTTTGGTTCTCTGCCCAACACTTCTCATCCTCCTCGCCCCCAAAAAATCCTTTAGAAAGTTGGCAGAAATGCATTCATTCATTGTAAGGAAAAATAAAATTAGGAAAAGTTTAGTTAGAATATAAAGGACATAATCTTAAAATTTAATAAAGTCTAACATCTACAGAACCAATGAAAATGTAAGACTTCATGTTATAAGCAGCAAAAAATAGAGTTCTAGGCTTAGCCTTATGAGATAATTTAGTTAACATAGTTAATATCCTTCTCAACCATGCTTTCAATATATTAATTCATGAAGAAATTAGAGATAATAGTGCACTTTATAGTATTTAATAATTTTCAATGTATGCTATTTTCTTTAGTCATTGTATTAAACAACAAAGCAAATGTTTGAGCTAATAGATAAACATCAAGTAATTTACAACATAAAAGATAAAAAGGTGAATAGCTTTATGAAATGTAGGTTGACAGTAGGTACTTTTAAAAGTATATAGAAGCTTTAACAATGATAGCCTAGATTTACAAATAAAATCATATATGCTAATTATATTCTTATTAAATCATGTGATATATCACAATTACCCTCTGGGATTAAAATTATTATTTTAACTTACTTTAAAAATTTGTGCAGGTACTGGGTGTTTATATCTAAGTAATGAATCACTAAATTCTACTCCTGAAAGCAATATTACACTATATGTTAATTAACTGTAATTTAAATAAAAACTTGAAACATAGAAAAAAATTTTTTTGTGCAGGTATTCTGAAGTCATATTTACATATATGGGATTATCTTTTATCATTGTTTAGAATTTTTATTTACAAGGTGATTATGATCCCATCAGAATTAATTCTATAATAATTATGTGGTTGAATCAGTCATTTAATAAAATTTGATAAATCATCTGCATGTCTTTGATTATTCTTATCTAAATCATATATTTTTTTTTTTAGATTTTACTTATTTACTTATTTATCTGAGAGAGAGAGTACACACAGGCATACAGGCGAGTGGGGTGGGGCTTGATCCCACCACCCTGAGATCATGACCCCAGCAGAAATCAAGAGTCGGATGCCCAACCGACTGAGCCACCCAGGCATCCTTAAATCATATTTTCAAACTATATTTTCAAATCCTATGAGTGAACCAATTCATTTAATTACATTTTCAATTACTGAGCACTTAATCTGTGTTAGGTCCAAGGCTAAAACTTAGGTATAACATCTCATTTGATTATTTCAGCAACTCTTTCATCTGGTAGTTATAATTGCTATTTTACAAATAAGAAACCTTAGTTTTTGGAACTTATTCAAGGTTATCTATGTTGTTTTAATTCATAGCTGTCATGTGGACACTGTAGAGAATAGATAGGAATGCTCTTCTCAGAGATCTCGGAGTCTGAGCCTAAGTGCTAAGACTTAATATACATATGTCCATGTACATTCCATTTTGTTTAACATAGGATACAAATAATGAACTGCATCCATTCTCATATTCTATAAAATATGGATGACTATGCTCAGGTATATAGAATTAGGAAATCTGTATATAAATCTTTAAATATTTCCTCCAAATATCATGGTTTCCTTCTCAAGAATAATTTTTTAATTTCATTTGTCTAATAGTTTTCCTACTTTTGGTACTGAAGTCTGGATACTTAATTAAATTTTGCATTATTGCCTACTTGTGTGCTTATCAATAAAGTATTCAATGACATTTTCACGTTTTTTTTTCATATAGGTAACTGGACAGAAGCTAATTAGATCAAATGAGTTAAGTGGCATATTTTATACATACTTTATATTGCACCAAGGTAGAAAAAAACAATTATGTAGCAAAATATATGATTTTAGTAAAATTCAGAGCTTGAGATATTTTTCTAGTACTTTCAATTCACTTTGCAATTTTTTTCCTCCAGCTTTTGTCACTCCTAATGTTGGCAATCTTCTGTTTGGTAACCATTAAGAGTAATGAAAGTTCTCCAACTAAAGCAGATAATGAGTTATTTGCAAGTCATTTATAGCTGAAAGAACACCATCATTTTCTAGGATATATTGTTGGGTTTTTCATTTATAGGAATAAGATAAGAGAAACTATCCATTTTCTAATCACAGGGCTTTGCAGCACACATTTGTAAAGGGTTGGCTTTCAGCTCTAGACAGTTCATAATGTGTAGGTTATCCTCCCATCTTTCTCAGAAGATTATTTTCAGGGAGAATACAAGAAAATGAAAATATCTGAAGCCTTTTAATATATTTTTTGGTAAGATGCTGGTGCTTCTAAATTTATTTACTCCTAATTGCTGGCTGTGCTGCAAGGACAGCAGGGATGGAATGAGGGATGAGTGGGGTGATGAGAAAAGCACCTTATAATGTGTGAACAGAAAGGAGGCTTTGAGCGGCCCTTTGGTGTTACTTGTAAGGAGATTCCTACTAACTCTACACTCATCAGTTTGGCCCAAGACTAAATTCTGTTTGTGTGTGTGTGTGTGTGTGTGTGTGTGTGTGTGTGTGTGTGTGTGTACATACAATCAAGATAAAAGGTCTAAATGAAGTTACAAGCTTCTGGGATATCTGGAGGGAATAGAAACATTTTTTTTTTTTAATTCATGTGACAGAGAGAGAGATAAAGAGATAGAGAGAGAGAGAGAATATGAGCAGAGGCAGAGGGAGAGGGAGAAGCAGTCTCCTTGCTGAGCTGGGAGCCTGATACAGGGATCCATCCCAGGACCCTGAGATCATGCCCTGAGCTGAAAGCAGACACTTAACCATCTGAGCCACCCTGGCACCCCGGGAATAGGAACATTTTTAAGGATTAAGGTTGTCTTTATGCTAAGAAAATATTATGGTAAGTTTTTGAAGTAGAGAATAAAGGCAACATAATTTATTGCAAAACAGGAGCTAGAAACGAAAACTGTATGGCTAAGAATAAATGTGATAATAAATATCCTTAGACTGGAGACTCACAAGATAATAGCATACCCCTACATTGCATTTCTTCTAATTTCATACTTTTATATGAATATGTATTCATAATACAAAAATAATATGATGTTTAATCAGGCAGTTACCATATTATCTACATTTTACTTAGGGAAAACTGAAGAGAATCTAGGGTTCTTGCTAGAGATTATAAAAGCTGTGAGTAGTTAAGCCTAATGTTGTCTTGAGTTGTGTTTTAGTCACAACCATAATAAGTTAGTTAATTATGTGAATTTTATAATAATGCTTTAAGCACTTCCATTTTACAAAGAAGAATAACTAAGAGGTTAGTTAATTATACAATTCAAGTTTTATATATTATTTGCAAAAGTCATATTTTACATGCTACCCTTAAAACAGTTCATGATTAAGTCTATATATAATAAAAATATACTTAACTAGAATTCAAATATATATTTCCAAAAATAAGTGTACAAGTATTCGCAGGGAAATACATATTTTTCCTTTTGTAAGTTTTAATTTCATATCACATGATTAATAGGTTTGTCAGAGAATCAATAGTGAATACTTATTCCACTAACTTAAAAATACAAACTATTAAAGATAGTTTGTATGAAATCATTTCAAAAATAGAGAGTAATCACGTTTAACATAACTTGTTGCTCTGTTGTCTATCAATCCTTCATACCTGTTTTGTGTGCCAAATGCTGCACACAATAAAACTGTAGTTCATTAACTCTCTTTAATACAAGTTAAAAGGAACAAATTGTGTGGCAGAGATTCCCCCAAATGTGAAATAAAATACTTTGCTTTGTTTTCTGCTAAAAATCTTCTAGTTTTGCAAATTGATTCACAAAAGGGAGAAAGGGGTAAGCAATGATTTTCACCAGAAGAACAACCAGTAAAAAATAAAGTTATATTTTTGACAGTAGATAGGAAGCTAAGTGATCTGATTTTTTATTTTAGCAATTATCTCTCATTAAAAATTGGCAAAATGAATTCATGTATTTATTCACCAAATATGAATTAAGCAGGATAGTAATATTATCTGATGATTTTCCCTTTCTCCTCTGGTGGTTGCTTAGTCATCAGGATGTGGAATCACACCTCTTCTTCTAGAGCCTGTTGAAAGTCATCTGCAAGGAGACTGTAATAACACAGTCAGTGGAGACGAAGGAAAAGAGACTTTCAAATTGCAGACAAAAAATAGGAAATAACTTCAGAGATGTAATGGACATTCTGCAGAGAAGTGTTATAATTATTGGTAGGGTAAAAATGTTATTACCTGATCAATATCATCGGCTAAAAACATGAACAGCCTACTGATATTTTTATCATTTCAGAATCTAAAAACAGGTAGACTGTTATCTTCAACTGTAGTAAATGTTTAATATTTCACAATTGAATATTCGAATCTTTAATGATTTTATTTTTTATATATTTAATATATATAAATTGTATATTTATATATATATTTCTTATTACCAAGATTAATTAATAGATGATTGGCACATAAGTCGGTAGATAAATAGATTTAGAGATAGACAGTTAATGACATAGAAAGTATAAAAACTGATTGCTATTAATTTCTGTCAATTTGGTATTTCAGAAAACTAGAAAGAAAATATCATACATACACATATAAAACACTCTTTTTTTTTTTAAAGATTTTATTTATTTGACAGAGAGACAGCGAGAGCAGGTACACAGCAAGCAGGGGGAGTGGGAGAGGGAGAAGCAGGCTTCCCGCGGAGCAGGGAGCCCGATGCGGGGCTCGATCCCAGGACCCTGGGATCACGACCTGAGTCGAAGACAGACGCTTAACGACTGAGCCACCCAGGTGCCCCTATAAAACACTCTTGAAATTTTGTTTCCCCAAACACATTTTCCATGTCTAATTTTTTTATATATAATCATTTAGAAAAGTTATTTTCCAGATAAAATACTTGTTCCCCTACTTTTAACAAGTGTCAGATTAAAAAAAAGATATTTAGGTACTTAGGATCGAAATTTAAAATCCTGAAAATTTTCTAGTAAAATAACTTATAAACTTGCATATTAGTCCCAGTAACAAGTTATTTCCCATTATCAATATTTACATTAATAATTACATATGTACACATATTTGCATACTTTGGTCTATATTTCTAGATGGACAAGTGAAAGAGCATTGGATTTAGAATCTGAAGATTTAGTTCCTGCCTAATTATTCTGTCTAATTAACTAAGACTTAGTTTCTGGCTAATTATGTACGATCCTTGAGAAAGTATATATCTGCTCTGAGATACATATATTCATTTATTTCTATATTCCTGTAACATATTTATTGATTACCTCTATGTGTCAGATTCTGTACTAGGCACTATTAAAATAATGGAAGGCAACAAAGACTTTGCTTCTAGAATGTATTGCCTAATGGAGTGGTCTCCAAATTAGGGTGCACGCAATATGCCAGAAAGTGTGCAACATGCTTTATAGGTAACAAGTAGAAATATTAAAAATTATCATTATATTTGTGATTATCTCATTTTAAAATGTTTTATAATAGTTCATGCTATATAGAAATGCATGTACGTATTGGCATATTAGCTTGAAAGTCTTTTGTTAATAGGATGTGCTGTCAAACAAATTCAGAGACTGAATTAGTATAAGGGAAAAGAATCAAATGAATTGAAAAGTGTTATAGCCAAAGACAATATAATTATAATTATATTTATAACAATATATAATATTATAATATAATTATAATTATAATTAATGATGGATTTAATTTGTTTTTGGCTTGAACATTTTGAAACATCACATGTATGATGTCCCCTGTAGTTTTGCAATTAAGCATCAATATGAACATACTATGTTTTAGACACATTTCTAAGCATTTTGTTTGAATTAACACATTTTATCTTTAGAGCAACCCTATTTGGAAGGTAATCTGATTATGTCTAACTTATAAGTGTCATTCAAATTCAGGTAATTTGTCTCCAGAGCCAGAGTTCATATCCACTATGCTAGCCTGTTTCTCACATGTCAATTGTATTGATAGAGTGCAATGATATTGGCAGATCTGGAAATAAGTATGGTATTAATAGCTTTAGGCTGTTTTTCATTATTTGCATCTTTACAGTATGTCATGAGATAGACAGTCTTCCTTTTGTCGTGAAGTACATCTTTCCTCACAGCATTAATTTATAGTTTTCTGATGGTATTCTTTTAAAATTCTGTTTGAATAATCATCAAAGATTAAGTCAAATTTGAACCTTACAATGTGCTGAGAGCACTATATCCAGACCTGGAAAAATGGAGCCTATTGAGATAAATGCTCTGCACCAGTAGGAACCTCAATTTTGCACTAAATATTAGTATAATACTTTAAATTTTATAAAATGTTGAATGAAAAACTTTCTTAACTCCTTTGATAGAATTCCATTCTATTTATTGAAAGTGATTCATATTATATACGCTTTGGGATATATCAAACTTTTATTTTCATTTTTATGTCAATTTTAATAATGCATAAATTTTAGTAATTAGCTATTGAGTTGTTTTCAGAAAATACTGATAATTTTATTTATTTTGTATTAAAACCAAATATAAAGTGCTTTATGTGAGTTAAGTTATAGGATATGTGCATTTATTCAAAAATATCTAGTAGGCGTCTGTTGTGTAGGCAGCTATTGTGGGGTAGGTGCTAGAAATGTAATAGTGAGCAAAAGCACACGTTTCCTGCCCTCATGAACCTTACGGTTTAGCAGGGGAGGTAGGTGTTAATCGCTAAGTGTTGCATTAGGTTGGTAGGGCTACCATAACACAGAACCACAATCTGGATGGTTTGAAATAACAGAAATTTATCCTTGTACAGTTTGGTGCTAGAAGTCAGAAATCCAGGTATTGGCCAGGCCATGCCCCACCTGAACCTTTGGGGGAGAGTCCTCTCTTGCCTCCTCTAGGTCCTAGTACCTTCAGGTGTTCCTTGGCTTGTGACAGCAGAAATCCAACCTCTGCCTTCCTCTTTACATGTTATCTTCCTTTCTGTACCTGAATGTCTCTATATCTTCACATGACATTCTCCCTGTGTGTCACTGCTTCTTTTCTTATAGACACAGACCATTACTGGATTAAAAGCCCACCCTATTCCTATTGACTTTATCTTAACTAATTACACCTGCAAAGACCCAAATAAGGCCATTCTGAAATACTGAGGGTTAGAACTTCAACACATCTCTTTGGCAATACAGTTCAAGCCATAATAGGCATCATTGCAAGCTGTGTTATGTGTCATGAAGGAAAGGTACAACCAGAATGACAGCATGTACAGTGGGGAACAGATCTAGTGTGGAATGAAAGGAAGGCTGTGTAAATTTTAAGTAGGCAAAGGTGGCAGAAGGTGGGTTCAGCAGAGACAATGGAATGGGCTGTGCCTTTTGGAGAGAGGACACTTAGCATCTTTGAGAAACTGAAGGAAAGCCTAGACTAGAGATCTTAGAGTTGGTCAGAAATTGGTGGAGATGGGATTGTGCATAGGTCCAGAAAGTGCAAATTTTGTGTTTCCTTTGAAGGTGTACTGAACAAATGATCTGATTGCATTTTGAAAATATCACTGCAGCTCTTGGGAAATACGAGATGGGGAGGGTATAATGATGGATGCAGACATACCAGCTAAAGGTCAATTGTGGCAGTCTAAGCTAGACATGGCTTGGATTAAAACAATGTATTTGGAGACATGTGTACAGATTTAAGATACATTCACTAAACAAAATCCACAGGATATAGGAAAAATAGTATGCAGGGAAGGAAGTCAAAAATATGTGCCAAAAATGCTCCTAAATTACCCTCCTGTAGCACTGTACAAATGTGAGTACACTCACTGGCATAAGACGTAGTGATAGTAAATATTGTTAAAGTGTCTTTGGGCATGTTGAACATGGAATGCTTTTTACAAATATTTCAGGAACATAGATATATGGATTTAGAGGTCACAAATAAGGTCTGGATTAGGAGATATATTTTAATAGTCATTGGTCATTCTTGCCTCATTCCAGTTTCCTGTGCTTTCTCATCTCTACCTGAGGAGCAGACTTGGGATTTAGAAAGAATTCATGATGTGCACTGTATTGAACAATCTCTGGACACAAAGCTAGACTTTTATTTTTTAATGAAATAAGTTCCATCATCATTATAAGTTTTCAGCAGAAAAGATAATTCTTAAAACTTGGGAGTTTTAAGTTGACACTTTTTTTTCAGGTAATTTTTAAATTCATTATTTTTTCATTCCTTTTTATCTTAAATTCTAAAGGAGAAGACTTGATATCTATCCATGGACATTCTTTTTTGCTGTGTCCGTTCAGATTACCAATGATATTCAAAAACAAATGCTCTTTGGGAGAGGCTTTTCAGGTCTGTGATACTAATTGTACATGAACAATACAAAAACACTGGAAATGAAAGAGCTGATGTATTTGTAGAGAATGTGTGTGTATGTGTGTGTGTGTGTGTGTGTGTGTATGTATTTGAAGATTAACTAAGAGTGAGTCACATTAAATTATTCTCCAGAGACTAATTTAAATAAATAAGCATAAAAGTAAATAAGGAAGGAAAAGGGCCTGGGAAACAGACTTGAAAGAAAATCTTTAGTAAATGGAATGTCATTCAATTACTGCCTGTAAAGTAAACTAGAAAATAGCCTTTGAAGGAGGGGTGCCCACATGACAAATATATGATGCTGCATTGAGAAACCAGGAATTGGAACAATCTGTTCCATCAATAGCAGCACTACACAAACTAAAAGCCATATGCTATTAAGCAGGCAAAAAGTCATTCTCTTTATTTGCTGGAAAAGTTAGTAGTAGATACATGAGCAATGATCACTTTGTAGAGTACTCTTCTTTATTCTAGTCATGGAAGAGGTAACCAAAAATGTCTAAACATTATCAACTGTTTCTTAATTGAAATCCATATAATAGTGAGTATATGACATCCTCAAAATTCAAAAGTAAATGAAAAGTTAATATGTATAAAATATTAAGAGAATGAAATATTGGTGAGTTATGAGCCTGCATGAAAGAAAAAACAAACTCTCAAATATAAAGCAAACGGAGAAATATTCCCTACCTATATATCTTTTAATTTGGATAAAACTATCATATTTAGAAGAACAGTTAATAGGATTTGGAAAAAATCAGGAAATTATCCAGACTTCCCAAGTATTTTGTGCCATTCTACTAAATGCATATAGATTCCAAATAAGAACATGTCACATTTTCCATATTTCTTATGTTAGTTGTTCCAATAAACAATTTATGGACTTTTGTGTATTTCTTAGGATGAGATTAATGGTTATCAAAACCATGCCAATTGTTCATAAATGATACCTGCTAAATATTACAATAATACACATTTTTTTAAAGATGACATCCAAACCTATCATTTAACACCAGTGGAAATCTATTGCATCTACAAGTATGATTGTCATTACAATGTCCATAGTCTTAAAAAAAAAAAGAAACACACACACACAACACACCCCACATGTAATATGTGGTGAAAGTCAATAGCAATATTATGAGTGATGTTGTTTGGTGGATAGGTTAAATGCAAAGCATTACTCAGATTATAACATTCCACTGGGCCCCAAAGTTTAAGTAAAGAATCTGAGTTTAAAGGGAAAACATAATCAAGAGACATTTATAAGAACAGTATAAAGATATCAGTATGTTTATTTAGACAGTAAGTCAAAAGGGCTAAGGATTCTTAGATATGCTTGTCAGTTCCAAGAGTCTTACAGGCATTTTAGGTTTCCCCATAATTAATTGATAAGAATAGTTAAAATAATTTTGGCCCATTGATCCATTTGCAATTATCAGTAGATTAAAGCAATTTTGGCTCCCATTTTATTCAGCTGTTCTTTCATGTGATGTTGATTAAAAATACTATAAGAGCCGTTGTGCCTATGAGTTGTATGCTTCAAAGTGATGAAATTGGTAAATTGTATACTATGTTTATTTTGCCACAATAAAAAATAGGCCTAAAAGTACTATAAATCTATATTCTAGTTGTAAATACAATGCTTCTAACTTTCTGTGAAAGTTTCTCATCTCACTTGGATACAAATATAATCTTAGCTATCTAAATTCCAGTATTCCCATGAAAATATACATGCATGTCTGCATGTGAGGGGTGTAGTTAGTCTATATCATATTTTTTCAGACCACCAGCAATGAATATAAAAGACTGAGTTCATGTGCCAACTTGGATTACTTACAATCTGGAGAAGACACACACTTTCATACATTTTTTAATTATTCATAATGTAGATTCCAGGTTGTAACTAAAATATGGAACTCCATCTGTAGTGTTCTAACTTCTAGAATACTATAGTATATTTCTTTCTTTCCATGAGGGACCATTATACTTTTTCTTCCTGAACTAACTTCTAGACACCTATTTTCTTTTGTTTTAATTATATAACATTCTTCATGAAAAGTTGGTCAACTGGGGCGCCTGGGTGTCTCAGATGGTTAAGTGTCTGCCTTTGGCTCAGGTCATGATCCCAGGGTCCTGGGATTGAGCCCCACATCTGGCTCCTGGCTCAGTGGGGAGCCTGCTTCTCCTTCTCCTTCTGCCTCTCCCCTTGCTCATGCTCTCTTTCTCTCTGTATCTCTGTTTCTCCAATGAATAAATAAAAAAATCTTAAAAAAAAGTTGGTCATCATTCAGAATTGATTTCTGTATAGTATTGACATTTATAAGTAGGAAGCATAGCAGCTGATTTGATTAATGATAAGTAATGCTGCATTATGAAGTTTGAAAATCTACCATTTTGGGAATGGGGTAGATGGATGGCAGGCAATCTGCTTCTGCATATTGGATTTCAGTATTATATTGCTTTATAGCATTAAGTGATTGTTTCATCTGTGTTGGAAACGTTCTCCTATTGCTTCTAATTATTAAAACAAACAGGATACTTTGATTATATCAAAAAGGCACTCATGGTATCATCAGAACAATTCAGTCTTTCAGATGTCTGAATTTTTAATTCAAGAGCATCCAAATGGCAATGTTAAGGATCAAGCTGATAAGGGTGGGAGGGCAGACATCAGGCATAACAATAAGTGTGGGCTTTTTTTTTTCTTTACTAAACACCTATGAGAAGAATATAATTTTACATTTTACATTTTATTGAAATGTTAGTTACCAGATTATAAAAAAATATTAAGGATTTACTGCTTTCCTATCTTTTTTTTTTCCACAAAAATCCTATGTGTTAAAATTTTTTGGAAGATTATAGTCAACTTGAAACTTTACAATTACTATATAATGTGATATTTTATATTCAGACTGATAAGGAACAGACATTATCTGGATCTGTGTTATCAAAATAATCTGGAGAAATAACTTATTGTTTTTATTACATAAAGATTAACACAACATAAATAAGTTGTTATTTATGATGAAAAATAGAAAGCACAGATGGATGGAAAGGTAGATAAATAGCTAGATGAAAAGATACAGTCTGGGGACACCTAGCAGGCTCAGGCATTACAGCATGCAACCCTTGATCTCGGGATTGTGAGTTTGAGTCCCTGGTTGGGTGTAGAGATTACTTAAAAATAAAATTTTTTTAAAAAGTTTAAAAAAAATGAAAGGTACAATTTTAAGGTGAACAGATTTTCATAAATTTGTTTCAAGCTATTTTAGCTTTTATAGTAGAGCGTTGAGTAAATTAATTTATATTACTTTAGCACCGTGTTATTAATTAGTGATATACTATTTCATCAATTTACTTTGAGCAATATTCTTAGTACTTATCATTAATATTATTCTAGAGATTAATTTAGATAAAAATTTAAAGACAGCTTATTTTATTTGGATTTCATCCAGCTAAGTACCAACAGACAGCCTAACAATGAGGATTTCCTAATATGTAATATTTAGAAGGCAGGGTAATTTTCTATTCTTTTTGTTTGTAACCTAGCCCTGATTGTTGTGATTAAGTTGTATTTTGCAGTTTATCTTCAGTGGTGGATTTCCAGCAGCGTGGATGGTGTAAAAATGCTCATTTAATAAATTTCTACACACCATTCTGTTTTAAGCTCTATTAAAGACTGTACAGACAGAGAATTTACGCTTCTGGAATTTCTGAAGGTATTTTGGATACTCATTACCCAATAGAGGTTAAAATCTACATTTTCATCCTAAACTTAGGGAGCTTGGAAAACAGATTTTTCCATAGCCATAAGGAGATACAAACCTTTCACATAAATAATTGTTTCAGCACCTGAATTACATAGAAATAAAATACTTCCAAAGTTCAGAATATGTGCTCAACAGTAGGGCGTGATTGTATATCCACTCATGCTGTTCACTCTCTTTTTTTTTAAAGATTTTATTTATTTATTTTAGAGAGAAAGAGAGCACAAAGTGGGGGTGGGGAGGAGCAGGTGGAGAGGAACAAGCAGACTCCACACTGAGTGCGGAGCCCGATGTGGGACTTAATCCCACGACTCTGAGATCATGACCTGAGCCAAAATCAAGAGTTGGATTCTTAACTGACTGAGACACCCTGGTGGCCCTCATGCTGTTCTCTTGACAGTTTTTGCAATGGTCACAAGTCCACAAGTGATGTCTTTATGACTGAAAATGGGAACATAACCCCTATCCTCTGTGTCTAATTACCTAAAGGTCGTGTTTTAAACAAATACACAATGTAAAATTAAGCTAGTATACTTTAAAAATATTTTGATGCAATGACATTATAATATTAATAGTAGTCATTTTCCTTTCCTTTGAAATGGTTATTTATACAAATGAACTGTTCAGTGTTGTAAAAATTAAGATGAAAATCAGCAGAAAAACAAGACATTCAAAGACATTCATGTATGTGCATTATGTAATATCAGAAAAAGAATTAAAACCAATTAACAATAAATGCATATGTCTTTATTAATAGATAAAATTATAGTACCTCAGGTGAGTCTTCACATTAAATTTCTCTCAATGTCTAATTCAGCCCTAACTACAATGATAAGTGTACAGTTAAACAAAATGCTTGTTTTAAAATGGTGCTTAATACTAGCAATCTAGTGTGGTATAATGCCAATAGCAGGAGAAGGCTAAATAGGAAATTCATTAATTATGCTCTGTTTACCATTTTATTGTCAACTCTGATCATTAAGATCATCTATCTTGACTACTCTCATTAGTACATGAAAGTGAATCATAATACAATTGAATTTAATCAGCATATCAGAATTTCATATTTGTGCCTTTTCTAGAAATAATAAATATGTTGATTTATTGCTATCTAGAATGAAGATAATGTATATTTTATTTTAATTATATATATCTTTCAAATTAATTTGCTTTTGATAAACTTTGGTCATACAGAAACATTTTGTTATTTAAATATTTTGCATTTTTACTAAAATCTTTCACTTTTTCTTAACCAAATTGTATTATTTTTCAGGGATCTTGCCTTTAAAGGAATTGGATCTACAACATGCCCATATTGAACCAGTCTAATAATTAGTGTGAGCTTGACATTTGTTGGATATTATTGAATGTATGAGCCAATATACCATATAAATCATGCATATATAAGAAAGGGAAATATGCTATTTATATAATTTATTTTAAGCATTGTGATTTCAAATTTGTTCTGATTATTAAACATTCTTAAAATTGTACAGGTGATGGGGCGCTTGGGTGGCTCAGTCGTTAAGCGTCTGCCTTGGGCTCAGAGCATGATCCCAGGGTTCTGGGATCGAGCCCCACATCGGGCTCCCTGCTCAGCGGGAAGCCTGCTTCTCCCTCTCCCACTCCCCCTGCATGTGTTCCCTCTCTCACTGTCTCTTTGTCAAAAAATAAATAAAATCTTAAAAAAAAATTGTACAGCTGACTTGGAGAGATTAGGAATGGATTCATTATAGGAAGCTGTTAAAGTTAATGAGGTCACACCCCAAGTCTTGAGAACTGTCAGTCTTAGGATTCTTAATTCATTAAACCAACATTGTCCTGAAGTGACCTTCAAATTCCTAGAAGTGTTTAGAGAGAATTAAAACAGAGAAAGGTTCATTCAACATTTATTCAACATAGGTTCTGAGCTACTGCAAAAGCCTTATGTATAGCCAACCCGTATACACTTTGAAAATCTATTCTTCATTCCATAGTGAGAATGAACTTTAAAAAAAAAAAACACAAATATAATGATTTCAACACATGCCCATAACCATTTAGGAATGGCTTCATGGAACACATTACTTTTAGGGAAAAGTAAAAGTTTGTATAGCCATATGTAAATCGTTTTTCAGTACTAGAAATAGAATTATTTTTATCCTATTATTATTATTCTCGACTCTGACCACTCTGATCTGTTAACTCAAGATTTCTTCTTGTACTTAATAGCTTGATCTGTGACCAGTTTTTCTTTTCCTGAAATCTACTTTTTTTTTAAGATTTATTTATTTATTTGAGAGAGAGAGAGAGAGAACGGGGGGGAAGGGCAGAGGGAGAGGGAGAGAGAGAGAGAGAACTCTATCAGACTCCCTGCTGAGTGCAGAGCACAGAGCCCTACTTGGGGTTGGTTCCCACAACTCCGAGATCATGATCTGAGCCAAAACTAAGAGTCAGACCTTAATTGACTGAGCCACCCAGGCGCCCCCTGAAATATACTTTTAAAATTTACTTTAGTGAGTATCTTTGTGTGAAAAAGGTCTATTTTTCCCCATTTTAGGGAAAAGCATATTTATATTTCTATAACTCACAAGAATAATTTTGTTATGTAAAAATTTATTTGCAGTTATTTTTCTCATCATATTACAGATATTTTTCCAATGTCTCCTAACTGCTGTTGTTCCTAGTGACAGATCACTGGCCAGTTTAATTATTTTTCCTTTGAATTTGCTTTGTTTTCTTACTGGCTTTTTTTTTTAAAGATTTTATTTACTTGAGAGAGAGAGAATGAGCGGTGAGGAGGGGCAGAGGGAGAGAGGGAGAGAGAGAGAGAAAGAGAGACAGAGAGAGAAGCAGGCTCCCCATTGAGCAGGAAGCCCAAAGCGGGGCTCGATTCCAGGACCTGGAGATCATGACCTGAGCTGAAGGCAGACAGTTAACCAACCTACTGAGCCACCCAGATGCCCTCTTACTGGCTTTTCTTAACACATCTTTTTCCTCTGCTTTTCTGCTATTTCACTATGATATGTCTAGGTATGGATTTCTTATTAATTATCCTGATTGGGAATAAATGGGGTCCCAGATTTAATTAATATTTTTCAAGTTTTTTGGAAAATACTCAGCTATCATCTCTTTGAATGTTGCCTTGTGATCTTTCTTACTATTAATACCTTCCAGAGCTCTGTTTAGATTCCTGTCAAGCCTTCTCAGTTTCCTCCATGTAATGTAATCCCTCTGTATAGGTCTGGGCAGAAATATAAATATTTTGAGGGGTCATTCTTCCAGTTCACTGATTCTTTCATCAGTTTTATATAACCTACTACTACTTCACCTATCCATTCAAAAAAATCTAGTTATAATTTAAAGATGTAGAAATTGCATTTGGTTCTTTTTTCCTTTTTCAAATTTCTCTTTAGGAAAATATGTTATATTTGCTTTTATTAAATTTCTTTCTAAGAATTACAATAACTGAAATCTTTGCATGTCGATTTCTGCTCTTGTTTATGCTAGTTTTCATGCATGGTGCCTTTGTGTATGTGTGCGTGTGTTCATATGCATGTGTGTGAAGGTGTTTTTCTTTTCTTTGTTAATTTATTCCATGTTATAATGAGGTACCAATTTTCTTTTGAACTTTGTTTATAGGCATTCTTTATGTCCTAGATTAAGGGTGAGTTCATATGGTGTTTGCTTCTGCCCACCTAAATTAAGTTCTTTCAAATAAATTAGTTTTGGAGCATGTCTTATAAAGTGAATTTGGACTGTTTTTTAAAAAAAGCTCTATTGGGAATTTCTTGTTAGTTTCCATACCTTGGATGCATCCCATTATAGTTCCTGTCTTCTTCAATCTGTACATAGTGTCAAAGCTGTGGCTCAAGATCTTAGATTTTGTAGAAACACTCAGTGAGAATGCTGGCATTGGTACTTGCTTGTTTCCTTGGTCTCTAGTTTTCAGTTTTTTTGAGATCTCCAATGTCTTTATGTTCCTGGTAATTCGTCGATGAATGTAAAATTGTTTCTTTTAAAAAAAAAATTTATCCACTGCACTATTCCTTAAGTTCCATATCAAAGTAATGAAATCTCTCCATTTGCAATGATGTGGATGGAGCTAGAGTGTATTATGTTAAGTGAAATAAGTCAGGAAGAGAAAGATAAATACTGTATGATTTCACTCATATGTGGAATTCAAGAAACAAAACAGATGAACACATGGGAAGCGGGGGGGGGGGAGAGAGAGAGAAACAAACCATAAGAGACTCTCTACAATAGGGAACAAACTGAAGACTGATGGAGGGAGGTGGGTGGGGGATGGGCTAGATGGGTGATGGGTATTAAGGAGGGCACTTGTATTGAGCTCTGGGTGTTAAATGTAAATCATTAAATTCTACTCCTGAAAACATTATTACACTGTATGTTAACTAACTCGAATTTAAATAAAAATTGGAAAAAAATTATCCAAACTTTTAGTTACCTCAGTTAGTAGTAATTAATATTAATCTCTAAATATATATTTTCTTATAAAATAAATTATCTTGTAACAAACTCTGCCATCTAAAACAGAGGAACATGTGAATTTGGAGAAACAATTTAAGCACTAACTTTTTGAAAATGGTCCTATATTTTATTCATTTTACTATAGTAACTTTGATTTCATGATTACTATGGCAACAAGATTCTTACAAAATTTAAAAACCTAAGTTACTAAAGCCACCCACAATAGGTAGTAGTCAACAGAAGAACCATTAAAAGTGTCCAAAAAATAGATTTCCAACTATTATAAAAAAATAAATAGCAAAACCAAAACAATTAGTCACATACTAAATTTTATAATTTTCACTATTTTTCCTATTGAACATATGTCTAGTTCATATGGGAAAAAATTAAAAGGGAATTATTTTAAAAAATCTTTGCCTTCCAATACGTACCAGTTCATTGAAAGTGACAGTTTATAATTTGTTAACCTAAGGATCTCACTTGCAAGAAATTTTCAAAAGAATTAAAAATATTAAACTTATGTGCATATAGTGTAGCATAGGTGTAGCATTAACTGTATGACCATACCTGAAAAAAAAAATCTGTATGTCAAGGGTATCATTAGGTGACTCTTATTACATCAAATTTAAAATATTAATTTAGCCATTAAAATCATGTGTGTAAAGAATGCATAACAACCTGAACAATTTTATAATATTAGTAATACAATGTTAAGGAGAGAGGGCAACATTTAAACATTTAAGTTTATATGCTTGCATATAAACTGATAGGAAGAAAACAAAAAAAAGTGAAAATGTTTATGTTGGTATGGTGACGTTGCATATGCTTTTAAAGCATGCTTCATGTATTATAATTCTGTTCTTATAATCAAGATAACCTTGATATAAGTTATGTCTAACTCAGGATAAAGTTAATCAAGATCTACTATTTTTTTAAAATAATATCCGTTTGCCATCTAGAACTGTAAACATCTGTTCCAAATTGGTTAGCTTACAGATTTTTGTGGTGATAATGTAGCATAATTTGACATGTGGACCAGTTATTTCTAGAATAGGGTCTTCAGGGCAACTCATAAAATCAAATTTCCAAAATTAAAGGTCTAGGGAGAATTTCCTGCATTTCTCAAAGCTATATATGTAAACTTTATAATAAACTAGATTGGTGACTAAAAGGAATGAATTCAGGATACTGAAAGTTGTTAGATGGGTAAATAGAAAAACAGTTGCATAAAAATATACAACAAATACTTCAAAGTACAATTTCAATTTCACGTACCATTAGAAATGGAAAACCTAACTATATTAATCATGATTGCTATAAACTATCATAATATTAGCCAAAACTTCAATATTAAAAATAATAAATTTGACACATTAATTTCATTTTTTTAAGATTTTATTTATTTATTTGACAGAGAGAGACACAGCGAGAGAGGGAACACAAGCAAGGGGAGTGGGAGAGGGAGAAGCAGGCTTCCCTGCTGAGCAGGGAGCCCGATGCGGGGCTCGATCCCAGGACCCTGAGATCATGACCTGAGCCGAAGACAGACGCTTAACGACTGAGCCACCCAGGTGCCCTACAGCACATCAATTTCTAATCTGTTTGTTGATAACAATTGCATTGAATATTCTGAAACTGCTTCTTGGACTAAATATAAATGCCTTTATTGAATGTGCATGTTCTTCTGGGTGCAGAAAAAAAGAATATGAGAGGGGATGTAGTGCAATTATTTGTTCTAGTTTACTGCATATTATGTCCCTGGCCTTAAGCTGGGTGCTGTGGATACAAGAATGAATTATCTCTTAAGGGGCTTACAAGGAGAAAGCAGTCACAAAATATGAATGCTTGATCTGAAATCAATATATTTAAAAATAAGTGTTCAAGCAGTCTCTGGCTAATGACTGAAAGGCAGGGTTGGTCTTCCAGGATGCCCTGCAGTCTTTTTTAAGTCCCTTCTTTATTGCTTAATGGTGCTTTCATTCTCATTATTAACCATCAGGTTCTCTGCACTGCAGCAGGTTCCAATGAACTCGAGTTAAAATTTAAGTGACTGATCAGGACTGGTATGTTACATTCCTAAGGGATTTTCTACTTCTCCTACATTGACAATCTTTTACACCTAGACAAGATCCTGGAGATAATTTATTTCACTTTTATTCAGAAATTTGAAATCTACAGTCCAGAGACAGGCTGTGACCTGTGCAAGGTCATCAGCTACTAAGTCATACAGTGAGGACTGCTCCATTCTCCCTTTGTTTAAGATTATTTATTTATTTATTTGACAGAGAAAGACACAGCAAGAGAGGAAACACAAGCAGGGGGAGTGGGAAAGGGAGAAGCAGGCTTTCCACTGAGCAGGGAGCCTGATGTGGGGCTCCATCTCAGGAACCTGGGATCATGACCCGAGCCGAAGGCAGACACCCAACCGACTGAGCCACCCAGGCACCCCCTCCATTCTCCATTTTAATGGGGGCAAGAAATCCAAGCTAGACACCTGCCCTGGTTATTTACAAGAAGCTTTTGATGCCAAATATTTTTCTCTAACCTTTTACTTCCTCAAAGGAACATTGTATAGAAATATAAGTAGGTCTAATACAGTGCTTTACGTGTTTTGTGGCTCCAGATTAAGAAGAGATTCAAAATTCTTTCATTTTGAAAGAATTGCTTTTAAATGCAATTCTACACAAAAGTAATATTAAAAGAAAATTTTAAAGTATAAAAACCCAAGGTTAGTTTGCTCATCTATCACTTGTAATGGAAGCTATGCAACTAATGATCCATTCATCATTTTGAAAATCTACTTCCAATGTATTAGGCTGCTAAATGCCTGGAGATCCAGGGAACAGGAGTGAGGCTATTGTATTAAAATAAAGTACTTTACAGTTGAAAAGTATGAAAAATAAACTTTTTTTTAAAGATTTTATTTATTTATTTGAGAGAGAGAATGAGATAGAGAGAGAGAGAGAGCATGAGAGGGGGGAGGGTCAGAGGGAGAAGCAGGCTCCCCGCTGAGCAGGGAGGCGGATGCGGGACTCGATCCCAGGACTCCAGGGTCATGACCTGAGCCAAAGGCAGTGGCTTAACCAACTGAGCGCCATCCAGGCGCCCCAAAAATAAACTCTAAAATTACCAAGAGCTGTTGTAGAAGTATAAATACATTCTTAAATATATAATACAGAAATGAAATAAACCATTTAAAAATAAATTTTAAAAATGTTTATTAAAATTGATCAAAACATGAAAAAAGAAGTATTACTTGGTATTTTTTACAGATTAGATTTAAAAAATATGTGATACAAGTTAAGAAATATTTTTAGTCTGGGAAAATATTCTAACAACTATATCACTGCTGAATTAAAGCATATTGACATTTGACATCTGTGTACATTTCTGGGTCTCTTTGAATTTAGTGTGTCTATAGGCAATAAAAACAAATTTTAACCTTTACCTAAGCAAAGCATGGATAGGAATCTACACCTCATTTCACCCTCCTATCCTGTAGCAACAACAAAACTATACTGGAAAACAAACATCAGGAATATATTCCTAACTAAATCTAAGGACTTTGGAGATACCCATTATTGCACTAGATTTCAATACTGTAAATTTGTTAAGGTGCACAATGTTATGCCTGCTTCATTAATATCATCCTAGGTAATAATACTAAAAGTCCCTGGCATAACATTTTTAACTATAATCGATTCTACATTTTTTAATGAGACTTATTTAATGCTAACTTTGGAAGTTTTTTCAATATATTTAACAATCAAGACAACACTGGCACTGATCAAATAAAGTATATTCAGGGAGCACGTAACTTATGCTTGGTACATAATTAATATTAGGGTTGAAGGCAGAGATCTATCCACATTTTCCAGATGAATTAAATGGAATTTGGGAAACAATAATCGAATTATTAAATTGAAAAGTTGAGTTTTAATCTACAGATATGTTTTTTCCTTCCAAAAATAGATAATTTTGGTTTATGAAACATAAAGCACCAAAAAAAAAAACACCCAAACCCATTTCCTTGTATTGAAATAAAGGCAGACACTATATTAACCTAGAAAGAACTTAACTTTATGAACCACTGAGGCGATACACTTGCGTTTTCGAGAATGTGAATATGAAGTTATTTGCATCAAGTAAATAGATTTCTATGAGAAGGGGTAAAATATATAAAGAGCTGACATATTGAAGCAGACATATAAAGTCAAATAAATTAAAGATGCAGAAGCTACCTAGTTGTCTTAGCAGCATTATTAAATAATAACAGAAAATCAGACTTGACAAAACCTTTAATATCCACACCGGTGTTGGAAACTGGGTACTTTTACAAGGGGTTAATAGAAGATCATGATACGTTATTTGCTTTTTTCACAAGTAAATAAGGAAGTATATCAAAAATTTTAAATGTTCATACACTTTACCTCAAGTAATTCTATTTGTAACAGATTTTGAGTAGTCATCTCCAATAAGGTATAAATATGACCTAGGTTTATATTTTCAATAAACGATTTCAACTATATTCTGCTAAATTACCCTTTACTTACCCTTAATGACTACTTTGGCAGATTCTACTACATTTGATTAACTTGTACTTATTACACTAAATACCATTTGGTTTTAATTGTCAATCTCATACTCAAATGAAATTTCCAAACTACCTTATATTCTCTTTCTTCACATTAGTGAATCCATTTAAATGGAGTAGGAGAAGGGAAAGGAAAGGAAAAGAGTTAAGTATCACTTTCCTTGTCTGGCTAGAGTTGTATAGCCTTTCAGTCATGTATGGAATCTTTTCAGTCTACCATTAACACCTAGGATGTCTCCATGCAGCAGATACAATTCTTGCAGTCTAAGCTAAGTATATAATCACAAATGTGCAAAAAATATTGGTACAAATTTACACATTTTAACATTTTTTTGTAAAAACAAAATAAGCAAAATAAATTAAGTAAGAACAATCTGAATGTTTAATATGAGGGGAAGAGTTGGAGTTAGTTAGCCTTATTTTAAAGCTAAACTTTGGAGTTACACCCCCATCCCCATCTGAATGAGCCCTATCTAAGCTCTAGGATGGATCCTGGCATGTATTCACATAACAGCCAAGCGTTTTTTAAAATTTGCAAAATTAAGATATTTTAAATGCAGTTGGTTAAGACTATTGTTCCTTTTCAAATTCCTGAAAATATAAGTAGTATCTTAGTATATCTGACATTTCTTGTACTGTATAAAGTCTGATGGTTACAGGAAAAAAAATAACGTGGATGATCATCACTGTGATAGTGAAATGGACTGAGGAAACAGTGTATTTCCCAAATTTCAAATTCTTTAGTAAGTCTGTTAGTAGATCAAAAGTATAAATTGATTACAGAATTATGTAGTTAAATACAGTGTAGCAATAATGTAGTCATTTTAATTACTCTTTTGTGTTCCTTAATTTCTGATTACTTTTGTATATTTTAAAGAGTTATCAGTTACACTCAAATTCAGTTACAATAGAAGAGCCTCAGCCTTGTGGGAACTAACACTTAATCTTGTGGTAGACAGACTAACACCCCCCCACAGGTGTCTACATATTAATCCTTAAAACCTATGAATATATTAACTTATATGGGAAAAGTAACTTTGCATATGTCATTAAATTAATGATCTTCAGGTGGGGAGATTGTCCTAGAGTATCTAGGCAGGCCCCATGTGATCGCAAGGGTCCTTATAAGAAAAAGAAATAGGACAATTAGAGGCAGAGAAGGAGATGTGATGACAGAAGCTGATGTGAGAGAGGAGAGAGAGAGAGATTTGAAGATGCTGCACTGTTAGCTTTGAAGATGGAGATGAGGAATGCAGGAAGCCTGTATCCTCTAGAAGTAGGAGAATCTCTTTTCCTGCTAAGGAAATGGATTAGCCTCCAAATCTTTGGAAGTAACACAGCCCTGCCAACCATTTGATATGAGTTAAATAAGAACAGCTGAAGGCTTCTCACTTCCAGAATTTGTGAGGTAATAATTTGTGCTGTTTTAAGCAATTGAGTTTGTGGTATTTTGTTACAGCAGAATAGGAAATTAGTACAAACAGAAAGAAAATATTTGCAGTGTTTGTCAGCACTAAATTTTCATGTATTGTTTATGTTCTTCATTGAAAATATCCATGTTATTAAAAATTTTGTATTAGTAATTTTTATTGTTTTTCTTTAAAAAAAGGTGTAATCATGAGACCTACAGAAAGTGGATTTTCCAGTTCATAGAAGAGTGGTTAAATTTTACACCATATTTTTCTTCTTTTGAAATAACTAAATATAGTGTTCTGATCACCAAGTAGATAATTATTCTCAAAGAAAGTACTTTGGGAAAGACCTCGAGCTTTTGTAATTCATTTTTTTAAAATTGTATGTATCTGTTGGGAAGATAATATATACACATTCAACAAGACAATTTCTTTTCTTTGACAATATAAGCACTTTTTCATCTAAAACAACTATGTATTGTCTAATGCTGAAAAGGATTTCCTATGAAAGTTTAGCAATTAAGTCAAGCCAGATGCTCCAGTTCAAAAATAAGGAATGTCATGGCAGTAACAATATAAGCCTGCCTACTTGTTTTTATTTAGAAGTCATTAAGCACTACAGCAAAGTAACTAGTCACCACTCTTCAAGGTACTATAATCACCTTGCATGGAGAGTCAAGTATGGAAAATAACACAATAATAATGAATCTTATATTTATATGGCCAAGGTATTAATAAAGAAAGCAAGTAAAATGTGTTCTTCACAATCTTACCCCTTATACTTTAGTAAATCTGGATTGGTTAATAAGTTGAGCATAATGGGTACTGATTAATTTGACAATTCAGTATCTCATTCCTAACGGCTGGAGTATTCTAACTGAATTAATTTATATATCATATTATCTTTATCAAAATGCCTAGAGTAAAAAGTGTGCAAGAGTTTTCTTACTGGAAATCCTAATGCTTTTTTATCCTCCTGCCCTGGAAAAAGTGTTTTATTTCTTTGTTTGCTTGCATGCTAGTTTTTTAAACACACCACGATCTTCAGTGGGTTATTTAAGGTCACAGACTTGCATACATTTATTGAAATCGTTGATAGATAATGATATCATTACGGAAATAATAAGAAACATTATTAATCCTCAATTATTGTCTCTGATCAGAAATGAAAAAAAGGAACACTTTGTTTCTGAATTTTCACTGTGTTTAAAAACATCAGAACTTCCAGATTTGGATTTTAAGTTATTTTGTCTTACTCATTTGGTTTTGTAATTCTAACATGGATTATTAAAGTTTGATGCAAGTAAAAATTATTTTTAATATTTCCAAGTAGCTCTTAATTTTTGTATATGTCTTTATTTTAAGGACTGAATAAATTATATAGAAGGAAAACAACTTGCTTTGGTGAACATTAGTTAAGACTGAAAAATTATAAATATCTTTATCCAAATGTTCGTTAATTCAATGCCTAAAATGGAATTTTATATTAATGGTTCTTTCATTAAAAACAAAACCAATACTGGGGCTGTTGGGTGGCTCAGTCCCTTAAGCGTCTACCTTTGGCTCAGGTCATGATCCAGGGTCCTAGGATCCAGCTCGCATAGCATTAGAGTCCCTGCTCAGTGGGGAGTCTGCTTCTCCTTCTGCCCCTCCCCCCTCTCGTGTACTCTCCCTCGCACACATGCTCTCTCTCACTGTCTCAAATGAATAATAAAATCTTTAAAACAAAACAAAACAACAAAAAACCCCAATACTATGCCAATAAAATACTCATTAATTTAAACTTTCTTTCCTCTGTGTGTGTTGTTCAACGTAATTTTTGACCATTGTACAATATAATTTAATACATATTCACTTTTCCATGTGAGCATACAGCATTATCTCTCACTTTATTAGTCCTTAAATTAGTTGCTCACTTTGAATTTACCATCCTTGTTAGTGATCATTATATTTGTACTCAATCTACAAGTACGGCTTTCCGGCATAAAATTTCTAAGTTATTTCTACTAAGATTTTTCCGTGTTTTCTGTAAATATTTTGCTGACAACCTATGAAAAGCATTATTATGCATGGCTATATATTGGACATATAATAACATTATTTTAAGAATATCACACAAATATTCTGTATTAGTGTTTCTTCTCTGTTGAATACAGAAGCATGGACAAAGCACTAAGAGGAAACAGTATTTCTTTATGGAAGAATCTATTCATGCTCTCTGAAATCATGATTTCGACACATTATTTAGGTTATCTTTTCCCTATCTTCACTATTTCAATTCAGATTTTGCCACTGATGTTGGCAACATGAAAACAAAACAGAGCATTTATATGTAATCATCTTTATTTTAATGATAAAGAGCAAGAACTGAGGAGAAAGAGTTCCCTGTGGCCTGAAGGTTGTTAATCACGTTGATGGATGTTTAAGGTTATAGGACCACACTGCTCCAGCTCTGATTATTTGATCCCTAGGGAAACAGCCTAGAAGCAAGGACTCTCTAATAACAATACGTACTCTACATATTCTAGTAACACACATATACTGGCCACATCTTGGTTTATAATACCATTTCCCACTAAAAGGAACTGGGAGACCTCAGAGAAATGACTAATTCCAGAGCTGGGTCAGGAAAAATCTGAGATGAGTCTGGAATATTTTATTATGAAAGAAAGTAACAAGGTGTTCAAAAAAGTGAGGGAGGGATGTGATAAAGACACAGGGGCCAGTTTGAAGAAACTCACACTGATTCAACCTGTGATAAACTGAACCTCAAAACAAAGGACAGTGTTGACAATAATGAATTAAAAACCATTAAAAAATGGGAATCCATGAGTCAGTGGGTGCCAAAATTCGCTACGCTTTGGAGTCACTTGAGGATTGTCAGAGTCTCACCTCCGGACATTCTGTTTTTATTGGTATAAGGTGTGAACAGAACATCAGATTTCTTTTTTTTTTCCTTAAAATTCACCATGCAATTATAAATAACTGGAAAAATAATAATATTTTTCTAGCATGTATGTTTTTTTTTAAATATTTGTTTTATAAGTAGGGGAATTTTAGGGTTTTTTTCTAGCTTTTGCTTTGATAAGATCAGGAAACTGATATCATCAACATTTATATCGTTTGGGGGCAAATTAGAACACTTTCTTATTCTGAAAAATGACTTATTCTAGGGTTTTTGCAATAGTATATTTTGTGTCAGGTTATCATGTTTAGAGGCTCCAGGGGATTGGAAGAAAACGGATGTACACAGTAATATGATACTGGGGGTTAAATAACTCACCTTTTTCCAGTTCTTTCTTTCCCCTCATTTGCCCTGTTACTTCTGGAACATAAGAGTCTTGAACTTTTAGTGTTCAAGGTGTTTTTTTACATCGTGCATTTCAATGGCGCTAGTTTGGTACTTTAAAGGTCAATTTTATAAAAGATGATTCAACTCAAGTTAATTCCATTTTTTCACTTATGTTCTCAGATTTTTTTAACCTCTACCTGTTTTTACTAGGAATTATATCACATTATTTCCTATTTTAATTCTTTTTTTTTAAAGATTTTATTTATTTATTTGACAGAGAGAGAGATAGCGAGAGCAGGAACACAAGCAGGGGGAGTGGGAGAGGAAGGAGAAACAGGCTTCTCGCAGAGCAGGGAGCCTGATGCAGGACTCGATCCCAGGACCCTGGGATCATGACCTGGGCTGAAGGCAGACGCTTAACGACTGAGCCACCCAGGCGCCCTCCTATTTTAATCCTTAAACACTGAAATTATCTTGTGTATATGAAAGACTCAGAAAACTAGAGAGATCTTGAGATAAGAATGTGATATATATTTCAATTTTCTCTATCTCCCAACTAAGTGCGTGGGTTAGCACACAGCACAGGAAATGGGCTCAGGGCCTCTGTGTGTGTGTGTGTGTGTGTGTGTGTGTGTGTGTGTGTGTGTTTCCCCAATCATAATGATCACAATGAGAACTGTTCCAAAATAGCCTTTCCACTTCACCTATTCATTTTCTCTACTATTTTTTCAATATTCATTTCTGTATTCAATTCATTCAATGCTTCTAATTATGAAGGCGTTTTAATTACCAAAGTCCACACTTTTCATGACTATCAAAATTAAGTTAAGTACTTTGGACTGTTAGGATGTTAGGAAACATCTTACATAAAAAATGGGGTTTATTTTCTAGGGTATTACTTTTTTTAGAAGTTGTACTTCAGATACTTTAGATCAGAATAACTTTATTCCTAATATATACTTTGCTGTTTGAATTTAATGGCATTTCAAAATAATGTGTAAAATATTTTTAAATTGCTACTTAATGATGTAACCATGTGATTTCAGTCGTTTCTGAAACAGTATCAATTTCTTAACCTGCAAATTTTTCAAGTATGTCTTATTTCATTTTTAATTGCAGTGAATGGAGTTTAAAATTAAAATCTTTCAGAACTAGGGCATTTTTTTTTCACTTAAGAGACCAATTTTAATCTGCTGTAGGTGGTTCTTTTAGAACTCATGATAATTATATAGTAAATAAGGAAAAGATAAGATGTAAATTATTTCATGAAATATTTTCCCCAACCTTGGAAGATATTTTAGGCAGAAGGAAACTTAGTACTATGCTAAAAAATGCATAATGTTTACAATGATGACTTGATGCTCTCTGGGGAAAGAGGCTTAGGAGAATATTTCTAATAATGTCTGAATGATTATTTTAAAAACTTTTCCATATTTGCCAAAAAAGACAGTTTCTGTTTAAGGTTAACATTTTATTACTGTATTCCAAATATAAAAATGGAATGATGTAGTATTATCAGCTGAAATGAGTTATGGTCAGGTTTCTAATGTGCTAGTAATTTTGTTTTAAAGCAGGAATGGGAACAGTGCAGTAACTTAAAGTAGATTTATGTTGTAGCATTTCTACCTAGAATTAATATGTTATAAAATAGTCTGCAGGCATAATACATTCTTCTCTGTATTTTTAGAAAATAACATTTCTAATGGATTTCAGAATTATTGTGCTTAACAATAATTAAGCTATTTTGTTTGAACCAACCATTTTAATATAACCTTGAAAAAGGTGTGACCAATGTTTCTCTGGACACAGTGGTAGCCTGAGGGAGCAACAAAATCATAAAAGCAGGAATCAAACAAATTTTCTAATCTAGTACTCACACACACAAAAATAGACATCCTTCCCCCTTCATCCTACTTCATACCATTTTGTTCTGGACCCCCTGGGAAACTAAAGAATGGTGTCCTCCTTCACTAACACAGTGATGGTTGTGTGCGTTCTTAGCCAGGTAGGCTTGTGAATATTGGAAAGAGCCTGTTAAGGATTTCTCCTGTCTAGAATTGGCTGCATAGATGTCCTGCATCCTGCAGAACTTGCCACTGCTCCTGTGGCTATGTGCTAATTGTCTCCCCTCTGGCAGTCACATGTTCTCTGATGCTTTCTGTGCAGCTATGTAGAGATGTTCAGTTTGCTCAGGTCTCCCAGGGATTTTGACAGTGCAGCTTTTCCATCTGACTTAGTATTTATTCCAGCCCCTCCAGCTCATGGATTTGAACAGTGAAGGTATGATTAGAGAACAGTCCGAATGACAGACATGGTGCTTCAAAAGTCATTCTTATCAGATGGGAAGCAGACTTAGTATGTGGATCAAGTTTGCATTATGGTTCATTGTCTACTTATGACGCAGCAGTCATATACAAAATTGGGGGGTCCTATTCTGGGTCCTCAGTTCATGGATACTTAAGAATGAGTGGTTTATGAAATAAGTTAGATCTTTGAATGTTTTTGATCATTTCCTGGATATTCTTGAAAGTCAGTACAACTTCAAAATTGGGAATTCCTAACAATTTCCATCAGATTTTAGTCACATTTATGCAATGGTTGAGGGTATAAATTTGATTATAATAGAGAACCAAATATAATTATAACCAAATTTATGTAATATAGAACTTATTAGATTCAATATATATAACCTTAGTTGACTTTTTTAAATGTGTTACCACTAAATGTGGCTCATAAAAACCACCATTTCCAATGTTCTGCCTCCATTTTTCTCATTATTTTGTGAGGAGAAAGAATGGATATTTCAAAGGCACAAAAATGATGGATATTTCTATCTTCCTCTCATCATTGCTGCTTACTGTCCACCATTCATATTCCCAAAGGCCGTGTGTTCACATTTACCTTCCCTTAGTCTTCCTCATGAGTCCTTAATGACAGCAAAGTAAACTCAGAAAAAGATTTAATTGTAGTCACCTAATTCTCCCTCAGAGTTATAGTTTATACTGCTTGAATATGGACCTTCTTAAAATAGGAATCTCAATGGTAGCCTGAGTGATACGACAGTAGAATCATTACTTAATTTTTATATTTCAAAAGGTGTTTCTCTTTAATAAATTTTGTTTCTTGACAGGATGTTTCTTCATTATAATCAAATGTTTAAATGTTACTAAAGTACTGATAGACCAAAGGAAATCTTTTATGATGCTGTTTGAAAAACTTATGTTACATAAAATGGGCTTTAAAAAAAACCTGAGGAATGATGAATAATAATGTCACCTGCATTACTTAACTTGGAAGATTGCACTTTTAATGTGCACATTTTTATGGTTAAGTTAATTAGAAGATGAAGTGCTTTGAGGAAAATAAAATTCACATAATTGCAACCCATCTTCTCTGTTCTCCAAACAGTAAAACATGTGGATATGTTCATGGTATTGAGTTGTATGTGTGAAAAGTGTACTGCTTATCATTTCCTCAAGAGGAGATGATTTAAATAGCACCCCCGATTCCTGTCTTTCCCAACCTAAAAAGTTTTACACCTGAAACTCATGTGTCTTCCATTTTTCACTCTGACGATGAGAACTAAGTCCAGCATCTGTGATATGGCCTACAAAGTCTCCAGTGATTTGGAAAGTACTTATCTCTTTAGCTCCACTTTTTTCTTCCCCTAGCTTCATACTTTATCTTATCAGGTTTTAATCATATTTTGTATAAATTTACAGGAAGTAATATATAAAGCCATCCTTGGCGGGTCCTCAAGGAACCCCCAAGGCTGAGGAGATTGAGTCATCTATTCTTGAAGAGTAACCTAACCCTAAAGTAGTATGACATTTCTCTAACACTCTGTGGTGAAGGACCTTTGGGAAGCTCTGAACCATAAGTCTTTGTAGGACAACACTCTTTGTAGTTCTTCGTGAACTTCATATTGTTCTTTTCCTTCACGCACTTGTTTATGTTGTTCTTTCTCATTGAAACACATGTTCACCATCTTTATCTTTACCTATTAGCTAAATATCTTTTAAGACTCAGCCCAGGTATCACTTTCTCTAGGAAGTTGTTTTTTTAAACTTTGAAGATTCATGAGATGAACTTCCTCAGTAACAGCAAAGTACACTTTGTAAAATTCTGCCGCTATTCTTAATACACAGTTTTCTGATTCTTCAATTTTCTTGCTCCATTGCATGTTGATATTCTTGAGTCCTGAGTGTTCAATTTACTATTAGATTTCTCACAACTAATGCAGTTATCAAGGAATGGCTTTTAATTGAATGGATGAAAAAACAAGATGGGAGACATATTACAAATAATAAGTCAGACTTGACATATTTTAAAATTCATCTGCATTTTAAATATTGAATTTGTTAGATTTTCATTTTGGGGGAGGATAGGAAAGTAGAGATCAGGGTAAATGAGTAAGCATATAAGTTTGGGCCCGTTAAGTTCATAGATCCGAACGCAAATATGGGTTAAAATACAACCAAATGAACACAATTCTAGAAAATGAACATCATTAACATTTTTATGAAAATGGTAAGAGATGGTAACCTTTATTTCTTATTTCATTATTAAAATGTTACACTTTTACACAAAGTGCTTTGGTTCCGGGTTTCTAACTTTTTTTAGTGATTTATCAGGTGACTTCATTGTGAATTCTATAAATATTTAAAAAGAGATAGTACCCACATCACATGATTTCTTTCATAATATAAAGGGGGAAGAAATGCTTCTCAACTTATTTTAGGTAGCCAGTGTTTCCCTGATACCAAATTAGGCAAAAACAGTTTGAGAAAACTATAGACCAGTATCTCTCATGAACATAGATACAAACATTATTACCAAATGTTAGCAGTTGAATACATCAACAAATTAAAAATGATATGTAATGATCACATCATGACCCTGTGGGGTTTATCATAGGAATGTAAGATTGGTTAACAAATAAAAATCATTTAATTCATTTTACTAGAATAAGGGAGAAAAAAACATTTTACCATCATAATAGATTTAGAAAAAGGTTTGGACAAAGGACAAGATTAATTTATGATAATGGCTCTAAACAACTAGAAGGGGAATTCCCCACCCTGAAAAAAGAAACCTATGAACAATCCACAATTAATATCAGACTTAAGATGAAAGACTGATTTATTTTCTCCTAAGTTTGGGAATAAAATGAGAATGTCCACTCTTACTACTTTTATTCAGTATTGTACTACTTGGTAATATAAAAAGTAAACAACAGGTAGATGGAACAAGGGGCAGAGATCTCAAAACATTATGCTGACAAAAGCATTTAGATGCAAAGTATAATCTATACTGACTGAAAGCAGATCAGTTGTTGCTTGTGGCCAGGGATGGAACTGACCAGGAAGAGAAACCAAGGAACTTTTTTGGAGTTTTTTTACATTTTAGATTTTGATTGGTCACTATCTAGCAGGTGTATACATTTGTCAAAACTCATAGATATGTATGCTTAAAATTAGTGTCTATCATATGTAAATTATACCTCAAAATGCTTATTTTAAAAAAGAATATGCATTGTTTTATTATGGTATAAAAATATATATATGCTCAAAGATACCACTGTATTTAATAAGAGATAATTTCTTTTTTTGTAACAGATTATTTCTGAAAGAGTATACCCAATTATTCCTTAAATATTAAGAATTTGTAATTCTGCCATGACTACTTCCAGCATGTATCTTATCTTTATAATATTTTTATGTTACATTTTCTAGATTTTAATTTCTACATAATGCAGTGAGTGAGAATGTTTTCCTTCATCAAAGAGATAAGCTCTTTATGGTGGGTTTTCTGCCTTTGTTGATCGCCTAGGATTAGAAATAAAATATTCCATATTAATGTAAATTTGATCTTTTACCCCAGCAAATTTGCAGAACACTGACAGAATAAATCAAAATCACAGTTCCCTCTGACTGATCTCATAATCTGAGATGTCCTCTCCTTTAATTCTTAATGTCTGCTTGTCTTCAACACACACACACACACACACACACACACACACACACACACACACACACACACACAATATGCTTCCCTCTTACATGGCTAGGGATTCTCTTCCTGTGCAGAAAGGCCCCCAACAACCTACCTACAACCTACAAATTACAATGCTTGCTGGCACTGCTGTTTTTTCTTGATACTATATATGATTCCATACTTGTGTTTTGTTTTTTTTTACTGATTTTTTTATGGTATTAAATTTTTTAATGGGTTCTCTAACTTCATTATTTACTAAGAGAAACAATGTGTCCTTTTATTTGTTCTTAGTTTGTTCTAAATCTGTCCTCAAGTGGCCATCATTTAACATTCTTGCCCTATACTCAAAGCCTTTCTATTCCATTCCTTTTACTTTCCTTTTAATGGATATTCTCTTATTTATTGAATCTTAGACATCTAGCTGAGGGTTTATTATTATTCTTTATGATAAGAAGATGATGCTTCATATTTGCTTTCAAATACACTTTTTAAAGTTCAAGGTTTGCTTGGCTCTTTACAGCAATGACTTCTTAAAAATAAACTATAGTAGTTTTCAAACTGCATCACTTAAAATATAACAGGAAAAAGAACCATGGAAATCAGATAATACATTTACTTCCTTCCCCCTCTTTTCTGTTTTCTTTTTTCCTTCTTTCTACATTATCTGCGTAGGCATATGGCAACCAGTTGCTCAGTGAGCCAAGTTTTGTTAGTGACTCTGGCAATATCCCCAGCTCATTCTTCCTACCACCCCAGTCCTATACACACAACTTGGGCATAACAATTATAGAAGCTCTTGTGTGCCAAAGATGGAAGAAATCTGAAGAGCTCACACCTGAGAGCGCACTCTCGATTCTTATTCCTATATTCTTATAAATCTAAATTCTTTGTGTGTTAAAATCAAGATCTTTTAGAATGACGGCCTTCAGATTTTCTTGATATGATCATGAATGATGGTGTGATATAGTTAAGAGAATTTACATTTTCTGGTATTAATTTAATGTAATATAAAAGCAATTATACTTCTGTTTGATTGATTTACTACTTCTTTAGTCAGCACCATATTTATCTAGAATGGTAAAACTAGATGAAAAATTGTAGACACAGAACTCTACATTAGAAAAATATATCTACCCATTTTTTGACTCAGCATGATGATATCTTGATTGAAAATGTCACTTAAGGCCCAATTAATTGTCTCTTTCCCTTTAAGCATTGAATATATATTTATTAGTTTTCTTTTTGATTTATTTTCTCTCTATGATGAACAGCATGTTGTTATGGAGGAATGGTGCAGTAGAAAGAATAAAACAGAGATCTCTGTTCTGTTTTGTCACTTATTAGTCATATGATCTCAGTCAAGTCATCTAAACATTCGAACTTTAGATTTCTCCTTTAAAAATGAAAATTAAATTACTTTCTGACATCCTTTTTCTCACAGTGAATTTATGAAGAACATAAAATATACTCTTGAAAAATTGCTTTGAATAACTAAAAGAATATGTACACATTTTAGATGCGTTACTTTTCAGAGTTTATCTTATTTTTACAATATACTCATGATAAATAACTCAAGTGTAATAAATGTATTTTACTAAAACTTCAAATAAAAGTGCATTTATGATTTTTTTGGCTCTTCCCGTAATGAAGAACATAGAACCAGAAGAATCATTTTATTACTGACTCTTCTAATTTTAGTATCAAATGTTAAGGAAGGGGGTGCCTGGGTGGCTCAGTCAGTTAAGTGTCTGCCTTCAGCTCAGGTCGTGGGCTCAGGATCCTGGGTTGGAGCCCCACATCAGGCTCCCTGCTCAGCCAAGAGTCTGCTTCTCCCTCTCCCTCTGCTCCTCCCCCTGCTTGTGCTCTCTCTCTCTCTCTCTCTCTCTCACAAATAAATAAATAAAATCTTCAAAAAAATGTTAAAGAAGTTAGTAATCTTGTAAATAGTAAATGTATATATTGAAATACAATGACACAACACAAAAGTAAAAAGCACTGGGAAACTGAGTACAACCCAACTGACAGTATGGATCCCTCAGAGTCGAGACTAGCCCACACAAAATAACTTCCATGATTAGCAGGCTCCTAAAAATATTGTATCTTAAAATTCTTAGAACACTTTAAAGTACCTTGAAGGTGAATCATATTAATTCAGTTATTTGTTTTTAGTGGTAGGAGTATAGAGTTAGAAATCCCTTGTTCCACTTCTAGAAAATAAATGGTGAAGTAAATATATAGAAATTTAACTGCCAGAGTTGGAGGTATTATAATAATCATTGGCAGAAAGGCAAGAACCCGAGAAGATTATGAAGACTGCAATAGAACTAAAAAGTTTGTAACAAACATATAATTAATTGCACTTTGAAAAGGGAATATTTAGATTATTTAAATATCCTTTCTAGTCTGTACTAACGCATAAATAAAAATCTTATGTGTATATAATTTTACCTTCTAATATGTTTGTGTTTTAGCAAGTCTTTTCTTAACCAGTCTTTATTTTCTTAAATGTAGATGTACTAATTGCAAAGTAAAATATTAAAAGGCATAAAAATTCTTCCTGATTTATAATAAAATTTACAAGTATATGTCTGACAAATCACATCAGATTTTGTTTTTCAGAAAAGCTCTCTTTGGACATCTTATGGTAACATATTTAATCTTAAAATAATGTTCAATATTTACATCTGATATAGGAAAGGTGGTTTGTTCCTTTTTAATCTGTTATGTAAGTAGAGGTAAAACATTCTCACTATATGAAAGCATTTCCATGCTGTGAAAAGATAGGCAAGATGCAGATTTTTCGAAAAGCTATAAAGCTTTATTTCTTAGCTTGCTTTTCATTTCTTAATCTATTGAAAGGACACTGTTAGGGAAATATGTTGGGCAGATACCTTTCTTCTCTTCAAGTCTCTGATGTTTAATATTGCACCACACTGGGGCAGCAATTAGCAGGATTCCTTTTCTTAAATAAAAGTCTATCACAAGTGCCTATCACACGAGTCACAGGAAGTTTATATTTCCTTTCTTCATACATTTGGCATCAAAACTATTACCTGTATGTAGTTTAATTGTGAGAAGTTAATACAGAGATACTTCTGATTCATCAAGGAATTTTGGGTACCACATTAGCCTCTGAATTTCTATACGTGACTTAACCACATTAATTAAAGTACCTCTTGCATCTTTATTTTGAAATTCATGATGCAGGGCATGACAGTGCTTTCAATATTTTCACATTCAGTACTGTCTACCCGGTTTCCACATTTTCAAGTTTCTGCTAAAACAGTTTATCTTTCTCTGACAAACGAGGTGTTCTCTTGCTTTTAAATAAAACGCTAATTCTGTTTTTTGTATGTGCACAATCAGTAATTTAAAAGTTTAAAGGAAAGGTACTGTAAGGCCACAGTCATCGTGTTCACGTGATTGTATTAATCGGAGTCTTTTTTTCTGCCTCCTCTGTCAGCGTTTCATCCATGTGGAATATGTTAGCTTCCAATATACTTTTCTTCAACACCAGTGAGACTTATTGGCATACTTACATTGAAACTCTCTTTAGACATTTTTTCAGAGTTTGAAAAAACTTGAAAACCTACAGTGGAGACTTTTGGTTGTCCTGTGGTTTATTGCTATAAGGATATAACGACCCAAAAAAGCCAGTGCAATATAATTCAAGTGACTTTTTTACTTTTCATAGAGGCTGGGAATAATTGTTCTCAAATATTAGACATAGCTGCTTAGAATCTTCTTAAATAAAGTTCCAGTGGGAAGATAGTTGGGGAAAAAACATTACACTACATTAGAGGGCATAACAGATAGAGAACACTACAAATTATGACTATATTTAACACAATACATTAAGCATTTTAATTATTTCATTCATAGGAGTTTGAGGATTGGGATTTTAATGAAATTCTTGATTGGTTCATTCCTAGGCATTTTAAATTATTTGTGAAAGAGGGCCCTTTGTATTCTTTTGTTAAATAGCAGCCTTTCTAATTTCTTTCTAAACACTTTTCCTCCTGCCTTTGTTTAGTGTAGATGTATCTTTTGACCTTTTTTCTAGCTCTTTCTACTTTGTTCTTTCCTGTTTCCTCATTATGGTGTGATCAATACAATGGCAATTGAAATCATCTTGCTTGATTGCAGATTCAAACAACATGTAGGTGTTCTTGTTTAATAGTGTACAAAATAAAGTGAAAATTAAATATTTATATATACAAATTTCCTCAACATTTAAATGTATACAGTTTACTCCCATAATACAAAACCAGTTTGCTTACAAAGACTACCTACAAAAATAACAAATAAATCTTATTTCTTCAGCTTTTCCTGAACTTATTGGTTCAGATACTGTGACTTTTTTATGACAGAGACTCAAAGGCAGGCAAGGGAGTGGGAAATTTTTACAGTGAAAAAAGGAACTCAAAGAAAGCAAACAATTCAATTAAAAAATGGGCCAAACACCTTAACAGACACCATATCAAAGAAGATATACAGATGGCAAATAAGAATATAGAAATATGCTCCACATCATACGTCATCAGGGAAATGCAAATTCAAATAATGAGATACTACTACATACCTATTAGAGTGGACCAAATCTAGAAAAACACCATATGCTAGAGAGGATGTAGAACAACAGAAATTCTCATTCATTGCTGGTAGAAATGCAAAATGGTATAGGCACTTTTTTTTTTTTTTTTGACAGAGAGAGGTACAGTGAGAGAGGGAACATAAGCAGGGGGAGTGGGAAAGGGAGAAGCAGGCTTTTCGCAGAGCTGGGAGCCCGATGTGGGGTTTGATCCCAGGACCTTGGGATCATGACCCAAGTCACCCAGGCACAGGCACTTTGAAAGACAGTTGGTGGCTTCTTACAAAATTATACATACTCCTGTGATCCAGCAGTCCCTCTCCTTGGTACTTACACAAAAAAGTTGAAAACTTATACCCACACAAAAACCTTTAGAGCAACTTTATTTTTAAGGGCCAAAAGTCGGAAGCAACCGAGATTTCCTTCAGTAGGTCAATGGATAAGCTATGGTAGGTCCAGACAATAGAATATTACTCAGTGCATTTTTAATCATAGAAGGACAGGTATAGTGTCAGCCAATTAACTTTTTGCAGTACAGCATTTACCATTTGAGACTACTAGCTGTGTGCATAATTTGATATAGGTCAGGTGACTCTGGGTTGTATGCATCCAAATGAATTACATATTCTTCTATTAATACTTGCTGGTCTTGTGTGGGTTTTGGGAAATTCTTAATTGTAGTTCTTAATCCTTTTTGGGTCCAAAGTTTAAAATTCTACAGTTGCCTGAATATCTGGATCATGAGAGGGATAGATCTTTAGAAACAGCTGTATTCCTGGGGTCTTAGGAGCATCATTGGGAAAATATGGGGGTATAGACTAGGGAAGAGGAGAGTGCTGGAGCTGTGGGAGGAGAGAGAACAGAGGAATAATGGGGGTATAGGGCACTTGGGTGGCTCAGTTGGTTAAGCGACTGCCTTTGGCTCAGGTCATGATCCTGGAGTCCCGGGATCGAGTCCCGCATCGGGCTCCCTGCTCGGCGAGGAGCCTGCTTCTCCCTCTGACCCTCTCCCCTCTCATGTACTCTCTCTCTCTCTCTCTCATTCTCACTCTCTCAAATAAATAAATCTTAAAAAAAAGAAGAATGGGGGTGTGAAGAGCAGTATATATAGGGAAGCAATTGAAAACCAATGAAAAGGAGGATTTATTTGGGAAATTAGTTTGGTGTTTAAGATTGTCAATTTGCATTTCAGTGGATGAAATTTTTTAATCAGAATTCTATTTGAAGGTGTCTACATACCACTAAAAATATGTTGCCCGTTGGGTCTGAGAAATCATATTCTTCTCCTTTTCTAAGGTATCTCTCAAATGAATGTCCTTGTTTAAGTCAAATGTTTCCCAGACTGACCCTGAAGTGTATTTTGCAAAATGTTGTCTGTCACAAACCTGAAACAGCACAATTATGATGAGCACTGAGTACTATACAGAATTGTTGAATCACTATATTGTACACTTGAAACTAATATAACACTGTGTGTTAACTATACAGGAATTAAAAGAAAAAACATAATTAAAAAATTTGAAACAAATATATCATGTGACTTTGTATTTTAAATTAAGCAGTCCACTGACTACAAATGTCAGAGTTCTTTCTCTTTGAAAAATAAATATACTGCCAATATTCTTAAAATTTGGCAAGGTTGACAAAGGGTAGTTACACACAGGTGCTTTGTTTTTCTCTCACTTTTTAAAGTGTTGGACTGAAGTTTTGGCGCCTGTGTATTTCTGGCTGTTACTTAAACATTTTCTGACCTAGTTTGTGCATAAGAAGAGGCCTATACTAATTCTAATTAGCTTTTATTTCAAGGCTAACTTAAATGGTGAAATAGTTTATTATAATAATAGGGAACTACACCATTAAGCAAGGAGAGAGAGCATGAGTTAGGTACATACAGGGGAGACTGCTGCAATGGTTAGGATCTAAAAATGGAAAGAAAGGATGGGAAAGAATAGATATACCAAACAAGAAGAAAGGTCACAATTTGATTGTTAATGTCAGAAAGATCGTGGGAATTCATGCCATGACTGGATAAGGTCAATGAGTCTGATTACTAACTGCGTTATTTTCAATTCATCTGGGCTTACAGTTCACTTGCATACCTTTGTTGGTTGGCAGACTAGTGTTCATATATCATTCAGATATCCTATTTCTTACAAGCATATATTAGTTTTTGTATCTCTCATGGTGTTTTGTTTGAAATACACTTTTTATTCAAAAGTAATAGTTTAACCTGGAATATTTTAAAAATTTAAATTCTGTTTTTTAAGTGTATTCGTAGTATCACCAAAATATCACTACTGTTAATATGGTAAAATATGATCTTTACTCTTTGCTGTCCAATTTACATACTTTTAAAGTTGAAATCATGTTGTATACAAAAATTGCATCTTCAAATAATATAACATTGTCCAATGATAGGCAATGATTTTTAGAAATAGGATGTTAATGGTTAAATAATATCTGTAGCATACATGTATCATATTACTCATCTCTACACACTTGTAGTTTGTCACTCTCCTTTTTCTTTAAGTAATATCGTGATAATTATTTTAATAATTTTCCGTAACTTAGGGGAAAGTGGCAGTTATTGCTACATTTAGATTATTGAGGTCTAGTTCATTAGCATTACTCCTTTTAAAATTTCTGGTTTGGCACATTTTAGGTTATTTTGGGGGGTGGAAGAGTATTTGATTAATTTTATTCCACAGATACTTGAAAAGAAAGTGCATTTTTTATGGGAATTAGAAATGCTCACAGACACACACACACACACATACACGTACACACACTGATTATTTTATTATTCAAGTTATCTCTACTCAGTTTTCTAATAACTTATCAAATGCTTAATGTAAATGTTTTCTATAAACATTTGATATAGTAATCTTATTACATAGGTGATGCTGGTAAGCGGTAAATTATACTTTATTACCATTATAGATCTATAAGGCTTTGTACATTTTATTTATTATATAATTCTAAAATTTCCAGTTTAGTTTAACAACTAAATTCAGCTTATCAAACATTTTTGTTAAAACTCTGATTTGACTAATAAACAAAGTAAATCTATTATTTCATTTGTGTTTAATTTAACTTTCTTTTAAAAACCCAATCTGATGATCTCTTTAGTTTCAGTTAGGAGTTTTAGGGAAGGAAGCGAGGCTTCCTTGCTCAGCAGGGAGCCTGCTTCTCCCTACTTTTATGAATTCTCAAAACTGTTGTTTTTGCTCTTATGTTTTGGTCATAATATTATCTTAGCATTTTATTTTTATATGCTTGTTTTTTATTCTTTCATTTCCCATATAATGATTTTTTATTTGGTTGTTTTATTATTCACTATTTTTGTAAGTAAAATTCCTTTATATATTCCTAATAGTAATTATTTTGCAACTTCACAAAAGATATGATTAGATCTATATTTCCCAATCATTTACATCGCCAAAAAAGATATCTTCAGTGGTCTTTCTGTGTAAGGTGTTAAATTGCGCTTTTTTCTCATCCCCAGAGTTTTCCCCTTCTCTACCCAACAGTCAGTATGATCTAGGGTCGGGTAATCAAACTACTGTTCCTAAATTACCTAATGTGTTTGATGTCAGAATAATTTTCATCATTCTAAATTTAAAATATAGTTTTTAAAACATAACTTTTAAATGTATCTATTTTTACTATTCAAATGCTTGCTGGAAGTTTATCTTTTTTAACTGCTTCAGTGGGAACATCACGTACATTTATGCTCTTCCATTTCAAGTCCTTATTTTATCAGAAAATTCTCTTCAGTTATGATTTTGAACTTTAGTTCTCTTCTCATTGGTGTGGTTTCTATAATTTTCTCTCATTATTTTAAATTCTTCTCTTTTTCTTCTGTATTTCTGCAGTTCTTCTTGAATCTAGCTCTATTTTAATTCCAAATTTTAAATATCATCTGAGTCCTCTTTCTTTTGTCTTCTTTTCCCCTCCCATCTGAGCCTATTGTCTTCTGTTTTAATGAGACCATGTTGTTTTTCCTTTTTATCAAGGGATTCAAGAAGTTTTCTAAATTGATTTCTTCCTATATTGAACATTTTCTCAAGACATTTATTTTCTTTTTTCTTCTTCCTTTTTTTTTTTTTGAGAGGGAGAGAGAAGTGGGAGGGGAGAGGCAAAGGGGGAGGCAGAGAGAGAATCTCAGGCAGCCTCCACACACAGTGTGGACCCAGGACAGGGCTTAATCTCACAACGTTGAGATCATGACCTGAGCCGAAATCAAGAGTTGGACACTTAACTGAGCCACTCAGGCGCCCCAAGACATTTATTTTCTGAGGTAAATTTGGTTCATCTTTTGATACATATATTTTTAGAGGCTTGTATCTACCCATTCTTCCATGACAAAAGACTTAGCTGGTGTTTTTCAATAAAATAAATCTTAGATGTTGTACCTTCTCATTTTAACTTGTTCAAATCTTTGTTTCATCTTATTTACTAATACATACAAATAATGGATGAACACAGAGGAAAATATTTTAAACATCACAGAAAGATCTTTTACCAACGATTTATATTCTCAAATCCAGAAAAGGGGTATTAGAAGGAAAGGGTTTCGTTTGTTTTTGTTTTTAAAGGAACATGAAGAACCGTAGGAGGTGGTAAAATATTTCCCCATTGGAACACATAAAAAGAACTGGAATGTGGAAAATGTTCAAGCATCCACTCATCACTCCTATCTTCAGTAGCTGCTAGTATCAAAAATGGAGTAGAAACAAAAGTTATCTCAATATTTGCAGGTTAGAAGAACACATTTCCTACATGTAGTGCAAACTTAAACTTACTTTGAAGATACGGATTTTTGGTGCTAAAACTCATTGTAGGTGATAATGCTAAAAGAAGCAGGCGTCCTTTACAAGATAATGAGCTATTTCCACCCCAGTTAATAAAATACACTTCCAAATAAATATTAGATTTCACAACTTAAAATTAAATTTATAAATGGATAAATATTTCTGGTGAGAAAACGGATTTTGGATGATGATGCTAAAAGAAGAAATACTTTCCAAGGTAAAAAGATATTCCCATACCAGTTATTACAATTATATAAAAAATAAATATTAAGGGATGCCTGGGTGGCTCAGTCAGTTAAGCATCTGCCTTCAACTCAACTCACAACCCCAGGGTCCTGGGGTTGAGTCCCACGTCGGGCTCCTTGCTCAGCAGGGAGCCTGCTTCTCCCTCTGCCTGCCACTCTCCCTGCTTGTGCTTTCTCTGTCTCTCTCTGACAAATAAATAAAATCTTTTTAAAAAAATAGATATTAAATTTCATAACATTTAACTTTTTTTTAAAGATTTCATTTATTTATTTGAGAGAGAGAGAATGAGAGATAGAGAGCACGAGAGGGAAGAGGGTCAGAGGGAGAAGCAGACTCCCCGCCGAGCAGGGAGCCTGATGCGGGACTCGATCCCGGGACTCCAGGATCATGACCTGAGCCGAAGGCAGTCGCTTAACCAACTGAGCCACCCAGGCACCCGCATAACACTTAACTTGACAGCACATGAAATGCAGTCATATTTACGGTGTTACAGATGATAGATGATATAGATTCCTTAATATGATGCCTTTATTTTCACACACACACAAAAATGTAGCTATCTTGCCTCAATTAAAGCACAGATCTGTCTTTATGCAGAACTGTTCATTTTACTGTTTGGACTGAATTGAAAGCCAATTTTATCAGATGACATTGATTTTTTCTTATTAGATTTTTTTCTGGTTGTTTAACATCTTGATGATACAATTAAAGACAAAAGTATTGTTTTCTGATTTTTAATTTTTTAAAAGATTTATTTATTTATTTATTTGGTCGGGGAGGGGCAGACAGAGAAGGAGAGAGAGAATCCTAAGCAGACTCCCTGCTTGGGAGTGTGGAGCCTGACATGGAGCTAAATTTCATGATCTGGGGATCATGACCTGAGTCAAATCAAGAGTCAGCCGATTGACTGAGCCACCCAGGTGTCTCACTGATTTTTAATTTTTTAACTTAATATTCACCTTATTTATAATATGGAATATATGTCCATATTACTGTACACTTACCTAAAGGAGAAGTTCAGAAGATTCCTTGCAATATTTTATGCCAATAATATATTGAAATTTCAAACCATTCCCATTGTTGAATGTGAAGCTTCCTTAAGCTTTCTGTTTGGTTTTGATAATTAAATGCCATTGTTAGATTTTCTTTAGTTGCCATTTGAATATGGAGTTTAAATGACATTTTCGTGTAGTTTTTAACTGATGCTTTCTCCCAAATTAATTTTCACACTGAAATCTGCAAGTGGATAAGCAAAAGAAAAGAAGGAGTCCTATGAAAATTTCTTAGTATGGTTCTTATCCTATCAAGCAGAAATACCCCATTATGATAAAAATGGAATTTTTTCCCATAAGACACACTTTTAGTGATATTATCATAATGAATCAAATCTAAAATAAACTGCCTCTTAGATTATTATAATGTCTTACATCTAATTGTTTTCACATATTATATTTTAATATATTACATTATGTCTTTCTATACGGAGCTTTTTTTTTTCCTGGTTAGGACATAAAATCCCATGGAGTCTCTAGATATACCGAATCAAAATGTCATAGAAATAATATTCTTTATAGTTTACTGTCTGAACTTCTAACTTGTCTGCCCTTTCCCTTCTATTGAACTCCAGGAATAATCTGGGCTTGAACAAGTATCCTTTATTGCTCACTGTAGTGCCCCACCCTGGGGAACTGCAGGACATGTTGGTAACAGTATCAGAAACAATACTGTAGAGGATTTGGGCTTGTGTTAGGTGATTTGGGGGGAAATTTAAAGACGCACGGGTATTTTTTATTATTGTCTATCTTAAATCTTATCAACAAAGAGGAAAAACTAGAGTGAGGTTGAATCCATAATTACTAAAGAAGCAGCAGTGACTCATATTAGCCTGGATGGAGGATGCTGATCTTTTTGTGTTTTGGGCATTATTCATGATTCTGTCTGTGTTCAGATATGATCAGAGAGTACTTTGTGTTTGTAATAACCTATCATGGTGACAGAGTGGCCTTGTTTGATATTGATGACTTGTTAAATTGTTTATGTTCAACAGGAAAACACAAAGTCTCAGCTGTTGAGTGCCAGTTCACATCTAGTTCCTAGATGTCAGGGGCTGCTTTTCTTTTCCCAGCTCAAACATGACAAGTAAGAAAAGATATTGGTGTGTGGGTGTGTGGGTGTGTGTGTGTGTGTGTGTGTGTATGCATGTATTTTCCTCAAAGATGAGTTGTTTGAGCAAATTTGGGGTAAGAAACTTCAAGAATAAGTAAGAAAAACTGTAATAAGACTTAAAGTTAAAAAGGCACAGAAAAATCAGTAAACAAAACAAAACAAAAAAAACAAAAAAGAAAAAATCAGTAAATAAAGCCAATTTATAGCCTAAACTCAAGAAAATATGGAAATGAAACAAAAATCTAAATATTTTTGTAAACCTGTTTATATACAAAAATTTATATAGAGAGAAAATTGAATTTATCAACTGAGAATTTGATATATAATTATTATTGAATAATTTGCCTGCTTCAAAATTATTGAAATAAAGCTTACTGATTTCATATATTATTTTGTTTTTTTGAGAAATGCATCAATTAAATAGTATTGTTAAATATTTGCATTATATATGGATGAAAATTCCTTACAATTAGGACATTTAATAATGCTTCACTTAGTATATTTTTAATTAAATCATATATTCATTGGAAGTTTCTATCATTATTATCTGTGCTGAGACTTAGTTCATCTTATCTGAAACTTATACCCAAATAATTTTAGTAGTTATGTGAAAACACAAGGTAAGAAATGATAAATGTGACTATAGAGAATCACTCAACTTATATTCAGGATCACAGCACATACAACCTCAGGAAAAATTAAATAAAAACTCTATGATAGAAAGTGGTGTTAGACATTTTATGCTGTCTAACCATGGAGCAACCCTTAATTTAATCCATCAAGTCTTTTTGAACAATGCATTATTTTTTTCTTTCAATTTATTATTAACCTTATAATATATGAAAATTTCAGAAGAAATATTTTGAATGCTATTTGTAGAAAATTTATTTATTATACATTTTATTAATTTCCCCAACTTTTTATTTTGAAGAAAATTGAAGTATGTAATACAGTGGGTACCCACATCAATTAACTTAGATTCTCTAATCAGTAACATTTTACCATTTGCTTTATTTCTTTTTATATTTGTGTATATTTCTGCATTTGTGTATAGGCAGAATCATTAGATAAACTCTTGAGACATCCTAATATTTTACCCCTAAATTCTTATGCAGCTATCTCAAAGATCAAAGACATTCACCTAGGTAACCATAAATTAATGCACTTAAGATATATATTATTAATGTAGAATTAGTTTTCATATATACTCCATAGTCATGGTTTCCAATGATTTCCAGTGATTTCAAACTGTGTTTTGAATGGCCATTTTTTTGTTATGCTTTGTTTCACTGTGTTTTGATCCAGATTCCAACTGCAGATTACACATTGCATTTAGTTGTCACGTAGCATACATTTCTAAGGCTTTTTTAGATTGTTAATAACTTTGTGCATATTTTTTGACTTAATGTATTTCTTTCCTTCTTTTGATGCCAACACTTGGCAATATGTATATCATAGAAGTCTTAAAACTGACCTGAAGTAGGCTTCTTTTAAAATGATGATAGGGTACTGTAATAGATTGAAATACTAAGATATTTTATTAGATGTGAGTTGATTAAACTAAATGTTAAATCAAGTTGTTGCCAGACCAAGTTACGTGGATATTGGGTCTTTAGGGAGAGAGCCTGTCTTCATAAGCCTGTCTCTACTTGATGTCTATTTATTTTTCTTTATTCATCTATATTTTCCCTTCTTATCTCTAAGCATAATTTCCCAGCTATTTTCTATAAGAATCTTGAAATTCTCGTTTTATTTCTGACAGACCACTTGCAACACCTTCTCAGTTCAATATGAATTTATTCTTACTATACTCTAGTCATTGACTATATATTTTGCAGGATCTGGGAGGAAAGAAAGAGGAATAGCTATCCAAAATCAATGTGCTTTGCAATACTACAGTCTAGTTGGGGACCATATATAGTCACTTCTAATATTAAGCAAAATCTGGGTTTGGTGTCTGTTTCATGTGCTTCTATATCTATTATGACAACTTCTATCATGCAGTAGTTAGAAAATGCACAGTAATGTGTATCCTTATTCATTTAGTATCACAATTAAACTAGTTGAAAGCAAAACACCAAAACAGTGTTTTTGAAAATAAGTTATAAATGGAACTCAGAGTCACGGAATAAAGGAAAATTACTAAGTACTTTCGTGCTTCATTCCATTTTTAAAGAATTTTTAAAAGCCCAAACTTTTCTACAAATCTTTTATAGAATTTGGTAGAAAAAAGTGTTAAATAAACTTAATCTTAATATCATATATGCATTTGCTTATTCAAAATCTTGTTTAGAAAATGGAAAATCTGTAAGTTTGAATAAAGATAAATAATTGAACAATAACTCTAAGGTTGAGTTGACACATGTATGACTTAAGACAGGAATGGCGAATGTATTCATGTTGCCACTCCCTCATTCTCTACCCTAGCCGACGTCACAAATAGATGTCTGAGATGAGAGCATTTTTGTTTTTTTTTTTCTGGGAGCCTATTATTAATCTCAGTGAACTTCAGAACACACAGCTTAATTCGACAATTTTCAAAAAGGCAGAGAGAATGATAATGGAATGAAAAGGAAGAAGTTTGTACAACACAGTGAGAAGGAAACTTCTTAGAAGAACTAAAAGAATATGGAAGGGAATGGGAAATTGTTATAGAAGTCACAAAGTTGTAGTTTGAGTGATGAATTTGGCATGAAAATATATTTTCTCTCTTTTACCTAGTGTTAACAAATTATTTAAACATCTTTGTGCAGAACATATGTTTCCCGTATGTTTTATTGCTGTTACCTGCCTCGTATGTGAATACATTCATTTAAGTTTCAAAGAATGATAGTGAAACAAACCAGAGCTAAATGACAGTATTTGTATCAATACCAGTCTCCTATTTTTAGAAGTGTTCATATTTCATAAAGTTTAAATAAATCAATGGAAATAAACGGAGGCAAACTATGCGTTTCAAAGTAGTTTCTATACAAATATAAGTCATGTAATTAGATATTTATTCATTATATATACAAAATAGTATAAATTACAAATTATACAACATTAAAATAACACAGCTGTTTAAATTCCATATAAAGTTGATAGAATGAAATAAAATTAATATTAAATATTAATTTATAGTTCTTAATCTTTTCTTGAGTATGAAGAATGATTATTTCATGTTAATAATTCTCATCCCAAATTATTTGGAGGATTGGTAAGCTAATTCTCAATTTTTTGTTCAAACTCTTCATCTAATAATCTCACATTTTAATTGGTTACTTGGAAGAAAAGAATTTTAAATACCATTTTCTTTTTTATTGTTTTGCAACCGTAACATTGATTTCTCTGTTTATCTTCATCCTCTTTAGTTGTATCAGGTAGAGATTAATTTGATACAGTCAGCTGTATCAATTTCAATATATAATGTTTGCATTCTTTTTTTTTTAAAGATTTTATTTATTTGTTTGACAGAGAGAGACACAACGAGAGAGGGAACACAAGCAGGGCAGTAGGAGAGGGAGAAGCAGGCTTCCTGTGGTGCAGGGAGCCTGACGTGGGGCTCCATCCCAGGAACCTGGGATCATGACCCGAGCCGAAAGCAGACGCTTAACTACTGAGTCCCCCAGGTGCCCCTATAATGTTTGCATTCTTCAGAATGGTTCAGAAAGTGTTTGAGCCAGAGGGAGTATTGTTCTTGCAATACAACACTATTGTTCTTACTGCAGTTCTTGCAGCCATGATCTTTATATTTTATAGACTATAATTACATGCCCTTTTGTATTGATTTAATAACTGAGTCACTGATATAAATGATTCTAAATGTAAATACTTTGGAATTTGAAATCAGTAGGGTATATCAGAATCCTGGAATATCTCTAAACCTTTATTTTATCAATTTTTTAAAGCATAGCCTGGTATTCAATTATTTTAACTTCTTTAAAATAACAGAATTTGAAGCTGTATCATATATTTCAGATAGCTATAAAAATATCCACACACACACACACAAACTCTTGTTATTGAAATACAATTTAAAATACTCAAGGCAAAACATTTTCAGTGTTCTTCAAGCTAACAATTCAAAAATTTAAAAAGGTAGTTACTAAGTAATAGATTTTAAGCGGTTACAGCAGTTAAAATTGACAAGAACTAGCCTTCAGTTACAGACTTAAAATTGCTGCTTTTATATGATATTTTATGATCATGAGGCTGCCCATGGGATGCTAGAATGCACAGGAAACCTGTCTTTAGTGAATATGCTATTTCTAATGCCCCTATCTGAAGGTTATTTTGAAAAAAAAAAAAATCCACTGTGTTTATCTAAGCAGCTCACCTATAGAAAGAACTCATAAGATGGGAATTTTAATGTGGAGATACTGTCTTGTGTTATTGTGTTAGTTTTCTCTTGCTGTGTAACAAATTACTGTACATTTAGCTGCTTAGAACAACACACATTATCTCACAGCCCTGTAGGTCAGAAGTCTGGCACAGCATGGCTAGATTCTCTGCTCAGGTTCTCACATAGTCCGAGCTTTAAGGTGTCAGCAGGGCTGGGCTCTTAACTGGAAGATCTAGGGAATGATCCACATTCAAGCTCATACAGGTTGTTGGCTAAATTTAGTTCCTTGAGAGGCACCTGGGTGGCTCAGTTGGTTAAGGGTCTGCCTTCAGCTCAGGTCATGATCCTAAGGTCCTGGGATCGAGTCCCACATTGGGCTCCCTGCTCAGCGGGGAGCCTGCTTCTCACTTCTCCTCTGCTGCTCCCCCTGCTTGTGCTCACTTGCTCTCTCTCTCTCTCTGTCTGTCAAATAAATAAATAAAATCCTCAAAAATAAATAAATAAGTTCAATTCCTTGAGACTGTAGGACTCAGTCCCCCATTTCCTCACTGACTGTCAGTCAGGGGCCATTCTGCTCCCGGAGGCTGCCTGTATTTTTTCTCCCATGTGGCCAATCCCCATCTTCAATTCAGAAAAAGCACATCATGAGTCCTTCTCGTGCTTTGAGTTTTAATGGCGATCCCCTCTGCCACAGCTCCCAGTGGCTTCCTTTTTTGCCCCCCTCTTCCACCATTAAAGGCGCATGTGATTACCCACCCAGGTGGAAAAAAAAATGATAATTCCCTATTTTAAGATCAACTGGTTAGGATACTTAGTTATATCTGCCAAGTCCCTTTGCCGTGTAACATAAATTATAACCATGGGGATAAATGCTGGAAGCCAAAATTCTGCGTACCACAGTTACTTTCTGAGGAGATTTGTACATTTAATACAAGATATTCTTTTATTTTCAAATGCTTTCTTTACCCAATAACAAACATCTGTAGAGTAATTTCAGGGCATAAGCAAATAGAATTGAATATGAATGTACATTTTATTTATTGCAGATTTTAATATGCATATCATAAATTGATTTTTTTCAAAAGAGTCTTTTAAATTGGTATCACAATATGTTCTTTGTTCGGAAGCTAGGAAAACATGTTCATTTCAAAGCATACACAGAAATACAAGAAGTATGCTTCATTTTCAAGTACAATATTAGAATCTATTACACTGGATTCAAAATACATGTGCTCTAAATTTTTAACTAATTAAGTTCAACAAGAACAAACTGTACATGTAACAAAATGAATAATTAGTTAATATCTAAGATGAAAAGTTGTATCTATGTACTCCCAATTTTAATTTTATATTATAATAAAATCAAACCCTGTTGTAAAAAGATGTTTGTGGTAATTTTATTGTAGTAGTTATATGAATGTTTTCTCATGATCAGCAGAAATTCTAAATTTCCAAATTGTATGCTATTGTCTCAGGCAGATTAGCATAAAATTTAATTTGTGCTAATTAGCCAGAGGTGAAGGAGGGAAATTAACTTGACACATTAATTTTGCATTTACAGTAGTCTTATCATATTGTGCATGTGCATGGGGAATTTATTAGTTATTCTCTTTGCATCAAAATCAGAATTTACTTCTTAGGGTGGTATCTTGACTGGAAGAAAGTATTTGTTTACAAAATACATTGCAATGAAAATGAATTGCAGAAAACCAGCTCTCTAGAAAGTAGTTCCACAAGATAATTGTATAGAACATAGTTTTTGTTAACCACATACGAATTTTGAATTTGTTTTAATGATGTATTTACTTTTCAAATGCTTATAACGTTGAGGGTCTAAGAACGCAAATATTCCAAAATACCAGATAATTATGAAATGTGCTTACCTTAAGAAAAAGCAAGGTATGAGGTAGGAAATCTAAGTTTGACTATAATTTGAATTTTAGTGCTATATACTATATTTTCAATAAATGTAGCCTTTTAAAACTATCTTATTGACCTATTTTATATTATTCATGAATTAATAATCATCTTTGGTTGTTAAACAAACATTCTAATTTTCTTGACATTTCAAGATTCAGATATATAATGCTCACTTTCGTTAACTTTTGATAATGTTATTTCTTTGAATCAGTGGACATTCAGCATTTGTGACACACCAGTGACTAATTAACAGTTTTTTTGGGGGGGTGTCTAATCTTTTTTTGACCCAGTTAACCAGTGTTAGACTTTGTTAGGTATAGCTTATTACACACATATTGACATATAATGATTTATTTCATTTGAAATTATGGTTGAAGACCCAAAGCATTATTCTGGGAGCAATAATGATGTAATAGTGCATGGCATAGGAATGCTGCCCTCTAGGAAAATTACATAATAAAAAGTGCCATCAAACATTTATATACAATTATATACACATTAGAAGAAGAAGAAAAGCCATTAAAGAGTTAAAAATCAATAACTTATTTGAGTTAAATTGCTTCTTTCTCAGACTTTTAACTGTAACATGCTCCGGTTAACAAATCTATATAAATCTCAGCATTCTATATGTAGTATGGGGATACATATGTTAATGAACATATCCTAGAATTCTTATGAAAATTAATTGAAGTATCTTTCATATGAAAATTATTTGGGGCATCTGGGTGGCTCAGTTGTTAAGCATCTGCCTTCGGCTCAGGTCATGATCCCAGGGTCCTGGGATTGAGCCCCGCATCGGGCTCCCTGCTCAGCAGGAAGCCTGCTTCTCCCTCTCCCACTCCCCCTGCTGTGTTCCCTCTCTCGCTGTGTCTCTCTCTGTCAAATTATTAAATAAAATCTTTAAAAAAAAAAGAAAATTATTTAAAATTTCTAAAAAGCACTGTATAATTTATGCAACCAAAGTAAAAAACATGTTTTTCAAAATATCTTCGAATTATTAAAAAACAACCTTTAAAATGTCAAAAGCATTCTTAAAGTTAATACTCCTCATTGCTTTGAGGCAATATGATCTCTTAGAATGTGTACTATTTTTTTTAAGATTTTATTTATTCATTCGACATATATATATATATATAGAGAGAGAGAGAGAGAGAGAGAGATAGAGAGAGAGAGAGCACACAAGCAGGGGGAGAAGCAGGCTCCCCACTGAGCAGGGAGCCCGATGTGGGGTTGGATCCCAGGACTCTGGGATCATGACCTGAGCTGAAGGCGGACGCTTAACCGACTGACCCGCTCAGGTGCCCTGAATGTGAACTAATTTTTTAATGTTATCTAGTTCAAAGTGAAAATCAGTTTTAAGAAAAATGCAGTCCAGTTATCTCAGATGGAAATTAAATACGATTAATTAGAACATCTATGAGATCCCATAATGATTCAAAGACATTATTTTCTATAATCAGTTATAAACAAAAAACACCGACCTTTTTATTTTTTCCTTACAATTGCATTTAAACAAAACATCAACTTTTCATTGATTATATAATTGAAATAACATTATTACCTCCTCGGCACACCAATTTTCAAAAGAAAATCTATGATTTTCACAGTTAAAGCTTGGCAGGAAATTTAGTTGCTAGAAGCAACAGGAGTCCCTCTGACAATTTGAAGAATCATGAAATATGCTATTTTGGGTCCTTGAGGAAAGGAAAAATATTGGTTTCAAGAGCTGTTTGTAAAGTTATACCACTTGACTGCAATGATCAAGATTGTATAAAATCAAACAAAGATCAAATGACCTTCCTGATTGAAGTTGTCTATTATTTAAAATAGAGAGAACAATGCATCTACAAACTCAAAGAGGATATATTATATCAATAGAAATAATAAAAAAATTTTAAAATTTAATCTACTAACATCCTGATTGCTGTTGCCCTAGAATTGATAGGATTAGACTATGGAATTTGTCATTTAAGCTTCTTTCCTGGTCAGTGGAACATCTAAGGGACATCATCCCCACTTTGGGGCCAGTGAGATATTGTGCATGATACCTGCTTGTACCTACTTTCCTGACCTTTGTGAGGGAGCTCTCCTGGTGTAGCCAAAAAAAATAACTATGTGTCCCCACCCCGCCCTGCCCACTACACCAGTCTTTCATTGTATGGAAAGGGGATTATGAGACAAAAATAAACTACATAAAACAATTCATGTCATAATAATCACTGCAGTCTCCAAAGCATAAATAACTATTTCTAAATTCATGCAGATACACTGGGTACAGTTTTCTTTTGTTTTTTTCTGGAAATGAAGTCACATGAAGTTTGGGTCTTTATTGATTAGATGACATATAAATTACTTCATACAAATGAAATTCTTACACATTGTATAATTGTAGGTTATAGATCTTTTTTTTAAGATTTTATTTATTTATTTGAGAGAGAGAGAGAGCACGAGAGGGGGGAGGGTCAGAGGGAGAAGCAGACTCCCCACTGAGCAGGGAGCCCGATGCGGGACTCTATCCTGGGACTCCAGGATCATGACCTGAGCCAAAGGCAGTCACTTAACCAACTGAGCCACCCAGGTGCCCTTTTTTTTGTTTGTTTGTGGGTTCTAAAAAGAAGACATAATTTCAAATCATGCTCTACCTCTTATTAGCTCTAGTTTCTTGGAAAAATTATTGAATTTTCTAAGTTTTAGTTTTCTCTTCTGTGGAATGGAATTAATAATATGTTTTTCTTATTAACTTCAGGGGTAGAATTTAGTGATTCATCAGTTGCACCCAGGGCTCATTACATCAAGTGCCCTCCTTTTTTTTTAAAGATTTTTATTTACTTATTTGAGAGAGAGAGACAGAGATAGCGAGAGAGCACATGATCAGGGAGGACAGGGAGATGCAGATTCCCCAGTGAGCAGGGATCCCAACACAGGGCTCAATCCCAGGACCCTGGGATCATGACCTGAGCCAAAGGCAGACCCCCAACCGACTAAGCCACCCAGGTGGCCCTCAAGTGCCCTCCTTAATGCTCATTACCCAAATAGCCAATCACCCCAACCCGCCTCCCCTCCAGCAACCATCAGTTTGTATCCTATAGTTACGAATCGCTTATGGTTTGCCTCCCTCTCTGTTTTCATCTTATTTTATTTTTCCTTCCCTTCCCCTATGTTCTTCTGTTCTGTTTCTTAAATTCCACATGAGTGAATCATATGGGAATTGTCTTTCTCTGACTGACTTATTTTGCTTAGCATAATACCCTCTAGTTCCATCCAATAATACATATTTCTTAAGTTAAAAATGTAGGGTATGCCTGCTAAAAATAATTCTAATAATTACTAATTTCTTTCTTTCCACTCTTCTTCTATATGAATATCTACTATCAACAATGAAACATTGAAAATGCCACAGGAGTAGTCACAAAATAACGAATAGATCAATACACACATGAATAATGGGGTGCTTTTTAAACTCTTATAATTAAAGATTTTAAAATAATAATAACTGTCTTGAAATCATATGTCAGTGATCCTTCTAGATGATTTAGTTACCAAGTTTAGTTTCATGTATCAGGGAATTTCTGAATGGAACTGGACATGATTTTTAATGAGCCGAGAGCAAGTACAATAAAATAACTTTGAGTTAAGTGGACAATGCATTCTGTCCCACATTTCCAATAAAAATGGAATTTTCTTAAACAAGTAGAAGATATGGAATAATTGTAAAAGTTATCATCCAGTGCTTATTTTGATGCTAGAAAGTATTCTAAATGCATAAGTTGCCTCATTTAACATTCACAAATATTTTGTAAAGAATATTCTATTATCAATTGGAATCCTATTAGTAAATGACAGAGAAAGCACTCAGCCTTGGCATGCACATGTACACACACACACACACACGCACACACACACACAGACATGCACACACACACACAAAGTCAGAATTTAAAAAAAATTTTCTCTAAATTAGTTTCAACTTCTTAAGGAAATAATTTGTTATATTCATATTTGAGTTCATTACATTTCTATACAAATGTGAATAATTTCTAAGCCCAATTTTTTTTTGCCTTCTCCTGTCTTCTAAATTGTATCCTTTGTTCATCATCCCAGTGATGGTCTTTGGCTTTTAAACTATCCTACTGTTTGGGGCGCCTGGGTGGCTCAGTTGGTTAAGCGACTGCCTTCAGCTCAGGTCATGATCCTGGAGTCCCGGGATCGGGTCCCGCATCGGGTCCCGCATCGAGTCCCGCATCGGGTCCCGCATCGAGTCCCGCATCGGGCTCCCTGCTCGGCGGGGAGTCTGCTTCTCCCTCTGACCCTCTTCCTTCTCGTGCTCTCTATCTCTCATTCTCCCTCTCTCAAATAAATAAATAAAATCTTTAAAAAAAATAATAAATAAATAAACTATCCTACTGTTTGTTCATATTAAACTGTATTTATTTTCCACTAATTTTTGAATGGTAGTTCAGCAGGGTTAGAATTTAAGTTTAACATTAGTTTTGTACAGCATGATGAAGATTTTAGTGCATAATTTTCTGGCATTGTTTGTATTACATGTGAAGTCCATTGTCAGCCTATTTGCTATTCTTTTTAGATAAATATGCCTTTTCTATCTGATAGTTTTCCTTTTTTCTTTTTATGCTCAATGTTATATATTATCAGGGTGCCTGACTGGCTAAGTCAGTTCAGCTTCTGCCTTGTGCTCAGGTCATGATTTCAGGGTCCTGGGATCGAGAGCCCTACATCAGGCTCCCTGCTCAGCTAATGTGCTTGTTCTCTCTCTCTCTCTCAAATAAATAAATAAAATCTTTTTAAAAATTTTAAAAATAAATAATTATAAATATTTAAATATTTAAATATTTAAAAATTTAAAAATAAAAAATAAAAATATATTATCAACACAGTGCATTCAGTTGTTGATTTGTTTTAATTTACCTTCTCAACACATAGTGCATACCTTACATCAGAGTACTTCTGTCATTTATTTCTGGAGAATCTTAATTTTTTCAATCTAAAAATAGGCTTCTTTATCATTTCCTTTATTTTCTTCTGGAACTTTAATAAGACATATGTTACAGTCTGTCAACTCTCATGTCTTTTAATGGCTCTTTCATGGTTTTATTCTTTTATTAAAAATATATATGTGTATATATATTGCATTCTGGGTGATATTCTCTATCTTGGTTCTCCAATTCTCTATTTCCCTATGACTGTTAGATATTATAGCCTTTACTGAGTTTTTTAAATTACTACATATATTTTTATTTACTACAATTTAACATTTCCAGTTATTAATTCATATCTGTTGAATAGAATTCAGTATTTTCTTATGCTATACTTTATATCTTTGAGGACTCTAAATTTACTTGTTTTATAGCATTTTATATTGCATTCAAATTTTTTCTAGAGTAAACACATCTTCTATTGCTTATTTGTTTGTTGTCTTTCTTTAATTTTTGGATTTTAAAATGTTAGATTCTCTTGAATGCTTCTGTGTGTGTGTGTGTTTCCCTTCACCTCTCCTTCTCAGCTCCCTTCTTCCTTACCTCGTAGATTTGAAGTTACCTTCTTCTGACCCTGTGTGGTCAAACCAGGTTATACTATCTGGCTGGGAATTTTTTCTTGGTATAATAGTAGATATATTATGGATTTGATACCTAATCAATAATCAATTTGTTCAGGCCTTAATTATAAACTTAGAACTGGTTCATCTGCCTCTCTAAAATAATCAGATTCATATAATAAGCCAGAGCCCCAGGAAGTGATGAGTCCAGGCTTTTCAGCCATTTTCTTGGATGAGGGTGTGTCACCTCAGATTTTATTTTGAGTCAAAAGCCCAGACACTTTTATTCCCCATCTGTGTAGGTATTATGTTGGCCCCTCCCTATCTACCCACATGGTGTCCATTATGATCTTACTCAAGGAGACTAACCCATATATACAGCAAGTAGTCATCCTTGTCCACTGACTACTGACTGACTGGATTCAGCCATCAGAAGCCCCAGCCAGAGATGAATGGGAAGCAGAAAGTACTATTGGGAAGGGGGAAGTGGAGATATTTATTGCTTTGAATACTTCCATGAGTTTTCAGAAGAGACTAGAGATGTTCTGCAGAGAAACTGGCTCTTATTTGAACTGAACTGACCTACTTTTCATTACATGACCCTTTTCTTTCTTGGTCTGATAACCACTGTTCCCTTCATTACTTGGGGTGTAGGGTGAGATAACAGCTTTCCTCTAGGGTAGAGAAACCTATTGTTTGCACTGTATCTTGACATTATTTGGCAATCAGTCCCTTTTTTAGACCCTCCTGAATCATCTTAATATCAGTGTGTTGCCAACTTCCTGCTAATTGATTAATAAGCCATCTCTTTGCAGGAGTATTCCAGTATCTCTTGTTTGATTCTGGAGTAATAGTCTCATTCATCGGCAGGTTCAGATCCACTTATCTCTTTGTTTTTCTCTTCTATATCTGTCTGATGAAATATTTAATTCAGTTTATGAGATTTGCTATGGTGTGCTATTATTCTTTTTCTAAAATTATTTCTCTATCATTGCTGTGTGCTTTGAGCAGAGGGTGGAGTGAGGCAGTTCATAAAATGAAATTAAAATGGTATATTGACTAATGTCTTGACATCCTCTACTTATGCAATATTAAAGTTTCCAAGGCAGAGAAAACTTAAGATAGTGCAACCGTGATAGATGGAGGAAAATACCTTCAAATTATCCAAGAAGCTATTTATAGGAATTAAAGTTAAATGAGTGTCTCCAAAGGCCAACTGAATGGATAATACTAGAACTCCTGACATGATATGGGAGTAGAGCTAAAAAGATAAAGGTAGACTACCTTTGCAATATCCTTGTTTATTGCATGTTTATCATGCTCTGTGGTCCTAACAGACTAAGAAAAGAAAACCATGTAAGTGTGTGGGGTAGTGGAGATAAATTGAACCTTGGCTCCAGAATCAGACAGAAAAAGACTATAGAGGTCCTAGAGAAAGAATGCTCATCAATGAGCAGCTGTTTGGCTGTTTCTGTAATATTCTTGCTTGCTATAATCACCCCATGCCATAAAGTTCCAATAGTTGATCATTAAATTTAGGATAATGTGTATAAACCTATACCCAGATACATATATTCCCTGAAAACTTCAATAAAGATTTACTTAAATAACTTATTTTGTGATGTCATAAAATGTACTGTTATTCAAAAAAAATCTCTGAAATCTGGCTGATGACTAGAAATTTAAGCATTAAAATTCATTAAATTTACTTTTAAATTTCAGTTGCATAGTAGGTTATTTTAAGAATAAGGATGATTTGGCTCATCTGGGTAGCTCAGTCGGTTGAACATCCAACTCTTGATTTTGGCCCAGGTCATGATCTCATAGTTGTGGGATTCAGCCCTGCATGGGGCTCTGTGCTCAGCATGGGGTCTGCTTGAGATTCTTTCTCTACCTCCACCCACTTGCATGCTCTCTCTTAAAATAAATAAATAAAATCTGTAAAAAAGAAAAAGAATAAGGATGACTTTTTTCTTTTTAATGACATGGAAAATAAGTATGGCATTTGGCCAGATGGGCAAAGGGTTAACTTAATTTCTACAGACGTTTATAAATCTCATCATAGGAAAAAGAAGAATATAGGGGAAAAAAGGAAGGAGAAGAGAGAAAGGAAGGAAGGAAGGAGGAGGGAAGAAAAGAAGAAAGGAGGGAGAATAGGAAGGGGGGAGGAACGAAGGAATGAAGGAATGAGGAAGGGAGAAAAATCAGAGCCAACTTAATTCTCATGTTTGTACATTCCTCCCAAATAATAAGAAAGGCATTGTTTGTGTTTAGTATTCAGATGCATTTGAGAACCCATTTTTATGCTTTGTAATTAACCTATATTTGCCCCTTCCCAATGTTAAGAATCTCCATATCTCCCTATGGCTTTTGTCTTTAATTCGGGTGGGTACTTTCGTCACAAATCAAGTTACATATTTACCATATCCTGATTCTTCAATTGCCAGGAAAGCTCTGCTTTGCTTAAATCACATTCAGCTGTGATGAAACTTATGCAGAAAAAAAAAAAAAACATTGCTTGTGAGAGCAACTAGTTTCCTAAGGCCTATGAGCTGTGACAGTATCCTGTTTACTGATAAATTGCAGTGTAGCAGGAACAGTGCTACAATAAGTATTGATTTCTTCTGTGCATAGAACTCATTTTGCTACAGCTTGTGAATTGCCTTCATAAGCTGACAATCCATTAAGTATCAGTTTGTGTCTCTTCCCTCATTATTGCTTTTTGGTTGTTGTTTACTACCTTATGCTTTACTACCTTTAAAATAGATTGCAAAAGAAAAATGAGTAAAGGGAAAATTTAGTGGTACTATTACAATTTGGAGATAAATAAATGACTTTTTGAGGTGAAACTGAATTTGTGCCACTATTTCCAAGGATGGACTATAAAGCAAATAACTTAAAAGAATTAAAATATCTTATAGAAAAATAGGTAATAGAATGATTTGAAATCTATTGTAAAAACAGTAGTTTTACTTTGACATTTTATATAACTTACAGCCAACACAAAATATCTTACCTTATTCAATTCTTCATGTCAGATCTGATATTTTATGTGTAAATGCAAACACGTTTTGAGTTTAACTCCCACTATCCTAAACTGCCAAGTATTACTTTTGCTACAAATTTGAAGACTTAAAACACTTTTTTTATTATTACTTTGTGTCTGTTCCCTTAATTTCTTTGTATTGTTGCATCTCAGAGCAACATTTTCAAGTTAAAAATGTAGTAAAATACTGTTAAAATTTAAGATTTTTATGCTATTAATCCTCCTGATTATTTTTATGTTGGCTGGCTTCATCTTCATCAGAAAGTGGTAGAAATACAATAATTCTGAAGCATATAAGAAAAAGCATATCATTCACATTAACTTACAGGAACTAGAAGAAAATGCATCACCATGAAGACATGAAAACGAAGAAACAGAAGCAGAAATCCATAGTACAAAAAGAAAGGAAGTAAATGTTTTTATATAAAACAACAAGGAAAAAGGAAGCAAGAGATTAAAGTTGAAAGAGAAAAATAAAACTGTTTTGGAAATCATAATGAAAATTGACATTGTGGAAAATAACTTTAGGATGTGGAATAATAAGAAGATTTCATTATATACAATATAGGATGAAGACTGGGAGCAGACAAGGAGGAGGAGATGGACCATAGGATGGAGATAATAGAGAAAATATAAGTGGGAAGGAAAGAGAATGCTGATTCAACTTAAAACTTAACGTGTTTTCCTGATTTAGAGACCAGGATTGGAATACAAATATTAATTTAAATAAAATTAGTTAACTAACTAAAATATAAATAAAAATTTGAGAAGAAAAAATAAAGTTATAGAAAACATTCCAAATCTAAAAAAAAAAAGTACAAACCCACAAACATCTAAGTAAAAAGATAAAAAGTATTCACTGTTTGAAAAATGATAATGAAATCCCACCTGTTAGCAACTGTTTATATTAAATGAGTAAAGAAAAATCTGATTTTTTTATATGTTAAGTTTTTATCTTATGTGTACTGAGTTAATCATGAACATAGTGAAATAATATCAGTGGTCCATATCCACCACCCACCCAGCCAGTTGATTGCTAAAACCACACAGTAGTCTGTTAAATCATATATATACCTTAACCATATATGTGTGTATGTGGGTCTATATGAGTATATGTGCATATATATGTATGTAAGGGTAGACAGATGAATAGATGGATGATGGATGGATAGATAGACAGTAGGTAGATAGAAGATAGACACATGCATTTATATGTGTGTGTGTATGTGTCTGTGTAGAGAGAGATTATAGGTATATGCTTATGTGTACACATAAATATGATGCATCTATACCCATATATAATAAAAATATAAATATTACATTAATTAAACATCTATATTTATATTATGATAAGTGATCATTTAATCATATTTACTAAGTTCCCATGTAATTGCAATTCAAAAAATGCTATTACATGTTTGTAGCTGCATGAGGGGTTGCCACTAAGTGTAATATATTAATTTCTGCAGATGACATTAAGTAACAGTTCAGACTAGATGACTGGCTCTGACATCACAATACCTGAATTGCAATCTTGGCTACCTGTCTTTTTTTTTTTTTTAAGATTTTATTTTATTTATTTGACAGAGAGAGAGAGAGCGCGAGAGCGGGAACACAAGCAAGGGGAGTGGGAGAGGGAGAAGCAGGCTCCCTGCAGAGCAGAGAGCCCGATGCGGGACTCGATCCCAGGACCATGACCTGAGCCAAAGGCAGACGCTTAATGACTGAGCCACCCAGGTGCCCTTGGCTACCTGTCTTACTTGTTGTGTAGCTTTGGCACATTATTCAGTTCCCATTGTCTCAATATCCTTATCTTTAATTAGGAATAATAATCTCACAACATAATTATTGTGAGAGCTAAATATAAAAACATGTGTAAGACTCTCAGGTTATAGAAGACACTGAATATGTGTTTGTTGACACCATTGTCATCACCAATCCAGTCACCACTCTAACTACTGCCACAATCTGGCATTTTCACTCAAGCACATTGTTGTTGAAGGAATAAGAGTATGTCTGAGGCTAGGAAACTTAAGTCTTAAAAAGAAAAAAAACCAACCACACATACAAAATACCATATACCTCAAAATTAACGATGAGTCATTAATAGAAAATCAATTAGGTAAAAATGTAGAAAAAATTTACAAATTACTAAAATATATTACAGAAATATCAACATAATTTTTACCAATTATATAGTTATTTTACCCTTGCTTGGACAATAATTTGATTTATGTTTGCACATACACACACACAGAAATATACAGCTTCTTTAAAGAAGAAATCACATCTATAAGAAAACCAACATTATAAAATATTAAAATCATGCATTTTATTCTATCTTGTTGCATATATTTAAAAATCATTATTTAAAAGAAGCTAAAACAAACCACTTATTGTAGCAAAAATTGTGATGCCTACATTGTTTCTTATATTATCTACAAATTAGAAAAAATTTTTAACCTTACTGTGTGTCAGATACTAGAGGGGTTATTTTTTACTTGTACTAAGTCACTTAATCCTCACATAATCCTACCTGATAGTTAACTATTTTTAAGCCTTATGAAAGAAAATGATAACAGAGAGATTCAGCAATATTCTGATGGTTTTATAGCCAGTAAGTAAAAATTCTAGGACTGCAACCTTCTACCTTATTTTCAACATCTGTATTTTGCCTGTTTTTCCTATTATTTCTCTTGTCCTTGCATGAGATTCTTTCCTCACTAAATATGGTTAACAAAAAATAAAAATATAAGTTTCTAATTGGATAAGCAAATGTACATACATTTTAATATATAAAATCACTAATTGTTCATGTTTAGGTTGCAATCATCAAAACTTTAGAACATTTATTAAATAAAAACAATTATACACTAACACTTTCAACAGTACTATAAAAAGTGACAATATGTATATTAATGGCTTTTACTCACTACTCATACAATTACTTTCATAATAACACGAAAGTAACTGAATCCTGTTGGCTAGTCTTTATAAAGATTCTTCATAAATCATTTAGTTTGTTAAATTAAACTTGATATAATTCCATCCCCTGAGAATGTTTAGAAGTTTAGTTTTAATGAAAATGTGCTGAGAAAGAGATATCAAGTTTGCTCTTGCATTAAATATTTTATAATACCTATTATATGAATTCTTTATTAAGAATATGTCTTACTTCACTTTTTTCAAAACTTAAAGATCAAACATTAGAAATATTTTTAAAAAGCATTTTAAAAACATGAATGGTAAGTATACATATAACTAATTTTATTAACAAACATATTATTCACTTAAATTTACTCAGTTGGTTTGACAGTATAATTAAGGATGGGATAAATCTATTACACTTGCTATTAAAGATGAGTTAGCTTTTCATAATTTAAACATACCTACTAGATGCATAGATATAAGGTGACAAAAAAATGAATGGCTTTTGCCTAACCGTTGGTTTTATTAATGCAGTAAAACTAAAAAGAAAAAAATTCCTGTTATCTCCAGATGTATCTTATCCGATGATTTGGGCTATAACCAATAGAAATACAAAATCAATCTGATTCAATTATGCATGATTTATTATCTTACATAACAGGAATCTCAGAACTTAGAGAGGTTCTAGGTATAGTTAAGTAGCTATTACCAATAACATAATTTTTTTCTAGCCTGTCATTCTTGGTGTTGATTTTGGTAATTGCAAACACAGCATTTAAATACAAACTATCTAGACGATGAAGAGGAATCATCGCAGACTCACCCTCTTATCCTCACATCTCATTGCCCTGATTTGGGTCAATGAACCAATCCCCGGGAAGAGAAGTGGGATTATCATGAGCGATACAGATGATACACATTCATCTGTGTGGAAAGCATGTTGGGAGCTAACTACCAGGCCAGTAACACTGAGTGTACAAACAATTAAGCATACAAATAGGAGAAAAATCCAAAAGGGTAACATTTGGTAAAAATGCACCTTGCAAAATGTACACATTTTACCCACATTATTCTGTTTCATTTCATGATTACTACTGAAAATAATTTAGTTGCCTGAGGGATTTTAAAAATTATTTTTTCAGGCTTTCAATATGCTGGACAAACTATGTCCTAAGCAACTTTTCCCTAAAGTTATGAACTAAAACTTCACATCTGGGAATACTCTTTTCCACCAATCCAGTGTATACTTGATGTTGGAGATCAAATGAATGATAAACACCCAAAAGCAGGCATTTTGAACTTACTTCCATGGTAATCCCTTCCCACAGTTTATTGTACTACATTCCCCGAATCTTTGCCCCAAAGATGATTTTTCAAAGTATGGCTCTACAGCGTTTTTCCCTCTTCACTTCCTATGGCTAAAACAGTTTTTAAGCAGAGTTGCTAAGTGGAAAAATAAATACAAATAGAGGTAAGGTAGGGGTGAAAAAAAACTTACAAAATTATAGAATGCTAGATTTAGGAGCATAGTAGTATAGCCAAGGTTATGCGAATATAGATATATATTTTAATAATTATATTAGGTAAAATTCCTATGTTTTCTTCCTTAATATGACAAAGACTATATTTTATTTGTGATATTGCCAGTACCCTTAGCATATGTGCCATTTCATGTCTTCAGTAATATCTAATTGGGGCCTCATCATTGTCCTTCCTCTAGATAACATCCTGTACTCATTGGTTTCTTTTGTGTCATGTGTGATTATTTTTCCCCGGTAACCTTTTATTGACTGCCAGAAATGTCTATTAGCTTGATCTTCTCTTCCTTATTTAGTTAGCTATTCCTTTAAAACATAAGTCTGGCCAGATGTAATGATAAGCAGGCAGATGGCTCTGAGCGATTCTTCTTTGATAAGGAAGTAGCTTCCTCTGAAGATGTGGCTCTGCCACTGTCCTGGCCCAAGGCGTAATAAATGATTTTTGAGCTTGCACAGGATGCTTTTTAGTCCCATGAAGATAGAAAAAAAATGAACAGAAACACTGATATTTAAGAATAAAAAACCTGCATTTTCTATATGAATATTGTATTTCCTGACAATAGGGTATATAAATATTATATTTATGGATAAAAAATTGAGTTTCTGTGAAAAGATAAATCATTGTTAATAACTATCCAATTAATACAACTGTAGGAAAATTGAAATTATAGTAAATTTGTTCTGTTACAGAGTTAATGAAACCAGATCTGATTTTATTGATGACTTCTACTCATTGCATAAAAAATCTACAGTCCACTGTGTGTATGACATCTGTATTTTCTTTTTTAAAAGAATAGTGTGTATTTGCATAATGAAAGGTGTTAGTGCAGTATTGCTGGAAGTTGTCGAAGTTAGTACCTAAGTAATATTTGTTTTATTCAACATTTGTTATCATTTGTAAGGATTTATTGAGTCAAGTCTGGACAACAGGTAAGGCAATAGTGAATGTTGAAAGATATCAACCTGTAATCTTAGAGGAAACGAAAATATAAATTGTGATTCATACTTAATTAAAGGACTTAATACAAGAACTAAAATTCATTACCTTGTTTGAAAAGTAAAATTATTAAATTCAGTAGATTAGCTATTACCAGGGGCTGTGAAGAATAGGAAATGGGGAATTACTGCTTAATGGTTGAGAGTTTCTGCTCAGGGGAATGAGAAAGTATTGGAAGTAGATAGTAATGATGATTGTGTAACAATGTGAATGTAGTTAATGCCACCAAATTGTATACTTAAAAATAGTTAAGATGGTAAATTTTTGTGTTATGTATACTTTACCACAATTAAAGATATTCAGACAAGGATACCAAAGGTGAAGACAATTTCATGAACATATATTCAATAAGTACTTCTAAGTCACAGCATAAATCCCATATAGAATAAATATTGTTTAACATAATGGTAGGATGAATAATGTATATTTTTTCATTCTTCTCTGTTGAGGATGGTAGGCAGGGTTTGTAGGCAAAATTTATGGACCAATGAAGTAATCCTCTCTGTCTGTCTCTATTTCTCTCTCCAAAGTAAATTCAACAATATGTTTTAATATCTGGTGTACATAATTCATTGTACTTTTAATAATAAGCTCAAAAGTTCTGAAAGAATGATTTTCAGGTTGCCAAATCCCTTTCTTTTCTTGGCACACTTCCTCCTAACACATCAACAAAACTCAAACTGAAAGGTGAAGTTTGCCATTCTTGCTTATTTCAGTATTTTAATTGTTTTCAATAATTTGTATTTTAAATTTTCCTCAATACCAAATGCTTCAGAACTCTTTTGAATGTTACTTGCCTAGGGGTATAAAATTTTGTTTTCTGGAAAAAACTCATTTTAATGGATAAGGTATCATGAACAGTTAAATGAAATAATGATGCATCTTTGTGCTAAAAGGAATATTTTTAAAGAGCTACAAAGTAAAATTCACTTAATGATACCCTTAAACCTATTTTTTTTAAATCTCAGTTTGAAATATGCAACATATCTGTCAATTCTAAGAAAACTCAAAAGAAGAAAAATTAATTAGGACTTCAGTGTGGATCAGATACCATTGAAATACTTCTAATTTTTATGGAGAGAAGATCTAGATCTCTTGCCCTTAATAACTAACACATTTATAAAATCATATGGTTATAAATCTATACTCTATGTAGTATAAGCAAACAATTGCTAACCTTAAATAAACACTTGTATACACCAACATAAGGAATATGGCATCTGTCATGTGGTGTGCCATCCTCTCAGGCTTTGAACTGATTGTTACTTTATAATGTTAATTCTTCTGAAAGTCAAAGCATCTCTCCCTTCAAAATATTCATATATTAAACAATACTCCAAATCTAAGATTTCCCATGCAATTTTTTATAGATGATTTGTTTTTAAATGACATTCACCTAAAATTTCTCACAATATAATAAAAATCATTTTGGGCTTAGCGGTTTGGTGTTCAAGTTTTGGTCATATGCTCTAATGGTGATGTAACTACAATGACCTCATCTATTAAATGTGTACGCTAGTAACATAGCTAGAGTTGCAAACGAATTCAATAGGAAAACGCACTTGGAAGCTGGTGGTGAACAGTAACATATTTTAAGAAGGTACAGTAATGGGTGCCTGGGTGGCTCAGTTGGTTGAGCAACTGCCTTCGGCTCAGGTCATGATCCTGGAGTCCCGGGATTGAGTCCCACATCGGGCTCTCTGCTCGGCAGGGAGTCTGCTTCTCCCTCTGACCCTCTTCCCTCTCGTGCTCTCTATCTCTCATTCTCTCTCTCTCTCAAATAAATAAACAAAATCTTTAGAAAAAAAAAAAGAAGGTACAGTAATTTAAAAAATTTTGTCCTAACATTATGGCTGTAGTGGAGGACAACGTGATATCACTAAATTCTAGAGATAGGTGTTTTGATCTTTGCTATATATGAATATGTCATATAGTTAGATATATTTAATGTAATTTTTATAAATCTTAACTGAGGGTTCTAGAGGGGAGGGGCGTGGGGGGATGGGTTAGCCCGGTGATGGGTATTAAGGAGGGCACATATTGGATGGAGCACTGGGTTTTATATGCAAACAATGAATCATGGAACACTACATCAAAAACTAATGATGTAATGTAGGGTGATTAACATAACATAATAAAATAAAATAAAATAAATAAATAAATATAAAATCTTTAGCTCTCATCCACCATGTGTAGACTTAAAGCCCTGTCTTTCCACTTGACTTCCATAATAAAAACTGGATATGTACAAATGGCTCCTTAGAATTTTTCTAGATTCTGTTTCTTATCTCATATTCTGTGTAGTCTTATAATACACTCTATGGTATAAAACCCATGGCTGTATGCAAAACAGCATGTAATGTAACAATAAGAGAATTGGGCAGTTAGCTATTAGATGGCATGATTTTTCCTTTTCTTAGAAATATATAGAGAAGTAAAATATACCATGTTTTTACAGAACAATTTTACTAAAAGAACAATTCATATCAATCTACTTATAAAACCTCTTTTAAAAATCACTAGAAATAAGGAAATATATAGATTTTCTAATTAATAACATGAATTCTAAAGTACAAAATTTCATAAACATAGTCTGTAGGGGATTCTTGAATAAATATTAATTTGTCCAGCCAATGGTAATGTCTCATTGGGTAAAGAGTATCTCAGCAGAAAAAAAATGTGCTGCCAAAACAGCAAAAAAATTTAAACCTACCATAAATTTGTGAAGGGTGAAGGATGACGAGCCTGTCATGCATTTGGTGTATTTTTGAAGCCAGAATTTGACAATCGTAGCACTGTGTATTTTGTAAAGACATCAAGGAAAACTTGATTATGTAATGTGATTGCTATTACCTTTCCCATCGTCCATTAAATCATGCATGCCCTGTGTTTTTCTCATTCAGTTACAACCCTCATACCATGATATAGGAATAATTTGATAAACTACTCTTTAATGAGTTTGGTGGGTTGGCAACAATTTGTTAAGGTTAAGACTTACAACTGCTTTTTAGTAAAATATTTTAACAGAGGAGAAATTCTAATGATGGACGTTTCTTATAATATCACAAGCCTCTGTGTGAAATATTACTCAAATCATGCCACAGAAGGAGATTTTAGCACTTCTGGGTAAGCCATTCAGTAAATCAACAAATCCTTACCGAATGTCACCTTTGTGTAGTAACTGAAGGTGTCCTCTCTTACCTAATCTTCAGTTAAGATTCATTGATCAGGAGGGTGATCACCCAAAGTGGCCATCTACTGAAAACCACCACGTCTTTGGAAACGTGTCCATTTTTACTGTGCATAGTTCAGAGAAGTTTCAGGCTGGTATTTTCTTTTGTTTTTACTACTTTTATAACCATACATGTTAAACTACATTGCATAAAGTGTATAAAAACAGATTCTGCAAAATCCTTATTTGAAAATGATTCCTGGAAAAGATATGGCACTTATTTCATATACTCAAAAAACTCCATAGTAATTTGTTAAGGTGAGATATATTTAGTGAGGATAATTTGTTGAAGTAATATATATTTAGTGAGGACTGCTGCATCTGTATGGCCCTTTTGTGTCAGCACCACGGTCATGATTTTCCTTAGTGTAATTTTAACAAGGTGATATTTAGGACATTCAACTTGCTCAGCACAAAACCCTCAAAAGTTCCGCCTTTCTTTTCCCCTGAAGTACTACTGGTTATTCTAAACTAGGAAAAGAGCTACCAGTATTAGAATAGGCTAATGCACTACAGGATTCACTTTCCTTTTGGGATATATTCTAAATGTCGATATTTAAGATACAGAATTAGATTATATTTTTACATTTTCATTTGTGAAATGTCTTCTCCTTTTTTTTAAAGATTTTATTTATTTATTTGAGAGAGAGAGAATGAGAGATAGAGAGCACGAGAGGGAAGAGGGTCAGAGGGAGAAGCAGACTCCCCGCCGAGCAGGGAGCCCGATGCGGGACTCGATCCCGGGACTCCAGGATCATGACCTGAGCCGAAGGCAGTCGCTTAACCAACTGAGCCACCCAGGCGCCCTGTCTTCTCCATTGAGAGAAGTTTACAAAAATGAACCTACTTATAAACTCATATGTAGATACATAATATCACAAACTTATACTTCTATATGAAATATCAAATATTTCTAAAAACAAATTCCAGTGGTCTGATTTGGATGTAATATTGATATGAACTTTCATTTTTAAGTTGACTATGCTATTTTGAAATACCATCTAGTGTCTCTAGATATAGGTAAAGGGGCATAGCATAATTAAAGAAAAGTCTACATATTTCTATTTCATTAATTATTATGGTTTGGATTTATATTTTTATTTTTCTGTACATTTTTTCCTATATATCTCTCCAACAACTGTGGGAATACAGTTACTCCCTATACTCTTGGAAATAACACTTAGAGGAAATAGAACAGAATAGAACACAGAGAAATGATTTACACTTTCTTATGAGAGAAATGATAGGAGATATTTTATAATTTCCTCCTTAGATGACATGCAGGTAAACTGATTTATAAATGAGAGATACCTTCTAAAGCTGTGTATTAGATCTTACTTTCTCTAAAAAGGCAATTGAACTGTATACTAAAGCTTGATATTCAATTAAGTATGTTTTTGTCTATAATAAAACTGGGCATAGGAATATATTTTAAGAGACGAAAGCAGACAAGTAACAAGTTGTTCAACAGTATGTGTCTTCATACACATTAACTGGTGTGTGTGTGTGTGTGTGTGTGTGTGTGTTTAAATCCAGGGCACAGCAGTTAATAACAGCAACACTTCACACATACTGATTCAGCACTTAATTTTTATTAGAAAACCCTAACTGTCTTCTCTCACGGTGTGAATGTGTCTGCCTCTAGGACTAGCACCATGTGTTGAATTCATTACAGTCTTTCATAGGATCCCAGGAGAGTGTATTCACAGATGTAGATTTACTGCCGACCACCCATAACTGTCTGTTTGGCCTTCATTGTGAGCACAAAGACAAGAAATTATCCAGTGGAAATAATTCATTGCAGTGTATTAAAATAATAAGCATTACTCCTAGTCAGTGATGCTGGAGGTTTATAGTTTCTGACACTTGACTCTGGTTTTGTGGCAGCCCCCAGGATTTATGTGTAATATCATATGTCCTTTCAATGTCTCACAGTAGAGTCTGAGTTTTTACAGCTTCAAAGAAAGCTCAAGGATGCTGGCACCATAGATCTGTCTATTTTATTGATTTTCCCAAAAGTGTATTTAATTATTCAGTGAAGGATCCATTTAACAATCCCATCTATTTTTAACCAATTAAGTTCACATTAAAGATTTACCAACATCATTCTAATAATAGAATGTTTCATGGCATTAATCGGCACCTACCCGGTGCTGTGATTCCATATCCTATCATGAACATAAACATCCAAAGTAAGTATGCTTTCACACATAATGAAAAAATATACATAGCTATCACCTTATAAAGAATGGTGTTTAATTACTGATGTGTCACAAAACTGTATACCTTTTTGGCATCCATATAAATATTAATAAATGAAAATATGATTTCTAAAGGAAAATAAATCTTTAGATGTGCTATTGCAAGTCTTAGAAAAAATATGATTCTATAAAATTAAAGAAAGAAGCATAACGATAATTCACTGTGGAGTCGGAGCACATATATTATTTCTGCTTATCTGCCAAACATGTTTACTAAAATGCAGGTTTCCTATTTCTTCGTATTATTATATCCCTTTTATTGCTAGATGGAAACCCAAGATTAAAAGAATTTATTAGAATAAGACATTCTTGACTATCTTTTTTAAAGAGTCATAGAATTTATGAATTGGTGGGACTTTAAAAACCGTATATTTCATACGCTTCATTTTCTAAATAAATGAATGTCCATAATGCCTTGTTAAAGTTAAGCTAATGTTAATAATGTGACAGTTAGATTTCACATTTTTTTGCCTCTTAGTCTGGGGTTATTTCTTCTTATATTGTGTTTTATAACCCCAAACTCATAATTTGTTCATTAATTTGTATTCACATGCTATTTTCTCTGAAGCCTAATTTCATAAATATTCACATGTGCAGGATATATTACAGTGGGCTCCTATTACCTATATTCCCAGGAGGAAAATCCAACTTTAGTTGCCTGATATTGACTTCTGATGTGTTTATACTTTAGCTCTGAACATATATTTAATTTTAAATCCACTTAAAAACAATACTTCCCATTTATGCCTGCCTATACATGGCTTTTTTTCTTTTTTTCTCTCTTTTTTTCTTTCTTTTTTCAATGTGTGTGTAGCTAGTTTTTTCTTTCATAAACTATTTTTCTATACCCTTTAATCTTCCTGGACTCCTTCTTACTTTGCTACCTATGATATCAGCTTGGAGTCCATGGGTATCAACATAAAAAATAAGAAAACAAAATAAGAAAAAGAAAATTTCACTAGTGCTCGATTGCTATAAGGACAAAATCAATGATGCAACTAACTTACTGTTACATACTAGAATTACCAAAGTACCATTCTGCTGTAAACTGCAAATAATGAGAGAATTTCTGTGTAAAATGGAGACTACCACCAACACTTCTCTCAAAATCTGGTTCTCTTGTCCATGGGTAACGTCTTTTAGCAGCTTGGTGTTCACCATTCCAGAACTATTTTTTTGTATAATAACTCTATTTCATTACTATTATTACATAACATGCACATATATTTACATAAATTGATCAGAATATATATATATATGCATATGTAGTTCTGAAATATATGTTTAATAACCTAACAGTATATAGTTGGCATTATCGAAGGTTGGCTTTCCTAGAAGCAGAGCCTGAGACAAGAATTCAAGTGCATCTAATTTACTGAAGAAATGCTCTCAGGAATAAGATTAGCAAATTTAGCAAATAAAAGTATGGTATGCCTAGTGAAATCTGAATTTCAGATAAACAGTGAATATTTATTTGAAATATTTGGGGCATATTTATACTGAAATATATGTATACTTTTTTGTAATTCAGATTTATCTCAGAGTCCTTTATCTGATGACTATACTTAAGGGAAAGAGAATGAAGAAAGAGGGCGAGCGAAGGAGCTAAGCAAAAGTGTGGTATCAGTCGGACTTTTTAGCCTGATTCTGTGGGGAGCTGCAGTTCTATGGAAAGTATGAATCACACTATGAAGTTGGTCCCACATTGAGCTGACTTTTGTATCCGCATGACTTAGTCATTGGCTGCAGGCTGTGAGGAGTGGAGATTGGATACTGGGGGAAATAACCTCCTGGAAGGGCAACACCCATTCTGACAAGGGCCATTCTCCACGGAACGTAGTAACTTTTAGCCATTAGTGGGCAACAATTGCATTAAATACAGACATGTTTATATGTTCATGCATACAAACCTACAAGCATACCTCGTCTTCCTTGCAATGGAAATACCTTGGTTTACCTGACCAAACGGGGTTATAGATTATCAATACAACATAAGGAATGCCTTCTTATAGTTGGCACTTAGAACATCTCTTAATCAGAAGGTGGATTGAGGCTTCTTCTTGCTTTCCATAGTATCAACTCTTTGTTTTTTATAAATTTTTACAGTTTTTATTAGTAACTGAGATGGTCACATCCTCTCCTTATTATTCTTACAAAACTTAGATCTCATAATTTATTGAATAGAGTGAGATGGCTATTTTATTATCCCTTCACAACATTTACATTCTTTAGAAGTAAGTTGTAATTTCTATAAACACTAGTAAGAGTTCTAACTGGACTAACAAATTACAATATCTATTGGGTTTTTATATTACTACTGGTGGGAAACTTTCATTTCTGCACTTCTATAATAATGTTAATTTCAAACGTATTGTAGCTCTTTCCAGAATATGATACATATATGAGTCTCTTATGCCAAGTGACACCTGCTGGTCAGAGGAAAACAATAAATTAGTTTCTAAGGAGCTAAAAGCAGGTCAAAGCATACTTTCCAAGTCAAGATTAGATTAAGAAAATCAAAGCATACTTTCCAAAAGTCAAGATTAGATTAAGAAAATCAAAAGGGGACCAAATGAATTGTGTGTTAGATAAAAATATTAATTTCAAATGATGGGAAAAAACAGACTAAATTCAAACTAGGATTGAAGCCTCTGGTATATAGGATCAAGTTTGGAATCTAGTGGAGACAATGTACAGAAGTAAGGGCAGGCTAGAAATAAATGATAAAGGTCCAGGTTGATTACTGGAGAGTTTAGATGTATCTGGGACTTGCCTGCTTTGGATTTCTGGGGTTTTCTCTAAAGGACCAGAGGTTCAGGGAATGCCACCTCTCCTCCCTATAAGTTGTTATAAAATGTTTATTATTTCAGGAAACACTGTCCCATGCAACATACTTCCCATTGAACTGATATTTTTATATCATACAAATAAATCAATTAATTAATCTTTTAAATAGTTTGACAATATAAGTTTATTATAAAATTAACATATGTTTCTTCTTGGGAATTTGGGAAATATCAAAATGTACAGGAAAAAATCCACCTTTAATCACTCCTAAACAATAATTGTTAACACTTCTTTATTCTCTCTTCCTCTTTTTTTACTAGCATATCATTTTAACATAATGGTAATCAGATGGTTTATGTAAAATTAAATATGCTAATTAAAATATCTGTTCTCTTTGACCATATATAAATATCTGCTTGTTGTGAGTAATTTAAAAATGTAGAAGCAAAAATGAGATGAAGAATCACCCAGAACCCCAAAGCCTAGGAAAACAACTATTGCTATTTTGATATTTTTGGGTTATTATTATTCAACATTAAAAAAAATAGTGATTCCATGGGGCACCTGGATGGCTCATTCAGTTAAACATCCAACTCTTGATTTTGGTTCAGGTCATGATCTCAGGGTGGTGAGATCGAGCCCTGTATGGGGCTCTGCATTGGGTGTGGAGCCTACTTAAGATTCTCTATCTCCCTCTCCCTCTGTCCTTCCCCACACCTGTCTCCCTCTCTTTCTCTCCCTCTCTAAAAAAAAAAAAAAAAAATTGTTATTCTAATAATTCAATATAAACATCATCAGTGTAAAATATTACTAACTTTTATAATGAAAAATATGATGGTCTCTTCATCTGTGAAGGGGAGAACTATATTTTAAATGAATTCTATTAAAATGAATCCTTATTTTAAAAATCTAGTTATTATCATTACAAGATATAGAATTAAATAGGACATAATGTTGATTTAAGAGGTCATTAACAAGTCAAGAGAAGCTGTGATATTTGTGAAGGGGATAAAGAAGCTCAAGAAAGACAGTTTCTATAACATGCAAAGATGAGGAAGAAGAGAAGCAGTTGAGTCACTTACTATATGCCCCATCTTTGTTTCTGGTCATGGAAGATGTATGAAACAATTTCAAAATCCAAATGAATTCCCAAGTTTGATATTTCAGTTGATTAACAACTACCATTTATATTAGAAAATGATAGAAAATCAGAATATATGGCTAATTCCATAATTTCATTTAATCTGCTAATGTATGAATCTAAGTGCAGAGTTAGAATCACAGAATAATATATTTAATCATCCACAAGAGATGCTCTCATGGAAAAAGCACCAATCAAGATATAGTAATTCAAAGAACTAATCTTATAAAAACTGAGTGTTTAGTTGTTTTTCTAAAATTAAATAATGTGAGAAGTTACCACCAGAAAAATGACACAAGTGCACATAGAAAGTCAGCAACATGCATTGCATTCTTTTTTTTTTTAAAGATTTTATTTATTTATTTGAGAGAAAGTGACAGAGAACGAGCAGGGGAGGGACAGAGGGAGAAGCAGACTCCTCTCTGAGCAGGGAGCCTGATGCGGGGCTCAATCCCAGGACCGTGGGATCATGACCCGAGCCAAAGGCAGATGCTTAACCAACTAAGCCACCCAGGCACCCTATGCATTGCATTCTGTAATATTTTAAAAGTTAGGTTTCCGTTTGATTGAGCCTTATAATTTAAGAACTGCAAGAGAGTTTAGAAACCATGTATCTATTTCAGTGGCTTTTAAACTATCCACAGTAGAGCACAAAGATTGCACAAAGGAGACATCAGAATATGATGTTGATATTCATTAGGTGGCTCTAGGTCCTCTGCATATCTACTTTATATCCCAATATATCGAACTTTTGTGTGAGATTTTATTTGGAAAAAGAAGAGTTTTAGCTGCTTTAAAAAAAGAGTGAAAATTCAGATTTAATTTGGGCCTATTTTATGTCGGGTGTGAGAAATTAACAGTCATTCCAGTCAAGTTCACACACTGGTTAATTCAAACCAAGACTAAGTCTTCTAAAAGTGCTAAGTTCTGGGGCACCTGGGTGACTCAGTTAAGCATCCGACTCTTGATCTCAGCTCAGGTCTTAATCTCAGGATCATGAGTTCAAGCCCTGTGTTGGGCTCCATGCTGGGTGTGGAGCCTATTTAAAAAAAAAAAAAAAGTGCTAAGTTCTTTCAACTTCATACCTCTGCTGTTTGTGTGGATTTGAAGACCTAAGTCTTCTAAAAGTGCTAAGATAACATTCTTTGCACTACACCATAATAATATATACAGAATATACAATCTAGTTTGTGGTATGAAGAATGTGAACAGTTTAACCATTATAAAAGGTTAATATCCTTAAAGTTTGTAAGTTAAGTTTAATTTTAATACCCAAAGTTTATTTCTGTAGGCAGGGAAATTATAACCTTGGTAACTTCTCTTTTAAAGCTAAAATAATGTTTCAGTCACATTACTGAAAAAGAAATATACCACCACTATCATAATCACTCAGCAGCCTAAAAATAAAAGGTTCTTGTTGGCTGAGACAACCTGTTCTGCCTAAATCTTTGTACCTTCATCTATTTTGGGAGGGAAAGATTAAATGATATTAAATAAATGATCCTTTTCAGTCTATATCCTTTAGGATGCTTTATACTGCAAATGGTAGGAAATGCTCATTTAAATTGGCCTCTTGAGTGAAGAAATTTATTACTCCACATAATAGAAAATGCAGACATATGGTAGACTCTGAGGTTTGAGGACTCAGCAGCTCAAGTATGTCATGTGTAACTCAAGTTTCATTCTCTCTCTCAGTTTGGTATTCTGAGGGCTGGAGATATTCTTAGCAGGAAAATAGATATCTGAAGAAGATCTGCTTGCCATATCTAGACCTGATAATGTCCACAGGTAGAGGGAAAAATACATTTTCTTATGATTTTCTTATAGAAGATAACGTTTTTGTAGAAGCAACCCAGTTGACTTGCTGTCATGAGTGATAGATTAGGGTTGGCTCGTGTGAATATTCTTGTACCAGTCATTGGCAAAGAAGATGAACTGAACCAATCATGCCCACCCCTCGGACTAGATATAAGTTCACATTACCACGAAACACATAATTATGTGCATGGTGCATGGAGGTGGACACCTGAATAAAATTGGGAATCTGTGACTACAGAGAGGGCAGGACTGGATGATCATTAGGCAAATATCTGTGTCCACTACACAATGCTCACAACATATGGCTGTATTTATAATCCGTAATTATCAATGGTAATGAGATCAGACAAAGTAAAACTAATCTGAATTTGAATAGAGTTCTCAAATATCATTCTAGGAATTCTTACCCAAGCCTTCTCTAACCATTTAAACCTTTGTTAGAATCAGTTTAAAAATAACAGAACAGATTTGCATTGATAATACTAATCTGAATGCTTTCAATGAGTTAAATATTTAGGCATCATGATGCTTAATGATGCATTGATTACAGAGAAAATGAAATGCTGAATCTTAGTAACCAAATGACCTCAGGAAATTGGCACTGAAAATGACCAGAGCCATCGCCAAACTGCAAACCTCACTGTTTGTTTGGACTTGAAGCCTTGAGCCAGCTCTTAGAGCAGCACAACTTAAATAGTTCCACTAAGGAACCCAGTGTAACACTAAGTGGCATGTCAGGATATCCAAAAATGTAGTCCTGAGAATCAGTCTAATGTTGCCATCATCATCGCACAAAATAATGCCACTGAGCAGATCAGATGAGGGCTGCTAAGATATAAAATAGAAAGTTACAAACAATGATAAACAACATTTTTTGAACGCTTATTTTGTGGTGCCAGCTCTAAGTGATCTAAAAATCTGCAACCAACATTGAAGTCGGGTGTTTCTATTAATGTTGTCATCCTCATTTTATAGACAAGAAAATGAGTCAGGGAAAAGGTAAGGAAGCGACGTGGTTAGTAAGTAGCAGAGTTTGTAATCCCATTCCAAAACATGGCACTAGAGCTCATGCACTTTTTTTTTAAAGATTTTATTTACTTATTTATTCATAAGAGACAGAGAAAGAGAGGCAGAGAGAGAAGCAGGCTCCCCACTGAACAGGGAGCCCTATGCGGGACTTGATCCCAGGACCCTGGAATCATGACCTAAGCCAAAGGCAGACACTTAACCATCTGAGCCACTCAGATGCCTGAGCCCATACTCTCTTAAATACTATGCTATCCTGCCTCTAATGGAAGTGCAAGAAAGAAGAAACATGTAATTGTAATATAAGAACTGGCTTCACGTCCACAAAGAGAAAGGGACTAACACACCTACTTAAGAAAGAATCTGGGAAGTTGGATTATTTTTTATTCTAGAAGATAAAAAATGAATTTATATAAAATATTTTAGTATATTACTTAAATAGTGACTTTTTTCTGTTTGCAGTATAAGTATGTGCTTATTTATACTGCTCAGTGAAATCTTTTGAAACCATGTTGCTTCAGTTCATTTCCAGACTGCATAGTCCATGGAGAATATGGAAATAAACTTGGTATAATTCTATAAGAATAACACCAGTATTCCAAGGTCAAATTTATAAACTTAATTTAAATGTGGGTAATTTTTTTCCTAAAAATAATGTCCAGCATTTTTATTAGATGTAAAGTTGGCCTAATTAATGCATAAGTGTTCTTGTTAAATGCATAAATGACTGAATAATTAATAAATTTCACTTAGATTGGTAGAATATACTTGTCAGTCCTGCTTTTTTCCATTATATCTATTGAAAAATATTTTCTATAAAAACTAGTATTCAGGACACTTGAGGTTCATGTAAATCCATAACCATTCCTGGCTCTGGATAGCCTGTAATCAAAATGGAACACTGAGAATCATATGAAGTGCATTTGAAAGTGAAATAAATGATTGACAGTCGATAATAAAGAACACATATATCCGATCCATGCTTAAATCAAGAAGGGAAAACTTAAGAAATGACATCAGGGCAGCCACAAATTTCACCCTGTAAATCCATTGAAAAGCAGCCTTCAATAACAAAGACCAGCTGAAGACAGCATTTTCTGAAAACAAAATCAACAGAAAGTTTAAACTGGTAGAAACTGCCATTGGAAAATCCGTGTGAGAGGAGGACAGTTTTCACTTGACATGTGGCGTTGTCTAAACCAAGTCAGAACTGCATTAACAGCAAACCTGTAAAATTCTAAACAGTGGGTGAATATGTGTATACAATTTGCAAAGTACTGTTGGTCGCATGAATATGTGTATACAATTTGCAAAGTACTGTTGGTCGCGTGTTAACCTAGAAGAGATAAAGAAGGGGATGATGTGCAGTGTTTGCCTTTTTATGATGGTATACAAATTAATGTAAATCAGTGATCAAATCCTCCCCAAATCAATAGTGTCACAGTAAATAGAATACCAAGAGCACAAAAATGGTATCACAGTAGAATAGAGCCAAAGACATTTCAACGTTTCTAGGGTAAATTTTTAGGGAACAACTAGAAAGATACATTATAAGACAATATAGAAAAGCAAGAGTCCTTTGCATCCTGCTAAACTATATGTTTTATTTCTCTCAATCATCAATTTTTCCAAAATAATTTTTAGTATTCCTTTTTTCTTCCTTCAGATTGTATTTTAGTTATTTTATACTGTTGCCTGAAGTCATTGGTAAGAGGGCAAATTAATGTCAAGCTTTGATTCGAATGAGGCTAGCTGTTTTGCTTGCCAGTCCTTATAGTCTTATTATGCCTTAGAAACATTTCATCGAAAGGGGAAAAAAAAGGAGGGGGGGTTTAGTCCCACTGGATTTCTAGATAATCAAGTGGGCATTAACAAATTGATTTTTTCAGAAATCAAGTTCTTTTTTTTCTTCCACTTACTATCATAAAAATCTGAAGGCAAATGAAATATAATAAATTCATAGGACAGTCTCCCTGGGAAAATGCTATTAGTGCAGAATTGCTAACCACGAACAAATTACTGCAATTAGAGTTACCGGAGTGGCATTGTAAGACCAATCTACCTCACTGAAGATATTTGATTCCAGAATTTGTGTTCCTTACATTAATATTAAGACTCACTGAATGAATAAAGGGAGATATTTAATGATTATTCATTTGATAGGGTGACTTGGTGTCAAAAGGTGTTCCTCAGAGTTTAGATTCTTGTAAATCTGGTGTAATTATATGTCCTTTGGGAAATTCAACTACATCTCTATCTTAAAATAAGAGCTACAAGGAAAATCACTCTTTATAAGCTAGTTGTAGAATAAAAACGGCTCTTATTTAAAGAATCTTGAGTTTTTCACTGCTAACATATCTGCCTAAATCCATACATACTAATATGTTTTAATTATAGTCAAAATTAGTTTATAATTAAACTAATCTGTTTAATTATAGAGGTCCATGCAGTTTAAATATAGAACTGCATGACCCTTAATCTGTGATAATCTTCAGTAGTCTTTCTCAAGTTTTGATTTGATGAGATAATTGAAAAATTGAAATTGTTTTAAAACTGTCACATACCGTGGAGATATAAATTTACAGGCAAGAAACTGAAAGGATCAAGAACAAATCAGAAGAATTACAGAAATCAGAATACTTCTAGGCTCCAATGATGATAACAGGAGAGTGAGAGCTCTCTAAATTCATATAATGCCCTCTCTCTATTTATCTGTCTTTCATCTATCATCTATCTTTCTATCTACCTATCTAATCATCTATCTATAGATATATATAGTATATAACTCATTTAGCTAAACTTTCAACAATGAAACTTATACTGAACTGAATTTCATAATGTAGAATTACAAATATCTTAGAGAAAATGTTACAATTTAAAAAAAATTAGATTATCATTTTAAAAATAACTTCTCTTCTAGTACTTGATAGTTTCTCAAATCATCATCTTTTGAATTATCTTTTCAAATCTAAATTATTAGCTTAGATAAAGATCTAGAAACAATTTTCATCAAACTTTTTGGGAAGAATTGTACAATACATCTATTGTATTGTAATTCTATTCTGTAACAGAATTAGAGTCAAAGAGTATCTCCAAAGACAAAAAATAAGTTCCAAATAATATGGTGAATTTTAACCCTATATAAATATAGGGTCTAGCATTTTGCTTCAATAAATCAGTTTTATGATTTTGGCTACTGTAGATACAATTTAAAGAGCAGAATATGTCTGGTAGAATGGCTTTTTCCAATTAAGACACATACAAATTTATAAAAATTTGTATAAACATGACACACTTCTGCTGTTAATCAGCTTCTTGTGTATTGGAGGGTACAAAGAGAAAAAGACACAGTGGAGTGTGGCCATGTCTGTGAAATGATCAGGGTTATCTGCAGAGAAGGCATACCTCACCCGGATTGGCAGGAAGAAGAAATGGCTCCCAGGAGTGATAACACTCAACCTGTTTTAACAGTGCATCTTGGCTATAATAAGCTATATGGAAGAGACAAATGGGAGTTAATACTGGAAAAGTAGAGAGGCTGTTGATCATCAGAGTTCCAGTATGGAATGCAAAAGTGTTGGCCTTTATCCTTTGAGTGATGACAAAGTTGTTGTGATATTTAAGCTGCACAAGTGTACTAAATAAGCATCATGATGAAACTTAGAAGTACATGCTGATTTCAAAAATCACTGAATTTTCAGTACAAACTACTTTGTTTTATTTCAAAGATGTGAAAAGTATGAACTATGATTCCTCACATTGAGGACCTTAAGGAGAGTTGTAGGGGTAACATCTTCTCAAATTTTAATACATTTAAGATAGGTTGATAGCTGATAAGTGAATCCAGAATAATTATTGGGATATAAAGAAGATTGAGAACACTACCAGACTGAGTTTCAGGAAGACATCATAAAAGACACAGAAGTGAGTCCTCAAAAGATCGGTACAATGACCAAAGGAGAAATAGAGACATTGGGAAGGTAGTTCAAAATACAGTGTGTTGAAAAGATGCTCAAAAGTTTAAGTTCATGTGGAAGAGTACTGGAAAAATAAATCGGAAGGGTAGAGAATGTTTGGATAGTGAAATTCCTTTAATGAAAGAGTTAAAGGGTTTGGACTTTCATTAATAAAGTTTTTTGAAGAGAGAATGAAAAGCCCAAATAAAATGTCTTAGCCTGGGTTCCTAAGAAAACATAGCCTGAGGCATAAATTTATCTGCTCTTATTTTCTTAGAGAGTACATCTCAAAAGAACAGAAGTGAGGGGCAAGGGAGGAGAAAGAGCCAGAATTAAGTCAGTCACTTCTAAGTGGGATTGATACTCAATCCTTGAGAGGCATCCTGAGGAGCCATATAACATGTGTCAGGACTCTCCTCATGGAGATAAAGGAAAAAGTAAGAATAACGTAACCACCTTTTCTCAAATTACATTAGTTAAACATTCACCTTGTGAGCTGTTAATATCCCTGCTCTTCCAGATTGTGAATTGGACAAGAAATTGAGGCAAAGTCAGATGTCACCTGTTTGAGGTTGCTCAGAGAGCCCAAACTAGAAGCAAGTGATTCATACACCGATGGTAGGAAATATATAGAAGATTTCTGATTTGATGATGTTTTATAAAAATTGACATGACAACATAATCAAGAAAAATATATTAAAGATGGAAAGATTAACTAGAAAAAAAATTAGCTTAGGTGGACACAGTAAAGACCTTTATTAGCATAGTAGTATTTGGAGTGGGAAGAAAAAAATTACTCGGAGAAGGTGTAGGAAAAAATAACACCAGGGCCTAGCAGGTGACTGGATATGGGATGACAGACGACAACAAATAAGATACCATATTTTTAAAGCCTGGTTTGAATGGTGATACCATTCTCATAGGAAATGTTTTTTTTGTTGTTGTTGTTGACTTTGTTTTCTCAGCATATGTTAATGTTAAATATACTTTAGACATACAGAATTCAAAAATGTGCTGTTTTCATCAGTAACCATATTCTAACCAGGCATATAGAAAGTTCAACTAAACAGATAATATAGACTTATATTCTCATTTCTACATTTAGTAAATATATCTCCTGCTTCCTGTCTCAGACTGTAACTACAGCAACCTTAGTCATTTGTGCAGTAACCTAGGGAGTCAGGGGATGACTTCTTTCCAAAAGAGTAATGACATCTATTATTTCTGTTTTCCAGAAGTGTAGGATTATGCTGCATGATCAAAAGTTCATCTCAGAGCGTTTCTATGATATTTTTTAATACAAAATAACTTCCCACCCTCCACACAAACAATATCTATGCATTTTGACATATGAATATTTCACATTCAACCCAGAAAATTGGTTCAAAGGTTTAAAACAGAAAAGAATGGCTGTCATTGCATAATGTTAACTGAGGAACAAACTGATGACCTCTCTTCCTGACTACCTGATCACTTTGTTCATGAGCCTATTGGGCAAAGACAGGCGTGACTGGGGAAGGAGACAGACTGGCATCCACCGAACAGGTCATCCTAGTCACTTGATAATTAAAATCCTCCTCTGCTGAAATGATTCTGTGATGGGCATTCATGTGGAACACAAATGTCATCACATTTTTTGCCCATTCACAGAGAGCTATTCACATTCCTCTTCCCCAGATTTCCTTGTCACCAATTTTCCAGTCCCATCCCTTCCAAGTCCCTGACTATCCTGCCAAACCGTCAGCTACAATTCATAAATCGGGTATGTAACCACATGTCTGGCCATTTCGCTAGCCAAGCAAAATGAACAAGCAGGTGTGCTGCTCGAAGTTCTTCCCATTGGGAAGAATTCCCTTCACCATGTTCTTTTAGGGATGCTCTAGAAAGGGGCTGCTGTTCTACTTTCAGGGGCTTGAATATCATGACAAACCATCTGCAAACCAGGCCCAAGTCTCTTCTTCCTCTGTCAACCAGTTGAAGAGAAGTTCCTGGAAGGCCATAGGTTCACACTGAGAGAGAGAAGAGCATAGCAGGAGTGCAGACCATGGGTATTTGGGCCGCTTTTTCAGGTAACTTAACTGTGCCTACAGGGCCTGCTTGTGCCTGCTTTCTTGTATAGCACTTTCACTTAATGATGTAGTGCTGCTGTGCATGCCTAACCTAGGGCTTGGTGGGTCACACAGCTGGGCATCTGGCTTTGATGAGAGGTAGGTACACCAAGAATGACGTTCAAACTCTTTATTTTAAGTCATTCCAAGACCTGCTTACTACTCCAATCCCCCTCACACTTCACACTCTCGAAACTCTAGCCTTACTACCGTTGAGCCTTCACAGGGCTGGTCCCTTCTTGTCAATCAGTTTTCAGCTCACGTGAACACCATCTTCCCAGACAGAACTTTCCTGAATACCAAATCCAATCTCCTTGTACACCCTGTCTGCTACTTCAACAATTTTGTTTTCCTTTTTTTTTTAATTTTTATTTATTTTTGTATTTAATTGAGAGAGAGCGAGCACAAGAGGGGGTAGGGTCAGAAGGAGAAGCAGACTCCCTGCTGAGCAAGAAGCCCGATGTGGGACTTGATCCTGGGACTCCGGGACCAACTGAGCCACCCAGGAGCCCAACAATTTTGTTTTCTTGAGAAATATATCATCACATGAAATGACCTTGTTAGTGTCTGCTGTGATATGGAAAGAGTTGATGAGGAGGCTTTGTGCTGCCATTTGGAGTATTGCCTGATTTCTCTTGGTGTGAAGGCTGTCCTCAAAACTTTCCAAGTCTGTTTTGACCCTCTGAAAGTAGACTTTTACCTGAAGAAGCAAGTTCTCTTAGGATCTTCTTTTACCTTCACAAATGAATCCAAGTAATATAGATATGAAGATATATTGGTGTGATGGTTAATTTTATGTGTAAACTTAACTGGGCCAAGGGATGCCCAAATATCTGGTTAAACATTATTCCTGGGTGTGTCTGTGTGGGTGTCTCTGGAAAGCATTAGCATTTGAATTGGTCTGCTGAGTAAAGCAGATGGCTCTCCACAATGTGGGTGGGCACCATCCAATCCCTTGAGGGCCTGAATAGAACAAAAAGACAGAGGAACATTGAACTCTCTCTCTCTCTCTCTCTCTGCCTGATTGCTTGAGTAGACATCAGTCTTCTACCTTCAGCACTCCTGGTTCTCAGTCCTTAAGACTGGAATCTACACCTTTGGCTCTATGGTATTCAAGCCTTCAAACTACACAACTGACTTTCCTGGGGTTCAAGCTTGCAGATGGCAGATCATGGGACTTCTCAGCCTTCATAATCATGTGAGCCAGTGCCTTATAATAAATCTCTTTATTTATGAGAAAAAATACATATATATATATATATATATATCCTCTATGATTCTGTTGATTGTCTTTTTCTGCAAAACCCAACCAACACAATTGGAAATGTATTTAAACTGCATTCATATATTTTAATCATATTGAATATTAAATCATTTGAAAGTATATACATATGCCTGTCTTCTCTGAACATGTTTTTTGTGTTTCTATTGTTATTCTGAGGGCAGTCCTGTAAATGAGTGGAGATTTAATAAGGTGAACATCGGTTGAATATAAGAAGTACTTTTGTGTATTTGATATAATCAAAAATGGTACATAGTGTATATGAATGTAGAGTTCAGTATACTAAATGATTTTAAAAAGACAACTGATGCTCTTCTTTTGGAGGCCAAAAAGATTATTAAATAGAATTATTTTAATAAATGAGACATAGTAATAGATGATCTCTAAAGGTGATTTCCAGATAAGTAAAAGTTTACTTGTTGTTGAAATGAACTTTTTTTTTAAATTCTCTGCTCTAAATATAAGCTTTATAGTATAGAGCTTTCCTTTCTTTAATTTTTCCCTTTTTTTGTAGTATTATATATGTTAATGCCAGCTGTTTTCTCCATAAAAGCCTACACAACAATAACATTATATATATATGTATATATATATGTGCATAATTTATAGGAATTATTTTTTATTTCTTTCATATATACAATTTATTTTTATTTCTTTCATATATGCAATTTCTTTCATATATACAATGTTTATATTTCTTTGTGGGCTTCACACTAGAAGTTCAAATAGCATTTATTAGAAGAAATGTGTCTAATTTATATTTGTCATCCCATCTTCTTTTTCTTGACACAGTGGAAGAATCCCCATGTCTTTACCTTCTTGGGCTCTGAGGTGGTGTGATTCTCTGCCAACATTGGGATACTGCTTCTTGATTTCTCAGCCTTTTGACTATGACAAAGATTGCTATTTTCTTTATAAGCCAGCTCTGTGTGTTATTCTGGGAGCCATTCCTGGGCAAGCCTATCCTCCATACTCTCAACTCACTTGATTTGCATCTAGTTCCCTATATTATAAGCCCTGTTTACTTAACATAGCTAAATTGGATTTTGTTTTCTGCAACTTAAACTTAGCTAATAAAAGGATCCAACCCTTGTTTCAATTCCTATAATTATGTAGGAATCTCTCTTGATGAAACTTCTCATTTCAGTATTGAAAAAAATGCTGCCTTTCTTCTATGAGTGAGAGATTGTGTATGACACCCTAATGAAACTTATCTTAGTAGTCATAGTTGTATTTTATATTTTTCCCCTTATAGCATAAGCTCCTCAAAACAGTAACTATGCACCATATACTGTTTCATTCCTTACAGTGTCTACTTCTCATATTTGGATAATATTTTGAGAAGAAAGAAAATTATAAGTCCGATTTCATTTCAGGAATATTACTGATAATCCAAGATAACAAAAATGTTAATGATGCATTCATTTCTTAGATATTTCATTATAAAAGGTATATATCTAATAATCAACTATTAAATACTGCCTTTTATACTATTATTGTTCCTTTTCCATGTATAGATAAAAAATGCATATTCAGTGCAAGGCAATGAAAAATTGTCCTTAATGCCAAAAAGGAAATGATGTGCCTTTTGAGATGGAAATGAAATTTTTATTTGGGTTATTTCATATTCAAGTTAATACACATGAGCAATTAAATAAGGTCATTTTGAGACGTTTTAGTGATGTGCAGATGCTAACTAAAGAACAGGCTAAGCAGTAAGATTTTGTTTAGAAAATATTTGCATAGAGATTTTATTGGCTATACCTTAACAGTTATAATAAATCATTCCACTGTATTTTAATTTTTTTTTTACCTCTAAACACCTCTGATTAGCTAGAACTACTTGTATACTGTATATAAGGTGGTGTATAGTAGAATCGTGTTGGAAATGTGTGACCATTTCTGAATGCTTGCCTTGTCTGACTAAAAACAGAAAAGCCATCCAGAAAGATTCAGATGTCTTCTTACATTACCTACTGTTCATCTCATCTGACAATCTCAGGTCAGCAAAAACAAAATCACATTCACTTGCATACACTGTTCCCTTGCTGCCAGCACTTAAATTTTTCCATTTTATTTTCATATTTACAAATTATTAGTATGCATTATTTATACATCTAGAAACTACATTTCTGAGTCTTATAATTGTTACCATATTTTGTTTCATTTTGTGTGTTAAAACATGTTTACATTTGATCAGATGGACAAAAGCTAGCACTGTTTATTTTCAAAGATGACTTTTGCAATTTGTGAACTCTTCCAAAGAGCTAAAAAGAGAGTGAATTTAGTAAGAAGTCCACTGTCCCACCCCAAGTCAATAACAAGTACCATTCCTAGAAAAGCAAATTTCCTCACATGTCTTCATGTCACATATTTAATCAAACACAAACAAATCACAAGTTCTTCATGGCATCTATTAGACTAAGAAAAGGCCAGCATAATCGTTAAAACTTTGCTTTTGTAGGACATTGAATAGTTCATATTTTGATCTCTCTGAATTTGAATCTTTTTTTAATGTGGATTTTTCCATGGCATTCTTGCAAAAGGAGAGCTTACTCTAAAATACAGTGATAAAAATGTTACAGTTCTGTATAGTCTCAATATTTTCACCTTCAAATAGATCTTAATAATTATTGCTTTCAACTTTTTTATATTATAGATGATGACACTGTAGCATAAAATATCTGTAACTGAAAAAAAGTGAATGTGAAGAGTGGATTTGGGGCTGCGGTGTTTAAGATGAGCTCTGAAAGAAATGATAAGGCCTGTTTCACCTGTATAGTAAAAAACCCAGGTAAATATTCCTTTATCAGGAGGATAAGCCATAGCTGGATATACTTCATAGAGGGTAGAGATAAAGGAGAGTTAACGTTGCTTGCTTCCCTCTGTGCTGTCTTGGTACTAAGATCAAGGAAATACTGAAGGATGAGTATTGGAAGAGATTGGGTCACTAAATGCTTCCTTTTTCTCTGGCTATCAGACTGAGAGCCAGACCAAGAAACTGTTAAATAAGTGATGCCCCGAGGGAGTAGGCTAAAGAAAGCTTTGGAAATTTTTTAGCAAAATTGCCAAAGTCTTCGGAGTAAAAGGTTGTTTTTTGGTCCCCGAGAGTCAAAATAGTTTGAGGTCTTAAGTCCCAATGCTTCTGTAAGACTAAATGTTCCGTACGATGACCGAAACTAGAGGACATATTGCTATTGGATGATGGGGACTAGGTGACACAGACACCAGCTGGTAAGTAGCCAAGCTATTTAAAGTGTAGTGAAAGTGTTCACCTCTATGCAAATATGTCCAAATTTGGACCTGAGCATTGTCATTCTTTATACTTTCTATAAAGAGAAATAAATGATACAAGTGCAATTCTTTTTAAAAAAAAAAAAAAGGTAATTGGTATATAATTCTCTGAAATATTTCACTAAGTTTATCAGTATTTTAGTTGTTTTGAGGTACCTGCATGGCTCAGTCGTTAAGCATCTGCCTTTGGCTCAGGTCATGATCCTGGCGTCCTGGGATCGAGCCTCGTGTCTGGCTCCCTGCCCACTGGGGAGCCTACTTCTCCCTCTCCAGCTGCCCCGTACTTGTGCTCCCTCTCTCGCTATCTCTCTCTGTCAAATAAATAAATAAAAATCTTAATATATATATATTAGTTGTTTTGATAAACACTTAACTGTATAAGAGAAAAATTGGGCATAGTTCGAATTAGACTGATAAACAGTCAGAAGATTTTTACATTGGTAGTTAGTTCCTCACTGAATCTGCTTTGCCTTGTGCAGATACTGGCCTATGATAGATTTAAAGAATACATGTTTCTTTTTCTTCTTCTTCTTTTTAGAGAGAGAGAGAGAGCACGCACAGGTGTGAGCAGTGTTTGGGGTGGGGGGGAAGAAAGGGGCAGAGGGAGAGGGAGAGAATCTTAAGCAGACTGCTCACTGAGCATGGAGCAAGATGCTGGGCTCCATCTCATGACCCTGAGATCCTGACCTGAGACAAAAATCAAGAGTCGGATGCTTAACCATCTGAGCCACCCAGGAGCACCAAGAATACATGTTTCAAAGAGATCCTCAAATGTTGTTTTATGCCAACAGTACTAATACATATGAGAGTGATATTTTTGTGAACAAGCTCATCAAAATTCTATGACCCCTTTAAGTTTTGTAGCTCATAAGTATAGATTATGTTTAATTTAAATCATTTTACTTTGGTATAAATATAGGAAAGTATTTTTAACTTTTAATTTTAGTAAACAGGGACAGAATTACTTAGAAAGCCAAAGGAAAATATTATGGCTGGGAATCACTAAACATTTAACCAAGGAATATAACCATAACTTCATATACATTCCACTGTTCATGATTATTAATATTTGGCGGTACTTCTTTCATACATTTCTGCCAGGCAACACTTTTACATTGTTGTGATAATTTTTTCAAATATTATTTTATAAGTCTGTCTTGTCCAGATGATATTTTAATGTAAGCATTTTAATCATGTTAACATATTCTTTTAATAATGCTGAATAATCAATAATTCAAATAATATCTGAATAATCAATGTAATAGTAATAGTTACATAATATCTAATGATTTATGGGTTAGAAAAATCATAAAAACTTACAGTCAACATAAGTAAAGGCTCATAACATAAAAACAAAAATTGGCATAAAGATCTCAGTTGTGAGGTAAAACTGTATAGTTTTAAAGCATATGAGTTATTGGATACATGGTGTGAAGATTGGATTCACTCTCCTTCAGTTGTCTATATTCTGTTACCAGACTTGATAAAATTCACCCTGCAGAAGTGGATTTAAGAAAAGTTGTGATTGGGGTGCAGATTTGTGTGAGTGTGTGTGTGCGTGTGCATGTGTGCACATGCATGAGTGCATGCATGTGCGCACATGCATACAGAAATGTTGAGGTGTAACTAGTATCAATGGTGACAGGAAAATAATTGGTAAGTGGCTGTTAAATGGCAGGTGTGGTCCTACGTGTTTTATATATGTTACTAAATATTTTAATCCCCCAGCTTCCTCTTCTGACCATCATATGGGACACTCTGGAAAAGCCTGTGTGGAAATCCTGTCCTAACTGCTAAAATCATAACACGTAAACTCAAAACACTGCAGGTATCTCATCCTGGCAGGGTGTCAGAAATAGACATCAGGAAATAACTAGTATAACAGTTTATTGTAATTTGTTGAAAAATGACAAAAAAAAAAGAAAAATGGTAAAAGAATCCTATTCACATAATACTACAAAACTTTTCAAAATGAATTTTTGTGTGTCTCGCTCAAGATCTTTTTGTCCTTCAGCTGCCCTGAAATTTTATTTCCAAATTCCTAAAGTTCCTACAATTATTTTTCCTCCTGCCCTGCTTTGTTTTATTTTATCTTTTGTGTGATAAGAGCACTTCAACTAAGATACGCCCTCTGAGCAAATTTTTAAGTGTATGGTATAGTACTATTGAAGCAGGAGAGTGAGGTTCTTGTCTCACGGAGTGGAAGAATGAATCTCGCAGAAAAAGGAGAGTGAGTAAAGCAATAGAGTTTTATTAAGCAAGGATACAGGAAAGCTCTCAACAGTGAGAGGGGTCCCGACCGGGTTGCCAGTGTGGGCCTCCACCGACAGTCTTTTATTTAGAACTGACCAGGGAGCTTGTGACCTTAACATTCTTGTGACAATCTTGGTTTGAGTAAGGACTGAGGATAACATCTTTAATGGCTTACTTCTTCTTTGGGGTCTGGTTATTCTTTGTTGGTCACAGTGTGACTGCCATAAAAAGACCTCATTTCTGATGCCCAGGACAGGGTGGTCTGGTTTGTTCCCTTATCTCTGGTCTTGTTATGCCTCAGCATTTCTGGGATTTCCGTGAGCCTGGACATGTAGTCCCCTACCTATCTCTCCCTACCTAGCCCCACCTGTCCCTTACTCACTGTTAACTCTACACACTATGGTGTATAGTAGATCTCTGTTATTCTGAATGTTCTGACCTTTCTCCATATTTTCTTCCTTTTAGATCTACTTGTTGTTGATGTTTTCACTAGTAACCCCATCCTGCCTTTTCAAAATAAGATAGTCAGGATCCTTTCAGGGCATCTCAGTGTTTCACCTCATGCATTTTCCAAATTCTTCACAGTAAATGTCCAGGACCCAATCTGGCAAAGATAGAATTTTTCCTAGAGAATCGTATAGGAGAGAAGGGAGAAGTAGTGAATTCATGCAAGTAAGATTCTCTTTTTGCTGCCCTACATCCCAGGAACTGGTGAAAAGAAGCTATCACATTCCATATAAGGTGTCAAAAAAAACCCCCACAAAATCCATATTTCTTAGTGTACTCATAATTACATGTACTTTTTAGTAACTTGAGAAACCAGTGGAATAGTGACAACAAAAGTGATTATTTTTCTAGTAGTAAAAAGTGGCTGCTTAGGTCTATGGCACTTAACTTTATGTTTCTGAGAAAAGTCAACTGACCAAAAATCAATTTGAGATAAAAAATGCACTATGAAAGTAAATTCACTCTTGCCACTGCTGTCCCAGTCATCCTGTGCCTAAGTAATCTGTTTGTGCATCTATCTCTGCAGTAAATAATTTAAATAATGCATTGCAGTTAATACTTAGGACAGTGTAAGTGGGCCATTAGAGAAGTTTAAATTTTCTTCTGTATGTATGCTTTGTTTAAAAGAACTGGGAAACAAATGGTGCTCACAGAAATTTTCCATCTGAAAAGTTGATGTTTTAGGAATTTTGCATTAAAATCGCTTATTTAGAAAATGCCAATGTATGATAAAAGCTATTGTGAGTGTTCCCGAAAACTGGTTTGATTCAGAAATTTCACATCTATAACTAAACACAATGTATTTAGTTTACCCATCGTATCTATAATTATTTCAGAATTGCTCAAAATTACTTTCAGAGGAGTTAGAGAAGATGCTTTACTCAATATTGACATATGAAATGGCTAAATATATATATTCTGAAAGTCAAATAAAGTCACTGAAATACTTCAACAATGGAAATAATCACTTTTGGTTTGTGTATGTATAACTTCAGTGTTACAAATACTTCAATACAAATAATTAAGGTGAAATTCTCTTTTAACTTTCTTAAATGTGATCATCAACTTAACATTGAAATGATATTCTACAGAAGTAATTATCTCCCAAAAAAGTTTCATCAGAGTGCAAAACTTTGGCATGGAAAGAGATTATAAAATAGTTTTGAAACAGCTTCATGTTAATAGTATTTACCCTACAGGAAAGTTTAGGCTTCATTTACCGTGTGCAACCATTCAAAACAGCATAACTTTGCTAGGCTATTAAAGTAATCATCCAATATAAGAACATATTAATGTGAAGACACCATCTGGCATAATACAGAATCTAGAGGGCAGGACTGGTTTTACTGTGGATTTTTAGAGAAAGTATAAAATAACATGGATAATCTGTTAAATAGCCCTGTACAATATTAAAAATTATTACCAGCCCAGAAGGTAAAGGAGGTATATAAGCACATTAAAGAATATTTCTTCTTTTTTATAGGAATTCATCCTAAACCCATGTTTGAAGAAATCATACATTTAAGTGGGAAAATGTCTACATGATAGGAATTTTTAAAAACTACATTTTTGACATAAATCACATGCTTAGCAACATAACACATATTTGACTGTGGTTGGCCTATGAGGGTATTCTCCAAATGAAAGTGAAGGGGAGCAGAATATACCTCTCCAAAATATGCCTCTTTGACATAAAGATTAACTTGAGCTGGTTCTTTTTTAAGAAAAAGGAGACAAAGGAGTTGATCGGAAAGTAGAGTTACCTTTTCATGAGAAACATTTACTTTATAAAGGAAGTCCCCATTTGTAAGGGTGTCTACCTTTCTGTACCAGGAAGAGGAGGATGACTAATTTCTAGAAACTCAATAGTGAAAAAAAGACAAGTATGCATAACAACCATATCCTTGTTTACTGTGCTTTTCCTGAAAGCCTCCCATAACCGGCTCCACTCTCCAACCCCAAATGGCCTCTGCTGTCTTCAGCTGGAAATAGTATTTAAGGTGATGGCTTGGGCCATTTTGATGAGTTACACAGTTTTCCTATGTATTTCCCAAATATATATACAGAAAGTATACATATTATTAAACTTCTGTTTGTTTTTCTGCTGTTAATCTGTCTTTTATTACAGGAGGGTCTCAGGCAAGAAACTAGAAGGGTGAAGGAAAAAAAAAAATTTCCTCCTCTACAGAAGGAATAGTCATTTTATAGTTCAATATTATCATAAAATGATTTACAAAAATGTTTAGAGATAAAACCTGTCCATAGAGAAGAAATGAAATCAGGTACACTTGGATTAAAAGCTTGTTTTATTTTACATAGATCATAAAAGTTACTTTAGACTTAATATAACTAAAATATTGAGACTAATTATCTTGCATGGATATCAGTCTCATTATTTTATAGACATACCTTTCGACATTATGCTTTAGTATTTTGATTTGAAATTATAAAAACCCTGGTATACTTTAATGAGGATTATTTCTTTAAGTAAGCTGTTTATTTCAAATACATCTTTTTTTATTGCTGTCAGCACACATATTACTCCGTTAAAATGCACATTTTAATCACTATGAAAACAACAACTGCTTTCCATATGGTTAAGTGGCAATATTATACAATGCGTATCAAACTGCAATGACTGGCATTAATACATGTAATGTTTCCAAGAATATTTTGGTCACTAGGTTGGCTTGTGATTGTCTAGACATTTGAGGACTTCTGTATTCAAGAAATTATTTGTTTTGCTTTTATTCAAAGACTTGTAAGTGATAGAAGGGATAGATGGATGGATGGATAGACAGATGATAGGTGGATGGATGGATAGATTGATTTTCAAAGTCTCTTTTATGCTGCACAAACTTTAATTGGCACACTCTCTTGAAAATGAGCATCAATCACTGTGTAGTATTAGAAATTGACAAAATCCATAAATAACTTTGAACTTATGAGGTTCAGCATACTCTTGGCAAGTTTTTTTTTATATCCCTCCTAAATTTCTGTTTGTTCTTCTCATTTTAGTTTTATTTTTCCTCCTTCTCAGAATCTCTCAACACTTATGTATAAATTAAATTTTTGCTAAGCTATGTACCAGGAAAAGGCTGTTGTAATCTTGCCTCAGGCTGCTTGCAGTAAAGGAAACAAATTAATAAAATGCGGCATATAAATTCTTAAAAGATGGAACAAGAAATGACTTAGAATTACATTTATTACCTTATGTAAGTAAATGAAGTATATAGAATGTATGCATGCAATGCTCTATGTGCATTTATTTGAGTTTTAAGTAGAGAAGAAATTGCAGTTGCTGCAGTTTAAAAGAATATTTATGAGTTTGAAATCATGGTATTTCCCCTGGAAAGCAGAAGGAGGGCATTATGGATGTGATGGGATTACATAATAATGGAAATCAGGCAAATAATCAGAGTCTCTCAATACAGTACTACATAGAAGCAAGGGAAAACTTAAGAGGCTGTGTGTTAAGTAAAATTGCCTGGGAAAAAACTCAAGTCAGAAAAGGTACTAATACTGATCTTGGTCAATTGAGTGAGGAATAGTCACTACGTTTTTTGCCAAACTCTTGCTAAATACATACCTGGTACAGATTCTACAAATATGAATACGAAGTAATTCCACTCCTATGGGAGCTCACCATCTACTCATAGAGAAGGATATGCAAATAAATGAATTACAAAACAATCTGGGCATTATTGGAAATGTGTACCCAGTACAGGGACAGCACAGATAAAGAAGGAGCGGACGGATGGACAAGAGTTTGTCAAGCAGACAGGAAAGTAGTTTAGCAAGAATAACAATATTTGAAAAGGTTTAGTTAGAGAAATATACAGTGTGGTGGGTTTAGGGCTCTAGGCTAAAGCCTAAATTATGAGATAAGAGTAATGTAATGTGAGTCACATTTCTCTTTAGGCAGAGAATTTTTAAAAATGTGTTGAATACATGCTATAAAGTTATTCTTAGGGGCATTTGTAATTTTTTTAAAGAATTAAAACTTTCATCACCAAAGAGGAATAACACAGAGAGGTTAGCTGCTAGGACTTTGGAATCAGTAAACTTTGCATTTCAGTCCTACTTTTGCATATTAGAAATAGAATGAACTTTGGAAATTTCTTAGTTTTTTCTAAATTCACTTTCATCTTCTATAATATGCGAATAATAGTACTTACCAGTAAAGTTTCTAATAAGTATACATAAAATGTGCCATTGGGATATGTAAGAATTGATAAATGTTTAACCGTAACTGTTAGGTTATTGTTGTGAAGAAGATATTGAAAAAAATTCTATGTCTGTAAAAATCGATATTATCTTCTCTCTTCTGTTATGTAATTTAAATATACTATGTTTATCATTATGTATTGTAGGATTTTTATTACACTGGGGAGTAAAATGAATATAAATCTAATATGACTCTGACATCAATTTAAGTATACCCTTACCTCCAGTCATAAACTTCCACTGCCCAACATTTTTAAATCAGAATTTGGAAACTTTTTATTTTTAAATATTTATAGATTCACAAGAAGTTGCAAAACTGGTAAGGGAAGCTCCTGTGTACCCTTCCAGCCTTTTCCCTCATTGGTTGCATCTTAACCATAGTACAGTATTAAAACCAGAATGCAACAAATACATCAAGTATAGTTCTATGTTGTTTTACCACATGGGTGAATGTGTATAACCACCACTGCAATCAACATATGGTATTTTTCTATCACCCAAAGATAACCCTCATGCTACTCCTTTATAGTCACACCAACCTCCTCTCCACCCACCATCCCTAATCACTGACAACCAATTATGTGTTTTCCATCTCTATAATTTATTTCAAGAATGCTATATAAATGAATTTTTTTTTTTATTCGTCATAATGTCTCTGAGATTTACTGAAGTCATTGGTGTTTTTCAGTAGCTGACAGCTTTCTTTTGCTGAGTAGTATTCCACGGGATGGATGTACTGCCGTTTGCTTAACCATTCATTTATCGTAGGACATTTTGATTATTTCCAGTTTGGGGGCCATCACAAATGAAACTGCTCGAAACAATCATTTACGTGTTTTTGTGTAGAGATCAGTTTTCATATCTTTTGAATAAATGCCCAGAAGTGCATTTTGCTAGGTTGTATGAAATGTGTATTTTTAGAGTTTAAGAATGTGCCAACTATTTCCCAGTTTGTACCATTTTACATTCCCACTGGCAAATATATGATTGTTTTTGCCATATCCTCACTGACATTTAATATTGTCACCATTGTTTTATTTTAGCTGTTCTAATAGATGGTTACTGATACCTTATCGTGGTCTTAAAATATTTTATAACAAAATTAAATATTCTTTTTCATAAAAACATACTTCTAAATAGGCAAGAAGCTCTTTGTCTTTTTTAAATATTTAATTGACATTTGTAAAAAGATAATTTTGCTATAAATTATTAGAGAACTGAAGAAATAGGAATTAAAAGATCTATTTCAGGTTAGTTGAGACTGAAACCAGACTTTTGGACTAAAGTTTAAAAACATTCCACATTCCATGAGGAAATATATAATTTTATCAATAAGTTTCAAGAGTAGCAATGACAAAAAAGAAGAACTTATCTCACCTATATGTAGAATCTAAAAAAGTAAAATATATAGAAGTAGGGAGTGAAAGGGTGGTTGCCAGGACAGGGAGGTGGGGGTAATGGGTAGATGCTGGTTAAAGTATAGAGTTGTAGTTATTTAGGATGAATAAGTTTAGAGATCTAATGCATAGCATGATGGTTATAGTTAATAATGTGGTGGATACTGGAAATTTGCTAAGAGAATAGATTTCAGGTGCTCTCACCAACACACACAAATGGTGACTATGTGAAGAGATGAATATGTTAATTAGCTTGAGTGTAATAATCATTTTACTCTGTACATGTATATCAAATCAGCATGTTATATACCTTAAATATCCAATTGTCATTAAAATATAATAATAAAAATAATTTCTGTTATCCATCTTGCTGCTGCACAATTCCCAGGACTCATGCTCATTATCTCAATATAACTCTGAAAAAACATACTTTTGAAAAAATACAGAGTTGTATCCCTTGGGTATGACTATTTTAGGTCTTAGGAAAGTATACCCCTAGTAACAAGGGTGAATTCTGAGGATCCCAGCTCCATAGTCCCTAAGTTTCACAAAAAAAAAAAAAGGTCTATGTGTAAAACATGTTAAAATAAGAATTGGTTTTAGTATAAAGTGTGCTAATATAACATAGAAATAGAGTAAAACTCAGAATTTAAGTCTCTAGCATTACTAACATTGAGAAATTACATGGAACTGGAAAGTAGTTTCCTTGGTAATTTAACCAAAGTAAATCTTCTAACTGAAATAGCGTGTACATACACGTGCGCGCATGCGTGCACGCCCATGCACGCATGCGCGCACACACAGCCCATAACATTTCCTTTGCATTTTCATAAAAGGAACTTATTTTTTTCAGAACATATGTTAGCATTTCATTTAGGGTCTTATTAAAAATGCCCTGGCATTTCTGCTTGTCTGAATAGAATTTCACTACCTCACACATCTTGAGCATTATAAAATACCGCATTAACCTTTCTAACAGAGCTTGATATGACACAGAAGATATATTTCTCCAGGAGAATGTATTATTCATTAAGTAAATAGTAGAAGCAATATGAAAGAATTGCCTGAGTACTAAAATTTAATCAAAGCAATTAAAGTCAAAGGCGTTAATATATTGCTAGACATAGTAGAGTCATTAAATATTGTTGGGCTTTTCCTTCAGAAATGAAATAGAGTCCTACTTCAAGTACTCATCTGAACTTTTATTATGTCTCATCATTTTTGTACTAACTCATGATGCTGAATTTATTCCAAGTATTTGTGCATGAGATACTGTGAATTTTATATTATTTTTCTGTTGTGTCTATAGTTGATAAATCATTTCTAACTCACTATTTATTTCAGTACTGCTTTAGAGATCTATTATAATAATATACCAGAGAAATGTTTTAATAAATAGAAATTATTTTATATAACCATGACACTAATAATTTCTAGGAAAAAATTATCCACACAATGCTTTATGATTTAAGAGTGAACCCTTGAATGCCAAATACTATTTATATAATCACACTAAAGACTTTTACTTATAGTCAAATAGGACAGGAATTACCTGTCTGAGCATCTACACTGTGTCATCCTCACACTAGATACTTTATATTCAGAATCTCATTTGTTATTGTTATTATTGGCATTTGCAAATGAAACTCAGAGTAACTTGCCCAAGTTCACCTAACTAGTAAAAGGCAAACATAATAGGTGAACTGAGAATATATTAAAACAATCTTGGGTAGTCACTGACTGTGAGCAACAAACAAATGCTCTAACAGGAAATAACCAGTCTATGGTGGTCAGACTACCCACACCTGAACGTATGCTGGTTAAATAACGCTTTTCAGTAGAATCCTCAAATAAAACACTGGTTTTTAAAGAGAGAGAAAATTAGGACAATATGTAAATGTGCTGCTTTTATGGAAAGGAAACACATGATACATTAAACCACCAGAAATATAAATAACTAAATCAACAAACTTTTCTGAATACCTAATAGGAACAGGCATCTATGATTCAAATATTAATAAAATGTTATGTGGGACCACACGGAATTTAAAGTTCATCTCACATTTTAAGCTATGCCATAGTTGGATGCTTTTAATTCCCATGAATGGGAAAACTTGAATTACTAAATGATAGAGATCAGTCAATGCATATTATTGCTTCTATGACCTATAAAACTAGTTCCCAGTAATAGGAAATACCTCTTCTGCTTCCAGCTTTGTGATTTCAGAGTGGAGACTAAAGTAGAAGGTCTGCTGATTCCCTGTCTAAGGGCAGCTGTGGCATGGCTCCATGGCTGCTCAGATTTTTGGGTTAGGCTTCATAGTCGGGAGGTTCTGCATTATGTTGTACACTTTACACTTACACTATGTTGCATGTTATTATATCTCAATAATGCTGGGAGAAGAAAGGTGGAAAGATTTTGCACCTGGACATTCCTTCCAGTCTGACAAACTGCTTTCCAGAAATAGGTGGTGTTCTGATCCTTCATTGCAGAAGTCTGAGCCATGTAGAGAACTATCATAACTCTTATTGCATCTGTAACACTGAGAGAAACTTGCTATTCTGCAACAGAAACATGAAAAACAAATAAGTATAATTTCCAAAAAAAAATCGAGGAAAAGATTAGGTGGCTGATGCTTCCTTTGTACTTCTCAATTCTTGGAAAGAGGCATAGAGATCTTGATTAGCTTGCTTAAGAAAAATAGAAAATTATCACAGTGTGTTAATCTCTATTGCTATTAAAAGATCGCAGACTAAGAAGTGATGTCTTATGATCTACCATAAAAGTCATATGAGTATGTGTCAACAATGAAGCCAACTTAAAAAAATAATCCATTTGAAATATGATCCATGATTCGAAATCACCCCATTGGTTCAGTTCTCACTCAGCTTATTTCCAAAATTATTTTCAAAGTATTTTAATTGGCTCAGTGTTATTCCTTGTAAGTGAGTTTACGAAGCCCAAGTAATATAAAAATCATGTTGCTATGCAAATTTTTGAATGCAAAACTGAAAACAAAAGATTTACTCATCGAATGCTTAATCGAATGTTGAATGTAAAGTTTAGAAATCATTTTGTTACTGATACATTTTTTTCCTCAACTCTATATATTTATATAGCACTTATTACTATAGTGTCTAGACATCTTGACAAATGTGTCCTGCCAGTATAAAACACTATATTCTCTGGCCAAGCCTATGGAAAACCATATGGCGTACTGAATTAATCGAAAGCAAACACAAAAATAAATCACCCTGTGTGATCAGACATTGGATATTATTATTAGACTGTGATGGGGTGACTTTCTCTTCACATGTTCATCTTAAGTACTAATGTAATCAAGATAAGTTGTGGAAATTGCCAGCATTGGCTCTGGCTCATAAATAACAAAAGATTAATACCTTGTAACTAGTACTGTTAGTGTAACTGCCAATATGGTTACCCTTAATTGGTCAAACTCCTGAAAAATCTCATACTGGGATTCAGCTAAACTTCAGGAATTATTTCCTCACTCTTCAATTTTAAGAAGTTTGTAATTTCAGAAGATTAAACTATTTTCTTAGCAATTGACTAAAACACAATTTTCCTTGACCTGGTTCCATTTAAATGTATTTTAAAAAATCATTCTTTCTTTTTCTTTCTCCAGTAGATCCAAACATCAGGCTATAAATACAATTAAAGTCTGGTCAATAAAAGGAATATTTATAAAACCCACAAAAACAAATTTTTGACTTATACACATATTATTAAATAAATTTTGTAGTTCTCAGAACTGAAGGTATAAAACTAAAGGTATTTGAAGATTATTGCTGGAGAAAGTGCTCTTAAGGCAGTCTTCAGATTAGTACTGATTTCTATTTCCTTTTCTAAGAATACAAATCAAAATGAGGAAAGTAATGGGACTATGCATACATTTTACTAAGGGCACAACCTGGAATATAGAAGTTCGTAGGAAATGCTGAAGCAAAAAGACTTATTTTCTTTTTATGCTTTTAGTCTCCACCATTACCTAGGCACAGCTGCAGAGTGGCATGGATAAATAGTCCTATTCTTTTCTATGTCATTTTAGTTCATTGCAATCTTATATGAAGTCATAAATATCCTAGAAGTTGGGGAATGTACCAGAACCTTAGCAGAAGTTTGGCTGACTGACTACATAATACTTTTTATGTCTTTCAGTTCTGATGCTCAGTCTCCCCTCAGATTGATTCCAACACATGCATATGCCCCTCGATTGATTGCTGCAAGAATGAAAAACACAGCCTACAGCAACAGAGATAATTCAGATGTGATCCTGACCTTATGAATTCCTTATTATAGTGACATGGGAGATAATCACGCCAATTGACCTTTCTTGATAATATTTTGTTTGATATTTAACATTTAACGTTAAATAAGAATATTTAACATAAGAACATTTAACGTTCTTTTTTTTTTAAGATTTTATTTATTTATTTGACAGAGAGAGAAAGAGAGAGAGAGAGAGCACGCACAAGCAAGGGGGAGTGGGAGAGGGAGAAGCAGGCTCCCTGCTGAGCGGGAGCCTGACATAGGGCTGGATCCCAGGACCCTGCGATCATGACCTGAGCTGAAGGCAGGACGCTTAACTGACTGAGCCACCCAGGCGCCCCAATGACTATTCTTTTTTGTAAATATGGAGTTAATAGATTAAGTATACTATCTATAGCTAATATACTTAAAATAGTATATTCATCTGTTACCTCCATTATCTCTATTACCTAGAATATATTTAGTATTATACATATGTAATATAGGTAATATATTAAGTATACTGAAACTATTATTACTGGTAGTATAAATAATAATATATAGTGTTCTAGTATTTCTTTGAATTTTTACTCAATATTGACCAGTTTTTTAGTAAGATGCTTTTATCATTTACAAATCATGAGTTCTCTTTCTTCCCTTCTAATATTTAGATCCCTTATTTCTTTGTGTTTTTCTATGCAGGGAAGACCAGGAACCCCGGTATTATATAAAGAGTTATGGTGTTAAGGAACATTTTTGTCTTTTGTTCAGTTTTAAAGAGGATGTATTAAACATTTGTTCATTAAGCCTAAGGTTTGTTATAGGTTTTGGTATTACTTATATCAAATTAGGAAATTGCATTTACCACTAGTTAGCAATTTTTTTAAATCATGAAATAGTGTTAAATTTTATCATATGAAGTTTCTGCAACATTTGATAAATGGTGCATGTTTTCTCTTTTAATCTATTAATGCAGTAAATTACAATTAGTTATTTCTGATGTAGAACCTTATCCTGTGATTTTTAACCACATTTTTATATGATCAATATTAATGACTCTCCAAACTAAAATAAATATATACTTTGATTACCTAAGTATAGACTTGATTTTATCTAGTAAATATGTCCATGGTTTTTTCTAATATATATTTCAAATTTTATTGATTCATGTCATAGATAAGAACTGAAGTGTACTAAGTATTCACTCCCAAGACTTCAGACTGATAACAATCCATTTGTTTAGCCTAGATGAATGAACTCTTTCATCTGAATAAGTAATAACTGGCTAAGAGACTAAAATTGTTTTTGAGGAGAGCAAACATATTTTCTCAAAAACAGGAAAATTCTATCCAAAGAGAAATGGAAGGTAATGAAGTGGATGTTATAATGGGAAAATAAGCAGTAGAGATTAGTAACAAGGAAAGTTGAAAGAAGGATAAAATATGCTTTCAAAAATCAGTGGATGAACATTTCTCAGGATAATGACTCTAAAGGTGTAAGCTTGGATTTATCTTCCTAGGTTGCCTGGGCTCAGGAGTAGTTGTAGTAGCTTTTAGGAACTTTGAGGAACTAAAACTTCATGGACTGTGTTGATATCAAATTATCTCTGATGTCCTTCAATGGGTAAATTAGATGATATAAGGATAATGAAATGGTTGCTGTACAAAGGCGTGGTGGCATTGTAGTACATCAGAACATACTGAATTTTGCACCCCTTGACCAACCTAGCATTAAGGTATTCTTTTTAGTCCTTTTATGCTGTGTTTGCTGCATTCACTTTCCCCTGTGTGTCTAAAGGACCCCCCCTTTGGCAAGTATCCCAAAGAATGATCAAAATAACAAGTGGAGTTTAGGAAGAGATTCAATCTGACATTTTAATGTAGCGGTAAAATGATTTGTCCATGGAAAATTTGGCAAACACAATGTGGGCAACTGTGTGATCAAAAAAAAAAAAAAAAAATGAAGCAACACTTTTGAAAAAAAACACTATGGTAAAAGTGGGAGCTGGGTCTTATAATTTTATGTACGTTTTGCAGATATAACAAAGAGACAGATTTACACAAGAAAAAAATGTAAATAATTATTAATTGAATTTCAATCAACACATGTTATCAAAGCATTCCATTTATTATCTTTAGTTTGGAGGATCATTAATAATAATTCAGAAATAAACGTGTCTGAAATTTCTCACATGATTTTGCAATTTGATAGTGTATACTATAAACAATAAGAATTTTGATGCAGTAAACTTTTTATTGTGCTAACTGAATTCCGAGCTTGAGATCATATTTTAGCTAACATGACTAACATGGAAAATAGCTGTAGGAACAGAAAACTGAAGTTTTATATCAATTTAATTAGGTTAATTTGGTCCTTGATTATATACACTAGTTACATAATTAATTATACACTCAGAGGAAAAAAAACAGCCATTTATTCATTCACCAAATAAGAATAATAACTTACTCTATACTGTAGTTACATATGGATTTGAAGGGCTTAACATCTAAGAATATTCACTATTAATTAATTGCCTATGTTGTGTGATTACCAAATAAGATAATACTGTTTCATAACTATTCTTTCTACCAGTACTGCTAAATATGGAAATACAATAGTCACTCCCCCTACGCAATATCTCAAGACTTCATTTCCCTTACTTCACAAACTTTGTATATTTTAACCTTTTTGACTCTTCTTGTATGCCTCAATCCTGTCTAAGTGAAATGTAATCAAATAATCAAAATCTGAATATCATTAGAGTCAATGAAGACATTTTCCTATATCCATTGCTATTTTAAAATATAGTTTTCCTTTAAAAAATTAACTCAGTTGTTGAATTAGTTGAAATAGGAGATGAAAGACAGTTCTCTTCCACTGCGTATTTTTCTGAATTTTAGCCAACAATCTGTAATAATCGTGTCCCTATCTTGGGAAATCAATTCTGACACTCATTCAACACTTTTTTAATGTCAATTTTTCAAGGGACTCAGAGTCTAAAAATGTGCCATATTTGTGCCATGATTAGTAATCCTCAGCCAAATCATAAGTGAAATTTCATATGTAGTATGTATTCTTAAGACTTTCCTGGATACCTTCTTCCAGAATTGGGCTCATGTGCATTCTGCTAGAGATATGAAATGTGATTAATACCAAGTGAATGTTTTCTAGGAATACCCAGTAGATTTTCAAGATCATCATAAGCAAGGGAGACGAGGGAGTTATGAGGACGTTAAGAAACATCATTGTCTGCATCTTTGTGGTGCTTACATAATATTTTGGAACACTGCCCAAACACTGCACTCTGACTTTCTGATGATTCTGGAAAACAGGTCTCAATACACAGAATATTTAAAACCAAGTGTTTGGTTTCCCAAGCCTAACACCAAAGTTCTATTTTTTCCTCAAAATTCTATTTCTTTATAATTAAGTGAAACCTCAGGAAACTAAAGATGGTATCTCTCAGAAACAGAGTTGAGTTGCATATTCACTTATTATGGCAAAGGAGAGGACTTTCTCTATTTAAGTATGTATTTTTGTTTATGAATTTAAAACCTTAGTAATACTCTATGTGTTATATTTTCCTCTTCCTAACTCAAGAGGTTTTTTTGTTTGTTTTTTGGGTGTTTTGTTTGTTTGTTTGTGCAAGATTAAATAGCATCATTAAGTTGGTTTGGGGAATTTCAGCCACAAAGACAGTATATAAATTACTTGATCGTTCCAGTTACTTCATCTATAAGATGGGCTTAATAATAAAACTAAATTCAGCATTATATTGTAAGGATTAAATGACTAATGGTTATGTTTAATAAATATTAGTTATAAGATTATAAATTTGAAGATAAAAGTACTTTTAATATTTGTAAAATTAGGGAACAATTGACAATAACTACCCTCACTTCTGACACTAATTGTAAATTCAGGAATCCTCAAGATCACCACTCTGACACAAAAATGCAACATTAGGGGTTCCTAAGTCTACCCTCAATTTTAATCATTTGCCAGAAGGACTCACTGAACTCACTGAAAGCTGTTATACTCACAGTTATAATTTATTTCAGTGAAAAGATACAGATTAAATCAGCCCAAAGAAGAGATGTCTGAGGCAGAAGCCAGGAAAGTGACATGCACATGGAGCTTCCAGTTGTCCTTTCCCGATAGCCATGGGCAATGCTAACTCTCCTGGCAATGATGTTTGACAACCTCACAGAATATTGCCAACCAGGGCAGCTCTCTGGAGTCTTGCTGTTCCGACCCTTTACTGGATCTCTGTCATGTAAACATGGTTGGCTACCCATGTGGCTAACTTCAGTCTCCAGACCCTCTGGAGGTAGACCTCATTTTGCAAGACCCAAAGCCTCCATCATAGATCACATTATTAGATTACCTAGCATGACTCAGGCTCCTAACTAAACAAAGACACTTTTATCAGGTAAAACATTTCAAGGATTTAGAGATTACCTCCCAGGAGCTAAAGGCAAAGACCAGACCTCTCTTTGGGCAAGGATAGTATTTTACTATACACTATTGAAATTCTGAACATTAAGGTCAACATTTCAAACAGCGGTTCAAAAGTTTAGACAAAATACAGCTGCCCATTCTGTAAAATAGTTAATAGGATATTGTTTATCGTAGGTTTCGCATTGAGGTAAACACATTTTTTTTTTTAGGAGCAAAATGTTAATTGTGCATAAAATAGTTTCTGTTTAGGTGTGCAACTGGCTAAAATTTTATTTGCCCTCTGGATAGCGAGTGACATTTTTCAGTTATAGATGAGCAATATAATTGCCATTTTGTTTTTATTTATAATAAACATTTTAGCATTTTAATATACATGTTGGCTAATCTTAATTTTTTTTTAGTCTATGTTGAGTTGTAGATATTGATTTTTATCAATAAGATGCAAAATGTGCTTTTTAAAAAGTAGCACTGTTGGCATAAATGCGAAGTACTGATTTACATACCATTTTGAAAGAAGTAACCTTTCTTTTTAATCATTTAGTCTCAGATATGGTGTGTGACTATACAACAAGTATTTTTGTGCATTCATTTCAATCATTATGATAATAAGCTTAAAGAGATAAAAGCTGTTCTATTTCTTATTCTGCATTGTTAAACCTGTGCAAGTGTTTCAATTACCATAATTCTGAAAGATTTTATGGCTTAAAATTCTAAGGTAATATATTCCTTTTCTTGTGTTCAATTTCTTTCTTCTTCTTCTTTTTTTTTTGTATTCAGTCTAAAATACCTGACAGCTGCCTTTGAATATGTTTTGTAGGTATTTGAAAAGAATAAAGTGTGAAGTAGGACTGAAGAAAGACTAGAACAAAGTTGATTCTGACAACCTATCTTGTGATGAGAAAGAATAAGTATTTTTGCATATTACATGGTACTTTGATAAAAATAGCATGAATCTCCAGTAAAGTTATTTTGTTTTTTTTAAGGTTTTGGGGGGGTCTTTTTGTTTGTTTTTTAATTTCACATTGAGTTTAACTGCTTCTGAACATGCTTGGTAACTACTTGGTCAATAAACATTTATAAAAATTTATTGATCAGAATCTACTAGGTCCTAGAAATCTAGTAGTAAGGACTATAGATATAGTTCCCAACTTCTAGGACCCAAGAATCTCATAAGGAGCAGATCTCAAACAACCTGGTGAGACTGAGCCACACATACAAATAAAAAATATTCTATAGCTCCCAGTTGCAGATTCTAGGGATTTTACTCTGCCAATCTGTCTAATATTGAGTCTTTATGTTTGAAAATTTTTCTTTCTGGGACACCTGGGTGGCTCATTTGGTTAAGTGTCTGTCTTATGCTCAGGTCATGATCCCAGGACCCTGGGATAGGGTCGCACATTGGGCTCCTTGCTCAACAAGGAGCCTGCTTCTCCCTCTGCCTACCACTACCCCTGTTTTTATGCTCTCTCTCCCCAACAAATAAATAAAATTTAAAAAAAAAGAAAGTTATTCTTTCTTAGGCACTAACAATTTTTAGTATATATATATATACCATTTAGTTTGGAATTATGAGCTATGGTTAGCAGTTGCTTTTTATCTCATTCATTAGTCAGGTAGCCGTAAGATTACCTATGTAGAGCTTTATATCTGTTTTCTTTCCCTTCTTCAGATCACTAGATTTGAATGTTTTCCAATTTTCCCTGGTTCAGTAAGCAGTACCATTATCCACCCAATTGTTCAAGTCTAAAATCTCTTAATTATCTTTAATTCTTCTCTACTCACTATTCAACATATCCAAAGAATCAACAAGTTTTCCTGAAGGCATCTATTTGCCTCTATTTGTCTCTACCAGAAGTGGTGTTCCTGACTCACTTCTCTGTATTTTTCATAGGCAATGTCTCATACTATGGTTGCTTAGGCATTAATTTTTATCTCTTGCAAACAATGACAACCTAAATTCTTTCTTGGGCTTTTCAAGTGACAGGCCTAGCCAGGTATATCCACCATTATCTTAATTTATTTTCCTGGAAGTGCAATAATATTGAAATAAATGGAAGATGGAGAAAGTTAAGATAAAAGCAAAGAAATAAAAGTTAAAATTCAATATGAAATTGTATCACTGGAAACCAATGTATGGCACCATATTTAATAGGCTCAATAAGTATAAAATATTTAAAAAGAAATATCTGGGGCACCTGGGTGGCTCAGTCATTAAGCATATGCCTTCGGCTCAGGTCATGATCCCAGGGTCCTGGGATCGAGCCCCATATCTGGCTTTCTGCTCAGCGGGAAGCCTGCTTCTCCCTCTCCCACTCCCCCTGTTTGTGTTCCCTTTCTCGCTGTGTCTCTCTCTGTCAAATAAATAAATAAAATCTTAAAAAAAAGAAATATTTGAATTTATATACATAATTCTAATTATTAAATATTTATATATAACATAATATATATTAAATAAAATATTAAAATGGGAGAAAAGAAAGAGACCTTCACCCCATAAAATATTAATATTTAGTGATGGCAGATTATGCATATATCTCTTTTTAGTTTATTCTTAGTGAGATTTCTTCTAATTTATGGTAGAATAAAATTGGAAGTGCTGCAAATTGGATAAAAACATTCAAGGAACAATAGTAGTAATGTCAAAAACGGACCCTAATTATAAAAGTCTAAGGTGAAGGGAATTTAGTAGCATAAGAATTAATTAGCTGCCTGGGGAATCCTGTAGGTAATATGTGCTCATCATTGTATTGACATCTATATACTTGTTCTAGATTGTGCCAAGAACATAAACGGCCATGATGAAATAGTCCCTATGGAACTCAGCTGCCAATCCCAGTATTAAGATTACATAGTAATATATGACTATAAATAAATGTTATAGTGACTCCATTTAATGCTATTTGAAATATCCACTTGTTAATGGGCAAAAATGACATAGGAAGTGGATAACTTTTCTATTTTGGCTTTACCACCTCCTAATCATGTGAACCTAAACAAATGTCTTTGTTACCTAAACCTCTCAGGCCTGTGTTTTCTTTATCTACTAATTAGAGCTAGATATTCCTGACCTTTGTAGTTCACAGATTATTATAAAATCCCAAACCAACACATTAAGATTACTTTTATTAAGTACAGTGCAATTGCAAATGTAAAATATAATTATAGAATGTTTTTAAATACAGTAATATGGTTCCTCACAACTCAAGTAAGCATTAGTTTACAAGTATGTGTAAAATTGAATGAGGTAACTACAAATACAAACAAGCATCATATTCCCAACATTACCTATTCACCAAACAAATGTCTGTATAAATATGCGCAGTTATTTTTTGATAAGCAACTCCCATTGTTTTTACTTCTAAAGTAGATTTGCCCTACCTAACCCCAAGCCCAAATAATCATCCCGAGGGAGAAAATTAAAATTGTTAATAGTTTAGGCAATACAGTCAGAAAGCCCTGTATTGTATTACAATCTTGTGTCTGTATTTAATTGGTTTTTGACTGTAGACGAGTTATTTGCAAATATATTCAATGGAGATGAAAAGTATCTTTTTCTTGTGTTGCTGTTTTTACGGGTTAAATGAATTTTTATATAACATTTTATAATACTTCATTATGTCTGCTGCAGAAAGTGCTTAGTACATCAGTACCTTACAGCTGTTTTTTATATGATTGTAGCACAGTAGAGATAACATATAAAATGCCTAGTATTTGCTCAAAAATAATAGCTCTTGATATTATATTACTATAGAATATAAAACCACACAATCTGAGATTATGTCCTGAATTAAAAGAAAACGTAATCTTGATCCAAATGATGAGGCTGGGGCAATCATATGGATAGGTAACTCCATAAACACAAGTTTTGCTATACCATTTACCATGTACACTAGCTAAAGTTCTCAATATAAAGGACAATATAAAGATTCCATAATTTTTTTCATAACGAGTATTTACTTGTTTTAATACTCTTATTTAAATCAATGTTCTACTGACATGTTTTTTTTTTCAGGGATGTCATTATCACTACTCCTCAGGGATCATATTTAAACAAACTTATTTGTGTTGAATATCAAGAACAAAAGCCTAGAGTCTTATTTATATGGGAAAAAAAAAAACTGTCCTCCAACCAAATGTACAAACAGAACATAAACTCTTGCATATTTAATTTTTCTTCTCTTCTCTAGGCATTAGCAAATATCCCATCTTTAGAATATTTTACTTAGCACAGATGTGGAACCAATGTCAGAAACAAAAAAATTACTGGATTATAACTTTCCAGGGGCAAGATAATGTCTTAACCATGTTTTTCCCTTGTCTCCTAGAATAATGCCTGGGTCAGAGTAGGTAATGGAATATGTTTATTGGATAAATAAATTTGACAAGGAATGAAGTTAATTTATATCATAAAATATCAAATGTTTGCATGAATTATTGAAAGCATATATGTTAGTATATTTTTGTCACAATATAAGAAACTCTATAATTATTAAAGTTTGGTTCTCATGCTTTTGTGAATCATTTTCTTCCTAGTAAAGATCATGAATCAAAGGGGTGTATTTTTGATGAATCAGCCTGAAAACAGGTTTTCATTTCATTTCAGACAATCCCAGGAAACTTACATGTCTACCAAAAGCTTATCTGAATAAACCCAAATCCCTCTTCTAGAATCACACAGGAATCTATTTTTTTAAAGGTTTCGAGATATTTTCCTCTGTTACTTAGCAATTTTTCTTATTTCATTTATTATTTATTTGTCAGAGAGAGAGAGTGCACAAGCCAGGGCCAGGACGGCGGGGGGGGGGGGCGGGGGAGCAGCAGGCAGAGGGAGAAGCAGCCTCCCTGCTGAGCAAGGAGCCTGATATGGGGCTCAAGCCCGGGTCCCTGGGATCATGACCTGAGCTGAAGGTAGAGGCTTAACTGACTGAGCCACCCAGGTATCCCTAGTTAGCAATTTTTAAAAGCTGGTTCAGTAATATCATTAGTAAAATTTAGATAGAATTTTCAGAGTGGAAAAATTACACTGTCCAACCGTTTCTGCTTGAGTCCATGAAAAATTAAACATATAGGAAACTAAATAGAAATACAAACATGAAATGTTTGAACAGAGAAACAACTTTTAAATGTGTAAATGTTTTCAAAATAGAATAGTTTTCTCTCACTTTTTGAAGCATATATTAAACAAGCACATTTGTAATATTTAAATTTTATGTTTAGAATAACTTTTTTGTTTGTTTTTAGAATAACTTTTTACATATAAAATTAAGTTGACCAGACCTTTACATATTTAGTGAATAACTTAATGTTCTTTTATCTAAAATAAATAGAAATTGAAAGAATTTATTTTTAAATAGGTTTAAATTTAGTATAATAAGTTTTCATTTATTTTAAGCACAGAATATTTCCACAACAGATATTGAGTACCACTGATTTACTTAGGAACTTACAACTGGATTCTGCTCTTGTTATTATAAAAAAATTTCTCTGTTGTATTTTAACAGGCTAATATGTAAATATAGCTTACAATTTTAATTATTTTATTATTAACTTTTGGAATAGACCAGACACTTTTTAGAGGGAAAAAATCAATTTTCTAATTTATGAGTTTATGACATTTCTTGTATTTCAGTGGTTTCATAGGTTCCACTGAGTTAAGTAGCATTGTATTCAAATAAAACTTACTGATTTTCCCTGTATTTAGTTTTCATTTGAGATTCCCACTCATTGATTACCTTAATGCTAAGTAACTCTTGCAAAAGATTTTAAGATCCCATAAGAATATTAAAAAGAGAGAAAACAAAATAAAAAATATTAAAAAGATGTTATCACACTTGTCAAAAGTTTTATTAGTATTTTTTAAAGATAATGAAATTTTATATAATTATTTAGTTCTGAAATTATTTAATATATGACTGCCTCTTAAAAGTTCAAGTTTGGGGATTACTGAAAGTTAGAAGTGGGTATGGAATATGTTATTCTTTCTTTTTATTGAATTTGTATGTTTTATACTTGTTCATATTACTGAGTTTTATGTTTTAAATTTCAGGATGATTGATAACTTAGCCTTATTAGTTTCTTTAAATGATTTTGTAAACCAATGTGGCTACATGATAATGACAATGAAAATGACCTTATTTACCATTTAGCATGGCATTAGCTATGTGGCCCAAATCACCTTAGCTGTCATCAGGTAAGCAATGGAAATAATTCAAATCTTAGAGTGGAAAAAAAAAAATGTGTCCAGTAGTACATTCTACTCTGAATTAATCACTACATTGTGTCTCATTTTGAAAAAGTAATTAGGTTTTATTTATGATGAATTGCCATTGGGGAAATAATAACAAAAGTCAATTTCCAGTGGCCATACTATAAACTGGTATAAGGTGATGATAGTCTAATCTGGAGTATAAAAGATAGGTGGAGAAGACCACAAGAGGAAGATTCGATGTCTTGTTGATGTAGAAGTGACGACTCCTTGATTCTGAAGTCTGGGACAGAAAATTAATTGACAACACAGTGATTTGATTGGAGTTCTGATATTCCCCTTCATTGTTTCATACTTGTTTGATACCAGATTTTTTTATTTCAAGAAAAATATTGTAAAAGTTGATGCTAATTTAAGGAATTTGAGGAATGAGGCTGGTGAAGGTTGCCTCTGATGGCAATAGTCTGGAGGGTTCCTCCTTCCATGGCCTCCTAGAATGACAGAGAATTTAAACATAACCATACATATAATATGAGAGCAATGCTGAATGGCATATCATGAATACATGTATCACACAACTTTCTTAGTTCTTTGCAATACCATTCCTTTTATAAACATTAAATAAAGCTCTGTCATTTTTATTTAAAAAATGTGGCTAAAGCAACTAAATATGATCTAGAGCTAGGACTACCTTTCTTGGATGGCATGTGATACTCCACCACTGCCCCTCTGTATTCTCTACTTGAGATCCAGTAGATGACAGATAGGGGTTCTGACATTGTAGTTTTACCTGTGGCAATGAAAAAACCTATCGTGTGTTATTGTGTGATAACTCAGCAATGTTAGCAACTTCTCTTTGAATGTTCTCCTACTCTCCAAACTTATTATACAGAAATTCAAAAAGAGGGAAGATGATTACAGGTGATACTCTATACAGTCTTCACAACGGAAGTAGGTCTTAAATAAAATTAAATGAAAATGAAATTTAATTTAGTATTCTGTGTTATCCCCCGGATGTGTCCATGGCTTATCTACGCAAAGTTAGGTGCTCCTTCTCTGCTAAACATTGGAAAAACAGCTTTGATGGATATTGGAAGGCTCAGTTGTAAGTTCCAACTTAGCATATTTATGCTTTGCAATAAATTTTATTCATTTATAGGCCAGTACCACTGTGGGATTAGAAAATACCAATCTATAAAAATGTTTATGATTGGAAAAATTTCTCTTGTATCTGAACTCACTTATATAACCTTCTCATCGCTTTTTCTCCTTCAAGAAGGTGTCTGTGATTTCCTCATGACCCTTGTCCCTGTTCACAGATCTGTCATGGTCACTTATTCATGGATCTTTGGAAGAAATAAATTTCAAGGCATTCCCTATTTCTACTACTTATTTGTAATATAGAAATAATGCTGTATTCGTGGAAACACCAATAGAAGCAATTAGGAGAATTATCTTATTATTAAGGAGGATCCTCAATTTATATTAGGACAAATTCGAAAGATGAGCCAAACTTAGTCTTTGAGACTGCCTTCCTCACACATGCAGTATGACTCTTCCTTCTCTGGGGAATATGAACTATGATTTATGATGTATGATCATGTTTCATGGAGGGCTAATACTGGAAAATACTGTTGACCTGCTGGAAAATATCAAGGCTTCTCCTTAGGAATCAGAATTAATTTTGGCCAATTTTCTATAATGTGAAATCTTCCTATGAATGGAGTGCTTATGTTTGCCTATTCCTCTTGATAGCTCACAGGAGCCTCACCGAACTCCAACAAGGCACCTAACTCTGCCCCTAAAGCAATTGTGTTCATATTTTATATTTCTTAGCACATTTGTTATTTTTATACTATGTTCTCCACATATTTATGAAGCTATGGGATGAACAATTATGCTTCCTATACTAAGCTTTTTTTTTTCCTTTTTGAATTTAAGTGGTGGATTTTAGGAGGCAATAAAAATGGGTTCATTATTTTTGTAGTGTTCTTAAAACTGTACTGAGATATTGTCCTGTGATTTGCATTTTTTATTGACTGATAACTGCAGAATTGTGGATGATGTGAATATTCACACACCGGATTCTTAGCAATGAGTATTTAAAAAGCACATGTTGATGCAAAATAACCAAATCTTGATGTATTCGAAAAAATCTGTGTACTGCCTCTGACTATTAACTTCTGATGCGTTCCTGATTAGTTTCTTTGTTCTAGAGTGGCCTCTCATGCTTCAACAACCAGATTTTTTTCTGAATTCTAGAATCCCCTTAGAAAAGGAGAAATTATATTTGAAATAGCATGTCATTCATTTAAATTTTGTCATCATAAGAATAAAAATATTTAGGGACGCCTGTGTGGCTCAGTCAGTTAAGCGTCTGCCTTTGGCTCAGGTTGTGATCCCAGGGTCCTGGGATTGAGTCCCACATCAGGCACCTTGCTCAGCGGGGAGCCTGCTTCTCCCTCTCCCTCTGCCTGCCCACTCCCCCTGCTTGTGTACATGCTCCCTCTGACAAGTAATAAAATCTTTAAAAAAAAGAATAAAAATATTTACATTCCCTTCATAGTATACAAATAATTTATTTAATGTTTAGTAAAAGATTAGCTTGTTTTATTGTATTTAACCTTTAAAAATACAAACTGTGTAAATATAAGTGCACTTTGACCACAGGCTCAGGGAAATAGTTCCCAGTATATATGAGTATTCATTTCTTACTCCTGCCTTCTAATTCATTAGGTTTTCATACTATAACTTTGACGTTTTGGTTAAAGCTGGGTGTTCATTATATAATGAAATATGTTAGTAAATTTTTTAAATTTTATATAATGACTATTTTCTGTGATTATAATATTTTAAGTCTTCACTATGTCAGATTGATATACTTACAGAATACTTTAACATATGCTCTTGTCCATTAAGAGTTTTTTAAATTTTATGTATAAATTTCCCAGATTTATAGAACAATATCACCTAGAGTCAATTTTTTTTGGAAAGACAATATGATTTTTCATATGTAATATGTATAAAAGAATGCTTAAAGTAGAAAACAAGACTAAAATGACTATGGATTATTTCATGTGTACATTTTGAAATGATAGTCCAGAAAATGATTAAATTATGTGTGTGTGTCTGTGTGTGTGTGTCTGTGTGTGTGTGTGTGTGTGTGTGTGTGTTTGTAAAAGGTCTCTCTTTATAGATTTCTAACTTTGTATTTTTGCTGGACATAATCCTCATTTTTTCCTCTGCATTTATAATTGGTATGTTGAATACAATAGAGAAAACTAGAAAATTAGTCAGCTCCATGCCATAAATTTCATGAATTTAAACCCCATCTTGGTCTCTGGTGTTTTTTTTTTTTAAGTTTTTATTTAAACTCCAGTTAGTTAACATACAGTGTAATATTAGTTTCAGGTGTACAGTATAGTGGTTCAACAATCCATACATCACCCAGTGCTCAATCAACAGAAATGCCCCTCCTCAATCCCCATCACCCATTTAGCCCATCCCCCACCCACCTCCCCTCTGGTAACCATCAGTTTCTTCTCTAGAGCTAAGAGTCTGTGTTTCTTAGTTTGCCTCTCTGTCTCTCTCTCTCTTTTCCCTTTGCTCATTTGTTTTGTTTCTTAAATTTCACGTATGAGTGAAATCATATTCAGTCTTTCTTAACATTCATTTTTTGTAGGTTTAAGCAGCAATCTCTCTGGTTTCCTTCAGAGTCTAGTCTAAATGTTCAACAACCCACAAGGCCCCTTCTAAATTCTTATACCCTTGTCCTGAGCCCACATGTTGCTTCCTCTTTCATTATGAACTCTTTCAGTTTCAAGAAATATATAATCTCATTATATGAACACATGCCTACATTCTCAAATATTGTAAACAGAGCTTTTTGCTCTCATAATTCCATGGAAAATCAGGAGAGTGATGTTCAAAAGATCATTGAAATTCATGGCAGTTATCAGCTATAGGTTTTGTTCCCTGGATCAAAGGTGAAACCAGATATGAATCTTGGCGGTCTGTATTTTTCTTTTTTCTATGCTTTACAAAATCTAGTCACCAAGTCACACCTCTTAAACACATCCAACTTCCTTCATTCCTTTCTGTCTGAATTATTGCAACAGCCTCCACATTGGTCTTTCTGATTCCTTGAGAGAACAATTTCATATTACCAGTGATTTTTGACCGTGGCCTTTTATTTAAAAGACCAGATAGTCTTTCATTTTAGGTTTATCATGTTTTTCTCCTTCAATCTTTCTAAATGTCTTATGTATCTACGAGAAGTGGCAATTAAATGATTTGAAAGTTGTTATCCCTAAAGATGTTCCTTATTGTTTGAAGAGTGCTGCATTAAACTCAAAAAATTAGCCTATTCTGAAATTATCTTGAATTCCTTCTCCAGAGGATAGCCTACTTATTCTTTCATCTTTGCCATGAGTTTCAGAGTGATTATTTGTAAAAGTGGGAAAAGAATAAAATAAACTAAAAAAAAAAAACAAACATGAATTTGCTGACCTTTCTAGAGCATGAGTACACACATGTATGAGTCTCTTTATGTGTGGGGTTTCCATGATTTTCTCGAAGGCAGTTATACAAACTTAGAAACTTTTTGAAGATCTCCCCTACTCTTTAGCTTTTTAAAATTTTATTGATTGATTCTATTTCAAACACTGCAAAGCCTGGAACATTATGCAGGAAAAGCTATTATAATTGAGAATTTTAAAAAAGGTGTTGTAATAAGTCCTAAACACTACAGTGCAGAAATTTGTAATCTAGTTTTGCATATTGCTACATATTTCTGGGTATTCTTAAAGAATTGCATGGAGGTAAATAATAAGCTTCAGTTAAATAGATCAATTTATTTATCTTTAGGATTGTGAAACAGGAAGGAAAAATAATATAATATTTGAAATACTAAATAAGATAATATGAAAGTATGCCGTGGTATAAAAAACTGATCATTAATAGCACATGTATATAAAATTGATATATAAAAATAACAGTATGTATTATTTGCATGTCACTATTTTAAATGTTTTATATGAATTTACTACTCTAATCCTTCCAATAATCCTATAAAGTAGGTATTATAATTAACTCAATTTTACAGGTAAGAAGATGAAGCCTTAAAAAGATTAACTAATTTTCCCAAGGTTACTTGGAAATGATAATGCTGGGATCCCCAGCAGATTGTCTGCCCTCATATCCATGAACTTAACCACAAAGTTACAAGTAATTATTTTTTTAATCTAATCTAATATTTTGTGGTGAACATCTTCAAATAATGCTTTCATTCATTTAAACTGATTTTGAAAATTAAAAAATGGCTGTACACTCATTCACATGCCTTTATATTACAATGTAAACAATGATATGATACAGTAAATTATGAAAATAGAATATTACCCCTATTGTATTTTATGGAACACAGACTATATAAGTATTTATATTTATAACTTAAAAAGTAGAATTCAGGTAGAAGGAATTATGAATTTCATCAAGTTAAAAATATTTATCTACTATGTGACTTCTCAGTTTTTTATTTATGTTTATTAATGTTGTATCTCTCCACAAGAAAGTACTATACTATGCAATTTTTTCAAATTTATTTGGCAGGGGATACAAACTCAGACACATATACATGCATTTTTATATATGTATATAAAATATATATACATACTATTTTATATATATGGTAGTGCTATAGTTTTATAGCAGGCAAGATATATAAATATATATATAATATGTAACCTATATATTATATATCTAAGATTATATGTGTTATATAGGCTGTATATATATATGTATTAAGATATATATGGAGGTATTAGTCTCATAACCTTTGGGAAATAATGATTAAGAATAGTATTTGTTATTGAAAATAAAATATGAATAATTTATATTACCTTATAAATCTATAAAACAAAAAGTATAGCATGCTAAATGCAGTGTATTGTAGATTGAATCTTTACACAAAGAAAGGGCATTAGTGGAAAAACTGATGAAATCCAGAAAAAGTCTGTAGTTTAGTTCATAGTAATGTACTAATCTAATTCCTTAGTTTTCTCAGATATACCATAATTATGGAAGTTACTAATATTAAGGAAAACCTTTGAAGAGTACTTGAATATACTCCATACAGCCTTTGCCTCTTTTGTGTAAATATAAATTTATTACAAAACAAAAAAATTTAAAGGAAACATAACATGAATACTAAATAGTGTCTCCTATGGTTGAGGAAAATAAAAGATAGAAATAACTTGGTACAATAGGGATATTAAACAATTATTTTTTACTTGTTTCTATGAATAATATCCATGTATCATAAAAAATTGAAATTAAAAAAAATTAGTAAAGTACGATTTTACATACTGCCAACAGTAAGTCATATATATGTCCAAAACTATATATATGTTTTCATTGAAAAATATGGAATTTTCTATTGAGATAATATAGGGTAACTAAATTAAATCTCAGTAATTTCACTTTGAAAAACAGTTTATTTTAATTTCTATACTGTGTTTTTACTGGGAAGAGTTTTAGAAAGGCCCGATTTATGTTTATGGCAGAGCTTAGGTGGGTATGATGTATGAATTTGAAGGTTCTATATCTTATACGAGCCAAACATTGTAACATTTCTTTAATACGGAGTCATACAAAGGTAACCCCGAGCCCCTACCTCCGTCTCCTGCCCCAGCAAACAGAGAGAAGCTCTGCTGTTGGCTGGCTACATACCCTGGTGCTTGGGAGGTGACTGGGCTAAATGAACACTGTAACGAGGCCACCCCTAGGGTTTGTTTGCTGCTGTTTAGTTTTCTTCTTTAAGTTGTTTTTTGGTTTTGGGTTCCTACCCCCAGTATACCATATTGATTGCCCAACTTCAAACCCCATGGCCTCCTCAAATATGAGACCTTTCCACTCTTCAAACCAATTCTGTGTTCTCACCTGTAAAGAGTTTATTCAACTCACTGCCTGGCAAATGGCAAATTTGACAACTGTTGGCTCTTATTGTAAAATTAACTTGCATTGAATTTGCTTTTTGTCATATAAATAAAATGCTGTTTTTATTTGTGTTAATATCAGAGCAGTTAGTAAGCTTTAGAGGGCCGAATGATGTTTTGTTTTTTGAGTTTTTACTGGAAATACTTTTCACAGAAGTTAAATTAGGTTTACTACTTCAGCACGTTTTACACGAGGTATGTTTGGAAGTCAAGAGATAAAGCTGGTTTGTGATTTCTATAGAAATTTTGCCAAACATAAAAGTGGCATAAAACCATTATGCATACAGACAAGCACAGTTGGGATATTTTCAGTCTGTCAAGTTTGCATTTTTAAAAATGTTGTAAAGCTTTATGAAAAAAAATTGCTTTTCCGCAGGTGCGTTATCTCTTTCTTTGAATGTCAGGATACATTTGTAAATCAAATTGTGCTCAGCCAGATAATGCTCAAACCAGAAGCTTAAAGCTTTAAGGACAGTTTTTAGGTATTTGCATGGGTTAGTTTGATGTACAGAAAGTGATTAAAATAGCATTGCAAGTTTTCAAGGCAATACTGAAAATACAATTTACTACTAATAACAGTCTATTCAGGTACAGATTTTTAAACATAATGGGAAAATCAATCCAGCAATTGTTTATTGAGTCCCTTACGTGTTAGTCACTGTGCAAGAGGCTTGGAAGAGGCAAGTAGGAAATAACAGCATATAACTAAAGAAAATGAAAGCAAGTTCTGAACTCTTTTGTCACCAGAGATGTGCAAATAAGTTTGAGGTGATATTTCTAAATGCCACAAAGTGTGTTTAGGCACAGAATGTATACAATAGAAGTATCTGAGATTGCTCAAGGGTGTCACAGTCATGTCCATTAACCGGGATACAAGATGGACTTTGGGATTTTTATATGGACCTGACAGTGTTCACAGCTGCTCCTTATCTCAGGCCCCAGTGAGTCTGAGACTGGGATTATGAGACCAATCTGACACACATTTCTCAGGACCACTATATCCTCAGTCCTTGCAACCCAGTGAAAGGATATTCTGTAGCTATTACTTCCCCCATACTGCTCTGATGCTAAGAAGAGGATGAAGGTATTTTTTATCACATTCCATGATGTCCGCTTTCCTTGTTTTTGTTTTTTTTTTTCCCTCCTACAACTTGTTTCCTTCTCTTTTCTCTCTCTGTGTTCTTACTGTGCCCCAACCCACAGCCTATTTTAGTGCTGATCTCTCTGCCTTCGATAAAAATGCTATAATGGTATTTTTGCCCATGGTCTTCTTCATTCATTGACACATTTTTATTGAGCATCTAATATTCACTGAGCATTGTTCTCAGTGCTAGGAATGCAACGGTGTACAGAACATGCAAAAAATCTTTGCACTTCTGGTTCTAAATGAGTATATCTTATAAGGTAATACATGTTGCAAAGAGAAAAAGTCAAGGAACAAGATCTGACTTTTTTTTTCCTGGCTGATATTCTATTTCAGAGTGTACTGTCTGCTTTTAACAAGTCTAAAGAGTCTTATTTCCAAGAACAATTGATTTATTCAATCATTTGTTTCGTATTTATTCACTTTTCAACTAGACATGACTACTTGAAGACATAGCCGTTTAAAGACAGGACTAGGCTTTTGTATTGGATGATACAGCTTCTTTTTATGAATTGTTTTGTGAGCCCCATAGAAACTGTCTAAAAATATTAATACTTCACATGGATGACAATAGTTTGTTGAAAGAGATGTATCTTTAAAAACTATTATTAGCCAAGACACAATTAGTACACAAGGAAATGAGAGGGAAGAAAGACTTAGAAATCACTGGAAAGATAGATTCCTTTGTTGGATGTCTCTGGGTGATCCCCTCAAAGTAGGGGATGCCAAAAGATGTGTATAGATCTATTAAAGACAAAGGGCCTACTGATGTGAAAGACCCTAAAATCATAGCTGAAATTTATTTGACTGATACATTGCCTTGTAGCATAGGACCTAAAATCAATTAAACCCCACTGTGAGTAATAATTTTCAGATTACATCTCAAACAGTGTGTTTATTAAAGATCTTTTAGAGATTAGCCCTTCATAAAACACTGGGGTGACAGAGGAAAAGTGAGATACATTTTTTATCAAAACATTTGTCATCTACTGGAAAAGAGAAATTTGTGAAATAAATATTCATACAATATAACTAAATTAAATGTGAATTAAAAATGAGTGTACATGCAAAGGGAAGTCATTTTGGTGTTTTTAGAAAAAAAAAACCTTTGAAGAAATAAATTGGTACTTAAATCTAGGCTTAATGAGTAAGATTTCTGTTAGAAAAAAAAACTTGAAAATCACACTGTAAAAGTGCAAAAAAAAAAAACCACTGAATTTTTACATTGCGAGATTTTAAGAGGGATGATTGAAGGTGTCTAAATGATTGAGGATTAAGCGAGAAGAGAAAACTAAAGGAAGACTGAATAGTTATGTCAAATATTTGAAAGATTCCTATTAGGAGAATTCCTAATAAAAGAATTCCTTTTAGAGACAAGGAACTGAATGAATATTTAAAGGAAATATTAAGACTCAAATATTGGAATTCTATCTGTGCCAATCAGGGTTATTTATAAGCAATAAAAGCTGGCTCTACCACAAGTAGGAAAAGGAAATCGATGGGGATATAGGAGGCAGCTGATAGAATTGGAGTGGAGCACAGACTTAGAAAACTGGCAGAGGCAGGACACTTGACATCGCTACTGCTCGGGTTCCCAAAGCCACGTTGCCACTTTCTGAGAAAAATGTGGGAAATGTTTCTTTGAGGCCTCACTTAACACTTCCTACAGTGACCTGTAGGTGGTGGTATTTAACTGCCCTAGGTGAGGTCAAATGTGTATTGGCCTTTTAAAAAGAATCCTATTAATGTTTGAGTCTCTTGAAATTACAATCTATGGGATTTTTTTATTTAAAAAAAGTTATTTTGCCCGTTTGAATGGTCCCTATCCTTTGCGAAACAAAGTAGTTTCCATACCCTGATGCAAACCAATGACCTCATAAATGCATGTACGAGATTAGTGAATGATCTAGAAGGTGTCCATCCTAAATTGTATATAAAATTTGGGGAATATGTGTATGTGTTATACATTTTACCAAATGCCAAAGGAGAGTAGTGATACATCAAGTATAACTATTATTTTGTCTGTTTTAATTTCTAATCTATCAGCCATGGTCTTCAATTCTAGCCAGTTTCAAACTCCAGTTTTTTCTAACCAAGAAGGAAATGAAATTTCAAAGAAATATTCACAACATAATAATATAACAAATGATTCTAAAGCTCACATTTGAAAGGGGGAATTACAAGTGTATTTTTTCAGTTGTTAAATTGCTATGGAGTCCAGACATTGTTTGCTTCTTTTAAGTCAGAATTGTTGTTTCTAGTCATTTAATCATTAGAGTGTGCTAAAATTGTATTATATAATTTTAAACATTGTTTTTCCCCCATGTGTATGAAACCATGCCTTCTACCTAAATATTCCTCAAACCTTTACATTTATCTCAATTCTTATGGCTGCTATCTAGATCTAAATTGTTAGGGATTGAATTGTATTCTCTAAAAAGGATATGTTGAAATCCTAACGTCCAGTACCTCAGATTGTGACCTTATTTGGACATAAGTACAAGACTGCCACGTACTGTTGTAAAGGTTAGGCCATACATGACCGGAGGGGAAGCATTCACAAAGTTTGCCATAGCAATGCTGCCTTGTAGTACAGCACTGTGCAGAATCCACCCCGGATGCAAACTCCTTGCTCTCCTGGCCTGAATTAGGCAACTTTCTTCGAATTCCAGCAAGAAACTGTGCTTCCTGCATTGATCAGATTTTATTGCAACATTTATTTTATTGCAACTCACATACCACCTTTATTTTCTTGAGCCACTAGTTATCAAACACACTCTTAGGAAAAATCGTGACTTGTCTTTTGAGGTTCAAGCTGGACATAAGAAACTGGGGGGCAGCTGCTCTTTGCACCTTCCATGACACCTAGGTCAGCGCTTCATTAGCTATTTGCTTTACAATCCACAGTCGTGATTTCCCAACTTCCCTTTAGAAAAGTCCATAACCATAATTTCTATAGGTTTATCTCTATTACCAGTCGGAAGTGGAAAACTAAATAGACTAGTCACAGTATAAAAGCATAAGACAATAAAACTTTTCATAGTACCAAATCATTCCCTTGATTGACATGTATAAATTTCAACTATGACAGTTGAAATTAAAATCAGTGTAATAGTTTATGAAAAAATTGTGTGTGTGTAATTTATGCAGATTCAAATTTCTGAATTTTATAGATTATATTATTTATGATTTTTTAAATTATTTATAAGTCATTTAAAAATAGTACTATTCCAAGGAAATTTTAAAGCTGCTAGAGTAAATCAGTAACATTTTTATTTAGGAAAAACGAAACTATCAAGAAATACTTTCTTGCCTTAAGAAAACATCTCTGAATAAGTTTGATGTTTAAAATTCTTACAAGTGCACAAGTATTTTTGAGCGGGGCTTAGAATTGTCTTTGTTATCACATATTTGTAACAATGTAGTTTTGTTGATGTCATTGCTTTCTGAGAATTTTTGTAGAGAATCATGAAACAATTGTAAATAAGCCAATTTTATCTCTTACCTCAATAGCATATGAATAGCTGAGTTGGTTGAACAAGCAGACAGGAGTAAATTGAAGCATGCTGCTGAGACACACAGCTATGGTTAGAGGCTGAGGCTGAAAGAAAAGTCATCCTTCCACTTCTATTACTTTTTCATACCATGGACAAGACTCTAGAATATTTCGCATAATAAATAGTACTGGTAGGTTTTTGCAAATTTACCAGTTTCAAGCAGAGTTATATATCCATTGCATTTTCTACTGAAACATTACTTAGAAAAATCAATATAACACTTGTCTCTATGTTATTTGTCTGAAGCAGCAAAACAAAAGTTTGTAGAAATGAAACCAGCATATCTTTTTTTTAAAGATTTTTTTAAAGATTTTATTTATTTATTTGAGAGAGAGAGAGAGAATGAGAGATAGAAAGCACGAAGGGAAGAGGGTCAGAGGGAGAAGCAGACTCCCTGCTGAGCAGGAAGCCCGATGTGGGACTCGATCCCGGGACTCCAGGATCATGATCTGAGCCGAAGGCAGTCGCTTAACCAACTGAGCCACCCAGGCGCCCCGGCATTATTTCTAATGTAAAGAAAACTGGACCATTATTTTTCCTCCAAAATGCATATCAATGTGGAATATATATCACTTAAGAAGGATTTGCACATTTCAATTTGCCTATTAATTTATTGTTAGGTTGGCTTTACTGGGAATCCTCTATTGGCAAAGGAACCAAAATAATTCATTGGTAAGTCATCATTTTTCTAGTTAAATATCAAATCATCTCTTGATGATTAGAATGGCTATTTAGAGGTTTTGAATTTTAGTGGTATTTAGTGTCCTGAAGTCTGTATAGAATCATTACATCGCTTAGATGGTAATTCCTAGATTCCAGGACTAAATACGGATAAACAACCATAAATATACTCAAAAGGTTCTTAAGAATATTTTTTATGATACAGTTTTTGATTAGGAAACATATAAATATTGATGAATAGGCTAATCGAGGCTTCAATTTTGAAGTGAGTACTTAACCTTGTCTTTGAGTACAGGGGAACTAATAAGTTTATCCAACTAAATGCATCATATAGTGACTATGAAATACCTGAGCGACCTTGACTTAATTGCTGTGGAAGTGTAATTTTTTTCAGTGAAAACATACTCTGTCTTAATTCCAACCTTGCAGATATTTCTATGATTTATAGTTAGAGCACTTTTGAATAACTGGTGAAAAAGAAAAAAAACTAAGACAAGCTATGACAGCTACTTGGAAATCAGAGAATTTATAAGGAGAAACAAAGCCACTACAAGAATAGTATTTATGCTCAAGAACTTATGTAACACAATTTAATCAGGCACAGGGTCCTAAACACAGACTGAAAATGGGTTTGGACTCTAACTGCTACACATATCCTATAATTATAAGCCTTGCTTATTTTTGGTTAAGTGAAATAATGTCAATTGTAGTCTCAGCCTACACACGCACACACACAATTAAAAAACACATGATAAGGTATTATGGCAACTTAAAGTGAGAAAAATTTATGAAATTCACATGCTTTTAGATACCACTCCTTTTATTTCCTTTATAGTATGAATCATCTTTGTTACCTAATTAAGTGAAAATAAATATTACTGACTTCTTCCTGTAGGTCAATCCACAATTTCTTTTCCCAAATGAATGTTACTGTAATTACATATCGTTTTGGGGGGAAAGATAATTCAGACATATATTAGCTACTTTATAACATGGTTAAATTAGCATAAACACGGTAATTTGATATACATATTTTAAATTATATTGCAGTTAAATTTTCTATGTAAACAGATCACTAAAGGAAGATGTTTTGACAGATTATACAATACATAGTCTTTTAATTATTTATTTAGCCTTTTAATTATTAATTTAGAAGTTGATCTTTAATCAGTAATTTGCAAATATGGCCTAAAAGTGAGACATGGTCTATTATGTTAACATACTCATTCTGTTTAGTTGTAACTCAGAATTCTGAAGTTCGACAGAAATCAATATCTATTTAAGATGAGAAGCAGAATACATATAAGGTCCATTTTGAAATAACTTAACAGTTTCGCTTTCATCTCATTCCAGAGAAAAAAGTCCAGGGGCTGATAAAACTTCTTGGTAATCTAACTAAAAGAAATAAGATATTAATGGCATGGATTCAGAGGAGGTTAGAAGTTTATTGAATGCATTCTTTTAGATACATGTCATGCTCACAGCAAAGTTTATATTGAAGTACCACTTTCAATGACTGATGGAATCAATCCATAGTGAATTGAATAAAATATTCTATTTTAATTCAGAACAATTATCTTTGTGTGCTTTTTTTTTTAAAGATTTTCTGCATTTATTTGAGAGCGAGAGAGAGCATGAACCAGTGGGAGAGGAAGAAGGAGAGGCAGAGGGAGAGGCAGAAGCAGACTCCATGCTGAGCAGGGAGCCCAAAGTGGGGCTTGATCCAGGAACCCTGTGATCCTGACCTGAGCTGAAGTCAGACCGCTTAACTGACTGACCTACCCAGTGCCCCCTCTTTGTGTTCTTTAAACAGTGACATCAGTAATTCTTTTTCACCTAATGTTAAGTAAAATATTTTAAAAAATACTTTATTAGGTAAATGTAAATCCAAACCATAATGAGATATCACCTCATACCAATTAGGATAACTAATATCAAAAAAACTAAAACAAGTTTTGGTGAGGATGTGGAATATTGGAACCCTTGTCTGCTATTGGTGCTAATGTCAAATAGTGAAGCCTCTATGGAAAACAGTGTGACAGTCCCTCAAAAAATTAAAAAATAGAACTACCAGGGGACACCTGGGTGACTCAGTCAGTTAAGGGTCTGACTCTTGATTTCAGCTGAGGTCATGATCTCAGGGTGGTGAGATGGAGCCCTGTGTCGGGCTCCACACTCAGCAGGGAGTCTGCTTGAAATTCTCTCTCTCTCTCCCTCTCCCTCTGCCCCTCCCTCCACTCTCTCTCTCTCATAAATAAATAAATAATAAATAAATATCTTTAAAAAAATAGAATTACCATATGATCCAGCAATTTAACTTCTGAGTACATATCCAAAAGAACTAAAAAGGGCGCCTGGGTGGCTCAGATGGTTGGGCGTCTGCCTTCGGCTCAGGTCATGATCCCGGGGTCCTGGGATTGAGTCCCGCATCAGGCTCCCTGCTCTGTGTGAGCCTGCTTCTCCCTCTGCCTCTCTCTCTCTCTGCCTCTCATGAATAAATAAATAAAACATTTAAAAAAAAAAGAACTAAAAAAATAACTGAAAAATAATTTTTTAAAAAATCTAAAAGATATTTTCATACTCATATTCACAGCAGTATTATTCACAATAACCAGAAAGTGGAACTATCCAGTAATGAACTGAATTGCATTCTCCCAAAATTCATAGGCTTCAGCCCTAATCCCCAGTGTGATTGTATTTGGAGACAGGACATATAAGAAGATAATTAAGGATAAAAGTAGTTATAAAGATGGGATTCTAATCTAATAGGGCTTATGTCCTTATAAAAAGAGGAAAAGACACCAAAAGTGTATGCATGTAGAAGGGAGGTGATGTGAGGACACAGCAAGAAGGAAGTGCTAGAGATTGATTACACAACCATGTGACTATGCTTAACACTACTGAATTATAAAATGGTTGAAGTGGTAAATTTTATGCTATTTATATTTGCCACAATTTAAAATATCAAAGAAAAAAATCCACTCAGTTTATAGCAGTGATTATGCAATAAGATAAAGATAAGTCATTAAAATGCTTTTCACTTTTGTCTTTGAAATTTAAAAGTGAATGATAATTTAAATCGTAGGAGTCAAAAACACCTTAAGTGAAATAAAAGGAATAATAAGGAGGCCACTTTGTCCAAAAGTTCAAACCTTAAAGCAAATCAAGGGGGAAAAAAATGAGAATAGTAGTTATATATTTATAACTTACTTATTTGCTATAATCCAACTACAGCAAATAAATAAGGCACTTGTCAGTGGTTTCAAATCTGTTCACTATTAAAGCACCCTTTCAACTTCTTTTGTCATGCTTTATAAGCTATTGTAGGTCAAAACCAAAAATTTTTAAAAAAGTAATTTTCTCGTAATCATAGCCATATAAATATTAAACCAAATATAAAACTGGCACAAAGTAGTGTTACTACACAGAACATTCTAATCATAGCTAATATAAAACCAGTGAATTCTATGAAGTCCTGAAAATACAACCTTTGAAGATCTGTAGTTGAAAATTTGGGGCACATGTAAGGGAAGGTGAAGTTTAATTTTAAAGAATAGTGGGTCTTAAACATTAGGGTGCATTGGAATCACCTCGAGAGCTTGTAAAGAGCACAGATTACTGGGCCTACCCCCTTAATTTCTGTCTCAGTAGGTCTGGAGTGGGATCTGAAACACTATTTCCAAGAAGTTTTCAAGTGATGCCAATGCTTCTGGTCTAGGCACCACATTTTGAGAGCCACTGTCAGAAAATGTGGAGGGATATTAAGAGGTAAGTTTCCAGTCATGGAAATTGGAGCTTATCTTATAGAATTAAAATACTATAAATTTGGGGCCATTGTTATCTTTATACATACATGTGAATTTAGTAATTATAATGACATTTACTACATATTAAATGATTCCCAGGTGATAACATGTCTACATGCTGACTTGTTACCATTATATAATAAATGTACCCTGTAGTCTAAGGGTACATCATCTTAATTAGTGACCCTCTTTTAATTAGGTGCATATAAACACAAGAATCAAATAATCACCGTGATTTACACGTGATTTACATATGAGGAATGTGCTCGATGAGGTCATGTGTTTGATTTCAGCTACCACACTCTTGTTCTGATCATGCTTTTATACAAATATTCATAGTACCTCCCTGTCTTGTGTAGAGGGTAAGGATATTGTGTCTGCTCACATTACCTCTGCTTCACAGCCACTGAATGTTCTTTCAGACTGGTAAGTGACTACCAGGGAATGGTCTAAACTGTTTGCACACTTTCTCTTTGCAAAGTTCTTGTCTTCTTCCTTTAAGGAATGAACACACTGCTACCATCCAGTTTGAGGACTATCTAGTTTTATGACTAAGAAATGTGTGACCCAAATGATTCAGGATCTGGAGAAGCTACAATAACAAAGTATGTGGGAATTTTATACTTTCTTTTTCTTTCATATTTAGAGTGCAACTACTTCTCAAATACAAACTACCAAGAGTGCTCTGTAACACATATTTTGGTATAATCTGATAAACTATTGCTCTTTTAAATTTCATGAGATAGAATGGGTTATACGATTTCTATAAATTGGTCAGAAATAATGTCAGCAAGCTTTTGTAATAGCATGAATAGCCATAAATTGTTGTTCATCTCCCTTTAAAAGTACTTTTTTTTTTAAGTACCTGAGGAAGGGTAATGACTGATTAACTCTGTGAGTAGTTTACTCATTTAACAAATATTTATGTTGTGTATGAAGCCACTGTATGAGATGCTGGATATATAGGTGTAAAAGAAAAGTAAACTTACTATCTCGAGAAGCAAATATTGTTTTTAGTAGAAAAAGATAAAAAATAAGTTAACCTGAAAAATGTCAAAGAGTTAAAGCAGCATAATGTGATACCAAGTTATTTGGTAGGAACTATTGATAACCATTGCCAAATGTCTAAAATTAAGACTATCTAGAAAAATAATGAGAGAGGAGGCAACTCAAAACTTTAGGCTCTCCTGGTTAGAATAGAACTACTGTAGAAAACTGTTTGGCACTGTCTAAAATTCCAAACGTATGAATACTTTATATTCTATGACCCCCAAATCCCATTTGTAGGTATAGCCAATAGAAATGTATACGTGTGTGTGCTTGCACATGCTACATGGAAATACCTGTACATGAATAAAGATGTTTAGAGCATCCTAGCTCAAACACTGAAAATAGGTCTCATTTAAATCAAGAAGGAAACATAAATAAATTGTGGTCTATTCGCATAGTGGAAAAGTATCCAGTAATGAAGATGAACAAACTAATGCTACGCGCAAGAAAAGGACTCTCATAACCACAATGTTAGGCACTGGAAACCAGGCACAAATGTAATTATATTCTATGATTCCAATGGTATAAATTTAAAATAGGCAATAACATTGCAATAGGTTAGAAACAAAGATATTGATTACCTTTGGGAAGGAAGCTGGAGTACCTGGGGGCATGGGAAAGGAATCTTCTCACAGAATTGTATTAGTGATGTGCACTATATAACAAATCACAAACTTAGTGGCTTAAAAACACTCCCCCCACACACACACACACTAAATATCTCACAGTTTCTGTGGGTCAGGAGTTCAGGCAGGGTTTAGTTGGGTTCTCTGCTTCAGAATATCCTCAGGCTGTAATCAAGGTGTCAACCAGACTGAGTTCTCATCTGTAGGATCAACTGGGGAACAGTCTACTCCCAAGATCACTCATCTTGGCAGTATTCAGTGTTTGACTGTTGTAAGACTGAGCCCCTTAGCTCCTACAGGCCCCCTGCAGCTCCTTAGTATGTAGACCTCTTCATGGACAGCTCCCAAGATGGCTGCTTGCTTCCTCAGGGCAAACACAGAAAAATGCTGGAAACATGGGGTCTTGTATAACATAATCACAAGAGTGACACCTCATCACCTGAGTCATAAAAAGTAACCAAATTATGAGAGTCACATCCCATCACCTTTGTCACATTCTATGAGTTATAAGCAAGCCAGATGTCTGATCATTCACTTTCCAGAGGAGAGGGATACACAAAAGTGTGATTACAAGGAGTCAAAGATCATTGGGAGACACCCTAGGGTCTGCCTGCCTCAATGGAATGTACTATTTCTTGTGTTTTTTTGTTGTTATTTTACATTATTGCATACAAATGTAAGGGAATACAATTACTTCAAAACAGATAATGTTGTTTTTTTATAACAGCTTTATTGAGATGTAAATCACATAATATTTACAGAGATGTGCAACCATAACTATAATCGATTTTAAAACATTTTCATCAGTCACTCAAAAAAAATTCCATAACCCACTAGAAGTCACTCTCTTCCCCAGCTCTAGGTTAATAGACGGCATGTCTGTTTTCCATCTCTATAGATTTGCCTTTTCTGGACTTTTCATATAAATGGAATTGTATAATATGTTATCTTTTGTGATTTGCTTCTTTCACTTAGCTGAACGTTTCCAAGGTTCATCCATGATGTAGTATGTATCAGTATATCGTTCCTTTTTTTGTAGCCAAATGGTATTACCTTAAATGGATATAAAACATTTGTTTATCTGTTCATCAGTTGATGGACCTTTGGGTTGTTTCCTCTTTTTGGCTACTGTGAATAATGCTGCTGTGACATTTATGTACAAGTTTTTGTGTGGACATATGCTGTCATATCTCTTGGGTATATACCTAGAAGTGGAATTTCTGAGTCATATGGTAAATCTATGTTTAAACTTCTGAGGAACTGTCAGACTGATTCCAAAGGGGCCATATCATTTTGCATTCCCACCAGCAATGTAGAAGTGTTGTAATTTCTTCATATTCTTGACAACATTTGTTCTTCTCTGTCTTTTTGATTATAACCATCCTAGTGGGTATGAAGTAGTATCTCATTGTGGCTTTAATTTGCATTACCCTGATGGATGATTTTTTTTTTTAATATGGATGTGTTTAGTAGATGAAAATTCATTGAGTTGTACCCTGTGATTTAACACTTTTCTGTCTAATTCATTATGTTATTTTAAAAATAGATACTGCACCACAGTGTACAGAGAACAGTAAACAAGTCCTCAGACTCAGCCCACGTGGACGTTAAACAATTATTTCAGTTTTTCTTGACTGTGTTGTCAGTTCTTACAGCCACCAACTGCATTGGGAATACATTAATACATATGGAAGTTTTGGCAAATCATTGTCCTGGTCTTTATTCAACTGATGCTCCCCACAGAGAGAGAGACAGAGACAGAGCCAGAGAGGGGGAGGGAACATATGCATACCTACAGTATTACCCATCATCTAGTAATAATCATGAGGGGAAGCCAGGTAACTGATCAAGACTAATTACTATAACAATGTAGCATGAAATAGAAACACCATATATTGGAGCTTAGTATTAATTGTTAGCAGAAAGTCAGGAGAAAAGTGGCAGAATTTAGGGAAGAATCGATTGTTCAGCTCATATGCACACTCTGAATCTGGATAGAGAGTTGTATCAATGAAAGTGAAGAAAATACTTACATAGTCCACTGTTCTCCGCAGATATTTATTCAAAGCTGATCTATCAACTCTGAAATCCTGCCTCTTTGAGATAATTGGGGTATTAGCAAATGTTAAGAAAGTAATCATCCTTTTTTTTTTTAAGTGAGTGCTATGAAGAATACACAAAATGCAATTCTACGTGTTAACTGTTTTTTTGCTGATGTATCTTAAAAATAATAAAAGTATACATAATTAACATCTACCACATGGTAACTGGTAAACTATATAATGCAGTGAAAACCATGTGTACAACATAGATCTTGTTCCTGTGGACATGAAGCAAGAACGTATAATGTGACATGATAGTTCTTTATTCCAGGAGAATATAGAAATGTGTTTTGAAATATGATTTTTTTTCTTTGTGGATGGTTCTCAGGGATCAGAAAAAATGAATTCTTGCCAGGAAAGAAGTGGAGAAAGAACTTTTTAAGTTTTTGCTTGTTTTATTGGTTTGGTCAGAATTTGTGAAAGGAGAATCCATCCTCCTTAACACTGCTTGGACTTCTGTTCTTTTCTCCACCCGGGACAGAATATATTTTCTTATATTAATACCTCTCTCCAAGTTCGTTTCTGTAGTTCATGAAGGTAGTTTGTTTGCATGTTAAGATGAAAACCAGCACATTTTATTTCCTCATTTATGAAGTTTTTTGAAGAAGGATAGGTTCTATTTTTGATTCCTTTATTCAAAATACTTGCTCTAAGGGCATGTGATCTCAGCAATACATTTTTGCCTCATCTGAAGTGGTGTTAATGAAAGAGAAAACGGTCAGTGAGTATAAAAATGTGTGGAGAAAATCAAAACGTGAGAACGTTAAAGCATTGTGGCATGTGCCTTCTGGATGTCAATTATATTATTAGTGATCCTTAAGCATGACTTATAATCAAAAAGAAAGTGACTACACACTGTGAAGGAAGTGTGTGGCATTCTCCCCAATGCCAGATTTTATTTCTTACATTCTATGTGAAATGAAATAAAAACAAAATAAATATCTCCATATTTGTTTTATAACAGAATTGCCTTAATATCTATGAAAGAATGATTTTGAGATAATTATTTTAATCTGCATTTCCTAACATTCTTTTCTGATGTATTGTAAAACTCCATGTAAATAGGAGCAAACGTAATATGCATCATTTCCTCAACACCCTCTAAGATCATTTTTGAGCTCTTATGAACTTTAGTATTTAGACATTTTTAAAATGTCATCCAAATTTGTAAACAGCTCACTGAGGTCTCTTTCAAAAATCAAGTTGTTTATGATTATCTTAAAAAAAAGGCAGATTATTTACCCAGTTTGGAAAGCCATAAAATGAAAGCGCAATAACCATAAAGAAAGCAGAGACTCCTAATTTTCATAAAAACGTGACCAAGTGTAGTGATGGTCCCTTTCGGAGTGAAGTCAAAGCTTCCTTGGTGAGTAAGTGTTACTCTCCACGACAATCCTAGCAGCCTGCTGTGCAGTTGTGCAGTGAAGGTTGACATGCGTGGGCCCTAAATTCCTTCTCTAGAGAAAACTACGGTTTTCCTGAGTGTCCTAGGATCAGCAACTCCTGAGTTGACTTTAGTAAATGCTTATACAAGAAAGTTTTCTTCTTTGGGAGTTAGGAATATTACAAAAAAACAAATGGTTCTTCTTTTCATTTTCTCAGACAACTTCCCTCAGGCTATTCTCTGTGGTTTAATTGTCCACAGAAGCTTGAATATTTAGTGTCTATAATGACATGGTGAAAGATTTATACTGCTAAAGCATTCCCTAGCCTCGAAGCAAGATAAAATTGCGCTAATGCTCATTACCAAAAATGAAGATGGGTAAATGGGGTGGAGCAGTGGATATCTGGATATGACAGCAAATCTTTGCTCAGCTAGGTATTAGTATTTCATGGATGAGTCACCAAATGCAAAAATTATAAAAATCTAATGACCCTCTGGAAGAATTTTTCTTAGAAATATTATTACATTTCATCATAATTATTGATGGTGTTTACAAAACTGATAGGACTGGGATCCTTCATTTTCTACAAATATTTATTAAGCGTCTTCTCTGTGCCAGGTACAAGACTGAAAATATAGTGGACAAATAAGAAAGAAAATATTTACACTCCAAAGCGATTTACTTTTTTCTTGAATCAGAAAGACAGCTAAATAATGAGTAAATAAACAAATATTCATGCAAATGAGGAAATGTTTGGTACTAGGTACAATAAACAAAATGAAAACAGGGTTTAGTGATATAAAGTGTTTAGTGGATGTGTGAGTTCTGGAAATGTTTTGTTTTTGAGAAGAATCAGAAACCAGGCTTTATGAGAATGGCAAGAGGGATCACTACAGAAAGACTTAATAGTAGCTTGCGGTAGGAACAGTAGAGATGGAGACAGTCTAAAAATTTTGTTCTTAATTTTGTTCTATTAGCGAGCTATTGTCATTCTGAGTGAATAGATGGCACTTTTTTAGGTCCAGGTTTTGTTGGCTGTTTTATGTAAACCTCATTATCTTTCTCGTAAACTTCTATGTAAAAGCTGGTCTTCAGAATGGGTAATTATTCCCTTTATTTGTCAGAAAGATTATTCATACCTTTTGAAATATGGCAAATTTGGGAGACACACCTTACTTACAATGTCATAAAAGGAACAAAAGTCTCCTGAGGATTATCTAGGGAAATGTAATTAGTTCGCTCATTATTGCTATTGATTAAAGTCCCAGACTTAGTGAATTTGCGTACTAATTTGTATATTGCTCCAAATGGAGCTGATAACACCGGATATTAGAGTTTGTGGTTCTACTGGACATTACTCAGTTATCCTAACATTGCCTAGTTTTGTAAATGCTGTTTGGACTGATTTTGACATCTGTTTCCCTCATTAATTAATGAGTAGAAAAATCCTTTGACACATGTTTATTTTATATTGGATTTTGGAGTCATGATTTTTAACTTTTTAAAAAACATATTTTGATATCTGAGACACTTATATAAAGCTTGGTTGCGATAGTGAACAGTATCATCCATAGCTCTCTTCTTTCTTGCTTATTTGCACGTAAGAAAGAACGAAGAAGTTCTCTGATCGAAGGATTATTCCAGCATATTTGTGGAAAATGTTGATACTTGTCTCTGTTTTCATTTTCGTTCCATTTGACTGATTTCATGGGACATCCTCATTGCCCAAAAGACACCTCAAGAGTTCTTTCACCGCCTCAACTGTAATAATCTCTACTTCCACATTCTTCTGTCCCCCATTCACACAGTAACCAACTGGACCCACGGATGCACCAACTCAGAAATCTTAGTCATGTGTCCTAATTTCTGGTAACAGGTTCTTACCCTGCAATGTCTCAGTTTATAGTACCACAGTGCCTGTTTCTGAACCTCAGAGAGACTTCCAGGCCTTAATTTTTTCCTTCTAGATTATTGACTCTCTCACTGCGTCGTCTTTGTCCACGCGTTTAAATGACACAATGAGGCCCTGAACTGCTTTCTCCCATTCCCTTAGGTCCCTTGCACTTTAATCTCTACCCCATTCCAGCCAAACAAGACCCTAACCCAGAAAAGTGACCGCATTCACTTTCTCTCCTGCTGCGGAAAGGAGGCTTAGCTCTATTTAAAAAAAAAAAAAACAAAAAACAAAATCTTGCCATTTGCAATAATGTGGATGGAACTAGAGGGTATTATGCTAAGTGAAATAAGTCAATCAGAGAAAGACATGTATCATATGACCTCACTGATATGAGGAATTCTTAATCTCAGGAAACAAACTGAGGGTTGCTGGAGTGGTGGGGGGTGGGAGGGATGGGGTGGCTGGGTGATGGACATTGGGGAGGGTATGTGCTATGGTGAGCGCTGTGAATTGTGTAAGACTGATGAATCACAGACCTGTACCCCTAAAACAAATAATACATTATATGTTAAAAAAAAAAAAAAGATAGTAGGAAGGGTAAAATGAAGGGGGGGAAATCGGAGGGGGAGACGAACCATGAGAGACTATGGACTCTGAGAAACAAACTGAGGGTTCTAGAAGGGAGGGGGGTGGGGGGATGGGTTAGCCTGGTGATGGGTATTAAAGAGGGCACGTATTGAATGGAGCATTGGGTGTTATACGCAAACAATGAATCATGGAACACTACATCAGAAACTAACGATGTAATGTATGGTGATTAACATAACATAATAAAATAAAGTTAAAAAACAAACAAAACATAAAATTAAAAAAGAAAAAACCTCATGTAATTATTAATAACTTATTTGATTACATTAGAATCCAGCTAAGGGCCAAAAAATCCAACACATTTGTTGATGTATTTCTTAAGTCTTTTAATCTATAGTTTCAGCCTCCATCTTTCCCTTTTCATTGCAGTTTATTTGTTGAATAATCTCATAAAATGCATGTTAATTTGAATTATTTGTCCTGTAGAATTTCCTGTAGTCTTTTCTTTTCCTCCCCTCTTCTTTCTGGATGCATTCTTGTATTTCTGGGATGGGTTTTTTTTTTTTTTAAGATTTTATTTATTTATTTGAGAGAGAGAGAATGAGAGATAGAGAGCACGAGAGGGAAGAGGGTCAGAGGGAGAAGCAGACTCCCTGCTGAGCAGGGAGCCCAATGTGGGACTCGATCCCGGGACTCCAGGATCATGACCTGAGCCGAAGGCAGTCGCTTAACCAACTGAGCCACCCAGGCGCCCTGGGATGGGGTTTTATATGGTCCTCTGGGAGTTTGATCTGAAGACTTGTGATTCAAGATTGCCTTGATGTGTCTTCCATCAGTAGGCACCTGTGTGCTGTCTCTTTGTGTGTTGTTTTAGCCATTCATGATGGCTGCCTAAATGTATTAGTTAATTAAGTGTTTAGAAATAGTAATACTCTATTTCTACCATTACTTTTTTTCTTATTATTATGTTCAATTAGCCATTATTTTTTCATTTATTATTTGGAATACTTTTAAAAAAAAAGAAACTTTCTGGGACACCTGGGTGGCTCAGTTGGTTGCGCGGCTGCCTTCGGCTGAGGTCATGATCCCAGGGTCCTGGGATCAAGTCCCACATCAGGCTTTATGCTCAGCAGGGAGTCTGCTTCTCCCTCTGCCTGCCGCTCCCCTTGCTTGTACACACTCACACTCTTTCTCTGACAAATAAATAAAATAAAATCTTAAAAAAAAAGAAAAAGAAACTTTCTTTGTCAGCTGTTTTGTTACCTAAAGGCAGTTCATATAGAAAAGGTAGAATATATGCAACATTCTCTCTTTATTTACCAGTTTCTAAAGTAATGATTTGGTTCTCTTGAACCCTACAAAAGGGGTAACGGGGCTCTGTGTGTCTGTGTGTGTGTGTCTGTGTGTTTGTGTGTTTGTGTGTGTATCATTATGAAATTATGAATTTATACACATTTGATGTGTTTAAATCCATTGAGGTTTTTATGCTCATTTTAAAAAATCTTTGGCCAGTGGGAGCCCCTGTAAGGTGGCTGCTGAGTTCTTTGACATAACCCGGGTATTTTGATAGCTTTCCTGCTTTCTGCCCTTTTAATATACTGCAGACTCATTTCCAGGCTATTACTTGTGAAAATAACGTTTTGAGACCACAGTCTGAGACTCTGGTGCTGATTGCTACTGGATTTTAAAAAATTATTTCTAAACCTATAAATGGACAGATTTAGGAAATATGTTTTATTTGATTTCTTCTTAAAACTTAATATGGTATAAATTCATGCTGATAGCTCTTAATTTAACTTCAGATCGAAAGAATTTTTTATTTAATCTTACCAACTTAAATATTCTACATTAGCTGCAAAACTTCTCTGAGGCTTCGAAAATTAAAAAATGTAAACTCAAAATACAATTAATCTGTTCTGACTTGGGGGAGGAGGGTATTTAGTTCTAGTAAAAACTGATACCCCTTTCTATCTAAAATTTCCCTTTGAAAACGAAATATTTCCAAAAACTTAGCCAGTCATTTTCCTGAAAAATTATGTTGATGAGTTGATTAAAATATTAGCTAAATTCTTCGAGTATATTCAGTATTAAAATATAATAGACTGAACAGCATATTGTAGGTTATATGATTAATAATTCATTTATAAAATTGTAATTGAAGTAGTTTGTTTTAAAGGATTATAATAGCTTTTCTGGTGTGACTTTTCCCCTACAGTTTGGAGAAATCTACATTCAAATAAAAAATATGCACTTTTTTGTTCCCCAGACTGAGTCTTGCATTATGCTGCCAAGCAACTATGTTAAAACTCCCATGACTCCTGAGAATTTTCTTCCTTTGCCTTCAGATAAAAAGCTTTTGACATGCACAAATTAGTGGCAGCTTCATTTTGTTATAATGATTTGTTACTTTCACGTTATCTAATTTTCTCATTTGATAAATATTATTGAACACATAATTTCCAGGAGGGACTGTTCTAGACCCTAGGAAAATTGTTAGTAAAGAAGCCTAATATATCCCTAATATATCCCACCTCTTGTTGGGCTTATATTATAGAGATGAGAGAAAGTCCATCAACAAACTAACACCTATGTGTCAAGTGGTTATAAAATAGAGCAGGATAAGGGAATGTAGATGGGGCTGTCAGGGAACATCTGTTTGTACCACCTTTATAATTCAGACACCATTTAAGAAAAATCTTGTGTAATAATGTACTTCTAAATATAGTTATTAAACAAACGTTTTTTGAGTACCTGTAATGTGCTGGGCCCTGTGATTGACACTGAAGGTACGGAAGAAAACAATATAAACCCTAAACTTGAGAAACTCAAGGACGAAACAGTTGGACAGAGCTTTACAAACTTGGCATTGTACATCTCAGCATCCCAGGCCTACTGGATCAGCATCTTTGGGAAAGGGGTTAAGTCTTCTATCCTTTCAAAGCCCATGTAGCTATTTTGGTGTGGACTCCGAGTTAAGAATGAATGACCAGCAGAAGAATACAATAGTAAAATTCTATTTCAGCATCTACCAACAAAATTTCACCAGTGTTTCTTATTTGTAGTCATTCAGGCTACCATAAACACCATTCTTCTTTGTCTTGCTCTTCCAAATATATCCTGATGATTTTCAAGTCACTTGAATGTCCTATTTTGAAGCTGCAAATGGGGGTTGGGTAGGCAGGCCTCCCAGGTGCAGACATGCCCACCTGTGTGGCTATGAAGTCAGACTGGCTTTTCACCTGCGATTACCAGCCACAGACTACTTCTACTGCCACAATTAAGGTGGCAGATGGAATTAGGTTGCTAATTAGCTGACGTTAACATAGAGAGATAAGCCTGTATTATTCTGCTGAGTTTAATGTGGTCACGAGTACTTGAATGCGGAAGAGGGAGAAGAGTCAGTGTCTGAGTGAGATGAAGTGAGAAATACTTGACTATTGCTGGCGTTGAAGGAATGCAGCCCTAGCCAAGGAATGCAGGCGCCCTTGGAAAAAGCAAGACACCTTGCTCTGCTAGAACCTCCAGAAAGGAGCACAACCCTGTGGACACCTTGATTTTAGCTCGGTGAGACCCATTTTGGACTTCTGACCTATAAAGCTGTAAGATAATAAATGTGTGTTGTCCTAAGCCACTAAATTTTTGATAATTGGTTTCAGCTAAAAATAGGAAACCAATGCAGTCCCTAAGGTTTCAAGGATCTTAGTTCTGGGAAGCAGTCTTCAGTGTAAATAAATTTTGCAATCATTTTTCCCATTGGATACAGTGGTTCCCCAAACAAATAAACCTGCACGAGCTCATGCTTTACAATTCTAGACATTCCCAAATGTGGATTTATGCACAGTATGTGTATGGCTTAAGCTGTGACATCTCCATTCTAAGATCTAGTTTAATTAGGATTAAGAACATGCCCAATAAAGGGTTCCCCCAGTGTATCAAGTTTTAGAAGAACTGGTCATAGTATTTTGTACATGAGCAAAAATTTCACACTAAACATGTTAATTCCATCACATATATGAACTAAGTAAAGTTGCTGACAAGGCTAAGACTAAATCACCACTGAAAATATTTAGTAATTTAACAATTTTTACTATATTTTGACTTTGTAATGGGCCAAGCAAGTGCTGCTTTATTTATAGGATGCTATGCCTATATCAGATAATGCCTTGTTTGAGCAATAATGAACAACTAGCTATGCTTTCCCTCAGAAAAAAAAAGAAGAGAATAATTGTTAATATTTAATGCATATTTAATTTGTTTATATTTTCAGATAAAATCACCTCTGAAAACAAGATAAGCTGCCATTTCAATAAATTTTAGCTATGAATGATATCTTGATAATACCACACTGGTTTAAATACTCATTCTGCTTTAAGGAAACACTTTAAAATCTTCCATGGACATTTGCCTTATCTAAATTCCTGTGGGTACCACACTACACCTTGGCTGCTTGGAGTTATGAAGTTTCTTGTTACTGACTCTACTCGCCCCATCAAACGATGCTTGCAAGTGCCTAAATTGTGATCATTATAAAAAGATCTTTAGCTCACTCTGACTTCAGCTTCCTTGCATCATCTTTGTGCAAGAGAAAACCTCTTTCTGAAATTTTTAATCAGAGCAGAGAGATGGGAAACATGGAAAATTTGTATTCGTTTTTTAGAGCTACCATTAACAAATGATTACAGGCTGAGTGGCTTAAACAACAAAAATTTATTTTGCCATCGTTCTGGAGGCTAGAAGTCCATGATCAAAGTGTCAGCAGGGTTGTTGTTGTTGTTGTTGTTGTTGTTGTTTCCTGAGGCCTCTGTCTTGGTGTGTAAATGTTCATTCTCTTCTTGCGTCTTCATGCCAGCTTCCCTTTGTGCACACCTGTGTTCTAAATCTCTTTCTCTTGTAAGGACACCAGTCGTGTGGGATTAGGGCCCACCACATCAACTGATTTCACTATAATGACCTCTTTGAAGGCCCAGTCTCAAAATAGACTTACATTCTGAGATACAGGGCTGGAGCTTCACCATAGGAATTTGGTGGAGAAGGGAGCACTATTTCATCCATAACTGAGCTCTTCTGCAATAAGCTGTTGACATCTGGTTTTCCAATAGTTTTTGCTTGTTTGGTTCCTGGGTGCTTCTCCTCTCTACTCTTGGTCTCTGAAGTTTAAAATGAGCATAAGAGTTTTGCTTGTGTTGTTTACCTTGTAGACAACCTAGCATTCTCCCCACCTACCCCAGTCAATTTTTTGTTCATATTTGTTTTTAATAGTAGTACTTTTTTTTGTCTCAGTGTGATTTCAAATTTGTGTTCAAATTTTTTAATATATGTATGTATATATAAATACTTATTCCATGTTTAAAAAATATGTGTTCTATAAGAAGAGTGGGGTTTCTTTGTTGTTGCTTTGTTTTTTATTTTTCTTTTTTTTAGGTAATACATTTTTAAAGGTAGAAATCCTGTAACTTGGCATAGATAGACGACCACAGTGCATGATAGTGTAGGGGCAGGGCAGAAGAATACAATGCCCTAAAGTTTGAGAAATCTGTATAAAAATAAATGAGGTAAGTAATTACCACAATATTCCAAGTTTTTGATCTAGCACAGGCATCTCTTTATTCTATGTGTTAAATCTTGTTATCTTTTAAGATAAAATAACCATAAAAGTTAAAGATAACACATTTTTAGGAAATATTTTTGGAAGAGTGATAGAAATCTTATGATTCACTGAGTAACCATTATAAAATAAATTGTAAATTTTGTTTTTCTTATTTCCCTCCCTTGTAGACCAGAAAATAGGTCTATGGACCCACAGGTTCTTGTTACATAGTAAATACTCTTAACTTTGGTGACCAGGCCCTTTCCTTCTCCACTTCCGTTCTCTTCTCCATCTTCTGCTATTTCTCCCCTGTGATTTTCTGATATATCTCTGAATAGGAAACCTCATGAGTCAGCTTCTCTGGTTTTTCTTGCAAGTTGATAATATCCTGCCTTATAATTTTAGCATCTCTTTAACTCTGGAAGAACCCACTTCTCCCACAGTGTGCTCACCATAGTATGTCTAAGGCTCTGGGAGTCATAATGTCTCATTTATTTCTCCACGTGGAAATCCTCAGGAGATGACGTTGCCATTACACTGTCTCTGTGGAGGCAAGAAGCTGTCCCTGTTAGAATGACAGAAAGTGGCTCGTTAGTTTCTACTATAACTTCCTCTTCAGCAGTACCATATTGCCATAAGAAAGAATTTTAAGACCGTTGTCTCATTTAGATGGAATAAAGTATTAAATGCTTTTTCACATTATTGCCAGAACTAGGGCATCATTTTTCTAGTTTTCCTTCAAAGAGTGTTTACTTTTGAAATTCTCATCATGAAAAGGACCAGTTTGATTATCAGAAAGTTACTATTACACAGATTCACAAAGAAACACAAACAAAAAAGTGCTCATTATAAATCACGATGCTTCCTGACTTCCATGTGGCTCAATACAGCTCTGGGAAGGCGAGCTACGTTGTCTTCTAAGCACTGAAGACAGTCTTTACCTGAGTGCCCTAAGATAGGTTTCCAGGAGAATACTGGGTTTCAAACTTCTTTTAACAGCAAGCTGTTTTTGCTATCTGAAATCTGATATTTAGATAATATGCATATTTATATGAATATATATTGTATATTTTATATACACTTAGGAATGTATATTGTATACATTTACATGAATATATATTGTATATTTTATATTACATATTATTATATTTATAGCATAAATCTGGAGTATTATATACACTTAGGAATGTATATTGTATACATTTACATGAATATATATTGTATATTTTATATTACATATTATATTTATAGCATAAATCTGGAGTATTTTTGGCAAAGATCTGCTTGGCACACACTTCGTTCTCTTCATTCTTCTTTGTCATCTCTGAAAAGTCAGATATATATGGCTGTGGTGAATAATTTTCACTCTCAGCAACTGAAACTGCTAGAATGGCTTGTAAGAGAATCCATGGTCCCAACGGATTCTGAGTAGCACGCACCTGTGATTCTAAGTTTGGAAGGAGGCAAAACTGTAGAGTAGGAAAAAGTTTCTCAATATTCCAGCTTTCCCTTTCCTGTAAACCTATTGTATTTTGCTCTATTTTGCTCTCCTGAGACACATGTTGTCTGTCTTTTTTTCCCTGAAATGACTGAGTTTCAGTTTCTTAACTCACCACTTGTAACAAACTTCTTAAATTTTTCACATATTTGAAATATTTGCATTTCAAAAACAACAATGCCATCGGTTATAAGAAAGTGGAATCTAAGAACTCCATCAATGGCAGGTAAACTTGGACTTGGGTGTTAGGTGGAAGCTTTCCCAGTCCTTCCAAAGTTAGGTCACTGGAGATGTGGGCTTTACTATCTGTTCATTATTCTGACCCTGCTTGTCTCTCTGCTTTTGCTGCCTTTGTTATACATACATTACATATCTAAAAGTCCGTTCTCACATAAATATTGCTCATAACAAATCCATGTATCATTGGGCTGGTATCCCTACAGAGTTGTCTTCTTAGAGTTTCTGCCCCTGAAAATAAAACATCCTGTCTTGATAAGCTCTGGTGGCCATAATAAAATGTCATACATAGATTGAGTGGCTCAAACAACAGAAATTTGTTTTTCACTGTTCTAGGAGGCTGGAAATCCAAGATCAAGATGTCAGTATGGTCAGGTTTTAGTGAGGAACCTCTTCCTGGTTTGCAGAAGGCTGCTATCTTGCTATGTCTGCAAAAGGTGAAGGGAGAGATCTTGAGTATCCTCTTTTCGTAAAAGCACTACTCCCATCAGAAGGGCCCTACTTTCACGACTCAATCTAACCATAATTACCTCCCAAAGGTCCTGCCTCCAAATGCCATTACATTGGGAATTAGGGCTTCAGCATATGAAGTTGAGGTAGAACACAACCATTTGGTCCCTATCACTCTCAAATATCTACATGTGACCCTTCAGCCTCCTTAACCCCTATTTGCCCATTTACTTATCTAAATTTATCAGGAATATAATTCTTGGACAAGTAATATGCCATAAAATATTTGATACATCAATCTGCATAAATTAATAGTAACTTATTTTAAAAAATCAAAAGAGCTCTACAAGTCTGAATACTCTGTTATTTTAAGTGCTCTTAAGTGCAATTAATGTAACTAAGTACTAATGAAATTCAACTACCACATTTGGATAGTGTAATATGCCCATAATAACTCTAACTTTTCATCTTTTTTTTTTTAACTTTTCATCTTCTAAAACCACATTTGTCATTCACATTATTGGGTTCTCATGATATTATTGTGGAAGAGCAAAAGTTATTAATATTTTATTAAAACCAAATGAAGACAGTCAATTCTTTTACTTTAAGTTCTGTATTAATTTTTGAATGGTCAGACTGCATAGAAGCCGTTCATCATGAATATGAAAATCTAATTAAAGCCTGGTTTAACTTGGTAAATAAAAAGGTTGCAAAAGACATTTATAAACATACAGATAGGCAAATGTAAATACACTTGTATGTGTACACATACATAAACATATGCATACACTCATGTATGAAACATATACACCATATATAAATATATGCATGGATGGATGTATACAAACATCCTTATAGTCATATATGCATTTATTTGATTGGAATTTTGAAAATAGAAGTCAGGAAAAAGAGCTAAGCCAACCTGACTCTTCTCAGGTTAGGATCACTTGGTCATCTGAATGAAATAGAGCCAACAGAAGTTATGTCTGGTATGTTATGTTAAGATCTAGCTAAGGTCAGAGAGTGTCTTGGATTCAAAATGTATGACTATCAGCAAAAATGTGGGATTATAAATTAAGAAAAAAATCTTGTAATTCCAAAAAATATCCTAACTGTAAAGATAAAAAGGATCTCCTTAGGGACACCTGGGTGGCTCAGTGGGTTAAGCATCTGCCTTCGGCTCCGGACACAATTCCAGGGTCCTGGGATCCAGTCCTACATCAGGCTCCTTGCTCAGCTGGGAGCCTGCTTCTCCCTCTGTCTGCCACTTTCTAACTGTCTGTCTCTATCTCTGACAAATAAATAAATAAATAAATTTAAAAAAAAAGATCTCCTTAAAATGTTCACAGGAGGTAGTACTTTAACCTTAAGTATTTTCTTTCCAGCCTTATTAAGGTATGATTGACAAAAATTGTATATCTTTAGGTTGTACAACATGATTTTTTTAAAGATGTACAAGGTAATGATATGTATATGCATTGTTAAATGATTACCACAATCAAATTAACATCTTCATCACCTCGCATAGTTACCTTTGTGTGTGTGTGTGTGGTGAAAACACTAAGATATACTCAGTAAATTTCAAGTATGTAATACTTGAATTATTATTAAATGCTGTACTTTAGATCCCCAGAATTTATTTATCTTATAAATGAAAGGTTGTACCTTATGACCAACATCTACTCATTTCTCCCACCATCCAGCCCTTGGCAATACTCATTTTACTCTCTGACTATGAATTCAAGTTTTCTGGATTCCACATTTAAGTGAGGTCATACAGTACTTTTCTTTCTGTATATGGTTTCTTTCACTTAATGTAATGTCCTCTAGGTTCCTCCATGTTGTCACAAATGGCAAAATTGCCTTCTTTTTATGGCTGAATAATATTCCATTATAGATATATAATATTTTCTTTATCCATTCATTATCCATCAACAGACACTTAGGTTGCTTTCATATCCTGGCCATTATAGATAATATGCATTGAATATGGGAATGCAGATATCTCTTCTAGATAGTAATTACATTTTCTTTGGATATATACCTAGAAATGGGATTGCTAGATCATCTGGTAGTCTATTTTTAATTTTTGGAGGAAACTTCATTCTGTTCTCCAAAACAGTATGTCACTGGCTTTAAAACAGACACATAGACTAATAGAATAGAAAGCCCAGCCCTAGCTAGGACTTCCAGTACAATGTTGAATAGAAGTGCTGAGAGTGGGCACCCTTGTTCCTGATATTAGAAGGAAATCTTTCAGCTTTCAATGTTGAGTATGATGCTAGCTCTGGACTTCTCATATATGGCCTTTATTATCTTGAGGCACATTCTTTCTGTACCTAACCAGTTGAGAGTTTATCATGAAAGAATGTTGAATTTGGTCAAATGTTTTCTATTCATCTATTGAAATGAAATGATCCTATGGTTTTTTATCCCTCATTTTGTTGATGTAGAGAAACACATTTATTGATTTATGTATGTTGAACCATCTTTGCATCCCAGGCACTTCTACATCTGGTCATATTTTTAATAAATTTATTTTAATTACTTTAGGAATAGTTTTCGATCTACAGAATAATTTCGGTGATGGCACAGAGAGTTCTTACAGACCCCACAACCAGTTTCAGCTGTTATCTGACATTAGTAAGGTCCATCCGAGCACAATTAATGGACCAATGTTGATACAAAATTATTGAATAAAGTCCACAGTTTCTTCAAAAATTTCCTTGGGCTTTACTTAATGTGCTGCTTTTATCCCATGATCCCTCCCAGGATAATGCATTACATCTCTCCATCCTGTATCCCGAGGCTCATCTTGGCTGTGGCCATCTCTCAGACATTTTTATCATTATTATTATTATCTTAACAGTTTGAGGAATAGTGGTAAAGTATTTTGTAGAATGCTCCCTCAATTGGGATTTGTATGATGTCTTCTTCATGATTAGGCTAGAGCTATGGGTTTGGGGAAGAAATGCCACTGAGGTAAAGTGTCATTTTTATCACATCAATACAAGGCTACATGCTATTTTCATGACTTATCTTTGTTGATTTTGTCTTTGGTCAGTTGACTGAAGTAATGATTGTCAGGTTTTTCTACTGTACAGTTTTTACCTCTTATCATTTGACATGTCCCGTCTGGAAAAAAGTTATTATGCAAAGTCTGTACACAGTCCATAAAGAGTGGGGAATTGTGCTGTAATATAGAGTATCTACATAAAGCATTCTTTGTCTCTTCTCCCACATTTATTTATTTAATCATTTATTTGTATGGGCATAGACTTAGTAATACTTATTTTATAATTTGGATTATAATCATACTTTTTAATTTATTTTATTGCTCAAGTCATTGTACCTTTACCATTAGGAGCTGTTTCAGTTGACTCCTGAATGTCTCTGACATACCCCCATCATTGTGGGGTTTCTTTTGCTTGTGTTTTTGAGTCTGTCCTTACTTTCTGTCACTACAATATGATCCAAGCTTTTCTATTTCCTCTTTCAATCTAGAAACAATAATTTTTTTAATGGAGCCTCATTCCTTTTATTGGAGAATGGCATTAAAAACCTAGATCTGGGCTCTATGTGTATGTGTTGCTATTATGTTGTCATTGCTTCTTGGTCTGCTTAGCTGACAGAGGAAGAAAATATATATGTTTATATTAACTTGCAGATATACACCAATCTCTAAATATTTATATAAGTAGCCATCTATATGAAGCTAAACATGAGTTAATACTGATGTTTCTAATTCTAATCCATTACCATATGATCATTCAAGCCCCCTCCTACACCATCAGTGAAAAACTTGACTCCCACTATCTGTGATCTACTTACTTAATTCCAATATATATGTATAGCAGAATCAGGATCATTAAACCATACCCCAGGAGGAAACAATTTTATTAAGTAGAGTGCAATGCATACGAACAATTTCTTTTACCTTTAGTGTTAAAGACTGCACTCAATTAAAAAAGTACATGCCACCTTCTTCCTCTACTCCCTTCAGTAAGTTTGTTTCATCCATTCATATTGCAGTTATGGCTTTTTTTTAACACTTGACATTCCACACTATGATTATCCCAAACTCTGAGTTAAAAATTTTAATTGCACACATTTAAGTTCACTCTTTGTGCTGTACAGTTATATGGGTTTAGACAAATGCATATTGCTATACATCCACAATTACACTACCATACAGAATAATTATACTGTTCTAAAAATCTCACTCTGTTTCATCTATTCAACCTTTATCCATACCCTAAACTACTGCAAATCCCTGATCTTTCTGTTGCTCCTATAGTCATGCTGTTTCCAGAATTGTAATCAAATGGTAAAAGTTTTTATAAGACTCACTTTTTTCACTTAGCAATGTGTACTTAAGGTTTCTCCATGACTTTTTATGGCTTGATAGCTCATTTACTTTTATTGCTGAATTCTATTCCATTGTGTAGATGCACCATGATTTATTTATCTATTCACCTATTCAAAGTTGACTTTGTTGCTTCGGGTTGAGCTATTATGAATTGAGTTTCTATATACACTCAGGTGCAGAGTTTTAGTGGATCAAAGTTTTTAAATCAGTTGGGTAAGTATCTAAGAGTATGATTTCTATATTACATTTTAAGAATATGCATAGCTTTGCAAGAGATCATTGTCTGCCAAACTGATTTCCAAAGTTGTGGTACCATTATATATTTGCACCAATAAAAGTAAGAGTTCCTCTTTCTCTGCATCCTTCTCAGAAATAGGTATTGTCTGTGATTAGGATTTTAACCATTCTAATGGGAGTGTAGTGGTATCTCATTGTTGTTTTACTTTATAATTTCCTAATGACACTAATGTTGAGCATCTCTTCATATGCCTATTTCACATCTGTGTACCTTCTTTGATGATCAGTGTGTACCGATCTTTCGTACATTTTTAGTCTTTTTATTCAGTTTTAAGAGTTCTTTGTATATTTTGGATACAGGCTTTTTATAAGATGTGTTTCATGAATATTTCTCACAATCTGTGGCTTGCCCTTTGAGTCTCTAACTTTGTTTCACAGCAGAAGTTTTAATTTTAATAAAGTCCAATTCCCCATTTTTCCCCATGTACCATGCTTTTTGCCTGGTGTCTAAAAACACATTGCCATACCCAAAATCACCTCAATTTTCTCTTATGTTTTCTTCTAGACTTTTGATAGTTTTGCAATTTACTTTTTGGTGTTTGATTCATTTTGCGTAAACTTTTGTGAAAGATATAATCTCTTTAGGTTCATTTATTGCATATATGTTCATCCAATTGTTCTAGCACCATTTGTTGAAAACTTTATTCTCCATTTTTTTCAGCTTTATTGAGGTATAATTGACAAATAAAATTGTAATATATTTTTTACTTTTTAAAGATTTATGTATTTATTTGAGAGAGAGAGCATGAGCAATGGGAGGGGCAAAGGAAAAGGGAGAGGGAGAGGGAGAGGGAGAGAATCCAAGCAGACTCCCCGCTGAGCACAGAGCCCAATGTGGGGCTGAGTCTCGGGACCCTGAGATCATGACCTGTGCCAAAACCAAGAGTCAGATGCTCAACCAACTGAGCTACCCTGGCACCCCACAGTTATAATATACTTAAAGTGTGTATCATAATGGCTTCACAGGTGAATTCTACCAAACATTTAAGAAAGAGATAATACCTTTTCTTCTCAAATTATCCTACAAAATAGGAAAGGAAGGAAAACTTCCAAGCTCATTCTAGGATACCAGCATTACCCAGCTATCAAAACCAGATAAAGTCTCCACTAAAAAGGGGAACCACAGGCCAATATAAACCCTGATGAACATGGATGCAAAAATTCTCAACAAAATACTAACAAACTGAATCCAACAATATATTTAAAAAAAAAATCATTCTCCACGATCAAGTGGGATTTATTCCTGAGTTGCAAGAGTGGTCTAATATTTGCAAAACAATCAATGTGATACACCACATTAATAAAAGAAAGGATAAGAGCTGTATGATCCTTTCATTAGATGTGGAAAGAGTATTTCACAAAGTACCACATCCATTCATGATAAAACCCTCAACAAAGTAGGTTTAGAAGGAACGTACCTCAACATAATAAAGGCCATCTATGAAAAACCCATAGCTAATATCATCTTAAATGGGGAATAACAGAGCTTTTCCTCTGCAGTCAGGAATAAGACAGGGAAGTCCACTCTCACCACTGTTATTTAACAGTACTGAAGTCCCAACCACAGCCATCAGACAACAAAAATAAATAAAGGGCATCTAAATTGGTAAGCAGAAGTAAAACTTTCACTATTTGCAGATGACATGATATTCTATATAGAAAACTTGAAAGTCCACCAAAATATTGCTAGAACTGATAAACAAATTTAGTAAAGTCCCAGGATAAAAAATTAATGGGCAGAAATTTGTTGCATTTCTATTCACCAATAATGAAGCAGCAGAAAGAGACATCAAGGAATCAATATCATTTACAATTGCACCAAAAACAATAAGATACCTAGGAATTAACCTAACCAAAGAGGTGAAAGACCTGTACTCTGAAAACTACAAAACACTGATGAAAGATTAAAATGACACAAAGAAATGGAAAGACATTCCATAGTCATGGATCAGGAAAGCAAATATTGTTAAAATGTCTATACTATACAAAGCAATCTATGTATTTAATGTAATCCCCATTAAAATACCAACAGCATTTTTCACAGAGCTAGAACAAAGAATCAAAATTTCTATGGAACCACAAAAGACCCTAAATAGACAAAAAAAAAAAAAAAATCTTAAAGAAAAGCAAATCTGGAAGCATCACAATTCCAGACTTCAAGTTATATTACAAAGTTGCAGTGATGAAAACAGTGTGATACTGGCACAAAAATAGGCATATAGATCAAGGAACAGAATAGAAAATCCAGAAGTGAATCCACAACTACATGGTAAGTTAATCTTCAACAAAGCAGGAAAGAATAGGGGCACCTAGGTCCTCAGTCGGTTAAACATCTGCCTTTGGCTCAGGTCATGATCTTAGGGTCCTGGCATCTGAGCCCCATCTTGGGCTCTCTGCTTAGTGGGGAGCCTGCTTCTTCCTCTCCTTCTGTCTGATGCTCCCCCTACTTGTGCTGTCTGTCTGTCAAATAAATAAATAAAATCTTTTTTAAAAATTCTGCTATAAAAAAAAGCAGGAAACAATATCCAATGGGAAAAAAACAGTCTCTTCAACAAATGGTGTTGGGAAAATTGGACAGCTAACATGCAAGAGAATGAAATTGGACCACTTTCTCACACGATACACAAAAGTAAATTCAAAATGGTTGAGAGACCTAAATGTGAGACTTGAAATCATAAAAATCCTAGAGGAGAACATAGTAGTAACCTCTTTGACATTGGCCTTACCTACTTTTTACTAGATAGGTCTCCTGGGGCAGGGGAAACAAAAGCAAAAATAAACTATTGGGACTTCATCCAAATAAAAGTCTTCTGCACAGTGAAGGAAACAATTACCAACACTAAAAGGCAACCTTTGGAATGGGAGAAGATATTTGCAAATCACATATCTGATAAAGCATTAGTATCCAAAATATATGAAGAACTTATCAAACTCAACACCCAAAAAACAAATAATCCAGTTAAGAAATGGGCAGAAGAGGGGCAACTGGGTGGCTCATTCAGTGAGCAGCCAACTCTTGATTTTGGCTCAGGTAGTGATCTCAGGGTCATGAGACTGAGCTCTGTGCTGGGCTCCACACTCAGCAGGGAGCCTGTTTGCGATTCTGTCCCTTTCCCTCTCCCACTACCCCTTTAAAAAATGGGCAGAAGACATGAATAGACATTTTTCCAAAGAAGATATACCAATGGCCAACAAACACATGAGAAGATGCTCAGCATTACTCATCATCAGGGAAATACAAATCAAAATTACAACGAGGGGCGCCTGGGTGGCTCAGATGGTTAAGCGTCTGCCTTCAGCTCAGGTCATGATCCCAGGGTCCTGGGATGGAGCCCCACATTGGGCTCCCTGCTCAGTGGGGAGCCTCCTTCTCCCTCTCCCTCTGCCTATCTCCCTGCTCATGCTCTCTCTCTCTCTCTCTCTGTATCTCTGTGTCTCAAATGAATAAATAAAATCTTTAAAAAAATAAATAAAAAATTACAATGAGCTATCACCTTATACTTGTCAGAATAGCTAAAATCAACAACACAAGAAATAACAGGTGTTGGCGAGGATGTGGAGAAAAGGGTAGCCCTCTTACACTGTTGGAGGAAATGCAAACTGATGCAGCCACCATGGAAAGCAGTATGGAGCTTCCTCAAAAAGTTAAAAATAGAACTACCCTACAACCCAACAATTGCACTCTACTAGGTATTTACCCAAAGAATACAAAAATACTAATTCAAAGGGATACATATGTCCAAATGTTTATAGCAGTATTATAGCCAAATTATGGAAACAGTCCATGTCCATTATCTGATGAATGGATAAAGAAGTTATATATATAATGGAATGTTACTCAGCCATAAAAGATTGAAATCTTGCCATTTGTAATGAAATGGATGGAGTTAGACTGTATTATGCCAAGTGAAATAAGTCAGAGAAAGACAGATACTATATGATTTCACCAATATGTGGAATTTAAAAAACAAAACAAATGAGCAAAGGGAAAAAAAAGAGGCAAACCAAGAAATAAACTCTTAACTATAGAGAACAAACTGATGGTTACCAAAAGGGAGGTATGTTGTGGGGGAGTGGGTTAAACAGATGATGGGGATTAAGGAGTGCACTTGTGATGAGCACCGGGTGCTGTATGGATGTGATGAATCACTATATTGTACATCTGAAACTAATAGTACACTGTTTGTTAACTAACTGGAATTTAAATAAAAACTTCTTAAAAAGTGTACATCATGACGGTTTGATGTACAAATACACTATGAAAGGATTAACCCCGTCTGGTTGATTAACATATCCAACACTGTCGTACTCCACTGAATTGCCTTTGCTTCTTTGACAAAAGTGAAATGACTGTATTTTGTTTGCCCTTATTTCTGTGTTTTCTATTATGTTCAATCTCTCTATACATGACATATATATGTAATATATGTTATATATATGATTTATATATGGTATCTTTCATATATATGTGTATATGTATTTATGTGTGTGTGTGTGTGTGTGTGTATATGTAGTTTTCACATATATATATGTGGGCTGGAGTTGGGGAAATGGTATTAGACTCTGCCCATGTCTTTCCCCCTGGAAAGTAGGCCTTCATTATATAAAATGTTTTAAATTACTGAAAAATACTTAAGTATCATTCCTGGCTATTCACAGTGAAAATACTTGAGTTCCTTGAGGTAAAAGCCATGGACGTGTGGGGACTAAGACTGTGGGCTCCAGGAATTTCTCACTTTCATATTTGTCCACACTTCATCAAAAGTACTATTTAAGTGTTCATACCAGCCTATGACTCCAACGGTAGGTGCTCCAAGTAACCGGAACTTGGCCTCATCTCTCCAGATTTTGGGGTGGTGATTTGACAACAAATGCAACTTCAGTTCCCTGTTTGGTCCACAGAAAGTAGTTGACTTTGGCTCATTCAGCTTTTTCCTTCTTGTAAGTTTAGGAATAATATCTTCCCAGCTCTTTATATGTCAGAGTTAACAGTTTATTTCCCTGTTCATACAGAAATTTCCCTGGTCATACAGTTGTAATTGATGATTCCTAAATATTTACCATTCATCTTCCAAATAAATTACATTTCTTAATTTCACCCATTCATTAGTGTGTCCTGATAAAGAGGACAGATGCTGTAGCCAGAACTTCGATTTAAATCCTGACTCCCACACACCTTCTAGATATCTAGCCTTAAGAAAGGGATTTTACCTCTTAAGTTTTAACCTTCATCTACAAAGTCAGTAGAAGTCTCTGCCTCATAGGGTTATGGAAGGATTTTATAAAATAATCCATGTAAATTATCTAGTACATTGTAAACTAATTTTTAAATAAATATTAGCTTTGGGCACCTGGGCAGCTCCGTCAGTTAAGTGTCTGCCTTAGGCTCAGGTCATAATCTCAGGGTCCTGGGATTGAGTCCCACATCAGACTCTGCTCAGCAGGGAGTCTGCTTCTCCCTCTCCCTCTCCTTCTGTACTCTCCCTCTCTCTCTCTCTCAAATAAACAAATAAAAACTTAAAAAAATAAATATTAGCTTTTAATATTTGCTATTATCATTAGCTTCACTATCACTCTCACTTTATTACAACCATATTGGCTCCTTATTGTTTCTAGAACATATGTGGTACTTCCCCTTGGCCTTGGCCTTGGCTGTTCATTTTATCTAAAATACTTTTCACACAGATAACTGCACAAATAACTTCCTTATCTCCTTTATGTCATATTAATTTTCTTCAAATGTAATATTCTTTTTGAAGCATATCCTTACTGCCATATTCAAGATAGCAACCATCATCTATCACCCTCTATTACATTCCTGATACCTCTTACCTTGCTTTATTTTCCCATAGTATTTTTTTCTTCTAATGTTCTATATTATTTATTATTTATTTTTTCCCATCTTTTTAAAAAAAATTATTTGTTTTATTTTATTTTTAGGATTTTATTCATTCGAGACACAGAGATACAGAGAGAGAGAACACGAGCAGGGGGAGAAGGAGAGGGAGAAGCAGGCTCCCTGCTGAGCCAGGAGCCGGACGTGGGGCTTGATCCCAGGACTCTGGGATCATGACCCAAGCTGAAGGCAGATGCTTAACCATCTGAGCCACCCAGGCCCCCCTGTTTTATTTTTAAAGAGAGTGAGAGAGAGCATGAGCAGGAGGGGCAGAGGAAGAGAATCTTAAGCAGACTCTGCACTGAGTGCAGAGCCCGACACGGGGCTCAATCTTCCGACAATGAGATCATGACTTCAGTTGAAACTGAGACTAAGACACTTAACTGACTGAGCCACCCAGGTGCCCCCATCTTTTTTCTTTTTTCTTTAAATTCCATGAGTACAGAGTTCTCTGTATTGTCTAAAATTCTCTAACTATTGTCTAGAACAATATCATATATCATTTGTACTCAGTAACTTCTTGTTAAAAGTTTGATTACTGCTGTCTAGTAATTGCATAAGAAAAAAGCATTCCTTTACAGAAAATGGGCATGTGATGGTTATTTGTTTCTTATGGATGCCATAGCAAGTTACTACAAATGTGGTGGCTTAAAACAACAGCAATTTATTCTGTCACAATTGTGGAGGCCAGACATCCAAAATCAAGGTGTTGGCAGGACCATGTTCTTCCAAAAGTTTTAGAGGAAAATCCTTTCTTGCTTCTTCACGCTTCTGGTGGCTTTAAGTTTGGAAATGCATAACTCCAAACTCTGCCTCTGTCTTCTCATAGCTTTATCCTTTGTGTCTACATCTTCTGTTTCATATAAGGACATTTGTTTTTGGATTTAGGGCCCACCTGGGTAATCCCAGATGATCTCAACTTGTGATCTTTAATTTATATCTACAAAGATCCTTTTTCTGAAAGTCACATTCACAGGTTGCTGATGGACATGTCTTTTGGGCAACCATCCTTCAGTCTACCACAGAGAGTATCATTTGGTGTCATTGTTAAACACTTGCTAAATTGTGTCTAGCTGTAGTAGAAACAATTACTTTACTAACAAAGTCTGGTCTCTGCATCTCAGCATGAACATTATTCAGGGACATTTAGAAATGCAGACTCTCAGGTCCCACACTCATGTAATTGAATCAAATCTGCATGTTAACAAGATCTTTACTTGTTTCATATGTACATTAAAGTTTGAGAAATCATGATGCAGGAAAGAGTGGAACAGAACCTAAATAAACAGAGAAATTAGGGAGCTATATAAATAAAAACCAAAAGAAGACAACTGTTACACGTTTTGTGAAAATAGATGGCAGGCAATTTACATAAATTGAAAACCAAAGGAAGGTGAGTAGTGTAATGAATTCAGAGAACAGACCTCAGGCAATCTATAGAGAAAGCAACGCTTGAGTTATATAGCAATAAGAATAAGAAAAACACCCTATAAATAAAGCAGTACACTTTGCTGGAATTAGCTACATATTCTTTAGCTCCAGTCAAATCTGGAATGCATCCAAATCACCTGGAAGCCTTGGTAAAACACATAATTTGATGTGAAACCTCCAGGTTTCTGGTTTATTAGGTGTGGAGCAGGTCCCAGATGGTTCAGTTCCAACAGGTTCCCAGGTAAATTTCATGCTGCTGGGCCATGTACCACACTTAAAAAACTTTGTCTTAGAGTTATTCAGAACATTTAGATAGATATTTCAGTAAACAAAAAAAAATGCCTAAGTTTCTTGAGTTCCAAATTTTCTCAAAAAACTCCTTCTCAAAAAAGTCCCACTCTCATCCATTCCTAATACCAAAAATATCAATATTTTTCCTACTTATAAGAGAAACTGATCATAGTAGAAATGAAAGCAAAGTTTAGAATTGTGAAAGATCTGGGCCTAGAAGTTGTAACTTTCTTGAGTAATCCTAAAATTGTCAATAGCCTGGCATTGTTTTCTGTATTTCATTTAATAAATGGTCATAATGCCTTGGTATATGCTTACATGGTATTATAGGATACTTACAGCTAGAGACCTAGCCTTGGAATGTGGCTGTTAAGTGAATGTTACTGAATATAATCCATAGTTTAGTTGGCCATCAGAGATACATTTCTAGATCTTTTCTAAATATTTCAGACCCTCCCTCAAAAATGTCACTAATATGAAGTTAAAGAGATCTCAGGGGGGAGAAATGGAGGCACTTCATTATCTTGGTCAAAATGTTTGTTTTGAAATCAATTAGAAAGTCTGTTTTTCAGAAAGGTTTTAGCCTTTATTTCCATAATGATAGTTCAAGCCCAAAGATGAGAAGCCATAAGCAATTGACCTAGGGAGAGATATGCAAGTATTTGATGAGTTTAAAAATTTGACATTTATTCACATTTGGGGTAGAGATTAAAAAAAAAAAAAATACTGAGACAGTGAATTTTCAAGCCAAGGATTTTTTTTCTCTCCAAAGCATCTAGGAAGTAAATAAGTCTCTTAAAAGAATTTATGTTTCTGACCAATATATAAAAAAATGTCGTTAGGATTTTTAGTATTTGCACATATCATCTACAATTCTATAGAGAATCAAGCTGAACTAAGACTTTGAAAATATTTAATCATCTCTGAACTAAACAGAAGATAAAGTCCTATCAAAGGGAATTGGAAAATGTCTCCTTGGTTCTCTGGGATATTTCGAGTAAGATTAGTAATTATTTTGTGTATCCATCACTCCTGTCTGTAGAAGACACTTCACAAATGGCACTGAGCAAGAAGTCGGCAATTCCAGAACAACTCAGAGTGGAACAGCAATAAATTCTCCAATACAAGATAGGAGAGAAAACCCTTGTGAAGCCAAGTAGTCCCACTCTCATCCATTCCTAATACCATTTTTCTTGAGTTCATTTCTCTCTCATGGGGGATTAATGGGAATGTTGAAATTTAATGTTATTGTCCCCTAGAATACATACAGTTTTAGTGGAATAAATAAACATGTGGGTGTATATTTAATTTGGATGGAAACATTTTATCAACATTTTTAAAGGAACAGATTTTTAAAAAATTATATTCCTCATAGGAATAACTTTAACAATGTTTTGATAAGTGTTAGTAGTTAATCATCACAATCAGGATGATGAGCATAAATTTTTTAAGCAAGATTAAAAAAATGGGACAAATTGCCAAGTTGTCTGTGTAATAGTAGATATATTCTTTAATGTATGTTAAAGTGTAATCTAGTTTATGAACATTTAGGCCAAAGTGTTATCTTACTTTTTAAAGAAGTATTAATAAATAAACTTGTACTAAGCCTGAGTTCTAAGATGCTTAAAGGTATTTTTTTTTATTTATTTGAGAGAGAGAGAATGAGAGATAGCACAAGAGGGAAAAGGGTCAGAGGTAGAAGCAGACTCCCTGCTGAGCAGGGAGCCTGATGCGGGACTCGATCCCAGGACTGCAGGATCATGACCTGAGCCGGAGGCAGTCGCTTAACCAACTGAGCCATCCAGGTGCCCTTAAAGGTATTTTTTTCTCTCATTAAAAAATTAAATTTGCCCTTCAGTTTGTTAGTGACTAAAAAGGAAAGTAAGTGTCAAGTATTTTAAGGCTTTATTTAAATAGAATAAAAATTTCATTGCTTTTTTTGTTTGTTTGTTTTTTGAGAGAGAGAGAGAGAGAGAGCGTGATTAGGGAGAGCCAGGCAGAGGGAGAAGGAGAAAGAACATTTTAAACCCAACATGGGGCTTGATTTCAGGACCCTGAAATCATGACCTGAGCTGAAATCAAGAGTCGGGCGCTTACCCAATGGAGCCCTGCAGGTGCCCCAACATTGTTATGTTTGAATGAAAGTCTAATAAATTATCAAGTCATGAAGGAAATCATATGTTTTCAATGATGTGAAACAGTAGTGTAAGTAGTCTTATAACAAAATATTACCTGTGTTCTTTCCAGATAGTCCAATTTAATGCATACTTTATCTTGAAAACCTTACAAAAATGTGCACTACATCCGTATATCAGATCTAAATCAGAAGCAAACAAAACTTTGTAACATTCACTCTAATCATATTACTATTCGTGCTGTGTAACAATAGAATGGGAGAAAATAAAATTGCAGGACACAAACCTCAGGTGTCAACTTGTCACCGTGTTACACTTAAACTAGTTATTAAAATCATTATGCTATCAACTTGTGAAGTTTGGATGCACCAAATATAGCAACCTGCTTTAATTGCTCACCATTTTATTTTGAGTGAAAGAAGGAAAAGGAGGGGGAAAATGGAGGTGAATAAAACTGCATGTTTGAAAAATACTTGTATCGGCCCTTCTATCAAAATTCAATGAAAAAATAATTCTCAGCATGGATATTGGGTAAATGAAGACTTGTTTGTTGAACTTAGATTTCTTATTGTCTTCATAATCAGGGGAAAAAAATACCTAATTTTTTACGTAAAGCTCAGAAAATGCTAAAAAAAAAAGTGTAAGACAGCCAAATTGAGGTTCATATTCTTACTTTTAAAAATCTGTGAGTTTTTTTTTTTTTTTCAGTCTGTTTCCATGATTGATTGATGGGGAGGATTGCCACTGTAGAGTGTAACTTGTGTTGTTTGTAATTAAGTGTCCAATATAGCAATATAGCCTAGGAAACACTTATTAAATCATTGAGTTTCCCAGCTGTTCCTTTTGGCCTTGCATATTTGTGCAGAGATCAATATTACTTAATGAGAAGGAGGAAGAAATAGACTTGAATTCAATATTAGATTTAGAATGTGAGTATAAATTTGGGATTATTATTGTGTTTTTTTTCATTTTATGTTTTTATTTAAAATTTAAAATTTTATTTTATAATTACATTTATATGTGAAAATGCATTTTCTTTAAATTGCAGAATTATCAATTAAAAAATAACATACCTTATCTTTATGGGAAAAGTCTAAATCAATATTAATATTTACAGAGAATATGGAGCTATCAGGTAGTTCAGTATAGACTTTTTTACTTTTAATTTATTTAAATATTACAGAATTGTTAATAATGTGAATGAATATATGTATGTATTATATGCAACCTCTTATTTTTTCTACCATATTTTATTTCATAATTTAGATTATATTTTTATTTTATAATATGCTTTAGAATCTTGTAAATATATATTTTTCCTCTGCTCATTGAAAGCTGAAACCATTTTTTCTAAAAAATACAAATTATTTTTTGTCTAATTTTTATTGGTTGGGAGAGTGAAATGATTTGTGCACAAATTCTCCCTTTTTGGCAGAAATGATGCTAAATAATTACAGTTTGAAGAGCTAAGTTGTTTTCAGAGAGAAATGTGAACCCCATAGCAAGATATAAATTTAATTTAATGTTCAGGTTCAGGGGCTCCTGGGTGGCTCAGTCAGTAAGCGTCTGCCTTCGGCTCAGCCCAGGCTCCTGGGATCGAGCCCTGCATTGGGTTCCCTGCTCAGCAGGCAGCTTGCTTCTCCCTCTCCCTCTGCCTGCCGCTCTGCCTACTTGTGCTCTCTATTTCTCTGTCAAATAAATAAATAAAATTTAAAAAAAAATTCAGGTTCAGAATAATGAAGGTATGAAATTGTGGATTATATATTAGTGCTAAAGCATATATTTGTTTTTCAAATTTAAGAAGATTATGTTTTGAAAGACTTTTAATTTGTGCATTAATATACTTTTATGTCTGAAGAAGCATACTTAACGTTTGAAGAGTTAAATAATAATCAAATCAAAATGTGATGCCCACAAATTTAGTAAAAACCTGTTTTAGAATCCAGAAATAAAATTAGAATTTAATAAAATGCTTTACAAAATACAATATGAAAAATACAATACAATGCCTTTTAGAATTTAAAACATTATAATAGTTAATTTTTATTTTCTACTTTTGGCACATATAATCATAAGCGTATTTCTTAGCACAATTCATTTTAGACATGTATCTTTCTCTGACAAAAAATACCAAAAAAACAAAACCCCACAAAACTCTAAATTCTAAAGTTTGACTTTAGGGGATTATAAAATATTGCCCTAGCTACTTTGTATGAATCCAATTTCAATGCAATCAGAGCTGTAACAAAAACATTTTGTATACCTACATTCAGAATTGAAAGACTTCATTATTGAAAGAGCATCTGTTAGACAATATTTGAATACTCTAGTTGGTGAAGGTATATGGCATGCCATGTATAATGGACATAATTTTATATAGATAAAATATAAGTGTTAATTTTGCTATAACTATTTTAACAAGTGGTTAAAGAAGTAAATTATTTTTTTCTCTTACAATTTACTTGTAAGATAAGGTATCCTTAACTGAAATAATTACAAAATTTACTCATAAGTTTTAGAAACCCAACCAAAGGGAGAGGGAGTGGAGGAAAAACAAGGCAGGAAGGAAAACATATACTTAATATTGTTACTGATTTTAAATCAATAGAAGCTCAAAAATAAAGTATTCTGACCTTCCTGATAGGTACAGAGACTAGAAGAAGTATGTAAAATAAAAAAATGGTATAAGTGTTTAGAAGATTCATTTATCCTGGTTACATTCATCTAGAACTTAGAAGACACAGGTATTCTACAAGCTCTCAAAAGGTAGCCACTTAGTTCTCTGTGATATGTCAATATTTTACTTGTATAATGTTATGCCAGGGCTTTTTAAAAATATATATGTATTTAATACATATGCTATATGTATTCACAGTAATAGTCAATATGAGCATTTAGTTTTTGAGGTGGGGGTTAAAGGTGCTCTAATAAAAATAACCCTGGATATGTGTATATGTGTGTAGGAATGTATGTTTATATCTACAGTGTATAAACTATTCAAATATTAGTACTTTGAGTCTTCAGATAATCTTTCATAACTTTTGCTTTATGAGTGGCAGGAATACTATTTAAGCCCTTAACATTTCAAATCCCTTTGCAAAATATAAATATTTTTATTTTTTTAAAGATTTATTTTGAGAGAGAGAGAGAAAAAGAGAGTGCATGGGGGGAGGGGGGCAGAGGGAGAGAGAGAGAGAAAACCTCAGGCAGACTCCTCATTGAGCAAGGAGCCCAAAGAGCCTGATGTGGGGCTCAATCCCACAACCCTGAGATCATGACCTGAGCCTAAGTCAAGAGTTGGACGCTTAAAAAACCAAGCCACCCAAGCACCCCAAACATTTTGATTTTTGATAACACTCCCATGAAATTCTTCAGGGAATTAAAATGGTAAATGGATTAAGCCCATCAATTCTCATAAATATTCAACTTGAGTCATTTGTTAAGTTGAACACATATTCATTTTTTGTCCATGGATAAAGAATGGGCAAACTATGGCTCATGAGCCAAATTCAACCTGCCAACTGTTTTGCTAACTAAAGCCTTATTAAAGCAAAGCCATACCCTTCTGTCTCTGTATTGCCTGTGACTGCTTTCCCCCCGACAATAACAGAGTTGAGGGGTTGTGACAAATACCATATGGTCCATAAAGTCTAAAGGCTCACTATTTTTTACAAAGTTTGCTAGCCTCTGCTATAGATGATAATCATACCCAGTTTTAAGATTCATCTGAATTTTAGGTTATTAACAAGTCAATTTTATGTGTTCACAGCTGTTCCTTGCACTCCGTGCACACGTTCACATATGTAGTCACCAGTTACATCAACACAAACAAGCACACATACTCTTATTTTTTTTTCATTTTATACCCAATCTGGGCAGTCAGATAACTATTTCATTGTAATAGTCATTGTCACTATTTCTCCCTAAAATTGGAAATAGTCTTATTCCCATGAAAATGATCAAGTATGCTGAAAACCATCCAATTATATGAATTTCTACCAGAATAGGAAATGTACAAATTGTTTACATGCAGAAAGTCTCTAAAAATGTGTCTTCATATGTAAAGGAAACTTTCATTGAGTGTCAAATGTTACTCGTACTTTATTTACAATATAATTCTTTCCTCCCACAATATTATTTTTTACAAGGCTGTTTTGAATTAGAGATGAATAATAAGATACTGGATTTGTAGATGAGTTTTTCAATGATAGACACTGAGGTGTTACCAATTTGCAGTAAAAAAAAATCTGCTTTCACATTTGTCAGATGTTCTACTTCAGGGCTGGCCTGCTATGGAGGTGGCAGATTATGCTTACAACTAAATACCAGGATTCAGCCAAGCCCATCAGGTAGACAACATCAAAATTGTTGACAAGGAAATGACATTAGCATGAACTGTACTGCATACCAATAACATGACTCTCATTCCATTATAGTGTCAGTAGCCTCACGTAGTAATTTACTTTTAAGTTGTTCACCAATAAACTCTGCTATTGAATTCAATTTATTAGTAAATGAATAAAAAACGATAACCATCTCCTTTCAGTTTTATCCTAAACTGGCCATATATATGTATTACCGGGCATGTGAGTATCATGATTTTCTGGGTACCTAATCTATAACCAACTTCCTTTCCTTTTTATTTTACTACAATTTTTAGAGCATAATAATAAAATGCACAGTAGTATCATAATTATATTAGAAATTAAGTATCTAAATTTAGAATAACCAAATTACATAGAATTTCAGGCTTTACCTTAATTAATATTTTAATAACAAAAAATTGCAACACAACAGACAAAAATACTTTTAGGAATTTGCTTCCTACCTTTGCAGATTAATTCAACAGAGTTACAAAAAGCATTATAAATAGGGTGTTATTCTTTTAGAACAGGTGAGAACACTATCACCCATCACCTGGAATCATTCAAATTTGGGCCAAGTTATCAATTATTTATTGTAGTTTGAGTCATCCATAGCATATTCTGATATCTAAATAAAATGCAAATCAAGACCCCCTGAATTCTAACAGTGCTAGTGGCAAACTATAAAGATACTCAGTTTCCTTAAGTGTGAGTACAGGAAGCTTGCCCTATTTTCACTTTCATTTGATTTATCGGCTACCTATCCCCACAAGGTGCATAATATTTCTGAGAACAACTAATATCCAATAGAAGAGAAAATGACCTTGGGAGTGATCCATAACGATGTTCTGGTTCTGATGACCCTAATTCTCTAATTGCACACTGTCCAGAGTTGAGTTTCCATGGGCTCTGGTTAGAATCTGAGAGGGAGCATAGAAAGGACGTCTGGGATCATGAGGAAGAAGTCAAATAAAGCAGAAAATAATTCTTTACATTTCCTTTCCCTTTCCTCTTAATAGTTCTAGCTAAGATGAAGATTTAAAAAAAAAACACACAATAGAATGGAGTTTTTATTATTATTTTCCTTTTCTTCTCTGATAGCTCTCTGTGTCCGATTTGACCTTGGAAGATCATGGGGGAAGGTGTGGAGAAAGGATACTCTTTAAGAAAGTAGGTAGACAGTGGCCAGCAAAAACTTCAGTGAGGAGGAACAAAGGGAGTAAAATTTGCAGTAGTATCATTCGAAATAGAGGCAAGCGCTCCCTGCTGGGAGTGGGTGGTCCTTGTCATTCTAAGGTTAATTTTTCTTACTAGGAGAAAGAGCTAGAACATGATTAATAAAATCTAAGAAGGTTATTGTTGGTTATGAGGCTGTTGCCCTGACTGTACTTGGAGCTATTTTGTTGATAAAGTACAGTTTCTCCCATTCTCCCGATAATGTCAGCAGCATCGATTTATTGTTTGCTATCATTGATGGGATAATAAAGATAAATAATAACAGGTAAAATGAGGCCCGAGTATTTATATCAAGCAACTCCATCTTGACAATAACACACAAGTAAGCCCCAGTATAAATATTCAGTCATGTAAGCCACAGGTTTGTGTTATTGTGAGGTGAATAACATCATGAAACTGGACGAAAGATCCACAAGTATGAGAATCAACTGCCAGAGTATCACATCAGATATGACAGTGTTGCTGGGTTTCACTGTATTTCCATGTTCGTTTTAACCTACAAATTATTTATAGAGAAGAGTTATTTTTTAAATTTTATACATAGGACACCCTGAAAGCCCATGAGGATTAGAAAGGGAGAATAAAAAGAATAAAACCCTGTAGAAGATTTTGCCTAAATTGAGTCTTATAATAATGTAGTGAAAAGTACCAGGGTCAGAATTAAGTGGATTATCAAAGAACTTTTTTTTACTCTGACTGAAATATAAATTATGAAGCAAATGAAAAGATGTAGTTTTCCTTTGTCTTTTATTCATCAGTTGTCTTTAAACCATCTGTCAGGATTTTTAATTTTTTTTAAAGTAAGCTCTACACCCAGCATGGGGCTTGAACTCATGACCCTGAGATCAAGAGTCACATACTCTACAGACTGAGCCAGCCAGGTGCCCCTTGTCAGGATTTTTTAAAGCAAGGATTAATGTTATATGACACCTGTTTATCTCTATAGGTCTGTCTCCCATAATCCTCCACTTATTCCTGTGCTAACCACCCAAAATATGTTATCGGTCCCAAACCGTACTTTGATCTTCCTCCTGGTTGTGCCTCTGTTTAGGTTATTTTCTTCTTTTAGCCTCCACTTTTGATTCCATCAAGATGAAGCTTGTCTCTGACCCTCTCCCTTCTCAGTTGCTTTCCAGAATGTGAATTAGGTTCCTTGCCTCTAGATACTTAAAATAGGGTACACTTTAAATGTAGCATGTTTTACACCCCTGTAATTATTGGTTGTGTTCAATAAGAAAGGTAGCTTTTGGTCTTTGTCCACTGCTTTATGCCCAGCACCTAAAATGGTATGTGACACATAGAAATTTCTCAGAAGTCTATGTATTGACTGAACCCTACAGCCTCCTTGAGGGCAGGGAGCATGTCTTATTAATCTCTTAAAAGCTAGAAATTGCCATGCAGTGCTGTAAATTTCTTTGTTTGGGTTTGTTTCATAAACATCAATAAATTGCTATTAAGTCAATGAATGATTGGAAAGACAAATGGCTCACTTGAGTCACTTAAAAGAACAAAACTAACATTTTAATAGAAAGCACTAGCCTGAGAATCTAATTGTGAATTCCAGTGTTATTCTGATTCAAAATTGCTGTGTTTGACATTAATCAAGTCAGTGAAGTTATTTGGATGTCAGTTTTCTCATTTGTTAAACTAAGGAGCTGGACATTGTACAACTATATTACTTGTTAGGAACTATTTTTACATGTTCACCCAGTACATTCTTCAGCAAAACCTCTGCTTCAAAGGTTGCTTCTTTGCTCCACAAACACGTAATTTAACACCTAATTGTATCCACATTATAGGAAATGAGAAAGTTGTCATGGAAAGGTCATTGAGGAGAATTTATTCAGCACAGCATGGCAGTTTCTGGCTTTCAAGTGCTGCCTGGGATATAATCACTTGTCTAGCAGCTGAGAGGCCCTTCTAAACTTGAGTAGATTTTCCTGACCTATTTAAAACCCACTTAAATTTCTGGCATCTTTTTAGAAACACAGGAACTTAATTTGACATATGTAAATGAGATCCCCTTCACCTGGGTAGTTGCTCTTGCATATCTGTTGGTTTAATAGGTACGGCTTTAAACATTTCCTTTGTTTAGGTAGAATTTTGAGTATAAGGGATAAGCTCCTCTTTCAAGGACCTGATATTTTTGAAGTCCTGTGAGTCCTGTCTACACCAGATGGTTACTATCAAGAGCAGACATTTATTAGTCTCAACTCTGAGCTCTACTTTGGGGTGTATAGGAACTTCTTTTTAGAAAATTGAAATTATGCTTGTTGGGGAGCCTGGGTGGCTCAGGTGACAGGCTCAGGTCATGATCCCAGGGTACTGGGATCAAGCCCCAGGTGAAGATCCCTGCTCAGCAGGGAGTCTTCCTCTCCCTCTGCCCCTCCCCCTTTGTGCTTTCTCTTTCTCTCTCTCTCTTTCTCAAATAAGTGGATAAAAATCTTTAAAAAATAAAAGAAAGAAGAAAATTAAAATTATGCTTGAGAAAGAAATTACTTGATCCATAAAACGTAAAATTTTTGAGTATTTTAGCACAAATTTTAGTGTTCTGATAAGTAGTGGCCAATTTGTAGAATTTGAAAGTGACACAATGTAGTTACTATAGTTTCAGAAATCCAGATTATCCCCAGAATAAATAGTTATCTACATTCATCGTTTTTAGATGTGTATAGATGTTGTTGAAAATAGCAAATTAACTCTCAATTATTAAATCCATAATAGATTTTGTTATCTAATATTTTCTCAATATATGCTAAAAATAAAATCCTTTTATAGAGTACACAAAACATTTGATATTCCTAAGTAGTCCGCATTTTAAAATATTGAATTCATGAGGAAAGTAAGTAAATTGTGAGAGTATCTTGCTATTTATAATTGTACACTTGACCTTAGCCAAAAGGCTGATGGCAGGGCTATGTTTATAATTGTATGCATTTTCTTACATGTTGGAGGAAAACATAAATTATATAATAGCAGTAACATGTTATCAAAATAAAAACAATATCATATATTGCTACTTGATTTTATTTTCACAGTTCGTATTTTGAAAAATATTTCTAAAATAGGGATATGTTTAAAATCGGTGTGTATGGTAGTTTATTAATATCTAATTTAAAAGTAATTATTAATTTCTTATATATTTTAAAGCAGTTATTAATTACTCATGTATTTTAAATCTGTTAGTGCCCAGAATCTCCACATACGGTGATTCTTTTTCATGGACAGAAACCATAAGAGGGACTCTCATATAAAACTAATCTAACAATCTTCCAAGTTATCATACCATATAATACAGAGAGCCATCATCTTACAGGGAATGAAGTGCTGTCGCGTCGACTTTATCAGGATGAGGAAATGAGATCTGGGTGTTATATAAAAGAAAGGCAAAGACTTTGTTGTGTCACTGTAGCATGTTAGTTAATGGCCCCTTGTCAATTTTTCTTGTTTTGATACATATAAACACCAAATGCCTTAAATGTCTAAAATGTCATTTTAAAATATACAAGTATAGCACATAAACTGTCATTTGACAAGTGCGCTGTGAACCCGAGCCAGGAACATAACATCTTTCACCACCCCATTTTCCTCACTGCTGATGCGCCGTCCCCTTAGGCAATAAAAGACTCTGGAGATTCCTTAATGGAATACAACTTTAGGCCACAACTTTATTAGCTTAAACAAAGAACAGGGCAAATTGTTCCCAGATGGATTCAGGAAGTCACTAGGCGGCAATGATACCTAATTCTCCCAAGAGACGTTTGATATCTCTTTTAACACCAAATTGCCTTTTACAGAGGGAATCAGGCTATCAGCCCTGCCCTGCTCTTTAATTTAGAATATGGTTCTTCCCTTAGAGGAGCCGTGGCTGTTGTTTGGCAATTCCTCCATCAGAGAATTTCAAGACTTAAGAGGAGTGAATTCTGTACTTGCAAGATTGTGAAAGCATAATAATATAGTCCCATCTCTTAAATTAAGTTTGGAAATTTCTCCTTTCCTGGCTATTTACTTTCCAATTATCCAATTTCCAGTGCAACAAACAGTCACTTAACACAGTTGCATATTGGTAAACACGCTCTTGTTTATGTTCTTCATGACTTTTTTAGAATTTGATCTATACATTGATTTATTTATGCCAGATTTAAATGTGCACAAATCTGTCTCCATTATCAATCAAGTCCTCCTTAAATCTCCATCCTACTATCCTTTACTCTTCATCTGTTGAAAATGCTGTCTTCCCATCAGTTGTGTTTTTTGGTTTTAGGTTTTTGTTTTTGTTTTGTTTTTAAAACCATTGCCTCAGTCTTCTACTCAAATGAAGAACAACATGGGTGCTTGAATCAACTTGCTTAGCCACAAATACTTTCTTGTCATTGGATTTTACCTTGTTAGTGTTTGGAAAGGGGAGGTTGAGACCAGAATGGGTGAGATTATAAGGGTGATCTTTATGATAAACTAATGATCTTGAAATTTATCTTAAATATTTTGGATAATTAAAAAATTGTAGAGGGCGCCTGTGTGGCTCAGTCGGTTAAGCGGTTGCTTTCGGCTCAGGTCATGATCCCGGGGTCCTGGGATCGAGTCCCGTGTCGGGCTCCCTGCTCGGCGGGGAGCCTGCTTCTCCCTCTCCCTCTGCCTGCCTCTCTGCCTACTTGTGCTCTCTAGCTCTCTGTCAAATGAATAAATAAAATCTTTAAAAAAATTGTAGAGAACAGTAAATAATTAAGATTTGCAGTTAAGAAAAGACACTGTCAATACAGTACATCCTGTATTTGGAAGGGAAAGGAGAGACTAGAAAAAACAATTAATCCCAGAGAGAAGTAGAAGAGTATCCTTGGCAGTAGGATGGAGAATAGGACATTTAATGGAGAGATATTAAATAGGTTGAATATATGAAATCAGATTTAAGAGAAGAGTGAAAGGGAAATAGCTAGGATTACCTCTTTATTGCTGCTCAAACTCTATGGCAGATTTTATGGATTTCTAAGATGAGATAGAACTTTGGGTGAAGGAAGGTCTATAAATTCTAGTTAGTAGAATTTATATTTAATAATCCTGTAGAATACACAAGTCTAAATATTTTGCTAGCAACTAGGTATATTTGTACATTTAATCATAAATTTATTGCTGCTTCAAAAAGCATTGTATTTCAGATTAGCCAAAAGCCACAGTAATAGCTCAATTCATAAAGATTGTTTGAGATAATTGAACTTGATCCAAAGGAAGTGTGATTGTGATTGTGTGTGGGATGGTGTGTGTGTGTGTGTGTGTGTGTGTATTCTATTGTACATATCAGAAGAGTACCTGTATTTCTATTTTTAAATTTTTTAAAAGAATTATTTATGTTTTTGAGAGAGAGAGAGCACGGGTTGGGGAGGGGCAGGGGGAGAGGGACTGAGAGAATCTCAAGCAGACTCCCTGCTGAGCGTGGAGCTGATGCCGGGCTCATGACCCCAAGATCATGCATGACCTGAGCCAAAACCAAGAGTCAGACGCTCAGCTGAGTGAGCCACCCAGGTGCCCCAAAGAGCAAAGTAATAGAAATAATCATAAAAGTCCTCTGATCAGAGAGCCATGATTCTCAAAGATTAGGAGTTTCTGATAATGTAATACTGATGTTAGTGGTCCCAGGACCTCACCTAGAACTATTTGTAGGATGAAATCAGAAATAGCATTAATCTGGGGCACCTGGGTGGCTCAGTTGGTTAAGCGACTGCCTTCGGCTCAGGCCATGATCCTGGAGTCCCAGGATCGAGTCCAGCATCAGGCTCCCTGCTCGGCAGGGAGTCTGCTTCTCCCTCTGACCCTCTTCCCTCTCGTGCTCTCTCTCTCTCATTCTCTCTCTCTCAAATAAATAAATGAAATCTTAAAAAAAAAGAAATAGCATTACTCTGTAATGAGATTTATTACTTATATTTATTAAATCATTTTGTCAAAATAAGTATATCACACATTAAATGGGATATTTGTTGTAGACAAAGCATTTTTGCTTTTCTTATTAGATAAAGAGCTGTAGAATGGGAGAGAGGAAAGAAATATGTTGTGTTTTCCTTCTGGTGCACTAGTTGTTTGATCTTCTGAATGTATGTATTTCCAAATTCACTATTGGTGGCATACTTGAAGGGAAGGAGTCCCTCAGAAGCATGTCTCTTATAAGATAAGACATGTTTAAAGTGGACTTGGAAGCATTTCCTACAACGTATTGTTATTTTTATTGATTTCTAAGATTTATAATTAGAAGGTTAAGCAAGGTATTAATAAAAATAAGAGTATTAACATTAGCAGTTGTTTTTTTATTATGTAAATAAGTGCTTATTAAACCATGCCTAGAAAAAATATATAGTTGTTTTTTTTTTTAAAGGGAGGTCCATTCTGTTATCAAATCCTATATATTGGGGAATATATATGCATATATCTATTCATTATGTTATTAATGAAAAAAATTGGCAAAACCTAAATGCTATCATAAAGAAACAGATTAATTATGAACTACCTATTAGAATATTATATATCAATAAATGCATTTGTGATATTGTTATAATTAATGCTTCATTAACAACTGCCAAAGTAATAAAATATTCCCTGTATTTTAAAAACTATTCTCCACAATCAAAAAAGTAAAGAAAGTTTAAAAACAAAGCAAAAAGTATATTAATTAGGTAGAAGATTATACTTCTGAAATGTATGGTCTTCATTGCATCCTGCTGATAAGAAAAATTCGTATAAACTACCTTTCAAATACATTAAAATATTAAAAATATAACACATTTTATCTTTTTACACGTATATTTAACAAGTAAAATATAAAATAGCTTTCATTTAAATGTGATAAGTTTCTTTTCTCCCCCATTTCGAGATTTCATTTTTAATGAACTCTTGATGAAAATTGACAGACATGCCTGGAATGTTTGCCCAGTGTGCAAACAATATGTCCCCCACATTGTAGCTGTCTTCTTTCAAACATGTAGCAGCCTCTAACTCAAAAGACAGGCAGAGATGAAACACATCTGGTTGTATTCAATACCACAGTGCAAATGATTTCTAAATACAAAATTTTGTCAAATGAGGACAAATTCACATGTTTGCATTTTGAATGCATCCATGACAATAGATATTGCACATCACATTCATGTTACAATTTTGACTCTTTAAACATTTAGAGGGTTTATTTTTGGATGGTTACTAAAATGTGAATGAGGCAATCAAGCTGAATTTAAAAGTATACCTTGATAAAGTTTATTTAATCTTTGTATGTGAGGGAAACATGGTGATATATAAATATTCTTGGTAAAAATACCAGAATAGGCAGTTTGATAAGCCTGTTATGGCAAAAGAGAATGTTTTACAGATCAGAACGCAACTATGATTGCTTTTCATTCTTTTCTTGTTAGGCACAGGGGACCCATTGGTGAATAATAACAACAAAAATGTCATGCTTTCTACTTTCTCGTACCTTGTAGTCCACTGAAGAAGACAGACTTACTCAAATACAAAAGTTAATGTATTTATCAAAAAACTTTGATGCCAGGGCTCCAAGAGATAAAAATGATACTATTGTATCTAAAAATGGCCAAAGGTGTCATAAAAAAGGCTTCTTTGAACAAGGGACTCTTGACCAGCCAAATCAGGCAAAGAAGAGGTTCAGTGGCATTTCAGACTCAGGGAATGTTATATTCAAAATCCATGGTTCTGATAGGAAGAGTAAAAGGTAAGGACGGGGAGCCAACACAGTCATATTTGTATTTTCAGAATGAATTAATGCATGGGGTATCTATTACATATATGGACACATATGTATGCCTATGCACGTGTGCCTGTAGGGATCCTTGCCTTATTTGTTTCTTTAATAACTGAGAGCTGCCAATTCAGTACTTTCAAACCATACACTTATTTTAACCTATTACAGTTTCTTCTTCAAAAACGTGTATCATTTAGAAGATAGACATAGCTAAATATTAGAGAATTAAATAAGCATATTTAATGTGTCCTGTTGTCTTATGAGATAGGACTTTCTAAAGCTGGATGATAAGATATTCCACAATTTTGATTTGTAGTTTTTTTCTTTGTGAGAAAATGCACTTTCTCCTTAAATTATATGGAAATTAGTGAACCAAAATACTATTTTCCTTGTATTTGTGGAATCATTAAAAAAATTATTGAATTGTTGTGTTTCCATGACTTCCCTCCCATTTAATTTTTAAAACCACAAACAAAAAAAGGGGGGATACTTGTGACATTGTTTTTCATTAATTGACTTCATCTGGGGGGGAGTTTTAGTTTTATTTATAATAGCTCCTTGAAACTTTATTAATAGACACTTGGAACTCCAGTTGATTATTTATTTAGAGCTTTTCCTATGAACTGAAGAAGTTCAGAAAAACCTGTAAAAAATTATATTATCAAAGCCTGCTGTGATTATTTATTCTTGTATGTTTTCACACCAATCCAAGTTTCTACTTGGCAACAGCATTAAAACAAATCTGTTGCTTACAATTTGAGTCTAAAAGTTGATTATCAATAAATAGCATTTATTATTATGAAAATATTTATTATTGAATTAAGTAATGAAACTTCAAAGTACGAAATACAGTCTTAAGTCATTAAAACTATGTTTCTTAAAGTAAAATCATGCAAATATTAAACTCAAATGAAATTGCCTTTCTTAAATTTTATCAGTGTACATCCTATGTACTTAACCATCACAATATACTTTACATATTGCCTTTATTTTTATTTTTTATTATTATGTTATGTTAATCACCATACATTACATCATTAGTTTTTGATGTAGTGTTCCATGATTCATTGTTTGCATATGACCCCCAGTGCTCCATGCGGAATGTGCCCTCTTTAATACCCGTCACCAGGCTAACCCATCTCCCCTCCCCTCCAGAACCCTCAGATTGTTTCTCAGAGTCCATAGTCTCTCATGGTTCGTCTCCCCCTCCGATTTCCCCCCCTTCATTTTTCCCTTCCTGCTATCTTCTTTTTTTTATATATAACATAAATGTATTATTTGTTTCAAAAGTACAGGTCTGTGATTCAACATTCTTACACAATTCACAGCACTCTCCATAGCACATACCCTCCCCCATGTCTATCACCCAGCCACCCCATCCCTCCCACCACCCACCACTCCAGCAACCCTCAGTTTGTTTCCTGAGATTAAGAATTCCTCATATCAGTGAGGTCATATAATGCATGTCTTTCTCTGACTGACTTATTTCGCCCAGCCTGATACCCTCCAGTTCCATCCACGTCATTGCAAATGACAAGATTTCATTCCTTTTGATGGCTGCATAATATTTCATAGTATGTATATACCACATCTTCTTTATCCATTCATCTGTCAATGGACATCTTGGCTCTTTCCATAGTTTGGCTATTGTGGACATTGCTGCTATAAACATTGGGGTGCACATACCCCTTCAGATCCCTACATTTGTATCTTTGTGGTAAATACCCAGTAGTGCAATTGCTGCATCATATGGTAGCTCTATTTTCAACTTTTTGAGGAACCTCCATACTGTTTCCAGAGTGGCTGCACCAGCTTGCATTTCCACCAACAGTGGAGGAGGGTTCCCCTTTCTCTGCATCCCTGACAACATCTGTCGTTTCCTGACTTGTTAATTTTAGCCATTCTGACTGGTATGAGCTGGTATCGCATTAAGGTTTTGATTTGTATTTCCCTGATGCCGAGCAATGTTGAGCACTTTTTCATGTGTCTATTGGCCATTTGGATGTCTTCTTTGGAAAAATGTCTTCTGCCCATTTCTTGATTGGATCATTTGTTCTTTGGGTGTTAAGTTTAGTAAGGTCTTTATAGATTTTGGATACTAGCCCTTTATCTGATACGTCATTTACAAATATCTTCTCCCATTCTGTTGGTTGTCTTTTGGTTTTGTTGACTGTTTCTTTTGCTGTGCAAAAGCTTTTTATCTTGATGAAGTCCCAAGAGTTCATTTTTGCCCTTGCTTTCCCTTGCCTTTGGTGATGTTTCTAGGAAGAAGTTGCTGCGGCTGAGGTCGAAGAGGTTGCTGCCTGTGTTCTCCTTTAGGATTTTGATGGACTCCTGTCTCACATTTAGGTCTTTCAACCATTTGGAGTCTATTTTTGTGTGTGGTGTAAGGAAACGGTCCAGTTTCATTCTTCTGCATGTGGCTGTCCAATTTTCCCAACACCATTTGTTGAAGAGACTGTCTTTTTTCCATTGGACATTCTTTCCTGCTTTGTTGAAGATTAGTTGACCATATATACTGCCCTTAAAACAAAATTTAGTGATAGTAATTTTTTCAGATACTTGAATGCAAAAATAATGAGGGGGATGAAACTTGAACATGTTAATTCTAAATAAATTATACATAAAATTATACATATAATATATATGCTATAGTTCTATATAAAGTCTGTATTGAATCTACATAACTTCTATATATAACATACTATTTTATTTAGCATTAGATTCTATGTGTGTGTGTCCACAACTTGTGATATAATTTATCTGCCATAAAATTAAAATCCTTTACATAGTATTTTAAATAATGTGAAAAATTTTTGAAAATGAAGCATTTTCAAGGATTTAAGCATCATAAAAATCTCACATTAGTAGACACAGAGATATTAAATCACCTTTTGAATCTCCTGCTGACATGGTCATTGTCATTATAAAGAAGGAATAAGGACGGTCATATTGGATTCTTCAAGGAACACATTCTGCCTATAAGAAGGCATTTCATGAGACATTTGGGACAGTGCCTTACAAAATGCATACTCTCCTTTCAAACATAGTACTTATTTTTGGTTTGTTTCCAAAAGAATTTCAGTTAGCTACCATTCAATTTCCAAGTTAAAAAAATCTAGAATAACAATATCTTCTATAGACAAGCAATGTGTAGAGGACAATCATTACTTTACTGAAATTACTCATTTAATTAGGTAATTCATAGATTGTCCTTTAATCTCTGGAGAACCAATTGATTAGAATTTTTCTCATTTTTAACCTTACAAAATAAGTAAAGAAACTTTTTTTAAACCACTGGACAAAAATTTTGTATTTTATAAATATTAATTATGTGAAGTATAATTATACATCGTGTGGAACAAATATATGTTTATTTTCATATACTTACTGATAAAATGTGATAGTTAATGATTTGTGGCTTTTAATAGATAAGTTTTGAAATCTGCCTGATTTATTTACTATGAGAAGTCTATCCTGCAAAGTTTTGAAATATTCTATATTAACTGTTTACCTGGAGAAATATGGGATCTCTTTGCTTAACTCAGAATTCCCAGGTTTACTAATAGATTTTTCTTTAGGGGCAAAGCCTGAGGATTGTTTTCACACAGTTTTGGTTGCAAGTTTTAATTGTTACTATGATTAAAAATGGAAGTAATTGCATTGATGTTTATCTGAATAGTTTGTCATTTGAGACCGATTCCTTTTCTTGTGAGGTCATTAAAGTAGGGAATTTGTGTCAAGGATGTGGAAAGCTAAGATAGGACTTGTGTGTCAGTATAGTCGAATAAATTCAACCATCTGGCAGTTCATGCTGAATGGAATTTAAAAAGAAAACTGCTGGGGTAGCTGGATGGCTCAGTCTGTTGAGCCCCTGACTCTTGGTTTCAGCTCAGGTCATGATCTCTAGGTCCTAGGATAGAGTCCCACGTCGGCCTCTGTGCTCAATGTGGAGGCTGCTTCAGATTCTCTCTCACTCTCCCTTCTGCTCTCACGCTTTGTCTCTCCCTGTCTCTCTTTCTCTCAAATGAAAAAATTTTAAAAAATCTTTAAAAATAAATGAGGAAAGAAAAGAAAACTGTTAACACACAACTGAGAACACTTTGAAGTATCTAGTCAACAAAACTTTAATATCAAAATTCCATGGTGAGTCACCTTCCATCCTTTCTTAAAGAACTAAATTGGTTCTCTGAAGAACTTCAAAAATTTCCATCAGAATAAAGCATTTTACTAGATGATAGAAACCAGTTTGGGTGGACAAATGGCTATAATTTTTACCAGATATGCCTGAAAAACTTCAATGACACAGTAAAATATAAATTCTCTTTAACTGCAGCCTCAATTTTTAAGAGTAAGTTAGAGGGTAAAGAAGCAAAAATATAGTTACTCTGCTAGAATAAAGCTCTGTGGCAGAGTATGTTTTATAATCCTCAGAATATCCTGACAGAAAAAAACTGTTATATTTCGTACATTTTTGAAAGCTACTATGAAAAGGAACTATAGGGGATATTTGGTTTTAAAAGTTGAGGGGAGAAAATCCAGATTTTCTTTTAAAGCTACAGCACCACCATTGTACACCTCCTTACTTATATAGGCACAGTATTGCCAAGTAAGCATGTTCAGTGTAACGGTTGGTGTTAGTGGTAAATAATCCCTTCTTTTGGATTCTGAAAATTAGTATTAAATGAACTTTTTCATGTTATTTTTTACCGTGTTATATTTTTAAAATTGTAGAATAAATATCACCTGATTATTTGATTTAATTGCTCTTTCTCTGAATGGAGCTGATTATTGGTTATGCTGTCAGAGGTTTCAGCCGAAGAAGAAATTGATGTTTTTATATTATTTTCAAACCCTTTTAAAAAAACTAAAATATTTGAAGCATTAGATGTTGGAGTGATTCAAACTTTCCCTTCAAATTACATGCCAGTAGCATTAGTGTTGCTTGAAAACTTCTTAAAAATTCAGAATCTCAGTCTCCAGCCCAGACCTTACTAAATCAGAACGGGCACCTTGGCAAGTAATTCCAATGCACGTTCATTTTTTGAAACACACCGACTTAAGGAGTTCCCAACTGGTTTAATAGCGCTTACATCTGAAGAAGAGAAATGTTGTAAATGTGAAGTTGGCTTCACTAAACACGAAACAACAAAACAACCACTACAACAGCAAGACACTGAGAGGAATAGCAAGACTACAATTTTGGTAACAGTTTTACCTCCCACTGAAAATATCCCATCAGTTTTAGATTCCTGGATAATGCCATGAACATAAGTGAACCTTTGAATTTCTTGTTGTAGAAGTCAATAGTTCTTTCTAAACTTTTAACACCGACAGCTACACTTGGCTGTAAAGAAACCTCAGTTTTTTTAACTTAACCATATATAGAAAAATAGGCAGTTTCAAGGATACAAAGTCAATCAAGGATTCATTATGCTCTTAGGGCTTTTATGCAGCCTCTCTACTTTCAATGACCTAAAAATTTATCAAAGTATACTGGGCTTTGCCAATTAATTACACAATTTGTCCCTCTCTGTTATCCACATCCTAATCATGCATCCACTTCCCCAGTCTGTAAGAAATTATTGAGATTCTGTCACAACTTGGTACTCTGGCCAGTGGGTGGTCCTAGATATCCAAAGATGGCCTGTTTTGGCAATTATTGACACAGCAGGACTTTGCTATGTGCTTTAAAAATGCAGGCATATGGCTCCTTTAGGATTCAACCCTATTTTAAATCTATAAAAGTACAAAAGATCACTAGGAAAACTATAATTAGAACTTAGTTGAGAGACATGTCAAGTTTTTTTCCAGAAAGTGTTTTACCATGTTCCTTAAATGCTTATTTTTAATGCATATTTCTCTCAGGAAAACAAATACTTTCTTCTGTGTTTGTTTTTAATATGATCACAAATTACAATAAAATCCATTAATGCAGACAAAAATGTAAGTTGTTTAATCTTTAAAACCGCTCTGGCCTAGATATTGGAACTATTTCGTTTCCTTTTTTATTTTGAGATTTAGGTGTCAATAGATGAGTAAATCATACTCCCAGTTCATAGCACATTGTTATCACTCATTTATGTAAGACTTTTCTCTTACTTTGTTCTATTTTTATATCCTTGATCCTCACTCCAAAAGGCATCTATTCTAGCTCTTTTAAGAAGTGTTTTTAAATATTCATGAGTGTTACACACTATGTGGTTTTGATACCTGTTCTTAAGGTTTTAAGTGTCTATAAATTATATTGTCCAAAATTTCATTGTTTTATATTTTTTACACATTTCTGTGTATCTAGCTGATGTTTCTTCCTGCTGCACATAATCAATAACATCCATCCATCCATTTTTTACTTATCCATTCCCCCAGGAATGCAGACATTCAGATTGCCTCTAATTCATGCTACCACAAACAATCCAAAAATTGCACTGAAAGTTGTGTGGGACTTTTGTAGGAATTTATCTGAAATATTATCACAGCAGTAAAATTTCTGAGTTGTAAGCATATACATACATAATTTTACTAAGTACTCTTGGAATGTTGCTTTCTAGTGTGGGTGGTCCAGTTTATAATCACCTTAGCAGTGTCCAACAGTTTTGTTCTCCCACATTTTCCCCAGCACTGGAATAATCCATTTTTAAAAATAATTTCTCATTCCATGTTCTTGTATTACTTTGCACTTACTGGACTATATGTTAGTCATTGAGGCATCCCTTTTTTTTTTTTTTGCAGGATATGTTTTATCCATTGTTTTTTTTCCCCATTAGGTTCCCTAATATTTTCTTGTTTGGGGGTTCTTTCTGTTTTCTTGAACTATAAATCACAAAAATTTTTTCAGTGCTGAAAATATTACATATCTGCACTCTCCAGTACTGTCATGTGGCTTTTGAGCACTTGAAATGTTCACCTCAATATATTTTAATTAATTTAGACTAAAATTTATATAGCCACATGTGGCTATTCGCCTACAACATTTAACATGCTGTTCTTGGTATAAATGCCTTGTTTTTAGTTAGTGTTTTTTCTATTTATCATCTGTTAATTTTAAATCGCCTTCTTTTAAGCAGAAATTCCTTATTCTGATAGATTCCTGACTCACAAGAGTTGTCATGGAAGTGATAAATACCCCTCCTTCAATGCATCATATCAGGAGGCACATGATGCCAGTTTGTTCTATCACTTCTCATGTTAACTTTGATCATATCATAAAAGTGATGTCTGCCAGGCTTCTATACTGTAAACAATGCATGGTTCTCTTTGCAAGTAATAAGTATTTTGTGGGGAAATATTTTGAGACCACATAATATCCTCTTTTCCATTAAACTTTCACCGACTCATTTTAGTATCTATTAATGATTCTGGGCTAAATCAATTATTACTGTGATGTTTGTGAAATGGTGATTTTCTTGATTCCAAAAATGTTTGTTCATTTAGCAGTTGACATCATATTATAAAAAAAGGCTTTTTGGTTCACCATTTATTCATTGACCTATTTATATTAACACAAATGTATCATTTCCTATTTTATCCTTTGTATTATATTGTTAAATATTGTGGTTTCTTTGATGCTAAAGATGCCCAGTATTTGGTTAGAGAATGACTCTTCAAGCTGGCTTCCATTTATTTCTGACATGTCCCATTTTTCTTCAGACGTGTCCTTACTGGCTGGCACAACATGATATTTTAAGTTCATCTTTTCTTTTTTTGCTCCTAGCCCTAGAATCAGCCATTAAACCAAGATGCCCTGGTGTTATGTAGGAACAAATATGGGAGCTAGGTATAATGTTTCCTACTGGAATGTCCTTGTTTAAAGCCCTCTCAGTGAACAGAACTAGATGTTCTCTCTCTTTATCTCTCCCTCCCTCTATCTCTGTCTCTCTCTCTGTCTCCATCCCCTTTATCTCTCTATCTGTATCTCATTCTGAGTTTATATAAATATATTCTACCCCAATATCCAACAAAAGAAAGTTTAGTCTAGTCTTCCCTATTTTCTTAATTGTTTTTTATGTGAGCTTCTCCATTTCATTTGAAAATAATCTGTAGAATTTATTTGAGTCCCGAGGTGAAGTTAGCTTTTGCCAAAGAAAATTTATGTTTGCTTTTGTGAGGAGGCTAGAAGTACTGCTAATCTAGGATCTCTGAAAGCAGGCTTGTCTTTAAAATCTCCCTTGGAATTTTTGTTCTGCTCTTTGGTTGGGAAACATTTTCTTATACTTACCCTTGAACTGATTGATGGCAAGGCTGAAATTACCTGTAGTTTACTCTGACCCTGATGATAAAACTTTTTTCCATTCAGTCTTTGTGGGTGGAGGCTATTCTGTGGGACTTTAAATTAAGCAGGGCTAGATCTGTCCTTTCTACTTGTATGCCTTGTTAAGAGCCAGGAACTAAGACCATGTTCCTGAGATATTGATGATACACTCAGAGCAAAAGTAGCTTTTGGACATTTATTTCCTCTCTGGGTTCTACTCCTTATTTTTCTGGAGATTTCTTACCATCTTACCTCTGCAATGCTTTTGAGAGGAGGTTCTGATACCTTATCCAGGCTTTTATTCATTTCCAGTGGGAGCATTGCCCCCAATAATGTAATAATCTTATTCACAGAAATATGGGTTCTGATCTTAATTCTCCAGCACTTTTTTTCTTATTGAGAAATTCTATTTACATAAACTTATTCTATTTATATGAATTCATAAACTACCTCTGAATGAAACTGGATTCATATATAATCCAAGATAATATTTGTAGTTTAATGTTCATTTTATACAATACAGTTTCTATCAGCAGAAGCAAAGTGATATTTTAAGCTTTATCATCATTTTTCAATAGCTTCATTGAGATATACATTATATATAACACAATTCATGAATTTATAGTTTACATGACATGGGTTTTAGTATATTAACAGAGTTGTACAACTATCACTTTTATAACTTTTGATTCACTTCCAAAAAAATATTAACATTCATTTCCACCCACCACTTACCCAGCCCTAGACAACCTCAATCCACTTCTTTCCCTATGAGTTTGCCTATTGTGCATTTTTATATAAATAGATTCGTACAATATATTGGTTTTTGTTGTTGTTGTTGTTGTTTGTTTTTGTGACTGGCTTATTTTGCTTCTCATGATGTTTTCAGGGTTTACCTGTGTTGCATGAATCAGCACTTCATCCATTTTTATCGCTAAATAGTGTTCCATTGTTTGAACATACCACATTTTCTTTCTCTATTCATCAGTTAACCAGTATTTGGGTTGTCACCACTTTGGGCTATTATGAATAATGCTGCTATGAACATCTCTGTTTTTATATGGACATATGTTTTCATTTCTCTTGAGTGAATGTCTGTGTTATTATATGGATGTTTGTTTTCATTTCTCTTGGGTAAAACTGTTGTGTCACATGATAATTATGTTTAATAATTTAAAGAACAGCCAAATTGTTTTCCAAAGTCATTGCATCATGTCATATTTATATCAGCAATATATGGTCTCCAGTTTCTTTACATCTTTTCCAACAAGTATCATTTGCTTGCTTGGTTAGTTGGTTGGTTGTTTTTTTGAATTATAGCCATCAGATTGGATATGAAGTGATATCTCATTTGGGTTTTGATTTGAATAACCTAATTGGCTGATGACTTGGGGTATCTTTTCATATGCTTATTGGTCATTTGTATAACTTCTTTGGAGAAATGACTAAGTTTTGTACCCATTTTTAATTGGATTAATTTTTAAATTATTGAGTTGTAGGAGTTCTTCATATATTCCAGATGTAAGTTCCTTATAGGACACATGATTTGCAAATATTTTCTTCCATTCTGTGAGTTCTCTTTCAGATTTTTATTTATGGTGTCATTTGTGTAATAAAAGTTTTTTTTTTAAAGTTTTGATGATATCCACCCTATTTATTATTATTATTATTACTTAGGGTTTTGGTGTTCTATCTAAGAAGACTGTGCCTAATCAAGGTCACAGAGATTTATTCCTATGTTTTCTTCTAAGACTTTTATAATATAAGCTCTTATATTTTTGCCTGTGATCCATTTTGAGTCATTATTGTATATGATGTAAGAAAAGAGTACTACTTCACTCATTTATATATGAAAATATGCTAGTTCTGTATCTTGAGAGGACTTTTTTTTCTCCACTGAATTGTCTTTACACCCTTGCAGAAAATAATTGTAAATGTAAGGTTTTATTTTTGGACTATCCACATTACATAGATATGTATGTCTGTTCTCATGGTAGTACCACATCTCCATTGTTGTAGCTTTGTAGGAAATTTTGAAATAAGGACATGTTGTTCCTCCAATTTTATTCTTCTTTTCCAATATTATTTTGGCTCTTTATGGTTGCTTGCCTTTCCATATGAATTTTAGGATTAGCTCATCAATTCCTGCAAAATAAATAGGTAAAATTCGGAAAGAGATTATGCTGAATCTGTAGATCAATTTGGGGACTTTTCCCATTTTAACAAATCATGTATTTCAATACATAAACATGTGATGTATTTTCAACTATTAACATCTTCTTTATTTCAATAATTTTTATAATTATTCATGTAAGCATCTTCCACTTTTGCTACATTTATTTCTAAGTATTTTATGATTTTTAATGCTATCATGGATGTAATTGCTTTTTAAATTCATTTTTGAAGCACTTCTGAATAGTGTTTAACAAGACACCTGATTTTTATATTTAGATCTTATATATTACAAACTTGCTGACTTGTGCATTAGTTCTAATAGCTTTTCTTTTTTAGTGGATTTGCTTAGATGTTTTTTATACAAGATCATGTTATCTGAAAAATAGAGATGGTTTTACTTATTCTTTTCCAATCTGTGTGCATTTTATTTTTGTTATTATCTAATTGCTTTGGCTAAAACTTCCAGTACAATATTGAAGGGAAGAGGCAAGTCAGTAATCCTTCTTTGTTTGTTTTCTTGAGAAAGCATTCAGCATTTCACCAATCGGTAAAAAGTTGGCAGTGAAATTTGTGTAAATATATTTTGTCAAGTTGAAGAAGTTTCTTTCTATTCTAAGCTTGTGGAGTGTACTTATGCTGAAAAAGTATTGAATTTTTTCAAATGTTCTTTCTGTATTTATTGAAATAATCTTGTGTTTTTTGTTATTTATTCTATTAATATGTTGTATAACATTGGTTTAGGATATTAAACCAATCTTGCATTTCTGAGATATATCCCACTTGTTCATGGTGTCTAATTGATTTTAAATGTTACTTGATTCTGTTGGCTTATAGTTTGTTGGGGAATTTTGTGTCTTTATTCCTAAGTAATATTGGTTTACCTTTCTTGGATATCTTTGTCTGGTATGAGATCAGAATAATATTAGCCTCGTGGAATAAGTTGGGAAGTTTTCACTTATGTCCTGGAAGAATGCATGAATAATCTGTGTTACTTCTTTCAGTGTTTGGTAGAATTCACCAGTGGAACCATCTGAGTCTGGGCTTTCCTTTGTTGGTAGTCTTTAAAGTACGACCTGAACTCTTTATGTGTTTTACATAAACCCAACTTTTCTATTTATTTTCTTGACAGTTTGTGTCTTGACAGGATATATCCATTTCAGCTAAGTTACCTAATATGTCGGTATATTGTTTTTTATTAGTATTACTTTGTAAACCTAACTATTTCTGTAAGACAAGTAGTGCTGTCTCTCTTTCATTCCTGATTTTAGTGATTTGATTCTCCTCTCCATTTTCTTGGTAAGTCAAGCTAAAAGTTTGCTGAATTTTTTGATTTTTTTTTCAAAGAACCGGCATTTTTGTTTTGATTTTGTCTATTTTTTGTGTTCACTAAATTCTGCTGTAATCGTTCCTGTTTCCTCTTTTCTGTCTTGCTTAACAGTTTTCTCCTTTGTAGGCTTTTGTTTCCTTCAGAAAACATAACTTGATTTGTAATTATTTCATATCCTTGTAATTATGTGCTTGTTTTCTTCTTTATTGTTCACCCAAGCCCATAAGATTGTAAGCTTCATTAAGACAAGGACCATGTATAACTTTTTTCTCTATTGTTCACCCTTGCAGCAAGAGGCAAATTCAAAATACTAAGGAACAGACAAAAAGATTTCATTGTTCTCTTCACAACAAATGTAATACTAAGCAGTATTTATTAATACCAGCACTGCTTTCAGACCTCTAATGGTTTGGGGCCTGAAGCTCTCATTGCTGCTTTGTAAGCAAGACCTGGCAAAGAAAAAGTTTACCTATGCCTAGCAATTCAGTCCCTGCACTCAGTCAAAATGGGGAGAAGTTCTGACGCTTCCATTAAACAGGTCAGAAGTAGTGAGTTTTTGGTTACACAATCATAGCTCTCTTAACTCACTCGGGGCATTCTGGGGCAAGTGTCCTATTTTTCAAAATGGAAACCTAGCAAATAAGCTAGCAGAATTCTTAGACAAAAAGATACTTTTATCAGGAAATTTTCAGACATTTCAAATCTTCTTTCTTCTTTATAAGTATTTTTTCTTCCTTATAACTTCTTTATAACTCTTATGTTGTGTAGTATATTGCTTTGAAAAAAGCAGTGTTCTTGTTTACATTTCTTGCAGATTGACAAGAAGCAAAGTTTATTGGTTTTCTCTGCCTCATGTTAAAAGGAGAAATTATTACATGGAATTGTTGGGCAATTTTCAGGGATGCTGTTGAGATAGAGAACATCTCATAAGGTAGACATTTAGTAAATATTTGTTTAATGAATATGTAACTGGGACCTCTTTGTAGACATATGCTCTTAGAAAAATCCTTTAAAATTTTGAGATTTAATGTTTTCCTCTTTAAAATAAAGAGATTGAATCAGATAATATCACTTACTCAATTCTTTGTCAAAAAATTCCTTTTAGTATTTTTCCCTTCAAATTTAAAAACATAAAACTGTAAGATCACATTCTATTGAGGAAGACATATAATGCAATTTTTTAAAAAAATGATGCATTGGTATAAAAATAAAATGAAACATAAACATATGAGCTATTCATTTATTTTGCTTGCAAAAATATTTGGATATCCTTGAACTTAATGTTGAGGAAGCAGTTTACTCCTTTCTGTTACTTCCTCTCTCTCTGAGCCACAATTATGACACATTTTCTGTCCATCGACAATAGAAATGAATTAAATCTGAAACCACCTTCCATAAATGATTTTCACATATATATTGAATTATCTTAAGGTTACATTTTCATCAAAAAGCCGCCTTGTAGGAAGAAGTGTTGAGGGAGTTATAATACCTACCCAGATGTGTCTAATCAATTTTTCTCCTCTTTAAAACTTCTGATGGCTCCCCATTGTCTATAGGACAAAGATCTCATGTGTTATCATGATATACAAGCTTTCCTAACTTCAGGCCAGGATCTCTTCCCAGTTTTATTTTCTGAATACTTCTTCACAAACTCTCAGGCAATACCAGACAACTTGTTCCCAAAATAATCCATGAACCTTCAACTCATGTTTTCATCCTTGCTCTTCCTTCTAAAAAATGTTCTCCACCTGGGCTGGAGTCTTTTAATTCTTTAGAGTTCCATTTGAGGCCATCTCCTTTTCATCTTTCCCTGATTTTCTTTGCCTATTTGAGGTAAATGAATTATTTGCCTCTCATTTGTGTTCTGATGATACTTACAACATGGCATTATAGCCACCTTCCTGGATCTTCTCCTGTCCTGTTAGTTGGTTGAGGAATACTTTGGATTTCATATTTGCATTCCCAGCACCTAGTTCTGTGCCTAGCACATTGTAAGTATTCAGTTGTTTTTTGGTGTTAGGTTGGATTGCTAACTTCAAAAATCTAAATTTTTGGTCATGGCTTCAAAGCTGGGACAAACAGGTTTGAATTTAAATAGTGTCACTTATTACATCTGAAATTTAGAATAGCTACTTGAGCTCTTTAGGCCTTTTTTCCCCTAACCTATAAATTAGGGCTTATAATACCTATCTCGAGGGCTCCTGTAAGGATTTATCAGAAACACCTAGCTTAGTGCTTAGTACACTGTTGCTGCTCTTTAAAATTACATTGTCTAATAATAGTGAAATGCCTCCTGAGGAGAGAAACCAAGGATGGGCAATGAGTGACAGCGTGTCAGAGTCTGTTCTTCACTGACTCCAGTTACTGAAAACAAGGAGCTTCCTAGGCAGGGGCAGCCACTCAGGCCTGAAATCTATCTGTGTTCACAAACCTGGGGGATTTGGCTTGCGCCGTGTAACAGATACTGGGAATAACTCATGACTGCTAAGATGTAGATCCAGGACCTTAGAGAGAAAAGTAATAAGTGAGTTGAATTATAGTGAGCTTTATATAATTAAATTCAGTGATTATAGACATTAATTCTATGGAACTTTTAAAACACAGTCCTCAAAGTAAGATTTGATAAAGGCATTCTTTATAAATTATTTAAGTATAAATATATCATAGAACTGTGTTTTTAAAATCAATGTGACTTTTGATTAGAATGGGAATTTTTTTTTTACTAATAGGTTTTATGACACAGACTCTCAACATCTCTTGTTTGAGCCATTTATAAAGTGTTTTAACGAGCCTCTCTATCCCCAGTCTCTTTTCTTAATGATAATAAATAACCTAAAAAACTGCAGACTCCTTGGTGTGGACTATACTTTGTGATTATGCTTTTTTACCTCTCTCCATCTTATGTCTTACACACTGTACCTAGTACTTTAAACCCTAACAAGACCACACTGCTTCTGTTCTCTGACCCCAAAGTTTTTTTCAAGCCTCTGTAACTATGCACGTGGTGTCTCTTCTTGCTAGAAACTTGTTCAGACATTTCTTTTCTTGGATAATTACTACTGATTTTCTATAGCTCAGTTCAGTTGTCACCTTCAGAAGCCTTCCTTGGCCCCTAAGTGCTCCAGAGAATCCTGAGAAATTTTCACCATAGCACTTACGTTATTAGGTTGACAACATCTATTTATGTTACTGTCTATCTCACTTGCTGTTATGTTCCTCCATTCTAGGAACCCTGCTTATGTTTGTAAACCCAGAATCTAGCATAATGCTTGGTGAGCAGTAGGTCAATCACAGAACTGGGTGGTCATCTCTGTGTCCTAAATAATGTAACTCTGTAGGTAAAACGTTACCCAATTTAGTGCCCAAATCATAACATATTCTCTAGCCTTAGTTTGACTTGTACTGTTTGTTATGGTTACATCAGAGCTGCTAGTTTATTTTCTCTTAAAAACAGTATTCACCTCACATTTTTCATATATTTCTCAGACTTTTCTGAATTTTCAGTCTGTTATGTCTTGGTATTTAAAAAGAGGAAGTTAAAAACACTTACGGCATTCAGTGATACAATAAAAGTTGTAATCCTAGTAGTGACTGGTTTTTAAAGATGGGGGCACAGGGGAGAATGATAGCAAGTTGCTACGGAAAGATTTAGTGTTCTAAAAGTTTGTAAATTAGAAAAGTAAAGATGATTTCAAGAAAAATTTTGTTCTGTGCTTTTCATTTAGTACTTAATTTTCTTTGAATGTCATCTCTGCATTTTTTTAAAGGCTGCATATGAAAGCCACCGATGAAAATCACTGAGCAGATTATATAAGATGTAAAAGTGCTTATACATTGTTGGGGTGCCTGGTACATGTGGTTCTGCTCTCATCCATATCAGCAGAGGCCGCCATAGTGGCTTTGGTCATGACTGGAGTTCTTAGCCTTAGTATGATCACCAGGGCCCATGGAAGCCTGCCCCAGGAGGAAGAGCTGGGAAAAGCTGGTCACGCAGCTCAGTGGGCATTTCTGGAGGCAGGACCTGGTAGCTGAGAAAAAGAGCATGTATGAGATTCTCTATGGTGGGTATTTGCAGGGAGTCGGGACTACTAAAATAACAGGTAGGAGTTTAAGACGAAGAAATTCTTATTTATTATTGTCCTTATGATCCTATTTTTAGCTCTAGAGAGCAGTAGTTTGGGAAGTCATGAGTTGTGGTGATTTTTGTTATTCTAACTCATTGTCATCAGCTTTCACCATCTTAACACAGCATTGGAGCCAGACTGCCTGTGTTCTAATCTAGATGTATGACCTTGGGCTAGTTACTGTATGACCTTGGGCAAGTTTCTCTATGATATTGGGCAGGTTATTTAAACTCTGTGCCCCAGTGCCCTCATCTATAAATTGGCAATGACAATAGGACCAACTGCATAAAGCTCTTAGGAGAATTACCTGATATTTCATACATGAAGTGCTCTGAACTGAGCCTGGCATGCAGTGTTATATATTCACTGTTAGTATTGTTATTATTAATTCTACCAAAATCTTCGGGAATTTTTTTCTCTTTTGTAAATAGATTTTTTCTTCGAGAAAGTGATATCACAGGATAGAATATCCTAGAATATGTAAGACATTAGAAATTCACATTCTCATTAATGAGAATGTAATGTAATATGTAACATTTGATATTCTTTCTGTGTATGTCTTATTTAAATGGTTTGTTCTGACGTTAATATAAACCCTGTAGATATATTTATCAAAATACAGCCATAAACACTAGCAGCCTATATAGTTTATAAAAATATAAAACAGAGGCTCTATCTCCCTTATAGAAAAATATCAATATTGACTAGGCAGTTTATTACTTGTTCTTAAAATGCATACAGATTATATTTCCTAGAAATTGAATATATGGATAAACATTGTTTTCATAATTTTCCCCTATATTAGAACACTAGAGTATAAAATTTTATGCAGTGATGTGATGAATCCACTTAGACTAAAGATTGCATGTATGTTTCAAGGTCATTTCCTTCCCCAGTCCTTATAATATTGAGAGCATCAATCATTGAAGTATCACATTATTTTCATTTTGTTATCCAAACTAGTGTTCTCATATTTGTAAAGTATATATGCTTGCTGAATAATTTAAGTAGTATTTTAAAAGACAAAGAAAATTGTAAATCTAACCTAACTTATCCCAACACAAAAGAACAAACACTATAAACAAATCACCATGGGCAACTATGAATATATGTTTATAATTTCAAGAAATGAATTCATGCTACACCTGTACATGCCACTAAATAAATGCACATCATCATTTTAATGGCTGAATAGTAATTTACTAAATGGATATAATCATCACTTTAAAATGAATTTTTAGGGGTGCCTGGGTGGCTCAGTCGTTCAGCGTCTGGCTTCGACTCAGGTCATGATCCCAGGGTCCTGGGATCGAGCCCCGCATCAGGCTCCCTGCTCTGCAGGAAGCCTGCTTCTCCCTCTCCCACTCCCCCTGCTTGTGTTCCCTCTCTAGCTGTGTCTCTCTGTGTCAGATAAATAAATAAAATCTTAAAAAAAATAAAATAAAATGAATTTTTAGTGATTCATATATCATTTAAAATCTGGATCCCTCTGCTAAGTTACATATTTCCACATTTAAAATATTATTACTGATGTAAAGTGTATTTTCTGAAGTAAAATATTAATCTATATCTAAAATTATCATATTTCTTTATCAAAAGGATACTCATAGCTGACTTCTGTTTCACAGAACAGAGAAGCTAAAAATAAGTTACTTATGTTTCAAAAGGGACCATATCTATGATAATTTTGGCAGTACCAAAAGAAAGAATATAGTATCTAGAATTGAATATATATTTTAAAAAGTGTACCAGCATCTAATATCCTGGATAATTAACTCATGATGTCACTGAGTCATATATATTCTAACCTAGGATGTTCAATACATATAAATAATTCTAGAACAAAACATATAAAAAATGAAAACTTGACTCTGTGAAAGTTGGAGAATTTTGAGGTTTTTTCCATCTTGGAATAATTATCCTTTACCAGTTTTCAACAAAATGTTTAAATTATCTGACCTGGGTTATTTGTTCAAAGAAAAAAGAAATTAGTGTGTGAGGAACCCTGGCCAACCCCTGCCACAGATTTCAGAATCCCAGGGACTCGTATCTGGGTCTGCCTGCACAGTTGCTAAGGCGCTCCAGTAAGAATCTTTATAATGTTAGGATGGACTCTATGAATAAATCTATTTAAACCTATTTGTCTAATATATGATTTAAGCTAGGTCATAAGAAATTGGTAAGAGTGAGACTCAAATTTCAACTATTTTCCTGTTATTTTCTGCATAAATTAGCTTAGAATCAAACGTTGTGTTTCCAAGACTCAGGAAATAACATATTTAAAAATGAATCAAAATTGATATTCTAAATGAGAAACATTATTTCTAATTAAGCTATCAAATTCTGCACGTCCTCTAAGTCCTCCAATGTCACAGAATATTTATTTCTTTTAGTAAAAACAACAAAACACAAAAACCTTTACTGATCCCTCCTATATTATAGCAGGAAACCTAGCAACCAATTCCCCCCTCACAATACACACACACACACACACACCACACACCATCTCATAAACCATTGTCTTCTACAGAAATTTATTTCTCCCACTGATTTTATTTTGCTTCCTGTCTTCTCAATTAACATTCTTAACTTTTTGCCTAACAGCCAGCAGCTCTCTTTTCTGACCTTCTGTCTATTCCAACATACATCATTATCTATTCTTTTGTTTTATCCCTGAAATACGATCATTTCTTGACCATGTCTCTATCTGAATTTCATGAAAGATTAGGGGAAATTGAGAAGAGTTTTGCCATAATGCTGCAAGTGAAGAGTTGAAAATGCACTATGAGTTTTTCCCTTTCATACAGATTTTTCTCTCTCCGTATGTTTTCCCTTTTGAACCTGTCACTTAATCATCTTAGTGGAATTCCTGCCCTATCTTTTGTATTGTTTGCTTGTTTTTCCATTTATCTCTGTATGTTTCTTTCCAAGAGCCATAGAGATATGAAATATCTCAACTTCCTCAAGTCAACATTTTCTTACTTTTCCTCCCTCTGGCCCATACTAGGAATGCAAAGGAAGGGAGTGATGTGAGAAGATACTGCTGCTTCTACCACAGAGAACCTATCAAAGTATCTTCTCAGTAAATACTATTCTTTTACTGAACAGAATTTCAATACCATATTTTAAAATATTTTCTTACTACACTTTGATTCATGTTTAATTACAGCTAAATTTTGTGAATGTTTTTAAATCATCATATTGTTTCCATTATCTAATTAATACCACTACAATTTATATTCTTTAATGGATTTTAACAACTTAACAATTGTTAGATAAAAGTACATCATTGATACTATATGTCAACTATACTTCAATTAAAGTTTTTTGTAAAAATCATTGACCTACTCCTTAACTTAGTTTAGTTTTATTGTAACATTTGTTTAGGCTTATATAAACATTAGTATTTAAACTGACACCTACTTTAAATATACTGGCTGACCAGCAATCATACATTTAAATTAAAAGACAGGATTCAGTATTTTGTACTTTCGGTGTTCAAATTTTTTAAAATACATATATATATATTTTTTAACAAAAGGTACTTTATTCTTAAACTTCTCATTTCTCTTAATATCTGTGTTTCACATTTACCTTTTTGCTGTACAAATTCTTTTAGGCTACTAGTGGTTCCTCCTGATAGAAAACAAAGTCAGGCATAGAAAGAGGGTGAGTGGGTAGCTCAGCAGAAGCAATAAAATTCAGACTCAGCATTGCATGGTACAAGATCTCGGGGCAATTATCCTTACCCTTTAAGTCTTGTTTTCATCATATGTAAAATGGGAATAATAATGTTTGTGTGAGGATTAATATCATCAAGGCTGAGATAATTTAAGCATAGTGCTCATTTGTGGCAATAAACAAATGTTAGTCTTTCCCTTCCTCATTATGTCTTCTCCACCCAAATTTTAGTTTGAAGTTTTTCAAGTTAAAATGCCTCTCTTTGCAAAATATCCCTCTTCTTTTGGATACCTGAAACATATGATTATTTCCAAATGGGCTTTCCCTGCTGTGCTAACAATGTATCAAATGCACAGACTATCACTCCCATTTGGAGTTCAAGACAAAGCAGAATTAACCACAGGGGCAGATCCTGCTGCCACTAATGGGAGGGACAGCAGGTCTCCATATATTGTTCCTCTTATTATGGAAGCCATGGTTGCATTATGAGTTTTGCAAGGCATCTGGGGAGCTCATATGATGTGACACCTACAATGTCATGCTTGCTTTTTGAGAAAATATTTTCTAAAAATGCATAAAGCTAAAAGTTTTGAGGACTATTATTTTACCTTATTTTGTTCTCAGCAAGACAGTTCCATTTCGTAGCCAAGAAATAAAAAAAAAGAAAGAAAAAAGAAATGTATGACTTTAGGATGTGGTAGAACTAGTCTAAAATTAATTAAGAATCCATCTTTTCCTTTATCTGAAATCTGTATTATTCTCCTCTCTCTTTCAGATTCTCTTATCTCCTCTTTTCCATGTGATCATCTTTTGGAGTAATATATCTTCTAACAAATATGCAAAAATTTCTTAGATATTCCCAAAATGCAAAATTAGAAAATATACAAATTTCTCATCTAATCCGAAAGAATCCATAATACCATCTTGGCCTCCAAGTAGTCCTTACTGAATTTAGTCATGGACCATCCCAGCTCAATTTATTAGAGGAAGCATGACTAGCTCCTTTTGAGAGAAAATACATTTACTGAATGGCTGTAACAATCTTCAGGGTACTTTGACTTTTAAAATGTTTGTTATGTCTTTTAAATTTTATTATTATGTAATAATAAAACAGTAGTTATGAGCTTTTTAATATATTGTATTATACTATGTGTAAATATCTAACAATAAAAAAAGAATAAGAACAGCTGTATAGGATGTTATAATTGAAATTAAATCTGAGTAACAGTCAGAAAATATTAAGTAACTTATATCAAAGCTCTAGAAAATTTGTCATCTTAAAATGTTCAAGAATACTTCTATAGATTCAACAGAACAGGAATCCTAGAAATGAGTAGCTAATATCGTTGCCTTTAAAGGGAAGATACTCAGAATATGCACCTCCTTACCTCCCAACCACTCAACATTGTGGAAGAAACTGGCCTCCATCACTCAACTGGAACTGCTCTCTTCTGTGTCCTTGATTTTCTTATTCACAGTCTTCTGTGGTGCTGTCTCTAATCTTCCATACCTTCCTGTTACCTACACACTGGTTGTTGCTCTTTTTATTAAGGATTTTACTTATTTCTACCTGGAAACCATCATCCTAACTACTCTCTTTGCTTCCAGTCTTAGCTCCATCCCTCTTTCATTTTCTACCCTGTGATCATGTCTGTTTTTTAAAGATTTCATTTATTTATTCATTATAAATGAGAGAGAGAGCACGCGTGTATGGGCGTACCTGCCAGCAGGGGAGGGGAGAGGCAGAGGCAGAGGGAGTGAAAGGATCTCAAGCAGACCCCCTGCTGAGCGCAGAGCCCAACACAGGGCTCCATCCCACCATGCTGAGATCATCATGCGAGCCAAAATCAAGAGCCTGACCCTCAACCAACAGAGCCACCCAGGCACCGCCTCCCCCCAATATCTGTGTTTTAAATGCGAATCTGATCAACTTCCATCCTTGCTTAAAAGTCTTTACTGACTTCCCCATCAGCTTTTATAAATATTCAGACTCCTTAGCATACAGAGAGACACTTCATAATCCTACCTCAGCCTTGCCTTTCCATAGTCACCACCAATAACAGTCCCTTGCCCTACTCCACAGCATATACCACATTCTCAAGCTATACCACGTGGCTCATGATTTTTCAAGTGTAATATTTCATAATTCTATATATAATTAATTTTCCTGGAGTATAAAATCCACTGCTCCCTTCCTTCACCTGCTGACAGCTATTGAGTTTTCAGGGAATTAAGCATTATTTTGAAAGAATTTTCCCTCAAGTGGAGGAATTTTGCTCACCATTGTGTGCCCATCATAGTCTTCTTTATGGATCTAAATTATTATAACACACATATATATGTCATAATGGTCAAAAGTTGTCATTCTTTTGCATCTCCAATGTAATGGTGTTAATAGAAAAGAGATAGTTTTATACATGTTAGTGTCTCTGAGGGTACTTAATACCTACAGGAACCCCATAAATGATTATTGGATGAATGGATTCATGTTTTTTTTTTCATTTTTATTATTTTTAATTTTAATTCTATGAATGGATTTATGTTTTACACTTTATGAACATGGTTTTTGCTGATCATAGTGGGCAGATATTTGTACCTCTGAGAGTGCATCATTTCTTCTCACCATTGCAAACTAAACTAGTAAGTCATAACTTCATGTAGAATTGACAGTGTTGATTGATATTATAGTATTTAAAATCATTCTTTAGAATATTACTGTATGAAATGCATTAAATTTTGCACAGATACTTAGCAAGGATTATAAGTATTTAGCCTCTAAATCTCAGTAGGAAAAAAAGTGTACATTTTGGGTATTTCAAACATATTTCCACCCAACTAAATAGTGCCTGCCACCAAAAACATGGTTCAAGATTGGAAACAATAAATGATATGTACAACCTCCAAAAATACGGTTATAGTTTATTCATTCATTTATATAACAAATATTTTTTAAACAGTTGTTTGTTCTAGTCACTCTTTTAGACATTAGGGATATGGCAATGAACAAAGCAATTAAAGATCCTGAACTTTATAGAACTTACAGGGGTGAGATTACAACAGTTATATAATGTAATATCAAATAGTGAGAAGGTATATATATATTCTTGGTGCCCCATCCAAACCCATCAACAGGTACCATTTTCAGGCACACAGTCCTGGCTTCTGACTGCTAGCGCCTGAACCCTTTTCCTGAGAACTTTTACCAGGCACCAGATACCATTCCATTCTTGAGCATGAAAAACCCCAAAATTCCAAGTGTAAATGCCCTCTGGAAACTGCCATCAACTAATGCTTAAGGGGATTTATTGATTCAATAGCATACTTCCTCGATTCATGGCTATACAAGCTCTGATGTTTGTATTCTGCACTAGTTTCCAGAGTTTCTAGCATGAGCAAGCTTCATTTGCCTCTGTGGTAATGCTTCGAAATATAATCTTTACTGACTTCCATTCCTTTATTTTCAACCTAAGGCTTTATATTTCAAGTGGGTTTCTTGTAGACAACATGTAGTTAGTCTGGGTTTTTTAAATCTACTCTGACAATCTTTGTCTTTTAATTGCTATAATTAGACCATTTGCATTAAAAGCGATTGTTGATATAGTTGTTGTAATAGCTACCATGTTTGTAATTATTTTCAATTTGTTGAATTTGTTTTTGTTTCTCCGCCTGTTTTTCCCTACTTTCCTTGGTTCTAACTGAACCATTTATGATTCAACTTTATCCCTTCTTCTAGAGTATAGATTATACTCCTTTTTAATGCTTTTTTTTAGTGGTTGATCTAGGGTTTACAACATACGTATTTACTAATCTGAGTCCACCTTCATATAACTGTACCATTTCACGTACAACATAGATATCTTATATGAGAGTATTCTTAATTCTTCTCCCAGTCCTTTCTGACATTGTTGTGATTCATTTTATTTATCCATATGCAATAATCACCCAATTCATTTGTAATATTATTGTTTAAATAAAATTAATTTTTGGATCCATCAAGAATAGGTATGTATGTATAGATAGATGATATAGACAGACAGACAGACAGATGATAGATAAAGATATAGATATATCTTGATTGATACGCCTTCATTTATTTTTTGTCCAATACTTTTCCTACATAATTTTCTTTCTGAAGAACTTCTTTTAACATTTCTTACAGGTCATATTTGTTGGCAATGAATTCATTTATTTTTGTTTATCCAAGAAAGTCTAGTTCTGCTTTACTTTTGAGGGATAATTTTGCTAGATATAGAATTCTAGGTTAATGTGCTTTTTGTTCTGTTCTGTTTTTCTTTCAATGCTTTTTTCACTCTCCTCTCATTTGCTTGGTTTCTGATGAAAAGTCTGTTGTAATCATTATCCTTGTTTCTCCCTAAGTAAGGCTTTTCCCCCTGTTTTGAAATCTGAATTCAAGATTTTCTCTGTCTGTAGCTTTTTTGCTGTATAAATATGGTATGTCTAGGTGATTGTTGCTGTTGTATCATTATTTATATTCTTTTGGTGTTCTCTGAGCTTCCTAAATCTGTGGTTTGGTGTGTGTTATTAATTGGAAAAATTTTCAGTCATTATTACTTCAAATATTCTTTCTACTCCTTTATCTCTCTTCTCCTGATACTCCAAATACACGTATGTTATACTGTCTGGTATTATCCTATAGTTCCTGGATGTTCTTCTGTTCTGTTTTCTTCCTTTCTTCATTTCAGTTTGAAAGATTACATCTTCAAGTTTACTGATTCTTTTTCTCAGCTGTGTCACATCTACTGATGAGTCCATTGAAGGCATTTTTCATTTTAAACTGTTTTTGATTTCTATCATTTTCATATGATTCTTTCTTAAAAATTTTATTTGTTTACATAAGCCATCTATTCCTGCACTGTGCCTACTTTTTCCATTAGAGATTTTAACACATCAGTCATGGTTGTATTAAATTCCCTCTCTGATAATACCAACATCAATGTAATATCTAAATCCTGAGCCTTGTTCCAGTGCTTATTGTTTCTCTTCAGACTGTTTCTTTTCTTACCTTTTGGAATTCTTTGTAATTTTTGGTTGGAAGCTGGACATGTTATTAGGTAATAGAAACTAAGGTCCTCTAGTGTCTTTGATTGTGTGTGCCTTTTTAACTTCTTGTTCCCCTATGTACATCCCCTCAGAAAAAGTGGGTAATGTGCAACTCCTTCAGCTCTAATCCACTATGATACTAGAGCCCTATAGCTGGGGTTGGGAAGGTGTGGGGAGGGGGAGCATTTTATAACCTTTCAGTATTAGTCCTCTAATGTATCTCCATCTCAGGGCTATGACTGTCCTATGTGTTTCTCCTGTGATATAGCTCCTTTATCTCTGTCTCCCGAGCCCTAACTCCATTTTTTTTTTTTTTTTGGCTGTTGAATTCCCACTCTATTTTTGGAAGCCCTGACCCTTGTTTACCATGTCAACCCCACAACTTTAATGAGGCAGGAAGACTATAGAGAAAGTAAATTCCTTTTCCTGGCTAGAATAGCACCTTTGAATTGAGACATGGAAATACCCTATCCCTTGGGAGTGGGTTTTAGTTATAGATAAGGATCTTGGCTTATTTCACATTAGTTTTTAATTCCTAACCACCTTTCAGGGACACAAGGGACTTTCTCAGACTATCCGCATGAGAACCTGATGGAATTCATCAAAAGAAAGTAAACAGAAATATTTGGTGTCCCTCTAAGATTTCAGCCACCAAGAGTTTCTGTCTCACACATTAAACCATAGTCAGCCCATAGAATTCATTAGTTAACATTTGAGAGTTCCTACCAATTCATGGCTCCAGCAATTTCTGATCCAAGTAAGCAGATATTTGTTACTGAATGTGCTTGTCTCTCCAGATTTTGAAGTGGAGTTTCACCCTATGACCTTTGTTCTCTCACAGTTCTGAGAAAAAGAATTGATTTTCATTTTTCATAGATTGTTCTTGTAAGGACAGGAGCGATGACTTCCAAGGTCTGTACATGTCAGAGCTGAAACCAGAAATCTTTATCTGCTTCCTACTCTCTTCTCACTTTGCCACTCTCCTGCCACTGTTTCCTGAGATCTCAAATAAACCACTTAAACTCCACTCCTTGTCTCACTGTTTATTTCTAGGTAAACTCAAGCTAAGAAAACCAGTGAGACATTTTACTAGAGAAACTGTTCTGCCTTACTGTTCTGGTTACTGTTACAACTGAGACAGTAACAAATATGCATGAGATCATTACACCCCTTTCCAATACCTTTCAGAGAAAATGGCTGCTGCCAATAAAATTAAGAGATTTCTAAGATGAAACAAGTACCTTGGATGACTACCGCTCATCTACACTGAGACTCTTTGCAGCATCTATTTATATAGAATATCCATGTTGGAATTATTAATCTCCATAGGATATTTTATAAACATGAACTAGAATTCTACACACTTCAGCTAGCATTCAGCTTCAGAAAACCTGATACACTTTTTTCTGGTTTGCCTTGAAAATGAGATTCCCCGTAGCCTTGCTTTATGCATCGGGAGACTGCAGAGTAATGTTAAATTTCAGCCAACTATTAAAATATGCTGTCCCTCAGATCTTTCCAAACATGAGGGGAAGAGTGTAACCCAATTTTCTGTTACCTTCTGAAGCTGTACTAAATACTGTGTTAAATTAACCAGAGGGCCTAACAAGTCTTAGTCACAGGGTAGGGCTTCCTGTAGGACCCATGGATGAAAACAGAAATGAATGCCTCCAAAAAGGCAAGCCAAGTGAGGTAGGCAAGAACGTATTCTGATAGTTAAAGCTTGGGGATCCATTCTTTTACATGAACAGATTCTATGCCAGTTATCCAGTGGTTGTTATCAGCTGAACAACAGAAGAGAGACAGATAAAACCTTATGAATGAATACTCTTGCTTAAAAGTAATTCTGAAAGAAGTTACCAATTTTGAGAAACAACTTTGTCCAATTCTCATAAATGTGGACATTAAAGTATACTTTGTCCTTGCTGTTGGGTTCTACTCAATTTTGCTCACCAGAGCTGTCTGTAGAAATATGATATTCAATACAGAGTTTTGTTTTTTGTTTTCCTTTTGTATTCTGTCTCTGCCTTCATCTCTCATGGTGTTATAGCTGCATTTCTGTGGAATCCTTCTAAAACAAAACCTCACATTTAAATGCATATATGTTATTATAATTCCATTCAATAAATCTGTGACTTTTGATTAAATTGTAACTTTCTGACTCAACCTTTACTTGTGCCTTCTATATTCTTCAAAATTATATTGTTATCCATTTTCAGCCTTTGAAATAATATAACCTAGCCTTTAAGAAGAGAATGACATATATTTTGAGACAATAGCACAGCCTTTGTCACTCAGAAATGGTTACCCTTTTGCCTAATAGAAAAGGGATTTAAATTGGATAAAGACTAACATCAGTTTTCCTGCATGCCTTCTTTTGTACTCAGTCTCTCCTTATTGTTATTATAGCTTTCAGATTCCAACACCCAAAGGTGCTCTATAACTGTTTTCCTCCTGAATAAACTTTCTCTTCTTCACATTAAAGGGGAAGATGAAAGAAGAAAAGCCATAAATAGAATGAAACCCTACTATTAATGACAACATGGATGGACCTTGAAAGTATTACGCTAAGTGAAATAAGTCATATGGAGAAAGACAAATACTCTATGATTTCATTCACATGTGGAATCTAAAACAAATGAACAAACAAAATAAAACAAAAACAAATTCACAGGTACAGGGAACAGACTAATGGTAACCAGAGGAGAAATGGGTTGGAGTGTACAAAATGAGTAAAGGGGGTCAACTATATGGTGATGGATGGTAACCAGACTTGTGGTGGTGATCACTTTGTATCCAGATGTTAAATTATAAAGCTGTACACCTGCAACTTGTAAGAAAAAGGTAAAGAAGACAGAGAATAAAAAGTTTTTTCTTCTAGAATGATGATAACGGAATTTATCTTTAAGGAAATAGCATTTTAGCAGAGATCTGCTGGAAGTTAACAACAACTTTGTACAAACTTTTGGTGTAAAACGTTCCATGCAGAATAAATAACAAGTCTAAGTATGAAAGTGGGTGTATGGTTGAGAAAGTTTCAGAAACATTAAGGAAATAAGGGTGGCTAAGGCAAAGTGAGAGAGAGAATGCTAGAAGATGATGGCAGAGCTGTAGCCAGGAACCAGGTAGAGTAGGAATTGTGTGTAGGTCATTGTAAGGATATTTATTCTAATGACGATGAAGGACTATTGGAGAGTTTTGAACTGAAGAATGATATCATCTTAAATTAGTCTAGGAAATGTAGCTGATAAGCAAGGCATTCATAGGAAACACCAAAAAAAAAAAAATCAAACAAAATCTTTATAATCTTAGCCCAGTTCTTCTTAAAATTCAAGCCTAGGACAAAGGTTTCTATGCAGTTAGTTATTTGGGAAATTATTCCAGGAAGCAGAAATGAAGTTCCAGAAAAATAAAACAGGTAAGTAAGGAAAAGTCATATAAGGGTATAGTGATAGCCTCTATTACAAGTACTGGTGCTCCATCTCACTGGGACCCTCTGTGGAATCTTGAAGTGGGTCTCAGAAATGACGGCCTGGGGACGCCTGGGTGGCTCAATTGTTGGGTGTCTGCCTTCAGCTCGGGTCCTGGGATCGAGCCCCACATCGGGCTCCCTGCTCCGCGGGAAGCCTGCTTCTCCCTCTCCCACTCCCCCTGCTTGTGTTCTCTCTCCTACTCTCCCTGCTGTGTCTCTGTCTGCCAATTGGGTAAATCTTAAAAAAAAAAAAAAAATGACTGCCTGATAGATAAAGGAGGAAAGAATTTATCCTGGCGTTCTTACCCCCCACAGTGTTCAAGAGTGGACCTATATTGCATTCACTCCTCAGCACTTCTGGGTTGTGCACTTTTTAGTGCTGAGTGAGATCCTACAAACTCCCATTTAATGAATCAGAGAAGCCCCTGGACAGGAAAGTAAGATGTTTCAACATAGGCTGGGGCAAAATGCAGTCACGTGGCACCCGTGAAGCTGCTGGACCATCTCAGAGTCAACCACTTAAGTAATGACTAGAACAAAAGACATGGCCTAGAAGATGTACACTATTTTACAGGGAATGTAGACTGTGGACTATGGACTTCCAAATTAAGTGTCTTCTGTCTAGATATTCTTCTAGAAAAGAAGTTTTGCCATCTCTTTATTTTTTTTTAAAGATTTTATTTATTTATTTGACACAGAGAGAGAGAGAGAGCACAAGCAGGGAGAGTGGGAGAGGGAGAAGGAGACACCCTGCTGAGCAGGGAGCCCAATGCTCGGCCTGATCCCAGGACCCTGGGATCATGACTTGAGCAGAAGGCAGACGCTTAACGACTGAGCCACCCAGGTGTCCCTCTGTGATTAATTTTTTCATTATAATCAAAATGTATCAAAGACTTGTTTTTGCTTCCTTTTTTTAAAGAACTTATGATAAAATTTATCCTGAATTTACATCACAAGGAAGCTTTTATTCTTTTTTTTTAATTATGTTCAGTTAGCCAACAAACGGTACATCATTCGTTTTTGATGTTGTGTTCAAGGATGCTTTTATTCTTGATGAAGTAATATCAGAGAGACAGAGACAGAGAGACAGAGGGAGAGAGAGAGGGGGAGATTTTCCTAAGTATTTTAAGTGTTAATTACATACAAATGTTCCTTTTCAGCATTGAAAATAATTATGCATTAAACAGTGCCCCCATCTATTTTTATCTTTGTAATTTTAATTCCTTTAAAGGAGTATTCCTAGCAGAAATATTAGGATGTAATATATGATGACAACTACTATTTAGCAATAATAATTTATATACAGCATAACTTGGTATTAGCTCTAAAGGCATTCCCCAAATAACTGGATACTACAAACCCAAGCATGAACACAGCTATTTTAAAAATATTATGTATCTAGTGCTGCTAATTTCTGTTTTGTTCGCTTGTTATGTATGTGCAAAAGTGTCTACATATATGTTGAATGTCTGCCAGTGCTTGGCTCTGTTAAAAGCATTGGAGATAGAGAAGTAAACGAAACAGCTACAAATCACTGCCCTCATGGAGCTCACATTCCGCAGGGAAGACTACTCGAGTGCGCCAAGTTATGGATGCCTTTCAGGAGAAGCTGAATATTATCTGACACCAAATGTTATGCTGAAGCCACCATGAGATGTGTCCTTTTGGAAAATAACTTTTCTCTCTTCACAGTCCTACATTGGTACTATTCATTTTTCAATAAATGGTGGGTGGAATGGCCCTGGGCCTGTGGATAAACCATTAACTTCTATGTTTCAGTTTGCTGATCTGCAAAAACTATTTCACTGTGCAATTGCTAAGGTTGCATATTAAAACATTCTTGACTTTCTAACTTTGGAATTATATGCTACTTACCTGAAAGTAAGGATTCAACCTTTATTCTTTTTAGAAATCTCTAAAATGCGATGGATTTGGATGACCTGACTAGCTACAAGAAGCCTGTCCCTTCTTCACTTTCTACCATCACATTCAGTGGGACATTACAGAAATTGTGTACATTCTTGAATAGAGTGGGTTTGCCAGATAGAAGGGGGAAATTTGAGGTTGAGTTTACATGAACCACTGTGCTCTTTTTTCGTCTCACTCAAATATATTTCTTACCTTCTACAGTGGAATGGTTGTGTTGAATATGTCATTGTGCTTTATAATCTCAGTCAGTGCCTCTTTCAGTATCATCCACAATGAAGAAGAAGGGCCATGGGGCATTGGAGCATGTCACCTAATAAAGATTGATTTTGTCTGCATACATTTGAAAAAAATGTATAATCAATGACAATACATATGATTCCTTTCCCGTATGATGCACATACAACAACCAATTCCTCTAGTTTCTAACATTTTCTAGAATACAGCTCTAAGTCTTTACTGTGGCTTGTTTCAAATTGAAAGTTCTAGTGTAAAAATGTTCCTTTACTGTGCAATTTACAACCTTAGTTCAACTATAGTTTCAGCTATATTTTTTTCATATCTTAGAGGAGGATGATAGATGATAGATAGATGATAGGTAGATAGATAGATAGATAATAGAGAGATGATAGAATAAACATATGTCAAAATATGAGCAATAATTTTAATTAAGTGAAGATTGTATAAGAGTTTATTATTGGGGCACCTGGGTGACTCAGTCAGTTAAGTGTCTGACTCTTGAGTTTGGATCAGGTCATGATCTCAGGGTTGTGGGATTGAGCCCGGCTTGGGGCTCAGCTGGAAGTCTGCTATCCCTCTCCCTCCCCTCACTCTCTCTCTCTAAAAATGAATAAATAAAGTCTTTTTTTTAAAAAAAAGAGTTTATTATCCTATTCTTATAACATTTCTATATGTTTATTTCTCAATATTTTCTCAGTATTTTTTTTCGAAATGTGAAGTATACTTTAAAAATTTTTTCTGAGAAATAAATTGCAATGAGTAATAAAACAAAAAGAGGAAAGACATAAAAGAGACTGAGGAACATATCAGATCATGGGAATGTATGAGCCTTATTTGAAATCTGTTTTTTAAAAGAAAGAAAAAAGCCTTAGAATTTTAAAAGAAAATAAATCTGTTTTGAACAAACTAGTTTAAACTATTAGATGATTGTAGTTATTTGAACACACTGGATATTTGATGATAGTAAGGAATGATTGTGGTTTCTTCATTGTTGTATCTTTAGGTCTGATACTGGTTATGTGATGATATTTGTAAAAAGTCTTATTTTAGATACCTTCTGAAAGATTTACAAGTAACAGTACATGAACTTGGGAATTTCCTTAAAAATTATCTGAAGCAGAGGAAAGGGTATTAGATAGGAGAGGTAAGTTGAAATAGGTTGACCCTGAGTTGATAATTAATGAATCCAGCTGATGGTTATGTGAGGGTTATTATACTATTTCTACGTTTTTTATGTGCTTAAAAGTGGTGAACATAGTAAAATGCTATGAACCAGATTATTTTGGTTCAAATATGGGCTGCACATTTATTCATTATACATCCTTGAGCTAATTATTTAACTTTCTTGTACTTTGGTACCTTCACCTGTAAAATGAGAAAAGGTTTAAACTACACATCTCTATAATTTTAATCAGGATTAAGTGAGTTAATACATGCACACTCTTAATCAGTGACTGATCCTAAACAAGCACCAAGTAAATGCTCGCTATTGTTTTTGATTTGTTTTTCTCTTCAAATCTAGACTCGGGCTAATATTTTGGAAGGATGCAATTTACCTACAAATTTTAGTTTGCTTTACTCAAAAATTCTCCCATTTTTGTGGAAAGAATAAGTAAGAAAAAATTATTGCTTCTCTGAGGGAATATCAGTCTTAGGAAGAGAAAGTAAACTTATAAAATAATAAGAAATAATGAAGTATTTTGAGAGAGAAAGTAGCTTAAATGTAATTATAATTAATGGGGAGAATCAACTAGTTTGCAAAGAAATTGCTGTTCAAGAATATTATTTTGAGAGCTAACTCAGCTTTGAGCCAAAAACTATTGCCATTATAATATAACTCATATTGATTGGAATTTTATCTCTGCTTCACACACTTTAGCTGTGAAATCATAGTACTTAATTTTTGTTTCATTTAAATTGGCTAATCCACAAAGTATTATATTAAAGATTTTGTAAGAATTCAGTAATGAGTTCAGTTATATATGACTCATTTTCATCTTTTTAAACAAGCTTTTTTTTAAACAACATATTGGAAGGAATCAAAAAGAATAATAGGAAGTATTTCACAAATCTGCTGAGAAATGGCAAATTAAATACTGAATTTATAAATCATATATAAGTGATTTGAATGATTTCGTAGCTTACCACCTCTGTGCAGTTGATAAAACTAATAGAAAAATGGATCATTGTCTTTACAATGAGAAATTGCATTATGTATTTTTAGATTATGGCAAATATATTTATCGGTTACCATAATGTATATTACAAGGTATATATACAAATATGACAAATTTTATGATATGTGTTATGTGCATAAATACATAGTACAATAAAGTAAGGAAAGTCTTAGTCATTCATTGAATTACAATTAGTGAACCACGTTTGCATTTTGTAGAAGCAATTTAAACATTCAAACTCTGAGTCCTTTTTAGCTTGTGTATTTAGAGAGAGGACAGTTGCCACTGACGTAGAGAGGACTGTGTCATCTCATCTCCATATGCCAGTGCCTGAGAGAATTGGTTTCTTAGAGTAGTGCATAAGAGGCCTGAATATGTAGTTACTTTGAATTTTAAAGGAATTGAGTATGAGAGAATCTGTAAGTTAGAAACATAATATATTCTGTGGTAGCAACTGAAATTTAGTCTTCATATCAGCACTTCAGCAAAAGACCTGAACAATGTTTCAATATGTAGAATTTATTTACGTCTAACAACATTAACATTTAGGAACCATGAAACAGCAAGTAAATTTAGATTTAAGAAAACCTAAAAGCCACAAACATTTTGCTATTTTATGTTTCGTAAATGAAAGCTAATGATAACTGACTACGTTTTTCATTTTTTTCTGGGGTTTGATTATATAGCCATCTTTATTTACTGTGAGCATGATGAAAGCAATCTGCTTGTATACAGTTTAATCCTTTTCAGTTTAGGTAAATAACTTGCAGAAAAGAATCTCATTTTCTAAAGATGTAGAGAATTTTTAAAAATTCAACTTAAAATGATATGGGTCATGATGAAAACATTAGTCAAATGAAATCTAGTTGTGATATATAAGTTACTCTCTAGATATTTAAAGAAACAAGCAAACAAAAATACCAAACTTGAATATTTGTGCACCAATATGGGCTTCATGCAGGACACATTTTAGATGTTGTTCAGAATTTACAAGTTTTATGTTAACTAAGCCATTGCCAGAAATCAGCAGTTGAATCAACATAACTATATGATTTTTGTTTTTTTTTCTTTGCCAACAAGACACAGGAACTTGTTCAAACAAGGGTTTCTATTTCCTTGTTTGGTTTGCTTCTCCATGTTTTTGCTGTTCTTTCCACCATTTATCTTGGCTTCTTCAGTTAATCTTTTATTCTCTTCAGCTCATAATTTCTTCTGATTTAGCTTTCTGGAATTTGCTTTATTTTTCTTTGTTATATTCTGTTTCTAACTAATTATTATGCTAAAGTTGACAACTGTCAGAACAAAGTCAACTCAGGGAAGAACTAATTGCTGCCTTCCTTGAAATTTTATTTTTTAGGATTATGCTGAGAAGGAGAACACCATAGCAAAAGCTCTGGAAGATCTGAAGGCTAATTTTTACTGTGAACTCTGTGACAAGCAGTACTATAAGCATCAAGAGTTTGACAATCACATTAATTCATATGACCACGCTCACAAGCAGGTAAGAAAGAGGTATCCAAAAAAACCCTGATATTTCTGAACTTTTGTAATAATTTAAGTTGTATAAACTATATAAATACAGTATTTTTATGTTTTTGTAATGCAATTTTTACAGATGCCATTCTGGGATGATAATTTAATGACATAGCAAAAGACAGTTTTTGTTTTGTTTTTTTTTTTAAAGCCCTGAAAATAAAGTCTGAGGTAAATAACCAATGCAAAGAAATACCTGTCAGTTGCCTTTTGGTGATTGGCGGTAATTTAAAAATTATATTCTACAGGTGGTGATCCTCTAAATGTCTACCAATTTATTAAGTTTTAAATAGTTTTAAGCAACTAATGATATTTATCAAATGTAAATGAACTTATAATTCTTTACAGAAACCATTTGCCATTTAAACCCCCATAAAAATATGAAAAAAAGCTAATTTGATATGGTAAAAATAATCCATAGTTACTGGTTACATACTTAATATGTATATGATATAGTCTATTTTAATATTATTTTCATTTTGCCGTCAATTGTAAATCTAAGATTGATTTTCAACACTCTGTGTAAAGATGAGTTTAAAGCAGTGATGTCAGAAGTGAAGTGAATAATACAGATTCCATTTTCTCATATGCTTTACATTTGTCAGAGCAACTTCTTTCATTGTTTAGCTAGCTTGATATGATACAATTTCAGTTATCACTAATTTATATTTTCTCTTCTTAGCCATCACTTACAAATATCATCTACATAGCATTTCGGTATTAATAAAAGGTACATTTTTAACCCATGAATTTGCCCTAACTTTCCATTAACATTAGAGTTATTTAGCATAAGAAAGATTAGGGGAAAATGATTATGTTGAGTGCTTATGAATCAATTGTATGTACTTTCTTTTGCTGTCAATCCTTCCATTCTTTCACACCAACAAAACTACGCTTGAGGAGGCTATTGTACAGAGAACATGAGCCTTCATTTATATACATCACTAATGAATGCATACCGGTCTTGATGATCTGCCCTTGCCTTTCCTTTTCCAGGTCTACTTGCATACTAGGTAAGGGAAAATTTTTGATGGAAATATTGTTCCTTTTCTTACATGAAAATGCATAATATAAATATAGATATATACACACATTCATATATCAGTGCTTGATGTGAATATTAAAATCCATCAGACAATAGTACTGATTTAATTTTGCAGATAGTGACATATATTCTATAAAAGGATTCTGGAATGCTTCTCCTGATGTGGTAAATCTGAGAAAGGTGTTCCTCTGATTTTTCCTAAATACCTAAAGGCACAAGATATGTTATAACATACATGTTTCATTGTGTAAACTAGGTATTTGGAAATATGTGTATATGTGTTTTAAGACTATCTTACCAGCTATTACTATCATTTGCCAAAGAATGCTTTATTCAACCATAGATTGTCTGGAAGATCAGACTCACATAAATTATTATGAAGACCTTTCCAGTTCCATATTCTTAGTAGAGTTAGGATACTATATACTGTACACAGATGGGCCAAGGAAATTCAGTCTGGGTCTGGGCTGTTATTTTGAAAGTCCAGAGGGTCACTTTTGATAATGCTCAGGGGTATCAGGCCCTAGAGTTGGGTACATTATCTGAATGGCCATGGAGTCTGATAGATAGCAGTCTTCGTTGATTAATTTAGTCTGACTCAATGTTACAGTAACTGAAAATATCGAAAATCTATATACCCTTCCCCTAGGATAGTGACAAATCTTTCAGTGTGTCTTCCAAAAATATACTCTCCCTTTTCCGAGCAATAGCCTCACCCCCGTGACTGTTATCAGTGTTCTTACCACATGATGCCACACGTTGGCATCGTGAAGTAGAGAGGGATGAAATTTGGAGGTGGATCATTCAGATTTTTTTTCCTCCTGGGAACTTATAGTTGAGATACAAAGAAAAGAAAAAAAATCTGTCTTTAGTCTGACTGTGGTTGGACCAAACCCTTGAAAATATAATCCTGAGTTGTGGCTAAGTACATCGAAAAGTTGAGAAAGCTGGTTTGCAAAAAGAAAGAACAAAACAATGCACGAAGAATGAGATGCAAGTGGCCATGTGATAAGTGAAGGAAAATGAGTGTGGACATAGCAATTCTGATTTCAAATGGCTTTCAGATAAAAGGAGTCCTTCCAACAGCTTATCTGTAGATTCTGAAAGATATTTCAGATCCTTAGATTCTGAAAGGTATTTCACCTTGCTACTATAAATGAACTCAAAGGAAAAACAAAACAAAACCCTCGCTTAATACTTATTACTTGCAACTAAACCAAACCAAACCAAGCAAAACCCCTCTTCCTAAAATATTAACTCATCTGTGGAGAATCGTTTTGGTTTCCAAAAGAAAAAATCCGCAAGAAACAGGTATGCTCAATGTCCATATGACCAGCAGTTAACGTTCAGGCAGAAAACCCACATGTACATGATTTGGATACTTCTTGAATGGAATTAGAAAAAGGCAAAGAGGCCACACATCTGATGCGTTCATTCATTCACTACACATATACACATAAATCCAAGGGCCACCAGATTCAGGGAGAAGGAGTTATTGGTGGAATGAGTCCTAACCCTGCTACTTACCTGACTTGGGTAAAATACACAAGGTTCAATAACTCAAATTTTCATTGTTAGGGAGAATAAATGAGAGAACGCACATGACCACACTTTGCAGAGTACTTGAAAAATAGTAAAAGCTCAATTTTTAACTAGTTTTATTTTTACTACTTACTAAAATTTCTTTTCTCCTAGAATGTTTGGGACCCTGACAGTTTGCCTTTGAGACTGCCTTTATTTAGGCTTCCAATAAGGATCTATTTTTGCTTCAAAAAGGCTAATAAAATCTAAAACATATCCAGGTAATCGTGACCTAAGAGCAGTATGCCTGCCTCATGTATCTTTGCAAATCTGTTATGACAGGCTCTGTGTTGCATTTGAACTCTAAGCTTCAAAGAAAAATCTGTTTCTCTCATCCACATGTTCTTTGGATAACTTCAAAATCTCTCTCAAGCTCTCATTGCTAAGACTTGCTAACAGAGAATTAAAAAGAGGAAGGCACAGGTGTACAGAGGTGATCACAATAGTTCACAATTCAGGGTTCATTTTTAGAATATTTTCTCTTTAACTTTGAAACTTGAAAGCCATTGGATTGTGACCCTTTAATAGCAAGGACCATTTCCTTTTTGTCTTCATTCCTCACAGCATCTAGTGGAGCATCTTGCACAGTGTAGACACCCCATCAGGGCTTCCCATATGAATATAAAAGGGCTAGAGTCAAAATTGCATTTAAGATCTCCAATAAGCCATAGTTTTGAGATAGATAAAGCACTGAGTAGTATATAGAATTGTTGAATCTTTATACTCTACATCTGAAACAAATGTAGAAAAAGACCCTGGATAATCATACTGTTTAAAAAATCATGATCTCAGGGCCCTGGGATCGAGCCCTGTGTCAGGCTCTGTGCTTAGTGGGGAGCCTGACTGTGATTCCCTCTCTCCCTCACCCTCTGCCCCCACACCCACCCTGTTCTCACGCACTCTCTCTCTCTCTCCCTCTCACACCCTCTCTTTTTCTCTAAAATAAATAAATCTTAAATAAAAAGATGATTAGAATAGTTTCCAATGAAGTTATATCATTCTGAATTCTAGCCATTGAGATTTTTTTAAAAGAATTCTTTTAAGTGAGAAACTCAGCATCTGGTAAAAAGAAAAGGTTTTCCTCTAAACCCTTTGACCTACTTATCTGCCCTTAAACTAAAGTCGCACTGTGTCTGTCTTCTCACCTGGCAGCCTATGGGCAATTCAGAGTTATTTTCACTGTAAGAGATTTGTCACACTGATTTTATGAAGAGATAGAAAAGGGAATGATTGCCTTATTGCTGCTACCCCTCAAACATTTTGATTTTTACTTTCGCAGCTTCAGTATGGCTGAAGTATCTCCCAAAGGCACTGAAGTGACCTTCCCCAGCAAGTCAAGATTCAGTGCTTTACGGCGTGCTGTTTTTTTCTGCTCCAGAGGAAGTCACAGTCAGGCCAGGTTGTTGGAATTTGCTGGTCCTGCAGGGACTTGTATGGTTATAAAAATGGAGCAAACTTATTCTCAAATTTGAACATTTCCTAACAATTTAAACTTCTGTTCACTGACCTGATACTTGAGAAAAGAATCACTTCTCGATATTTGGTTCTAAATTTTCATCCGCAAAATAATATTTAAAGGTTAATAGGAAAATATGGGGTACAGGTAAAGCAATGCATGATTCAATCCATTTTGAACACCTTCGCTGGATTTTTCTTCTGGTGTGTGCTTCAATCTCATCATACTATTGTTACTTTGTTTAGCCATTTTGAGGATGAGAAGAATGCAAGAACATACAATTTCCTCCCATAGAACCTCCCTACTGCCCAAAAGTACCTGCCCTGGGAGAAGTACACGTATATGTCTAGCTAATAATGGAACTGTATTGTTTTGACATTTCATATTCAAAGCCATAATTTTAATAGAATTAAACTGAAGTTTTTGTCCATTATTGAGTCTGAGGCAGACTCTGGATAAAATCATTATTTCTAGTGTCTCAGCCAATGCCATTTTCATAAACCTTGCCCAGTGAAGTTCAAATCTTTCCTTTCCATCTTCTGCCATCTATAAGGTTGTTGGCTGTCTATTGAGCCAGTCAATGTTGAGGGTGTGTGAAAAATACTGCAACTTTAATGTTTCTGCTCTATGTCATCTCAATATAATTATGAGAAAAGAAGAGTTAAAAAACTAGATTACAGTAGAGAAATGCATCTAATATCAGAGATTTCATTTTATAATTGTCAATTATGCTTTGTAAACCAATAAAAAGAATGTTCCTTTACCCCCCTGTGTTTGTAACCACTAAAAATTCCGTTTTGTAAAACAACAACAACAATAACTCTAAGGTAACCATTTTAAGCCAAGGTGGTGTATCTTTATTTACGTGTTTGTTTGTTTTATTTTTAATTGAAGTATAGTTGACCTACAGTATTATGTTAGTTTCATGTCTATAATATAGTGACTCGACAATTATAGATATAGTACAAAATGCTCACCACAGTAAGTATAGTCACCATCTGTCACCATACAGAGTGATTACAGTATTACTGACTATATTCCCTGTGTTGTACTTATCCTCCCTGTGGCCTATTTATTTTATCACTGCAAGTCTGTACCTCTTAATTCCCTTCACCTTTTTCTCCTATCCTCCTACCCACCTCCCCTCTGGCAACCAACAGTTTGTTCTCTGCATTTATGAATCTGTTTCTGTTTTGTTTTCTCTCTAGATTCTACACATAAGTGAAATCATAGGGCATTTGTCTGTCTATGTCTGACTTATTTCACTTAGCATAATACCCACTATGTCCCTCCACATTGTCACGAATGGCAAGATTTCATTCTTTTTTATGGCTGTTACTCCAATGTGTATTTATACACCATATCTCCTTTATCCATTCATCCATCGGTGGACACTTAAGTCACTTTCCTATCTTGGCTATTGCAAATAATGCTGCAATAAACAGAGGGGTGCATATGTGTTAGTGTTAGTTAATGTTTTCTTTTTCTTCGGGTAAATACACAGAAGTGGGATTACTGAACCATGTGTTATTTCTATTTTTATTTTTTTGAGGAAACTTCATACTGTTTTCCACAGTGGCCACACCAATTTACATTCTTTCCATATATCTGTTGAACATCTGTTTCTTTCTTTTTTTTTTTTAAGATTTTATTTATTTATTTGAGAGAGAGAAAATGAGAGACAGAGAGCATGAGAGGGAAGAAGGTCAGAGGGAGAAGCAGACTCCCTGCTGAGCAGGGAGCCCGATGTGGGACTCGATTCCAGGACTCCAGGATCATGACCTGGAAGGCAGTCGCTTAACCAACTGAGCCACCCAGGCGCCCTGAACATCTGTTTCATGTAGTTCCATTTGTTTGCTTTTGACTTCATTTCCCTTGTCTGAGGAAACAGAACCAGAAAAATATTTCTAAGGCCAATGTCTAAGAGTTTACTGCCTATGTTTTCTTTTAGGAATTTTATGGTTTCAGGTCTTACATTTAAGTCTTTCATACATTTTGAATTTATTTTTCAAGTGGTCCAGTTTCATTCTTTTGCACATAGCTGTTCAGTTTTCCTAATACCATATATAGAAGAGACTGTCCTTTCTCCATTATATATTCTTGCTCCCTTTGCCATAGATTAATTGACCATATAAATGTGGGTTTATTTCTGGGGTCTCTAATCTGTTTTATTGATTTATGTGTTTATTTTTGTGACAGTACCATACTGTATTGATTACAATAGCCATGTAGCATAGTTTGAAATCTGGGATTGTGATGCCTCCAGCTTTGTTCTTTCTCAAGATTGCTTGCTAGTTGGGGTCTTTTGTGGTTCCATAGAAATCTTAGGATTATTTATTCTAGTTCTGTGAAAAATACTATTGGTATTTTTTTAGGGATTGCATTGAATCTAAAGATTGCTTTGAGTGGCACGTACATTTTAATAATATTAATTCTTCCAGTTCTTGAGCATGGTATATCTTTCCTTTTATTGTGTATCTTTATTTTTATTGTGATGATCGTTTATTAATGCTTGGAAGTATATTTTTCTTGTAGGATACATGATGACTTGGTTGGTGGAATCAATTAAATTCTCTCCCTTTATTGTACTATTTTATTTTCTTGTACTATGTTGACAGTGATACTTTAATAAATATATTTTATGATACTATATCTGTTTTTGCAAATAACTTACTTATAGATTTATTATATATTTTACATTATATAGATTGATTTATACTTTTTAAGAAAGATTTTATTTATTTGCCAGAGAGAGAGAGAGAGAGAGCACAAGCAGGGGGAGCAGCAGGCAGAGGGAGAAGCAGGCTCCATGCTGAGCAAGAAGCCTGATGCGGGACTCGATCCCAGGACCCTGGGATCATGACCTGAGCCAAAGGCAGACGCTTAACCGACTGAGCCACCCAGGAGTCCCAATTTATACTTTTTTAAAACACCTTCTTGTTCTGTGCTGCATGTGTCACCATGGCTTTGCCCCATCTTCCTGTGGGTGTAATCAGTGGTATTCAAAATCTGTTTCCTAGTGTGTAAAAAAAATGTCTGAGGACAATTTAAAAATAGTTGATGCTATGTAAAGATAAATCTGCATAGAATGTACCATGGAATATATGCGGAGACCATATTTAACATTATATTACGATAGGTAATATACTAAATTAATGATGAAATTGCCCTGCGAAGTAAAGCAGAATTTCTAACAAAACTACCTGTGAATTCTCTCCAACCTCTACCCCTCCTACCTTTCATCTCTGTCTTCTGCCCAGTTGTTGAAAATCAGACACATAAGAAATATACCATATATGCATCCCGTGGAGAGCCCATGCACAACCCATTTTCAGGATATGGTCCACTGTGCCCCTAGCTTCACTAAAGCAACTTGCCCTTTCACATTCTTTGCTCAGGTGATTCTCTGTTTCTTCTGTTTGTTGGGTGTGTATTCTGAGAATAAGCACCTAATTCCAAAGTGCGGTATACAGACTTTCAAGAACTTAACCTGAGCCCGTACTGCGTTACGTTTGAACAACACTATGTTAGAATCATGGAGTCCGGAGCTTCTTGCAAGTACTAACAGCTGCCTACAAAAAGAGACCCCTGTTTCAGGCACTGGGAACTCAGGGATTTTTGTGATTGTTATTTGTTTTTATCTGAGGACTATGGCAAGAAGGAAAAAGTGGCAGAAAAGATAGAATATAAGGAGAAAACAGAATACCTACCCTCAGTTCCTCCTTGTAAATCCAATTACTCGTATAGAATTCTTTTTGTTCAAAGACTAAATGTTAAAGCTATTTACATTTGCATGAGTTGTTGTTTCTTTTCACTTTTACTTCATTAAAAAGGCATATAAAATTATATATACACATATATAAAAAAACATTTTGAAATCTGAAAAAGAAATCCCACCTAATAAATTGATTTTGTCCCCTAATTTTCTTCACGTGCATGTACATTTTTAGATAGGTACCATTTTGTATTCTACAGCATTCAGTTTAATATTGTCAATAGTATTAGTCCATTTATACAGAATTTTCATAATAACTGTTTTAATGGATTCCTAATATCCCATCGAATATTTGTTTTTTAACTTAACCATTCCCTATTGTTGGATTTGGATTCCTTCAATATTGTAAATTCTGATAATTTAATCACTCCTGTACTTGCTTCAGGTCCTTAATTTTCAATCTTGCAAAATCTAGAAAATGAGTATGAAATATAGATAAGATGTCAACATTTTTTGGTTTATAAAGTATATAGAGATAGATACTGACATATTAATTTCATAGAAATAATTTTCAAAAGGGTCACACATGTCAACATTTCCTTAATTTAACAATTTTATTTTTATCACAGTAAAAAAAATCTTTCTTTCAATATGGCCTGACTCATCTGATATAAGATTACTAAAATAGAAGTAACATTTGATATAAATTTAATTTTGTATGTTTGTATTTCTAGGTATTGTGTATTAAAGATATGTGTTAACATGCATGTATATTTTTACATTTAAATATAGACAAAGATATGTATCAATATATACTAAAGGTGCACATATCTGTGTCTATGTTTTTGTTTTTGTGGAAAAACCATGGTCACTATTATTTAATGTTACTTCTTACTCAGTTACTTGCTTAACTAAATACATTGGACCCAATAGGCACTATAATACATATAAAATACATTCAATTGAAAAATCTGTCAAAATAAATATATTAACCCTAAAATTATTTTCTTCATACAGGTTTTACTCTTTAGGGAATTCTGATATGATATAGTATACTCCCACATCCTTACTCCTGCTCAGATTTGACCTCAGTGTATTTGTAGTAATTTGAAAAATGGTGCCTGTGTACTCAGTTGGGGGCAACTATTTTTATTTGTAGGATAAACAGGGATATTAATGGGGAAACAGTTGACACCTCCTTATTGATATTCCTCAATACAATCAAAGGTAAAGTTCAAATCATCAGCATGATGTTTCCAACCAAGGAAGCATGATTCATGTCACAAAATCTGCTGACAAAATCCTCTCCACAATACTAACAACTGCTTTTCTCAGCAGATCAGTGGATTTTTTTAATGTAAAAATATGTCACTCTGTTGTCTTTATCAACAAAGATGTGTGCTAAAAGCTTAAGTGACATGTTTGATAAAAAGAAGATGTGCTAGATCTTAACCCCAATTTCATTTTCACCCGAAATATTGCTGTGGGCTCCAAGCTTTTTTTGCCCCTGAGTCCATAAGAAATGTTCTTGTCAATGTTACAATCCTAATGGACTCACGTAAGGGGAAAGATAAAGAAAAAAATATGGCATTGTGTTAAAAAGTTTCGGGACAAACGATTTCAAAGAAAATACCACACAGTGTTTATTTAGCTTATCTTTGGCCACAATGTTTTTATAGAGAAAAACAAAGGAATTTAGCAGACAAAATTATAAAAGTTTTATTTTGGAAGTGTTGCACATAAACTAACACATGCACATATATGTGTATATATGTATGGTATATGTTACTTTTTCCCCTCAAAAGGTAAAATCATGTCCTTCATAAAATATAAAATGACATGTTCAAACATTTTATTCAGCTCTTTAATTAGGAAAGCAATAAGACCCTGAGCCTTGTTAAAAGGATCATTTAAAGAACAACTATATAGTTTTCATACATATCTATATCTATATATGCCTGCTGTATATAGATATCTATAGACATAGATATGTGCTATATCGTCAGTCAGGAATGCTGATAATATTTTAATACATCAAAATTGGTTTATACTTATAGGACAATAAAATGTAATATTTAGGGTCATCTTTTGTAAAGCACAAAATCAATCATATCTCTATTGGGCAAAATATTCATTGCAATGAACAATAATGATTTGCATTACTCTCCATTTTCTACAACTTAATTTGCTAAATTCTAAAATTGCCTAGTCAATAGAAACATAAAGATGACCAGCCTTGTAGTTTCAGATTATCCCTGAAAGGTTTCTTATACAAAGACTGCTACTTCACTGAAAATACCGCCTTTTGACTATTTCCAAGTCCTAGAAATTCCTTATTATAACTTCAAATGCAAGAATGACACATTAACATCTGCATTATAGGCTTTTCGCGTACCTGAAGAAAAAATTCACTGTGAGTTCATGTAATGTTCTTCCCTCACACTATGGCCAATGTCTGTCAGATCAGTAGCATATTATATCACAAAAGCACCAGTGTAGTGAAAACTGTGCTACATAATTCAAGAAACTTTGTCGTGAAGCTGAACGTTTATAATTTTATGCTGTGACAAACATTAAGGGAATTGTCTTTTTCATATAAAAATAATAATAGGGTGCCTGGGTGGCTCAGTTGTTTAAGCGATTGCCTTCGGCTCAGGTCATGATCCTGGAGTCCCGGGATCGAGTCCCACATCGGGCTCCCTGCTCAGCAGGGAGTCTGCTTCTCCCTCTGACCCTCTTCCCTCTCATGTGCTCTCTCTCTCTCATTCTCTCTCTCTCTCAAATAAATAAATAAAAAATCTTAAAAAAATAATAATAGTAAGACTTGTCACTGGGGACTAAGAAAGGAAAAGATACTTTATATCTTTATAAAAGATGTTATCTTATTTTATTGTAAATACAATGCATGTATGTAATACATTTATTGTTAACTATATGCATTTCCTGAAATTATAAAGAGAACTAGCAGGAAAAAAAGGAACTATGCAATGATTTCATCAGAAATGGTTCATATTATGAATGTATTCAAGAAAGATGGACGTGAGCAGTATATTTAACATGTTCTTTCTTTTTTAAAGTGTACAACATAATTAAATAACATAAATTATGAAATGATTCCACAATAAGTTTAGTTAACATCTATCACCTCATGTAGTTACCATTTTTTTTCTTCTAATGAAAACTTTTAAGATCCATTCTCTTAACAACTTTCAAATATACGATACAGTATTGTTAATAACAGTTACCGTGCTGCACATTACCCAGAGCTTATTTATAATTGGAAATTTGTACCTTTTGATCACTTTCACCAATTTTCTCTACCCATACCCCCTGCCTATAGCAACCACCAACATGTTCTCTGTTTCTAGGAGTTCGTTTTTTTAAGATCCCATATATAATTGCAACCATACAGTATTTGTCTTTCTGTGTCTGACCTAATTCATCCATCCATGTTGTTGCAAATGCTAGAATTTCTTTCATTTTTATGATTGAATAATTTTCCATTATATATACCACATTTTCTTTACCCATTCATCTATCCATAGACACTTATGTTGTTTCCATGTCTTAGGTACTGTAAATAGTATATACTTTCTAATACATGGTTCTAATACAAGAAATATATTTACTGAGGGTGCCTGGGTGGCTCAGTTGGTTAAGCGACTGCCTTCGGCTCAGGTCATGATCCTGTAGTCCTGGGATCGAGTCCTACATCAGGCTCCCTGCTCAGCAGGAGGTCTGCTTCTCCCTCTGACCCTCTTCCCTTTCGTGCTCTCTATCTCTCATTCTCTCTCTCTCAAGTAAATAAATAAAATCTTAAAAAAAAGAAATATATTTACTGAAATGACTAAATTTTAGCCCGATGAAGGAAATATAAACTTTCCATTTAAGTATTGTCATCTTCTGACTAATTTAAACTCTCCAAAGCCCATTGAGCAAACTAGAAAAGAAATATATCAAAATCACACACACACACACACGCACACACACACACACACACACACACACAATGAAGAAAAAGAGAAAGAAGCCAAGCAGAATTCTCTCTCTCTCTCTCTCTCTCTCTCTATATATATATATATATATATATATATATATAAGTGTGTGTGTGTATGTGCACTTGCACACCTGCATGTAAAGGTACACAAACACAGACACATACCACACGCACAGTCAACAAATGTGTATATATATATATACACCCATATATACACATAAGGAACTAATCTAGGTGAATAATAGTGAGAAAGAAAGATTTTGTTTTTATATAACTTAATTTTGGTGAGTCAAGAAGCAAACTAACAACTCAATATTTAAATTTAGATATTTACAACTTGGAGGAAAAATAAAAAGATAGTAGCTAAATGATGGATAACTGCTATTTTAGATAAGGAATTGAATGAAGACCTCTTTGATGAGGTGGCGGTTAAATAAGAATTTAAAGTGAGCAAACAAGTGATAAAGATATCTGCAGGAATACTTCCTAAAATACACAAGGGCAGGATTGTAATTAGATTCTTTCAAGAACAAAAGGAAGCCAATGAGACTAGCAAAAAGCATAGGTTAGGGAAATCTATAGGAGATGAATTAGGAAAAGAAATTTGGGGCCAAATTAAGTAGATTTTTGTAGGCCATAATAAAGATTATAAGATCTATTTTAAAGGCTGTAGGATAATTAAAAAATTTCCATCTGGAAAGTAAGATCATGTGATTTGCTGTTTTGAAAAAACATCACCGGTTGTTATGTGGAGAATAGATTGGGAGGGAGGAAGTAAAAATGGCAGAAAGGAGACCAGGGGAAGGTTAATGCTACATTCAGGGTACAGATGACATTTGCTTGAGTTAGGGAATAATGGTACCCACAGTGAAAAGTGGTGAGAATCTGAATATTTGAATGGCATGGAAATGTCAACAGATATTTTGTTGTTTTTTTTTTAAAGATTTTATTTATTTATTTGAGAGAGAGAGCACGAGAGGGAAGAGGGTCAGAGGGAGAAGCAGACTCCCCGCTGAGCAGGGAGCCTGATGCGGGACTCGATCCAGGGACTCCAGGATCATGGCCTGAGCCGAAGGCAGTCGCTTAACACCTGAGCCACCCAGGCGCCCTCAACAGATATTTTGATGAATCAGATTTTGGATGCTGAAGAAAACTGACACAAATGTCTGTGGGGTGAAAATGAGGCACGTGTTTGTGGCCATGTCAGGTTTGAGATGCCTATGAAGCATCTAAATGGAAATGGTGATTACGCAGCTAGGTACAGCTTCACCATGGAGTTAACCATGAAGCTGATGGTCATCTAGGGAGTAAGCAGAGATGGAGAAGAGGTGTGATGAAAGAAATGAACTGTTAGTACACATTTAGAAGTTGGAAAAATGTAAACGATCTGGCTATGGGGCTTGAGCAAGTGTGGCTGGGAGGATAAAGGAAAACAAGATAGTCAAGGAGTAGGGGTGAACAATTGAGTCACGAAGAGAAGAATACTTAAATTTGACTTTGGAAATGTGGACAACTTGACAAGGGAGGTTTTGCAGCGTGGTTGGAGACAAATGCCTGACAACAGTAGGTTTAAGAAGGAATGTACAAGGGAGAGTGAGTTCAATTTCTGCTTCTTAGAAGCAGATGCTTCTTAAAATTAAATGGTGCTAGAAAATATATTAGCAGTAAGAGAGAATAAAAGCACAGAGATTTTAGAAGTTTTAGTGCAGTTTTAGGTTTTTTTAGACTAGCCTTGGATAGAGTGCAAGAAGCCATTTTTGTTCAACTATAAATATTCTAAATATTTATTTTTAAATTTATATTTGCAGTTTTAACTTGCAAAGATACCTCACTCTGGCTTAGTTAAAGCCCAATTTAAATATCTCCACCTTTTTCTTCCGAGGTTTCAAGGAAAAGCTATTATTCCAAACCATGTCAGGTTAGTTGATAAACTGAAACAAAAATTAATGTAAAGATATCCAGCAATTGAGTAAGTTCTCTTATGTCTATTTAACATATTATTCCTGATGTCTATATGTCATTGTCCTCTGTAGGGAACCTCCAATTGTTATTCTTTTTGGGGGGTTTATTTTATTTTCAGGAAAAGGGTTCACTTTCTTTCTCTAGTTTCAAAGGCATTTTCCTATGTTCTTTTTTCTCCCTTTTTCTCTACCCCCCCATGTTCTTTTAACCAGAATCTACGTACTGAAACTAAATGTATGGGAAAATTTTTTTCTTATTTATTAGTTCTGTCTAGATTCTACATATACCTAATAATCTGCAAAGATGTAACTCTACCCAGGATTAACAATATACATTGTTATGCAGAGTAGCATCCTTTTTGGTTATCTAGAAACTCACTAACTCAAAATTACAAATTGGTATGACCTTGACAAGATGTTAGTCACATTGCAGTGTCTTTTTCTAAAACAAAAAATGATTTGAAATCAACGCTTCTAGGATAACCCAAACTGCTAACAGTTGAAAATTTTGCTCTAATTGTGGAAATAACAGAAGAAATGACAAAGGAATAAATACCATTTGACAGGTTATGATTGAACTTTCTGAAGGTCATCCTCTGCAGGAATTTCCTTATTTCTATTCATCAAAATTTATTTTATAAGTATTAATTCTGGAAATCAAAGCAACATTTCCACATAAATGTGGGGCTTTTTTTCCCAATAAGATTCTACTACAAAGAATATTGATGTTTGACATGTAAGGGCATTTTCTCTTGACTTTCCATCACATTCTAATTGTTTAGTGGCACAGGTGTTTCTAAAGCACAAATCTTTGTTCAGTAATTTTAGTGAATCCAGGCCACACGTTGTGCCAGTGGTTAAAGAGTCAGAGAGAGACAAGGTTAATGTACAGTTCTTTGTTGATCAAAAGGCTATGTGGACTGAATAAAAGAAGATGAGAAACGACAAAAGAGGAAAGATGCCCTATGACTTCTTTTTCTCCACCTTGTGTTCCTTATATTGTGTCTCTCTGAATACAAACAAATATGCAAACCTAAAATTCTTGTCTCATATATCTGCTTGCAAAGGGGACTTTAATTCCATCTGATTATATTTTTATTATATTTAGTTCACTATTATCTGTGTTATAATTAATATTGGTGGTTTCATTTTTTTCTTTATAAAGGAAAAATGATTAGCAGAAAGGTTAGAGAGAAACTTATTGAACATATTTTTTTGCTTTTCCTGAATAAATATAATTTTTAAGACTATTTCTTAGAGCAGTTTTAGGTTGACCACAAAACTGAGAGAAAGGTAGAGTTTTCCCGTATATCCCTGCCCCCACCCATGCATAGCTTTTCCTGTTATCAACATCACTCATCAGAATGGTACATTTTTCAACAAGGATGAACCTACATGGATACATCATAATCACCTAAGTCCATAGTATACATTAAGGTTTACTCTTGTTGTTGTCTATTCTGTGGGTTTGGAACAAAAGTATAATGGCATATCCATCATTAGAATATCAAATAGAGTATTTTCACTGCCCTAAAACTCCTGTGCTCTGTCTGTTCATGTTTCCCCACTCCATTTTTAGAAACCACTGATCCTTTCACTGTCTCCATAATTTTGTCTTTTCACGTAGTTGGAATCATACATTATGTAGCCTTCTCAGATTGGCTTCTTCTATTTAGTAATATGCATTTAAGTTTCTTTCATGTCCTTTCATGGCTTGATAGCTCATTTCTTTCTAGCTCTGAATAATATTCGATTGTCTGGATGTACATTTATCCATTCACTCACTAAAGGACATCTTGGTTACTTTCAAGTTTTCAGTTATGGTAAAGTGGCTATAAACATCTGTATGCAGCTTTTGTGTGGATATAAGTTTTCATCTCCTTTGAGTAGATACCAAAGAGTGTGATTGCTGGATCATGTGGTGAGAGTTAAATTTGGTAAGAAACTGCCAAACTTTTTTCCAGAGTGGCTGTTCCATTTTGCATTCTCACCAGCAATGTGTGAGAGCTCCTATTGCTCCACATCCCCACCAGCATTTGGTGGTGTCAGTCTTCTGGGTCTTGGACCTTCTAACAGGTATGAGTTGTATCTCGTTGTTTTAATTCATATTTCCCTGATGACATATGATGTGGAGTATATTTTCATATGTTTATTTGTCATCTGCATATCTTCTTTGGTGAGGTATCTGTTAAAGTCTTTAGCCCATTTCTTAATTGGTTTTCTTGTTGAGCTTTAAGAATATTTTGTAACAAATTATTTTGGATAATAGTCCTTTATCAGATATGTTGTTTGCAAATATTTCCTTCCAGTCTTTGGCTTGTTTCCTAATTCTCTTACCATTCCTAATTCTCTCTGTTCTTACCCCTTTGGTAGAGCAGAGATTTTTAATTTTAACAAAATCCAGCTTATCGGTTATTTCTTTCATGGATCGTGTCTTTGGTGTTGTATCCAAAAATGTGGCACCATACCTAAAGGTGTCTAGGTTTTCTATAATCCATTTTGAGTTAATTTTTGTGAAAGGTCTAAGTTCTGTGTCTAGATTAACTTTTTTGCATGTGGGTGTCCAGTTGTTCCAGCAACATTTATTGAAGAGATTATCTTTGCTCCATTGTGTTGCCTTTGTTCCTTTGTCAAAGATCTGTTGGCTAGGTTTATGGGGCCTATTTCTTATTTCTCTCTTATATTCTGTTCATCTGTTTGTTTATTCTTTCACCAGTATCACCCTGTCTTGATTACTGTAGCCAAATTAAATACAGTTTTTCATACCTATTTGAAAGTTCAGAAACACTTTAAAAAGTGCCCGAACAGTCAGTTGAAGATAAATTTCATTCTTTTTTAATTTATTTTCAATTTAATATGTAAGGGACATTATCAACAATTATATCTTAAAAGCATCTACTATAATACTACCCATTTTTAAAACTTAAGAACATAGTATTAAATAAAAAATAAACATATTTATCTGATGATAATATGCGTTTGTTCCAGAATACACAAAAAATTTGCTAATAGTGTAACATGCTTTAACATTGACAATAAGGTACTCAAGATTACTTGCTATATGTTTCCACACTTAGTTGTTATTGTTTGAATGTTTAGATAATTTGAAAGCATTTCTTAATTTATATACTAAATTGTCAAACACTGAGTTTAGGTGCCTGTAAGGTTCATTTCTTTTGGTGTAGAAGTGTATCATATATTTATTTTTATTGTCTTTAATTTGCTGAGATAATTTAAAACCCAGGACTCTTCTGAGAGCAAAAAATCTATCAGATGTTAAGTTTTCAAATGCATAGTAATTATTTACACACTTTTCCAAATATTTACCCAACATAACCTATAACGGCCCTGAGGGAACTAATTTTACCAATGAAAGATACAAAAATTAAGATATTTTTGAATATCTAACAATTACATTTTATTTTAAAACAACTAAATAATGATGGATAAAATGTTTTGAGATTCCCTTTGAATTATGAACCATTAAAAAAGTATTTAATTGTTGATAATATGTTGTATGAGACATATGAAGATAATATTTTGAAATGTCATTTAATGAGAAGGTACCAATTATTTAATATATTGTGATAATTTTTTCTTTTATAAGATGTCTTAATTGTAGTTTATTTTTATTCCTTGGATTGGTGTTATTCTATAACTCTTCATATTTCCAAGAGATAAGATAATCTTTGAAGATGAAACAACAATAGTTTCAGAATGACTACCTAGAATCCATAATACTGTGTTTATAGAATTCCTCCATTAAACCAAAAACCTAGTCTTTAAAATTTCATTTCTTCCCTTCCTACCTTCCTTCCTTCCTTTCTCTTTCTCTTTTCCTCTCCTCCCTTTTCTCCCCCACCTTTCTTCCTTCCTTTTATGTTTAGCTTTATGCTTATTATTTAGTGTTATCAGCCAGTAGCTATAATTACTTTGCTATTAAAATGTTTCTAATTAAATTTTGAGGTTGAATTTAATTATAATTAAAAATGAAGTAAAGTTTTAATCTATTTTGGAAAATAATTTAATTCAAAATATTTTAAATACTAGATTCATTATTCATTTAGGGAGAAAAGTATTCAGTATCTACAATGCATACCATAAAATGTGCTTTAGAGAAGACAAATAAATGAAATACAGATTTAGGGTAGACATTTGCAAAGCCTTTAATTGTATCACGTTTGTTTAAGTCTTGGGTTAATTATTTAATTTTAGAGATTGCTTTATAAAGCTAATTTATAAAAGATGATATTGGTCATTTGAAAATCTTAAAATCATTGGATTGTTTCATTCACAGCATGAACAATTAGCTAAAAAGTAGACTGAGGATAAGGATTAAAAAGAACTTGTTTTAATAAAAATTGGGGGGAGAATATCTTAAATGTATCAAATATACAAATTTTATTTATATAAATAAAACTGTTATCTAAGGTTTATCATTTGTAACCACTTCTTAGACTTAAGTATTCCATTCTTTACTTATTGAGATTAATATGCTAAGATAATCATTCTATTATTTGTCCATTTAGTAGAAATCTTAATATTCAAAAAGTATTCAGTGTAGAATTTTGCTGAAACTAATATAAATATTCCAAAGCTTGAAGTTTGGACAGATTGTTTTATACACATCGATTCACAGTTGAGATCACAGCAAAACCTCTAATTATAGGACTTAGTTAAACCCTCCCTCATTAAGATGAGGCCATTTCATCAAGTGATAGTATGAGTAGCAAAAAATATGTGTTTAATTATGCATCGTTTACTGTAAGTACTATGACATGGGATGCAATTTTTCTTTCATTTTACCTAACACTTTCTGTATGAATAAATGGGATGAAGGTTTTACATTAATAAGAATTCTATTATTTACAATACACTTCAAGAAAATTATGAAATATAAAAATATTAAGAATATAAATAATATTAGAAGCATGGTTAATATGAGAATTCATATCTCCTAGTGTATTTGCTTTGACTACATAATCATTAGTTTTTGAGCAGAAATTCTAGAAATCATATAAAAGACATCATTCATGTTCTCACTTTCATTACTTGCATAGGGAGATGACCCCAAAACTATATTAAAGATTTTAAAAAAGTGTTATATGCTCCATCTTCATGTTGTTTACCATGATTATTAATCTTGTTAAGAACACTTATTTTAGGGGCACCTGGGTGGCTCAATTGGTTAAGCATCTGCCTTCGGCTCAGGTCATGATCCCAGGGCCCTGGGATCGAGCCCTACATCGGGCTCCCCACTCTGCGGGAAGCCTGCTTCTCCCTCTCCCACTCCCCCTGCTTGTGTTCCTGCTCTCGCTGTGTCTCTCTCTGTCAAATAAATAAATAAAAATCTTTAAAAAAAAAGAACACTTATTTTAAAAGAAATCATCTTTTGTAAAGACACTAAAAAGTGTTGGAATTTTTAAAGTAGTAACTCAAATATATTCAAATGTTTATCATAGAAGGATATACCTTGTTTTTATTTTTGTTTTTTTATATTTGGTTTCATTCATGTAGTTACTCATTTATTCAAGAACTTTAATTGATTATGAAGGAACTATTAAAGACTTATGCCTTCCAGTTTTCAGATTTGATTGGGAATAATTATAAAAATGAAAAATAACATTCTAAGGCTTGTAAGGACAGGTTTTAACCTGAGCAATCTATCATGCACCTTAGAAAATGAAAAACAAATTACTCAGAAGTAGAAAGATTAAAGTTTTCATTGAAAAAGTATCACATGGCCTGGACTCAGAATTTTGGGTAAGATTTGATTAAGTAGTGAGAAGAGAGAAGTTTTGGTTACTCCAGAATATATAGTTATGGGAGGAAAATAGCATGATAAACATTTTAGATTGATTGGCTTGGATACCATGTTTTCATGTTTCTAGAGATAGGGTGGAGGCTTTCTAGGAGTTGGGAGGCAGAAATATTTTTTAAAAAAGTATGTACCCCTCAGTGAGGGAAAACATACTCTTTGATAACGGTCCTGGCATAAGGATGGCTATGGAACAAATACCAGGAATATTTTGGAGGAAAACTTGAAAATAATTGGTTATTGGTTGGATAAAGGAAATTAGGTAGAAGTATTTTAAAAATCTGGAAAGTTCATAACTGACTAAAGGAATTTGGAAGGAGACCTGGTTTGTATCCAGAGCTATTGGATAAAAAATATTTGATCTAATTGGTAATATACTTAGAAGGATTGAACTCAAAAGGAAATATAATTTTTAAAAAGGTTTTATGTATACATGATTTATTTAAAATGTCAACAATTGCCAATTAATTACTTTAGAGTTAGACTGCGTACTGGAAATTAAAAATTTGGGAATAGAGCACAGTATAATACCAAGCATCTAACAGTAATTTAGAATTTTCAAAAATTAAGACTTGTCATATCTTACAATGCTTTCAAGTTTTATGGTTCAAAGTCACAAGGTAGTAAATATGTTAGATTCATTTGATACCTCTTTTATTTATCTTTATTAACAGAATTCTCCAGTACTGAATAGATGCCTAACTTACCAATAGTATACTGCATCCCTCTAGTCACAATACTTGCTTCAAGGGTAGAGCCATGGTTTGCCTGGGAACAAAACAGGACAAGGAGATGCCTTGGACAAAAGACAGGCTTCCAAGAGATTGCTTGTTGTTGAAAGTTTTTGGTTCAAGAGTTGATATCTTATCTTACGTTACTGGAATATGTTTGAGTCTAGTTTCTATCATGGCACTGAGAAGTGTTCTGACTGGTCAACTAAGCTAGAAGAGAACCTTATATTTAATACAGAACAGCTGATTCAATTGTATGTATTCACTGTTTATCTTTCTTTGACCTATTAATTGATCAAAATGTTTCTGCAAACCTCTGAAGTCAACTCAAGTTATTTTCACAATTTTTAAATGCAGTTCTAAATTACTTCTTATTCCTCATTAATTTACTCGACCATTAAATATCTCAAAAGTTTCTTCTAGGTGTAAAGTAAATAAGTCCTGGGGATATAATGTGCAGCATGGTGACCATTAAAAAAAAAAAAAAGCCAGTTTCTTCTGATCTTAATAATCTGGCATTAAGAATTCAGATCATTATTTTTCCTTCTCTGTCTTATCAGAGCACCTCTGACCTGACTTTTAAAATAAAAGGATGCCATGTAAATTTATGTTCAATTTAGCTAATTTCTTATTCATACAGAGTCCCTGAAAATGATTCCCGCATTTCCTTTTGTAGTTTCTTAATGTGGATAAAGTATTATTTCTTTTGAATTTTAAAAATAACATCAAACTAAACAGAAACATGATTAAAATTGGAGTTAAGCAATCTTTCTAGATACTCTGTTTTGACACATAGCTGTAATGATGAGCTGAAAATACTATTAAATCATTTCCAGAAGTCTGTGAAGTTTGAACATCCCCGTGAACTGTTCATACTGACTCATTAACAAAAGCAGAGCAATCACCCCTCCTCTGCCAAAAAAAATCATACAGCTAAGTGCTCATTAAAACAGAAACAGAAATAAACAGCAAGATATATTCTTTCGAAGGGAATTGTACCATTTTCTCACCCAATACTAGTCTAAAACACAGTTTTAATTCTGTGCCTCATCTTTTCCAGAAGACTCCCCGGTCATTTAATTAAAAGGATTCTGAACTAGGAGAAGGAAATGTGCTTGAAGTTCTCAACTCTAGCAAGCAAACACCATGGGACTTAACTCACACTGTCATTTTCTTCTATGTCCAATTTTGAAGTGTTCAGTGATCTGATGATGAAAAAGTAAATAAACCTGAAATTCTGTTTTCAGTTCACTCCTGAATAAACATCCTCTTCCCAAGTGTATTTGTTTTTGCCATGCACTTTAGTCTATGTAGACATTAAACCCCTCTCCCTTTTCTTGAATCTGTAAATATCTATTCTTTAGGAAGTTAATAAAGGTAGATTGGAAATATGCATTATGGTAAAATAAAAATGCATTGAGTTAGTACTACTATAAATACATATGATTAAATACTGAAAAACAATGGTTTGTTAGAAACATGGGGACATTGTACAATATGCTATTTGCAATATCTCATTAATTTCCATAATTTTCTGCTGATTTTGAGTGTTAAGTAAATAGGAGATAATAAAATAATTGGACTGTCAAATCAGATTCACACAAAAGAGAGGTCTCATCTGGTATACAACACTAATAATAATTTCAGGGTACAGGTCTTCGTGAATAATGAAGCAGTCTGAGAACTTGCACACAGGTTCTCCATTTCCATATCAGGATGTATCTATATCCCAAATTTATGTATGAGGTCCTAGGTAATATGTGTAATTCTTATCACTTACATATAAAGGGCCATTCGGGTCTTGAAACATCTTCCTGTTATAATCTGATGACAGAGTTTACCCGATGTTTTGCAGAGAGTCATACCCCATACGTAGATCAGTAGATTTCTGCTTTGTTTGTCATAACCAATTAGATAACCAGGTATGTCCTGCTGAAAGTACTCTGTAAATAAGAACTCTACTTCTAGTAAATACTATGAACTTGTTTGCTGGGACTATGCATTAGCATGTTTGGAAGATTTGACTGTATCACCTGTGCCTTTTTATTCTTAAACTGCCATTTAGCCATTTTTTAAAATCAAATTGACAAAACATCATCCATCAATATAGTTTTAACTTTTTCTTTACAAAAAAATGTACAGATGGACCCTGATTTAACAATGGTTCGACATATGATTTTTTTGACTTCACAAGGGTGTGAAAGTGATACATGTTCAGTAGACACCGTACTTTTTTGAATTTTGATCTTTTCCTGGGCTAGCAATATTCAGTAAGCTGGGCATCAGTATTCTTTGATGCTGGGCAGAAGCAGCTGGCCCCAGCTCCCAGTGAGCCACGTGATGACCAGGGTAAACGATGATACACTTACAACCATTCTGTACCCATACAGCCATTCTGATTTCCACTTTCAGCATTGTCTTCAGTTAATTATATGAAGTAGTCAACTCTTTATTATAAAATGGGCTTTGTGTCAGATGATTTTGCCCAGTGTAAGGGTTTCAAGCATGTTTAAGTTAGGTGACACTAAGCTATGAGGTTGAGTAGGTTAGGTGTCTTAAATGCATTTTTGACTTATGATATTTTCAACTAATGATGGATTTATGGAGACATACCCTCATTGTAAATAGAGGAAAATCTGTATTTTTACTTATTCTCACTAGACTAGCTAGTCAATATAGTATAATGTGGAATAAAAGTAATCCTTATAACATACAGGAGAAGCATCTAAATCCACCATTACAAGAGATATTTGTTATGAATTTGCATTTGATACCCTTTATCAGATGTAGAAAGTTTTCTTTGATTATTTTTTGCTAGGAGTTTTGTTAGGAAGGGCTGGGAAATTTTATCTGAACTTCATATTTGCTGAAGTGATTATTTTTCATCTTAATTTCTAAATACATTATTTTTTCAATTGATTGCTTGATATTAATTCTAACTTGAATTTCTAGAGTAACTAAAATTATTCATGTTGTATTATTTTAACATATACTAATAAACATTTTTTAGAATATTTGCAGTTATGTCTATGTGTACAATTAGCCTATAATTTTCCTTCCTCAAACTGGATTGGGATAGGTTTTAGGATGGGGATGGGAAATATTCTCTCTTATTCTTTACTCTGAAATAATTGTGCAAGATTGGAAGTATTTGTTCCTTTGATATTTGGACTTCACATATACTGTTTGTTTATTAACTTCTTTGTTTAATTTACTTGCAGTTTTTAATTTTTGTGAGTGGCAGGAGGGAAATTTTAATTACCTACTCATTATGTTTAATAGTTATAGATCCGTTCAAGTATCTATTTGCCCTCAAGTAAGTTTTAGTAAGTAAAACATTTGTCTGAAATTTGTCCATTTCACATAAAGTTTACATTTTTTGAATAGAGATCTTCATAATTTTTTTAAAGATTTTACCCATTTATTTGAGAAAGAGACAGAGATAGCGACAAAAGGGGAGGAGAGGGAGAAGCAGGTTCCCCTCTGAGCAGGGAGCCCAATGTGGGACTGGATCCCAGGACCCTAGGATCATGACCTGAGCTGAAGGCAGACGCTTAACCTACTGAGCCACCCAGGCACCCCATAAATTTTTTCTTATGTATTATTTTTTCAGTCTCTTTGACAGGCTTGTCAGGTTTGCTGATTTGTTAGTATTTTCAAGAAATTAATTTATGGCTTCATTGACAAAGCCCCCTTGCCGCCACCACTGTATGATTATTTTCTGTATTTTGAATTTCTTCTTACATACTTATTGTTTACTTTCTTCTATTTTCTTGAATTTACTCTTCTAACTTTTAATCACTTTCTTAGAAATTTCATAGTAATACCAAGTTTTAGCTTTTCTCAGTTTCTAATGTAGACATTTAAGTTAAAATTATCTTCTAGCTTTTGTTTTATACTGTAGGTTTTGCTACTTGCCATATAATATTTTTATTTCATTTCTAAATATGTTCTAAGAAAATTATTTTAACCCATAAGTCACCTATATGTTTTGTAATATCTGAAGATGAGATTTTTTTTCTGGTTATCTTTTCTCTAGTCTATTACTCATAGACCTCATTTTTAGCCCGGTTTTAGATTTGCTCAAACACAGTTGGGGCAGATAGTATGGAGTGTTCCCATATACATGCACTATTCTCAAAATCTCCGGTTAGTAACATCGTACATCGTTATGGTATATGTGCGACAACTGATGACCCAATGGTAATAGATGATTATTAAGTAAAAATCTTGGCACTAGATGTCCTGGATCATTCATATTGCCTTAGTTTTCACCTAATGTTATTTTTCTGTTCCATGATCCCATCCAAGATATGTATGTAATTAATTGCTTTGTCTTCTGAGACATCTCTTGGCTGTGATAGTTTCTTAGGTTTTCCTTGTTTCTGATGACCTTTACAGTTTTGAAGAATACTGATCAGGCGTTTTGTACAATGCCCCTCAACTGGGTTATTTAGTTTTTAATGATTACACTGGGTTATGTTTTAGGGGGAAGGTAAATACCAGAGGAAAATTGACATTTTTGACCCATCATTAATCTGTCACGATGAGTTATTATGAATTGATTTTAACTTGATCACCTGGGTGAGATAATATATATCAGATTTCTCCAATGGTAAATTTACCCTTCTTTTTCCCTTTGCATACTGTAATTTTTTGGATGGAATCACTGTGCAGCTCACACAACAATGAGGTGTTGTGATCTACCTCCTTGAGAGAAAGCATCTACATAAATAATTTACTGGAATTTTTCTGCATGGGACACTTGACCTTTCTTCCACATTTGTTTATTTATTTACTTATTCATTTATTTATATCAGTACAGATATTTGTTTTATACTTTTGGTGGTAATAAGATACCACCTATGTTCTTGCTCAAACTATTCTAGCTTTTGCTATTAGGAACTCTTTCAGTTGGCTATTGTGTCCCTTTGACACACTCCTGTCATTGTTTTTTGTTTGTTTCTTTCTTTGTTTTTAGCACTTACTTTCTGATGATCCATGGTGTTCTTTTATATTTTTTTCTTCAGACCTAGAATCATCCATTGTTCCAGGGGACCCTGATTACTTTCATTGGAAAATGGTATGACAAACTAAGATCTGGTCTAAAAATCTCCTGTGCTTTATCTATTTGCTCATCTCTCTTTTCTTCTCCTTGAAAGCCTGGTGACCACTGATCTTTTTACTTCTCTATATTTTGTCCTTTACACAATGTCATATAATTGGAATCACAGAGTATGTAACCTTTTCATACTGACTTCTTTTATTTACCAATATGCATTTAAATTTCCTCTCTATCTTCTAGTGGTATGATGGCCCATTTCTTTTTATTGTGAAATAATATTCTATTGTGTGGATATAACACAAATTTTCATCCATTCAGATAGAGAAGGGCATTTGGTTGCTTCTAGTTTGGGGCAATTATGAATAATGCTCCTTATGAACATCCATGTGCAAATTTTTGAGTGGACATACATTTCAACTGAATTGGTAAATATTTAGGAGTGTGATTACTGGGTTGTGTGGTAAGACATGTTTAGCTCTCTAAGAAACTGCAAACTGTGTTCCAAAATGGCTGCACCATCAGGCATTCTCACCAGCAATGATCCAGAGTTCCAGGTCCTTTGGGTAAACACCAAGAAGAATGATTGCTGTCATTTTAAAAAATATTTTGCTTTACTAACTGGTATGTAGTGGCACCTCACTGCTGTTTTATTTTGTAGTTCCCTGATGACAAATGTTGAGCATATTTTCATATGCTTGTTTGCCATCTCTATTCTTCCTTGGTGAGATATGTTTTCAGATCTTTTGCTCATTTTTAAGTTCAGTTGTTTGTTTTCTTAATGTAAAGATTCAAAAATTCATTTTATATTTTAGATACAAATCATAAGCCATTTAAATGTTTTGCTATTTTAATTTAATACAAAAATCTATGTTTATATTGAAAATACTTAGCCCCATGTAATGCTATGGTTAATGAACATTAGTAATGAACAGATAAAAAGAAGGGTAGAACATTAGAAAGTCACCTAATTTTGTTTTGGGTATTATTGCAATGGTATTTGGATATAGGTGAGTTATAGTCTCACAATTTTCATAATCTGCAAAAAAATATGAAGCTGCAATAATAGTGGACATAGCACCAATGAATAATGAAGAACTTCTGTATTTTTACTTTCTTTTCCCATTCAAAAGCTTATTAGTTTAAAGTCTTTGTTGAAAATTTACTCATCACCTCTTCAAGGAATATAAAATACCAGCTCCAAAGTAACAATTTTTCTTATCTAAACTCACTATCTTTCCAGTTCATACCTACACTGGGCCTAGAGAGACGATAAAGGATTCATATTCAATAGCAAATTTCTCACATAACGCCAAAAATCTTTATAGATAATAAAGATAGCATAAAGGGACTGAAGAAGCATTGGAAAAAATTGCTTGATTTGTTTTCATTTCACCTTGTATCAGGTCGCATGTAAAGATAGAATTTGAAGATAATCGATAGTTTACTTTTATACAGGATATAAATAAAGTTCATAAGTAAAGTAGGAGCATTTAATTATTATTTTCTCATAACCTAACTCTCATTTCTCCCAAAGGAAGAATTACTTATGGAAAATACTCCAATGTTCAGTCATTTCCAGTTTTATAAATGTAAAATTTTTGTTGTCTCCATTATACACTTTTTATATACATAAAAGACATTGAAGTTCTGATTGCATACCTATTTACAATAATGGCTATGATTATTGATAATTATAATGCAATTAATTAGAGTTGTGTTTATAAATATGGTTAAACATTATACTTTAAACATTAAACACTATACTAAATATAGATAGGTGTTTACTTTTATATATTTTTAAAAAATCATTGATTATGATTGTGAAAGTAAGATCACTCATTTTTAAATATGTAAGAAAAATCATGTCAAAGGCCTTTACTTAATATATTGTTAATATTTATCATTTTTAATGGAGTTCCACTTTGTATTTTAATTAATCTTCTTGCAATATTAAGTGTCTGTGTGTGTGTATGTATGACATTTATAGAAATCAAATGTTGGCTTTTCAAATGATACAGTATAGAGATTGCTCAGTGAGGTCAATATGAGTCCCACAGATTTTAGAAACATATAAGCATATCTATTATTTCTAAAATGTTATTTTTATAAGATGGAAGAAAAAAGAATTCTTATTTGTGTTTCTTGCTAAATTCAAGCAAGGAGTTTGTGAATGATTAGTCCCACTTATTTTCCAAAAGCATGGTGTTTTTCATAGGTGCCCTAATGCAGATGGACAGGTTCTGGAGAATTTTTTAAAAAGATAATATGTTTTTAAAAGTAGGGCATATTCGTTGGAGCACTTTAGATGAAGCCATGTTCTACAATTAAAAGGTATAAAAATATATCTGCATATTGAATCCTTTCTTTTACTTCAGTCTAGTTCATTCAAAAATACATTAAGAAAAATAACTTCAAAGGTCAGAGTAATATTGAAAACATAAATATTCTATGATACTACATTTTTTAAAATTTCAGTATTTGTTTCCATATAAAGTGAATATAAAGATATCATAGTATATTGTGATGAGAGTCACAAATACTGCCTCAAGATGTTACAAATGCATATAGCTATGCACTAAGATTGTGATAGTTTTGCAATGTGCTTAAATTGGATTTTCTCTAAATAAAAGAAATCTAGGGGCAAATAGGTGGTGCAGTCAGTTAGGTGTTCAACTCTTGGTTTTGGCTCAGATTGTGATCTCAGGGTCATGAGATGGATCCCTGTGTGGGGCTCCGTGCTCAGCGCAGAGTCTGCTTGAGAGTCTCCCTCCCTCTCCCTCTGCCCCTCCTGCTTGTGCTCTCTCACTCTCTCTAAAATAAATAAATAAATCTAAATAAATAAATAAATAATAAATAAATAAAACTTAGATATATTTTTATAAGATAAATAGAACTATTTTTTATTTAGCTCTTCCCATATCTGCAGGATGTTTTCTTTCTTTCTTTTTCTTTCTTTCTTTCTTTCTTCTTTCAAGATTTTATTTATTTATTTGACAGAGAGAGACACAGTGAGAGCAGGAACACAAGCAGGGGGAGTGGGAGAGGAAGAAGCAGGCTTCCCGCCGAGCAGGGAGCTTGATGCCGGGCTCGATCCCAGGACCCTGGGATCATGACCTGAGCCAAAGGCAGACGCTTAACAACTGAGCCACACAGGCGCCCCTGCAGGATGTTTACTTATTCATATCTGGTAGAAACATTATTTCCCTACTCTTTAAAAAAACATGTTTCACATTATTGGATATATTTAGGTCCAGTGCCCAGTTTGGACATTATATTGTAGGAATGCTCTAAGTCCATGGTTTAATTTAACCCATTAATGGAAAACTATGTGAAGAGGAGCGGGGAGGCTGATTGGCTTAGGCCATGCAGGGCGTACTCTAAGTGTAGGCACTGAGGTAGATCTTATCAAAACCTCCTACCTACCAGTCTGGCAGGTAAAAATACAGATGCTAGATACATATTCAGAAATGTATACCCAATAACAAATACCTTTTTCCTCCTTTTTAAATAATTACTTGTTGTTTTCTCGAATCATAGCTGTATTAATTTGGGTCCTCAAACACCAAGGCCAAAAGAAAGTAAATATTTAACACGGGGGAATAAATAAAGGTTTACCGCAGGGCAGGGGGATGCCATAAAGGATAAAGAGCATGGAGCCAGAGAAGGCTGAGAAAGCCTTCCAGACTGTAATACAGGTCTGGCACATATGAAAGAAACAGGAAGGAAAGGAAAAAGGATTGAGTTAGAAGAGTCCACCAGATCCTCTGCTGTTCAGCTTTGTCAGCTCTTCCATGGTAGGAGATAAGGGCCTCTCTGCTTTGCCTTTAACGACTTGTTAATAGCTCTAGGTTTTCTTTATCCCTTTGTGTAATTTACATATAACTTGTTGTAACTGGCCAATGATGCCCTTCTTGTAGGGATTATTCACTCCATATCTTCAAATGCTGCAACGATTGTAAGGGCAAGGACATTCCACTTAACCAGGAAGGAGACCTTTAGTAATGAAGCTCCCAGTTTATGCCAAGAAGTCGCCATACCCCACACACTGGTTACCCATCAAGCAGTGATTGAACCAGTTACAAAACCATCTTGCCAACTGTTTTCTCAGATTATTCCTGGCATAACTTGTGCTTTGTTTAGGTTTTCCATGAAGCTCACTGTTAGACTGGATTGGACATTTAAGATATTTATTTGGGCAAATGACTATAAATGATATAGAAGAAGGAACTAGAAAAAGTAAAAGGAAACTTCAGACTATAGTGAAAACATGAAACCTATTAAGGATGGGGAAAAAACAAAGGAGACTGGAGTGGATAGAGTCTCGGACTGGAACAGAACATAATGAGAACTTTGACCAGGCTTATGTGGGACCTTTAAGTCAAATTCAGCCATTACAGAAACTCCAGGTCTCTCAGGAATGGGTCTGCATGGGTACTGATGGCATGCTCAGTCACACTTACAGAAGCTGGTGGGAAGTCATCCAACAGGAGCCATAGTTCAATTACACTGTACGTAGCAGGAGAACCGAATGGTGAATTTTCATGGTTATCACTTTGGGTATTAATTCCTAAGGGCATGAATATGTTGTTCTGGTATGAAAGACTTTTGTGATTTAATAAACTATTAATATTTTTGCTCTAAACATTATCTTAAACTCTAGAAAACTGTTCTTACCAGTGAATAATCATGGAGGTGATGAGTTTTATCTTCTTCAACTTATTATTTTTTTCTTTTTTATGCTTTTGTTAACTGCATATCTTTATAGTAGAGCTTGTTATGTAATAATGGGTGTATTTTCAAAATAGAAGTGAGATTTGAAATTGTTTATCCATATGCATGTATATTTGCAATATTGCATGACATGTTTCTTATTTTCCATTTATATATACATATATCTCAATATGTATATATTGACTTTTTTAAAATCTCCAAATTATATACATGTTGGGCTACCTCTTCCTCCCAAATGTGCTTAAAAACAAACATATGCAACTCATATAAATTTGGTCACCTAGTGTCTCAAAGTGTATTGTTTTGTTGTTCTTGTGTCTAGGATGTAGCTGATTTTTTTACTTAAAGTCTTCTTCATGACAGTTCAAATGGAAAATGCCTGGTGGGTCACAATTCAGCTGAGTTGTACTTCTGAGTGTTTTATTCCTATTTTTACCTTATAGAAACCATGGCATTTGTAACTGATCTTGTTTCCTTTATCATTAATTAGGCTATAAGCTTAAATCCAATTTTGTGAGGTAAATGAAATTTATTTGACATAATTTTTGTTGTTTTTGTGCTAACACTCTGCCTTTTACTCTGACCAGGAATCTCAGCTAAGGAATGCACAACTGCAGAGTTTAAACCATTGTATCAAATAAGATCAGATTTAAAAAAAAAAAAAAGACTATGTCTTAATTGCTCCCCCTGCAATGAGCAGCGTATCCTAGAAGTAGTCAGAGGCACTTCATTAGGAATTTTTCCAGGTTTACTGAGGTATGACTGATAAAAATTATGTATATTTTGATTGTGCAACATGATGTTGTAAGGGGTTAACATGATGATTGTATATGTATACATACATATTGTGAAATGATTACCAAATCAAGTTAATTATCATACCCATCATATCACATAGTTACCTTTTTTATGTGTGGTGAGACATTTAAGATCTACTTTCTTAGCAAACTTCAAATATACAATATAGTATTACATTATTATTAACTGGAGTCACCTTGCTATACATGAGGTCTCCAGAACTTACTCATCCTGCATAACTGAATGTTTGTATCCTTTGACCAACAGCTCCCCATTGCCCCCACCCCCCAGCCCCTGGAAACCACCATTCTACTCTCTGATTTTATGAGTTACACTTTTTTAGATCCCACATATTAGTGAGATCATACAGTATTTGTCTTTCTGTATGTGACTTATCTCACTGAGCATAATATCCCCCAGATTCATCCATGCTCTTGCAAATGACACTATCATCAGGGAATGCAAATGAAAGCCACGCCTGTTAGAATAACTGTTATCAAAAAGACAAGAGATGTCAAGTGTTGTTGAGATGGTGGAGTAAAGGGAACCCTTGTACACTGTTGGTAGCAGTGTGAACTGGTGCAACCATTTTGGAAAACAGTGTGGAGATGCCTCAAAAAAATAAAAAAATAAAAATAGAACTACCATATGACCCAGCAATCCCTTTTCTGGGACTATATCCAAAGGAAATTAAATCAGTATTTTGAAGAGAGATCTGCACCCCCATGTTTATTGCAGCATTATTTACAATAGCCAAGATATGGAAACAACCTGAGTGTCCACTGATGAATGAAAGGATAAAGGTGTGGTGTTTACATATTATTCAGACATAACAAAGAAGGAATTCCTGCCATTAGGAACTATTTTCTTGTAAGAGTTGTAAATTGTCTCCAGCAGCAGCAGCTTGGCGAAATCCTCATGCCATAGTAGGTCAGTTTTCCAACCATGCAGATTCATATTACTCTGGTTTTATCAGCCACATCTATGTCTCTTATTCTCAACTATCCCCAGGAATGTGTGTCTCAAATTTAATGCTCATCAAATACAAATTACTATAAACCCACCCTTTATAACATTAGGGTCACTAGGTTATATTATAAAAGTTTGTAACATTTAAACAGTCTTACTCTAAGCCAGAAATGGTGCTAAATGTCTTGAACACTTTTGTTCATTTAATTTTTACCACAACTATATCAAGTAATGTAACTATTATCTCCATCTTATAAATAAGGAAAACTAATTAAACAGTTAAAAATGGTAGAATGGGGAATTAGAACAGAAGTTTGTGAGAATCCAGTGCTATATTATCAATGATTGTCCAATTACATAATTTAGAGGTGTTACTGGCTAACCAGTTGATTTAATTTTTTTGGCCATGGCTTGACACCTGAAAGTAAGTATGTATTGAAATTTACAAGCATGATTATAGCATTACATTTTCTAAGGGTGTAAAATCTACTTCTTTGACTCAATGAGGAATTTCTTTATTGGCTTAGAAGGAGGTAAAATTTTTTAATCATGTATAACCGTCTCTAAAATGGGTAAAAAATTAAGTCCTGAGTTTCTTATTAATCCATCCTTAATAATTTTAATTGAGTCATGACTTAGTCTTAGCACTATTTCTAGCAAGGATTGATGGAGAGCTTGTTTATAGTGTTAATTCATTAGTATTCTTTGAAACTTAGAAATGGAACTCCATGTATCTTTACCAGGTTTTAAAATAGAGCCATTGTATGTTTAAAGATAATAAAGACAGTATCATATAGGGATAATTAAATTCTGTCCACATAGTATCTTTCAATTTATTGGTATTATATTTTAAATGTTTGCTCCTGACAATTTGAATATTTATTTTTAAATGTAAAACAGGTTTAAAATTGTTAATAAAATATTATACAAATACTTATAACCTATAGAATGGCCCAGAATTATATGTAAAAATCCTGTTTTTATCTCTCCATCTCATTCTCAGATATAAAAGGTAACCAAATTTAGCCATTTTAAATTTTTTTATTAAAATTATGTATTATTATATATTTTTAAATTTTTTATTTAATTTCAACCTGATTTCAACCTGATTTCTGATATCCCATTATGAAGGGTATTAGTATTTATCTGTCTTTTCCCCATCCACCAATATTTTTTAAGTATTCTATTATCCATCTGGTACCTAGTAGTCTCCTTTTTAACTTTAAATGTTTTCTTCTTTAATTCTTGATCCATCAGTACTAAAGATTATATACTTGACCCACTGATATAAAAGATAAACAACTTAGTATGCCTACATTTTAACTTTTCCCTTACTTCACAGTTTTTTAAGTTAGATACTTGGAAAATGTTAAAAGAATACTATTCATTCTGTTCTACAACTATAATAAGTCTTCAGTGTGCTGTTTTATACTGAATCCTTTTATGCCCAACACCAATATACATGTTATTATGATAAAGTCAACGTTTTCACAGAATCAAGTTGGTAACCAAACACATAAAGAAGGGAATGTAACCCTTTGTTACCAAATCCTCTTGCTTGAAAACTACCCTCGTCCTCAAGATTCCAAGGGCTTGCTTTTAACTTCTTGCAAGCTTTCTTTGATTCTTTTTGATACTACTCACCTGCCATTGATTCTTGTATTTCATGTTGTCCTTTCTTATGCCCTCCTTTTTTTTTTCTTTTACTGTGGTTTATTCTGACAAAAAAATCATATTTATGATAATCAGATAACAAAACTTTTTGTTCTGGCAGGTTGAAAAATATTTCATTTGCTCTCAAAATTTGCTTGATTATAGAATTCTGGATTCAAATCATTTTCCCTCAGAAATTTGAATTTTTAGCATTTTTTCCCTATCATTCAGCATTACTGATTACATTTCATTCTCATTTCTTTATTTTTTTTCTGCAGCAGAGCTAGGGTAATTAAAAACAGCTGAAGTCTATAAATTTGTTTCCAATGTGTCTCTTCCTTCAAGTGTAGTGCAGATTCTGGTCTTTGTGTTTATAGGTACAGTGTGTTTAGAGACATGTCTCCATCTGGGGTGATTTTATGGGGAATACCTACCTAGAACAGATGTGCCCCTCTTTCATTGTGATAGTAGGAAGTATTTATTTTGCTGGGAGAGACCCACTGGTTTAGCTGTTCAGAGTCCAGTTGTAAAACTAGTCTGATTGTCACATCAAGACTCACTCATCATTTTTATATTTTTCAGTCCAGCTTACAGATTCCCTGGTTTTTCCTTCTGGAATCACCACACTTAACCTCAGTGTTCTGGGATGTCATGTTCCTTATCTGTGTTTCCTATCCATGACATCTCCTTGGCTTTTTGTAATCCAGATTTCTTCAAACATTTAGTTAGGTCCGCTTCTGTCTCATTTTCTTGGTTTGAAGAACTATTATTTTTATTTTTCTTAATTCTATTTTATCTTATTCAATCATTGAAATGAAAGGGAAGGAAAATATTTGCTGAATCACACATTTTTCAACTCACTTGAATTTGCTGGGTTAGTACTAAAAGCTTTATAAAAAAATATATAGGTGGATTATTGCTCCAACGTTGTGTAATTATAGGACAGAACCCAAGCATTTTAACACAATATTCAAGCCTTTCTATCCTTGTGAGTAATGCATTTCCTTTTTAATATCATCTTTACTTTATTCTTGTGGTAGGTAGTATTCTATATGACCCTCAAGATGCCTGGCCCCCTATGTACATTCATCTTCTCCCAGTTGTTCAATTATGCATTAATCTATGTTCTACTGTGCAGTGAATTTGCAGATGCAATTAAGATCCCAAATTAGTTTACTTTAAGATTATCTCATTGTGCTTGACCTCATCCCATAAGCCCTTTAAAAACAGTTTTCTCCGGCTTGTCTAAGAATTCAGACATTTGGAAGATGAGGGGGATTTGACACATGAGAAATTCTCAGTTGATGGCTTTGAAGATGGTGGGTGCTACATGACAAGGAATGCAGACTCTTCTGGTAGCCAGGAAAGGTCTCTGGCTGACAGCCAACAAGGAAACAGATGTCTCAGTCCTACAACCACAAAGAACTAAATTCTGCTGACAGTAAGCATTAACTTGGAGGCAGATTTTTCCTAGAGTTTCAAGATGAAAACTCAGTCTGACTGCCACCCTGATTTCAGTTTTGTCTACCCTGAGCACACAACACAGAAACTCTGTGTCCGACTTTTGACTGAAGAACCTGTGGCTAATACATGTGTGTCATTTTAAGCCATTTAGTTTGTGATGATTTTTTAGGCAGAAATAGAAAACTCATACATTCTCTCACCATTCTACATTTGTTATGTTCAACTCTAAACATTCTCTTCTACATCCTGACATCATTGTTTCTGACTTAAAAACTACCTGTAATGCCCTTTATTCTCTTTTCTGTTTTTTTTTTATTGCTGTTGTTTTGTTTTTGACAATTACCCAAAGCTCATTTACAATTCTTCAAAAATCCCTTCTGAGAAATATGATACCTTTCTCTTCTGAAAAAATATCACTTTGTATCCCATATATGATATACTTTATTCTGCCAAATTTTATGTTGTTGATATTAGGAGGCATTTCTTTATCCATCTCTTTGCTTCTGTAATACCTTCAATAGTGTCTTAGGCCTAGGAAATAAATCATACTGTTGAATTACATTGTGACATTACAGGGACAAACACTATAACAAGCTAAACAAATAGAGGATAGATTTTAATATAAACTATCAAATTGTTGACTGTAATAAAGGAATGCTTACAGAAATTTAAGCTTGCAGATTCAAATTATGAAAGGTTTTTATCATCTAAAAATAAAAATGGCAAATTATGTCATATGATTACACCACATTTTATGGTTTGAGAAGCATAATCAAGTTTGTTTTTTTATTTTGATTTTCCAAAAATGTCTAAAAAGTAGGAAATCTTACGTTTAATAAATAAGGACACAGACTTCTTTATAATATAATTTATAAAGTCATACAGATTACTGTTAATGAATCCTAGACTCCTGATCAATCTTGTGGCTTGAATTTAATCTTTCCCCCAAACATACTGTACTGTTAGCGTAAATTTGCACTAGAAAATAATTATGTCTTAGGTACTGTATTAGTTTCCTGTTGTTGCTACAGCAAATTACTACAAATGTAGTGACTTAAAACAACATAGATTTGTCTTACGGTCTGGATGTCAGAAGTCCTAAAAGCAAGGTGTCAGTAGGACTGTGATCCTTTTGGAGGAGCTAGGGGAGACATCACTTCCTTGCCTTTTCCAGCACTAAGAGGCCACCTTCATTCCTTGGGTCATAACCCCCTTCCTCCATTTTCAAAGCCAGAAGCAGCATAGCGTTTCCAAATCTTTCTTTCTCTCTCTCACCTCTGCTTCTGTTATCACATCTCTTTCTCTCACTATCCTGCTTCTTCTTTCATTTGTATGAATGCTTATGATTATATCTGCCACCTGGATAATTAAGGAAAATCCCCCTCTTTCAAGGTCCTTAAGTTAAACACATCTGCAAAGTCTCTTTGCCATTCAAGGTAACTTATTTACAGGTTCTGGGCATTAGTGATATAAATTTATTCTGGCAAAATCTTAGGGGGACCGTTCTTATGTCTACCATAGACAGATATCCATGGTTAGAGCTAGAGGATAGCTATATTAATAGTTATTAAGTATTAAGATTAGCGGACTTTAGAAAGACAACTCAATTAAAACCACTACATTTAAACACTTCCACATATTAAACTTAAAGATGAAACTTAGTATAGAAGATTTTACTTCATTGAATGTATTTTATTTACCTAGTACAATATATATTTTCAATAAACAACAAGCAGCTCTTCATAATTTTTCCATGATGACACAAAATTGGGTTTCCACAGAATGCAAGTTGCCACAGTGTTTGTGTTTTAGTGAATTATTTTTAAATAGATATCCAGTAAAAGAGGTCAGATTAGGACTGGAGTCATAAAAATAGAAACAGAAAACAAAACTTACCTTTGTTCTGTTACTTTGACCAAGTTTATAAATAATTTCGGTGTTTGGAGGTGAAACATCACCATTTTTTTCCATACTTAAAACTCTATAATTTAAAATTATAATACAGTAGTTTCTTTGGAGCTGCTCAAACTCTTAAGGTGATTAAGTTATAAACCTATATTTTTTTATTATGCTTTTTTAGAACTTTTGTGAGGACAATGGTATTGTTCTATCAAGAACAAGTCTATTGTCAACAGAAAGCAATAATGAGGTAGTACTGACTCAATCCCATTGGTTTCACTAAGAAAATTACCTAATGACTTAAGAAGACAAATTAATTCCTTTATAATTATCTACTGAGAGCATTTATTTTTAATAATTTATATGAAAATAAACAAAATAAAATATTTATTACATGCATTTTTATAAATTTATTTTTTAAATTTCTTTAAAATATACATGTAGGCACTATTGCTACAAAACAAATATATGAATCAAACTGAAAAATTCAGACAAATGAAATATGATATTGATTTTCTATAATATAAGATATAAGTGCATTCTAAAATGTCTTCTACCTGTAGAAATGCACTTAATATCTGTGTGTTACACAAAGGAAATGCCGTATTAATAAAAACAGACTTATTCACACATTTAAATTGACTTAATTCAAAATATTTCTGATATTTGTTTCTTTAAAAAATATGTCACTTGATTAATATTTTTGAAAAAGAGTTTTTGTCCAAGTGTATAAGGATAAAGTAGGCTTTGGGCCAGTGAACTCAGTCTCAAATGAGATCTGTTTACAATACATAGAATTCTACCTTTTAACATTAGAGTTAGAATAAGGAAGAGAAAGAACCTGATATTTATCAAGTGGTAGGAATTGTATGTGCTTTACATAGATGTTTTCATTTCCATTTTACAAATGGAGAAGAAATCACTAAGGATCACAAAGACAACAAGTGGGGGTGTCTAATTCAATCTCTTGAAATATTCCGAAACTCATAATTTTTTCACTGTAAATACTGCCTTCTTATAGACTTGCTATTAGTGACATAGGCTTATAGAGGCAACTAACATTAACAAGATATCATCATATGGCATTTGTCTTTCTCTGACTGACTTATTTCACTTAGCATAATACACTCTAGCTCCATCTACACCATTCTTTTTGATGGCTGAGTAATAGTCCAGTGTGTGTGTGTGTGTGTGTGTGTGTGTGTGTGTGTGTATTTAAGATTTTATTTATTTATTTGACAGAGAGATAGACAGAAGAGCACAAGCAGAGGGAACGGCAGAGGAATAGGGAGAAGCAGACTCTGCACTGAGCAGGGAGCCCAATGCGGGACTCGATACCAGGACCCTGAGATCATGACCTGAGCCGAAGGCAGATGCTTAACCATCTGAGCCACCCAGGCGCCCCTGATATGAGGAATTCTTAACCACATCTTTATCCATTCATCAGTTGATGGGCATTTGGGCTCTTTTCATAGTTTGGCTATTGTTGATAATGCTGCTATAAACATCAGGGTGCATGTGCCCCTTTGAATCATATGTGGAATTTAAGAAACAAAACAGATGAACACTGGGGATGGGAAAAAAAGAGAGAGAGAGAGAGAGACTGGGAAGCAAAGCATAAGAGACTCTAAACTATAAAGAACAAACTGAGGGTTGACAGAGGGAGGTGGGCAGGGGATGGACTAAATGGGTGATGGATATTAAGGGGAGCACTTATTGGGATGAGCACTGGGTGTTGTATGTAAGTGATGAATCACTAAATTCTAGACCTGAAATGAATTTTACCATATATGTTAACTAACTAGAATTTAAAGAAAAACTTGAAATAAAAAATAATGTTAAAAATAAAATGCATTAGTATATAGTTTGAGAAAGAAAAAGAAGACCTACTGCTGTATATTTCTGTTCAAACTTTACTGTTTCACTGCGATAGAAGGAACAGATTTATGTTGAGTTGGCAAATTAGTATGCTTGAATGGAAGAAAGAGAAATGGAATAAAGAAAAAAAAGATATCACCATAGAAATTGCAGAGTTTGGGCAATTTCTTGATGTATCTCCAATTCCAATTTCATTCGGGATAATAATGTGCTCAAGTAAATACTAAAAATCCAGCTTCCTGGAGATACAACACATTTTCATTTAAAAAAATACAGGCCCGACCTGAGCTCGGAGAGCTGAAGTGATACTCCCTCTAACCTTCTGTATTTCAAATATGGAGGTCATGTTTTGCAGGGGATCTTACAGCACTGAGCTTCACAGGTTAAGAGTCTCCTTTTTGGGAGGGCAGAGCAAGATGGCGGAGGAGTAGGAGACCTGGATTTCGTCTGGTCTCAGGAATTCAGCTGGATAGGGATCAAACCATTCTGAACACCTACGAACTCAACAGGAGATGGAAGAAAAGAATAGCAGCAAATCTCTGAACAGAAAAGCAACCACTTTCTGCAAGGTAGGATGTGTGGAGAAGTGAATCTGAGGCAATATTCGGGAGGATAGACGGCGGGGGAGGGGGCCTCCGTCGGCCGCTTCTGGCAAGTGATAGAGCAACGGAGCACAAAATTGGAACTTTTAGAAGTCGGCTCCGCTGAGGGATGTCACTCCAGTGGCTAAGCGGGGGGTGGAACCCTCGCAGGACAGTGTGGTCTCAGGACCCTCGGGGTCACAGGAAGACCAGGGTTGCCTGAGTGCGGCAGAGCTCCTGGGTATCAGAGCGGGGAAGCTGGCTGCAGAGACAGAGCCGAGGCATGGGATCTCAGCTCGGGGTTGCCATAAACCGTGATCCGTGGCACAGTCAGGCCACTGCTCTTCCAGCAGGGACCCAACAAGCGGCAGATCCGGAGAGACTCCCCATCCTCCCCCAGGAGGAGCAGCGTGGGAGCACACCGCAGGGATCTGCTGGGTTTGGAGACTCCACATGGGGTTGTGCGCCAGAGATAGAAACACTCGGTCACAGGCCGGGTGAGCACAGAGTGAGGCCGGAGACTGGGGAGACGGGAGTGACTGACTGCTTTTCTCTGTGGGCGCACTGAGGAGTGGGGCCCTGAGTTCTCGGCTCCTCTGGGGTGGAGATTGGGAGGCAGCCATTTTCACTCTCATCCTCCAAAGCTGTATGGAAACCTTGCAGGGAACAAAAGCTCCCGAGAGCAAACCCAAGCCGATGACTTAGCCCGGAATCGGCAAGGGCAGGGAAATTCTACCTGCGGCAAAGACATTTGGGAACCATGGCAACAGGCCCCTCCCTCAGAAGATCAGCAAAAACTGCCAGCCAAGACCAAGTTTACAGATCAATGAGAACAGCAGAACTCCAGCACTAGGGGAATACTACACATAAAATTCATGGCTTTTTTACCATGATTCTTTAGTCTTTCAAAGTTAATTATTTTTAACTGTCTTTTTTTTTTAATTTTTCTTTTTCCCTTTTTCAACCAACATCTTATCAATCCCCTTTGTAAAAAACATTTTTATTGGGCGCCTGGGTGGCTCAGTAGGTTAAACGACTGCCTTCAGCTCAGGTCATGATCCTGGAGTCCCGGGATCAAGTCCCGCATCAGGCTCCCTGCTCAGTGAGGAACCTGCTTCTCCCTCTGGCCCTCCCCCCTCTCATGTTCTCTCTCTCTCTCACTCAAAATAATAAATAAATCATTTAAAAAAACCATAAAAAACATTTTTATTTTTCATTTTTAGAGTCATATTCTATCCCTTCATAGTAGTTACCCTTATTTTTCGCATATATATATATATAAGTTGTCCTCTCTGTAAAATTTTGAGATACAGTTTCTTCTAACAGATCAAAATATACCCTAAATCTCTAGTGTAAGGCTTTGTTCTACTCTCCTGCCTGATCACATTCTCTCCCCCCCCTTTTTTTAAATCCTCTTCTTTCTTTTTTCAAACAATTTATTATCTTATCAATTCCTTTTATAAATTTTTTTATAATTTTCATCTTTACAATCATATTCCATCCCTTCATCATATCAACCCTTATTTTTGTATGTATATGTTTCTCTTTCTTTAAAATTTTGGGAGGCACTTTCTTCTAACAGACCAAAATATGCCCAAAATCTGGTGTGTGGCACTGATCTATGCACCAGCCTGATCATATTTGATCATAATCTGTTTTTTTTGTTTTGTTCTGTTTTTATCTTTTTCTTTTTTCTTTCTTTCCCTTTCTTTTCCCCTGGTTTCAGGTCTTTTCTGATTTGTTTAGAGTATATTTTCTGGGGACGTTGTTACCCTGTTAGCATTTTGTTCTCTCATCCTTCTATTCTCCTCTGAACAAAATGACAAGATGGAAAAAATCACCTCAACAAAACGAACAAGAGGTAGTACTGACTGCCAGGGACCTACTCAATACGAACATTAGTACGATGTCGGACCTAGAGTTCAGAATCATGATTTTAAAGATACTAGCTGGGCTTGAAAAAAGCATGGAAGTTATTAGAGAAACCCTTTCTGGAGAAATAAAAGAACTAAAATCTAACCTAGTCGAAATCAAAAAGGCTATTAATGAGGTGCAATCAAAAAAGGGGGCACTAACTGCTAGGATAAATGAGGCAGAAGAGAGAATCAGTGATATAGAAGACCAAATGATGGAAAATAAAGAAGCTGAGAAAAAGAGAGATAAACAACTACTGGATCATGAGGGCAGAATTCGAGAAATAAGTGATACCATAAGACGAAACATTAGAATAATTGGGATCCCCGAAGAAGAAGAAAGAGAGAGGGGGGAAGAAGGTATATTGGAGCAAATTATAGCAGAGAACTTCTCTAATTTGGGGAAGGAAACAGGCATCAAAATCCAGCAGGCACAGAGAACCCCTCTCAAAATCAATAAAAATAGGTCAACACCCCGACATCTAATAGTAAAACTTATGAGTCTCAGAGACAAAGAGAAAATCCTGAAAGCAGATTGGGAGAAGAGATATGTAACCTACAATGGCAGAAATATTAGATTGGCAACAGACCTATCCACAGACACCTGGGGGGCTGAGAGGCCTGGCATGATATCTTCAGAGCACTAAATGAGAAAAATATGCAGCGAAGAATACTATATCCAGCTAGCTGTCATTGAAAATAGAAGGAGAGATCAAAAGCTTCCAGGACAAACAAAAACTAAAGGAATTTGCAAACACGAAACCAGCCCTCCAAGAAATATTGAAAGGGGTCCTCTAAGCAAAGAGAGAGCCTAAAAGCAACATAGACCAGAAAGGAACACAGACAATATACAGTAACAGTCACATTACAGGCAATACAATGGCACTAAATTCATTTCTTTCCATAGTTACCCTCAATGTAAATGGGCTAAATGCCCCAGTCAAAAGACACAGGCTATCAGATTGGATAAAAAAAACAGACCCATCGATATGCTGTCTGCAAAAGACTCATTTTAGACCCAAAGACACCCTCAGATTGAAAGTGAAGGGGTGGAAAACCATTTACCATGCTAATGGACACCAAAAGAAGGCTGGGTGGCAATCCTTATATCAGACAAATTAGATTTAAACCAAAGACTGTAATAAGAGAGGAGGAAGGACACTATATCCTACTTAAAGGGTCTATCCAACAAGAAGATCTAACAATTGTAAATATCTATGCCCCGAACATGGGAGCAGCCAATTATATAAGGCAATTAATAACAAAAGCAAAGAAACACATTGACAACAATACAATAATAGTGGGGGACTTTAACACTCCCCTGACTGAAATGGACAGATCATCTAAGCAAAAGATCAACAAGGAAATAAAGACTTTAAATGACACACTGGACCAAATAGACTTCACAGACATATTCAGAATATTCCATCCCAAAGCAACGGAATACACATTCTTCTCTACTGCCCATGGAATATTCTCCAGAATTGATCACATCCTAGGTCACAAATCAGGTGTCAACTGGTACCAAAAGATTGGGATTATCCCCTGCATATTTTCAGACCACAATGCTTTGAAACTAGAACTCAACCACAAGAGGAAAGTTGGAAAGAACTCAAATACATGTAGGCTAAATAGCATTCTACTAAAGAATGATTGGGTCAACCAGGAAATTAAAGAAGAATTTTAAAAAATTCATGGAAACCAATGAAAATGAAAACACAACTATTCAAAATCTTTGGGATGCAGCAAAGGCAGTCCTAAGAGGAAAGTATATAGCAATACAGGCCTTTCTCAAGAAACAAGAAAGGTCTCAAATACACAACCTAACCCTGCACCTAAAGGAGCTAGAGAAAAAACAGCAAATAAAGCCTAAACCCAGCAGGAGAAGAGAAATAATAAAGAACAGAGCAGAAATCAATGAAATAGAAACCAAAAGAACAGTAGAACAGATCAACGAAACTAGGAGCTGGTTCTTTGAAAGAATTAACAAGATTGATAAATCCCTGGCCAGACTTATCAAAAAGAAAAGAGAAATGACCCAAATCAACAAAATCATGAATGAAAGAGGAGAGATCCCAACCAACACTAAAGAAATACAAGCAATTATAAGAACATATTATGAGCAACTCTATGCCAGCAAATTAGATAACCTGGAAGAAATGGATGCATTCCTAGAGATGTATCAACTACCAAAACTGAACCAGGAAGAAATAGAAAACCTGAACAGACCTATAACCACTAAGGAAATTGAAGCAGTCATCAAAAATCTCCCAACAAACAAAAGCCCAGGGCCAGATGGCTTCCCAGGGGAATTCTACCAAACATTTAAAGAAGAATTAATACCTATTCTGAAACTGTTCCAAAAAATAGAAATGAAAGGAAAACTTCCAAACTCGTTTTATGAGGCCACCATTACCTTGATCCCCAAACCAAAGATCCCATCAAAAAGGAGAATTACAGACCAATATCCTTGATGAACATGGATGCAAAAATTCTCACCAAAATACTAGCCGATAGGATCCAACAGTACATTAAAAGGATTATTCACCATGACCAAGTGGGATTTATCCATGGGCTGCAAGGTTGGTTCAACATCCACAAATCAATCAATGTGATACAATATATTAACAAAAGAAAGAACAAGAATCATATGATCCCACAATAGATGCAGAAAAAGCATTTGACAAAGTACAGCATCCTTTCTTGATCAAAAGTCTTCAGAGTATAGGGATAGAGGGTACATACCTCAATATCATAAAAGCCATCTATGAAAAACCTACAGTGAATATCACATCAATGGGGAAAAATGAGAGCTTTCCCCCTAAGGTCAGGAACACGGCAGGGATGTCCACTATCACCACTGCTATTCAACATTGTATTAGAAGTCCTAGCCACAGCAATCAGACAACAAAAAGACATCAAAGGCCTCCAAATCAGCAAAGAAGAAGTCAAACTCTCACTCTTTGCAGATAATATGATACTTTATGTGGAAAACCCAAAAGACTCCACCCCAAAACTGCTAGAACTCATACAGGAATTCAGTCAAGTGGCAGGATATAAAATAAATGCACAGAAATCAGTGGCATTCCTATACACTAACAATAAGACAGAAGAGAGAGAAATTAAGGAGTCGATCCCATTTGCAATTGCACCCAAAACCATAAGATACCTAGGAATAAATCTAACCAAAGAGGCAAAGGATCTGTACCCAGAAAACTGTAAAATATTCATGAAAGAAATTGAGGAAGACACAAATGTAAAAACATTCCATGCTCATGGATTGGAAGAACAAATATCGTGAAGATGTCAATGCTACCTAGAGCAATCTACACATTCAATGCAATTCCCATTAAAATACCATCCACTTTTTTCAAAGAAATGGAACAAATAATCCTAAAATTTGTATGGAAGCAGGAGAGACCCTGAATAGCCAGAGGAATGTTGAGAAAGAAAGGCAAAGCTGGCGGCATCACAATTCCAGACTTCCAGCTCTATTACAAAGCTGTCATCATCAAGACAGTATGGTACTGGCACAAAAACAGACACATAGATCAATGGAACAGAAAAGAGAGCCCAGAAATGGAACCTCAACTCTATGGTCAACTAATCTTCGACAAAGCAGGAAAGAATGTCCAATGGAAAGAAGACAGTCTAATCAACAAATGGTGTTGGGAAAAGTGGACAGCCACATGCAGAAGAATGAAACTGGACCATTTCCTTACACCACACACAAAAATAGACTCCAAATGGTTGAAAGACCTAAATGTGAGACAGGAGTCCATCAAAATCCTAAAGGAGAACACAGGCAGCAACCTCTTCGACCTCAGCCACAGCAACTTCTTCCTAGAAACACCGCCAAAGGCAAGGGAAGCAACGGCAAAAATGAACTATTGGGATTTCATCAAGATAAAAAGCTTTTGCATAGCAAAAGAAACAATCACAAAACCAAAAGACAACTGACAGAATGGGAGAAAATATTTGCAAATGTCTATAAAGAACTTTTCAAACTCAACACCCAAAGAACGAATAATGCAATCAAGAAATGGGCAGAAGACATGAGCAGATATTTTTCCAAAGAAGACATCCAAATGGCCAACAGACACATGAAAAAGTGCTCAACATCGCTCAGCATCAGGGAAATACAAATCAAAACCTCATTGAGATACCACCCCACACCAGTCAGAATGGCTAAAATTAATATGTCAGGAAATGACAGATGTTGGCGGGGATCCGGAGAAAGGGGAACCCTCCTACACTGTTGGTGGGAATGCAAGCTGGTGCAGCCACTCTGGAAAACAGTATGGAGGTTCCTCAAACAGTTGAAATTAGAGCTACCGTTCGATCCAGCAATTGTACAGCTGGGTATTTACCCCAAAGACACAAATGTAGGGATCTGAAGGGGTACGTGCACCCCGATGTTTATAGCAGCAATGTCCACAATAGTCAAGCTGTGGAAAAAGCCAAGATGTCCATCGACAGATGAATGGATAAAGAAGATGTGGTATATATATACAATGGAATATTATACAGCCATCAAAAGGAAAGAGATCTTGCCATTTGCAACAATGTGGTTGGAACTGGAGGGTGTTATGCTGAGCGAAGTAAGTCAATCAGAGAAAGACATGTATCATATGACCTCACTGATATGAGGAATTCTTAATCTCAGGAAACAAACTGAGGGTTGCTGGAGTGGGGGTGGTGTGGGAGGGATGGGGTGGCTGGGTGATAGACATGGGGGAGGGTATGTGCTATGGTGAGCGCTGTGAATTTTGCAAGACTGTTGAATAACAGATCTGTACCTCTGAAACAAATAATGCAATATATGTTAAGAAAAAAAAAGAAGAAGATAGCAGGAGGGAAAGAATGAAGGGGGGGAAAATTGGAGGGGGAGACGAACCATGAGAGACTATGGACTCTGAGAAACAAACTGAGGGTTCTAGAGGGGAGGAGGGTGGGGGGATGTGTTAGCCTGGTGATGGGTATTAAAGAGGGCACGTTCTGCATGGAGCACTGGGTGTTATGCACAAACAATGAATCATGGAACACTACATCCAAAACTAATGATGTAATGTATGGTGATTAACATAACAATAAAAAATTTAAAGAAAAGAAAAGAAATCCTTATTAGTTAAACCACCAAAAAAAAAAAAGTACAGGCCGTTCCCACCGACAGTGTAGGAGGGTTCCCCTTTCTCTGCATCCCTGACAACATCTGTCGTTTCCTGACTTGTTAATTTTAGCCATTCTGACGGGTGTGAGGTGGTATCTCATTGAGGTTTTGATTTGGATTTCCCTGATGCCGAGCGATGTTGAACACTTTTTCATGTGTATATTGGCCATTTGGATGTCTTCTTTGGAAAAATGTCTGTTCATGTCTTCTGCCCATTTCTTGATTGGATCATTTGTTCTTTGGGTTTGAGTTTAATAAGTTCTCTATAGATTTTGGTTGGTGGGAATGCAAGCTGGTGCAGCCACTCTGGAAAACAGTATGGAGGTTCCTCAAAAAGTTGAAAATAGAGCTACCCTATGACCCAGCAATTGCACTACTGGGTATTTACTCCAAAGATACCAATGTAGGGATCCGAAGGGGTACGTGCACCCCAATGTTTATAGCAGCAATGTCCACAATAGCCAAATTATGGAAAGAACCAAGATGTCCATCGACAGATGAATGGATAAAGAAGATGTGGTATATATATACAATGGAATATTATACAGCCAAAAAAGGAATGAAATTGTGCCATTTGCAACCACGTGGATGGAACTGGAGGGTAGTATGCAGAGCGAAATAAGTCAATCAGAGAAAGACACGTATCATATGACCTCACTGATATGAGGAATTCTTATCTCAGGAGACAAACTGAGGGTTGCTGGAGTGGTGGGGGGGTAGGAGGGATGCGGTGGCTGGGTGATAGACACTGGGGCTGAGTATGTGCTATGGTGAGGGCTATGAATTTTGTAAGACTGTTGAATCACAGACCTGTACCTCTGAAACAAATAATGCAATATATGTTAAAAACAAACAAACAAACAAAAACAAGATAGCAGGAAGGGAAAACTGAAGGGGGGCGGAAATCGGAAGGGGAGCCAAACCATGAGAGACTATGGACTCTGAGAAACAAACTGAGGGTTCCAGAGGGGAGGGGGGTGGGGAGATGGGTTAGCCTGCTGATGGGTATTAAAGAGGGCATGGGGCACTGGGTGTTATACACAAACAATGAATCATGGAACACTACATCAAAAACTAATGATGTAATGTATGGTGATTAACATAGCATAATAAAAAAAAAAAGAAAGAAAAATGTTACCAAAAACTTAAAGGTAAAAAAAACAAAACAAAACAAAAACTAATGGTGTAATGTATGGTGATTAACATAATATAATAAAAAAAAGTAAAAAAAAAAAAATACAGGCCATCATATCATAACAAGTGTTTTCTCCCCAGCTGTGATCTTCACATTCCCACAGCAGTTCTGGAGCTCTGTTCTTTGGCATTCCATTACAATTTAGTTGCCGAGAGAGGGGATCAATTGGGTAGATATGTGAGCCATATCTCACATATAGGCACTATTCTTTCTTGCAAAAGGCTTCCGTGAGTTCTCTGGCTCCGACAAGAGACAAATCTAGTGTTCACTCAGGGAGGTCACCAGTGACAGTTTTTTACCAGGTGTTAATAAATCCTTCACATTCTTCTCAGCCCAAACACAATTTTCCAAACAGAAGTTATCTTCAGTCATAAGCAAAACTGCCTAATAACACAAGTGATATTCTGCCTTTATTACATGTCTAAAAAACATAGCCATAATGTTACTTCAAAGTAAATTCCTCCATAGAGTAGAATATGTTTGCTGATCCTTCACTCATAATTTCTTCATTATATGCGAAGTGATAAGTCACTTACAATTACATATATAAATACTTTTGAGAGAGAGAGAAAGAGTAAAAGATGTATCTCTATCTCTGTAGTATAATGTATTTCCCACAGATTTTGACTATTGTCCCTATATATTATTTTCTACTATATTTATACCAAAGAGATGATAAAAATATTAATCCACAAATATTTTCATATTTTTAAAAATTATGTACATAAAAATTCACGAGTTTGAATTTGTCCTTTTTGGGGGGTTATACTGATTTACTTGTGCATGTTGAGAGAGCATAGAAATATTTGGAACAATTCAGTTATTTATTAGACCATAGATATGAGTATATGATGAGAGGATCCACATAATGGCAATTTTTTTTCAATTTTTAAATATATCTGATTTTAATATTTCAAATTTAAATTTAAAAATCTCTTCTCAAAGTAAAAGTAAAACATACTACTAAGGAAAAAAATGGAAAAATACCATATAGTGGAAAATAAAAGTACAGTTCTTCTGATTTTATGCTACAAAGAGAAATATCAACATGTTGCATATTTTCTGGAATTTTTACTCTATAGATACAGATACATTTGATTATATTATAAATTATTAGCATGCTATTTTTAAAAAAGAACTAATACAACAATACTCCTAATATTTTATAATTCTTCTTGGTAATAGCTGCATAATATTTCCTTTTAAAATCAAACCATAATTTTTTACTATTGTTCAATTTCAGGTCCCTCAAGTTGTTTGTGTATTTTTAAATGTGTCAATATTTTTTATACCAGAGTTTCCATTGCTTCCCTTGTACTACCAAAGATCTTATTGAGATTTTGTTAGTAAATTTTCAAAGCTTCCTATTATATGAGGAAATTAATCACTGCCATCCTGTGCCAATTCAATTTGACAAGCATTCATGAGCACTTACAATGCACAAGACACTTCTGATCCAGCACTTAAGAAAATGAACTGAATGGTTGGAAAATCGGTTTTAGACAGAACACATACAGATTACAAAGACTTTTATATTAGAACTAGAATGAGTTTTTGTCCACAAAGAGAAACTTGAGTTAATGGAATCTAAAGAATGAGAGGCCTTAGGGAAAGATATTGTTCAGATCTGATATGCCATTAAGAGATTAGATGCTTTTAATGCTGCCATGAAAAATGTCCAAATGATACACACTCATGATAGTAATGGGAAAAGAAATTTTAAAAAAGTCTTCCACAGGTTCACTCAGCATAATGCCATTGATTAAATAATGACTAGAAGGAAATTACACAATGAAGTGTGATACCATTCGTTTGAATATCTTAACCTTCTCTGAAGAAATTTATTTGCTAATATTCTAATAGTACCCACTGCATAGTGTCTTCCAAAAGAGCCAAATTGATTCAGGAAGTAGGGATGGTGATTGAGTTGTAATTCTTTGAGGGTATCACTTCTATGTAAGATAGAAATCATACTCAGTTTTTCAAAAGCCATTGAAAATAGTTCTTGGTAGAAACAACTCTTGGGAATTCAAAAGAAATTTTTAGCTTGTGGAAACACTAATAGTGGGTGATATATTAACTTACTAAGAAATCCAAAACTAGGAACAGCAGTATTGGAACAATTCAAAGCAGTAATGGATTTACTTGTAGAAGGGAAACCACCTAACAAGGTAATTCTTATTATTATTCTAACTATACCAATTATTTACTATCATCTAAATCCAGCATAAATGATGGCATTGAAAACATTGATTTTAGAGTGTAAAAACTGGAAAGAACTTTAGATATCATCAGCATCTTCATCCGTAGAGGCAAAGGTCTAAGAATATGAAGTGAATTATCCAGTCACACAATGAGTATTTAAGATTATATTCAGCTGCAGTTAAGAGAAAACTCAAATAAGTTGGATTTTTTTTTTTTAATCCAAAACTACATAAGGAATCAGTCCTAGTAATTCAATGATGCTATTAGGGAACAGGAATCTTTTTGTTTTTTTGCTCTGCTGTCTTTGGCATCTAGACCTTCTCTGCCAAGCTGATAGCCTCACACCTGAAAGATGGCTGCTGCCCATCTTAGACTCACAATTACACATGAGCAGGAAGCAAATGACAGGGTTTAAAAAAACCCAAAAAACCAGAAAGGGAACTTTTCTCCTAATGAGACTTTCCTTTTTAATTTTTTTTTTCCAGGGACGTCCTCCTCAGAGATATTTACTTAAAATTCATCAGTTAGTGAGGCATGTATCACTTTTCCACTCTTATTTACAAAGGAGGTTGGGATTTTAACTATTTTAGTTGAGTACTTTTCTTAGCCCCCAAATTGGAATTCTGTTAATAATGAGAAGTAGAAGGTTATAATTAATAAAGTGAAGGCAATTTGCAAGGTTTACCACAGACTACCCATTCTCTGGTGAAAAACTGTATTAATCAGGGTTCTCCAGAGAAACAGAACTATGTGTGCATTTACCTTTCATATGTGGATGGAGAGAGAGATGATAGACAGATGACAAGGAGAAATTTTAAAGAATTTGCTCACACAATTGTGGGCCTGACAAGTCCAAAGTTGGCAGGGCAGACCACCAGCCTGGAAAATCAGGAAAGAGTTGATGTTACAGTCTCAAGTCCAAAGGCTGTCTGGAGGTATTCTTTCATCCCCAGGGACTTTAGTCTTAGCTTGTAAGGCCTACCACTGATTGCATGAATTATGGAAGGTAATCTGCTTTCCCAGGATTTAATGAGTAAATCTGATTACTCATCTGATTTAAACATTAATCTTATTCAAAAAGTTCTTTCGCAGTGACATCAGGACATTTGACCAAATACTTGGCTTTGACCAAATATTGACCAAATAGTTGACCAAATATTATGGCCTAGCCAGGTTGACACATACAGTTAACCATCACAAGTCCGCTCCTTGTCAACTTCTCACCCATACGCACACTTTAAACTATAGTGAATCTCCACATAAAGGTAATAACAGGTCATATGCTTCATAACATGATACAACTATGCTGCCTACAACCTAAAACACATTCACTCCTCAGAAGAGGATGCAAAGTGGTTGGGTGGTGTTCACTCTTCTCCTTGATACCCTGGAACTTTAATACTATGATGTAAAGTTAACATTTAAATACTATGATATAAATTTGATACATCTTATTTATATAATAAGAGGATAAAGGAGGGAAGAAAATAAAGGTTATATATATTCATAAATATTCATAATATATATATATATTCATATCCATAATAAAATGTGGAAGAAATGCCCATGACAATTATAGTCCTCATTTCTGTAGCTAGTCACATGGTTGTTGTTGGTATTTATATCTGCCTTCTTCCACCACCTACTCCCTTTGCCCTCAGAAAGCACATCAGCTGCTTGCTGTTCTTTCTCTTGTGAAGTGACCCAAATTTTCATTCCTAAAGGGTGTGGGCTATGAATAATCTTGCCTGAACTGGGTTGTTGTAGCTTTCCATTGACTCTAATCATAGGACATGGCAATTCTAGGAGACATCAAAAAGGGTCGCCTGTATTCCAGACATAATTTTCCTTACCTTCATTGTGGAGCAGCAGTCCATTTGCCCTTGATGAACAAGACATATCATCTCATCCAGCCCATCAACTTCCTTCTTTGCCTGTTGATTCAGCAGCTTAAGGAGTCCAAAGTCACAATGTAGTAGATTGAACTTCCAGTTCAGTGGAATCATTGATGTGTCTCCTGGTGGAATTATGCCTCCATTTGGAACTAAGACTTCTAGGCCAGCAGAACATAAGGTTTTGTGTACAGGAAGCAAAACATTTGCTAGTAGGTTACTCGTGATAATATTGAGTGGTGCCATCCCTATGTGTATCCCTTGAATTTTAACCTTTCAATCTGGTTATGGGAGAAATAGCACCATATGTTGGACACTGATTCAGAGCATATATAACCTCCTAGATGATGGTGCTCCAGTCCTACAAGGGATTGCCACCCAGCTAGAGCTGTCACTGAGTCTTCAAAAGGCCATTGCACCATTCCATCAAACCAGCTACTTCAGGACAGTGGGGAACACAATAAAACCAGTGAATTATATGAACATAGGCCCATTGTCACACTTCATTTGCTGTGAGGTGAATTCCTTGATCAAAAACAATGCTGGGTGGAATACTGTGATGGTAAATAAGGCATTCTGTTAGCCCATGGACAATAGTTTTGGCAGAAGCATTACATGGAATGTACAGGTCCATATCTAGAGGAAGCATGTACTCTAGGAAGAACAAAACACTGTCATTTTCAAAAGAAAGCTGTCCCAATTTAATCAACCTGCCACCAGGGAACTGGCTGACCACCCCTGGGAATGGTGCCATATTGAGGGCTCGCTGTTTTTTATTTGTTTTGTTTCCACTTTTTGTTTATCTTTTAAAATTTTTAATTGAAGTCGGCATTCAATATCATATTAGTTTCAGGTATACGACATAATGATTCGACATTATAAAATGATCACCATGATAAGTCTAGTTACTATCTGTCACCAAAGTTATTACAATAGTGTTGACAATATTCCCTCTGCTGGCCTTATACCTTCGTGACCTAATTTATTTTATAAGTGCAAGTTTGTACCTTTTAATCTCCTTTACCTGTGTTACCCATTATCTCATCCACCTCCCCTCTGGTAACAACTAGTCTGTGCTCTGTATTTATGAGTATGTTTCTGTTTTGTGTTCTTTGTTCATTTGTTTTGGCTAAGTACTGCCTTCTGTTGCTGGCAGGTCGGGCACTCGGCAGTAGCTATAGCCAGTCGTCCTTGACGAGTGGAAGTCCATGTTGCTGAGCCCATGTATAACCGCCATCCCTGCCCCCATGGTCACTTTGTTCATGACCTCATTGGGCAGTGACAGGGGAGGCTGAGGAAAGAGGCTGTCTGGTATCCACAGAACAGGTTAGCCTTTCTACATTAATATAAAAATGCTCTTCGGCTGAGGTGACCGTTTGTGGAGCATTCACACAGGACACAAATATCTTCAAGTTTTTAGACCACTCAGAAAGATCCAGCCACATACCTCTTCCCCAGACCTCCTTGTCACTAATTTTCCCATTATGTTCCTTCCAGGTTTCTCACCATCCAGCCAACCCATAGGCCACAGCCCATGAATCAGTGTATCTCTTCTGGCCATTTCTCCTCCCAAGCAAAATGAACAACAAGGTTCACTGATCCAAAGTCTGTCCACTGGGAGGATTTCCTTTCATCACTGTCCTTGAGGAATGTCCCAGAAAAAGGCTGGAGTGCTGCACTGTCCACTTCTGGGCGGTGCCTGCATATAGTGCAGAACTATCTGGAAACTAGACCTGAGTTTTCTCCTCCTCTATCATCTGTCACTTGCCTAGTGTTGTGGTTCAGATCATTCTTTTCCCTGCCCCTTATAAACTTGCAGCTAAGGAACATCAGCACTAACATGCAGCTAAGAGCAGTAATCAAAACAAAATAACCTGCAATTCACTACTCCTTTTACTCTGACTGTTCTGTGTGAGTAGAGCACAGTCTTTACTCAAATAGCACTTTGTCAATGGGGAGACACAAATTCTATGGGGGACACACCCTGAGTCGACCCCCAGTTAGTCTTCCCTTGAATGTGGATAGAAACTGTGATTTGCTTCTAACTGATAAAATAGGAAAAAAGCAATAGGATATCACTCCATTAGTTAGGTTGCTTTATATAGATTGTGTTATAGAAGACTCAGTCTCAGCAGAATGGAGACTCTTCCTTGCTGATGGTGAAGAAACTGCCATGTTGTAAGATGACTTCTAAGTGGGTCATGGGACAAGAAACTGCTGTCAGCTCCAATTGCTGAGAGTGGCTCTGGCTGTCAGGTGGTCGGGAGCCAGGGCTCTCAGTCCTACCACCACAAGGAAATGAATTCTACCAATGACTTCCAGGAGCTTGGCAGATGATTTTTTCCAAGCCTGCAGATGAGAATGCAGCCTGACCAACAGCTTGATTGAGCAAAGTATAAGCCTACTGCCCTTCAGAAGCCGTGAGATAATAAATCTGTGCTGCTTTAAGCTATTAAGTTTATGGTCATTGTAAAACAGAAACAGAAAAGTCACCTAATGGAAACCCTTCCCTAATCACTGTATTTGAAGTTGGTACCTTCTCCTTGCTGCATGCACTCTGTTTTTCTTCCACCAAAATTTTCACTATCTCCCAAAGTATACAACTAAATTATTTATATACATCTTAATGTCTGTCTTTCTCAACTCTCACGAACATTTCAAGAAACAAACAGGCTTTTTCTCTTCCGTGTCACAGATGTATCAACCGTGCTTAGGTAACAGCTGACACATAATGTACACTCAATTAATACTTGCTGAGAGATAAATGGATATATGCATCGCAGCCAAGTCAGCCCAACCTAAAAGCACAGCTTGAAAACCATAGAGCAGAGTAGCTTGGTGCTTCTTGACAACCCCTACAACACTAAAGCAACGTATACATTCTAAATATACACAGTTCTCTAAATGCGCATCTAGAGTCTTATTCCAGCCATGTCAATCACTCACTTATTCACAGGAAACACAACTGTACTGGCATCTGGTAATTGATGGACTCCTTGATCTTTAACTACTACGTCAATGGAAACAGGTAATTCAAATCATAATGGTTAATTTGAAACAGTAAATAGTGAAATTCTTGGCATTTCATATACTTCCTTTAGAAAAGCTTTGCTTTTTGTTAGAAACATTATATTTTTAACTTACTATTATATATTCATATATATAATATAAATTAATTTATATACTAAAGATTTTATTAAAAATAGTCAAGTCTAACTTTCTTGTCATCTGTCATCTCCCAAAGGATCTTGTAGGAAATAAATTGTCTCAATTTGTTAAAATATCATTATTTATAAATAAGAGTTAAAAATTTTTTGAACATTAATTTTTACATTGATATTTCAACTTTTTTTTTTGCTTTATTTCATTGGCACTTTGAGTCTTTTAAATGTTTATTTTAGAGAATTTAGCTTCTATTTTCTTTCAAATTCTGTTAACATCCTCTTCCTAGGGCCAAACCCTCTCTTGATTGAATGCCTCTTTCTTACAATGGCAGGTAGTATTTCTCGGTAAAGGTAATATCCTTTAGGCCACTCAATTATGCACATCAAATAAGTCACCAATTCTGCTTTTTCTCCCTACTGCAACTGCCTTATAAAAGGTTCTTAGTGTTTCTTACCTAGACCACTGTCGTATCCTACCTATGCATCTCCTTGTCTTCAATCTTGTTCCATGCAAAATTTCATGCATACTGATCCCGAATGATTCTTGATAAAATGAAAATCCCATTGTAGCATTGCATTGTTTAAAATCCTTCAGTGTTTCCTCCAGGCACATTTCATAATGTGATAGACCGGTTTGGTTTGGTTAGACCCTGTAATTCATCAGTTCTCATCACCTCTACACATACAATCTGCTTTAACCATACTTCTCTTTACCTGCATTTTTTTTTTTTTAGAATACGCAAGCTCCTATTTCTACATTTACACAAAATTTCCCTGAAATAATCTCTCACCTCCAACATCCAACCCTTCTTCTTCATGTTTTTTTATACCCTTGAAGATTCAAATCAGATGTCACTTTTCCCAGGTAACCTTCTTGGGATTTTTTGGGCACCCCTCTTCTGTTCTTACATTGCACAATAAAAATACCTCAATCAATGATTGCTATTATCTCTTCCTGTGTGTGTTCTCTTATTTCTGCAAAATGCATATACACACTCACATACACTTACTCACATACTCACAGACACACAGACACAAGCCATATAAAGGTAAAGACATTTTGTTTAATCATTTTTAAAATCCTAGCCATTTTAACAGAGTGACTGTCACCAGTGCTCAATAACTGTCTGTTGAATAAGGCCTGATATGACTTCAAAGTTTTAGGAAATAGAGGTGACCAAGATTATGAATACCTAAAATTTAGAGCTAAAACTTTCTTGCCCTATTATACTCTAAATCTAGATCTTTTTTATGATCATATCCTATATTATTTTAAAATAATTATTCTTTATTCTGGAATAATTTATATATGTATATATACAAACCTTATATAAATCCCATCAATTAAAATATTAGATATTATTTGAAGCTTAAGCTATGGTCTTATGTAGGTGAAATTAAGTAGATGTAATTCAGGATCACCAGGAGTCTGACATTATTTCCTCAGTATGACCAACTGTTTTTGAGGTGAGAAATTTACTAATTTGGAGGGTCTAAGTGATTCACATATAAATCAACAGCTATTTATTGAACAGGTATTTTATATACCAGGCATTGTTCTAACCTCCTGGCATACACCAGTATATATGTATAAGGCATTTATTAAGACTTTATTCAATCATTTCATAAAAATGTGATTAGTGTATGCTTTATTCTCTTAGGAGTCCTACTCGAAGACTCTGACATATCACAAATGCATAACACCATGAGCCTTCATGAGAAAAAAATAGTACTTTAATTATTTTTAACATACTCTCTCTGTAGAAGACTATATTGAAAATATTTGGGACATGGGACCACTTTGGTTTTTCTTAAAGCATGCCACATACATGGCTATTTATCAATTCTATTCAAGTTGACATTCTCTTTCTTTGGTCAAAACTTTTTCAACCCCAAAAATGAGCTCCTTTAATACAGATGAAAAATATGCCCAATGTAAAAAGAATCTCTAAAAAGCACTATCACTTTTCTTCCCAGATCTTGAATTATTTGGGGAATGTGCTTGATATTTGAGGGGAAGGATTGTTCTAAATCACATTAATGGAGGTTATTTGCCTTATGGATTAACATAAAACATTTACTCTTCTTAGAAAATATGAAGAGACCCAGATACCTTTCTAATATACAGTGCATCAAAATGATGAAATTTATTATATATAACTGAAATATACAAGCTCATTAAATTTGTTTGAAAATTAGGGGTTTATTAGACGCCAACAGTTTGATGTGAATTAACCAGAGAACCTTGGCAGAAGAATCCGTAAGCAGAGATGAAAGTTTTCAATTTCAATTTAGCTAAGGCTTAGCTATACCCTTAATGTAATAACATGCCTTGGCATTTTCACAAGTCAAAGATACAAAAAATATTTTTACTAGAAGTGAATTGTCACAAATGTATTTTCCTTAGATGAGGTCAAAGATAATGTACTGGAAAATTCCCACAATAATAATAGTAACTTTAACATTGCCAAAGAGCCAAATACTATTAATCATTTCCATATTTCTTAACAGAGGCTCAAAGAACTGAAACAAAGGGAATTTGCTCGAAATGTAGCATCTAAATCCAGGAAAGATGAAAGAAAACAGGAAAAGGCACTCCAACGCCTGCACAAGCTGGCCGAGCTAAGAAAGGAAACTGTGTGGTGAGTGTGCAATGAAATCTTAAGTTTTCTTAAAACATAATGACCAAAAAAAAAAAAAAAAAAGGACATAGAAATAAAGGGCATAATTCTATTTATTTCTGTACCCAGAATAAGAGACTCACATTTTCATGGCTTTCTGTGGGCTGCAGACAGTAATTTGAATTTGAATTTTATGCAAAGACCTGTTTAATGCACATTTCAATATAAAGCCAATATTCCTATAATTTTACTTTTCTAAAAAATTAATTTCAAATTACTCTGCTATTTACACTTGGCTGAAAGCCATTCTGTTCCTCAGTGGAAATTCAAAATATTCGATTGAAGAAGAGAACAAAGCACCATCTCATGACCTTTGTTAAAAAAGGAGTTTTAAGAGGAACTAATTTTTAATTGAAAATTTGGAGAACTTTTATTTGAAAGTATCTTTTATAAAAAAAAATAAAGGTTAGAAAGACCCTATGAACTTTAGAGGCAAGTCAAAATTAATTTCACTGTGAGTAAACAGTAACAACTGTTAGAAGTTCAAAGATCTCACACTTTGACCTGCTTCTAACAGTGAACAGTCACAGTGTTACAATACAGAATTTATAATTCAGGCCAGGAAACTGTTCCAAAAAGAAGACAACTTTTTAGAGTGTTCTCTCCACCTAACCCAAAATAAACAGGCCTCTTTTATTATTGTTTAAAATGAAACTATTTTATAGCAAATCTGTTTTATACTGGATATAGAGGTAGGGAATATATTGCTATATCATAAAATTCTTTGGGGTGTCAAGTTTGGAAAAATCAAGGGAAAATTTAAATGTATTTTGAATCCTCTAGGGAACTGCTAAAAACAAACACAACTGCTATTCAATCATACCAACCAGATATTTTTACTCTCTGTGGTAATAAGTGAAAAATTATACAAGTGCAAGTTAATGTTATAGAGAATCATAGGGCCTGTGCAATTTAATGTCTGAAAGTAGCATTTGCAAATGTAAATTCTAACACAATGAGAAAACTAGAGTTAATAATAAGATATGCACAAGAAGAAGCAAAACTGGGGCGCCTGGGTGACTCAGTCGGTTAAGCATCTGCCTTCAGCTCAGGTCATGATCCCAGGGTCCCAGGATGAACCCCACATTGAGCTCCCTGTTCAGCGGGGAGTCTGCTTCTCCCTCTCCCTCTGCTGCTCCCCCTGCTTGTACTCTCTCTCTCAAATAGATAAATAAAATCTTTAAAAAAAAGAAAAAAAGAAAAACTTCTTATCTAAATTACTTTCTTCAATAACAGTACATATTTCATGGTACACAATTTTCCCATTAATTTGGGGCCTCTAAAGATGTGCAAAATAAGAAGTATTATTGTTTCTTAATATCAAATATGGCAGTGAAATGGCCGATTGTGTTACAGATTACATAAAGAAAATATTCAACTAAAAAATTAGGGGGCATTTATAACTTCTAAGAAACTAAATTTAATAGAATGGAAAATTCTGCACAGCATGATTCTGTTCTGGTAAAGATGACATTTAGGTAGCTCCTTGTTTATGTGGCAGACAGTATAGTTCTTTTTATTAAGAACCCACTATTTATGGTGTACTGCAATGCCAAATAAACAGAAATTACATCTTAAGTAAATAGTCTTTTGTCCTATACTTACTGTATATTATGATATTATTTATAACTTCAGGGTAATTTTCAAATATTAAGAACAGCAAGTCTAAAAGAAGTTCTAAAGTTAGTATCTCTTACTTAATTTTGCATTGCAACATTCCTCTTTGCCTGGGGTAGACTCTCAGTGAGCATTGGCTGAATTGAATTATTGAACTGAATTCCCAGCCCTTCTGAAGTCATAATTTTTTTAAAACTTTCTTCATATTCCCCACATAGTATTAATGATATTAAGTATTTGTGAATTTAAATAATTTTATTTTAGCGATTCTACAGTACTCCAAAATACCACTGAAGAAGCCATGAGTCTAAAGAATCTTGGTCAGGAAGAACTGGTTGAGAACACAGGAGTGTCCCTGGCACTGCTGTTGATAGCTGTAAAAGTAACTTCAAGAGAGTATGACCAACTTATCCCAAACAATAACCAATAACTAAATGCAGCTGTAGCACTATGGAAGGGAACTATACTATATGAAAGTAATTCTCTTATGAAGATTTTAAAATTTGAAAAAGAAATCTTATGATGACATTTCTAAAATATAAATGTTTGAACATTTTTCCTCAAAAGCGTCCTACCTAATATACACTTTTCTTTTTGTAGTGCTCCTGGAAGTGGCCCCATGTTCAAGTCAACAACTGTTACTGTGAAAGAAAATTGTAATGAAATTTCCCAAAGAGTTGTTGTGGATTCAGTTAATAACCAGGAAGATTTCAAATATACTTTGATTCACAGTGAAAAGAATACTAGAGATGTTACCACTGTTGCTGCAGATCCAGAAAGTGCAAATAATTATACAGCAAAAAATAACCAACTTGGGGACCAAGCCCAAGGAATTCACAGACACAAAATTGGCTTTTCTTTTGCATTTCCAAAGAAAGCATCCGTGAAGCTGGAGTCTTCAGCTGCAGCCTTCTCCGAATACAATGATGATGCCTCTGTGGAAAAAGGATTTAGCAGAAAAAGTAGATTTGTCCCTGGTGCTTGTCATCTTCAACTATCTTCACCAACAGATGTGCTTTTGAGTTCTGAGGAGAAAGCTAACTCTTTTCATCCACCAGAAGGAATGTGCACTGACAAAGAAACTGCTCACACTCAAGAGATGAAAGAATTTATTAGTGAAAAAGATACATTTCTATTACCCTCATTTTGCCAGTTTCAACTCCCTTTATCTTCCGATGCAGATTGCCAAAATTCAGTCCCATTAGATCAAATACCACTGGAAGATGTTATTATTAATGAAGACATACCTAGGAGTGATAACAGTTCTGAATTGTTAGGAAATAAATCCACAGTTCTTGATTTCGCTAATGATTGCTTATCTTTGCAAACTACCACAGAGGAAAATGTTAAGGACAGTGATGCATCTACAGTTGAAACTGCAAATAAAAATTATGGTCCTGAGAGGTTGGCCCCTTCACATTCTGAAGAGGAAAATATAACCTTACATAAAAAAACAGATTTATCTAAGAGACCATGTGAGCCATTTGTACCTGTACTTAACAAAGATGGATCCACAATCCTTCAGTGGCCATCAGAAATGCTGATTTACACAACTACACAACCATCAATTTCCTATAGCTGTAATCCTCTCTGTTTTGACTTCAAGGCAGCTAAATTAAACAACCATCTAGATAAAAATAAGCTGCCCTTAAATGATCTTTCTTTTCAGCAGAGGGGAGAAGACATTTGCAAGAGACCAGTTTCAGAATGCAAGAACACCTCTCTTGCAGGACTCACTGATTATGACACTGGAGGTAGCAGAAATGAATGCACCCAAGTCACTCCTCTTTTGGTTGCTGATACTCCCTCCAATAACTGTAATTCTGGAAAAAATGAGACTGTGGGTCAGAGGAATAGAAATATTTCCTGTAGGATCAGAAGAACAAAAAAATACAATTTGACTAAAAATCAAGTGAAACAGGACACTCTAGATGAGAAATATAACAAAATAAGGTTGAAAGATACTCATGAACACTGGTTCCATAAAAGTAGAAGGAAGAAAAAAAGAAAAAAGTTATGTCAGCATCACCATGGGGAGAAAACCAAAGAACCAGAAATTCGCTTCAAAATGGAATCAGAAAATTGTTACACTGATATAACTAGGAAAAATCTACTGGAAACAATTTCAGAAAAGCGGTGTCTAGCTGCAGAGCAATTACTGGACTCACATCAGCTACCTGACAAAAGGCCCAAATCGTCGTCCATATGCTTAAGTGAAAATGAAGAAATGTGTAAAGCCCAGAACACTGAATATGATAGTAATGATGCTATCAGTTCTAAAAATCACTGTACAAAGAACTCAGTTGTTTTAAGTGAACAATCCAATCCAACAATGCTACATTCTGGGAAACCTAATTTAACTTACTCCAGAACTTACTGTAGTTGGAAAGTTAAAATGGCCAGCTGTAGTCAGGATCACAGATGCCTAGCTCTTCAAAACGACATGAGCTGCCTGAGTCAGAACCAGGCTGTTAAAAGAGGTTACAATTCTCTCATTAACGAATCAGAAAGATCCCATCGAAAACGCAGACAACATTCATGTTCTTACTCTTCAGACGAAAGCTTAAATCGACAGAATTATATACCAGAGGAATTTCTGAGACCGCCCCGGGCTTCCGCTCCCTGCAAGCCTAAAAGGAAACGGAGGAGAAAAAGAAGCAGATTCCACATCGGACCTCAAGCTTTTGAACTCAAAGACAACACCCATTATCCCAGGAAAGGCAATTCTTCCTTAGGTCACCAGGATGAGTTAGTAAGTAAGGACAAAAACGGGGAAATAAAGGCACAGGAAATTGCGAATGCGGAGAGGAACTCCGACCCAGCGGATCAGGCGGAAGACAAGCACACCTTGCACCTGGGCAGTCCCCTTGCTCCTGAAGCCCGGGGCGAGGCTGAGCATTCGGTGATGGCGGCCACTTCCGGGGAAGCGGCAGACATTTCCCAAGAACACGCCGCATCTGGCCACGCAGCCAGTGCCCCGACGGAAGAAGAAACGGACAATGCCTTGCTGGGACGCCAAGAAAGAAGTGAGGATATAAATATTCACGAGAAGCAAATTCCTCTCAAGGTGCCTAATCCTGAGAGGAGCTTGAGGCAGTCACAGCCGAAATCATACCTCTGCCATTACGAACTGGCCGAGGCCCTTCCGCCAGGAAAGGTGAATGAGGCATCCACCGAGTGGCTGCGTTTTAATTCGGGCATCCTTAACACACAACCGCCCCTGCCGTTCAAGGAAGCCCCCGTCAGTGGTCACACCTTTGTAACGACAGAGCAAATCCTGGCTCCATTAGCTTTACCAGAACAGGCACTACTGATCCCAATAGAAAACCCCGAGAAATTCCGAAACCTGCCCTGTGAGGTCTACCAGCACATCCTGCCGCCCAACATGCTGGCCAACAAGGTCAAGTTTACTTTTCCTCCAGCGGCCCTCCCACCGCCTAGCACACCTCTGCAGCCTTTGCCTCTGCCACAGCCCTTATGTTCTACCTCCGTAACCACTCTCCACCACGCTGTTCTGCAGCAGCACGCGGCCGCCGCCGCCGCCGCCGCCGCTGCCGCCGCCGCCGCCGCGGGAACCTTCAAAGTGCTCCAGCCCCACCAACAGTTTGTGTCCCAAGCTCCGGCTCTCCCCAGAACACCGTTACCTCGGATCTCAGTAGGACCGGTCGGACCACGGCTTTGTCCTGGCAATCAGCCACCTTTTGTTGCTCCTCCTCAGATGCCAATCATCCCAGCTTCAGTTCTTCATCCTAGCCATCTGGCTTTCCCACCTTTACCCCATGCCCTCTTTCCTTCGCTGCTTTCCCCGCACCCTACTGTCATCCCACTACAGCCCCTCTTCTAGTCATCGCCATACGAGGGAGAGAAAATGTTTGTGTGAAAACTATTGCTATATGCGTAAACGCTCATCTTCGTGGATAACGAATTCCCTATTTGAATGGTGGAAATAAACTAGCCAAGATACGGCCTCGCTGATATGAAATCATTTACTGTAGGTGTAATGATGCAAATAAATTCTTAAGTTTCTGATATATAATATTATTAAGGCACTGGATAGTTTGCAAATCAATACAATATATGCTGTATATTAAGATGGTGTCTTAAGAGTATGTATAATGTACATAAAATATATTTATAGTACTGTATTTTATGTTGTAAAGTATGCTCCTTGGTTTTTTTTTTTAACCTTTGTGTATTTGCACCTATTTAATGTTTAGACAAAGCTGATGGCACTACGTTTTGTACCATGTTCCTTGAAACTGTAAATTCAGTGAAATATATCTCTTGCAATAAATTTTTGTTAAGTATTTAAGTAAATCAAACTTTGTTTTAGTTCGTTTTCACTGTCCTGGGAATGTATAGTAACAGTAGGTTTTGGATTTACATTGTTTCTTCTGTACACTGGCATCTTTGAGCCTCAGAGGCTCAACAGAATACCTTTGGAGCTCTATCAATACTTAAACTGTAATACCATCCTTCAGAATAACTATAACAGGGCCATTTGTTTTTCTGTTTGTTCTAATGAGGCTTATACTGAGAATTTACTATATTTCCTGAACAACTGACCCTCTAGACAATAAACCATGGAAATTCTGTTAAAGTAATGTTAGTGTTGGGGGGGGAGATAACTCAAAAATATGCAAAGTACATAGTATTCTTTCAGGAACTATACAACAGCACTAGTAGACAAGAAATAGCAAATAACCAATATAAATTCTTACAACATTTCTGTATGTCAAAATTCTCGAATGTATCATGCTTATTTTTAATTGATGCAGGAAATATATGTATATAATAATATTGGCATGGATTAAGGAATGGGTTTAATTAATCACTCTCCATATATAACACCTTGGACAGAATTGCATTAACACAATCTGTATCTGGCTATACTCTCAACTGAGAATCTGGAAGTGGGAAGGAGAGTAAATAAATAGCCCTTCCTTCTGCAAATCTTTCTAGTAGTCATGTTTGTATCATATTTCCAAATCACCTGGGAACAATTAGAAAATTTCCACATCACCCTTCCAGATTCTGCTTTATCTTTAATGACCTCTGCATGATCATTCACTCAAGTGCTTCTACATGTACTAAAGAGTATAATTATTCCGTAGAAAGCTAGGAACATCACACTCTTCCAATATGGATGCTTTCCAATATGTATGTACCCCAGTCCATGCCACTTGGTAAGACAAAGTCTATGTGTCTAGTAGAGAGGGTTCACCTGACCATGTGCAAATCATAAAGGATTATGGCAACCCGGCAATGAATCTCGGGACGGAAGTCCTTCCAAAGGGAGAGCAACATTTAAGTGATGCTCTACTGAGGAAATGCTATTTCCTTTGTCTACTGTAGGAATGGGTTACCCTAAATAATATTGAGCATAAATGCATGTTCCCATGAGAGAATAATCTATATTAAACTCTATTTTAAATGGAGAGATAAGGGAGAAAAATCTAGGTTGTTTACTTTCTTGATTATTTACTATAATAATCATTGATTTCAATGTTTTCCTGAAAAACGGTTGCAAGAGACTGTGTATGTCCTTTTTATGATTGACAAATAAGAAGATAAAAATAGTAAGGGAAGCAATTCCATTTCATATGTTCTGAGATAACACATTCCAAAAATGGGAACTAAAATTGGAACAGTTGAATTTTCCCCAAGCAAAATGTTTGAAACTATCTTTGAAGATAAAATAGATGGGAATATCTACTGGGGAATGCTGACCCAGTTTGTTTTTAATCTGTCAGATCAGGATCGTTGCTTCTGCTGTTTAAAATCAAACCAAGTGTTTGACTTTAAAATATGCAGATTTTCTCTCTTCTTTTTGTCATCTTCTGACCATCATCCCAACTTGTTCATCTCTTACCTCTTGTTCTTATTCCTTAATTCCTTTTTCCTTTGACCTTTTCCTTCTCAATTTCATCATAGACATCATTTGTGTGTATGTGTGTCTCCATTTTTCTTTCTCCGTGTTATCATTCCTTTTATTTTTTTTTCTCCAATTCTATTGCTTTCCTACATTTCTTTTTGTTAAATGATATGGTCAGGCGTGCTTAACTCTTTAGTGTAACAGAATACACTTGCTTACTTATAATCAACTTATTAGCTAGATGACAGAGATTTCTGAAAAGTTTGAGGAGGGAAGTTGTCAGTTAAAACTATTGAAACTCAACTTGACAGATAAATTAATTGGTTCTTATGGATTTCAAAGGCTGGAGAAGAAATGAAGGATAGTTAAGCATATGAAAGCCATTCTGATTATAAATAATTCATCTGAGTATTTGATCTATTTGATCAGAGATTGCTTACACTGTTGGGGCATCTGTTATACACTGAGGACTCAAAATGCATGTATGATGAGACACTTGTTACCTATTCTGAAAACACCAACCCCAGAATCAAGTGAATCAGGCTGATGACTGAAGATCAACAATGAGCAAAGCGATCAGACAGGGTAAGACAGGGTGGACTCAATAGGCAATGAGGCTGTCAGAGGACCACCAGGCATGCACATATTGATGGTAGCAGGAGTCAGGCCAGAGTAACAGTCATACCCTGGCAGTAGGGTTGGGCCCTGGATGATGGCTTGTTCATAGAGCCTGGGGCTGAAATTCCAGTCCTATCCAGTTATAAATTGTTGTACATTCTATGTAATTGGGAAATTTAAATGATTCCAACACTATCTCTTACCCACAGTCTCTAGTCTGCTAGTTACAAGCATTGCTATAGTATTTGCTATTGTAAAGATGAATGATTTGGAATATAAAATAAATCTGAACATGGGAAGTAACTGTAGCCGAGTAACAAAAGGATTCACATTGGATGTCAGGGAACTCATTCATACCTTCAACTACCATCTTTCTCTCTCTCTTTCATATATATCTAGCTATACGGATATATAGATAGAGATAGAGATGTATTCTTTTATGAGTTGAACAGCAATATCAAACTGTCCATGGGGCATCTCAGCCTGAATATCTGCCAAGTGTTTTGAACTCAAATCTCAAACGCAAGATCCTTCATTATAGATACCACTGAAGCCTGGCCTTTGTCTTGTGTTTCTAAACTCTGTGAATGCCATTATTAAAAAAAAAAAGGGGGGGCAAGGCAAAATCCTGTTTTCCAAATCAGAAGCCAGAGTGTCATGCCTACATCAAATCAATCAACAAACCATTTTGACCCTATTTCCTTACTTTTTTTCTCTCTCTCAATTTTTTCCTGCCTGTACGCTCTGTATAGTTCTAGTCCTAGTAGACCATAAGCTGAATTGCTTACTTGCTGTTATAAATTAATTTCCTCAATTTCCCATTCCTACGATCCATCCTCCCCACAGCTGCCAAGGATACATTTTTAAAATGCAATCTTTTTATGATACTCCCTTACTTTAAAACCTATTATGAATTCTTAACTACTCTAAAAATAAACATCAGAGTCCTAAGAATGTCATGGAAAATGGAAAATTACGTGCCAGCCTCTCTACTCAGGACCATCCAGTCCAGCATTCCTCTGGAGCCATTCTAATTTACTTAGTTACTATCATCTTTGACTTTGTGTGATCATGTTCTGTTATCCTGAATGCCTTCCTCCCTATGTTTGTCTTTACTTGGATAACTAGTAATGTGTCACACTCAACTTGAGTGTAGGTCTCTTCTTGGAATTCTTTCCCGGGTTCCCTCTCTCCCCAGATAAGTTAGCTTCCTGTCCTCCAGCCTCACATAGCATGCTGTGCACAAATTTTGTTATCAACACTGTGTTGAATATATTACCTTATTTGCCAAACTCACTAGATTAAGAGTTCCTTGAGTCAGGGTAATATGTAGAGTTCCTTGAGTCAATGTAATACGTGACTCATAAGAAACCCTCAGTAAAAGTTTGTTCAATGAGGGAATGAAATGAGTTAGGAAAAAAAATGTACTTAACATATGCGGATGGTATTACAAAGTTCCAGAATTGTTATACATTTTTACTCCAAACCGTCCTAAATCCATTTAAATGAAAATGTAATTTGAGGGGCCCCTGGGTGGCTCAGTTGTTGGGCGTCTGCCTTCAGCTCGGGTCATGATCCCAGGGTCCTGGGATTGAGCCCCACATCGGGCTCCCTGCTCGGCGGGAAGCCTGCTTCTCCCTCTCCCACTCCCTCTGCTGGTGTTCCCTCTCTTGTCTTCTCTCTCTCTGTCAGGTAAATAAATAAATAAATAAAAACTTAAAAAAATGTAATTTGATCCAAAAACTAGAACTTCAAGACACCATTTAGCATGAAGAACTTCCTTTTAAAGGAGCTATGAATCATTTAAAATAGAGCCTCATAATCACTAATCAAAGTATGACTTGAACCCCTTTCCCCTCCACAGGAGGAAGGAACAAGCTTCACTATGTCTATCATCTATCTATCTGTCTGTCTATCTATCTATCTATCTATCTATCTATCTATCTATCTATCTATCATCTTTCATCTTTCTTTTAGTACTTGTCATCAAACATATGATGTGTCAGACACTAGATTTGGGGGGTAAGGAAATGAATAAAAATACCGTTACTCAGATATTCAAGTGGAGAAAAAAAAGAGCAGACTTGCAAACTCCTATATTTAGCTCTCCAGTTTGCTATGTCATTATTAGTCAAGCAAAATTAATTGAATTTATACTCACTGGTGCCCTTTTTCCCCCCACTGTGTGGCAGTCTCCATTTCTCATTCTTGTTTTTACTTTTTTCCCCTCTGCTTATTTGCCTAGCTAAGCCACTGTCCTTGGGAGTGAAAGTTGCCACCAGGGATGCTTTCCAATAAGCTGTTTATTTTCTCTCACAAATAAAATTAGATAAAGGCTTAAGGCTTACTTATATCATCAGCTGAGGCCCGCGATCCTGCATTAGAGGCAGCGGTAAAAAGCAGTGCAATTTGTTCTGAGGTGTCAAATATGCCTGAAATCTAGCCCACCATCTGTCAGCTCTGTGGATTGTGTCCTCCTCCCCCACCCAGCATTGTCTGCCCTGGTACAGAGGAAGAGATTTTTTTTTTTTTTTTCACACAAAGGCACCACCATTGCTCACTAAGCCAAATGCCTAGAGCAAGATCCTTTTATTTATTCATAGATGCATCTTGTATACTAGCACCTTCCCTGAGCCTTCAGTACTTGAGAACATGAGCTGGGAATCTACTTGAACCTGGAAGCTCCGGGAGAATAAAACCTAATAGTGTAACAAAATTTTCTTCTGTTTTTTATCTCCTAAAGTCTTACTTTTAGTTAATCTAATTATTTTTACCAGTTGTATCATTTTGTGCTAATATTTTGATTATATTGTTTACATATCTTCCTCATATTTTCCTTTTTTTTAGATTCTGGTTTTAACTGCTGCATTTTATTTTTTATAAATTTCCATCGTTTTTATAGAGCATCTTTTCTATATCTTCAGTATCTTCATACTATTTAAAATAAATTTTAGGGGCACCTGGGTGGTTCAGTCAGTTAAGCGTCTGCCTTCTGCTTGGGTCACGATCCCCGACTCGGGGGCTCAAGGCCACGTCAGGCTCTCTGCTCCGTGGAGAGTCTGCTTCTCCCTCTCCCTCTGACCCTCCCCACTCCTGTGCTCTCTCTCTCAAATAAATAAATAAAATCTTAAAAAATATTTAAAATAAATTTCAGATTTTAAAATATAGATCTCATCACATTTTCATTGAATTAATCATAATTTCTGTTTCATATTATTTCCATGTCTTTTTTGTATTATCTCTAAGACTATTTTAATTCCCTCATTGAATGTAAATTCTATTTTATTCTTCACTACATTTATAGGTAATATAGGCAGGAAGCATCGGTTCTTTTGGAGGTACCCATATATTAAGTGAAGGAGTTTTGAAGGTAGGACTTATATTTACCCTTCAGTCTTCTGCAAACAGGTTCTCCTATTCTCGTCCATATTTAGTTTCTATAACAAGCAACTATTCCCAGAACTGAATTTTCATCATACTCTATAAGAACTAAAATTCAGTGAGCTAGAGGCAAGATTCTAATGTCCATGTATGAAAGAGCCCATTTCCTCTCGCCTCGCTGCCTTAGTTCAACAATTGGACTTCTAACCAGCATACCTTCTCAGTGAATAAGTTGGTTACCCTACTTAGTCCAAGGTCCACTTTATACAAGGCTAGATCTTCGGCTCCTTCCAAGCTCCTGTCAGTGCTATATTGTATCCTGAAGAAATTACATGCCACCTGGTGTTCATATTGCTCTAAATTGTATTGCTTTTGTATTGCTCCCTTTTATATTGCTCCCAATTGATCCAACCTCTTTTTATTGCCTAAACTTACTACCTGGACACTGTGTCTTTATCCTCCTAATTGTACTTGTTGAAACGAACCTCTGTACCTAAGTTAATTATGTCAGTCCTAAGTGCTTATTGACTTACAGTACACATTGCCACCTTTTTAACAAATCCCCATCATATCTCTTAAACTCAAGGAGAGGAAGTTTTTAAAAATCCTATATTTTAGCTACCTAAATGTTATTAAATTAATTAATAATTAAATTATTAAATTTAAATTAAATTTAAACATACTTTTGAAAACTAAGTTTCAAATTAATGCTTTGAGTTTCAACTAGTCTGCTTACATTTTCAATGTATTTTTTAATCTTAATTATTTTACAAGTGGCTATTACTTTACCTTATGGGAGTTTGTAAGGCATCAATCTTCACATTAAAATGATTAAACTAAAACTGGTGATAGATTTTTTAAGAGGCTTCCATCCCCAGAACAGCTGTCCTGAAACAAAAATGATAGAAATGATAGAAGTATGTTCTACTGAGATGAGAAATCTATTTTCTGTCCTTAAATGCGACTATCCTGACTATGACCTTTATGAAGCCATACTGTTTCTTAGGTAGAGTGAAACACAATGTAATATTTTAAATACATTTTAGATATTAGCAACTTTAACTGCATTTTGTATACCCAAGGATTGCAATATGATTGCCTTTCTCCTGTGCTAATATACAACACTATTTTGACAGTATCTTTTTCAACTTCTAAACAAAGATTTATTTGTGAAATTGAGAATCAAAATGTTTCTCCGGTATTAATGGGCTATAACGTTATTTTTCTCATATACATAATTCCGAAACACGACAACATAGAGGGGACTCCCCAGAAAGGCTTTTGTATCCTGGCAAATGTGGCTACAGCTGGATGTAGCTATTAAAGCTCATTATAGTTACACTGTCAAGTTGCTGGAGTCCACATCTATGTCAAGAATAGCTTATGCATTTTGACTGGAAAATGAGTTTGCTAATAGTAAAGATGTTTTTTTAAAAATGGCTTTGAATATGGAGTTTTAGGTGGAATTGAAAAATAAAATTGTTTCTACATGAAAAATAACACATTATCGTATTTCTATACATAAGTTTAAATTAAATCCACCCATAAAGGGTGAGCTTGGAGCTTAGTGAAAGCAAGTGTTTTTGCTGTAGCTGTTGTTCTAAATCTCATGAGTTGTTACTTGGAAGCTTGGAAGCTGCTTTATGGTACTGAAGGCTTGCTCCCTTTCCAGGAACCGGTGCATATAGTGCTGCATGCTAAGAACTGCCTGGAACTTCTGGACAGGGTCCCTCTGACAATGCTTCTGTCTCTCTCCTTACAGTCACAGTCAAGAGTTTGAGTGGAAGAGGCCACACTGGCCTGTGTCTCCCTGTCCCATAAGGCCTTCCAACAACACACGTATGACTTTCTGAATTGAAGGCTTGGGACATTTTGAGGGGATGGAAGGATTATAAAGGGGAGTGTGAATGTTAAAAAAGGCACTGCCTACAACTTACCCTGGCAAGGAACTCAGCCGTTCACAAGGAGGTACTGTTCTAGTTTCTAAGCGGGTTCATTTGCTCTCAGATGTGCTTGATTTCTCTCGCCTTCAAATCTTTATCTTGTTTTAAATGATACTAACTGCCATTCCTGCTTCAGCAAATAATAAATTTTCTGAAGTCCAAGTCATTCCATTAGTGTTAGCATCCATGGGGAGTACTGGTCCACTGTTCCCAGCCGGGAGTTACCCCTAATTCCACAAGAGTGCAGAGCTCATGTCATTGGTATTCCAAATCTGCAGGAAAAAGTTTTGGTCTCTCCGGGCATCCTTTGTGGAACACACACACACACACACACACACACACACACACACACACACCCTCCCAAGGACTGCCTGATGGTCTTTGTCTGGAATTCCTGGATGTTGTCTTCTTAACAGGATGCTACTCTCTGTCTTTCCACAGTCACTGTCAAGAGGTGGAAGGGAATATATTCTCAGATACATATAGTCTAAGATGGAAAAACAGAGTTCCTAACTGCTTGGAGAACTGTAAGATGCCTTCTTTTTCACGTCATCAATAAATCTCATGTTTCCTTAGGACTTCCATGAAAAATACCATGACATTATTCGAGTTAATTATTGACTAAATGTTCAGCTGAGGTTGTTTGTCCTCAGTTTTGATCAATGACAGGAAGATGTAATAAAGTATTTATGCCTAATAATAGAATTTCAGGCTATGACTATACTATTCTCTTCTTTGAGTTACCCCTTCATTTGAACACCGCGTTTAGGCAAACTTGTCTCTTATAACCATTTATGTCTAATATGTTCCAGGGACCTGCAGGCTCTGGAGAGATGGAGAAAGAAATAAAGCCACTCAACATTGAGTTTAAAGTCAAAAGGTGGAAATAGATAACTAAATAGTCACTTTTAATAAGATGGGCTATGGAATATAATAAATGTCATAAACAATGTTACAAGAAAGATTATAAGAAATTCAAGAAACAAAAGAGCCAAAAGGAAATTTTGGTAGGTGAGGCTGAAAAATAAATAAAACCAAAGACAGATCATTAGGACTTTATGGTTGGGGTGATAGTCATTAACAATTTTTAAACTCTTTGTATGAGAGTAGCAGATGAGAACTCTCACTAGGATCACACAGGGAAGAATGGATAGGTGTGGATGCTTTGGTTAGGGAGGGTTGAGGATGCCGGAAGAATAAAGGCAGTTTAAGCCTGCAGCAAGCCAATAGATAGAAACAATGTGGGTTAGATAACCTTCCAGTTAGATAATCAGGTGCTGTTTAGTTGACTTTATAGGGGCAGTTTTGGGAGAGAGTGAGAGAAGTTTTAAAAAACGAAATTTAAGTTTCAGTCCTGGGGGCTTAGGTTGAGGCAATCATTCACAAAGTATGGAAAGGCAGCAGACAGGGATGGAAGAAAGCTTACAACAAAGTTGGAAGCCCTTTTAGGGAAATGGAAGAGACTATGTTCAAGTTTTGGAGACATTAAATTTGAGGCACCTAGGATATACCCAGGGAGAGCAGTCTTGCAGATACTTCAATATGTAGTAGAAATTCTCTTATCTGAAACATCAGAACCGGTTCGTTGTCAGTTATTTGCTTAAAGTGGGAAAGTACACATTAAAGCATAAATGAACACTGAGACAGTCTAAAAATTATATATTAAGTCACATTATCTTATTGTACTTTAAACTCACCAATATTGTACTATAGGCCCAGGCCTCTTTGAATATTTGTCTACCCACTGAAGTTATTGATCATCTTTTCTTATGTAGTCTATACTCTAAATAAATTATCTATGACTGCCAGACTTGTTTATTTAATGTACACTATAAACAAATCAAAATATTTTCACTGTTTATTTTCATCAGTCTTTTTCCATTGCCATACCTATACCATAGTTGACATAATTGATTTAGCAACTCACCTTAATTTAGAATTTCTAAAGCATTAAACTTCATTGTTGCAGGAATAAACTCTATCTCCCTGCACTCATATTTCATCTTACTTAACCTTGAATTAAATAATGTAATGATAATAAATACAACATGCACAGAGTGATTGGAGAATACAAATCTGAATCTTGGCAAGAAAATTATCAAAGTTAGTGAAAATAAGTGTATTGGCATCCTACAGAACAGCCTATTAGGTTCACATTCTCTGTTGGGATTCAGTTTTATAGAAAATATGGAATGAAGAATTTAATGACTCTGAGATAGAAATACAGATCATTGGGGGGAAAAAACTACTACGTACATATAAAGTTCAAAGGAGGTGTACACTAAAGAAAATTACTTTGAAATCATCACCCTGATCATTTTAATTAAAATGTTAGAAGGTTTAAGATTAGCCCCTGGGAGGATGTATAAAGAGAGAAGTGGATCCTGGAAATAACAATCAACATTTAAGCTTGAGAAGAAGGGAAAGAAACTAAGGAGAACACAGGGAAGTTTCCACAGGGCTAGAATATAAACTAGAGAATTATAGTACCATGGAAATAATGGCAAGAGATGGTTTTAAGTAAAAGAGTGTGAGAGTTGTCAATAGCGGTGAGTGGTTAAGTAAATAAGAACTGAATTTTCATTTAGTGACCTCAGTCATTTTTGTTTGTCAGTTTTGGTACCATAATTTCAATAACAGTGGGCCTAGAAGCCATATTGCGTTGCACTGAGTGTAAGAGAGAATTTGGGGCAAAATTTTTAGAATATCTATGAAGGGACAAAAAAAAAAGCTGTAACTATGATTGTAAAGACTATGAAAAATAGTTTTCACTTTTTCTTTTAAAGATTTTATTTATTTATTTGACAGAGAGAGACACAGCGAGAGAGGGAACACAAACAGGGGGAGTGTGAGAGGGAGAAGCAGACTTCCCGCCAAGCAGGGAGCCCGATGTGGGGCTCCATCCCAGGACCCCTGGACCATGACCCGAGCCAAAAGCAGACGGCTAATGACTGAGCCACCCAGGCACCCCTAAAAATAGTTTTAACTTTTATAATGATGTCCAAGGCTACTGTAAATAGGTGAACATTTGACTAAGTATAAAACCAAGTATTAGTCAATTTTATTATGGGTTATTTATATTCCTCACATACTGGTTTAGGGATTTGAATGTATGTTCAGAGCATCTGCTGAGATCAAATTCTATAAAGCAGTTTCATGTTGTTAATTGATGTTATCTAATTAAAGTGATGGGGTGGTGGCTTTCTGATAAAACAAATACAATTTATCGAATCTTTTAGTATCATCATTATAGCACAGCTGAATTTGAGCAATGTGAGGAAACATCATTATATAAGAAAATCTGGATAAGATTAACATACTATACCATATGAGAAATGATTGTGGGTACTCATAAGCCCCCAAAGCATTCACTGAACAATATGGAAAATAGTCATAAGGAAGTCATAGCTTTTTTTTAAGGTCTAATATTTTAACTCTATATAAGATATCTGTTCTTTTACAATTCACAATAAATATAAATTTTAACGTGTTGAATATATTTAACTTGGTATCATACTAGAGGAATCAAATATTTCATATTCTTTGTCACTTAACATACTTCCACTGAGATAACAGATTAAAATCATTCACAATGTATCAATTTCATAAAGTCCTTTCTCTTCATTTTCAACTTTAAGTTATATAACCTTATATATTTAATAATATAATCTTATTTTCCCCTTTACTCTTTTATTGACCAATCAAAATGATAAGACAAAGCTCCCTGGAAAAATTTCATATATTATTTCTTAGAACGCAGTGAGACTTTCATTTTCCCCTGTGTCTTCATTGCTGCTTTGCTTTTTTCCTTTAATTAATGAACTATAACTTAAGACATGTTTATAATTCATAAGGCCATCTGTAATGGTTTCATTAAAAAAGGATATTAATTTTAAAGAAGTTGGGTTATATGTGACACTCACCCCAGCATTTTGAACTTTCTTTCTGTAGAATGGGAGCATCAGGCCTGGACCGTAGGTTTTCTATTCCTTTTCTGATTCACACAGGTATTGTAGTCAAATAAAGGCAAGCTCATGATGAGAGTAGAGGGAGGGTATGAGACTCATTCACTCAGGATCAATCAAGCCATTTCAATTAGTTGCCGATGATACAAAGATATCACATCAGAAATCTGCTTCTGTGTCAATCAGCTTGATGAGTTAGAATTTAGCAAAATATCCATCTAGACACTTCTAAAAAATAAGTTTCCCCTTGCAAAGTCTGTTCTTGGACACTTTGGAGTGGCTCATCTCAGGTGCCACTGGAGGTACAGCTGTTGCAGCCTATGCAGGAAAACTGGGAACCTCATTAGAGGCTTTCCAACATCATAGGTTAGGTAACCTAATATTTTCTTTTCTTTTCTTTTTTAAGATTTTATTTATTTGAGATAGAGAGAGAATGAGCGGAGAAGGGAGAGGCAGAGGGAGAAACCGACCACCTGCTGAGCAGGAAGCCCCACACGGGGCTTGATCCCAGGATGCTGGGATCACGACCTGCCCTGAAGTCAGATGCATAACCAACTGAGCCACCCAGGCACCTCGGTAATCTAACATTTTCTAAGAATCAGCCCTTGCGTCCCCAATTGAAGTTTATCTACATTGAAAATAGGTAAAAAAAAAAAAAAAAAAGGAAAAAAGGCAATGAGAATAAAGAACAAAAATAAAAAGAACGATATTGGAATATTAATAATGAACTTATCAATATTTTCTTGTATATCACATGTTAGGATGAATTGATGTCTTTTTAGGTATTAACTGACCTTCTCATTCACCTCTTTTGACTTTCCATAGTTCAATTCCATAATGCAATTGTAGTTGCCTGAGCTGTATTGCATTTATTGAGTCAAAACCTCTAGGGTTGATACCAAGTGGATCTGGATTTTCTCTAAGCTTGACTCAACAATTCCTACCTCTGTGGATGAGAGAATTCTTCTCTTTTTATTGACCTTAATATCTGAGGAACACTAATTGCAAAGTTACTCTTAGATGGCGTATGTGACTATGGAATAGGGTGGCGTCAGTAGCATCAGGAAAGCATTATTCATGTATACACATCACTGCTAAAATATCTTCATGGGTTGTATTCCTCAGTTGTTAACATTTCAACCAAGAGGCTCGTGAAAATATCTTCAGAGCTGCTCTTCTAGTTTAAGAGTAAAGTTCAGAAGACTAAAAGTAGAACCAGATTTCCTATATTCTGGAAAAAGGGGGGGGGCGGGGGAGGAAAACAGAAAGGTTCAACTTCCTCACAACTTACCATATAATATTTAGCAATGCAGTCTTTGGATGAAGAGGGATCCAGCACCAGGCTCTGCCACTCTGTGGAATTTGGACAGCTTGGTTAACCTCTTGGGACCTCTCTTTCTCCCAAGTAAAATAGAATGATAATACCCGCCTCATAGTGTTGTCAAAAGGATAAAATCAAGTGCTTACACAGTGCTGGCATATAGTAAGACTCAATAGTGGTAGCTATCTTTTTTTTTTTTTTTTAATCTTTCCTGCCTGTTTTTTCATGGTTAATGAGAAACAGAATCTGAGATAAGAATGTTTGTGAAAATGACTATTTAAAAAGTGCTTTCAGGAGAAAGCAAGGTAATAGGGAAAACAGAAAAGAAATGTAAATCAAGAAGTATGTTCTTTCCAGAAAGTTCCACAGAGAGTAAATACAGCCTTATGCCTCGGGAAAACTTGGAAGTGTAAGCTCCACTTGAGTGTTTGTCTTGATTAGAAGCGTAGTGAGTTTTCAATTCAAGCACCAATCAATCATTGGCTAAGAGGACTTCAGGAAACACAAATTCTCAGCCTCTTGCATCTCCCTGCAAGGGTAGGCAGAGTGGCATAAGTATTCCAAGGGAAGTTCTCGGAAAAGGATGGCTGGTACAGACCCTTCGACAAACAATTATAGAGAAGCCAGAGAAGTGGCACACACAAAGAGTAAAAGAAATTCCAGCTTGCTACACAGGCTTTATTTCCTATTTTTCTTTTATGCTTTCTTTCATTCGAATCATATCACACTCTTTTGTTTTCCAATCGGATTTATTTGACTTTTCTACTCTCCAACTCCAAAAGTTTCCAAAAATTACTTTATCTTAAAAGGAGATCCTGCAAAAACATTTTTAGAAGGTAAAAGATAATTCTCCTTGTGTCCCTCACATTTTTGCATGCCTTATAAGAGAGGCACTGACTGCTTTTAGTTTTGAATTATTTTCAACAGTGAATAGTAAACACTTTGGAAAAGAATGGTAGTTTCTCTAGAAAAAAAGATAAGCATGCTTACTGTCTGTTTTATATATATATATATATATATATATATTATATATATATCAGGTTCTCTAGACTCAGAATTCTTCTTATTCAATGCAACCAACTAGGTACAGATGTCATCTGGTTCTTTTTCATATTAACCTGTTGAAATTGGGGTTCAGAGAAGCTGCATGAAAATACCAATACTCAGGCTATTACTGTGAATAATAAATCCTGTCCTTCATCTTTCACCTTAGAGTCTCCTGCTTCTATCAGAATCCATGAAATGGTGGCAGGTCAACTTGTTACCTTTCTAGTAGGTTAAATCTCAAAACCTTCACAGCTTTTGATTTAAAGGATTCCATGTATTGTTTATATCATTTATTATTGGTTTACATTATTCTTGTTTTTTTTTTTTAATTTTAGTTACTTTCTCTGACAGACTTTACTCTCTTTTCCATGAATAAAGTACAATTAGGGGTGCCTGGAGGGCTCAGTTGGTTAACCATCTGACTCTTGATTTCGGCTCAGGTCATGATCTCAAGGTCCTGGGATGGAGCCTCCTGGGGGGTTACTCGCTCAGTGGGGAGTCTGCTAGATTCTCTCTCTCCCTCTCCCAGTCCTTCCTGAGCTCTGTGTGTGTGTCTCTCTCACACACAAATAAATAAATAAATCTAAAAAAGGTACAATTAAAATAAAGGGAATGCTAGCCTAAAAATATTTGAAGAAAAATTATTTCTATGTCTTAGAATACACTGTTTATTCACAACAGAAAAAAATATTACAATGATAATTTTATTTGTTGAATGTAACTTTTTTCTTTAATTGTATTTATATGTTTATAGATGACAGGCATAATAATTCCAAAATGTCAAGGTGTTGAGGCCACAGCAAAGGCATTGGCTCATATAGATAAATAAGTCCCTAGTGACTGACATTATATAGAGGATACCAGAGATGTGCCCAAATGCCTTTTGTACAGATCCCCTCATATAACCAACCATCACTTTTGAAACTTATTGGGGATCCCTCATTTGCAAAATCCCAACAGTTGGAACAGAGATAGACAGAAAGAGGAAGTAACACATTAAAAAATGGTGAAAGAAGGAGCTGAAGCTTTGTAAATTAGAATTCTCTCAACCAATAAACAAAGCGAGTTTAGATGTTTGAAAAGTTCCTTTGTAAGCCACAAACCAATACGTTTTCATTATTCATTTTGTAACTTTGGTAGACTATTCTTTTGTGGGAAATAGGAGGGTACTAACTTGGAAGTGGGTCAGAAACATAATTTTTTCTTTTCTAGCTGTTGTAATAACTAGGAATATAATCCTTAACAAGGGTATCTTCCTGTGATAAGGATTTTTCCCCATTATAATCAGGAAGTCGAATTAAATGATGCTTAATGAAATGGATGACCATATTTTATAAGGAATTACATTATTTGTTCTAAATTATACCTTTATCTATCGCTGTATGTCCTGATCCAGGAAACCTTAATAAGAAATTATAATATTCTCAAAATAACACTCAATTTAAAATAATTGGCTCAAGTCTTTTAAAAGAGAATATATGTCTGGAATGGTAACTAGCAAGTAACACATATTACATTCTGGGGCCCTCTGGATTCAGAAGATAGGGTATCTTAGATGCTTTATATACTCATTACTTATACATAGTAGATTTTAAGTGATTCTCTGTTCATCTTTATAATTTATAAAGTCTAAAAATAGAAGTTAACAGTGGTTTTGTTCATCTGAAATATAAATATGTTTTCCAAAATTCTAATTTATTAACTTTGGCCTGAAGCAATTTTTATCCTGACAGTTAATCTGGGCATAAAAATGTATTTGGAACGAATGAGATTAATAGCACTGGTCATAGTCCTTTAAAAAAAGAAATGTTTATAAGAAAAGTAATATAGCCTTGACTCCTTTTAGCTTCAGTCTCATGATACTCTTAGAAAAGTAGAATGGATTTGATAATAGTGTTATGCCTTTGCTACAAACCTCTGGCACCCCCAACTGAGATATACTGCCAAAATAATATGACTGAAAATCAGGTACAACTGTGTGTCAACAAAATACTGTTCTTTCTCTGGAGGCAAAAGTAAATGAGGAGATTAAAATAAACAACATATAGACATTGTAACTATACAAAGTTGTCAAGGAAGAGGCAAGAATATATTCATTATTGAGCTAGTTTTAAAACAAATTATAGTGACAAGGCCATATTTTACATAATGCCACAATGGTGGATAGTACATAAATTTTTATACAATACTTCCTGGATGTCTACACAATGGTTTTGTTTTGTTTTGTTTTTTCCCCGTGGCCACCCCTTATCCATAGAACCCGTGGTGTATAAAATAATAAATCTTCCTTACTGTTTGTATCTTATGAAATTGAGCTTTTTATTTTTGGTAAATTTCAGTTGACTGAAATTCTCCTTGACAGAGTTAATAATAAGGTGTATAGAATGTATACATGATGCCCATATCCCTCCGCTTACCAGCTGACAATCACTGATCTCTTTATTTTCTCTATAGTTTTGCCTTTGCCAGAACGTCATGCAGTTGCAATCAGTATGGCATGTAGTTTTTCGATACTGACTTCTTCACAAAACAGGGTGCATTTAAGTTGCATTAGTATATGTCTATGGCTTGATAGCTCATTCTTTTAAACACTCACCTGTATGCCATTACATGGATATGCCACAACTTGTTCACATATTGAAGGGCATATTGGTTGCTTCCAGTTTTTTGGTAATTGTGAATAGAGCTGCTGTAAACATTCATGGGCAGGTTTTGTGTTACTTGTGGGAGTCTATTTCTGGGCTCTTTATGTTGTTCTATTGATCTATTTATCTGTTCTTTCACCCATATCACATTATCTTGGTTATGGTAGCTTTATAGTAAGTCTTAAAATTGAGTATGGTCAGTATCCCAACTCTTTTCTTTTTCAAAATTGTGCTGGCTATTCTGGGTCTTTTGATTTCCATGTAAAATTTAGAATCAGTTTGTCAATATTCATAATATAGCTTGCTGGGATTTTGATTGGAACGTGTTGAATCTATAGCTCAAGTAGGGAAAATTGACATCTTAATAATAGTGTGTCTTTCTACTCATGCAAATGAAACGTTTCTCCATTTATTTAGACAATCTTTGATTTCTTTCAACTGGGTTTTGTCATTTCTATCTATAAATTCTAAATTTATTTACACATATTTCATTTTTTATTGTCCTACTCTAAGTGGTTGTTATACATTGAATTGTATCTCCCCAAAACTCATAGGTTGAAGTCTTAACTCCCCATGTGACTATATTTAGCAACAGCGCCTTTAAGAAGGTAATCAAGGTTAAATGAAGTCATAAGGGTGGGGTCCTAATCCAATAGAATTAATGTCCTTATAAGAAGAAGAGAGGTACCAGGAGTTTGCACAATCAGAGACAAGGCCCCATGAAGATACCATGAGAAAACCAGAGAGAAAGCCACAGAGACAGTTCTTACCAGAAACCAACCCTGCCAGCACTTTGATTTTGGACTTTTAGCCCCCCAAACTGTGAGAAAATAAATTTCTGTTGTTTAAGCTACTCAGTCTGTGGTATTTTGTTATGGCAGCCTGAGTAGTCTGATGCAGTGGTGGTGTTTTTAATTTCAAATTTGAATTATCATCCGTTGCTGACATTTAGAAAAGCAATTGACTTTTGTGTACTAACCTTGCATGCTGTGACCTTGCTATACTCACTTAGAATCAGTAATGTTTTGCTGATTGTTTAGGACTTTCTACATGGGCAATAATGTCATCTGCAAACAAAAAGCTTTATTTCTTCTTTTCCAATCTTCATACCTTATTTATTTATTTATTTATTTATTTATTTATTTATTTATTTATTTTTGCCTTATTGTATTAAGTAGGACTTCCAGTACAATGTTGAGAAAGAATGATAAGGGTGGGGGGGTTAGGCTTTGTCTTTTTCCTGATTTTAGGGGAAAACATCTAGTTTCTCACCTTTAGCATGATCTTAACTGTAGTTTTTTTAATGATTGGCCCACAGTTCTTGGATATTATCATCTTTTCTATTTTTCATTTTTTATCTGCTGGTAGTCAGGTTGGGAATTTTCTTCTGACATGTTTCAAGCTCACTGATACTCTCTTTGGCCAGATCTAGCCCGCTAATGTGCTCCTCAAAGTCATCCTTCATTTCTTTCAGTCTTTAATTTTTTTTTGCATGTCCTTCTAAACTTGCTTTGAATTTACATCTCTCTGCTTACATTATGCATCTGTTCATACATGCTGCCTACTTTTTGCATTAATACCTTTAATATAGTAACTATAGCGATTTTGAATTTCCCACCTGATTATTCTAAAATCTGATTCATATTAAAATCCAATAGTTAAATCTCAGATTTTGGTTAGCTTGAGTCAATGGGTTGTGACTCAGAAGCATTTCATAATCCTTCCCCCCCCTCTTTTTTTTCTGTCTTTACATAAGACAGTATGGCTAGAGGGATCAGGAGTTGTTTAATTGCTCTTGCCCAGGTCAGATAATGCTCTGATAAAGTAGTCTCCCCTGGATGGCAAAGTTTTGTTATGGAGACAGCTCTGGGCATATTTCAAAATGGTTACATATTTTCTAAGTATATTTCAAAATGGTTACTTTTCTCCTCCTCCTGACCTAAATATTAGGGAGATTTTCTCCAACTTTCAGTGAGTACCTAGTAGGGTTGCTGAAAGTAAAACCCATCAAATTTCAGGCACCCCACTAGGACCGGGTCCCAGGAGTCTTTAACTGTCAAGCCAGTGCACACTCAGCCTGCACAAATTCATCATAATTTCCAGTTAAGTGTTTCTACCAGTCACTGGCTCCAGGTACTTCAGCTCCAGGTAAGTTGATCATGTCTGTAATTGTCTTTATTTGCTTGTCTCTCCAGATTTCTGAGGGGCTGTTGTCCTATGATCTCAACAATCTGAAGGATCTAAAAAATCAGTGATTTTTGGTTTGCTCAGTTTTATCTTCTTTGAAGATGGGAGTAATGAATTCCCAACTCCTTATATGATGACTTGCAAAAGTCCGTAAAAGGACGTTTTAATCTGTTATGTACGATTGTGAATAATGAAACTGTACTCAATAGTTCATGAAGAAATTGCCTATAAGGAATGAAAGTCTCTAAGTGAAATATTATGAAAAAAATCTTAGACTTAAGATTTACTTATTATCTTCAATACCATCTTTCTTTCTGTTTGGAGATTTGTTTTTGCACCAATTAAGAGTCTTTCAGGTACAAATGACAAATAGACAATTCAATTTAGCCAGAGCCAAAGATTAGTATTACTCCTATGAGTGGAATTCCCAGGACCAAGTCTGTATCAGGCTTGACTGGAATCAGGGTCTCAAAAATCATATTGAAGGATTTCTTTCTGTTATCACACTGAGGTAGGAGGTGAAGCATGATGTTTGGTATCCCAAAAGAACCATGTGCATACAAACTATCAATCTGTTACCTCTCAACTCCAGATCCACTCTTTTCTTTACTGTTCTGCAATAATGGATCTGGACTCTTTAAGATTTCTCCTTTGCAAAGAGCAAGATGTTAATTTTTGTCAGTATAGGGTGATACAAGCACAGACTTGGAGAAGAGGTCATCTTCTTCTGGTTCTAATGTGCTTCTATTTTTATTTTTCCTGCTCTTCTCACTATTGCCAGTATTGTGTGTTATTGGGGACAGCCCAGCTCTACATGCAGAGAAAGAGCCCTGGCTCAGTGACAACCTCAGTGAAGCCATTCCTATACCAACACCACATGTCTGAACTGTGTGCCCTTCAGCCAGCTCATGATCTCTTGATGCTTCTTTCTCTTTCTTGCACCTGCCCTCCAACCTTAGCTTACCTCAGCCTGGAAGGGTTTTTTTTTTCCTTGCCACTCTCAGCCATAATTTCCTGCCCACTTGCATCCCAGAAGTGTATGCTAGCTTCAGCCCACCTGTTACCCTGAAAATGTGTTTCCTATTTTCCAAATAGTTTCCTGCCCACCAGCCTTAGCTTCAGCTGCACCCTGGAGGGATATTTCCTACTTGCTTGATGACTGCACACCAGCTCTTACCTGGAGCAACTCAGAAAGCTTTTCTGTCTTCCAGTAGGTTAAAGCCACACTTTTCCAATGAGGTCTGGATAATAGCCTTGGGAATTGTGACCTTTCAAGTTTGTTCCTTCCTTAAGTACTCCAAGGCATCCCCAGGCTATTCATTAGACCCCTATAGAAACTCTATAATTATACTCCCTGTTTGAATTACTTTGTGGTTTATGTCTTCTGATTGTACCCTCACTGATACAATATATCATGGTGATGGAGCATATCCCAAAGGATAAGTCCAGGGAAAAGGTAATGTGATTATTGTGTGACTCACAGATTTAAAAGGCACCATCATACGAATTTATTAGATTATATATATATATATATAAAGGAATGTTATATTACTTATTTCATGTATTGGTTTTCTTATAAATTACTATATTTTAACCATAATTATGGTTTCTTTGTGCTTTTTAAAATGTTTTTAACACCATTAAATGGTTTCCCTGTGTGGATAGTATATTTAACATTGTTCCTTTCTACCCTATCCACGATAAAGAAAGTGAAAGAAAGAGAGTGAGAGAGACACATGCCCCCAGCATCTGATCAATATTTATTCATAGCTAGGCATAAACATTTATGAAGGGTAAGCATGAGAAGAAATATTTGAGAAACTTTAAATTTTTTGAAGTTGGCATGTTGTTATACACCTACAAATGTCAATTCTGTTGAGAATCATATATTTATCAATTTCTATAATTTTTTCTTATGATTAGTAATTTTGTTGAATAGTTTCACAATTACCTTTCTTCATTACTGATAGAGTATGCAGAGAATTTTTTTATGCCATTGCTAAGTTTGCCACTGTTCCCTTTACATTTATACCAATTTTCTATTGCATGTTCAAGAACCAGCTTTTAGGATTTTTCATCATCCCATTACTTTTTAAAAATTAATTTCCATTTTTTAAATAACATATAATGTATTATTTGTTTCAGGGGTACAGGTCTGTGATTCATCAGCCTTACACAACACCCAGCACATTACTTTTATTATGACTTCAATAATTAGATATCTTCTGGTAAGCATTTTAAAATAAAAAACAAAGTTGTTTCTTTCACATTAACAAGTTTTCATATGTAAAGAGATTATGAAATATGTAATAATGAATTACAAACTTTACAAATATATGTAATAATATATTATGGACAAACATTGCCCAAATCCCTTAAACAAATCTGAGAAAATTCTCTTCTTTGTTCAAAGAAGTGTTACTCTGCTTAATATAGGAAGTCTTTCTTCTCCATTCCAATATATTGTGGACAAATAGTTTCTTGATATGCCGGTGGGGGAACTTTTTAGCCTCCTGCAATAAAATGAGAATATACAGTGTTCTCAACTGTAAGGATTGTCTTTTATTCTGAGATCATCTTTTACTGTATTTAAAACTTAACCTCTGATTTCTTTTATTGTACAAGAGTAGTAAAAGTGGTATCGGGTTTTGTTTGTTTTTGTCATCTCATGTGCTAAAATTCTAAAGAAAGACCAGACCCAATCTTCTTTTTTTTTCTTTTAAAAAACTATAAAACTTAAAGCTTGGGTACTGCAGCTCTGTATTTTCCCCACCCCTATAAATACCCTCCACATTCAGAGTCACTATACGAAATCAGTCACTGGTCCCAGGGTGACAAGCCCTTGAGTCTTGATTTTCTTGACAGAAATAATCAAGAATCCAAGTTGTTGCTTCATGAAGTATTAGTAGATGTTTCTCACTGTAAGCTAAATTCCAATAATTAACTTGCCAAATGGCACAGGGTTGATTTAGAATTTTAGTGGCCGTCTTGGGAAGCTTTTGGCATCTTAAGTACAATACATCTAACAGAAGCCTTAGAAAAAAAGGTAGGGGAAGTATCAAGCAGTAATAGTTGGCCTTTTTTCTTATTATGCTGAGGCCTTAAAATGAAATTCAAATCCATCATCTTCTCCCTCAAAGAACTTCTGGTAAAGGCCAAAGAAAAGAAACAACTACCCTGGAAATCATCTAAAATGCCATTCTTATGCTCGAAATCCTATACCCTACTTTAACTTCACCTCCTATTTACATAGTTTATATCCCCTCTCATACTCCCCTAAATCCATAAGAACCACCCTTTTATTCAAGATTTTCTGCAGAATGCTACCTGAATTTTGGTGATTGCCTTCAAAAGACTTTCAAAATATATTTTGAAGTATCCTTGACAGCTGATGTAAAAGAATCACTCTTCTCTATTTTTATTAATGGACTAAGACCAGAAATAATATATTTAATAAAAAAATAAACTGGAATGTGAATTTTCAGACTTGAACAATCTAATTTAAGAGCAAATAGTTTTAGAGGCCTTAGAAAATTGATAGGCTAAGAACCAAAGCAAACATTGCTTTTCAGAAAAAAAAAACTGCACTCTGAAATAGAAACAATATCAAAGGATCATCTATACAGAGTAACTTATTGGTTAGGAAGTAGCATAAAGTTTCTAAAACTACAGAGCTACAGTTCATTACTTAGTAGTGATTTGCCAGCTAAGGAAGTACATTAGCTAAGGAAAGATCACTGGGTAGTCAAAATGATCCAAAACTAACAACCAAAAAGCAACTGAGGGAATTTTCTAGGATTGACTGGTTATTGTAGACAATGAGTATTCAATTTTTCTGAAATAGTAAAATTCTTACCTCATTGACCAAGTACTTGTTACACTCTCCCCACTGAATCCTAATAAATGATGAGGACTGACTCTACATTATAATACAACCCAAGAGGACAAGTAAACAGAATATTGAGGCTGGGGTTCCCAAAGCTAGAATTTTCCCACCTTTTTTTTTTTTTTTTTTAATAGAAGGACAGTTAAAGACAATTATCTGGCAGTTAACATCTGAATATTTTTCTTTTTTCTTTTTTTTTCCTTTGTAAGACATGAATCTTTGTGTCCAATCCATACCTTTTCTTGGCCTTAAATCCAGCAGGTAATTTTTCTTGTGTTTGGAAGTGTTTTGAATAGGGGTATTTTGTAGAATTTACCTTGATGAACCACAGATATCTATAGCAAACATTGTTATGAGATTAGTCAGATTTGTCACAGGGAAAAATGACAGTTGATTATTCAGAAATGGGATTTCCTCTGGCTATTTAAGAAATAGTAGAATGCTTATAATTTTCCTGCATACGTTTTCCTAATTATACTGTGTCATTGGAAAGATTTTCTAATTTGCTTTAAAGGTTTCTGCTAGTGATTTTCTGTGCAGGATATTAAGCATGCAATGATAAAAATGATGATAATAATAATTAGAAATAACACCTCCAAGCATATAAAATGTAGCTGAGTAATTTAGCTATATGTTTTCAGATTCATTTTTTGTTAATGTGGCTTTTTTTATGAATGAAAAATAAAGAAAGTAAAAATTAAATTTAAAATACATTTTTCACTTAAAATACAAAGTTAAAGATGATGGCCAATTCTTTTCCTTATCAAAACCAACCACCTTAAAAAAAAAAGAAACAAAAAGCCTACCACCTTGTTAGGAATTTAAGATTGTTTTCTGTTGTGTTTCTCCCTATAAAACCTTGCCTATACACCTCTATCTATATCTGCATACACACTCATAAATATATACAATCTCTACACAAACATGAATTTTAATTAATAGTAGATTGAACTATAAATTGTCATTCATTTTTAATTTTATAACAAATATCCTTTCACAATCTGTAGATAAGCCCTTTTATAACTTATATTTTTAAATTTATTGACCAAATTTTCTATTTTATTCATTTGTAAACTTTTTATTTTTATCTATATATGTAGTTTTATCCCATTCTTTATCCTTATGTAAATTTACTTTCTCTCTCTTTCCCTCTCTCTCTGTCTCTCTCTCTTCCCCTTTCATTGGTCATGCTTTCTAAGAAGTAATGTACTTTTCAATGTAATCTCTATTATTTTACAACCAGCTTCGAGGATTACTATATCTGTCTTTTTGACAGTTTTTCTAAATACTGTAATTTGTTAGTTTTTCTTTTGTATTGTAGTTTTCTAATCTTTAATTTTTGTTCTTCTTTCCTTCATTTAAAATGTAATTAATTTATTTACATTTTCCTGCTTAGTAATAAAAACACAGCTTTCACAATATTCATAAGTCGGATTTAAGGCACTTTAAAACTTTCATTTTGTATTTTTAATTTTGTTTTATTAATTCATCTGGTAACTATTTTAGAACATTGATATTAGATTTTTTCATATATCTTTAAATCGAGCTTCACCTCTATAGTTTTATTGAATTTTGATCAGAATGTGCTCTGCAATATGCCTATTTAGAACTTACTAATATGTCTTTGTGACAGTGCATTATCTTTAAATTATACATTAAACATTTAATTCAAGACCTTTTACACAGATGATCAGTTACTAAAACTACGAAGCACTCAGTCCTAGGCCAAGTCAGGTCACACATGTTGTGAAGGAATAGTATACAAAATGTGAAACTCCTAACTCACTTTCTACAGCTCTTTATGTTGGCCAGCTAGAACTTTTCACGTAAATATTGTAAATGTGAGAGATAAGAGGTGATGTTTTATAAACATTTGATCATTTTTGTGGGTTTAATATTTTCAGAAATCAGGTGATATATCTAAAGAAATAACTTTTCTCTGATTATGGCTGAAGTGTTAACATTTTTTCTTCTCTTTTAAATATGCTTTATCAGAGAGGGACTTACTACTAATACTAATTCTATAGATATCATTTGCCTTTTTGGGGGGTAGATAAAAGCAGAGGTAATCAAGTTTAAGTTGTTCATCACCTCCTTTTATGTGCGTGGCTTCTCAGGCACCCCATTATTGGTTAATCGTTTAATGCTGGAGGATGGGAATTCTTGACACCAAGTAACATCTCATTAGCATGAACAGCTGGAGGCTGAAATGGAAGGCACCATAGGGACTAATTACCTGAAAAGATTTAAATAGCAAACACCTACCAGAATCTTTTCCACAGAAAGCAAAACTCTGTTAACCCATGTATAAAGCTTCCGTATGCCTGACTAATATTTATTTGAAATTTAAATGTTTTAACGTCCCTCCATTGTAATGCTGCTCTGTGACAAAAATCTATCCAGGCCAGTTGCCTCATTCACTCTTATTCCATGGTATTAGGAGTTTCACCTAGTTGGTGTATTGGATATGGCCGATCTCGGGGATATGTGGTCAGTGGAGACCTCAGAGGAGTACATGCATTTTCGCATCCCTGCTGTTGTGGCCGTTTGATTGTATTTGGCTAGAAGATAATAAAACATTCGTCAGCTGTGTTTGAACAAGAGTTCTGATCCCACGAACCCCGGGCTGCCGAGGCTTTGTGTAGTCCCTGAAATTATAGGCCATATTTTCTATGTATGTACATATGTGCATATTTTTTTCAGAAGGAGTAGATTGTCTTGAATTATACACACCCCAAAATATTTAGAAGCCCCAAAGTAAGTATTTCTGCCACAGGTATTAAGGACCACTCTGTTGTTTCTTATCCTTTAGAATCAGAGAATTACTTCTAGTTTGAAAAAGAAAAAAAAATAGATGTGGCATGTATCCGTTTTTTTTATTTTTTTTATTATGTTATGTTAATCACCATACATTACATCATTAGTTTTTGATGTAGTGTTCCATGATTCATTGTTTGCGTATAGCACCCAGTGCTCCAAGCAATACATGCCCTCTTTAATACCCATCACCAGGCTAACCCATCCCCCCACACCCTCCCCTCTAGAACCCTCAGTTTGTTTCTCAGAGTCCACAGTCTCTCATGGTTCGTCCCCCCTCCGACTTCCCCCCCTTCATTCTTTCTTCAGAATGTGGCATGTATCCTTAGGGGGAGGAGCAGGCTCACATGATGGAAAGGAAGAGAGAGAGAGAGAGAGAGAGAGAGCGCTGATTAGTCACATAAGGCCAAATTCACCAAGCCAGGTCAATATGCCGGTGGGGGAACTTTTTAGCCTCCTGCAATAAAATGAGAATATACAGTGTTCTCAACTGTAAGGATTGTCTTTTATTCTGAGATCATCTTTTACTATATTTAAAACTTAACCTCTGATTTCTTTTATTGAACAAGAGTGGTAAAAGCGGTATCGGGTTTTGTTTGTTTTTGTCATCTCACGTGCTAAAATTCTAAAGAAAGACCAGACCCAATCTTCTTTATTTTTTCTTTTAAAAAACTATGAAACTTAAAGCTTAGGTACCGCAGCTCTCTATTTTCCCCACACCTATAAATACCCTCCACATTCAGAGTACTATACGAATCAGTCACTGGTCCCAGGGCGACAAGCCCTCTGGTCTGCCCAGGCCTGAGTGGTTTCCTGGGACATAGAACTTAACAGTGCTGAGAAATAAGTTTGAAAAGCACTGAAATCCACTGACATCAACAATAAAACTTGTTGACTAAAAAAAAATCATCTGGGACATTGGTATATATGGCAATGTGTAAGAAATACATATCTAAATGGCAGTATTATGAAATGGTGTTTTAGTTTTTTTGAAACTTCTAGGTCACGGTTTTACCTAAGACCACTCCTATGCATTATGTTGGAAATTGCTCAGATCACATTATTACTTTTAACCTCACGTAGGCTGAATCCTGGTAGTTATTGAAAAAATATAAAGTAGCAATGGTTTATGAAATGCCATCACAGTGTAGATTCTAATGGTACATATCTCCTAGGCTTCCACTGTGAGGAACTTTCAAATAGTAGATGTTTATGTTTGGGGGGTTTTCATGAGAAGAGGTAGAGAAGGCAGCATGGTAATTCTGTACAGCCCCTTACCTGTGACATTACCTGTTACCTGCACATCCAGTACAGCCTGCTCTCTAACACATGGAAATGGCATTTGCAAAACAACTTCAGGCTCTCTGCAAGGCGTGACTGTGAACAAAGGGCCTTTGTCATTTGAAGATTGTAGATGAACTAATTGGCCATGCCTTATATTTTCCACTGTCGAACAACAAATGTGTGTAGATAGCTATGACTGTAGTATTTATCAATTAATATACATAGTTTATATTTAAGTTATAAAGGGTTTCAGGACAGTGTAAGTATTACCTGTCAATTTGGCTGAGCCATGTTGCCCAGATATTTGGTCAAACATTATTTTGGATGTTGCTGTGAAAGTGTTTTTTGAATGACATTAACATATGTAGATGGACTTTGAATAAAGCAGAATATTCTCCATAATGTGGGTGGACCTCATTCAATCAGTTGAAGTCCTTAACAGAACCAAGTCTGACCTCCCCCAAACGAGAGGGAATTCTGTTTGCAAACCGCCTTTGGACTCCGATTGCAATTCTTCCCTGGTCTCAAGACTGCCAGTGTACCCTGAAGATTTTGGACTTGTACTTCTACAATTGTGTGAGCCAATTCTTTAAAATAAATCTCTCTCTATGTATACACACATCCCATCGGTTCTGTTTCTCTAGAGTGTTCTAATACAGTGAGTATATCTTTAAGTCATTCTTGTTCAGAAACCATGTAGCTTACCAGCATTTGTATTTCCCAATTTACACAGTGTTAAAGAGTGTAGGAATTCTTATATTGTATCAAATATGCAGTTATAATTTTTTAAATTTTTAAACTTTGCTGTCTGTTCACCTAATTACTAAGGTAGCTTGATCATCTCTAAAGAAGGGTGTCTGAACAGAACTCACTAAATTTAAGGATGGGAATCTTAGGATAAACAAGCAGCTGTTTGTTGGCAAGTTAATAGCAGACAGGATTTATGTGGACTTAACAGAGGTGTGATTATTGAACTGCAGCAAAGATTAAAATTGGTATCAATCCATATGAGGCCTTAGTTATGTGAAAGAAGCTGAGAATAAGAAAAGAAAATCTTAAAAAAAAAGAAAAATGGTTGGAGTCTACCAAAGTTTAAAAAACAAATTCATTAATTATAAAAATGAAGAATGGGTATAATATTGAGGGATGGTAATTACCGATAACTATTCTTGAGTATAGACATGAAAAGTAGTAAGACAGAAATTGATGCAAAAATTAAGTAGCAATAAAGAATTCTATGTAATTTGAGTACTCTGTTCATTTATATTATTTTATAGAATAATGAATATTATATTTTGGAAAATTTGAACCTTGAATTTTTCACTCACCTTCATTGTAAATCTCATTTCCCTACCCCCTGCCTATCCTTTGAAATAAGATATGAGGCTTAGTGCCACCAGAGAAAATGCTTATAACTCAGTAGCCTATCTAGCTAAAGAGTAATCAGAATTAATCCAAGATAGAGATAAGAGACAGATTAACAGGAGAAAATCAAATTGGCACATATGGGCAATCCACATAGACATGGAAATTTCAAAGACAGGCAAAACGAGGTATATGTGTCATTCTGAACCAAGGAGATGTGGGTGGGAGTCAGGGCAATAACAAGAGCAGATGTTTAGTAATTAGATGTTTGCCCAGCTATGCAGATAGATGGGTCACTCAGATAAAATTTAACTCTGCTAATAACCGTTATTCTGGGAAAGACCCCCAATTTAGATTCTTCTATGTAGTTAAGGCGGGGTCTAAAGTGCTTTCAGCTCAAAATAATCCACATGCCAAAGTGGCCCATTCTGGGGAGGAGTGTTTCCCCTTCAATTCTCATCAGTCTGACTAGAGATTTATCAAGTGTATCAATCTTTTCAAAGAACTAGCATTTGGTTTTATTGATTTTTTTTTTTTTTTTTGGTGAGGGATTTTGTTTATCAAGGATCTTATTTTTACTATTTTATTTCTTTAGAGTTTCTCTCTTCTTTTTCTAAATTATTCTTTTGAGTCCTTTATTTGTAAGGTCAACATTTCACCCTATAAATTTCCTTCCAAGCACTGCTTTACTTGTATTCCACAAATATTGATGGTATGTTTTTATCTTTATTAATTAAAATATTTTATAATTTTCTTAGTCTCTATTTACTCATGGGTTAGTTAGTAGAGTATTGCTGAGTTTCCAAATATTTAGAGGTTTTCCAGACATTTTTCTGTTGTTGATTTGCATTTTAATCATGGTCAGAGAAAATACTTTGTACGATTTCAGTTCTCTTAAATGTGTTTGGGTTTGTTTTATGTCCTTATGTAGGGTCTCTTTAGTGAATGTTTTTCATTTGTACTTGAAAGTGTAGTCTGCTGATCTTGGGGAGAGTGTTTTGTCATTCGGGTCTTCTATATCCTTAGTGGTTTTCTGTTTCCTTCTCTCAGTTCATGAGGGACAAGTGTTGAAGTGTATTTTTAAATGTAGGCTTTACTATTATTGTGAGGCCAGTAGGTCATCATCAGTAGGTGATGATTGACATTGAAAAAATAGTTTGTTCCTCAGTTTCCAAGAAGTGGGGGTATGTCAAGCCACACAGAGCCACACAGGGAAGTATCAGGATTGGTCAGGAGGCAGAGGGAGCAAGGGGAAAATATGGAAGAGTCTTTACTGTGGTTTCTGTGGGAAGGAACAGGTGACACAGTACAAGCAGGTTTACGGATTAACTATTTTGAGTAATTTCAGTGATCTCTAGAGATAGGAACTGTCCCTACTTGCTGCTATCTGGCCCGTAAGTCTAAAAGCCTGATAAAGGAGTCAGGTGGGGGATATGTCTCTGGATTGGTTAGTTTGAATATGAAAAGTGTGCTCATTTACTATCTGTAGGAATTGACTAGCCCTGAGAGCACAGTCTCCAGGGTTAAGAAGGTTACAAACATCAAAGCCATCAGAAATACAGAAAATAAAAAAGGTAATTGAATACAATGGTTACATTTATCTATTTCTCCTTTTACTCATTTTACTATTAGTTTCTTTGCAAAGCTCTGGCATTAGGTGCTTACACATTTCAGCATTGTTATACCTTCTTGGTGATTTATCATTCTGGTCATCCGACAATATTCCATGTACTGAAGTCTGCTTTCTCTGAGATTAATATAGCTGTTCTACATTTCTTTTTGATTAATTTCAGGGAATTAATCAAAATTAATATTCAATTTTGTTTTACGTTTTTCATCTTGTAACTTTTATATATGTCTTAAACATAAGGTATATTTCTTGTAAGGAAAATATAATAGGGTCTTTTATAAATTCAGTCTAACAATTACTACTTTTAATTGGGATACTGAGACAATTTCCATTTAAGTAAGGCTATGATTGAATTTAATTTCCCACCTTCTGTTTATTTTTTAGTTGTTCTAATCTGTTCTTTGCTCCATATTCCTCAAATTGTTTTTGGACTGAATATATTTTATTATTGCAGTGTATTTTCCTCAGTGGCTTTATGTCATATCTAGTTTTCTAATTTTCAGAAATTTCTCTAGATTTGGAGTATCTTATTACAGTTTACTTTTAGATAATAATTTCACTTCACATTTGGTCTATGAATTTTAGTCAACAGTATACTTTCAGTTTCTCCCTCCTAGCCTTTGTCTTATTGCGGTCCTGTATTTTACATGTGTTATTGAGGCCCATACCTTGACACTTTTTTTTTGTCTCTAACAATAAATCACCTCTTACAGCAATTACAAATAAGCAAAATGACTTTTACATTTATCTTTATTTTCACCAATTCCAGAATACTTCATTTGTTTTTGTAGATGTGAGTTTCTCTCTGTGGCATTGTTCCTTGTGCTTGAAAACTTCTTTTAACATTTTTTGAAGCACAGGTTTACCAGAAATAAATTCAAGCAGCTATTATTTATTGGGAAAAAAATCTATTTCACTTTTAGTTATGAACATATGCTCACTGGGTGTAAATGACAGGTTTTATTTTCTTCCACTGCTTAAAGATATTGCTGTATTGTCTTTGACTTGCGTTGTTTCTGACAAGAAGTCTTTTTTTTTTTTTTTTTTTAAAGATTTTATTTATTTATTTCAGAGAGAGAGAGAATGAGAGATAGAAAGCACGAGAGGGAAGAGGGTCAGAGGGAGAAGCAGACTCCCTGCTGAGCAGAGAGCCCGATGTGGGACTCGATCCCGGGACTCCAGGATCATGACCTGAGCCGAAGGCAGTCGCTTAACCAACTGAGCCACCCAGGCGCCCTGACAAGAAGTCTTGTATATTTGTTTCTTTGCTCATCTATATAAGTCATGTGTCTTTTTCTTTGGCTGCTTTCAAGATTTTCTTTCTCATGTTTTGCCTTCATCAGTTTATACATGATGTATCTACTTACGTATGCATTGTATGAATTTTTATTATTTATAGAAATATTTTTCTTCTATATGTGTGCCACTTGGCTATGTGATATTTTTTTTTTAAAGATTTTTTTTTTTAAAGATTTTATTTATTTGAGAGAGAGAGAATGAGAGATAGAGAACACGAGAGGGAAGAGGGTCAGAGGGAGAAGCAGACTCCCTGCTGAGCAGGGAGCCTGATGTGGGACTCGATCCCGGGACTCCAGGATCATGACCTGAGCCGAAGGCAGTCGCCCAACCAACTGAGCCACCCAGGCTCCCTATGTGATATTTTTTCAATATTTGTTCTCAGTGTATTCACTTGAAGGATTTCCGCTGACCTATCTTCAAGTTCACCAATCACTTACTCAACTATGTCAATTTTACTGATGGGCCCATGAACATAACTCTTCATCTCTGATATTAACATTTTAATTTCTAATGTATTTGACTTCCTCTTTTAAAGATTTATTTATTTATTTGAGATAGAGAGAACGAGGTGGGGAGGGGCAGAGGGAGAGGGAGAAAGAAACTTCAGCAGACTCAATGCTCATTGTGGAGCGCCACACGGGGCTCAATCTCAACCACAACCTGAGCCAAAACCAAGAGTCTGTCACTTAACCGACTATGCCACCCAGGCACCCTAACATATTTGACTTCTTAAAGTTTTATGTCTATACCAAGATTCCCCCATGTTCACACATGTCCATGTTTTCCACTAGATTCTAAGGGTATTGATCCTAGTTATTTTAAAAATTCACAGTTAGTTGCACTATCTGGATCATCTCTGCATTTGATTATGCCAATTGCTTTGTCTCTTGACAATGAGTTTGTTTCATTTTCCTTTATTTTGTTTGCATATTTGTGTGTTGGGTATAATAAATTTTGATTGAATTTTAGGATTCTTATGTAAAACAGAAGAAACTGAGGTAAAAGTATTTATAACTGGAAATATGTGCTCTTCTTTTCATGCAGTAGCAAGGGGACTGAATCAGTCTTGTCAAGATTCAAACTTCGAATTAGTCTACTGCTGCTTGTACTTAGGTGCGGAGCTGGGATTGAGAGAGCATTTCTCCATGTTTGTGCTCCAGCTTCAGTTTTCAGCTATCCATGTATGCCTGTACAACAGAAGGGCTCACTCTTTCTCCTAAAATGTGTAACCTTTTCCCAGGGGTAGATTTCTGGTAATTGCAATTCTGTGCCTTGCTAGAGTTCTACTAAGGGCCAGGGGCAAAGGGAAGGGCCATTCCAGCCTCAATCTTGGGTCTGGTGTGGGATTTTCTAAGCATTTCTGTCATTTTCCCTATGGCAGACAGGCAAAATTCTGCCTTGTGTTTCTGCTGGTTCTTATTGGGAAGACTATTTTTGATATAACATCCCTGCCCCAGAACTGTTTTCTCACCTTCCCTATCGGTAGAGATCTTTCTTCTATATCCTTCCCTTTACCCTGGGGGTATCAGGGTTTGCTATCCTTCCCTCTGATGTACAATGCTTTTTAGAGACAGTCCATTTTTTCTGCAGGGCTTGATCCTTTTCCCTATGCTTGCAACACTGAGAGTAGTTCTCATGGTTTCCAGCCTTATCCTCAGTTCTCTCAGGAACATACCATGGAGTTCTGAGAGAAAAAAACTGTGGATGGGGGTGAACTCCCCTTGCATCTCATTCCCATGGGCTTCAAACTGTCAAAATAGCCCACACTTGGTCTTTCAGATATTTGTTAATATTTTAGCTCATTTGATCCTACTTGCTTATATGTTGGCCCTGTCCTTCTTTCTTGCTCTGCCATAATTGAGAAAGTGTAGGCATGCAATTTCTTCTTGGGGGAAGGAGCTGTCCTACCTTTGATTTAACTCCTTGGTTCCTTGCAAGCTCAGCTTTCTTATGGGTTCAAGAAAATTTATATTTTTTTCCTGGCTTATTTCTCATTATTAGGGCAGGAATGATGCTTTTTTCAGCTAGCTACAAACTAGGCAGAAGTGGAATTATCCTCATTTTTTCTTCAGACACATTCACTCACTCATCAATTCACTCAAATATTTAATAAATACCCTCCAACAAACCAAACTGTAGACTCAGAATTAACCTTGACTGATCAACTACAGAATTGCCCTCAACAATAACATTTAGAAAAGAGATTTTGAATCTGTCCTGCCTACAACTCATCCACTCATCCTATGTTCCATGGCCATATCATGAATCTTAAAATTGGAATTTCATCATGCAATTAATAGCTTAAAAAGTCACAAGTAATTCCTACCAACATCTAACCTACATTTATTTGTCTTATTTTCAACTACCACCAAATTAGCTTTCTTCTCTATGCTTCCACAATCAGAATGTTTTTCTCCATTTTCTTCCCTCTCCAAACACTTACAGCTTCCAAGTTTTCTCTACCAACTACTCTAGTTCTCATCAGTATTGATGCCTCTCAGTGCTTTTATAACACTAACATTCTGGACCATTCAACTTAGAATATAATTATAGAAATATATTTTTCTGTTTCTTTTTATTTTGTTTTCTCTAGGTCTTGGTTTTATGGGAGGAAGGGAGACAGAAGTAACTCCTCATAGTATTTTAGTGTCTCCCATGTGGCCTAACAAGTTCTGGTCTCCTGTATTTTTATGACAAACTAGAATATTGAGTAAATAAATTTGCAATAAACTCAGAAACAAGTCAAACTATTCTTAAATACTCTACTTGAATAAACATATGGAATGCACTTAAAATCCTGGGGGACAAATATGTACTTTCTGACAGCTGGATATCAGATTAATATAGTGTGCAAGTTTGAAGTTTCTAAAATAAGGAAAGATGACATGGCAAGATTAATGGTTTTCCTTGCAGCTACATTAATTACTTTGGGGCTTGCTAGAGCAATCATGGTCACAAACGTCATTTCAATATATATGTAAAATATGCTATAGGCAAACATGCTCATTTTCATCATTTTCATCAAAGATCTATTTATATGGCACTTATCTCCATGTTATTTAAATGTTTGGATAATGTATGCTCCTTTTAATTATCAGTGTGAAAAGGAGAAAAAAATGAGATTGTTCTAATTTCTCTCTTTTCTAGAATGATAACTCTTTCCAAAGAGAAAAATTTGAACATTTCTATGATGGTAGTAATTTTTTACAAGTCCAGTCAGGGACAGACTTTCTAGAGAAATGTATAAGTCATTCTTTTCTGAAAATGGTGATGTTCAGGTATAAATGAAAAGTTAAAAAACCCACACTTCTTAACTAACAGCTTTAAATCTGAATGTAAGGACAAATAACAGACATACATATTTGATTTTTCTGCCATGATAGAGAAGAGGTAGTGTGAAACCATTTCTACAGCATGTATGTTGGGAAATTTGCAAATAGAACCAGCTCCTAATATATCTGTTACCAAATGAGTTACTAATTGCAAGATTAATTGGTCTCTATTTTTTTAAGTTACTTTTTTACTTACAAAGAAGTTGAAATCAATTGGTAATGAGACACTTTGTGATTTAGACTATTCATCTTCATCTCCATTATGGTCAAAGTGAGGGTGGGCAGAAAGAAGTGAGAAGGTATAAGCTCTTTATCATCAGGTACATTGGGTACCCTGTCTGCTCATAGACCCAATATGTTACACTGGCTAAGGCAGACTTGGTTTACTAATGCATTGTGGCAGATTTTACTAGTTGTTCCCTTTCTAAAGCCTCTTAAATATTTATTGTCTGAGTAAGTCATAGTTTTCCTTAAGGTCAAAGATGTCTGCCTTTAAGTATATCATTATATTAATCACTAAGAATTCTTTCCTGTTTTTGTTCAAACATATACTAAATCCTTAAACTTCAGAATCTAATGCCCTTGCTTATAATTGTAAACTCCAATATTGGTTGCTTTTAGGAGACACTCAGTGTAATATTTAATCTCATTTACATATTACAAACTGATTCCCAGTACAAAAATGGTGGGGAAGGTGAGCAATGTGGGAATGAAATTATGTGGGAAAAATTGATCTTGATACCCTGTGGCAATAAGCAATTATTCATTTATCAAAATAAACCACTTCTTTTAATGTCTCAGATATGCACGCTGAGGAAGCAAAAGCCAGACATTTTTAAATCTTTTAATATACATAAATATTGCATCAAACATATTAATAAGTACATTTTCTTTAGTTGAAAATTTTATGTGTTAGTTTTTATTTTAATTTTATTTTAATTTTACCCATTCCTATTTTGGTAGCAATTAGAAATAATAGATAGCATTTAATAATGATTCCTGGTGAACTAAAAGTTTGGCACCAAGAATTTTGAGATGAATTTTCATTGATCAGCCCAATATTTTCCTTACTTTATTTTATTTTATTGAAGTTTTTTTTTATTTGAGAGAGAGGGTGAGCGAGAGTGTGTGAGAGTGAGAGAGTGAGCGAGAGAGAGCAAGAAAGAGCATGAGTGGGGGGAGAGAGAGGGATAAGCAGACTCCCCACTGAGCAGGGAGCCCTATGTGATGCTCAATCTCAGGACCCCGGGATCATGACCTGAGCCTAAGGCAGACACTTAACCGACTGAGCCACCCAGGTGCCCCTATTTTCCTTATTTTAAAAGATCCCACATTCCACCTTTCTTTCTCTCTTTTTTCAGTACTTCAGTATCACTAAACAAAACAATCAGGAAAATCAATTGTTCAGGTTATTTTTCTTGTTTCTACACAGAAGTATATCTTCCATAATGTCTGGTTCTTCTAAACAGTAATCACAGAATCTGTTGGATTCCCTTTATGTTTTTCTAAATAACTTCATAAAATTGCAAATCATGCCATCTTTTTTTATTTTGCGATCAATTGTATCAGTTATTCCCCTTAAAGCTTTTCCTATGAAGGGAGACATACAACACACAAAATCCTAGAATAAGAAAATTCTAATTTAAGATTTATTTACTTATTTTAGAGAGAGACAGAGAGAGAGTATGCACACTTGTGAGTGGGGGGAGGGGTGGAGGGAAAAAGTCTCAAGCAGACTCCCTGCTGAGTGTGGAGCCCCCCCCCATAGGGGGCTCAATCTCACAACCCTGAGATCATGATCTGAGCCAAAATCAAGAGTAGAATGCTTAACCAACTGAGCCACCTAGCTGCCTCAAAAAAATTCTAATTTGGAATAAACTCTGAGCCCAGCCATGGAAATAAAAAGTTATTTATGTTACTAGATCAAGTAATTTATCTTGCTTTGAAAACACATTGATAAATATACACATATAGATGTACATAGATATAGATATAGACCAGAATAAGGTTATCGCTTTATGAGTCTAAAAATAGTAATGTTCTACTTTCCTCCAATTTCCAATGTGAAATAAATAGTAATTACAGTCTTTAAAAACATCTTGTTATGAGCAGTTTTTTGGAGGGAAATTTTTATATATATGTATAAAATCCTTAATATACTACAGAATATCTTATACTGGTAATTATTAAAATGTACAGAAGGATTTAATGATAGTATTTCATTTGTTTTTGTGAATTTCTTTATAAAGTCTTTCAAAATTAACTTTATTTTACCTGAAGTGGAGAAAATGGAATTGCTTTCTTGTCTTCATCATTATTATTTGTTTTGAATATCTCTAAGTAGTCTAGCACATCTGAGGCAGTAAACACAAAAACTAAAATAGGGATGTTTGTGTCCATTTGTTTCCGGCTGTCCAGCAGCCTGTCAATCTCTGTGGTCAGATACAGATTTTGAGGTTTTACATGAAACCAATGGTTACGTCTGTGTTTCAACTATAAATCTGCCCATAATAATTATAAATCTGCGACTTATCAGTTGGAAATATGCTCCCAAATTACCCTGGTACAACTTTGTAACAGTTTTTGTGGTAACACTCAGTTGAAGGAAAATTGGACAAGCAAGTTTTGTGGTAAAGTTGAATAGGCTTGGGAAAGAGTGTATTTACGAAGTGTACCTACAATATTTTAAGGAAAACAGAAACATACACCTATATGGTCAACATGATCAATAGGTCAACAGGAACACTGTAGGATTCTTCTCCAACTTCAGTTAACACTAGAGATTTGATAATGTACTTCAGGCTTAATGATCTGGATAAATTAACATCTGTGTGTAAATATTCTTTTGTTTTAACTGCTTATTAATGTAGTTAATCATTTTCCATATCTCCCCGCTTGTTCCATATATTGTTCAGTACAGTAGCCTTTAATGTTCTGATATGAAATAATGGAAAACTGATTAAAATAATGTTTGCCATTGATAACAGTAAGATATGGAAATTAGGGATGATATCATAGCCCCTCCCTCCTTTGTTTTGCTTTGCCATCCTTAGTGCAGTGCTAAGAGGGGTGCATTCTAGCACATCTCCCCCTCAGGCAGTTGGTGGTGCTGGTTGCAATTCTTATTAAGCAGATCCCCTTGTGCACGTTCCCAGATGTGAGTTCATTTGTATCCCAGGAGCAGCTGGTGAGTTTTGCGAGTGCTCCAACTTGCATCCAAAGCCACCTTCCCTCTGAATTCAGGAACACATGACACTTCTTGTGGTTTTCCATCAAGTTTGACGGCAAACAACCTGTCTCCCTTCCACTCGCTTCCAGTCACATTTCCTTGACCTCAAAACAGTTCATTCTTGAACCATCAGTCTTGTCCCTTTGTAAAGCGCCATTGGCCAAGGACAATCCAGTGAACTACTGTGAGACCCAGGGGCTGGACCCATATTCTCTCCAGTGTGAATCCCATCCTCGGGGAGAATTCATCTCTTCTAAATTTCTCCTTACTTGGGGACTCTTTCCCCACCACTCCTAAGATATTCTTCAGTTTATTTCCTCTTTTTTTTTCCATTACTCCAATCTCATATTAATAATTATTTTCAGTAGAGTTTTCCTGCTCAAATGACTGTGTTTTTCTGTCCTATGCTTAGACTTAGACTGCATGAAGAAATAGGAATCAAAAAAACTATGCTAAGAAGATGGGCAAATTTGTAGTTTGAATTATATGATGCCGTTGTCAATAGTTGGGATTCGCTAATCTATATCAAACAGATGTTATAGCAAAAAGGGTAAAACAGAAATCTTAGCCTTCCTACCCTACAGTGAGAAGAAAATCACCAATACATTCTTCAGGAAATGTGCTATTTAAGTTCTTCATCTTAGATACAGGGAAAATGAGACAGAGAAAGTCTTTTTTGGTTCCACTCACTGTCCAACATCCCTTAGCCTAATCTGATTAATTGTTTTAAATCACTGTTCTACTGACTGGGGCTCACAGATTATGGAGGATCTCTGGACTCTCTATGCCAGACATGTGGTTACAAACACTGTATGCTATGCCTTGAGAGAATTTTTTAAAATACAAGAGGTAAGATCTTTTGTCCCCACTGTGGCTTCTGAGAAAGAAAGAAAGAAAAAAAAATGAAAGTTTTGTTTTAAGTTAAACATCTTAAAAGAGTAACAGTATTTGTTGTATTTTAAACAATATAATATTAACAGCTGTAATGAAACAATCTTAATTTCAAATTAAGAAGAGGGTACCTGGGTGACTTAGTCGTTTGGGCATCTGCCTTCGGCTCAGGTCATGGTCCCAGGGTCCTGGGATGGAGTCCCGCATCGGGCTCCCCTGCCTCTCCCTCTGCCTCTCCTCCCTCTTGTTCTCTCAATCTCTCTCTCAAATGAATGAAATCTTTTAAAAAATTAAGATTATATATCAGTAAGTGAAACAAGGAAACAAATCATTCAAATGATATTGTGTTCAATAAACACATTTACTGAAAAGCTCAGCTAAAGTTTTAGTTACCGCGTGAAAAGAAATTCTCTTTTCCCCTTATTCTCATCTCCTTGGTCAGAGCCTCACTGGTACTTCTCCTTCAATATTTTTGCCCTGTCTCTTTTTTTCTTTAGTTGGTTCTATGATTAACCTCCAAAACCAGTTAATGGTGGCATTCTGGAGAATAGAGGGTTATTATAACTTCTTTGTATGGAATAAAGATATTTAAATAATCATCACTTTACATAAGATAATCTGAATATTAAAATTATATTAAAGATTATGTGATATTTCAATGGTTAAGAATATTCTTTGTGATTTTTCAGGGTCTTGAGTCTTCACTGTGAACATGAAGTACTGATAATAGAGGTCAGTGTAAACAGTTACCATCCTCTATTTTACTTATTAACTAACCTTCATAATTGTGATCTACCAGAACAGTACTTGTCTTATATTACTGTCTTACTATAATAGCTAAAATGTAGTAAATGCTCTGTAAGTATCTGAAAATCAATGCTAAGCTAAAGATTAGCAAAGTAGAATACCTATTTCACCAAATCACTATGATATCCCTTCTTCCCATGACTATTATATATTGCGTTCTAGTAAAATATTTATAAAGTTATTCCCAAATATTTGCAAGAATTCAGGATATATCCCTAATATGATTTCAGTCATCCACCTCTTCTTTTTTCAATGTCTTCAGTGAAAATATAAGTATAGGGGACATGGCAAAATAGGCCACAGAATACCTTATTCCTGGTTTGTTCTTAGTCTCATAATTCAGTTCCAGAACTCTATAAATTTCTCTGGGCCATTTGAGGAAAATCTTCCTTAAATTAGCTGACTGAATCAGTTAAAATTTCCTAAAAATAAAAGTACTACAAATCCCAATTTATAGATTTTTGAGTCCCAACGTGAAACTTGAAACTTCTCATTCAGTGAAAGTCAAGTATGTCTATTTTAGTAAAAAAGCGATGGAATCAGAGACCTAAAGGAAGAATGAGTGAGCAAGGTAGTTTTAGTGCCTCCAAATGGATAACTTAGACGTCAGCCCTGATCTTCAACCAAGTATAGGCAGCAGGCACACCCCAGTAGCTATCCGGATGACACAGAATCCGAAGAGGGGAGATGTCAATGTCAAAAAGCCAATGTGTTTTTACCCCGGATACACAGAAGGAACAGACCTAAGAAAACTCACCCTATTCATATATGCTGACTTTGTAACAAATTCAAGATTTCCGCTTTTTAAGAAATTGCTTCAACCCATGGGCTTGAGTCAAATTAATCAAGGTTATCGCTTCTTCACTTACTATTTTAAAATGGAGAGGCTTTGCCTTTGATCTTCACCGGGAATGAATTAGAGCAGAGGCAATTTATGAGGAGTAGAGGATGATGAAAGAGAAGAATTGAGTGCTACTTAAAAGCCAGTCATGTATTTACTTGATCACATGCCTACTAGATGTCATTAGAGCCTGTTATTTGTATTTCAGGATTAACTAGGTTTGGTTTAAAAAAAAGTCATCGAATTGCTAAAAAAGACTAATTCTAAACACTTCTTAGTGCATTTTTTATCATATGTGAAAATATTATCCAATTTTCATCCACAAGTTTTATAATATTTGGATAGCTAATATTTTAATAATATCTATTTCTTCATAACATTTTTGTTGCAGGTATTAAGGCAACTACTACTTTTTTGGGAATCTTAATGTTTATATTTGTTTCCAGTTAGAATGAGTCACAATATTTCAGAATTATTTCGTGCTTACAAATAACTAATTGTATTGTACAATTACAGTGGTAAGACAATTACAAATCTTGGTTCAATCACTTGAGTTTCAATTTTGTTTTAATTCCTATTAACATTATTTTATTTATTTGCTAGTCATAATTGAGTCATATCACTACAACCAGCTATGTAAGAACTTGGAGCTTAAAAAAAGAACTTGGAGTTTACTCTGCTCAAAGTCTATATTTAATATCAGTTCTACCAACTCCTTGTTTTATAATAACCTAGGTTTATTTTTTAGAACATTTTAAATGGTTTTTTTCCTATGGATATGTTGCTTAAAACTCGATTTTTTTTAATTCTAGATGCTTCTTAAAAATGTCTTTACATTTTTCTCATAATGTTAGAATTTTTAAAAATCAGTCATGTATAAATAATCAAAAAGTACTTTTATATTCAATATGGAGTATGAAATCCATTTTAATATATATTTAAACTAATATATATTTATTTCATTTGAATTATTATCTGATAATACTTACTTTAAAATAATTAAGTATAGTAACATTGCATTATCTGTTTGTTGTGCACTAATTTTTAATCCACAGTTATTTATATTTGCTGTTTGATTAGAATTTATTTCAGTAAATTTTTCTACGCTATTTTTCTACATCTTGAAGCTGTAAGTCTAACGGATTTATACAGTTGTTTCTGAGTATTACTGCGTCAGAAGGTTCAGCTTTTTGATAATGATTTTCATATAGCTATATTAAGTAATAGCTTAGAATCGGATAATCTAAATCATTCTATCTTATGCTTTTCAAGACACTCATCATTCACTAAGCGTCTGTTATTTGACATCTTGAAAGGATTAAGAAGTGTGCTGACTTATTTAAACTGTTTCATGAATTAACTCAAATAAAAGATGATATGTGAAGGAAAACTTAAAAGAAAAAAAAATCCCACAAATGCAATAACAACAAAGAGTTCTTTCATAGAAATAAAACATTTATAGAGTGCAGCTGAAAGAAATCATAACTAATTTCTTAGTAAACTTCTAAGAACTAGATTTGTGGCAAGTTTATTATATATCTTCATTTACCTATTTGTTTTTATTTCCAAACTTAGACCACCCCCTACTCTGAAACAGGCAGCCCACACTGAGTAAAACAAACTGTATCTGCTACTTTGGTCTCTCTCTCTCTCTTTAAAAAAAATTTTTTTTAATTTATTTTAGAGAGAAAGAGAGAGAGCGAGAAAGAGCACATGGGCACTCAAGCGGGGGGGGGAGGGGATGGGGAATCTGCAGAGGGAGAGGGAGAGAAGGAGACTCCCTGCTGAGTGCAAACCTAACCTGGGCCTCAATCTCAAGAACCTGAGATCATGACCTGAGCTGAAAATCAAAAGCTGGACACTCATCCGACTGAGCCACCCAGGTGCCCCTGTCTTATCTCTCTTTCACTTAAAAGATCTTCAGTTACAGTTACAAGTTTCTGACAAAGTACAGTAAAAACAATCTTCCCTGGCAGGTCAGGAATAGTCTGTTAAGTGTCTTCTTATTTTAATGAAGTTACTACAAACATGAATCACTGATCAGTAATTTTCTAAAAACTAGATTACAATAAAATACATTAAAACATGAAGATTTTACATGATAGTATTTTTATTACAGACTGTCTTATGCTGCTTCAAAATTATTACTATGACATAAATTACTGTTGATGTTCATACCATATACAAACAGTATATACACACTTTGGTTTCATATGTTGGATGTAATGAAAGCATAATTAATTTGTATAGCATAAGTATAATCTCATCTTTAGATATTAGAATGCCAGACAACCATACATACAGATACGTATTATCATAAAGACTTTAGACCAGGACCTCATACTTCATAGAATTTTTATTTTTTGGTTTTCAATCCATTGACTATATATAATATGTTTCATATATCTAAGCACCTGTTAGACCTTTATTGGGACATCAAATAATTTCACCAACTTAAAAATGTGAAAACCAGGAAGACTATCATTTAATTACAATTAGGTCTTGCATACTAGAAATAGCATTTCTGGGGTTGGAAAACAAACAACAGTGCTAATCACAACTTCTGCCTTTTTTTTTAAAGAAAAGATAGATTCAATTTGATAGCATCATTTTGAGATGTAATATTCAATATATAAGATAATCTGACTAATAATTATTCAAGGTAACTTTTCAGGCACACCCGTCAACTAAGGAAAAACAAAAAGCTATTTCTACAAACAAGAGAGATTAAATTTACAGTGGCCAAAATTGAGTGGCAAGTCAATAATAGAATAAAAGACAAAGGGAAATGGAAATTAGTCACATTACAGTGGGAATCATTTAATTGAGTATTCGCTATTGTATCGGTACTGGTTTTTGATAGCCATTATTCCTTCAGATTTGCTTGGTGCCCATGTCACCATGAAAAAAGACATTAATAAACATGCAGAAGAGATTGTAGAATCCACTAAAAAAATTAAACCAGTACAAATAGTGCCACAAAGGAACCAAGTAAAACAGCATTTACTGTTTTGTTAGTTTCAACAAATATTCAGAGTCAGTTAACCTACTATTTCATAATATCTTTTCTGAGACTATTAAATAAGAAATATTCTAAGTAATTAAAAAAACTAGCATAACCATAATATTGGATAAATTGTAGATGATCATAATTATGAACATAAAAGCAGCAAAATAAAGTTTTAAATGCATAAAAATAAATATATTATGATGATGTTGGATATTTTTCAAACAAAAATATGTTGGTTCAACATAAAATAAGTAACTCATAGTTATTGGATCAAAGTTTCCACATTTATTTGATTTAATAAAAAAGCTTAGTGGATATGGTGCATATATCATCAAAATTAAAAATCAAATTTCATGACCATGTATCTATAACCGATAGAATTTCATTTAGAAATAATGCCTGTGGGGGATGTTGTGATGTACTGTCCATATTCCCCCTTCGTGAATGAAACACTCCCTAAGTAACCCAGCTGATGGGAGGTCTGCTTGCATGTAGCCCCTGTTGTCCCCTCCTTTCAGAGATGGCCTCAGCCAAAGGAAAGTACTCTCACCAAGTTCACACCCATTCCCAGCCTGTCCACATACAGTGACCGATCAATAGGGATATAAAGGCCTCATCAACAATGTCCTGGTCTCTCTTTGAGCCACACCACAAAGCCAAAAGACTCATTAAAGTAATAGCTTCTCTTGACTTTAATAGATATGGTTATCTTCTCTCTAGTTAGTCCTAAGCCTTGCTAGAGGAGGATGGACATTCCTTCCTGAATGGGACCGCTTTTTGTACTCTGCCTACAGCTACTTACCTACGCTCCCTGGTGGTGTGTGAAATCAATGATAAAAGAAACTGAAGAGGCAAGAAAGTTCTAGTTTCAAAAGTTCCCAAGTACCATGACATTACAAGTAATAACTTCATTGGTACCCTTTTGTTCACAATGGGACATACACACATTTAACAATAAAGAAGACAAAAAGTTGTTTCCTGGATCTGGGCAGTAAAAGATAGTAAAGATAGTTCCTATATGTTACAAAGAATCTTCACAAGCATCGGCAGGACAGTAAGTAAATACTTAAATATCTTTATCCATTATTCTAAATTTTCATCATAAAACCATTCTACGTCACATGGATGCATAAATCTTATAATACATTTTTGTAAGAATTATTCGGAAAAACAGGAGTCATGCAAAAATATTTGCCTAGGGACATCCTAGAATGGATCCAAATGGTTCTAAGAAAGACAGTTGTATTAAAAATAAGGAAAAATAATTTCTACTTTACATCCTGCATAAAAGCTTATTTTACATCAATTATATATTTTATATTTTTGGACACAAAAATGCCTTTATGAATCTGAGATAAGAAAGACTTTTAAAAAATAATATTAATGTGGTGATGACCCAGTTGAATGAAAATCACTCATATGCTAATTCAATTGTTTATATTAATTTTTTCAAAAGTTTTTCCTGTCCCATATTCATAATGATACTTGTATTAAAACTGTAATGTATATCTTCTTACCCCTTTAGTTCCTTTTAGCATTTATTTAATGTTGATGTTGTACATATCATTATTTATGGTGCTGCATCATCCACCATGAATAATGGTTCCCAATGACTCCACCAAAAGTTGTTACTGTGCTTTCTTAATGATCATTGCAAATACATATTTTACCTTTCCAAGTAATCAAAGATTGACAGATATTATGTTGAACATACAACATTATATTTCAAGGTAAATATGACCAATACCGGTGCCCTATCCTTCTCTGCTACAGTGTTTATTTTATTTTGAATTTTGTGGGCCTACTTGTCTATCAAGTCTCAGCACCTGTGCCTCTTTGCATAAGGGCTTTCTCTTGTTAAAGGAGAATGCACTAGCTATGTGAATTATAAGTCAGAACTTGGGGAAATAGAGACGCTTCCCCATCAGCCCGACCAGTGAATGATAGAAGCTGGTACATAATTTGGCAGCTCCGTTACTCATTTGGTAGAATGTTGAGGTGTTTGTTCCATATTACTTCCTAAATACTACAACTTGATTGATAATGTACTCTTTGCTGAATTTTTTTGCCTTTCTATATCAATTCTATCTAATATTCAAATCTATGTATTGTTCTCTATCAATATTTCTATGATATTTTATTGTGTAACTACTAGCACTTACCTTTTTGTCTCAGGCTCTCTTTCTGGGGGAACCATATATAAGACAGATGATACCATTTATTGTCCTAGGAAGCAAAGCCTCAGGATTGGCTTCTGGAATTTGATCCCTTTTCAGCCAGATTAAAACCAAAGACACTGTTATCAGTAGTAAGGAGATAATAATATTCTCTGGCATGGTGATTTGAAACAAAGCAGGTAAAAGAGGATGCATGGTCTTATATAGAATCTCTAACGTTTGAAAGCTACAAGTGGAGATTAAATTATAAGAAAGATAGAAGTTTTTTACTGACTGCTATTGATTCCCTGAAAAAAACCACAAACAAACAAACAAGCAAGCAGGTTTTAGTCAGCCATCTACGAATTCAGAGCACAATGTGAAACTCACAAGGCTTCTCTGTAGCAGTGAGGTCCTTATCTCCTGCAGCCACAAGACAGACTGGGCAGAAACCCAGCCTATAATCTGATTGTGAGAATTTGTTGGTTTGCACACTTAGGAACTTCCCGAGTGAAGTCTGAAACTACAAGTCTCCCCCCAACCCCCGCCGCCACCACCACCACCACCACTCTGACACCTCTCCTTATGTGGAGGGCCGAGAGCTAGGTTGGTAAGGGACAGGTTTAGTAAGCAAGGAAACTTACATACGAGGCTTGCCTTGGGTGGCCACAAGACCAATAGAGCCCTTCCCCTACCTGACAGATTCTTAAAATTTATGTAGATGCTTTAACTGAGTTCAGTCATGTATTCAGTCCAGATGGTCTCAACAACACATTGCTCTCTCAAGACAGTGTCCTTTAAAACAGCTCCCACTGTGGAAATGGTGAGCAGAATGTGCATTCCAAGGATAGCAGAGGGTGTGAGGAGCCTCCTATCACTCAGGCCCAGTTTGTAGATCAACCAGCATTTTCTTGATGACCTCTTCCAACAAAATTAACAGGAAAAACTGCATTGGTATACCCAATATATTTTTATGCAAAAGTAATGACACTGATAAGGAAGGAGTGATCCCTGAAATAGGGACACCTCAGGGGATGCACTTGAGAATCTTGAACCCCTAGATTTCCATGAACCCTCTAGGCTGGCATAAGTAGCTTTCTTGCTCTTGTTAGAGGATGTCAAAGTACCTTTGATTGGAGATCATGAAGAAGTAACATCTGAGGCATACGACTTGTCCTCCTCAATTTCTGACCTCAACTTCCATTGTATTACTTCTAAAGAATCATTAGGGCCAAGTCAACTACAGCATGACAATGATGCCACAACCAGGTCTCACACCCCTCAGTGATAAAGGATCTGGGACACCCTATAAGGCAGGCAAGTGAAGTTGGCAACTAACTTAAAGATGAGGGATATCCAAAGTAGATGGTGGAGGGAAGATGATAAATATCAGTTGCATCCTCAGGACCAAAACAGCACAGTTACTATAGTGTATATGACTAAACCTTTTAATGTAGATCTGTCTTTTAGAGAATGTCACTAGCAGTCACCTTGGGAAATCATTGATAAGATGGAATGAATTTAACATGGGCTATGAATGTATCAGTGCCCTGCCTATATCAACTTCACACATCATTTGCATGCACATCAGCTCAATTTTCAATTGCTAGCAACTGTATCTTTGCATCTTTGGCAGAGGACATATCAGTCAAGTTTGAACCAAGAAGCAGAAGCAGAATCAGTATATCTCTCTCTCTCTCTCCAAGCATTGGCATGGCTTACACAATTGCAAGAGTGGGTGAAGCAAGTCTGAAATCCATAGGGCAGGCAGAGTCAGGAAAGGGAGCATACAGCAGGCTGGGACATATGAACAAGGGTCAAAGCCCTTGTGTACCGGCAGAATTTCTTCTCTCTCTCAGGGAAGCCTCAGGTCCACATGTAAAGTCAGGACCAGACAGATTATCCAAGATCATCTTTATTTAAAGTCAATGAAGAGGCACTTTAATTACATCTAAGTGAGGACTAGAGTCTAGTCAAGTTAGACATATCAAAAAAGTCATAACAGAGGGCTTTCTCTACTGGAAAGAGGACACTCTCTCTCCCCACTTCTGGTTCAGGCTGGGAGAGCCAGGGGATTAACTGGCTCCTCCCAAACAGCCCTCAGCCAAAGATGAATGAGTGCTGGTGGGAAGTTGGGTTCTCCAGCCCTTTAAGCGGACTTACTCTGGGTCTGTATCCTACACTGGCTCTCAGAGTTTCTGAGTGGGATTTAGTTCCAGTTGCCTACAGTTATACTAGTTTGATAGTCTACACTTTAGTGACAATTCCTACTCCTCTATTGGTTTCTCCTATGGTCATCTTCCAAATAAACTAATTTTGCTGGAAACCTCGCCTCCAGGTTTACTCTGAGGGAAGGCAAACAAAGACAATAAGTAATATATTACATTACTGTTTAGGGAGTTGAGAAAATATTATGTTTATCTTAAATTTTCATACATCATATTTAATCATTGCTACCTTTCTTTAAGAAAAACGGGTAGTTCATAGATTCAGAAATATCAAATGGAAATTTTTGAAAGAATCTTAAATCAGGACAATATGCATTTTTAATGCAAAATTATCATGCTTTGTTCTTTGCCCTTCCATGACGGGATTAATGATCTGAGTGTACATATACTGAACACCATTGATTTTCTGAGCTGCTATGCTCTGAGTTTGAGAAGCATATATTTATCAGGGAAAGAGACACTGTTGATGGCTAAGCAGGACTTTTACTGTAAATGCCATATTAACATATTTACATGGCTAATCCAACTTATAAGGTTCTGTCATATCTATTTACTAGAAATATTGAATTCAAATATCTGAAATATTGAATTGACCATGAGAGTAGAATGAGAAGGAGTGCATAGGAATGGGTACTTTGATTTGGCTGACTAGTAAAAATTGGTTAATTTTCTGTTACCAAGTAAGAGACTTCTCCAAAAACTTACAAATAACTAATAATATTCTTGATCTTCCAGTTGGCAATTTTAATCAGTAATGTGGATTTAAGGTCAAGTGCACCTTTACTAAAACATTTTTAAATCGCTGAAGATTTCATTGCATTATAAAACATTTTTATTTCCTTAAACATGAAACCCAGTCTACTTTCTTTGAAAATTATTCTACCCCCCCAATCTACTGCCTGTGGTAAAAATGTAAGTTGTTGCTATGTTTTAAATGATGATTAAGAAAAATTCAAGACATCTTTTCAGTTTATTCTCATTATCGTGTCTGCTAAAGTAAAACTAAACCAGTATGACTACAGGTTAGATTATTAAAAAGTGCATGTTCGAAATTATCACAGTATTTCCAGCAAAATGTAGCGATTTCCCTGCATTTACCTTAGCAAATTATGGGTTGTTTAATGGATTGTTTCAGAGTAAGAAATGAAACTTATTTCTTGGAGTAATTTAATTTGTTCAATTGATTAGTATTCTTCATGATATTATGCTTAGAAAAAATTGTCTATTAAAGTTAGAGAAAAGATACCAAAAGCCAGTATTATAGATATTTTAAGACTTTTTAAAAGCAACTATATAGCCTTTGGAAACCCATGGCATTATTCATATGTTTGTATACTTATATTTTCATTAGAACAACATCTGCTTTGTGAAAATAATACCTACATTTGAAAATAATTTAATAGACACTGTGTCTGAGACTCTTAAGGACAAGTGTGAAATTGTTTTATCTTCATTTTCTGGAGCTCTGGACAGCTGATTGAGACAGTACAGAGAAGCATCTGCTGGAGGGGTAACTCCTGGGATACTTGTCAAATTGATTGTGTTGAGAAACAACTGAGACACAAAAGAAAGAGAGCTTCTAATCACATTGCATTTAGAATGTTGTTCAAATCAGGAAACTGTAATTTAGAACTAAATAGCTTTGCTTGACATTTTAGAATTTTTAATTAACAGAATATTCTATTAGCTCAGATATTTCTCTCCAGGTGACTAAAATGGATTTCCACCCGGGCTTTTTTTCCATATGCCATAAACTTTTTGAATAAATAAGTAACACATTGATATATTAATTCTGATTCCATAGGCAGACTGCTATACCAAGGGCAGGGAACTAAAAATCATTCCACTATGCTATTTATTTTTTTTAAGTACATTGCCAGTGATTTTGTTTTGTCTGTATGATTACACTGATTTTCAGTGACTAAAAATCATGCATACCTTATAAAGTAATTGATTTTTCAAAGAACAATATGAGTGACTTAGGCAGTATAAAATTCTTGAAAAATTAAAGCATCATCCATTTTTCCAAGTATATGCATATTTTATCATCTTCTATCATTATCATTGTCATTGCTTTCTTCCATTGATAGGACTCTTTCTTCACATAACTGTTGGAAAATAGATGTTCGTACACTATCAGAAGAAACCTGAAGAGTGCTAAATTGAAACAGATTCTTGTTTTTGCTATTATTAGATTTGTTGCTGACTAAATGTCTGGAAAGAAAAAGAATTCAATGTAAAAAGATTGTAATAAATTAAAGATGATTAATTAACAGGTATGATAGAAATCCCCTCAGGAATACAATAAATGTGAATGCCAAGTATCCCTGATTGATGACAGCAAGAAGTATAATTACACTTTTCCCCCCTCTATTCTTTCTTCACCTGGTGCTAGTTGGGACTATTAATGAGAAGATAACATGATGAAGGGTTACAGAATATACCACTGTGGCATAAAAATTATTTTGAGCTGAAGACACTTGAGAATCAACAGATTCTCCGTAGAAAGGCTTTTTCTGAACGCCACCCCCCTTACCCACCTAAAAGTAGAGCCTTCCAAAAATAAAATTCAACTGCCATAAATCTCCCTTCAAGGGAAATTTATGCCTATTACTGGAAAGGAGAAGTCAGCAACTGAGTGAGAAATTGCATAAACAAACCATGATCACAACACTATCATACTTCCCCTAGAAGTTCTAGGGGTTCATTTGTCTTTTCCTAAAAGTCATTTGCTTTTTCTTTAAGTGACCTTTCTTCCCCTGTCCCATTCCTGCTAAAATGGTATATGATCTCTAAATTCTAGCCACTTTCATGTGCCACTTCCCTTGTGAGCTTCCACGAACCTATGTGGATAAACTTTGTCCTTTCTCCTGTTAATTTGTCTTTTATCAGTTTAATTTACGGGCCACAATTACTAATCCTAAAGTTTTTCCTCCCTGACAATGACAACGACAATAAAGTAATTAATACTATACTAAACTCCAGCTTCTGTTTCTTTATTTTTCTCTTCACTTTGTGGTCTTTCTATTCCCTAATTTAATATGCTTAAAAATTGATCTTTTTTAAAAAAAGATTTATATATTTGAGAGAGAGAGCACACAGGAGGGGGGAGCAGGCAGAGGGAGAGGGAGAGAATCATCAAGCAGACTTCCCGCAAGACCCTGAGGTCATGACCCCCAAAATCAAGAGTTGGACAGACGCTTAACCGACTGAGCTTTCCAGGTGCCCCAAACTGAGCCCATTTTTATTTTTTAAATTTCTCTCTTTCTTACACTTTGTTTGCTTCCTCGTCATCATCCTAAAATCATTTTGTGACATCTGCTAAGAGCTTGCTTTTCATTCACATCACCTACAGTGAAATGAAGTACTTTGTAAGAGTATGTTTCCATGGATTTCTGTGGCAGCAACATTCAATGGCTGAGCAAGCAAAGGATGAGAACAGGAGACAAAGGCGATGCAATTTACATGTCTCCTCAAGGGCACATTCTCATCTTGACACAGATGTGAATGACTTGCAAGTATTTTATGACCACTTGAATTTGCATTCTTATTTTGTGTGTGTATACCCAGAGTGATATATTCACTATAGGGACCAGGGCTGAAACAAATGATTTCTAAAGCATTATTAGATATTTCTGAATAGACTCAGTATTTAAAATATTATTCTCCATTACCTTATTATTATCGTTATTATTTAAGTTTTATTTATTCATTTGAGGCACAGAGAGAGAGCATGAGCTGGTGGGGGGGCAGAGAGAGAGGGAGAAGCAGATTCCCCGCTGAGCCAGGAGCCTGATGTGGGGCTCGATTCCAGGACCCTAGGATCATGACCTGAGCTGAAGGCAGACACTCAACCATCTGAGCCACCCAGGCGCCCCCTCCATTCCTTTAATAATGAACATGTATTTTCAGTTAATATTTAAGCATTAACACAAGTGATATAAGAAATAGACTACATGTGGCTTAATCACTCAGATTTATTTTAAAAATAATGTTTTTACCTATGCCTTGATAATAGATACTTGCAATTCCTCTGCAGTGACCATTGCCTCATCATTGGTGCTACAGCCCAGGATATGGTAGCATATTAGATAAATGACAATTAACTCAAATTTCCCTTGCAAATTCATGCTTCATTTCTCTGGCTAAAGAAAATATGACACCAATTGCCAGTATGGTTATAGTTGTTGTCCTTATTACTTAAAGAGATCCTTTCTGTTTAGCATTTTCTGTGCAGCCAGGTATGAAATTAACCGGTGAGGCTACTTTGGGGGAATTTTTTTTTTCTAGTTGATGTAATGTGAGTGAAGGGAAGGAGAACCAAGCAATGATGTTTATGTTCCATTTGCAGCATGTGTCTACAAAACATTTCCTTAGACAAATCTGTTCAAACTCCTAATTAAAATTGTCTTGGTCTGACAGTTTTCATAAGTCACCTAAATGACCATAAATTGCCATATTTCACTTTCTTAAGTGCTAGTATTCATCGTTATAGTATCATCTAATAGGACTTCTATGCAGAAAGAACTCTGTTTTAAAAGTACACAGACACAAAGTTAAAATTTTTATGCATAGATCCTTAAGCATTTTAATAAATGTCAAATAGGGAAAAATTAATCTCTTTCTATGAAAATGAGTAGAACAATTAAGATTTTTGAGTAACATTTCATTTTATAGAACAGCGCATCAAAATCACTTGGGAGGTCCTCTTTTGAAAAATTGTTACCTCCGGGGTTGGGAATAGCATAGGGCAGTGGTTCTCAAATTTAAACACCCGTAAGAGAAAAATAGGGTGCTTATTAAAATATAGATTGCTGAATCCACTCCTAGACATTCTCGTTCAGCAGGACTGGGGTGAAGGCCTAAGAATTTGCATTTCCGACCAGTTCCCAGGTGACGCTGAGGTTGCTAATATGGTAACAACAATTTGAGAACTACTGGCATAGGGTGCAAAAAGTTTCACAAATGATTCTTCTATCAACACTCCAGCAGTTGAAGTTTAGATTTATAAAAAGCAATAAGAAATGAGGCAAAATGATATGAATGTTTGTCTATATAAATTTTCTAAATCCAGTTTGAGTTAACATATCCCAGAAACTTGTGGCCATTCTTAATATGTCCTGAAACATTTGGAGAAATATGAGTAAAATTAGCTTTTTGATGTAATTTCTCTCTCACACACATATTCTAAAGGTTTTACGCTGGTTATAAAAATATTCCTGAATGACTTCATACTGGCCAGGCTGGCATCAAAATTAAATTTGTGAGGTGATGCTATTTGAGGAGATCGTAAAACTAAGGCCATCTGCAAAGGAAAGGTGGTGGTGTCTACTTAATGATGGCTTTATCATAGCAAATATTATAAAGTTATCTCTTTAATAAAAACAATTAGCCAATTATATATTCCAAAATGATTATCTAAGAAGAAAAGTTATTAGCACGCTTAATTAATATTGACTATATAAAACAAAAAGAAAAATAATTTACATCTGTTAAAGTTTTCCAAATATTTGAATCAAAAGAAACACTGAATTTTCTATGAACTGTTAGTGATTAGTTAACCACACTTACTATGCCTTTACTTAGCCAAATATTTGTAAATAAAACTACAAACTAATATCTAATAGTTTTGTGATCATAAGCATATGGTAATAAGCTGGTTGTCACAGTTTCCTGTTATAATTCTGGAATCATGTGAATTCTGACTGATCACCAAATATCACTAAAAATATGTTCTCAGCATGCTGATGGATGTATTGGATAATTTTTTTCCTACAGCAATAGGACATCCTACTTACTTCAAAAAATAACACTTCAGTGTAGCCTAATATGGTGATGATTTACCCATTGATAACTAGACTAATCAGAATAAAATAAGCCAGAAGTAAATGAAGTTAAATATAAAATCAAAGTGACAATATTTCTACATTTTTTCCAGTTTTATCGAGGTAAAATTGACAAATAAAATTATAATATCTTTAAAGTGTAGAATGTGATGATTTCATATATGCATACATTGTAAAAGCATTTCCCCAATCAAGTTAATTAATACATCTATCACCTCACATCGTTAACATTTTTGTGTGTGAGAACACTTAATATATAAATTCACAGCAAATTTCAATTATGCAATACAGTATTAGTAACTATGGTCATCACATTATACATTAGATCTTCAGAATTTATTCATCTTATAACTGAAACTTTGTATCTTTTTTATGCTATCTCCATTTTCCCCACACTGCCCCTGGCAACCATGATTTTACTCTCTGTTTGTATGAGTTTGTCCAGCATTCCTGGATGATATGACACTGACATCAGCCGGGTTTTCAATGGCAATAATGACAGGAGCTGATAGCCAAAGCTTCTTATAGGTTCTCTTCAGATTTAGGATGTAAATGCTATCACTTTTCCTTCTGTGGACGTACTGTTCCATTGAAGTCAAGGTTAGTGCCACCCAAGTGGGTTTCTGCTACAAGGAATTTGGGGCCATCTTCTTCTTTCATTTGCAGGACATCAAGGGTTCTAGACCTTGTGAAAGTTTCCCTTTAAGTTATGACAGGAATGCAGAACAACACTGTATGGACTCCTCCTGGGGTAGTGCAGAAAGACTCTCGTGTTTTTCTTAATAACATTTTCCCCCTCTGGCTTACTTTATTAAGAATACAGTATATAATACATATAACACAGAATATGTGTTAATTAACTATTTATGTTATCAGTAAGGCTTCTGATCAACAGTAGGCTATTAGTAGTCAATTTTGGGGGGAGTCAAAAGTTATATGCAGATTTTCAACTATGCGGTGGGGAGTTAGCACCCCCAATTCGCATGTTGTTTAAGTGTTAACTCCATAGATCTTTCACCTCCTTGGTTAAATTTATTTTTATTTATAGTTATTATAAGTATATTACTCTTTCTTATGCTACTGTAAGTGGTATTGTTTTAATTTCTCTTTAATTATGTCATTGTTACTATATAGAAACACAACTAATTTTTGTGCATTGATTCTGTATCATACAAATTTACCAAATTCATTTATTAGTCCTAATAGTTTTTTGATGGAGTCTTTAGGGTTTTCTATGTGTAAGACCATGCCATCTGCTAACAGAGACACATTACTTCTTCCTTTGTGATTTGGATGCCTTCTTTTTTTTTTTTTTTTTTTTTTTTTTGTCCTTGACTAATTGTTCTGGCTAAATCTTCCAGTAATATGTTGAAGTGGCAAGACTGGGCATCCTTAACTTGTTCCTGATTTTCCTCATCTGAGAAAGCATTTCACTGTTTAGTGTGATGTTATTATGGGCTTGTCATATATGACCTTTATTATGGTTGAGTTACATTCCACCCACACCAAATTTGTTAAGAGTTTTTTCCATAAAAAGATGTTGGAATTTTTTTCAAATGCTTTTTCTCTATTTATCGAGATGATCATATGATTTTTATCATTACTTCTGTTAACGTGATATCAAATTTATTGATTTGTGTAGGTTGAACTATCCTTGCATCCCAGATTAAATCCCACTTGATTATGGTGTATGATTTTTTTCTTAAGGCTTAAATTCATGACCCTGAGATTAAGACCTAAGCTGAAATCAAGAGTTGGATGCTTAACTAACTGAGCCACTCAGGTGCCCCTATGGTGTATGACCTTTTTAATGTGCTGTTGATTTTTTTGTTGTTGTGGATAATATTTTGTTGAGGATTTCTGCTTCTTTATTAGTCAAGCATCTTGCCTATAGTTGTCTTTTCTTACAGTGTCCTTGTCTGGTTTTGGTATCAGGGTGATGCTGGCTTCATAAAATGAGTTTGGATGCGTACCCCCATTCTTGAGTTTTGTGGAAGAATTTGAGTAGTATTGTTATTAATTTTTTTAAATGTTTGGTAGAATTCACCAGTACAGTCATCTCTTTGTGGGATTTTCTTTGTTGACATGTTTTTGATTCCTGCTTCAAACTCCTTACTCATGTTAGTCTGTTCAGATTTTCTACTTGGAAATCATGAAATATCTTGTATGACCCTTCACATTCAGGCTATATGTGTTCTTAAAGCTAGCTGGTAGGAGTCTCTTGTAGGCAGCATAGAGTTGGGTCTTTTTTCTTTTTGAAAAATTTTAATCTGTGCAGCCACTTTATGTCTTTTGATTAGAAAATTTAGTCCATTTATTTTAAAAGTGATTATTGGGAAGTATGAGCCTGGAGGGGAGAGCTATGAGAAATGCTCATACATCTGTTTAGAAACTACTTCTTTGTTTACTATGGTCCTATGGCTGAGCCTTGCTGGCTCTCAGAGCTAGGTGTTTTGGGGAACTGCCCCTCATGTGGTAGCCTTAAATTTAGGGTGCTAGATGTGTGATATAGCCCTTGAGTTCAGAGTTCTCCCCCATTGTAAGACACTGTGCTGGAGGGTGTTGTTTATGGCCACAGTGTGTCTATCTTTCTTACCTGTTTTGATACATTCCTCAAAGTTTATTAGTTTCTGGATCACTCTCAGGATTGATTCATGTGTAGCTATATATACGTAGTACATCCATGGGAAGAAGGAAAGTCAGGAACCTCCTATCTTGCCATCTTGGTGATGTGTCCCAAAGTGATCACATTTTTATAATGCCAAAATGTCTCTGCTTCAAAATATGTGACTCTTGTTAAAAGATTTCATTATTTTACTTCATTTTATTTTGCATTCACATTTATTTTGTTTTTTATTATTTAGTTAGGAGTCCCAATTTTAGGGACCCACACAAGTTCTAGTTTTTTAAAAATTTGATTTCTCATGCTCTTGTTCATTTGATACCCTATGCAACTTTAATAATTTTATACATATGCATAATCTGTTTTCTGGCAACTGAATCATCTCTGAAATTACATCTTCCTTTTTCCTCAACTGTAAGGCATCATTTTCTTTAGAATCTGCAGATGTCATCAAATTAAAGAAAATATGGCTTTGGTACCACAGAACACTTAAATCCGGCTTCAAAATGTTACTCCCGGTGCCGTGCAAATTGCCAAAATATAAATTCATTCTGTTTAATATGTTATCAACTTAACAGATGGTATTCATGTGTGGGCATCCAAAAGACCATAGATGAGCATCAAGTATGTATGTCTGAGAGTAGAACTTCAGGCCAAGAATGCTGAGGCTGTTATCTCTTTTGAATATCTGCACCCCAGTGTCAATGACTGTGAAATCAGGAGCAGTAAAGAGGTGAATGACATCCTTCATAATAAGCAGCATAATATGGAAAATCTGCAACTGATCTCACATTCTTCATTTACATATATTTTTAAGCTTTTTTGAAAAACATCTTGGTATAAGCAGAAGTTGTTCACATAAGACAAATGATTGTGTTGAGAAAGCAATTGAATAACATTTCATATATGGCATATAAGGCTTGTAAGGCAATTTTCAAAAAATATATAAAAATGTTGGGTTGTGTTGCCTGTATATTTGTGAATTATGGGTTTTTAAAAAACACAGCAGAGGGGGTCCTGGGTGGTTCAGTCGACTGAGCTTCCGACTCTTGAGTTCAACTCAGGTCATGATCTCAGGGTTGTGAGATCGAGCCCCACACCAGGCTCTGCACTGAGCGCAGTGTCTGCTTAAGAATCTCTCTCTCCCTCTACTCATTCCCTCACTCACATGTGTGCGTTCTCTCTCACTCTCTCAAATAAATCAATAAAATCTTTAAAAACACAATAGAAAGCATATATTATGTTTTTACAAATATCATTTTCAAGCTAGCTTGAAAGTGGAACTTTCAACTTCTGCTTTTTATAAATGAGGATATCTGAAGCACATAAATGCTAAGAAAATTCTCGAGGTCTTCTGTGACTTAGAGTAGTCCTGAGGCTAACACTTGGTTTAGGACTCCCAAAGTAATATTTTTCCTGTTATTACTTGAATAACTAAAAGATATTTTGTGGACCTCTACTTGTAAGGTTTCTGCAGGTGCAGCTAGAAACAATCTATTTCGATAGAGGGAATTAAAGATAAGTACAAGTTAAGAGGCACAATTTCTCAATGGATTAATAGTGATGGCCCTGGATCCACAATGACTTAGGTTGGATCGCACCATTGCCACATAACAGCTTTGTAACTTTCTGCAATGTATTTTGTTTGTATGTACTTTCATTACTTTATCTGTTCAATGGGGACTTTAGAAACAATTGCTTTATGGGGGCATTAAATAAATATATACATTGAAGCATATACTGCAATGAATGGAACAAAGCAACATTCAATTATCCATCATTATCATTTGCCAGTGGGCTAAACTTGAAATTATTATCTCCATTTCATAGATAAGGAAACTAAAGGTTTGAAGTGAAATAATTTACCCAAGGTCATACAACTTGTAATTGCTGGGGCCATAATTTGAACAGGGAAATAACTAACTTCAAAGATTATGCTGGACCATCTGCTCCACCAACTACAAGATTGGTCTTCCCTCTAGTTCACTTCAAGCTATTTATATCAATCCAGGGAACCTACTGAGCCCTGGCTCGCAAGCTATTCTAAATAGATTTGCCTGGTTCGTGTTCCAGATTGTGCCAGATGCAGAGGTTCAAGGCCAGAAGCTGCACAGAAATGGGGACGCACTTTTCTCAAACCATGCTGCTTTTGTTTTCAGTTACATTAAATCCATTCAGTTCTCTGCTCAAGGTCTAGATTAATATGCAGTATAGAATGAAGCTGATAATCTAGTATTCATAGAAACGTAGGAGACTGTGCAAAAGTCATGTGAGAGTATAATAACTTGCGATAATTCCATAACTACAAAGCCAGAATAATTAAGGCTTTTAAAGGTTGATCTTTCCTAAAAGAAATTTCCATAACTGTTTAGAATATTTCAGAAAACTATCAAGTGATAACCATTTCTGTCCAAGTAAATGTATAACTATAGCTTTTATAATAATACTACCTAAATCATGTGAAAACCTATCAAAAATATTTTGTGAAGAGATTATATAGAAAGAAATTTATTGATTAATATAACTGTACAATCTAGAAAAGTTTTATTGTGGCCTTATCTATAATGGCAATATTTTGGAAACAACTGTCCACCAATAAGAAAATGGAGAGATAAAGAAATCTCTTTATTATAATTATCTATTAATAGTGTACATAGATGGACTAGAGAAAAATACATTGATGTTCACAAATCATACAAAGAGAATACTGAATAAAGAAAGCTAGTGACTATTACCACTCAAATACCAAAAGTACTATGTACTTTTATGTATGTATAAATATGTACAGAACAGGTGTAATAATATGCTTCAGAATAATACATAATAAATTTTAAAATAGTTTTCATCCCTTTTGGGGGAAGAAAGTGAAGTAGGTTGATGACAGATGCCATGGGAAGTAAAACTGTATTCATAATATTATACTCTTTAATACAAACTGATACGAAGCAAACATGACTAAATGTTGACACTGACTACATCTAGATACGTTATACTAGTATATTATTATCTTATTTTTTGGTTTTGTATACTTTTTCTCTAAGTTTGTGATACTTCAAATAGAATATTAAAATATTACTTACAATCAGGTAATATATATCTACACTCAAACTTTGCAACATTTTCAATATTATTTTGTTTCAGTGATTTAAAATAAAAAAATGTGTTGTGATTAACTTTACTCCTCAACTTTCCCTGATTTTCCGTATCTGAAAAAGGTAAGAGAAATTTTGTATGAATCCCCTGAAGAAATCCTACATTTTCTTCACCAGCCAGAATTCCTTTTAGTTTGAATTCCCCAGATAATTTCCCTTGCACTTTATTTTGTGTTTCCTGTGGACCAGTTATTTTTATAGCAGCAGTATTCATTACGTTGATCCCTGACCATGTTACAGCACAGTTTTTTTTGTTTGTTTGTTTTTGTTTTTTTTAAGTAGTTTGTGTTGGCATGCAGGCAAACAACAGAAGGGAATTCTCTTGGGCTCTTCTCTCTATTCCCTCACAGTACAAGAAAATAAAAATTTCCCACCCTTCTATAAATACCTTTATTAGAACCCAATGGAAGAGGTATTAGATTGTTTTTTAATGCCAAAAGGCAGAATTAGGGCCAATGGTTAGAAGTTTTATAGAAACACTTTTTTATTATTATGAGAAAGAACTTTTTCTTTGCAATTTTATGACAGACTGTAACTGGTTTTCATTTGAGGCATTCAAGATTCTATTGTTAAGAAAGAGAATGAATGACAGCTCCTCTCCCCAACACAAACCTCCCCACATTCTTACAAAGACATACCTCTGGGATGGTGTAGAAGTTACTCCTGCATTGTGTCAGAGACTGGGCACAATGATTTCGAAGGTACTTTTAAGTATATAGTTCTTTTTGCAAACACAAATATTAGACACCAATACAATTGTTCATTTCCAGCAAGGTAAGAAAATAATACTAATTAATAGGGGCTTTTTTGTACACTAATTTCATTTAATTTTAGAAAAACATATCATCATTTTGTATTTCTGGAGGCTACTTATTTTTCAATTTTGTAGCACTAAAAGACAGTGTATATCATTACCACCTTGTTTTTCAAGAAAATAATCTTGATATCTTTTGAGTAATTGACAACTTATTACTTAAATAATTAGCATTCTGAATATTAATCTCATTAACTAATTCTAAATCAGTTTGTTTGTAATAACATGGAAGAAAGGTTGCCATGTGTTTTTTTTTTCTTTTTGTCTTCTCATTTCATTTGATGGTAATGCATTTATCCTCAATGACTCTAGAATATGCTTATTTCTAGTTCAATTTTGTGTCTTGAATGATGCCTTGTGTCATATATTTATTTGTCAGGCTTTCAGATTATTTTTATAAGTGAGGGATGAATTAATATATGGGAAACAAACCAGATATTAGGAGCATAGAGGCACAGACTGATTGCAAGTCCCAGATCTCCCATTAACTAGCTGGAATGTGGACAAGTTCCTAAAGTTCTCTAATCCTCAGTGTCTTTAGCAAAATGGAACTAATTCTTGTACCTACCTTATAGAACATTGAGTAGATTAAATATGATTAATGCATGGATGGCCACTGGGTAGGCTAGATATAAAGTTTGGGAAATAAAGTTTATTTCACTCTTTCTTGGTCATCCATATGGGTGGGCTCGTGAAAATATAGGCTATTAAGATAGAGTTTAATATATTGAGAGTACGTAGCATACAGGAAAAAGTAAAGACAGCAACTGTGTACTCGACCTAACGTACATCCCATGACTTAACGTTGAATATCCTCCTGCTTGCATATCCTGTCTCTAGATAGATATAGACAGTGATGTATACATTACAATAGGGCTTCGCTGTGAAATTGGAATATAGAAGGAATCATAGAGTAAAGTTGGGTCTTGAAAGCACCATCCAAGTAAGCAGGGTGGTTCACCAGATCATGCAACCATGGACCAGTCTGTATATAATGTTTGGTCTCCCTTATAGCCTGAGAAGTTAAGACCTGTTCCATATAGGTTCTTCATTCTTTCCTAATGGTTTTACTTACAGTCAAGATTTCTCATTAGAAGTAGAAGAATGAATAGGAGGAATATTTTTTGTTTATTTCTATGATTTTCTTGCATCAAATACAATCTAATATATTCAAATTAAAGAGGTAAATTGCTTCTTTTCATGTACAAACTTTTCAAAACTTTCTTCTTTGAAAACTCTGCATTCCAGATTCCTAAATATTTTCAAAATCCTCATGATTTACACTTTTATCTTCCCATTAAATATTAATTAGTAACATTCTATGTATAAGAATCTAGCACAGGGGCACCTGGGTGGCTCAGATGGTTAAGCTTCTGCCTTCGGCTCGCGTCATGATCCCAGGGTCCTGGGATCGAGCCCCACATCGGGCTCCTGGCTCAGTGGGGAGCCTGTTTCTCCCTCTCCCCCTCCTCATGCTCTCTTTCTCTCTCTCTCTGTATCTCTGTGTCTCAAATGAATAAATAAAAAATCTTAAAAAAAAGAATCTAACACATAAACAGTCAAAAAGAGTGGGCTAGCATTATAAACAAAACAAAAATTTCTTCTATAGAAATTATTATACCTAATGTTAAATTGATGAATTTTGCTATGTATATCAATATGAAGATTTACCTTTGGGTTTGATCCTTGATGACCCAAAGTCCACGTACAATAAGAACCCATAGCAAATCTTTTATCAGACACAAATATGGTATTGTTCCTTACTAATGCTCTTGGATTTAACCTAGGCATCCTACCTTATCCCATCCAAATCCCAACATTTCTCCAGCTTATCCAAATTTTTCTATATGCTCCCCGTTTAACACAGAGTTTAACAATGGCTCTAAAGGTTATTGATTCTTGGTCATTCAGGATCCTTCAGATTCAAAAGTTGTTATTAATACAATAATGGCAATACTCTTGGTAGAGCTGCCTTAAAAAAATGTGTACAAAAGAACTTTTACTAATATATCTTTCCCCAAACCTTCCAAAAGACTGAATTCAGCCACTATACCTTTTTAAGGGCTACAAATTTCTATACATATATCTCAACGTCTTGTTTCCCTGGCTAAACCTTAACACCTTAGATCCTAGTCTTTGCTGTATCCTATAGTTTTTATGCTATTAAGTTCAACTTCAAGCATGCTGATGTTTGAGCTTGCAGTCTCATCAACATGGGTCTTGGATTAACACCCTATTGATCTCTGGATCTCTCCTTCTTAACCTCAGGTTCCCTCTCCTTCCATGGACTTCCTCACATATTCTCAACTTCACCTCATGTGATATGAAATACATGCCTATGTCATGAAATTGCTATGTAGTTGTTGTATAGCTATATCAATTTTTGCATGTTCAACATTCTTTTGCTTGGATGGTTGCATAGAAAATATTTAGTTTAATTAATGCATGCTGTCAGTTAAAGTAATTTTTCATATAGCTTATTGATATTTGAATACCTTATATGCAAATATTATTACCTGTTAATTTACCACCAACTTGTTGAAAGATGGTAAAAATCTTACTGTTTATTTTGTAAGACTTCATTATGCCATTAACCTTCTACTCCTTCGGGCCACTAGAAAAAATTTCCTTAGTTAAATCACTCTTGTAATAATGCCTAAAAATGAAAACTGATTTGTAATATGCCTCACCAAAAGTTCGCTAACAGTAAATTATTTTCTAATGCTTGTGTTTTGCAAATGTTTGCATAAATATGTCCATAGAATATGTAAACACTGATTTTTATCTTGAGGGTTTTTCCCTTCTGAATTGAAAATATTTAAGGAAATCTTATAAAAAATTTGATCTTTGAAATATTTTACTACCCTATTTTATCTGTGTTATGTATAAATACAAAAAGACAAGAAACAAATAAAACAAAAAAGCTGAGGTATTCAATATTTACCAATTAAAAAAAGAAATCTAACTCTTAATTATTTTAACAGTTTTAAAAATAACATCTTTGTAATGCATTGAGTGGTTACGATGGTGAATGGTCCTTTTACTAATATTCTGTTGATATAAACTATATATGTACTATTTGGGGAAAATGGTTCTATTTCATTAAATATCTTGATTTTCAAAAATAAAACACAAATGTTTATGATGATGGTCATGATGATAATTTGAGGAATAACAATTATGGCCATGAATGATTTCCCTCAGACATTGAAATATTCATGTACCATTTCACAGCTGTGGAAATTATAGTGATATACAGAATGAAAATATCTGTAAAGCCTTAAGTTAAAAATTCTAAGCCATATCAATGGAGAAAGATCGATTAGAAAGTTTAATGATGTTTGGTTTCAAAAACGGCTTAACTGAAATTTTTTTTACAATTCATTTTTAAAACTTCAACTCATATCTTTAGAAATAATAAATAGTTATTATACATTCTGTTTATTCTTGTACCAATCATTTGTTTTATGACTTCTATCCAATAAGATAAAAGGACACCTACATTGGGAGCTCTAAGTTATTATAGAAGCATGACTTTGGAAAGGAAAGTCATAAATTTATAGCTTAAATTAAATGTAAGACAATTTGCCAGAGATTCACACTAATGTAATTTAATCATGATAGTTTCTTAATTAAAAAAAAATTAGAAAATCAGGTTTAACACTAAACAAATTAGTGGAATAGAAAAGAGTAAAAGGCAAAAAAAATCTTCTCTTCAGGGGTAACACTTTTAAATGTCTTTCCTGTTTTGTTTTGTTTTTTTTTTTGACCACTCACACATTTTTAAGGAAAATGATATGATACTAAACATATTGTTTTTTAAGCGCTCTTTTAAAACAATAACAATATGTAATAAAACTTATCACATATTTTTGATGCTAACCGATATGTAGTATGTCTGTATTTGGCTGTACTGCAATTGCTTCACAACCATCTCTTGTTTTTTAGATGCTTTCCCATCTATCTCTATTTTAAACAATGCTACAATAAATATTGTTTACCTGCTCCTTTGTGTACCTCTACATTGGTGTTCTAAAGATAAATTCTTGGATTTGGAAATGCTGAATGAAATAGTTTTCATACTTCTGGATTCAGCCCTGACATATAAAGAACTTGGAAGTCATCACTTCCAATCTCAGAACAAGAAAATAGGCTGAGCAAACTGAAAATGAACAACTTCTCTTGGATACCTCAGAGAACTGAGGTTGCAGAGAGGAGCTCCACTCTGAAATCTGTAGATACATGAAACTAGAGTCCCAGTTGCTATGTACTTACCTATAGCTGGAGCTGCTAAGCCATAACCTGGTAAAAACATTGCATGCTAAGGGCACCCGTCTGGCTCAGTCGGTAGATCATGTGACTCTTGATCTTGGGGTTTTTAAGTTTGAGCCCCACATGGGGTATGGAGATTACTTAAAAAAATAAAATCTTTGAAAGTTAGAAAAAGAAAAACCACATTGTGGGGCACCTGGGTGGCTCAGTTGGTTAAGTGTCTGACTATTGGTTTTGGCTCAGGTCATAATCTCAGAGTTGTGGGATCAAGCCCCGCCCCCCCCAAAATCGGGCTCTGCACTCAGCTGGGTGTGTGCTTGAGATTCTCTCCCTCTCCCTCTGCCCCTCCCCTCCTCTCTAAAATAAATAAATAAATCTTTAAAAATTAAAAAAAAATAAAAAACAACATTGCATGTTAGTTATAACAAATTGCTGGAGGCTGAGTGTGGACTGGCATGGGAGTGAGAAACTGCTGAGGTTGCAATTTTATGGTGTGTGAGGGTAGAGAGGAAATAGGTCATGTGGCACACTTTGATGGGTTTTATATTCAGGAAACACATCAGGTTCTCACAGTAAAGGGCCAAAGATCCTCTCATAGCTGTGATGCAGATGAAGAAATGTAATTGAAATAGAGACAGAATATTCTCCATAGAATAGCTAATTCTCCAGGGGTGGGGGGGGGGAGAAAAAACAAAACAAAAAAAACTTTACCAAGGCTTTATCTCACCTGAAGGAAGAGCATTTTCCTGACACCAGAGCCTCCAGCGTATTGTCCTATCTAAGGGGGGGGGGGGGAGCTAAGAAACACTTGTGAAGGTCACTGCCAAGGAACACAATCCCATTTTAAAAATATTGTTTAATCACGGGCGCCTGGGTGGCTCAGTTGGTTAAGCGACTGCCTTCAGCTCAGGTCATGATCCTGGAGTCCCGGGATCGAGTCCCACATCCGGCTCCCTGCTCAGCGGGGAGTCTGCTTCTCCCTCTGACCCTCCCCCCTCTCATGCTCTCTCTCTCATTCTCTCTCTCAAATAAATAAATAAAATCTTTGAAAAAAATATTGTTTAATCACAAGATTACTGAAGGCTGTCCTCTCCATTCCTTACACCCCCCCCCCCCAAAAAAAGAACACACACTGGTGAGAAATTGTCATTGTTAATGCCACAGTAATGGGTTTAATTGACCTTCTCTTTCTGTTCCACTGTGTGGCACTTTTCCCTTTTCCAAATCTATCACAAACTTATTCCAATAATTATAACAAGAACGAATAAGGGAGTGTAGAGTGCTTTGGACAACTCCATTCCGTCCATTCAAAAAGGAATTACGATTAGGTCAATAACATCAAATTAAATAAAGAATGGAAAAATATAATATTAAAATTGTTTTCAGTAAGTACCTTTTCCAACTTCTCACTGCACGAAAGAGAATATTTTTACTAAAAATGTATGAAGTTAGGAAGATTTGAATAGAGGTTACCTCGTTCCTTAGAAGTTCTCAGTGTCATCCAGAGCTGTTTTTCCTACTCAATCCCTCTGTTGTTGCCATGCACATATGTTTTTCTGATATTTCAGTTATTTTATGAGTGCAAATGTTCCAATGCCTGTCATTCTGATGTTAAAATTAGTGTAATCATCAACCTTTATAAAAAAATTTCTTTTCCTTGGCATTCTATTCAATAATTTCCAATGACTTCAATATTTGACTGACAGTAGCTATGTAGTGCCACTTATTTGTGAGTCATAAGAATCTTAATGTCAGAAATTAGTATAGCTCTAATGGTAGAAAATTTACCTTATAGATATATTTTTAAAATATTTTTAGTATTTCATACCCAGAAAACTTTCATGCAGTTATTTTTCTAATACTTCATGTCATTTATTAAAATGTGTACCAGTGAAGCTTAAATTTCATATTCTAATTAGTCAACTAACAGTTATAATAACCAATAATTCTTGGTTATTGGTAACAAGAATATACACGACGTGGCTACCTTCAGGTGTGGGAAAGTAAAAAAGAGCAATATAAGATTTTTAAAGAAATTCTTAATTTGTATAATAGCCTCTCATTCAAACGGGGCAACTTTCAAGAAACAGTTATGAAATATTAAGTCTTCCAGGACCTTGGAATTTATTCAGTGAATCCTGTCGCCTAGTATAAAACTATCATAGTCGGGGGCGCCTGGGTGGCTCAGTCGTTAAGTGTCTTCCTTCGGCTCAGGTCATGGTCCCAGGGTCCTGGGATCGAGCCCCGCATTGGGCTCCCTGCTTGGTGAGAAGCCTGCTTCTCCCTCTCCCACTCCCCCTGTTTGTGTTCCCTCTCTCGCTGTGTCTCTCTCTGTCAGATAAATAAATAAAATCTTTAAAAAATAAAATAAAAATTAAAAAAACAAAAAACAAAAAATATTATCATAGTCACTCATACCCTTTCTCTTTAATCTTAATCAATGATAAACCTACTCCTTTACAGGACAGTCTAGTCCATGTATTGACACATTTTGATTTTAGGAAGTTTTTTTTTTTTTTTTTTTGTAATGAGCTTTCTATAGTTTCCTTCTCGTTTTTTCTTTTTCTCCCCAGCACAAACATCTTCCTTCCTTCCTTCTTTCCTTCCTTCCTTCCTTCCTCCCTCCCTCCCTCCCTCCCTATCTCCTTTCCTTTCTGTCTCCTTCTTTTCCTTCTTTCTTCCTTTAATTCTCCTTTTTTGTTTTTCTTCCACAAATACATACCAAAATCTTCCTGGGTACTAGGCATCGTGATAAGTGCTACGGATATGGTGATTAAAATATAACCTCTCTTTCCCAAAACTTCAGCCCACTTGTGGAAAGAGACATAATGATCAGTAAAATATAGTTCCCTTTACAGATGCCATGCGAGCACACCAGAAAGGCAGATAACTCAGTTACAGAAGGGGAAACAGGAGAAATAGATATTGTGTCTCTTCTAAATCTTGAAGATTACCCTAGAAGTATGTGGATAGGAAGGAAATCTGTTTTAGAAACAGGGTGTATCATGTGTAAAGCCACTGAAGAAGGGGCCAAATATAATTCCTAGATTTAATTTTAGCAATCAATAGTGCATATTTCAGTTTTAAATAGTCATATATGGCTAGTTAATGTATTAGGGAGCATAGATGTAGAGCATTTCCATCACCAGAGAAAGTCCTTTTCAACAATTTTGGCCTAAAATTTAACCTTATAATTGCTCTATATTTTCAATATCAATCAGCTTTCCCAGTGAGTTCTTGCTGTAGTATCCAATAATCTTTCCATTTTATTGGGACCTACAATTCATTAATTTTCTTGCTTTTATAAATCTCCACTCCTCCCATGCTATCATTTTCTTTCTTTCCCAGTTTAAACATTATGGCAATTATTCTCACATATTGAGTGTGGTCTCAACTTCCTTATACCTGTGTATTGCTTCTTTGCTTTCCATATTTGCTTGATAAAACCACAATTGCAATTATCCAACTCTGCTTGTACCTACATTTGAACTACACAAGCTGACCAACCTGAAGAAAACCATACAGTCATGCGAACTGCTCACACATTAGTCTGTGATCACTAATTACAGGCGATTTTTTCATGATGACTCACAATCACACTCTATTCCTCTAGTCCATTACTTTCCCATTCTCTTGGATAACTATTACATATGTTCTCCAAATTTCCTCAAACCTCTGCTTACATCTTGATTTATTCCACTCTGAAAACAAAACCAATCAGAAAAGCACTTTGAATAGATTTCTCTACCAGGTGTACCAAGCCACCTGCATTACGTTCTGTTCTCTCTTCTATTATTATGGATGAAGTCTCTATGCTTAAAATGAATGCCAGCATTTTCACTTGCTTACTAGAGATCATTCTTTATCATTTACTCAAGGACTTGAACAAAATTTTTATGATCTTTCTTGAATTGTCAACCTTTTCCTCTCCTCCAGAGCTTTCATGCAAAAATCTCCCGTATTTAAAATGGAAATCCACTTGACCCCATGGGCTTCTATAATTGCTCCTCTATTTCTCAATTCTGTTTGTAGAAAAGACTTCCTTTTCTATTGTCACCTGAACCCACTCCAAATAACCATTCACAGTCATGAAGCTGCTGAAATTGTTCTTAATGTCATAAAAAATCTCCCTGTCACTAAACCCAATAATCAATTCTCATTACTCTAGTCAGTATACCTCACAACAGCATTTGACATGATTGATCAGTTTCGTTCGCTCTCTCTTTCTTTCTCTCTCTGCCTCCAGAACAAAGCAATTTCTAATTTCTCTTCTTATTTAGTTTTCCTCAGTCTTCTTTGCTGGTTCTCCTTCATCTTTCAGGCCTTTAAGCTTTGCACTACTCTGGGAATAAGTTCTTAGGCTCTTCTCTTTTCTCCAGTCTCCCCCACCGTCCCCCACTTATTTGTGAACCTGTCCAATTTCTTGGCTCTAAACAATATCTATATGCTGACAACTTTCACATTTGCATCTTCACCCAAGAACAATCTGGCTGCCTATATGATTTCTACACTTTGATGTTTAATAGGCATCTTGAACTTAATATCAAAGTCAACACCTGATTTTCCTCCATAAATCTGCTCTATTCACTATCTCTTGGTTCTCTTATCCTATCCTTATCATTTATTGTTTTTCGATCAGGTTGGCCAGGTTTCTATTCTTTAAACATTCCCAGCATATCCTTACCTTCTGGCTGGGACACACTTTATGGAGATTTACACTGTCTTGTCTCTCACCTGTGTCCAGGTCTCTGCTCAAATGCCAGCTTCTCAGTGAGACCTCCTCCCTAACTTTCTATATTTTTCCTGATTTTTTTTTCTTTAAAGCATTTATCAACATACTATACATTTTTACTTTTTTAAAAGATTTTTCATGAAAAAAGAAATATAAATGTTATGAGGCATGCACATATTTCTCTATTTTGTCATCTGCGTGTAAGAAGAAGTGTATGTATAGATATTCTTTGACAGTGAATGCTGCTGATTGGTCCCTTAAAACAATTTATTTTTTGTTCCTGGGCTCATGGTTGCTAAGTAGTCCATTTATATACATATATATATATATATTTTTTTTTTTTGCCTCCTCTACATCTATATTTAAGTTTTTGTTATCTGGATCCTGAATAGGATAGCAGTCCCTTTAACTATTCAGAGTAATGCCCTCTAAGCCTAGATGGAAATATACTAAGATTGTAAAAAGAAGGAGTGGCCAGAAAATAGGAGGAAACCCAAAGAGTAATGCATCAAGAATCTAAGGAAAAATATTGCTTAAAGATGGAAGGAAGGTGACCAGTTTTTTCAAATAAATAAACTGCAGGGAAATAAAGAAGATAAGAAGAGAGAACCTATAGATTAATAACAACTTAAAAGAAGAAGATTTATTATACTACTCTATCTTTGTATATGTTGGAAATTTTCCATAATAAAAGTTGAAAAATATGGAGGAGACAGTGATGAACGTTCCACTGAAATATATTTAGGAAGACTGAAATGTATGCACTGTATTTCATGTCACTTTATTGGAGTTATATAATAGAGCAATGGCTGCATTAAAGTTAATAAGATGTGAGTGGTAAAGAAAACAAACAGAAATATGGAGTAGATAAATGAGGCAGCACAGCACTTTAGAAATATGCCTTAAATTGCTTTTATTCCTGCAACCAATATCCATGCGGAGCGCAATATGTGTGTTCACCAAGTGCATGAGGTAGCATGTATAGTTGCTAAAAACCAGAAAATAAAGATGACTTTTGAGATGCAGGGCCAGTTGTTAATAAATCAAGAGATAGATGGGGGAGACTGGGTATCTTATGTTTAGCCAGAAGAATGGATTTCATTTTTATCCCCATTTCCTACTTTCTGGCTCGGGGGAGCAGAACACAATTTTAGAAAAAGATAAACAGAGAGTCCATTTGATTTTTTTCACACACCTGCTTTCCAATGTTTAAGATATCTAAAAAAAAAAAAAAAAAAAGAGTCCTGTGACCACCACCATTTTGCAGGTTGCAGTTAGAAAATGGTAACTATTATGTACATAACACATCAATGGATGTAGGGACTACAAGAGAGATATTGGCATGATGTGTTTAGTCATAAAAGGGTTTTGGTGCCAGGAGAGCAACTGAGAAGAACCATAGGTTTTCATGGGCTCAGGAGGTCTTCTAGGTCAAAGGTTTTATAACAAGGTTAGCTGGTTGGGGACAGGCAATGGTACACACATCGGTGAAAGGGCCTCTGCCAGAAGATGGCATGGCTCTCTTATTTGACATTCTCCAGACTGCCCCAGAGCCTTTTCTATTTTTGGAAGAGGGTGACATGGATAGTAGGTCACAGCATTGAACAAGAGAAGGGCCAACGTTTCCCAAACACTGTGCCGCTGTCTTCTTTGGGTCCATGACTTCCCTTCCTATACTCCTCCCTCACTTCTGAATATCAAGCCTGGAACCTGAGGCAAGGAAAATTTTAACTAGACTGTGACTAATTTAGACATCACAAATTGATTCATTAATCACTGGATTGGACTAAATTTAACTGAAAGCTGTTATCTGTCATTAGACAGACTGGGGACTCAGAGTCAAAGATTAAAAATCAGCTCTAAAAATAAAGAATAGCCCAATTTCTAAATCTGAATTAGTGAATGAACTAGTTAGTTATGCCTCTTTGAGAAAGCAAGAAATAAGTTGTGATATCCATAAGGTAATTTGGGATTAGGGGTTGGATCAAGATAAATATTTTATTTAATTCAGGAGATAATCATGTTGAAGAGCTGATGAGAAAGCGCCAATTGAAAGAGATCTTGAATATTCAAGAGGAATAAGAGATAGCGTTAATTTAAGTTTCTGACAAGCCATGAAAAAAATTACAGAAAATAAGCATGAAGTTATTGCCATTATGGGAGCTGGCAAGATGGGCTTAATATAAGCAGGTTAATAGGTAGCCAAATAAGAGAGAAAATATTTGATTTTGTGGCCACCCAAATCCATTTTAGGAGATTAAAACTATTTTACTAATATATCTTCTGAACCAATTTGCTGTTAATTCTTATTGGACTATTTTTCAATCTTAAAAAAAAGGTTGAGGGAATGAATAACAGAAATGTTATATAACTCAGTAGGGATATTTTAAGGCATATTTATTTTTCATATTTTATTTTGCATCATGCATATGCAATACATGCATAAATATGAATTTTGGAAAGTTCTGCAAATATAAAGAAACAAATATTAATACATCCTGTTTTTTAATTTGAGTGATGGTTAAACAAATGTATTCAGTTTGTGAATTTATTAAGCTATGTACTTATGATAAGTGCACATTTTAAAATGTGGATTACATGTCAATAAAATGTTTAAACATTCAATACTAACTTCCAGCTCAGAGCAGTCACATTTACCATAATTAATATTTGGTATTTTTTCTATGAATGTTTTATAGAATAAATAGTAATCTTTATCAGAGGCTAGCAAACTATGGCTTGGAGCCAAATTCAGTTACTGATTTTTTTTCTGTTAATGTAAGTTTTATTGGAACAGAGGCATACCATTTGTTGTTGTTTTTTTCTTTTTTTATTATTATTATGTTATGTTAATCACCATACATTACATCATTAGTTTTTGATGTAGTGTTCCATGATTCATTATTTGCGTATAACACCTAGTGCTCCATGCAGAACGTGCCCTCTTTAATACCCATCACCAGGCTAACCCATCCCCCCACCCCCCTCCCCTCTAGAACCCTCAGTTTGTTTTTCAGAGTCCATCCTCTCTCATTGTTTTTGGCTACTTTTGCCATACAGCGGCAGAGTTGAATAATTGTAAAAGACATTTTATGGCCCCCCAAACATAAAATATTTACTATCTCACCCTTTACAGAAAAAGCTTGCCAATTCCTGCTATGCATTCAGTTCTTTCTTGTTTTTTTTTAATTAAATGGAATATGTCATGTGTATATGAATAAATATGTTTAGCTGCATCATATTTTACCAAATATAATTTATTTAGTTATTTCCCAAATTATGGAAGTTGTTTTTAATTTTTATATTTTATCTCTTTACTCATAACATTTGATCTAAATTTCATATTTTCCTAGGATATATTCTGAGAAGGATAGACATTAAAATAAAGGGCACAACCACATAAACCTTCTGAGTATGTATTAGTAAATTGATTTCCATATACATTTCACCTGTGTGTTGCCCATCAGCAATCATACAAATATTCAGGAACCATTTACATTGTTTTCTGCAATGAGTATTATAATAAAAACACCCTTATTAAACATGATACTGTTTGTTAAGTAAAAAATAATTTAAACTAGAAAGTCACAGAATTGCAATATATACACAACCTGTAATGTCTATTTTTACAGAAATTAGGTAACCATGTATCATTCACCAATATTTTAATTTTGGTCCAGGTACTTACCTGGCCTTGATCATAATTTGCTTTTTTTACCTTCCATAAAAATATCACAAATATATTATCTACAAGTTTTAGTTATATTCTTCCCCAGTTCAAACTTGAATATATGTTTGAAGCAATCCTGGTTTTAGAATAATTTGAATATTTACAATTTTACTGTAAAATTTCCACAATACTTTTGACCATACCTTATTCGACACCTTTTAAAAACTGAATGAGAGAATTAGTCTTTCCAAAACATTCAACTCAGTTTCCATAGAAACAAAGCTCTCTTATCTCAGCCATAGATCATGGTTTAAATAATAGTTAATCAATGTATGTAATTTGCATTTATATTTGAAATAAGGGGCGCCTGCGTGGCTCAGTTGGTTAAGCCACTCTTTGTTTCTCTTGGTGGACTCTGGGTTTCAGCTCAGGTCATGATCTCAGGGTCCTGAGATTGAGCCATGTGGTGGGCTTCGTCCTCAGTGGAGAATCTGTTTGAGATTCTCTCTCCCTCTCCCTCTGCCCCTCTCACTTGTGCTCTCTCTCACTCCCTCTAAAACAAATAAATAAATCTTAAAAAGAAAAAAGAAAAAAGTTAAAATCTACCAACTACTGATAAGTATACCACTTAGTGCAACATTCTAGTGCTTAACCTTTTAACCATGATAATTCTGCATTCAGTGGGTATCAATGACTATATTTTACAATTAAGGTAGTAGGCTTTACATTGACTAATTTTTTACGTTACCTAAGTCATTTTTCAAGTTCTTAATAGGTTTTGAATAATATGTATAGGTATGTGTTTGTATGTGTGCAATGCTTATCAACCTTTTTAGAAATATATTTCTCCCTTTGCTCTACTCATTTTCATTTTGAGATCATGTAGAATTTTATTTCCAAATTATTACATTTTGAAAAATTTTCATCAATTAGTTAGGCTCAACAACTTTTAGTTTATTTTCCAATATCATTTCTTGTATCTCAGGTTGTTTTTAGATTTTCTAAAATGTATCTTTAGTTACAATGTGGTGAAAATATAAAACAATGTTGTTTTAATACATGAAAATAAATGAATGACATTTTGTTCAACAAAACTAATGATACTTTGGGGTTGTGTGTATGAGTTTAATGAGCTGTGCATATATGTGTCTGTTTGCAAACAGGTAGCTGTATTTTAAAATAATACAATGGCATATGCTCAAGGATGATAGTAAAATAACATTAGCCCTCATAATATTTGTCAAATATGTTATATGAGGGGTGCCTGGGTAGCTCAGTCATTAAACATCTGCCTTCAGCTCAGGTCATGATGCCAGGGTCCTGGGATCAAGCCCCACATTGGGCTCCCTGCTCCCAGGGAAGCCTGCTTCTCCCTCTCCCACTCCCCCTGCTTGTGTTCCCTTTCTCGCTGTGTATCTCTCTGTCAAATAAAGAAATAAAATCTTAAAATAAAAAATGTTACGTGAAATCCTTGACTAAAATACCTACTGAATTGTAATAAATTGGTGTTTCCATATATTTCAAAATTCCCATAACCTCTCTAGATAAATTTGAAGGGTTTTGTTTTCACCTAATGTATTTGAATATTATCATATATAGTAGATTTATTTTTAAAATCTGAGTTATAGTTCAGTGCACAAAAAAATATGTAATCTTTTTAGAATCCTGAAAATATAATTAATGTTGACAGAGAGTTAATCTGAATATATATCCACATTTAGCATTACCTTTAACATGATGTTACATTAGGTCAAACATAGTACTAAGACCTTATTAAAGAATCATGATAAAATGCCTACCTCTGATAAATATTTGAAATGTGTTATTTTGATTTCCATTTCTCAGAGAAAATGTGAAACCATATTTGAAAAAAAACAGTTTAAATAAAGTTTACTTTAAACCCTTTATAGCTTTATTGAAAGTTAAGTTATGATAGTTTTAAACCTGATGGCTCCTAGAGGGGAGGTGTGTGGTGGGGATGGGTTAAACAGGTGATGGGGACTAAGGAGTACACTGGTCAAGAGCACCCAGTGCTGTGTAAGTGTTGAATCATTATATTAGTTTCAGGTGTACTGAAATAATATTATTTCCCATATCAGGCTCCCTGCTCAGCAGGGAGTCTGCTTCTCCCTCTGACCCTCTTCCCTCTCGTGCTCTCTATCTCTCATTCTCTCTCTCTCAAATAAATAAATAAAAATCTTTAAAAAAATTTCACATTGAAACAGGAAGACACTGATTATCCACTAGTAGTAATCAATCTTTTTGTATTTTTGACACAATTTTGAATACAAGAAATCGAGTGACATAATTGAAAAAATTAAAACATTCAAAAGCAACACAAAAGAAGTCATCATTAATTACAGTAAAATTAAGTGCTAAACTGTAAAAATATCTTCTACTGTCTATCAACACATCTAAGTTAATGTACTATTATGTGTTCGGTTGTCCTTCAACATTTTTATGTCACTGTTTGAATTAAACTATTGAATTGCCTAAATTCCTTAATGCAAAACTGGACCTCACAAGGACAAAGTTTGCCTTTCCTGATTAGGGAGAATTTTAAAAGATTTTAAACAAAGAGAACAATAACTAAAAGCTAGTTGCATATTTCTTCCTCACAATTGCTTGAGCATTATTTTGGGAATTAATATAACTGTTAGTGCAGGTGGCACTACCAGCTAAATAGGGTGATTTGAATTAAGCGATACATCTACCCAGAAACATGTCCCAACCTTGATTTTCTGAGTTTCATTGATTCTCACTATTTTAGAATTGTGAAAAAACTGTTACAAACCAAGTTTCAAAGGTTAGACCAGGAAAAAAACAAAAAAACAAAAAACAAAACTGGAAGACTCAGGATTTGATGGTTTTGATTGAAGTGAGGTTTTTAAAAAATGTCTCTGGCTTGAAATAATGCAAGAAAGCGTAGAAGACTTATCATATGGGCATCAGGGGAGTGAAGAGGGGAAGAATTTATACATAGAGAGAAACTGCATACAGTTGCCAGTTTAGGATTATCAACATGAGCATGCATACGCATACTATATAAAAATTCTTGGTCTAAACTTAGGATTTCAAATCTGAGAGTCCTTTAGGAGTTCAACTCTAACATCTATTTTATTTCTTTTAAGTGGAGTATACTGAAATATTTCACATTATGAAAATACAGGACCACAAGAAAAATCTCAAAACTAAAATTTCAAATGATTAATCTTAATATTTGAGTTAATTTTATTTTAAAATATTTATTTGGGTTTGGGCATAGTAATATATTTTTATGGTTTAAGATTGTTATGAAACCAGTATGCAAAAAAAAATACTCTCACTCTGTGTCCATAATATCCATTAACTTTCTTCTGTCTTTTTCACAAAGGGTTTAACCATATATTTTTTTTTTCATATTTTGGTATGTAAATAGTGGTATGATATACATACTGCCCTTTTTTCCTTTCTATTAATTAAAATATAGCTTAAAGATATTTGTTTTTGTAAGTGCATGAGTTTTCTTTCCTTAATAAAAACCTTACTGAGATATGGTTGACTTCTCTCAGCATAATGTCCCCTAGGTTTACTCATGTTGTCTTTTGTATTTCCCTCTTTTTAAAGGCTGAATGATATTCTGTTATATGTAAATACTACGTTTTCTTATTCATGTGTTGATAGACTTTAATGCTGTTTCTGTATCTTGGCTCTTGTGAATAATACTACAATGAACACAAGAGTGCAGCTATGTCTTCAATATCCTGCTTTTACTTCTTTTGGGTACCCAGAAGTAGGATTACTTGATCATATGGTGGTTCTATTTTTATCTTTATACTTTTTTAAACAGCTGCTGCACCCAATGCCCACAATAGTCAAACTCTGGAAAGAGCCAAGATGTCCATCAGCACTTGAATGGATAAGGAAGATGTGGTATCTGTATACCATGGAATATTACTCAGCCCTCAGAAAGGATGACTACTTACTACTTACGTCAACATGGATGGAACTGGAGGGTCTAATGCTGAGTGAGATAAGTCCATCAGAGAAAGGCAATTATCATATGGTTTCACTCATATGTGAACTATAAGAAACAGCACAGAGGATCATAAGGGAAAGGGAGGGAAAACTGAGTGGAAAGTCATCAGAGAGGGAGAAAAACCATGAGAGGCTCTTAGCTATCAGAAACAAACCGGGGGTTGCTTAGAGGGGGGGTGGGCGGAGGGATGGGGTAACTGGGTGATGGGCATTAAGGAGGGCACGTGATGTGATGAGCCCTGGGTGTTATATACAACTGATGAGTTATTGACACTACGTCTGAAACTAATGGTGTACTATATGTTGGCTAATTAAATTTAAATAAATAAATAAATAAATAGCTGCTGCACCATCTTACATCCCCGTCAACAATGTACAAAGATTCCCTTTTCTCCACATCTTTGCCAATGCTTATTATGTTTTGTTTTTTGTGTGGTTTTTTTTGTATTTTTTGGTAGTAGTCATACTTTTGTTTTATTGAGATATAGTTGCCATGTAACATTGTGTAAGTGCAAGGTGTACAATGTGTTATTTGATACATTTATATATTTCAATATGGTTACCACTACAATGTTGGCTAATACTTTTATCATGTCAGACTATCATCACTTCTTTTTGTAGTGGAGAACAATTAAGATCTAGTCTCAGTGACTTTGAAGTTTATAATACAGTGTTGTTGAATATACTCTGTATGATGTGCATTAGATATACAGGACTTACTTATCTACTAGTTACTAGTCTGTACCCTTAAACAATATCTCCTCAATTTCTTCACCCCTTAGCCCCACCATTCTATTTTTTGTTTTTATAACTTCAACTTTTTTAGATTCCACATATAAATGATATCATACAATATTTGTTTATATAATATCTGTCCATGTTGTTGCAAATGGCAGGATTTCCTTCTTTCTCAATTGTAAATAATATTCATTTTTTTCAAGTTTGATGAACACTTAGGTTGCTTCCATATCCTAATAGTCATTAGGAAATACATTGATGTGTATTTCCTTGATGATTCGTGATGTTGAGCATCTTTTCATATACCTGTTGGCCATTTGTACGTCTTCTTTGGAGAAATGTCTATTCAGGTCCTTTGCTCATTTTTTAGTTGGGTTATTTGGGTTTTTTGGCTATTGAATTTTAAGATTTCCCTATATAGTTTGGAAATCAACCCCTTATCAGATATATGGTTTACAAACATTTTCTCCCATTCTACTGGCTACATTTTCATTCTATTGATTGTTTCCTTTGCTGTGCAGAAGCTTTTTAGTTTGGTGTAATTCCATTTATTTTTGCTTTTGTTTCTTGTGCTCTTGGTGTCATATCCAAGAAATCATTGTCAAGGCCAATGTCATCAGATGTTCTCCTATATTTTCTTTTAAGAGTGTTATAGTTTCAAGTCTTAAACTTAAGTCTTTAATGCCCTTTGAGTTGGTTTTATGTATAGTATAGGATAGGGGTCCAATTTCATTGTTTTGCATGTGAATATCCAGTTTCCCAAAGGTCTTTTGTTGAAGAGACTATCCTTTCTCTATTGTGTGTTCTTGGTGCCCTTGTCGACGATCAATTAACTGTATATGTGTAGGTTTACTTCTGGACTTTGTATTCATCTTATTCTATTTATTTACCAATTATTCTGAGTTTTTATATTTCTGTTTGTGATCTTTTTATATATAAGATGGTAATTTATTAAACATTTTCTATAAAATTTTATTGAAGTAAAACATACATCCTGTAAAGTGAACTAATCTGAAGTTTATAGCTTGAGGAATGTTGACAAGTTGTAGAGAAGAACACTCGTGATTTAGATACACATATTACTAGCACCAAAGAAGTCTGCTTTATACCTTCATTCCCTATGAAACCAAAAGTACCACAGGTCAATTTTGCTAAATATTATGTAATTTCTATATAGTAATGGATTATATGATTTTACTACATTTTTTTAGGCATTCTAATGTTAAAAGTCATTTGATTTCCAATGACTGCTATGAGTATTTTGTACAATGCACTTATCTTCTCCTTTTAGCCATTCTGTCAAATATAGATTTAGATATATATTTATATACATATAGTGCTACCTCAAACTTGTATTTTCACTCCGACTAATGATATTGAGCACCTGGTCAGGTGCATATTTAGATATCCTTTTTTTTTTTTCTGAGCATTTTTTCATCTGTTTGCTGATTTTCCTACTGAGTTATATTTTTTAAATTGACTTGAAGGACGCATTTATATATTCTAGGGCAATATCACCCTCTTGCAGTTATTTCACTCAGATGTACTAGGACCCTACATGAGATATTAAGGATGGGGTAAGAGGCTGGAGAAGGCCTTACTGATAGTGCAGATTTGGGAAAGTATAGCAGCCTTCGCCATGGGAAAGTTGTTAAGGCTGCCTGGATGCCTATTCCTACTCTTCTAATCTTGTAAAAAAGATTAGAAAAGTCTTACTTTCCCCCACATTTTCTGGGACATTTTTTTGAGAATAAAGATAGATATCAGTGAAGACCATAGTACCAGTCCAGAGTGACTGTAATGATGTAAACTGAGGATTCCTGGAAGATAAATCTTCCTAGGCACGTGTCCCAGTCTCGGTTTTCTGACAATTCCATTGTTTTTTTAGCCTTTAGGGTCAAAGTATCAAACGCCATTCTGGTATGCAATTTGGAAAGTGAATCGTTAGAAAATCGTTACAAAGTGAGTTTAAAAGTAAAACTGAACAAAAACCTAAGAAAAGGAGACAGGAATTGATGGTTTTGATCAATGTGAGATTGAGAAAACAAAGAGAAAGAAACAAGTAAACAAAAGCCTTTGCCTGAAGTAACATAAAGAATCACAGTGAACTTATCTAGGGAGGGAAGGGTAGAGATGGTAAGAGTGCACACATCATTACTTTCCAGTCCAGTTTTTTTTTTTCCTGTGTAGTCTAGGGAGACTGCTTAAAGCCCTAATCTATTTTCTGTAACCTCTATGGCTCATGAAGGGGAACAGTCTTTGGGGGAAAGGAGAGGAAGGTTGTGAAAAGATCCAGCACATTTCAATGTGATTCTCTTTTGTTAATTAATTTGACTTCTCAGCTCTTGACTTTCTTGGTTGTTCCCTAATGCCTTCAAATAAGTGGGGAGTTTTGTTTCAAATTGTGCTTGTTTTGTTATTATTGTTTTATATTTTACTTGTTGTTATTGTTTTAGTAATTTATCAAGTTTTTTTAGGGGAGTTCTTTATGCAATGAAGTGTATCTAGTACCCACCAACTTACATGGAAGTATAATTCCATTGATAATGATGATGATGACAATTTTTTTACAGACACAGAGAGAGAGAGTGTGTGGGGGGGGGGATGGAAGGGGCAGAGGGAGAGGGAGAGAGAGAATCTTAAACAGGCTCCTTGCCCAGTGTGGAGCCTAGTGTGGGGCTTGATCTCACAACCCTGAGATCATGACCTGAGCCAAAATCAAGAGTTGGACTCTTAACAGACTGAGCCACCCAGATGCCTCTATTGATTATTTTGAATTTATAAGAAACATTTTATCATAATATTTGTCTGTTAGATAAATGTATTTCCTCTGGTAAATGTTCTTTACCTATTAATAATCTTTGATACTCTTTAGCTCACTTTTTAAAATTGAATCTTGTCATTATGCTCTGTTAGTTCCTTTTATCACTACCTTTTACTGAATTACCTGAATTTTTCTGAATCAGTTATTTGCTAGAATATCCCAGTTTAGGAAAGGAGTATCATACAAAAAAGTGTCAATTATCTGAAGCCACAATTTTTACTGCTTTCTGCAAATATAGTTGGTCTACATTCTCATGTAACCTTGTTTCCTGTATTAATTTGAATCCTATCAAGTCTGTGGAGTACTGGCACAGCCTTATTCACCCTACTTCCAAAAGCAACTGATGCAAAGAAGGTATTATCTTTCTATCTTAGATAATGAACATTTTATTTAGTAAGTATGTTTCCTGATGGCTGATACTTTTCTGAGATCCACCACTGCATGGCATTTTCATCCAGACTGCTCTCTGAGGCTACTTTTTTCCCACCTACTATTGCACAGTTCCTTCTTGATCTTGCATTTTTGGTTGGGATAGGCAGGCTTTTTGCAATATTAGTTAATATGTACGTCTAAGTTGCATAATTATACTCTGCTGTATGATTGAAATATTTTATAATTAAAAAGTAATGGTAACATGATATTATGAGGCATGAAGAGGAAGTATCAAGGACATTTTCAGGAATTTTGTTTCTGTAACTAAGAATTTTATCAATCTGACATTAAATAACTGCCTGGAAACTGCCAACTCTGAAAAATTATCTTTTAATGTCTTTTTTTGGTCAGATATTTGAATTTCCCTTTTTATATCTTAGTACTAATCAATCTACTATTTTGACATGTCATTTATAAAACTCTTCATATTATATCTCTTTTACTTGTTTGATTCTAGGTATAACTTCATTTGGATATGTGCTCTGCCTCACAAATCATATATTGAACTTCTAAAGAATAAGATCACTTTTATCATTTTCCTCTCTCACAGGGTTCTGCACATAGTGATGATGTAAAATATCTGTAGATCATTAACCAGCTAGCCATCTATCTTTATGTTAGCAGCTCTTGCTAAAGCCCCAAGCTTGCTGGTGTTGGCAATTTGGCTTCTTAGAAAAGACTGCAAATTGTGATTACTTAAATGGAGTCTTGACTTATAACTGCTGCCTGATGGTGTGATTGTCCTAAGGATGGAAATCTGTAAATGCTGATAACTCTACCATGTGACTTCAAAATTCACTAGTATTCAGTTTTCATTATTTTGTTTAGCTAATAATAAAATTGCGAATAACTACTTGCATGTATATACATCAAGTAAATTATATCTTTTTTCATTTAACCCTTTTTAGTCTTCAAGCAAGCTTTTAAAGAGTGTCTTTTCTAGTCCAAAAAGAAGTGACTGCTTTAAAAGTCCCAAATGACTTTGCAGGTGAGTCTGGGATTTAGATGGGGTAGTATTTAGATGGAGTAACTTATTCTTTGCACCATAAAACAGCTATTCAGAATATCACACAACAAAAAGTTTTTTTAAAACTCTTTTGACAAAATAGTTTTGTGTCCAATGCTATTGCCCATGTCAAACATCACAACAGAGATTTTTTAGCATAATGGTCCCCTTTCATGTCAAAACATGGTCGATAAGGTCAGCATCTATATGCACCAGCAAAATAGACATTTAAATCAATACGACTTACTATAAATACTTTTTGATAATAGTATCAAAGTGTGATATATATGCTTTAGTCTCAACTAAATATCATCTATCAGAAAGTAAAATTAGTAGTTCTGTTGATGTCTACTTTCTCTGGTTACTATAATATATGTTGCAAATAACTACAAAAATATACTCATTTTTGAGTATATTACATTTGGGATTTATTATATATCAAAAATAATATTACTAAAAAGGAATCTAATATAGCTTACCAAATTTTATATTCATAAAATATAGATAAAATCAGAACAAATAACTATTGAGGTTATGATGCAATTTTTTATCTTTAAGGCAATAAGTCTATTCATTTTGTTGGCAGAGTCAGATTTGACCCAGTGGTATATAAGTCATGGAATAGAATTATGTTTGAATTTATTACCCTTTGAAGATAAAATGTTGCTTTTTTGTTTGGAATGGGAAACCCAACTCTGAATTTTCCACTAAAATACTTTTTTAAATAATTACTTCTTATGGGAATGAAAAAAATTTGTATTAGAGCATAATCCAATAAATAGTGAATTAGTGATGACACATCTTTAGAAGAGACTGACAGACATTTGATTTTTTTATGTCTGAAAATCCTGTCAACATCGGCATTTTTGGACTATACACGGTCTCTGGGCTGCAGTCAGGGCCATCTGTCTGAGTGGCAAACTGCCTATTCATAAATTAGTTGGGCCATTTCATCAGGGCAAAAATGCCAAGGAATAATAACTACAAAAGAGCAGATTATGTATTTCACCACCTGCTGCTGCATCTATAGAAAACTCACATTCACTACTGTGTTGTTGTCACCAATACTGATGCTGTCTAATCTTCCTGATGTGGGGCCCCAAAAAGAGGCATGATGGAGACATTTTAGGTTATCTAAGATGTTAATATAATTTACACATCAATCAACAACAGAAAGGAACAGGCAAGAATAATTTGTGAAGCATACATCCAGATAAACAAGTCCAGAAGACATTAAAAGTAAATTTATATATGTAATAACATTAAAGTGATGGCTGTCATTGTTATACAATGGTGATACCTTTCACATGAGACAACTTCAGTAATTATAGTAAATATTTTAATAATGAGTAAAGGAAAAGAAAATGTGTCACGTGTGTGTGCATTTCTTCAAGAAAATAGAATGTTTGGGTTTTCATACCAATAACTTATTGGAAATAAATCACTCCATTTGTTTTCAATTAGATAAAAAGTTATATAAATTAACATAGTTTATGTATAATTTACCATTTATTTTGTAATTCTTCTGATGATATCTAATGAAATCACTCAGAAGATTGTTAGTCTCTCTTGTGTCTTCTTAGGAATCAGGAATTAGTTTATCTTTATCACAAATATTATGTATACCAGTCTTCTTTTAGAGCCATTCATTTTCTTTCCCAGGAATACATTTACTCTCACAAAAAATAAGTGGGAAAATGTTCTATAAATTAACTGGCTACTTTAAATAGTTTGGTTCCTGTATTATTTTATAACCATCTTGTGTTTTGATTGTGAAAATAATCTAAGTTTGGTAACTTCTCTATCAATTTCCACACACAGAAAGTATATTTAGCATTTTTCACACCATCATAGTATCTCAAAGCATAGGGAATGTACCTAGTGTAATAATGCAGACTGGTAAAGTTGATTGTGAAAGAAGTTTAAGCAGTTTTTGCATATTCTAAAGATTCCCTCACTGTCAATTAAAAATGAAGTTTTTTGTATGATGAATAATGGAATAGTATATGAATGCTAATGGAAAGGAGCTGAGAGTAGACACAATTTCTAATATATTATGTGGAATCCTGGCAATATGCCATAATGAAAGTGCTCAACTTGTACTATTATGGGAGCTCCAGTGCACCTTCAATATCAATCCAATAGCCCACTATATCATCTTTCTTTTCCATTGAATAGGATGTTGTAAAGAAATAAAATATCTTAGCTTTGCAAAATCAGCAAAACTTTGTGAGGCTATATCTTTTAAAAAATTAGATCCCTTTCCTACCTTGAATGACCCAGAAGTTTTAATTTAATGAAATCATTAGCCTACAACATAAAGCCAATAACTTAGGAGGGAAGTCTATGATTCAATCTTCATACCTCTTCCATCTAACATTCTTATTGTTATACATGAAAATGCTCATTTTTGAATGATTATTTTAAGCTATAAGCTGTTGATACTGAGCTCTACATGTCTAACCTCCAAATATTCATTATACATTGGGTTATATTAAAGGGTGGTTTTATTCTTTGAGTTTTTATTATAAACTGTGTTCTACCTGCTTTAGGAATTTAAAATTTTTTAAAGAACATTATAAAGACTTAAAGTCTCAACACCTCATAGATGAAACCTATGTATCACAAAATAAAATATTGAAATCAAGCAAAAGGAATAAATCATGTTCTATGGGATTCAAAAAAGGGAAAGTAGATATTCCACTGAAGACAGAAAAAAAAGATCTTCATAGGAATATATTGTAATTGAATTTGACCTTGGATAATCATTTGGGCAGGGAAACAAAGCTTGCCTAAAATGGAGGATGAAAATCGACAACAGAAAATCCAGCTACATCTCATCAATAAGTTATCAAGAAAAATCACAAGCAATAGCACTCTAATCCAGAGAGAGGGTCACAAACATAAAGAGAGACCCACTCTGGGGTAAAGGTATAAATAGAAGACTAAAGACTGAGGGTGAAGTAAGAATATATTTTTTTATAAGAGTACTCTTTTTTTTTTTAAGATTTTTATTTATTTATTGAGAGAGAGAGAGAGAGAGAATGGTAGAGAGAGAGCGTGAAAGGGAAGAAGGTCAGAGGGAGAAGCAGACTCCCCACCGAGCAGGGAGCCCGATGTGGGACTCGATCCCGGGACTCCAGGATCATGACCTGAGCCGAAGGCAGTCGCTTAACCGACTGAGCTACCCAGGCGCCTCTGAAGTAAGAATATTAAGTTGAAAAAATTCTTTTATAATCCTAACTGCACAAGATAACTCTAGAAGAATTTTATGCCAGTGATGCCCTGACAGTAACCACAGCAAAAAAGTAAAACAAAACAAAACAAAGCAAAAATCTCAACTCTGGACTAGACTGATTAAACCCACACAACATCCGGGCGGCTGGGTGGCTCAGATGGTTGGGCGTCTGCCTTTGGCTCAGGTCATGATCCCAGGGTCCTGGGATCGAGTCCCATTGGGCTCCCTGCTCCTTGGAAGCCTGCTTCTCCCTCTGCCTCTCTCTCTCTCTCTGTGTCTGTCTTTCATGAATAAATAAATAAAATCTTTAAAAATAAATAAATAAATAAATAAATAAATAAATAAATAAATAAATAAAAAGTTCCACACACCATCCATCAAGCAGGAAAAATGTAAGCTCTTTCCCAGGAATGAATATTATTAGCCTCAGTCTCTGCTGTTCTATCTCTGCAATTCAGTGACCAACACTCAAAATTATAAGAAACAGACAAAAAGAGAAAAAAAAAATGCCAACCCACTTTAAAGAGACAAAGTGTGCAGTAAAACCAGACTCAGAGATGAATCCATATGTTGGAACTAAAATACAGAAAATTTTAAATAACTATTACATTGTATAACAGATAATGTGTGACATATACCTTAAAGTTTTTAGTGGGAAAGAGAAAATATGCATAATTATGGAGAATTTCAGGAGGTAATAGAAATAATAAAAGTCAAGTAGAAATGCTATGGTAACAAAGAAGAATTTTTTTGAAAGGCTCATAAGTGGACTCATCATAGTTGAGTAAAAAATCAGGAAATTTGAAAATAGATCATTAGAAATTAACCATACTACATAGAGAAGAAGAATTATAAGAAAAAAATGTACATTTTTGGAGTCTCAAAGGAAGAGAGAAAATAGGGAAGAAATATTTAAAGAGATAGTGGCTGAAAATTTTCCAAAAATAATAAAAAAGACCCCAAAATTCAGGTCCAACAATCACAGTGGACCCCAAACAAGACGGACAATACCCATAAACACATACCACCTAGACATTTCATAATTAATTGCTGAAATCAAAGATATAGAGAAAGTATTGGAGGTATCTAGACAAAAGGACCCATTACATACAAGGAAGCATAGATAATAAACATAGCAGGCTTACATTTTGAAACTGTGCAAACCAGAAGACAATGGGTAACTTCTTCAAAATACTGAAAAAAAAAATTATCAACCCAGAATTCTACACTGTACAAAAATATCTTGGGAAAAGTAAAAGAAGAAAAGACTTTCAGGCAAATGAAAACTGAAAGAATTTATTGCCAGATCAGTGCGGGGAAATAGATTTGGTAATGAATTATTCGACTTTGAATAAAAATGTGCAAAATGCAGTGGGATGTGATGTTGATGCTCAAGGAAGCAGTCTGGATAGGGATTATAAATTTTGGAGGGGTAAACATTTAGAGGAATGTAAAAAGCATGCCATCTCTCAGAAACTGGGTACGGAGAATGAGAAAGGCACTGAGATTATGGTCTTGAAGTTGAGTCCAGATATGGAAAAATGGAATAGGCATAATCAAAATGGTTTATGTGAGCAGTAACAAAAAATTGCTGTGGAAAGATAGCTATGGGATTAAGAAAAATAATGGAGAAATACTTCATTAATTAAATGTGCTTAACATGATAAATCAATCAATGCTTTTAAAGTTTATTATATAATGAAATAGCTTTGCAGAGTGTTTTTCTGATTATGTATTTTGAATATTAAGTTAATTAGCTCAATATCAATATATATTAAGTGCTAAATATGCATTTAAAAATAAACATATTATATATTACAATTTTAAATTTTTAATGATTATGTTGTAAAATTTTATGTTACTACGATTTTGCCACTTCGTGTCTTACACATTTATATCTCTCCTTATAAAATAAAGGCTATAGCAATCAGTCCTTACAGTAACTTCAAATCAAAGAGCTTTAAGTAGAAGAGCACTTTTCTGTTAAGTAAGTTTAAATAGTTCCTTTCAATATCTAATGTACAATATCTTGTTAAAATACAGATTCAGACATTATAACTATGTGGTATCTGAGGTAATGCAATTCTAACATACACAGCAGCATCTTTGCTATTGTCTGCAAACCATAGTTTCAGTGGCAAAACAGCATCAAGATACATGGTAAGCAAACTCAAATTTTTAAAGCAGGGTGATTAATGAGACATTACCAAACATGATGCAAGGAGAAGCTTGACAATTGCTTGTACATTAAATTTTGGTGTTTCTTGCTGCTCTCAGAAAACAGAAATCACCAAGTAAAACACAGAGCTAGCCTGACAGCTGAAGAAATACCAATTAGAAGAGAGTTGAGGTGCTTCATAAAATAGTCATCGAGCAAAACACCAAACGTACATGTCAGGTCATCCAGGCACTAGCCAGCATACAAGCTGCATACAAAGTAATGAGAGAGCACAGCAGAGGTCATTTAAGTTGGCTGAGACAGAAGCCTGAACAACCAACCCACAGAAGTGTCAGCTATATAAATTGTGGTTTGAATGTATAAGCATTTGTATGGTTTGTTACACAATAATAGCTAATTAGTAAACCTAAACACCCAAATTTCTATGATCTTTTCTAGAGTGTACAGTGTCATATTAATAGTTCCAACCTAGATTTTCTGCCTCTTGATTCATCAGCTTTCATATGACCTTAGATTCTATTAAAATCTTCCTTGCTTAGTATTTTTGAGTTCCTAGGAGAATATTCCTTTTTTCTCCTCCACTTCAATCATGTTGATGGCCTTAGTCTCCTTCATCTTGTGGTTGCCTACGAGGTCATTTTAGGTGGGGGCTTCGGTATTGCGGATATATATGGTGCTCATTGCATCAATGTCAATGTCTGTGTATTATCTCCTGAGTCCCCCTCTAACATGCCAAAGTTGTATTGCTTTCCCAGGAATCCTGAGTTTCTCTTCAATATCGCATCATTACACTATTGCCTTCTTTTTATTTTTTATTTTTATGCTCTGTCATACTTACAAGAATTTTTGGTGGGAGACACAATTCAGCCCACTACAAGCATTCTTTGTGTTTTCAAGTGGAATTAAATTATTTTCTGGCATCACTTACTTTTAGCCTCAAGAACATTCTTTCCTTCTTGTAAATTGGGTCTGCTCATTGTGAATTCTTAGATTTTGTTGATCTGGGAATATGTTTATTTCATTTTATGTGTGAAGGTTGATTTCACATGTCAGTTTACTTAATTGTGTCACATTTCTCAGAAGCTGTGTTGTTTTTCTGTTTTGTTTTGTTTTTCATTTTTTCTCTTTGCTTTTCAGGCTGAATGATCACTATTGACTGTCTTTGCATTCATTGATTCTTTCTTCTGGCAGCTCAAATAAAATCTTCTAACAGCTCAAATCATAAATTTTCATTTTTGTTAGTGTTTTCTTCAATTCTGTCCTTTTTGTAATTTCTGTCTCTGTATTGATATTCTGTATTTGATGAGTCAGTGTCAACATACCTTCCTTGAGTTCTTTAAGCATGGTGTTCTTTTGTTCTTTGAACATTGTTATAATAGCTGTCTTAAAGTATTTGTTTACAAAGTCCAACATCTGGGGTTCTGTTGAGTGTCTTTTTCCTGAATATGGGTCACACTATATCTTTTCATGTCTTAGAAGTTTTTTGATGAAAACTGAACATTTTATATACGTAGCAACTGTGGATACAGATTCAACCTTTCTTTAGGGGCAACTATGCTGTTTTCTTCAATATACATTTGAAAGTAATCTATTATTTTCTGAATATTAAAAAGTATTTTATTTATAAGGGTTTTATTTCAAAACTACTAAACTTATACATTGATTTATCCTTTTTCAGTGTCCTCAGTAATGTTTTGGAAAGATTTAATCATTCACTGATTTATTATTGAGTCAATACCAAATGTGAAATAATTGTGAAGTATAAGCACATTTATGAAGAATTAGATAAATTACCATCAAATGAGTAAGTAGTATTATTTCTGTTATAGATTTCTTTACAACATTTTAAAATTCATTATTTGGAAAATAATCTCACTTTGTTACTTTTATTGAGTATCTTCAGCCACTGCTAAGAAGAGAACAGATGAGTCCTTTCTATGCCAGAATGAAATTCTTTAAATAAATTATAGATGAATACACAAAAAGTCATTGAGTGGGAGAAAACTGATATCTGTATCACTGTGTGATATTTTTTTACTCTCCTACAAATTCACATAAAAAGTTAGAGTGAAAACATGATTGGAATATTTGCTTAGGATTATTTTAATGTGGTAAGAAATTGTATGGTTTTTATGACCTTTTTTTAGAACCCAAGAAATTAGTCAAAGGGAAGTAGAGAACTTCCCTACACAGTAAGCCTACTGTATAAAATTTAGTGAAAACTGGATAATAAAATATTGAAAACAGAAAATCACTTTAGAAACATCAATTTGTGGGAGTTATACACAGATGAATAAAACATGCCATTTATAACTTTTATAAGAGTCTTAGTTCATGCTGTTCCATTCTCTGTTAGTGATTTGTGTTAGTAATTTTATTTTAGTCAGATAATTTGACATAATGGCTTAAAAATCACTTATTTCTTTGTGATTCTGGCCTTTTGTGGAAGAATATTATTTGGTTGTCCACATACACAATAGTTCACTCCTTTCTATGTCATTCTTTTTAGACTTGATGACTGACTTTTGTTCTTCTCGATTTTTATTAAAATATCTCTAAATTTTTGGACATGCTTCTCTTATCTTGATCTAATCTCCCTTTAGGTCTTTGCAGCTTCTCTAGGCACCTGACTCTCACATCATTTTTTATCTCTAATCCATTATACATCCCTGAAACTAGATTCTCTTTTCCAAATAATATTTCTGCTTAGGCTTTTCATTGTCATAAGTAGTCTGTGTCTTAGTTTTTGGTATGTAGGTAGCTTCCTTGGGCAGAAAGGAGTAAGTTTCCTACAGACTATAACTAGAGGGCATACAAATGGTCTCATAACACTATGATAATATCTCTTTTAACCATTGATCCAAGTTAGGCCTAATAACTTATATATATATATATATGCATATATATATGCTTTTTCATAATGTAAAACAAAAAATAAACTTTTCTTCCACTGATGCTTTTCATTATGTCTTGCACAAAATAAGGAGCCAATAAATTTAAAGTTTACTCATTCTGCATCTATTCTGTTTTCACTCTGCTTTGCTTTATTTACTAAGTTTTAGAAGAATTTTTTTGCCTTCAATCAGATAACAGCTTCATAAGGAAAGGGATAAGTTCACTGATAAACTCAATGGAGGGTAGCCCATGCTATGGTAATATTGTATCATGTGCTTTTCTTATTCTGTACTCTCTGGGGCAAACTCTAGGCTTCTTATCATTCGTCCTAAAAGTAAAGCTCTTGTGTACTTCAAGGAGTTAAGAAAATATTTTTAATGCTGAGTTTTAAGAATTTTTTTACATATTTTATGTGTAAGTCCTTTACCAGACATATTATTAGCAAACATCTTTCCCCCAGGTTTTTAATTGTGATGAAGTATAATATATATATTTTTTCCTTTTATTTGATCTTTTTTTGGTATTGAGTCTTCACCTGATCCTAGATTCCTAAAGTTTTCTATTTTTTTTAGAAGTTTCATTTAAGTACAGATTTCTAGAAAATGGACTAAAAGTAAAAACAGACTTACCAAATGACCCATCAGTTGCACTCTTGGGCATATATATCAGAGAAATAAGGATCTATCTTTTACACAAAAAACTGTACATGAATATTTATAATTGCTTTATTTATAATAACCCAAAACTGTAAATGCCCCCCAATCCTTCAATGATATGGTTAAACAAACCATGGTGCGGGGTGGGGACGGAGGAAGATGGCAGAGGAGTAGGAGACCTGGATTTTGTCTGGTCTCAGGAATTCAGCTGAATAGGGATCAAACCATTCTGAACACCTACGAACTCAACAGGAGATCGAAGAAGAGAGTAGCAACAACTCTCTGAACAGAGAAACAACCACTTACTGGAAGGTAGGATGTGCGGAGAAGTGAATCTGAGGTGATATTCAGGAGAATAGACGGCGGGGGAGGGGGCCTCTGTCGGACGCTTCTGGCAAGTGATAGAGGAGCGGAGCACAAAATCGGAACTTTTAGAAGTCGGCTCCGCTGAGGGACGTCGCTCCAGTGGCTAAGCGGGGGGTGGAACCCTCGTGGGACAGTGTGGTCTCAGGACCCTCGGGGTCACAGAAAAACCGGGGGTGCCTGAGTGTGGCAGAGCTCCCAGGTATTGGAGCGGGGAAGCCGGCTGCAGAGACGGAGCCGAGGCGCGGGCTCTCAGCTCGGGGTTGCCATAAACTGATCCGCGGCCCAGTTGGGCCACTGCTCCTCCAGCAGGGACCCAACAAGCGGCAGATCCAGGCAGACTCCCCTTCCTCCTCTGGGAGGAGTGGTGCAGGAGCGCACTGCAGGGATCTGCTGGGTTTGGAGACTCTACACGGGGTCGGGTGCCAGAGATAGAAATGCTCGGTCACAGGCCGGGTGAGCACGGAGTGCGGCCGGAGACCGGGGTCACAGGAGTCACTGTTTTTCTCTGGGGGCGCACTGAGGAGCGGGGCCCCGAGTTCTCGGCTCCTCCGGGTGGAGATTGGGAGGCCACCATTTTCACCCTGGTCCTCCAAAGCTGTACTGAGAGCTTGTAAGGAAACAAAAGCTCCTGAGAGCAAACCCGAGCAGCTTGCTTAGCCCGGACCAACAAGGGTGGGGCAATTCCACCTCCGCAAAGACATTTGGGAACCATGGCAACAGGCCCCTTCCCCAGAAGATCAGCAGGAACAGCCAGCAAGCCAAGACCAAGGTTATCGATCAAGGAGAACGGGAGAACTCCAGCGCTAGGGGAATACTGCACATAGAATTCATGGCTTTTTTACCATGATTCTTTAGTTTTTCAAAGTTAATTTTTTTAACTTTTTTTTTTAATTTTTCTTTTTCCCTTTCTCAACCAACATCTTATCAATCCCTTTAAAAAAAAAACATTTTTTATTTTTCATTTTTAGAGTCATATTTTATCCCTTCATAGTAGTTACCCTTATTGTTGGCATATATATATAAGTTGTTCTCTCTTTCAAATTTTGATATACAGTTTCTTCTAACAGATCAAAATATACCCTAAATCACTAGTGTGATTGTCTCCTGCCTGATCACATTCTCTCCCTTTTTTTTCTTTTCTTTTTCTTAAATCTTCTTTCTTTTTTCAAACAACTTCTTATCTTATCAATTCCTTTTATAAAATCTTTTATAATTTTCATCTTTACAGTCATTTTCCATCCCTTCAATTGTATCAACTCTTATTTTGTACATATATAAGTCTTTCTTCCTTTAAAATTTTAGGAGGTACTTTTTTCTAACAGACCAAAATACACCCAAAATCTAGTTTGTGGCACTGACCTATGCACAAGCCTGATCATATTTGATCATATTCTGTTTTTTTTTGTATTGTTCTGTTTTTGTTTTTATCTTTTTGTTTTTGTTTTCTCTTTTTTCTTTCTTTCCCTTTCTTTTCTCCTGGTTTCAGGTCTTTTCTGATTTCTTTAGAGTATATTTGCTGGGGATGTTGTTAACCTGTTAGCATTTTGTTCTCTCATTCATCTATTCTCCTCTGGACAAAATGACAAGACAAAAAAAATCACCTCAGCAAAAAGAACAAGAGGTAGTACCGTCTGCCAGGGACCTACTCAATACGGACGTTAGTACGATGTCGGACATAGAGTTCAGAATCATGACTTTAAAGATATTAGCAGGGCTTGAAAAAAGCATGGAAGTTATTAGAGAAACCCTTTCTGGAGAAATAAAAGAACTAAAATCTAACCAAGTCGAAATCAAAAAGGCTATTAATGAGGTGCAATCAAAAATGGGGGCACTAACTGCTAGGATAAATGAGGCAGAAGAAAGAATCAGTGATATAGAAGACCAAATGATGGACAATAAAGAGGCTAAGAAAAAGAGAGAGAAACAACTAGAGGATCACGAGGGCAGAATTCGAGAGATAAGTGATACGATAAAATGAAACAACATTAGAATAATTGGGATTCCAGAAGAAGAAGAAAGAGAGAGAGGGGCAGAAGTTATATTAGAGCAAATAATAACAGAGAACTTCCCTAATGTGGGGAAGGAAACAGGCATGAAAAAACAAGAGGCACAGAGAAACCCTCTCAAAATCAATAAAAATAGGTCAACACCCCGACATCTAATAATAAAACTTACGAGTCTCAGAGACAAAGAGAAAATCCTGAAAGCAGCTCGGGAGAAGAGATATGTAACCTACAATGGTAGAAACATTAGATTGGCAACAGACCTATCCACAGAGACCTGGCAGGCCAGAAAGGACTGGCATGAGATCTTCAGAGCACTAAACGAGAAAAATATGCAGCCAAGAATACTATATCCAGCTAGGCTGTCACTGGAAATAGAAGGAGAGATAAAAAGCTTCCAAGACAAACTAAAACTAAAGGAATTTGCAAACACGAAACCAGCCCTACAAGAATTATTGAAAGGGGTCCTCTAAGCAAAGAGAGAGCCTAAAAGCAGCAGAGACCAGAAAGGAATACAGACAATATACAGTAACAGTCACCTTACAGGCAATACAATGGCACTAAATTCATAACTTTCAATAGTTACCCTGAATGTAAATGGGCTCAATGCCCCAATCAAAAGACACAGGCTATCAGATTGGATTCAAAAACAAGACCCATCAATATGCTGTCTGCAAGAGACTCATTTTAGACCCAAAGACACCCCAGATCGAAAGTGAGGGGCTGGAAAACCATTTACCATGTTAATGGACACCAAAAGAAAGCTGGGTTGCAATCCTTATATCAGACAAATTAGATTTTAAAACAAAGACTGTAATAAGAGATGAAGGACACTATAACCTACTTAAAGGGTTTATCCAACAAGAAGATATAACAATTGTAAATATCTATGCCCTTAACATGGGAGCAGCCAATTATATAAGGCAATTAATAACAAAAGCAAAGAAACACATTGACAACAATACAATAATATTGGGGGACTTTAACAGCCCCCTGACTGAAATGGACAGATCATCTAAGCAAAAGATCAACAAGGAAATAAAGACTTTAAATGAAACACTGGACCAAATGGACTTCACAGACATATTCAGAACATTCCATCCCAAAGCAATGGAATACACATTCTTCTCTAGTGCCCATGGAACATTCTCCAAGATAAATCACATCCTAGGTCACAAATCAGGTCTCAACCGGTACCAAAAGATTGGGATTATTCCCTGCATATTTTCAGACCACAATGCTTTGAAACTAGAACTCAATCGCAAGAGGAATGTTGGAAAGAACTCAAATACATGGAGGCTAAAGACCATCCTACTAAAGAATGAATGGGTCAACCAGGAAATTAAAGAAGAGTTAAAAAAAATTCATGGAAACCAATGAAAATGAAAACACAACTGTTCAAAATCTTTGGGATGCAGCAAAGGCAGTCCTGAGAGGAAAGTATAGAGCAATACAGGCCTTTCTCAAGAAACAAGAAAGGTCTCAAATACATAACGTAATCCAACACCTAAAGGAGCTGGAGAAAGAACAACAAATAAAGCCTAAACCCAGCAGGAAAAGAGAAATAATAAAGATCAGAGCAGAAATCAATGAAATAGAAACCAAAAGAACAGTACAACAAATCAACGAAACTAGGAGCTGGTTCTTTGAAAGAATTCACAAGATTGATAAACCCCTGGCCAGACTTATCAAAAAGGAAAGAGAAATGACCCAAATCAACAAAATCATGAATGAAAGAGGAGAGATCCCAACCAACACCAAAGAAATACAAACAATTTTAAGAACATATTATGAGCAACTCTATGCCAGCAAATTAGATAACCTGGAAGAAATGGGTGCATTCCTAGAGATGTATCAACTACCAAAATTGAACCAGGAAGAAATAGAAAACCTGAACAGACCTACAACCACTAAGGAAATTGAAGCAGTCATCAAAAATCTCCCAACAAACAAAAGCCCAGGGCCATATGGCCTCCCAGGGGAATTCTATCAGACATTTAAAGAAGAAATAATACCAATTCTCTCCTGAAACTGTTCCAAAAAATAGAAATGGAAGGAAAACTTCCAAACTCATTTTATGAGGCCACCATTACCTTGATCCCAAAACCAGACAAAGACCCCATCAAAAAGAAGAATTACAGACCAATATCCTTGATGAACATGGATGCAAAAATTCTCACCAAAATACTAGCCAATAGGATCCAACAGTACATTAAAAGGATTATTCACCATGACCAAGTGGGATTTATCCCTGGGCTGCAAGGCTGGTTCAACATTCGCAAATCAATCAACGTGATACACTACATTAACAAAAGAAAGAACAAGAATCATATAATCCTCTCAATAGATGCAGAAAGGCGTTTGACAAAGTACAACATCCTTTCTTGATCAAAACTCTTCAGAGTATAGGCATACAGGGTACATACCTCAATATCATAAAAGCCTTCTATGAAAAACCTACAGCAAATATCATTCTCAATGGGGAAAAGCTGAGAGCTTTTCCCCTAAGGTCAGGAACACGGCAGGGATGTCCACTATCACCACTGCTATTCAACAAAGTATTAGAAGTCCTAGCCACAGCAATCAGACAACAAAAAGAAATCAAAGGCATCCAAATCGGCAAAGAGGAAGTGAAACTCTCACTCTTTGCAGATGATATGATACTGTATGTGGAAAACCCAAAAGACTCCACCCCAAAACTGCTAGAACTCATACAGGAATTCAGTCAAGTGGCAGGATATAAAATCAATGCACAGAAATCAGTGGCATTCCTATACACCAACAACAAGACAGAACAGAGACATATCAAGGAGTCGATCCCATTTACAACTGTACCCAAAACCATAAGATACCTAGGAATAAATTTAACCAAAGAGGCAAAGGATCTGTACTCAGAAAACTATAAAATACTTATGAAAGAATTTGAAGAAGACACAAAGACATGGAAAAACGTTCCATGCTCATGGATTGGAAGAACAAATATTGTGAAGATGTCAATGCTACCTAGAGCAATCTACACATTCAATGCAATCCCCATCAAAATACCATCCATTTATTCAAAGAAATGGAACAAATAATCCTAAAATTTGTATGGAACCAGAAGAGACCCCGAATAGCCAGAGGAATATTGAAATGAAAGGCAAAGCTGACGGCATCACAATTCTGGACTTCCAGCTCTATTACAAAGCTGTCATCATCAAGACAGTATGGTACTGGCACAAAAACAGACACATAGATCAATGGAACAGAATAGAGAGCCCAGAAATGGACCCTCAACTCTGTGGTCAACTCATCTTTGACAAAGCAGGAAAGAATGTCCAATGGAAAAAAGACAGTCTCTTCAACAAATGGTGTTGGGAACATTGGACAGTCACATGCAGAAGAATGAAACTGGACCATTTCCTTACACCACACACAAAAATAGACTCCAAATGGTTGAAAGACCTAAACGTGAGACAGGTGTCCATCAAAATCCTAAAGAACACAGGTAGCAACCTCTTTGACCTCAGCCACAGCAACTTCTTTCTAGAAACAGCGCCAAAGGCAAGGGAAGCCAGGGCAAAAATGAACTATTGGGATTTCATCAAGATAAAAAGCTTTTGCACAGCAAAAGAAACAGTCCACAAAACAAAAAGACAACCGACAGAATGGGAGGAAATATTTGCAAATGACATATCAGATAAAGGGCTAGTGTCCAAAATCTATAAAGAACTTATCAAACTCAACACCCAAAGAACAAATAATCCAATCAAGAAATGGGCAGAAGACATGAGCAGACATTTTTGCAAAGAAGACATCCAAATGGCCAACAGACACATGAAAGACACATTGCTCGGCATCAGGGAAATCTAAATCAAAACCTCAATGAGATACCACCTCACACCAGTCAGAATGGCTAAAATTAACAAGTCAGGAAACGACAGATATTGGCAGGGATGTGGAGAAAGGGGAACCCTCCTACACTATTGGTGGGAATGCAAGTTGGTGCAGCCACTCTGGAAAACAGTATGGAGGTTTTTCAAACAGTTGAAAATAGAGCTACCATACGATGCAGCAATTGCACTACTGGGTATTTACCCCAAAGATACCAATGTAGGGATCCGAAGGGGTACGTGCACCCCAATGTTTATAGCAGCAATGTCCACAATAGCCAAACTGTGGAAAGAGCCAAGATGTCCATCAACAGATGAATGGGTAAAGAAGAGGTGGTATATATACACAATGGAATATTATGCAGCCATCAAAAGGAATGAGATCTTGCCATTTGCCACAACGTGGATGGAACTGGAGGGTGTTATGCTGAGTAAAATAAATCAATCAGAGAAAGACATGTATCATATGACCTCACTGATATGAGGAATTCTTAATCTCAGGAAACAAACCGAGTGTTGCTGGAGTGGTGGGGGTTGGGAGGGATGGGGTGGCTGGGTGATAGACATTGGGGAGGGTATGTGCTATGGTGAGCGCTATGAATTGTTCAAGACTGTTGAATCACAGAGCTGTACTTCTGAAACAAATAATGCAATATATGTTAAGAAAAAAGAAAAAGAAGTAGATAGCAGGAGGGGAAGAATGAAGTCGGAGGGCGAGACGAACCATGAGAGATGATGGACTCTGAAAAACAAACTGAGGGTCCTAGAGGGGAAGGGGGTGGGGGGATGGGTTAGCCTGGTGATGGGTATTAAAGAGGGCACATTCTGCGTGGAGCACTGGGTGTTATGCACAAACAATGAATCATGGAACACTACATCAAAAACTAATGATGTAATGTATGGTGATTAACATAACAATAAAAAATTTAAAAAAACAAAAAACGATGGTGCATCCATGACATAAAATACTACTCAGCTATGAAAAGAAATAAATCATATATATATACACATAAGAACTTCAGTGAATCTTAAGGAAATAACGCTAAGGGTAGTCTGGAAAGTTATGTACTGCATGATTTCACTTATCTAACATTTGTGAAATAACATAAAAATGGAGAACAAATTAGCCTTAAATTGATATATTACATGCATAACAATTTATAGAATCTCTCACTAGATCCAAGAAGCTTGATTTGTACCACACCTCTGTGGCTCTGACTTAGACTTAAATTGATGAGCAATTTAAACCCTACTCAATGACCAGGGAATGGTGCTCAGTGTGATGGGAATTTTCCAGAGATCACTGAAAAAGTCACAGAGTTCCAAGATCAATGTTTTTGTTTTCTTCATGTTATTTTTAGAAGAATAACAAAGGCTCACATTAGATTCTCAATAACTAAGAGGATGGAGACAAATTAATTCAAAACAAAAATAGTCAGTGTGCTCTCTCCTGTCAGAATGGGTCCTCAAATACTTTATCTTTGAGGGGATTCCTAAAGAAGTGAGAAAAGGTGAAATAAAATATTTTTCTTAGAAATTTCTAATGTATATTTGGGAAAAGGTCTTGAGGCTGATAAATGAACTAAGAACAATGATTTTATACACCCTGATCTGGTCATAGGTAGAAAACTTCTAATTTTGAGCATCTCATCCCAAAATGGTGGGAAACTCAGGGTGGTGCAATTTTCCCAGTATTATTTTAATTGATTAACACTTCAGTTCATAGTCTTCTATTCTACCTTGATATTATAAAATAATTTGATAACAAAATGGGAACACAAGACCAGACATGCTTATCTTACTGAAAAAAAGAATATAAGTTACTGGCAATCTCTTTCTTTACTTAAATTTGTTATTGACTATTAAATTGAAAAACATCACAATTTAATGACAACCTAAATAATTAATATCCATTAAAAGAAATAAATGCAAATTAAAGTCTCTTAAGGAGACTTTTTAATTATTAACCATCAACATAAACAACTATCATCACCTATAGAAAATCTAAATATTAACCCTTCTCTATATTACTTTTCAAGGGGCAAAGAAAAAAGAGGTGGCTGGAGGACAATCAAAATAATTCTTCAGGTTTATCAGAGTTTTACATATGGGCATGAAAGAGCACTGAGGACTTGGTGAAACCGTTTTAATATCATCCACCACCAAAACAACTCAATCCAAACCCTCAGTTCAGAAAGAACACAAGTTAGGTGAGTAGAGGGGGGGTTGAGTTGCCTAGAATCCTTCCTTTTCAGCTATGCTAAGTGATAGTTTTTTTATGACATCTGCTCAGATTTAGTGATCCTAAAATCTCGAGGATGTATATGTTTTAAATGCTGACCTCCTCCGACCTTTCAAGCTCCTGGATATCCTTGAATTAACTATTTATTTTTGAGGGTATTGGAACTCAATAACAATATGGTTTATACAAGAGGCTAGAGGACAGGCAACCAGGACAAAAATGAAAGTGTTTGAAAATAAGAGTATAATCGAGATTAAGAATGTTAATTTGTAGTCTTTGCCTCAAAGTTTGAATTATTAAGGACTGGGATAAGTAAGGTGAAATATTTTTACTATGACTACTACTACTGGTGTTATTGACAATAACAGAATCCTTTCTTCAAATTAAAATATAGAGGAAAAACCAATATATAAAACTGGCAAAAGCAGATCTATTCTGTTTAAATTGGAGGATGCACGTGTTATAGCTGTGTCTCCCCGGGCCTTCCCCTTCCCCACATCCTAAGAAAACCATTAGGCATAGATGGAGTTCAATTTAGAACTTCTGTATGGTGATACTTTATGTTAAAATTGCGTTAGAAAAGAAAATAGGGGCGCCTGGGTGGCTCAGATCGTTAAAGGTCTGCCTTCGGCTCAAGTCATGATCTCCAGGTCCTGGGATGGACCCCATATCAGGCTCCCCGCTCAGTGGGGAGTCTGCTTCTCTCTCTCCCTCTGTCTCTCGCCCTGCTTGTGCTCGCTCTCTCTCAAGTGAATAAATGAAATTTAAAAAAATAAAAAATATTTTAGTAAATTAAAACCAGTGCTTGTGTTTGGCTATATTGCCAGAGAGAAAAATAATGCAAAAAATCAATTACCTGACTTTTGAGATAAAGTGACTATTGTAAAAACGGGGATTTAAAAGGAGAGATTAAGATGAAAAACAATTGCAAAAACAAAAAAGAAAAAAAGAAGCTTGATAATTGAGAAGATAGTTATGACAAAGATAAGTCGTTAGTTAAGAAAGAAGGTCTGTATCTGCATATGCTACTATGATGGTAAGACAAAGGTTTTTTTTATTGAGATTCATATAGAATAGAGATATACATGGACCTTTGTAGATTCCTAACTGTGCTTCTCATTAGCTATGTGATGGCAAGCGAGTTACTAAACTTAGCCACAGATTCTGTATTTTTAATAATTACAATATCTTCCTCTTCCAATCGTTAATTTGTTTCTCCAACAAATGCTTATTGACCAAATGGTATGTGACAAGCATATTTTTATGGATTTTCCTATAAAAAAAGGCATATACATGTCAAGAGGGTTTTAACATGGAGCTTACAATTAAGTGGAAAAAAAAAACCCTGAATATATACTTTCAAGTGTAATGAAGATAAGAACAGGGAAATAGAGGATGCCATCATAGCATACAACAGGATCCTTGTGAGTATAACATAAAAGGTAACATAAGTAAAGTTTACAGTACAATTCCAGGCCCGTTCAGAACTGTCAGTGGTTATTGTTATTGTTTGTGCTTTGGAGATAAATATGACAGGATTGTGTCTGAAAAAATGTTTGAGCAGTTCCTACTTGGATGAAACCACAGGATACCAATTCAAATGATCCACAAGGGAAAGCTCTCAAAGGATAAAGGAAGCTCTGATTATTTATATTTAATCTGAGAACATAATTTTTAAAATCTCACTTTATAAAATGAGGAATACAAAACCAGAGAGATAGAAAATCATGATATTTAACAGAGATATAAATCACAGTCCATTATGTACCAATAGTAAAAAAATTAAAAATAGCCATAAAAGAATGCTTTGGTATCTTTTTGTTGTTGTTGCAAAGCAACGATTAAAAAGGAGGCAAAGATTTGATAAGATTCATTTGGTTATATAATGAAGAGTGAAGTCAGTCTGTAAAGTTCATTTAAATTATCAACATAAGACACTTTTAATGGAAGTTTTGATTAAATACAAAGGATTGTAAGAATCTAAGAATCAGATAACCATTGTTAAGTTTTTCACATCAATAACTCAACATTTCCCTTATTATATTTGCTATTCATACTGTGAAAACATGACAATCATTTTTTTTTTGCTTTATTGGGGAATTTGGGTTTGTCATAAAATTATTCCAGTTATATCTTTTCTTAAAAATGCATCTATTAAGGAAATAAAGAATGTATGAGAATAGAAAAATATTCAAATAACATTTACTTTATTGTGTATTTCATCATCTCTATCATTTCTTTGGCCTACATATAGTTTTTTTTTTACCAAAGCATATTGAGAAAATAGAAACTATTTTCACATATCTGTAATTAGATAATAGAAAAGGCCTTAGTTCTTTAAACCAGTGTAGACATTATTTAGATTTGGATTAAAAATGAAATAGAATTCTCAAAGCCATGTACATTCATACTTTGGTTACTTCACACTTCCAGTTCATCATATCCCAAGGTATCAAGAACCAAAATTCAGGCACAAAATAAATGTGTAATTAAAACTAACTATATTTTACTATAGAGAACCAATAAAATACAAAGTTAGGATGTCTTGTATTCTATAAATCTAAAGTGTCCATTAATCATTTGAAACAAATGTTTATTCCTTGACTGCTTCCTTTCACACATGGAAAAATGACTTACGTAGGCTCTAGATTCCCTACAGGCAAAAAGGCACCAAGGAGTCAATATGCAAAGTGTTTCAGAATTGTTTGGCACATCATTCAAGTCTTCTACATTTTGTCCTCACACAGTTTATTTTTAAACATCTGATCTCTTCCTTTTTGGAGTAGGGGAATCTTCTGATTAATATGCACTAGGGCACCACATGGTTGCCCATCTGTGTGGGTCAGTTTTGAATCACTGATCAGAGCCCAAATTGAGTTGAAATTTAGCCAAATAGCCAGCAGCAATGACCTTCAAACCTGTCGTGGCTGGTTGATGGGCAGCTCTAGGGAATTTAATTTGCTTTAGAGCTTGTATCTCACATTCATGTCTAATTTTTAAAATGAATTTATTTCTCCTATTGATCTCTGCTTTTCTGATATTTAAGTTCTGGAAAAATTTCTTTTATGTTTCCAATAGCAGACTCATTTAATAACATTCTCTAAAAATAATAAGTGGAGGAAATCAATAAATCAATAAAATAATTTATATATTTATGCACTTTGGTAAGAGAAATACTGTCTTCTATTTGCTTTCTAAGGTAAAAGAAATTAATCTATGTCTTTCTCCCTTAATAGTAGCTGACATACGCTAATTAGCTAGGTATTTTATTATCTAAATAGCTAGGTATTTTTATTATCTAAAATAGACAAAAGCAAATAGAGTCAATTTATTTAAGAACTGGGATAGATGACCTCTTAGAAGTGAATTGAATTTGGCAAAATATGTACATTTTGAAAGTAATCTAAGAGCTAACATTTTCATATCCTTTATTTGCTTTTTAATCTTCCATATTTGAGAAATGGATCTCTCAAATGTCCTAAGGCATAACAAAGCTAATTGTCTTTTCATGTTCCTGTAAAGACCATTAGTATTTTTTTAATAAAATTGAGAGGAACATTTCCATGTTCCTGGATTTTCTATACATGCAACAAGGATAAATTGTATGTTGTCAAATTAAGTATCAGGTTTTCTCCATAAGAGGGGAGATGATTCTAACACTTCCTAATATAGACAGGTCATCAGAATCATCAGTAATCTCTGCCTTACCTCATTTTTTTTCTCAATTTAAGAATTTTAGGATATGCTATTAGCTCTTTGCCAAGAGGTTCAGGAGCAAGAGCAATAACTCAGTAGATTCTCTTCTAAGATAAGACTTTGCTTCAGATTTTAGGTGGTGTTATGGGTTTCCTCACCATGTAAGGTTCTTATCTACAACTGAGGGTGAAGGATTGGCTTCCATTTCTGGACATGAAAGAAATATAAGGAATAAGAGTAGGAGCCAAATCATGCACTTTTAACACCTGTGCTTGGTGATGGCATATGTAATGCCCATTCACATTCCATTAGACAATTGGTTCAGACCAAAATAGGATGAGAAAGTGTATTCATTCTATAAAAGACATAGCAGTGGGTGGAGAAGCAAATAGCTGGGATCAAATATAATCACCACAGACCTCTATCTTGATTACATATATTGGTTTCTCCTTCATAATACTCATAATACATAATAATAGAATCTATTCATGATAAAAACTGTTAGTAAATAGGAATAGATGGGAATTTAACACTTGATAGAGAAACCCAAAGCTTTCCCCCAAGATCAATTACAAGGCAAGAATGTCCTCTCTCAACACTCCTTTTTTTCTCCTTTTTTTTTTTAAAGATTTTATTTATTTATTTGACACAGATTGAGAGAGAAAGAGAGGGAGCACAAGCAGGGGGAGTGGTAGAGGGAGAAGCAGACTCCCCACCAAGCGGGGACCCTGACACGGGGTTAGATCCCAGGACCCTGCGTTCATGACCTGAGCCGAAGGCAGATGCTTAACTGACTGAGCCACCCAGGCGCCCCTCAACACTATTGGAAGTCCTTGTTAATGCAATAATACAAGAAAAGGAATGAAAAGTATACAAATTGGAAAGAAAGAAAAGAAAGAAGAAAGAAAGACAAAGAAAGAAAGAAAGAGAGAGAGAGAGAGAGAGAAAGAAAGAAAGAAAGAAAGAAAGAAAGAAAGAAAGAAAGAAAGAAAGAAAGAAAGAAAGAAAAAGAAAGAAAGAAGAAAGAAAGAAAGAAAGACTGTCTTTGTTCATAGATAGCATCATTATCTGCACAGAAAATTCAAAAAAATTAACAAAACATCTCCTGGAACTAAAAAGCAATCACAGGAATGTTAAAAAATATAGAGGGTAATATACAAAGTTGATGGCTTTCCTATATACCAATAATGAATGAATGGAATTTGAAAATAAAAATATAATGCCATTTACATTAGCACTCAAGAAAAGGAAATACTTAGGTAGAAATCTAATGAAATTTGTACAAGATGCATATGAGGAAAACTATAAAACTCTGATAAACAAAATCAAAGAAAAACTGAATAAATGGACAGATATTTTGATCATGGAAAGGAAAACTCAATACTATCAAATATCAGTTCTTCCCATCTTGATCTATAGATTCAGTGAAATCCCAGCCAAAATCTAGTCCATGCATTCCAAAATTTTATCTAGGATATCAATTGTGATAATGACAAACTGGTTATAAAATTTATATGTAGATGCAAAAGGCCTAGAATAACCAACACGATGTTGGAGAAGAAAAAGTTGGAGGACTGACACTACCTTATTCAAGACTCACTATAAAGATATAGTAAGCAAGACAGCATAGTATTGGAAACAGAATAAATATATTGATTAATAGAACAGAATATAGAGTCCAGACATAGACTCCCATAAATAAAATCAATTGATCTTTGACAAAGGAGCAAAAGCAATACAATGAAACACAAAGTCTCCTCAACAAATGGTGCTGGAATAGCTGGATATCCACATTAAAAAAAAAAAAAAAAGATTCTAGCAATAGAGCTTACACTCTTCACAAAAAGTGACTCAAAATGGATTGTAGAACTAGGTGTAAAACACAGACTATAAAACTTCTAGAACATTACAAGAAAAAACCTAGATGACCTTCAGTATGGAGATGACTTTTTAGATTTAACAGCAGTGACATGATCCATGTAAAAATAATTGATAAGCTGAACTTCATTAAAATTAAAAACTTCTGCTCTGCAAAATATAATATCAAGAGGATGAGAAGACAAGCCATAGACTGGGAGAAAATATTTGTGAATAAAACATCTGATAAAGGACTATTATCCAAAATATACAAAGAACCTTTAAAACTCAACAGTAAGGAAGGGGTGCCTGGGTGGCTCAGATGGTTAAGCGTCTGCCTTCGGCTCAGGTCATGATCCCAGGGTCCTGGGATCGAGTCCTGCATCAGGCTCCCTGCTCCTTGGGAGCCTGCTTCTCCCTCTGCCTCTCTCTCTCTCTCTGTCTCTGTCTCTCATGAATTAATAAATAAAAAGTTAAAAAAAAACTCAACAGTAAGAAAACAAACAATTCAATTTAAAAATGGTCCAGAGACCTTGAGAGACACCTCACCAACGAAGATATACAGATGACAAATAAGCATATTAAATAAGTCGATCAGAGAAGGACATTTATCATATGATGATCTCACTGATATGAGGAATTCTTAATCTCAGGAAGCAAACCGAGGGTTGCTGGAGTGGTGGGGAGTGAGAAGGATGGGTGGCTGGGTGATAGACAGTGGGGAGGGTATGTGCTATGGTGAGCGCTGTGAATTATATAAGACGTTGAATCACAGACCTGTACCTCTGAAACAAATAATACATTATATGTTAAAAAAAAAAAAAGAAGATAGTAGGAAGGGTAAAATGAAGGGGGGGAAATCAGAAGGGGAGACGAACCATGAGAGACTATGAACTCTAAGAAACAAACTGAGGCTTCTAGAGGGGAGGGGGTTCAGGGGGATGGGTTAGCCCGGTGATGGGTATTAAAGAGGGCACACACTGAATGGAGCAGTGGGTGTTAATACGCAAACAATGAATCATGGAACACTACATCAAAAACTAATGATGTAATGTATGGTAATTAACATAACATAAAAAAAAATGACACTCCACATCGTATGTTTTCAGTGAAGTGCAGAATAAAACAACAATGAGGTACAATCATATACCTATTAGAATGGCCAAAATCCAGAACACTGAAAACACCAAATGCTGAAAAGGATGTGGGGCAATAGGAACTCTCATACATTGCTGGTGGGAATGCAAAATGGTACAGCCACTTTGGAAGACAATTTGAGAGTTTCTTATGAAATTAAATACACTCTTGCCATATTATCCAGCTATCATGTCCCTTGGAATTTATCCAAAGGAGTTGAAAACTTATGTCCACAGAGGAATCTGCATATGTATGTTTATGTATAATTGCTAAAACTTGGACCCAATCAAGATGTCTTTTAGTAGGGGTTTGGATAAACTGTGATACACCCAGACAATGAAATATTATTCTGCACTGAAAAGAAATGAGCTATCAAGCCTTGAAAAGACATCAAGGAAACGTAAACGCATATTGCTAAGTGAAAGAAGCAATCTGAAAAGGCTACATACTGCATGATTCTAACTATATAACATTCTAACTATGTAACTATATAACATATAAAAATATGAGACAATAAAAAGATCAGTGGTTGTCAGAAGTTGGGGGTAAGGCATGAATAGTTGGAGCACAGAGGATTTTTAGGGAAGTGAAAATACTCTGGATGATACTATAATGATGGATACGTGTCATTATACATTTATCCCAAAAAAGAAAGTGCAATACCAACAGTGAACCCCAAGGTAAACCAGGGGCTTCGGGTGATTGTGATGTGTTGACTTAGGTTCAAGAATTGTAACAAATGTACCACTTTACTGAGAGATGTTGATAATGGGGTAGACTATGCATGTATGGACAGGGTGCATAGGAGAAATCTTTTTACCTTCTTCTCAATTTTGCTGTGAACCTAAAACTGCTCTAAAAAATGAAATCTTTAAAAATAACCTCAATATAAAATCCAAATGAAAACTTAAATTCTAAGTGTTGAGTTGGTGTTTTGTTCTTTTCTCCAGAGGCAAAGTCTGTTAATAGTTTTGCAGGTCTACTTTTGGACCTTTGAGAATTTTCAACCCTACCTCAGCATATATATCACTACTTACATTTGATTTATTTTATTTTCATTTCTAAAAAATTTTACTAAAGTATAATCATTCTAAATCTTAGTACAAGCCCCCATCTTCTCTCTCCTAGAAAACTGCCATGGTCTCCTACTTGATCTCCTACTTTCTGTTCTTGGTTCTAGTATCTATTCTCAATACACCAGCCATACAGTGTATCAAAGTTAATTATATCATGACATTCCTCTTATCAAAACGCTCCAATTATTACTGTCCATTTAATGTATATTTACATTTTCATGTAAAATACTCATAATTTAAAAGTGTCTGATATTTAAAGATATAACATATTCCTTTAATTTTTTAATAAACCATTTTATAATCAGACCAATTTATCAATATAGAAATATTTCACACATTTCAAAATTTCATTCTTTTGGGGTCATCTTTCATTTCACAAATACCTAGTTTTGGACAATAAATTATGCTGTCACCCTACTCTTGTGAACCTAGAGACTCTTATTTCTATTTCCATTCTGATCTTATCTCTTCCTAAACCTCCTTTCTTTTACTCACTCTGCTCTAGCCACATCCTTTTGCCATTCTCTGCACAGCTGGGCTAATGCATGCTTCATTGCTTATGCACTTTTTCTTTCCAGCAGCAGAAAAATCCTTTACCAGATATCTATATGGCCAACTCCATTGTTCTTCAAGTATTTGTTCAAATTCCAACTTCTCAATGAAGTCTACCCTGGGCTCCCTATTTAAATTGCAACCAAATGCACCAGTACACTCGCCCCTGTAACTTCACAGGTTTTACTTATTTTGGTAACTCGGTAATTTTATTTCTTGGTGAAACTTGCTTTTTGTTTTTACATAGCAAAATGCATGGAGACTTTTTGATATCCATAAACAAAGATTTATGGACATTTATTTACATAATACCTTTATTTACACTTATTTATAATTTTATTGCATACAATTGTATGAAATGAATTTAAAATAATTGATTATCCAATATTACATTGATGAAAACTTGGCTGTTTTACTATTTTAATTTTAGAAACCAGGCTGCAAGTAAAGTCTTTGTTCATGAATCTTTGTATGTATCTGCATCTGTGTAATAGTTCTTTAGAAGTGGAATTGCTGAGTTAATACTTATATATATTTTGTATATTGATGGCTATCTTCCAAAAATTCTATACTTATTCATACTTTAACATTGCAAGGAGGGTACTCATTTCTTTTTACCCATACCAACGTTAGCTATTTTAAATCATTTAAATTCACTTAAATTGTTCTATTATTTTGTATTTTTGTGTGTGTGTGAATTGCCTGTTTATATTCTTTGCGTTAATCAGGGCCACCATAAGCCACTGGGCACCTTTACTGAAGATAGAAAATAGTCTTCCTCCAAGTAGATACAACCCCATGCTGTTTGGTGAGTACAGTGCAGATTGGAATTCAGTCCCCTTTCCCACTCAGTAAGCACCCTAATACAAAGTACAACCTAACCAACCTATGTGATGGCCCTTATCTTCTTAAATTTTGGTGTACTTTAACTCATGATACCTATATGCATATTTATATACATATGTAGGTATACATAAGGCAATTGTTTTCTAGTATATTGCTTTTCTTTTCATGTTGTAATCTTTTTTTAAAAAGATTTTATTTTTAAGTAATCTCTGCACCCAATGTGGGGCTTAAACTCATAACCCCGAGATCAAGAGTCTCATGTTCTACTGACTGATTCAGGCAGGCACCCCTCATATTGTAATTTTATGTATGAAAATTTAAAAATCTAAGGCAAAAATGTTTTGATATTTCCTCTCTTATTTCTTCATTAAGTATATGGATAGATAGATACAGATAAACATATGTACTTTTATAGATATTTATTCTTCATAATACCATTAAAATGTACCTTGTATCAGCTAACTTAAAATAACATCATTATGTATTAAGTAAGGTACAATATGTATAAATCTTTTTTGTGATACTATATTATTATTTTTTGTTGTACTATACCAATAATATTATTGTGATTACTTATAATTCTATTATCAGATATTGAGTCTTTCCATTCATTAGCATGGCATTTCTGGGCATATTTTTAGAGCTTGCTTTTTTTTTCTTAAAAGAACTGTCACCACTTCCTTCATACAGATTTTGTGTATAACTTAGTAACTTTTTTCCTGGTGCAGTATTGTTTTCTGCTGTCTATGAACAAAATATTTACCCGAGAGACAAGCTATGTCATTTCTGATGAATGGACCACTCTTGATTTTGTATATTGATTGTATAGCATGCTGTCTTGCTGGGCTCCCGTATTAATTCCATTAGTATCTTAGCTGATTTTCTTCATCTCTCACATGTTCTGTCAGTCTGAACATCCTGCTTGTTAAAATGACATGTCATATTCAGAGTCAACACTGTTTTCTCCCTTGAAAAAGGAAATGAAGAGATTTGCCAAGTAATGATCACTTTATGAACTAAGAGGAGTCCTATAATACTAGCCATCAGAGGTGTCCCCATCATCATGTTGAACATACAAACCAAGAAAATGACCTGCTTCCAGACAAAATGTGGGAATTTGGGGAAAATGGCAATTTTGTATTATTATTTACGCCTTTGCCTACTGCAACAATGTAGTAGGTCTTTAAAAGAAAAACAAAGTGTGTAGAATCTGGTGTTTAGAATGTTCCACTGATCAGCTAATATGGGCTAGATAAGGAAGAGGATTCTGAAAAAACTTTTTTCTCTTACTGGTCCCTTCTAACTGGTGCCCGCTAGAATTCATGCGATGGGGAAATATCCACACCCTTCCTTGCACTCGAATATAAAATACTATAAATCTCTTTAATTGAATAAACATACTCTAAAAAAATTGAAAATGTATCAATTGCAAATGGAAACTGAAAACACCTAATGTATCTCTAATTTTCCCATTCTTCTAATTTTTTACTCCTATTTACTGACAATTCTGTCTCAAATTTTCACTTTATGGTCTCAGATGTCTTAGCTTTCCATTGCGTAAGCTGGTTGTCTCTGAAATACATAAAGGTAATGTGTTCTATTTGGCATGATTTTCTTGTTCACTTTCCTGGATCCGCCCTTTACCAAGATATTGTTCTAAGTTATTGAAGTAAATTAAAAAACTATCTTATATTCACTCAAATAGAAATATCTTTTCTCTGAAGATGCCTACTTTTCCTTCATCTTTTTGTATTTATGAATTTTTTAATTGAAGCATAATTGATATAATATTATATTATACAATATTATGTTAGTTTCTGATGTACAACAAAATGATTCAACAGTTATATACATTACCAAATGCTCACCATGATACAGGTAATTACCAAATTTATGAAGATTTTTATTTTGAAAAATCAGTATATTTTCAGTGCCTATATTAGTTCCATATTTGAGTACTCAAGCATGTGTGTATTGAATGATTAAATAAATCAAGGGAAGTGTGAACTAAATATTCCTAATGAAAATATATTTGAGGAATGTTGTCTGTGATGTTCTCTGTGTGGAATTAGTTTACCTGGTTTTCTAATCTTAAAGATTTTTATTAATTGATAATTTTATCTATTCTGTTATGCTTCATCCAGGTTCTTGATTTTTAAGAAGTCAGAAACACGGATTCCAAATCTAAGTGATATAGAGCTGACTTGAAGTACATCTTGTAGTGATGCTCATTTCTTCTTTTATCACTAATACAAAATGATACAGAAACTGAAAAGTTGTATCACTATGATATCATAAATAAAGTTGACGTTGATTTCCCAAAACTTTTTAGTTTTAATTTGTTAGTATAGCGAAATAAGTCATCAGAGATAGACATGTATCATATGACCTCACTGATATGAGGAATTCTTAATCTCAGGAAACAAACTGAGGGTTGCTGGAGTGGTGGGGGGTGGGAGGGATGGGGTGGCTGGGTGATAGACATTGGGGAGGGTATGTGCTATGGTGAGCGCTGTGAATTGTGTAAGACTGATGTATCACAGACCTGTACCTCTGAATCAAATAATACATTATATGTTAAAAAGAAGAAGAAGAAGAAGAAGATATTAGGAAGGGAAATGAAGGGGGGAAATTGGAGGGGGAGACGAACCATGAGAGACTATAGACTCTGAGAAACAAACTGAGGGTTCTAGAGGGGAGGGGGCTGGGGGGATGGGTTAGCTTGGTGAAGGGTATTAAAGAGGGCACGTATTTTTTTTAAGATTTATTTATTTATTTATTTATTTATTTATTTATTTATTTGACAGAAAGAGACATAGCGAGAGAGGGAACGCAAGCAGGGGGAGTGGGAGAGGGAGAAGCAGGCTTCCTGCCAAGCAGGGAGCCTGATGTGGGGCTTGATCCCAAGACCCTGGGGTCATGACCTGAGCTGAAGTCAGTCGCTTAATGACTGAGCCACCCAGGCACCCCAAAGAGGGCACATATTGAATGGAGCACTGGGTGTTATATGCAAACAATGAATCATGGAACACTACATCAAAAATAAATTAAAAAGAAAAAGCAGCTCTGTCTTCATAAGAATGTCATCAGTCCTCTTCAAAATGACCATAACAATAATCCTCAAAAGGAACATATGTCATAGATCAGGTTACAGTGTGCATAGTAGGCACCATCTGTGCATTGTCTTAGTGCCTCCAGGCAATGAATTTTGGGGGAAAATCATAAAAGCCAAGAGAAGCACATGAGTACAGTGACATGGTGACACAGTGCAGTTTTGATCTTGCATATGAAGAAATTAGTAATTTTCTTTAACCCGGTGAAAATAACAGTGGGGCATCCATTGCCCTTTTTTGACAGCTTGCTTTCCCCTCAGAGGCAAAAGATAATTGGGCTCACGGAGCTTTACATCTGTCCATCCTGCCATTTACAAACAAAGTTCATAGTCATTGGGCTTATGTTCATAGAATTCGATGTGAAAATATTGGACTGATGTAAAAGAATATATGCAAATTTGTATAGAGAAAAATAAGCTATAATTTGCATTTTTGTCAGCCAGAACCAGTTGGATTTCGTTCACAAATATTTATAAAACCCATTCCCTTTGCCAGGCACTCTGCTAAGTACTGAAAATAAGAAAGATTATGTATCTTTGAGTAGCAAATATATAAGTGGATGAGGAAGTCTCAGAAATAGATAATGGTTTCAAGACTATGGCAAAATATTACAGGTAGGCACAAAGAGCTATGAGAGAGATGTAAAGAGTTAACCAACCCAGCCTTGAGGGTGAGGGTTCTGAGAATATCTATTTGTATACTCTTGAAGGATAAGTAAATGGTAATTAAACAAATATTAGGGAAAGGTAATCCATACATTGTAATTTAAACATTCCAAGTGGCTGAGATGTGAAGGTACCAAGGAACTACACTCATATCCATTTACTAAAAGATAAAGTACAAGTGCAGAGTAGTAAAGATGGAGCACAGAGGTAGGAAGGGTTTAGATAAGGTGGAAAATTATAATTTTGGAGAAGTGTTAGCATTCCTGTCAAATATTTAAGCAAGTACATGTATGTCATGGTCAGATTTTATAGTCAGATTCTATGATGGTAGCATAGGAACATTGGTTTTAAGGTAGCCAAGTGGGAGACCAGGTAGGAGAGATTTTTTTTTTTTCTAAAATAAGGCAGTATGGAATGGAATGGAATGGAATGGAATGGAATGGAATGGAATGGAATGGAATGGAATGGAATACATTTATTTTGGATTCTGTACCCTGTCCTAATGTGTGGAGGTGGGCTTCTTCCATACCATCACCAAGCAATCAATTCTCTGGATGTCAGTTTAGTGTCCTATAATTCAATTCAATTCTGACACTATCTACCTGGAAATAGCATAGATTCCACAGATTGAGGGCTTAGTTGCGCAAGACAGATCTCCTCATCAGATGCCAGCCTCAAGCTAGGTTGTTGCCTGTGCTTCTGACCAATTGGCTATAAATCAGAGGTTCCCATGACCCAGTGCCTTTCCTCGGGTTAGATTAATTTTCTAGAATGGCTCACAGAATTCACTAGATTACCAATTTATTACAAAGGATTTCAAAGGATACAAATCAATAGCTAGAGGAAGAGAGAAAATAGCTGTCTAAATCCCATCTTTGGGGGATTTTATGGAGGCTTTATTACATAAGCTCAATTGATTAAGTCATTGGCCATTGATGATTGATTCAATCTGCAGCCCTTCTCCCCTCCCCTGGGGTCAGAGGATGGTACTGAAAATTCCAACCCTCTATTCCTGGTTAGTTCTCTATCAACCAGCTCCCAACCTTAGGGGGCTCATTAACACAAAAGTCACCTCCTTAACATAACAAAAGACACTTTTATAGCTCTCATCACTTAGGAAATTCAAGTGTTTTAGTAGCTCTGTGCCAGAAACTTGGAAAAAGATCAAATATACATTTATTATAAATCTCAATATTATAATCCTAATTAAAGAATGTTTAGCAGTAAGATTGGTGACAATTTTTTATTTGATATAAATGGTGTGAAAAGGGAAAAAAATGAAAGATCTTTTATTTAAGCACTTTCAGGAATGGCCTTTCTAACCTCAAAGATAGGGAATATCCTATGTATCTAGAGGCAAGAAAATTCTGGATAAAAAAGTATAGAAGGTAGAGGGGATAAGACTTCCAGAATGGCAGAATGAGCAGTTTGGTTAATCATAATCCTATTTCCCCAAAGCAGTGATAGGACTGAATACAGGTGTCAGAACAACCACTTGAAGATTTAGCAAAGTGAGAAGCACTGTTTACTCAAGAAAACCCACTAAATCTTGGTAAGATTAAGAGGCTATGGCATTTCAGCTAGGGACTCAATTCCATCCCCCCAACATGTAGGGCAGAACTTAAACATCAGCAGCCCTGCTGTACTGTCAAATAGGCTAATTCTATTTGGAATGGAGTCTGGAAAAATCCATGCCCAGGGCACTGTCAAAAACAATAGAGATCTCTTTGGCAAATAATTAGAGAAGGCTAATATGGGCTAGCTTGAAGTCATAGTAAGGGTTGGGGCAAGCATCACAAAGGCAGACCAACCAGAATTTTAACAGGGAGATCCAGCAGAAGAGGCAGCCAGAGGCCTTGCTGAAATCCCACTTATCTCTGGTGGTGTGGAAGATTGTGCACAAGCACAAGGCCAAGCTTGCTCAGGAAAAATCAGAAACACCCCCAGTGACTTGTTCATACCTGGTTGAATACAGAAAGTAAATAAATAGGCCGGAATTACAAATTCCTTAAACTTAAATAAAAGTAACCATGGAGAAATTGAGACCATTGACTAAAATGGCCTTAACCTTCCCACAGTTTGACTAAACATTAGACAGACCCCCCTCCTGCCACTAGGCCCCTGACCTCTCTCTCACCCTGTCTTGAAGACTGGAGAAAGTTTACTCTTCTTTTGGATAAGGCCAATTCATAAACACAGATAGCCTGTGATCCCACCCACTCCAGCCCTTAAAAAATATCTCCTGCTCACAGGGGCAAATCTTCCAATTATTTCTATAAATCTAATTTGATGTTCTGCCAAATGTCTCTTATTTACTCCTCTAGATTCATCCTCTCGCCTTCATGACTGTTTCCTATGGACTGTATCATCTGGCTCCTTGTCTCCTGGCTTGTGGTTGATTTCAGTCAATAGGTAGTAGCCCCAGGGGTGCCTGGGTGGCTCAGTGGTTAAGCGACTGCCTTCGGCTCAGGTCATGATCCTGGAGTCCCGGGATCGAGTCCCGCATCGGGCTCCCTGCTCGGCAGGGAGTCTGCTTCTCTCTCTGACCCTCCCCCCTCTCATATGCTCTCTCTCTCAAATAAATAAATAAAATCTTAAAAAAAAATAGGTAGTAGCCCCAGAATGAGATTGAAGGGAGGGATGCGAGTAAAATCAGGATATTTAATCCCCTGAATTTCTCCCTACAGTATTCTTGATTGGCTATGTCATTTAAAAATGGGTGAGCCTCTTTGGTTTCTGATAACTCCTTTTTCCTTTAATATCTTCAGTTCTCTCTCTTTTTTTTAAAGATTTTATTTATTTATTTGAGAGAGAGAGAGAGAAACAGCATGAGAGGGGAGAAGGTCAGAGGGAGAAGCAGGCTCCCCGCTGAGCCGGGAGCCCGATGTGGGACTCGATCCCAGGACTCTGGGATCATGACCTGAGCCGAAGGCAGTCGCTTAACCAACTGAGCCACCCAGGCACCCCAATATCTTCAGTTCTCAAGTGTTAACAACTTGTGGTTCTTATATACCCTCTCCACAATTTTCTAAATAGTTTTTTTTTAAAGTTTCCTTGAATTATTCTAATTTGAGAGTGCTATCTGTTTCCTATAGAGACAATGACAAATTAAAGTACTGAAAGCAAATTATGATAAAGAATCTGGGGGCACCTGGCTGGCTCAGTCAGTAAAGCATGCGACTCTTGATTTCGGGGTTGTGAGTTCAAGTCTCACGTTGGTGCAGATTACTGAAAAATAAAATCTTAAAAAAAAAAAAAAAGAACCTGGAATGAAGCAGGGAGTACAGAGCATGAGGTGGTAGGAAGAGACTGAAGAATAGTCTTATTGTAGCTTTTCAAATTAATTAATAAAATATAAGAATACTAAATCTAGAAATATTTTATTTTAGTTATATCCTCAGATCACGTATGTGTTATTTGTTTGGTTCTATAAAATGAACTCTGTTAGTGTAATTTAATGAATTATAATAAATGAAAGATAAAATGTGATTATTTAAATAAATATCAAAAGTCATTTAGTTAATTTAAGGTCATTAAATAAAATCTTTTCATAAAGTAAGAGTAGCATTAAAAGGTAGCTTCAGTTTTGTGACAGTAAGAAGTTAGGCTTTTTTTAATACTCAAATGTGGTAGACTATTTTTTGCACTCTTTGTGTTTCTTAATATTTTTTCCAAGTTTAATATAGTCAAAATTAAATATTGACTAAGAGTCAGAACTGAGTCAAAGTTACAATCATGACAAAAAAGAAATATACACACATGCACACACAAATAAAGTTTTTGCTTAGTTCACTCCAAATTGAAAGAAGCACATAAAATTCATGTAAAATTTTATCTAATATCCAGTTTAAATCCCTAATTTAATACTTTTCTTGTAATCTGTTATAAATCATCAAGTGTTTAATCACCGTATACATGTGGTAAATTCTTGTTTTGGGGCAAGAGTGTGGGTAATTTTTTTATTTGGCTATTGTTTGTGAATAAAAAGGCATGTCACAAATTTATGAATTTGTTTTCATATCATTGTTTACAAAATTAATTTCGTGTTTACCTGAGCATGAAAATCTATACTTGAAAAATGCAAAGACATGGGATTAAAATGTAAACGTATTTGTTGTCATAATTGAGTTATAACTTTTTCACGTATCTGTCCTATAAAATACATATTTATCCCTTTAAATGTGGAGTGTGTATGTGTATACATATATACATATATATTCATATGTATATACAAATATGTGCACACTTAGACACAGATACAATATATAATATAAACTATATGTTCTTAACATAATTTATAACCTCCTAAGCAATAACCTAAAAATATTTGGGTAAGTTCTTCCTACTTTTTCTCTTTAAAAGTACAAATTTTCAGAAAGGTTTAAAAAACAATATATCACTTGTTAAAATAATTTGTAATTATAAAAAACAGTTTATTACCCAAAAGTAAGAGTCAGCACTTTAATTTGCCTACATTGTTAAAATGAATAAATTATAGCTCCCATCCTCCATTGGCCCTCAACTCTTTCTAAGAGAAAGGAAGAACTTATTGTCCTTCTTGCCTTTTACTTAAATCCAGTGGGATAAAGAATTTTTAATGAGGATTTCAATTCAGAAAAGCTAGGTTAAGCTTGACTCATTTGTAAATCTTTGAAGCATATAATTTATTTTACATGGCTTGATTAGTGTTTTTGCTAGTCATGATTAATTTGGTTATAATCAAGTAATGATATTGAAAAATTGCTTTATTATTTTTTTAGTTTGGCTATTTGAATGCTCTTGTCTATGTTGTTCTGTTAACCACTCAACTTTAAAACTATAGGCAATCCTTTTTGAGTGTCTCCGATGTAAATAGATAATAATTTACTTCCTTTATCTTATTTTTTTTATTTTTGAGGAGAGAAAGTATGAATGAATATAGAGCCTTCTTCAGTATGCATTATGCTCTCATGCTTGGGTGGCTCAGTCGGTTAAGCATTTGCCTTTGGCTCAGGTCATGATCCCAGGGTCTTTAGGATGGAATCCCATGATGCTTCTCCCTCTCCCTCTACCCCTCCCCCTTGCTCATGCTCTCTCTCTCTCTCTCTCTCAAGTAAATAAATAAAGTCTTTGAAAAAGTAACATGCATTATGCTCATATTTTTCACTTAAATGTTCATGTGGAATAATACAACTTCTTAAGGCATTTTAAAGATTTTACAGTTAACTGTAACAAATGATTTGATGCACTAGGCCACATTTCTTCAGTCCACATGATTTAAGCATAGTTTGTATAGTAGACAGACTTTTAAGATGGACCGCAGTAATCCTGCCTTCTAATATTCACACCCTGTGTAATTCCTTCTGCCTGGATATGAGTTGGACCTAGAGACTCACTTTTATTTTTATTTTTTATTTTTTTTTACTTTTAAGTAGGCTCCATGACCAGAGTGGAACCCAACACAGGGCTTGAACTCATGACCCTGAGATCAAGACCTAAGCTTAACTGACTGAGCCACCAAAGCATCCCTAGTGACTCACTTTTAAATAGAAAACAACACAAGTGATAGGATGTCACTCCTGTGATTAGGTTACAAAAGCCATTGACTTCCATCATGTCTGTAGACTGTTTTCACTACCTTCTTGGCTTGAATGCTTTGATGATGCAGACTACCATATTGGAGAAGCTATTGTAGAAAAAACTGGGAGGCCTGTAGCCATCAGTCAGATAGGAATTGAGGACTTTAATTACTCACAAGGAACTGAATTCTACCAACAACCATGTGAGTTAGCTGGGTTGTGAATCCTTCTTTGTAAAGGCCTTGAGATGACAGACACTTTGGCTGACATCTTGATCACAACCTTCTGAAAAACCCCTGAAGAAGACCCTGGTAAGCGGTGTCACATTAGAAATTGTTAGAGTAGAAGGTATACATATCTTATAGTCAAGAGCTAGCTAACTTCAAAAAGCCTATTGGAAAGGGATACTAATAATAAAAGTGGTCACAATATTTGTCAACTAAGGTATTGAGAAAAATAAAAGGTGTGTGACTATTTGTCCAGGGAAAACAAAATATTGAAGTTCTGTGAAGAGGCCAGAATCTTGATCTAGAGGAAAATTTTTAAATACCTTTGTTAGCTGAGTTTTTTAACCATTAGAATTTGTAATATAAACTTGTGTTAATTATGAAAAGGCTAACATTATCAGCATGCTCTAAGAAATACTTAAAATTATCAACTCTAAGTGGTTTTCTCTGAATTGGTATTTATAATAAATAGTTCTAATTCATATTTAAATTCTCTTTTATGATTTTAAGATGCCATAAAATCATCTTTATAAAGAATTAATTGTAAAGTAAGACTCAAAATAAATTATTTCAGCATGTGAAGAGATAGCCAATTGTTCAATCAACATCTATTTTACCTGTCTTTTCCCAAGTTTTCACTGGGAAGTTGGCAGGCTATCTATAAAGGGTGCCTAAACATTGCTCATAGCTAGTTTTGGCCATGTGACCAAGTTCTGGCCAAAGGCTGATGACTGGAAATAACACCAAGTCTCTTCACAGTCTCTAAAAGAAAGCTATAAGATAATTTCCCCCCCCTCATTTTGTACATACTGTGACGTGTCCTAGAGCTTATGCTTAACACACAGAGATGAGCACTACATGCTAAAGATGTTAGGGTCATCTCTGAATTTCTCTACTCTGGATTTTATGCAAAAGAAAAATCTCTATTTTATTTAAGTCATATTTAAGATCTCTTTTGTGTTGCCTTCATGTAACAATAACCTAAGATTGCAAGTACTAATATTGGAGGTAAAATCTGTGTCTTACAAACAGGACTCCGTGCACTGTGATATAAATATTGAAGTTGGAAATCTGAAGACACTTGTTATGCTATGGCAAAAGTGATAAATTTCTTATACTCAGTAGATTGAAAGGTAGATCATATGCTTAAGAAAAAACTGATGATCTAACAAAAGAGAATAGAAGTCAGAACATATGTTTTTTTATCACAAAGGAGACAGAGAGCAAAGAAGAACGATAGGAAGGAATTAATCAATTTGAGACTAGAGATAAGATGGAATACAGCTGTGCTAATAGGGGTTTTCTCTAGATATAGCCTGCAATCAGAATTGATGAGGGGTCCAGTAATTTGGAGATTTGCAGGGATAGAAAAGACAACTATTTCCAAACTCCAAACATCAAAAATATGAGTGCCATTCCAAGTCATTTTCATGATCTTCTCATTAACTACATTTTGTCTGGAAATGTTCAGCCTATGTTGAAATGTTTAATTTGTGGTTCAATGACTTCCTTATAGTTAGGAGGCAAATGTTCATGCCTCAAGCAGAGAAAAAAAAAGCTACATGGCTCCCATTTTCCCAATCTAATTTCTGAAAAAGATAAAAGAATCTAATTGACAGAAACAGGATATCAACTTTATTATTTATGAAAAATAACTTTTAGGGAAAATCCCAATCAAGTGGCTGTATTTGTTTAACAATATTTCCACCTGAATTAAATAGATTTGACCTCTATTTGTAGGAAAAAATAAGAAAATAAAAGCTCTTCTCTTCTCTTCTATGGCTACTTCTGGAACCGCTATTGGCAATATGAATTTTGATTTCAAATGATATCACCACCAATCAGTAAAGACATTAATAAATTTACTTCAAAGTTATTTTATGCTCAAGTCTGTTTCATTTCTTGTCTCAAGTTTGATTCAAACATATATGTAAAATAAAATTCATCATAGGGGCTGGAGTGAGATTGAATGAATGGCATTAGAATACACCGAGTTTTAACAGCACTGTCTCCCATTATGAAGTTCCTAAGGAAATAATAAAGATGAAATAAAAATTTCTTTGAAAGTTAAATTCCAAACTAAAGTCCTAGGGAATTCTTATGAAAAGTAAATTATCCTTTGTGTTAATTGCTCATGGCATAACCAGTTCAAAATTCTTTCTCTCCAATTTCTTATTCTGCTTAGCCTCAGCCAGTGAGAAGTCAGACATAGGTGAGGGTCCTAAAACAGGTTCCTGGCATCACACCCTTCATTGTGGTTAAGGTAGTTTCTCATGTATGATGGGGCTAAATGGGTTATGTAATTAGATTAATAAAATAGTGACTGAAAACATAGTAAAATTTAAAAATACATAATTCACAGACTCTATTTCACACACTTGAATGAGAATTACAGTCCAACAGAAAATCTTTGCTATTGAATTTTTCTGTTACATGCCTGCACTGAAAATTGAAAACTAATTTTTGCTTAGAGCCTCATTTTTTTTCCATATCCATGTGTGCTTAGGTAAAAAAATGTGCTTACAAAATTTAGTATTCACTGCAGCATCCAATACTAACAACCCACAAAGCTGATATTCTTATACCAAAATAATCACTCAATTTTGCATAGAACTTCTGTAATTTACAGTGACCTGAAAAATGTCACAATTCCACGTAATATATGTTTTCTAAACCTGAGTCTCAATCCATTCTCCACGTTTTATTTCTGTAATTCTATCCACTATTTTTTTTTAATATTCATGGCCAATGCATTATATGCTGTGAGTGTTAAGGACTAATAAATAATATCCATTTTTCCTCCCTGAATCCAGACAGGTGGGGTCAGAATCTCAGCTTTATTATTACTAAAGATTGACTGGAGAATGTGGTTTTTATATACAGGCACATGGGCTTACAAATAATTTATCCCTCTTACAGGGAGGCCTATGCATATAGGAATAGCTTGATAATGACAGGGCTCTTCAAAGCAGTCCATTCCTAACTTTCTGATACCAGTGAGCTGAGAATGTGTGTTATCTGCAGGCAGGGGAAGTGTAAAAGTAGAAAAGAGAAGGAACTGAGTTGGGCATTTTAAATGTTTTCTCTAAAATTCAACAAACAAGTAAATCATTCTTTCCTTGGAGAGTAGTGAGAAGGTATAACCCAAAGTCAGGCATGGTTCTTTTAAAGATAATCCTCCATATGGAACCCTAAACCAAGGGGTAAGGAGCCCCCACCCTAGTCTCACTCCAGTATTTGTCACGTGCAAAGTGCTAATTTGGACTAATATAATTTTAGAATTTTAAAAAAATTATCTTTCAGAGATACTTTGTATTATTCCTCTGATCCTATACAAGCCATTCAAGTTGTAAAATGTTGACTATCTTCAATGATATGTGTGAAGTTTGGTGATTCCTCTATGGTAAAAAATGAGTGCTGTTTCTCAGGATCTTTCATAATTAATGAGAAAGTAAACATTGTCTTCTCTGTGAAATTATTAGGTTGCAAAATGAAAAAAAATAAACAACTATGGCCTACCACACATTAATTAGCATTGTGCCTGACACTAGAACCCTCTAAGTCTCAACATAATTATCTATAAAATAAAGTTAGTACCTCCTATAACTCAGTGTTCTTGTAGAAATTAAATGAAGAGGAGTTCAAATGCCTGTAACACCCTATAACACAAATAGATAAATACTAAGGTTTTTAATAAATGGTAGCTGTGCTTATATATTTCCTTTTCTTATTATTAAAAACATGAAAGAGTTATAATTTTTATTTGATAATTTTTTAGTGCATGCTATGAAAAAGCTAATATCCCAATTTGTATGAGGAAAACTCATAAGAATACGATTAATCTCAGACCTTGAGTTACTTCAAGTTCATGATACAGTTAATATTTGTCACTGGGGAAATTTTCAACAAATTTTCAGGAAAAGAATTTCTAACTTACAAAGAAATATCCTGCTAAGACCTAAAAACATAAATATATAGCCCTAATTCCATACATTAGTTTGGAACTTTTGATTCCTTGTGAATTATCAGACTGATAGGATCATTTGTCTATGTAAAATGAAGGCAATGAAATGTCCATCTAGTCCAGTGGAAATAATAGTAAATACTTGAGATCTTCTTTGTTTCCTTCCCAGCATGCAAGATTTATAGACATTAAAGGAGGATATGCTGCAGTTCACTCAAAAAAAGTGGTAAATTAAAACTAGAAAACAATTTTGAGTTTTTCTGATAATATGAGAATCTGACATAGACTCTACAAGGTGATGTTTTGCTCACAAAGTACTCATTTATAATCCCACATTATACTATTACCAAACTATATACTCTTTATGATTCAATTCAAGGAAAAATATATTTTTGTTGAGCAGAATATGCAATATTATGAAGGGTTCAACCTATATCAAATCTGGAACCCAAGAGCTCACAATTTGCTGCATGATAAATAAACATCTATAATAAAAGGCTGATTTTTTTCTCATAGTGTAGTTTCATTCAGTTTTTTTCTCCAAATTTTTACTTAAAAGGCAGATTTTTAAAAGGCTGAGAATAAGGAGAAAAAAGAAAGAGATATTCATTGAGAAGAGGAAAGAGTATTTGTTTTACATATATAATAGGATAATAATCAGCTTGCAGAAAAATTTAAATGATAAAACATACATAGAATATATAAAATGAATCGGTAGGCACCTGGGTGGCTCAGTCGGTTAAGCGTCTGCCTTAGGCTCAGGTCATGATCCCGGCGTCCCAGGATAGAGTCTTGCATTGGGCTCCCTGCTCAGCGGGGAGTTTGCTTCTCCCTCTCCTTCTGCTCCTCTCCCCCTGCTCATGCTCTTGCTCTCTCAAATAAATAAAATCTTTAAAAAAGTAAAATGAATAAGTAAATTATAATGGGTATATTCAAGATAACATCCATATGTATGCTGTATGTATATATTACCATCACTTTCACATTGGTTTTTCATTCAAAGTTTATACCACAACAGCTCTTCAAAAGCCCTATATTTTCCCTCATCTCTAGTCCTTAATATAAGATAACCACTTCCTGATTTATTCTTCCTTGAGTCCTTCTTGAAGTTTATGTGTCACTTTATCTGGTATTCTTTAAGGCAAACATATTAATGTTATTCCAACGTTAATCCATGCCCTTACTGTAATTAACACATCAAAGCATTTATAACACTAAATTATAAATGTCTTTTTACTAGTCTACTTTATACTCTTGATGCTTGTGTAGAATACTGATTCTATCCATACTGCCTAAATTCATTCTCGAACTGGGTAAGCTTGGGCCTGTTATCAAACACCTCTGAGTTACTGTAACCTTCATTTATAATTTGCAAGTTATGATGTAAAAACCTACCTTTGGAAGTTACAGTGAACATTAAATGAGTTAGTACTTGTAAAGACTTTGAATAGTATCCAGAATATGATATATTAGTGATTTAATTATTCAATATTATATCGCCAACACCCATCCACTGGCATTCAATACATTTAATATGTATTTTTGCAATGAATTAATATATCATTATGCATAGACAGAGTTTGAAAAAATGCATATCAAATATTGAAAATTACTGTGTTTATATGATAGAAATTCAAATAATATTCTGTTTTATTTTATACTGAGTTTAGCTTAGTGTTTCATTATCTGTTTGATACATTTTACCTGTATTATTTCACAAGGAAAATTTTGCTCATTTAAAATATGTTTATTGAGAAACTATGGACTCTGAGAAACAAACTGAGTGTTCTAGAGGGGAGGGAGGTGGGGGGATGGGTTAGCCTGGTGATGGGTATTAAAGAGGGCATGTATTGAATGGAGCATTGGGTGTTACACGCAAACAATGAATCATGGAACACTACATCAAAGACTAAGGATGTAATTTATGGTGATTAACATAACATAATAAAATTAAAAAATAAAATATGTTTATTGATATAAAATAAACTTGAGTTATTATTGTGAGTTATCTGTTATTTCTTTGATAGTCCAATGTTGAGAAATTTTTTCTTAGAAATCACTTTTTAAAAGTATATTTTGCTTGCTGGAAGACCTCATGCCTTTTAAGAGTTTTAAAATATATTTTCCAATTTTTATGATTTTGTTTTTTACAATCAAATATTTAATCCATTCTAGGGAATAATTCATGAATATTTAAGTTGTTTGTTTACTTTATAGTCTAGTCAGTGTTTTCAACCTTATCACTTATTGGCATGACTACAACACCCAAGGTACCAAATACTCTTTACGTACTTATATTCTGTGCCATTTTTAAAAAACCATGTTTTTTTACTTCATATTCTGATCCATTTCTCTCTTAAACAATTTGGTGCCCATATCAATATATGTAAACTTTTGTAGATATGCAATGCAAGATATTATCAGCTATGGTAAATTCTCTAAATCCTCTCTCATTTTCTTGTTTATATTTTTTTCTTTCTTCTTCTCATCTCACTTTTACTTTCATTTCATCAGGAAGATATGAAAATTCAAAATTTTTGTGCCTAATATCAAAAGTCCAAAATTATAAAGTCAAAATGGACAAAACTACAAGAACAAATAAGTCTCTCATTAATTGATAAATGACCACAAATAATGAACAAGTAGAATGAATATTTGACCAATATATATAACAGATTTGAATTTATGTGCATTTTTAAAATAACATACTCAATAGAACACTTCTCTCATGCAAAATACACATTCTTTCCAAGAGCACATGGGTTATATAAGCAGTTGGTCATATGCTGAATCACAACAAATTTCAAAGATTTGAAATTATATAGTTCTCTAACCTCAGTATAATGTAAAAGAATCTACTTAAAAGATAACTAGAAAATCTCATATGTTGAAAATTAAGGCATATGCCTCCAAGAAAAATGAAAATAAAAGAAGATAACAAAAAATTGGAAAAACTTTTGAATTAATGGAGGTGTTAGCTAACACTATTATGGTCATTGTTTTGCAATATCTAAGTATCAGATCAACATGTACACTTTAAACCACACAATGTTGTATGTCAATTCGATCTCAATAAAGCTGGAAAAATAGTTTTTAAATATAAAAAGATAATGAAAATACAATATATCAAAACTTATGAGCTGTAATGAAATCAGTACTTGAAGGGAATTTTATAGTTACACATTTATGTATTAGAAAAGGAAAAAGTTAAAAAAAAGGAAAATGTCTGAAAATTAGTGATCTATGCAACTATCTCAAAAATGTAAAGTCAGAACAGGAAATTTGATCTAAAGAAAACAGGAAAAAATATAAGCTTTAAGAGTCAAATTTTTAAAAACATTTTTAAAATTCTATCCAATAATTTAAAATTTTTATAGTAGGTTATTTTAAAGCTCAATGAAGTGTTATACTTCTGGAGAGATTGTTCAAAAAAATAAAGCACAAATAAATAATATTAGAAATTTAAAATAATTACCATTGTAAAACTCACAGACATTATAAAGATCATAAAATCATATTGATATAAAAATCGGAGTTATCAAACAGCATGAAAAGAAAAAGCAGTATCTTACACATATACAAAATTTGATCTTTGAGAGGGTTCAGTATCTTTTTAAAAATGGGAGTAAGGGCGCCTGGGTGACTCAGTTGATTAAGCATCTGCCTTCGGCTCGGGTCATGATCCCAGAGTTCTGGGATCGAGTCCCACAGGGAACCTGCTTCTCCCTCTGCTTCTGCCTCTCTCTCTGTCTGTCATGAATAAATAAATAAAATCTTTAAGGAAAAAAAATAAAAATGTGACTAAATAAACACCGCTTATAAACTGTCAGCTTTACAAGTAACTAAAATATGCAAAACTTAATTCTTTTTTTTTAAAGATTTTATTCATTTATTTGTCAGAGAGATAGAGAGAGAGAACACAAGCAAGGGGAGTGGCCAGGCACCCTGTTGAGCAAGGAGCCCAATGCGGGACTCGATCCCAGGATGGGATCACGACCTGAGCTGAAGGCAGACGCCTAACGGACTGAGCCACCCAGGCGTTCTGCAAAACTTAATTATTGATATTATCTTCTATTTAAATAAAAATGTTAACCTCTTAATATAGATCAATTTTCAAAGCAAGCGAAGTAATCGCATGAGATAATTATTTCCCATCATTTAGCAACAGTATTAATCATTTCTTTGACCCCAAACCTCTACTTCTGGAAATTTCTTCAAACAAAGCAATGCAAAATGCTGCCCTCAGTGTGAAGTCAAAGATATTCAACCCTTCCTTATAATTACTCAAATCAGCAATAATCCAAAAGTGCAGGAGAAAGGATATAATATTAACATGTGAAAACTTGTCTCTACTGCAGGAGAACAGTTTTTGCTGGAACATCTGCAAGGGAAAGGATGAGTAGTGAATCCACAGAAAATTCAAGGGCCAGGCACTGCAGCAAAGTTTTTGTGAGTCATTTGGTCAGGTAGAACACACAAGCACTGTCCCAGAAAGTGTGATTGGTAAGGTACAAACCTATCCAACCCTTACAAATGTGAAAAAGATGCAAGCCTTTTTAGGGATGTTAGGGTTTTGGAGGACATTTATATCCCATCTGGCACAATGCCTTTGTCTCTTATGCCTCTTGGTAAAGGAAGAGTATGCATGGGACTGGGGATCAGAGCAGCAGGCTGCCTTCACTACAGCAAAAATACTAATAAGACAGAGTAAATCTCTAGGCATCTCCCAAGCAGGGCTACCATTTGCATTAGATGTGTCTGATTCCAGAAATCATGGGTTGGATGCTGTAGCAGAAACAACAGAAGGAGAGAATATCCCTAGGATTTGGGTGCCAGCTCTGGAAGGGGGCAGAAACCTGAAATAGGCCCACAGAACAACAGCTCCTAGCAGTGTATGAAGCGCTCTTCCAGGTACAGCCTCTTACAAAGGCACAATATGTCATGATAAGAACATCTCTCCGCCGTGGCTCAAACCCCAACTTTGACCAAGGGGCATGCTTATTTTCAACAGAGGAACATCTTGTTCACCAGCCCCCTGTCACTGGAATGTGAGTGCTATTAGGCCCTGTAGAGTATGTAGATTCCCCATGGGAACAATTTCTGTGGTGCCTCTGTGGCCTCTAGCCAGAGAATGGGAGAAATTCCTGCTGATGCCCAGTATTCAGATGGATCTAGTCAAGGCAATTCCATTTGCATGGACTGCAATTGCCAATCAGTCCAACACTGACACTGCCTGGATGGAAACAGGAACAAGCCACAGTAGCTAATGGGTGGAACTCAGAGTGGTTTTTCGGGTGACAGCTCTATGGCTTGGAAAATGGGAAGCCAAGGGATGGGTTATGAAGAGGACCTTGTAGGGTCAGGATATGTGGAAAGACATTTGGGTTGACTTGCAAGAGATTGAGGCAGTCCTCACTCTTCCACATCCTGGCTCATAAGGCACTGACACTTCCTGGCATCAGGAAGCTGATGCCCTAGATCAGCTATGAGCCTTAGCAATTTGCCCTTCAGTAGATATAGCATATTGGATACTAGAAAGAATTGACACTACAGCTTCTGGTGGGAGAGGGGGGATGGCTTATTGTCAAGGATGCTGGATTATCCTTGAAATACAATGATTTCATTAATGCAGTAACAACATGTCTTCTAAACAATATCCAAGGCAGCTGTCAAAGGAGTTGGGTCCATCTACCTGAGTTCCTAACTAGTAAGGGATTGGCAAATTGATTATACTGCCCCCCTCCTTGCAAGTGAAGGTTCTAAATATGCCCTGCTTTGTGTGGACATAGCATCTGGTTTAACCCAAAGTTTCCCATGTCACTATGCAAATAAAGTTGCCACTACCAGGGAATTCAAGAAGCTGAGTACCATGTATGGATGCTTCATTAAATAGATAGTGATCAGGGGTCACATTTCAAAGGTCATGATGTACAAGATTGGACAAAAGGACATGACATTGAATGGAGATTCCATCTTCCCGTGAGCAGCAGGGTTAAAAACAAAAGGAATATTAAAGCAGGAGATTACATTACTAATAAGTAAAATGACCTTTGTTGGGTGGACTAAAGTACTGTCCCAGGCTTTAATACCTTTAAATGATCAACTGGTAGGTCCTTTGCCGCATATGCCAGACTAGGGGCCCCTACAGAGGAACACAATACTGTAAAAGTATGGAAATTTCAGGAAACAACCATTGCCCTGACTCTCACCATGGATCAACAGGCTATGCTGATGAGAATGTCAAGCCTCATCACGCTTGGGAGATTGTCTACTGGAATCTATAATGGGTTGTCTTGTCAGGGTGGGCAAGTTACTTTGTACCCCTAGGTTAGAGGAAACAACCCAGTCTCCACTGGGAACTTGTCCTGCTGCAAGCTTACTTGTTGAAATGCATTAAATCTGGAATGGAATATGCACCCTTGAAAGAGGGGAGATGGTAGGGGTCTTGGTCTAGAATATCCCAACCCCAGTCCCTCTTACACTTGCCAGGGCTACCTCCCATAGCCAACGTGTGTGTTATATACAACCTGGTCAAATTCCTAAAGCTGCAGCCACATCACCATCTAAGGATCAGGACACAAGTGTAATTCTTACAGAGGAGAATACTTCCCCATAAAGATCTTACAAAATATCTGTCTTTCATCCTTAGATTTCTGCTGCCCCTGTGGCATCCAGTCATGGGATCAGCACCTAATGGAAATACCTCTCTACGGTGGTGTCATTTGTTTGCCTGATGAAGAAATAAATCCAAGCTATTCTCTCTAGATTTTCAGGATTGCCATGGTGGGCATCACTACTCCAGAAAGACAATTAAAGGTTCAAAAGCAGCAGACTAAGGAAGAACGAGCTAGAATTAGTATACTCAATTTACCTGACATTACCCATATCGACCCAGAGAACTGGCCTATGGCACACACTCTCCATGACACTAGGTATGGCTGTTCTCTTTTTGTCAAACTACATGGGCAGCCTGTCAAACTGCTGACCAGAGGGTCCTGAAAATACCACTGCTGGAGCCATGGGTCACTATACTCAGATTTGGGATGGGTTTATGTGGCTTACCTCAGGTTTTGAACATTGAGCACCTGGGCACCCCTATGTTGGGAACATCTATTAATTTGTATGTTAAATTTCATCCACTAACTGCTGTAAAGGAAAACATTAAAACATATATACTAGCAGTCTCCATGTGGTTGTAATTATAAGTGGTTGTAATTTTTTGTTTTCCTCCCTGTATTTTTTCTAATTAGCACATTTGTCTTTGTTTTTAAACCATCATTCAATAAATAAACATTAATGACCATATGTAGCAAATCTGGGTATATAGACTCCATTAAGTAATATTGTTTTAAACAGACCTCTTTCACTCTGAATTTGCCAAACATCACACACCACAGATTTCATTTATTGTCTGAAGATTTAGTAAAATAAATAAATAAATAGTATTTTGTTATACACAAAACTTTCAAAAACATGTAGAAATGAACACATGCAATATTGTATCTGCTCTTGTCCTGGAGTACACAAGTACCAAGGTTGTTTTGGGTCAGAGATTTTTAGTAGATTGAATGTAATGAACTCTGGGTGCTAAGGTTGTGGGTGATCATGAATGCACAGAAAGACCAGTGTGATCTGTTACACAAGGATTAGTAACTCCCACGTAGTATGAAATTTCCTTGGTCAGCAGAAGAAATGACTGCAATCAGACAGTCACCTTAAATACACACTGCATAGTACTTAAAACCAGTGGGTTTGCTCTACAGTCATTATCCAGCACAGCATCATTGACTACAAAATTATGTAAAAAAGTAGAAATAAGGCAACATATAAATTTCCAGCAATCCAGATCTCCTTAAAAATAGGATGGAGCTACAGTATTATGCTAAGTATTATGCTCAGTGAAATAAGTCAGAGAAAGATAAATGCCATATGATTTCCCTCCTACGTGAAATTTAAGAAACAAACAAATGAACATACGGGGAAAAAAAAAGAGAGGAAGGTAAACCATAAGAGAGACTCTTAATTATATGTTAACTACTTAGAATTTAAATAAAAATTTGAAACACAGGAGTGCCTGGGGGGCTCAGTCAGTTAAGCTTCTGCCTTTGGCTCAGGTCATGATTTTAGGACCCTGGGATCAAACCCCGCATTGGGCTCCCTTCTCTCTGTCCTTCTGCTTGTGCTCTCTCTCTGTCTCTGTCTCTCTATCTGTGAAATAAATAAATAAAATCTTTAAAAAATTTTTCGAAACATAAAACAACCCCTAAGAAAACAAAATAGTACTTTTTACCAAAAGCCAACTGGCTCCATTGGAGGTTACAGGATTTTAATAATACTCCTGACAAGATTAACTACAAGTTTAGGTTCAGAAGCCAAGGATAAATCAGCTTCTTCCGACTGCAAACTGTTACTCATGCACAAGTCTGAGCACATCAGGGAAAAAATTTAAAGATAATAAAATCTTGGAAAATAAAATATTATTAGAATAATTTTAATGTAAGATCTTCAAGGTATTTTTCCTTCTTTTTTAAGCTGAGGTGAAGTCTTATTTTATTATAGCCATAAGTTTAAGAATGAAGTAATGTCAGCTGGCAAGGTAACTTTCATTACTTAAATATCAAAATAAATGAAATTGATAGATTTAAAAATGATAGCTTTAAAAATCTGCCTTTTTAGATCAGATGATCTAAAAAGGCAGATTTTACAAAGCCACCCCTGATCTTTAATATGGTGTGTTTCACACACGTGTATTAAGTTTTTTAACACCTACCATTTTGGAGAGTTTTCTTTTATCATAATGGATTACCAAGAGAAAATTTTAATGAAAATGACATTGAGTGAAATTTTTTAATTTCAGGAAGTTTTCACTTGATTTTTCTCAATCTCCTTCTTCCCAGCTCCTTGTAAGCCGTCAACGAGCAGCTTCACGACTATGGCGGCTGTGGAAACCAGGGACCTAGCAGAACCTGGAAGAGACAGACTGAGTTTGGAGTTCCACAGGAGCCCTGTCTCAAGAGAATTACAAGTTGCATATTCTGAACATCTACAGGCCAATCAGATAACTTAGATGAAAAGGACACATTCTTAGAAAGATATAAACTACTGAAAATGACTCAGGAAGAAACAGAATATGTGAACAGACCTATACCAGATAAATAAATGGAATCAGTACATTTAAAACTTACCATAAAGAAAAACCCAAGCCCAGATCACCACACTGGTAAATTATACCAAACATATAAAGAAAAATTAATCTAATTCTTTAGAAACTCTTCCAAAAAACAGAAGAGAAAATACCTCCTAACTCATTCTCTGCAGCAGTATTAGCCTGATGCCAAAGTTGAGGGCATTAGAAAATATCATAGACTAATATTCCTTATGAATGTAGACATAAAAATCTTTATCAAAATAATAGCAAGGGCTCCCGGGTGGCTCAGTTGTTTAAGTGGTTAAGCATCTAACTCTTGGTTTTGGCTCAGTTCACGGTATCAGGGGTCGTGGGATTGAGCCCCGAACTGGGCTCAACGCTGAGCATGAAACCTGCTCAGAGAATCTCAGGAGAGATTCTCTCCCTCTCCTTCTGCCCCTCCCCTACTCTCTCTCTCTCTTTCTCAATAAATAAAATATTTTAAAAAAATAATAGCAAATTGAATATAGTACATATAAAAAGGACTATGTGCCTTGATGGAGTGGCCTTTATCCCAGGTACATAAGGTTTGTTCAATAGCTAAAAATCACTCGATTTAATGCAAGATACTAATAGATTAAGGAAAAAAGAATATAATTATTTTTTAAACATTTTGTTTATTCACTTGAGAGAGAGAGAGAGAGACAGCAAACAAGCACAAGCGGGTGGAGGGGGAGGCAAAGGCAAAGGGAGAAGCAGACTCCCCGCTGAGCAGGGAGTCCGATGTGGGGCTCCATCCCAGGACCTGGAGACCATGACCTGAGCTGAAGGCAGATGCTTAGCCATCTAAGCCACCCAGGTGCCCCCAAATATAATCATTTTAATAGATGCAGAAAAAGCAATACCTATTCATGATAAGAATACTCAACATACTAGTAATAGAAAACTTTTTCAACCTGATAAAAGGCAAGTAAGAAACTGATGAGCAGATCAACAAAATATGATATGTCCATAAAATGGAATATTATTTGGCAATAAAAAGGAATGGTGTGCTAATACATTGCTACAACATGGGTGAACCTTTAAAACATTATGCTAAGTAAAATAAGTGAGTCTCAAATGAGCACATATTGTATGATTTCATTATATGAAATTTCAAGAATAGGAAAATCTTTAGAGACAGAAGGTAGATAACTGGTTGCCAGGGACTGAGGGAGAGGGCCTATGGGGTTTCTTTAGGGGTTAAATAAAATATTCTAAAATTAGATAGTAGCAAGAGTTACTTAACTATGTGAATATCTAAAAGTGACTAATGTATACTTTAATAGGACAAATTGTATAGCATGCAAATTAAACTTAATAAAGCTGTGATGTTTTGAATAGAGAAAAAAAGAACATTTAGAACTTACATATTAAAAAGTCATTTAAAAAACTGTGATGTTAGATTAGAATATTTTGGAGTACAAATACAGGGAAAGTATAATATGTCAAGAAATTTAATATGATGTTATCCTAAATGTATCACAATGAAAATGTTATATATAATTAATGAAACTCAATTTTACTTATAATTTATAGAAATTATTTTGTCTATAGGAATCCTTGATTAATTCAGCAGAGAATGACAAATAGAATGACTTGACAGTTCCCAAATTTCCACTCTCCGTTTCACAGATACTAAGGAGATGTGCTAGGGAATTTTACAATAGTAGCATGTCCCATACTTAACATGTATTAGATATGACTGACTCAAATTTGTATTTTCAAAATTTAATGAATTTCTGGAAAATTGATATGCCTTTGCCTTAACACACAACCTATCTTTCATGCTTTTTTAAGTTAAATTTAGATTACAAATTTAAGTCAAAATAATGTGTGTAAGGAATCTAATTAAAAACCCAATTCCAAGACAGTGAGAATTAATTTAATGGCACATAGCTACAAATACTAATACTAATGCTGTCGACTAGTGTAACAGGAGTACTTGTTCTGGGAGTTATGCCCTGGGAGATTTGGGTTCACATCCTAGCTCTACAATCAATTTGTTCTCATGAACCAGTCAACATCAAGTGCTCTTGCTATCCTTCAGTCCATCAGACTATAAGATGAGGGGAATGAACTACAAAATCACTACAACTGCTTCCAGCACTAAATTCCTGTCTTCTACATCTCCAATTTGTCATTTTTATTGGTATTGTGTTTAATACCACTGAGCTTGGAAAGCATCCATTAAAAAAAAAGTATGATGTTACATATCAAACCTCCCAGAGCACCCTTGAATAAGAAATGTGATTGCTTTTGAAATTAAATAAAAATATTACTTCACTATATCCATTAAAGAAAGGAAACTGAATATCTGTAGCCAGACCAATTCAAGATGAAGGTGGAGGATGCATATCAATTCATATGTTTCATAAATGCATTCTAGTATTTCTACTTTGAACATGTTCGTGTGCTATATGAATCTTTTTAGAGTTTATGGTTTCTGTTTAATGCATGTATATTGTATTTCTTATTTAGATTTTTGTGCAATTTCTTCATTTTTGCTTTCTTCCATGGCAAATGACTCAAGAATATTTCAGTATATTTTTATGCTGATTACACAAATTTATAAACCACTGCAACATAGCCAGAGTTAACTTGAGGAGAATACAATCTAAATACTAAATAGAAGGACTACTTAAATAAAAGACTATATGCATATTTAATAAAAATTTGCAAGACTTCATATAAAATGTAAATTTAAATTGTTTCACCATGGCTGTGAACAGAAGAGAATTAGACAGTTTACTCCTGCCAAATTAGATGTATAACAGCTTTTGAAATTGGAAATAAAACAGCTTTAGAAGAAAGGGAAGAGCATAAAGTGTTCTTGATACTAAATATGGATCATGCAAAATATGAAAAATCTCCAGTGTAAACAATATAATTAGAACAATAAATTTTAATTCTGTATGCCAGTTATTTAGTTGAGAATGAAACAATTCCCCCATTCACACTTTGCATTTCTGTGTCTTTGAAATTCTACTGTTATATACCCACTGGACAATGTTGCTGTGGCCATGAAGGGTATTTCCAGCTCTTTACTTTGTTGCATTATTGGTGAAGAAAAATGGCAATTGTCAAACTTTTGTTAAAATAAGTTATAACCAATTTCTAACAATGCAAGTAAGCTCAAAGTATCCATAAAAATAGCTTTTGGAAAAACAGCCAGCAGCAACGCAACCCATGGGATAGCCCAGTTATAACACAATACAAGTCACATAATGGTGCTTCAGAATTTAATTAAGTCTGAAGGATTAAGTCATGTCAATAATTGATTTAAAACTATTTTTATGGCAAAAAGAAAAGGATTAGGACAAGACACTAGTAAGCAACCGATTTCCAATTCATCATAATTAAGAGAGATTTAAAGTAATAATGATAGTAGGGGCAAAGTTTAACAATGGTTAGTAAAAATTTAGTTTGTAGTTAAAGTTAGATTGCTAATCTTTTTTTTTTTAAGATTTTATTTATTTATTTGAGAGAGAGAGAGACAGCCAAAGAGGGAACACAAGCAGGGGGAGTGAGAGAGGGAGGAGCGGGCTTCCCGTGGAGCAGGGAGCCTGATGTGGGGCTCAATCCCAGGACCCTGGGATCCTGACCTGAGCCAAAAGGCAGACACTTGACTGAGCCACCCAGGCGGCGCCCCTAAAGTGCTAATCTTAATAGAGACTTTGTTTTTTCTGATTTCTAAAACCCCTTCAGTTTTTTTCTAAAGCTGTGCTTATATAGCACTAAAAATTATTTGGATGTTAGAATTCGATCCAGACATTATTCTACATATAAATCAACATTTTCAGTAGTTAATAAAAGGCATGAGTCATAACTTTTAGCATCTGCATTAATATGAGTACTATTGAAATGCAAAAAAGAAACTCAGCCAAAAAAGAAAATTTGAAATTTTTATACCTTGAACAGGATTTGATTTAAATTGAGGTATAATTCTTGTTTGTTTATCTAATCAAGTTTTCAATGATGTTTTTCATTTTTACCTTTGTTTTTATCTATGTTTTTAATTAATTTGAAAGTATCCACCAAACAACTGTACACTGTTTGAATATACCATTTATATTAAGTTCATTGTGTCCTTAGAATCTAAACGAAAAAATTTTCTACCATAATGAATGTCAACATTTATTAGTTTAGAGATATATCTGGTAAAAAGAGACTGAAACACATGTAACATAGAATATTCTATTTTCTAGTATAATACAAAATATATCAAAGTAACTGAAAGATAATTAGAATTGGGAGTGGATTATTAAATATATATTTTACGTATTTTTTCCTATAAATATATCAGTTTCCTGATAATTTTGGCAAGGTGAACAGATCTTTTACTATCACAAATAATAAACAAAAACATTCATGATACAGGTGAAGTTTTTACACTGTTTATTCTCTGAGTAAAATTTGATTGATTTTCTCTTTTTTGTGTAAATGTACAAAAAGTGTTTGGTATTTTTAAAAACTTGCATAATAGGTTTTATCTAGCTAGTAAATAAGATCACTTTCTTAGAGAAAGAAAAAGAGAGAGAGAATACAAGACAAGGCGAGGGAGCAGAAGACAGGTTTGAACAAGTAAAGAGGATTATCTGACACAGCCTGTGATTTTTGGAAGTGGGGGCACAGCCAGCCAACCGAGTCTGTAGTGAGGAATGCTGGGCAATATATAATCAAACTCTCACCTTGCCCATGATGTCATGCTAGTATTTTCCAGGGGGCAAGCCACCAGAAGCCAAAAGGAAAGAAAATTTTGATGTAGCCCAAGTAGATCAACCTATCAAGATTCACAGGGTGGCGCTTGAATCTGGATGTGAACATGAGGATAGCCAGAACACCAGCCATAAAGAAAAACTGAATCTCAGTAACTCAAAAACTGCATCACGAACCATTTTTATTATATCGTCAGGTGTGCCTTAATATCTAAGAAGTGATAAATGCTGATCATTAAAGCAGCATGTTATCTGAAATGATTTATAAACTATTTAGACATAACTTGGTTGAATATAGATGTAATCCTAGTTTATATCAATAATGAAAAGGAGAAATTATCCAGATAGTGTAGGAAGTACTTTTTATATTTTCTGAACCTAAGCCTAAGCTTAGCATTAATAGGTAAAGATATCAAAAATTGAAACATCTTAACATTTTTTCTCTACTCTGAGTAAGTAATGATGGTTGGCATAACAAACTATGTTAAGAATAATGTTTATATAGCAAATGATCTTGTTTATATGTTAAATAAATAATAAAGGAAAAATATAAACATCAGCCTGGTCTATACATTCAAGCAGATTGAATTGAGAATTTGTAAAGCAACTTTTGCTTATTTTATGAAAATGCTCTAGACACAGAAGATAGTTTGACAGTTGCTTATGCTTACTCTTACCATATAATCCAGCAATTACATATGCTTGGTGTTTACTCACTTCAGTTCAAAATTTATGTCCGCACAGAAATCTGTATATGAATATATAGAGAAGCTTTATTTACAATCACCAAAAAAAAAAAAAAAAGAAGTATCTGCAGTATCCTTTAAGAGGTTAATGGGTAAGCAAACTGGTACATTCGTAGTTTGGAATACTCTTCAGCAATAAGAAGCAACAAGGTATCAGGCCATGAAAAGACATGGAGAAACCTTAAATTCATATCACTAGTGAAAGGAGGCAGTCTGAAAAAGCTACATAGCCTGTGATTTCAATTATATGATATTCTGAAAAAGGCAAAACTGTGTAGACAGTAAACAAATCAGCGGATACCAAGGGCTCAGAGATAGAGAAGAGGGATGAATAGCCAAAAAAAGAGATTTTTTTGAGGTGGTAAGACTACGGGTGATACTGTAATTATAGATACATAAAATTCATTTATCAAAACATGTTGAACTTTATAGTAACCAGTAAAACTTAATCTACGTGTGTGTATACACACACACACACAAACACACACACACACACACACACACATATATATATTAAGAGGTCAGAGTATCCCAGGATGCAATGCAAGTTGTGGCAACAGAATTTAAAGGTATTGCAAGTATATGAAATATCTTAACTGAAGGCAGGGAGGATATAAGGTATTAACCTAAGCAACTTTGGAAATAGGTGGCAACAAAGGCAAAAGGAACTGAACATAGACCCTGCATTCTGACAAGGTGTTCCCTCAACCCATCTCCCCACAGGCGTATGGGCTAACAATTCTGAAATCACTGTATATGTACAATGGAATTGAATGATTAACTAAATGGGAGCAAGTGTTAGTAGAGAAGTTTCTCACTGTTGGAACAGGGAGCCTGTGGATAAGCAAGGAGAAGCTAGAACAATTCATGTGGAAATGGCTCAGAGTTGCAGTCATCAGTATGAACTCATGTTTAATTTAATATGGATATAGTTGGTTACATAGAGAAATGTTTATAAGCATTTTTATATGAGAGTAAGTTTACAATCTTATTCTCCTTAGAGAAAATGGCTACTTCTAGGACTAGAGCAGGAAACATACAAGATAAGCCTGGAAAACCTGTCATGCCAGAAAATAAGAGTGTTCATAAAAATAAGTAAGTAAATAAGGAAAGAAAGGAAGAAGAAAGAAAGAAAGAAAGATCATATCAAAGGGATATAGGAGCGCTGAAAGTCTCCCCAATGACCAAATAGGGAATAATTTGAACAAAAATGTATTAGTATTGGATTATATCTCAATGTACAAAATAAATGTCCATGAGTCTGTACTGATATAAATCAATGATAGCACAATAAACAAATGAGGGAGTATAAATAAATCTGTGCAGAAGAATTCCAAATATTTTTTTGATACTCTGCCCTTAAGAAGTTTAATTCCTAACTCCCTACTTCTTAAGTGCGGGCTGCATATAGGGACTTTCTTTCCAAAAGTACAGAACGGGAAGAAGAAATAAGAAGAGTAACTTTATCGTAAAGAAACCTGACAAAGACTATCTCAAGCCAGGTGATTTAAGTGAACATCACAGTGATAAGTCATTTTGATAGAATATACACTTAAATAGGATGTAATAAAATACACTATACATCTAGCCTTTCTCCCCAAATACTCTGGTCTAATCATGAGAAAAACATCATAGAAATCCCAACTGAGAGAAATTCTATAAAATATCTGGCTAATAAAGTTCAAAACTGTCAAAGTTATCAAAAACAAGGAAAGTCTGAAAAACTCTCACAATATGAAAGAGTCTAAGGAGGCAAGACCTCTGAATGTAGTGTGGTGATCTGAACTGGATCCTAGAACAGAAAAAATAAATTCGAAAAAAGAACTGAGGAAATTATAATAAAATATGAACTTTAGTTACTAAAATAACTCATTAATTTTGGCAAATGTACCATATTTATGTAAGACATTTATAATAGGGAAACAGTCTGGACCATAGGGAAAATGTTTATTCTATAAACCTAGAATGGTTCTAAAATTTAAAAACTTTAAGTTTCCATATTATAACTGCTTTTCAAACCCTACTGTGTCGCTGACATTTTGGTTTATTATTGTGCGATTATTTTTTAATGTTCTTATTTGCCTCAAAAGTCTGGCAATCATTGTTGGTATGCTATTTTGTGTGGATCAAATAAAGTTGCACAACATGGTGATGGAGGAGAGAATTTCTTAACAACTGTACAAGTCTCATTCTATGACCCTGATCCATCCAAAATGGAAAATCAAATGTAAGATTTGGCATTGGAGTGAGCAGAGTATTCTAATGAGTACACTTCTCTTTAGAAAGCGTATGCAGATAGCAGGAAAATGAGTGATCCAAAAAACTTTAATTTCATGAGGAGACAAACTTTATGCTTTTACTTATGGACAAAATGTATTCTTCTTTATCCCATATCAATTTTGAAAAACGAACTTACCTCAGACTTGGTTATAGTTCTTTTTCACAACCTTATAAATCCTACTTCTCACCAACTCCTCCCTTTTTTTTCTTCCTGTATTTTTCCTGCTTTAATTGGAGATCTGGGTCTGAAGGTACACAAAGGCAAGCAATCTGTTTATCTATTACCTCTTGATGATACCTTTAAACCTGGTTGTTTATGAGATTCTTAGCAATGAGTTTCCTTGGGGCTCTCCTGGCAAGAAGTATTTTCCCTTATGTCCTGGCTGATTTTGATTACAGTTTTTTGTCTTATTTTTTTTCCAAACAAGTGTAATCTGTTTGCTATTTTCCAGAGGTTCCTTAAGTGTTTTCATCTATCAGTGGCATACTTACTTCTGTTTTTCGGTGCTGTCGTGTTATTTTATAATTTTCTTTCCGCATTCAATTAGAATTCTTAGAGGGAAGTCGGGTATACATGGTTTGGTCAAGTTTTAAGTAAGAAACCTCTATGAGAATCACTTCTGAAATTGCTTGAAATATCATTTCCTTCTGTCTATCACAATATCATCTCTACATAAAGTTTCAATAAATTTGATTTAGAGTGGGTGCTGCCAATCTGATTTGCTGAGGAACAGAATCTGTTTCTAAAACTAATTGGTAGCGCTTGCAACAAAACAAAAACAAATATTTTTACCTTAACCGGAGCATTACAGTTTGAAGTTATATGAATAGAAAAATAATGCCATAATAAATGTATATCAATAAAATGAAAGTATGAAAGTCATTGTGCTGTTTTATTCATTGAGAAGGTTCTGTTCAAGCAAAGCTTGAACATACAAAGAACCTTTCCACAAAGGTGAGAACTTTTGGGTGGATGGTGTAGGAATGCCCATTAATGTTAATTTCAACAAACATGCATATATATAATACAAAGGATGAGGATCAGGTGAAAAACATCCCCTTTTCTACCATTTGTTAGCCTATTTTGTTTGTTTTTACTATAAAATGCTCAATGGAAAGGTCAAGTTTATGGGTCAATCACTAAACTGTTCCTTCTCTGAATAATGTATAAAGCATATTTTAAAGGGAGAAGTATTTTATTACTTAGCCAGTATTTTTTTAAAAGATTTTATTTATTTATTTGACAGAGAGGGGCACAGCAAGAGAGGGAACACAAGCAGGGGGAGCGGGAGAGGGAGAAGCAGGCTTCCCACAGAGCAGGGAGCTGGAGGCGGGGCTCAATCCTAGGACCCTGGGATCATGACCTGAGCCAAATGCAGACGTTTAATGACTGAGCCACCCAGGCGCCCCTACTTGTCCAGTATTGCTTTAAATTATTTTCATTGTAATATTTCTCAATTATGTAGAAATATATAACTATAATGAATTTACTTACTATTAACATATGAAATAATAAACCAAAAAAAATCAAAGTAGTATAAATATAATATGGTTGAGGGTGTTTTTCAGCTGTAATCACATTTCTTTGTACAGTATAAGACACTGATCTCTAACAATGCAATTTCTTCTGAGTTTTCTATATCTATACTATGGTGATGATTTCATTTTTCCACTACTTTTCTCTACTCAAAGCATTGCAGAACCAAAATGATTAGGAAACCATGATTTCCTTTAGCCTTACTCATTTAGAATATATTATTTACATTAAAAATTTCCTCTGTCCTTTTTCCATTTGTATTGCCATATATATTTTACCATGTACACTAAAGTGAACCCATACAACTGTAAGACTAATATGACTATAAATGAGAAAAAACACACCAACACACATTGCTTTGTAACACTTGATTTAAATTGCTTATGCAAATGATTCAGAAAATGTTCGTGTGAATTTTTTGTATAATTATCTAAACTAAAACTACATATTTTGCACACCCACATATATTCAGATATTATATGTATATATATATATTTTTTTCAAATATCTATTTTCCAAATATAACCTGTGAAACTTAGCAAACGTTTCTCATTTCTTCTCTAAGTCTTTGGAGAATTGTGGAATGGGTAATCAAAAACACCTTCCCATCACTCTCTCCTGCGTAATTAGCAAAGTGTAACATTTTAGAATTTTTCTAAAATTTTTCTAAAAAAAAGAGAATCCTTATTAGCAGTTAAATCTATGGGCATGCAACAAAAAAATAATAATGAAATAATAATCTATAAAACACTTCATGAAGGATGCATAGTTACATATGTTGATAACTGAAATATGGTTCACATTGAAAAGAAACCATCAGAATTACTTCTCTTGCTTTAAAGATGTCAGGTATCACATTAGAATTGTCGAAGATCATTCATTCTATCTTTAGCTAAATGTTATCAATTAAATGTGCCTCACCAGCATAAGATCTTGATTGGTTTGCATTTCAGATGTGTACTGGGACAGCATTAATTTTATGTCATCCAGAGCTATCTATAGTGATAAAATCAGGGGCAATTTCATTTTCTTAATGAGATTCCTCCTAAGAGAGTTGGACAGAATGAGAGAGAGGGTAGGAGATTTAACATGGTTATATTTAAAAAAAAAGAATACCCCTGGGGGAAATGTTATTCCTTGAAAGGTATAAATTAAAAATAAAGAGCAACATTTAACCTACAAAGTATTTCTTCTCTGAAATTAATGCTTGAAATATTGAAGGATGGGACTCCACTATAGGGTACTTTGGTATAAGGATTATTTTGAGCTAAAGGCATTTGAAAAACAGTAGGTACAAGAAGAGCATGCTGACCTCCCCTTTTCTTCCTGAAAGCAGGAGACAAAAATCCCCTGTGAACGGTCCCTTCCCTATTTCAGGAAGGAAGAAACATTCTTACCAACAGAGAGGAGTAGCAGAGACCAAAAGAACTATACTCAGTTGGTTAAGCGACTGCCTTCAGCTCAGGTCATGATCCTGGAGTCCTGGGATCGAGTCCCGCATCGGGCTCCCTACTCAGCGGGGAGTCTGCTTCTCCCTTTGACCCTTTCCCCCATGCTCTCTCTACCTCATTCTCTCTCTCAAATAAATAAATAAAATCTTAAAAAAAGAAAGAAGAAAAAAGAACTATACAAATAGGCCTTATTAAAATAACTCTTCCTTTATTCTCTTCATGCATGTTAGTTACTTTTCCACAGTTGCCTGTCTTTGTTCAACCTAGTATAATGGTTAGGCAAAGCCACTTCTTTGGGTCTTCATTTTTTTATGGGGTGGGGGTTCTCATATACATGTAAAAATCCGTATGTTTTTTTTTTTCCTTTTCATCGATCGTACGTCAATTTACCCCTCAGGCCCAGTCGGAGACCCTAAGAGGGCAGAGGTAATGTTTTGCCTCCCCTACAACATTAAGACAATTTTAACATAATAGATCAATTAAAAATGATGGGGCTGATTCTCTTTCATTAATTGGGCACGGCACCTGCGCTGAGATGACAATTACACATTTTTATTTCATATTAACCAAAATAGTGACTGTTTTAAAAGTATTTATATGTGTTAATATATTGTACATATTGCTTAAATCCATATTATCTGTTAATATTTTATTCTTATTAGTCCGGCTTTGAACTTGAGGTGTCATTTGAAAATTGTAGTAAAACAGTGATAGCAATAAATCACAGAATGTTCAAAAACATAACAAATATTAGGCCGAAGCTATCAAAACACTTTTTATTTATTTGTGACCAAATGGACTTCGGGAATTTTTCATGTTAACTTTTAAAAATAATTTAGTACCTCAAATTTAATATATATAATTACATTAGAGATGATAGATGATTGATAGGTAGGTAGGTGGGTAGGCAGATAATAAATAAAAACATAAGTTCTATGATTACAAGTCATGCTGAAGTTTCAAACCAAACAGGAGTGATTTTTTTCTAATTCTGAATTTTTTCCCACAGTTTCTTTGCAGTGTCATTGCCCCTCTTTTTAGTGATTATAGAACTTTTCTGAGCAGTTTTATTGTAAACTGTTTTTCCTTCTGCCCTTGCTTACCTTTTCGTGGATGATATCATCCATTCTGTTGGCTTCAATAAAGTGCTCACCAGATTTCTCTTCTGAACTTCCATTCTGACCAGTCAATTCCACTGGAGTGTTTTGCCAGAATCTCAAATTTAAATGGGAAACAACTGAAGTTTTTAACTTCCCTTCCAAACTTGGTCACTCCCCTAGTGTATAATATCAATGAGATAGTCTACTGCTCAAGCCAGAAACCAGGGTGCTATGCATACAGTCCTCTTCTTCACGGATCATTCAACAAATCCAACCCATCACCAAACCCTACAGTGTTTACCTTTTAAATCACTTTTAAATTCATCTACTTCTCCCCTATGGTGACACTGGTGCTACCATTAAAAGCCACTGGGGAAAATTTTATATTGCAGCACCTTCTAATTAGTTTATCAGCTTCTTGTCTTTCTTCCCCAGAATCAATTTCTTTTTCATTGTGAATAGAGAAAACATTTTGCAAAATTTTGACCTTGTCAGAAGCTTAAAATCCTTCAGTGACATTTACTTAGATTAGTAGCTAAACTCTTGAACTTAGCTTACCAGACTATCCCTGCTGCCTCTACAGCCACATGACAGGATTTTATTCTCTCATATCCCAAGCCTGTATCCATTTCCTGTTCCCTAAATTATGCCTCTCCTTTCCCCACTCCAAAATCATCCAGCCAACTTCTACCTACTCTCCTCCCTTAATCTAATCATCACTTAATCCAAAAGAAACTCCTAGATCCCTAAACTCTAGGGCAGGGGCCCTCCTATAGCCTTGAAGCCTCACAACACTATGCTGTGCAAACATTATTCTCATTTCAGAAATGAGAAGATTGCCTCAGAGCAGGTTAATAACATGCTAAAGCAAAAAACATCAGAGATACATTTTAAGGCCAATGTATTAAAGTCTCCTTATTTTAAATATGCTGTCTCACTAATACAAGTATGTACAAAATAAGATCCATCCACAAGGCTGACTTATGATTTGCTTTTAATGTTTTTCCTTTTTTAAAAAAAATTATTTTATTTAAATTCAAGTAATTAACATATAGTGTGCTATTAGCTTCAGAGGTAGAGTTCAGGGATTCATCAGTTGCATACAACACTCAGTGCTCATTACATCAGGTGCCCTCCTTAATGCCCATCACCCAGTTACCCCACCCTCCTCCGCTCCTGCAACCCTCAGTTTGTTTCCTAGGGTTAAGAGTCTTTTATGGTTTGTCTCTCTCTCTGGCTTCATCTTATTTCATTTTTCCTTCCCTTCACCCAGGATCCTGTTTTGTTTTTAAATTCCACATGTGAGTGAAATCATATGATAATTTTCTTTCTCTGATTGACTGATTTCTCTTAGCATAATAATACCTTCTAGTTCCATCCATGTCACTGTAAACGGTAAGATTTCATTTTTTTTGTTGATGGTGGAGTAATATTCCATTACAATATCTATATCTATCTCTATCTATCATCTATCTATCTATCATCTATCTGTAATCTATCATCTATCTATCTATCTCTCACATCTTCTTTATCCACTCCTCTGTCAATGGGTATCTGTTCTTCCAATCCATGAACATGGAATGTTTATCTATTTCTTGGTGTCTTCCTCAATTGCTTTCATAAGTGTTTTACAGTTTTCAGAGTACAGATCCTTTACCTCTTTGGCTAGGTTTATTCCTAGGTGTCTTATGGTTTTTGATGCGATTGTAAATGGGATCGATTCCTTAGTTTTTCTTTCTTCTGTCTCATTGTTAGTGTATAGAAATGCAACTAATTTCTATGCACTAATTTTATATTCTGCCATTTTGCTGAATCCCCATATGAGATCTAGCAAGTTTTGGGTGGAGTCTTTTGGATTTTCTACGTAGAGTATCATGTCATCTGGGAAGAGTGAGACTTATCAAAAGAAAAGAGAAAGGACCCAGATAAATAAAATCATGAATGAAAGAGGAGAGATCACAACCAATACCACAGAAATACAAACAAGTATAAGATAATAGTATGAAAAATTATATGCCATCAAATTGGGCAATCTGGAAGAAATGGATGCATTCCTAGAAAGATAGAAACTACCGAAACTGAAACAAGAAGAAATAGAAAACCTAAACAGACCCATAGCCATCAAGGAAATTAAAGCAGTCATCAGAAATCTCCCAACAAACAAAAGCCCATGGCCAGATGGCCAGGGGAATTGTACCAAACATTTAAAGAAGAATTAAAACCTATTCTTCTGAAGCTGTTTCAAAAAATAGAAATGGAAGGAAAACTTCCAAACTCATTCTATGAAGCCAACATTACCTTGATCCCCAAACCAGACAAAGATCCCACCAAAAAGGAAAATTATAGGCCAATATCCCTGATAGACATGGACGCCAAAATTCTCACCAATATCCTAGCCAATATGATCCAACAGTACATTGAAAGGATTATCCACCACGACCAAGTGGAATTTATCCCTGGGCTGCAAGGGTGGTTCAACATCTGCAAATCAATCAATATAATACATCACATTAATAAAAGAAAGGACAAGAACAATATGATCCTCTCAATTGATGCAGAAAAAGCGTTTGACAAAATACAGCATCCTTTCTTGGTTAAAACTTTCTTCAGTGTAGGGATAGAGGGAACGTACCTCAATATCATAAAAGCCATCTATGAAAAGGCCACAGCAAATATCATTCTCAATGGGGGAAAACGGAGAGCTTATCCCCTACGGTCAGGAACACGACTTGCATTTAATTTAATTTTCAAAACTACCAAGGTAAGAAACCCATTGGGGTATTTAAGAAAATATAGATGATGGTCATCCAGGATAAATCAAGCATTTCTAATTAAAAAAAATTGAAATATGTTAAAATTTATTCCACTCACAAATATATTTAGCTTTATCCCTCACCATCTATCTATATGTTTATCTATCATCTATCTATCTCTCATCTATCATAATCATCTACCTCAGCTACTACCCTGCAAAGCAATGGCAAAATCCAAATACACATATCAAATTCTCAGAAACAGTCTAGATTTAGTAATCTCTACTATGTTAACACATAACATTAACATATCAACAACATAGACTGACAAATGTTACATATCAACTAAAGGTTACCCTGGATCAACTGTGGGTCTTCTCCTTGTGTCTTTTATCTAGAATCTAGGAGCTCCTGCTTTCCATGTTATATTTTTAGTCCTGAAGAAAAAGAGTAAGAAAACTGATGGAAACATGCAATGACTCTTAAAACATCTGTTCAGATGTGGTCTGTGTTATATCTGCTCTCAGACATGGATAGATCCAATGTAATTTGGGATGGAACTTCAAGTAACACAACTGTGGGTTGGAATATGTGATACTCTTACTGAAGAAGAGAGTGATACTTCAGAAAAAAATATTATTTTTGATAGCTATCTCTGTGATAAGATTATTTATTCTTTTATTCCTGCCTTCCTTCTCATAAGCCTTTACCTAATCCCACTTATTTTTGCACTATTAACTGAGTAGAGGAAATATTGATGAAAATGTTATAGAGTATGCAGCAGATACATGTTTATTGAACTCCATTACAACATGGAACTTCAAAGATGCCTAAATTACTGTTACTTCCCCAAGTTTCAATTTTGTCAGTTTGTCAGTGAAAATTATTTTTGCAACAAGTTTCTATCCATCATTTCTTTGGTGATTTATCTTCAGAGTCCTCAGAGGCTCCTCTCTGCTTGACTTTTTTTCCCCCTTATATCTTAGAAGCAAAGGAAGTGAAACTTTTATATATTTCCAATTTTTAGCCCCCTTTCCCAAGGAAAGACTATTTTCTTCATAGAGGATCCATTTGCTTCTGATCAGATTGTAATTTATCCCTAATCATTTTAGTTTGACAGTAGGAAGTAATGATGAAATAAGCCAATTGAATCTACTCCTAGAGTCATCTCTGCTTAAAGGTACATGGCATGAGTGTGCATAAGGCTGGTAGTTCTCCAGTAGGAAATGCCAATTTATTTCTAAAAAGAGGAAAACAAATAAAAATTGAGAATTATAATCAATCATAAATCATCATTTTTCTCTCTTTGGCAATACCATTTGTTAATACAACATTACATTTTATAAAAAACAGGAATGGGGATGAAAAATAAGATGATAGATGACAGATGATAGATAGATGATAGAGATAGATGATAGAGGATAGATAGATGATAGATAGACAAATAGATGATAATAAATGATGATAGACACTTAGATAAATATAGATGTTTATCATAAAAAGTTGTATAAACAAAGCTAATGATGTAATCAGTATTTTCTTATATGTGTAAGAAACTAGAGAGAAGTAATGAAAAAAATCCAAATTTAATTTTTAATCTTAAAATATTAGTTATGTTCAGTTTTGTTGAAATATGTTTTCAGAGAATCACATATTGGCTTTATATGTAATTCCAATTAGAAATCAGATTGCATGTCATAAATATAAATATATTAGATATTGTTTACATTGTCTTTAAGAATCATCAGCACTAAGAACACCTACAAGTTGCAGATGTGAGCTTAACATTACTCATTGTCCATTGTTGTGTTGATAATGAATAACTTATAAGATCTTTTCAGAAGGCTCAAAGCATATATCTAATTAAGTAATTAGCTTATGATTCAGTGCTTTAAGTATTTCCTTCAAGCACATAATAACCTTTATTTATCTTGTTTGATTTTCAAATTCTTTTTAATATATTGTTTTATGCAATCTCTCATCTTAGTTAAAATGCTCTTTTTGAAACTAATATTACAAACATATATATTATATGTCTTCTGACTGCACATGACTACAGTGGTAACACCTTCATTCTAAAAACATTAATGCATTGCCAATGATGCCTGGATAGCTCGGATGGTTGGACGTCTGCCTTCGGCTCAGGTCATGATCCCCGGGTCCTGGGATCGAGTCCTGCATCAGGCTCTCTGCTCGGCATGGAGCCTGCTTCTCCTTCCCTCTCTGCTGCTCCCCCTGCTTGTGCTCTTTCACTCTCTCTTAAATAAATAAATAAAATCTTTAAAAAAATAAGTAAAAACATTAATGCATTGCCAAAAGATGAATAATTCCTTTCCTTGGACACTAGCAAAAGTGAAGCTATTTTTGCATGTGCTCTTCCAATTACTATACATGCATATTCATCCCTTTGCCTAATCAAATATTATTTATCGCCTACCATATGCCAAGCTCTATTTTATCACCGGAGATATGGTAATGTAGAAAACAGATAATGTCCTTGCCATTTTAGATCTTATCTTCTAGTAGGAGGACACAACAAAATATGTAAACAAAACCAAATACATCAACACACTAACTTCAGAGAGTAAATAAGTGCTATGAAGGAATCTGATGGTGTAACAGTGGAATACTATGGAATGTGGCCAGAGAAGGCCTCTCTGAACATAATATATGTGAGCCAAAAAATACAAGGTCATAAGAAAGCTCACACTTACTCAATGGCTAAATAATTGGAATCATGTAGCTCATAAAAATTTGTTCATATTTTTCTCTAATTAGTAGTCTTGTTTTTCAGAGAAGTAACAAAATACATTTTGAAATGGTCGTTCTTAAAACCATATGAAGCTGACTTATTGCAGAAGTACAGAAAGGACAGCAGAGAATCCAGTTAGGTGGCTATTGCAGTAATCTCTGTGACTTAGACTAAATAAGTGGCAGTGAAAATGGAAAAAAGATAGGTTTGAGTTATTTTTTGATAGAACTGAAAGGACTTGTGTTCACACTGGATGTGACAGGGTAGTGAAAAAGAGGAATCAAGACCTAACAAGTTTTTGCTTCAGCATCTGTGTCGATGGTGGAGCCATTTGTTAAGATAGAAAGAATTTGGGAGAAGCAGGTTTGAGGGAAGGGCGATCAAATTTTAGATATGATACATGCTTACAAAAAAAAATAATGGGAGATATTAAGAAAATAGTTAGAAAAGCTATTTTGCAACTTATAATGGAAAGCCTACATACAGATACATATTTTGAGGACACATGAATCTAGATGACTCTAAAAACATCTAGGTCTCTAGGCAGGCCTAGAAGTATGTTCTGGGACATCCCAACATTTAGATTTTGTTAGAAGATAGAGGGTGTGGCAAAAAGGATGAAGTGAGTAAAAAATAAAATAAATAAATAAATAAGAGAAAATACTATCATGTCAGCATACCATATCGTATTTTTAGAGAAATGAAGTTCTAAAGAAAGAAAAATGATGCTAAGATTAAGAACTATGCCAAGAGAAAAATACTCACAGGATTTTACATTATGGAAGGTGTTGAATCTGATAAGATCAGTGTCATTGGAGTGGTTGACAGGGAAGTAAATTGAGGACAGATTAATACCAAAGAAGAGTTGAAGAAATGGCAACAGGAGTTTCATCAGCCCTTCAAAACATATAATATGTGGAAAATTATTTTTATAAATGGAGAAGTGATAGTTGTACTTGAGGGGGAAGGAAATTATTATAGATTCAGTCATAAAAATAAAATAATTTCAAGAGCAAAGTTCTTGAGAAAGTAAAGGCAGGTTGAATCCAAAGCCATGAGCATGGGTTTGGAGTCCTATGTTTGGCCCATTATAGATGCAGAGAAGTTTATCCACTGTAACATTAAAGAAAGATTATACAAGTAAGAAGGGAAGTAGTTTTGTAGATTTGGCATTATGTAACAGAGGGAGTTTCTGCCTGATCGCTCCCATTTCATTAAAAGACTTAATATATGTAAAGCTCTCAGAACAGTGCCTGGCCCCAAGCAAGGATAAGTGTTAGCTATTAATATTTCTCGATGAAGTACGAAGCAAAGTCATCAGCTGAACATAATGGGGTAGGCAGAAAAGTGTAAGAAAAAATGTGAAATAATCATTTTTAGGAAAAAAATACTACATTACTTCTGGAGCCCCACCCTTGGAACCCCCCTCAGTGTGTAAAGGATTTTATTGTGTGACTTTGGCCTTTCTTGGTACTTTATGCATTCTGCCCCTGAAGACGTAGAAAACCATATCTTACTGATAAACTTTGAAATAACACACCAATAATGTATAGCTTGGTTTCATCTAAGTTTACTCTTGGCGTAATCTCTTTGGGGTGAGCAAACTCTTTTCCTCCTCCTTGCCATGACATTAACTTATTTCTCCAAAGTTAACTTGAATTCTCCAAAGTTGAGATCTGTCCTGGTCCATCACTACCCTACACTGGAGTTTATTATGAGTAGATCTACTTACCTATAAACATGAGCCATATCCTCCAACTTAGACTTCATCATTAACAAAATCGATCATGTAGCTTCTCTCTATGACCCCCTTGTCTTTTTCATCACTTGGCCTAGAGCAGGAGCAAGGAACAAAGAAGATATTTAACCGGTCTCCTTAGAGACTAGCGATATCTTCCTAGAGATTACTAGTTGTGTAGAATTGGGCAAATTAATTAATATACCTTTAAATCAATTTCCACATCAATTAAATATGGATAATAAAAGAACTGATCTTGTGGCGTAGTTTTAAACATTTATAATAATGATTAAAAGTATGCTTGCAAGTTAGTACATGCTTTACATTGTGACCTCTTCATTTCAATATGTCTCTATTAAAAGAAACCAAAGATCAAGGGTAGAAAAACAAGAGCACAGGGAATGGTTGGAAAAAGAGGAAGAGAGTATATTTAGAAAGAGGAAGAGAGTACATATTTAGAAAATCTTAATTAGTCCATGGAATTTTTGGACCCAACTGGGAGATAATTCTTGAAATGGCATATCAAAAATCAAAAGCTATTCTCTACTTCATTTCCCAAGCTGTTTATAGGGAAGGTGACGAGTTAAATGGGGAAGGACTATAAATAGATGTTCAATGCAAGCTGACAACATGACACCATGAAAATGACAAGCTTGTCTGCTGGGATCCAAATAGGATTCTATTGTGGTATTTGTTAAGCTTAGTGCTAAATATTCATCAATGTAAATATTCATTCAACAGTATTATTGATAGAGATTGTTGATTTGCTTGCTAAGGGAGACAGATTTAATTACAATAGCGCCTGGCACAACCGTTGAGTGGTGAGAGGGTGATCACCAAAACTACATGAAGTGAAATTGTTTTGTTTCTGAGCTTTGTTTTCTCCCTCTACATCCCTTGAAAAGAAACAGAATGAGTTGAGATGAGAAGATGGTATTTCAGGCAAGGGGAAAATCATATGCAAAGGTATGGAGATGAATGAAAAGTATTTAAGAAGTAGAATCTAACATATGTGGCAGTGTCAAGAGGTAAAAGTAAGCAAGCAAGCTGGGGATTTATTGTCCATAAAGAAGTTTGAATTTTATTCTTAAGATGATGGAAACCAGAGTAAGATGTTAAATAAGGGAATAAGAGATTGGTATGAAAGTATTTGTTCTTTAGAAACACACACACACACACACACACACACATATATACACACATACATAGAGATATACACATATACATACATATATATATGGTCTGTGTGTGTGTGTGTATATATATATATATATATATATATATATATATATATATATATTTTGACAGTATAGAATGAAGGCCTGTAAAAGGTTATTACCATAAATCAGATGAGACCTGAATGGAGACTGATTGTGGTAGATTGTTTTATTCTGTGTTCAAGGAAAATAACATATCCCTAGTCCTCATGTGGCTTTCAGTGATTCCCTATAGGTAAAGTATACTTCCCTGGCCCACTGACTGGCTTGGTCTGGTGATTTGCACCCAGGAACTGTGAGTGAAGTAACAGAGTGTGAGTTCCAGGGAAATGCTTTAAGAGTCAGTGGGCATATCTTACCTTCACTCACTCATTTCCTTCTGCAACAAGAACAGTATGTCCCAAGAGGGGATGCTTCTTCAGCCCAGGAGTCAGAACGTGAGAGTTCGTGCGGCAGAAGCTATAGTGGTCTACCAGCAACTGCTGACCTCTCCTGTGAGAGAAAAGGAAACATTTATTGCTGGAGGCCACCAAGATTTTGAGTTTCTTGTTAGATCTATGGTATACTGACAAGGTATACTTAAAATGGAATAAGTAAGAATGAAGAAAGAGAAGATTAAAAGGGATATAAGCAGGATGATAAAAAGTAATGAATAGCCAAGAAAAATCAAAGGCAATTCTTAGTCACTTGGGTGGATAACTACCAGTAAAGTGCAGGCGTTGGACTCATTTTATCCTCAACACCAATGCTGTGCTGGGATGTCAACATTGTATCTTCATGTTACCCAACAAAGGACCTTATACTCTCAAAGTCGGTCCCACAACAAACCAGAGGTTAGTAGGAAAACAACGATGGTAACCTCATGCTTCATTATCGATGAAGAAGGAGGAATAAGTTTGTGGATAACAATGAATGGTAAAGATAAGATTTTCTCAGTTGTAAGAGATAGACCTCACTTTAAACATGATTAATTGATCCATGTCTCTCATATTTTCAAAGAATTCATCAGACTACAGTCACTGCTGGAACCAATATCTTCAAGTCGCTGTTTTTCCTTCTACATATCTTGGATCTGATTTATTTGCATAGGTTAATTCCCAAACAGTTCCCAATAATAGGTGACAATACGGCTGCCTGTAATTTGGAGGCGATGATCACAGAGGAAGAAAAACCAAATTAAAAAAAAAAAACTTACCGAAAAGGATCTTATTGGGTTTCTTTGGGCCAGGTGTCTGTCTCTTGGACTAATTACTGTGGACTGAGCAATGACTGACTTGAGGTGTGCAAAATAATGAGACGATCCCTCGAGAACTAAAGTTCTTAAAGGCGATTATGAAGAGTAAGGTGGGGATAGGTGTAATAAAATATGAAAGATGCCACTACATACGGTAGTTTCTTACAAATTTATTTTGAGCCTTACATGATATATCCAGCAACAGTGGATATATTGTTGGAACTCAGAAGAAAGCCCTGCAGTGAAGCTACAGATTCTTAAATCACTGACAGATAGATGTCAATTCAAGCCTTAAGTCTTTCTGTTCTATTTCTATAATGTTTTTGGTGAATTTCACATTCATTTATTTTTCCAACTTATATTTAAGTATCCTTCATAATTTAAAAATTAATTTGAATTGTGCTTGCTCTGGCAGCACACATACGGAAATTGAAACAGTACAGAGCAGATTAGCATGGCCTTTGTGCAAGGATGACACATAAAAATCAATTTGAATAATCATTTATCAATACATTATAAACTCATATATATGTGCATACACACACACACACACACCATGTTTGCCTTGATGGAAGCATATTATTTAAATTATCCCTTTCTTAAAATTTTCACCACATTGTATCTTTTCAAGGATCAAGTCAAATCTTCACGATGAGACGGCAGGATCCGCATCATCATGTATAACCAGAGATGTGAAGAAAGAATGAAACATTTTCAAGCAATCATGTTTAAACTAGATGTATGTGGATCTTTGCTCAAATGCTCTTTTAAACTATTGTGAGGAGAAAACTCAAGAGCAATAACCACCTACTTATTATGGAATTGAGAGATTTGGTATACACTATTTAAAAAAAAAAAGATTTAAAAAACTGATGTTTTACACCCAAACAATTTGACCAGTATTTTTACTGTAAGTCTGGTACAGTAAATGTCTTCTTTTGAACCTAAATGGAAGGAGCTCCTCGTTATAAGCATATGCCGGGTTAAAGGAAAGTGATATAGTCTTGGAACATTCAAACACAGTTAGGACAAACTTAGTTTATTAAACCAGGTTGGCAAATGGCAAATAGAAAGAATAGCATAGTGTAAATGTACTAAGCAAAATAAGTGTTCTAGGAAAGACACTTTTTAAAAGACAAAATATAGCACCTGTCAGGTTAGCAATTATTCTAAACAGTCTGGATTAATGTTAATGAAAAATTCATTTTCCAAGTGCCCTGCAAAAATAAGAACATAAATATTAATTCAAAGTTGATACAAGAATTTTTTTTCCAAAACCCCTTTCAACATGACACTTCCCATGCAATTTAGCAAAGCATAAACGTGCAATGCTGTGGCTTCTCCCTCATGATAAATGTCCCCTTTAGCCCTACACTTATATAGCTCATTAATGCACTTATATATCTAGGGTTTTTTTACATCTATATTTTTATTTTGGTTTCTATTTGTTTACAGTTGTTGCCCTTGACCATTCTGTATATGACCATCAATATAAGACAATTAAAAAGAGAGAAATGATAAAAACATCAACATGAACAACCATATTCTTTTATATTAAGGCACATGACTGTTATTTATAGACTCTTGGGTAACAAGTACCATGAGCATTTACAAAACCAATGATTTTTACAGAGTAGAATTTTTATTATTATTTTCCCTGAGAGTTTGTGTGAATCACATTTTTCTAACTGAAATTTTTCTTTGTTGTTGCATTTGCCTTTTTTGTTTTTGTTGCTATTAAAGATTCAAGGGGAGACTGAAGGAAACACTTGAGGTGGCTATAATATTCACTAGTAAAAAGAAAACACTTCAAATAAAAGGATTGGGTTATAAAATTCAGTAGCAAGGTATTCAATTAAAAAAATAAAACACTTTGAAAAAAATATAACACTCTGTAATATGGTATCCCATTGTGGAGAAAAAATAGGCAGCTTAGAATGATTTCTTTCCATACTGAGATGAAAGCAGGCTAACAAATGTTAAATGTGGAAAATAAATATTGAAATGTCCTTGTTCAAACTAATGTATTTCATATACACCATCCCTCAGTTATTATGATTTATGTTTAAGGAACTTGAAGTTTTTTTTTTTTACCTTCTGAATCTTCTTTATCATTTTCTGGTGAATTATATGCTGCAATATTTATATCAGAATTCCTATAACTAAGACAACAGCAAAAATCTCCTTTTCTGTGAATATCCCCAACGTTACCTTTTAATAGTCACAATTCAAATTCAAGCAGAATATTATTATTGAGGTGATAATAAAAATGTTAAAACAAATTTGCTGCTGATTATATTATGAACCAATGATGTTTTATTATGCCACCAAGAAAAGCTGCAGTAAATAACGTAAGCATTGAAAACTGTTTGGGAACAATAAGGACCAGTTTGGTGTATTACAGTTTATTGATAAAGAAATATATCTATCCATAGACTCTATTTAACATTGATCTACTCTAATATTTTCCCCCTTCAAAAGACATATGTGGATAGAGATTAAAAATTGACTCAGTTATGTCCAATAATGTAGGCTTGATTGTCAAACTGATATACTGGTCCAAGAAAGTTGTTGTGACTGCAAATGTGACATCTCCCAGGAGAGGACCCATGGCAGGAAATAAGGATTTAGACCCTATGAGGAAATCAGCAATTTAGCAGCAAAGACTGTGGAAAGAGGTATGTAAACAAAACTTTAAAATATTTTTTAAAAACCCAAATCCTTAACCCTGAGCCACAAAGAACATCATATTGGAACTGCCAAAGAAAAAGAACAAAAAGGAAAGATGTACTCTCTTACTTCGCTGACAGATAGCAAACAAGCTGGGTGCCATGATGCCACTATTGTCAATGAGCCGCAATTTAGCTGTAGAGACCAATGGAAGACCGAACTATTTATCAGTAGATAGCAGTGGAGTTTCTACTCCTGAGGGAAGAACGTACTAACAGGTAGGCAAGAGAGAGAGGAAAGAGGATTGGGGGAGGGGAGGATAAGGAGAGGAAGGGGAGGAAGAACAAGCATAATCTTCTAGAAAAGAATAGCGGTGCTCTTTAGAAAGAGACTGTTGTACCCGCCAGGAGGAACTGTACCTATGCTGAGAGCCACACGCCCAGTAGGAGATAACAGATCAGGAGCCCTCAACAGTGCATCGCAGTTACAAAGCAAAATAGCAGAAATGCTCAATAGAAGATACATTTTTGTGTACATGAGCCTAAGTTCAGCTGAGCATTCCCAGATTTGATTCGATTTTCCTTTTGGTTGCGGTCAGTTGTGGTGGACATTGTAGAGGCTGGATATTTTACATCCAATGTTTGGGCTGAAGACAGAGAACTTCATGTTAATTGAATACTCAAATTGTACACATACTCAATTTGTATGCATGGGAAATGAAGTTCTGAGAAACATCCATCATATTTAATTCCTAAAGATGAACAATATTGATTCTCTATCATTGAATATGGAACTGGGGCCCAATAGAGTAGGAGAATCCCTAAATAGTAAATTGGCATAACCTAAGAGCATTTGTAAAAGATCCAAAATGATTGTCTTAAAAAGCAGTTATGATTAATGCTTTGGCTTAACTGGTTGCACTAATAGTTTGCCTACAGGCAGCTGTCAGCGAAGACACAAAGTAGCATTTTTTTCTAACAGTGCAATGAACAAAATACATCTATTAAATTATTGTCATAATAGTTTCTTGAACTATTCTGTTTCCTTATTTATATATATATATATATATGACCCAGAAGGCCTCACTTACAAAGACTGTCAAATTTTCAGCATAGAAAGTATGTATAAGATTTTCACAAGATATCTTGAAATGCCTCCAAGTTGTTTCTGGCAAAAAAAATGTGCCCCGAATTATAAATTCTTCTCTCATGTATTTCAAGTTAAAATTACCCAAATATATGTAAAAATAACATATGGTGGGTAAAATGACTTGCTCTCACAACTAAGGGAAACTGCTTTGCCTCATTCCTAAGGCATCAGTAAGACTCTTAAGATACATACAAGCAATATGAATGTCTTTTTTCCACCTTTGTGTTGCTTATAGTGCCTAGCACAATAACTTACATGAATTAAAGTCTACCTAAATGGGGGCTGAGTTATAGATAGATATCAATACATACCTTTTAGAAACTTTTGTACTTTTCTTGAAACTATAATAATTTCACAAATTTGAGCTTTCCTGGGGAATTTGGGTGTGAATTTGGCTGAGTGCATTTCCAAGCATTCTATAAAGAACTTATGCCGTAAGTAAGAATCAGGGAATGTTATCAAATATAATCCAGAAATGATATTGAAAGAAGGAAAAGAAAAAAGAAAAAAAACAGAAACAAGACAAAGGCCAGAAAGTTGTGGCTTATGAATTATATCTAACCCAACCGATTTTTTTTTAATGGCCAAATGAAGTAGAATATTCTGCATTGCTAAAGTCAGAGAAACTTGGACTACTAACGACTAAAATGCCACAGGTCTCTGTTATACATTTTAAATTCTCTTCACAAGTCATTCGTCGATGATATTCAACTATGATAAAGCAAATGCTACATTGTTAGAGGAAGAAATGATTAAAAATAACTCTCTGATGGTGGTTTATATTGCAATCAATAATTCCCAAGGAGCTCCCCATTTAATACTAAAGAATCTAGATCTAACCCAAGAGAATAAGGATGGCTTATTTCCAGTGTCATAGCAAATCAAACTATGTGGGCCAAGCCACTCTTTTAATTGGAATTATGCCTTTTAATTGGAATCATGTTAAAAAGTGTACTTTGGGGATATTTAACATCTTAAAGACATGTAGTCTTTGCATTCACAAGCAAAAATGTTCTGGTTCTAGTGAATACTGTTTATCTCCGCTCATATATTTTTATATACCTTTAATATATATTCTTGGACTTAATTAGTATATTTAATGTAATTTAAATGTGCTATATGCTTCAGTAGCATACCTAGCATATTTGACACTTACATAAAATCATTTTTTAGCACTCCCTTTCATGTTAGAGAAATAAGTAATAGATTTAGGAGTTTGATATCTTACAATAATTATGTAAGTTTTTCACATTTAAAGAAGAATATTTCAAATATGGATAGAATTTATCACGTTAAATCTATACTCTAGGACAGTTTTACAATATGGGAAGGGTAAAGCTGAGAAATCAATTAAGAATGCTTTTCCAAAAACCTGGTGAAGACACTATGAGTACTTGAATTACCTATTTAATTGAAAATATACATCTGTTTACATAGGCATTTTTTGCCTTAAACATCTTTAGACAACTATAAATTAAATTTTTATATAAACTTTGCTGATGTGATGAGCACTGGTGTTATACGCAACTAATGAATCACTGAGCACTGCATCAAGAACTAATGATGTACTATATGGTGGCTAATTGAATTTAAATAAAATAAATAAATGAATAAATGAATAAATAAATTTTGCTTTTTTTTAAGCTTTATTTATTTGACAGAGAGAGACACAGCGAGAGAGGGAACACAAGCAGGGGGAGTGAGAGAGGGAAAGCAGGCTTCCCGCAGAGCAGGGCACGGGATGCAGGACTCAATCCCAGGACTCTGGGATCATGACCTGAGCCGAAGGCAGATGCTTAACGACTGAGCCACCCAGGCGCCCCAATAAATTTTGCTTTTAAGTATGTGAATCTGGTTTGGAATTAACAACCAATTTCACCACTCAGTTATACCATCTAATAATAGTTACGGAGCTGATACTTAACTTGAGGAACCAAAGCTGTCATTGGTTTCCTTAACTGAGTAGGAATATTTGAGTTGATAGTCACATGTTGAAACCAGAGATGGTTTTTCTAAGTAGATTCATTATTAAAAATCCTAAGGCTGGAAATATATCAGGCCTAATTTTGTGAAAAATATATACATAGTTCCCAGTGTAACTCACAGTTTTATCACTGGATGAGGCAGTTGATAAGTTCAGGGGAATGGAATAGTGTGATTATACCCCAACCAGAAAGGGCACAACAAGATTGGAATGTCATCTGAGAAGATTACTAAGATGACAGAGGTGAAGAGGGGAGCTAGATTCTTCTTTCACGGAGTGGAAGAATGAATCTCCCAGACAAAGGAGAGTGAGTTAAAGGACAGAAGTTTATTAAGCAAGGATACAGAAAAAGCTCTCTGGGAGTGAGAGAGGTTTCCAATGAGAGCCTTCACCTACAGTCTTTTATTTAGAACTGACCAAGGAGCTTATGGCCTTATCATTCTTGTGATGTCTTGGCTTGAGTAAGGACTGGTGATAACATCTTTAATGGCTTAACTTCTTTTTTTTTTTTTAAGATTTTATTTATTTATTTGACAGAGAGAGACACAGCGAGAGCAGGAACACAAGCAGGGGGAGTGGAAGAGGGAGAAGCATCAAGGCCACATATTTTTGCAACCAAAGCTTTCAAGGAAACTAGATGTCTATCAACAGTAGAATGATATGTGGATTATTCAAACAATGGAATTCTATACTATAATAAAAAAAATTACTACCTAATGGATAAAAACTCAAAATGTTGATTGTGAAATGATAGGCGCAAAATAATACATAGTGCTTCAATCTATATATAGAAAGCTTTAAAGCAGGTAAAATTAAATAATGGTTTTAGAAGTAAGAATATCAGTTACCTTTGGGGAGGCTAGTGATTGGGATCGAGAAATAAAGCGGTTTTCTGATATTATTCTATTTATGAAGCCTGTTGGTGTTATACTGTTGTGTTTACTTTGTGGGCATAAATAAAATTTATACTGAAGACTTTTCAACTGTTTCATGTTTATGTTATAAAGCAGTTAAAAGTTTATAAAACATTTTTTAGAATTTACTAGTTGAATTGTTTTAAATTCTGCTTACATAATAATCTTTGAGTGGAATTAGCATTCCAGGAAAACGAGTGTTCTTTCTCCTTCGAGAGAAATCATATGAATATATGGGAAATTTGAACTTTTTAAAAGATATTTTCAAATGACTGAAGAATTTTGAAAGATAACCTTTAAGGAAATGACTACAGATTTTCCCAGAAACATTCCTTTGAAATAAATACTGGTGACTTGAGGATTCATAGATGTGTTTTGTTTCTTACCAGAGACTTAATTTTGTTAGGTATAAATAGCCTTCTCAGCCTCTGAGTAAGGGACAGGTGGGGCTAGGTAGGGAGAAATAGATAGGGGACTATGTGATCAGGCTCACAGAAATCCCAAATTGCTGAAGTGTAAGGAAACCAGAGATAAGGGAACAAACCAGACCATCCTGCCCTAGGCGTGTGTGTGTTGGGGGGAGGGTGTGTGTGTGTGTCTTTTTTATGATAGTCACCTGTGACCAACAAAGAATAACCAGACCCTAAAAAGAAGTTAAGCCATTAGGGCGCCTGGGTGGCTCAGTTGTTAAGCGTCTGCCTTTGGCTCAGGTCATGATCCCAGGGTCCTGGGATCGAGCCCCGCATCGGGCTCCCTGCTCAGCAGGAAACCTGCTTCTCCCTCTCCCACTCCCCCTGCTTGTGTTCCTGCTCTCGTTGTGTCTCTCTCTGTCAAATAAATAAATAAAATCTTAAAAAAAAAAATGCTGCCTTGAAAGTTTTCATATCTTTAGTAGTAGGTAGGTAGGTAGATAAAAAGATAACTGATAGAGATATAGATTTATGAATATTTTGGATACACACCTAAGAGTGAAATTTCTGGGTTATATATATATATCTCCCTTTTATAGATGACACCAAAATGTTTTCCAAAATGGATATACTAATTTATATTTCACTAGCAGTGACTGAGAATTTGAGCTACTTCAAATCTTTGTTAACACTTTGTATTATGGATTTTTAAAAAATTTACCCACTTATGTGGACATAAAAGGATCACATTGTAGTTCTAATTTGCATCTCCATGGTGAATAATAAGTCTGAACATATTTCCTTATTTTTAGACAGTATAATATACTCTTTTGTGATATGCTTATTAAAGTCTGTTTACACATTTTTCTTTCATATGCTGTTTTTTATTATTAATGTTCAGAAGTTCTTAATAAATTCTAGATGTAAGTTATTTATCAGTACTTTGTTAAATATCTTCCCCCAATTTATGACTTTATTTTTCACTCTATAAGTGGTATACAATATTTCCTAATCTTGGTGTAGTCTAATTCAACAATCTTTTCCTTTCCTGTTTGTGAATTCTGTGTCTTGTTTGCAAAAAGAAAAATATGTTCCTATCTTAAGGTTATGAAGACATATTCCTTTTTTTTTCCTCCTGGAAGCTTTACTGTTTTATCTTTCCAATTCACCATCATTATTCATTTTTTTAATTAATTTTGTGTATGCCACAAAGTTAAGGATAGTTGTTTCACCTGTAGATAACCAATAGTTTGATAAAAGCTTTTTCCCTATCAAGTTTCACCATCATTTTTGTGGCTAATTAAGTGACTATATATGTGTAGGACTACTTCTAGACTTTTCATTATGTTTTATGGATCTCCTTGTCTATCTCTGCCTTAATCTGCACAGGTTTACACCAAACTTGTTTCAGTTCATCTTTATATCTGGTAGCCTAAGTCCTCTAAGTTTATTTTTAAAATGTCCCATTGGATATTTCCTCCTTTGCTCTTCTGAATTTTGTCCTGACATTTTTTAGGGAGCTCCTGATAGCCTGGAGCCTCTTCGGCTTCTAGAGAGACTTCTAGATCTGCAAAGAAGGTTGTGGCAGTTGCAACAACCTAGCTGTGGAACCATTAGAATGGTATGGACTCTCAGTGAAGCTACACAGGCTAGGAAGAAGGTCAAGTCATCACAGACATGGCTGTGAAATGTGGAGTGATACCTAAACAAATCTAGTATAGCCTCAAAGATGTTGTACCTGGTAATGATATCCACATGTCATATAAGAACAAAGTAATCTTACTTCTTCCCCAAGAAGTGAGATGCAAGTCTAATTAATCTTTAAAGATTGGAGGTAGTGCCTGAGAATCCGGCGCAGTCCTCTGCTGCAGTTCCCTTGTGAGATGACACAATGGAATACATTAGTTCGAATCAAATAAATTCTCTATAAGAACCTTGGGGGACACTGGGCAAATTTTAGCATGAACTGTGTCTTACATGATAAAAACATTTCATGAATGGTGTAAGGTATGATAATGGTATGATGATTATTTTTTAAAAATAAATCCTTCTGTGTTAGAGATACATTCTGAGCTATTTATGGTCAAAAGATATGATTTTGGGGGTATCACTTTGTAGTACTCCAGTGAATGACAAACACACGAATATATGGGGAAGAGATACATGAAACAATATTGACCAAAATATTGATATTTTGAAGCTCGGTGATAGGTATCTGGGAGTTCACTGTGTTATTCGTTTGACTTCTGTATATTTTTGAAAATATCCATAACAGAATAAAAATAAATGCATATTCTATTCCATTTGAAAGAAGAATATTTACATTAATGAGCACAAAAATTCCTTAGATTTACTCCTTCAATGTAAACATGTAAAAAACCTTTTTAGATGTGTGAGAATCATCTATTTCAACTGCTGAGTTTTCCAGCAAAAAGAAAATCTGTTAACATGTGTAGCTGCTGGGGCACCTGGGTAATTCAGTCAGTTAGGCATCCAGTCTTGGTTTCAGTTCAGGTCATGATCTCAGGGTCCTGGGGTCAAACCCCTCAATGAGCCCCTCGAAGAACCCTGTATCAGGCTCCACTCAGAGTCTGTTTGTCCCTCTCCCTCCCCCATGCCCCTTCCCCTTTGCCTCTCCCCACTTACATGCTCTCTCTCTCTCTAAAATATAAATAAATAAATAAATAAATAAATAAATAAATAAATAAATAATAAAATCTTAAAAAAAAGCATGTGTAGCTGCTAACCAATTACCACCCATTGTGAAAGGAAACACAATCTCCAAAACATCTAAAATATGAAGTTACTCTATTAGCATAACTAGGCAAATAGCCTTATAGAAGACTATAAAATAATATGATAAAAGAAGAGTTTTATTAAAACAAATGTATTTGAAATATTTTTGTTTTAATATTTCTTTCTGTTGTGTTTTTCAAAAATATTTAACTCATACAATGGTGTATTACAATTTGAAATATTCAATGTGTATTCTGATGTTGCTATTATAAAAAAGTTTTTCTTTCAAAATAATTTCTTATCCCTTAGAATTACTTACCAGTTACTTATTTCAGGCTAAGTCATTCTTCATTATTATTATTATGGTAATGTACCCCTGGCTTAATTTGTCTATGATGAAAACATTTCATATTACCAATTTTCTTTTTTTTTAGTATAGAAGTGATTTTATTTTATTCCCATGTTATTATAATACAGGGATAAATTCTTGGGCCTAAAAAGGAAAAATGTTCCCTTGTAAGTAATTTGTAATCATGAAAGCTAGGTTTGAGGTTGGGATTGGGTACTAATATCTTACCGCTCTGCTCTTTTCACTTCTGAGGTTTAGAAATAAAATATAAACACAGGGGACAAAAAACAAACGGAAAGAAGTGTTACTTTATTAATGGCTGGGTAGCACTTTAATAGATTTTGATGGAATTCATAGCTCAGTCCAAAATGCCTAACAGGAACCTCCAGTAGCCTTTCACTCGCAATTAAGTTTGCCAACTCCATAGAACAGGCTGTGACTTGAAGTAACTGATAATTCTCACACAGAGATGCTAGGAGAGAGTGATAGGCTGTCTGACCCTTCCTCAGAGGGTGGCAAGCCTTGGAAGTATCTATCACTGGAGGAAGTACGCTTGGTTAAGCGTATTACATATATACATAGGAAGTAACACTAAAGGCTAGGGAATGCATTTATACCTTTAAGACACACATAACCTAGCCACTTACTAAAATATGTTGCGGATGAAATGACTTAGTTCCAAAAATACTGTATTTGTTCCACTAGTTGATAACTGTACTTGAATCCACCTCTAAATTTCTTCCCTCAAGATAGCTAGCTAGGTGAATATTAGAGTGAGCACTGCAAATAATGAACATCTATCTTCTGTGTTAATAAAATTCATAAGTTATCAACATTAGTTCAGTCTTTCACTTATTAAAAAAAAAAGAAAAAGCTGGTAACTCCATGCTTAGCTTAGCTCGGTAATTCCACACTAAAATATTTGTGTCTTGAGGATGCATCTATTTTGCTTACCCTTTTGATCCCAGAACCTAACATGGTACTCACCATAGAGTAAGTGTTCAATAAAGATTTGTTCAAGAAGTATTAAATAACATATTGCTAAGAACAGTAATTTCCTGATTACTTAATATGGAATACACAATCAGCCCAATATACAGATAGATATAGATAAAGACCACAATTCTATGAATTATCTATTCTAGTGACATCTATAAATTGTAAAATTCAGATTAAGATCTTAAAAATGACCCCCAAATCATAAAATTAAGAAGGTTTAGGTACAGGTTGAAACCAAGAACTCCAAATTCTGTGTCTTTTCTCTTTTTCTGTCATCCTCTGAAGCCAAAATTTTCCTTTTCAAGGAAATGTATGGGACTGTATTTATGCCAAAATTAGTAGAAAATTGAGCAAACATATCCAAAAATGTATTTCACAATATTGTCGGTGCTTGATTCCATGTTTCTTAACTGTGTTCAAAATTTAAAATGTGTGAGTTCTCCAGATTTGCCAAAAGATGCCTCTCACCAAACCACCTAGAATCCCTTGTAAATAACCAAGTTACCATTAAGCTATACTGATTTCCTTAGGAACATACCTATTGCTGACACTGACAACCTAAGGACAGGCCGCTGCTTCTAAAAATGATGATATATTTCATCGTTTTCAAAACTTTTGTGGCTCCCTTGGTGGCAAAGCTTTCCAAGACCTATGAGATACTGACATTCATACTATTGCATCTCTCTGAAGTATACACTTCACCTTATCCATCGATTTCCCTCTATGAGATCACTGTGCTTCTCTTTATAAAGGAGTGTATTTTCATTTATTAAAATTGGAAATTTCTTTTTTAAGTATTTTATCTTTTCTAAAAAACTAATAATGGAGCAGTTGTTCATTGTAGATTGAAATGTCCTTATCATTGATGGTATGGCATCTTTTTTTCAATTAAAAATAAAGACATTTAAAACTCCTACCTTACAAGCTTCCTTATTAGGTTTGCAGCTCTACCATTACCTTACCTTTTCTTGCTTTTTATTTCATTAAGCTGTGGGATCATTTTACCTTTTTGTCATTATTAACTATAAACTTACTGGTATTATAAATGAAACAAAGTTTGTTATTATTACTTTTTATGTTGACCTCATTTAAACACCACAGTCCTGAGTGTTTTAATATAAATGAAGTCTCACAAGTCATATATAATTCTGTAAAGATATTCTCTGTATCTGGATTAAAATCTAGAGCATTCTAAAGCCTTTGTTCTCAGGATGTGTTTCAGAGCATGCTCTTTGATAAAAATATTCTTTTTGGGGGAAGAGGTGTTCCGAAGAAGTTGCCTGAGCGCATGATGATTCAAGGATCATAAAACGTGATGTCATTCCATATCAAATGCTTGAAATGATTTGTAAGTCTTCAAATTTCGATGAAAACTGATTTAGCTTCCAGTATGCTTTAGGTATTCAAACCTACTTTATTCACGTGTAGATGCCCGGCCCTAGGGTCAGAGCACATGAACTGGCTACTTCCACATATTTTTAGCACTGACCTAAGGTAGAACAAGACAAAATATGGCTATGAATCAGAAAACAGTGTTGTATCATGAATAACTAAGAGGGGATGTAGGTTTCCACTTTGAGGGTCACAGTCATCTGCACTTAACCTGTCTGTGCCATAGGTGACTGTGAGGAAACTTGAGACGTGAGTCTTGTCAAAAAACAAACTTTGGTGATAACACCTTCTTGGTTGCCCATCTTGGGCATTATAATCTTTAATGCAACCGTTAGGTAGAGTCCAACTAGTCTGAGTAGCTATTCGTAAAAGGGCCAAGAATTTAAAGCCAAATTCAGCAATTCTCAAGAGATGCTTAATTACTCACAGGTGATGTTGCTAGGCAACCACTTCACCTTCTAATTCTGCTGCTTCACCTAAGTGTGGTATTCAGTTTGTTTTATCATCACTGAATGTTAAAAGAGATGGAGAAGTACAGTCTAAAGAATGTATTTAAAACCAGGTGAAAATAGAAAGTTAAGGAAATTCTCATTATAGACTGTGTCTATAATTCATATTCCTAAGGCAGGACTTGGCACAGGTAGATTTTTCGTTGAAGGAAGAGGGGGGTCAGGGCTTACATTCTAGACAACAGTTTTTTGATGAATAGTATAAAATGAACTACCCCTCGCATTATGGTGCACCATTTAAAAGTCCAGAAATGGATAGGTACCATCAGCAGCAGCAGCAACAAGTACACCTACCAACTGAAATGTATGTTTACCAAAAATCCCAGTCTATTTTTATTCACAACTTGTTTATACCTATTGCATTTGGATTTGAAATTACATAATAGGGTAAAGTGTCCTTGAGAATATAAAGACAAAAAAAGTGGTAATCTTTTCCAATGGAAAAAAAAATTATGATTTATGATATCATGACTTAAGAAAAATCCAAGAATGTGTAATTTTTTATGTTTAATTTTGTTTATAACTCAGCATTCCCCATAACCTTTGACCACAGTTCTTAATTTTACCTAGTAATAAATACCCCAAGATCTAGCAACTGTGAACCATAGTTCTAGAAATGCTAAACTATAAATAAATGCCTTCTGTATGCACCTACGGGTTATAATAGTCCATGTAAGATTCATCCACATCACTGTGGATTACACACACCATCTCTAAATGAAATGTGTTACTGAAGTAATGATTTGAAAGGGGCCATACACTATTCAGAACACTCTTTACAAAACGAAAAGCTCAAAACATCCAAGATTTCCTTGAGTAAGTTGACACACTGAGCAAGTATAGCATGGAGGACATATTTTCTCAAAGCCTAATTTAAAGTAGTTGCTCTTATTCTATTCCTCAGTTTTTTGGTTTAATACCATATGATTTCACTTGTATGTGGAATTTAAGAAACAAAACAAATGAGCAGAGGGGAAAAAGAGAGAGAGGCAAACCAAGAATCAGACTCAACTGTAGAGAACAAACGGATGGTTACCAGAGGGGAGGCAGATGGGGCGATGGGCTAAATGGGTGATGGGGATGAAAGAGGGCACTTGTGACAAGCTCGGGATGTTGTATGGAAATGCTGAGTCACTGTATTGTACACCTGAAACTAATATTACACTGTCTGTTAACTACCTGGAATTTAAATAAAAACTTTAAAAAAAAAGAAAAAACCACAATAAAAGTATGGTAAAAATAGTGCTAAGAATAGAGAGGGGCACCCTGGTGGCACAGTTGGTTAAGCACTGGACTCTTGGTTTGGGCTTGGTTTGGCTCCACATTGGGCTCTGCACTCAGCTTGGAGTCTGCTTGATATTTTCTCTCCCTCTCCTTTCCTCCTCCAACTTGTGCTCTCTCTCTCTCTCTCTCTCAAACAAATAAATCTATTGGAAAAAAAAAAAGAATAGAGAAAATACATACACCTTGTATTGGTATTACAGGGTTTAAATCTGGGAAGAATTTATTATACACAAGTTGAAAATGAGGGTTTTTTTCCAAGAATTCAAAATGCTTTAGATAGGATTTAGGATGTTAGTAGTAAATGTAGATGAGGTTTTACGGTATAAAGCAATAAGAGAAGTGTGTGGAGCAGTGTGTTCAGACAGGGATCAACCACATTCATCAATCTTTTCACCCTTCTATGCATGCAAATGTAATTAATAAATGTAATGTGCACCAGAATAAAGGCATGCCTTTTACTATAAATATTACATTATCAGTATTCAACAAAGAGAATATAAATATGCCTACTCTTGTGTCAGGCAGATCCAGGTTGATGTAAAGTGCTTGCCAGAATATGCATCCACTCGAACATAACTACAGCTGCTGTCACATAATTCATATTCTTAATGCAGGACTTGGCACAGGTAGATTTTTTTGTTGAAAGAAGAGGGGGTTCAGGGCTTACATTCTAGACAACAGCTTCTTGATGAATAGTATAAAATGAACTATCCTTTGCATTATGCTGCACCATTTGAAAGTCCAGAAATGGATAGGTACCATCAGCAGCATATACCACACTGTAGATGTCTTTTTATTTATTTGGCAACAAGCCCAAATGATAGGATTAATTATTTAATACACAAATTTCAGATTACAGCTAATTTTATGTATCCATGTGTGCATATAGACGTATGTGGGTGCCTGTGTGTGCACACACACAGGCATACGTGTCCACATATATTTATATGACTGATACCTTTTGCCTCATATTTAAGATTATTGTTTGGGTAGAAATGTTACAAACACGATTCTTAGTGGTCTTACCATAAGCTCTCAGCACTGCCAAATTTAATGAATATTAACACAAGAAAAGCAATCGATATTAAAAATCCACCTAGGTACAAGAAGGCAGGGAAGGTCGGAGAACCTCAGAGCTTTAAGAACAGAAGAGATGACCTGAATGTAAAGCATTTTAAAGGTTTCAGAAGAATGAGTCCACGGATTTAAGCTTTAGTTTTCCATCACTACTATGAATGATTTACTCTTTCCGTGTCCTTTCCTTTGATCTTCCTGGCAGGTAATTTATTCTCTCTACTTTTATTTCTTCTCATTTCTCATAGGTGCTGATTATATTACTCTCAGTTTCTACTTTTTCGTAACTTCAGCTTAAAATCCCCACATGATGGTATCTTCTAAGCTCGTGTGTGTTTTCAGTTTCAACTCTGGCTAATGCCTGATTAACTTTGTATTTCTCTATTCATCTACCTGAGAATAATCGCTTCTCTGCATTTTGGCTAAGATCAAGTGCATCTACCTGAGAATGAAAAGCCATGATATTCCAGCTGTTTTTCCACAGAATACAATATCACAATGTCTAAACACCCTAATGCAGCATGGGTCACCTGGCTTCCTGATGTCCAGTCATCTTTAAGTGTGGTATGGGGGTCCTGTGGCTTGTACAGATGACCCCATGAGGATCATCAGGTGGAGTGGGATCACAGAGAACTCTTCATGGTGTGCCAGGATCCAAGCTTAGCACATGGACTCTAAAGTCTAATTCTGCCTGCTATAATTATATCCTGAAATTAATGCTTCAGTTTGTCTATATTTACTAATTAAAATGTGGTAACTTGCTATGTAAATGCATATTGGATGCTCCCCCTGTGAAATACAGATGTACAGAAAATAGAATTAGAAGTCCCTGTACATATTTTAATATGAGACATTCTTTTGTTTCAGTACTATAACACTTAGAATTCTTTATATTAAATATTTACTAGCTGCAGTAGAATGTTTAAGATGTGTATATGTGTAGGTTAAAAGAATTAAAAACAAGCAGTATCTGTTTGATATATATTTGAGTTTGATACATATATTTGAGTACATATATGAGGGTTTTTTAAGTATCCCCTTCAAATCTATTGGCTCTTGTGAGCCCTTCCCTGATCTCATCTCCTCTCTTGCCTAAGAGATGAGCAATATCTGAATTCTTAATATTTAATATTTTCCTCATATTTCTATTATGTATTTCATATGCAGACATATTCTAGGATTTTGTTCTCTGTAAATTTTTTGAACCATACTACATGTGTATATTTTTTAAAGATTTTCATTTATTTACTTATTTTAGAGAGAGAGAGAGAGAGAGACCATGGTGGGGAGAGACAGAAAGAGTCTTTTTTTTTTTTTAATATTTTATTTATTTATTTGACATAGAGAGAGAGACAGAGTGAGCACAAGCAGGGGGAGTGGCAGGCAGAGGCAGAGGGAGAAGCAGGCTCCCCACAGAGAAGGGGGAGCCCGATGCGGGACTCGATCCCGGGACCCCGGGATCATGACCTGAGCCGAAGGCATTGGCCCAACCAACTGAGCCACCCAGGCGCCCCAGACAGAAAGAGTCTTAAGCAGACTCCACGCTGAGCGTGGGGCCGGACATGGGACTTGATCTCACAACCTTGAGATCACGACCTGAGCCAAAACCAAGTGGGATGCTTAACCGTGTCTGTGACACCCAGACACCCCACTAAATGTATAATTTTAGATCTTGGTTTTTGCACTTAACATCATGTATCTGAGATATATTTATGTGTATATATGTATATTTACATGTGTATATTTATATGTATCATGTGTCTGATATATATTTATGTATATTTATGTATATATTTATATTATTGTATGTGGTTGTAGTTTACACATTTCTGCTGCTGGTATTCCATGAATAAACAGTTTATTCATCTATTCAGGTATTGATGGACATTTGAATAAATTTCTGTATTTTGCTGTAATGAAAATTCTGCTATAAATAGTCTTACACGTATCTTTTCCTGGATATGTGCGAGATTTTCTCCAAGGTACAAACCTAGAAGTGGATTGCTAGTTTTAAGTATGAACACCATAAAACTTACTGTATAAAGTGAATTTCTTTCCCAAAGTGGTTGTAGTAATTTACATTCGTGCTAGTAGCAGTGTGTAAGGCTTCCAGTTTTCCACATTATTGTTAAGACTTGATCTTATCAGAGTTTTATTTTTGTGTATTTAGTAACCATTTAATGGTTAAAAATAGGATCTCATTTTGTTTTTGTTATTTTGCATTTCTCTGATTACCAGTGTGGCTAATAACCTTTAGGTTTGTATTTGCTATAGGGTTTTCCCTTTTATTAAGTGCTTACTCGGTTCTTTAAAATTTAGTTATTTATTTGAGAGAGAGAGAGAGAGAGAGAGAAAAGGCACAGAGGCAGTTGGAGAGAAAGAGATCCCAATTAGCTCAGAGCCAATGCAGGGCATGATCTCCTGCCTCTGAGGGAATTACTTGAGCAAAAATCAGGAGTCAGATTCTTAACCGACTGAGCCACCCAGGGACCCCAAGTGTTTACTCAAGTTATTTTGCTTTATTTTGTCTGGTTTTTTTTTGCCTTTGTTCTTATTTATTTAAAAATTTTAATATATACATATAGCAATCCATTTTCAGTTATAATTACATAATTATTGCCAATATACGGATGACCCCATCTGTGGTTTGCCTTTTCAATATTTTACACAGATTTGATGAACATAAGTTCTTAACTTAAATATTGGATTAAAATTTACCAATCTTTTCTTTTGTGATCTGTTTCTTGCTTATGATATGCTTCTCTATCTCTAGCTCATAAAGATATTCTCCCATATTGTATATTTAAAGTATTTTACTTTTACCTGTCAATGTTAGGTATTTAATTTACATGGAATTAATTTTGTATATGTTTTGATAAGGGAATCTAATTCCCTTTCTTTTGCTTATTTGATTACTTAAAGTCTAAACCAACAAGTTTAATTCAATTTTTTATGTCCTTAGTGTGTTTTTATTTTATCAATTACTGTATATTATTAAAATATTAAAAAACCCCTTTATGGGCGCCTGGGTGGCTCAGTTGGTTAAGCGACTGCCTTCGGCTCAGGTCATGATCCTGGAGTCCCGGGATCGAGTCCCGCATCGGGCTCCCCGCTCAGTGGGGAGTCTGCTTCTCCCTCTGACCCTCTTCCCTCTCGTGCTCTCTATCTCTCATTCTCTCTCTCTCTCTCTCAAATAAATAAATAAAATCTTAAAAAAAACCCTTTATGTTGATAGATGTATCTGTTTTTATTTGTATTGTTTTTAAAAGAAAACAAAAGAAATTACTTTATTCAATAACCAAGATATCTGAGTCAATCAAACTTTTATGCAAGCTGGATTCAAAAACTTTATTTAACAATTGACAATCTACCTCCATCTCTCAGTTCTGCATTACCCTATTTCACCTTCTTTCTTAGATGACTCTACTTGGTTATTTCTAAGAGATATTCCCTCTTTCCAAAGGTTTCAGTATATATCCTAGGCTCAGTCTTATTGGCCCAAATAGGGTCATGTGCCCTTTTCTGGTCAAAGCTAGAGAGCAAGAACAGATGATTGGCTTAAGATGGGGCGTGTTCCAATCTCTGGAACTGATTGAGTTGAACTTTCCTCAAAGTAAAAGGGTAAAAATGTGTACCCTGGCAGTCATCTCCCAGCCAGATTCACTTCTGACATCATAAACCATATATATATATATATTTTTTTTTTTTTTTTGAGAGAGAGAGAGAGTGCATGCAGGGGTGAGAGGGGCAGAGGGAGAGGGAGAGAGAGAGAGAATCTTAAGCAGGCTCCATGCATGGAGGCCATCTCAGGGCTCAATCTCACCACCTTGAGATCATGACCTGAGTAAAAATCAAGAGCTCAACGCTTAACCAACTGAGCCACCCAGGTGCTCGCGTAAGTCATATTTTTAATAAGCTTTATATAAATGGAATCATATAGTACAAATACTTTGTGTCTATTTTGTGAACTGTATTGATAGTGTTGCAAGTTGTAAGTAGTTCACTAATTATTATTGTTATGTAGTATTACATTGTGTGAATATATGATAAACTATCCATCCATTCTAATGTTGAAAAATATTTAGTTTTAATTTTGGGGCTATTCAGAATAATGTATCCATGAAAATCCTTGCACAATGTCTTTTGGGAAGTTTGTGTGTATATGAGTCCATGTGTTTTTTTCTGTTGAGTGTCTTCCTAGGATTAGTAATGCTGGATTACAAGGTATGCATATATTCAGCTTTATTAGACATTCCTAAGCAATTTGCCAAAATAATTGTATCAATTTGCGCTCCCACCAAGAGGTGGGAGTTGTTCAAATCCTTGTCAACTCACTAATCTTCCTTTTTCATTATGGTTTTAGTCTGCATTTTCCTGATATTTGATAAACATAAATTTTACGCCTTATGGCATTTGAATATCTTCTTTTATATAGCACCTGCTAAAGTCATTTCCTATTTTTATGTCCGGTTGTCTTTTTTCTCATTGATTTGTAAAAGTTCTGTTTGATATTGTCACTCATCTCACTAATGCCATGTTCATTTCATTTTTAGTTTTTATTCTCTGTTTTATATTGGATAGTTTCTAAGGTATGTTTCCAAATCCACTAATCTTTCTTTTGCAATAACAAATCTGCTATTAATCCCATGCAGTAAATTCTTCATCTCATACAGTTCAATCTTTATTTCTAGGTATTTGATTTAGGCCTTTTCTATATATCCATGTCTCCACTTAATTTTTGAACATATGGAGTACAGTTATAATAACTGTTTTCATGTCTTTCTCTGTGAATGCTAACATCTGTGTCAGTTTGGGGTTGGTTTAAGATTGATATTTATCCTCATTATGGGTCACATTTTCCTTCTTCGCATGCTGGATTTTTTTTTTAAGATTTTATTTATTTATTTATTTGACAGATAGAGACACAGCAAGAGAGGGAACACAAGCAGGGGAGTGGGAGAGGGAGAAGCAGGCTTCCCGCGGAGCAGGGAGCCTGATGTGGGGTTCGATCCCAGGACCCTGGGATCATGACTTGAGCCGAAGGCAGACACTTAATGACTGAGCTATCCAAGTGCCCCTGGATTATTTTTTTATTAGATGCCAGACATTGTAAACAAATTTACCTTGTTTGGCTCTGGACATTTTTGTATTCCTATAAATATTCTTATCTCTCTTCTTGTCCACAGTTAAGTTACTTGTTACTTAGAAATAGTTTATGTCAAGTAGTAATTTTTCCTTTCTTTTCTTTTTAGTGGGGCTTTAGTAGTGCTCAGTCTAAGGCTAATTCTTCCTTATTCCTCAGACAAGAACCTTCTGTCTACCATACTCTATGCAAGGATCCAGGAATTCTGAATCTCTCTGATTTGTGGGATAGGAACTCTCTCTGGCCCTGTGGGAGTGTTCGGTACTATTATAACTAATTCTTCTGTGTGGCTTTTTTCCCCCAGTTTCAGTTAGTTTCCTGTCATGTTTCTGCTTATAAGCATTCTGCTGAAAACCCAAAGGGCCTTCAAATGGCCAGTGCTTTTGCTCTGGTGCTGTTCTCTCTACTGATACTCTGTCCTGTGAATCTACTCATCTTGGTTCTTCTGTTCCATCACCTTAACTCAGGAGTTCACTGGACTCCATCAGAGTTACCCCCTCGTGTACTTTCTTGGAAATGACCTCAAAGCTGTATGGTAAAACAACTGTGGCATTCACACAGCTTTCGTGTTTGTTTCTGGTCTCTCAGGATTACTCTCCTTAGTTGCCTGTATGGGTTGAATTGTGTCCCCTTCCCATAGAAGATGTGGAAGTCCTAACCTCCAGTACCTGTGAAAGTGACCTTATTTGGCAATAGTGTCAAAGAATCAAGTTAAGATGAGGTCGTTGGGATGGGCCCTAATATGACTGGTGTCCATATAAAAGGAAGAAAGGCCCCTATGTCTATGGGCATAGACAAACATGTACAGAGGGGCCACATGAAGACACAGAGAGCATGTTGTCTTTAAGGCAAGGAACATCTGACACAACAAGAAGCTAGGAGAGAGGGAGGGAATAAATCTTTACCTTGAAACCCTCTGAAGGAAATCCTTTGATGATACCTTGATCTTGAACTTTTAGTCTCAGGAACTATGAGACAATAAAATTCTCTGTTTAAAGCCATCTAGGTTCTCAGTTTGTGGTGCTTTGGTACAGTAGTGCTAAGAAACAAATATACTGCCTTATATGCAATGTCTTGAAGATCATTATACACACACACATACTTTTTCCTTTTTTTTCAAGCAGGATCACAAATCCAGTCCTTACTAGTATATACTGACCAGAAATGGAGTAATTTATCCCAAAATTTTAATTTTATTCTCCATCTGTTTATCAGTTGTTTTAAACATGTTAATCATAATTATTTTAAAGTTCGTGTCTGAAAACTAATTACCGAGTCTGTTATTGTCTCTTTGTTTTAGGCTTTTTGTGTGGGTTTCTGCACACTTTTTTCTTTCAAATTTTTATTTTGTTTTTTATTTTTATTTTGTTATTTTTAAATTTAAAATCATTTAACTACTAAAATTACCCATCTTCTGTTTACTCACTATGTACTACTTCTACTTTAAATTCACATAGAAATATAATATTTTTTTTTTAATTTAGAAAGATTTAAGACTTCTAGAAAAGTTGCAAAGGTCATATAGTTTCCACATGTCCTTTTTCCCAGTTTCTCCTAGGGTTAACATCTCACAAAACCAGGTTATGTTTATCAAATGAATAAATTAACACTGGTATGTTATTATCAACTAAAACACCAGATAATATACAGAGAATACTAGTTCTTCTCCATGAATGTTCTTTTTGTGTTCCAGGATCCAACTGAAGGTACTGTATTATTTTTAGCATATATAGATTTTTAGTAACTATTTTAAAGTTCATCTCTGCTTATTCCCATATCCGTGTTCATTTCTCAATTTCTTTTGACTCATTTTTCTCCTCACTATTAGTTCTAAGGTCCTGTTCCTTCTTAAGTCTAGTACATTTTTAAATCATAACTTTATGCTGTGGATGCTATATTGTAGAGTCTGAAATATGTTTTTGTTCTTTAAAGAGTGTTATTGAGTTTTCTTCTATAAAACCATGGCCTTACTTGCCTCCTAACCTTGATCTATCCTATGCTTGGATTTAGGCTTCTTTATTATGGATCTAGGGTAGCCTTTACTTTAGAATATGTTCTTTATTGTTTAAGGGATGACATTTCTGGTCTCTCAGCAGAAGTCCTATGGTATCCAATGACACCTTTCTATTCTGGTGATCTGTAACTCCAAAACCACCTAGTCTTATGAAACCAGCAGAATCTTTGTTTACATACAGATCTTTTCTGCCTGGCCCTGCAAATTCTCTCAGGCACATGCACAGATTAGTATTTGATCAAAGGTTCTACTTGACTTCTTGCATATTTCTCAGGCTTCTTCTCTACCTGGCAACCTGCTCTCTGTTCACTTGCCTCACAAATTAAACTCATTTTAGCAGCTGTTATCTTTTTCCCTCCACCCAGCAAGACCACTTCTTTATATCTGGGTTCAAATCCTCTGTGCTGTAGTTTGGAGAATGCCTTTATAAAGAAAAGTGTGGGTGAATATGGAACTTACTTTATGTACATACCTTTCAGGAATCACAGCTCTACATTGTCAATTGTCTAATCACTGAAAACTATTGCTTTACATAATTTGTCAACTTTTCAGTTGTTTATAATGAGGAAATTGGATAATTCCAATATCTAACATTTTTTGTGGCCAAAAAGAGAAATACAATTTATAAATTTAAGATAAAAGATTTCCTTGAGGAACTACAATTTTAAAATATCTCAAAGTTAAAGCAAAATTTTCATTTCCAATTTTTTTAATGTGTCTATAACTATATAGTCTTGTAAAATGAGTATATTTTTAGATCCTGAGCTTTTTAACTGCAAAGAAGAAAAATTTGTAATTAAGACTTATTAAAAGTGTGATAACCAAATCTCTCTCCAGCCTTAATATATCTTGTATTTTATTCATTAATTAATACATACATGAATCATTTCAATTATTCAATAAATATTTATTGGAATATGCTGTGTGCATAAATTGTATAGTGTGCCTGTTTTTCAATAAAAAAACAGATCAATATTTTTTCCTTGTGTAGCTTATATTTCATCAAAAAAGACAGGAATTGAAGATATTTATGATGAGAACTATGAAAGTACATGCTATTTTTTAAGTTAAAATATGGTCAATCTTTTATTTTCCCTCATGCTTAGCACAATATTAGATAATATAGTAGTATTTTTAAAAGTGTTTGCCTAGTACAATATTAGATAATATAGTAGTATTTTTACAATTATTTGCCTGGACTAGATTGAATTCACATCTGCCCATTTGCTTTTCTGCCACAAAGGGTCTGAGTATATTTATGGACACCTGCCTTTAAGGCATATATAAGAATTTTGTTTTTTGAAGGTTTTGGTTTTGTTTCATAAGTAATTCTCTTAATAAATATTAATAGTTATTTTCACCTATATTGTCAATTGAAATTTCTGTAAATCCAGATGACACGTTGAGGGAATATAGTATACTAAGCTTCAAATTTTTTCCATCCCAATAATCATAGAAAAGAAGTTAAAATGGAATTCCATTGATCCTGCTAACATTTCACCTACCTTCCTTTTGCTACCCTGCTCCCATATGAGGTTAATCTTCCCCAATCTCAATTGCCTTCCATAGAAAGTAGGCTATGAATGATAGATAAATAGAATAAGAAATTAATTACTTTCCATTTATCATCATCGTCACATCATCATCATCATCATCTTATGTCATCTAGGGTACATTCAGATTTTACCCATTTTTCCTTTTCCTTTAAAACTTGAACATGACAAGGACAGTAAAGAGTATTAATTGTAGAATATACATTAACTTACATTTATTGATGGGGTTACTATGTTCTAAGAGAACTATTCCAAGAACTTTCTTTATACGCATTCTATAATTTCATCTTCTGAGCATTCATATGTGCATAAAGGAACTGAGATAGATTTTAATTAACCTGCCAAGGACACGGAGGTAATGAGAAGTGAAACTAGGATGTGAAACCAGGCAGTATGATCGAGGACACTTTTATCTACTTTCTTTTCCTGAATTGATTTTTGAACACATGACCACTGCAGAAAACATAAAAGTGCTTTGATGTTGGTTTACTGTTGTCATGTCATACTATATAGACCTATTCTGGAGGATATAAGTAGTCAGGTATGGAATTACAGCTGTGATATTGTGTTTAACCCCAAATTAGGAAATATTTCTCATATAAGTAGAAGATCAGAAAATGAATCTTTTTTTTAAACCACTGTATGCCTCAAAAATAATTGTTAATTTTTGTAAAAAAAAAAAAAAGTTCACTATGGTTTACTAACCCAGTGTCTAATTCTTTACTTGGGGAACAGGGCTCATAAAGGTAGAAAATATAATGAAATCACACATATATAAGATATAAAAGACCTTATGATAAAAATTGTCCCCAAAGAAACCCGAATAAACAAGCATAGCTGAGTATGTTTCTCTCCCACCCTCAATTTTATGAAAAAGAACCACAAAAAAGAACCCATTGGTGACTTTAGTTTGTTATATCAGTTCTATACTATTTTTTAGTTTCCCAAAATACTTAAATTTTACCTCAGTAGAATATACTTTCTTTTCCCTATTCATTCTCCACTACATTTCAGTAAGAACCTGAAATATGCTATCTTTTCCAATAGTTATCTAAGTAATTACTGTATTTATTTTTATTTATTTTTCCAAAATCGTTCTCAAATCATTAGATAGAACCCTCCTCACATTTTTTAAACTTCCAAAAACAATTAGTATATTGCATATGTTTATGTATCAACATGTTTATTTGCAAAAATATATTGATATAGTTTTCAAAATTCAATCCATATTAAAGGCATGAATATGTAAGTTAAACATTTAATAGTAAAATAAATAAAAACATTTACCCTATTTATGTTATAACATTGGTCCATTCAAGAAGAAGGACCAAACAATCCTCACTTTTACTATTACCTGGATTTCCCTTACCTATCAGCCAAAATGTCAAAATTATACGTATCCTTTGAAGTTATAAGAATGGTACAAAATTCAGCAATCTCTTTTCAAAACTTTCAGTTAGAAGGTATGTTTTCCTTCTGTGATGCCAAGCCACTATTTTGACTATTTTTAAATGAAAAATGATTATATCCTACTATATAGTTATTTATGCAATAGCTGCCTCTTCTAGTAGACTATGGTTGATATGAATGTATGTTATTTATGTGCATTGGTATCTAAAATTATACACAGAGTCTTAGAAATTCTTAATTAAAGACATTGAATATCATTACACATTGAGATAGGATAGATATTACAGCTCTGAATTACATAGAGATATGATTTCCTTGGAAACTAGGTGAGAAAGAGTGCAAGTGCCTTATAATGACAAAATATTCCTAATTCTTCCTTCCCGTTAACTTAGATCATTGCTATCATTCATTTTACTTCTTTTTAGGCATACATAAGTGTACATATATATGTGAATACATTGTTATTATTGTATCTTGAACAAATTATTATGTTAGATCAGTTAAGAAAGAGAAAATAAGTTTTCCTTTAACCTTCACTTAATCCTTTTCTGATACTCTTCCTTTCTTTATGCAGAATTCTGACCTATAGCATCTGTCTTCTTGCTAAAGAATTTCTTTTAACATTTCTTGCAAGGCAGATTTACTGGTAACAAATTCCTTCAATTTCCATTTTCTGAGGAAGTCTTCATTTTTTCTTCACTTATGAAGGATAAATTTACAGGGATTCAGAATTCTAGGCGGTAGGTTTTTTTTTTTTTCCTCAGTACTTTAAAATCTTCATTCCATTCTCTTGCATGGGTTCTAAAGAAAAGTAAAATATAATTCCTATCTTTGCTCGTCAGTGGTAGATGTTTTTTTTTTTTCTCTTTAAAGATGTTCTCTTTATCTTTAATTTTATGAAGTGCAAATATGACATGTCTAGGTACAATTGTTGGGGGGCACACGTATTTATCTGGCTTAGTGTTCTCTGAGCTTTCTGGACCTATGGTTTGGTGTCTGACATCAATTTGGAGGAATTCTCTGTCATTACTGTTTTAAATAGTACTTCTGTTCCTTTCTCTCTTTCCTCCTTTTGGTATCCCCACTACGTATATGCTATATTTTTTATTGTACCCATTTTTTAATTTTATATTTTTATTTATATTAGGATATACAATTTTCAAGGCTAACAAGTGACACTTTTGTTGTTGTCTCACAGTTCTTGAATATTCTGTTCTGTATTTTCAGTCTTTTTTTTTTTTCTTTTTTCTGTTCAATTGTGGAAGGTTCTATAATATTCTTAAGTTCAGGATTTCTTTCCTCAGCCACATACTGTTTACTAATGAGGCATCAGGGACATTCTTCAGGGGCGCCTGGATGGCTCAGTTGGTTAAGTGTCTGCCTTCAGCTCAGCTCATGATCCCAGGATCCTGGGATTCCCCCCCCCCCCCCCCCCCCGCATCGGGCTCCCTGCTCAGCGGGGAGTCTGCTTCTCCTTCTGCTTCTGCCCCTGCTGGTGCTCTATCTCCCGCTATCTCTTTCTCTCTCAAATAAATAAATAAAATCTTAGGCGGAAAAAAGGACATTCTTTAATTCTGTTTCAGTGCTTTTGATCTCTAGCATTTTTTTAATCTTTTCTTAGTATTTCTGTCTCTCTGCTTTCATTATCCATCTACTCTTGCATGTTGTATGTTTTTTTCGATTAAAGCCCATAATGTATTATTCAATTTTTTTTTAAATTCTTGGTCTGATAATTCCAACATCCTTATGATATTCAATTCTAGTGGTTTTGATACTTCTTCAGTCTCTTCAAACTGTGTTTCTTGCTTTTTAGTATATCCTGCATATTCTTGCTGAAAAGTAGACGTGAGGTACTGAGTAAGAGGAACTGTGGTAAATAAGCCTTTAGTAATGTAGTGGTAAAGTGTGGGGAGAGGGACACACTCTACAATTGTAAGATTCGGTTTCAGTCTTTTGGTGAGCCTGTGCCCCAGGATTTAGTTTCTGGTGAGGACTCTTCATGGCCTGTGGATGACCACCTTTATATGCTTCCTCACATGGTCCCTGCATGCTTGCAGAGACAGAGCTCTGTCTGGAATATTTGTTTTATAAGGACACTAATCCTATTGGATCAGGGTCCCACCGATATGACTTCCTTTAACCTTAAATACTTCTTTTGAGGTCCCATTTCCATTTACAGCCACAATGGGGATTAAGGTTCAACTATGAATTTTGGGGGTACACAAACATTCAGTCCATAACATAAGAAATCCACAAATCTACTGGGACACCCATAATGCTGAAAACACAAATATCACAGCCTCCTCCTCTTCCAGACTGCCATGTTAGTCCCAGTTCCTCTCACAAAATTAGTAAACTGTGTACCTCTATTTCTACATCTTACCAAGAAATAGTTAGTTTCATAAAAGGTCTTCTGTCCAAAATTAATGGCATATTTTTACCTTAACTTAAAGTCACTTAGGTAAATCCTGGGAATTTCAGGCAAAATATTGTCCTGGAGGAGAAAATAACTTTTGGTAATATTTGTCTTTAAGCCACACCAGGTAGTGAGTAGCTTATTCCTCCTCTGTGTGGACCTAGAAAAAGATACATACAATTTACTCCAACTATTATTTTGTCTCTGTCTTGTTTTTATATAATACAATATTTAAGTCCTACCAAAAGATAGGTAAAATACTAATACTATAATAATGCAATCACAAGGGGCGCCTGGGTGGCTCAGTCGTTAAGTGTTTGCCTTCGGCTCAGGTCATGATCCCAGGGTCCTGGGATCGAGTCCCACATCGGGCTCCCTGCTCAGCGGGAAGCCTGCTTCTCCCTCTCCCACTCCCCCTGCTTGTGTTCCTGCTCTCGTTGTCTCTCTCTGTCAAATAAATAAATAAAATCTTTAAAATAATAATAATAATGCAATCACAAAAGAGAAAAAATGACCAGAATAAAATTGAAAAGACTATAGCCCTAATGAAATTTTAAGGATACTCTTGAGACCAATTTTACTTTGTTTTTATTTTACTTAAATTTTAAATATGTTGAATTAGTTATGCACAACATCAAATTTTATAGATTTATTTTACACAACTTCACTATAATTACCAGTGGAAAAGTAAGGACTATAGAAGTGTAACAAAGGGAAGGAATTCATAAGGTAACAAATTACTTCCAAGACTGTAAATTAATCATGATTTTCATGTACCACTTATTTTTCATTTTTTTGTGTGTGCTATGCTTATAACGTATTTTATATCTGTAAATAAATGTGTTTTTTGTATCCCTCTAGGTTTATATTGATCCATGCCAGCGACAAATTACAGATGCTGCTATGACCTGGCTAAATTTCATTGCATTTGTATTTGATTTACATAGGCCCACCTAAATTCAGCATTGAGTAGACAATTCAAAATTACTTAGACATAATATTGCATAATATATATTTTATTACCTAAAATTCACAAAAGAAGAATTCTCTCTAGGCAAGCAAAGTGAATAGCAATCTATTTAAAGCTTGTAACTCATGCTTACTATATTCTTGGCAAATTTATAACATCTATGTATTCGGCATTTAGCAAAATCCTTATATGATTCCAATGCACCCAAATGTTGTGACCATTGGCATTTTTGTCTCAATTATTCTTATTCCAAAACTTTGTAGCTTTTTGAAAAAAATAAATCCTGGTAACAGACCATAACAATTTTAACTTTTAAAAGATTAAAATTTAATGGTTAAAATCTTGATGTAGAAACTGTTTATTTGATGGTTTTTCTGTTCCTTTACTTTTTAAAAAAATTTTGTTTATGCCAGAGCAAAACTAATACATTATTGTGAACTATATTATCAAAGAACAATTTGGCCATCTGGTTTTCTAGCAGATGGTAAATATTTAATAAGGGAATGCCCCATACAGTCTCTAGTTATTAAATATAAGTCATTAAATTTTTTCAACATCCTCCCTGCTTATTCTCAGTGTTAGTGTCTAAGCAGTGTGCTGTGACACAGACAAAAAATTTTAATACTATTATTTGCATGTAAAAATCAGGAAGATATATTCCAGAGTCAGATAATTTCATTAGCTAAACAAGATGTAAAATGCACAGTGACTTGACTTGGGAATTAGATTATTTTTCTTTGTATGTCAAAGACTTGTTCAAATATGTCCCATTAGTTAAAATGAACATGGCTAAATTCCAAATTATTTTTTTTCTCTACTCTCAGCTAATCTGGAACATGCTGACAATGGAGTGACCCATTTTTAGAATGCTCTATCCTTCCGAATAATAATACATCATGGTGAGATCTTTCTTAAGGAAGAAAAGGTGTATTTCAGCATTTAAATCTCCAGCTAAGACACCATGGTTTATCTTACTTTTAAGTTCCATTCTAATAAAGAATTGATAAGTGCTGATGAAACAAGACTTGATCATACTCTTGACTGTGCTGGATCACCAGAAATAAGATTTTCCCAAGCATAAACATCCATAGAGGAGATAGATTTCTGTCTACTCTCAAAAGATTTAGTATGTATGCAAATTGGATATTTTTATAATTCATTCAATGTTATTAAAATATTCTTAACTACCAGGAGCACTGTAGGTGTCATAAACAATGGCCAATAAAAACAATGATAGGGTAACAAATTGGTTATTTCAAGTATATTGGGCAAAAGTATTAAAGAAACAGGAGGGCATCAGGTTAGAACTTGGCCTCACCAATGACCAGCCTTGGCTTCTTTGTGAAACATTGCATGTGAATGTTTCCTTAGGTAGAAAATGATAGATAAAACAAGATGATATGTTTGTGGTTTATTTCATTTATTCAACAAGCTTTAATAATTTATTAGCTTTAGATTTTTGTTGAAATATATTTGACAGATAACATTGTGTAAATTTAAGTTGCCAAACTTGTTGATCTGCTACATTTATATATTATAATGTGATTGCCATTATAGCAATAGTTAACACCTTTATCATGTCACATCATTATCATTTCTTTGTTCAACAAGTATTTTTTTAATTGGTTGTGACTGTCAGGAAGAACTTTAGTGTTTGTAGTACAAATTTCTCTAGGAAAATGCTATAAAATTGCTTCATCATGTCCAAAAAATTAGATTTTTTTTGTTTGAGAAACAGTAATTTGCTTTATGCTAATGTACCTTATAATGCTTCTTACCTAGGAAAAATGTGTATCTTTAAAATTCTCTTAATGCCTCTAATTCAGAGTTATATTCCATGGAAGTGTGGAGTTTTTTCAGCACCACATGTGCAAATTCTAACTTTCTTGAATAGGAACAACCTGGAAATTGTCTTATCCTGCCTTTTCCATTCTCATCTTGTAACCTGGCACTTCTGGGCATGTATACACTGTTCCCCTTTCACTTTTAATTTCATAAATAGTACTCAAGAAAACATGTATCCACTGAAAGTGTTTACTTTTTATATAATTATAATTTATTCTAAGTAATTATATCTAATAATATAGAAATAATATTTTATGACTTAGTATTTAGAAGTGCCACTTCAAATGAATTAAATTCCCCTTTGAAAGTATAGACTTCCCTGACTTACGATGGGGCTGTGTTCCAACGAACCCATTATAAGTTGAAAACATCTAAAATTGAAAATACTTTTAATATACTTAAACTGCCAAACATCATAGCTTAGTCTCACCTACCTTAAAAGTACTCAGAACACTTATATGAGCTTACAGTTGAACAAAATCCTCTAACAGAAAGACTATTTCATATTAAAGTGTTGAATATATCATATAATGTGTTGAATAGTCTACTGAGAGTGGAAAACAGGATGGTTGTAGGGGAGCAAAATGGTTGTGGGTGTATTGTTCACACTGGTGATCATATGACTAACTAGGAGCCACAGTGCTGATGCTGACCAGCATCATTAGAGGGTAGCACACCAAATCAGTGACCTGGAAAAAGATAAAATTCAAAACTCAAAGAACATTTTCTACTGAATGCATATTGCTTTTACATCCTAAAAATCAAAAATTGTATGTTGAACCCTCACAAGTCAGAGACCATCTGTAATGGCATACTCATTTTTTAAACTCTTATAGAGGGGTTATTTGCATATCACGGACTGATGAATGAAACTAATTTTTTTTAGGCCTTAGGAGTTGACATTTAAAACTTACATTTATCATGTTTGATAAGTTTTATTTATGATGAGTAGCAAATGAAGTTGAGAGTCAAAGCGCTTTTGAATTGGTGGGAGTTTTAGAAAAGTAACTCTTTAGAGACCATTCTGAGTTTTGCATCTCTCTCCATTAAAAACGAAGTCCCCAATATCCTAAATTTTCCACAGCAGATTAATTCACAATTTTTTTACCTTCCTTTTTTATGTTATATACTATATGATGCAAAAGTAATATGTGAATAATAAAAAAATATAACCTGCATGTAACCTGTTTGAACAATTCAGCATCAACTCTCAAATCCTAGATCCTCATTGCAACAAGAAATTAAATTTTAAAACTTTTTTGTTCTGTTGAATTTCATTCAGAAAACAAATAACCGAATTGGCAATTTTCAATATTTACAATAAATTGGAAAGAGATATTCTTACAAATAAAAGTGATATTAAGCTGGTCTAACAATTATGATAGCATCCTAATGTCACTGGGATTGAATATGATTTGAGGACTGCTTGTGGCAAAAATAAAAGGAACATCTTTGAGTGCCTGGTGTTTGAATTTGTTTTCTAGGATCACCCACACTTTACCTTTTGTACCTAAAAACACATGAAGGGGCACCAGTTTGGCTCAGTTGGTTAAGTGTCTGCCTTCAGCTCAGGTGATGATCTCAGGGTCCTGGGATTGAGCCCTGCATTGGGCTTCCTGCTCAACAGGGGGTAAGCTTCTCCCTCTCCCTCTGCCCCTCCCCCCGTTTGTGTTACCTCTCTCAAATAAATAAATAAAATCTTAAAATAAAAAATGAACACTCCAGTCTATCATATAATTGGTTGCCTCATCCATAGTTCATCTTTCATATCCATTTTCTTTGTATCCTGAAGAAAAACCTCATCAATTCTAATTTATTTGAGGGACCCCATGTTTGCATCACTCTCTGACATTTATATATTTAAATTAGATAAAAATAATCTTTTGTCAATTTTCTTTAAAAATATTATATTTATCAGGCGCCTGAGTGGCTCAGTTGGTTAAGCGACTGCCTTTGGCTCAGGTCATGATCCCGGAGTCCTGGGATCAAGTCCCACATCAGGCTCCCAGCTCAGTGGAGAGCCTGCTTCTCCCTCTGACTCTCTCCCCTCTCATGCTGTTTCTCTCTCACTCAGTCTCTAATAAATAAATAAAATCTTTAAAAATAAATAAATAAAAATAAAAAAATAAAAATATTATATTTATATTTATCCAAATACTTGTAATAAGAAAAGGTGTTTTTTAAATTTTTTATTGTTATGTTAATCACCATACATTACATCATTAGTTTTTGATGTAGTGTTCCATGATTCAGTGTTTAAGTTTAAAATATGTCCAAATACGAAACATCTTGAATTTATGCCAAAATTGATGACATTGACCTCAAAGAGTATTTATTTGGACCTAATAGATTTAGCAACTTCAAAAGGATAACATAAGAGCTTGGCACTTTATATGCTCAAATTCAAGGCACAGTTGTTATTTTTCTAAGATCTATAAATAAAAATGAACAAGACAACTTGCCAGAATATCATGTAAAGTAGCAGTAAGTTTCAGCTTGTTGAAACCCTGTCTTTCTTAAAGGAGCAGTGGGCCTTATTTCAGTACATTCAAAGATGAGTGCTGGAAATGACAAAAAAGCAGAAATGGTGTAAGAAATATAAAGCAAAATGTGGGGTAATTTATCATTTTTCTGTTTGAAAACAATATAAAAAGTAATATTCACAGATTCTATGTACTTTGTTAATTGTATTGAGATAACAGAAAATGGAATTAAAATATGCACAAAAAAGTTATCGTCTCTTGATCTCTCTTTGGCTTATTTAACTTTCGTGTAGAAAAGTCAGGTTGTCGTCTAAACAATTGTCGAAAAATAACAAAGCCCCATATTTCTCACAGATATATATTGGAAGAAGACCAGAGAATTCATCTGTTTTTACATAATTTTAGTGTTCATCTATATGTATAATTTTTACCCTAGAGTGCGTAAGGTATTTTATAGAATAATTGGAAGTGGTAAAGTGAACACAGAGGAAATGAATGAAAACTTATTTAAAAGGAATGTCTTGAGTTGTAAGTGAAGTGGAGAGAAGGGAAAAATAAGAAAAGGGAAAACTTAAAAAAAAAGCTGTGTAAAAAAATTCATTTTTGCAAAAAATTTACAATCTGAGAGAGAAAGAATTGGAAATTAGGACTAGAAAGAAATTTTAGAGAAAATAAAAAATCCCTTACAAAAGAATGCTCTTTAATGGTAAGGATTTCAAGCTTAAGGAGAGATATGACATAGAACTAATGAATTAGACCACTCTTGTTAGTACAGACTTCAATAAATATGTTCTGCATAGAACTGTGATTGACCAACTAGGAAATTAGAATTGACATAAAGAGCTAATACGACAAATATAAAACGTAGGGAGGGTGGGCCTGGGTGGCTCAGTCGGTTAAGTATCCAACTCTTGATTTCAGCCTAGGTCATGATCTCAGGGTTGTGAGATTGAACCCTGCATGGGGCTTCGTGTCCTACGTGGAGCCTGCCTAAGATTCTCTCTGTCCCTCCCACCCACTCCCCTCAACTCTCTCTCTCTAAAAAAAAAAAAAAAGGAGGGAGACAATCTTTTCATCTATGAACAAATAAAAAAATGCCATAGAAAGATGCAGTCATAGTTTTCTTACAAATTATTTAAAAATGGATTATAGTTTCTTAGGAAAATGTGCTTTTGTGGTTATCCCCTAAAAAGATCCCAACAAGATTTCCATAAGTAATTCAAGTATTAATATAAGAATTTGAAACATTGCTGTAGTGGTTGCACACTGATTTTCAAAGCAGCTATCTGCTTTCCATTGTATAGGTATGTTGCAGGTTTCTTTAACTTATTCATCATGGTAGATACATGGGAGCTTTTTATAAATAGTCTTGGATCTGACCAATTATCAGATCATGAGCTTAATATAAAACGACTCAAGATCAATGGTTTTGTTAAATCAGTATATGTGCTCAAACAAGAAAGAGCAATTCCTAAGGCAACTGATCAAAAACCAGGAAGACAGGGCATATCCATTTACTTCATATAAACTGGTTATTTAATGCTATCTAGAATGTCAGCTAGCATTCAGTTATGACTTGGAATATATGGTTATGGTGAAGCTGGTAAACATATGACCAATATTATATGCAAAAAATAATGAATAAGCATTTTCATCGAAGGGTGGAGAAGAAATGTTTTTAAAATGGGAAAAAGAGGGGGTGATAAATATTTTTACCTTTCATTATAATCTGAACATGAGAAAGATCCTTTGGCCCTTTGCAATGGTCAGATTCACTCACTGACACATAAATATTAAACCTAAAAAATATGAGGATAAATTATTATTTTTCATACATAAAATAGATTTCTTTAATTTCCAAGCACAAGCACCATAGCCCCTAATTATAAATAAATATATCAAGCTTAATACATATTCTGGCACAATTTAATTCTATAACAGACACCAAATTAAGGAGCACAGTGGTATCAGAAAGACACAGCTCTGACTAATCCTCTGTTTGAAACTTCCAGTTCAGTTCCTGCTTTCAAGTACAGGCACACCTCTTTTATTGCCTTTTGCTTAACTGCGCTCTGCAGATGTTTTTAGAAACTGAAGGTTTGTGGCCACCTTACATTAAAGCAAGTCTATTGGTACCATTTTTCCAACAGCATTTGCTCACTTCATGTCCTTGTGTCACATTTTGGTAATTCTCGCAGTATTTCAAAGCTTGCCATTGTTATTATATATGTTAAGGTGATCTGTGCTCAGTGATTATGAGTCACTGAAAGCTCAGATGATGGTTAACATTTTTTGGCAACAAAGGATTTTTAAAAGAATTTTTAAAGTATGCACATTTTTTAGACATAATGCTATAGCACACTTAATAGACTACATTATTAGTGTAAACATACTTTTATATGCACTAGAAAACCAAAATAATTCGACTCTCTTTATTGCAATATTTACTTTATTGTAGTGATCTCGAACTAAACGTGCAATATCTCTGAGGTGTGCCTGTATTGTATCATTTATCATCTAGAAATTTTATTTGGTGCCTTTTCAAGTGTGTTTTTTTTATTTTTTTATTAGAGATTTTATTTATTTGACAGAGAGAGCAAGCAAGCACAAGCAGGGTGAGCAGCAGAGAGAGAAGAAGAAGCAGACTCCTTGCTGAGCAGGAAGCCCAACATGGGGCTCACTCCCAGGACCCTGAGCTCATGACTTGAGTAGAAGGCAGACACTTAACCCACTGAGCCACCCAGGCACCCTCAAGTGTGTTTTGTTTTCAAGTGTGTTTTGTTGTATTTCATTGTGTTTGATACCTGAAAATACCTTAAAGTTTATTTTTAATTTTTTTAAATAATTAAAATTGTTTTATAAAAATGCCTTATAGTTTCAAATCTGGAATCTTTGTGGGCTTCTATTTACTTTATTTTATTATTTCTTTCATTGTAGACTTTTGATTCTGTTTGTTCCTACATAAGGTACACTTTTTTTTTTTGCACCTTGTTTTTTACACATTATTTTTACACCTTGTCTGCTAAGGTGCTTATCATTCGCATATCATTATTGTTGAAAATCTTGACCTAGAATGAAAGTTGTTTTTCTCTTTCTTGCTTGCTTTCTTCTTTCTTTCTTTCTTTTTCTTTCTTTCTTTCTTTCTTTCTTTCTTTCTTTCTTTCTTTCTTTCTTTCTTTCTTTCTTTCTTTCTTTCTCTTTCTTTCTTTCTTTCTTTCTTCTTTCGTTCTTTCTTTCTTCTTTTCTTTCTTTCTTTCTTTCTTTCTTTCTTTCTTTCTTTTTCTTTCTTTCTTTCTTTTTCCTTCCTTCCTTCCTTTTTCTTTTTTAAATTTCCCATTTAAAGGATATTTCCCTTTGCCTTTACCATTGCCTGGGACACTACTATGGTACTACATATCATTAAATTCATAGCTTTAGGTTTTGGCAGCCCTAGATGATCTGAGTCTCAAAAATGCTTTATCCGTATTCTTTGCCCTCATGATCTGCCCAGTATCAAGTCAATCTTTGAAATCCCCTGGAAGATGTTATTTTACAATAATGCCAGGGCTGTGGCACGTTGGGGCCCCAGATGAATGTGGGGGCATCTCCTCTTAACTTCTCCGCCTTATTCAGACCCTTTTGGCCCTTGATTTCTTTCCTAGCACTGTATAAATCCACCAAAGCCCAAACCAAATTTGTTTGGATCATCAAACTTTCAGAAAATGTGTGGGTTCAGTCGTCCTGTACCCAAAGTAGCAATCAGAGTTCACTCTTTTCTCTTAGAGTATCTCATCATCTTTATACTGTAATGTCAGTTCTTTGATATTTTTAAGATGAATTTATAAATATACTTTGCCCAGAATTTTTAATAATTTCTGAAAATGGAAGTATAATGTATAGACCTTTCTTCAATGTTATGTATCTAATAAGGTAATTTTTCTTCTTGATGTAGGAGCCATCAACATTTTATACAATATAGTGAAAACTGAACACTCTTTCTGACATAGGTAAAATTCAATAAGCTTAAATACCCACTATCTTGCACCACATTAGACAATGAAATATTTTGATCTTTATTTCACATCTTAAACGTGAGGTCTTCACTAGAATAATTCCCCCCACCCACTTTTTTTCTGCTTTACATTAGAATGCCCATTTGACTCTATATTTATTTCTATCATTTGTGCAGATGTGGGTCTTAAATGGTCCTAATCACTCTCTAATGATGTCACTCTCTTTATCCATAGCTACTAATTGGTTGCTGAAAGATGTACAGATTTTTTTTATTCAAACCACAATTTAGAACATAACTATCTGATTCTATTTTCCATGACTCCGCTATTTAAACAGTATAGATAAGACTTGTTAAATTCCTACTTCTATCTATTTATTTTTGATATTTTTCTCTCAAAATCTGATTACATATTTCTGTTGATATAGTCACTTACTGTTAAAGCCCAAATTAAATGTCACTTTCTTTTTTTTAATTTATTTTTTTAATTATGTTATGCTAATCACCATACTTTACATCACTGGGGGTGGGAGGGATGGGGTGGCTGGGTGATAGACATTGGGGAGGGTATGTGCTATGGTGAGCGCTGTGAATTGTGTAAGACTGATGAATAACAGACCTGTACCTCTGAAACAAATCATACATTATATGTTAAAAAAGAAGATAGCAGGAATGGAAAAACGAAGGGGGGGAATTGGAGGGGGAGACAAACCATGAGAGACTCTGGACTCTGAGAAACAAACTGAGGGTTCTAGAGGGGAGGGGAGTGGGGGGATGGATTAGCCTGGTGATGGGTATTAAAGAGGACACGTACTGCATGGAGCACTGGGTGTTATACGCAAACAATGAATCATGGAACACTACATCAAAAACTAATATGCACCTTGCATTAATGATTCAGCTCTGAGTGATTTGGCATTCCTCTGAAGTCATACTTTTACTCAGATATTTTAATATCTAGTATCTTTGCTTTCAAGTATTTTTTTTCATTCCCAGTGTTGTATAAGCTCATGAAGTAGGAACATGATCTTATCTACCTTTATTCCTCACAATAGCTAAAACATTTTTCACATATATTAACATGTACATATATACAAACACACATATACATATGTATTGATGGGAATAGGGAGTTTTTGTTTTGGGCATGTTTATATTTTAATTACTAATACCACTATTTTTTAGGAGAGACCAACCTTGTACTCTGGTGTAATAATTTTGTTTGATCCACATGGTACATGAGGGATTGCACATTCAGAAATCTTTCCCTAGGCTATGTAAGACCTCGGTATTATCACTTTGGTAGTTAATTTAATTATTTGTAAATTTATATTTGGCAGTTATCTAAATTGTAGAAGAAAAAGCATAATCTGCAAATTTTCTAAAATAGTTATCTAAAACAAATGGCTAAAATTTAAGAAATAAATAGAAAAAACAAGCCTATGATACATAATCATAATTAGAAAGGAAATTCTATTTTTTAATTGCAAAATATTTTTTATCATAGTCTAACTGCTATATTGGAGAAACAAGACTCATGAGATACAATCAGATATCAACATAATGTCCACTCACTTTGTTGAAACCATTCTAGCTCAGGTCCCATTCTATCTAACTATTTATTTATTTATCTTTAATTTTTTAAAAATTCTATTTAGTTGATACAGTGTAATATTAGTTTCGGGTGTACAATATAGTGATTCAACACTTCTGTACAACACCTGGTGCTCATCACATGTACACTCCTTAATCTTCATCATGTATTTTACCCATTCCCCACTCCCTTGCCTCTGGTAACCATCAGTTTATTCTCTACAGCTAAGAGTCTATTTCTTGGTTTGTCTTTCTCCGTTTTTTCCCTTTGCACATTTGTTTTATTTCTTAAATTCCATATTATTGGAAATGATATGGTATTTTTCTTTCTCTGACTGACTTATTTCACGTAGCATAGTATTCTCCAGCTCCATTCATGTCTTTGCAAATGGCAAGATTTTATTCTCTTTTATGGCCGAGTAACATTCCATTATATATATTTTTCTTATGTATATATATATATACACCACACACACAAACATATACACACCTATATATGGTGTATATATACTCCTATATATGGTGTATACATATATACATATATAGATATATATACACACACACATACCACATTTTCTTTATGCATTCATCAGTCAATGGGCACATGAGCTATTTCCATAATTTGGCTATTATAGATAATGCTTCTGTAAATATCGAGGTGCATATATCCCTTTGAATTAGTGTTTTTGTATTCTTTGGATAAATACCTAGTAATGCAATTGCTGGATCTTAGGGTAGCTTTATTTTTAACTTTTTGAGGAAACTTCATATTGTTTCCACAGTGGCTGCTCCAGTTTGCACTCCCACTGAAAGTACATGAGGGTTCCTTTTTCTCCACAACCTCACTAACATCTGTTGTTTTTTGTGTTTTTGATTTTAGTCATTCTGACAGGTGTGAGTGATATCCATTATAGTTTTGATTTGTATTTCTGTGGTGATCAGTGGTGTTGAGCATTTTTTCATCTGTCGACCATTTGTATGTCTTCTTTGGAAAAATGTCTATTCATGGATTCTGCCCATTTTTTGATTATTAATTTTTTGGGTGTTGAGTTTCATAAGTTCTTTAAGATTTTGGATGCTAACCCTTTATAAGATATGTCATTTGCAAATATCTTCTCACTCTCCGTAGGTTGCCTTTCAGTTTTGTTGATTGTTTCCTTCTCTGTGCAGTAAGTATTATTCTGATGAATAGCAGCATGGAAAAGAATGAAACTAGACCACTTTCTTACATTAAACACAAAAATAAATTCAAAATAGATTAATTAAAGGTCTAAATGTGAGACTTGAAACCCTAAAAATCCTAGAGGAGAATACAGGCAGTAAACTCTTTACACTGGCTGTAGAAACTTCTTTCTAGATATATTTCCTGAGGCAAGGGAAACAAAAGAAAGGAAACTTGGAAAGGATGGACCAACAGATACTATACGGTTTCGTTATAAGTAATAAGGAGTTGGTTAAAATCAATTAACCAAATTATAACTAGTTAATAGTAGGCTTTGTTCTAGTTAACCATCTGGAATGAATCTGAATGGTTTCTTTGTTAATTTGATTTGTTGCTGGAGAAATAGCTTATGTGAACCTATTAAACTAGAATAATAAATACTCATTTCTTCTTAGTTAAGAATGGTCGTACATTCTTTATGGTTATAAAAGTTAAGATCCAGGGTCTTCAGTAGGAGCTTTCCCATGGCATCCATATAAAGCTATTGTTGGGGGTGCCTGGGTGGCTCAGTCAGTTAAGCATCTGCCTTCCCCTTAGGTCATGATCCCAGAGTCTTGAAATTGAGCTCCGCATTGTAATCCCTGCTCAGCAGAGAATCCGTTTCTCCCTCTCCCTCTGCTGCTCCCCCTGTTTGTGTGCACTCGTTCTCTCTCTCTCTCTCTCCCTGTCAAATAATTAAATAAAATCTTTAAAAGAAAATAAAACTATTGTTGGGTTTTGGCTAGAGTTCCTCTTTGTAAGCCTGGCATCTTTCTGTCTCATCATTTTACCTTGCAATTTGTTCCATATATTGGTTTAGGAAGAGCCATTTATTTAGAATTGCCAGCTTGGCTCATCAGACTGCTCTGTCAAATGTTTCCCAAATCTGTAGCTTTTCTAGGTTCCTTAAATGTGTGTGTGTGTGTTTTATTTCCTTATACTTTATGAACCAGGCCATTTCATGGAATCTACTTCATGAAAACATTCAAAGCTGAAATTAATTTGGTATTTTTCTTTTTTGGAAGCATAATGATGAATTCAGAAACCACCTTGAATCCCCTTCACTTCTATTCATATATGGATTCATTTATTCATATTATTACAATCTTCAAAAACCCAATCATCCATAAAATTGCAAAATATAGTTACATAATTTTTTTATTCTATAGAATACTCAAAGATTGAGTAGGGTCTGCTGTGTTCTGATATAGCAGGTAAAACTTTAAAGAAAGGGGGCTGAAATGTGGCATTTCTCATAAAGCTATCACTAATAAATTCCCTTGTTATTCAGCCCACTTGTTAAATTATTTATTTCTGATGTTATATTTTTCATTTCTAGACTTCCCATTTTTCCTTTTTTACAGTTTCCATATGTCTCCTAAAATATCTCATTTGCCAAAACATGTTGTCCACTTTTGCATTAGGCATTTTATCACAGTTAAGATCTTTGTCCAATAAATCTTAACCACTTCAGAGACTTTTTCTATTGATATTTTTCATCTCTTGACCAGAATCCTCATTTTCTTGCTTTTCCACATGTCTCTTAATCTATAATTCCATGCCAGGTGTTTTATATAAAAGAACAATGAAAGATGAAGCAATGTTTTTTGTTGTTTTTTTTTTTTTTTTTTTACACAAGAATGGCATGTCCCTTTTGCTGGTAGGCCATTAGAGTGGAAACCGTGGCAGTCTGATCTTTGGTTCATCTGGATCAGGTCTTCATTACAACTTTATTTTGATTCTGTTTATCACTGGCTGCAAATGTTTTCAGGGCAAATTCAGGATCTTTCCATGTGTTCTAAGGGTAAGAAAGGCTTTTCCTCCTGTATCATAGCTCATCTGTGCTACTGATTGTTTGAATCTTTGGGAAGTTCTCTTATTTTGCAGTCCTCCCTTAGTTCTCTGTGTAGGAATACACTCTATAATTTCCAGATTGTCTTGAAACATTGTCTCTTAGCTTTCTTGCTTAGCATTTTGTTGGTGAGATATCAAATTTCCTGTCTCAATCTTCAGTAAGTGGAAGTTTAGAGTGACTTTTATAGCTCTGCACTCCCCTGCTCCCAGTATTTGAGGGACTTTGCCTCCCCACCCTTTCTCAATCTCTCTCCCTCTTTCTCCTTAGTTTATTTAAATAACATTGTGTCCTAAACTCTATGATGAGTTTATAAAAATAGCTATGATTTGAAGTTTACATGGCCTTTTGATGGATTTTTCCCCTTTATGGAATATGTCTTTTATTTTCTGGCAGCTTCAGCATTTACTATTTATTTTCCTTTTCAGCAATTTGACTATGTTATGTGTAAGAGTTTTTTCTTTTATTTACCCATGCTCTGAGCTTAGTGAGTTTTCTGCATCATTGGATTTATGTCTTTTGAAAAAAATCTTGGGGGCGCCTGGGTGGCTCAGTCGTTAAGCGTCTGCCTTCGGCTCAGGTCACGATCCCAGGGTCCTGGGATCGAGCCCTGCCTCAGGCTTCCTGCTCAGCTGGAAGCCTGCTTCTCCCTCTCCCACTCCCCCTGCTCGTGTTTCCTCTCTGTCTCTCTCTGTCAAATAAATAAATAAAATCTTAAAAAAAAAAAAGAAAACAAAAAAATCTTGGACCATGCCCTTCAAATATTTTCTGTTTCATTCTTTCTCTCCTTTTCTTCTCAGAATAAAATTATATCCATATTAGAATTGTTGACATTGTTTCTCAAGTTATAAGTATTTTTCTAAGATTTGTTTTCTCTTTGTTTTATGACTTGGATCTTTTATATTGACCTCTCTTCAAATACACTATTTTATTCCTTTGCTGTGTTCAAGTTTTGGTTAAGTCCATACATGAATTCATTTTGGTTATTGTATTTTTTTCAGTTCTCCTGTTTAAATTGAGTAATTTCTGTAGCTCTTATTTCTCGGCTGAAATTCCTTTATGTTCTTAAATTTTGTCCATATTTTCCTCTAGAATTCTTAGCACTTATCAAAACTATTTTAAATAACCTCCATGCTATATCCAAGCCCTCTGTAAGGGCCAATCCCTTTGTTGATTTATTTCTATTGACTGACATGTTCTTTTGATTCTGGGTCACATGTTTTTGTCGTTATTTATTTGTTTTGCTTTTTTGTGTGCCTGTTAATTTTTTTAATTATATAAAAATTATAAAATTATCTTTCTACAGTTGTGTGGGGAAAAGAAGGGACTAAAGATAGTAATATTTGCTACCACTCCTTTCATCTACATGTATGCTGGAAGACAGTACTGAGTTAGTCTCATTGTAGTTGAGTTGGATGGAGTCTTGGTAGAATCGGGTATAGAAAAGTTCCTTACAATTATTTCACAACTAGCTCCAAATATATTGAGGAAGATTAAGACTTTCTGTTCAACTGGCTAGTCTCTGAAGAACTGTTTAAGCATTTATAGCCCATCTTTTAGGATTTTTAACCATTCTACACTTTAGAGCTCTGTAGTCAGGCTCTTGTGCCACTTGAAAGTTTTCTTTGCTCTATAGCCCACCATCACTCCCAAGTTTTCCATACCACTCTGCTGACCAGAACTAGACTTTGATTGAGCACTCCTTTGTATTCAGTGTTAGCTCCATGCAGTTTGGGAACATAAAAATTAGAACTATAAAACTTCTAGAATAAAATATACAAGACAAATGTAGCAGAACATTTTAAAACATTGAATAGGCAAAATTTCTTTGGTATGACATAAACATTGAAAAATATATAGTATAAATTAAACTTAATCAAAATAAAATGCATCTATTCTTTGAACAATATATTTAAGAAAATGAAAAATAAATCTCAAATGTAGGAAAATATTGTATAAGTGTTTGATTTGATATATATTTATCTATGTGTAATATTGTATTGGTTATACCAATATATAATCATTTTTGTATATATGTATATCAAAGATCTTGTATCAAAAACATAAAATGAACTAAAACAGTCAGTGATAAAAAAAATTTCAATCAAAAATTGGGAAATTCTTGAAATAATATTTCACAAGACAAGATAAGTGAATGACCAATTACTATGTAAAAAGATACTCAACATAATAAGGCATCAGAAAGTACAAATTAAAATCCCATGAAATACACTCCACACTCACTTGAATGGCAAAAAAAAAAAGACAGTGCTAAATTTTGGCTAGGGTGTGGCATAACTACAACACTCGGACATTGTTGATGAAAATGTAAAATGGTACTACCATTTTGGAAAACAATCTGAATTTCTCATACAGTTAAACACAAATATGTGGATAGGACTGAAGTATTCAAGTCATAGGCATTCGCCCAAGGAAATTACATCTATACACAGAAAAAATCCATGTGCTCTAAATATATCTTGAACTTTCTTACTCTTGTACACATTTCATTCTACTTTGAAAATATTGTCCCAGTGAACTCTCTCTGAAGTGTTAATTCTTTGTGGGCACAGCAAATATCTCTTCCTTTTTAAGTAATCCCAGTTTTAATAAGCTGAAATGTCATCTACTTCTTGTATTCCAATAACACTTGAGATATATCCAATAATATTGCTATATTGCTGTTTTTTACTAATGAGAAGCTCTGAAACCGTGGATGGGATTATCAAATGGAAAAATACATGGCTTTGTGGTTAGATGGAGGCTTATCCATTTGAAGAGAGCTCTTTAAATGCCATTATCTCAAGGCCTTTTTAGGTATTTGGAGGATATTCCTTTAAATTACTACCTCTTTGGTTATCAGCTTCAGTTCATTTTTCAGAATAAGTATAAAATCTACTATATATACTTTCATCCCTACTTTCTATTGTTATTGGTAAATATAAATGTAAAAAGCCCCAGTTACAAATTTTGCATAAAATTAAACTCCTCTTATCCAGCAGAGCAGAAGAGGGGTTTCACTGGAAAAATTGAACCCATTCATGTTTTATTTTCAGATTCATACATGTTGTTATTTCTCACTATTAAGTATGAAACTATAGTCAAATCATCATTAGCTATATAGCATTAGCTATAATCCCAATCATAAAATACATAGAAACAAAGAAACAAAAACAAAAATAAAAACAACAAAGAAAAAAGTGGGATAAGAAGACTTTAAAAAAAAATCAGAAACAGTGTAAACAGTAAAAGAAAACTTCAGCAATCAAATATGTATCGCTTTTTGTATGTCAGTTATACTTTAATAGTTTTAAAAAATAAGATGAAGGAATTGAAAAAAATAAAATAACACCCTGTATTTCCAAAGTAAAAAAAAATTAACAAAATACTAGAGTGATAAGAGACTGTGTTGCATTCATGAAACAATAGAAGTGGATGTTGTTTTAAAAGAATTAATTTAAAAACTAAAAAAGTAGATAGGAAACCCTCAAGAAACTCTCATTAATATGATCAGTAGAAATTATGGCAACAAAAAATTTTTTAGATAAACAATAAGAAAATTACAGGATCAATTCTGGAGATACTGGAAAAGAAAACTGAAAAAAAAGGAAAATATTAGGGGCTCATGGGTGACTCAGTCAGTTAAGGGCTTGCCTTCTGCTTAGGTCATGATCCCAGAGTCCTGGGATTGAGTCCCACTTTGGGTTCCCTGCTCAGTGGGGAGCCTGCTTCTCCTCTCTCTCCTCCCCTCTTTTGCTCTCTCTTGCTATTTCTGTTGCTATCTCTCTCTCTCTCAAATAAATAAAAAATCTTAAAAAAAAGGAAAATATTAAAGAAATAATAAAATGAAGCTTTGCAGAACTGAGAGATATTACAATTTAAAGAAGCCCACTAAGTTCTCAGAATTAGGACTGGACAAAATGCAACAACCTGGAATTTCAAATCATAAGCAGAAAAAAATCCAATGATTTTCTGTGTGGGTGATGGGTGATAGTCTCTCATACAAGAGTAATAAAAATCAGAGTAGCATCAGATTTTTAAAAATCAATTATGAATGCTAGAAGACAATGTTCTTTTTAAATTTCTGAGAACAAATTAGTTCTATACCAGAATTCAATACTCACCTGGATTATCAATTGTTTTTGATAACAGAATAAAAATATTTTCAGACATATAAAGGCAATAGCAAATATATTTCCCATATTTTCTTTAGGAAACCCATACAAATATATTCTTGCTTCAAGAACATCAACATCCTCATTACCACCACCACCAATAATAACAACCGAAATGCAGGAAAAGAGAACAGAAACCAGGAAATTCCAGAGCTATCCTAAGTAAAAACTGGATTATCATCTGAGTAGCACTTTCAAAAAGCTACTACACTTGGAGGAACAAAAATGTCTAAAAATAAAAATAGTTTTAAAGCAGGAAGAGGGGTTAAAAAAGATAAACTTGCGTAGTTACCAACACATGCAAGTAAGAAAAATTAATAATGAGAAATCTGCTGTACAACACTGTACCTATAGATTATACTGTATTGTACACTTAAAAATCTTTTAAGAGTGTAGACCTCATGCTAAGTGTTTTACCAACAACAAAATAAAATTTAAAGAAAGAAAAAAGATGGGAAACAATAGCAATGTGGAATTTTTCTCACTGGACAGTGTTTGGCATGACATTGACTAATAAATTCGAAGTCAAAGTGGTGTAAGTTCTGATTATTAATTGGAAAATTGTAGTAAAACTATTGATACAGGATATTGTGATAGACTTTATTTCTTCTCCTTATCTTGGTAATTGAGACTAAAACTAGGAACAGAGTGGTTTCAAGTAACAAATGTTTTATGTCCAGGTACCACCTCCAGGATTTAGTTGGAATAAATTAATCCAATACCAAGAAACATCAACACAGCTGTTCATCTTTGAAAACATAAGGCTCAAGGAAAAGTGGATTCTATAGTCTGGAATTATTCATCAAGGAAGAAGTGAAGCTGCGTTTTGTATCCTACTCTCCAAGAAGATGGAGTGGGTTTTTTCTCCCCAAAACTAAGGAATATAGTGCTGGTGTAAAGATGTTCAATCCTAATTGTCACAAAGAAAATGAATAGATAATATCTAAAGTTGATAAAATATTGTGAAGCATAAAATTTAAAACTTGTGGGAGAACTAATTGCAGAAAACATGGAAAGATGTGTTTGCCTGATGTTGGGAGTATAAGATTGAAGGTTAGGACTGGTGAGAGGCAGCAGGTCAGTATTCTTGTTTTTCATTTACATCATTCAATAATATTTACTTATATGTATGCATTAATTCAACAAAATATATGTGTGTGTGCATGTGTGTTTAAAAGGGATATATTTATGGAAGATACTAAAGAAAGAAAATGAGCCACTGACTAATAAAGCAGGGTGTTAAAGGAAAACTCATCCTTGAGAACAATTTTCTAAAGCAGGGTGACATAGATGAGCTTTAAAAACTACAACTTCTAAACCCAAGCTTTGTAATTACAGAAAATAGACTTTCTTAATACACCCACAGTTGATCTGACTATAGAGGAATGTTTCTGGATATTAAGGTTATAAAATACAGTAATATGCAAAATATCACATTTTCTTATTAAAAAATTAAGAATATAATCATGCACTGTATTTGCACAAGTAAAAATACATATCTAAATTCAATATTTAGCTTTGAAAAAATTTTATACCCACAAAATTTAAAAATGCAGTCAAATGACATATTTGAGGAAATGACCACAGGTAACATTCTGTGGATATAAGGACCTAAACATTCAATTGTCAACATTAGTCAACCAAGAAAGAAAAAGATGAGCATAACACTCTTCTCCTAAATTGTTGTCTCAGCTTCCATTAATCCAATAACACATGGATGAATCTTTTCTGCTACACTAAAATTCAGTTTCTGATTGGTACTTTGTCATTTTTTCACCATTCTAAACAATGCCAATTTAAATTGTTGGATAGTAGCCATGTAAATACCTGATGTGTCTAAATGATGAAACACCAATCCTTGCCAAAAATGATAAAGTAGCACAGACTCAGTATCAGTTATGAAAGCTCTTTTAGTTCTTAGGTTATAATTTTTTTCTTAACTAAAAAAATAGCACCAATTAAGTACAAGATCATTAATAGACTTGAAATCTCTTCATAATAATTTTAAAATGTATTATGTATAGCCTGAAAATATAAAAGATGGAATTCTCATTGTCATTTTAAAATACTAATATTTTTCTTTTATCTTAGGATTTTTATATTCTTGCATAATGGCATTTATGAAACCTTAGAATCTCTAAAAGAACTGACAATTGCACTATCTGCAAAAATACTATAAATTATATTCACAGAAAAACAATATTTGATGGATCTCAAACAGCAAACCATCATCTGATGAAGTACATATATATCAAGATAGAGTACTTTGGTTCACATGTAGCATTGATAGACACTAGATTTATATGCTTTGTGACTACAATAAATAGAATTTAGTTTCAGTGATTACATTTTGAAGTCATACTTTTAGTTCAGTTTCAATATTTAAAGGTATTATGGAATTACTTATTTTATTATGGTAAGATTAGAAATTAATATTTTGAAAAAGGAATAGGAGAAATTAATTACTATTTACCCCATGTGGTACTGGGCAAATTAACGTGGTCTGAAAGTATAATAAAGCATTATTTATATAAATGTATGTGGTTCTGTTCTTTTAGATATTTGTTATTTACAGAAATTTATAGTTTATGTAAGCTATATTCTCTATGTATAAACCTTTAAAATCTTTATCTTAAAGACTGGAATAAAAGTGTATCTCACTATCTATTTATATTACACAAATGTCAGTGAAAATACAATAAATATGTTTTAATGTAGATAGCATTAACATATGGAAAAAAATCAATGCTGCATTTTCTGCCAAGATTTAATGTAAAAAAAAAAATCCTATAAAGTTACCTAAAACACTTGCCAATTTCACATATATAAGAGCCTATAGCATTATACTATAGTATATGGGGGGGATTTATCTGGTTTTTAAAAACTAAAACTTTTTGTGCCCGTGTTTCCAGCTATAAAAATGACACTTTGTTATTTGAAAAGTGATATATGAAAAAATATATAACTGAGGATTTTCCAGTTTGGGATAAGATAAAGTAAGTTCACCCCTTTCTCTCCCACAGGACAACACAACTATAAAACTTTGACAGAATGCATGGCCCAGCTGTTTGAGAACTCTGAAATGTAAACAGCAACAGGCAGATTGAAATAAAGCACCATAAATCAAAGTGCCTCCAAACTGGTGATGAGTTTACCATTTTGTATCCTTTAGTGTCTCCTGGCCTGAGTTTAACTCATTTGGGAATTTCAGACTGGGCACTGTGGGGCAAAAACAGCAACAACAACAAACAAAACAGTTCAGGAAAAGCTGTTCAGTTCTAGCTCGAGAAGTGAAAAGTGAATTATAAAGAGGAAATATAGAGAGGAAATATATAAAGAGGAAATAACATTTTTTGTTCTCCTTTCTCTCTTTCTCTCACACTGTAGATTCTAGGTATCCCTGCAGAGAGACTTCTCTCTCATCTCTCTGAGCTATAGATTCAGAGGGTGGGGCCAAAGTCCACCTGTCTCCTCTCTCTATTTCTATATCCTCTCACCTGTTGGTCCTGGATGGTTCAACAGCAAAAAAAAAAAAAAAGAGTCTTTAATAAGGCAATGGGGGTGGGGGACACAAAGGAACAGACAAAGCTAGGGAGATTTTAGAGAGAAAGATTGGAAACAAACTCAGTACCAGAATGGAGATGAGAGAAGTTGGTGAACTTCGAGATAGATCAATAGCATTTATTCCATCTGAACACCTGGGAGAGAGAGGGGGAAAAATGAAAGAAAATAATGAATAAAGCTTCAGGAACCTATTGGGACAACAATAAAAGGTTATAACTTTGGAGTTCCATAAGAAAAAGGTAAAGGATATGATGCTAGGAGTGCCTGAGTGGCTTAGTCTAAGTGTCTCCCTTTGGCTTAGGTCATGATCCCAGGATCCTGATATTGAGCCCAGCATCATGCTTCTTGCTCAGTGGGGAGCCTGCTTCTCCCTCTCCCTCTGCCTGCCACTCCCCCTGCTTGTGCTCTCTCTCTCACTATCTCTCTCTTTGTGTCACACATAAACACATAAAATCTTTAAAAAAGGATATGATGTTAAAAATGTATTTGAAGAAACAATGGATTGAAAATCTTACATTTGATGAAAGACTTAACCAACAGATTCATGAAGCTGAATGAATCCAAAACACAATAAACACAAAGAAATGTGTGCCCAGATATATAATAATCAACACTGCTGAAAACCAAAAACAAATAAAAATCTAGAAAGCAGCCAATGAAAAATGGCTCATTATCTATAGGGGAACAATAATTTTAATGACTGCAGATTTCTAACCTCAAACCATGGGGGCCAGAAGAAAGGGGCACAACATTTTTTTAATTGGGAAAGAAAAGAGCTGTCAAGCCAGAATTCTATATTGAGTAAAAATATTCTTCAGGGTAATGGGGAAATAAAGATATTCTCAGATAAAGGAAAGCTAAAAATAGCCTTAAAATGCTATAAAATGATTGTTAAAAGAATTTCTTCAGGCAGTAGAAAAATGATACTGGAAGGAATCTTCAAATGTCGGGAATAAACTCATTGGAGTTTCAGTATATGGAGAGGCAAAACTGACTACTATATCCAGAGGACAGTAAGGGCTGGTTGTATGGTGAAAGGTTTCTATATTCAGTTGAAGTGATAATGTATTGATTCTAAGTAAACTGTACAAAGTTTTGAATGTATTTTCCATCCCTAGAAGAAAACTAAAGGAAAAAGATCTTTAGTAGGTAAATAGATAAATAAATTAGTGAACAACCATATACTAGAATACTAGTCATCAATACATGCACAATTTGGATATATGTTGATACATGGTATGTCCAATGAATTGAATGGATCTCAAAGCTATTCTAATGAGTGAAAGAAATCATTTTCAGGTGGTTACATACTATATGACTTCTTATCAATGGCATTCTAGAAAAAAAAATGGTAGTATAAATAACAGATTGGTGGTTTCCAAAAGTCACAGGATAGTGTAACTACAAAGAGAGATCATAAGGGAGTTTTTTGAGGTAATGAAATCTTCTCTATCAGTATTATGTTGCTGATTGAATAAAATTATGTATTAAAATTCATAGAACTAGACAACAAAAGAAAAAAGAAGTCCATTTTACTGCATCATAATTTCAAAAATTAACCGAATTTTTTATTTTATTTTTAATATTTAATTTATTTATTTGACAGAGAGAGAGAGCATGAGCAGGACATAGGGGCAGAGGGAGAAGCAGACTCCCACAGAGCAGAGAGCCCAACACAGGGCTAGATCACAGGACCCTGACATCATCACCTGAGCTGAAGGCAGATGCTTAATGAGTGAGCCACCCAGGTGCCCCAGAACAAAACCTTTTTAAAAACATATTTAGTATGTGCGTGATTATTGACTTTTCAAGTTGCTCTATCTTTAATTTTGGTTATCAAAAATACATTAGCATTTTTAATCAGCCATTTGATTGTATATTTTCAAAACAAAAATCAATCACATCAAATTAATCAAAATAAAAATCAATTACTTTTTTGATTAAAAAAGATTTTTCTTTTCCTTTTAACTACTAAAATAATTAAATATGTAATTTCAACTCTTCATTGTTCATCACATGCATTTTCCTTTTTCACATTATCCCAAGAATAACTAGAACTCTGAATAAAATAAAATGCCATTTCTAATATCCCTTATTCTACAATAAAAAAGTCTATGCCTATTGACCAAATTTTCGTACGTGCATGTACAAAATATTGCAATTCAATCCAGTTTGTCTCTAAACAAATGGATCATATTTGTATAATCTGATATTATTACAGGAAACTTGAATTTTAATGAACCCTATTTGATTTGGATGAGTCAAGACAGGCATAACACAATTGAGTCAATTAGCAAAAATTTTGCAATCAATGTTGATTAAGAAAATGGGATGATGGTATGTGCATAATTTGGAGGCATTCCCTGGCTTGAACATTAATACAATGCAGCAAACATTGGCATTTTAAAGATAGCACATTGCTCTGAAATGAAACGATACATATTTTTGATACATGTAAATATTAATCTGTATGCTTTTTATTATACATGACTGGATATCCATTCAAAATAGATTTAAGAAAGAACAATAAGTTATTCTCCTTTCATATTCTAGTAAAACATAACCATTAAATCTGCTATAGCTAAACATGTAATGAAATAAATCTAGGATATGGCACATAATTATTGTGATTAGATTTTTGTCCTATACATCCCTGATGGAATTATATTTTTGCTTTAGAGTTTTGGTGTTTTTTAAATGTAATTTGCACATTATATATGGGTGCTGTTGTCACTACAGACATATTTTTCTTGTGCAGAAACCAATGCACTTAACTGCCTTAGGTTTACAGATAAAATGTGTACAAGTTCTCATTCTTCACAGCATCGACAGTTTTTCTCTTTAATATGTTTACCTTTACAGGTTGTATTGGGGGTAATTATATTTGCCTTCATTAATGTGCTTTTAAATTGTAATTTAGATAGCCCATTATCTTATGTCATTTATATTTTTTTGTTAATGATTTTGGTACATTATATGATTTCATATGGCATACACTTGAATGTTGTATGTGAATTTTCTTCGATAATAATGTCTTCAGAATAAAATCATGGTGTTTAAAATTGGGCTCACGCTGTATAAGACAGATATGATTTATATTAATTCATATTAAACAAAGGTTTAATAAACTGAAATATGTCAGGATTATGATACTGAGAAAATGATTTAGAAATTAAATATGTAAAACAAAAAATAAATCAGAATATTAAGCCATTTTGAGGGGATAATGAAGTTCTATTACATAAATTTTGTATCTGCCAAATATCAAATCGGTTCTTGAGTAATTGTTCTTGATTCGATTCCATTTTTATATGTAATTTAGAGTTCATCAACCAAAGTAACTGAAAATCCATTAACATATTCTTTCTACTTATTATATGAAATCATATTTGTTTCAAATTTGCTAACAAATTATTATTTGAAATCATATTTGCTAACAAATATTATGAAGTATCATGAACACAATTTTGAATGCTATTATGTGCATTCTCCACATTAACTTCCAGAGATATGCCAGTATTATCTTTCTGGTATAAAACTGAAATATTATTATATTTTCTCAGGTTTTTTTATATAGTGATAATTTTTATTTTCATTTATTTGTCCATTAAATGAAAAATTGTAGTTCATCTTATGTTACATTTAAATAATTATTTTTGTAGAAGAATTTAATCAAGGAATAAATGCATCTTTAGTATCTTTTTTTTTTTGCTGGGACCTATTCTTAGAAAATTCTCCCTATTAATTTTTTGTATTAATTTTCTGCAAAACTATCATTTTTTTAAAGATTTTATTTATTTATTTGAGAGAGAGAGAGAGAGCACATGAGAGGGGGGAGGGTCAGAGGGAGAAGCAGACTCCCTGCCGAGCAGGGAGCCCGATGTGGGACTCGATCCAGGGACTCCAGGATCATGACCTGAGCCAAAGGCAGTCGCTTAACCAACTGAGCCACCCAGGCGCTTAAAACTATCATTTATTTAAAGATACTGAGAGCTTATAATAGACATTTGTTCATCTCTGGTAGGCAGTGGGTTTATTTTAAGAAAGAAGTAAACACTATTTCTGATGTAGAGTAGAATATAGTCTCTATATAATTTGCAACATGCTGAATATTACAAAAAGTGAAGCACAGTGCTACTATGGAAATACACAAGGAATTTTGATCACCTGGAAAAATATCTTTCATCTTATAGATAAGATATAGCTAGGTCTTATTTTCTTATCCTGACAATAAATCTGACAATCCTTATATTTTAACTGATTTAGAGCATTTTTATTTAAGGTGATTGCTGATATGTTTGGATTAAAATATATCATTATGATTTTCAATGTGCTTCATTTGTTCTTTCCTTCTTTTTACCCTTTATTCTACCTTCCTTGGGCTTAACAGAGCATGTTTTGTTGTTCTGTTTTATCTTCACAATTATTCATACCTTTTAAAAATATTTATAGGTTCCTCTAGTTTTATTACATATTGCTTAAATAATCTGTTTGCCTTCAAAGAATATTACACCACTTCACATATAGTGTGAAGCTCTTATGACAATAATTTTCAATTCCTCCCATACCTTATCATATATTTTATTTATACTAAAAAGTCACAATAATTGGTCATGTTTTGCTTTAACCACTCAATTATCTTTTGGAGAAATTAAGCACCTTGATGATTTCATCTTCATTTATTCCCTTTGAAATGTTCTTTGGCTCTTGGTTTTGACCTAGTTTTCTGTGGCCTACATCATGTTCCTTCTACCTGAAGAACTTCTTTCAACATTTCTTATAGGGTATGTCTGCTAACAATTGCCTCAGTTTATAGTATCTGAGTAAGTGTATATTTCTGTTTGTCTTTTAAAGGATATTTTTATAGACTATTCTTCAAAATTCTGATTAACTTTTTAAAAATTTTTTTATTGTTATGTTAATCACCATATATTACATCATTAGTTTTTGATGTAGTGTTCCATGATTCACTGTTTGTTCATAACACCCAGTGCTCCATGCAGAATGTGCCCTCTTTAATACCCATCACCAGGCTAACCCATCCCCCTACCCTCCTCCCCTCTAGAACCCTCAGTTTGTTTTTCAGAGTCCATCATCTCTCATGGTTTGTCTCCCCCTCTGACTTACTCCCCTTCATTCTTCCTCTCCTGTTATCTTCTTCTTTTTCTTTTTTCTTTTTCAACATTTTAACAATTTTATTCCTTCCTGTCTTCTTGCTTATGTGGTTTCTGCATAGGAGCTTGCTGATTTCTCACCTTTGTTCTTTTGTATTTAAGGAGTCTTTTTCTCTGGTTACATTTTTCCCCCTCTGGTTATGTTCAAAATTTTCTCTGTTTCTCTGTTTTTCAGCAATTTAAATATGATAGATATGGGTTTTTTTTTTCTTTTCTATTTATCCTGCCTTTTATTTTCCAAGTTTTTTTGAATATGTGTTTCTTTGTCTGTCATTAATTTTGGAAAAAATTTTGCCATTATTTCTCCAAATATTTCTTGTGCTCCATTCACCCTTTCTTCTTCTGTGATACTGATTATATACATATGTCACATAATTTGACATCGTCCTATGTTTGTTGTATGCTGTGTTCTGTTTTTCTCTTGCATTTCTTTTTTTTTTATTCTTTTCAGTTTGGACAATGTCCATTAACCTACCTTAATATTTGTTGATTTGTTTTCTTCAACTCTTTCAAGTCTACTGATGGTCCTGTTGAAGGATTCTTCATTTCCATCATTTGTGCTTTGATTTTTAGCATTGTTTTTGTATTTCTTGTCATTTCCATTTCACTGCTGAATGTCTATTTGGTTGTCTAACTTTTGCATTAGAACCTTTAATTTATCATGGTTATTTAAAATTCCTTGTCTGATTGTTCCAATACCTCTGTCAAATCAGTTTCTGGCCACGATGATTATTTTGTCTTCAGAAATATTTATTCTTACCTTTTCATGTACCTCATAAGTTTTTTATTCAAATCAGAAATGTTGTAAAAGACAGATGAAATAGAGGTGAATAAGTTTATACTTGAAAATGAGCACACCGGGCGCCTGGGTGGCTCAGTTTGTTAAGCGACTGCCTTTGGCTCAGGTCATGATCCTGGAGTCCCGGGATCGAGTCCCACATCGGGCTCCCTGCTCAGCGGGGAGTCTGCTTCTCCCTCTGACCCTCTTCCCTCTCGTGCTCTCTATCTCTCATTCTCTCTCTCTCAAATAAATAAATAAAATCTTAAAAAAAAAGAAAATGAGCACACCTTTCCTTCTGCTAGGTCTTTAGTGTGAGATTTTACATTCATCTAGTCAGAAATTTGACTTGGTATGATTGTTTTATTGTAATGGTTATTCTCCATATACCAAAGGTGGAAGCTCCTCCAGTGATTATTGTGGTTAGAGTATGGGCCATTTGCAATTTTTGCTCTATCATTTGTTTATTTTCACTCTTGACTTTAGATTTTCCCTTTATTTTGGTCCCCAGAGAGAATTTGTCTCTTGGCAGCTCTACCAGTTGTATTTCACTGTTACTTTTACTCACTGCTTGTTAGAGAAATGGTGTGGGGGTAGGGAGGTGGGGTCAGAGTGTTCTCTGATAAGAATTCCAATTTTAATTAGGCACTCTAAAACCCAGTATCAATGGTATGGCTCACAAAAGTTTCTGCCCCTCATCTGGAGGTAATGGTGAACCTACCATGTATGACTATTCTTGATCCAAAAGCAGAGGTTTTTATTTTGTTTTGTGTATGTATGTCTGTCTGTTTTGTTTGTTTTATTTACCTGTTCCCCACCCTCAACTATACTGTTTTTCTATCTTTGTCATAAGCCCACAAATTTTGTTGTCCTTTCCTCTGTAGTTTAAGAATTACATTCCTGGGGTGCCTGGGTGACTCAGTGGGTTAAGTATCTGACTCTTGATTTCATCTCAGGTCATGATTTCAGGGTCCTGGGATTGAGCTCCATGTAGAGCTCTTGCTCAACTGGGAGTCTGCTTGAGGATTCTCTTTGCCCCTCCCCCTCCACACTCACCCATGCACAAGCACAGGCATGTGCTCTCTGTCTTTCTCAATGAATGAATGAATGAATGAATGAATGAATGAATGAATGAATCTGTTTTTTTAAAAAAAGAATTGAACTCATTAATGGAGAGGGTTCCGCGTGGTTTTGGCAGTGGCTGCTCTTCCCCTCATGCAGCTTACCTCATGATGGAAGCTTTTCCTTGATTCCCCCTGAGAGTGAATGGCTAGCAAAATATCTGTAGGAAAAGCCTGTGAGATACTGCAAAGTCCCCATCCAGCTTATGTCTGTGGCTTCCAGAAATCTTCACACTGTCACCCTAGCTTCTATCTGACCTTTGGAAATTTGGTAAAGATGACTGGCTCTTCCTACTGATTAAGATGGCATAAGTGGCATCTATTTCAGGTAAGCACATGTTTGGGCAGTGTTTCTACTTGCAAGAAGCCGTCTCCCTCCAGATTTTGAATTAGCTGTTTGAATTATGATGTCAGTTCACTGGTAGGGTCAAGAAATGTCATTAAATGTCAGGTTGTGCAACTTTTTTCTGGTTGTGAGAGTGAGAGCAATGTTCTTTATAGTTCTCCACATCTCTAAGCTAAAACAAAGTATGTGTATTGTAAGAGTTCTATTTCTTAATGTAATCACATCTAACTGGATATCACCTTTTTAAAAAAAGTTTTTGAAGTCATAAAAAGGCCATAAAAATTGTTCAATAACCTATATAAATAATTAAACTAAACAGAGGGGTTGCCCACTTTTCACTCATATTACACATACAACTTTTCATTCCAATCCAAAATTTATTGTCCTCCAGAGGTTTTGTGTACAACAAATTGCAATTCTCCATTTATCAGAAAATATATAATATGGTTTAGTAATTACAATGAATAATGAAACATTTCAGCTACCTGCATTTGCTTATTTCACATATTCTTTCTTAGAAAAGTGTGTTTTATACACAGATTTTATATCTTCTGTAGATTACATTTTATTGATGTATCTTTGAAAACTTTTAATCAATTTCCATTTCATATTTAAAAAGTCAACAAATTAACCATAATCCACGGCTATATTGTTTTTTATTGAAATCCATGTAATTTTTTAATGTAGCAAATGTTAGATTGACACTTTTAGAAGTATAATGAAGAGATGGCAAATTACTTGAAGCTCATATTAGATTGAATGTGATACCATATAAAGATATGGTATGAATTAAGATAATTTATTTTTAATTTTACTTAATATGTTTCTATACTTAAAATAAATCACTAGGGTTTCAAAATCAGTTGCAAAATCTTAATTGTTCCTGATTATATGTATACAATCCTAGGAGAGTTTTATTTTATACTAAGATATTTTATTTATAATCATTATCCTTAATTTATTTTTTAAAGATTTTATTTATTTATTTGTCAGAGAGAGAGAGAACGCACAAGCAGGAGGAGTGGCAGACAGAAGGAGAGCAGGCTCCCTGCTGAGCAAGAAGCATGATGTGGGACTCAAGCCAAGAACCCTGGGATCATGACCAGAACTGACAGCAGACGCTTAACTGACTGAGCCACCCAGCTGTCCTTATTATCCTTAATTTAACATTAAGATATAAAGGAAGTTAGTATCAGTGAGGTGATGAGAAATGCATTTAATTAAATGTTTAGTACTTACTTCTAGCAGCCAACAAATTGGACAAGCTAGAAGAAATAGATAAATTCCTATAATCATATAACCTACCAAAACTGAAGCAGAAAGAGATAGAAAATTTGAATAGACAGGTTATAAGCAAGGAGATGAATCAGTAATCAAAAAACTCCCAGTGAATTCTACCAAACATTTAAAGAAGAGTTAACACCTATTCTCAAACTATTCCAAAAAAATAGAAGAGGAAATAAACCTTCCAAATTCATTCTATGAGGCCAACATTATCCTGATACCAAAACCAGATAAAGACACCACAATAAAAGAGAACTATAGGCCAATATCTTTGGTGAATGTAGTTGCAAAAATCCTAACCACAACACTAGTAAAGAGAATCCAACAACACATTTAAAAAAATTCATTCACCAGTATCAAGTGGAATTTATGCCCAGTATGCAAAAGTGGTTCAATTTTTGCAAATCAATCCACATGATACAGCACATCAATAAGAGAAAGGATAAAAACTGTATGATCATTTCAATAGATACCAGAAAAGTATATGACAAAGTACAACATCCATTCGTGATAAAAGCCCTCAACAAAGTAGGTTTAGAGAGAACACACCTCAACATTAATATATATATGAAAAGGCCACAGTGAACGTCATACTCAATGAGGAAAAACTGAGAGCTTTCCTGCTAAAATCAGGTACAAGATAAGGGTGTCCATTCTCACTTCTTTCATAGCACTGAAAGTCCTACCTATAGCAATCAGACAACAAAAAGAAATAAAAGACATCCAAATTGGTAAGAGAGAAGTAAAACTTTCACTATTTGCAGATGACATGATACTATATGTAGAAAACCCTAAAGACTCCACCAAAACACTACTAGAACTGATAAAAGAGTCAGTAAGGTCACAGGATAAAAAATCAATGTAGAGAAATCCATTGCATTTCTATACACTAATTATGAAGCAGTAGAAAGAGAAATTAAGAAAATAATCCCATTTACAATTATACCAAAAATAATAAGATACCTAGGAATAAACCTAACCAAAGAAGTGAAAGACCTGTACTCTCAAAATTATAAAACACTGGTAAAAGAAATTGAAGATAACACAAAGAAATGGAAGGACATGCCATGGATGTCTTTCATGGATTGAAAGAACAAATATTGTTAAAATGCTTATACTCCACAATGTACACATTTAGTGCAATCCTTATCAAAATACCAACAGCATGTTTCAAAGAACTAGACCAAACAATCCTTGAAGTTATATGGAAACACAAAAGACTACAAATTGCCAATGCAATTTTGGAAAAGAAAAGCAAAGCTGGAGGCACCACAATTCCAGACTTCAAGTTATATTACAAAGCTGTAATGATCAAAACAGTATGGTACTGACACAAAAATAGACACAGGGATCAACAGAACAGAATAGAGAACCCAGAAATGAACCCAACTATATGGTCAATTAATCTTTGACAAAGCAAGAAAGAATATCCAAAGAGAAAAATACAGTCTCGTCAACAAATTGTGTTGGGAAAACTGGAAAGCAACATGCAAATGAATGAAACTGGACTGTTTTCTTACACCATACACAAAAATAAATTCAAAATGGATGAAAGACCTAAATGTGAGACATGAAAAAATTAAAATCTTAGAGGGGAACACACCAGTCACCTCTTGGACATCAGCTATAGCAACTTCTTTCTAGAGGCAAGGGAAACAAAAGCAAACATAACTATTGGGACTACATCAAAATTAAAAACTTCTGCACGGCAAAGGAAACAATCAATAAAACTAAAAGGTAACCTACTGAATGAGGAAGATAATTACAAATGACATATCTGATAAAGGGTTAGTATCCAAAATACATAAAGAACTTACAAAACGGAACATCCAAAAACCAAATAATCCAATTAAAACATGGGCAGGAGAAATGAACAGATATTTCTCCAAAGAAGACATCGAGATGGCCAACAGATGCATGAAAAGATGCTCAGCATCACTCATCAACAGGAAATGCAAGTCAGAACCACAATGAGCTATCATCTCACACCTGTCAGAATAGCTAAAATCAAAAACACAAGAAATAAGTGTTGATGAGGATGTGGAGAAAAAATAACCCCTTTCACTGTTGGTGGGAATGCAAAATGGTATAGCCACTCTGGAAAACAGTATGGAGTTTCCTCAAAAAGTTAAAAATAGAACTACTCTATGATTCAATAATCATACTACTGGGTATTTACCTCAAAATACAAAAACACTAATAAAGGGATACAAGCACCCATATGTTTAAAGCAGCATTATTTACAATAGACAAATTTATAATAGCCCAAGTGTCCATAAATAATGAATGGATACAGAAGATGTGGTACACACACACACACACACACACACACACACACACACACACAGAGGAATATTATGCAGCAGTAAAAAAGATGAAATCTTGCTATTTGTAACAACATCAATGGACCTAAGAGAGTATGTTAAGTGAGATAAATCAGTCAGAGAAAGACAAATACCAAATGATTTTACTCATATGTGAAATTTAAGAAAGAGAACAAATGAGCAAAGGAAAAAGAGAGACAAACCAAGAAACAGACTGAAATTATTTATTTATCTGAGAGAGAAAGAGTGCAAGAAGGCAAACATGAGCAGTGTGGGCAGAAAGCAAGGGAGAAGGAGACTCCCCACTGAGCAAGGAGCCTGATGTGGGTCTTGATCCCAGGACCCTGGGATCATGACCTGAGCCAAAGGCAGATGCTTAACCGACTGAGCCACCCAAGAACCCCTCAGACTCTTAACTATAGAGAACAAACATGGGGGAGTTGGCTGGGGGGATGGATGAAATAGGTGATGGGGAGAAAGGAATGCACTTGTCCTGATGAGCACTGGATGATTATGGAATTATTGAATCATTATATTGTACACCTGAAACTAATATAACACTGTATGTTAACTATACTGGCATTTAAAAAAATTCGGTGCCATATTAGAAAAAAATAATCATTACTAGCAGAACTAATAATATGCTAGTTGTCCTTCCTGGAAAAAAATACCCTTAAAAGTAAAGATTTGACAAAATGGCATAATGGTTAATTGTGCAGATTCTAAACCCTAAGTGGATGAGTTAAAGTATTATAGCTAGCATTCAGTAGCTGCCCAAACTTCAGCAAATTTCTTATTAAATATTCTGAGTCTCAGTTTATCTTTCAAATGAATAAATGAGTATCTACTATAGGTTTGTGGGAATGATTAATAATCCATATCAAGCACTTACAGAAGTCTTCAATAGACAACCATTATATGATTATATTGTCAATTTTTTCAACTCCTTAGTATATATTTTTTTAATATTTTATTCATTTACCTGTCAGAGAGATAGAGAGAGCACAAGCAGGGGGAGCTGCACACAGAGGGAGAAGCAAGCTCCCTGCTGAACAAGGAGCCCGATGTGGGACTTAATCCCAGGACGCTGGGATTATAACCTAAACCGAAGGCTGACGTCCAACAGACTAAGTCACCCAGGCGTCCTAATTCCTTAATATTTTTGATGCACTTTGTAAAAGTGTTCAGCATCAAGCACTGGTAAATATTTTGTTCAGAATTAAGTGTTAGTGATTGGATTCACACTCAAGCTCTTAGGAATTCAAAGTTAGTCTTTCAATATACAAGGTGTCAATGAGTGAAATGACTGGTCCTGAATATCACTACCTTTTATATTTTTCTTGCTTTTGTAACTACTGCTAGCATCCTATCTACGGAAGAGGTAAGGCTTTGACCTACCACTTTCCAAGATCCATTGGCTATCTTCTTCTCTAGCCCATACAGTATAAATTAAGTAGGCAGTTTTTAGTTTATGAAAAAATTACTTCCTGTGCCTATACCTATATTACTTTATGACTTTTCTAAGTATGCATCCTCATAAAAAAATATACAGGTTATTATTTTGGTCCTCGCTACTTTGTCTCTATGGCATCAGATCACTCTAAACACTCATTTAATATATATTTGTTGATTTAACAAAAGTTCTTTGAACAATCACAATGCATTAAGAGCTGAGGTACATATTGATTATGGGAAGAAACTATTTGATGAAAGAAGGACTGGTGCATCAAGGTATGGATTTTAATTTTGTAGAATTGAATCAGTGGAGACTATTTTTTTAAAGATTTATTTATTTACTTTTAGAGAGCGAGAGAACGCAGTGGGAAGGATCAGAGGGAAAGGGAGAAAGAGAGAGAATCTTGAGCAGACTCCTTACTGAGCTTGCAGCCCAATGTGGGGCTCGATCTTACAACCCTGAGATCATGACCTGAGCCAAAATGAAGAGTCGGATGCTTAACTAACTGAGTTACCCAGCCACCCTGGAGATTTTATTTTAAAATAGAGAAGAGTACAGAAAAAATATTAAATCAAATACATGAACAAATGCGAATGGCAAATATTTATAATCCTATTTTTTTCTTCAGTGTTTTTAAATATAACAAATTAATTACCAGCACACTGGAAGTTTCTTAGACCCAAGAAATAGTTATAAATTTCTATATTATTTTCAATAATTAAAATTTAATACAGAAATTATTTATCAACTAAAGCTTTTTTACCTTTATGTTTTTGACACCTATCTTGATTGATGTCCAGCCTTTGTTGATCTGTGAGCTTTGACATCTGCACCAATTTCTAAAGCTTCTAACCTGATTCCTTGAGATGTTATACTCAGCACCCATCTTTCCTTTCTCCAACTTGGGCCCAATCTCTCTGTTACAGATTTTATTTGTTTCTTTGTTCATTAATTCATCTCAGCTATGGCTTTTAAATTTAAAAGCAGCATATTTATTATTTCAATATATTTGGATTGATTTGCATGTGGAAGAGGGATTCTGTAATTATTCTATCTTAGTGCTTAGAATTGGGCATCATTTGAAAATATTTATTGTGACACTGTCAGGGATATTGAATACAAAATGCATGGTTTTTTAATATGAGAGATGAAAATGGTATCTATGATAATGTAAATTGTTGACATATATTATCTATTGCAAAGAAATCAATCTCATGTGTCTGAAAAATAAATATTATATTAACAGGAAAATCTCTATAAAGAAAACCAGAGGTGATTTTAGGAAAAAATGATGACTCAAACTCTGGAAATGAAAGAAATAAGGTTTTATTATATGTGTACATATTATACATCAAAATGGAATGTTACCTTTCTTTGTAATTTACACATAGCAGAAAATATTAACCTCTCAAATGGAATACTCAAAAATAAAAAGCATGAGGGCTTCTACTAATAGCTTAATGTTAGATTCAGTGATAAAAGGTTTAACATTTTTATCAAAATACATTAAAAACAAACTAAAACTTTGATAACATGATATTCACAGCTTTTAGAAGTTGCCAACTATATAAGATAAAGCAATGCTAATTTTGTAATTCCAGAAATTTCTATAGTATATGATTGACTCATAATGTAGAATTGTGATGGAGCTTTTATTTTGCACTTGAAATGAGGTAAGCAGATATCTGGGCATTCGTATTTTTAAGTTTGGCTGTATATAAACATATTAAGTCATTATATTATACATGCATACTTATAAAATTGAAGTATGTATTCCCCATGAAATATCTATTAATAAGTACAAGAAAGGGAAAGTGTACTATCTCTCTATTACCAACTTGTATTTTTATCAGCATTTAAAAGAGAACAAGTTTTGTTGCAGTTCACCTAATTGTAATTTTATTTCACTTTTTTTTTAACAGGAAGGTTGAACAACCTCTCTCTTTCTTTCCTTACTTCCTTTCTTAGAAACACAATGTACTTTCAGTTCAATTCATATGATTATATAGGGAAGTTATTTACTCTTTTAACTATATTCTACAGATACAAACATGACCTGTGAGCTTGATAAACTAGCTGTAGAATAAATTGTATAATTATAAATTTTAACTATCAAATGTACTAAATAAATACCAAATTCTTAATTCTGTTTCTTGTTTTGAAACAGTTCTCAAATGTGTCAAGCAGGAATTTATTTTAGTAGTTATTAATCACGGGTCCTACACCATAGCTTTGGGAAGATACCAAAATATCATGCAATTTGTATAAATATAAATAAACACACAACTGAAATGAGAGCTAATTTCATGGCTAGTTACCTTTTCTTTATTGTAGCTTTAAATATCTCTATGTCATTATATCATTGTGTTCTTTTTTATTTATATATTTTGAAATAAAAATTGTATATATATATAAGGTGTACAAAATGATGATTTGATATACATATAATGAAATGATGTTTACAGTCAAGCTAATTAACATATCTACTTGAGTTCCCATTTTTTGTGTGTGATGAATGCACCTGAAATCTATTTCTTAGCATATTTCTAGTGTTCAATACAGTATTGTTACCATTAGTTTCTTTTATTGACTCATATTATCAATTATGCTTTAAAATAATAACCAGACAACTGTAATTTTGATAAAGAAAAGAGAAAGGTAAAAATAAAACAAAAACATGGTCTGTATTTCAGTACAAATTGTATTATTTCACCATTCTGTAAACTCTATGGCAATATATTTTCTAAGAATTGCTACTAGATGTTTACTAATTATTAGCATAGAAAATGGCTATAATTTTTCAAGTTGTAATTAGTTATGGTGACTGATTCAGATCAAGCACTGGGCCGTCAGCTATCTTAGATTATGAATGCAAGACATCACTTGCTCTCTTCCAGTCAAGGCAATTCATTAGTTATGCTGTTTGAGAGCAGCTGTACCCTTTGAGATGTGATTTATTCAGATTCCCTCACTATTACTGCAGAAGCATGGGGAGATAAGTGATTTGATGAGGCTATGTATTTACTGTCAAATGCCATTATGTTTTGAATGTGCAGTAGCAGTGATAGGAAGTTTGTGGTTTAAGATTAAGTCAAATGAAGAAAAGCACACAAAATCTAAATGTAAAAAATTATATCTCCTATATTTAGGCATGCATTTTTTGAAGGATATTATAGAAATCATTAAACTTTCACTTTGCCATTTTTGTTTATTAATTGTGAAGAATAGATACACTATTTAAAATGTAAGGATAGAAAACACAATGGTTGAAAATATGCATTATTAAATCTTTGTCCACTGAAAATAATTATAATTGTCCTATGTTCATTGCCCTAATCAATTTATGCATATATATTTCTCAAAAATAATAAATAAAAGAGGAATTTAACTGGAAATAAACTATGTATCCAGACAACTTGATTCTAAAATGCCTTCCTGCAGTTGTGTGGTATAGGATAAATAAATCAAATGTTTACTTACAGTATTTCTCCAACATCCATCTTTAAGGTCATCAAACAAAATTTATTATCATAAATTGTATACATATTCTAGTGGCTAGAAACCTTGAGAGAGAGTATTTTAAATATTTCATTATTGTAACCCTTTCCTATCTGTCTAGATTTCTAAGAATGTGCATATATATGCACAAGTAAATACAAGTAAATACAATAGAACTTCTCTAGTTTAAAAGAGCCTCCTACGCCACATTCTGCTTTCCCTTTCTCAGCCTCTCCCACCTAGGAGGCCCCGCCAAGTCCATTGACTAAGTCTCCGTTGATCTTTTTTTTTAAAGCACTGATGTCACCCCATATATGTGTAACAGAGGTGGAAAGCCACAGTCAGATTACAAAGTCACGTGGTACGTGAAACAGCCAGGGTTTAAACCCAAGTCTTCTGATTGTGTGCCCAGTGCTAATCGAATTCTCCCAGGGTCCTTCACAGAGGAAAAAAGAAAATGTTCCAAAGACTGTATTTCCCAAGTCTCTTATTAAGGCATACAACCTGAGGGTTCAGTCATGGCTATAACCATACAATATAGCAGATCTATATAGGATATTTACAATGGTATATTTGCCCCATATTTACTAAGTTTATGCACAAATGGTTTCTGCAGCATAGTTTAGTTTTTTTTTCTTTTTCCAATAAGATAGCCATCTGTCAGTTTCAAGTGATCTGGAGATTAATAAGCAAATGATAGTGCCTGAAGGGCAGATGACACAGGAAGACACACACACACACAGACGCACACACACGCACACACAGAGACGCACACACACGCACACACACACAGACGCACACATACACACACACACAGATGCACACACACAGAGATGCACACACACACACACACAGGCTTAGGCTAGCGTTTAGAATTTGGTAAACCACAACTACAATCACTGAAATCAAAAAATCTAAAGCAAACTTTTACAAACATTAATTGTAGATTCTTATAAGTTCAAAATGCTGAGCTAAGAACTCTGAATACAGCATAGTCCTCAAGGTATAGTTTCTGGAGGAGAAAACATACATAAATATTTACAATACACTAACTTAAAAACATACAAGTTGATAAGAGATAAAAAATGATAATTCAGCCTGAGGTGAGACAGAGTATTTGAACCAGGGAGGGAAGAGGGAATAAACATTCAATAAAGAGAATCAGGATCAGGAGACAATAAAATGGTCCAGGCAAAAGGACACTTTTGCAATTAAAAACCTACCTTTTTAGAAGTAATAATCATGATATAGCTAACATTTAAACCCTTGCTCTGTGCCAGGCACATGCATAGCTTACACTTACAGTTATTTTTGAAAGTCTGTTAACATACTATGTATTGACTAATCCATAACAATTCCATTAACTCATTAACCTCTCAACTACCTACAAGTTTGGTGTTAAGTGTCACACCATGTTATATGTGAGGAAACGGACCCAAAGGGTAATTAAGCGATTTTTCCAGTATCCACACTGCTAAGCAAATGTATCCACGTATCCAAGAACTTGTATCCACATCTTGTCAGTCTTACTTCAGAGCTAACATACCGCTCTGCTTCCTTTAGGGGAATACATAAAACCATGACTGTTACTGAACATGGATTATCTCTATACTTCTCATCATTAAATAGAGTAAACTTTAAAACAGAATGAGGATTCTTGAGCCAACATCAACACATGCATCTATCGACAATTAAAAGCTCAGGTTTTTCAAACAAACCTTCTGAAAAGAATTGAGTAAAATATGTTACAGTTCAATTGTTTGCAGTTGTTATTAACTTAAAATTGACTTATAAATATAAGGCATATTATGATAACCTCATGGTAATCACACGGTAAAAACCTCAAATACATACACAAATGATAAAGAGAAAAGAATCAAAGCATACCACTGTAAAAATCAACAACTCACAAAATAAAACACCCAGAAGGAAAGGAACAAGGAAATTATAAAACAATAAAAAAAAATGATGATATTGTGTTCTTACCTATCAAAAAATCCAATGGTGGCTGCCAAGGGCTGGGGGGTGGGAAGAGGTAATAGAGAGATGTAGGTCAAAGAATATAAACTTTCAGTTATAAGATGAATAACTTCTACAGATTTAATGTACAGCATGATGATTATAGTTAATAACATGGTATTGTATACTTGAAAGTTGCTGAGAGTAAATCTTAAAGGTTCTCACAACACAAAAAAATAAATACATAAAGAGTTAACTATGTGAGGTGAGAGATGTGTTAATTATCTTGATCTTGGTAATCATTTTGCAACATATATGTATATCAAATCATCACATTGTCCACTTTAAATTTATACAATTATATTTCTCAATTATTTCTCAATACAGTTGAAGGGGAAGGAAAAAAACCTAATCTGCTCTTATATTCAAAATGCAGTGTTTCACAATTCTTTTCACATAAAATTAGGGGGTCTTTAATCATCAGTCCCATAAAATTAGTAAACTTATTTAGAGTTTTCAAGGAAACTAGTAGAGAATGAAGTTTTGTTAAACAACAACAAAAAAATTTTGAGCAGATACCGCCAGGAAAAATCAACTTCCTCCCTATTGAAAGATCTTACAAATACATATAAAGAAAGTAAACTTGAAAATTAGCAGTAACAACTCATAGAAAGCAACTCAGTGTCTTCAGTGACAGGCTATCAAATTTCTCCCATCTGTAGATTAGATATTAACACTATGTAAGAATATTAATTATATGTTACTCGATTTGGGAATGCTGGTAAATGACAGCTTAAGTTGGTGATTCTATTTCTTTCGTGATGACTCTAAATTCTAGAAGAGAAAAAGATGATAAAATAAAATGAGAGAGAAATGTTTTTCCTCATCATTTGCCCTCTTAACTATGAAAAGAGCATAGGGACGATTCATTCTCAGATTAACACAAATATCATAAAGAGGGGCCCCTGGGTGGCTTAGTCGGTTAAGTGCTGGACTCTTGATTTCAGCTCAGGTCATGATCTCAGGGTCATGGGATCAAGCTCCTCATCAGGCTCCAAGTTCAGCAGGGAGTGCTTGAGATTTTCCCCCTCTCCCTCTGCTCCTGCCCCTGCTCACATGCTCTCTCTCTCTTTCAAGTTCTCTCTCTCAAATAAATAAATAAATCTTTTTAAAAAATTGTAAGAGAGCCTTTGTTGGATATATGCCTAGAAGATATTTTCTCCTCACTGTACCCCGCATCCTTACCTCTCTTCTTGACATATTTTAACAAATGGAAGTTAATTTCAGTTAAATTCAGGAGATATATATATTTGTGTGTGTGTGTGTGTGTGTGTGTGTGTGTGTGTGTTCTTTGTATCCTATCTAAAAAATCTTTGCCTATCAAGATGAAGACGTTTGCCTAGCCTGAATTCCAGGCACTATATGGTTTTGCATTCATATTTAGATTTATGACTTAACTGGAAAAAATTTTTGGAAATGGAGTAAATTAAATGGGATAATAGTTATACTTTTTCAAAAAAGGATATCCAATCAATGCAGTACATTTTTTGGAAAAGAAACTCTTTTTTTTTTAAAGATTTTATTTATTTATTTGAGAGAGAGAATGAGAGAGAGTACGAGAGGGAAGAGGGTCAGAGGGAGAAGCAGGCTCCCTGCTGAGCAGGGAGCCCGATGCCGGACTCGATCCCGGGACTCCAGGATCATGACCTGAGCTGAAGGCAGTAGCTTAACCAACTGAGCCACCCAGGCGCCCAGGAAAAGAAACTTTTTCCCACAGTACTGAAGTGGGATTTTTGTGATAAATCAAGTGACCGATGTGTGTGGTCTCTTATTGGTCAATCTATTTTGTTCCTTAAATCTGTTCTTCTATTCTTGTGATAATACCACCCTTTAAAAATTTCCATCAACATAAAACAAATTTTGATTACTTCTAATATATTCTTCTCCAAAGTTTGTAATTTTCTGCATTGAAGTGTTATATAACATTTGTAAATTTATTTCTTTTTTCTTAGTATTTTTTATTATGTTATGTTAGTCACCATACAGTACTCCATTAGTTATTGACGCAGTGTTCCATGATTCATTGTTTGCATATAACACCCAGTGCTCATTGCAATACAAGCCATCCTTAATACGGGGGTGGAAAGATGGGTTAGACCGGTGATGGGTATTAAGGAGGGCACGTATTGTAAATTTGTTTCTAAGTCTTAGGTGTTTTTTATGTTATTTTAAGCTAAGTAAAAATTTACTATATTTATTGCTGCTGTATATAAGTACAATTAAATTTATTTAATGATATATTTGATCCAACAAATTTGGTGAATTACCTTGTTAATTCTATTTTTTACATTTTAGACCCTTTTTTTTACATATACAATCTTGTCATCTTCAAATAATGACAATTTTATTTCTTGCTTTATATTGATTATTTTTTCTGCCTTGTTGTACTGCAGAGGATCTATAGTAAAATGTTTAAAGTAATTGATGATACTTGGAATCCTTTTATTGTTTTGGGACTCGGGAATTATTTTTTATTATTTTACAATTAATTGTGATGTTTGTGTATTTTTTTAAGATGTCCTTATCAGAGTAAGAAAGTCTTCATCCTTCTATTCCTAAATTGCTCACAATTTTACTTTGTTTCATTTTATCACGTGTTGGTTATATCAAATACTATTTATGCATTAATTGCAATGATTACATATAGTTTTAAAAAGTATATTCTTTTAAAATACAGAATTAGATTGTGTTTTGAATTGTTAAATTTTGCACCATTGGAAAACCTCCCTTGATAATTATGTAGGATAATTTTAATATATTCCTCTATTAATTTTTATTGTACTTTGTTTGGGATTTCTATTTGTCTCTTATGAGAGAGATTAGACAAGAATTTTACTTTCCTATAATGTCCTTCTCGGGTTTGTTATCAAGTTTATTCTAGCCATATACGATAAACTTATAAGCATTCCTTCTTTTTCTATTCTTTGATAATTTGGGTAAAGTTTGTAATTTATGTTCAGAAAAACTAATCAACGAAGATTTCTGGGTCCAGAGTTTACTCTTTGGGTGAGTTTTAAACATAGTTCTTACGTTTTTAAATAGGTGCAGCATTACTCATTACTAGTACTTTATCTTACAGGATCATACCCAGTTTGTTGTTTTTCCCTTTTCTCTCTCTTTTCATTTCTGTCTCAATATTCTCTACTAATATTTCTTCCAGTTCAGTAAGAGATAACCAACAAATAATTTTCTAGTTCTAAGGGTTTTTGTTTGATTCTTCTGAAAATACTTTCTTGTTCTCTTGTGAAACATTTCTCTGTTTTATGTCTTTTCTTGAATATATGTATCCAGGTTACTTTAAAGTCTTTGTAAGTCATATCCAGCAATGAGAGAATTGTTGATTTGTTCTCATTTTCCCTTGTTTTCAGATCATGCATTGTTGCTGATTGGTGGACATTATGAATGAAAATACGGAGTATCTGAACGATGTTAAAATCCTCCTAAAGGATTTATTTTCCTTCTGCCAAGCAGTTGAAGCACAAGGATTGATCCCTTTCTCTATCAGACATTGAGCAGGTTCCAGGTTTTTCCAGGTCTTGTGAAACTTATTCTATACCTGGTTTGCAATGTTTCTAGGCTATTTGGGCTCACCTTGGGAAACAGCTGAAACCAGAGTGAAAAGCCACTAAGGAAGTCCAATTAACCTCAGTTTAGTTCCCTTCTTTATGTGTTCTTGGAGTCACAAGGTCTATCTTTTTTAACTCCCTGATGGCTTTAAACACTTTTTTAAATTTTTTTTATTGTTTGTTTTGTGAACCCAGCTTTTAGAGATTTTTCTGGTGAAAATTGACTTTATTAGTGATAGGTGGTACATTTTTAAAAACCATTTCTAAGTATTTAAGACAAGTGTTTATGAAAAGTTCCCATATATCTCTCAAAATGAAAATATGTATTTCACTTGAAAATATGATAAAAGTGGGAAACATATTTAAAAGTTAAAAATGGAAACCTTGGGACACCTGAGTGGCTCAGCCGGTTAAACATCAGACTCTTGGTTTGGGCTCAGGTCATGATCTCGGGGTCCTGAGATCAAGTTCTTAATCGGGCTCTGAGCTCAGAGGGGAGTTTGCTTGAGATTCTCTCCCTCTCCCTCTGTCCCTTCCCTGCTCTCTCTCTCTTTCTCTTTCACATAAATATATAAAATCTTTAAAAAATGGAAACTTTAACTTTTGACACAGCAAGACTTTTTGACTAAAATCACTGAGTTTAGAGTCAGAAGATGGAGATCACTGGCTCTATGTAACTTTGGACAAGTTACCAAACCTCTCTGATTCTTGATCTTTTGATCTATAAAATAGGAATAAAAATGGTAGTCACTTCAGATAATCAAACATAATGCATTTTATAAATCACTTAAGATAAATCATTTAGTTTTTGCATAGTTTTTGGCAGCTATTATTCATTTGATAAAACTTTATTATGATGATGAATATGTAATGAAAAAAGTTTAAAAGTGAAATCAACTAACAAATGTCTATTATATTACTATTTAAAATATGTTTATGGTTCAATTTGATTAAGCATATAAAAATTGTATAAATGGATCTTTTAGTATAGTAAAATATGAATCACATTTTTAAGAAATTACATCTCTATGTTATGTCCCATCTAAATCAGAACTGCTACCTTCTCTCTTTTGGGTCTAAAAGATAACAATCACATACATTTTCTACAATATGTAGATTAGAGTACTGGCCAAAACTTATGCATAAATCAAATTTTCTTTTTTTATCAGAATGCTCCTCTCAACTTTATTTATGATAGTGTAGAAGCAAACAAATGAACAAAAAGAATAAAAATAAAAATTAGTTAAATAGTGTTATATCTCTATAAATCGAATTTTCTTTTTTTTATTTAATTTGATTGTGTTGTGTTAGTCACCATACAATACATCACCAGTTTTCGATGCAGTGATCCATGAGTCATTGTTTTCATACAACCCCAAGTGCTCCATGCAGTATGTGCCCTCCTTAATGCCCATCACTGGGCTAACCCATTCCCCACCCCCCTCCCCTCTAGAACCCTGTTTGTTTCTCAGAGTCCATAGTCTCTCATGGTTCATCTCTCCCTCCGATTCCCCCCCTTCATTTTTCCCTTCCTTCTCCTAATGTCCTCCCTGCTATTCCTTATGTTCCACAAATAGGTCAAACCATATGATAATTGACTTTCTCTGCTTCACTTATTTCACTTAGCATAATCTCCTCCAGTCCCATCCATGTTGATGTAAAAGTTGGGTATTCACCCTTTCTGATGGCTGAGTAATATTCCATTGTATGTATGGACCACATCTTCTTTATCCATTCGTCTGTTGAAGGGCATCTTGGCTCTTTCCACAGTTTGATTATTGCGGACATTGCTGCTATGAACATTGGGGTGCCTATGACCCTTCTTTTCATGGCAGCCATGTCTTTGCAGTTAATACCCAGGAGTGCCATTGCTGGGTCATAGGGTAACTCTATTTTTAATTTTTTGAGGAACCTCCACGCTGTTTTCCAAAGTGGCTGTACCAACTTGCATTCCCACCAACAGTGTAAGAGGGTTCCCCTTTCTCCACAACCTCTCCAACATATATATCGAATTTTCTTATCAGACCCATTGATCCTATTCATTTTCATGTTATTTGTTTATGTTTTTAAATGTTTTCAGAAACAAAATTGAATTCTTTTTTTAAGTTACTTTATTTTAAGTGTTTTATTTACTAATTAAAATTTAAAACATTTATATATAAAGTTTTAGGATAGAAGGTTATTTGTCAACATTTCTATAAGAAAGCCTTTAGAAATCATTCATGTAAAGCAAAGAATTTAGATATAAAATCATAGCATCAAGTATTTTGTGCTAAAATAATTATATACATGCTTTAAGCCTAAAAGTAGAGTGCATAGTATAAATTAGTGCATAGTGTAAATTACTTATAATGAGTAATGTATATCATTATTGCTATATACCACTTTTACATTACTGGAGACCATTACATGGCAATCATTTCACTTTTTTAAAACATAAATTATTTTCTTTCTAATTAAAATTGAGAGACAACATAGAGGCATTCAGGGCAACCAGGAAAAAATCCTCTTGATCCTCACAAATAGATAACATATTTTGAGTGTTTTCTATGTCTGTTCTGGGTATTGTCTTTGGATGTCTATATGGATTGATTCATTTAATCCTTACAACAACACTATGGGTTAAGTGATGCAATTATTACAATCATATGAATTAGATGGTACAATGTAGGCACAAAGAGTTTAAATTTAAGTACTCAGACCAAGGCCCATGGGTAACAAGGTGAAAAGTAAGAATTTAACTATGGATTTGTCATAAAATAGTCGTATAACTATCCTTTAATATTGCCTTGATCAAGAGATAAAGGAGACACATGAGAGAGAAATAAGGAGCAAGTGATCAGGTAAGATATCAGTATGATGAAGTAAGGAGCAGGGAATTACCAATGCTAGTCATAAATTAAGTCACAAATTATATTTAACTGAGAACAAGCAGGGAACTCCACATAGAGAATAGTCAATGAATGTGAATGTTGTATCATTTATGAACAAAATTTTTAAAAGATTTATTTATTTATTTATTTATTTATTTGGGGGCAGAGGGAGAGAGAGAAAATTGCAAGCAGACTCCCTGCTGAGCATGGAGCCTGACACCTGGTTCCATCCCACGACCCATGAGACCATGACCCAAGCCAAAATCACAAGTTGGCGCTTGACCAACTGAGCCACCCAGGCACCCCAAGAAATTTTTAACTTGTACTTGAATTTCTTAATAAACTGATTTTGTTTTATCATGTTCTAGTTTGTATAATTAAGATAATTATTTTTATGCTTATTTCAATATGGAAATAAAACGTGCAAAATACTTGTATGAGTACCCAGTATATAGTAACCATTCAATAAATGTTAGCTAGAATCATTATAATTCGCTAGGTTATCTTAACCATCTGCAACAACATGTGATAACAACACAAACAAAAATGGCATTTATCTGGTACCAGGATTTGGGAAGCCTTGTTTTCCCAAGTACCTTCTGTTACTGGCTGCTCCATCTAAAGCTCAGCCATGGTTAGTGTCGAGCTTTTAGTTGCTATAGCGAGATTTTCTATAGACCAAGGTCAGTAACTTGCATTTCTTGCCCCATCGCCATGGTTATTTTCTGTCTATGAAGTTCTGTTGTGTTACTCAATCAAAGATGTAGGTATGTTGCACTGAATCCTTTTGTTCTGGCTGTGAGTCTAACCATTCCCGTAGGAGTTCCCCCTTCTAAAGGTAGTCATCATTGTCACAATATTTGTCAAGTGCAAGTTAGTTGAGGTATCCATACAAACAACAAAAAAATTAGCTGGATGAATTATAATAAAATGGGAACAACAAGACCAAATTTAGTGGAAGTATATTAGAAGGATTACAGAATCAAAAGAAGCTTGGAGAAGCAGCCTTTATAAAGCAGGTAACAGAAAATACAACCATTATAAATCACAGGAATAATTTGTTAGGATGGCCTGCTGCCACCTCTGCACATTCATTGTGCTGTTGCTGGACAATGAACTTCACCCCTACTCTGAGATATAGCTGGCATTCTTGATTTCTTTGAGTCACTTGCTTTAAATTCGAAGACCAAAGTCCCAACTGGCCAAGACTATTAAAAATGCCCATGCCTCAACTTATAGAAAGAAAGGGGAAGGGATGTTATAGTTCACTTCACTTTCAGCCCCTATCTTTCACAAAAACTTCACACGGAGAAGCCATCAAACTACCTAAGGAAAAAAAGTGCTTATCTAAAGAGTTGCACATACCATGTTTCGTTATAGGTGAACAATACATTGATGCAACACTCCCATACATGACTCAGTGCTCATCGTGCTAAGTGTACTCTTAATCCCCTTCACCTATTTCACCCATCCTTCCACCCATCTACTTTCTGGCAACCACCCGCTGGTTCTCTATAGTTAAAAATCTGTTTTTGCTTGTCTCTTTTTTTTTTCTTAAATTACACATATGAATGAAATCATATGGTATTTGTCTTTCTCTGACTGACTTATTTCACCTAATATTATACCGTCTAGATCATCGATGTTGTTGCAGATGACAAGACTTCATCTTTATATGGTAATATTCCATTGTATATATATAACATGTCTCCTTTATCCATTCATCTATGGATGGAACTTTAAAAAATAAAATAAATAAAAAATAAAGGGCTGAACATATCTTTAGAGGCATATTAAGTGAGAGCAAACATAATGCAAAAAACCATGGATACTAGCTCATATCTAACTATCTACTCTAGTGTACTCAAGATACTTATTCTAAAAGCCTTTCATTTATCTTTTATCTTTAACTACTTTCATTATATTTTTTCCAGTAGAATCTTCCATTAAAAATGTTTATGCTAATAGTTATTGAACACTCAATAAAAGCTGGACAATATTCTAAGTGATTTAAATGTATTAGTCTCAGAAAATTTTCAATTGCTATTATTATTTTTATAGTTTAGCCAAGATTACATATTTGGTAAGAAGTAGAGCTGGAGTTGATTCCAGAAACCATGAATCATTAATTACACACACAAACCCATGTGTGTAGATGTATAGTTAGAGGGACAGAGAGAGAGAGAGATTGAAAGAAAACCAAACATAACTATGTTTGTGATCTAGTCAGGTTATAAAGTGCTTTTGAACTGAACTGACAGTTCAATATTGTCAAAGTCAAATTTGCTTTACAAAATACCAAAACCAACTCTTTGAAGTGACCACAGTGGAAAAGTAGACATGACATTTCTTCTTGTCCCAGCACTTAGATGTTCAATTATCTCACCTGAAAAATTTTTAGTCAAAAAAACCAAACTAAAAAAAAAATGGCAGTTTGACATCTTTTGAGTTTTACAGCACTGAAGCACTTCACAAAATGAATTAGATTAGGGGAAGCCATTGTTATAGGAAATCATTGATGAATGGATTTTTTACTAAGGTGATTAGTTTGTCTGGCTTTTCTCTCAAGATGATTCATAGGTTGGCTACTCACCTTAGGTATTTTAGAGCAGAGAGAAGTGTCTTTGGGGATCATTCTTTTTGTGAAAACAGAAATGATGGACACTTGGCAAACAGTTTAAATTTGCTTTTGTTCTTGCCACTGAAATTTTCTTTGATAGCAAGTTTTAAAAAAATGGATGCAGTTGTGTCTTTACGGTATTTGTCAATGTGTCCAGAGGTCTCCGAATAGAGTGACTAACCAAGATTCAGATTCCATGACAATAACAAACTCATATCTAATTTGGAAAGCCTGTCATTCAAAAAACTAAAAAAACAAGTTTGCTTAAATCAGGTTGTCTTAATGTTTCAAAAAACAAGGAATCAACTTGCTAGGTAGTATTTTGAAATATGAAAACCATAGAGAAAAGTGGTTAGATGACAAATCTAAACTATCATGATATATATTTTATAAAATGTTATTTGTTAGAAATACATTAAAATGTTGATTATTTAAAAAAATTTTAATGATGCCTGATTTCCACTAGAGATAGTGAGAATTAACATTTTAGAAATCAACATTTTCTTCATAAGGAAAATCTTTGTAAATTACTGTATGCTAAATTAATAAGTAATTAATAGATCTATTTAAAGATTTTATTGTAATCAGCAGATGATATTGTTATTACAGAATTAGGAAGATACTACTATGAGATTTTAGCTTTTAATCTAATAAGATGTCCATGCCACTTATATGATTTTGCTGATCTATTAAATCTAAACTCCACCACTTTTAAGAGGTACAGACCAAAAATTTAATCCTTAGATAAATAATTGATCTCACGTTAGATATCCAAATGTTTTTTTAAAACATTGAACAGATTCTGAATATATCACTGAAGTATTTGTTGTCACAATAACAGGTTTGGTTATAGCAGTATTAGATATTATTATGTATGTGGGGAGTTGTAGGTACTAATGCAATATTTCATTAAGTACTAACTGAATGGTGTGCCCATTAATGTATTAAAGTCTAATAATCTTGTTTATGCCAAATAAATGTCTGTGACCCAGATGTTTATGCTTTATACTTTTTCTAAAGTCTATCATATTTTAAATAGAAAAGGAAATGTTTAAATAAAAGTTAATCTGCAATTATATAACATTATGATGAAAGGAATCAAATAGATATATAAATAATTATCCTTAGCCGCTGATTTATAGCTTTAAATCAGGCCATATAATTTCTTTATTAATATTTTATAAATTTAATATAAAAAGTACCCATTTATCTGTCATAATTTTGAATATATATGTAGATTTTTTAAAATATTAATATATTGACTCTACTGAAATAAAAATAAGTCATTGTGATTAAACAAACATATTCTAGTATGAAATATTCAATGACAGAAAACCTGCTAATATAATTCATCACAACCATAGTTTAAATAATACAAATAATACAATACAACCTGAAAAACTGAGTTCCAAAAGCATTCCACATCAATTCTCCATTAATTTTTTTCAGAAACCTAAGTGTATTTATTCAGGATATAAAACCTATTTTAACAAATAATCCCCCAATATCAGTTGCTTAAGTCAAAAAGGATTATTTCTTCTTCAGTGTTTTCAATGGAGTTAGGGTTGAGGGTGCAGTAAGACCAAGTAAGCCCTCTCTCCACAAAGTCATTGGAGGAATCAATCTTTTAATCAGTGGGTTCTCTCCAGGCCTCAACTGGATTTTTGCATTCAGATGACATTCAGGGAAGGGGAGAGAGAATGTTAAAGACACATCTGGTTTTAATCATCTAGGCTCTAGGCCATATATAGAACTGTGCTGATGTGACAGGTAGTTACATAACCCCATCTAATGCAAATGGGAAATGTAGCCCAGCAGTTCATCAAAGCAAAAAGGATGTAGACATTGAAAAATAGTTTAGCTACTTTCTGCTGCACCAGAATTACAGGATGATTATTTTGATATAGTTAGAGGAATTATTAACATATATCTCATACTAGAGATATTCTCAGTAAAACAATAAAGAAAAAAAAGTTTATTATCACAGTTGCTACTCAACTTTTGAAAAAAAATTAGGAAAATTTTAAGCGACTGAGAGGAAAAAATAGCAATAAAATTATCATCATTTATTCATGATTAGGATTTTTTGGAAATCTCCAGGAAAACACCAGGAAACTAATAAAAGTAATTTTAAAATGAAATAAATGAATCAATTAAAAATATGTATTTACACAGCACTAGTTCTCCTGTAAACTTAGTCCTTTAAAAATCCAACTCAGAAGAGATATAAAATAGAAATTCTACTCTTTCAATTTAATAAAAATAAATTAAATAAATGGAAAACATGTCTAATTTCTGGATTAGAAGTCTCATTGGTGTGATAAGATCAACAATCTTTTTGTAAATGTTTTACATATATAAAACAAAACCCAAGAACAATGAAAACATGAAGGTGGGGTGATGGGAATCTAACAATACAAGTGTAAAAATCATCTGGAAACAAATTAAGTAAATGTGAGATAGACCGGTTATAATGAAACATTTACTCTGCAGATATAAAACTAGTGGAATCAATAGCTAAACTGTGGAAAAAGCTAAGATGTCCATCGACAGATGAATGGATAAAGATGTGGTATATATACACAATGGAATATTATTCAGCCATCAGAAAGGATGAATACTCACCATTTATATCGACGTGCATGGAACTGGAGGGTATTATGCTGAGCAAAATAAGTCAGTCAGAGAAAGACAACTATCATATAAGTTCACTCATATTTGAAATATAAGAAGCAGCACAGAGGATCATAGGGGAAGGGAGGGAAAGCTGAACGGGAAGTCATCAGAGAGGGAAAAAAACCATGAGAGACTCCTAACCCTAAGGAAACAAACTGAAGGTTGCTGGACGGGACGTGGGTGGGAAGATGGGGTAATTGGGTGATGAGCATTAAGGAGGGCATGTGATGTGATGAGCACTGGGTGTTATATGCAACTGATGAATTATTGAACACTACATCTGAAACTAATGATGTACTATATGTTGGCTAATTGAATCTAAATATAAATAAATAAATAAATAAATAAATAAATAAATAAATAAATCTAGTGGAAAAAAATTATACCAAATTATTTATGTCACCTTATGGAATAGAATTTCTCAAAATGTTAAAAGAAGAAGAAATTACAAACAAAACAAGGAATATTTGTGACTATTTTTTGTTATTTTGTTGTTATATATAAAATATACCCATACATAATATTGTCATTTAAAAAACCAGAGTAGCAAAACATTTGGAATTTTATCGAAATATATTCATATCTATAAATGTATTTATACATATATGTTTTACAAACCAAAAAGAAAATATGAAGACAATTAAAATTAGATGACAGAAAATTGTGCCTTTTAGCTGTTCATACATTTTTCATGGGAGAAAATAAATTTCATTTTTGAGAGCTCTAAATATAATTTATTTCTATTGATCAATAAAGTTCTTGTATTCTCTCTGTTCTTACAACTGTGATCGTTTACAGTATCTGAGAGTGGCATTTTAATAGAAAGCATCAAATTTTATTGATAGTGTAATATTATAGTTTTAACTTACACAGTTTTAGAGATTTAGAACACAAGAATTTTTGCTGTTCAGTATTTTTGAAAGTATTCAAAAGATACCCTCTATCTGTCACGTAATTTTTCAAAACCTTTAATGTTGGCCATGATTGCAACAGGGTTATTTTGAGTTGCTCAAGCTCAGCATTTTCAGACCATCTTTCTCTCTCTTTTAGATAACACACGTAATTTGGGTTTTAAATACCACAGGGAAAAAATTATGAAAACTAGAACGAACTAATATATACAGAAATGCATTGTTAATTTTATCTACAAACAGGCCACTCCATCTGTTCAAACATAATGCTCAAAACCAAGGAATATGTTCCAAACCAAAGAGCATGATATTTGACAGATGGAGAGGTCTGTAAGCCTGTCTGGAGCATGGAATACTATAGAGTTTGTAGCAGGGTCCAATTTTCCACACTAAATGAAATCTAATCGAAATTTCTCCCCAATAAACATCAAAATCAGCACCAATTTTACCAATTGCTATGCACCATAGACCAACTCATCTTATCTATTTTCTTTCTCATACACAAGAAACCCATATCTACTTTCTGAGTTAATTTTTAATTTTCATGGTTGTTCTCCTACATAAATAAGTACAAATGCCAAACATTTTTCATATAAAATAAAAGTCACTAATGAGTAAAACACAGGATGACTTACTGTTTAGCATATCCCCATGTGAGTGCTATTTTTAAAATAATTAATCATTTAAGGATCCTATTATACTATGTAAGATTTGGAAAAGGCTATGATAAAATTTTGATCAGGTTCTTCAATTTACAGAAATAAACAACAAAACAAGAAGCACAGGATATTTAATTGTCTTCCCTAAAAGCATGCAGCTGGTGAGAGGCTAAATAAGATTTCTCTGTTTTTGTCCAGGGTTTTGTTCTAAAATCCAGCATTCTGATGTGTACTGAAGAACATGGGAGATTGCCTCACAACTATTAAAAGTTCAGGGTAATGAAATCAGTAAAAAAACTTTGCAGAAAATGTCTATGTCATAGGTATTGCTAGGAACTGGGAATGTCATTTCTACTTATATAAATCAATCACAGGCTTATTAAATAGAGTGTGAGAACATACAGTGAGAAATGTGTAGTAAAATATATTGATATGCAGTTGAACCTTGAACAACATGGAGGTTAAGGGCACCAACCTGTCACACAGTTGAAGATCCATATATAGCTTTGACTTCCCCAAAACTTAAACACTAGTAGTCCACTGTAGACTGGAAGCCTTACCAATAATACAAAGTGTCAACTGATGCATGTTTTATATGTTAAATGTATTTTATACTGTGTTCTTAAAATAAAGTAAGCTAGAGGAAAGGAAATGTTATTAAGAAAATCATAAGGAAAATACATTTACAATACTCTACTGTAAAAAAAAAAACATGTATAAATGGACCTACCCAGTTCAAACCCATGCTGTTTAAGGGTCAACTGTACATTGATTTGTGTAACATAAGATTTTAGTACCTGAAACTGGAACATATTTTAATATCTAATTTCAACAATTTTAAAATTCAAAGCTATTTATGACTTTGCATCTCAGGAAACTTGGCATCATTTAAATCATACTTCTAGCTGTGCTCAGTTCCAAACCTGGGTAGGTATGACTACACCTATCACCTATGGTGGTTCTTGGGGCAGGCAAGAATATTTTATAACAATCTCAGAAGGCATTCAAGTTTAACAGGAATTTCCACTGGGAAACTCTAAAAGGAATTCACTTCTTTCTTCTTCAGAGGTACTATAATTACATATGAATTTGAAAGGGAGCGGAATTTGCCACCCCAAAATATGCCTCTTTGTCATTAGGATAATCTTTAGCTGGTTATTTTTTTTTTAACTGCAGACACAGGAAAAATTCTGAAGACTAGTAGAAGTTACCCTTCTCTTAGAGAAAACTACATTTATAACAGAACTCTCCATTCGTCAGGGTCTCTCTCTTTGTAGCAGGAAGATGAGGATGTCTAAATCTCTAGAAATTTATTAATAGAGAAGGCATGGACTTCAATCTGCACAACCATACCTATGTTTACTCTTTTTTGCCTGATAGCCTCCCATAACTGGCTCTCCCATACCCAACATTTTCTTTCATCTTTAATCTAGAGATGGTATTAAAGGTGTTGGCTTAGGCCAGTGTGGGGAGTTATTTAGTTTTCCTGCATATCTTCCAAGAAGATACCTAGGAAAGGTATATACAGAGGTTCACGTTATTAAACTTCTGTTTGTTTTTCTCCTCTTAATCTGTCTTTTATTACAAGGGGGTTTTAGCCAAGAACATAGAAACGTATAGGGAAAATTATTTTTGCTCTCCCACAAAACTGCTTGTTCCGAAAATATTTCCTTTCCTTCCATCTGAAAGAAATTGAATATTCAAACAATTTGACCATAAATTTAAAGACCGAAGTACTTATTCTTCATTTGTTGGGTATGAAAATCTTTATAATATTATGCAAAATTCAGGTAAAATCAATATTTCATAACCATTCTTGAGCTGTCCTATCTACTTTTTCTCCAGTAATGAAATAAATTATTCTAGATTTTTCACATCAGATATTCTATCACTGAGTGGCTGTATTATTATTTTGATAGACATTTATTTGGCCATGTCATTCCCACATAAAATATTTTATCTCTCAAATTTACATGGTTCTATTAAGTGTTATTTTGTGTTACCATGAACTGCCTAATGACATACTCTCAAATTTTTATTCTGAGGTTAATTCTCAATTATATGAATTTTTACTGGAGCTGTATCTGTCTAAACCAATAAAAATTAATTGAGAGGGTGTTTTCAGGGCCCAAGTAGTTCTTCAGACACTTCTTTGAATATTAGTATAAATTCTTCTTCTCATTTTAGCTCCTGAAAGTTAGTATGTCTTCACATCCTTTATTCCCACATTCTTCTTTTTTCCTTATAATTTTTAACCTAGCATGTATCTGGCAATTGCTATGTATATGTGTATGTTGAACTTGAACTTCACCCTTCAGTTTGAGAAAAAAAAGCAGGCTCAGGAAGAGAAGGTAAACTTTTCTGTCCAGGAAAAAAATATTTTTTTCATCCACACCACCAGATTGTCCCTATGCTGATCTCTCCCCAGAATTTCAGACTCACATACAGGTTCCTACTTAATCATCTGCTTGCAAATCTACCAGTCACCCCAATCTTAAGGTTAGGTTTTGGTGGTACAATATAGTAGGTATTTGAGAAATATGAGAAAACAATAACTTCAAGAACAATGAAACTGAGTGGGTATTGAGAAGATCAACAGATGCTCAAATAAAAGAAAAGGAGAGTCTTCCTCAATTTCTTTCATGAGTATTTTATAGTTTTCTGAGTACAGATGGGGGATGTGTGCTTCCCATTCACTATTTCTCTGTGTTCCATAGCATTAGAAGCCTTAGTAATCAAAGGTAGAGCACTCCTTCCAGGAGACACAGGAAGAGCCCTAATAAGCTACAACCTATGTGTATTGTTGGGGCACCTTGGGCTTCTTATACCTTTTAATCTTTTAACCAAAAGATTAAAAAAATACTAATAAGCACTCTCTTGGTAGGACTAATTGAACCTATCAGAAAGTGCAAGGGTGGCTTCCATAATGGAGGCAAAGAGCAATATGTTTTGAAGCCAGGTGATCTGCTCCATTGCTCTTCGAACTTACTCCCTTGAGCAGTTCTGAGTATAAATGAACAGCGATAGCATCCCTGGCCTTTGCAGAACATGTTGATGGGGGACTCAGATCACTCAGCGATAAGGTTCTAAATGAGGCTAGTAGAGGTGGTAGCTGAAGGAAACCTAGACCAAATAGTAGAAGAGAGAGATAATGAGTGTCAGTTATGTCCCCAAACCAATTGTAGTGGTGGCAGCTACAGTCCTTCCCAGTAATCCTTTTCTAAATTTCCTCCAGAGAGAGAGGTCCAAAGGAATCCTGGGAGAATGCAAAAGAGCCTCTCAACAAATGTATATAAAGAAGTTGAAATCCAAGAAACACAAGGGCTGGCATTGATGGACATGGAGCTCTGACACCCAGATCCCCTCTCTAGGAAGGAATTGTCTCTCCAACTGGGCATACTGGTCCCTAGGATTGCCTAAGCTGCAGAGTGGCCTCACTCAAGGACACATTTATCTTACAGGAGCTCAAATCCAATGACTAAGGAAGGTGGGGCTATAAAAGTCTTGCCATTTTAGCCAGACAGGAAACTCTAGGCCGTATTTAGCTCCAGACCTCTTTTTTTGGTCAGCAGCTTTTCCCACTGTGCCATCTTACTTTTTTACCCTCCCTTTTATATTGGTTGATCCCAAGAGCACTCCCCAGTAAACATCTCACACACGAAACTCTGTTTCAGAATCTATTTCTGAGATAACCCAATCTGAAACTCTGTATTAATCCTAGAAGTGAGGTAGATTTGCTGTTATTTATGTTTCAGGGAGTCAATAATTATATTCTACTCTAACAGAAAAACAATATAGCTCTCAGGTTTCCTTGTTTCTTGATACACTCTTTTTGCATGCCTAATATTAGGATCAATTCATCACACTTTTGCAAGCTATGTCTGTTTTGAGTTCTTAGCCTGCTCTGTTTTCAATATTTAACTTTGCTTAGAATTCTGACTGCTTAATTTAGCTTTTTCTAGCTTAACATGGTGCTTGTTTCTTTTTGTCAATACTAAGCCTAAGAGAAACAGAAATAGGATAATTATATCTACAGGGAATGCTCAACTTCAACAATAATTTGGGAACTTCTGTAAGCTGACTGAATGCCCCCCAAATAATTTTGACAGTAATTCAAGTAAAAAAAAAATTCTCCAGTAAACATTGAATTTCTACTACAAACATTTTTATACATCTGAAACTAGGTGTGGATACTTCTTAGTGAGAAAGGTAATATATTGAGATTTTTTTGAGATACTTTTAACATTGTAATTTCTGATTCATTTGGGAATGGGTAAAAACTCAGGCCTCTGTCCACCCTCAGCTTATAATTAAGGACTCTGTTTAGATTTGCTGAAGACAGAGATATAGTTCAACTCTTTTATTAAGAATTCAATATAATGGGTCCTGAATGTATCAATGTTGCTATGGTCACTCTATTTTTTTTTCCTGGATTTTTGAACAGTGTGTACCTAGTTAGTAATCCAGTATCAACCTCTTCTACTCTGTTTTAAGTATCTGATTTAAGATTTGCTTAACTGGATTATTCTACATAGTGGATTGATTCTAGCCTGAAAGTTCTTACCTCAAAATTTTATATTTATTTCCAATATATGCTTGAAATCCTTATCAATAATTCCTTCTATATCTATTTTACAAGATTATAAAGATAAAAAAAGGAAAAGTATTTTTTAAAATGCCTTGAAACTATACATTTATTTTAAATAGGGTATTAATAGTATTTGAATTATGCCAAAAAATAAAAATAAATAATAAAAATTTCAAAAAATAATATTTGAATGTTATCAAATAATTATTAGTCAATATAGAAAGTTATATCTTAAATAGCTTACCTATTTTGCACTAATTTGTACTGAGGTTTTTTGAAATAGAATTGATTCTGTGCAAACACATATGTATTTATTAGTCAGGGTTCTCCAGAGAAACAGAACCAATAGAATGTATATATTAGTAAATATATATATATATGATGTATATATTAACAAGTATATAAATATACACATCCTGTTGGCTCTATCTATCTATTTACCTATCTATAGAAAAATAGGTTTATTTTAAGGAATTGGCTCACGTGATTGTTAAGGCTGACAAGTCCAAAATCTGCGCAATAGGCAAGTTATCTGGAGATGTAGAAGAGCTGATATTGAAGCATGAGTCTAAAGGCAGTCTGCTGGTAGAATTTCCTCTTCCTCTAGAAAGTCAGTCTTTTTCTCAAGGCCTTCAACTGATTGAATGAGGCCCACCCACATATGGAGATTATTCTTTTCTTTATTAATATTGCTCAAAGAATGTTAATCTCATCTAAAAAATAACCTTGTTGGCTATATCCAGACAAGTTTGATCAAATATCTGGATCATATGGCCTAACTAAATTGACACATAAAATGAATAAATGATACATACACATATATATACTGTGTATATATTTTTGTCTAGGCGTACATTTTAAATCAGATAGGAAGTAGAATTTTATTTATAAAATGTCAGTTTCAGTAGCCCAGGGCATATTATTCATGTTAATTTTATAAATGTAAAAGAAAACTGATTTGATATTTTTCATATGTTACGTATTTCAGCCTAGATGAAAAATATGTCTAGTTGTACTCTGATCTCCGCTTTTGTAGTCTCATTGATGCAGTAGGATAGAACTAAAAGAATCTAAATTCTAGACTTAGTAATATACAATAACTATTAGTATCTGTTATGTTGTTTGGAATAAAACTGGTCACTCAGAATACCACAAACAGCAATAAATATTAAAATTCTTTATGGCTATGAAAATATATACTTTCCCGAGGTCTTACTCATAGATTCTGATTTTGTGAGTTTCGAGTAGAGCCCTGAATCTGCATTAATAAGATTATATTACTGTGCATTGCTCAATAAGAATCACTGAAACAGCATGATGTAGAAGGAAAATAAGAACTTGCCTTAGAATTAATAATAATCTGGAAATAAAACACTCAGGGCTCATTTGGCAAGCTAATAAATCAGAATTTAAAGTGACATGGATCCTAAATACTACTGCTAATGTAGGAAAGATAGATAAGGCCTCAGGGAATGACAAGTTATCCAGCCAGCCAAATAGGAAGTATATCGGGAAAGTATGGTCAGCTAGGCAACAAGTTGGTAAATAAAACAGAAAATATGTGTTCAACCAAATTAGCAGTTGGTATTATAATATATAATGTATTATGTATCAGAGAAGCATAAAATCTAGGCATATCATTGGTTAACAAAACGACTTCAAAAGAAAGCATGAGTCTTGAAGGAAGGGCTTCTGAATTTGAGAGATCAGGTAGAGATGGAGTAAAATTTAGGACAGATGAGGAACAATAAAGAGTTTGCTTAGCTGAGTACTTACATGAAAGAAAAAAGGGCCCATATACTGATTTTTTTTTCCCCTGTAATGTCCCATGCTCTATTTCTTTGTTGATATTGTGATTTGGTTGTTGGTTTGTTGAGGTACAATTTGCATAAGGTAAAATTCACCTTTTTAGGAGTACTGCTCTATAAATTTTGACATATTGAAAGTGAATTTCAATTTTTGTGTGTTGTGTAAGGAAATGGTCCAGTTTCATTCTTCTGCATGTGGCTGTCCAATTGTCCCAACACCATTTGTTGAAGAGACTGTCTTTTTTCCATTGGACATTCTTTCCTGCTTTGTTGAAGATGAGTTGACCATAGAATTGAGGGTCCATCTCTGGGTTCTCTATTCTGTTCCATTGATCTATGTGTCTGTTTTTGTGCCAGTACTATACTGTCTTGATGATTATAGCTTTGTAACAGAGCTTGGAGTCTGGAATGGTGATGCCACCAGCTTTGCCTTGCTTTTTCAACATTCCTCTGGCTATTCGTGGTCTTTTCTGGTTCCATACAAATTTTAGGATTATTTGTTCCATTTCTTTGAAAAAAGTGGTTGGTATTTTGATAGGGATTGCATTGAATGTGTAGATTGCTCTAGGTAGCATTGACATCCTCACAATATTTGTTCCTCCAATCCATGAGCATGGAACGTTTTTTCATTTCTTTGTGTCTTCCTCAATTTCTTTCATGAGTATTTTAGTTTTCTGAGTACAGATTCTTTGCCTCTTTGGTTAGATTTATTCCTAGGTATCTTATGGCTTTGGGTGCAATTGCAAATGGGATTGACTCCTTAATTTCTCTTTCTTCTGTCTTGTTATTGGTGTATAGGAATGCCACTGATTTCTGTGCATTGATTTTATATCCTGCCACTTGACTGAATTCCTATATGAGTTCTAGCAGTTTTGGAGTGGAGTCTTTTGGATTTTCCACATACAGTATCATATCATCTGCAAACAGTGAGAGTTTGACTTCTTCTTTGCTGATTTGGATGCCTTTGATTTCTTTATGTTGTCTGATTGCTGTGTCTAGGACTTCTAGTACTATGTTGAATAGCAGTGGTGATATTGGACATCCCTGCCGTGTTCCCGACCTTAGGGGGAAAGCTCTCAGTTTTTCCCCATTGAGAATGATATTCGCTGTGGGTTTTTCATAGATGGCTTTTATGATATTGAGGTATGTACCCTCTATTCCTATACTCTGAAGAGTTTTGATCAAGAAAGGATGCTATACTTTGTCAAATGCTTTTTCTACAACTATTGAGAGGATCATATGGTTCCTGTTCTTTCTTTTATTAATGTATTGTATCACATTGATTGATTTGCGGATGTTGAACCAACCTTGCAGCCCAGGGATAAATCCCACTTGATCATGGTGAATTTACCCCAAGGATACAAATGTAGGGATCCCAAGGAGTACGTGCACCCCGATGTTTATAGCAGCAATGTCCACAATAGCCAAACTATGGAAAGAGACAAGATGTCCATTGACAGATGAATGGATAAAGATGCGGTATAGATATACAATGGAATATTATTCAGCCATCAAAAGGAATGAAATCTTGCCATTTACAATGACATGGATGGAACTGGAGGGTATTATGCTGAGTGAAATAAGACAATCAGAGAAGACGTATCATACGACCTCACTGATATGAGGAATTCTTAATCTCAGGAAACAAATTGAGGGTTGCTGGAGTGGTGGGGGGTCGGAGGGATGGGTTGGGTGGGTGATAGACACTGGGGAGGGTATGTGCTATGGTGAGCGCTGTGAATTGTGTAAGACTGTTGAATCACAGACCTGTACCTCTGAAACAAATAATACATTATATGTTAAAAAAAAGAAGAAGAAGAAGAAGATAGCAGGAAAGGAAGAATGAAGGGGGGTAATCGGAGGGGGAGACAAACCATGAGAGACTATGGACTCTGAGAAACAAACTGAGGCTTCTAGAGGGGAGGGGGGTGGGGGATGGTCTAGCCTGGTGATGGGTATTAAAGAGGGCACGTACTGAAAGGAGCACTGGGTGTTCTATGCAAACAATGATTCATGGAACACTATATCAAAAACTAATGATGTAATGTATGCTGATTAACATAACATAAAAAAAGGTTAAAAAGAAAAGGAAAGTGAGTTTCACCATCATCATGATTAAGACAGAATAGTTGTATCACCCCTAAAAGTTCCCTCATAACTTTGTAGCCACTCCTTTACATCACCCTCAGCTTTGGGAAACTGTTGGTCTGATATCTATCTCTGTGTTTTCTCTAATTATAGTTTCAGTGTCATTTAAACGGAATCCTTCAGTACACGGTCTTTCCAGATGAGTTGCTTCACTCATAATGTTTCTGAGATTCACTCATTTTTTAAAAGATTTTATTTATTTATTTGACATAGAGAGAGAGAGAGAGCACAAGTAGGGGGAGTGGCAGGCAGAAGGAGAGGGAGAAGCAGGGCTCCCCACTGAGCAATGAGCCTGATGTGGGCTCAATCCAGGACCCTGGGATCATGACCTGAGCTGAAGGCAGACACTTACCAACTGAGCCACCCAGGAGCCCCTCTGAGATTCATTCTTATTGTTCCATGCATTTCTAATTCATCCTCTCCCTGAGTTACATGCCATTATATGTATAAATGAAAATTTTGAAACCATTCACCAGTTGATGAACATTTTAGTTGTTTCTAGCTTTTGATGATTATGAATAAATCTTGCTATAAATATTCACATACAAGTGTTGTTTGAACATGTCTTCATTTTCTTTGGTAAATACCTAAGAGTAGGAGTGTTAGGCCACATGGTAAATCTGTTACCTTAATATGAAATTGCCTTACTCTTCTCTAAAATGGATGTATCATTGAATATACTATATATGAAATTTCCAATTGTTTCACATTCCTGCTAACATTCCGTATTATTGAGTCTTTTATTTTAAATAGGCCAATAGGTGTATAGTACCATCTTACTTTGATTTTAATTTACATTTCCCAGTTTGTGGCATTTCTTTTCATTGCCTTCACAGTATAAATTTGAAAGAGTAGAAAATTTTTGATTTTAATGAAGTACAATTTGTCAATATTTTACTTTTCCTCGTGTCATATATAATAAACCTCTGCCTAACCCAAAGTCACATTTGTTTTCCTATGTTTTTTCTTGAAATTTTCTAATTTTGGCTATGATCTATTTTAGCTCCTTTTTGTATGTGATACAATTAAGGGTAAAGATGCACTTTTTTGCATATCTAGTTTGCCCTATCTAGTTTCGGTTACTAAAAAGACTACCTATTCCGTTTGTTTGGGTTTGGTTGTGAGTATAGTTGACACAAAATGTTACACTAGTTTCAAGTGTACAACATGGAGATTCAACATCTATATACATTATGTTATGCTTACCACAAATGTAGCTACCATCTGTCATACAATGTTATTACAATATCATTGACTATATTCCCTATGGTGTACCTTTTATTCCCGTGACCCAGGCTGTATCTCCCACTCCCTTTCACCCAATCTGCCCACTCCCACCCCGCCCTTTTATAACCATAGGTTTGTTCTCTGTATTTATAGGTCTGATTCTGCTTTTTGTTTGTTTGTTTATTCATTTGTTCTGTTTTATAGATTCCACATATGGGTGAAATGATATGTGGAATTTGTCTTTCTCAAGACTATTTTTAATATAATTTCTTTGACAATTTTATTAAGCATCAAATGACCATATCTCCGTGGCTCTATTTCTGAATTTTCTGTTCTGTTTAATTGATCCAAGTGTTTGTACTTTTGGCAGCACTGCACTATCTTGATCATTGGGGTTTTATAATCATTCTTATAATTAGACAATGTAAATATGCTCTTCCTTTTCAAAATTATTTTTGCTATTCTATATCCTTTGTTTTCTATATAAATTTTACCAGCAGCTTTTTAATTTCTACATGAAAATGTTTGCTGGAGTTTGGTTGAGGTTACCTTATATCTATAGATCACCTGAAGGAGAATTGATATTTTGCCTATTTTTATTATTCAACCATAAACATATATCTCTCCATAAATTTTGGTCTTACTTGACTTCTCTCACCAAATATTTTATGGTTTTCAATGTAAAAATCTTCAACATACTTTGGTAGAATAATCAATAAATATTTCAAGTTACTTGGTATTATTTTAAGTAGTTCTATTTAAAATTCCAATTTCCAACTGTTGATTGCCATTACATAACAATAAAGTTGATTTTTATTTATTGACCTTGCATCCTATAACAGCACTAACCATACTTATTAGGTCTGGTGGCTCATTTTAGATCGGATATTTTCTACTTAGGCAATTAAACCATCTGCTAATAGAGACATTTTATTTCTTCCTCTCCAAAATGAATGATTTTCATTTAATTTTTTCCCCTGGTTTTACTGGCAAGAATCTCAGTCAGTACAACTTTAAAAAGGAGGGGTAAAATCAGACATCCTAGACTTGTTTCCAGTCTTAGGGGGACACATTCAATCTTTGAGCATTTAGTATCATATTACCTGTTGGTTTTTATGATACACTCATCATCAAGTTGAGGAAGTTATCCTTTTATTAGCTTATGCAGATATTTTTATGACATGGAGATCCTCAACTTTGCCAAATGCATTTTTGCATCTATCAACATGAATCTATATTGTTTTCTTATTATAGTCATTTTAGGCTACATTAATTACATTAAGTGCATTACATTATATTAATTATGGAGAGCTGAACAAATCTCCTAACATAGTTCTACTCTGATAAGATTTATTTGAAAGACAGAGAGAGACAGAAAAATGATAATGATGATGGCAATGCTTTTTTCTATATCCATGAGGTCTTAGTTTTATTTTCTTATAAAGTTTGTTCCTGGTTTTGGTATCTGCATACTGCAGGACTCTTAAAATGAGTTGGAAAATGCCTCCTCCTCTTCTATTTTCTGGAAATATGTTTGTGGAATTAGTATTATTTATTCTGTTTCGTAGATTTCTCTAGTGAAGCCAACTGAGCCTGGGTCTTAGATTTGTTGGAAAGTTTTAAATTATGAATTCAATATCTTTAATAGCTACAGTACTATTTAGAGTATCTATTTCTTCTTAAGATAGCTTTGGTAGTTTTTCTTTTTCAAAGAATGTATCCATTTCACATAACATATCAAGTCAACTGGCATAAAATTGTTCGTAATGTGCCCTTATAATTCTGCTAATTAACATCTGTTGTGATTACCTCCTCTTTCATTTCTGTATCAGCAAACTGTGTCTTTTTTCCCTTATCCATGTCACTAGAATTTCATACCTTTAAATTTTATTTTTTCCAAGATCAGGATTTTGATTTTATCAATTTTCTCTGTTGTTTTTCTGCTTACAATTTTATTTATTCCTGCTTATAACTCTTCCTATCTGTTATTCTCTTTCTTTGTCTTAAACTCAGTTTAGTTTGTACACATATTTCTAGTTTTATAGGGTATGATTTTTTGTATGTGGCAAATGTTTCATATAATTTCGCTTTTGTTTGATTTTGTTTAAATTTTAGTTAGTTAATACACAGTGTAATACTAGTTTCAGGAGAATTTAGTGATTCATCTTTTAACGTACCACACCCAGGGCTCATCACAAGTTCCCTCTTTAATCCCCATCACCCATTTAACCTTCGCTTCACCTCCCCCCCAGTAACCCTCAGTTTGTTCTCTATACTTAAGAGTCTGTTTCTTGGTTTTCCTCTTTTTGCCCTCTTTGTTCAGTTGTTTTGTTTCCTAAAGTCCACAAATGAGTGAAAAGATACGGTATTTGTCTTTCTCTGGCTGATTTATTTTGCTTAGCATAATACACTTTAGCTCCATCCATGTCATTGCAAATGGCAAGATTTCATTTTTTGATGGCTGAGTAATATTCCATTGTGTGTGTGTGTGTGTGTGTGTGTGTGTGTGTGTGTGTGTGTATACATTCTTCATTCTTCTTCTTCATTCATCAGTAGATGAACATTTGGGCTCTTTTCATAATTTGGCTATTGTTGATAATGCTTCTATAAACATCGGGATGCATGTATTTATAGGGTGTGATTTATTTTAATTTTAGAAATTAAGCAGAATTTCAGTTGTCAAAGTTTGGATATAGCTTCCAACAGAAATGTGTGAATTATCTTCATGCTAATTACATGGGCTAGTTTGTTTTCTTTCTAAATTTTCCCAGACCAATTACTCCAAACTCTACAGAAGGTAGGTCTGTCTAGAGTTTGCCAGGGGAGATGAAGTAAAATCCACCTATGTATAGGGAACAGGGCATCATGCAGGGCATTTTAGACAAATAAACAAACATTGATTTATTAACTTAATACTTTTTCTCAAAGTAACTTAGGTAAAAGTATTTTATGTTGTCAAACCATGTTGTCCTCTCTATATAAAACTAAAATATTTCCTTTCCAGGAGTAGAAGTAACTATGTCTTACTCTAGGAAGGAAAAACAGGACTTAAAGAACCTTAGTCAATAAAAATCCTAACAAACTCAAATGGCTTGAAAACCCAAGCCTTCATAAATGCAGTTCTGCACCCCTCTTAATTCATAGGTGTGTGCCTTCACTGCATAAGGAATCACTGGACTGAGCTTAATAAATAGACAGTATACTGTCAGGTCTCAGAGATGACAATTTGAGCCATTTATACTTTGAACCTAATGGCATATGATTTTTTTTCAATAAGTCGATAGAGAAATAGTTTTACTCTGAAGCAAAAAATAGGTGTTTATGTGAAATTAATTGGCTCACATGGGACAGAACTGGTGATTTTGCCGTGACTTATATCAAGGAAACCAGGAGCCAATCTGCCTGCATCATATTTCCAATAATAAGTGAAATGTAGACTAAAAGATAGTGTCTCACTTTGCAATTGCTAATTGAGAAGAATATGCAAAAGAATGCCTATAAATTCTTTCTTAAGAAGGAAATTTTACATTCAGTGGATTTTAAACTTGCAATTGCTACTCATTCCGAAACAAGATTCAAGTATATAAAATAATATTTTTAAAAGATCATATTTAGAAATTCATGTAGGAAAAATTGATATACTTGAAACAGACATGTTGGGATAGTTAAAAGAAGAAAAGAAAAGCATTTTATTCATTTTTATTGAGATTAAAAACAAGTTATAATAACATATAGTTTGACTTTTAAAATAATATATCAGTACTCTTTCTGAAAGAGAACTGCAACCAATTCATTAAGATTTTGTCTTTAAATGTAAAATAAAAATGATGTCTTCACTCTGGAGACATTAAATGATGGAAGCCTGGAAATTGGAATAGATAATTGTTCTGTCTTGAAAAATACATATTATATTAATTCCAAGCATTACATTTTTCTCACTATAATAGTATATATGTACCCTACTAATTGAGAAAACTGAACCTTATAATCAGGTATTATACTTAAATGACAAGACTTAGGCTGATTATTGCATTAGAGTAGAAACTGTGAAATAATATTTGAAAAATTATGTTTAATTTTTAATACTTAAAAGTTAAGAATATAAAAAAATAGCAGGTTCCGATAAGTCTACAATTTTACACTTAAACTTTACTGGATATCATTTATTTATATTTAGATATGTCTAGACATAAAACTACCCTTTGTATTTTCTGATTGTCCACTAATATTAGAATATCATCTTTTTGCATTGCTTGTTATGAATTGTTTTACTTTTCCTTTAAGAAAAAAATAGAATTTCTAAAAAATTATATGGTTTTCAATTAAAGTTGTGTGTGCACATGTATACACACATTTCCATGCACACCCACAAATAACTCCTAAAGGTCTCTTAAAAATAGGTATACGCTAAAAAGATTAGTACAAATGCTTAACTGAATATTTCTGCAAAGCTGTGTCATAAAGATTTCTGATTTTATTTTTTTATTTATTTGACAGAGAGTGACAAAGTGAGAGAGGGAACACAAGCAGGGGGAGTGGGAGAGGGAGAAGCAGGCCTCCTGCAGAGCAGGGAGCTTGATGCGGGGCTCGATCTCAGGACCCTGGGATCATGACCTGAGCTCAAGGCAGCCGCTTAACGACTGAGACACCCAGGCGCCCCAAGACTTCCAGTTTAGCTCAGTATTTCTCTATTGCTGTCAAACAGGTTTTGTAAATCCTTAATTTTAACATATAATTGAATGTGTATTTGCCAGCTATAGTCATTAAATTTATCTTTATTTAATCTAATGCTTAATTTACTTCATTAGAGCAGTAGAATATTTGGCAAATACATAAAAAAAGGAAAACAATAGATTAACAAATCCCAACTCAAAATAATAACCAATATTATCTTTCAGCTTGTTTTTTTAATTCACATATACAACTATTATATAAAACAACTTTATCTAAATTTAGCTAAAATGAAACACATGATCACAGAGTTGGTAGACAAAAAGCAAGAACTAGAATGCATCTTAGTGTCAGGTAGGTGCAACAACAAGATTGGAAATAGATCCAGATTCATTTTCTCATTCCTTCTTCCCTCTTCTTTCATCTTGTTGCTATTACTCCTCTCTTGCTCTTCTTATTATCCTTATTTCTATATAGCAGTGTATGGTGACTCAGCTATCTTATAACCCATTAACATACAGAAATTAAGTGGTTCCATCACCAAGTTCAGAATTCCAAAGATAGAAAATTAGATTGGCACAGTTTAGACAAATTTTCCACAAAAGTTTGAATCAATTCTGTCACAGAGTCAGGGGCAGACGTATGAAATTAGACAGGTCATTTATGCTTGCCATTCTTCTTTCTGATTGATAAATGGGAATCATAATCATTCCTCATACATGTACAGAAGAATGTAAATCTCATAAGTAAGATGACGCTTGTGAAGAATCTAACAAATGACCCAAAGTAGTGGTCTGTTCCAAAGAAGCCATACAAATGAAAACAGGTACATGAAAAGATGCCCAACCTCACTAAACATTAGGGAAATGCAAATCAAAAACTACAATGAGATATCACCTCACACCTGTTAGAATGGCTATTGTCAAAAACCCCACAAGAAATAAAAAGTGTTGGTGAGAATGTACAGAAAACCAAACACTTGTGCGCTATTGGTGGGAATATAAAGTGGTTCAGCCATAATGGAAAACAGTGAGGCAGTTCCTCAAATAATTAAAAATAGAACTACCATATCATCCAGCAATCACACATCTGGGCATATATCCAGAGGAAATAAAACGATACCAAAAAAATCTGAAATCTTATGTGTACTGCAGCATTATTCACAATTGCCAAGATATGAATACAACCTTTGTGTCCTTCAACAGATGAATGGATAAAGAAGATGTGATCTATATAGTACATATAATATTATACAAGGATGAGACAGAAGGAAACCCTGTCATTTACAACAACATGGATGGACCCTGAGGGCATTGTGCTATGCGAAATAAACCAGGGACAGAGAGAAAAAAAAATCATGATGTCACTTATATGTGCAATCTTTAAAAAAAGTCAAATACGTAGAAGCAGAGAATAAAGTGGTGGTTTTTCGAAGCAGGGAGTTAGAGGAAATTAGATGTTGGTCAAAAGGTAAAAAGTTACATGTACGTAGGATGAATAAATCTGGAGATTTAATGCATAGCATCTTGACTAGCGTTAACAATACAGTATTGAATACTTGGAATTTGCTAAAAAAGTAGATTTTAGGTATTCTTATCACATATGCAAGAAATGGTAACTATGTGAGGAGATGCTATGATAATTTGTTTGCCTATAGTAATAATTTCACTGTGTATATCAAATCATTATATTGTACCCCTTAAATATATGCAATCTTTATTTAAAAAATTAAAAGGAAAGTAGATTAGTGGTAGCCTAAACCTGGAGAAAATAATGGGGTTTGGGAGTGATCACTAAAGGTACAGTGTTTCTTTTTGAAGTAATGTATTTGTTCTAAAATTGTGCTGATAGTTGCACAACTCCATGACTATACAAAAAAAACCCATTAAATTGTACATTTTATTTATTTTTTTATTTTAAAAAGTTAGAGATTTTATTTATTTATTTGAGACAGAGAGAGAAAGAGCATGAGCAGGGGGAGGGATAGAGGGAGAAGCAGTCTCCCCACTGAACAGGGAGCCCGAGGCAGGGCACGATCCCAGGACCCTGGGATCATGACCTGAGCTGAAGGCAGACGCTTAACCAACTGAGCCACCCAGGTGCCCTAAATTGTATATTTTAAATGGGTGAATTGTATGGCATATAAATTAGATATCAGTGAAACTGTTACAAAAACAAAGAATCTAGCACAATAATAGTATTATTAATCAGTAATAGTATTATTTCATGGAATACCTTTTATTGTTTCTTGATGATAGTTTCTTTCTTCTGATGGAGTAAACCTTTTTTGCACCCATCCCCTTAAATGCAGAGTACCATATGCCTTTATAACTTACCAGAATGTTCTGGTAGTTTCGATCTCTGACCTGGATTTATAAGACAATGGTGACACAACTCATCCTTGCTACTGTGGAACGAAGCAGCAAGTGAGAGGTGGAGTGGGAGAGTTGCTCAGTGTCTTTTTAAGGCAAGTCCTGATCCGTTGAGTCAGAGGGCATTCTAGGAAGACAAAAGAAATTAACTATCTTTTTTCAGTCTTTCTTTTTCATGATGTGAAACCATAATTTGTTAACCCTGGCTAAGCTTTTCCAAATCCAACTTTGATTGCTTTAAAATTACTGTCAATTCCAGCATAATGCTTTCTGTCAGTCTTGATTTTTAGTGTACGGGGGCTTTTGTTTGTGTTTCATTTTGTTTTCCCATGTTTTCATTAAGAAATTGCAAGAAGAAACCCTAGAGATTGCTATCCAAATTCTATTTCTGAACAAACCATTTGAATGCTTTTTAAAGTCACTATTTCTTCATTAGTGAGTTTGAAATAAGCCAATATTAATGATTATAAAAATTTAAAACTCTGCCTAAAGATAAAACACTACCTAAAGATGAATTGGTCATCATATTTTGAACATATTCTAAACTTAACTGGGTTTGTGTATCTGTCAACAAATACATAGCCCCAAATGCCTTATAGAAACAGAATTTTATTTAATGATAACATGTAAAGGAAAAATGATCATCAATACTAAATGAAAAAGTGACTAATGTTTATGTGGGAAAATGTGGTTTTTATTCATATTTAATAAAAGGATCCAGAAAAAAAAAAACCCAATGATGCATAGCCTAAGCCTATTTTTATTCACAGAATATTCCACAAATGCCTGATAATCTTGTTGTTGTGAGGATGTATTGGATGAAGTGGGTCAAAGGTGCTGAGGAAGACTAAGTGAGCCTCCCAGGAAAGAAGGTGTTATCTGATCTGTACACATGTCACATTCAGCAACATTCTGTGTGGTTGCTGCTGAGCTCCCATCTGTCAGATCTCAACAGAAAGAACAAAGACCAGAGATTCTGGTAATTCAAGAAACATCTTTTTACTAGCTGGCGAGAGAAATCAAATTAGGTGGAGTCACATTCTTCCTGTTATATGTTACTGATATGTGTTCTATCTGGCCATATCACATATACAAAATGCTTTCAACCATTTCACAGTTATTTTCTTAAATTATCTTGTTCCTCTAAACTTCTTCTCAATAACTAACATATATTTCAAATATATATGGCAATGTGCATTTTTATTGATTTAATATCTATGAGTCTTCAGTAAAATTGCTTTTGGTCATTAAAATAAAATTATTATTTTGTAGAGATATGGGGAAGTGTAGTATTGGTCCTCCATAGTGCTTTAAGTTAAAGAAGAATAGGCTTTTAAGATATGAATTAAATTTAATATTTGCATATCCATCGTACATGAAAAATAAAGCTATTCACTCTGAAAGTGCTATTAGAAGGAATTCAGCAAAATAGATATCTGGGAAATTAAGCTGAAAGAATTTTCTTCAATTCCAAGAAATTTAATGATAATGTGCCACAGGTATTCAAATTCTACATTTTATCTTCTAGTGTCACCTCATCTAACAAGTGGGCCAATAAGTAGTAGAGAAATCTTCTGCCTTTAATACCTTTTTTTTTACTGACAGCTAAAGTAGCATTGATTTATTCCTATATCTTAGATGAACACTTGAAATGTTTATACAATGCATACTTTATTTTAAGATTGAATATAGAAGAGATGTTTTGACATAATGGAACTAAAACCATAAAAAATTTTCACATAGAAAATTAATATACCTTTGAGTTATGGCCCATTGTGCTCTAAAAAGTGACTTGCTCAGATTGAATTACTCCTCTAAATATGAGACACCAAGAAGTTAATGTTTTATTCAGTAAGTATGAACAATTTGCTATGTCAGACACTAAGCCATATATTAGGACTGCAAAAAAAAAAGTTATTAAATAAGATAGATACAGACATTTTTCCCCCTCAAAGAGCTCAAAATTAAGTAGAGATAAAAGAAACAAGCACAGATAAATTAACTATAATGGACATGTTGGGGGGAAAACATGTTACATGACTGTGGGAATGGTATTGGAGGAATAAAAGAAGTACTAAGGATGAGAGTTTCTAGTTTGGCATCCTGGAAGAGGCAATTCTTTACCTGTATCATGAACAATGATTATTAGCCAGGTAAAAGTTGAGAATGAGTTTGGGGCAACACAAAAGTGTGTGTTTAACATCTACAAGCAGCAGAGGTGTGTGTTAAATATCTACAAGCAATTTGATTGTGCTACAATAAAATGCATGAGGTGAGGAGTGATATCAATTGATTTGCTGCATTCTTAGAGAAATCTGTGGAAGTCCTTGTGTAACCATCCCGAGGTTCAGAATTTATCTCGTATGTGATAGTAAGACGCAAGAGAGTTTGAAATAAAAAAGTAATGTGGGAATTGCAACAGATTCTGCCAATTTCTCATTCCCATGTCCTTAGCCCAAAGTGGAGGTCACCTGTAGTTTCAATTACAGTTCCCATACCCACTAATGGCTTCCCATATCAAGCACCTGCTTCTCTCTGTTGGCCACTTTCCCTGATTATGGGACTCTATTCAGCCTTCCCAAGGGGCAGATGGAAGGAAGACTGCCAGAAAGGTAACTCACCATAGGAGTGATCCTCAACCAGTGAGATATGGGAATTTGTGAATGAACTTTCCAGCTTTCTTAACCCTCAGTAGAGTGAGTCTGAGGTATGATATGCAATTCTTTTACAGGGTCCTCAACAGGATTAAGCCCATTTCCCAAGGTGATAACTTGCTTTTTAATACATCACTTATTGACTTTCCTCCATTTTCTGTCTCACTTCACTTCATAATGGTACCTCCTGGGATCACCTCCCATGTAAACTACTTGCACTCAAAGCCTTGTTCCTGGTCTGCATCTGGTGAAAGTCAAACAAAGACAGTTAGGTTTATGTTTTAGATAAATCTTTCAAGCAGAGACATAGAAAAAGCACATTAGCATGATGGAGCTAGAAACTTAGGAAAGAGTTATTGGCTATTGTAGTAATTTAATTAAGAAATGGTGAGGGTTTGAATGAGAGTAGTTGGCAATAGGAATGGATAAGTTAGGATAGGTTTGAGAAATGCATAAGAAAGAAACCCAGCAGGACCTGACAATTAATTGAATGTAGCTATAGAAATTGAATGTATGTAGTGGAATTAGAAACAGGAGTCAAGGATGATCTCTTAGTTACTAGGATAGATAACTAAATAGAGAAACTGTGATTTCAGTTTTGAATAATTTTGTGTTGGCATAAGTATAAAGTAGCTGTTTACAAGAAAAAGTTGCATATGTGAGCCTGAAACCCACCAGTCTAAAATACAGGTATTAGTGGAGTTCAAGACCTTTAGAGTAAATGGGATTATCAGGGGAGAATTGTGTTGTTTCTTAGGCAGGGGAAAAGAAGTCATGAAAAATACATTGTCTAAACAGTCATAGGAGAAGAGTCAAAGAAAACAGTGTCATATTGGAAGAGGGACTACCTATGTTAAGGATGAGGTGTATAACTGTGATAATGATTAGGTGATATCCAGGTAGACAGTCACTGAACTATATTCTTTGTTTTGGCTGATCAGAAATCACTGGGGCCTTAACCATGGTAGCTTCAGGATCTGAAAGAGAAACAACTCAGACTCTAACAGATTGGGGACTGAAGTGCCTCAAAGTGGATACAATGACTATTTAAGACTCTCGTTGAGGGGTTTTTTTTTTAATGAATTTTAATGTAAACATAAATAAGAGTACTAGACAATCACTAAAATGCTTGTAGGGTCAAGGATTTTTTCTTAATAAAAAGATATTTTCATAAATTTAGGCTAAAGAAAAGTAAGAAAAGAGAGGTAGATACTCTATAACTAATGGGGTTGATATAAGTAGAGAAATTAATCCTGAGTAAGATACCTTACCATCTATGACCAGAGGAAGGGTAGTGAGGAAATATTTTAATCTGGGCACAGCAAGCTGAAAAGAACACCCATGATCACCTCAGTTTTTCAAATTGTCTATTGAGAATAATGGAAGCAAGATTTAAAGTAATGATTGTGGATTTGGAATGCTTATCGTGTGACTGTTGACCAAGAACAGTCACAGTGAAGACCCAGGTGAGTTTTGAGACCAGACCAGTTTGTAATAACATCTCCCTAGATAGTTCAGTGATTTTTTTTCCCCAGCTTGCTTAGCTCCATGAATTAGAGAACTTACTAAAATTTGTGTGCATGATTGTTGAACAGACGTTAAAGAAGAACAGGGTTACAAAATGTGCAGACACTGTCAGCGCTCCACTCTGATCCCTCTCAGATCCATTTTACCCTTTCTATGCATCCCTCCTCTGACTTCTCTGTGTGCTTTTGCTTTCAACCCAGTACTGTGACTAATTTGGAGGGCTGCCATCAGACTACTGGTGCCGTATGCTCCATACATATGCAGAATCAGAGCTCCCTGGAAGTTTAATTCTGCATCTCACCCTCCCCCCCCTTGTCTCTTTTATTCTAATGATTCTCCCTCAGCTTTCATCTATGACCTCTTATGTCGTGTCTTACAGATAATCAACAGAGAAGGGGGTCTGTTTATTAGATTAATTGGTTAATTCAGTATATTTTTTGAGCCAAAGAGCTCTGGAAGTTTCATGACATTCTCTCTCAAGCTATGTTGGAAAACCAGTGGTAAAAGAACTACTTTTGGGACAAAGGTTTGGGTTATGCACCTGGCCATCCACCTGCATGAGAATGAGTCCTGAATGAAGAACATACTGCAGACCCTTTGGTCAGGGACTTGAAAGAGATTAGAAGTGTACAGACAAAGAAGTGTGAACAATAAATATATGAATGTATCTATAGGAGTAGGCACAAAATGTGAGGATCTTTCTAGCACCCATTAATGCACCCAAGAGAGCCTTTACCAAATGAGTAGTACTCAATAAGCAGGTGGTAAGGATGATGTGCAATAGATATCAAGGAGCCTCTTCTCTTTGACACTCCCGTTTTTACTCATAAATGGAATAGCCATGGTGGCAGATACAGAAATTGTGCATAGACCAGACTGCAAGGTATTTCTCCCTAAAGCTGATCTAGTCACTAAAGGTGCTAAATATCCAATCTGTCAATGGCGGACACTCTAGGCTCTGAAGCCCCTGGATACCATGATCTGTCACAGAGGCCAACCAGACACTTGATGTTGATTCCTTAATACCCATTTCATCCTGGAAAGGACAATAATTCATCTTTATCAGAATTAACATGTATTCTAAGTATGGATTTGTCTTTCCTGCTAACAGAGCTTCCATCAGCATCACTATTTGAGGGCTCACAGTATGTTTGATTTATTAATGTGGTATTCCACATCATATTGCTTCAGAATAAGGAACTCATTTTATAATAAAGGAAGTATGGCAACAGGTGAATAACCATGGGATCCACATCATTTAAGAATGGAAAATAAAAGTGGCATCCACCTTGCTCTCAAAACACACACACACACTCACACGCTTGCACACATCCACATAATTAATTTTCCTTATTAAATATGTATATATATTTCAGTTCATAATATGCCTTATATCCCATCTATTGGGGGGTTGCCACATAGAAGGCAAAAACACTCAATTAAATTTGAATTTCAGAGAAACAGCAAATAATTATTTTAGTGTGAGTATATCCCCCAATATTGCACAGGGATACTTATACTTTAAAAACTGCTTTTTATCTGAAACCCAACTCTAATTGGGTATTCTATATTTTACTTTATAATTCTGGCAACCCATGTATTCTACCTACCAGGGAGGCAGTATCATTATAGTATTATTTCAGTGATTTATCTATAGCAAATGGCGTAGTGAAGATTTAATCAAGTATTAAAATCAGTAGGGAATGTCTCCCTGCTCAGGAAGGCAATATATGGCATATGAGTAGTGCAATAGGCAAAATAGAATGTTTTTTTTTTTTAAATGGTATCAGGTAAAAATTTTTCAATTTCCCAGTGGGGAACTTGAACTAGGTAAATAGGCAGTCTCCAAGTAGCATGCCCATGAGAATAGAAGTCAAGGGGGGTTTTACTGTGTATTACGACCAGTCATGACAGGAATATTAGGCAAGATGTGATAAACAGAGTTCAAAACTCCAAACAGAATTGTGCTGGTGTGGCATCATTGATAATAATATAAAGTGAAATCAGAAGAATTACTGTCAGAGATCTGGCAAAACTAGATTTTTTTTTTTTTTGTTCTGCTCTCTTGATGCTATCATTTAGCTTAGACAGAGCATCACACGATTGTGGCTTTGTCTGAAAATGCTGAGGTTGGTGCACAGATAATTCCCAAGTTTGCAGAAGCTGTACCTGCAAATGCTGCAATCCAGCACCGTTCCAGACTCCAGCTTCATTAATTTGATGGTGAAATCAGTGTAACATATACTAATGTGTTTACAGAATTATTTCCAGTACTCACATTGATGAATGAGCCGTTTAAAAATATTGTTTTGCTGGTGTAACCTCTTTAACATTCTCCTTCTCTTGTCCTTTCAGTATGTAAATGTATTTTGGATACTCCCTGTATAAACCATTCCCTGATTCTATGGTGTCCTGATAACATGGTATAATAAGAATGGGGGGAAAATGAGAGAAACTTAGAGAACATATCATAGCCTTTACATTTCCAGATGATGAAGCAGATACTCAAAAACTAAGTGACTTATCCAGAGTCCAACAAAGCCATTGGACGTATGGATATACTGAATGTTTGTTACTCACTGAATCTCCAAAATATGCTTCCCCCCTTCTCCACCTTTCCTGTTCTGTTCCTCAGCCCCTACTTTGTACTAGATAGCAAAGAGATAGTTTATGAATTGACATTTGCTATTGTGACTTATAAAACACTCTGCTGCAAGACTCGGGTTTAAATTCCAATCACACTTAATAGATGTAGAACCTCAGATAAGTTACTTCAGTCTTCCAGAGGAAAAAAAAAGGGTCACACAAATGAAACTCAATAAACATTTATAGGTGCACATGAATTATAGAGAAACTGTAGAAGAAAGGCTAACTCTGAGTAAATTATGGAAGGTTTTATATTACAAGTGATAACCTGATAGTTGAAGGATGGCTGAGAGCAAGAGTTAGACTACTTATCTTTCTAAGATGCACGAGGTAGGCAGCATTTTCACATGTTTAAATGGTTGAGAAAAATTTTTTTCAGAGTATTTTGTAACATGTAAAAATTTATGATATTCAAGTGTCATCATCCATAAAAAAAGCTTTGTTAGAATACAGCCAGGCAAATTCAGTTACAATTTGTCTATGGCTGCTTTTATGCTACATGACAGAGTGGAGTGTTTGCTGCAGAACCTGTATGGTCCCCAGGTCTAAAATGTTTACTAGCCGGGCCTTTACAGAAAAATTTGCTGAACCCTGGTTTAAAGAAGTACTATTCGAAGTGCCCATCTGCAACAAGTTCAGGAGCTTGCATCAGTATGTGAGTTGTTGCTCTACTTTCTATTTAAAGAAAGTCTTCCTGTAACATAAAAGAGGGGGAGGGCCAACTGAACCATGTGTTTAGTCATGCAGTAGATTAGCTTTCTGGCTCAAACTGCTTATCTTGTCCTGACTGGAGAGCTAACGGTTCGAGGACCTCTTAGTGGTCCACAGGCATTTGGAATACCGCTGTTTTAAAGCCTGCTAGATATAAGAGCAGGAGACCTGCATTCCAGACAGAAGGCATTGTGCATCTTCACATTACTTGAGGAATAATTATAATTCTACTATTTGGGTTTACATGTAAATAATTTGATTGTGTTTAAAAGGTAGGAATGAACTGCAGAATATTGAAAACTTCAGCATATGTAAATGTTGAAAGTTCATAAGAAGCAGGCCCCCAAAGGGGGAAAATTTAGTAATATAATAAGCAATATCACTAATCTGTCTGAATATAGTGACCTACAGGGTGTCAGTCAAAAAAAAACAGTTAATTTCAAAGATAAATTGTTTGAAGGGTGAAAAAGCAAACCCTACAGACTTCAAAAGTCATATATAGGGTTTTGTATAACCAATTTCTTCAGAGATTTAGCAGTTCTCACCAGCAAGTTCAGCTTGTTCTAACATGTCTTTTTAAACCATCTTTATGAAATTTTTGAAACTCAAAGATTGGCTCAGCCTGAATTATGACACTCAACCTTTAATATTTTGAATCTTATGGCCTCAAAATTTGCAGCAGCACTAATATTATGAAAACAATCTCTCTTTCATTTCTTAATAGTACTTTCAGTATCTTCTCATTTACTGACAGAGAAAATAGATACAGAGTCAAAAAATATTTGATCTTAACTGGATATATTGGTAAAAATGATTTAATGAAATTGAAAAGTCAAAAACTACCAGTACTGTCTCTAGGGACCTCTGATTATGAACCCCAAAGACAGAACTCAAAATGCCAATTTTTATATACTTCTTTCAGGTTCTCAAATAGTACCTTTTCTAAAAAGTCTCCATTAATTGTCATAAGCTCTCAAATGAAATCATTTTTCCCTTTCAAATTTTTAAAAGCACTTTCGTTGTTTTTTTCCTACCCTCTTCCTCCTGTAGATGAAAAACACAAAATTAATTCATTTTCCTCATTTTTGTCTTTTTTTTAAGAGTATGACTCATATTATTATATCCTTAAAAGCAAAACATTGCCTGAAATGTATATTTGGAAACATTAGGTAAATTTCATTATACCACCACATGCTACTTTACTGGATCTATGTTATTAGTCTTTAAAAAAAAATATTTTAATCCTCTGTAGCTATAAAATGTCCTTAGAGTACAAAAGATTGTCATTAGCAAAACAAATAATCTGGGGTTACCAGGTTACCAAATGTATGTGCTAAATATCTACTGAAGAGATAGCAATGAAGTTAAGCTACCTACCTGCATGGGAGACTTGGTTCAAAGGGGACAGAGAGCAGATGAGCCAGCAGAAGCACTGTCTGCCTCAGGGGATATGCTCAGATGGTAATTCCTCGAAGATGGATACAGAACATGGCCTTCCACTGATTTCTTTTTGAACACATTTTGTGAACAGCGCAAACTTTGAAATAGCATGTTAAATGATATGTCTGTTGAACATAATGCTGAGTGATGGAATGCAGACCCTGAATATGATTCCATTTACCTGTGGTTCTAGAACAGAAAAGAACTAATCAAGAAAAATATACTTTAAAAAAAAAAGTGATTGCCTCTGGAGGGAATTGACTAGGGAATATGAAGGAACTTTCCGAGGATGTGAACATATACATCAGTGGGGTTATAGTTAAGTGAACATCTGCATTTGTCAAAACAAATCAAATTGTATTCTGAAGACCTGAGCATTTCACTGTATGCAAATTTTACCTTAAAAATCACATTGTAAGTCAATACTGAATTCTAACTAAAAGCTTTGCTTTTCATAGTGATATAGGGTAACAATTATTAAATTAATGTCTACAAATTCTAGATTTAAACAAGTAAGTAAGTATATTGAGGATAGTAAATGTTGGATTTCTCCCTGTTTTAGATGGCAGTTGCTTACGGAAAGCAAAAAGTCTAGACTGCAGCATGTGGTATTGGGTCAAAATTGGAGTAGAAGCAATGACAGATTATTGGCAGTGAGTCCACTGAAGTATCATTCTCCACTAAATGAATCAGCGTGTTTTGGGGGAAAGACTGATTTCAGAGCCGAGGAAGAGAGACCCTGAAGAGTTCTACCGTATGATTCCATTTATCTGTGGTTTTAGAACAGGAAAGAACTAATCAAGAAAAATACGCTTTAAAAAAAAAAAAAGGTGATTGCCTCTTGAGGGAACTGACTAGGGAATATGAAGGAACTTTCATATTGGGTATCAAAGTAGGCCTCAATTAAAAAGTAATATTTAATTTGAGAAGTTAAAGATGGGAGGAATCAATGATCTAAGTATCTAATAAGAATAACATTTGCCAAGGCCACAGGCAGTGGCATTCAGGGAACTTTCTTTTGCTGGACACTTTCTCCCTATAAATATGAAGTCCTCTGCTATGGGATCCAGCTCTATTGAGCTAGAAGAGGAGGGTGGGAACCAATTCCTAATTCAGAATACAACTTGTGTCTCGGGCAGAGCCCCTTATGTCGTGAGTGGGCCGTTTTAGTACGTCTGTTTAAAGAAAAGTGTTAGCGGTTTGGAGATGTGTATTTTAATGAAATAAAAATAATATATTGATACCTATATAATACTTACAACATGCCAGCCACTATTCTCAGCACATTTTATGTTCACCAATATTTGATTTTTACCACAGCCCCATTAGGGGCTAGTATTATCCTCAGTCTATTTTATTTTTTTTATTATCCTCAATTTATAAATGGGAATCTGGAGCAGAAATAATTAGCTTGATCATAGTCATGCAGTAAATGGTTGGTCTAGGATTGCTCTAGTTTAGTAGAGTCTGTATTCCTGACCAATTTACTATACTGCTTCTCTGCCATGTGAATTTACTTCACAGCTGTTTTTGTTGTTGTTGAACGGCAATGACAAAAAGAGGTTGCTAGATCATGGTCTTCATTTCTAATCTTATCTGCTTTTTCTCTACAGATTGTGTACTTTCCAGTTAACTGGAACACCCAACCAGCCCTGGCATGAGCTAGCACTGCTGTTATGATGCCTACCATGAGGAACAATTTTTTTAAAGTGTGAGATTTCATGGCACAGTTTCTTTTCTTGGCACATAGTTCTGTTTCTGTACTACTACAAACATCTAATCATTTTTTTTGGAAAATCAATAAATAAGAAACTCCAAAATGTAAACATATATGAAATACTTTTCTTGTAAAACTGAAACCACTTTCTAGATTATCTTTCTTGCCCTCAATACCTATCAGAATGATAGGCAAGATGCCATACATTTTCTTAGTTTATCTTCCTATCCCGATTTTAGAATTTGTTTTTAAAAATGTATTCTTAAAAATATATGCTTATTCCAAAAATATTTTCTTATTTTCCCTTTAAAGTTTTAATATATTTTGAATATATATATATCTCTATATATGATTTATTTTGAGGAGAATGTTCTTTAGATCTTTCCATGAATATAATGTTGCAGCAACATGTCAATGTTAAGAAACTAATTTTTCAGTCTACTTCCCGTATGCAGTTTTTTGGGGTGGTTAACTGATCACTTCTTAGCTGTAATTTTGAGCTCCACTGAACTGTTATGGATGTTCCATTTTAAAACAGAACATATGTGAACAGAACTGTTCCTGTTATGCTTGACTGATGTCCCTGATTGTGCTCTAAATTCACAACTATGCTTCTAGTAATGAACTAATAATTTTGATTATTTAGGTAAAGTCAGATCTTCAAATTCAATCCTGTCTGTTTAATTGAAATGCAACTAAAAATGCATCTGCCACTAAGAAATGTAGGGGGTTTTCCCTTCGATTTAGAGAGATCCCATAATTTAGGCTGTATGAAATTGTTGACATTAACCTAAATTGCATTATACCCAGTCCACATTTAAGTCGACAAACAATTATTTATTGACACAAGAAAAAAGGGTGTTCTCATGAAATGCTGATATGGTTTGAGTAAACTTGATGATGTTTAGGAATAGTTTTAGTGTAATTAGAGGATATCTTAAAAACAAAATCCAAAGCCAGATTTATCATCCATTCAGTTCCTATTGTGCTTCCAAAAAAAACATAAAAACTTTATATGGAAAAACACGATATTGTGAAAAAAAAGTATAAAAGGAACTGAATTCTGGCTTTAGCTCAATACTTATTTGCCAAATCTATTTGGCAATTAATTAAACCTTTTTATCTTTGGTTCCCACATTTATTAAAAAAAGGATAACATAATAATTTAAACTGAATACTTAAATCACAGTTTGTGCAAGGTTTAAACAAAACCGTATAAGTGAAAAATATTTCATAATGTGCTGAAAATATAAATGTTGCTTTTTGCTACTTGGCTCTGACTGAGGACTCCTTGCTAAAATAAATTTAGGGTCTTAGCAGATAGCAACCTTTAATAGTTCTCTAAGATTGTCCGATCATGAACTATCCCAAAAGTACCTGCATTTTGGTCACAATCCTAATCTTATTATTTAAACTCCCTCACAAGCGGTTCTGCTTTTTGTAGTCACCTGAGGAGTTTTGTTTTTGTTTTTGTTAGTGTTCATTGACTGTTACTCAAAGAGTAACCATTTACCTGTGGTTGCATTTGCATCATTTTTGCTTAAATTTTATCATCACCCTAATTATTTATATAATTCTACGCAGAGATGAGAATTTGAAATAGTAGACTGTGAGCTTTTTGAATCTGTTCCTAATCTTTCTTTTATGGATATACATTGAAACATAAATTTATCTAATTCTAACAACTCTTATGTAGCCTCTTTGTTTTCAACATTATATAAGAAATAAATTTCACCTAATCATATGCATTACATATGAATTAATAGCTTATATTATTCTTATTTTACATATGTGTAATTTATTCCTCCCTCTTATTGTTGTGATACTCCATGAGTACCATTCTGCCTTGTCTGTGACGTATAGAATAAGATATTCCCTTCATCGAGATCTTTGTAAATTCTCTGTCCCTATGTTTAACGATTCTTCTGTTTCTTAGCAAATGTCCCTTGTTAGACTTTCCTCTGTTATTTCTATAGCATACCCCCAAAGTAATATGTTCTATTTTTGTTGGACATTGTGGCCTTTGGGGAACTTTTTACAATAGTAGGTCTCTATAGTTTATTTAAATCATTGTCTCTAAATTCATAAATGCAATTTTAAGACTAGTTATCAGTGCAATAAATTACTATTGCATTTCCAAATAGGCCACTCTTTCAACCCCTAGGACTCATCTAGAATTATATGGAACATTCAAATTAGAAACTGAGAAGAGGGTTTCTTTACAAAAGATCTTTCAGAGCTGTGGATGGTAACCAGATGGTTTAATAGAGCAACCTCAGGGCTAAGAGAAGCAGAGCTCTTTTCATCCAAGGCCTGAAGGTGGAGGTGGAGGAAAGTGATTTTTAGAATCAGAGTGACTTGTATAGAATAGACTCCCTTGAGAGAATCAGTGAGTTTGTGTCAAAGGGAATGGTGAGTCCCTGCTAATCTCATAGGAAAAGAACCAGGGGAATAGATGCCTGATCCTACTCTCCTCCCCTTTATTTCTTATCCACGTTTCCCATTGGCCCAAGTTAACGGGAAGCCAGAAGATACAGGAGATATTTTTGTAAGCCATACAAGCCAGCCGCTTAAACTAGAGAGCAGGGGCAAGAAGAAGAAATAAAAGGTAACTGTCACAGTCCATTGATACTGCCTTGACCCAGAAGTGCCTGGGTGGCTCAGTGGTTAAGAGTCTCACTTTGGCTCAGGTCATGGTCTCCAGGTCCTGGGATAGAGCCCCATGTGGGGCTCCTTGCTCAGCAGAGAGTCAGCTTCTCCCTCTCCTTCTGTCCCTACACCACTCCCTCCCCCTGCCTGTGCCCTCTCTCTCTCTCAAATAAATGAATAAAATCTTTAAAAAAAAAAAAAAAAAGGAAACTATAGCCTTCACCCACTTGTCCCAACACACACACATTCCATCATCCATCATATAAATGGACATATAAGGCATATAAGGACATGAAGACAGTCACTTATATACCTACCTAAACTTAAAATATTTGCCATTACTGGTGTTCTTCATAGAACTTAAAAGGGGAGAAGAGGGAAAAACTGATCTGAAAGCCAAAGTTAAAGTACAGGTCTTGAGGTTTAAGAGGCTTACCCTGGCTGTCTTCTCTAACTGTCAATTCTATGTTTCCTTCGCCTTCCACCAACCTCTCAGCTGCACAGGGCTTTTTGTCCAAGTCTTAACTACTTCAGACTGAGTCCTTCAACCCAGTCTGGCTATGACAGTTTGCTATTCCCCAGTACATTTGAGAAAGATATTAAAAATAAAAGCACATTAATTAATCATCTTAGTTCCGAATATAGTACTCTTTATTATTATTGTAAGGCAGCAACCCAATTTACCACTTGTAATTGGGATTTATCTTTCAAACCAATTTAGCGACCACCTTCCCCTCAACCCTATTGGTTCAATGACATGAGGGACACAAAATGGCCCAGTGACAGATTGTGTTGCCTAGTAGAATCAACTTTGTTCCTTGGACAGAGGCAATGTATGCACAATGCCACAGTGCTGAATGAGGCATTCTATAAATGTATTAATAATGGAGCTGGCAGAATATTCTGGTCAGGAAATGCAAATCCATATCTGAAATATACGGCCAACTCTATGAGGATAGAAGTTTTCCCACTTCATTATAAGCGCCTTAGAATAAAATTTACCTCCCACCAGGCAGTTATCTAGGAAATAGAGAAGAGTAATATCTAGGAATAGATAGACAGGGAAATAGTACAGTATTAGTATTTATTGGCAAGAATAGCCAGATTAGCCATGATCTGGGGAAAAGCAGATGGTTGAAACCATGCTATCACTTTCACATGGCTGCTTCATACATGTTCTCTGAGTAGTGTTACTAGGAGAGATGAGAAAAAGACGGATCAGTATTTCTGTCTAAATATTAAGAATGTTTTTCTTCATAGATGCTCTTTGGTGGATAAGGAGGACACAAAGATCTTCATCCTCTATACATTCTGGAAGGCCCAGCCACATAATCTTGTCACCATTTATTCCAGTTTCGTTCTTCCCAAGCCCTGAGTAGCAAACTTATCCCTTAGAATCTACCCATAAGTCATTTTAGAACCATACCTCGGGCCATATGAAGTAGCCAATGAGATGCATTGCCTAAAGACCACCCACAGAAAGGACTTCATTTTATCAGTGTCTTGAAGGTCACCCTTGGGTGAGGTTATAGTATAAATGCCATTCATCTTGACTGACTGTGGCATATCTTATAGATGCAAACATGACTCAACCTGCACTTTTTCCTTTATTAAATAATGACAGAAATTTCACCAAAAAGCAATAGTCAGGGATTGAGGGAGAAGGAATAGAAGTGTGAGACTACATTTTATAAAGATTTTTAGCAGCTTGACCTAGTCTGGAATATACTACTTCCCTTTTATAATGGAATGATTCTGTGCAAGTCCGGTATTATATTTCAGTGGTCACTGGTCAAGGTTTCAGTCTCTACCAGGGTCTAGCAGCAATCCCAGAACTACTTTTCAAAGATTTTCAGTAGATAGTGGCATAGATTTCTCCAAAATCTTAATAGTGTTAGTTGAGATTTCCCAGCTCTGTGGGCCTTCCCTAAGATTCTGTGCATCATCTCTGTTTGCAGGAACCACTTCTGATTCCATTGGTCTGCTAGGTAGTAAAGCCAAAGTTATAGGAAGGATAGCACCCGAGCCAGTGATGTAAAGCCATATTTTGTTCTAGATACTGCTTGAAACTGGCAGCCCTAAAAGTTACCAATAAAGAGGTTAAAGCACATATGGTACATGTTACCTCTGACACCCAAAGAGGCCACAATGTATTTTTTATTGTATTTTCAAGGCGAGGAGTATAATGGGCAGTATTTCTTCGCTCCCTTCAAAGGTGATATCTCTGCATGCCCCAAACCAGGCTCTCCAACACCCAGAAGATTTATCTTGCATTCTCTGGCATATATGTGTCTTATCAAGGAATATAGGGTGCTTCTACTTTCTGCTCAGTAGCCTGAGTATAATGTCAATAGTACAATAGATCAACATTATAGATCTGTAGAATTTCAAGATAACAAACGTCTCTGGAAACAATATTAAGACAAAGTACAGAAGAGTTCACATAGCTCTGGGCAAGAAAGTAAAATTATCCTCTTCTTTCTGCCAAATTAAAATGAATTGCTTCTGAATTTCCATACTGATTCTTGGTCTCTTGAGGTAGAAAGCTTCCCTCTGGGGCGCCTGGGTGGCTCAGTTGGTTGGGCGACTGCCTTCGGCTCAGGTCATGATCCTGGAGTCCCAGGATCGAGTCCCGCATCGGGCTCCCTGCTCAGCATGGAGTCTGCTTCTCCCTCTGACCCTCGTCCCTCACGTGCTCTCTATCTCTCATTCTCTCTCTCTCAAATAAATAAATAAAATCTTTAAAAAAAAAAAAAAAAGAAAGCTTCCCTCTGTTAAATTGAATCATTCTTGCAAAACACGGAAGGAAACAGACTGGCAACTGCTGCAGGATTGCAACAGTATCTGCTTTAATTCCTGATGAGCTTGGTTCCAATGACAACAATGTAATGATTCCAGTGGAAGTATTTTGTTGCTCAGGGTCATGGTTCTTTTTTTTCCTAAAGGTTCTATTTTTTTTTTTTTTTAATTTGAGTGAGTGCATTTCAAATACACAATTTTGGTTATATCTGAAGTTCTCCAAAGTGACTACAACCATTTTAAATTGTCCTTGGCATAGTCCTGCCCTTTGGAAAAATAAACAGAAGGATGATACAGAAACAAAGGCCAGGAGGTAACAAATTTACCAGCAGACCATCCATTGCAGGATGGCTGACAATCAGTCAAAAGTAAAAGTATCTCTTGTACATATCTTTGATCCTCAAATTTAAGGTCAGGCTGCTTCTGCCTGCTGAACTGAGAAATCGAGAGTCTCTTGGAAGGTGGAATTTGTGGAGAGAAAATATCTTTATTTTTTAAAAGATTTTTATTTATTTATTTATTTGAGAAAGAGAGAGAGAGAGTGTGTGTGTGAGCAATGGGGGAGGGGCAAAAAAGACAAGCAGAGGGACAAGCAGAATCTGGGCTGAGTACAGAGCCTGGTGCGGGACTCGATTCCATGACCCCAGGATCATGACCTGAACCGGAATCCACAGTTGGCCACTTAACCCACTGGGCCACCTAGGTGCCCCAAGAGATAAAATATCTCTAAAAGCCAACTTTGCATGCATAAACAAGACCCGGGAAAGTGTTGATATTCTGTTAATGACATATGGAAAATTTGTCCTATAAAGGATAACGTCTAAGGAGAGCTTTTACTCTTCAAATTCAGTTGGAAAGACATTTTTCAGACCTACAGTTACCTTGAACTTCCTTTAATAAATACAGCAGTACCAAAAACAAACAAACAAAAAGAATGGTTAATGGCCAATCAATGATTTCTCAGGCTTTCGTCAAGGAAAATGGGTAGAAACAGATCAGATAAGCAAAGATTTCTGGGTGCTTGAATCTTGAGGAGGAAACAAAAAGAATCTTGAATGGGTCAATGAAATATTTGGAGCATAGATTCAGCATTAACTTCCCTTACTATTATGGGCAAGTTTGCTTCTAGTAGTTTTAGACACAAGGTGAGCATACTACTTTTAAATTATAGGTATTAATCTGTGGCAAAAAAAGGGTTTTAACAAAATCAGGATTATCAAAGCTCACCAATAAGGACCATCAAGAACACCCTTTACCTAGATGAAGTAAAAAATTGGATTTATTTAGCTTATTGACATAAAGGAGAAAGAACTTAAAGAGAACTTTAGGAGTAAGGCACTTAGAGGAACAAGATGGATCTTCTTAATTTGCAAATGGCATATATGATAAAGGGTTAGTATCCAAAATCTATAAAGAACTTATAAAACTCAACACCCCCAAAAACAAATAATTCAATAAAAAAAAATGTACAGAAGACATGAACACACATTTCTCCAAAGAAGACATCCAGATGGTCAACAGGCACATGAAAAGATGCTCAACATCACTCATCATCAAGGAAATTCAAATAAACTCTATAATGTGATATCACCTCACATCTGTCAGAATGGCTAAAATCAACAACACAAGAAACAACAGGTGTTGGGGAGAATGTGGAGAAAAAGTAACCCCCATGCATGGTTGGTAGGAATGAACACTAGTACAGCCACTGTGGAAAACAGTATGGAGGTTCCTCAAAAAGTTTAAAATAGAACTACCCTATGATCCAGTAATCGCACTATTGAGTATTTATCCAAAGAATACAAAAAATACTAATTCAGAGGGATACATGCACTCCTATGTGTATAACATGTTATTTACAATAGCCGAGATATGGAAACAGCTCAAGTGTTGATCGATTGATGCACGGATAAAGAAGAAGTGGTATACATAGACAATGGATATTATTCAGCCACACAAAAAAGAATGAAATCCTGACATTTGCAAGGACATGGGTGGAGCTAGAGAGTATTCCGCTAAGCAAAGTCGGTCAGAGAAAGACAGATACTATAATTTCACTCATCTGTGGAATTTAAGAAAGAAAAATTGAGCAAAATCAAAAAGGGAGAGAGAATGAAAGATAAACCAAGTAACAGGCTCTTAATTATAGAAAACAAACTGATGGTCACCAGAGGGCAAAGGGGTGGAGGGATGGGTGAAATAGGTGATGGGGATTAAAGAGTGCACCTGTCGTAATGAGCACTGGGTGATGGAAGTGTTGAATCGCTATATTATACACCTGAAATTCGTATAACACTCTATGTTAACTAACTGGAATTAAAATAAAAACTTTTTAAAAAGAGGAATCTTCTTAAAAGATTAGGTTTCTACAGATAGTTTTTAGGGGGAATTTAAAAAATGGGAGCCAGTTATAGATTGATTGTTATCAAGAACTAGGACAATTTGACGATTGGCTATCAGTAATATAATATGATTCCCTATGCCTCAGGTATATCCCCATGATCATCCCATGTTTCGTTACATCAGTATATCTCCATGTTTTATTACAACAAACTCCCCTAATATAAGGAAACATCATTTTATTTTTTTAGGCACAAAGTAAATGAGCCTAACACTTAAATGAATTCAACATAATTTTCTATTAGATCTGAAAATAAATGGTTTAAAATAGAAAATAAAAGGTCATATTATTGTTACTTTCTTTACAAGTGATACATTTGCTACCTCGTCCTTGGGGTAAACCTTGACATAGCAAACCAGCGACAGCAAACAGCTTGTGAAGTTTTCTCCCTCCCACGACTGGGTTGGCGGCTGGAAATTGCTCCATTGTCTTTTCCTCCTGAAGCCAGAGACCCACCTGAAGCAGGCACAGAAGCATAAAAAATGGCCAAGAATCTGATATAGTGGAGAAAATATTTATAGGAGAGTCATTCCAAATTATAAGGAAAGGCAAGAAGCGTAGGTTTTTTCTGCCAATACAAATGTGAGTTTCTCAGAAAATACAGATTTAATAATCACATATATATGGCTTTTATAACACTGTAGAAGAAAGTGCATCTACATATTAACATAATATATTCCACTTAAAATTAGATTATATATGATACAGCAATGTGTTTTATTTTTAACACATGAGATTTATACTGTTAGGCTGTTAAGACTTTTTTTAAAACTCACTTAATATATCCCTGTGTCCATATATTTAAATATTTTATTTGAAGTTAGTGTATTTAGGAATAGTCAAAATGTGAAACTGAGAAAATAATCTGGTTAATTATGCCATAACAAGATTCTAATATGCTGCCAATGCTGATTTGAGAGAAAAAAATAAAACTATCCACTGCATATGCTCTGCAATAAATTTTGATATTTAAAAGTATGAACAGATTTTAGAGGCACTTTTACTTCAATATACCAACATTAAAACCTAAATACTCAAAAAATTGTGTTTTTCCCAAGCTAGGACCTATCTAGAGAATACAAAAAATCAACCAAAGCCATAAGGTTTCATTTTACTGATCTCTAAATCAAAGTCAGACATCTGAATTTAAATAATTTGTAAATAAAGTGTGCCTAAAAACTTAGAGCCATGAGTCAAGTTTTAATCTGAAGCAACCTGAAATAGGCAAGATTACATCTTGAAAGTTTCCTGTAAATAAAATGTAGATGAATATATTACAACCCAAGATAACCATATCTCACTACAGTTTCTCAATAAGGATTTTCAAGTTGTTGAGCATTAGCAGTTGATGGAATACATGCACATTAAGAAATATTTACTAACAGAAATAAGATAACATTGAAATGATTATTTTCCGTGTACTACCTAGGTCCAAGCATTTTATGTTTTTATTTTTTTAAGATCATTTCTTTATTTGACAGAGAGAGAGAGCACAAACAGGCAGAGTAGCAGGGAGAGGGAGAGAAGCAAGGAGCCCAATTTGGGGCTCTATCCCAAGACCCTGGGATCACGCCCTGAGCCAAAGGCAGTTGCTTTACCAAGTGAGTCACCCTGGCGCCCGGATCCAAGCATTTTAAATGAATCTTATCTAGATGAAATTGTTACTTTTCATCACTTTGCTATGTGATATTAAATATAAAATATCAGACACAGGCATATATAATGATATATACATTTTTTTTTCAGAAAGGGGCCTACAGTTTTTGATTGGAGCCTTAGAAAGCTGGAAAGAATGTTGGTACAATTAAAACAAGAAAAAATCTGAGCAAACTGTAAATTATTGATTGTCTTGAATCTGTTAGAGAAGTAAAGTGTCAGGTCAAGCAACTAACCTGAAAATATGGAAAAGAGGTGCTTAAAGGGAAAAACGTGTGACCCAACATTTGATTCACCTGATGGGAGGTGGATGGGAAGATGGTAAAAGACAGGGGAGGCTAACTCATCCATACAACCCGATAAGACTATTCACCAGCCATTTTCAACAAAGTGCTAGTCAAGCATGAGAATGTCAAGCCCCTAGACTGCAGACATAAAGGGATTCACAACCTGATGCAGGTTTTTTTCTCCAGGAACCTCACTGGACATCTACAGAGAGGAAAGTTACCTTCCTGGGGGTTGGTGGGGAAGAATGGCAGCCACTTCTGAACTCCATCAAGAACCATTTCTCTCATCTCTTCTACTGAGTAAAACTTTTGGTTTCTGAGAAATGGTAACTATAAATTGAATGAACTGGTGGAAAATTATTGCAGCTGAGAGAAGGGAATAGCAGTCACTGTAGAAAATCTACTCAAGCCCATCTCCTTTATCTTTCCCATGAAACAGCCTTCTCAATCTGTAGGTGGAGGAGTAATAAAAGCTATATCCTAAAAGAATTAGTGGAGAGCCACAATTAGAGACAAGAAATAGAAAAAGCAAAGCAAGGAAAAGCAAAGCAAAGGAAGAAAACAAAGAAAGAAAGTTTATTAGTAGAAGAGATGCCAAGAGTACTGTTGGGCCCAGAGCTACATCTGCAAGAGAGCAGAAAATGTGTGGAGTCCAGACCCGAGAAACCCAGTCCTGGCCTGACACTGAGCCTTAATCAGAGTATCAGTTAAAGCTGCTTTCCAGGGCGCCTGGGTGGCTCAGTTGGTTAAGCGACTGCCTTCAGCTCGGGTCATGATCCCAGGGTCCTGGGATCGAGCCCCGCATCGGGCTTCCTGCTCGGCGGGAAGCCTGCTTCTCCCTCTCCCACTCCCCCTGCTTGTGTTCCCTCTCTCGCTGTCTCTCCCTCTCTCTGTCAATTAAATAAATAAGTAAAATCTTAAAAAAAAAAAAAAGAAAAGCTGCTTTCCACTCCCCCACACACACCACAATGCTGATAGGCTTCAGGTAAAACTAAGTGGGAAAGATGTGTCAGAGAATGCGGGAAGACAGATTCTTTCTGGGGAACAGTGCAAGGAAAAGATGCAAAGACAAGTGGGAAGACCTGAAGGCAAGTGGGGAGGAGACACAGAAACACTCTCTGGTTAATTAGCCCACACCATAAACACAAGCTGTCCCTAGGGAATTAGAAGCCTTGGGCATGAAGAAGGGAATCAACAACAACAAGCTTCAAACTCATCCCAAACCTAACAAGATTCACAGAAAAGTCTCCACTGAAGACCTAGGAAAAGGGAAAGTGTGCTTGTCCTCAAACATAAAAGGACTTAAATTAATAGTCAGTGCACCAATCAACATATGTGGCTTTCAGACAACAACAAAAAATAATGTACACAAAAAGGTAAGGGAAAACACACTTCGAACAGATGAAGCACCTATCAGAACAAGACCTCCCTGCTCCCATATATGAAAAAGATGATGTAACCATCAGACTTGAAATTTAAAATAATTCTAATTAATATGCTAAAGCCTCAAAAAAATATGCTAAAGCCTCTAGTAGTAAAGGTAAGCGATATAAATGATCACAAAAGTAATTCTAGCTGAGAGATGAAAATCGTAAGAACAAGTGAAATAAAATATTGTATAAATAAAAAATATAGTCACAGGGATCAACAATGACTTTGAAGGGCTCATTTGTAGAATCTAAGGAAAGAATCAGTGGATTTGAATATAAGTCAAAAGAAATTATCCAAACTGAACCCAGAAAGTAAAATAATGAAGAAAACAGAACAGAGCATACAAGAGCTGAGGTACTGTATCAATGGGCTTAACATATATATAGACGTAACTAGAATCTCAGAAGAAAGATAGAACAGAAGAAATAATTTAAGAAATACTTGTTGAAATTTTTCAAAAATTAGTGATAGATACCAAATCTCAGACACATGCCAAGCAGGATAAATGCTTCCACTATTCCCTCTCCTTTCCACAAAAATATCTAGGCGTAAAACACTCAAAGTTTTGAAAAGAAAAGAAAAAAAAGGAAATATCTTGAAGGTAACTCAAGAACAAAGTTCACTTACAGAAGAACAGAGATAATAATTATAGTTTTCATCAGAAAACTTGCAGGTAAAAAGAATCTTTAAAGTGCTGAAAGGAGGAAAAAAAAACTTTTCCAAACAGAATTCTATACCAACTAAAAGTGTTTTCAAAGAGAAAAAGAAATTAAGAGTTTCCCAGAAAAACAAAGAATGAGGAGATACAATTCCAGAAAATCTAGGCTATAAGAAAACTAAGAATGTTCTGCAAGCAGAGGAATATGATATTGGGCAGAAATCAGAATCTACACAAAAGAATAAAAGTGTTAAGATGAAGTAAATATGACAAAATGAGCTATTCTTGTTTTAATTGCTCTAAAGAGAACTGAGTGTTTAAAGCAAATGTATAATGGGTTTATACCACATGTAAAAATGAAATGCATGGCTCAAGGACTGGGAGTGTGGAATTGGTAATTGGCTGTTTTATAGTCTTTATGCCATATTTGAAACTTTATAATATGATGTGAATGTGCACTCAAATATTTAAAAATGTATATACTGTAATCACTAGGGCAACCACTATTTTTTTCAATTTTAAGTTGATAGAGAAGATAAAATAGAATTTTTTTAATGTCCAATTAAAGCGAAAGAAGGCAAAGAAAATAAAAAGAATAAAAAAGAAATCAATCCATGGAAAAAATTTAAAACAGCCAGCAAGATATTAATCATAATAAATAATAAATAAAACAGTCAGAAAAGTGATAGATTTCAGTTCAAATATATTAATAATCACCTTAAATATGAATGGTCTAAAAGTGCAAGTTAAGAGAAAGAGTTTGTCATATTCAATAAGAAAGCAAAACCCCGAAGTTGCCATCTACAAGAACCTCTTCTAAACATAGTGATATAGACGAGTTAAAAGTAAAAGGAGAGGCAAAGGTGTAGTGTGCAAACTCTAACCAAAAGAGAGCTGGAGAAGCTATAATAATTTCTGACAAGATAGGTCTCAAAAAAAAAAAAACTAATATGGATAAAGAGAGGCATCACATAGTGATTAAAGGGTCAATTGTCCAAGGAAAATAAGCATAACAACCATAAATATTTATGTGCCTAAAAACAGAGCTACAAGAGACAAAACTGAGACATGAGAGAAAAACTGACAACTCTAAAAGTAGAAATGGACAAATCCACAATTACACTTGGAAATGTAACACTCTTTCCTCAGTAACTGATAGAATAAAAAAGCAGAAAATCTGTAAGGATATAAATAACATGAACTGCACTGTCAACCAGGTTGACCTAGTTGATATTAGAAAACATTCCACTCAACACCAAAATACAGATTATTCTTGTGTGCACATGGAACAGTCACTTCATGCACCAGATGGAGCATGTACTGAGCTATGAAACAGATATTAACATATTTAAAATAACTGAAAATAAAATCATACAAAATAAAGCAAACTAGAAATCAATAACAGGAAGATAGATTGAAACAAACCCCTAATAATTGGAAAATTCAAGAGCGTATTTCTAAGTAAAACATGGGTCATAGAGGAAGTTTCAAAGGAAATAACATATTTTGAACTAACTGAAATATATATATGCTATATAGTGAAGTACAGCTAAAACAATGCTTAGAGGGAAATTCATAGCAAGAAAGGCTTATACTAGAATAAGAAAAAACTGACAATAAGTAACCTGGGCTTTCCCTTAAGAAACCAGAGAAGGAAGAGCAAATTAAACCCAAAGCAAGCAGAAGCAAGAAACTAATAAAGATTAGAGCAAAAATCAATAATATTGAGAGCATAAAAAACAATTCAGAAAATCAAAAACAGGATTCAGAGCAAAGGTATTACCAGTGATAAAGAATGACATTTTGTAATAGCAAAGAAATCAATTCCTCAAGAGAATATAATAATCCTAAATGTGTTTCCATCTATTAACATAACTTCAAAATAAATGGAGCAAAAATTGATCAAAACCAAACATGAAAATAAATCCACAATTGCATTCAGAGATGTCAAGGTGCCTCTCTCAGTAATTGTTAAGATAAGTAGGAAAAATCAGTAATGGTATAGAATATCTGAAAGACACATACAACTAACTTGACTTAAATGAGATGTTAGGATAAGGCAACAAATAGTAACAGAATACACACTCATTTCAAATGCACACAAAATATTTCCTAATATAGACCATATTCTTGTCTATAAAAATCGTCTCCATTTTTTTTAGGAATCAAGTCATACAAATTAATTTCTATTTCTTTAACAACATTTTCATGTGTTTGTCACTTTTGTATCTTCTTTGGTAAAGTGTGTGTCTAAAACCTTTACTAATTTAAACAATTACTATTGAGTTTGATAATCTTTTATATATTCTGGATAAAAGACCTTTATCAGATATATAAATTTCAAATGTTTTCTCTTATCTGTGGCTTATCTTCTACTCTATTCTAGATTTTCCTTATTCTGCAACAGAACTAACCACAGTGAGCATAATTAAAGGATTGTAGCTGCAAATAGTCTATCGATTTGCTCAAATGCATGCATTTCCTGAGATCAAGGTATGCACTTTATTATTACTATTGTACAAAGGCAAGAAGTGTGTATAGTCAAGAAACATAATATTATGTAAAAACATCACAGTCCTTATCTCCCTCAGAACACTGGTCCCATCGGTCTCACTGAAAATGAAATAGATAACTAAATATTTTCTATTTAAAATAAGTGGTATAAAAGGCTTGAATGGCTACCTAAACTGACTAACTGAATATTTTCACAAATGAGAGGCAGTATAGGACAGATTCTACTGGAAGTGTTTTTAGCATTTAGGAACAAGCAGGTGAGGAATTCTACAACCACACAACTTCATAACATTTCCATCTTCCAAATTTTTTTTTATCTCACTTGACCCATTACTATTAGAGAAAGAGAGGTATCAATACACAGGATATGGTGTTCATACTACTGAATTGGATTGTATGCATGCATTTCTAGGGGATTATCAGAGGACATTATAACTTCTCCATGTAGCTAAATTTGAATATGGCCAGGTTACCAAGTGGCAGGATCAGATCTCTAATTCTATTCCTCTCACATCCTACAGCATCTTCCTAAACCCTGACAAAATAGTACCTATTTTCTAAGCCAGCAAATGCTACCAGGGGACAAAGGGTATGAGTTAAAACAGGTAATAAATGAGCAAGGAAAGAGATTGTAGTGAGCAGAAAGAGGGTGTGAAAAGTAGGTTATAACCAGCTGGGTAATGAAAGGAATTCGGTACCTTTTTTTCAATGAGAGTGTCCCAGAGCAAGAAAATAATACTCTCAGCTATTTCTTTCAATCTGCAGCTGATAGACAGCTGGTGCTGAGAGAAGGGAAAGAGGACTCCTGAAGATTTATGGGCGCTGTCTCAAGACTGAATCTGGATAATTTGGAGAAAAGATTTGACACAGAATCCCCTGATCACTCAACTGATAGGTAGCAAGTTAGACCTACTATTTGGTTCACAATTTCTGGGCTTTATTTACTAATTTCATTCTTTTTCTGATAACCCGAGAGAGAGATTACCTTTGATTGGCACCGGGTGGAAATTGCTGAACATCCAGTCACCTATAGCTTGTGTGGCTATGAATCAAGATGACACATTGCTAGACAGCTGTCTGCATGTGATAGGTAGAAGATTGCTATCACATACTTGAAATATCATTCGATTTGCTATTTCATCTACATTGAATATAAATTGGATGGAATGCCTTTATGGAAAGTGGCAAGAGAACCTGGTTAGCCTGAGGGCAGTGAACACAGCGATGATATGGTTACCTCGTTCCACCAATGACTGTCCTTTGACACTTCAGAGAGAACACTTGTCAGAAGTCTTATGGCACACCCAGACTGAGCTTTGTTGTGGAATATGACCAACTGATGGTTTCATGGAGCACACAATATTTTGGCTTCTATTGCTCACCTAACCTGTACCTGTGCAATGAATGCCAAATGGCATCAAATTACGAGGTAGCTCGAATAGCAGTAGTTCTACTAGGCTAGGTGTAACTTGGGAATTTTCTGAACCAGTCTAGAATTACTCAGTCAAATGTTATCATTTTGAAAAATACTTGCTAACACTTATTTGTGTTACAATCTGGGAGACAATACCCTGAAAACCTGGTGTGTTGTTTTACAAAATATGCCCTAAGCTTTGAAGTGGTGACTACTATATATGAGTCTCATTTTCCTGTAGTCGTAATACATAGGTCTGGGAATCAAGGTGTGGGAGTGGCCTTTATCACAAATAAACTTAAAGTCCCATAGAAATAATTTTTTATTCCTCTGTCTGACACTTTGGGTCTGGCTGAAAAGAATGTTTCCACTGAAGGATGTAATATTCACGTTGAATTGGAGGTGAATTTTACTACTGAGCTATTGGTGGCATCTCGTGCCAAAGAAACAGAATAGAAAAAGGGGTTGGTGTGATGGCTGTGGTGAAAGATTCCAAGCACCAAGTGGGAAATTGGCTTTCAGCCTGCCACATAATGGGGACAGGAAGTATTAGGTCTGGAATCAGAAAATTTCTTGGATGTCTTTAGATAGCTAGTCACCATTGTCCTCAGTTTTGTTAGGGGCCGGGTACTTGGGCTTGGAATCTTGCAACATTGGATATAGAAAATGAAAGAAGAAAAGAAAAGAAAAGAAAAGAAAAGAAAAGAAAAGAAAAAAGAAAGGAAGGAAGGAAGGAAGGAAGGAAGGAAGGAAGGAAGGAAGGAAGGAAGGAAGGAAGGAAGGAAGGAAGGAAGGAAGGAAGGAAGGAAAGAAAGAAAGAAAAAGAAAGAAAGAATTGGCTTGTATTTCTACCCCCAGGATAATGAAGGCTCAGGGTGGTTAGAGGGGACAGATTTCCAATATTTAACTTTTAAATTTTGAGGCACAGTTTGTCCACAGAACAGGATCAATAATTTCAGTATAGGACAGTGTTGAAGAGCTTGGTCTTGGCATCAAACACATTGTGTTATATATGTCATTGGACATGTTTCTTAGTCTTTTTCCCCCAAACTATCTAGTTTGTGTCATAGCTTGTATGGTTGTTATCAAGTTTAAATTGGATAATAAACAGAGCTTATCCCAGTGTCTGACAGGTGAGTATTTAGAAAATAAGAGCTTTTGTGAATATTACTATAACATATTTTCAGATGACCAATAATTTGGATATGGAATCTAGAATACTAGAGATGGAAGGAGGGTCAATAACAATTTATTTCTATTCCTTAATTTTATAGAAGGGGAAGTTAAGCCACAGGGAGAGATAAAGAACTTGAACTAAGGTCAGAGTACTAGATAGAGGTGCAAAACTATCAAAAATCAATTAGTATAGAATAAATAGCACTTCCATGAAATTTGTATTCAGAAACTTATGGGCAGAAAATGAATATGCCAAGACCACAATAACAACTTAATCTACAGCCACAAATTTCAAAAATTTGATAAATTTGTATACTTCTCATCATAAACCAGCTTGGCATGCAAAAATTAAAAGTGAGATTATCTCTTCAACTTGAATCCATGAATCTGGGAAATAGTCATTGGCTTGTTGTTGACATTTTTACTTCAAATTAAAGGATTCTTAGGCAAGTGTTATATATACAATAGTCATAGGTACAGTATCTATCAATGATTACTTTTAAATTATCTTTTTGTAAACTTAATACATTTTATAACTCTGCATGTGGTGTGTGTGTGTGCATGTGTGTGTTTGCATTCTTCCTGAGAATGGGATGGAAAACTGCTTTAAAAAGCTTTTTTAAAGAATACAATCATATAATCCCAAACTATAAATTGAAAAGGTGGAATCCTCTTTCTTTCTTGAGAAAGCTTGGATACTGATATTTATATTGAACCCCTAGATCCTTCATAATCCTATGGTAATCCCTAGCTGATTAGAATTTTTTATCATATTTAAAAACTGATGGAAAAACTTGTGGGAGAAATGTAATTGGAACTGAACAAGAGAAACAGTCCATGGTGTGAAAAGGAATTCCAGACTCAGAAAAATAATGACAAAACCTAATATCCTACCAGATTAATATGAGAATTAAATAATTAAAATTAATGTACAAGTAATGTGGCAGTTATAAGCATAAGATATATTGCTTTTAGGTAAAAATACAGTGCATACTTCACAAAACTTTGCTCAAGCTTAAAAAAATAAAACTTTAAAAGATCAAGACTCGTCAAGGCTCAAGACAGATTTTTGTTTGATTTTTCTTGCCTCAAGGACTGTTTTATCCAGGAAGATATTCAAGCTTTTTTGGCATATGAGTATTTGCCAGTGTTGTTCCTTTAAAAAGAAAATTGACTGCCTCAGCCTCTTCCCCTGGAAACATCTTGAAAATAAGCTGTGAGACCTAGATCTTAATTTAGGGTTTGTAATAGGAACTTTACTGGTGGTGGAGAAAGTCACAGGGTGATTTATTAAAGACCATCGACTCTCTCTTGTTCTCTTATGCATTCTTTAGCCCTTCTGTTTGAGTTTGAAAGTTTAAGTATAATAGAACTCCTAATCTATGAGTTTTGGTATTGGACTTCTTGAAATAGACTCTATTTCTCATTACCAGTTGGGGTATTGATCCTTTAAAGGGCATGACTCCATGCCCACTCTACTTGATTTCAAAAGCCCTGTGCTGTTGTTCCTCTCTTGAAGTCAGACGAATCTTTGTTTAGGGAGGAGTCAACAAGAAATCTCATACTCACTATATCCTGAATAAAATTTCTTCTGCATTTATGCTAACCATTCCTTCATTGCAGAACAATAGCGTACAACATGTACTTTTGGAAAAGTCATTTTCTCCAACTTCCAAATATAGATTTTTTTTTGCCTCTATTACACATTGATAAAGTCCAACCTCAGCTCTAAGCAGAAGTAATTTTGTGTGATAAAATGAATAGAATACTTCAGTGAAGTTTCATTCCTAAAATATTAATCTCAATCGGATCTTTCTACTGGCTTTTATTAAGAGGAAACCCTCCTACATACACCATTTCTTGAAGAAGGCAGAAAGCAAACAGTTCTGATACTAAATTCAGTCAAATTAAAAAATTTAAGCAGTGAAAAAAATCCTTAAGATTTTTATTTTAAAGATTTCACATTAGATTGCGTATTTATGCAGTCCCCTGCAATAAGGCAAGAAATAAATAAATCTTAATCAAACATCAGAGTAGTGGAAAAGAAGATAGTGTTGAGAGATATTTAGCTGGCAGCAAAAACGGAAGGACTTGGTGAGTCTGGATGAATATTATGTACAAAAAAGGGGAGGACTAAATGGTGATGGTGAGGTTTCTAAGTCATAACCATTGAAGTGATACCATGCACAGAGGTCACAGTCATAGCACCAAGATAAATAGAAATAATTAATCATTATAATTAATACTTATTTAAATATAAATAGAAATTATTAAGGGAAATATACACCAAGGTGGTAGTAGATTACATGCAACCCTGCAAACGTTCATTATCCTCCAGCTTAAGCAGGTGTGCACCATGACCTAATTTTGTCTTTATTTCGGGAATTTCAGATATTTGGTATCAGAGACCCAGTGTTTCTCAAACTTATTATCCTATTTCCATTACACCCCATATGTTTTTCTCCCTTTTCAATGGAATGTTTTCAATTTTCTTTTCCCAAAAAATTATTAATTAAAAAAAAACCTTCCTGCTCTAGTATGCTTAATTCAAACAACTCCTGTTTTATTCTCTGAGTACTTTTCTTCACAGCAATATATCCTTCTCATCTCTCTGAGGACATTGTTGTTGGTCATCCAAGCTTTTTTCCTGAAGATATGTCTCAGTCTCTGATTTTTATGAATTTTCCTCAAATGTTCGGGGATTCATGACGATACACTCATGTTTAAGAGGTAGGCACTAAAATGTTGAGCAGAAGCTTGGTGTATTTAGGCAAGGCTTATCAAGTAAAAGCCTCAAATCAATAATCTGGAAGCATCTTCAAAGATATAATTCAGGCTAGTTAAAATATTCAGATAAAAATCTTCCGTTTCCCTCCCAAAAGGATATAAGCCTGGTTGCCAATAAGGGGGTCCAAAGATGAGGGACCATTGTCATGGTGCTGATTGTTCATCTACTATAACATGGTCTCCCTTATCATTTCACCAAGCTCCACCATGAGGGTGAAATGGAACCCTTCCTTGTAAAAACCAAGTTCCCTCCCTAAGTAATAAATCTCTCTGTTTCTTTCAATGGTGATGAATCCAACTCACTTTTTTCCTTTAGAAATGAGTCCTGTCCCATGACAAATGACTGTTTTCCATCTGTTATTATTAAATCAGAATGTACTATCTCTAAAAAAAATAAATATTGGGTTGACAACATATCTTATTATTTTTATTACCGTACTCCTAAAATTAGATGTTCCTGGGGTGCTCCATACAGATACTCTAGTGTAAAGGAAGACTCTGAAGATCTACCCATTTTCTAAAAAGAACTCAAATAGTCAACAAATCCTTTTGCTGTCAAGCCAACTCTGTCCCCATGTTTAGAGCTACCAATTTCTGAGATTTTTATGGCTTCTGCAGTGAAAATCATGTTACTTTGGGGGTTTCTTCTTCTACAACTCAAGTACTATTTCTCAGATTTGCTAAATCAGTTTCCACTAATCTGTGCTCTTTTCAACTTCCAAAATTGTGTGCCTATAAATCACTCTTTTATTATATTTTACTTAAGGATACATTATTTATTTATATGAACATTTTACTGTCAATTTAGTAAATTTTTAGGAGGAAACTTGGGCAAATACATGTGTTTAATTTGCCATATTTAATAGGAAGTCAATCTAATTGTTTATTAGATTTTAACAACTTTTAAAAGTGCTGTTTAGGTCAGCATCATGACAATGTGACTCATGCCTATTTTTTTCTCTCCTTTGATTTGCAATTATTTAGGCATCTTTAACAACAACAAAAAAAAAGTGCCTCTACACAGCATACCAGGACCCCTGAGAGATCCATGCATCTGTGTACCCAAAAGTGGCAGATTGGACCATGGAAGAGGCAGAGTGAGGGAGGTGGCAGTGGAGCCCCAGTGACAGAGGTGGTAAAGGCAGAGAAGGCAGCAGCCAGCCAGGCAGTGAGCCGGCATGACCCTAATGGTAGAGAGGTAGAGGGTTAAGTAGTGAGGGTCTGTCCCATCACATGTGCTGCAGGTGGAGGGACAAGTTGCTTTCTCTGAAGAGAGACTGTAGAGGTTGGAGGGAAGGAAAGGCAGGGGCAGTAATCAGACAAAGAGAACTGAAGGAAAGCATCTCTTGCTGTCTACCTCAGGAGACAAGAGGACTGACTAAAGACCTCTGAGATCTTCCCACTTAAGTTTCCCCACCTGGATGTGAGCACACTCAAAGCTCCAAGTGGTAACTATACACCTCCCCCGACTCTGCTGCTAATCTTTCCTTTTAATTTTTTTTTAATGCCAACCTTAGCAGTGAATCAGCTGTTAAGAAGAACCAAAAACTTGTACTATAACGCCACCATCTGGAGATGTCAATTTCTGGATTTCAAACTACTACAAAGCCATAGTAATAAAAAACAATATGGTACCAACACAAACATAGACATTGACCAATGAAACAAAATAGTCTAGAATTAAACCCAAGCATATATGGTCAAATAATACTTGACAAGGGAGCCAAGAATACTCAACATGGAAAGGATAGTCTCTTAGACAATTGGTGCTGAGAAAACTAAAGAAACACATGTAGAACAATAAAATTGGACCCCCATTTCATACCATTCACAGAAATCAACTCGGAATGGATTAGAGACATAAAAATTAGACCTGATACCATAAAATTCCTAGAAGAAAACATAGCCAAGAAGCTCCTTGGTATTGGTCTTGGCAGTAATCTGGGGAGCATGATGCCAAAAGTACAAGCATCAACAACAAAAAAATCAAAAAATGGGACTACATCAAACTCAAAAGTTTCTGCATAGGAAAAGAAACAACAAAATGAAAAGACAACCTACAGAATGGGGAAAAAATTGCAAACCATATATCAAATAAGGAGTTGATATCCAAAATATATAAAGAATTCAGTCAATTCAATAACCAAAAAAGTTTGATAAAAAAAATGGTAGAAAAACTGAATAAAAAGATGCTCAACATCTCAAGTAAGTGCAAATCAAAACCACAATGAGATATCACCTCATACCTGTTAGAATGGCTATTATCAAGAAGACAAGAGACAAGAACTACTAGCAAAGACATGGTGAAAAGGGAACCCTTATACAATATTATTGGGAATGTAAATTGGTCCAACTACTATGAAAAGCAATATCAATTTCCTCAAAAATTAAAAATGGATCTACCATATATAATCCAGCAATTTTACTTCTCAGAATGAATATACTCAAATGAAATAAATGAAAACAAAATTTTGATGAGATATGTGCACTCCCGTGTTTATTGCAGCATTATTCATAGTAGCCAAGATATGGAAACCACCCAAATACCAATCAGCAAGTAAATGATTAAAACAGATGTGGTACATATAATCAATGGAATATTATTCAGCGTGAGAAAGAAAGATAACCTTACATTTGGTCAGATAAATCCAAGCAACATGGATAGACCTTATGTACATTATCCTGAATGAGGTAAGTCAGACAAAGAAAGGCAAGTCCTGTATGATACCTCTTAAATGTGGACTCTAAAAAAGGTAAACCTTTTAAAAAAAAAAAGGAGTAAAACGGTGGTTGCCAGGTGATGGTGATGAGGGTCATTACAGAGATGGTGTTTAAGGGTACAAACTTGTAACAAGTACTAAATAAGCCATAGAGATCTAACACACATTATAATGAACATAGACAATAATATTGTACCATAATTATGTAATGTGATAAATATTGCTACATCAACACCCATATTACAAATATGTCAAAGTAACACACACCTTAAATTTATACAGTGTCACATGTCAGATTTACTCAATAAAAACAAAAAGAATGCAAAAAAAAATGTTTAGTCATGCTATTTATTCCTTACCTGGTGAAATCCAGTAGATCATCTCCCTGGACACATGATAAATTTCAAAAATTGCATGTTTGAAGTTAGGCAGAAGTGAATTTAAAAATCATTAATAGTACATGATATTTGTATGACATTGGAGGGAATGGTTTCATAGGCATAAATATTTATTTATTCATTTATTTATTTATTAGAGAGAGAGATAACAAGTTGTGGGAGAGGGGCAGAGGGAAAGAGAGAATCCTGAAGCAGACTCAACGCAGAGCTAGATCCTAGGACCCTGAGTTCATGACCTGAGATGAAAAAAAGTCAGCCACTTAACCTACTGAGCCACCCAGGTGCCCCTAAATAAGCTACTTTTGAACTATAAAGATAATTTCTTATATCAGATGAGAAAAGATACAATTCATTTATATAAATCAAATATTTAAAGCCATCAGTCAATAAGAGCATGATGCAATCATACATCCCACAATGACATTCTCTTGAAGCAATCAGGAAAATACCTTAAAGCATACTGAAAGCAATTCCCTGAATATATGTCTAAAATTAAGGATATCTTCATCAGAGAGGCTGGAAATACCGAAATACCTTAACTAAGATTTTCTTTCCTTTTTTTTTTTTTTAGATTTTCTTTCTCTTTAAGAATGTTTAAAGAAAATTGTCAAAGTTCATTTTTAAATATATATTCATGACAGAAAGTTGCATGGCTAATACTTGATATAAGGTTAAAAAACTAATATTTATAAACCTATATCCTATGTTTTACCAAGATGGAATGTTTTCTTTTATGAACTTATTTTTTAAAATATATGGGGTGCCTGGGTGGCTAGTCGTTAAGTGTCTGCCCCTTTGGCTCAGGTCATGATCCCTGGGTCCTGGGATCGAACCCTGAATCGGGCTCCCTGTTCCGCAAGGAGCCTGCTTCTCCTTCTCCCACTCCCCCTGCTTGTGTTCCCTCTCTCACTATGTCTTTCTCTGTCAAATAAATAAAAAAGATCTTTAAATAAATGAAATAAAATATAGGATCATCCTTTTCTTTTTTCTCTTAAAAATAATCCATGAATCCATGTAGTTTTTTTGATGTAATTGAGATTATATTTAAGTTATATATTCAAATAAACTCCATACACACAGCTGTCCTACCAAATCATTGTTTATCAAAGACATACTAACTAGAATACATTTGTGTAATGTTTAGAAAACATAGCACTCTTCACATCTATCAATAGACAGATAAGTCTTTCACTTAGAGAATGCCAGGTCATCTTCACATTCCCAGCATACAAAAATGGGCCAAAAGAAATCATTACACTTAGGTAATTATTATTTGTTTGCAAAGATCTTTTAAAAAATTTTATAATAGCAATCTAATTTTAAACATGTACACAGTGCAGATTCCAAAGTGCTTACTAGAAAATGCAGGTACATGAGAAAAATAAAAAGTGATACACAAAAATTTAAGAATGGCTATTTGTATTAATTATTATTGAAGATCCCTGCCAAGTGGCTGCTATGTAACTAAACTCTCCTAATTCTGAAGTGTTTTCTCTCTTTATTTTCCTGAGATTTTTTTAGTCCATCTCTTTTTTTTTTAAGATTTTATTTATTTATTTGAGAGAGAGAGAATGAGAGAGAGAGAGCACGAGAGGGAAGAGGGTCAAAGGGAGAAGCAGACTCCCTGCTGAGCAGGGAGCCCGAAGTGGGACTCGATCCCAGAACTCCAGGATCATGACCTGAGCTGAAGGCAGTCGCTTAACCAACTGAGCCACCCAGGTGCCCCCATCTCTTAAATATAGATAATTGGTCAAAGCCAAAAAAAAAAAAAATATATATATATATATATACCATCTTCAGAGAATTCGTATTACCATACCTTTACATGTTAAATCATTGCAAGTGTTTTATCTTTGTCTCTTTTATGTACCTCTGTCCTATTAAACCAAGTTTGTTGTATCCATTAGCATTGTCATCAACTAAAAATAGCAAAATACCCAACTAAAATGCCCGAATGAAGGAAGATATTTAATTGTCTCTAGTGCTACTCCTAGATATTGGAGATTTAAAGTTGGTTTCAGAGAATTATTCAAATTGCCACAAATGATATCATCCCAATCTATGTCCTTGACATTTTGATATTAAAACTGTTGCCTCAGGTTTCCAGTATTTACTGAATAAATGTAGAACGTGCTATATGAATAATAGTTTAGTTTAACTTTGTAGACGGGCTTCATTGGACCACAAAATTATAGTGATTTAATTGACTATAATTATAGTTAAGTTAGTATATTGGAATCCAAAACAAAATAAAATTTTGAATTTAGGGTAAGAAAGTCTGAAAATGAGAAAGAAAGATTATTTGTGTCTTTTTTATCACAATGTCTATGATGAGCTATACAATCACATCTAATTTAGGTCAATTTTGTTAATATTTCTTGCTCTATATGTTAACTCTTGAAACTAAGTTTTCACAGAACTGCACGATTATGAGTGAACTAAAAAAAACAAAACAAACAGAAACACTGTTCATTTGATAGCTTATCAAAAATAACAATTTATGATCTGATTTCTAGTTCTGAAATATAGTAAATACCCAACTTCTTATTAATGGCTTAGAATACATGCACAAATTGCATAAAAATGTGTGTACTAACAGGTTGTTGATAAACAGAAGTTATTTTCCACCAGAAACATTTTTTCATGTTTACTAAGTTTTATGGTAAACTGTGCAATATATATATTATAGTGCTTAATTTATAATGTTTTGCTAACAACGCTTTAGAACATGACTAACATATTCAATAGTGAAATAAACTTGGGCTGACTTATTTAACCTTGCAATCTACCCATAATACCACAATGACTAACTCCGTCAATAACTCTAGCCTTGCGGGATATCCTCTTCTATCTCCATGTGCCTCGGGCCTGCCTTGTGCTCTGGAATTCCAGGCTCCCTTTCTCTATGTTGAGGCTGGCTATTATATGGCACCCTCGGCAGATCAGAAAATAAGAGAGGCCAGAATATTTAATCCCATGGTTCATTCTTGCTATACCCTAGTTTTGCAGTGGAGCATTCCTTAATTTAAGACTATGGTTTCTGTGGGTCAACCATATTCCCGTGGGTACAGCCCATCACATAGTGCTTTATTCCTCCCTTCCCTTGTCACTTCAGGTCTGGATGTGGTAAAGGCTTTCCAGTATTGCTAGTCCCTACATGATTCCATAACCATGTCTGCTCTTTTGTAATAGTCTACTTATTAATTTCTTTTTAATCACATTTCTGAATGTGTCCTTTTTTTCTGCTGGCACCCGCCAACATCTGTCGTTTCCCAACTTGTCAATGTTAGCCATTCTGACTGGTGTGAGGTGGTATCTCACTGGAGTTTTGATGTGGAGTTCCCTGATGCCGAGCCATGTTGAGCACTTTCTCGTGTATCTGTTGGCCATTGGGATGTCTTCTTCGGAGAAATGTCTGTTCATGTCTTCTGCCCATTTCTTGATTGGATCATTTGTTCTTTGGGTGTTGAGTTTGATAAGTTCTTTATAGATTTTGGATACTAGCTCTTTATCTGTTGTGTCAAGACAGTATGGTACTGGCATAAAAACACATCGATCAATGGAACAGAATAGAGAGCCCAGAAATGGACCCTCAACTCTATGGTCAACTCATCTTCGACAGGAGAATGTCCATTGGAAAAAAGACAATCTCTTCAAATGGTGTTGGGAAAATTGGACAGCCACATGCAGAAGAAGGAAACTGGACCATTTCCTTACACCACACACAAGAAGACTCAAAATGGTTGAAAGACCTAAATGTGAGACAGGAGTCCATCAAAATCCTAGAGGAGAACACAGGCAGCAACCTCTTCGATCTCAGCCATAGCAACTTCTTCCTAGAAACATCACCAAAGGCAAGGGAAGCAAGGGCAAAAATGAACTCTTGGGACTTCATCAAGATAAAAAGCTTTTGCACAGCAAAAGAAACAGTCAACAAAACCAAAAGACAACCGAGAGAATGGGAGAAGATATTTGCAAAAGACATATTAGACATTTTGCATTAGTAACTTCTATCAAACTGCAAGAAAGCAATAATTCCAATATTAAACAAAGTCTTCTAGAAAATAGAGCAAGATTTTTTCGTGTTTTGAAGCTAGCACAACAGAATAGTCTGAATGCTTCCCCTTCAAATTCATATGTTAAAATCCTAAAGACCAATGTGATGATATTAGGAGGTGGGGCCCTTGGAAAATGATTAGGTCATGAAGATGGAGCCCTCATGAATGTTAATAGTGTTCTTATAAAAGAGACCCTCCAGGGATTCCTTGTCTCTTCCACTACGTGGAAGAGGACCCTCGCCTGACCATGCTAGCATCCTGCTCTTGGACTTCCATCCTCCAGAACTGTGAAAAATAAATTTCAGTTGTTTATAATACCCAGTCTGTGGTATTTTGTTATAACAAACAGAGTAAGACACATAAATGATGCAAACCTGAGAGGGGAGAGTGCAGGAGGGACAGAAATTACCGTCAGATCTAATTTGTGAACCAAGAGCACAAAGTTAGTAAACTGAGAACTGAAAAACATAGTTTACTTTGATTCTTTTTTGGAAAAGCTCCCAAGTTTTTTTGGAAACCTCACTTAGACTAAAATATGTTAAGCACTGCATATTTAAAATGTAATGCTGTTGACTAATGCCTTGAGTCATATTTACTTATAGGCAAGTACAAGGGATAGGTAGAATTTCTGCTCCATTGTTAGCGCTCTGCAGTTGTATATGGACTTAGTGTATTTGTTTTATCTACGAGGCCATTTGCCTCCATGCCTTTCGTTCACCCTGCAGTTCTGGTGTTCTGGTTGAGCTAAATTTCAGGAAGCAAGAGTCTTTGCAAATGGCAAGATTTCATTGATTTTTATGGCTGAGTAATAGTCCATTATATACATATATAATTTCTTCATCCATTCATCAATCAATGGATGGACACCTGGGCTGTTTCAATAATTTGGCTATTGTAGATAACGCTGCTATAAATATTGGGATGCATTTGTCCCTTTGAAATAGTATTTTTGCATTATTTGGATAAATATCCAGTAATGTGATTACTGGATTACAGGATAGTTCTATTTTTAACTTTTTGAGGAACCTCTCTACTGTGTTCCAGAGTGGCTGCACCAGTTTGCATTCCCACCAACAGTGCAAGAGGGTTCCCCTTTCTCCATATCTTCACAACCTGTTGTTTCTTAGGTTGTTGCTTTCAGCCATTCTGACAGATGTGAAGTGATATCTCATTGTAGTTTTAATTTGAATATCCTTGATGATCAATGATGGTGAATATCTTTTCATGGGTCTGTTGGCCATCTGATGTCTTCTTTGGAAAAATATCCATTCATGTCTTCTGCCCATTTTTTAATTGGATTATTCATTTTGGGGGTGTTGAGTTGGATAAGTTCTTATATATTTTGGATACTAATCCTTTACCAGATACGTCATTTGCAATTATCTTCTCCCAACCTGTAGGTTGCCTTTTAGTTTCATTGATTATTTCCTTTGCCGAGCAAAAGCTTTTTATTTTGATGTAGTCCCAATTGTTTATCTTTGTTTTTGTTTCCCTTGCCTCAGGAGACATATCTAGAAAGAAGTTGCTACGGTCAGTGTCAAAGAAGTTACTGTCTGTGTTCTCCTCTAGGATTTTGATGGTTTCCTGTCTCATATTTAGGTCTTTTATCCATTTTGAATTTATTTTGTGTATGGTGTAAGGAAGTAGTCCAGTTTCATTCTTCTGCATGTGGCTGTCCAGTTTTCCCAACACCATTTGTTGAAGAAACTATCCTTTTTCCATTGGATATTCTTTCTTGCTTTGTTGAAGATTAATAGACCATATAGTTGTGGGTCCATTTCTAGGTTTTCCATTTGGTTCATTGATCTATGTGTCTGTTTTTGTGCTAGTACCATACTGTCTTGATGACTACAGCCTTGTAATATAGCTTGAAGTCCGGAATCGTGATGCCTCCAGCTTTTCTTTTTTTTTTCAGGATTGCTTTGGCTATTCAAGATCCTTTGTAGTTCCATACAAATTTTAGGACTGTTTGTTCTAGCTCTGTGAAAAATGTCGGTTGTATTTTGATAGGAATATAAACTACTTTCTTAAAGAAATATACACTACTTTAAATAACACTGAAGAATACATATTTCTTTATTTAAGGCTTAATAAATTATGTGAAGGGGAAAAGAGAAAATTGCATTTTGATATTTACTATATTAAGTTAACTAATAAAAGTTAAACTATAAGATAAAATAAACCCTTAACTGTATACACTTTTAGTCAGTAAATTCAGTATGGCATATCATATGTTTAACATCAGTGCCTTATTTCAGAATAACTTATAAGAATTTATATGCCAGTGGGTTTCTTGTATTCAGACCATTTTATTAATGGGAAGTTTGTTTTTTTTAATAAGATTTTTTGTTTTAGTTTTAGGTAGATCTATAATGCATCTTGCATTAATTTTTCAGTATATTCTATTAAAACTCAAGGTTACTTTTTTCATACATTTAATTAGTTGGTCCAGAAAAAAAAAATTCAAGAGTTTTTCCTTCCTGTATGAAATGGTTGTGAGGGACCCTTGTCAAAAATCAATTCACTATTTATGCTTAGGACTATTACTGGATTCTCTCTTCAGTGTCACTGGTCACTCTGTCTCTCCTTGGGCCAACTTTATAATGAATTTTGAAGACATTTCATGTGAATCTCCATTTTTCCCTTTTTAAATAAGATTATTTTGTCTCTTCTAAGTCCTTTGCATAGCTATGTAAATTTAGAATCAATTTTTTATATTCCTACAAAAAAATCTATTAGTATTTTGATTGGGATGCTTTTGAATCAAATTTGGGGAAAATACTGAATCTCATTTTTGTGTAGTATGTTCTTCTAGAATAAGCCTTATGATTTAGTGTATTACTTCAAAATTGTAGCATATTGTTCATAAAATCACCCCCTTGTATGCAATGGCTCATTTTTCTTTAACCGATATAAGATTTTCTATTTATGTTGTTTTTTTTGTAGTGTTTGATTATGAAAGTACTTTGTATTTCTCTTGCTTGATATTTGCTAGACTTCTGTAGGTTGATGTTTTTTGTAACTTTGCAAAATTATCGGCCATTATATCTTTACATACTTTTCCTCTCTATTATCTCTATCTTCCTGTGGAGAAGTAATTTCATGATTTCCAGACTACTTGCTATTGTCCCATAGTCACTGAGGTTCTCTTTATATCTTCCCTTTTCCCTCCTCTCTGTTCATTAGCTAGGATACATTTTGTTCACTTATCTTTAAGTCACTGAGCATTTTCTCTGTCATATCCTATTTACTCTTAAGCCAATCAATACAAGGTTTTTTGTTTCTCCTCTACAATTTGGTTAAGTTATAACTGGTGTATAATAAATTGTGCATATGTTAAAATAATAATAGAGCTTTTACATAAGTATAAAATTGCATAATCATCACCACAATCAAGATAAACATCTTTCCCCAAAGTTTCTTCATGCCATTTTTAAAAAGATATTTTATTTGTTTTTGCGAAAGAGAGAGAAAAATGAGCAAGCAAGCAAGCACAAGACGGGAGAAGAGGCAGAGGGAGAAGCAGACTCCCTGCTGAGCAGGGAGCCCAATGCTGGACTCGTTCCCAGGATCTTGGGATCATGACCTGAGCCGAAGGCAGATGCTTAACCAACTGAGCCACCTAGGTGCTCTATTCATGCCATTTTGTAATCCATCTTTCTCCCCACTCTCACCCCATAAAACCACTGATCTACTTTATGTCATTATAAATTAGTTTGCATTTTCTGGGCTTTTGTACAAATGGAATCATACAGTATGTATTCTTTACCATCTGATTTGCTCAAAATAATGATTCTGAGAACCATATAAGCTATTGTGTATATCAATTAATTCCTGTTTTATTGCTGAGTATTATTGCATGTTATTGAAATGGCAGGAATGGTTTATTCATTCACCTATTAATGGACATTAAAATTGTTTGTAGTCTGGGCTTATTTCAGATAAACCATCTATGAATATTTTTGTGTAAGTCTCTGTGTGTAAATGCATTTTCACTACTCCTGGGTAAATATCTAGAAATAGAATTGCTCAGTAATATGTGGATATGTGATTAATTCTTTTTTAAATGGCTAAACCACTTTCCAAAGTGGTTCATGAATTAATTTATCTGTAGGGTATGAACATTTTAGTTGTTTCAAAACTTTGTTAATATTGAAACATCATATTTTTAAATTTTATTTTAACTATGATACTTTTTAAAAGATTTATTTATTTATTTATTTATTTGAGAGAGAGAGAGAGAGAGCAAGGGGAGGAGCAGAGGGAGAGGGAGGGTGAAAATCTCAGAGACTCCATGCTGAGCACGGGGCCCCCAAGTGGGGTTCAATCTCACAACCCCGAGATCATGACCTGAACCAAAACCAAGGGTTGGTTGCTCAACAGACTGAGCCACCCACACATCCCACTGTTAGACTTTTTGTTCTGCATTTCTATTTGGTTTCTTTTTATAATTTCTGTTTTTGCAATATTTTTCTTTAAATTTGAAGATACTTAAAATTGTTGTTCTAAGGCATGTATCTGCTCTTGCAACTTCAGCTTCTTTGTTTTTATTTTTATTATATGATTGATATTGTGAATAATTGCAAGGGGTTTTTTGACAAGCAATTATATTGCTGGCTTATCTTATTGACTCCATCAGGCTTGGATTCTTTGTTCAGGCTGGAATATTTTTGTCCTTTATTGTAGACCATGACACAGTTTAGGAAATACCTCACAAGGTGTGACCTTCTGAGATATCAACAGAATGACCAAATTGTTCAATGAGGTCGCTCAAATCTGACTAGACTTCAACTCTAGCATCTTCCAGACTTGCCCAAACTATGGCATCTCTGCCTACCTTGTAGCCCCAAAGAAACCACTCTGGTCTGGACCCCTTGAATTTTGTCCTGTTAATCTCTTTTTCCAGTCTTTGCCCCAGACATGCAGGATTCTCCACACATTCTTATGAAGTGTGTTGCTTAATAGATGTCTCCTCTCCAGTGTCCTGATGAACCAATTCAAAAACTCCAAATTAGAGCTGAGACTCCACCTTCCAACTCTGTTGTCTGGAAAGTGCCCAGGTTTTGAATAAAGTGAATGCAGAATAATTATTCACTTTTTCTCAAGAATCATTTTTTGAGTTGCATGCATATAAATGTCTGAAAAGAGTTGTTTCATATATTTTATCTTGTGTAAAACTTGATTGGTATTAGGAGAACATTTTCAATACCAGTTATTTCATTGTGACAAGCAACAGAAATCCCTCTGCCATTATCTTTCAAAGATTTCTCTATCAAACTATTTCTATTTTCTCTCTGTGAAACTCCTATTACACATTTGATAGATGTTTATACTCTACTTCTATGTCCTAAATGTACATATGTATTATACATATATATTATGCATAATATACATGTGTATATATTATATGGATATGTGCAAAATATGTTCTATATTTATATATTATCTCACAAATATATTGCAAATACATATACATTTACAAATATATATATGCATATATATATACACACATATGTATTCATATATATATTCAATATTTTATTCTCCTCTATATTGGATTGTGAATGAGTTCATCAAATCTATTTTCAAATCTTTTTTTTTAGATTTTATTTATTTATTTACTTATTTGAGAGACGAGAGCGAGAAAGCAGGGGGAGACAGAGGGACAAGCAGACTCTGCACTGAACATGGAGCCTAACATGGGGCTCTATCTCATGATCCTAAGATCATGACATGAGCTGAAATCAAGAGTTGGGTCGCTTTGCCGACTGAGCCACCCAGCCCCCCTGCCATTTTCAAATCTTTGATTCTATCTTCATCTGTGTAGAATTTACCACTTAACCCAGTTATTAAAGGTAGGTTTCTGTTTTCTTTTTATATTTCAATAATGATACCTTCCATTTCTATAATTTCCATTTAACACTTGATCAAAGAGGTCATAATTCTTTTTTCTCACCTTAATATCCTAATCTTCCTCTCTTGTTTTGAAATATTTAAAACTATTTCTTGCCCACACATTTCAAATATCTAAACTCTGTCTAGTTCCTGGTTTTATATTTAAACTTTTTTTAAAAAGATTTTATTTATTTATTTGTCAGAGAGAGAGAGAGCACAAGCTGAGGAAACTGCAGTCAGAGGGAGAGGCAGGCTCCCCGCTGAGCAAGGAGCCTGATCTGGGGCTCCATCCCGGGATGCTGGGATCGTGACCTGAGCCAAAGGCAGCTGCTTGACCAAATGAGCCATCCAGGCCTCCCTCTAGTCTCTGGTTTGAAAGAATGGATTCAGGGTTTTCCTATTCTGTTTGGTGATACTATTTAGAGAGTTTCAGTAGATAATAAGATCATGACCTTTGCCTTCATCAATGCCTGGACTGTAGATGTGTACTTGGTAATCATCTCAGCAAAAAAAAAAAAAAAAAATAGATAAGATTGTTAGGGGATATTTTATTTTTAATTTGTTTTTTTTTAATATGAGCAAAAATGGGGCTAAAATCAGACTAAAATATAATCATTTAAAGGATAGACTTATGATAAGTAGCTTACAAAGAAATTGAACAAAATAATTTAGAAGGAAAGAATAGAATTCAGTGGGTGGAGGTGTAACGAATGATAAATTTAGACAAATCATTCAAGAAGTTTGCCTATGAAATAGGAGAGATACAGAGTGGTAATATAACAAAAACCCTGAAAAATAATCTTTTAAACTTAAGCTCTTTCATATATTTATTTAGTTAGAGATTCACAAAAATTGTAAGAAGTAGGTATTTTTACATTCCCTTTACAGCCAAGAAACGGAGTCATTAAAATATTAGGTGACTTGCTTGTGTCAACAAGTGTTGATTTTTCTGGAAAAGTCATTTGTACATCGGTACTCATTTATTTTACAAATATGTGTTAATTGTTTAATAAGTTCCAGGATGTATGTAAAAGTGCCATTACAATTGCACATTCCAATACTAAAGTTAGAATCATTCATTGAAAAGTCAAACAGTTTTGAACTGTGTTAAGTTTATTTAAATAGGGCTACCTGGGTGGCTTAGTCAGAGTCTGCCTTCATGATCCCAGGGTCCTGGGATCCAGCCCCATGTTGGGCTCTCTGCTCAGCAGCAAGCGTGCTTCTCTCTCTCCCTCTGCTTGCCACTCTGCTTACTTGTGCTGTCTCTCTCTCTCTGTCAAATAAATAAATAAAATCTTTTAAAAATTTTATTTAAATAAATATGACATAAATGGCAGTGATAGAAAAGTGACATTTATATAACAAAATCAGTGGGGAGTAAAATATTACACTGATTTTATTTGGAATTATTCTAAATTCTTTTGAAATGAGATAGGTAGTTTTTCATTACTTTGTCTTAAGCAGAGGCTCTGTGACTATCTTTCAAGTATCTGTTGGTTAAATTTTTTAATCCCAGAAAGAGGAAAAAATACATTATTTGAGGGACTCCTTCCAACTCACTTACTTGAATATAATTTCTTTCTCTCTCCTTCCTTCTGAAAAATATTTAGCAACTGTTATATATTTGAAATTATATTATATACTATATATATAAAAATAGTCATTAAAATATGTGAGAGGTCATTTAGTCTTGAAATTGGCAACTATCACCTAATTTATAAAGATAAATTTTCAAAATTATAGACTAATAACCCTTATAATTTATCCCACAATATTCTATAATATGATTATTATTTCCATAGGTCCTTAAAAGAGGAAATAATGAAAGATTAGCATAAATTCATTAAGAGAACACAAGTAATACTGTATATTTAAAACTATGTCTACTCAACTGATACACCAAGTCAAACCCATGGATTTCCAAAACTATTTTTAACAGGATCTTTTCAGATCTATTAATGGGAAAATACTTCAGAGAATAGTACAATCCAAATTGGTGAATTTTTGTTTCATGAGAAACTCATATGGGTGATAACCTAAGAGAAATTTCTTCTACCACTTTCAAAAGTGTTAAAATTAATAACTAATTGTCAATGAATTTAATAGAAATAAGTGGATGTTTTGTGTTAAATTTAAATACGCACACAACATAGGTTATTGAATATAGGTCTCAGCATTTGTTAATATAAAAAAAGATTATCTGGTTTCAGTGATGATAAACAAGATAAAATTTTGTGTCATTATGACAGAAGGTGGCATCTAGCCCTCTGTAATATTCAACTGTCATATCTTATCAGGAAGGTTATGTTCAGGGAGGGAGCTTCATTTAAAATTGGATATTGATTCATGGGAATCTATCAGAATATTAACTGGGAAATAGGAGGACAGAAAATTACATCATATGCTGATGTATCTGCGGTAGAAGAGGAGGACAGTGGAGTAGGTATGGAATGATACCTTTATGTGCAGGAACAGATAATAGGCAGTACCTGGATTGCTCATACACTTGATACTAATTTGGGATTTTAATTTCTGGGTTTTGTTTTATTCCTACATGACTCTTCTCTCATATTTCCAGAAGTTCAATGTCTCATTGCCTTAAACAAAGTGTGTGGCAAGGCAGAAAGCACAGGTAGATCTATTTTTCTGGCTTTTTTATTGAAAAATCCTAAATCCTTGGGATACATTAGAGGGTTTATAAAAAAGATCTTGGAAAATCATAAGGTCTAAAAATGCTTCCTTATTCAGTGGTTTGTGGGAAATACATGTCAGAGAGAGAGAAGTTCTTGAGTACTGGGGCAATAAGAACCTGTGCCCCATCGCTGACACCCCAAACACTGGGTGTTTTCCACTGCAGAGCAAGTGGTCTGAGGGTAATTGTAATCTATCCAAACTGCGTAACGCAATTTGTATGTACTATGTGGAATATCAAGGTTAAAAAAATGTACTACGTGGAGGGGGCGGAGCAAGATGGCAGTGGAGTAGGAGACCTGGATTTTGTCTGGTCTTAGGAATTCAGCTGAATAGGGATCAAACCATTCTGAACACCTACAAACTCAACAGGAGATCGAAGAGGAGAGTAGCAACAACTCTCTGAACAGAAAAGCAACCACTTACTGGAAGGTAGGACGTGCGGAGAAGTGAATCCAAGGCGATATTCAGGAGGATAGACGGTGGGGGAGGGGGCCTCCGTCGGCCGCTTCAAGCAAGTGATAGAGCCGCGGGAGCACAAAATCGGAACTTTTAGAAGTCGGCTCCACTTAGGGAAGTCGCTCCAGTGGCTAAGCGGGGGGTGGAATCCTCATGGGACAGTGTGGTCTCAGGACCCTCAGGGTCACAGAAAGACCGGGGGTGTCTGAATGCGGCAGAGCTCCCAGGTATTAGAGCGGGGAAGCCGGCTGCAGAGACGGAGCCGAGGGGTTGCCATAAACTGATCTGCTGCCCAGTCGGGCCACTGCTCCTCCAGCAGGGACCCAACAAGCGGCAGATCCAGGGAGACTCCCATTCCTCCCCCTGGGAGGAGCGGAGAGGGAGCGCACCGCAGGGATCTGCTGGGTTTGGAGACTCCACACCGAGTGGGTGCCAGAGAGAGAAACACTCGGTCACAGTCCGGGTGAGCACGGAGTGTAGCCAGAGACTGGGGACACGGGAGTGACTGACTGCTTTTCTCTGGGGGCGCACTGAGGAGCAGGGCCCCAAGTTCTCGGCTCCTCTGGGCGAAGATTGGGAGGCCACCATTTTCACTCTCGTTCTCCAAAGCTGTACGGAAAGCTTGCAGGGAACAAAACTCCCGAGAGCAAACCCGAGCAGATTGTTTAGCCCAGATGAGCAAGGGCAGGGCAATTCCGCCTCCGGCAAAGACATTTGGGAACCACGGCAACAGGCCCCTCCCCCAGAAGATCAGCAGGAACAGCCAGCCAAGACCAAGTTTACCGATTAAGGAGAATGGGAGAACTCCAGCCTTAGGGGAATACTGTTCATAGAATTCATGGTTTTTTTTTACCACGATTCATTACTTTTTCAAAGTTAATTTTTTTAAATGTTTTTTTTTGCATTTTTCTTTTTCCCTTTTTCAACCAACATCTTATCAATCACTTTTTGGAAAAAAAAATTTTATTTTTCATTTTTAGAGTCATATTCTATCCCTTCAAATTTGATACCCTTATTTTTGGCATATATATATAAGTTGTTCTCTCTTTAAAATTTTGAGAAACAGTTTCTTCTAACAGATCAAAATATACCCTAAATCACTAGTGTATGGCTTTGTTCTAGTCTCCTGCCTGATCACATTCTCTCCCGTTTATTTCTTTTTTTTTAAATCTTCTTCTTTCTTTTTTCAAACGACTTCTTATCTTATCAATTCCTTTTATAAAATCTTTTATAATTTTCATCTTTACAGTCATCTTCTATCCCTTCATTGTATCAACCCTTATTTTGTACATATATAAGTCTTTCCTTCTTTAAAATTTTAGGAGGCACTTTCTTCTAACAGACCAAAATACACCCAAAATCTAGTGTGTGGCACTGATCTATGCACTAGCCTGATCATATTTGATCATATTCTGTTTTTTTGGTTGTTTTGTTCTGTTTTGTTTTTTTATCTTTCTTTTTCTTTTTCTTTTTTCTTTTTCTTTTTTCTTTCTTTCCCTTTCTTTTCCCCTGATTTCAGGTCTTTTCTGATTTGTATAGAGTATATTTGCTGGGGACGTTGTTAACCTGTTAGCATTTTGTTCTCTCATTCATCTCTTCCCCTCTGGACAAAATGACAAGACGAAAAAAATCACCTCAGCAAAAAGAACAAGAGGTAGTACCGTCTGCCAGGGACCTACTCAATATGGACATTTGTATGATGTCAGAACTAGAGTTCAGAATGATGATTTTAAAGATACTAGCTGGGCTTGAAAAAAACATGGACGTTATTAGAGAAACCCTTCCTGGAGAAATAAAAGAACTAAAATCTAACCAAATCGAAATGAAAAAGGCTATTAATGTGCAATCAAAAATGGGGGCACTAACTCCTAGGATAAAGGAGGCAGAAGAGAGAATCAGCGATATAGAAGACCAAATGATGGAAAATAAAGAAGCTGAGAAAAAGAGAGATAAACAACTACTGGATCACGAGGGCAGAATTCGAGAGATAAACGATATGATAAGACAAAACAACATTAGAATAATTGGGAATCCCAGAAGAAGAAGAAAGAGAGAAAGGGGCAGAAGGTATATTGGGGCAAATTATAGCAGAGAACTTCCCTAATGTGAGGAAGAAAACAGGCATCAAAACCAGGAGGCACAGAGAACCCCTCTCAAAATCAATAAAAATAGGTCAACACCCCGACATCTAATAGTAAAACTTACGAGTCTCAGAGACAAAGAGAAAATCTTGAAAGCAGCTCGGGAGAAGAGATATGTAACCTATAATGGTAGAAACATTAGATTGGCAACAGACCTATCCACAGAGACCTGGCAGGCCACAAAGGACTGGCATGATATCTTCAGAGCACTAAAAGAGAAAAATATGCAGCCAGGAGTATTATATCCAGCTAGGCTGTCACTGAAAATTGAAGGAGATATAAAAAACTTCCAGGACAAACAAAAACTAAAGGAATTTGCAAACACGAAACCAGCCCTACAAGAAATATTGAAAGGGGTACTCTAAGCAAAGAGAGAGCCTAAAAGTAACATAGACCAGAAAGGAACACAGACAATATACAACAACGGTCACCTTACAGGCAATACAATGGCACTAAATTCATATCTTTCAATAGTTACCCTGAATGTAAATGAGCTAAATGCCCCAATCAAAAGACACAGGCTATCAGAATGGATTAAAAAACAAGACCCATCGATATGCTGTCTGCAAGAGACTCATTTTAGACCCAAAGACACCCCCAGATTGAAAGTGAGGGGGTGGAAAACAATTTACCATACTAATGGACACCAAAAGAAAGCTGGGGTGGCAATCCTTATATCAGACAAATTGGATTTTAAAACGAAGACTGTAATAAGAGATGAGGAAGGACACTATATCCTACTTAAAGGGTCTATCCAACAAGAAGATTTAACAATTGTAAATATCTATGGCCCTAACATGGGACCAGCCAATTATATAAGGCAATTAATAACAAAAGCAAAGAAACACATTGACAACAATAAAATAATAGTGGGGGACTTTAACACCCCCCTGAGTGAAATGGACAGATCATCTAAGCAAAAGATCAACAAGAAAATGACTTTAAACGACACACTGGACCAAATGGACTTCACAGACATATTCAGAACATTCCATCCCACAGCAACGGAATACATATTCTTCTCTAGTGCCCATGGAACATTCTCCAGAATAGATCACATCCGGAGTCACAAATCAGGTCTCAACCGGGACCAAAAGATTGATATTATTCCCTGCATATTTTCAGACCACAGTGCTTTGAAACTAGAACTCAATCACAAGAGGAAAGTCAGAAAGAACTCAAATACATGGAGGCTAAAGAGCATCCTACTAAAGAATGAATGGGTCAACCAGGAAATTAAAGAAGAATTTTAAAAATTCATGGAAACTAATGAAAATGAAAACACAACAGTTCAAAATCTTTGGGATACAGCAAAGGCAGTCCTGAGAGGAAAGTATTTAGCAATACAAGCCTTTCTCAAGAAACAAGAAAGGTCTCAAATACACAACCTAACCCTACGCCTAAAGGAGCTAGAGAAAAAAAACAGCAAAAAAGCCTAAGCCCAGCAGGTGAAGAGAAATAATAAAGATCAGAGCAGAAATCAATGAAATAGAAACCAAAAGAACAGTAGAACAGATCAATGATACTAGGAGATGGTTCTCTGAAAGATTGATAAACCCCTGGCCAGACTTATCAAAAAGAAAAGAGAAATGACCCAAATAAATAAAAATCATGAATGAAAGAGGAGAGATCCCAACCAACCCCAAAGAAATACAAACAATTATAAGAACATATTATGAGCAACTATATGCCACCAAATTAGATAACCTGGAAGAAAGGGGTGCATTCCTAGAGATGTATCAACTACCAAAACTGAACCAGGAGAATTAGAAAACCTGAACAGACTTATAACCACTAAGGAAATTGAAGCAGTCATCAAAAATCTCCCAACAAACAAAAGCCCAAATCAGGGGCCTGATGAATTCCCTGGGGAATTCTACCAAACATTTAAAGAAGAATTAATACCTATTCTTCTGAAACTGTTCCAAAAAATAGAAATGGAAGGAAAACTTCCAAACTCATTTTATGAGGCCACCATTACCTTGATCCCAAAACCAGACAAAGACCCCATCAAAACGGAGAATTACAGACCAATATCCTTGATGAACATGGATGTGAAAATTCTCACCACAATACTACACAATGGAATCCAACAGTACATTAAAAGAATTATTCACCACCACTAAGTGGGATTTACTCCTGGCTGCAAGGTTAGTTCAACATCCGCAAATCAATCAATGTGATACAATACATTAATAAAAGAAAGAACAGGAACCATATGATCCTCTCAATAGATGCAGAAAAAGCATTCGACAAAGTACAGCATCCTTCTTGATCAACACTCTTCAGAGTATAGGCATAGAGGGTACATACCTCAATATCATAAAAGCCATCTATGAAAAACCCACAGCGAATATCATTCTCAACGGGGAAAAACTGAGAGCTTTCCCCCTATGGTCGGGAACGCGGCAGGGATATCCACTATCAACACTGCTATTCAACATAGTACTAGAAGTCCTAGACACAGCAATCAGAAAACAAAAAGAAATCAGAGGCATCCAAATTGACAAAAAAGAAGTCAAACTCTCACTGTTTGCAGATGATATGATACTTTATGTGGAAAACTCAAAAGACTCCACCCCAAAACTGCTAGAACTCATACAGGAATTCAGTAAAGTGGCAGGCTATAAAATCAATGCACAGAAATCAGTGGCATTCCTATACACCAACAACAAGACAGAAGAGAGACAAATTAAGGAGTCGATCCCATTTACAATTGCACCCAAAACCATAAGAACCTAGGAATAAATCTAACCAAAGAGGCAAAGAATCTGTACTCAGAAAACTATAAAATACTCATGAAAGAAATTGAGGAAGACACAAAGAAATGGACAAACGTTTCATGCTCACGGATTGGAAGAACAAACATTGTGAAGATGTCAATGCTACCTAGAGCAATCTACACATTCAATGCAATCCCTACCAAAATACCAACCACTTTTTTCAAAGAAATGGAACAAATAATCCTAAAATTTGTATGGAATCAGAAAAGACCACGAATAGCCAGAGGAATGTTGAAAAAGAAAAGCAAAGCTGGCGGCATCACAATTCCGGACTTCAAGCTCTATTACAAAGCTGTCATCATCAACACAGTATGGTACTGGCACAAAAACAGACACATAGATCAGTGGAACAGAATAGAGAACCCAGAAATGGACCCTCAACTCTATGGTCAACTCATCTTTGACGAAGCAGGAAAGAATGTCCAATGGAAAAAAGACAGTCTCTTCAACAAATGGTGTTGGGACAATTGGACAGCCACATGCAGAAGAATGAAATTGGACCATTTCCTTACACCACACACAAAAATAGACTCCAAATGGTTGAAAGACCTAAATGTGAGACAGGAGTCCATCAAAATCCTACAGGAGAACACAGGTAGCAACCTCTTCGACCTCAGCCACAGCAACTTCTTCCTAGAAACATCGCCAAAGGCAAGGGAAGCAAGGGCAAAAATGAACTACTGGGACTTCATCAAGATAAGAAATTTTGCACAGCAAAAGAAACAGTCAACAAAACCAAAAGACTACTGACAGAATGGGAGAAGATATTTGCAAATGACATATCAGATAAAGGGCTAGTATCCAAAATCTATAAAGAACTTATCAAACTGAACACTCAAAGAATAAATGATTCAATCAAGAAATGGGCAGAAGACATGAACAGACATTTTTCCAAAGAAGACATCCAAATGGCCAACAGACACATGAAAAATTGCTCAACATCACTCAGCATCAGGGAAATCCAAATCAAAACCTCAATGAGATACCCCCTCACACCAGTCAGAATGGCTAAATTTGAATTAATGACTTGGGGTGCCTGGGTGGCTCAGTCAGTTAAGGGTCTACCTTTGGCTCAGGTCATGATCTCAGGGTCCTGAGACTGAGCCCCATGTCAGGCTCCCTGCTCAGTGGGTAGCCTGCTTCTCCCTCTGCCCCTTCCCCTGCTTATGCTCTCTCTCTCTCTCTCTCTCTCTCTCTAAATTAAATAAAATCTTAAAAAAAGGATGTTAATGACTTGGTTTTGGAAAGCGACATTACCTTTTATATGTGAGCCTTATTTAGAAATTAATAGGGAGTTTATTTTATTCTGTAAGCATGGACATTCTAAGCACTTCACAAGGCAGAAGGGCAGGTAATTCCACAGAGCACATGTATCTACACAAAGAGATCAGCATTCCACAGAGAGAAAAGACTGAGGGAACGGGCTGAGTGCTCAGGTCAGTTTTAAGCATGTTTAATTTATAGTACCAGGTGACTTGCCTGTGGGGTTCAATATGGATATACTTCCATCTTTGCTCAATGCAATTCCTAGGGCTTTTGCGTATTAGAAAACATGAGTTTGCTCAAGTGCAAAATCCCTGGAAAAATAGAGATACAACCTATGATTAATTAACACATAGGTGGTAATAATGCCTTTTCTCTCCCTGTAAGCACTTACTCTGTTTTAGTTCTTAACGGATGTTAACTCATTTAAACAAAAGTGTAAAATTATCTAAGTGTGGTAAGAAATGAGGTACCACTCTTGCAGAATTCAGGGAACAGTAACTCTTAGGGAAAAGGAAGAAGACTCACTAAAATTGTGACTGAAAAAGATAAGCAAAAGAGGCTGGCATAGTGCTTAGGAAAAAGAATATTATGGGAGAAAGTGGTTAACATAATCACTCCATTCCAGGAAGTCAAGCAGAATAAGCACTGAAGTTTGTTCTTTGCAGTTACTACAAGGAACCATTGATTGGTTAGCTTATAAAGCTGAGTAGAGCAGTGGGAGCTAAAGTTAGATTGTAGGAGTCGAAAAAAATATATAGAAAGAAGGGAATGAAGACAGTGAGTTCATAATCTTTCAAGAAAGGTGGCTATGTAGCACTGGGTAGAGATAGGCTTATGCATGTGTTTTGGGAAAAGAAATGGGGCATAGTCTCTTTTTGTATTAAAGATGGCAGAATCTTAGCACTCTTTATAATAGTGTTGGAAATGAACTGGAATAGAAGGGGTAATTGAATACATAGGCAAGGGTGAGACAAATGAGAGAGTCTCCTGAAGTCACTTTATACCTTTCCACTCTTTTACCCCTCATATAGGTTTATTGGAATTTTTAGTCTTCAGTTCAACCTTCCCCAGAGAATTCTCTGAGCCCAGTGCTTAACAATCAATCACCCTTCTGAGGCTGATCCTAAAACCCACATCTCCAGCTCTAATCTCTCTACTTCATATTTCAAGCCTGGACCTCTTAATTGCCTGCTGGGCATTTCTTTGTCAAATTCAACACATCTGAAAGCTAGGTCCTCACTCTTCTGAAAAATCATCTCTGCCTCCTCATTTCTCTTTCTGTAATTTGTAGCCTGACACCTTTTCTTTGACTATTCCCTCTTACTCATTCCCTTGCATTCAGATATTGTATCTATCTCTAAGTAACCACACTGTCTTCGATTTATCATCAAACCTCATAGAACTGGTTTTTTATCTGTTTGGAGTATGTGACCTTTAAGTTCTCTCCCAAAACTAATTTTGCCTCATTCTGGAAGCTGACATAAATAGAAAGCTCACTTGAAACATTGCAATAAATAGTGTCTAATTTCATGGATCTACTTTTATGAATGTAAACAAAAGGTAATTAAACCGACAACTGCTCTCTCCTCAAGGGAACTCAAATGGGAATTTTCATTTCCTTTTTCGCTTAGTTCTTATGAACTAGTCATGTATGGTACATATAGATTATTTTTGATATTTGATATAACTAACATACAAATGTAAGGATTTTTTTTGACCAAAAAAGTCACTGATAATTTGTGTTTGGTCAGAGAATATTCAGCAATCATGCAGGGAGAGTTCCCTTAAGGATGCATTTCCTGCCGAATTAATTCATTTGATAATGTATCCTAAAGCAATTAAATAGTAATATATTGAAAATATGAAGTTAGTTGAGGTTATGACTAGAAATGCCTCAAAGCAATTTTCATGTAATTAAGGAAAGACAATATGTCTCATCATGTTGGTAGTGGGGTAAAGGTGTGACCTAGAGTCTCCAGTTCATTCCAAGGACCTTTGGTCACCTGTTGGTAGCCTAGGACATAGGGCTGAATATTCGGTTGCCAGCTATCCTAATAAGATTATTATAAAAACAAAGTAGTCAGCATATTTTATGTTACAGGTAGGCTCCTTTAACATATACATATGAGCATATGAACATACACTAATCTAAAACTGGAGGAAAGGCACTAAGAGTCCTAAATAATAAAAATATGACCAACCAAGTCTTCCATTGTGACATTTAGCAGATGTTTACTGTAAGCCAGCTTCAACAGTAATAAGTGATTCTAAGTAGGGCCTGAGTCAACTGTATGATTTACTTTACCATTTAGGTCATTTTACATAAAATCTCATTTGTTCACCAAATCCTTCAATAGAATATTGACAGCAGGACAGAATCTTGTTAATTTTTATACTCTCTAAAATGTCTTTTATTAAATTAGATTGAACTGTGAGTTACCAGTATTCAACCATTTATTAAATTTATAAAAAGAGCAAATTTATGTAGTTCGATCTAATAGCTGATGTCTTAAAAACATCCATCAATTGTAGTAATACAGCGTGAGAAGCATGCAATAGCCACTGGTGGATGGCAGTGCATTTTTCTAAGCTCATACTTACCCTATTTTAGAAGAGGGTTAAAATACATCTAAAGTTGTATAACTAATGAATAATAAACTAAGAGTCCCTGATTTGGGTTCATGGTGCTTTCCATTATACGTCACATTCCTTCTCCTCTGCTGCTTGTTATCCCATCGATTCCTGCAAGTTAAAAAAAAAAATGAAAAAAGAAATATTGCACTTTGAAATAAAATATAATATACATGCTTTTCATGAACTCAGAATTAATTCTTTATAGAAACTGCGGTCAAAATGATTGGTTTTTATTCATTCTTGCATTCATCCATCCACCTATTTACTTACCTAAACATATAGCAGATATTGTTAGCCATAAAAATATTTAGGCAGCATATTAGACACAATAATCTATCAATATGTTTCCTAAGTTTCCTTTGAGGGGTAAAACAATATATGCAATGTTACCTTGAAAGCTTCAAAAGTACCGTGCCATTTACATTGTTTTATGTGTATAGTTTATTTTTCAATTAATTCAATTAATTAAGCAAGTTTTTACTGAATTTTTAATATGCTTTAGACATTTTCTAGGCATAACGGACAAAGTGATAAAAATCTATTTCCTGCCCTCATCCAGTTTTTATTCTGATGAGAAAAGAAGGAAATTATACATGCATAAAACCAATAAATAATATTTTATAATAACTGAAGGGCTTTTTACTTATCAACATGCAATATATAATAATTACACATAATAGTCTCCCTAGACATGCATAATAATAGTTTTTATGCTACAGAAAGCAATAAAAAGACATAAAGAAGTAGAAAATACGTGTCTTTCCTCCAAAAACATAATCTATTCAGAAATATTCAAATTTCTAGCTAATTTCTAACATGAATGCAAGTTTATTTGTCTCTCATTACAAGAACCATGGTTAGGTTGTTGCTTCCTTTATTTCACAGTCTTAATAAAGTCAAGCCTAGGATTCTGAAAGTCTCTAGGTTAGTTGAGCTATAAAGAAGGCAGGGAAATTGAACTTTTAGCTTTTACAAACGGTTAGTAAAATCAAGAAAAGGAGAAGGAAGTTGGAATTTGGTATTGGTCTAAATTGTGTTCCACAGAATCAGACTTGGAAGTTTTGTTTGGAAAGTGATCTATTTAGAGGACAAGCTAATAGAGACAGCGGGCTGAGACAAAGAAGGGAAGAGAGCCGAGCAAAAGTACAACATCAAGTCTGAGACCCCAATGCATAATTTTGCCTCAGTCCCACAAGGGAGCTTTAGAGTCAGTGGCGGGGTCACATCATTGTTCTGTTTGGGGCAGTACAGCAGAAATATTTAAATTCCCACACCCAAATGTCATTGGTTCAGGGCAGCATCCTAGAGAGCATAATTGCTCAAGCAATTCCCATGCTCCGTATCTGAGCTCTGACAGTGTAGAAGCCCTCTGAGAATCAGAAACAAGTGCCCGCCATGGGAAATGAGAGCACACCAGGAGCCCGTGTGCATGAAAATGGTACAAACATCCAAGGGATCCTGGCAGAGCACTGACATCATTGGCTACAGGTGATGAGGGCGCTAACCTACATTTTGCTACAGGGAGTCAAATTTTGCAGACATAAAAGTTTAAGTAGTAGTAAAAGTAGCAGTACTAGTTATAACAATGTAATTAAGAGTCAATATATTAATAAGTCATACGGGGTTAAAAAAATTCTGAGGATGCGTTCATTAGGTAGATTTTGATTTTTTCATTTTTATTTGTATCCTGTCAGTTTTGTCAAATGAAAAAGCAGTATGAAATGAAAAACATGAAGTGGACTGTGGGAAAAAAATAAGTGTAATCATTCTGAGAAATGGTATCCTACCCAGGGCTCTGAAATAGGATTATATGAGCAGAATAAAAGAAAAGGTCTTGTTCTGGTCAACAAGAGGACCAAGGTTTGGACTTAAGAATGTGAATTGGTTATTTTTAAGTGCCAAATCTTTACAGTGCCTTTGATTTTATTCATGTTTTAGTGACTTCAGAAAATTTATATCCTTCTACTCATTAGTTAAACTGTAAGGAAAGTAAGCCTGAAAATAAACCAGTAAGGAGATTGTTAATATTTTCCCCATAAAAAGCTTAAGTTCTGTAAATTATTTTTTTCTAATCTGCTTTTAAAGATAATCCTCAAATATGTGCCTGATAAATGAATAGATTCCACTTAAGAGGAGTGACTCTTATGATGACAGAAATCAGCTACTTTATATAATAGTTAATTTGTTCTCACTACTGACTTTTAAAGCCCTTTGAACAATTTTTAGTATTGTCTTTCATCTTGTTAATCACGTTCACTTGAGATGAAAGAAGCAATCTAAAATAATCTATCCAAGTGGAAAATTGCTGCAATGATTCTCTGAACTGTGCTGTATAATCCAGTAGACACTGGCTACCATTTTACTCCAAAGGAGTATTTGCCAATGAAGGTCTCTCTTTGGGGGAAAATCCTCCTTGTGATTGAGCTTTACCTTCTGCATAGTTGCCTTTCATTGTGGACCTAATATCAAATCACAAAATAATTAAGTGATACCTCTGTTTTTAAGTGAAAAATATGTATTTTCATTAGAAAATTAATATTATTTTTAAATGAAGTAAATATCACTCAGTCCAAACCCTCATATAAAAACACTAGTGCTTAGTAGATCCTTTGCTTCATTTTTTAAAAACATTATTCCCATTACTTTTGAAGAAGCATTAAGCAACTTTATAAATAAAAGTGACACATATATCTGTGTTTAAGTAAAATTTTATGTAGGAGCTTTCACTGCAGAGTAGGGCTGCTTTCTCTTTCTTTTGCTTTTCATTCAACAAATATAATACTTTCTCCCTAACTTCACATAAATTACTAAATTAAATCCAGTTTTTTTCAGTTATTTCTTTAAGATTATGGCAATGTTCATGAAACAGAATTACTTAAAAAGAATACCTCACATAAGAAGTTTTGAAATATTTTACAAATAAATGTGAAAATGCAATTACATTTCCATGATGATTGTTTTCCCAACCTTATTTATGTGTGCATTAGCAATATTCACTTTGTGCCTTCAATCAATTGTTGGATAAATTCAGAAATCATGAAATAACGATTCGTGATTATGAGTTCTAATTTGAGCCCTGTTTGTTTGAAATAATTTATACTTGACAATCCAGCAATAATTGAAAGACTGAACATTTCATTTTGGTCATTGCAAAATATAATCAAATGTCATTTAAATAATTTTTAAGTATTTTTTTTCTTTTCACTTACCAGTTATCATTGAGATAAATGGTAAAGAGTCTGCTTAATTGCACTTTGAAAAAGCCTGTGTTAGAAAGTGGAGACACCTAGTGTTTCTGAAACATTTCAATAACATTTACCGTGGGCTTATTATGTTCCTACTGTTTTAGGTGTTTTATATTTATTAGGCCATATAATCTTAACAACTCTATAAGAGGTCATGGAAGTTAGCTTTCATTTCATATGAGAAAACAAGCTTGCTGAGATGTAGTAAGTTAAGAAGGTCAAGGTTAGATACTGAATACTTACGCGGACTCGAGTGTTTAAGTTATTTTACACAGGTACTTTTCCCCAGACCTCTCAAACCTATGTCTTTAAAGAGAAACATAAATATATTTTAAAAGCATGAACATGTCATAATTGCTTTGGTGGCAAAAAGTAAGAACTGGTGAACTCTGCTTCAGAAACTGGAACACTCTATACATACAAGGAGTGATACTGGAGTGAAGCCTTGAATGGTCCATTGGTATTCAATAGCAGCAAGTAGGTTGGGTCTTTCCAAGCAGATGTAATAATAGGAGAAATTTCACAGAATTGAGAGAATTAGACATTTTCAGCGAATTGTGACTAGTTCAGTATAAAAGGGATATGCTGTATGCTTGGAAATACAAATAAATACAAACAAGCCTGTAATATTCTGGGGAAACTGATACAACCAGGACCATCAATTATTTAGCTCAAATAAATTGCCAATAAGATTTCTCCTGAAAGTAAACAATATCTAAAATATTAATACTATAATCAATGCTGCTCTGATCTCTGGAGAGTTTCTCTCAGAGTATACAAGTACTGATAATTTTCAACTCCAACTATAATTCCCATGTATCTTACTCAATGTAACAGGTAGCAAATGTTCTATGAGCCAACAAAATTCAACATAGTTTTCAATATCCAAAGAAGCAGTATTAACTTAGTTGGGCTCAAGATCATAATTTTCAGAACATTAACAAGTATAAGATGCTTATTCATTTTTATTGTTTTCAAAATCATCAGGAACCAGTTACCACAAGTTTAACTCAAACAGTTGTTAGGCCACTTGGAAGCAATATATTGTACTGATACTATAATAATATACTATTGCATGATAATGATGCCCAAACGCGCTCACTCTAGAAAAAGGTAAATCACCTAGATATGCTCTTTCTATTACTTAAAGAGTTTTCCAGAAAGGGCCCATTCTGGTATCATTCTTTTGGTGATAACAATTGAACCATATTTTAAAATGTAACTGTTCTTTAGTAGCTAAAATTATCAAAGATTATAATTATCCAATATTGAGCATTGTAAAACAAAATACAATTATATTGTTGACATAGGCAACAGAAATACTTTTGACAGCATTGCTCCAATATTATGATTTTGATGCCTGAGAGAACACAATGGAACAGTACCCTTAAAGTGCTGAAAAAAAAATCTGTCAAATTATAATTCATTATCAGGTGAAAATATTTGTTAAAAATAAAGACAAAGCAAGATAAATAAGAACTCAGAGAATGTGACCAATAGTCCTGACTACAAGAAATGCTAAAAGATACACTTCAAACAGCGTCAGATAACACCAAATGGAAACTCAAAACCATTAAGGACAAAAAATATTTTGAAAATGGTATATATGTGAGATAGATATAAAAGACAATATTTTATTCTTTTTTATTTCTTTAAAAGATAACCAGAAATTGAAAGCAAAAACAATCATAATGTATTCAGAGTTTTGTAATATAAACGGAGGTATCAGCAGCAAAAGCACAAAAATTTGCATTCCCAGTCCTGATGTCTTCATTCCTAGGTCTCTTTATCTGAAGTTTTGGACAGAGATCTTCCTCAGGTGCATTTGCTGAGACCTATTTATTGGGTAGGAGAAGAAGAGAAATCATGGAGATACTATTCTGCACCCGGATTCAGTACCCAGTATCTTCCACTCCTAGCCCTTCCTCTATACCTCCACCCCCAAAATCCATAAAGCTACCAGACTCCAGACTTGTTCAGGCTCTCTCAACAGTGAGGAAATCAACACAGTGTTGAGCCACATGACCCTCAATCAGTGCACAGTTCCATGGAGGGAAATATAACGGGGACAGTCAGAGTGTTTTTAGTCTCTTGCTTTTAGTCTCTTGCACCATCACCATCACAGTAAGTGACTGAAGGCTTAACTCTTTCATTTTTGACTTGTTGCTTTAATCAGCTACTCCAACACTTGGGAGCTCAATAAGCTCTCTCTCGGGCCATGTGAACTCCTGACACTACTATAGTAGAAAGGCAAAAAGGAAATTTATGAACAACATCAAAACCTGGTGAGAATTTGTAGCAACAAGAACTCTTCTATGTTGCTGGTAGATTGCAAAATAGTATCACCAGATTAGAAAATGGTTTAGAAGTTCTTATAATGTTAAACATTTACCTATGTTACCAGAGAACTAGTTCCGAACTCAGGTTTGGCTGCCGGACTGCTCAAAAATCACTACTTGGGACACAAGTGATGGTGGAGAAGGAAAGGTTGTTTTATTCAGGAAGCGGGCAGCCTGGGGAGATGATGGACTAAGTCTCAAAGACCATCCTCCCCATCCAAGGGAGGCTGGAGGGTTTTAAATGGAAAGATATGGGGAAAGGGAGGGATCTCCATAGAGGAGAAGCCGGCGCCCAGGCAGTAAGTCATCTATGTGTCTGCATGACCCTGAACAGACTTGGCTGGTATCAGTGGCAGCTGTGAGGCAGGCGCTACCTTCTGGGAAAGTTTGGTCCTTCACTCCTCAAGGCCAGTGGTCTGCAAATCTTAAGCAAAGTTAGTTCTGTTACAGTTCAAGGGACTTGGTTCAGCAAGCAAAGACTGCATAAGCTTGAAGCAAGTTTAGGGTGCTGTTACAGCTCTGCTCTGACCTGATGATTACGCATCTATGTATTGGCACAAGAGAAATGAAAACACAAGGAAATAAAAACACTTGTACAAAAGGTTCATAGAAGCCTGAAACCAGGGAAAAAAACTCAGATTTTTATTACTCGTATAAATAAATTTCGGTATACATATAATGGAATACTGTTCAGCAATAAAAAGGAATGGACAGCTAATATATACAACTCGAAAAAAATCTTTTAAAAAATTATGCTGAGAGAAAAATTCAGACACTAAAGAATACATGATATAATATTTCATTGCTGTGCAGTTCTGGATCTGGCAAACATAATCTTTGGTGAATGAAATTAGAATATTATTTTTGCCTATGGTGAGTGAGGTTCAAAGTGACAGGAAAGGCACAGAAAGGATTCTTTGGGGTGATAAAAATATTATGCCTCTTGATAGATTCCTATGAATATATAAGGTCTGTGTAATTTATGTAAATTGAATCTCAATAAAAAATAAAATATTGTGGCTATCAGTCATATCCCCTCACCTCTGAAATTTTGTAGACCCTGTATCTAAAAGATTCAAAGTAATATCTAAGTATTTTATTTTCCTTATAAAGAAGAATAACAATCTCCAAAAATTGTATTCATTCACTATGAACTGCACAACTATTTGACAGTCTATTTTAACATTTATATATCAAATAGAGTCCTAAGATAAATTTAACTAAAGATAAATTTCTCTGCGAAAATAATTTAGGAAATGAAATGTTCATGTAACTGTCAGTTACAGTATAAGTATAAACTACAGTATAAGGACTTTTCAGATGACCTTGACTAAGTTTTTAGCTTTTCTATTTACAAATGCTATTTTATAATATTTGGTGTATGTGCACCAAATTTTGTATTTCTTGTTTGGTAAAATCTTTAGAATTGGCTTTTACTAGTCAGATCCCATTAGACATGAACTGTATCCTAAGCCTGAAGCATAATGTTAGAAATATAGTCAATTAAAAACTGGGATTAAAAGTGAAAAGCGGCAGTGATGCAAATTTCCTAATGATAATTATATTTCATTCAACAAAAACAAGATAAAAATTTAAAGACAGGAATAGGTATTCATTCAGCTACTAGATAACATCAACATTTTGATTACTCAAGGAGTACTTGTACTAGACTGCAAATTGGTCTTCTTTACTTTTGAATTATAAACAATCATTCTCACATATAATATCTACATGTTTAATCCTTGACATCTGCAATTGAGGGGTGTGTGTGTGTGTGTGTGTGTGTGTGTGTGTGTGTGTGTGTGTGTGTGTAAGGATGGGATTTGGCACATTAGTTTAACTAATTGAAAATTGTATTCAATTCTATTTCTATTGTACTAACAGACAAATTGGCTACAGCTGGCAACAATTGCTTTTGAAAAGGATTCAAGAACATATTATTTCAAATATAAGTGTATACAATTGAGCAATGATTAAACAACTACATGACTCCACCCATATGAAAAAGTATTTATTGTGAATATCAAGTAAAGAAAAATATGCATTTACTAAAATTGTGAGTCTTACCTCTACTATTTATTAGATAGGTAGCTAATTTTTATAACATCTGCAAGTTAATGAATGTTAATACTTGTTTAAAGATTCATCCTGATAAATCATGTGTATATAATGTCAGTAAAGAAAAAACATAATTTTTTTCATTAAAATTAAAACTTCCACACACCCACCACACCCGGGGCTTATTTTGCAGAAATTGACAAACCAAATCCACAATCTTTCTCCAAAGGTGAAGAAACTAGAAGAGTCAGAACAAGTCTGAAAAAGAAGATGAAAGTTTTAGAATTCTCACTAATTTATTTCAAGATAATTATAAAGCTACTAATCAAGATAAGGTAATATAGTAAAAGGATAAATATGTAGATCAGTGGAATAAAATATAAACTTCAGGAATACTCCCAGCAATGATCAATTGATTTTTTCTAATTAATAAACTTTTTCAAGATCGGTTCAACCTAAGAAAATCAATGTAATATACCACATTAATAGAGTGAGAGAAAAAACAACAAAGTGATTGTCTCAATTCATACCAAAAAAGCATTTGACAAAATCCAACACCTTTTCATGATAAAAACACTAAAACCTAACAAACTAGGAATAATAGAGAACTCTCAACCTAACAAAAGCATCTTAAAAAACTCATAGATACATTATCAATAGTCTTAAATAAATCATAACTGTTGACATTCTAATTTTGTTTCTAGTCATTGCTTTTAGGGAAAATGATTCTAAATGCATAATTTTGATATAAAAATATTTCCTATAGAAATAATTGTAAGAGCCCATAATTGGTAGTATCTTTAATCCCTACCAATTGGAATTTCAGGAAAAAATACATTAAAAATGTAATATAACAATCAATACGAATAATTTTCTCCAAAAATATACATAATATTAATAATTTTGAGGTAAAAAATCAGTTTATAAAACAGTAAATAATGATATTATGCTGTCAGAAGTATGTATACATTGATATCACTTTACCTTCCTGTATCTACTAATAGTATCGTTATCTACATAAGCAGATATAGTAACACACTCCTTTTTTTTTTGGTTTAAAGATAAAATCATTGTTGGAAACATAAGTACATATTATATAAATGGGATACTGCATGTTGCTTGCTCTGTTGGTAGAGAAGTGACAGTCTAAGGGGATAGAAAGAGAGGCCAGCATTAAATTATAAATCTCAACAACTTAATCCATGCTACAAAACAGGGGTTATTGTAAGGCAGCAAATATTTGGCTGTAATTGACAAGCTATTAGTGGGTTGTGAAGTCATTTCATAGATCATGCCCAATTCTACAAACACATAATTACATAGAATAGGATAGCGTAGAACAGAATAGAATAGTCAGAATGGAAATATCAGAGTGTTTACAGTTAATAAGTTTGCAAATGGTTTCATGAAATTCTTACAGAAATTCTTATACACATAGATACAAACAGATACATAAACGTACAGTCAGTCATAAGGTAAAATATCGTATTCATTCTGGGGTCAAAATAAAAACATTGGAAAGTCATTATTTTATGCTGGTTGGTGTAAAAAAAAAAAGAAAGAAAGAAAGGACACACACACAAAAAGAATAACATTTCACGGCATGTGAAAATTATAAGACATTCAAGTTTTAGATTCCATAAATAAAGTTTTGTTGGAACACAGTGAGGCTCCTTTATTTACATATTGTCTATGACTGCTTTTGCATTACAATGGCCGAGTTGTTGTTGCAATAAAGAATGCACAGCTTGTGAAGCCTGAATATTTATTATGTTCTTTTGCAGAAAACATTTTTTAGACCACGGATTAGACAGTGAGTATTTAGCAGGAAAATGAAGAAAAAAGTAGAATAATGGTTTGGGAAGTCTCTGTAAATATATGTGGATTTACAAAATAATCGGATAAATGTATTTGTGAGCCTTGAAATACAGAAGGCAATCAATTTTAAAAAGAAGAATTCAGTTATTACATTATTATACAAGTCCTTGGAATGTTAATATCTAATTTAAAAACATAAAGGCAAAAGGATACATTTCACAGTTTATGTAAATGTATAGACAGCATTTATTTTTTGAACTACTGCTATATTCCAAAAATTGTGCTTAGAGAAGCAAACAGGTCTAAGTCTCAATACATATTTAATATGGTTGAAGCAATCATTACTTTCCATTAACATTTACTCATAATTTGTAAATTTTGAAAACTTTTCAGTTTCAAAAACCAATAATTTTGTTTAATTTCAGATTCACTTTATTATCTTGTTTTACACAAATGACTCATTTCTTCTTACATGAAATAAAAATTACGGACAGAAGTCTATGGGTGGGAGTTATACACCTATATTCACAGTAAGATTCCCTGATACAGTGGCCAAAGGAAGTTAAGTATTTTGCATAATATGGATTATGGCTTCCAGTTTCAGGGACCCCTTCCTTCTAATGCTGTTAACTGCTAGTTTCCTTGAAAATTAAGATAGGTGAGGTCCCAAGCAGGAAACATTTATTTTTAAATCTACTCTGTCTCTGCCTTTCCAGGTTGGATGGAGACAGAGAGGAAGGGAGAGTCCAGGAATCCAGGCTTTATGCAGAGAACACTCCATGCTGCATAGAAAGTACATGGCACCATGAGCTCTAGGTTGAGAGGCAGGAAAATCCTGGTTCTACTCCCTGATCACCATCCAACTAGTTGTAGAAATTTATACATGTTGTTTAATTTCTTGGGATTTTGTTTTCCTGATATAAAATGAGATAACAGTAAATGGTCAATCTCTCTTAGCTTTATATTTATTTTTGAGTTGACCATAAGAACATAAGCTTTATGTTTAACACACTTCATAAACGGACTCAAACATAAGCTTTACATTTAACACACTTCATAAACAGACTCAAAAACATAAACAGACATGCTATTAATTGACACCATAGTATATAGCGTATGTGATAATGTCACACAGAGAAGTTTCTGCACATTGTTACCTTACAATTTCCAAAATAATATTAAATGAGTTGTGAAGCATTGGTGAAAAGTTTTATAAGTACAACTGAAACAGATTTTATAAGCAAATGAATGCACTGTGACAGGCTTGAAAGATAGGTTAACATGTGTCAAAACAATGAACCTGAAAGATTTAAATTTATTATCCTTAGACAAGAATCATATTAGATGGACTTAATTAGGATTTTCACTATATTCATCCATAAGAATATAAACTTCACTGCAATTTCTGGGGTCTAATTAAAATGGAATATGATCATCCAGAATCCAAAATAACATTTAGTAATCTGAACCAATTTTTAAAAGACATTTTTCACACTATTTGTGACACTTAGAAGTCATGTCTTAGAATTTAAATTTAGAATATTAGCCATGCAGGAGAAATAATAGATTAGTGATAGACTTCCAAATCATAAAATGCTGTTTGAAAAATACTGGGTTTTTTTATTCAGAATTTTTCCTTTCAATATTGAGATCCTTGATAATAAACTTCTTAGGCTTAAAAGGACAAACATTAGCTTTTACATTTTAGAAAATTTGCTGCATATTAGACAATAAGGAAAATACTGGCATATGTATATTTTCTATGCAATGAACCAGCCTTAATAGTCTTAGGTCATAACTGCATGCTTTATTAATCTACTTAAGAAGTGTACCATGATATCTGAGATTTATCCACATAGTCCACATAATCTTACATTTTCTTTTTCTTGTGTACCTTGTTTTTAATTCCCTCTAGTGCCTGTTACATATTTGACTTGGCATAGGGACTTAAATACTAACATTTCTAACTATGGAGAGAGTTACTCTTGTTTTGTTTTTTAATTATTTATTTTAAAGAGAGAAAGAGAGGACGAGTGGGAGGAGCAGAGAAGAGGGAGAGAGATTCTCAAGCAGACTCCATGCTGAGCTCAGAGCTCCATGTGGGGCTTGATCTCACCACCATGAAATCGCAACCTGAGCTGAAACCAAGAGTCAGACACTTAACTGACTATGCCACTTAGGCGCCCTGACATTTATTGTTTTTATTTGAAAATTTGAAAATGGATAAGAAAATTCTCTTTTCAAAATAACATTTTCACTCATATTTAAAGCCATGGGAAATGTTAAATTTATACAAGTCCACTGGAGATGTAATGTAGTAAGTCCTATGAAAAATATGAATCTGATATTACAATGTCACTAAGGAAACGATATCACAAAAATAGCATCAGGTGTGCTCACAAAGTCATTATTCTAAAAAGATGATATGCCAGAGAATATTTTTAGTGGTTTCACTGTCTAAAGAAAAATAGAACGCTTAGTCATAATGTGCCATAATAGAATTGTTCAGTTACTCAGCTAGAAATACCTGTATATATGTGTGTGCGTGTGTGTGTGTGTGTGTGTGTATACACACATTATATTGTGTATTTTATTTTATGCTAATTATAACTCAGTAAAGCTGATAAAAAATCATTATATGAAATTACTGGAGAATTAACTGACAGAAATTAAAAATAATGATATACTAAATTTTTTTTAAAAACTGGTATACAGTGTAAACTTTGGAAGACATTATCAGGTAAAGATAATTTAAAAAGGAGTTTCAAAGACAGGAATCTTGAGAAAGACCTCAAAGTAAATAAAAGATACGATTATATCTATCTGTGGGTGGAGAGTATGCAATTTACAAAGAATAATAAAAATTTTTACTTACATTTTTACTTTACCTAAAAAGGAGAAGTGAATCCATATGTTTACTAGGTACTCATTATTAGCAGTTTATGACAGAATGGAATAAAAGTAATGTCATAATCACTGAAGAACCTTGTTGGACTCAGTGTAATGCAATGATTAAGAGCAAGATGTCTGAGGTCTAGTGACTTGATTTTAAGTAATTGCCCCAAATTCCATAGCTCTGTGATTTTGGACAAATTATTTAATCTCTCTCTAAGCATCAGGATTTTTTATTTGTAATATGGGAAAACCAGTAATATTGTACCTTTGAGATTTGAGGTGAAGATTCAGTGACATAAAATACATAAACTACTTAGTACCAGGTTTGTTGAGAATAAGGGCTCACATATTTTTAATGGAAATTAGACCACAGGGTTAGATCAGGAAAATGTTTACTAGTGGTCTGTATAATAACATGAGGAAGCTGTATTTTTAACAGTGCTTCACAACACTTTCCTATGTTAGGAAGTGATAAATGTTGCAGTGGGGGAAAAAAGGTAAATAATTTCCTCATTAAGTAAAGTTCACACTAGTAAAGAAGTAAATTTCAGTGGAAACTATGATAATGTCTCTTGTGACATCTCCAAACTGCATGTGTGTTTGGTGGTATGATAACCTCTTTCTTATGAATGATATCTAGGTCATGTTCACTGAAGTCCCTCTATGTATTAGCCCAGTCTGATAGAATGTAAAAGAATTTCAAACTGTCATGAAAAATTAGAGTAATGGAGAAAATCTGAGCATCAGATGCACTAGATTTTGCTTAAAGGGTGCCTAAAAAATAATTTGACAACATTGATAGGCAAGAAACATTGATATGTGGGAAACACATTAGTAAAAAGCATCAAACACAGGGCTGCTAGATTTAAACAATATTTTGCTTAAAAAAAGAAATAAAAGTTAAAATCCTTAAGAGGGAAAAATCCAAAGCAGAAACTGATCATTTTTGGAAAAGGTCTACAAACCGTGCAAACAAAACCCATGGCAGACCTATATAGGAAAGCTATTCAGATGAGGAGAAGTATCAACATCTTCAAAGTTAAGTAAGAAGGATAATCATTGCTTTAACTAAATACATCTCCAAGTGAAATCTGGGGCAAAATAGAGCCATCCCTTGTCATAAATTGAAGGGACATAGTTGTTATCATAGAACTTGTGGTTCTTATGACTGTTTTCATGTTGCTTCTCCAAAACAGATTGTTGAATATATTTACTCATTAACAGAAGTCTCAATAAGTCAACTCCACAAAATAAATACACAGAGAAAAAAATAGAAGAGTAAATTGAGTTTGAATTTTTAATGACATGCATATCAAATTTAGGAGATAGTTAACCATATGCCAAACAATCTGCGGTTTCTTGATATCATTAATAAAGTCACACTCAAATAACATTATTTCATTGAGATTATGACTTAAGCTGTCTTTTCTTTGCATCATATGCTTCAGTGACCACCAGGAACCACCTAGATCCATGTTCTATATTCATGGTGAACAGATTAAATGGCACTGGAAGCCCACATACCCTACACAGGCCTTACTTAATAGACTGGAGACTGAGCTAGTTCTGACACATTAGCAGCCTCTCAGAACATCTAGGTTCCAATGCAGGGGAACATTAGATCTAGAGACTGTTCTGACAATTCAAAGCTTCTCTTTAAAGGCTTACTCAGCCAAGTTCTCTCTCATAATCTATTAATGAGATTTAAAAGAGACTTTGATCAAAATACAGCGGTTGGATCAGATCTTTAACAATATGAAAGTAAGTTTGCTTTTTGACATCTGCTCAACTGCTTTGTCGTATACACTCCCCCCTGATTTTTACAAGCTTCACTACTATGCGTCTGTCAGAGACTGCGTACTGCAAAAACGGCTTCTTCTGCATGAGGCAGAGATTCTACAACTAGCAGCCCTACTCAATCACTTGATAAGTGTGTCAGCCATGAGGAGGCCTAAGGCCCTTGCCACTAAATTCCGGGTCATTTGTAAGGCACTATCCAAATTATTTCTTGAGGATGTACATCTTTTAAATAATATGGGCATATGTATCTCAACCTAGTTAAAGGAGCACTATTTATAGTCATTGACATTAGACATTTAGAGACAGGTATATTAATACAAGAACTCTTAAATGTCAGAGTCACCCTTGCCTGGTACCTCTGTAGCAGGCCATGATCCCATAGCTATCCGAAAATATTCTCGTGCTCTCTATTTTCTTCCTGTGAGTTACTTTCTTCTGTTTCAGTTGACACAGTTTACATAGTCTATTTTATACTTGTTCTTGCTTTGCTGTCAGATATTAAGTGGCCTAAACCACCTGACACTTAGTTCACTACACCCAACTTGTGACTATCTTATTTACTTGGACTAAGCAATCTTGACACAAACAGTTCCTTTTGCCTTCATTTATCATCAAGGCCCACCTTTCCTAATGTGGTTGAATTTATTCATATTTTACGAGAAGTGTAATAGGTTATAATTCAAGTGGAAAATATATGTGTGAAAAACAGTTCTCTAGCCAACCCACTCAGGGGTATGATGTAGAGTCTGAAAAGATGATTAAACACCATAGAGCAAACCCAAAAGAGATGAACAATTTCAGGTTTCTGCTGTCTCTGTGAAGGGATGCTCTGGGAGCCACCAACACTGAGCACATCTTAGATCTTAGCTACAAATGAAGCCAGAGATCCATTAAGAATGACAGTGACACTTTTCACCAAAATACGGGGCAAAATAAGTATCACAAGCTGTCATTTTCCCACTACACCTGAGGTAGTTTGCAAAGAGGTCTTATACACAGCAACAACTCTATCTCTGCTCTGGAGATTTCTCTTGGCTGGAGGAGGACGCTAGGCCATCAGTCACACAGGGCAAGCTTGAAGTGCATGTAAGTCAATGCCCTGGAGGCTCTCAAACCCAGGAGTTGTAGATAATTTCTCCAATATTTAGATGTAGGGTCAGGAGTTGTAGATAAATTCTTCAATTCCCTGCCACTCGGTGGGAAAATTCTGCAGCATGTTCTCTACAGTTTTTGGTGGCTTCTGGTGATATTAAGCCCAGTTGCCAATAGTGGTAGTTTGTTCATTAACTTACCTTTACTGGATTTACTCCTTTCATTTTCTCACTTGCCTTCTTTCTCAAGTGGTTCCAGGGATCTATGCACAAAGAAATGTATTGTATCCAAATTCTTGTGTTAGTATCTAATGATGGCAGAACTCAAATTAAGACCAAACATAAGGAGCTGTTTCCAGGATTGATTGTATTTATAGAAATGTAGCCCAAATTTTTACCTACATACTATACTGTTTTGACCTCTGCCTTAAGAGGTTAGAAAAGTAAGGATAGATAATTGGTTAATTAAAGGAAGTTATGAGTAAGACGGTAACTGCTGTATTCACACTTTTTTTGATATTATCTTTTAAGTGCTTTGTCTTTAGTCTTAATAAAACATATAAATTAGGCAGAAATGATTTTGCCACTCCTTGATTATGTACTCTTGAACAAGTTACTTAATCTTTCTAAACTCAGTTTATATTTTGTAAGACTGAACAGAGCATAGCTAGTTCATAATTCAATTTTAATTATTGAGTACTTTAAATCTCCCTGTAGATGCTCCATATATTAGTTCTTGTTTTCTTCCTTGAGCTCATCTCTATAATTTCTAGTGTCTCCACTCTGTTGTTTCAAGGTATAGTTTTGGATTGTACACAGGATTCTTGGTGTAGATACTTCATGTTTTGGTAAAAGTGTGTTGTTTTGTTTTTAGGAATAAAGTTTTATGGTGCTTTACATTTTAAACTGAGTGAATTCTAATGTCTTCTGTGTATATTGTGTTAAAAAATGTGGGGCATGAGTACTAGGTCAGCAAATTTAGATCAAAAATTATGTTTGACTCAAGTTTATGTACATATTAGATTTAAGTACATATTAGAAAAGATGCAAAGCAATATAAAGCTTTCTTCACCTTGGGTGGAAACTATTACCCATATGCTAGATATTTAATCCTGGGAATAGAAAAGAAGTGCTTTAATTATTGCGATAAGTAGTATTAAATGTAGACATGTTGATACGGTTTTCTTAAAAGATTTTATTTATTTATTTATTTAAGAGCGAAAGAGACAGAGAACCCATTATTTATTTTTTGTAAATTACTTATTGAGGCATAATCACCATAATGTAAACTATTTAAAGTATAACTTTAATATAAGTATACACTTATGAAAACACCAAAACATCTTCATGAAAACATCTTTGAGGGGCAATAGGAAGGAGAGGAAACAGGGGGCCCTTCCAAGATAGGTGTAATACTCTATTTTTTCATCTGAGTGTTGTTTGCACAGTTGTCTTCCTAGATTTTCACTGAGCTGTAAGCTAATGATTTGTGGATTTTTTCCAAATGTATGTTATATTTCAATAAAATAAATCAGTTCTGATTTGTAGCAAATCCCCTGTGCCTTTCTAACTTGAATCTCGATGTCCCATTTGTGTGGTTTTTTTTCTATACAAAAATATTTTTCACACATTTATGAGTAAAGATTCAAATCTTCCAGGCATTATAACAGTCTCATGGAATTGTATGTTCAACTAAATCGACAACGTGCTTTTAATATAAATAGTGATCTGCTGTGATAGCTAATTTAAAGCTACATCACCATATGTGAGAGTGGCAAGAGTTAAAAGGTTTTTGCCTGATTTATAAGCTGAAGATTTTGTGTAACTAAAATTCACATAAAACTAATCTAAATCTTAGACAGTTTTTCTTTAAAAGACATACTAATTAGATCTCTAAAAAAGGACTAAAATGCGGGTTATATTTTCCTTGCAAAATTCTTTATGTCTTGTGAAGAAGTAGCTTATGTCTCAGCATCCACTGAGTTCATAAACACCCCTCAATATTTTCACACTATGTAGCTGTGTTATGTGTGAAAAGCGGTCCCTTTTCACCCTTAATTGTCTTCTAATGTATGTTTACCATATGGCAAGCTGCTGAGTGTAACAAAACAGCAATGCTAGTGCTCTTTTATTTTATAGAAATCTCATAGCAAGTAAATCAATAATAATCTTAAGCTGTTTTTTAAGTAGTGTGCGCTGTCTCCTGTCCCCCTCTCCAGAAAGACGACCAAAATAACCTGTTAAGTAAAGATAGGTTTACTGCTACTGCAGCAAAGGGAGTGAACTATTGACAGTCTTAGGAGTTTCTTGGAGCAAGAAGGTCAAGGACAGGGTATTTATAAGATTTGAGGGGCCCAATTATATGTGGGTGTTTCAGTGAAAGAGATTGTATTTGTGAGATGAGAATAGTATTTCAGGAGAGCTGGTTAAATATTCTATTGTTGGGTGTCTGAATTTTCATGAAGTTTCTGGAACAAACTTACGTGTAAGTTTTTCTTCCTCGGTAAGAATTTCTTGGAAGAGTAAAATAATGTTTATGCGGAGTGTTGGATAGTAGAGTTATGTTAATGCAGACAGTAAGGATTTTAAAGAAATCTACCCTGAGAAATGGCTTGATCAATTACTATAAATGCTTAAAATTATCACTAGTAATACAGCACTGGTCTTCCTAGAAATACTGCATGTTTGCGATGCTGAGAACTATATAAAATAGTAACTTAGTCAATAACGTGGAAAACTTGAATAATTTATAGTTAAAAGCATAAAAGCAGTACTAAGTAAATGTAATGGAAAAGCACAAAATTACTTTACCAAAACGTTTCTTGTAATGATTTTTATCATTTTCTCTTTGCACATTTAAAAAATGTAGTATTTATTTTTTTAAATACAGATCTTTTCTTCAGAAAGTCTTTTCCTAAATTTACTTTTGTCTATGTATTACTCTAGTTTATCACTTTTAGAGGTACAATTTTTTTCACATTTATTTTACTTAAAATAGCAATGTATCCTACAAGTGATGGTATTTTAAAGTTACTGTCAATTCATTAGCACATATAATAACCTTCTATTTTCAGCATCAGAATCAGTGATGTTAAGTTTGTTGAAATATTGGTGTGTAGGTACAATTTAGTATTAAATATTTGGTAATTCAATATATAATATTGTGAATAAAATTAGGTTATCAATTAGTGTTTATGAGATGAGTGATTCCAAATGCAAGTTGCTTATTCTAGCTCAAGTAGCATAAAATATATTCACTAAATTAAAAATTATTTTAAGAAGCTATTTTTCTAAGTTTTTTTTTAAATTTACTTATTCATTTAAGTAATCTCTACCCCCAGCGTGGGGCTTGAAACTCAGGATCCTGAGATCAAGAGTTGCATGCTCTTCTAAAATAGGCAGCCAGGTGCCCCATATTTTAAGAAGTTATTAACACCAATAGTTTTATTCTAAATATCATATGGTTTCTGAGTTGTAAGTTTGAGTTTATTAAGTTGGTCCATGAATCTAGAAAAAAAAAAATCCATTATTGGATCCTTATTAGGCTGATCTTGGCCTTAAGCTACATGCTTAAAAGAATTTTTGTTTTTTGTTTTTTGTTTTTTGAGAGAGAGAGAGTGCACGGCAGTGGGTGGGGGGTAGAGGGAGAGGGAGAGAGAAAATCCCAAGCAGGCTCCATGCCCAGCACAGAGCCTGATGCGGGGCTCAATCTCATGACCCTGAGATCATGACCTGAGCTGAAATCAAGAGTCAATTGCTTAACCGACTGAGCCACCCTCATGCCTCTGTGCTTAAAGAGATTTTAGCATTTAAATGCTCACTGTAAATTAGACTAACAAAGCACAACATAGTGTCCTGTTTCTGGGCAATTATTATTTCTAAGTTTTCTACACAGAAATTATCATTAAGATACTCTATTTTCCAAATTATTTATACTTCAAGTTTACTAGATTTAAATACTTTACAGGTTATTGAGTGCAAGGGGGCAAATGCACAGATTTGTAGAAAGGAGTGAAGTTGTCTGAGTTATATATATATATAAAGAATCACGCAGGCTTCTGTGTGATTCTTTGGGGAAAGGGAGGCAGGTGAAACAGGAAATGTATGTGAAGCTAGGAAGTTGACATAATCAAGAAGTCCCCTCCCCCTAAAAGAAGAGAGATAGTTGGACGGGATGGGGAAGATGAACAGTTGTTGTACTCTATATATTTTGACAATAAAGCCAAGATTTCTTCTATGAAATTGTCCAAAATTCTATAGACATGGTTATTTTACTTGTTTCATATTGTGTAATAAAATATAACCTATGTGTTATTTTTCTATATATTTTTGTCACAATGTTTCACTGTGTCTTATAAAGAAGGACAAGAAATATCTAATGACTTGGTGAATACCTCTGAATTAGCTATTGGCTTTTTGAAGAAAATATAACTACAGAATATCTTTAAAACAACTGAAATAAATACAATGAAAAGTAAAATCACTAAGTAGTCCTATGGCTAATTAGATTCTTCTAAGGAAAATTACATTTTTCCCTATAATCTATCAAGGAAATCAAACCACATTAGATATTTCCACTTGAAAAATATTTGCTTTCACATATGAGGGACAAATACACTTTTCTTTAGCTTGACCTCTGAAATATTATGTGCATAGCTGGCAATCTCCGTTGGTTGGCAAGTATTGTATCTATACAACCACACGTGTGTTTTAACTCTCTGGTTGCTTAAATTTAGTCTGAGCACTGTCAACAGTGCCATTAACATCAACCAATCAACCATCAACAGCAACCAATAATGGGTCAAAAGCTAAGAACTTTGAGATAAGCATGGGAGATCTGGATATGATCTTAATGTGAACACAAGCTATGGACATATCTATATAATACAAAAAGGATGAAAATATGCAGTCTTTCTAGAATATCCTTCCTGGAATAGGTTAGAAAACTTATTTTTATATATTGCCAGTGGATGAAATGAAAGCATCAAGGGCTGAACCTCCCCCTTCTCAGAAACAGCAGCATCATTGGTAAGTTGTTGAGAATAAACCTTAAAAAAATACCATAATTTGGAGTGACAAGGCCTAACAGTGTACAACATTGTCACCAATTTCTTAGCAGTGAATTAACAAGATATTAAAGTAGTAAGCTACTAATAGTTCCTTGTAAGCAACAAGTATAATCTATGTATAGCTGAGGTTTATTCCTGAGGAATGGGATGATAGCCTAAGAAGGAATCTGGGAAACATTGCAGCTTAGTGGATACCCTGAATCTGGCAGGGGGGGTTGGGGGGTGGGGAGATCAGTTTACTGAAAAGTAGCTCAAGGAAGACATATCCCTCCTCTCTAATTCTGTCTGTGCAGTTGGCTCTTGAGTGGTTGAACTGCTACAGTCAATAATATGACCACTCCTCATCCCCCCATTTAGAATCTGAGAAGAGAATTGCAATAGAACTATGACTGACAGTAGAGGTCACATCAAACCACAATTATCCAGAGTTAACTTATTTCCTAATGTAAGGGTTATTTACCTTTGAATATCACATGTGAGACATCAAAAGTTCTTCCCAAACCAGTCCCTTTTGCTAGACGGTTCTGAATGGAAAATCATGCATTTACCTCCTTCTGGCAATTTTTGTGATCTCAGTTCTGAATTTCCTGTGAACAGATGCTTGAAAATTAATACACATGCATACCCACACATCTTATTCTTACACATAAGATGTACTAATACACAGAAAGTTTGGCTTCCAGCCTGAAATATTTTCATGTGTGTTACTCTACAATTTAGATGATGGATAGTGCTTCAGTGATAACTTACTGTTTGAATTAGCAGTTACAATATGAGGTAAAATTAGTACATCCCACTACAAACATCACTCTTGATGGCTTACGTCAAGAGTATTTTTAGAACCTGGACCCTTGTCACTCTCTTTAGAGCACCCTTCATGCTGCAAGATGTACACAATCGGATTGAAAAATATTTACCCAAAATCCAATTATAGGGCTCTGTTCTTATGCAGCTAGTCTTGATTCAAAATGCTACTTTAAAAATATCTGCCTTTCTCTTAAAGTTATCACAGTATTGTATTATAAAAGTAAATGAGGGCGCCTGGGTGGCTCAGTTGGTTAAGCGACTGCCTTCGGCTCAGGTCATGATCCTGGAGTCCCGGGATCGAGTCCCGCATCAGGCTCCCTGCTCAGCAGGGAGTCTGCTTCTCCCTCTGACCCTCCCCCCTCTCGTATGCTCTCTCTCTCTCTCATTCTCGCTCTCTCAAATAAATAAATAAAATCTTTAAAAAAAAAAATAAATAAAAAATAAAAGTAAATGAGAAAAAACTCTGATTAACTTTCCTTCATGGTTGAAAAATATGTTTTACAACCATGGAACCTCTTTTTATAAATTCAGGCAAAGCTATTCCTTTAAACCCCAATGAACTCAATGACTCAGCATACAGGAAGAAAGCGATCTAAGCCAGAGAGAATTAAAATAACTAAAACAGAACAAATATTTAAAAATGCAATTTGAGCAAAAAGGCCTTAACGTTTCCTCAGTTTGACTAAACTTGAAACAGGCTTCTTCCTGACCCTAGGCCCCTGACCTAGAGCATTTACTTTAGAAAACGTATAATTGTAAATTCTTTCTCTGCCCTTTTGAAATGTAAATCTTTAAAACATCTTCTTGATGGTTTTATAAGCCAGGAATGCTTTTCTCAATGACCTGAGAGTCACCCTTTTAAAATGTAATCATCAAGGAAGATAGCACCCTATTTCCCAGTTTTGTTGGGAGGTGAGGAGCTTAAGTTCCTCAAGCACCTTGCTCCAAGCTGTAAAACTACCTGCTGTCAGGAAGATTGGAGAAAGTTTACTTTTCGTTTGAGTAAAGCCAACTAACAAATACAGGGGTTCTTCCATCCTTCCACCCCATGCCAGCTCTTAAATAACTCCCCAGTGCTTACTTTCAGCTGAGTGGAGCTCAGATTGAGTTCTGGTCTTTCTTCCCTATGGCAGTAGCCTTGAAGAAAGTCCCTCTTGTCTATTTAACTTTGTCCAATGTAATTTTTACTTTGACAAATTCAAGAATATTTTCCTGAAATCAAATGAGATGAATTTCGTATGAAAAGATAGTACTCCAGGAAAAACTGCTGACATATTTTGGTATAACTTTGGATTTTAAAGACAAAAAAATGATAATAATACTTTGGGCAGCCAAATATATGATCAAACTACTTCATTAGAAAAATTAAGTCATGCTATAGTAGAATTTATTTACTGCATTGAGGTAGAGTTCAGTATTGGTCCAATTCTTCGTCTATCCCTGTACCCAGATTCCTTGTCATATTATTTTGTAAATTTCTAAAGATAAAACAGTAGAATATATTTCCTCAACAGTTGAATTTGGGTAAGCCACATGTCTTACTTTCGCCAAAGAAATGTTACTGGCGTGACGTGATTAAAAGTTCTGAAAGTGTTCTTATGATGGCACTTACTTGTTCGTGCACTTGCACTGTCACCATGAGAAGGACAGGCTTGGCTAAAGCCTAGTCTCCCTGGGATGGAAGGACACTCCTGGGAAGATGGAGACATGTGGAATAGAGTTACCCGATCCAAGCCCAACCTAGATCAGGTGACCTGAACCAGCCCTTAGGTATGAAGATTACTTCAACGAAAATCATCAGAGCTGCCTGGCTGAGCTCAGAGTAGATCCGTGGACTATCAGCTGATCAACAAAAGCTTAAAAAGTGATAATTTAAATGTGGCATGCCACTGAGATTTTGCAGTGATTTGTTATGAAGCAAAAGAGGATCCAATAACATTTAATGACCAAAATTAGTGGAGTGACATCTACAACATTCTCACGAGAATGAAGAAATTTATATCCAGGCAGTTCGTCATTTACATGCAATAATGACAGACAAATCACGTGAACATGCAATAACACAGGGGACATTGTTAACATGAGCCCTTCTAGGGAAAGACAAGGGAATACCTCCAACCATTCAAGTGAAATTGTGGAAATTTAGCAAAAGAAATGGCACTGAACATATAATATATTTAATTAAGGATTCTTGGTTCTAAAACCATGATGGGATAAGGATGAAAGAATGGAATACATACATCACACACAATGACGATGTAGAAATAATACATCTAAAAGAAGTGGTGGGAGAGGACAAGGAAAATATGTAGGAAAAAAATAAGAATGCTTAACGCATGTCTTATCTATAATAACTGTGACTCGGGGCTGACAAAACAAGTAGAAGAAAGCCAAGCTTTCCAGAATATGAAAGTAAATTCTGAGAAAGATAATACCAGTGACAAAAATTAGGAATCTTGTTCTTAAAATAAGAATCTGATCTTATAAGTAAAAAAGAAGGAAGTAGATGTATTATATAAAATCCTAAGCCTAAAGTTACGTGAGCCATCTCTTTTGCCCTGTCTGACAACCTCTGAGCCTGTATTTTACTCTAGCCATTGTGGGGACAATAGTGGTCATTTCATGCAGCTGTACCCAGATGGGGCCTTTCCTCAGCTTTGTAACTATTTTTTCTTTCTGTTTCTCTGGGGTCTATGGCTGTATTGTGACTTTTGTTAAACTAACATTTGTTAAGTATAGCCTTAGGGTGTTGATAGTGAGTCAAGGTTCAACAACAGACTGCAAGGGAGTGAAGTAGATAGAGAAGCTTATTACTCACAGGTCCTGAAGGAGGTACACATCGTGCCTCAAGGAGCTGCAAAGAGAGGTCAAGGCAGGGTCCAGACAGGTAGCAGCAGGACCTGGGGCACATGCCTTTAGTAGGGTTGAGTGCTCTGGGGTTCCCAGGCTAAGGGAAGGTTGGTAATTCAAACCAAAAAGGGTGGTTTTGTTAAGCTCAGTGGGGGTCCTATCGAAGGGGCACACAAGGGGAGGGAGTTGGTAGGCAAGAGAGACTATTATTACCAAGTGTGCTGGGGAAGTCACATCAGGAACTTATAATTACTTGTGACTCTGCCACCTGTTATCTAGGACATGTTATCAAGGGCATATGGGAGAGGCTAGTGTCAATTCAAAATCCCTGAGGCCTCTTGGCCACATAAAATGGACGCTAAACAGCAATGTTATGGAGTAGTTTAGCTAAACTCTCAATAGATTGGGACTCCTGACAAAGTCACAGGACCCTCTCCAAGAAAACCTGGAAGTGTTCAGGGGGTAATGGTTAACACACCAGGAATCAGCTCCTTGACCAACAGGCTGAGTGCTACTAACTCTATGTCAGAACATGCCAATGGAATTGGGCATCACTGCCCACAGCTGTGCACTCTTCCCTTCATTTCTCATTTCTCTCTCTCCAGCCCCTCACCTTGTTCTCTGAGATCGCTTCCCAAAACAAAACTGCACAGCAAGCCCTTGTCTTGGGTGCCATTTTCTGATGGAAACCAAGGTTTAAAAAAAATCAGAAGAGACCTTGGGTGGCTCAGTCTGTTAAGCATCTAACTCTTGATTTTGGCTCAGGTCATGATCTCAGGGTCATGAGATCAAGCCTCATGATGGGCTCTGCATACTGGGCATGGAGACTGTTTAAGATTCTCTCTTTCCCTCTGCCTCTCCCTGCTTGCTCTCTCTTTCTCTAAAAAAATAAAAGGTAAGTACTAAAACAAATTGCCAAACTTTCAAAAAATTTAAAGAGTTACAGTAAAAAATATGAAAATGTCACTGACTATATGGGAAAAAATTACAGTTACTGTTGATACTACTGTGGTTTGTTGCCTACTTTCATAACTGAAGGAAATGCTAAATTTAAGTTCCACATTAAGAAACACTAAAGATATCATAATATCCCCATCCCATTTTATGGACCCTGCTGAATTGCATCAGTGGACCCATAAGTTAGGAACTTCTGGTTTAGTAAGTGTTTTTCATGGCAAACTCACTCATGACTTTAAACTTTATCCTGTTAAAGAACTAACATTATTCACTCCAAGACAATTTCTCAAATGTAGGTACATTTTTAAAGGATTCTGGTTGGTCTTTTAAATGTCATTGATCACATGTACAACGTGCATATATGTATTTTCTTAATTATATGCAACTTTAAAACTTCTACAGGGCAGGTTTTGTCCGTTATTTACAGAAGAGGAAAAAATAGCAAGTAAATTCAACTCTTGCTCAGAGTGACTTGACTAATAAGTGCAGGAAGCTGACATAGACCCAGGTTAGCAGAAAGATTCTTTGCCATGATGGGATACAGTAGGCTCTGGAGGCTTCATATCTGGTATGGTATCTCAGGTAATTCACTTAACCACATACACTCTTAGAACCTTATTTACAAATTGAAGAGGATATAACCCTTTCACAAGATGTTTATCAGAGTGTTTTTATTTATGAAAGATTTTCTGTGCAAGTATACTGAGGGCATAGAGGGGGAAGAAAAAACATGGCCACTGCTCTAAAGAACTTATTTTGTTGGTGAGATGAGAAACCTTTACATGAAGCAAATGGAAGACTGGGATTTATATAACAACTGAATGGGAAGGATGTGAATATCTCATCAAATAGCTAGTCACCACCAAGTGTAGACAATGGAAACGGCCCTACCTTCCCCAAAAGAATTACAGTAGCCTAAAGAAAGTCTTTGCTGGAGAAAGTTAGATACCCCTCCTTCCAAATAAGGAGTGGAACAGGAAAAAGAATATGATTGATGCATGCTGAATTCTCCCGAATTCACTAATCAGAAAAGCCATTCCTTCTCTGAAATAGATGCCATGAATGGAGCACTCTCCACCTGGAAGGAAAACATAGGGGTAAGGAATACGTGCATTATGTATTAAAAGATGAGAATTTTTATGTCACTTTACATTTGTAAGAATCAAGTCAGCTTTACAAAAATGACATAAAACATACTGATAACATATTAATTAGCAAAGTGAAACAGTAGATGAGACTGAAGGAAAAGAACTGGTAGAACATGAGTATCATAAACCAAGATCAAAGTAAAACCCAAGTTCAATCTAGTCACGGGTCACGGGCAAAAGAGGAAGACAGGAAGGAATTAAAATGAAGAAAGAATTAAATTTATAAAAAAGAAAGAAATCTTGCCATTTACAACACTGTGGATGGAGCTAGAGCGTATTACACTAAGTGAAATAACTCAGAGAAAGACAAACATCATATGATTTCACTCATATGTGGAATTTAAGAAACAAAACAGATGAACATAGGGGAAAGAGAGAGAGAGAGAGAGAGGCAAACCATAAAACAGACTCTAACTAGAGAGAACAAACTGAGGGTTGCTGGAGGGGAGGTTGGTGGGGGGTGGGCTAAATGGGGGATGGGGATTAAGGAGGACACTTGTGATGAACACCGGGTGTTGTATGGAAGTGATGAGTCACTAAATTCTACTCCTGAAACCAATCTTACACTGTATGTTAACTAAATGGAATTTAAATACTAACTTGAAAAAGAAAAAAAAAAGAGGCAAATTTGACAGATGAACTGTTAGTGTGACTGTGAGTTCCTAAATGAAGGCAAAATAAATGTCCTAATGAAATAGTGATTTCATTGTAGTCTGAGTTGGTGGGTGATTTTAGCATGCATGAGGAATTAGAAGACATAGAATCTAGGCGATGCAGTTGGTGGTCTAGAAATTCAGACAGGAGACTACAAGTGTCACAAACCCTGACTCAGAGTTTAAAACACAAGAGCCAGATGAGATGAACAGCAAAGCTGAGGTGATTCAGAGTCAGCAAAGTAGTAAGTCTCCTTTCCAAGAGCTAGAATTTGAGCCAAAGTTTTGTGGAGCTGTGTTTTGTGTGAGGATTAAATTGGTATCCTTCGTAAGACAGGGTGAGTAGAAGAAAACAAGCAGCTCTGACACTAAATAACACTACATTTATATTTTAAAATCAAAGAACCTCAGGTTCAGAGTGTCTTTAAAGGGCATATTCAATTTCTGCATTATGCAGGACTGACTCCAGGTTAAAAGAAGATCATTGTGAATTGAAGTCCAGAGGAAGGCAAGAAATGACTTTTTAAAAATAAAAACCTTTGACTACATTAAAATAGCTTTTGAGTTATTTTTAAATCCTGCCTTAGGCAAAGAATTTCCAACATCAATAAATATAAAGGACTCAGGTTACCATTTAACATTTTTATCAATAGGATGTGCTAGAGAAATTTCCTTTTGATAAAAAGTTAAGATATTTTCTTAGATATGCTCCTTTCTTCATAGAGTATAACTTACTAATCTCTTAAATACCACAACATTCCCATCAACCCAGGCCATTTTAAAAAACGAATTACATCAGCTGCTCTCTGTAAAAGGGGCAGTTTACTCAAATGTGTGTGTGTGTGTATAGGGAAAGTAAAATAAACAAGTTTCATATATATTTATACAATCAATTTTCTTTAAAGTGGAGGATTATGAAGGAAATGAATGCTTAGTCATATAATATCTTTTTTGTTCTGTATTCAGAACACTAAACAAAGATATAATAGCATTACAGTGGTTGAGTAATTGTAATTATTTGATATTTTCATACACATACTATTCAAAAGTGGAGTACAAAGGAAACCTGAAATGTCTTGGGTTATTATATTATTTCTTATAATAAAGAAGGCTGGACATGCCAGAAAGACCAAGCACTTGATTAGAGGGTTGGCAATTTCAGCCCCATCCCTCAAACTGAGGAGGGTAGTGGAACTGAAGATTAAGTTCAGTCATGTGGTTAATGATTTCATCAATCATTCCTACTTAATGAAACCCAAATAAAATCTTTCTACACTGAAGCTCAGTGGAGGTTCTGCGTTGCTGAACACATTGATGTCCTGGGAGGATGGCATGCCTGGATTCTATAAGCAGAGAAGATGGAAGCTCTGCACCCCCTTCCTCACATGAGACCTTGCCTTATTGATCTCTTCCGTGTGGCTGTTCCTGAGTTGTAATCATTATAATACAATCGTAAGAATAATTAAGTATAGCACTTTCAGTGAGTCCTATGAGTTCAGTGAGTCCTATGAGTCCTATAATTTTGCTAGCAAATTATATAAGTTGAGGGGGTGGGGGCGTCATAAGAATGCTAGAATTTGCAGCCCAATTGGAGAAAAGTGGAAGTAACCTGGGAAACCCAGCTGTGGCTGGAGTCTGGAGTAAGAGCAGTCTTGTTAGAGACCTCAGCCTTTAACTTGCAGGATCTGACACTAACTCTAGGTATTTAGTGTCACAACTGAATTGGATTGCAGGACGTCCAGTTGCTGCCAAAGAATTGGTGTCAGAATACATCCACAAATGTTAAATAATAAACTAATTTTTATTTTTTGCAAACAAATATATCTTTGTAGGCATGCCAGCATTTAATTAGTTTGTTATGAAAATAAAATTGCATATAAAGGAATTAACCTTATACTTGGTGTATCATAAGAATGCAACAAATGTTACCATGGGGAGACATGAAGCTCTCAAGTTATTTGTTCAGGTGAATTTAATTTTACTCTTTAAATTAATAAAGAAAGCTGACTCATATCCATGTTTCCATTTGCTGTAGTATTCATAACCATCATGTGAGAAAGATTGCTATGTTTTATAAATGTGATAATTAGCTTCCAAAACAGTCCCAAATGATCCTCACCTTTTTATATTCACTTTCTTACATAGTTCCCCTCCATATCAAATCAAGGCTTTTTTTTTCATGAAAATATTTTTATTTAGTGGCTTTTCATTTAGCAGCAGGATCTTGAGAAAGAAAATCAGGTCGGTAAGTGAGGAATGGGCAGATAATCCTGCCTGCTTGTTTATCTAAACATGTGGACATGATATGCCCAGGATCCCCAGACATCCACACAGACCGGATATGCAACTTTAGTCACTACATCCAGACAGATGTGACCACAGCTTTGAACGGCAACCTTCTACTGATAACAAAGCAGCAATCAATGTTGGAGGATGTTTCCAAGGCACCAAGGGTAGGTCTGTCTCCATGCTGGTGCACGTGTGCATGTGTGTATGTGTGTGTGTGTGTGTGTGTGTGTGTGTAACAGAGAGAATGATCTATGAAGCTGAGAGGGCCAACTCCACAGAGACAGGAGTGGGGAGACAGCAGAGCCTCAGAGAGACCATTTGCTGGAGAAGAGTCGACAGAGGCTACATTGAGCTCAGCTCCCAGGAACAGCAGGTGCTTTAAAGGCTCAGGCAGTAGCTGGGGACTGTGCCATTGCTGTGGTGGGCTTTCACAGGGGACTGCTGTAGCCATGGGCACATCTTTAGCTGGGTCCAGGTATCCATCCAGGCCCTGGGGACAGGGTGAGAATGCTCCTGCCCTGTCCCACAGAGACCTCACTGACCCATGCACTGGCCATGTATAGCCAAAGGTGGCCTGAAAACCCAGGAAAGTGGCCAAGGAAGCAAAATCCAGGTCCAGGACAGAGAAGAGCAGCCCAGCACCAAGAGAGTCTTCCAGGGCATCTTCTGGGGGCAGCCAGATCTGCCAGAGAGGTACACATCCTGAGACCAGCACACAACAAACTGACAGGTCCAGTCTGTGCAGTTTGCCGTGATGACCAGGGTGGCTGCCTCTGCAATGAAGAGCAGCATTCTGCCAGTCAGCAGGAGCCAGTAAGTGGTAGGGATACGGCAGAAGGGGTAAGGTGTGGCTTGTGAAGCATTATAGCTTCTGCCTTTGTCTCTTGGATTACTCACTCTGGGGAAAAGCGACTTTTAGATCATGAACACATTGAATACATTTAAACATTCCATGGGAGGACCAGGAGGGGGAACTGAGTCCTCATGCCAGGAACCTGTAGCAACTCAACAGTCATATGAGCGAACCCGTCACCTTGAAGGCAGATTCTCCAGTCTTAGTCAATCTTCAGATGATGGCAGCCTGAGCCAATACCTTGACTGCAGTCATAAAAAGTCATGGGCCAGACCATCCATCTAAGCCAATTACTGTTTGGGGTAATGTATTAGAGAACAATTCATAACTAACACAGATTGTGGTATCAAAAACAACATGGTTCCACTTAAAAAAAGTAAAACTGAAATTAGAAATGTGGAAGTGGCTTTAGGACCACTCCGTAGCTAGAAGAGGAGCTGGAAAGACCCTGAGGGGAGTGTTCACCAGAGTTTAGAGGATAATGCTGGCAGAAGCCTAATGAAGTTGAAGTATTGATAGAGCTAAAAGAAAGGGAAGACAATTTTGGCAGAAAATTTTAGAGTCAACGGGATTCTTGTGATGTAGAGGCAGCAATACTGTTGTTGAAATCAACATAAAAAGTAGAAGATATAATTAATGAACAGGTTGATCAAGTTAGGGAGATTTCTAGGCAGTGTGGTAGGTGCACACCGGCTTCTTCTTGCTGCTTAGATTAAAATGAGAGAAGAATGATAACCTAAAGGAAAAAAATTGAACATAAAGGCGCTAGAACGTGCTTAGTTTGAGAATTTCAGGTTCTCCCGATAGCAAGTAAGTCTAATATTAAGAAACAGTTCTCAAAGTTAAGAGGGAGGCTTGTGAAGCATTATAGCTTCTGTCTTTGAGGAAACTGAGTGTGACAGTTTCTAACTATTGTGAGTTTTAGACTAAAAGAAGAAAAAAGAGTAAATGAAGGCAAAGTGATATTTGCAGAAATTCTTCATAGGTCCGAGGAAAGTGCAAAGACCTCACACGAAAGAGTATAAAAAGGTCTCAACAGGAGAAAAAAGAAATACTAGTTTAAGAGGCAGGAAAAAATGCTAATAGCTTCCATGCATTGTTTTACATGTAGAGCTTTATATCAGAATAGCCTAGGGAATTTTAGATACACTGCTTCAGAAGATGCACTGAAAATCAGATACATAAGATTCTTTGAGGGTTAAGCCTAAACATATTTAAAGTCCCTTCCTGATGATTCTAAAAATTCAAAGTTGAAAATAACTGTTTTAGAGACAAACTGTGTATCCTATAAAAATCAAGAATTATACTTCATCAATCATCTATCTAAAATACTGGATGAAAGAAGATAATTATTAAATAAGCCAAAAATTGGGGAAAAAAAAAACTTTGAACATAAGTTTCCATAATAAATCTTATTTTTAACTGAATATATGCATATTTTTCATGTGCACAAGATTCAAATACAACATCACTAGAAACATGCTCTGAAAAAATTGAGAACTACTTTAGTTGAAGTAAAATTAATCTAGGAGGAAACCATTATATGGAGAACAAGACCAAAAAAGACTTTATTTAGATTTGCTTTTTTTCTAAATTGACAAAATGCATATTCAAATTTAAGACAAATTTCAGATTGGGATTTTTAAAAAAGATTTTATTTATTTATTTGAGACAGAGAGCATGAGCAGGGGGGAAGCACTGGACACGGAGCTTAGTTTGAGCGGGGCTCAATCCTAGGACCCTGGGATCATGACTTGAGCCAAAGGCAGATGCTTAACCGAGTCACCCAGGTGCCCCTCAGATTGAGTTTTAAAAAATGTTCAGCAACGTGTTGTCTTAAAGTAACATATCAAGACAAAAGAAAACAGAAAATTTAAGCTTAAAGGGAAATAAATAAGCAGAAGGCAAATATGGAGCAGATACCCCAACTGGACAATTTCATATCAGATTAAATATAATTTAAGACTAAGAATAACCATAAAAGATTAAGAGCAAATAGCTAAAAGAATAATTTACTAAGAATATATTGCATTTCTGATATAGTCTTAATATCTATATGTCAAAATTTGCCAGAAATACAGAAAGAAAGAAATCATTCTAAAATTACAGTTTTGTATCTTGAGAACTAATAGATGTACCTGATTAGAATAATCAAGGCATCAAAAGTTTGATTAGAAAATAAATTAATGAAGAACAGTTCTCCTAACAGAGACATACTATATACAATTGCCTTAGACACATAGCATATAAACATTGACATTAAAAAGAAACATTACGTGGCTCAGTCAGTTGAGCGACTCTTGGTTTTGGCTCAGGTCATGATCTCATGGGTTATGAGATTGAGATCCCTCTGGCTCTGAGCTCAGTGAATAGTCTACTTGAGATTCTCTTCCTCTGCCCCTCACCCCATTCATGCTCTCTCTCTCTCTCAAATAAATAAATAAGTAAAATCTTTAAAAAAATAAATAAAAACATTGTATAAAAAACAAAGTCTCAATAAGTCTCACAGAATCATTGTAACCAATGATAACAAAGAAATTAAGCTTATAAACAGAAACATAATAGATCATAAAATATGTTAATGTGTAAATACGTTAATCATATTTTTAAATAACTCATGGCTTTAAAGCAAAATATATTAAAAGCAATAAATTCCAAATTTATAGGCTAAATCCAAAGTGACCACTGAAGGATGCTGAGAGGGAGACAGAGAGACAAATACAAATTGATTTTAATATTTTAATCAGAAAAGTATGAAAATAAAGGCAGTAATAGTTCATATAAGAAAAACTAGAAAGGATTAAAATTGTAAATCCAAATAAATAGGGAGAAATAAAATAATAAATATAAAACAGAATAATTTAAAAAATGAAAAATTCCTTACTAAAACAGTTTTTTCCTTTTAAATTCTAATAAATCTTTGGCAATGCTGATCATTAAAAACAAAAGGAACTAATTATGTATCAGAGTTGTTTTTTGCATGGGTTCTTTTGTTGTTTTTGCAAGGATCAGAAATTAACAATGGATGAATTACATATAAAAAACATATTAAACAATAATGGGAGAGTTCATAGAATTTACTTCAAACTCAAAAGAACAAGGCCTGGAAATGGATGGGATAAAGGAGATGCCCACACACATATTAAGGATTCTGTTGCTGTCTACATTAAATCTGGATAGCTCGAATTTGCAGCCCTGTGGTCAGCCCTACCCAGCCAAAACTGCCCAAGCCCTAACACTTCTGACTCTGCAATCTGGGGAATTAATCTGCTGTCTTTACTTCTTTGCCTTTCTGGCTCCTTATTCAAAACCTACAGTTAGTACTTTTGATTAGTGAGTCTTCATTTGGTCATGTTCTCATGCATGACAGACAAGCTTGACTGAAAAAGAAGTACCTGGAATTTTCATTTTCGACAGAAAATGCAGGAGGTTCTGCCTCCCATCTTTTCAACTCTTTTCCCCCGAAATCTTATGTGTAACCTTCATTATCTAACAGAAAGTATGTTTCCCAAAGAAATCAATTCAAAATCTCCTCAGTTACTGCGTCTAAAAACAAGTCTTGGATTTTTAGCTAAAGTAAAATCCTTTTCCCATTCTGGGATGATTTCATCTGGATTATCTGCAAACCATAGTCATGTGATATTGTGACTTATAATAAGAAATATATATTTGGTCCTTGTCCCTTTTCCAACACAGAGCTCCTAACATCCTTGGAATTTCTGAAATTTCTGGGAAAGATAAAGGTGTCTTTTGTTATGTTAATGGATACTTTTCAGATTGGAGGCTACCTGCCAGGAGAACCAAAGCGGGGATTAGAAGTTTAGAACTTTCGGTTCCACACCTCTGGAGGGAAAGGGATGTTGAGTCAATCAATCAGCAATGGCCAATGATTGAATCAATCACATCTATGTAATGAAGTAAAAAAAAAAAAAAAAACTACCACCACCAACAAAAAACGAAAAGGACAGGGTTCAATGAGCTTCCAGATTTGCAAACATGCGGAAATTTGGAAAGTGGTGCACCTGGGGAAGGAATGGAAGCTCTGCCCCTTTCCCCCATACCTCCTCTGATGCATCTCTTTTATCTGGCTGCTCCTGTGTGACACATTTTATAATAAACCAGTAATCTAGTAGGTAAAATGTTTCTCTGAATTCCATGAGCTCATATAGCAAATTAATTGAATCCAAGGAAGAGGTCATTAAGCCTTCAATATATAGCCGGTTGGTCAGGAGCCCAGGTGACAACTTGAACGGTTGACTAGCGTCTGAGGGGACTTGGGGGTGGGGGAGGGCAGTCATGTGGTATTGAGCACTTAACCTGTGGAATCTGATGCTATTTCTCTGTGTATAGCGTTAAAATTATAGGACACCCAGCTAGGGTTGGAGAGTTACTTGTTGGATGTGTGAAGAATCCCCCCTTTCCCCAACCCCCCCTTATTGGAATTGGGTGCACAATTGAAAGCCAAAACTGGCAATTTATACACCCCAAAAATATTTTATATAATTCTGTGTATAAAAGCAAAAGGAAAGAAAAGTAAAATTTATTTTAAATATATAAATATATTTTTATTTCACACTTTGGAAGGAAATCTAGTCAGATATCACTGTCTTTGTTTTTATATATTTGTCAAGAGACTCTAATAATTGGTGGCATTAATAATTATTCTCTTTTATCGTCTCTCAGAGCCACTCATGAGTGTAGCCCCAATGCTGCCACATAGCTATACCTCTTCACATCTGGAGTATGCCAGCATATTTACAGAATTTTCTGTAAATCAGGCTTGAATCTTTTTTCTTCCTCCTCGAATAGCTATTCATAGAGGGAACACCCCATGTGACTACACATCAAATGCTGGAAAAGCAGTAGCATCTTAGCAGATGTAAACATGCCGATAGTTAAGCCCGATGGTTTGTGCACCTTCCTTTGGCCTGATCCTTTGTGATGATGTAATCTGTGTGTCCTACTTTGTGGTTTGATGGTAAGAAAGCCCTAGCTTAAAATGAAAACTTGGATTATGTGGTCACCTGAGTTCCCATAATCAGATTTTTGCTTTTTAACTAGAACCAGAAGCAAGAGCATGCCTTAAAAGCAGAGCCACAAATTGTCATAGAGGGCAAGATTTTACTCAAAACCAAAATCCAAACTGGATTTTAAGTAGGAATGCTCTAAGGATCCTTGCTTTTAAAGATTTAAAATCTTTACTGCTGGAACTAGTATTTGTAATCCCCAATCTGTCCCTCTCTGCCCCCACCCACAGAACAGGATAAGCTTTTGGTTTAAACTTTGGTAGAGATGGAGTTTTGGATTCTTCTTGGCTCTTCACTTAATAATAGCCCTTACTCTAATGACTGGAGTTGCTCAATATATTCTTACTTTCTTAATCCCACCACCTTTCAAATAGCTCCCTTGTTCTGCTCTTTACAACAAAACTTCTTGCAAGAGTTGTCTGCATTCACCATTCCCAATAACATTTTCTTCCATTTTCTCTTCAACTCACTTTAAGGGAAAAAAATTAAAAGGTAAATTTCAGGATTGGGAAATAATTACAGACAAGCATCTCAAAAATTGTATCACATTTCTCAGATATTAAAATCTGACATTCAGTGAATTTTATCAATTGCAAAGTTTGATTCCTACATGCAAGTAGATACATATACATATCTCCTGCATATCTCCTGTAAGGGAATTTACTGTAATCATTTGGTTGTGGTCAGCTTTGCTTTTAGTAGGGCAAATTAATAAGGTCTACAAAACAAAGCTTACAAAGTAAACAAGAAAAGTGACAACTCTTAACAAGCATTTACTAGTAGCCAGACTCTGTGCTAAACACATCAATATAATTGTAAAAATAATTGAGGTAGTAAATGCGTTATTTACATTTAGGTTTTAAAATGAGAAAATTGAAGTTTTAAAAAGGTTAAGAAATTTTCCACAGATCACCCATTTAGGAGATGGTAGAGCCAGCCAAGCTTCCAATCCAAAAAAATTACCTTCAGAACCTCCAAAATTAGTCACAGTATTATGTTGCCTCCCATAAATCAAGTCAGCATAGTTGCAGATACTGTGAACCAACCTGGAAAACCTTTGCGAACAGAGAGCCGTGAGCATTTAACAAAGTGAAAAGGGAGTATTTCCAGTTGAATGAGTGAGGGACAACGATTTTCATGGTTCATTTGATAATAATCCTCGCTGATTTAATTATCTCCTCCCTGATCATTTATTTTTTCCATCATGTTTTCACTAGAAGAGTGATCTTGGATGAATAAACCATTTTGTCAATAGGATGTACCAAAGACAAAAGATTTAGTTGTTCTAGAAGTAGTGAATTTATTAGGATGTTCACTTTTATCGAAGCTTGTCTTCAGTTAAATACATGCAAAATTGGGTCCACAGATACTCTTTATAATCATTTCATTTGTGAGTTAGTGAATCTATCAAAAACATTTATGCATGCAATGTTCAGTGTTCGATATTATGCATTCACTTAATTGTTTTATTTCACCCAATTTGTCATGATCTCATAAGAAGTAGAAGACATTAGCCTCTATTCTATTTAGAAGAATTAGAAATGTTAATATATAATTATAATGTAGTGTGATGAGTGTCATAAAAGAATAAACAAAATTAAATAAGTAACTAAATATACCTGCTGGAGAACAGAATGTAGGCCAGTAATCTTTTCTCAAATAAATTGGTACCTTACCTATCAGTTTTCCCATTACCTCCCACTTGGCCAGGAATTCAACTGATAAAAATAAAACATCAGGAATTCAACTGATAAAAATAAATATAGGAAATGTTCCAGAACCATTGGGCAAATAAGAGTTTAAAAAATTACATTTGTTATTAATCCTGACTTATTTTCTCTGACTCATTTATGAAGCTTCAGCAAGATAAGTTACACTTAATTCTGTTCATGAAATTCAGGTGGAAAAATGGACAGAAAAAAAAGTTAATTTTGAGTGTCTGGATGACTTTATTAAGATAAGCATCTTATCCTTTTTGGTGGACAACCTGGAAAAATATATGAATTTTTAAGTCTGAAGGGAAAAGGCATTTTAAGGGGTAGGTAATTTTGGTTTCTTTGTAGAATGAGATAATCAAGATATTGTTTTGTTGTTGTTGTTAAAGCTAAATAGTGATTTGGTAGAAGCCAAGTGAAGTAATTAGTATAGGTTCTCTTTAAACTAATGAAGTTATAGGATAATGGTCTTTTTGTGAAAGAAGTCCCTTGAGTGATATCTAAAAGCATTTGACTGAAAATATGTACTACGTAATTTATCTATTTATGCTAATTTATTCCAACATATGTCAAATATAGAGGTTGTTTCTGATTAGTTTGCATTATAATTATCTGATTTGTATAGACGTTAGAAGATTTTACAGATAAGTTTCTGATTAAACACACTGATATATATGGAAAGAAATTGCAGTTTATTTTCATGCAGTTTAAAAAAGTATAATAATACTTATAAAAATATTACTAAATAATTGAATAAAACTTATTTGAGGATATATATATTACACTCTTACCATGAAATATTATCTTTTTAAAATATGATGGACTAATAGTTTAAAGAATAAATCAATATTGGTTTTACTTTATAATTTTGATCATTAGCAACAATAAAATATCTTTTTCCTTTTATTGGCCATTTGTTGTTCTTTCAAGAATTTATATATTTTATGAATTATTTTGTTGGGGTAACAGAGGGATATTTAATTAATCATATCTCCTGAGGTCATTAATGATACTTTTTTTAGTATTTGTTATAAATATTTTGATACACTTTAGCATTTTACCACTTTTGCCATTTTAACTATCTATATGATGCTTAATCTAGAGATGTTTTTACTTTACATTGTTCACCCATCAGTTTTTAGTTTGGAGTATTTTTTAACCCTTAAAAAAGTAATTTCTTATTCTATAGTCTGTTAAATTTCCACTAATAGTATCATTTCTACTTTCAAAATTTATTTTTTTTATTTTATATTTTATACTAAATATTTTTCTTATTTTTTTAAAGATTTTATTTATTTATTTGAGAGAGAGAGAGTGAGAAAGAGACAGCATGAAAGGGGAGGAGGGCCAGAGGGAGAAGCAGACTCCCCACTGAGCAGGCAGTCCCACATGAGGCTCCATCCTGAAACACCAGGATCATGACCTGAGCAGAAGGCAGAGGCTCAACCCTGAGCCACCCAGGGGCTCCATATTTTATATTAAATATTTAATTGATTGTAATTTGTGACCAGCATAGTGAGGACACCAACGTAAGGGTTTTCAAGATCTATCTTTAATTTTAATACCTTACAAATATTTCCTCTCTTTTCTCCAGTCCACTGTCCCTACCTTAGTTCTTTCTGATATCATTTCTCATTGTTAACTTGCTAACTGCTCTCTTGCGGCTCTGTTTGCACACGTGTTCATTTTTCACACTGTCAAACGTTATCAACTTCTAAAAAAAGCATACCAGATCATTTAATTCCTCAGCAAAAATGTAACACCACCGTTGGTTCTCCATCGGCTAAAGAATCAATATCTGAAAGTGCAAAGCCCTTAACGTGGAAGGTAAGGTCCTTCACAATCTGACTGCTAGATTACTTTTCTGGAGATTATTATTTAATATTTGTACACTGTATAACAATAGTGACATATATAATATCACTCTTAAATATGCAATGCCATCTCATGTTTTTGGACATAGTCTTTCCTCTGCTTAAAATGTCTACTTTTTCCCAAGTATAGCTTATTCTTCTGCTTGAAAAAGGCTACTCACCTTTCAAACCCAATACCATATCACTTCTTTTGTTAAAACAAATAGCACCAATGCTATTTTTCTAAATCCCTAAACAGTACCTAATCTCATTTTAAGATGTCAACTAAAATATCTCTGGCCTCTATTAAGTTGACACATTCTTTCTTCTTGAATGTAGATACTGGTTAACTGATTTTGTAGAAAAAAAATATTAGCCTATATTTAAAACCTAAGTTTCTCAGAAACAAAGATTGCAATTTCTTTTTTTTCTAATGTTTTATTTATTTATTCATGAAAGTGAAAGAGAAAGAGAGAGAGGCAGAGGGAGAAGCAGGCTCCCCGCCTAGCAAGCACACCAATGCCCGACTCAATCCCAGGATCCTGGGATCATGATCTGAGCTGAAGGCAGACACTTAACCATCTGAGCCACCCAGGCACCCAAGGATTGCAGTTTCTCATGAAAATTCTATACCTCAAGAACGTACTTAGGCCCATGTCCCCACTCAATTTCTCTTTATATGTTGATAGGCAGACAACATCTTCATATGCTTATTTTCTTTGTAATGTTTTATTTGCCTGGATATTCTGAAAACACTGCAAAATCAACAGGCGCAAAACTGAATTCAGTAATTTTAAATCTCCAACTACTCTTCTTTTTTGTACTTGACCTCATGGATGACAAAATCATTTACTATTAGACACCCAATCTTGAAGCCTTGAAAGTTAGTTATATTTGACCCATTTTCCCTCCCTCTCACCTTAAACATCACAGTTAATCACCAAATCTTGACATTTTCTCCAGCAGTATCCTCCTAATTGGTTGTCCTGCTTTTAGTCCTACACTGTTACATAATTTTCCTCTGAGTAAACCAGAATTGCTTTTCTAAATGACTTACATGACCAGTTCTTGTTAATCCTACAGTGGTTCTTGCACCAGGTCCTTCCCATCTGGATGTTCCCGGTGCTCAGCACAACACCTGTCATATCAGAGGAGTTTGCAAGGGGCACTGGAGGTATATTTAGTTATCAGAAAAGTGCAGTGCAGGAGTGTAATTGGATAAGACAAACATTTTATGAAGATCAAGAACTAGCATGGACTGTGGGGACCTCTGAAAAAATTTGTCTATTAAAAAGACAAAACTCATGGTAAGCAATCATCTAAAAGTCTTCTCTCATTGATATATTTGGTGAAGATTTAGAATCACATTCCCAGCCAGTTGCCAAAGCTACAGGTGCATATTTTTGATCAAAGAAATGCTTTCTCTCTTAAGGTCTGGATCCAAATTAATTTTTGTTTAGTGATGTTACCATCTCTTGCCAAATATGGTATGATTTAAATTTTTATTAGGTTGCTAAATTTTATTTAGGTTGCTAAAATGATACAATAGTTTGTGTGGTGGATTTTTAAAATCTACAACTCAATATATTCTATGTAACACAGCTGTTGTTAGAATACATTTTTAAATGTTAATAATTTTTTTCCTTTTATTTTCTTATATTGTATTTTATTTGTGCCATTTAGCAATATTCATAGGCCAATCACAGATAATATTAAGTTAAATTTGAAGTCTCCACAGGAAAAGCATTTTAAAGTGCTATTTGGGGGAATTACTTCAAATACCCTTTGTTTCTTTCTCTAGTTCTTTTATGTTTAAAAATATGATAATAGCTAATGGATGAAAATTGTAGCTTAGTTTATGAGTCCCAGCAACTCACTGTGACCCCCTTCATCTCTCTTTGATCCTTAAGAATGGCAAATCTAGTTAAATTAAACTCATTTCATTTGTTTGACTTAACCTTTCTTCTTTGGTATATAGATCTTGTTTAAATACTTAAATATATTCTTCAATTTGGACTCAAGATAAAGCTTGCAGTATTGCATTTTGCTTGTAATTATGAATTCATGCAATTTAAAGATCTGTGTTATAAACATTATTACTTGAAAACTTTCCTCTAGGCGCATGTGAGGGTTTGTATTTGCTTTTCCCTTCAGATTTAATAGATTATTGTCCAGCAAACCACAAGCTTAGAAAAAAAAATACCAAGCCAAAGTTATGATGAACTATTTTTGTTTTTGTTTTTTTCTTTTTCCAAACTACCCTATTTTGCTGTGAAGATGTATCCATACGAAGCAAAGCTGCCTTGTCAATGAGAAAATCCTTAATAGGGCTGACCTTTGGCTTGTGGAGGGCCCAAACTGAAATCTAACAAGTTACTTTTAATTAGTTAAGATGTCATTTCAAAAAAAAAAGTGAAACAAAGTCATAATTCTGGTAGATGTTTTCTTCAATCAGGATTTGGGAAAAGCTGGAAGGAGCCAATGCTGTCAAGCTTTAATGACTTCTTGAGCCTGAGTGACAACACATTTCATTATAAGTAGGTCAAGGTTAGTTTGTCACTCCATAGCAGCACAAATATACGCTACAATCCCTAGAACATATATCAGAATGAAATCAGAAAAGCGAAGGAGAAAGGATTAATGTTATAAATTCATTTCTGTTTCCCCATCAACAATTTATAAAATTGGCAGAAGTAGTGTTGTAAACTGAAAAATATAAAGCAAAATAATAAGATATTCACAATTTATATATTTCTATAAATGCTATTTAAACAAATCATTAAATTGACAAACTCAGATAATGTACATATTATTTTAGTTTCTCAACTGTGGAAGACATCTTAATAAGGTTATAGGTTATCAGTAAATTTTATTATTTTGTCAATGAATATATTTATTAAGGAAGAAAGTTTAAAACTGTGGGGTTTCAAATTGATTAAAAAACAGCTAGTTTGTTTTTATTATATAGTAATTTTATTGCTATAGTAGTTTTCATGGCTATGGAATTCGCTACCCACTTTTTTGTCCCTACTAAATTTCTCCTTGACTGAAGACCAGGAAGGTAATAATTAAATTTGTCTTTATCTGGCTGTTCCTCAAAACTACCCCTCAAGCTCATTCTTGTTCAGCTTTGTTTTCTCCTAAGTATTTTTTAGCAACTACAGGAAAATAATATCTACTAACAAAAATAAACAGTTGTAATAAACTGTATATATACATAAGAATATATACACACACATTATATACACCCATATGTAACAGTCCAAGAAAACCAAAATAGAAATAAAGGTAAATCAACATGGATTCCATTCAGTTTTTGACTTTATACCTGCAGTGACATTGCTTTATTTTCAGCTTGTTCTTGTGGCCCTTTTAATTAAAAAAAAAAAGTAAATGTAATTTATAGTCTCTCAGGAAAACACAAAGATGTTGAAAGAAAAGTAATGATCCACAGTCAAGCCACTGTAAATATTTTGTTTTGTCTAGTATTTCTCATACACTTCCACTGGAACCTGAAAATCCCTTTGGTGTCAATTTGCCCACACCTGGGTGGCAATCTTATAGGTAAATTCAGCTTTCTGTAACTCTTCAGAGAATTGAGTTTATTTTATTTGGGTTTGAGGTGTACTATAATCCAAACAGTATTAAGAAATGAAGTAATTCAAACTGCATTGGTTTTAGATGTGTGCTAATAAATAGTGTATCCCCACTGATCTTATTTCTAGCTTTAGGCCAACACCATCTGTGCTTAATTCATAGTTACCCAGTGCATTATTTGAGTACATTATTAAAGAAATGCTTATCCTAAATAAAATATTTAGATGTCTCCTAAGAGAATCGAAACTTCTGGCCATTCCTTTGCCAGTAGGAGGTTTACTTTCAATCCTAACTGCAGGAGCTCAGTTACTCCTAAGCTTCATCATCATAAACATAGCTATGTCTAATTTATCTTATTAAAAAAAATTGTTACTTTATGTCAACAAAGATTAGTGACATACAGTTGAATGTAACATGCTTTTTTTTATTTTATTGCAAAATAATCTGGCATAATAATAATAAATAATCTGTTTTACACACAATGTCAGTCTAGTTTCAGGTGTAGAACATAGTAACTTTTGGTTGCTCTCTTTAAAGACAAACTGCTGGGCGCCTGGGTGGCTCAGTTGGTTAAGCGACTGCCTTCGGCTCAGGTCATGATCCTGGAGTCCCGGGATCGAGTCCCGCATCGGGCTCCCCGCTCAGCGGGGAGTCTGCTTCTCCCTCTGACCCTCTTCCCTCTTTCCCTCTTTCCCTCTCACCCTCTTCCCTCTCGTGCTCTCTATCTCTCATTCTCTCTCTCAAATAAATAAATAAAATCTTAAAAATAAATAAATAAATAAAGACGAACTGCCACTGATTTGTTTAAAGCACCGATGTGCCCTGTGCAGTTTTAAGTGTTTCATAAACATTGATTAATCTTTCTAAAAATACTGTGGTAATTATTATTATATTCATGAAATACGAATATATACATATACGACAAAAGTGGAAATAATGTGTTGTTTGTTGGTCACTTTTCCATCCTTTCTGACTTTGGAATTGACTCCCTATATAATCCCAGGACCACCCAAATATTAATATTGACTATTAGAGAGAAAGAGAGGGAACCATAAGAGTTTTTTCTTATGTTTAATAGCAAAAAGAAATGAAAGGAAAAATACATGGAGACACTGGCTTTTGAGATTTTATCTAAGACTGTTCACCAGCTTTTTATAAAAGTCAAATCCAGTCTTCATTTATCTGATGTTCAGTATTGGAACAAATTTTTATTTCTTGTTTCATAAAATTGTTCATTTTTGTTGTAGGATATTTTAAAGTTTCAAACCATATTTTCTCCAGGTTATTAACTATAGAGGTGCCAAGTATTGTATTTATATTAATAATTATCTAGAAAATAATGTAATTGTAACATGTCTCTATAATTCTTAAACATTGTTTGTTTCCCAAAAATTATTAGTAAAAAGCACAAGTAGACTTGATTTGCAGTCCATTCAAATCACTATTCTGTGATTTTCATTTCCTTTGGATAAGACATGGCGATGACTCCATTTTGCATTTTATGAAAACTACCTGATTATCAAAAATAGAAAAATCAATTCTTAAACATGGAATTTATGTACAATTTTTCCCAACATTTTCTTTATTTCAAAGTTCAAAATAAAACAATGAAATCTCCAAACTAAAAACTGATTAATTTCACAGTATTCTTACACTATGTAGGCTTATGACCTTTCACTTTTAAAATAACTTAATGGCTTTTAAAATTACATAATGTAAGATTTCTTTCTATTAAAGTTCTGGAATTAGGCCACCTAGCTGAAAGCAGTGCCACAGCTCAGAATTTTATAGGCATAGAAAAGGCACTTAATAGATTTTTAAAAATATTTTATACAAACTTCTTTTAGGCAAGTGAACATGGCTATCTAATCTCTCCCTTTCTTGCTGATGCTAAAAAGCTGTGTTCCCAGACCAGAATTTTTTAAAGACTCAGAAGTTCTACTTTTTTTTTTTTTTGGCTTTATTCTACAGTCTTCAAAAGTCTGTTGACTACTAATTTAGGTAGTCTTCATATAGCTATACATTTCCCTTATTTTTTGGTTTATCTTTATCACATTACATCAGTAAATTTCATTTTAATAAAAATAATCTCCTTTTCTAAGATAAACTTATAACAAATGAAGAAATAAAATTATTAGCCAAGAACATTATTTTATAAAACCATTTTTATTTAAATATTAATTGATAAACATGTTATGCTTGAAAAAAGTTTTTTCTTTTCTTTTTTTTAAGATTTATTTATTTATCTATTTGACAGAGAGAGAGAGAAAAAGCAGGGGGAGTGGGAGAGGGAGAAGCAGGCTCTCTGCTGAGCCCATAGACTGACATGGAGCCCCATCCCAGGACCCTGGGATCATGACCTGAGCTGAAGGCAGATGCTTAACCGACTGAGCCACCCAAGGAACCCCTAAAATAGCTTTTTCTAGAACTTTTTATCTTCTTAATTATCCACTTAGAAATAATTCACACATGCAAGCTGACCAGGACACATATGTACATTTACTTACATATATACACAAACATACATTTTCCAAACAAAAATTTTACCACAAATTTACTACTTTTTATCAGGTCAATCATTTTTTTTTCTCTAATTAAGAGTTTGTTATTTTCTTAGTAGAGTCTTTCTAACCAAATAGTTGCTTTTTTTTTAAGGCTTTTTTTTTTAATTTATTTGACAGAGAGAGACACAGGGAGAGAGGGAACACAAGCAGGGGGAGTGGGAGCCTGCTTCTCAGCAGGCTTCCCGCAGAGCAGGGAGCCCAATGCAGGGCTTGATCCCAGGACCCTGGGATCATGACGGGAGCCGAAGACAGATGCTTAACGACTGAGCCACCGAGGCGCCCCACCAAATAGTTGCTTTTTAAACTTTGGAAGCTTTGAATGCAAAGCTTTACCTATCAGTTTATTAAGTTTTTTTTCAGTATATTAAATGTTTGAAAAATTACAGAGTTACTGTTTACCAAAACTCTTGAACAGGAAAAAAAAAATTCTCTTTGCCTTACAAGAGAACAAACACAGACACACTTTTAAAATACACTTATTCATGTCCAAAATAATAATTTGAGAATAGCACATTTATTTACAATTTAAAGCTGTTTATACTCTTATTTGACATTTCTTTCTGAAATTGGATTTAAGAATCTATAGATATTCAAACTGACATGTGGAAGACTATTGGTTCATTTGTCTCCTTCTTTGTCTTTTTTTTTTTTAGTATAATTCAACAGGGTTTATTTATAAAGAGATTATTTACAAAAATGTGAGCTGGAGGGAAAGGAACCAGAAGGGATGGTGCAGAGTTATAACAGAGGAGGTGTCCAAACAGAAGAGTGATGAAGCAAGGCAAAGCTGACTTTTGCTCTCTCACCATGTAGGAATCATGTGTTGGCCTGCAGTGAAAGAGTAAACCTTACTCTTTTTCCACCATATGATCTCCTGTAGGAGCTCTTCGTTGACCAAACACAGACCACAGGGCACAAGAGTACACATTAGCTTCCCCAACAAAGAGCATAGTGGAGAAGATCATGGACTAGATCTGGACAATCAAATGGAAGTTGTTTGGCACAGGTGGCTTCTTCAGATCATCAGTTAAAATGTTCAATAATGCAGGGCCAAGAATGATATTCTTTGGCACAACCACTAAAAACCGTTCCAGCTACACATATATTCAGTGCCTAAATGCTAGAGAACAACCTCAGTGATTTGGAAGATTCATCAAAATAAATGTAACAGCAATTATTTCATTTAGCCTTAAAAATATAGGGCTATGAAGTTTAATGATTTTATATTGCTAAAAAACCCACATCTTTTTTGAAACATAATAGCAATAGATATTAATTGCCTTAGGCACTTGAAAAACATATTTTCCCACATGCTATTGTTATTTTTTTACCATCCCATATAGTTTAGTTTATTAAGTAACACTTCTTAAATTATAAAGAATCAAAATTCCTTCGATTCAGACAGCTCTCATCATAAAAACCTGACTGTAACCCTCAAAGTGGATTAGCCTCTGAATGCAAGGAATGCCCTACTTATATTTAAACTTAATGAACTGTCTTCTTTACTAGGTAACCAGTCCAAAGACTTGATATGCTGTAGCAGTAATCAGGATCTTCTCTTCCCCAGGGAAATGGATTTTGTCATCGTGATGGTTAATTTTATGTGTCAACTTGGCTAGGCTACGGTGCCCTTTTTTTTTTTTTTTTTGGTCAAACACCACTCTAGATATTGCTGTGAAGGTATTTTTAAAATGTGATTAACATTTAAATCAGTAGACTTTGGGTAAAGCAGATTACCTTCCAAAATATGTGTAGGTTGAGGGTCTTAAAAGAAAAGACTAAGGTCCCTGGAGGAAGAAGGAATTCTGCCTCCAGAGCAACATCAAATTTCCCCTGGGTCTTCAGCCTATCAGCTTCCCTGGGGATTTTGGACCTGCCAGCCCACACAATCACATGAGTCAATTGCTTAAGATAAATCTTTCTCCTCATGTGTATATAGTTCTGTTTTCTTTGGAGAACCGTGACTAATATGATCTTTATATTGCTAAAATACTAAAAACCTACTTGGGTACTCAGATTCAGAAAACAGGGGTTGATACTGCCAGTGGGACCTTTAGGAAATGTTTTCACGTGATGGCCTAAATGACAAGTGAACACATTTTTTGGTGCTGCCAGGCTGCATTCTGACAAAAAAAAAAAAAAATTATGTGAAGACCTTTAATTTCTCTGAGCCTTAATTATACCAAGTGTAAAATAACTGAGTTGATATGCTAAAAATGAAATAAAGGGCAATGATCAAAACTCCTGTTTTCCCACAAAATGATCAACAAAATAAAATTATTTTACATTATTTTGTTTGGAAAATGCAAATTTTAAATTAATAGACACATAAATAATTTATAATTTTTTACCATATATTAACATAAAAAACAATCTTTATAATTCTCTTTTTGTTTGGTCAGTATGGTATCACAAAACTTTTTGTATCAGGGATATGACAGAATAAGAAGTAATAGTTTAGATTCTGAAATATGAAAAGAAAAAATACAATTAAGGTACATACATGTTTTTCACAAAAACTAGCAGTGATGGAAACAACTAAAAGGCACACTACTGATTTTAATGAAACATGCATATTTATTTGGTTTTTAGGCACTGTTTTGCATGTCATTTTGGCTACTAAGTTAGCCCTTGCTATAACTATAATACAGAAGTTTTACAGTGTTATATTCTTCAATAAAATGAATGGATATATCAGATCTTTATGATCCTTTAGTTCTGAAATCAAATGTATTTCAGTTTTTGACAAAAATATGAAGGCTGGGTTTTCCTTTCTTTAAAAAATATATATTCCTCTTTCCACTTTAATCTTGCTGCTTGAAAGGCAGAGTTGTACCATCATTTCAAGAAGGATTCAGTAAATCGGGGCACCTGGGTGGCTCAGTCGTTAAGCGTCTGACTTCGGCTCAGGTATGATCCCAGGCTCCTGGGATCGAGCCTCCACATCGGGCTCCTTGCTCCGTGGGAAGCCTGCTTCTCCCTCTATCAGTCCCCCTGCTTGTGTTCCCTCTCTCGCTATGTCTCTCTCTGTCAAATAAATAAATAAAATCTTTAAAAAAAAAAAGGATTCAGTAAATCAATGACTGAATTTTTCTTTTATAGAGTGGTAAACAAATTTTTATAAAACATTAAGATTAAGTCCTCAAATGTTTCTCTGGAGCATTTAATTTTCTCATTTTAATGTTGTGCAGTCATTTATTTTGAGCTGTGAATGACAATGAGAGATGGCTTGTCACAATCGGTTGTCTATTGCATCTGAAATATGAAATAAAATTAACTAAGAAGATTGTACTTAATGAAATTTTCAGGAAAAGCAAGATAGGTTTCATTAGTTGTTTCCCAGTTGAATTTTTTGTGTGAAGTACTCTAGTTCATAGATTCTTGTGGTTTTTGGAATAAACAAAATTAAAACAACAAATGGACTTTCTAATTCTCTTCAACACCATGGTAAGTTAAGCCTCTCTATTGGTACTTGTCTACTTTTATATTACTTTTTAAATTTTTGTTTAATTTCTATTTTGTTAATTACATTAGATTTTGAGCCTGGTCCACTGTTAGGTTCAAATTCTCCATATAATAACATTCTAAGCTTTATGTTCAGATATTTTATAGACAATATTGATAGACTCAGCTCATCATTTTTGTTTCTGAATATCATATGAATTCTTGTGTTTGCATCCCATCTAGAATCTTGTCATCTGAAAATGTGATAACCTTTACCTACAAGGCTTCTATGAATTACTGATAACACAAATAATTGGCTTCATGGTATATTTTTAAAGATATGCTTTCATGTAGGCTGTCATCAACTACTAAATCCTTTAGAATTTGCATGATTCAATTTTCATGTAGTCCTTAACCCCAAGTTTTTCATGGATAGTCTTGATGAAAATTAAATACTATGTTTTTAGCATTCCTTATGCAGCAGGCATTAGCCACAATAATTTTTTTCTCAAAGAAACTATCATTTTACATTATTTTTCCTCCATAATGCTTCCAAGGGTTTCACATTATTATTTTTTATCAAGACCATATGTCTAGGGTTGTAACATTTAATTTTTCATGTCTGTAAATTTTGGAAGTATTTGACCACTGTCATCTTCAAACCCTCTTTTTTTTCCCAAAATTATACTATGTTTTAAGCTTCACCTACATTTCTTACAAATAACAATCTTGCTCAGAAAGTTAGAATTATTTCAAGAACTCAAGGGCTCCTGTTTCTATCTCCTTTCAAATCCGCCACCCAGTGAGAAATTTTAAGATCAATTATGCCATTGGAATAGGAACTCAGAATGAACATTCCTTTTAGTCCTTATAAGGTTGTGTAGTCCTTATAGCCCAGGCTCCTCATCTGCCCTAACAGGTCATCATTAAAAAATTGACAATATTGAAAAATAGACACAATACCAATATTTAACTTTGGAAATTTGATTTTCATTATTTTTACATGTTAAACAAAGACCTCCTGATTTCTCTCACACCTTTTAATCAACCTCTCTATATTAATTTTTTACATGTTTACTTCATATAGCAAGTCAAAGGACTCAAGTGCCTTTTGAGGGCAGAAACTGACTCATTCACCTTCATCATGAGCACAGTAGGAGAAAAAAATAGTTGCTCTCACCTTATTGTCTACTTATATTATTGACTCTATCATCCAAATAAGCTGAAGTTAATAGCTTTCCTCTTTAAAAAATCAAAAATAAAATGTCATAAATTATAAAATTCAAACTCTTTAACATTAACATTAAATTACCTGCCAGAATCAGCAGCCTAATAGCTTTATATTTCTTCAAGTAATTTTATGGTTGATACCATTTTTGAAAGTCAATGACAGTCTTTCTATATATAGTTTTAATGGTTACCTGTTTCTCTTGGAATTACATACAAGCATTTTTAAAATTCCAGAACATTTGATAACAACCGCATAGCAACATAAATTGACCCAAATATTTTCCTTCTTTTCTATATTATTGCAATTATTTGTAATTGCATAGTGAGATGTATTATTTTAGAAATCTTAACTGGCTCATTTAAAAGAAAGCAGCAAATTTTAAGTGGATTAATAATACTAGTGTTTGTGGACAAGATATATTTAACTTTTGTATATTAAGTTTCTTTGATATATTTATTCAGTTTATAAAAAGAAATTTATTGGCTTAGTTGAATATATGTGATGTTAAAAATACTGTGAAGTATTAATGAGTGATATCTGCTATCTTTTTATTGATCTTGATATTAAGTGCTTACCACTGGAGCCTTCTATTGATGTAAGGGTCATGTAAGCACGGCTTTTATTTCATTATTTGCTTTTGAGATATACTTTATTAAGAAGGTAAATTATATATATAAAATATTTTAGAAACTTTATAATAACATATATATAAATATAAAACTTATACTAAAGCTCATTTATTGGTTATTATTACTACATAGCTTTCAGCTCACTGACATGGTAATATTTACTTTTTTTAGTAAAAGTTTTGTCAAAAAATTAATAATTTTGTCACATTTCAAAAAAAAAACAAAATATATTCCAAAACAAAGAGTTTAGTGCCAATATATTTAATGAACTTGAGAGGTGCCTACCCTTACTTCACTAATTTTATCCTACTGCATACAGTCAGAGGAATCCATTGACACAAAGGATATTGAGGTTGTTATGAGGACATAATAGTTTTTTTTCATTCTAGATGATTTAAAATTTTTTAATGTTAGGTTTTGAAGCACATAGTTAGAGTTCATTGGGAGATTTTGTTATAATTTATTTGTACCATTCCTGGTATTTTTGCAAGCATTTTGATTGAGAAAATGGGCAATAGAATAATTAAAATATATTAAAATGTTTTTTTCTCTAAATATAACCAAAATTGGAAGCATTCTATATTTCACCTTATAACAGAAACATACAAAAAGTTAACATCGAAGGGAAATCAGAGTCTGACATATTAAATTTTAAAGATGTATTTGAAAGCTTACATAGGACATAATGCATAGGACCCTTCAATTAATTGAAAAATAATCTATGAGCATTTGAGGTACATTTTCTCAAGTAAAAAAATGTGATATCACAATTTATTAAATCATTTTTTCAATAATGTCAACTATATCATTGGTTTGTTTCATTCCATTCTTTCTTTTAAAGAATAAATTTAAGGCAACCCTCTTGGGTCCCTTCCCTTCTCGGGAGCTTTGTACTACCACTTTACTATCACTCAATAAACCTTGCTTTGCTGCCCACCAAAAAAAAAAAAAAGGAATAAATTTAATAACATGACTAATGCTTACCTTGATGTTCCAGAGTCCTAGACACACTATGCTTTACTCAGTCACACATTTGCTTGCTCATCAAGATTTACATTATGGTTGAAGAGGAAGAAGAAAACATTTTTCTATTTATCACAAGTTGGTGGAAGGCAAGTAAATGTAAGTGGAACTCAGTAACCAAATTTGGAAGAACAGTATAATCAGTTGCATAAGTTGAGAATTGCTGATTCCTTAGAGCAGGAAAGTAGGAAGAAAATTTGGAAAATCAGGCATGGTTGGTAGTGACCCCATATTAAAAAAAAAAATGTATTGGAAGTGATTTCTCTTTTGGGAGCCTTAGAATAAAAACAATGGCTTGTATATACCATTTGTCTAAAGGAAGTGCTCTATTAGAAACATTTTAGTATTAAGCTAATAAAATTAATTTGGATAAAATGATTCTACAGATCCAAAGGTCATTTATGTTTAAATAATAATAAGCCATATATAACGTGGACAAGTAAAATGTTTTAATTGAAGTAACTAGATCATTGAGGCATCAGCAAGTTTTACTTGTGTCAACCAAATAAATGCAATGATGCTGCCTTTCCTTCTCTATGTGTGTTGTCTATTCATGTGGCTCTGTATGCAGCATGTTTGTATATGTACATGCTAACAGCCAGCAGCCACTCAAAGTTCAGATTAGAGTCTCTGGTAACATCCCTATATTACAGAGAAAGAGAGAACTATCTCTCTTCTTTTTCTTATAAGGCCACAGTGCTATCGAATTAAGGCCCCATTCTTATGACCTAATTTAACCTTGATTACCTCCTAAAGACCCTATCATCAGATAGAGCCAGATTGAGGGTGAAGGCTTCAAATATGAATTTGTTGGGGGGGGCACAATTCAGTTTCATAGCAGCATGTATGTCTAAGATGGCTTATTCACATATGTGACACATTACTGAGAATAACTGGAAATCTGATCATCTGGAGTACTGGGAAGACTGAGCTCTATTGCTCCGTGTAGTCTCAGGGCTTTTCCCTCTTCATACAGCATTTCCACCTGGTCTATCCAGGGTAGAAAGGGTAGATAGTCCTTTACATGTTAGTTCAGAGCCCCCAAAGTAAACAGCAAACCACTATCAGGTCTTAAGGTTTATGACAACTGGCACAGCATCCCTTCCACTTCAGTTTATATTTTAAATTGATTCCTAGGGCCAGTCAAGTTCAATGTTGTAGAGAAATATACAAGGTCATAAATAATACTAATTGGAGCCATAAAAATCATGTTTTTAAATATATATTTTATAACTGTATACAGTTAAATTAATTATAGGGTATCTTTAGCGATTTGAAAAAAAAATTGCATTGTGATGAATAAAGTAAGCAGAGTCCCACCGTGGATGGCTGGATACGGACAACTCTTGGAAGAAACAGTGTTTAAACTAAGACACGAGGATAAGAAGGAACTAATCATCTCAAGACCAGGTACGAGATTATTCCAGACAGAAGAATGAGTAAGCACGAGTTTCCTATGGTGAGAAGTAGTTTTTTGTAAGGCCCTGAACATCCAGTAGTAGACAAGAAAGACTAGCTTCTGAACTCCTGGAGTTTAAATCTAGTGGTTGTAAGAGACATTAAACAATTAATTATACAATTAGTGTTTTAATAACATTTACAAGATAATTAGGGGCTGTTAGAGCTCATATTTAAGTAATACCTGACTTAGTCTGAGGAATTGTAATCAACAAGTGATGAGGTACATCAGCTGCAATTTCAAAAGCCTAAGAGTGCTGGATGAAAGAGTGTTCATGAATTCCAAAGATTTTAGGCAATTCATTTGGCAACAAAATTTTATCTGAAATGATGTGAAGCTATTTTTATATAGCCTTTATTCATCTCAGTTAGTGTGAATATTTACACATATTACTGGAAAATTACCATTTTGAATATGTATATTGACTCAGACTCTGCTGGAAGTGTTACATAAATTAAAATCAAAAAGCTCCTAAATTCAAAAGAAACACAGATAACCTTAAGGTTTTCAGGTAAAGAGATGTAAACTTATATTTGCAGGTTTTCCTGAGAGAGCCATTTAATGATATACTAAAACTGAACCAGGGCTGAAAAGGGTTGCATATAAGAAACAATGAGGGACACCTGGGGGGCTCCATGGGTTAAGCATCCACTCTTGTGGCTCAGGTCATGATCTCAGGGTCATGAGATCAAGCCCCATATCTCACTCTGCACTCAGCAAGGAGTCTGCTTGTCCTTCTCGCTCCCCCGTGCTCCTCCACCTGCTCATGTGAGCTGAGCACACATGCTCTCTCTCTCAAACAAATTAATAAATAAAAATCTTTGATAAAAGAAATGAAAGAATGGGCAAAATAATCATGTAGAAGAATAATAAATTTGAAAGATTCACACTTCTCCATTTCAAAATTACAACAAAGATGCAAGCATCAAAACGATATGATATTGGCATAAGGTAGAAATATAGATCAATGGGAAGGAATTGAGAGTCCAGAGATACATCATTTATAGTCAATTGCTTTCTGACAAGGATTCCAAGACAATTTAATGAGACTTTTTGACAAATGATGTTGGGACAACTGGATATTAATATGCTAAGGAATAAAGTTGACCCTTCCCCTCTACCATATATGAAAATTAACCCACAGTGAAGCATAAACCTAAATATAAAGGCTAAAGCTATAAAATTCTTAGAAGAAAACATAGGAGTAAATATCTGTAACCTCAGTTAGGCAAGCCTTCTTAGATATGGCACCAACAGCAAAAATAACAAAAGAAAAAAAAAGATATATTGAATTTAACCAAATTGAAAACAATTAAGAAACTGAAAAGACAACTTAAAAAATGGGACAAACTATTTGCAAACAGATATGATAGGGGACTCATATCTAGAATACATGAACACCTCTTACAACCCAATAATAAAAACATAATTTGCCTAATTAAAAAAATTTGCAAAGTATCTAAGTACACATTTCTCCATAGAAGCTATATGAATGGCCAATGAGCACATGAAAAGATGCTCAACGTCATTATCCATTAGGGGAATGCAAATCAAAACCACAATTAGGTAATAATTCATTCCCACTAGAATGGCCATAATCAAAAAGACTAAAAACAACAAGATCTGGCAAGGATATGGAGAGATGGGAAACTCCTTCATTGCTGATAGGAAAGTAAAATGGTGCAGCCATTTTGGAAAACAGTTTGACAGCTCCTCAAAAAGTTAAACACAATTATCATATGACATAGAAATTTTACTCATATATGTATAACCCAAATAATTGAAAACAGATACTCAAACTAGTACACGTATATGTATATTCACATTAGTCACAATAGTCAAAAAGAGGAAAAACTTAAATGGCAATCAACAGACGAATAAATAAATTGTATATACATAAAATGAAATATTATTCAGCAATAAAAAGGAATTAAGTATTGATACAAGCTACAATATAAGTGAAACTTCAAAACATTATGCTAAGTGAAAGAAGCCATGTTACAAAAGATTACATGTTGAGTGATTACATTTCTATGAAATGTCCAGAATACAAAACCCACTGAGATAAAAGGTAGGTTAGTTGTTGCCAAAGGACTGGGAGACGGGAGTGGGAAGCGACTGCTAATGAGTATGTATATCTTTTTTGGTAGATAAATTGTTCTAACATTAGATACTGGTATGGTTGCATAATCCAGTAAAAATAGTAAATACTAAGTTGACCACTCAAAAGGGTGAATTTTATAGTATATTAATTATATCTCAATAAAGTTTTTTTTTAAAAAAAAGCAATACAGGGAATGAAATTTAAAACTGTGCATGTTGGTAATTCTAAATAAATATCTATAAATCATTTTATTAATGACAAAATGGAGACATTTAAAAACGGGGTGGAGATTTGTCCTTTTAGCCCATATATGTAGAGTTTGGAAACTGTCATCCCCATTTTGAAACAAGAAAAAGCCCAAACAAACTGAAAATCAAAGACTTTTCTCAGGTCAACCAGATACCTGCCTTTCAGGAAAATCCACAACTCTGAAATTTGAAGAGACAGGCACATCCAGAGAGACACAGAAATTTAGATCTGCTTACTTGGAGTCAAAACCACTGAACACATAAACTGGTAAGAACATTTAAATGTTAATTTTGACAAATTGCTGGAGATGGAGTGTGGCCCAGTGATAGCAAATAACTCCTGGAACTTTCAAAGACACTTCTGAGGATTTTTCTTCAAGCAACCTCACAGAGTGAGGACTTGAGAAAGATCCTCTCCCAGTCCTGACAGGGAATGGAAAAGCAACTATTGTGAAGCAAATTCAGATTCTTCTCCATAACAAAAGTCAACACTCCAGGGGAATGGACTTCACCAGAACACCTTTCTGAAACCTTATCCCAGCTGGTGGAGAGGCGTTCCTCCCCTGTCCAGGCACTCAGTGTTTTCTATCTCACTGAAGTGGGCTGGAAACAATATTGTCCACAAGGAGCCAGACTTCAAGGAAATAGACTGAGAGCAGCACAGCCAGTGAAAGGATTAGGAGACAGGAAGGGCAAAGCTATGCCACCAGTGAACCGCATTGCTCTGGGACACAGGCCCATAAAGAGACTTAATCATAAAAGATTATAGAAGGATCCTCCCTTGCCCTCATTCCATTATCACATCTACAAGGTTCCGATCTAATAACAGGGGGTTACAACTGCTATAAGAGAGACTCTCTGAGAGGCAGTACATTTGAAAGCCCTGAAGTCAAAAGAGAGAAACAAGGACACTAGCAGAATTTGGAGCCTCTGGTACCTATAGCTACAGCAAACATTCAACACAGTTCACCACCTACCCATATTAACATAAATCCTCACACTAAAGGCCTGTTTGCTTCAGTTTGTCTTACCCAACACAACAAAACATTACCAGGTGTGCCAAAATGCAAGAAGAAACAGTCTGAAGGGACAAAGCAATCCTCAGAACCAGACTCAGATATGACACAGTTGTTGCAATTATTATATAAGGGAATTTAAAATAACTATGATTAGATATTTAGGCCTTTAATGGAAAAAGTAGACAACATAGAGACGGTCAACGTAAGCAGAGAGGTGGAAACTTAGAGAATTAATTGATCTAAAAGTTAACTGTTTTTTTTTTTAAGAAGAAATAATAGTAACAATGCATTGGGTTACTTGTAGATAAATGAAATAAATTTAAAAATGTCCTGAACAGTGGGAGGGAGAAATTCAGAACACTTTTAAAATATCTGCATTATAGGGGCGCTTGGGTGGCTCAGTCGTTAAGCATCTGCCTTCAGCTCAGGTCATGATCCCAGGGTCCTGGGATCGAGTCCCGCATGGGCTCCCTGCTCGGCAGTAAGCCTGCTTCTCCCTCTCCCACTCCCCCTGCTTGTGTTCCTGCTCTCCCTATCTCTCTCTGTCAAATAAATAAATAAAATCTTAAAAAAAAAATCTGCATTATATGTGAAGTGGCATAGTGATATTTGAGGGTGAATTTAGATTATTAAAAAATGTATATTTTAAACTCTAGGACAACAACTGAAAAAAATTTAAAAAGTATAAATGAAATATATGTTAAGAAAGAAAATAAAATAGAAACATAAAATGTTCAGTTAAAACTAGAGAAGGCAAAAAAATGGGAGAAAGATATAAAGAACAAATTCAGTAAACAGAAGACAGTAATAGATTTTATTTCAACTATCTCAATAATTTTTTAATCTGAATTGAGTGCATGCATTGATTAAAAGACAAAGGTTGTCAGAGTAGATTAAAAAAATCAAGACTCAACTATATGTGTCCAGAAGAAATTTGGTTTAAATATAAATATTCACATTCTCCCTCTCTCTCTTAAAAAAAGAGGGGTTGGCTCAGTTGGTTAAACAGTTGACTCTTGATTTTGGCTCAGGTCATGATCTCAGGGTTGTGAGACTGAGGCCTACGTACAGCTCTGCACTGGGCGTGGAGCCTGTTTAAGATTCTCTCTCTCCCTCTCCCTCTGCCCCTCCCCACCCTGCATAGCTCTCTCTCTGAAAAGAAAAAAAAAATTCAACATAGATTAAAAGTAAAAGTATGGCAACAGATAAAACACACTAAAACTAATCAAAAGAAGGCTGGACTGGCTAAGTTGAATTTAGACAAAGCAGAAAAACTATCAGGACAATTAGCAGAGAGAAAGAGGGATATTAAACAATCACAAAGGAGTCAATCCTCCAATAAGACATAACAATCCTGTGTATGTACCTAACAAGAGTGTCAAAATACAGGAGGCAAAAACTACTAGACTGGAAAGGAGAAACAGAGAAGTCTGATTGGAGACTTCCACAACCTGGCTAGTACTTCTCAAAACTGCTGGAAGTCATCAAAAACAAGGAGGGTATGAGAAGTGTCATAATCAAAAGCTGACTAAGTAAACATGATGACTAAATGTAATGTGGTACACTGGATGGGATCCTGGAATAGAAAAAACACATTAGATAAAAACTAAAGAAGCTGAAATAGAGTGTGGGCTTTAATTAACAATTCAGTGATATTGGTTTATTATCTGAGACAAATGTACCATACTTAGGTAAGATGTTAACAGTAGGGGAAACTCAATGGGGGAACTTGTACAACTGTCATAACTCTTCTGTGAATATAAAACTATCCTTTTAAAAAAAGTTTATTAAGAAATAAACTGTGGAGATAAAAATGTAGCATATCTAACTTTGAAAATGGGAAAGAAGATCAGAGTTAAAGAGTTCAGATATTCTTCCATTATGAAGAAGGAAGCTAGAAGTAGAGGTGGTAATAAAAAATATACTTTGCCTAATTAAGCATGCTACTTTAATCTTCATATTGGCCTGCTTTTCTACAAATGGAGGAGGAGATATACTGCTAAAGGAAGCAATCTCAGCACTTGTGTTCTGAACCCACGTGTTCCCAGTTTCTCCCAGGTATCCCTAGTGATCTGAGAGCACTGCCTTTTATTGCTACCCTAAACTACTTTCTGTTTTCATGGGAAGACATCATTCCCATTGCTGCTTCCAGTAATAATAAATAAAAGAGCTGGGGTGAGTATTTGGAAATGAATTGCCTAGAAGCTCCTATTGCAATGCCAAAGCTCTCAATCTATTGGTTTCGCCTAGAGCCCCTCTCCTCTGGCAACCATCATTCTGTGACACAGAACACACTGTGCGGTGCTTTCACCTTCTGGGGCAATCCTCTTTCATTCCATTCTGGTATAACTTTGCTTCCTCTTTCATATCTCATTTTCTTTCCATTTCATGGACTCCATACAGTTTCTGTTCCCTCAAGAACCATATTTATTATTTTCAAGTGCTATTCTCTCTCTCCTTCTCTCTCCCCTACAACTATCTGTCTACCTAGATACTTATCTTCCATGCATCTATTATATTGTTGACAATTTTCCCATGATTTTTGGCATTTGTTGTGGGAGGGAAAGGCGGGGGGGCGGGCAGTGTTTGAATGCATCATTTGGAAACTGCAATACTTTCCACACAGTTATTCACATTTGAGTTGTTCTCTCTGAGTGGTGCCTCTGGAGCTTCTGCCCAATGGGGCATTTAGCTTAAATCAATATTTTTATAAAATGCAGCTTAGGTTGCATGAGCTTTAAAAGACAGGAAAACAGGAATTGGCAATTGGGCAATGTTATGTAGTAAGGAGCATTACTAGTGCTCATAAGTGACCCTGATCCCATCACAATTTTGTTTCAGGACTTTTGATCTTTTAACAGTAAATGACTCCAATAACAGATCAGAGTTGGTCATAAGCAGAAAAAGGAACCTTATTAAACTATTTACAAAATATATAAACAATAGAAGTGATATACAAATGGTATATAAAAGCAAAATATAATATTTAGAAAGGTTTTTAGATGACATTTATTTTTCTATATCAGTAATGATTAAAAGTGTATATTTACTTAATAAACTATCAATAAAAATTGGAGTTAAAATACTGTCTCTTCTAAATTAAGGAATTAGATAAGTCAATTACCCTTCTCTGCTGAATATCTACGTTCTCCAGAGCTTCTAAAAGGCTCTGAAATAATCAGTAGGATGATTTATCTCAAATTAGACACATTTTTTTCTTTTGTTTTTAAAACAAGTGAATTCATATGGTTTATTCTTTATGAGATTACATCACTAGCTGGGAATTCAACTGTTTATTTGTCAAATTGCTTGTTAGGGAATCTCTTATATTTTTCTTCCATATATATCTTGAAAATCTCACTATTTATAAAAGAGTGTTTATGATACAATACTAAAATGTCAACACAACTATTTCTTACTTGCCATGATATTTCTTTCCTTAAAATAATCCACAGCCTTTATATGTACCTATTTTTATAGGATTCTGATCCAAACCAATCCAAAGTGCCTGGTTACTATTACTAATCTCTAAAAGGTAATAATTTCTCAATGATTACAAATGGATAAAAGCATTATTAATTTTTAATATTCTTCCTTAGTTTGAATATTACTGTCATTTCAGTTTTCATACTTGAAGATTGCCAAAATAAATGATTAATTAAAAATATAAATATTTAATATTACATTACAATGCATAAAAATATATGACTAGGTGTGAAAACTCACATTAACTCATATATGATTTTTATCTAAAATGACCCAGTATTAATAAGTGTATTACTTGAATCAATGAGATAATAAGGTCAAGGACAAAATTTTATTACAAGATTAAATTCAGGAGCTATATTTCTACATAAAGCCACAGGCAATCCTAACAACAAACTGCAATAGAAAGTGAAGTCATTGATTACATATTCACGTCGATTTTAATAGCAGTCCATTCTCAGAAAAAGGTGTGTCAACATGTCAGTAATGATACAAAGTGTTGGATATTGATGTAAATGCATCACCTCCGCAACAAAACAAACCCTAGCACAGTGTCTTCCAAATACTGAGATGGCAAACTTATATCTCCACATTTAAATTTCGTTCCAATTTTTCTGTTCCTACAATCCTAATTCAAAAGATAACTATCTCTTACCTGGACCAACATAATTTATCTCCTAAAATGTGATCTCTTACTTCTATAATGCTTCTTTACACTTCTTCTGAAAAGTCAGTATCTGAAAAGCAGATATTACAACCAAAAATACTTTTGAATCATGCTAGACTCACCAGAAGCTTTTAATAATGGCTTACTGATGAAAGCAGTGGTTCAGAGATCTGGTTACACTTTAGAACCACCTGGGAAACTTAAAAACAGCAGTTAACAACAACAAGAAACAAATGAAAACCAGTAATGCCTTAGCCCAATCTCAGAAATTTTGGTTTATTTGGCCTGTGGTGGAGTTCATGCAAAGTACTTTCTAAAATCTCCCTTGCATGATTTTAACGAGAGTACAGGATTAAAAATGCTGGATTTGAGGTTCACGTTCAAAATCCTTAGAAATATAATGTTCTTTGTAACTATTTTTACTGTTTAATTGCATATCATATACTACTCATACTCTCAACTACAACAGGCTGCTCACGATCCCAGAGTCTAGTCTACTGTTTTCTTTGGACGACTTGTTCTCTCCAGTTCCTCCACTGCACCCCAAATCCATCTAAAGGACCAGTTTAAGACTCATCACGATGAAACACGATTGAATCACTTTTATCTGCTTCTTTTAAAAATCATTTATTATTAATTTATCTACTTGTTTGTGTTTATATATTTCCTAATTGATTGCAAAATCTATGGTGCTTAGCATAACAGCTTGAGTTCTGTCAGTATTTCATTTTATTTTATGACATTGATTGGGCTTAGCACAAACCTATTGGTATTACAAAAATCAGATTAGCTTGGGTTTTCTTAATTTCTGTCACACACATATATTGCCTTCTCAATATATGCATTATAGAAGCAACAAGTGTGGTATCAAAAGGGTTGTTACATGTTTTTAAATGTTGAAAAAATCTTCAACTAATAGTAACACAATTACACATGGAGTATAAATTTTTAGCATGAAATCATTTCCCATATGACTATATTTGGAATATCAACCTTTATATAGAACAACTGCCTTTTAAAAAGGAACACTTAAGACTCCCCTTAGTAGTGGTGGATTATATGGTCAGTTTTTCACCTATTTATATTCCACCAAATCAGTGACTCATGCTTCCAGAGAGGGAAAAAAAAGAATAAAATTTTAGAAACATATTAGAATGAAATATATTTTAAATTTGTTAGTGTTCTCTGGGCACCTACCAATTTAAAGAAAAGCTTATTCAAGGAAGACATTTGTCTACAACTGTTGGGTAATAGCATTTTATAAATCTCAGTATAAAATCAAACTCATTTTTAAGTAGCTAACATACAAAATGATATATTAACTTTAGCCTGAGGAGTTAATTGAAAGCAATGAAGCAATCCTAAAAATTCCAAATTTTTAATATAAGAGAAGTTAAGTGTCTGCCTTCAGTTCAGGTCATGATCCCGGGGTCCTGGGATCTAGCCCCACAGTGGCTCCCTGCTTGGCAGGGAGTCTGCTTCTCCCTTTCCCTGTGGCCCTGCTCATGCTCTCTCTCTCTCTTTCTCTCTATCTCAAATAAATAAATAATTTTTTAAAAGATGATTTAAAGTTCATTAGAGCATTAAAAAAGGATTGTCAATTTAATAGCTCTAATCTCTCAGATAAAAATATTTTTGTTCTTTTTTTGACATTTTTATCAGTGGACTAATTGTGCAAAAAGCTTCTTTCTTGGCCTCCTCCACTGGTATAACTAGCATTATCTAGCAGCTTCTCAGGAAAATATATCAATATAACATAGGCAGCTAGATACATTTTGAAAACCCAAAATACCTGAGTCCTTCTACAAATAGGGAAATACCCTTATATCATTACTGTCTGCTTCAAGAAAGTAGAAATTAAAAATGAAAGAATTCCTTTCTGAGTACAAAACTATAAAATCAGTATTTAGTGGATCAAAAAATGTTATGCAAGACTAAAAGAAATGTAAAGAATATTTGGCCATGTGACTCAAATGAAAATTGTTCAACATCATTATTATGTGTCAACAAAGAATTTGAGCTAAAATGAGGTGTTTGCAATAGGAAAAAAGATTTTGAAAGACATCTAAGAACCGTATGTTGGCAATATTTTCTAGCCTTCACTGGATAGTGGAAAGGCCTCCAACTCAAGAACAAAAATATTAGTTGAATATGGCAAGCATATTCCTAAGATAAAAATAACTGTTACTATTTTAACTTCTTGAATTTAGCTATTAAGATCATTCCTTCAATTAAATTACCTGATTTTTCCCCATGTTTATAAACTAAATTGTAATTAAAACGTAGCTATTAGTTTGTAGGTTATTATATGTCACCTAAAGAAATGTATGACTTCTTATTTTATATTCTGCCATATACTTGAAATTGCAAGGCAATGAGTATTGAAGTGGCTTCAAATTGAGCTAACATTTTTTCACTAATTGCTATTTTTTATCAGGCTAAAAATAATAGTCGAAGTCTTATCCAAGACCATGCTATACTCTCTCTCTGAGTCCAGGACCCTTGAATATGGCAATATTCTAAAGGCTCTCTGAGTCAATACTAATGATAATAGTGGGAAATTGAATTAATAAATAGTATTGAGAATAAAAATAAGACAAAAAACTGATGATGAAAATTTAAGTGAAAACAAATTCTCCATAGGAATACTTTTTGTAGTGATATCACAGGGTCAGATAATTAAAAGAACAAGACTGCACAGGGAATATTCATGCAAGGCTTTAGTAAAGGTAAAAGATATGGAACAACAGGAAAAAGAAAACTCAAGTAATAGTAGAAACTCCAAAATTTCCAAACACAGTCCCCCAGGGGCCTTTTTACATCACACAGGTCAACTTTGGTTTTGGATTATGAATCACCAAGTTATGTGCAATATTTCTCTGATCCAGAGAGGCCCATACTGGAGTTTACTGAGGGATCTTTTTATACTCCACTTGTCACTTGGCTAAAGCCAAGCTCTGGATCCATTAAACCAGGAGTAAAGTACCAATTTTTACTTCCCTGAACAATGGAGACAAATTAGTAACATGTGCTCCCAGGAAAGATTTGAATTTTAAACAGCACATTATAAATTATTAGATAGTACAGCTCATTCTTTTCTTGGCCGGTGGTCAGTTCCAGACTTCCAGGCTTCTCCAGAAAGAGGCATGAAGCTGCCCCTGTCCAAGTATAAGATAATTCTATTCTTTTGACCTCGTAAAAGACTGGATGACATGTACCTGGGATTTAACCTAAGCCATAGCCTTAGTGTGCAAATTGTTTTGTAGGCCCTGTGACCCCTAAGGTGATCATGGTAAGAGCACCTGAAGAAATCAAAGCTAGCCCTTACATTGAGGTATAATACAACATAGCCAGATAGTATTTATCTCAAAATTCAAGGGAGGCTTAGTATAACTAAATCTATTAAAATGTTGACAGTAAGTTATCAATAAAGAATACTTACAAACTAGTACAAACCACTCCAAAATTCCTCAGACCCACAGTTACAAAGCAACACCATTAAACAGTATTTCATACCTTGATTAAGGGTCAATGTAATGGCAGTATTTTAGCAAAACACTTCAGGCCAATTCCAGGTTTACTGAAATTCACCCTCACAGCACATGATCCATGAGGTAAAGTGCTCGACAAATCTTTATCTTTTCTAGAATTTTATGCAAATGTTATCATAGAGAATGTAGCCTTTTATGTCCAGCTTTTTTCCTTTAGCATAACATTTTTGAGATTCATCCATGTAGTTGCATGTATCAGAAGTTCATTGTTTTATTACTGAGTAGCATTCATTTTTATAATTGTAGCAAAATTAACCTATTCACCAGTTGATGGACATGTGGCTCATTTTTAGCTTCAGACTATTATGAATAAACTATTATATATAAAATTGTTTGCATGGGCATGTTTTCACTTCTTTGGGGTAAATACTTAAGAGTGAAATTGCTGAGTTGTATGATAGTTACAAGTTTAACTTTATGTGAAACTGCTAAATTGTTTTCAAAGTGAATGTACTATTTTGCATTCCTGCCAGAAAGGTATGAAATTTCCAGTTCCATATGTGCACCAATACTTGGTATTGACATTCTTTTTATTCTTAGCCACTTTGGTGAGTATGTAATGCTACCCTAGTTATAAACAAGAACAAATTTCCAAGAGAGAAAATACTAGAAAGAGAATTTTTTGGCCATATTTCATATTGATATTAAAGCACTGAGCCTATTAATTACTCCTACAAATGTTCTGGAGTAAAATACATAAAACTGCCTACATTAATTAAGTTTCTCGAATTAAGTAATGAAAGTAAAATTTTAATTTAAGTCTTGGACTTTGAAACAAAAAATACTTAATTTGGTATATATGAGTTAAGGTTCCCCAGGACCTCCTTTGTGTGTTTCTCTATGTGTGCTTGAGTGTGACTATGTGTGAGAGAGAATGTGAGAGAGAATGAACACCTATTTAATTGTTATTTTAGAAATACTGTCAAGAGATACTATAAAAGTCTAAGTCACAGCCAAAAAAGAAGAAAATAAATTAAGCCTGAATTACTATTGGTTTGCCAAAAGAAAGGAAAAAAAAAAGTAGTTAAACATGAATATCAAAATGGTCTTGGGTAAGGGGTGCCTGGGTGGCTCAGTTGGTTAAGCGTCTGCCTTTGGCTCAGGTCATGATCTCAGGGTCCTGGGACAGAGCTTCGCATCAGTCTCCCTGCTTAGCCGGGAGTCTACTTCTCCCTTTCTCTGCCTCCTCCCCCCCGATCATGTTCTGTCTTTCTCTCTCTCTCTCTCAAATAAATAAATAAAATCTTAAAAAAAATGGTAGGGGTGATTCCCTATGACTATTTTTGCTATTTGAAAAATACATTCCAATATAACCAGCTGATAGGATCCTAAGAGCTACGTATTAAAATTGAAAATGTGCCAAGCAAACTCTTAATTCAAGAGGATTGACTAGTTTGGAGGTTGCTTTGATGTTTTTTAAAATTAAATATGGTGACTTGTAAATAGAAAAAAATGAACACTTTGTAAAATACTGTACCAATGTTTTTTTGTGCACACAAAAACTTTAGCATACAGTGTGTGAAGTCTTCATTCTCATGCTGTGGTCTCATTTTTAAATGCATTAACTTCAAATGGCTCTATAATGAAAGATACTTTCAATTTCTCTTTTTTTCTTTGGTGGGAAGAATTGGGTACAAAGGATACCATATACCCTCTAACTCATCTAGTTATGTTAATGAGCTACAGGCAGAATTGATTGGTAGTAGATATAAACTTCAATCAGTTAATATGAAAATTCTTAATATAAAATATATTAAACTTATAATTATTTCTATATAATTTCAATCATATTATCACTGATCATCATCTCCTTTTTTCATTATGTTGCAATTTACGAAATTAATTAAAAATAATTTTATATTTGATATTTGGAGAACCCTTTCTTTAAATGTTTGACGTTTTAGGAATCACTGTTATAATAACTCACTTTAATTAAAAATATTTATTAAAGCATATTTCAGAAAAAATCTTAATTATTTTGTGAAACAAAGCAAGCACATTTCAAAATTAGAAAGTAAAAATGATTTTATTTAGCAATATATTAAAGACCTGTTAAAAAAAATAATGTTGGCAAGTTTTCCTCCATTAGCTATGTAACAGCACTCCTGCCAGTCTTAAGGGTTAACTTGCTTCAAGGTAACACACCCCTAGCTTGCTTACTTAAAGTCCTTGATCTGTAACAAAACTAATTTACTTTCTTTGATATTTGCAGACCACTAGCCTTGGGGAATGAAGAACCAGAACATTCCTAGGCCACAGAGGCCAGAAACTTGTTTCGAGCCATGTCAGCCCTCTGATTAGCCCAAAAATCTTTTAACAAAATGTTTTTCTTTTTAAGGTCACACAAATGACTACTGATCTCCCTTTGTGCATCTGTAGACCTTGCCCTGGTTTGCAGGAAGAACAGAGTAATTTTGCACAACCCCTGGGTACCAAGGAACCAGACCTTTTTGCACAACCCCCACCCTAGGCACCAAGGAACTAGAACTTTTTGCACAATCTCCAAGCTCTGAGATAACTCTCAAGCTTGCGTCATCAAGTCTGCAGGTAATGAAGAAATGTCACAGACCACTGCACTCCCTTAACTGATTAAACCCATTTAAAAAATCTCTGGGCCAGGCAGAAACCCGGGAGTTGGCCTTTGGACAAGGGGCCAACTTCTCTCCAGGTGGCTGGCTTCCTGAATAAAACTCATATTCCTTTCCAGTCAAACTCGTCCCTAGACTATTGGGCTTTCTAGTGACGGGCAGCCGAACTTGGGTTTCAGTAAGTTAAATGTTTTATTTACTTAAGTTGAGACCGTGACCAAAATCACATGAGGTGACAAATTTTTATTCCATATTTATTAATCTGGAGATGTGGACTATTGGGCATCAGGCAACGATGTGGAAAGAAACCTCAGGTCCTTTTAAAAAGTTAACTTATATGTTTAAAAGCCCATAAGCAAGAGTTACACACTTGAAAAAAGTTTCCCTGATTCCATATGCTACAATATACTAAAACAGTGATTTAAAAGTGTAAGAAAATACTACTTAGAGGCAGGCCTGTTGACAGTAGCAAAAGTGACACTTGAGAAATTGAAAAGTAATTTTCTTTTATGGTTTCTTTTGTTGTTGTTGTTAAGATTTTATTTATTTATTTGACAGAGAGAGAGACACAGCGAGAGACAGAACACAAGCAGGGGGAGCGGCAGAGGGAGGAGCAGGCTTCCCTCTGAGCAGGGAGCAGGGAGCCTGATGTGGGGCTCGATCCCAGGACCCTGGGATCATGACCTGAGCTGAAGGCAGATGCTTAACAACTGAGCACCCAGGCACCCCCATTTATGGTTTCGCTACAGAAAATAGATACTAGAACCTCATGTCTAGGATAATCTATGTAGGGTATAACCTGTGTAAACATGGCTACTGTCAAGATAAATGTTGAAATATTACATTCTATATGACAGGTAACATTTTTTTCTACAGTAATCACGCTATATTTGCTAACAGTTGGATAAAGTATAATTACAATATAAATATATTGTTTCCTTTTTAAAAAAATAAAAGAATTCAGTCATTTTCTTACTTATCTGGGAGTTAGCTAGTCATCCATCTGAGTAGTTGGTTGTAACTTGTATGCATTTGCACCCGTGAGTTTGGAAAAAATTTCATAGAGATTTTGAAACACAAAGAATACATATTACTGTGAAATACTCATATGAAGAATGCTTTGTGTCCATGGAAGTCGTGGACTATGATCTTCTAGGATATGTGAGCCAACATACCTAAAATATATGTTTTAAATAAACACAGATTTTTTTCCAATATGCAACCACTATGCCAAATAATGAATTATTCTTTGCTTCATGTCATCTTATGTTTATTATTTTCTTTCCTTGTCCTAGCCTTCGTTTGTGTGTGTGCCATTTAGAGTATATTTTATATAATTGATATGTTGTTAATTCATTTAATCTTCACAGGTGTACAAGGTAAATATTTTTATTATGTCCATTTCAAACACATGGAAGCTAAGGTACAAGCATAAGTAACCAGACCAAAGCAGTACTTTAGAAAAGGGTTGGGTCAGTGTTTAAACACAAGTACTTGCCCCCCGAGTTGGGACACTGAAAATAACTCTATCCTTAAAATAGGTACAAACTATCTTGGAAATTGCACTCTTATTGCCAGAGGAAACTACCCCCAAATAAACAAGGAAACAAACAAAATAACCTGAAAAAGAAAAAATAAATGCATATACTTAAAATTTTGGATTGCATTTTATAAATAGGACTTCTTTTAATCTGTTGTGATCTCAATTTTACATTAGAGATTAGTTGAAAAACAATTGTTTTCAATGCTCTTAGAACTTTTAGAGTTTTTTGTTTGTTTGTTTGTTCTTTGGCCTGAATATGCCAGACAATGGAAAAAATTAAATTCTGTTAGATGTGGATATGTTCTAGGAATCCATATGTATGAGAATACTGTCATCCTCTGTGTGGGATGATCAGACAAGGCAAAGCAAAACTGATCTTTCTCACCAATAACTGCCCAGCATTCAGGAAATCTGAAATAGAGGACTATGTCATGTTGGTCAAAACTGGTGTCCATCACTATGAATTGGGAACAGCATGTGGAAAATACATACACTGTGCACTCTTGGCTGTCATTGATCTGGATGATTCTGATAGCATTAGAAACATGTTAGAACAGACTGGTAAAAAGTAAATTGTGCAAATTTTTTAAATATAAAACTGGCCATAGATAGTTAAAAAGAACAAAAACCTTCAGGGAACCACCAGGCAAGTAAAATGCATGACCATGGTATTCTAAGAACAAGTCCATATTAACTCCATGGCACCAACATGCCACAACAGGAATGTGGACCCTGTCCCCCTGGATGCTGTCACTGGGCTGGGGAATGGAGACTGATAGACTGGTGGGTGAAAATGCTATAATGCTCTCTGCCCAAAACTCGCATAACCTCTTCCTCCTTAAGTAGTCCCATGTTTGGTTGCTGTAAATTTTTAGTTAGATTCCAGAGTGCTGAAAAAGTAATTTTGCCAGTCTGCCAATTTATTCTTGTTTCAGTGGAAGAACAGATTATTGGAGCCCCCTACTTGGCCATTTTCTATTATGTCAGAGTCTGTGCCCTATATTTATTTCTTACAGCTGCTTTATTGCCTTGGATACATAAGCTTTTCTTTTCTTTTCTCCAAAAGAGTATCCATTTATCCATTTATATATAAGCATACCTTGTTTTATTATGCTTCCCAGATAATGCATTTTTTACACATTGAAGGTTTGCGGCAACTCTGTCTCAAGGATGTCTATCAGTGACATTTCCAACAGCATTTGTTCACTTCATGTCTCTGTGTCATATTTTGGTAATTCTCATAATATTTCAAACTTTTAAATTATTATTGTTTTAGGGCTCCACTAATCATGCCCATATCAGTAACCTTAACTGATAAATGTTATTGTATTCTGTTATACTGACTGGACATTCTCCCATCTCTCTCCCTCTCCTTGGGACTCGCTATTCTCTGAGACACAACAATACTGAAATTAAGCCAATTAATAACCCTACAATGGCCTGTTACTATTCAAGTAAAGGAAGAGTCACACGTCTCTTATTATAAATCAAAAGCTAGAAATGATTATACTTAGGAAGGCATGGCAAAAGCTGAGCTAGGCCAAATGCTAGGCCTTTGAGCCAGTTAGCCAAGTTATGAATGCGAAGGAAAAGTTCTTGAAATAAATTAAAGGTGCTACTCCAGTGAACACATTAATGGTAAGAAAGCAAAACAGCCTTATTGCTGATATTAGAAAGTTTCAGTGGTCTGAATAGATCAGACAAGCCACAACATTCCCTTAAGCCAAAGCCTAATCTAGAGCAAGGCCCTTATTCTCATCAATTCTAGAAAGGCTGAGAGAGGTGAAGAGGCTGCAGAAGAAAAGTTTGAAGCTAGCAGAAGTTAGTTCATGAGGTTTAGGGAAAGAACCCATCTCTGTAACGTAAAAGTGTAAGGTAAAGCAGCAAGTGCTGATGAAGAAGCTGCAGCAAGCTCTCCAGAAGATTTAGGTTATCTAGCTGATGAAGGTGGCTATACTAAACAACGGATTATCAGTTTAGACAAAATAGTTTTCTATTGGAAGAAGATATCATCTAGGACTTTCATAGCTAAAGAGGAGAAGTCAACACCTGGCTTCAATGCTTCAAAGAACAGGCTGACTCTCTTATTAGGGGCTAATGCAGCTGGTGACTGTAAATTGAAGCCAATGCTCATTTACCATTCTAAAATTCCAGAGTCTTAACCAATTATGCTAAATCTCTGTCTGTGCTCTATAAATAGGACAACAAAGCCTGGATGATGGCAGACTTATTACAACATGGTTTACTGAATATTTTAAACCCATCATTGAGGACTACTGCTCAGAAAAAAGATTCCTTTCAAAATATTACTGCTCATTAACAATGTACCTGGTCACCCAATAGTTCTAATGGAGATGTACAACAAGATTACTATTATCATGCTTGCTAATAACATAACATCTAATCTGCAGCCCATGGATTAAGAGGTAATTTTGACTTTTGAGTCTTATTATTTAAGAAATACATTTATACAGTTATAGCTGCCATACACAGTGACTTCTCTAATGGATCAAGGCAAAGTAAATTGAAACCTTCTGGAAAGAATTCACCATTCTACATGCCATTTAGGACATTTGTGATTTATGGGAAGAGGTCAAAATATCAACATTGACAGGAGTTTGGAAGAAGTTCATTCCAATCCTCATGGATGACTTTGAGGTGTTCAAGACTTCAGTGGAGGAAGTAACTATAGATGTGGTAGAAACAGCAAAAGAACTAGAATTAGAAGTGAAGCCTGAAGATGGTACTGAATTCCTGTAATCTCAAGATCAAACATGAACAGATGAGGAGTTGTTTCTTTTGGATGAACAAAGAACATGGTTTCTTAAAATGAAATCTATTCCTGGTGAAGATGCTGTGAAGATTGTTGAAATGACAACAAAGTCTTTAGAATATTACAGAAACTTAGTTGATAGAGTAGTAGCAGGGTTTTAGAGGATTGAGTCTAATTTGTAAAAAATTCTACTGTGAGTAAAATGCTATCCAACAGCATCTCATGCTACAGAGAAATTGTTTGTGAAAGAAAGTGTCAACCAATGAGGCAAATTTCATCATGGTCTTATTTTAAGAAATTACCACAGCCACCCCAGCCTTCAGCAATCACCACCCTGATCAGTCAGCATCCATCAACATGAAGGCAAGACCCTCTACCAGCATAAACATTATGACTTACTAAAAGCTCAGCTGATGATTAGCATTTTTTGCAATAAAGTATTTTTAAATTATGGTATGTACATTATTATTTATACCATAAAGCTATTATACACTTAATAGACTACAATATAGTGAAAACATTATTCTTTTATGCACTGGAAAACTAAAAAAATCACCTGATATTTTATTGCAATATTTGCTTTATTGCCTTGGTCAAGAACTAAACCTGCAATATCTCTGAGGTGTGCCTCTAGTTGTTGAATGAGCAATCAAAAGAGAAGAATATTATACATGGCTATACATCTCCAAAATGGAATGTTATATATACATATATGTAAATTCATTATGTTCATTAAGATTCAAAAAGATACCTTCAAACCTTCATTGGGAACACTGTGTTTGAACTAATCTGTTTGAAATGTTTTCAATATACCACCTTGACAAAGAATTCAGTGAATTACTTTGTTTGTTTATAATGTGTTCTCTTAAATTTTTGATTCAATTTCATTTTGATAAGTCATTTTATTTGTTCCAATCAATTAAATCAATTAAAGGCTCAGGGAGAAATCTATTTCACTGTCTTTCCCAACTTGCAGTGGTCCATTGGCTCTTGGCCACTTCTTCACATTTCTTCAATTCTTACTTTTGTTGTTCAGTCTCCTACAGTCTCCTTTGACATTCTTGACTCTCTCTCTTATAATGACCCTTTGACAACATCCTACAGGGCACATCAAGATAATCCAGATAATCTACCTAACTCAAAATCCTTAACATGATCACATCTGCAGTCCCTTTACCTTATAAACTAGTATTAGTTTATAGATTATCACCTAATCTGGTGATTAGGATATGGATATTTTTGGGAGCCATTATTCAGCCTGCAACAAAAATAATATTAAGGAAAACAAAACCAAGAAAACAAGAAGCATCAATAGCAATATAAGATATATTTTATACAATTATAAACTATACTAGAAGTCTATGGTGCTAAGAAATTTTGTATTTAAGTTTAGATTCTTTTAACTTCCTATATTAAAATATTTCACTATTACAATGTACCTTCATAAACCCTCCAGATCAAAGCAGATGCCTGCATTTCTCTTCTGTGTTTTAACATTGTGTGACTATATAATGACAGAATTATTAGCACCAGAAAACTTTAACGGGCCTAATTTAGCAGAGTCAGCCAGTTACTTATGGCAAAAATAAGTTATAAGCATTCCAGGCTAATTTATTCAGGAAACCATGTGAAAAGGCCTCAGGCAGATCCATTTAGTAAAGGTATCCTTGACTAGAAGCCAAGTTCAACGTTGGTTAATCTTAGCCATTGAGTTGTCTGCTGAGATGAAATTGTAAAATTATTATTGTACGTGGAATATTAAAGAGGAGTATGAATGTCCATGGATGTGATGTCAAGAGAAACTAATACAGAGATGAGAAAGTTCCCTAATAACTTCACCATCTTAAATTATCTTTTAAATTGTGTGTTTTTTCTTCTTCTTTCCCTTTTATCTCCCAGGTAGATTGTAGGCTGTATTAGAGCAGGACACTCATCAGTTTTCTTTACTACTTTATTAGTGCCTGACTGATACAAGGTATTCAATAAAAAACAAATAAATGCTTTCATTGTATTTTTGTTAAATGTCAGTTTGTTTTGAGCTCTGACAAATCTGTTCAAGAAAAAAACTTATATAAGCACCTAACAACAGAGCATTAAACTCAAGACAAAAACTGGTAAAACTGCAAAGAGAAATGGGTAAATCCACTATCATAGTTGGAAATGTCAATACCCCTTTTCCCAAAATGGACAGATTCTGTAGGCAGAAAATCAGTAAGGATGTAGTTGAATTCAACAACACCAACAATTAACCAGATATAATAGACACCTATAAACTATTTCATCTACCAACAGAATACACATTTTTCTCAATCTCACATGGAACAGTCACCAAGACAGACCACATTCTGGGCCACAAAACACATCTCAAGAAACTTGAAAAAGGGGCTCCTGGGTGGCTCAGTCATTGGGCATCTGCCTTCGGCTCAGATCATGATCCCAGGGTCCTGGGATCAAGCCCCGCATCGAGCTCCCTGCTCCGCGGGAAGCCTGCTTCTCCCTCTCCCACTCCCCCTGCTTGTGTTCCCTCTCTCACTGTGTCTCACTCTCTCTCTGTCAAATAAATAAATACAATCTTTAAAAAAAAAAAGAAAGAAACTTGAAAAAGTAGAAATCATACAGTGGCTGCTCTCAGACATACTGAAATTAAACTGAAAATCAATAACAAAAAGGTAACTGGAGAATCCCAAAATATGTGGAGTTTCAAAAACACACTTTAATCTATTTTTTAAAAGATTTTATTAGTTAATTTGAGAGAGAGAGACAGAGAGAGCACAAATAGGGTGAGGGGAGGAGCACAGGGAGAGGAAGAAGCAGACTCCCTGCTGAGCTCTCTCACCGCAGGGCTTGATACCAGGACCCCAAAATCTAACCTGAGCCAAAGGCAAATGCTTAACTGACTGAGCCACACAGACACCCCAAAAACACACTTTTAAATAACACATGGGATAAAGAAGAAATCTCAAAAGAAACTTAAAAATATTTTGAACTAAGTGAAAATAAAAACACATCGTATCAAAACTTGTGGAATACAGTAAAAGCAGTGCTTAGAAGGATATTTATAGTACTGAATTCATATATTACAAAAGTTTAAAAACTTTAATACATTAGGCATAGAAGGAACATATCTCAACATAACAAAAGCCATATATGAGAAGCCCACCGCTAATCATACCTAGTGATGAAAAATTAAAATCTTTTCCTCTAAGGGCAGGAACAAGACACAGGTGCCCACTCCTACCACTCTGATTCAACATAATACTAGAAGTCCTAACTAAAACAATCAGGCAAGGGAAAAAAAAGTATCAGAATTGGAAAGGAAGAAATAAAATAGTCTCTATTTGTAGATGACATGATTTTATATAAAGAAAATCCTAAAGATCAATTTAAAAAAACTATTATATCTAATCAATGTATTTAGTTAAGTTGAAGGATACAAAATTAACATAGAAAAATCAGTAACATATCTATACACTAATGACAAATTTTCTGAAAAAGAAATAAAGAAATTGCTCCCATATATAATAGCATCAAAACAGGGGTTCCTGGGTGGTTCAGTTGGTTAAACATCCAACTTTTGATTTAGGTTCAGGTCACAATCTCAGGGTTGTGTGATTGAGCCCTGCATTGGGCTCCACACTGGGCATGGAGCCTGCTTAAGATTCTCTGTCTCCCTCTCCCTCTGCTTCTCCTCCACTCTGCTGGTGCACTCTCTCTCTTAAAAAAAAAAAAAATTAAAATTAAAAAATAGCACCAAAACAATAAAATATTTTGGAATAAATATAAACAAGAAGATGAAAGAGCACTATTCTGAAAACTACAAGACATTAATGCAAGAAATCAAAGAAGACACAAAGAAATGGGAAGTTAACCATGTTCATGGATTGAAATAATTAATATTGTTAAAATGTCAGTATTATCAAAAGCCTTCAATGCCATCCCTATCAAGATTCCAATTTCATAATTTACGGAAGTACAAAAAAACACTCCTAAAATTTATATGGAACCACAAAAGGCTCTGAATAGCCAAAGAAATCCTGAGAAATACAAAGCAGGAGGTATCACACTGTCGAATTTCAAGCTGTATTATAAAGCCATATTCATCAAAACAGTATGGTACTGGCATAAAAACAAATAGATAAGTGGAACAGAACTGAGAGCCCAGAAATAAATCCAAGCATAAACGGTCAACTAATATTTGACAAGGGAACCAAGAATACTCAATGGAGAAAAGACAGTCTTTTATATAAATGGTGCTGAAATAATTGGATATTCACATGTAAAAAATGAAACTGGACCCATATTTTACACCACTCACAATTTTTTTATTTTTTATTTTATTTTATTTTTTGCTGTGGCATTGCATGAATCATTTATATATTTTGAATATTAATCCCTTATCAGATATATGGTGTGCAAATATTTTTGTCTCATTCTGTAGGTTTTTTTTTTATTTTGTTGGTGGGTTCTTTTGCTACACAAAAGAAAAAAAAAAGAAAGGGAAGCAAACCGTAAGAGAGACTCTTTTTTTAAAAAAAAAAAAGATTTTATTTATTTATTTATTTGAGAGACAGAGAGAAAGAGCATGAGCTGGAGGGTGGAGCAGAGGGAGAGGGAGGAGCAGGCTTCCCGCGGAGCAGGAAGCCCAAAGCAGGGCTCAATCCCAGGACCCTGGGATCATGACCTAGCCAAAGTCAGACCCTTAGCCAAATGAACCACCCAGGTACCCCTATAACACAGACTCTTAACTATGGAGAACCAACTGAGGGTTGATGGAGGGGGGTCGGTGGGGGGATGGGCTAAACGGGTGTTGGGTATTAAGGAGGGCACTTGTTGGAATCAGCACTGGCGGTTAGTTATGAATCACTAAATTCTACTCCTAAAACTAATATTCCACTATATGTTAACTAACTAGAATTTAAATAAAAATTTGAAACTTTAAAAACACACACACACACAACCCATTTAAAAATGAGCAAAGAACCTGAATAGACATTTCTCCAAAGAATATATACAAAAGGGCAATAGGGTCCATGAAAAGATGTTCAATATCACTAGTCAATAGGGAACTTCAAATTAAACCTACAATGAGTTATCACCTCATGCCTGCTAGAATGGCTATCATCAAAAAGACAAGAGATAACAATCACTGGCATGGATGTTTAGAAAAGGGAACTCTTCTTGGATACTTCTGGTGGGATTGTACCTTGGTACAGCCACTGTGGAAAACAATATTGAGGATTATCAAAAAATTAACAATAGAACTACCAAATAATCCAGCAATTATAGGTCTGAAAATACAGCCAAAGGAAATAGCCAAGACATGGAAACAACTTAAGTGTCCATTAATGAATGAATAAAGAAGTTTTATATATATATATATATATATATATCTCCACATATATATATCTCCACATATATATATCTACATATATATAAATCCATATATATAAAAATTCATATATATCTGTATATATTTATATATATAATAATATGTATATAATGGAATCTTATTCAGCCACAAAAAATGAGGAAATCCTCCCATCTGAAACAACATGGATGGACTTTAAAAGCATTATACTAAGTGAAATAAGTCAGACAGAGATAAACAAATCCTGCATGATCTCCTTTACATGTGGAATTTAAAAAAATCCATAGAGAAAAAGAGATCAGACTTGCAGTTACCAAGGGCAGAGGGTGAGAAAAGGGGGAATTAGAGTTAGGTGGTTAAAAGGTACAGAATTCCAGTTATAAGATAAATAAATACTAGGGATGTAATATATGACATCATAATTATAGTTAATACTGCTGTATTATATATCAATAAGTTGGTGAGAGGGTAAATTTTAAGAGTTCTTATCACAAGGAGTTTTTTTCTTTTCTTTTTATTGTGTCTATATGAAAAGATGAATGTTAGCTAAGCCTGTTGTGGTAACTGTTTCACAATATTTGTAAATCAAACCACCATACTATATGCCTTAAACTTATACATTGATAAAATGTCAACTATTTCTCACTAAAACTGGGGGAAAAATGATAGATTGTCATAGTCATCGCTTATTGTTTCTTTGTGTGTGTGTGACCAGCACTGGTATTTGTCTTCAAAATATGGATATTTTATCAAATTATTACTAATAGAGCTTTAATTTTTTTCAGGACAACAAAGTTCCCCATTAAAATTTCTCACCCTCCTACTTTTCTTTTCTTTTATTTTTTTTTACCCTCTTACTTTTCTTGCCCCTACATGTTGCCATTTGACATAATTCTGACCAATGTGGTATAACCAGAAATGCACTGGTTGAGGATTCCACAAAGTTATTTCTTTCTAGAAAGGTCAGATACTTATGCCTTGCAGAGGAAGAAGAGTACTTACCAAACCCTTTATTCCATATTTAATTTAATTATTTAATTGACTAGTTTCGATCCATTTATTCATATCCATATGACATTTTATCTATTAATGCTGAATCCAGTATTTCTACAAAGTTCTATTGGACGGAGTAGCATCCAAATTATATGTTCTTGGGTTTAGCTTCTTGCGTGTTTCATTATATTCATTTTATTTTTCCAAGTAATGAGTTCAAATCTATTTTGCTGCTTATGACAACCCTCTCCATACCCTGCTCTCTTCTCAACATTAAATCTTCATTCTTCTTAGAACTTCCATACTTATACTTTAGTGCAATCTCCAGAATAAGGGGAGAAAAGTATGTGTGTCAACTTCAGCAATTTGACATCAGAGTTTACTCTAATAATGTATTAATTTTTAATCGTTAGCATTTAGTTTAAACTCAGTGAATAAATTGGAAAATTACTTTTAAATGATCTTTCATGTAAAACTACTACCTAAAATTATAAAAGACAAAATGCCAGTGAAGTCAGAGGTACTAGAGTAAAGGAAACAAGAACAGAAAATGCTAGGCCACTTAGCACACAGTTCATACTCTAATTCATTTTCACTGCCATCCCTTATTTGAGTCAGAAAGTTCTCAACAGGCATCCAGAGTTAACAATTAGATAACCTTTTAAGTAGTTCCTCAAGTACATGCAGACACATGCACACACATGCACACACACACACACACACACACACATTTTCTTTTTAAAAGAAAAGGGTGAACTTTTAAACAGGGAACATTTAATTTTAATGACTCTACTTCTCTTTGATCTCATAACATATCACCATTTGACAATTTTAGGCATTCTTCCATAAAAATAAACACTGCATTTTATATATTCTAAAATCAAATATTTAAGGGAACTTTAACATTAAAATAAAACATAATTATAGTATTAATGATATCCACATATTCTGAGCTACTATATACATTTACATATACAAATAAATATTATATTTATTAAAATATATATAAAATATATATACATTTTTAATTTGAGAATGAATTCAAGAAATTGTCTGATCATTCAGGAAAAATGGTGCAGTAGGTGAGGTAGACTTGAATAAAATCTAACCTCACCTACATAATAAGTCCATGATGGCCAGCAAGTTATGCAATCTCCCTTATCTTCTTTTTTCACACCCATATTTGGGAAAATGTCTGTTCTATTGACTGAAAGTTAGAGGAGAAAAGTCTGTGTAGAAAGAAAAGTGTTTAGAAAAATTATTTTAAAATTTTAAGGATATTGTCTATCCCTTCTCCTCACCTTTCCATTCTTCCTCTTCCTGCTCTGTATCCCAGGAGGCTGACCTATATGGAGGACATAAATGATTTCCCTGTTGTTTGGCTTTTAGTTAAGGTTAAGCAATGAGAGTTACCAGCCAAAGATTGGAATGTCAGAGAGGAGAAATACTGATTTATTTTTCCTACTTCCTTGTCAGGTTAAAAAGGGTTAGCTGTATTACTCTAACTGAAAGAGGCAGCTTCTCTCATAAGCCATTCTCTCTAAAAGTTTGAGTAATACTCTCATTGATCCTACTGTTCAAGAGAGGGTAATTGCTACCTCTGTGGTACTACTATGCCATCTCTTGGTGATATTCTTCATACATTAATATTCATAAATATTCTACATATTTATTAGCAGTTTCTTAAAGTTTTTCAATCACTAAAGTGTGCTCTATGGTTTGCTAAATAAAGTTCCAGTTTATGCCTCCTGTTCTGGTGTACTTATTAATAGTAGATTTGCAGATTGGACAATAAGTGACATGGTCACCTTGTGAATAACCTCACTTGAGTATGAGTATGCCCTCTCTTTCTTGCCATGACCCTGACAAATACAGATAATTATAAAGATATGAGTTATACTTAATAATTCATTAAATGGTATGTAAACATGATTATTTTAGTTTTTAATAAACAGGTTATTAACAAGACATACATCCAGAAGTCATTGGTAAATGAAATCTGAATAAAGTTTTAGTTCTAATTTAGTGTTAAAATGATGAGAGCTCAAACTTAATTTGTTACTTAGTTTAGACCTAATTGCAGAATAGGAAATGTACAAATTATTTCATTCAGCTCATGAAACAACCTTGTCACAGCAGAGGATGTCAGATTAAGGAGTGTTTTAAAAATATTCTTGTACAGGCAGATTTTCTAGTAGTATTTCTGGTATTATTAAAATTTTCTATGTTGACTTATCTTGAACTTTTGGGACTTCATCAAGTTAAAAAGCTTCCGCACAGCAAAGGAAACAGTCAACAAAACAAAGAGGCAGCCCACAGAATGGGAGAAGATATTTGCAAATGACACTACAGACAAAGTACTGATTTCCAAGATCTATAAAGAACTTCTCAAACTCAACACCCAGAAAACAAATAATCAAGTCAAAAAATGGGCAGAAGACATGAACAGACACTTCTCAAAAGAACACATACAAATGGCTAACAGACACATGAAAAATGTTCATCATCATTACCCATCAAGGAAATTCAAATCCAAACCACATTGAGATACCACCCTACTCCAGTTAGAAGGGCAAAAATTGACAAGGCAAGAAATGACAAATGTTGGAGAGGTTGTGGAGAAAGGGGAACACTCTTACTGTTGGTGGGAATGCAAGTTGGTACAGCCACTTTGGAAAACAGTGTGGAGGTTCCTCAAAAAATTAAAAATAGAGCTACCTTATGACCCAGCAATTGCACTCTTGGGTATTTACCCCAAAGATACAGATGTAGTGAAAAGAAGGGCCATATGCACCCCACTGTTCATAGCAGCAATGTCCACAATAGCCAAACTGTGGAGAGAGCCAAGATGCCCTTCAACAGACGAATGGATAAAGACGATGTGGTCCACATATACAATGGAATATTCCTCAGCCATCAGAAAGGATGAATACCCAACTTTTACATCAACATGGATGGGACTGGAGGAGATTATGCTAAGTGAAATAAGTCAAGCAGAGAAAGTCAATTATCATATGGTTTCACTTATTTGTGGAACATAAGGGATAGCATGGAGGACATTAGGAGAAGGAAGGGAAAAATGAAGGGGGGGAATCGGAGGGGGAGATGAACCATGAGAGACTGTGGACTCTGAGAAACAAACTGAGGGTTCTAGTGGGGAGGGGAGTGGGGGGAAGGGTTAGCCTGGTGATGGGTATTAAGGAGGGCATGTACTGCGTGGAGCACTGGGTGTTACTCACAAACAATGAATCATGGAACACTACATCAAAAACTAATGATGTAATGTATGGTGACTAACATAACATAATAAAATTAAATTAAATTTAAAAAATTGTCTATGTGACTTACCTTGTGTTTTCATCAGGAAGTATAGAATAGTCTATAACTCATGAGTACTTGGTTTTATGTTAAGAGATTCAAAGATATTTATTTAAATCTTCACAATTTAGAAAAGCAGAATCAATAGGCTCATTGATGTTCCCACATTAGTAATCCAATTGTGAAAAGGATTTGCCTAGGAAGAACTAATAAAATACTGTTTGTTCTAGTGCTTAGGAGAATCTAAATGACTGACACCAGCTTATTTTTACCAATAGTTTTTGCTGCTTTAGGCCGCTTACTGTGAATTCATTCCCTGAAGTTTAATCTTTCCACACATCAGAAGTTCATAAGCTATTAATTTTGTAAATAGAACAATTTTTCCCTACATTAATGCATATATGTGTGTATTTTCTTTTATACCTCATTTACTTTTTGTAATTCATTGAATTTTAGCCTCCCCTAAAATGTTTGTTGGTGTCCTAACCCCCAGTACCTCAGAACATTACCTTATTTGGACATATCAGTCTTTACAGGAATAATCAAGTTAAAATGAAGTCTTTAGGATGGGCCCTAATCCAATATGAGTGGTAACCTTATTTAAAAAAAAAAAAAAAAGCAGGGGTAGCAGGATTTAGATGCAGAGATAGACACATATAGAAAGGGGATGAAGTGAAGCCAACCACCAGCCAAGGAGACAGGCCTGGAATGGACCCTTTCCATGCAGTCCTCAGAGGAAGCCAACTCTGCTGACACCTGGGTAATGGATTTGTCCCTAACCTCCACAATTGTGAGAATAAATTTCTAATGTTTAAACAACCTAGGGGCGCCTGGGTGGCTCAGTCGTTAAGCGTCTGCCTTCGGCTCGGGTCATGATCCCAGGGTCCTGGGATCGAGCCCCGCATCGGGCTCCCTGCTCGGCGGGAAGCCTGCTTCTCCCTCTCCCACTCTGCCTGGTTGTGTTCCCTCTGTCACTATCTCTCTCTGGCAAATAAATAAATAAATAAAATCTTAAAAAAAAAAGTTAAACAACCTAGTTTGTGATACTTTGTTACAACAGTCTTAGAAACGCATACACTTCCAAAAAGAGGTCAGCTATTTCCAAAATCAGTGTCTGGAACTTTAAAGTAGTGACGGCAAAGAAAGGAAGAGGATTTCATCTTTTGTTAAAAGGAAGATAAAGGTACTGTATCTTTTTTCCAGTTACTGTATTCTAGACAGACTGTTTCTCATAGATCATATTAAAAATAAATGACAGTTAATAATGTATTGACAAAATCTTCATAATGTGCATTGTAAGAATGTTCTTATATAAACACTTTATTAATATCAAAGATTCTTTTTCTGTATCTGCTAACAGACAAATAACTTGTTGCTATTCCTGCTTGTTCTCATCAAGATCACCTTAAAAATCTAGAACACATTCTAAATAAACATTTGAAAACATTAAAGAGTTACCACAGGTGTTATACGCAAACAACGAATCATGAAACACTACATCAAAAACTAATGATGTAATGTATGGTGATTAACATAACATAATAAAAAAAAGAATATTTGAAATATATATATATATCTATAACAATAAAAAAAAAGAGTTACAACAGAACCAAAGACTTCAGAATCAAAACTCCTGCGTTAAGGGAAAGCACAAGCCTGATTCCTACAGTACTTAAATCCTTGAGAAGTTTGCTGATTGTTAAGTGACACAGGAGAAAGTCTAAGAACTCAAGCAGAAAGAAGCAGAGATCAGGGTTTGAAAGACGGAAAAGTGGATTCCAGGGTCTACAAAAGAGAAGGTGCCTTGCTAAACATTCCAAACTTACGGTTTGAATTCCAAAACGGCTACACCCTAGAGTGAGGTAAAGAAACAATCCATAGGAAATATTAAAACCAGTCTTAAGTCAACACAATCCCAGACTAAATACTAGTGACCTATCCTAATCAACGCTACACACCAGAATGTTAGAATTCATCCTCACTAAATGACTTTTTAAAACAAAGCACCATACACCAATATTTTTCCAAGTGAATTCAACCAAACTTTGAAAGATCAGATAATCTCATGCCATGTATTTTTTTCAGAGTATAGTAAATTTAGAAAATATTTCAAAATTTTAGTGTAGCAAGTATATTAATAAGTAAAATGATTAAAATGCACAAAATTATAAAAAAAAGATTTGATAGCAATGGTAAAGCTATGTATAAAATCTATATGAGGAAACAGTAGTAGGTATACTAAAAGTCAACTGGAACAAAATAGAAAGATAATTCTTATTTTTGGATCAAATGGCTGAACATTATTCAGGTCAATTCTTTCTAAGTTTCTAAGTTGATATTCATCAATTTTACATTATCCTTGTCAAAAAAAATTAGATTTTGTTTGCTTACTTGTTTGATTTATTCAATGGAGCTAGTCATGTCAATACTAAAGTTCATAATGAAAAATGAATATGCAAAATGAGCTATGAAATAACCAAAGAAGAAAGGCTATGAAAATTGGTACTTCCCTAATAGGTATTAAAACATATATAAGCATAATTAAACCATTATTAAACTGGGCCTACCTCAAAAATAAGGAAACAGCCCAGTGCATAGCATAAAAAGTCAATAGTAGACCCAAGGGGTTTCTAGTATATGCCCGAAACTGGCATCTCAAATCACTGGGAAATAAAATAACTTCTTTTAAAATAAAAGGTGAAAGGATACTGTATAGTCACAAACAAAAGTGGATCCATACCTATCATCACACACAAGAATGAATTCCAACCAGATTAGAGATCTAAATATAAAAAATGAAACCATATAAACACTTGAGGATAACATCGGTATGTTTCTCTACATTATCATAAACAAAATCAAAGAGGGGTGAAAACTGAAAAAATTGCAATATAAATCATAAGTAAAGAGCAAACATCCCTACATACAGGCATCTTTTAAAAATGGGAAACATGATACCAAAATCTGACAGAAAAAATTCCATAAAGAGATATAAAAATGGCCTATAAACATATAAAAAAGTGTTCATTTTCATTTAATGTAAGAGAATAAGAGAAATACAAAATTAAACTAGACATAGATACAACATCTCAACTATCAGTTTGGCAATATATTCTTTTCACAAGGCTATCATAAAACAAACACTCTCACAGATTGATATTGGTAATATGAGATTGTACAACCCCTAGTCAATACCTTAAAAAATTACATATGAATTTACCTTTGACCCAGAAAATCTAATTTCTAAGAATGTATCCTGAAGGTACTTATTCAACAATGTGAAACTACATCTGCTCTGGATTATTCAGGCAGCATTATTTGTGATCAAAGCAGTTTGGAAATGATTTAAATACCCTTGCACAGGTTGAATAAACTATGGCCCACCCACTTAATTGTGTACTGAGTAGCTATATTGAAAAGTGAGTAGATATTAATAAATTGATATGTAGTAATTTCTTGGACATCTTGTTATGTGAAAAAATAAATAACAAGAGTATCAATACTATGTTACATTTTGTGTAAAAAAAAGTATAAGAAAATAAGCAGGAATTTGCTAATTTTTGTAGTAAGTAGTCCCTTCATTAAATTTTCCTCAATCACCCCTTTTGAATAGGCCATCTGTTTGTGACAAAAACAAAACTGACATAATATTTCATCAGTAAAAACATGATTAATGGGTACCTGTATATTTTCTATCTTTGAATGTCTTTATTTGTGGTCTTCCTACCATTCTATTTGCAAATTTGGTGGTATATTGAGGCTGTTACCTAACTTCTTCCTCAGTTGTAGGATATTCAATGACTATATTGTTACTTTGATTGGGTTTTTGTTGAAGTTATATAAGACAGAATTAATGACGTTCAATGACATAATGTCAATGACATTCTATTCTGCGCATAGAGTTACTCTTTTTTTTTTTTAATTTAAAGGTTAGTAACCTAGAAATGCTAGAAGACATGGAAAAGAGATGCATGGGTAGGAAATATTGTTAGGAACATGAAGAGTTCTATAGGATCTAAACACATTAAAAGACAGCAAACAACAAGAAAAGAAGGAACACGATCCAAAAAAAAAAAGGAAAAAAGAAAAAAAAGTTTCAATTATTCCTATACCTTCTTGTTCATGAACTTAGGGTTTTTATACTTGTACATTTTATGCTTTATAATATTTGCTGCATTAAGTTCACCAAATGTTCCTCTTTTAGTTCACATATAGTTTACTTCTAAATTTTTGCTAAGCCATCAATTTTGTCTTGATGGAACATCTTCAATTTATTTGTATGTATGCATTTGTAGGAAATGCCTAATTTCCATACACAACAAATATAGTGTAAATGACTGCACTAATCAGAAAACAGTATTCAGATCTATTTGGATGCAAACCAATGTGGCAAAAAGTATAAAATGTCTTAACTCACTCCCATTCACATCCTAATTTTTAATACACAAGTGGTATGAAATAATCTATATTATGTCAGAATTGACAACAGAAATCAGCTCACATCTTATTACAAAATATGATTAAAAAAAACAGGTGTATAACTTCAGTTTTAGTCTCCCAATAAGAATTCAGGTTTCAAAGCTTGCTCTGGAGAAGTCTGGCACCTTGGCAGGTAATTTTATTATAGCAGTCTGCAAACTGCCAGTACCCTCTAGTGTGCATTATCAATAAAACTCTCAAATAAAATGAACAACATTGCCTTTCTCTTTAATGATTACCATTTCTCTACACTCTCTTTGTTTGTTTTAATATTTCCAAGCATGCAATCAGGCAACAATTGCCTGGATGAAATGATGAAGCATGCTGATTATAAATATTTCTTAGCCATGGTGCAATCCATAGAAATCTATTCCTTGATATAGGGTTGTAATTTCTATTCATGTTCATGCCAGTCAAAAAATTGTATTGATGGAAGAATTAGATGCCAAAGTGGTTCTTATTCTAAAATTTTGTCATAGTTATTGATTTACCTGACATTTAAAGTATCATAGCATATCTCAAACACACAAATCCTTACATACCTTTGTCAAAGTGAATGAAAATGCAGGTTTAGAAAGAAAAAAACTTTAAAAGTGGAGTGGGAATATTACATTCAGTTGGTTGCTTTCAGGAATCATTTGAATTAACCAGAATTCCTATTATTTCTGGCAGAAAGCCTAGAAGCCTAATTGTGCACATTGGGACTTCCTTAATACCACCCAGACCCTACAGCTAGTAAAAATGAAATATTTTTGTACTTCAATATTAAGCCATTGCTCTTGGTTCACACTGGCTCTCCTATATATATTAGCACAAAGGAAATCAAATAATATACAGGATATGCACATTTGGGACCAGAAAATAGACAAAATCCAACAAGAAACTTCACTTTCTTAATTTATTGTAGAAGTCAAAGAGCATTGGTCTTGAGATCCTGTTTCGGAAAACAAAATCCCAACAGTGTCAAAGTAGTTTACCAGATTATATGCTAAGCTATTTGTACTTTACTGTAAAAATTACATTTTGTGGTTATTATGTGGGGTAATATTTCAAAAGCAAATTGGTTGTCAGAGGAAATTAAGCATTCCTAAGAATGTATATTTATCACCTGAAGGAAATGGCTATTTATTTCTTGCATATAAACATATAACCATATAATGGAGTGCTTTCATACAAGAAAGCCTATTCCCACTTTTTATTTTTAAATCAAAAAATGCATTTTTAAAAGAAAACCCAAATAAGTTAGAAGCCATGGTTTAAAGGCTCTGAGAATATAGATTGAGTAGAAGAAAATAAGGAAATACTTTGATCATAAAACTACACTGGTGCAGATTGTGAGGTTTTTTAAACAGGACAAAAGCTAAAATAAAATATTAATATTATATTGTTGTTCTTAGGTAAGTAACTTTCCTATACAGCACGAAGATTTGGGGAAAAAAGAGAGAATATTAAATTTTAACAGCTGTTGTTATAATTGTGTGTAAAGCTGAAACAAACACACTCAACACACATGTACCACTCAAGCTCTTAATCACATACTAGCTAGATAGGAGTAATGACTGAAAAAGAATCAGAAAAGAGACACGTGAAAAATAGAAAATCTCTAAATAGGTTTCTCTGTTTTCATGTCCCAGTGGCTCCTGGGACAATGAGGGGAAAGAAAACCAATATTAAATTAATCTTTATGATTAGATAAGATACATTTTTAGAGCTTACTAAACAAGCCAGAAAAATACTCAGGATAGTCATATCCTTTATGTAATGAATGGATATTTTCATTGCAGTTTGCTTCTTATTTTGATCTTTTTGTAATTTTTTTAAATTTAATTTTATTTTATAATGTTATGTTAGTCACCATACAATACATCATTAGATTTTGATGTAGTGATCCACGACTCATTGTTTGCATATAACACCCAGGGCTCCATGCAGTACGTGCCCTCTTTAATACCCATCACCAGGGTAACCCATCCCCTACCCCCCTCCTCTCTAGAACCCTCAGTTTGTTTCTCAGAGTCCATCGTCTCTCATGGTTCGTCTCCCCCTCCGATTTTCCCCCCCTTCATTTTTCCCTTCCTTCTCCTAATGTCCTCCCTGCTATTCCTTATGTTCCACAAACAAGTGAAACCATATGATAATTGACTTTCTTTGCCTGACTTATTTCACTTAGCATCATCTCCTCCAAAGACACAGCTGTAGTGAAAAGAAGGGCCATATGCACCCCAATGTTCATAGCAGCAATGTCCACAACAGTCAAACTATGGAAAGAGCCGAGATGCCCTTCAACAGATGAATGGATAAAGAAGATGTGGTCCATACATACAATGGAATATTACTCAGCCATCAGAAAGGATGAATACCCAACTTTTGCATCATCGATCTCTCTGTAATTCTTATTAAAAGTTACATATCTCTCCAAAAGCATTTTAAATAGTAATATTATATAGAATATTAAACATATAAAAGTGGATGTACAAGGATAAATGTTCATTTCTATCCTAAGTAATTAGTAATTTCCATATTTTTTAAGGATCACAGAACCCTGTAAAATGATATATTTGATGGCTTTAGGAAATCTTACTTCCTACCTCATGCTGAAGAAATCAATCTAAACAAGTTTTTTGGGGAAAAAAAGTATGCCTTCGAGTAGTTAAGTCTCAATATTGGCAAAGCAATTTGAATTAATAACTTTTTGTTTTATGATACTTAAAATTAATCTTTTAATTTACTGTTTTGATTTTGCTGATTATTTGTTGGCTTATTATTACTTTTGAAAAATGGGTTAGGGCAGGATTTTTCTTTAAAAACATTTTCCTAAAAACATCCTCAGGGTTCTGATTTCAATTTATAAAAGAGTATATGAAGGTTAACTTTACTTATGTTGATTTTAACCCTGTAAATTTGTTAACATTCAACATCCTGACCCTAAAAATTAGCAATATTATATGGCTTAATCTGACAATTAATAGATTATGTAAATATATAAAATGTCTACAAAGCTGTTTGGTCTAGTGTTCTGATAATATATTTATCAACTAAACTCAAAATTACAGTTATTTACTCTAGGAATTCTATGAATTTATTGCTAAAACATTCGTGTGGGGGGCAAAACAGTCTTAGGCCTTGTCTGTTCGAAGTTCAAGACTGCCTGGACCCCTGTGGCTGCTTCATCAGAGATCACAAGCTTCACACCTTCCCTGACAGAGGGCGACACAACCACAGCTTCGTCTGAACTGAACTGACCTTTGGGAGTCAAGAAGTGAAGCCATATTTGGCAAGGAGAGTTCTTCCTTCCCAGTGTCAGGTAAGATACAACTCAAGAGCAAAAAGAGATAATTTTCAAAAAAGTTAAGATATGTATTATTTATAGGAATGTCCTTTATCCTCTTTCTTTTTTAGCTCTTGTAAAATGGCTTTTAAAATCCTGGATCAAGTCTAAATGTAAATATTAAATAAGTAAATATTTGTTCTTATTGTTTTAAATTATACTTAATTGCTAAACATTCAAGACAATTATAAGCATCTTTTGTCCTGAGGAAAGTTTATGAGAACGGTCAGAACCCTATATGTTGCTTTTGACATATTTTAAATATTTTATAATTTATATCTTCAAAAGCATAGAATCATCATTCTAGAACATCACAGAACAGAGAATGAAAATTCAAGGTGAAGACTGTTACACTAAAATAAAGCAAATATATTTAAAAAATTTGGATGAATATATCTTAAAATCTGAACATAAAAGGATAGAAATATTATACGGTGATATTTATAATACCAAAAGGTAGTAAAAACTATTATTAATTAAGCAGATAAAAATGTTGCAGTGATTATTATATTACTACTAATAAAAATATTGACTCCATTAATTACAAAACAAAAAATCAGATTATTTCTATAAAATATTCGTTTATCCGTATAAGAAAATATTTCATCACATAATCTCCCTTAAATGTTTAACTCTTTACTTAACGAAGACCTGCATAACATCTCACTGCCAATGAGATACATTTAGCAGACCGGTTCATGTAGAACTCGCAATCAGCATATGTAGTACATTTTGTAATTTCATCAAATTACCGATAAGATTTTCCAAATTTGATATATGTAACTACCTAAGTTAAAAATTTATTTGGGACAATATACACTTTAAGCCAAATTAAATGATAAAAGACAAACTTTTCAAAAACATTAGCACCATATAAAATGGAAATTAAGTCAGTATTAGGGAAAGAAAAAAAACCCTGCAGCAACTTACTATTTATTTTAGAGAAATATTCCATACATACACAAAAGATATAAACAACAGTATTTGTTGATTTCTTTTACAACAGCAAAAAAACAGAAGTAAAATCATGGTCCATTAACAAGGAAATAATATATAAAATCTAATTTTATTGTTATTATGAAATATTATGCAGCCATTATAATGAATGGAGCAATTCTATGTGTGCTGTTGTGAAAAAATCTTTAAGAATTAATGTCCTGTGAAAAGAGCTTGTAGCAAATAGTAGACATTTGTCCAACAGGTGTCTATCGCATCTATATTATTTTCCAGGTACTGATCTCGACTCCAGTGCCCTGTTTATTTTGGAACAGAAATAAACAAAAAAACAAAATTCATGTCTTTAAATCTATTTATGTTCATATGTTTTCCATTGACTGAAAAGAACCTGGACGGAAGCAAAGAGAAATTACTTTTGAGAAACAGAGAGAGTGTGATTGTAGTGAGAGAAACCAAATCAAATTGTGTACCTGTATTGTTTAATTTATTTAACTTTCAATTTTCAAATTTTCAAGGTTCAGTTACCACGTTTTAGTAAATAATAGCAGTATCCCAACACCACCATTCAATTTTAGTTATCTTGCTATGTGAAGTGTGAGTAGTAGCATAAAGTGTAAAGTTCACTGCTAGCTCTCTGTCCACAAATCATTATGTAAATGACGAATGCATCTCATGCTCAGTGGGACCAGTCCCATCACTTCTTTCCAAGTCTCTCAGCAATGGGCCACTGTGCATTTATTACATTCAGATCGCAAAGCCTGTAGTTGTTCTGACTCCGTGTCTCAGTGTGAGAAGCCCATGGGACATTTACAGAAGTGGATAACAGAATGAGGCAACTGCCTAGCAAAAATGAAAATGCAACAAAGAAATGAAAAGTGATAATACTGAAAAAAAAGGAAATCAGAATTGAATGGAAATGGAAATACAGAAGAAATGTGCAGATATTGATGCTGTCACCATTCTAAAGACTACAAATGCGGCCAGAAGATTTAAGTAAAGGGAAATTTAGAGACATAATGAGGAAACTGATTGCAATGAAAAAGATAAAGATGTCCCAGCACAAGTAACACCAGCAGAAACCTTCGCATTAAAGGAACCCTTGGAAATACTTCACAATATTGAAAGAGCCAAATTTGCTCCTTGGTTTATTTTCGTATGACCTGTGAATCAAGAATTTTTTTTTTTTTTACATTTTTAAAGAATTGCAAACAGAAGAAGGAGGAAGAGGACAGGGAGGAGGAGAATGCTTGTACCCTGAAAATCCTGAAATGTTTACTACCTGGACCTTTACAGAAAAAGTTTTCAGTCCTCTGCTCCAGAACACTGGACATCAATAGTACTGAAATAGGACAAAGACGAGTTAATATGGTCTGAGATTCGTGTTGCAAAAGGACTTGGGTAGCAATGTAAATAATTTGCACACTTCTTAAGCAGCAAGGGACTGTTGAATAGTCCTATGAAGGGAAAGGTATGGAGGGGATACATGATGGTTCTGCTAAATTTGCATGTTTAGTATGTCCACTTAGAACTCCTGTATGTATGCTATACTGTCCTTACAGCTCTTAATGTTCCATGTGGTGGTCAGAAACATTAATCAAAACTTGGGCTTCTCATATCTTTCTGCCTAAAGCTAGGTGTCTGTCTCAATTTTAAAACCCTTGATTTTATAAGGTGAGCATATTGCCAACGTGATATATTATTTTCAAGGATATGAACACTATATTTGGCAGGGGCATTGCCAAAGGTGCAGACACACAAAATCTGGAATGGTAAGCTGACACATCTCTAGGAGTATTTGTAACCTTCAAAGACAACTAAGACAAAAATCTTAAGTGGACTACTGAATAAGCCACACAAAAATGTATTAGGTTCACAATATTTTATAAGATTACTTTATCTTAAGAGCAACTAGATTATATAAATTTCAGGAGAAGCTCCGAAGCTTAGCTGTCAGAACTAATATTGTAGATTTGGGGATATAGATTTTCAAAGTTCAGCCACTCATTGTAAGAGAAAATGCGAAGTATTATTGGCACATTCTAACTCATTAGCATTGGCATTTTAGCCTTAAGATAATTCTTGTGTTTTATATGGATAGCCTTCGCATGCAGATATATTTAACCTCTTTCTATAAAAGTTAAATTTAAAATTATGAGGAGTGTCTCATGTGGACAATAGAACAATTTAAATCCCGTCCTAAGGGGTACACTTTAAACTGACCAACCACTGGTCTGCTTAACCTCTTAAGTATTACTCCCTGCTCATAAAACTAAATGTGCAGAGTCACATGTTTTTAAAGTGCCAACATTCTACTTTTCTGAAACAAATAAAACTTTGATTTATTAATATTCCCTGCATAAGCCTTTGGATGATATGACTGGGACTGAGCTTAAAATTTTAAACTGGCACCAGATTAGAGGATGGAAAGAAAGGCTTTTGCAGGAGGCCAGCATCCAGAGATGCAGAGGCCTAAGCTGCAATTATCTCAGAAGTAGAAGGTCGTAAACTATTGTGATAACTCTGAAGATGGAAGAGAGGATGTGAACCATGATAAAAACAACAGTAATCATTCTGCCAGACATAGTTTGGATATTAAATAAATAGAGCTTTTAACCAACCGGTGGGGTACACGCACACACACAAGCACACACAAGCATCCATACATGCACCCACAGGAGAAATATTTCTAAACATCCAAATAATTGATACGATATTTTTGGTAAGAAGATGACATTAGGTAGATAATGCCACATTATAAAATTATGTTTTATTTCTAAAAGTATTATTTAACTGAATCTTTAAAAAATTTTTTTTTGCAATTCTTTGAGCTGAATTTGTTTACCTTGGAAATCCTAGGAAAACAGAAATGCCCTCCTTTTAATAATCTAATCTTATATCATTAGACTGTAGTAATATATTTTTAGGGTAAACATGACAGCATTTTTTATGCTTGAGATATCGCACCTGCACCTGCTATTTTCAAAAACTAGAAGTACTGCAATTGAGAAAAGACCATAATGAAATGGTCACTTTTCAAACTTATAAGAGAACAAAATACTGGGGGCAAAATACTATGGGTTCAAAAAGCAAATACCAGAGGAAAATCAGTAAAATCATTGTTACAATATACAGAAAATAACTCATCTGGGATTCTTTTATCCAACAAAAACTGACACAGACAGATACATTCTCAATAACGCATCCTGTCATTCAAGATTCAGAGTGATCAAAGCAGAGAACTAGAAGTTTTTAGCTTGGTGGAAATTTTAAGAGTCAATAGAGGCTCAGGTCTGATCCCTGACCTAAACTGGAATTTCAGAGGTGTCCTGCCAAAGTCATGCAAAAGGATGAGAGCATTTTGAAATAAGTGGAAAGCAGTTTCTGAAAGGTTAGGCAAAACAAAAGAAAACATGCAAGAGGCAGAAATGGGTCAAACTGTAAAGGGATGGGAAAAGACAGAAAAAGATATAAAACATGAGAATCTGGAAAGAAACAGTTTTAGTTGGGGAGAAAATGGTATCCCGTGATTAGAGCTAGCAATATCTCCAAAATAAAATGGAATACAAATCGTGAGAGAGAAGCCAGTCGACCCCTCTCCTGGACTCATATATACTGCTATATATAAAAAGATACATGCCACATACAGAACGGCCTGTTATGTACTGGGAGACAGATGGCTATTTCAGTGATGGAATTAGTATTACCCACCAATAAATAGTTCATTTGAAATCAAATGGCCTCACTTCAGGCATCTCTTATATTCCAAATTAGCTTAACAGCAAGTGACAAAGATCCCAACCAAACTATTTAATCCAATAAAGGATTCTTGAATCATGGAATGAAAATTTCATGTAATGAAAGTTATGAAAATGAACAGTGCAGCTGATGCAGATGCCCAGACAATGTGGCTACTTGCAGATTGGCTCACAGACTCTCTCTCAGCAAAATGCTTACAAGAGCTCCAGCTCTTACTTGCCCTCAAGTTCATAAATAATGGGGAAAAACATCTGACTCTGTTCCAGAAGTCCGAGACTAATCTTGTTATTCTTCACTGGTTCCAGTGGGAAATAGGTCCTGTGTGAATGGGATACACAGATGGGCTTAGGCTTGGGTCAGATGCTTTATTCCTGGGCCAAGCTCTCTCAACTGAAATGCAGACTTGGAGTTGAGCAGCCGAAGAGAGAAGGTCTCTAAATTAAGCACACAGGTCTTTTCTACATGAAATAGATTTCACGTTGGTAAAGCAGACATCAGAAGGCCAAGGCTATTGCACAACTGTGATTTTACATCTCAACTTTGCCATAAGATATCTCTAGTTATTAGACATTACCTCAAGAGAAGTGCTATATGACAATTTATTGCTAGAGCTAAACTCAAATATTACATACCCCACTTTCTAATGATTTGAGTTTCAGCAAGTTATGAAATTGAGATTCCCTTCTGTAAAATGTGCCTATTTAATGGGTTTTGTGATAAATAAATATAAAAAATGTATGAAAGTACTTCACACAGAAATTAGCTTATAGTGTTTTTATCAATAGGAGACTATATGTAGAAGGGATAATTTAAAGATAATAGGAAATTTTGGTAAGGGGTTTAAAAAAAGTATAAGTAGCTTGAAAAACCATATAAAATGAAAGCATCTGGCATGAAATTCTACTTCTAAACATCCTCATCACAGGATCAAAATTTTAAAAGCCACACTAAGCGGCATGTTTGTATAAAAACAAAATTTGTAGGGAGACAGATTTCATAATAAAACCTTGGGTGAACAAAAGAGTAAATTATATTTTCTGTGTTTATGCTTAGTCCTGCACTCTCATTCCATCCAATAGATGCAAACAGACCAGATTCTAGCCATTTCATGATTAACTCGTCATTTCTGTGATTCCTTGGCTATTTTGAGATTTACTGAATCATTTCAGAATTTAAACTTTATCTACTAAAGATTCAGTCCCTTCACCCTCTATTCCCAGGAATGGCATCTATGTTCACTGGGAAAGATTGTTTGCATATGTCACAGGGGCATCCAATGCTCAGCTGTAATTTCTTCCACTGTACTATGTAATCCCCACTGGTCCTCAGTTAGCATCAATCCCTAACAGCTAAGATAGCAGTTCAGCTATTGCACCTGTGCAATACATCTTCAAACTTGAGCCCTTCCTGCCAGAAGTTAAAGGAAATTTTTGGTCCTACTTTCAGTTAAATCTTTAAAAACTTCCTTAAAGGGGCGCCTGGGTGGCTTATTCGGTTAAGCATCTGCCTTGGCTCAGGTCAAGATCCCGGTGTCCTGGGACTGAATCCCATGTCGGGCTCCCTGCTCAGCGGGGAGTCTGCTTCCTCCTCTCTCTCTGACTCTTTCCCTCTCATGCTCTTTCACTCACTGTCTCTCTCTCAAATAAATAAAGTCGTTAAAAAACAAAAACACAAAATAAAACAAAACAAAAACTTCCCTAGAATACTGGAAACCTTGGCTGACCTCTCCACACAACCCAGTGGTACACAGGACTGTGCGTCTTCTCAGATTCCCCTTTTCTCACATACCCTGGTAGCCACTGTGGCTCCATTGCTTTAGTGGCATGCTGGATGTCAGTTTCTCCACCAGGATTATAGTCTCCAGCAAGTAATTCTAGCGAGGGTTGGATTCTGACCCATTTCAAGAATCTTCCCACTAAATAATATTCTTAAAAAAAGTCTAGTCAAAAAGCAAAAAAACAGACAGAACTTATTCAGGTGCTTTTGGGCTTTTATGCTTTCTAGACTTATCCACATCTTTCCCCTGTCAATCTTTTCCTAAATGTACTATTGTGTGATATAATGTAGTTCATTTAGCTCATGTGAACTGTGATTAAGTTGAGATAAATTGTTGCAACTTCTTCAGTCAAGAGTATCTGGACCATAAAACATATATTTAACAATTTGGATTCTTTCTCTTTTTTTTAAAGATTTTATTTATTTATTTGAGAGAGAGAGAGAATGAGAGACAGAGAGCACGAGAGGGAAGAGGGTCAGAGGGAGAAGCAGACTCCCCGCTGAGCAGGGGAGCCCAATGTGGGACTCGATCCCGGGACTCCAGGATCATGACCCAAGCCGAAGACAGTCGCTTAACCAACTGAGCCACCCAGGTGCCCAACAATTTGGATTCTTTCTTGAATAACTTCAGTAAATAATTTTAAAGTTATCCTTCTGTCCTCAACCTACAGAAATAGTAGAAAAATATAAGAAAGCAATATAATTTTGCAACCACAATTTAAAACACACACATATATATATATATCAAGTGAGAGAGAGGTGCCACATTTTAAGATTAGATATTTATCACATATAACAGAGGTCCCAAATCTAACTAGCCTAATAGCAGTCAAAACATTATGAGAAAAGTACATCCTCCTGCTTATTGGAACTTGAAACCACTTCAAATTTCTTCTAAATCATGTGGTTGTTCACCAGGGATTTTCAACCTTTAACACCTACCAATTTTCTCTTTTCCTGCTCCAGTTCACTTACTTTGGTTACCTCTAGATGCATTAGAGCTTCAAAATTCAATGTTTGGTCTATGGACTAGCAGCATCTATAACATGTAGAAACATTATTCAAACGCAGAATCTCAGTCCTACCTCAGACTTACTGAATCAGTATCCTCAATTTCAATAAGATCTTCAGGTGATTCATACGCATGTTAAACTTTACAAAGAAAGGGATTAGATGACAAAAGTGGAATCTGTGTAGCCAAAAGATTAATGTAATTCTCCCAGGGCTAGTGCTTGCCACTAGCACAACATGGCTGACTCTTGTCCATGTGCATGCTGAGGCTGCAGTATCAGTGACAATAGCGCTCATGTTTGCTCCTAGGACATTATCCTGCCACTCCTGGAGCAATCATGGCACCAGCTCCTATCATACTTTAGACACTCCTTGCATCAATGGTATTGATGCTGTGTACTGTAGTAACATTTGTATGTTTTCTTGGTCTTGATCTCTTAACTGCCCTAACCTAGAACTGAAAGCCATGAATTCAAAATGGCAAGTCAGAGCACAATCTGAGTGACAGAAATTGTATTTATTTGGAATTATTTCTCCTCTCAAATATTGGCCAATTGTCTCTAATCAAATTTAAATGCACTCTATTCTATGGATGATTTATTTCTGTAGAAATCTCCCTGGTGTAAAAACAAATTTTATTCCTATTGATGTGCCTAGTCATACCTAAATCCTAAATTGAGACAATTTACTCAAACTCTAAGATACCTTAAATATCTTAAATATCTGAACCTTTTTGAAATAGGACTGAAGATATCAGGAGTTGTTTACTCTTTATTTTATTTTAAGGAGAGAGGTTATTTTGACAGGTAGATGGAGCATTTTAAGTTTCAGAATGATAGTGTACAATTTTCTACAATTTGAGTTAATGGTCGGTCTTTAAGAAAGTAATCTGCCACTGTTATAAAAGGTAAATTTAAAATAGAAATCTTAAAACTGTTATATTGGCAATTATATCAAAATAAAGTAATAGTTATTATATATCTCAGGGCAAAAAAGTTTATTAAATACTTCGTCTTTCAGAAAGAGAAGTTGAATCAGAATACACGTTTAAGTTTTGAAAAGAATGCTGTGCCTCATAATGACAGATGATGTGCTCTATAGTGACAAATTTTGAATAAGAAAGGAGGAAGTGATATAAATTATAAGAAATATTGGTCAGTTTTTATAAGGTGGTTTTAGCATCATTATAGGAAAATGCAAATGCATTTGGAGAGCAAAGGAGCTTTACACTGTTACTTTAGTGTTAATCTTCTAAAGCCTTGGTTTATGCAGTGTTGTTTCTTCTCCATTTTCTCAACCTGTTCAGATCCCCTCTTTGTTGACACACTGCTATAGCAGCAATTAATGGTGGTTATTAAAATGTGGCCAAATTCTATACCAGCACATCTGGTATAATAATATGATTTTAAGGGATTTTTAATAATTGAAGAGACATCAACTTTCTCAGGCTCTTGGTATAGTCTGGCTAAATTTCAATGAAAAATTACCTTCTGTCTATCTATATTCCCTAGTATTTTCATTTGTTTGGCAGGTTCTTTAAAACAAAATAAAACCAAATGAAATAAAAATAAAACACAAACTGCAAATTTGTCATGTAATAGAAATGCACAGAATACTTTCTTATAATATTATCTCTGGCTCCACAGTGGATATGTAAGCCTGTGCTGAATGTGTGTAGCTTAATGAAAGGTGGTTAGGGAGGTTACTTTGATGGTCTTGAAATATTTCCTGGGGCTCCTGAGTGGCTAAGTTGGTAGAGCGACTGACTCTTGATTTCAGCTTAGGTCATGATCTCAGGGTGGTCCCGTGACCGGCTCCCGGCTGTGTGGAGTCTGCTTGTCCCTCTCCCTCTGCTCCTCCCCCCACTTTCTCTCTTTCTCTCTCTAAAATAAATAAATAAATAAAATCTTTAAAAAAATTTCTTCATAAAAATATGAAAATTGAAGTTCTATGAGTAAATTTATGAACTATACTTGTATATTCTTCCACTGAGACTTGAGGGGAAAAAAGAATGAGTAAATTAGGAATTATATAAATCATCATTCCTCTATATACAAAAACCTTGTCACTTAGATCTTGGAAGCATACCCCCTGCCACCATCATTCTCCCACCACCCACCCTGAACAGCTTATGTTGTATATTTTAGAATCAAATCTATGAACAGAAAGAAGCATAGGTTACTTTTACTGAGAAAACACTGAAATATAGTTTCTTTCTGATACTTAGTCTCACGTTTCTTTTTATTTTTTCAAAGCAGGCACTTCAATAAAAAACTAAGATCACAGGCAAATGTAAGGTTTTAATAGGAGGTAAAAAGAAAAAAAAAGGCATTCCATTCTAAGTCTATGTCAAGATGCTATAGAATTCAAACACACTCTTCCCCTGTGTTCACTCCTAATAAGAAATGATCTTCAAATATTAAGGACAGTGAAATAGATTCTATATATAACCATAAATATGAAAAGGAATTAAATAAATCTAGCCTTATTTATGAAGGTTTCCATGATTTGGTAATTGATGAAACATTAGCAAATTATAAAGGGTTACTTAGGAAACTTTAAGGCATGGGGAGGAAATATTTCCCTATTAGGAAATATTGGCTCTAATGGTTTGCACATCATGTGACAAAAGTGGAAAGTGGATCTGTTTTTACTTCTTGACAGTACAGCATCTTTTCCATTGTATTTGAGGAATTCTTTAAGAGATATTTCACCAAGCTGTGAGAAGTAAGCTATATTATCTCCCTGTTGAAAAGATGAGGGATAGCGAAATCGGAAAGTTAAATGGTTTGCTCACCATCTCATGCTAAGTTATTGGCAGAGGAAATACAGGAGAATAGCCTCTGGACTTTAAATCGGTTCCTTAGCTACTGATCCACAATAGCTCCTGACCGACGAACTACAGAGTACTGGAGAATTTGAAGATTCAAAAAAGATTATGCCTCCACTGAAATGAAAAGTGGAAAATCCTATCATTGGATTGTTCTATAAACAAACCATTTGGTACTTCTCATCAAATAGATTCTTGTATTTGTATATTCAGTTTATTTTTTAATTTTAATATTCTTGTAAATAAATTTCTAGTTGATACTGTGTGGTAAATATTAATTAGAAAGTAATTACCTTCACTCTCCTCAAATGATCTCTTTAAAATATATGTAGTAGAGGAAATTTCTTAAAGTGATCTCCATTACTTAACTTCAGTTGTAATGAGACAAGCCATTGCGACTGTCAGACAATGTATATGTTGCTATGCACTCCACTCCACAATAAAAGAGAATTGAAGTAGAATTAATACTTTTTTCACAGTTCAAATAGTAAGTATATATTGATTTAAAATATGCAAGTCATGTAAAAGTTGGTTTTGCTCAGAACAGTTCAGCCAGAAAAATGTCCTGATTTCTAGTATCCTAACAAAAAACAAAGATGGATTTAATAGAGTCATTGATATTTCTTTCTTTTTTTTTTATTTCACTGTCCACATATTAAAAGAAAACAAATATCTCTGTCCCTTGTACTGACAAGTAAGAGTTGCCGGCAGATAGAAGAGCATTGATCTTTTCCTTTTTCATGTGTACATCTTGCTTATTCAGATAATATTTTGATCTCCGCTAGGATCCCTTTGACCCCTTCTGCTGACCCCTGTTGTTTTCCCATGGGGAAACGCACAAACCTCTTGGGTGATGGTAATGGCAAGAAAAGCAGGATTGCTTGGCTCTGAGGCTGAGTTACACAGGGCACTATACTCTTCTGAGCCCTGGTTTCTTCTTTTTCTTTTCTTTTTAAAGATTCCATTTATTTGACAAAGGGAGACACAGCAAGAGAGAGAACACAAGCAGGAGGAGTGGGAGAGGGAGAAGCAGGCCTCCCGGCCGAGCAGGTAACCTGATGCGGGGTTCAATCCCCGGACCCCGGGACCATGACCTGAGCCAAAGGCTGACGCCCACCAACTGAGCCACCCAGGCGCCCTGAGCCCTGGTTTCTTTTAGTCAGACAGTGGCCAGCAGAACATGGAAGATAACATGAGCATGCAACACTAAGAGTTATTACTGACAGGGAATTGAGTATAATCGATGGCTGAGGAAATGTTAGTGCTTGGCAGACTTCTGGAGCTTGCAGACTCCCAAGTAACATTTTCATACCTAAATCAAATGCTCTCCCCATGATCTAAATCTTGTTCTACAATAAACACCTCCCATTTCCTTCCCATACTATTGCTAGGACCAAAATTTGCCATATATTTACTTCACTTGCAAGTACGTTTCTCAGTATAATGTCAGTTGTGTGATAGGAAAAGCCACATTTGTTTCCTTAAAAAGAACCTCCACTTTGGCCAAACTCCTCTCAAGTTTCTCTCATCTCACAGTGGTGTGTACAAATATGTAAATATTCTCTAATTTCTCCTTTTTTATTTACCTCAATTTCTTATTTATGTTTTTTATTTGTCATATATATATATGACACTTATTTTTTCTGGCATAAATATTGCACTGTCAACTTACCCACAAGAATAAACAAACCAACTAGACATAAGGGCTAGTATTATACTCATAACACAAAGCAATCATCAGGAGAAAAATCTATGGTAAGCATTTTTTTTTGGAGTATATTTGACACACAATGTTACATTAGTTTCAGGTGTACAAATCTAGTGATTTGACAAGTGTATCCATTATGCTGTGTTCACCACAAGTAAAGCTACCATTTGTCCTGTTACATGCTATTGCAACATAATTGACTTCATTCCTATGCTTTGTTTTTTATTCCTGTAACTCACTCATTCCAAAACTGGAGGCCTATAACTCCCTCTTCTCTTCACCCATTTGGCCCAACTCCCCACCAATCTCCCCTCTGGAAACCATGAGTTTGTTTTCTGTATTTAGAGTTCTGATTCTGCTTGTTTATTCATTTTTTAGATTCCATTTATGAGTGTAATCATGTGGTAGTTGTGTTTCTCAGTTTGACTTATTTTACTTAGTATAATACCATCTAGATCCATCCATGGTGTCTCAAATGGTATGATCTCATCCCTTTTTATAACTGTGCAATATTTCTTTATCCATCCATTTGTTGATGGACCCTTAGGTTGCTTCCATAATTTGGTTATTGTAAATAACACTGCAATAAACATAAGGATGCATATCTTTTTGAGTTAGTGTTTTCATTTCCCCTAGGTGAATACCCAGTAGTAGAATTACTGGATCATATGGTATTTTTATTTTTAATTTTTCGAGGAACCTCTATACTGTTCTGCACAGTGGTTGCACCAGCTTGCATACCCACCAACACTGTATGAGGGTTCTTTTTCCTTCACATTCTTACCAACATCTATTTTTTTATTTTAGCCTTTCTAACAAGTGTGAGGTGATATTAAGGTGAGGTGGTCTTGATTTTCACCCCTAATGGTTAGTGATGTTAAACATCTTTTCATGTGCCTGATAGGCATCTGTATGTTTTCTTTGGAAAAATGTTTATTCAGGTTCTCTGCCCATTTTTTAGTCAAATTGTTTGTTTTCTTGGTGTTGACTTATATAAGTTCTTTATATATTTTGGATATTAACTCCTATCCAATATGTCATTTGCAAGTATCTTCTCTCATTCAGTAGGTTGTCTTTTTGTTTTCTTGATGGTTTCCTCTGCTGTGCAAAAGCTTTTTATTCTGACGTGGGCCACGTCAGAATAAATAAAATAACCCAGAGGTTATTTTTGTTTTTGTTTTCCTTGCCTTAGGAGTCCTATCTAGAAAAATGTTGCTATGGCTAATGTCAGAGAAATTACTGCCTGTGCTCTCTTCTAGGATTTTTATCATTTCTGGTTTCATGTTTAGGTCTTTAATCCATTTTGTGTTTATTTTTGTGTATGGTGTTAGAACGTAGTCCAGTTTCATTTTTTACATGTAGCTGTCCAGGTTTCCCAGCACCATTTATTGAAAAGACTGTCTTTTCTGCATTGTATATTGCCTTCTTTGTCATTGATTAATTGACCATGTAAATGTAAGTTTATTTCTGGGATCTCTATTCAGTTCCTTTGATCTGTGTCAATTATTTTGTCAGAACCATACTGTTCCAATTGCTATGGCTTTGTAGTAAATCTTGAAATCTGGAATTGTGATACTTCCAGCTTTGTTCTTCTTTTTCAATATTGCTTTGATACTCAGGATCTTTTGTGGTTCCATACAAATTTTAGTATTATTTGTTTTAGTTTTGTGAAAAATGCTGTTGGTATTTTGATAGGGATTGCATTGAATTTGTAGACTGCTTTGGGTAATAGAGATATTTTAACAATATTGATTCTTCTAAGACATGAACATGAAATAACTTCTCATTTGTGTCCTCTTCAATTTCTTTCATCAGTGTTTTACAGTTTTCGGAGTACAGGTCTTTCACCTCTGGTTAAGTTTATTTCTAGATATTTTATTCTTTTGGTGTAATTGTAAATGGTGTTGGTTTTTTAATATCTCTTTCTATAACTTCATTGTTAGTGTATAGAAACAATACTGATTTCTGAGTATTAATTTTGTATTCTGCCACTTTACTGAATTTATTATTTCTAGTAGTTTTTTGGGGGTGTCTTTAGGATTTTCTATGTACAGTATCACTTTGTCTGCAAATAGTTTAACTTCTTCTTTACCTATATGAATGCCTCTTATTTATTTTTCTTGTCTGATTGCTGTGGTGAGGACTTCCAGTACTATGTTAAATAAAAGTGGCAAGAGTGAATATCCATGTCTTATTTCTGACCTTAGAGGGAAAGCTCACAGGTTTTCACCATTGAGGATGATGTTAGCTGTGGGTTTCTCATATATGGCCTTTACTATGTTGAGGCATGTTTCCTCTAACTCCATTTTGCTGAGAGTTTTTATCATGAATGGATGTTGAATCTTGTCGAATGCTTTTCCTGCTTCTACTGAGATGATCGTATGATTTTTAACCTTTGTTTTGTTGATGTGGTGTATGACATTTGATTTGCAAATATTGAACCATCCTTGCATCCTTGGAATAAAACCCAACTGATTGAGGTGAATGATTTTTTTTTCACAGTACACATGCTTTTATTAAAGTAGGTTGTATTCACGTGTAAGTATTTATTTATGTGTCTCTCCTTCCCCTACCCACCTCTTCCAAGTTCCTCAAGAGAACTGGTTCTCTTTTTTTCTTTTTAAATTTAATTTTATTATGTTATGTTAATCACCATACATTACATCATTAGTTTTTGAGGTAGTGTTCCATGATTCATTATTTGCTTATAACACCCAGTGCTCCATGCAGTACATGCCCTCTTTAATACCCATCACCAGGCTAACCCTTCCCCCTACTCCCCTCCCCTCTAGAACTCTCAGTTTGTTTCTCAGAGTCCATAGTCTCTCATGGTTCATCTCCCCCTTCGATTTCCCCCCCTTCATTTTTCTCTTCCTACTATCTTCTTCTTTTTTTTTAACATATAATATTTGTTTCAGAGGTACAGTTCTGTGATTCATCAGTCTTACACAATTCACAGCGCACACCATAGCACATACCCTCCCCAATGTCTGTCACCCAGCCACCCCATCCCTCCCATCCCCCACCATTCCAGCAGCCCTCAGTTTGTTTCCTGAGATTAAGAATTCCTCGTATCAGTGAGCAACAACGTGGATGGAACTAGACAGTATTATGCTAAGTGAAATAAGTCAATCAGAGAAAGACATGTATCATATGATCTCACTGATGTGAATGATATTTTTAATGTGTTATTATATGTGGTTTGTTAATATTTTGTCGAGGATTTTTTTCACCTATGTTCATGAGGGATATTGGCCTGTAGTTTTCTCTCTCTCTCTTTTTTTTTTTTTGTAGTGTCTTTGTCTGGTTTTGGTATCAGGGTAATGCTGACCTCATATAACAAATGCGGAAGCTTTCCTTCCTGTTCTATTTTTTTGGAACAGTTTGAGGAGAACAGCTATTAACTCTTCTTTAAATGTCAGATAGAATTTACTTGGGAATCTGTCTTGTCCTAAACTTTTATTTTTGGTAGTTTTTTATTATTAATTAAATTTTTGTTACCTGTAATCAATCTGTTCAGATTTTCTATTTCTTTCTGGTTCAGTTTTGGAGGATTGTATGTTTCTAGGAATTTATTCATTTGTTCTGGGTTGTCCAGTTTGTTGCCATATAACTTTTCACAGTATTCTCTTAGAATCTTTTGTATTTCTCTGGTGTTGGTCATTGCTCCTCTTCTCTAATTTCTGACTTCATTTATTTGGGCCCTTTCTCTTTTTTTCCTGATGAGTCTGGCTAACAGATTATCAATTTTGTTTATCTCTTCAAAGAACCAGCTCTTGGTCTTACTGATTTTTTTCTACTTTAAAAAAATCTCAACATCATTTATTTCTGCTGTAATCTTTATTATTTCCTTTCCTTTAATCACCTTGGGCCTTGTTGTTCTTTTTCTAGTTCCCTTAGGCATAAGGTTAGATTGTTCTTTTGACTTTTTCTTGTTTTGTGAGATAGGCCTATATTGCTATATAATTCATTCTTAAAACTGCCTTCACTGTGTTCCAGAGATTTTAGACCATTATGTTATCATTTTCATTTGTATCCATGCATTTTTTTTAATTTCTTTTTTGATTGCTTCATTGACTCATTTGTTGTTCAGTTTCAGGCTGTTCAGTCTCCATGTGATTGTGTTTTTTCCAGTTTTCTCCTTGTTTTATTTCTGGTTTCATATCATTGTTGTATGATTTAAATCTTCTTAAATTTATTGAGGATTGTTTTATAGTCTAATATGTGATCTATTCTGGAGAATGTTACATGTGTACTTGAAAAGAATGTGACTCTGACGTTTTTGGATGGAATGTTCTATATATATTTGTTATGTCCATCTGGTCCCATGTGTCATTCAAAGACATTGTTTCCTTATTGATTTTCTGTCTGGCTGATGTATCCATTGATGTAAGTGGAGTGTTGAAGGCCCCTGCTATTATTATACTGCCATGAATTTCTCTCTTTATGTTCATTAATATTGGCTTTATGTTTTTATGTTCCAGTGTTGGATGCATAGATTTACAATTTTTATTATTTACAATTATTTTTACAATTGTTGGATTGATCCCTTTATCAGTATGTAATGCCCTTCTTGGTCTCTTGTTAGAGTCTTTGTTTTAAAGTTTATTTTGTCTGACATAAGTATTGCTATTTTGCCTTTTTTTCTTCACTTCCTTTTGCATGGTGAATATTTTTCCATCCATTTACTTTCAGTCTGTAGGCATGTTTAGGTCTGAAGTGAATTCTCTTGTAGGTGGCATATAGATGGGCCTTGTTTTTGTTGTTGTTGCTGTTGTTTGGGGTTTATTTATTTATTTATTTATTTATTATCAATTCCACCACTCTACGTATTTTGATTGGAGCATTTGATTACATTCAAAATAATTATTAATAGTTTATACTTATTGTCATTTTTAAAAATTTTTTCTGGTTGTTTTTGTAGTTCTTTGTTCCTTTCTTCTTTTCTTGCTCTCTTTCTTAGTGACCAGTAAGTATCTATAGTGTTTTGTTTGGATTTCTTTCTCTTTATTTTTTTTCCTGTTTCCATCACAGTTTTTGGGTTTGTGGTTACCACAATATATAACATCCTAAGTAAATAGTAGTCCATATTCATTGAATGGTCATGTAAGTTCAAACAAATAATAGGAGAAGAAGAGGAAGAAGGAGGAGGAGGAGGAGGAGGAGAAGAAGAAGAAGAAGAAGAAGAAGAAGAAGAAGAAGAAGAAGAAGAAGAAGAAGAAGAAGAAAAGAAGAAGAAGGGGAGGAAGAAGGAGAGGAGGAAGAAGAAGGGAAAAAGAAAAAAAAAATCTTTCTTTTTCTTTTCCCCCTTCTCTTCCCATTTTATTGTCTTCTCCACGTTTCATGTATATGTTATCATATTTTACATCTTTTTATTCATATTTTTCTTATGTCTAATTATAGTCATTTCTTTTCCACTTAAAGAAGTCCTTTTAACATTTCTTGTAAAGCCGATTTAGTAGTGATAAACTCCTCTATCTTTTGTTTGTCTTGGAAACTCTTTATTTCTCCTTCAAATCTGAATGATAACTTTGTTGGGTAGAGTATATGGTTGTAGGTTTTCTCCTTTCAGCACTTTGAATATATCATGCCATTCTCTTCTTGATTACAGTTTCTGCTGAAAAAACAGCTGACAGCCTTAATTTTTCCTTTGTAGTAACCTTTTGTTTCTCTCTTGCTGCTTTTAAGAATGTCTCTTTATCTAACTCTTGACATTTTAATTATTATGTGTCATAGTGTGGACCTCCTTGGGTTCATCTTATTTGGAACTCTCTGTGCTTCTTGGATCTGGATGTCTATTTCCCTCCCTAGGTTAGGGAAGTTGCAGTTATTATTCCTTCAAATAAGTGTTCTATGCCTTTCTCTCTCTTCTTCTGGAACTCCTATAATACAAATGTTTGTTTAGTTGATATGTCTGAGAGATCTCTTAATCTAGCCTCATTTTTAAAAATTCTTCTCTTTATTCTGTTCCCCTTGTGTGTTTTCCATTACCCTGTCTTCCAGGTCATTGCTACATTCTTCTGCATCCTCTAATCTGTTAATTCCCTCTAGTGTGTTTTTTATTTCAGTTATTGTATTCCTCAACTCTGATTGGTTTTTCTTAATATATTTTATCTCTTTATTGAAGGTCCCACTTTGTTCTTCCATTCTTTTCTGCAGTCGGTGAGTACCTTTATGGTCATTACTCTAAATTCTTTATCAGGCATATTGCTTATCTCTGTTTCATTTAGTTCTTTTTCTGAGTTTTTTTTCTTGTGCTTTCTTTTGGAGTATTTTCCTCTGTCTCCCCATTTTGCTTGACTTTTGGTGTTTATTTCTATGCATTAGGTGGAATGGCTCCTCCTCCTAATGTAGAAGGAGTGGTCTTGTGTATGGTTTCCCCTCTGCAGACTGTGTGTGCTTGGCGACTTTTGCTGATTGGAGCTGTGGCTATATATGTTAGTTACTCTTTTAAACCATGGCATGTCTCCATCTCTCTTGCTGTTCTCTTGTCAATCTCTCTATCTTTGGTTGTTCAGTAGTTATTCAGTCAGCCCACAGTTGTTCTTCAGCAGGAATTATCTATTAATAGGTGTAATTTGGTGTGTTCCAATGAGGAGGTAAGTTCAGAGTTTTCCTACATCGCCATGTTGACCCAGAACCTATGGTAAGCATCTTGGAAAGGGGAGAGGAGTTTAAGATTAAAGGTAGTATTGATTGCTGCCATTTCTATAATTTCTTATTTGACTACAACAAATTGTACTCTTTCTCTTTTTTAAATTAAATGTGAATTGTTTCATTCAATGAAAACATAGAGACGGGTTACTTAGAATTATAACTTAAGGTAGCTGGAGAAGCCATTCTATAATAATGTAGATAAACATATCCATTTTTAAGTAACAGAATCTTAATATTTTAGTAAAATAATACACTGTTGAACTTTTTAATTTGCATATAGTTGAGAGACAATGTTTCTATTAGTTTATATGTTATGCTATGTTAAGAATGTTATGTTATGTGTATATATATATGTTATGTTATATATATATGTTATGTTATATGTTATATTATTTTAAGAATTTTAAGAATGCACTAAACAAAAATAAGATTTGGTGAAATACTGACACTACATTTTTGACGTTTAGCAAAATAGCACATGGCAAATTAACACACTATTATATTGTAAGATTATGCTCAAAGTTCTAAGAATACAGGATGACATAATTACAGAGTTAGTTGTTTACACAATCTCTGTGCACATTTATAATTTTATTTTTAACTTTTTTAAAATTGAATGAAAGCAGATTTTCTTCATTTCACGTTTTTAAAAATTTTTGTTATTAAAGTATAGTTTACATATGATGTTATATTAGTGTCAAATATGCAACTTAGTGATTTAACAATTATATATATTCCTCAATGCTCACCATGGTAATTGAAGTAACCATCAATATGGTTTTATACACTTATTCAAAAAGCACAAATACTTGAAATACATGGGACAGTCAAGGTAGTTTGCCAAAATTATGACAGCACATGTTGTCAGCTAAAAACTAATTAAAACATGTCATTAGCTTGATGTTTTGTCAATGAAAAGGTAAAATAGACAAAAGGAAGATAAAATATATATGTATGACTTTTTAATGAAATAATTATATTCACTTGCATTAACAATGACAGAAAAATTATCTTTATGTTCCTCTATATCCCGCATTGTTTATAAAGACTAGAGCTGGTAGGTCTTTGTGTAACATGGAGACACAGTTCTATTTTGTTTGGTTAGTTTTAGTTCTAAGGAATTGACAGTTGTCACTCTCTCTCCATTAATAATTTTTCTTCCGTGTAACCTAGTTGACGGTGTTCCAGAGCTTAGTCACTCTGTAATACACTATATAGATCCTGAGAATAAAATGGCCTAAAGACAGAGAAACAGTTTATTTTTGATAGAAGTAGGATTCTTGGTGTGAGGAATTGGATTCTAGAGAAATGAAAATAGTATAATTTATAAGCCATACTATGTGTGCCACTTATTAAAACCTGCATCTTAACTAGCCCATAAAATATTAACAACAATATATTTTACATTAAAATCATTTGTTCATAGACAAAATATTTCTAAAAGTAGTACTAAAAAGAAAAGCTGAAACAATACTGATTGGGTTTAAATATTTTTTTGGTGTTGTTTTTTAGAGAGAAAGCATGCATACACACATGATAGGGGTGGGGGAGGAGCAGAGGGAGAGGGAGAGAGAGAATCTTAAGTAGGTTCCATGCCCAGAGTGGAACCAATTGTAGGGCGTGATCTCATGACACTGAGAAAATGACCTGAGCCAAAATCAAGAGTCAGATGCTTAACTGACTAAGCCACCCAGGTGCCCTGGGTTTAAATATCTTAATATATAAAATCAACAGTCATTTTTTATTTCTCTTTTCAAAAACTACCAATTTCTGAATGGAGAAGGAAGATGGTAGTGGAGTAGGAGGACCCTAGGCTCTCCTCTTCCCATGAACACAATTAGATAACTATCAATTCATCTTAATACCCCAGAAATAAACCTGAAGACTGATAGAACAAACTTCACAACTAAAGGGAGAGAAGAGGCCATACTGAAGAAGATAGAACTGTGGAATATGATTTAAGGGAAAAATTGATCAAGGCTACTGCAGAGGGGAGGGAGCAATGGTCATGGAGAAGGGTGAGAGAGAGGAGCACACAAGGGAACACACAAGGAGAACATTTCCCCAAAACCACTGGCTTGGAAAAGGAGAGAGGCTGAATTTCATGAGTTCCTGCAATCAGTGGGGCTCATAGCCTGGAGTTTTAAGGGTCAGTGGGCGTGGACTGAGATAGATCACAGAGGGAACTGTGCTGCTCCTAGAGAGAAGACAAGCAAATAACCTGGGGCCAGACAGCATGGAAACAGCAATCTGAAGAGCATCTGGGGTATAGAGGGGGGAGATATTTTACTCTTCTCAGAGTCCCTGAGAGGCAGAGTTCACAGAAACATCTCCGGGAACAAAGGAGCTGGTTGTCACTATTACACTCCCCTGCCCCTCAGCATAAATACAGAGCCACCTGTGGGAAGCAGTACAGCCCTGACACCGGCTGCCGAACTTGCTTATACCAAGACCCACACCCTGGTGCTCTGGTGGGACTGCTCTTCTCAGTCAAGCTTGCCTCAGTCCCAGCACAGTGGGCCCCTTCCCCAGAAAACCAGCACAAACTCCTGTCCACACCACATCTTCTGACCAAAGAGTGCTGCAGGGACTCAGTTCCAGTGAAAGTGATATCAGGTCTCAGTTCACAAGCAGACCAGAGAACACTAGTTAAAACTTTCCACATTCAGACCAAGGAGCAAACACTGCTCACAGGAGGCAAGGAAAGCCTCTGCAGATGATTGGTCTGAAGAATAGAACAGCCAGAACACAACAGCAGAGCACATACAGGGCACACAGGAGATGATTCCTGAAGTATCAGGCCCTGGGCACTACATGACTTTTTCCTCAGAAGGCCAATCAGGAGCAGGAGATATGACTAGCTTTTCCAACACAGACAAGAAGGCAGAGACTTAGACAAAATACCAAGACAGAGTAATTTATCCCAAGTGAAAGAACAAGATAAGGCCATAGGCAGAGATTTAAGTGAAACAGATATAAGTAACATGCCTGATGAAGAATTTAAAGAAATAACCATAAGGATATTCACTGAGCTTGAGAAAAGAATGAAGATATCAGTGAGACCCTTACCACACAGATAAGAGTTAAAAAAGAATCAATCAGAGATGAAGAATGCAAAACTGATATTGGAAACCCTTGATGCAATGAATGGCAGGCTGGAAGAAGCAAAGGAATGAATTAGTGACATAGAAGACAAAATAATGGAAAACAATGAAGCTGAAGAATCATTCAACACAAGAATAGACTTAGGGAACTCAGTGATTCCATCAAATGCAATAATATTCATATCATAAGAGTTCCAGAAGAAGAAGAGAGAGAAAAGGGGGGAGAAAATTTATTTGAAGAAATAATAGCTAAAAACTTCCCTAATCTGGGGAAGGAAACAGACATCCAGATCCAGGAAGCACAGACATACAGATCCAGGAACCATCAAAATCAACAAAAGCAGGCCAACAACAAAACATATTGTACTTAAATTTGCAAAATCTAGTGATAAAGAAATGATCTTAAAAGCAGCAAGACAAAAGAAATCCTTAAGTTACAAGGGAAGACCCATAAAGGCTAGCTGGAGATTTGTCAACAGAAACTTGGCAAGAAAGTGGCATGATATATTCAAAGTACTAAATAGGAAAAATCTGTAGCCAAAAGTACTCTGACTAAGAAGGCTGTCATTCAGAAAAGAATAAGAGATAAGGAGCTTCCCAGACAAACTAAACCAAAGGAGTTTGTGACCACTAAACCAGCCTTGCAAGAAATATTAAAGGGGGCTCTTTGAGTGGAAAGGAAAGAACAAAAGTGACAAAGACAAGAAAGGACCCAAATAAATAACAGAAAAAAATCTCCAGAAACAATGATTTAACAGGTAATACAATGTCACTAAATTCATAGCTATCAATAATCACTTTGAATGTAAATGGACTAAATGCTCCAATCAAAGGTTTAGGGTGTCAGAATGAATAAAAATATAAGACCCATCTATATGCTGCCTACAAGAGACCTATTTTAGACCTAAAGCCACCTGGAGATTGAAGGTGGGAATGGAGAAACATTTAGCATGCATATGGATATCAAAACAAAACTGGAATAGCAATATTTATATTGGTCAAACTAGACTTTAAAATAGATGGTAACAAGAGACAAACAAGGGAACTATATCATTACAAAGGGGACAATCCAACAAGAAGATATTACAATTATAAATATTTATGCATCCAACATGAGAGCACCCAAATATATAAAACAGTAAATAGCAAACATAAAGGAACTAATTGATAATAATACAATAATATTAGAGGACTTTGACACCCACTTACATCAATGGAAAGATCATCGAAACAGAAAATCAACAAGGAAACAATGGTTTTGAATGACACACTGGAAGAGATGGACTTAGATATAATCAGAACATTCCATCCTAAAACAGCAGAATACACATTCTTTTTTAAGTCCACATGGGACATTCTCTAGAATAGATCACATATTAGGTCATAAATCAGGCCTAAACAAATACAAAAAGATTGAAGTTGCCTTTTCTGACCACGATGCCATGAAACTAGAAGTCAGCAATAAGAAAAAAATCTGGAAAGACCAAAAGACAAATACATGAAGGTTAAACAGCATGCTACTAAACAATGAACAGGTGAACTAGGAAATCAAATAAGAAATTAAAAAATACATGGAAACAAATGAAAATAAAAACACAATGATCCAAGACCTTTGTGATACAGCAGAAGTGGTCCTAAGAAGGAAGTATATAGCCATACAGGCTTACCTCAAGAAGCAAGAAAAATCTCAAATAAACATCCTAACCTTAAACCTAAAGGAGCTAGAAAAAAGAACAAACAAAGCCCAAAGCCAGCAGAAGGAAGGAAATAATAAAGATTAGAGCAGAAATTAATGATATAGAAACTAAAAAAAAAAAAAAAGACCAGATCAATGAAACCAGGAGCTCATTCTTTGAAAAGATAAACAAAATTGATAAACCTCTGAGCCAGATTTATCAAAAGGAAAAGAGAAAGGACCCAAATAAATAAAATCACAAATGAGAGAGGAATAATAACAGCCAATACAACATGAATACAAACAATCATAAAATAATATTATGAAAAACTATATGCCAACAAATTGGGCAACCTAGAAGAAATGGATAAATTCCTAAAAACATAACCTACCAAAATTGAAAGAGAAAGAAATAGAAAACAGACCAGTAACTAGAAAAGAAATAGAATCAGTAATAAAAACAAAAACAAAAACAAAACAACTTCCAAAAAACAGAAGTCCAGGACCAGATGGCTTCACAGACAAATTCTACAAGAGGAGTTAATATCTATCCTCAAACTATTACAAAAACTAGAAAAGGAAAGAAAACTTCCAAATTCATTCTATGAGGTCAGCATTATCCTGATACCAAAACCAGATAAAGACGCCGCAAAAAAGAGCCACAGTCCAAAATCCCTGATGAGCATAGATGTAAAAATTCTCGAAAATTACTAGCAAATTGAATCTAACAATACATTAAAAAATCATTCACAACAATCAAGTGTGATTTATTCCTGGGTGGCAAATGTGGTTCAGTACTTGCAAATCAATAAAATAAAGAATAAGAATCATATGATCATTTCCACAGATGCAGAAAAAGCATTTGACAAAGTACATTCACTCATAATAAAAACCCTCAACAAAGAAAGTTTAGAAGGAAAATAACTCAACATAATAAAGGCCATCTATGAAAAGCCCACAGCTAATATCATCCTCAATGGGGAAAAACAGAGCTTTTCCTCTAAGATCCAAGAACAGGATAGGGATGTCCACTCTCACCACTTTTATTCAACAGAGTACTGGAAGTCCTTGCCACAGCAATCAGACAACAAAAAGAAATAAAAAACATCCAAATCAGCAAGAAATAAGATTTTTACTATCTGCAGATGACATGATACTATACATAGAAAACACAAAAGACTCCAAAAAAACGGCTAGAACTGATAAACAAATTCAGTAAAGTCACAGGACATGAAATCAACATCAGAAATCTGTTGCAGCAGAATGAGAAATTAAAGAACCAATCCCATTTACAATTGCACCAAAACCAATAAGATACCTAGAAATAAACCTAACCAAAGAGATGAAAGACCTGTACTCTGAAAATTATAAAACACTGATGAAAGAAATTGAAGATGACACAAAAAAATGGAAAGACATTCCATGTTCATGGACTTGATGAACAAATATTGTTAAATTGTCTATACTACCTAAAGCAATTTACACATTTAAAGCAATCCCTATCAAAATACCAACAGCATTTTTCACAGAGGTAGAACAAACAATCCTAAAACTTGTATGGAACCACAAAAGACCCTGAATAGCCTAAGCAATCTTGAAAAAGAAAAGCAAAGCTGGAGGCATTGCTATTCCAGACTTCAAGTTATATTACAAAGCTGTAGTAATCAAAACAGTAGGGTACTGGCACAAAAATAGACATGCAGATCAATAGAACAGGATAGAAAACCCAGAAAGGAACCCACAACTACTATTAATCTTCAACAAAGCACGAAAGAATATCCAATGGGAAAAGACTATTCTCTTCAATAAATAGTGTTGGGAAAATTGGACAGCAACATGCAAAATAATGAAATGAAACTAGACCACTTTCTTACACCATACATGAAAATAAATTCAAAATGGATTAAAGACCTAAATGTGAGACAGGAAACCATAAACATCCTAGAAGAGAACACAAACAGTAACTTCTTCTTTGACATTGGCCATAGTAACTTCTTTCTAGATATGTCTCCTGAAAAAGGGAAACAAAGGCAAAAATAAACTATTGGAACTACATCAAAATAAAAAGCTTTTGCTCAGCAAAGAAAGCAATCAATGAAACTAAAAGGCAACCTACAAGATAGGAGAAGATAATTGCAAATGACATATCTGATAAAGGGTTAGTATCCAAAATATAGAAGAACTTATCAAACTCAACACCCCCAAAATGAATAGTCCAATTAAAAAATGGGCAGAAGACATGAATGGATATTTTTCCAAAGACGACATCAGATAGCCAATAGACGTATGATATTCACCATCATTAATCATCAAGAAAATGCAAATTAAAAAAAACAATGAGATATCACTTCACATCTGTCAGAATGGCTGAAATTAACAACCTAAGAAACAACAGATGTTGGTGAAGATGCGGAGAAAGGAGAACCCTCTTGCACTGTTGGTAGGAATGCAAACTGGTACAGCCACTCTGGAACACAGTACAGAGGTTCCTCAAAAAGTTAAAAATAGAACTACCTTGTAATCCAGTAATCATATAATTAGATATTTATCCAAATAATGCAAAAATACAAATTCAAAGGGACACATGCACCCCGATGTTTATAGCAGCATTATCTATAACGGCCAAAATATTGAAACAGCCCAGGTGTCCATCCATTGATTGATGAATGGATGAAGAAATGGTCCATTTCTTATATATATATATAAAATGGACCATTAGTCATAAAAATGAATGAAATCTTGCCATTTGCAATGACATGGATAGGGCTAGAGAGTATATCCTAAGTGAAATGATTCAGTCATAGAAAGACAAATACCATGATTTCATTCATACGTGGAATTTAAGAAACAAAACAAATGAACAAAGGAGAAAAAAGAGAGAGAGAGAAAGACAAACCAAGAAACAGACTCAACTATAGAGAACAAACTGATGGTTACCAGAAGGGAGGTAGGTGGGTGGGAGGCTGGGTTAAATAGGTATGGGGATTAAGGAGTGCACTTATTGTGATGAACACCAGCTGATGTATGGAAGTGTTGAATCACTATATTGTATACCTGATACTAATATTACACTGCATGTTAACTAATTGAAATTTAAATAAAAACTTTTAAAAACTACCAATTTATTTCAGAGAATATACTGATAATACTAGAATGTGAACACTTTTGGCAAAGAATCTTCAGTGTCTTAATTATGCTTTCTAAAGACAATGCTATGACTACCTAAACCACATACCTCCCTTACAAAAATGGGAAAAAAAAGGATAAACAACTGGCATTAATTGAAAAAGTCATATGCAATCTGAGCTCACATAAGATAATATGTACTTGGATGGATATCTTGATTGAAAGATTATTGAAATAATTCTGTACACGTTGGTAGATAACTGGGACTCTGAGTGAACTGAATGCCTCTCTCCCTAGACTTCTCTCTCCAAATTTCTTCTATTCAATCCAGCAATGAATAGGGATAATGCCTGGCACAAAATAGGACTCTGAGAACCAGGGCTTCTAAGTAAGGCCAGCATCATTCTGACTTTTTGCCAGACCATTCAATAAACATTGTCACTATGTAGTTAAGCAATTTAATCACTCAAATTATTACCAACAACTTGGAGAAGTATGGAGTACAACAGTGAGTTAAGAATTTTGTAGAGGGGTGACTGTATGGTAAGCATCATTGGAAGCTTTTCATTGGTAGTACATGGAGTATCATTTACCCTTCAACCAGCTAAAAGTCATATCTTATATGAAGTTAGTGTAGTAAAACACCAGGAACATGTCATTGTAAGTGGTATTGTGTTTTTAATTTCAATTTTATGTTCATGGCTAATATATAGTATATGATTAACTTTGTTCATTTTTGATTTTGTATCCTGTGACTTTTAGAACTCATTCTTTAGTTCTGCATTTTTTTTCAGATTCCTTGGAATTTTCTATATAGATAACCATGGCACCTGCAAATTGGGACAGTTTTCTTTCTTCCTTTCTAATTTATATGTCTTTTATTTCTTTTACTTGCTTTATGCTGGCTAAGAATTCCAGTACCATGTTGAATGAAAGTGGTGAGAGTGAGCAACCTTGCCTTGTTTCCCATCTTTGGGTGGAATAATTCAGCCTTTCATTAGGAAGTACAATAAGGGGAATAAGTTAGTTGCAATATGAATAAGCATAAGTGAAGTGTGGGTTTTATATGAATGCTATTTATCAAATTGAAGGAGTGTTTATTCTTAGTTTGCAAGGAGCTTAATCATTAATGTTGAGTTTTGTAAAAGATTCCTTATGCATCAATTGATAGGATCTTGTGTTTTTCTTTTTTTATTCTATTGATATCATGGATTATAATCCTGGTCTTAGTGTATACTTATGTTAATATATTGCTGAATTTAGTTGCTTAGTATTTGTTGAGAGTTTTTACATAGAATTTCATGAAAGATACCAGTCTGTGCTTTTCTTTTTTCTGTGATGTCTTTATGTGTTTCTGCTATCAGGATAATTGTGGCCCTCATAAAATGAGTTAGGGAGTGTTCCTTGTCTTTTATTTTCTAGAACAGATTAGCAGAATTGATGCTAATTTTTCTCTCCCTGATTCATACAATTCTCCAATGAAATCATATGGGTCTGTTTTTCTAGTAAAACCATCTGGCCTTTCAGAAGCTTTTTAATTGTGGGTTAAATTTCTACTTTATATTGAGCTGGTAGTTTGTGATTTCTTGAAGCATTGGTCCATTTCATCTAAGTTACTGATTTTATGTGAGTAGAGTTGTTTATAACTTTTTAGTGGCAATAGAATCTGTAAATATCCTTCGTTGTATTCCTAATATTGGTTAAGTTGTGTCTGTCATTTTACCTTAGTCTGTCTTTCTGATATTTATCAATTTTATTATCTTTTTAAGGAACCATTTTTTGTTTCAATAAATATCCATGGTTTCTCATGAGCCATATTTTTAAAAAGTGTCTTTAGTTTTGTGATGGTGAGTCAGTGTTATCAAACTGCTAAAGGCTTCTATTTTCTTCCTTTATATTGCTCTTATATTGAATGGCTAATTTCTAATGGCCAAAATTAATCTAGCCATGTGTTATCAGGTTGTGCAGAACTTTAAAATACTGATACTTAATAGCATAATTTCAATTAAAGGGTTGCAGTTGTCAATCCTGGCTTTTAATCTATGATTAATTCAAGGTTTTTGAAATAAAAAGTTAACCCCATTACAGAAGGGGGAAATCCCCAAAATAACATTTTCTTTTTTTTAATTTAATTTAATTTTATTATGTTAGTCACCATAAAATACATCATTACTTTTGACGTAGTGGTCCACGATTCATTGTTTTCGTATAACACCCAGTGCTCCATGCAGTACGTGCCCTCCTTAATACCCATCACCGGGCTAACCCATCCCCTCACCCACCTCCCTCTAAAACCCTCAGTTTCTTTCTCAGAGTCCATAGTCTCTCATGTTTCGTCTCTCCCTCCAATTTCCCCCCTTCATTTTTCCCTTCCTTCTCCTAATGTCCTCCATGCTATTCCTTATGTTCCACAAACAACTGAAACCGTATGATAATTGACTTTCTCTGCTTGACTTAGTTTACTTAGCATAATCTCCTCCAGTCCCATTCATGTTGATGTATAAGTTGGGTATTCATCCTTTCTGATGGCTGAGGAATATTCCATTGTATATATGGACCACATCTTCTTTATCCATTCATCTGTTGAAGGGCATCTTGATTCTTTCCATAGTTTGGCTATTGCAGACATTGCTGCTATGAACATTGGGGTGCATATGGCCCTTCTTTCACTACATTGTGTCTTTGGGGTAAATACCCAGTATTGCAATTGCTGGGTCATAGGGTAGCTCTATTTTTAACTTCAGGAACCTCCACACTGTTTTCCAAAGTGGCTGGACCAACTTGCATTCCCACCAACAGTAAGAGTGTTCCCCTTTCTCCACAACTTCTCCAACATTTGTTGTTTCTTGCCTTGTCAATTTTTGCCATTCTAACAGGTGTAAGGTGGTATCTCAATGTGGTTTGGATTTGAATTTCCCTGATGGCTAATGATGATGAACATTTTTTCATGTGTCTGTTAGCCATTTGTATGTCTTCTTTTGAGAAGTGTCTATTCATGTCTTCTGCCCATTTTTTGACTTGATTATTTGTTTTCTGGGTGTTGAGTTTGAGAAGTTCTTTATAGATCTTGGATAGCAGCCCTTTATCTGTAGTGTCATTTGTAAATATCTTCTCCCATTCTGTGGGTTGCCTCTTTGTTTTATTTACTGTTTCCTTTGCTGTGCAGAAGCTTTTTATCTTGAGGAAGTCCCAGAAGTTCATTTTTGCTTTTGTTTCACTAGCCTTTGGAGACATGTCTTGAAAGAAGTCGCTGTGGCCAATGTCAGAGGTTACTGCCTATGTTCTCCTCAAGGATTTTGATGGATTCTTGTGTCACATTGAGGTCTTTCATCCATTTTGAGTTTATCTTTGTGTATGGTGTTAGAGAATGGTCGGGTTTCATTCTTCAGTATATAGCTGTCCAATTTTCCCAGCACCATTTATTGAAGAGACTGTCTTTTTTCCTTTGCATATTTTGTCTGGCTTTGTCGAAGATTATTTGACCATAGAGGTGAGATTCCATATCTGGGCTCTCTATTCTGTTCCATTGGTCTGTGGGTCTGTTTTTGTGTCAGTACCATGCTGTCTTGGTGATCACTGCTTTGTAATATAGCTTGAAATCAGGCAACGTGATGTCCCCAGCTTTGTTTTTCTTTTCAACATTTCCTTGGCAATTCGGGGCCTTTTCTGATTCCATACAAATTTTAGGATTGTTTGTTCCAGCCCTTTGAGAAATATAATTGGAATTTTGATCGGGTTGGCATTGAAGCTATAGATTACTCTGGGTAGCATAGACATCTCAACAGTGTTTATTCTTCCAATCCATGAGCATGGAATGTTTTTCTATCTTTTTGTGTCTTCTTCAATTTCTTCCATGAGTGTTCTGTAGTTCCTAGAGGATAGATCCTTTACCTCTTTGATTAGGTTTATTCCGAGCTATCTTATGGTTTTTGGTGCTATTGTAAATGGAATCATGTCTTTAATTTCTCTTTCTACAGTTGCATTGTTGGTATATAAGGAAGCAACTGATTTCTGTGCATTGATTTTGTATCCTGCCACATTACTGAATTGCTGTATGAGTTCTACTAATTTGGGGGTGGAGTCTTTTGGATTTCCACATAAAGTATCATGTCATCTGCAAAGAGAGTTTGACTTCTTCTTTGCCAATTTGAATAACTTTTATTTCTTTTTGTTGTCTGATTGTTGTTGCTAGGACTTCTAGTACTATGTTGAACAATAGTGGCGAGAGTGGGCACCCTTGTCTTGTTCCTGATCTAAAGGGAAAGGCTCTCAGCTTTTCCCCATTGAGGATGATATCTGCTGTGGGTTTTTGATAGATGGATTTTATGAACTTGAGGAATGTTCCCTCTATCCCTATACTCTGAAGAGTTTTAATCAGGAAAGGATGCTGTACTTTGTCAAATGCTTTTCTGCATCAATTGAGAGCACCATATGGTTCTTCTCTCTCCCCTTATTAATGTGTTCTATCATATTGATTGATTTGCAAAATGTTTAACCACCCTTGCATCCCGGGGATAAATCCCACTTGGTCGTGGTGGATGATGCTTTTAATATAATGTTGGATCCTATTAGCTAGGATTTTGTTGAGAATTTTGGAATCCATATTCATCAGGGATATCAGTCTGAAATTCTTCTTTTTGATGGGGTTTTGCCTGGTTTGGGGTTAAGGTAATGCTGACCTCATAGAATGAGTCTGGAAGCTTTCCTTCTGTTTCTATTTTTTGAAACAGCTTCAGTAGAATAGATATTATTTCTTCTTTGAATGTTTGGTAGAATTCCCCAGGGAATCCATCAGGCCCTGGACTCTTGTTTTTTGGGAGGTTTTTGATCACTGCTTCAATCTTGTTACTGGTTATTGGCCTATTCAGGTTGTCAATTTCTTCTTCCTGTTTCAGTCTTGGGAGTTTATAGTTTCCAAGAAGTCATCCATTTCTTCCAGGTTGCTCAATTTGTTGGCATATAGTTGTTGATAGTAATTTCTAATAATTATTTCTATTTCCTTGGTGTTAGTCGCGATCTCTCCCCTTTCATTCATAATTTTATTAATTTGGGTCCTTTCTCTTTTCTTTTGGATAAGTCTGGCCAGTGGTTTATTGATCTTATTAATTCTTCCAAAGAATCAGCTTCTAGTTTCATTTATCTGATCCACTGTGTTTCTGGTTTCTAATTCATTGATCTCTGCTCTAATGTTAATTATTTCTCTTCTAATGCATGGCTTAGGCATCAGTTGTTGCTTTTTCTCTAGTTCTTTAAGGTGTAAAGTTAGTTGGTGAATTCGGGATTTTTCTTTTTTTTTTTGAGTGATGCTTGGATGACTATGTATTTCCCCCTTAGGACAGCCTTTGCAGTATCCCATAGGTTTTGGACTGATGTGTTTTCATTCTCATTGGTTTCCATGAATTGTTTAAATTCTTCTTTGATTTCCTGGTTGACCCAAACATTCTTGAGCAGAGTGGTCTTTAGCATCCAAGTGCTTGAATTTCTTCCAATTTTTCTCTCATGATTGAGTTCCAGTTTTAAAGCATTATGGTCTGAGAATATGCAGGGAATAATCTCAGTCTTTTGGTATCAGTTGAGACCTGATTTGTGACCCAGTATGTGGTCTATTCTGGAGAAAGTTACATGTGCTCTCAAGAAGAATGAATATTCTGTTTTTTTAGGGTGGAATGTTCTGTATATATCTATGCAGTCCATCTGTCCAGTGTGTCACTCAAAGATCTTGTTTCTTTGTTGGTTTTCTGCTTAAATGATCTCTCTATTGCTGAGAGTGGAGTATTGAGGTCTCCTACAATTAATGTATTGTTATCAGTACGACTCTTTATTTTGGTTAACAGTTGGCTTATGTAGTTGGCTACTCCCATGTTGAGGTCGCAGATATTTGCAATTGTTAGATCTTCTTGTTGGATAGACCCTTTAAGAATGATATAGTGTCCTTCTGTGTCTCTAACTACAGTCTTTAGCTTAAAATTTAATTTGTCTAAGAATTGCTAACCCAACTTTCTTTTAAGGGTTGCTGGCATGGAAGATGGATCTCCATCCCTTCACTTTCAGTCTGGATGTATCTTTAGGTTCAAAATGAGCCTGTTGTAGACAGCATATGGATGGGTCTTGTCTTATTATTGAACCTGCAACCCTGTGCTATTTTATGGGAGAATTTAGGCCATTCACATTGAAAGTGATTATTGAAAAATATGAATTTATTATCATCATGTTGCCTGTGAAGACCTTGTTTCTACAGATTGTCTCTGTAAATTTCTGTTCTATATCATTCTTGGGGTCTTTCTCCTTTTATAGAATCCCCCTTAATATTTCTTGCAGGGCCAGCTTAGTGGTCACATATTCTTTCAGTTTCTGCTGGTCTTGGAAGCTCTGCATCTCTCCATCCATTCTAAATGACAGCCTTGCCAGGTAAAGTATTCTTGGCTGCATGTTGTTCTCATTTAGAGAGAATATGTCTTTCCAGGCCTTTCTGGCTTGCCAGGTCTCTGTGGATAGGTCTGACGTTATTCTGATGTTCCACCCTCTGTAGTAAGGAATCTCTTCCCTCTAACTTCCCTTAAGATGGTTTCCTTGGTTCTAAGATTTGCGAGTTTTACTATTACATGCCAGCGTGTTGGCCTGTTTTCCTTGATCTTGGGAGGGGTCCTCTCTGCCTCTAGGACACAAATGTTTGTTTCATTCCCCAGATTAGGGAAGTTCTCAGCTACAATTTGCTCAAATATATCTTCTAGTCCTCTGTCAACGTCTAGTGCGTTGGGGTCCCTGGGTAAGGGCTGCGAAAGAACCAGGACACAGGGGATGCAGAGCAAAGGCAGCACTTGCAACTGCATGCTGCTGTTTATTTCCCACGCAGTTATATACTTGTAGCAATCAGATAAGCATAACAATATGTACCTTCTCACATAATGAGATTAAACTAACATCCTTGAAGAAAGATACACAAGATTTATCAAGAACAGCATGTATTCTGTTTATGTTTGCAGAGTTAAAGAATTCTCCCAGCCACCCTATCTTCAGGGGACAGTATGTTCTTGTTCTAAGGAGGAACGCCTCTAATCTAGGCAAGAGCCACTTCCTGCTGATCCAGGCATTCCGGACTTGCAACATGAGATAAGGGGAGGAGAACATTTTCTCCTCCTGGCTCAGGTCTGCCTGGCTTTCCTAACTCTCACTGCAGTCCTTGAATGACCCTGGCTCGCAAGGGGCCTGCAAGCCTATGCCATCTCAGTCCTCTCTTTTTCTCTCCACCCCCTCAGGCATTCCAATAATTCTGACTTTGGAACGTTTCATTGTGTCACTTATTTCTCTGATTCTATTTTCATGGATTCTGAGTTGTTTTTCCCTGGCCTCCTCTTTTTCTTTCGTCTATTAATTGGTCTTCTAGATCAGTAATTCATTCTTCTACCTCACTTACCCTAGCTGTTAGATTATCTAGATTAGATTGGATTTCACTGATAGCATTTTTAAATTCTGCCAATTCAGCTTTCATTTCATTCAAGTTTCACTGGTAATATTAAAATTTAGTATTTATTGAATACTTAATATATGTTAGGTAATTTCCAAAGTATTTTACAGATATCAATTATTTAATACAAAAACAACTTTATGAGGTAAAAGATCTAGTCAAATAGCTTTGAGTCCCTGATATAAACAGAATTAAATAGAGACATGAATATGAAAAAATTACATTTGGATAAATATAATGGGTAAGTGAGAGAAATGCATCAAAGTCAATTCAAAATAGAGAAATTAGGAAACTATACTGTGTTAATATCAATATAAGCAAGAGAATTTTTGAAAAAGACTTAGGGAATGATGAGTGTTTACAGTTAGTTGAGATGAATCTTTCTAAAAATAGATTATAAAAAGATAACAGGGAGTATTAGTAATTGTTTACAAGTTAAGAACAGAGGAGTAACACAGAAAGACAAGTAAACAAGAGAAGTAAGATAGGAACTCAGTAAAATAAAATACATAGTATAATGAAAGAGGGATGATTAATCATGTTAAATAAATTTGAGAGTTTGAGTAGGATTTTCTTTGAATTTAGCTAGGAGAAAATCAGTAGTGATATTTAAGAGGAGGAACTCAATAGTGTAGGTTAGAATGCTAGCCACAGAAAACAAACAAGGGCGGGGGATGAGAATATTAGATGAGTTAATTATTCATGTGAGGATTATTGCTCTAAGAACAGAGAAATTACTGAGTTATAATCAGGGGACTACTGGGTCAGTTGAATGCTCTGTCTGAAGTGTAATTTAAAGAGAAGAAGAAGAAGAAGAAGTCAATAAAGAGTATGTGTGATAGAAAGAGGTATGAGAAAAAACAACATGTAATACTAAATATATTCATGGGATATGTCTCTAACATAGCTTTTTTTAAGTGGGCTCCAAGCCCATCTTGGGACTTTAACTTATGACCCCAAGATTAACATTTGCATCCTCTACCGACTGAGCCTGTCAGACACCCCTTGGATTATATCTCTGAACACTAGTCTGATGTCAGACTCATTGCAACGTCTTAAGTACCAATTAATTCAGATATCACCAGATTTAATCTGGCACATTGAAATTTCACAATAAACTTAGAACTAAGAACATCTATGAAAATGATTTTGTAAGACAACAGGAATTTAAAGAAAGGATTTAAGGAAAATCATTTGAAAAAAGGCCCAGGAAAATTTTTTAAATTGCCAGCGTTAAAATTGCTCAAAGTTGGAGAAAGGATACAATCTACTTTATGGATTCAGATACAAAGGCAATGAATTTTCTAAATCTGACTCCTTTCTCTTTTAAGTGCTGAGTCACTAGAGTTTTCATACCAATACTGAAATGGAGGGTTTATGCTGTTAAAAATCATATTGAATGACTTTCTTTTCTTAATCAATTGCTAGCTTTCAGCTTTGACTGCACTGCCATGACTTTTTATTTTCTTCCAGCCCCTTGCAGGTCAGGTCCAGTTCCCCTTTAATAACACAAGGACTACAAAATAAATAACACCTATTTTATACACACTAAAGTCTTCAGATATTTAAATGTGTATAGCTCCAATTTGCATTAAGAGGATTTGTTCACATGGAAATAGGTTAGTTCATGAGGAACTAACTTTCCTTTTTGAGGAAAAGCCTCAAAAAGTACATTTTCCAGAGACAAATTATTTTCAGTATCTTACTATCTTCTCTAGCCTTGTATTCAGTGACATTTCTTTTGATTTAGTAACAGGTTATTAGTTAGACAGCTATGTCTTTTAATTCAAATTACCTTAACATAGAATCTATCTACATCAATAGACATCACTGAACATGAATCTGCATCAAAGAAAAAGATGGAGAAAATAACACATAAAAGAAAATAAGAAACGTGGAGTTGTAATATGATGAGACCATGTGAAGTTATAGGACTTCAACTGATAATGAAATATGGAAAAAAATTAATGATACAAGTAGTTTATTGGTAACTCTTAAATTTTAATTCCGATTTGTCATTTGTTTTTGCAAAATAATGAAGTCATTGAAGATACTGTATTTAAAAAACAAATCCACATTATTAATTCCCACTAAAAATGCCAATTCTTACAAACTAGAATACTTAACATTACTTAAATAGTAGAATACTAATTAATCCTTCTTTCTTTAATGTGCTTTGCTCACTGAAATGCTAATATAATATCTAGTTTTCAGATCTTTCCTCCTGAAACTTAACTATAAATCATTTCACAGGCTGTGCATGTCGATAATATTTTAAGAAAAAAAAACAGTACATGTATGAATACATTTAGAATATTCAATGTCATTCATGTGCACTGTAGCAAACAGCCCTACGTGAATGTTTGAATTCTAGACCAAAATGTTTAGGAAGCAGAGATCTGGTGATACCTTACTAATCAAATCACATAGAATTCCATCTATACCTGCACAAATGCACCTGCCAACTGCTTTTATCTTACTGGAACTGAGGTCTACTGACATGACAGAAATTGTCCTTTAGGCTTTCCTATTTATGTTATCAATAATCATTTGTAATTATTTTCCTGTTCTCCCACAGTTTTTCTATCCCTCTATACAATTATGTTAATTATTCCTATGCTATCAAAGGTAAAGATGAGGGGTGCCTGGGTGGCTCAGTTGGTTAAGTGATTGCCTTTGGTTCAGGTCTTGATCCTGGAGTCCCTGGATCAAGTCCTGCATCAGGCTCCCTGCTCAGCAGGGAGCCTGCTTCTCCCTCTAACCCTCCCCCCTCTCATGTACTCTCTCTCATTCTCACTCTCTCAAATAAATAAATAAATCTTTTTTAAAAAAAGGTAAAGATGCATGTCCAAAATGCATCTGAATACTGTCTGAAAATAAATCTTGCTTTCCTATATTCATTATCACCAGAGTCTAGTTGCAAAATAGAATAGAATACAGCCAGTGTCTGTCTCAGTGTAACTGGCTACTGGTAACTAAATCTTGTATTGGAGTAAAACTTTATAGAGGCATCAATCATGTACCAATGTTATAAAAAGGACTGACGGCCATCCAATCCAATCCTAACTGGATATTATTGTGGAGTTAATCTCACTTATTCCCTGATAATGTTTCTCCTCTGGTTGCAGTTTATTTTTAATTCCTCATTAACCTCTCCATATACTCCAGTGTAGTGTAGAAAAATCATGTTTCCCAGGCTACATTATATAATTTGATCTGAAACAAACCCATACCTGTCACACTAGGAAGTAAATGACACTCCCAAACTGCAAACAACCAACACAAATTTAAAAAGTCTACTTGATTATAAATATGCTTTCTCTCTCACCCTCACAAGAGCAATACTACAGCAAACCCCATTTTCCTGCCTCACTTTTATATAGTCATCACATACATGCTTGTATATGCGGTCTTAATACTAATATACTCCTTATAAAATGTGATTTTGTCTCTGATACTATGAAAAACTGATTTCATACGGGAAATATCTTTTTTTGTGAGAATTAATGCACTATTTGATAACTATGGAATCTCTCTTATTATGTCACTTTATTCACTTAGAAAATACAAATAAAGACAGGAAACCCAAAGTGTCTTTATAATAAAATCCTTGGAATAAAATCCCTTGCCATTTATTTATGTTAAGTCTTCACTTACTGGTTAGTTTATAAATTGCATAATACTTTGTATTTTAATTTTTATTAGTTATTACTTGTTGATTACATGGGAAACTAAAGAAGCACAGAAATGAGGGTGATAATAAAATTTAAAGCAGTTAGTTTTGCTATTTTAAGAAGAGTTGAAATTAATTTTTTAACATGAAGATTGGAATTTTCTAAGTGGATGCAATTTAAATGTCCAGTAAAAGGAAATTTTAACAGAAAATACATATTCAGAGAATATAACAGTCTGTAGAAATTAGCCATAATGATATAATTCACATTTATTGACACTAAATCTTATTGAAATTAAAACTATAGCTATGTTACAGAAAAAATATATATCTGCATGTATGAGTATTTTTTAAACAGTAATTTACCAAATTATTCATTTAAGGGATAATTTCCTTTCTATCTTTTAAATATTTCCTAAATTTCTAACATGAGTATCAGTTAGTAGTGTAAAAGTATAATACAAAATTAAATTGAATTGACTAAAATATTTCTGTTAGTCTATTATAATGTGTATTTCATTTTTGGCTTTTATTATTAACAATTTAGTATTTTGTCACAGTTGATGTGACATTTATGACAATGTGTATCTATTATGCAGATTTATAATATATACTTATTTTAACAGGCATTGCCATTTCTCAGGACGCTCTTTCATTACAGCAGAAACAGAGACTAAGCAAGCTTAAGGCTGGGATGGAAACACTAGTAGAAGGGAATGAGGCCAAAAACAGTTGCAGGTCTTGGAAGGAAGCACGATCTGACTGTGACAATGTATTATCCAAAAAAAGTGCTCATAAGCAATATTTATATTAGAATACAAAGACACAATGCTGGAGAGTGGGAAAAAGTCATTAAAAATGATACCAACAGAAATCAACAGAGAGGGCTGATAGGTATGAGAAGAAAAAGTCGTCTAGAAGATTTTAATGTATGGAAATATTATCAGCAAGTTTTGGCATTTGGGAAGTCTGTTTGGAAATAAAGGAGTCTTGCAAATAAAATTTGAAACAAAGAACCAGACTCCACTTTTGGAGTGGAATATTTTATGAGTGAAACAGATATCAGAAGGCTAACTAGAATGATGCTCAGTTGCAGAGACAGGATGGATGTTAGAAAAATGATCTGAAGCATGTCACAGAAGCAGGTGAAGTAAAGCCAGACCAGAAGTAACTGTGACAAAGTAAATGAAATATAATTATTATATAGAAAAACAAAAAAGTAAAAGAGTAACATCTTTTAAATCCATTAATTTATTTTGGGAAATATAGATTAAAATTTATGTCTATATGATATTGTTACAGCAATAAAAAATTAAAATATGAGGCTTCATTTCTAAAATTTGAAAAAATTTTAACACAAATAGAAACTAAACTTAATCACAAAGAAAAGTGAAGTCAAAGTAACACAGTGCTATTATTGTTAAATTCACTGTTTAATTTACTGTTTAATTGCAGGAATATGCAGTGCCATAGAGGTTGGAGAAACAAATTAAGCCCAAATTATTGCTTGAATTATTCCAAACTGTTAGGAATTTTCTTTTTAAATGAACATGTATAGCTGAGTAAATATGTGTTTACTGTACAATTGGGAATTTTCCAAATAAATTTCCATGTAAAGTACAATGTTTACTAAAGAATAAGTAATAATATTGTGCTAATTTGGGGTGTCTGGGTGGCTCAGTTGGTTAAGCAGCTGACTCTTGATTTCGGCTCAGATCATGATCTCAGGGTTGTGAGATGAAGCCCGGTGTGGAGCTCCATGCTCAGCGAGGAGTCTGCTCGAGATTCTGTCCTCTATTTTCTTTGGCCCTATACCCCACTATCTCTCTCTCTCTCTCTCTCTCAAATAAATAAATCTTAAAAAATATAATATTGTACTAATTTGACAGTTGTGTGTAGAGTAAATCCAGTCCTTACTTTGCATAGTAATGTAGACAGAAAAACAACTGTACAAGTTGAAACTGTGCAAAGTGATTTTAATAATCGGTTGGAAAATTTATAATTATTCCATGACCTTTAAAATTTTGTTTCAAAACATTAAAAACTCATTCACTGTTGGTTATAAATGTATAGGGAAGTGAAAAATAATAAAACTATTATTTAACTATAATTTAGAACATTGAAATTAAAATATTATATTTCTTAGTAAAAATATGTGCCTTCTTGTTATATAATTTATGATATAGAGCAAGCATCTTTTCTGTAGATTGAGAAATTATCATCCTCCATTCTAATTTTGAATCAGCTTTCAATATTTTAATATTTGTGCTTTCAATATTTTCAATATCTCAAATTGTCCTCTAATGTAAAGGTTTTTGCTAGAGTTATTTCCTCTGGGAAATCTTTTTCATTGCAACGAATTTCTTTACTATGTCTTAAAATTTGGTTTCATTGAGATAGTCTGGCTGCATATCAAGAGTCTCTAGCATGATTACAGTATCAACCTTCCACTGGTCAGTTATTTCTTCAAATATGCATTTGAATTTAATTCATATTTCACCTTTTTTCAGCATTACCTCTTTTCCTTTCTTGCTGTACTTTCATCTTTATTGGCCAAGTTGCTTCATTTCATTATCTAATTTTGTAAATGCCACAAGGCCTATCCCTCTAAGACAAGGAGAGAGCACAACTCCAGGCTTTACTGTCTGTGCTGACCTGAGTAACAGGTACAGTGACAAATCACTGACAGATTTTGAATGAAGTGATATGATTAGCCACTGATCATGATGTGCATTTGTTATTTAAATAATTTGTGGACTGAAAAGTTAAGAGTGAAGTTTATACTTTTCTACTCACACTTAACAGAATCTGGTAACTAAAATTTGAGCTGTGTTGTTGGGACAGTGTTGTTTTTAAGATGTGCTAAGTGAAATTTGTATATATCAGAAACATACATACTGAATACTGCCTGTATTAAAAATCAGTAACTGCAGCAGTTTAGAACTTAGGCCAATAATTATCTTTCAGGGAGAAATATTTTATTGTGTATTTTTTTAGACTTGCCAATGCATAAACTATATTTGGATTTTTTATTATTTTTAAATTCTTTACAGAAAATGTATTCCTTTATTGGCTGCATCAGAGACAGACAGTTTTCACTGCCCCACCATTGGTAAGCCACTTAGACAGGGAAGATAATTATAATAATGAGTCTATCGGAAACTAGAGCACTCACTTCTAACATTGCCACAAAAAAAAAAAAAAAAAAAAAAGGCTGGATGGTGAGATTAAACAGTAAGGTTGTAAGTAAGGCCCATTAAAGAGTCTCTTGGACCAGCTATGGAAAGAAGCACTAAAAAATTTCTGGAATTGTGGGAAAAGCTAGGCAGAAGCAATGGATGTCTCATTGTTAACTTTGTCTTTTACAAATAGCTAAGTATCTCACAGATGACTCTGGGTGAAATTATCAGTCCTTTGTTTTTTTGCATTTATTAAAAAGCAATTTCAACTAAATTAATTTTCTTCATGTAGCACATTGCTGTTATTATTAAGATCTATTCAGAATTTTATACTTTCTCTATCTAGAGTGAATTACATTGTTAAAACCTTATTTAAGAAAAAGTTTTTAATTTTTTAAGGACCTTAAGTATATAATTGGTATACTTATTAAGGGATTGATATTGCTCCAATGCCATGTCCATGTTTTTTCATTTATATATATATTTAGTCTATATAAAGATATATATATCAAGTTTTTTCTATTCACTGGGAGGGAAAAAAGCCCAATTTAAAATCTGCAGTGTTCAAATGATCTTGATCTTCCCTTTCTTTCCCTAGAAAATTCTTTATACATTGACTCTCCTTCTGCCCCGATGCATTTACTTTCTTCTTGTACACAGACTACCTTATGTCTCCTCATACTATACAGCTCTGAAACATGGCTCATTCTTTCACCCTATTCATGCCCTTACGTTAAGTTTTCCATCCTTGAATCTTAAACACTGAATAAATCTAAATATTCACTTTCTCTGTCCCGTAATTAAACTGCTGAATGTTTTGGATAAAATTATTCAGATGGTTATAGTGACATTACATGAAATTCACTGTTAGAAATCTCATCTGTTGACTAAACAATGCCCAGAAATCTTTTACTATTATCCCACTTAAGCATTTTACAATTTTCATAATAATCATTTAAAAATATTTTCCCTTTCTGTAAACTTCTGCAAAGTCCCAACACCCCCAATGGTTTTCAACAAATGACCTTGCTTTTTAATTCACAAAGAAAATATATCATCAGATATTCACTAACATAACTTCCTGACATCAGATATGAGAAAAAAATTATATCGCAACTGTGTGTATGTTTTATACACAGTTTTTTCTTTCCTCTTGCAATAAGGAAAATTCTATCCCAACCTAAGTGCTGATCCTGTAGCTGCATACTCCATCTCAGCCTCTATTTCTTTTCCAAGGAAATTTCATTATCACTTAATCCTCCTCTTTTATATCTTCAACTCCTCCCTCACATGTTAGCTTTTAAATAGGGTCAAGTTTATTTCACATTTCAAGACATTTTTTTCTACTCATCTTCTCCATTATTACTGCTTTTTTTTCCTCCTCCTCACAGTCTAATGTCATGTATGAGTTGTTTATACATATTCTTTATATTACCCCACCTCCCCATGAATCCTCAAACTACTGTAATCTGGGATTTGCCTGGATCAGCTAATCAATATGATGACAAAGGACAGACATATTACCCAATCTCCTAAGGTCTTGTGGACACTAATATCACATTTGGAACTATTGGCAACTATCTCTTCAAAGCATGCAATTGTCTTAAAATCTCTTATCATCACAGGTATCAAGGCCAACTCCTCAGAAATAATATACAGAAAACAAATAAAAATATTTAAATGAAGGGGGAAATCGGAGGGGGAAACAAACCATGAGAGATTATGGACTCTGAAAAACAAACTGAGGGTTCTAGAGGGGAGGGGTGGGGGGATGGGTTAGCCTGGTGATGGGTATTAAAGAGGGCACGTTCTGCAGGGAGCACTGGGTGTTCTATGCAAACAATGAATCATGGAACACTACATCAAAAACTAATGATGTAATGTATGGTGATTAACATAACAATAAAAAAATTTAAAGAAAAAATATTTAAAAAATACACACACACATACACAGATTCAAAAACTGAACAAACTAAGTAAAATAAAGTCAAAGAAAACCACACTTAGCTACATCTTAGTCAAATTCCTGATTATGAAAACAAAAAAAATTCTTAGTGTTCAGGGTAAAAAAAAAAGACATACTTCTTTAAAATTCTAGGAAATATTAAAACTGAGAGCTGATTTTTAATCTTTTCAAAAAAGATGTTGAAAGCCAGAAGTCAACAGATTGACAAACTTTAACATGATGAACAGGCAAACAAAACCAACTTTCAATCTAGAATTTATACACAGAAAAAGCATCTGTCAAAAACTAAGAGAAGATAAATAAATTTTCAGTCAATGAAATGTAAGGGAATTTGTCACTAAGGAGTATTGCACTAAAAAGAAACCTTAAAGGAAATTGTTGAAGCAAATGAAAAATATTCATATTTTAAAACATAAAAATTAATGAGGGAATAAAAAAATACCTGAAAGGGCAAATATATGAGAAATTAAATGAATATTGACTATAAGAATAATGAATTTTATTACCTTTTGGAGTTTAAGATATGCAAAATGAAATTGCATGCTAACAATATTGAAAAAGAAGGAAGTTATTAATACTAACAATTTTTTAGAATGAATTAAGACAAAGGCTCAGATTACAACCATTGAAATAACAGTAAAATCATGTATGATTAATAGCTATTACAAAAAAAGAAAAAAAATTAATACTCCCCAAAAAGGGAAAAGAGAAATATAATACTGAATATTATACTGAATAGAGGAATATAAAGTATACTGAATAGAGAAATACAATACTGAATAGAGAAATATAAAACTGGAATAATTAGATGGTCGATTTAAGCCATATATATTAGTAATCATACTACATCTTAATGAATAAAATACTCCAAAAATTATAATATTTTGATCCTGTTTAAAAAACAAACATAACTATTATTAGAAATGAAAGGGAATACGTCACAGTGTTAATATATAATCTAACAGCAATGTGTTATTCTCCTAAATCATAAATCCAATCTAGCTATAAAATCTATAAAGATTATAAGACAAAATTATAAACATACAAATCCATAATAATACATTCATATAGTTCATTCAACAAGACAGAAATAAAATACCTCAGAGATAAAAATATCAGTAATACAGAATAATCAAAAAAATCACAAATATAACCTAATTGATATATATTGAATCCTGGACCTCAAAGTAATCCAATTCACCCAATATTTTCAAATGCACTTAAATATTTCCCAAGATATGTTGAGCCATGGAGAAATCCCATGTATAGGCATTCCTGGAAGATATTGTGGATTCACTTTTAGACCACCATAATAAAGAAATTATCACAAAATAAAGTGAGTCAAATGAATGTTTTGGTTTCCCAGCACATATAAAATTTATGTTTATACTATACTGTATAGTCTATTAAGTATGTAATAGCATTATGACTACAAAAACAATGTACACAGCTTAATTAAAAATACTTTACTGATGAAAAATGTTAACCATCATGTGAGCTTTCAGAAAGTTGTAATAACTGATCACAGATCACCATAACAAATAAAATAAAGTTTGAAATACTGTGAGAATTACCAAAATGTGACAGAAACATGTGAACAAATGCTCTTGGAAAAAGGGTGCTGATAGACTTGCTCAAAACAAGGTTGCCACAAACTTTCAATTTGTAAAAAAATGCAATTATCTGTGAAGCACAATAAAGTGAAGCACTATAAAATGAGCTACGTCTGTATTTGAAATACATCTGTATTTCAAAAAGTTCAACTTATTCAGCATATATGTTTGAAAAACAATGCAATTAGCCTAAAGATCAATAACAAGAGAATCACCATCCTGCTATTATTTAAGCATTATAATTTTAAATAATCCAAAATTGAAAGAAAAAATTATCAAAGTGTGAAGTAGAATATATTTTGAACAGAAAAAGTAATAAAATATCCTCAGTTATACAATGCTAAAAGATCTGTGTTTAGGAGGAAATGTTTAGATGTAAATACATATATTAGAAAGAATAAAAAGTGTATATAAAATAATTTACCCCCCCATCTAGAGAACTAAAAAAGGAAAAAAAACAAACTTAAAAGATAATAGAGCAGAAATAATATTGACAATGGCAGAATTTAATGAAACAGAAAACAAATGGAAGAGTGAAGAATAACAAAGTCAGATTTGGTTTTGAAATTATGCATAATATTAATAAATCCCTCTCAAAACAAATCAATGAAAAGAAAAAAATATTTTTAGTTAAGAAAATAAAAAAGGATATAAAAATAGAAGATATAAAATTGTCATTATTTGCATATGACAGGATTACGTAAAAATTTCAAAAAAGATTTATAATCTATTCAATCAATAGATTATCACGGCAAGATCCTTGAGGGAATACCTATACACAGAAATCAATTATATTTCTGTACATCAGTAAAAAAATAGGAAATACTTAAAAATGATATCAATTTCAATAGCATCAACAAATTATAAAATTCCCATGAACAAACCTAAAAAGTGCTACAAACCTCTACACTGAAAACTACCTGAAAGTATTAAGAAAAATTTTTAAAAACTTAAATAAGTGTAATGTAAATATAGCAACTCATCTCAAATTAATTTGTATATTTACAGTAATACCAATCAACATCCTGGTATTATTTTTCAAAAATTAAAAGACAATACTGAAATTCGAATTCATAGGATTAAGTAGCTAAGTCAATATTGGAGACAAGTAACCAATTCTTCCTTGATATTAGGAGCTATTCTAAACTGTAACAATTAAGACAATGTGATATTATTTGAAGGAAAATCAAATAAACCAACAGAGCAGAATGAAAGTCCAGAAAGAGACCCTCATACATACTGTCTCTTATGTTATGATAGAGGTGACATGCAGTACAGTAAGGAAAAGAATTTTCAATAAAAATTTATTTGCAGCTCTTCCTGTTGGGGGTTTTATCTATTTCCCCAGCCCAGAATCTGGGCAGGCCTTGTGACTTGCCTAGATCTCAATAGGCCATGAAACCTCACCTAGGTAGAAGTGTTCCAATGGTGAAAGAATTTGGAGACAACTATGTAAGAAAGCCTGTCAAGCTTACCGTTAGATACAAAGCCAAGTTGAGAACTAGCACAATTGCTACATATGCTAGGGAGGCCATCTGAGACCTTCTGTCCAGCTGAAGGATGAAGCATGAATAAGATCAGCTGAAACCAACCAAAAAGCTGCAGAGAATATGAGAAATAATAAATGATTGTTATATTATACATAACTTTTGCAGTGACTTGTAATGCAGTAGTAGATACTTCATACAATTAGTAATAAGGGAAATGCAACTAAAAACACACCAAAAACAGAATGATTAAAATTTAAAGAAAGATGGAACATATATAACAAATGTTGGGCTGGCAAGAGTGTAAATAATTTAATCACTTGGGAAATGCTTTTGGCAGTATCTACTAAAGCTATTCATATGTGTACATTGTGACCATCCATTCCATTTTTAGATATACACCAATCAGAAATGATACATATGTTCACAAATATATATGTATTATAATAATATTAATACCAACACTCTTCATAATTGCCAATAATTGGAAGCTATCCATCAATGATAAAATAAATAACTTTGATGCATTACACAATAGAGTACAGTAATAAAAAAAGAAAGAGCTATAGGTACATAAAAAAGAATGGATGAATCATTATATGTTAAAGAAGCCAGTCACCAGAGAGTACATACTTCATGCTACTATTCATCAGAAGTAGAAAAACAAAATGAATGTATGCTGTTAGAGGTCAGAATAGTGGTTAATACCTTCGGGTGGTGTGAATAGGAAATGAGCATTTTGTTGTTTCTAGATATGGTCACTTTCTTAAATTGTAGACAACCTAATAAAGTGTATGGTTTTAACTGACATTTTCATAATGACTATTTCAGTATTCTTTTAGTATTCTTCATGTATGAACTTGCTATAAGTCTCTTTAGGTCTACAAAGCTCATGCCCATTTTTTAGTGGGTTACCTGATTTTGTATTATTGATACTTAAAGTTTCATTAAATATTCTGGGTACAAGTTCTTTAACAGATAAAAATTCTTTATTAGGTATTATCTCCCAATCATTCCCCTGATAGTGTCTTTCAAAGAGAAGTTCTTTTTTTTTTAAAGATTTTATTTATTTATTTGACAGAGAAAGAGAGAGAGAGTTCACAAGCAGGGGGAGAGGCAGAGGAAGAGGGAGAAGCAGGCTCCCGGCTGAGCAGGGAGCCCGATGCGGAACTTGATCCCAGGACCCTGGGATCATGACCTGAGCTGAAGGCAGCCGCTTAACCGACTGAGCCACCGAGGTACCCTCAAAGAGAAGTTCTTAAGCTAGACTGCCACCTGTTTTCAGAAATAAGGCTTTGTTTTACTAGAACAAAACCACACTCGTGTTACATATTATCTATAGTTGTTTTGGTGCTACAATGATAGAGTTAAGGAGTTGCACTAGAGACCATATGACAAAAATATTTACTATCTGGCCTGTTAGAAATAAAGTTTGCAACTCCCTGACAAAATATACAGTCCATTGTTGATATTGCTTTAAATCTGTTATCTCTTAGAGCAATTGAAAATTAAAAAGTTGATATATTGTCATTTATCAAATTTTGAAATATTTTTTATTATGTTGTAAACATCCAAGATTTTTATTAATATATCCCTTTTGCCTGAAGAACTTTTTTAACACTGTTTGTAAGTTAGGTCTGCTCACAGAGCATTAATTTGTTTTTGTTTATCTGAGAGTCTTTAATTTTCATTCACTTTTGAGGATGATTTCTACTGTCACTGATATCAGAGTTGACATATTTTTTCAGCCATTGAAAAATATAATGATTTTGTTCTTACTTGCATTGTTTCTGAGATAAAAGCTACTTTACTTCTTATCCTTCATGTTCTGTAGGTAATGTATCATTTTCCTCTGGTTAAGATTTTGATTTTGCCTTTGGTTTCAGCAATTTGAATATAATATGTATGTGTGTGTTTGTGTGTGTGCATGTGTACAGACTGTTTTGGTATGCATCCTGATTGATGTTTTCAGAGGTACTTTGACCTCTGGAATATCATTTAGCTTATTATTATTCTTTCTTCTTTACTAACATCAATATTTAATGCAATTTTTTCTTATATCTTCATTTGTACCACACCCACGTATTTTGATATGTGATATTTCTAATATTCAGTTTTTATTAAAATTCCATTATTACTATTTGACTTGTAAGTTTTAAAAACTGATAGTTTTAAATTTTAAAAATGAATGAATATCTTAATTATGTTTATTATCAAATTCTAAATTAATATTGTATGGGATATATAATATCAATTATTTAAAATTTATTATAAAATTTCAAAATGTGCAGTGGGAAATAAATGTTATTATATTTCTGATGTAAAGGGCATAATTTCTTTAACTAAATCCAGAAGTACCATCTCTACAAAATTTTGTTAATTTTGGATATATAAAAATTAATATTCTGTTTACCACACTAAAATAAAAAGACAAAATATGATCTCAGTGAATATATTTACAACCCATAAGAGAGGGAATAATGTAAGAAGAGCACACTAACATACCCACCACACACACACACACACACACACACACACACACACACACACAACCCTTTTCTAAAAATCAATTAACAAAGACAAACAATCCAATAGAAATATGCACAAACTCAAACCACTAATTTTACAAACATTTGATTACAACACAGTAGAGTTCTGATGATACCAAATGTTGCAGTATGTCTATCAGTACTTTTCCTTATAAGTCACTGGTTGGAATGTTAATCAGCACAACCAACTTTTTTGTTTGTTTCAAGTTTTTATTTAAATTCTAATTAACATAGAGTGTAATGTTAGTTTCAAGGATAGAATTTAGTGATTCAATACTTACATATAATACACAGTGCTCATGACAAGTGCCCTCCTTAATATCCATTACCCATTTAACCCATTCCCTGCCCACCTCCCCTCCAGAGATCCTCAGTTTGTTCTCGTGGGTAAGAGTCTGTTTTACATTTTGCCTCTCTCTTTTTTCCCTACTAACTTCATCTGTTTTGTTTCTTAAATTCCACCTATGAGTGAAATCATATGGTATTTGTCTTTACCTGACTGACTTATTTTGCTTAGCATAATAAACTCTAGCTCCATCCTTGTTGTTGCAAATGGCAAGATTTCATTCTCCTTTATGGCTGTGTACCTCACTACTTTATCCATTCATCAGTCAATGGACAATTTGGGCTCTTTCCATAATTTGGCTATTGTTGATAATGCTGCTATCATCAGGGTCCATGTGTCCCTTTGAATCAGTATTTTTGTATCCTTTGGGTAAATACTAGTTAGCACAATTCCTGGACTGTAGTAGTTCCATTTTTAACTTTTTGAGGAACCTCCATACTGTTTTCCACAGTGGCTGCACCAGTTTGCATTCCCACCAGCAGTGTTGTTGCATCTGTTGTTTCCTGTGTTGTTCATTTTAGCCATTCTCACAGGTGTGAGGTAATATATCATTGTAGTTTTGATTTGTATTTCCCTGATGATGAGTGATGTTGAGCATCTTTTCATATGTCTGTTAGCCATCTAGATGTCTTCTTGGGAAAAATGTCTGTTCATGTCTTCTGCCCATTTCTTAACTGAATTATATTTTTGGGTGTTGAGTTTGATAAGTTCTTTATAGATTTTGCACACTAACCCTTTTCAGATATGACCTTTGCAAAAATCTTCTCCCATTTCAAAGGTTGCCTTTTAGTTTTGTGGATTGTTTCCTTCACTGTGTAGAAACTTTTTATCTTGATGAGGTCCCAAGAGTTGATTTTTGCTTTTGTTTCCTTTGTCTCAGGAGACATGTCTAGTAAGAAGTTGCTATAGCCGAGTTCAAAGAGGTTGCTGGCTGTGTTCTCTTCTAAGATTTTTATGGTTTCAGATTTCACATTTAGGGTATTTCATCCATTTTGAATTTATATTTGTGTATGATGTAAGAAAGTGGTCCAGTTTCATTTTTTGCATGTTGCTGTCCAGTTTTCCCAACACCATTTGTTGAAGAGACTGTTTTTCTTTCCCCATTGGATATTCTTTCCTGCTTTGTTGAAGACTAATTGACCATATAGTTGTGGGTCCATTTCTGGGTTTTCTATTCAGTTCCGTTGATCTATATGTGTCTGTTTTTGTGCCAGTACCATATTGTCTTGATGACTAAAGCTTTGTGATATAGCAGGAAGTCTGGAATTGTTAACTCCAGTTACTTGAGTGTCCTGTCATTCCCTTCAACACAGTATACCATTTCTCATCTCACAACATTCATATTTTTCATTTTATAACTGAAACAAAAAGTTCCTCAAATCTTTGTCTGGATCATTCTGATCTAAAGTAGTCCTCACTTTTATTGTCTCATATAACATTAAGGCATCAGGTTTATTTTTGTTTTCTTTAATAACAACCTCTAATTATTGTTTTTTAGTTATTTGTTATATTTTATGTTTTTTTTTTATCCTCAACCCCATATGTGGTTCAGGAGGGCAGGAACTTGCCTATCATGTTCTCTCTTCTGTAACCATGTCAGAGAAAGAACAGCACAGAATATCTTCTCCTTTATATTTGTCGAATGAATAACTATGTTACCATAACCTTTCATAGTGTTTATATTTCTGATCACATTACATTTCACAAGCTCTCATCTGATTTTCAGAAAAGGTAATCTAACTTGCTATAATATTGAATTTTATATCAGTCTATGAACCTTCAGAGATTTTTCATATTTACCATTCTACTCTTATTCTCTCTTCTCTATTACATTTTGAACATTGTTTCTTGGGTCAAAAATTACTATTTCTCAAATCCTGGGTATTTTTAGAAACTGGCTTTATTTATGTTTTTAAGTGATAAATAGGTATTCCTTGTCCCTAAAATTGTCTGACATATTATTTTAACATTTTAAGACAAATAATAGTGTATTCATAAATTAAAATTAACACTTTTATATATCTTATCCTGTGTCTAAAATGTAGTAATAATACAGAGTGACATAGTTTTGCACCATGTCTAATTATTATTTACCATGCTTTTAAAGTGCTTTTTCTGCTGCTAATTAGCTTTTAACTATTAGAAACGATGTTTCATAAGCTACTGTTCTCTTTTTGAAGAATTGAGTGATTGAGCTTGAAATTAGAAACATGTGGGTTCTTATCAGGATGTGCAATATGAAGGGTTTTAAAAATCCATTTTAGGCCAAGTTTCTGGCATAACAAAAACATGTGATATTTTTTCATATTTTTACTCATAAATTAAATCTAACTAAAGACATGCTTTATATATAAAACCAATATACTGAAAAATACCCAAGATATGTGCTATTTATACAAATGATTACACATCAAAGTCTTGAAAGCCTAAATATTACAAGAGTTTCAGTATGATTCATTAGGGCATGGAGCAACTTGTTTGGAATATTTTTGAAAAACAATTAGATTGTCCTGTCAGGATTATAATATTAATAAAATATTGCCTTTAATGAAGAATCAGTTTAGCAAAACTATTAACTTCAGGAGTAGAAGGATTCCCTGTATAATCATTAGAAAAGCCCAGTAACAATAGTTACTATTCTGAGTTACTATTCTGATAAATTTATTCTTTGTATGATATACCTCAATAGAAATAAACTCTAAATAATTTTCATTCAAGTATAGCTTATTTTAACTCAAGACAGTACTGAATATTATTTTCTTATTTCACATATATGCCAAGGAGTCAATAACAAAGAGGTAGCTGGGAAATCACAAAGTACTTGGAGATTAAACAACACACTACTAAATAACACATGAGTCAAACAAGAAGTCTCATGAGAAATTAATAAAAATAAAATAAAACAAAAATACAACTTATAAAATTTGTGGGATGTAATATAAGAGGTACTTATAGGGAATTTTGTACTACTGGCTGCATATATTAGAAAAGAAGGTATCAAAATTAAAAAAAAAAAGTCCAAGCTTCCAGGTTTGTCAAATAGAGAAAAGAAAAAAGAAAAGAAAAATCCAATCAAGCAGAAGAAAATTAATGATATAAATTAGAGCAGAAATCAATGAAACTGAAAATGGGAAAAGCATAGAGAAAAATCAACAAAATCAAAAGCTAGTTCTTTGGAAATATCAACATTATTGATAAATTTCTAAACAGGGTAACAAAGAAAAAAGGGGAGAAGGCATAAATTACTGATATCAGAAATGAAAGAGGGATCATCACTAGTGATCTTTAGGACATTAAAAGGGTTATAAATGAATATTATGAAAACTTTATACTCACAAAATTGATAACTTAGATGAAATAGGCCAATTCCTTCAAAGACATAGTCTAGTCACACAAGTGAAAATAGATAATCAGAATAAAACTATATCTATTTTATAAATTAAATAAATAATCAACAGTTTTTCAAAACAGATAGCACCAGACCCAGATGGATCCACCAATAAATTTACTAAATATTTAAGGAAGAAATGATACCAATTCTCTACAATCACGTCCAGATAATAAAAGCAGATGAAACAGTACCTACCTCATTCCATGGTATCTAAGACCAAAACAAGGAACCATATTACAAGAAAGAAAAAGTACAGACTAATATCTTTCAAACATAAAGGCAAAAATCCTCAATAAAATATTAACAAGAATCCAACGTTGCATAAAAATAATTATGCACCATGTTCAAGTGAGATTTATTCTAAGTATATAAGGCTGAATCAATATTCAAAAATCAATAAATATAATTCATTAAATCAACAGGGTAATGGAGAGAAGTCATATAAACATATCATTAGATACAAAGAAAGTATTTTATAAAACCCAATACCCATTTGTAATAATAATAAAAATAACTAAACAAGTTAGAAATAGGGGGAACATCCACAACTTGATACAGAACATCTATAAAAACCTACACCTACCATCATACTTAATGGTGAGAAACTTAAAGTTTTCCCCTAAGAATGGGAACAAGGCCAGGATGTCCCTTTCACATCCTATTGAATATCTTATCAAAAGTTTAGGTAATGTAATAAAAAAATAAACATAAATAAAAGATATACTGATTAAGAAAGAAGAAATAAAGCTATATTTGTTTGCAGATAGCATGCCTTTGTAGAAAATTCCAAAGAATCAAAATAATTTTTGGAACTAATCAGTGAGTTGAGTAAGACTGAGGTTAGCATACAAAATTTCATTGCTTTCTTATATACCAGCAATGAACAATTGGAATTTTAAATTAATACCATATATATGAAAACCCCCCAAATGAAATACTTAGGTATAAATCTGGCAAGGTATATGCTAAAGCTGTATGAGGAAAACTAGAAACCTCTGATCAAAGAAGTCAAGGAAGAGCTAAATCAATGGAAGGATATTCCTTATTGGTGGATAGTGAATAGAGACACAACAAGCCAAGATGCAAGTTCTTCCCAACTTTTTATATAGATTCAATACAATCCCAATCAAAATCCCAGAAAGTTACTTTCTGGTTATTGAATAACTGATTTTGAAGATTACATGGAAAGTCAAAAGACTCAGAATAGCTGAAACAAAATTGAAAAAGAACAAAGCTGTAGAACTGACACTACTGAACTTTGAGATTTGCTACAGTAATCAAGACAGTCAGGTATTGGCAAAAGAAGAGAGAAATAAATCACTGCAACAGACACAGAGTCCCCAGAAATAGACCCACACAATATAGTCAACTGACTTTGACAAAGGAACAAAGGCATTTCTATGGAGAAAAAAATACTCTTCTCAAGAAATGGTAATAGGATACCTGGATAGCCACATATTAAAAAAAAAAAGAATCTAGATACAGACTTTACATCTTTTATAAAATTAAATCAATTTTAATGTACCTATTATAGCATATCTAAATGGAAAATACAGAACTATAAAATTCATAGAAGATAACATAGGGGAAAATCTAGGTGACCTTGGTTTGGTGATGACTTTTTTTTTTTTTTTTTGCCAAAATAGACTTTACTTTTGGACCAATTTTAAATTCCCAGTAAAATGGGTATAAAGTAGAGAGTTCCCATATATTCCCTGGTCCCATACATGTCTCCACCACTATCAACATCCTGTATCAGACTTGTACATGTATTACAATCAGTGAACCTGCCCTGACAAATCATTATCAAAGTCCATGGTTTCCATTAGTGTTAACTCTTGATGTTGATATGATGTTCTATGTATTTAGACAAATGTGTAGTAACATGTTTCATTGCCCTAAAAATCCTCTGTACTCTGTCTATACATCTCTTCTTCTACCCTAACCCCTTGCAACCACTGATCTTTTTGCTGTGCCTATAGTTCTGCTTTTTCCAGAATACTGTAGAGTTGGAATCATAGAGTATGTAGCCTTTTAAGATTGACTTCTTTCACTTAGTAATACATATTTAAGGTCCCTCCATGTCTTTTCATGACTTGTCAGCTCATTTCATTTTAGCACTGAGTAACATTATATTTTATGGATGTACTAGAGTTTATTTATACACTTACTTACTGATGGCTATCTTGGTTTTTTCCCACATTTTTGCAATTATAAATAAGGCTGATATAAATATTTGTGTGCAGATTTTTGGAAGGCAGCTATGCTCACAACTATACCACCAACACTGTGTGCAGGTTTTTGGCTAAACAAAAGTTTTCTGCTTATCTGGGTAAATATCAAGGAGTAAGATAGCAATATCAATAGTAAGAAAATGTTTAATTTTGTAAGAAACTGCCAGACTGTCTTCCAAAGTGACTGCACCATTTTGGATTCCCATAATCAATTAATGAGAGTTCTTTTTGCTCCACATCTTCACCAGCATTTGCTATTGTCCTAATTTTGGATTTTTACCGGTATAATAGGTGTGTAATGGTATCTCATTGCAGTTTGAATTTGCAATTTCCTAATGACAGTGATGATTTCTTTAGATATAACAAAAGCATGATTCACGAAAGAAAAAACTGGTAAATAGGACTTCATTAAAGTTCAAAACTTCTGCTCTGTGAAAGTCACTGTTAAGAGAATAAAAAATATCACAGACTAGAAGAAATATTTGCAAAAATACATATCTAATAAAGGATTTGTATCCAAAATATACAAAGAACTCTTAAAATTCAATAATAATGTAAAAAGTTAACAAGAGTTTTGAACAATCACCTCACCGAGGAAAATATATACGTGATAAATGCTCAATATTATATATAGAGAGCTAATATCTGAAAATACCAAATGCTGGCAAAGATGTGGAGCAATAGGAACTCTCACTCTGCTGGTGGAATGCAAAATACAACAGCCACTTTGGAAGATGTTTGCCAGTTTCTTATACAGCCAAACACAGTCTTATTATATCATCCAGCAGTCATGCTCCTAGGTGTTTACCCAAATGATCTGAAAACTATGTCCACACAAAATGGGTAGGTGATTGTTCATACCATATTAATGAAAAAAAATTTATGTTATAGGCTTGAGGCAGAATTCATTTATATCTGGGAAAACTTGGTTTTTACTATTAAGGCCTTCAATTGACTGAATGAGGCCCATAATTTGGAGGATTATTTTACTCTAAGTCAAATGATTGTACATATTAATCACATCCACAGAATATGTTCACAGTAACATCTAGACTAATGTTTGACCAAAGAACTAGGCATCATAGACTAAAAATTGTCACATAAAATTAACTATCACAACAGGTGAGGAATGTACAGGAATTCCCTGTAATATCTGGAATTTTTCTATAAGTCTAAATCATTCCAGAATGTAAGTTTTTTTTAAGAATAAACATAACGTGTATTTCCATATAACAAAAGCAACATTAGAACAGCTTAATATTGATTATCTGAATAATAAAAATTAACACATGAAATAATTGCTTTGGGTATTTTTTGAGGTAATTTAATTCATTTCTTAGACATCTCTCTCTGATACCAAGTTATAGCTTTTTTGTTGTTAGAAGAATGTACTTTTAAAAATATATTCTTGTATTTTTAATCTTTTCACAAAATTGCTTGCAATTCTTTAAAGGTATATCTAATAATTAGTTAATTTGAAATTGTGGGCCTGATGTGGGGCACGATCCCAGGACCCTGGGATGCTTAACCATCTGAGCCACGCAGGCGCCCCCATACTATCATGTTTTAACTCTAAAGTAGACTATTACATGCAAACTTTGTAAGTTCCTTTTACTTCCATTTCTTGAGATAGAAATATTTGTGGAGAATATAATATAGAGTTTCTGTTTCCATGGCTTTAATTTCACTTTCCAAAGATTGCTGTCATATTTTCTCCTTCACTTCTGACCATCTTTCACTTTAGTTCCCCACCCTTCACCACCCACCAAAAAATCAAGGAATAAAAGGAGACTAAATTCAGCAAAAAATATTGTTACTTTATTTTTCTAATCCTCAAACTATACTTAAAAAAATCTATTACTCATGTCATATCCTTGTTTTCTCTCCTCACCCTCATTGGACTCCAACCAGATCAAGTACGAAAGGGAAGCTAACTGAATGCCCTATGTTTGGACACTGCAAAGTTGCTATATCAAATACTAAGAATGGTGCACAGAGATTTGTTTTTCTACTTTACAATTAACATTTTCCAAAGACTTTGGAAAAAATAATAAAAATATGAATTAAATGTGTCATCTCCAAATTAGAATAGGTAGTGAATTCTAGCAGTAGTCCTTTTCTGACTTTTTTTTTTACTTTCAAATGAAACAATAAAATCTTCACATAGACTAAGTTGATTATATTTTAGTCTTGGTCTATTGCTCTGCATTAAGCAGACCAATCTTTACACACACTGTATTGTTTTAAATAAAATAAAATTTTAAAATCACTATAATGTTAATTTCATAATTAATTATGAGATTGAAATATTCCTAATAGTCATATAAGTCAATTTGTTAGAGAGATAATTTTTTTCAGAGATTTAAACAGATTTTTTCAGCATTTTTATCCCTAAAATTGAAGTGAATTGAATGAGTCTTAGAATAATTACCAGATATTTCAGAATATACAAAGCGCAATCACATTTTATGTTTTAAGAGCAAGTGCAATGTGAAGAGACAACTGAAACCAGACGATGGGAGAAACCTCATAAATGAATATAAAGGTTGTAGCTTACATCTTCATAATAACACTTACTGATTTGTTATATGCTACTAATTACTAGAAACTTCATTAAATACATATAATGTGAAAGACACTACTAGCTACTCAAATTAATTTATTCTAGAATAAAAATGTATTTTTAAACAAATACCTATGACTAATTTTAGTAAGGAAAAGGCATTTATATTCACCCCCTTAGGGAAGATGACAGGAAGGCAACTACAGAGGGGTATATATGGAAATTTATGCAAATCTACTGACTATGTGAAGAGCATGCTATTAATCTTAGGCAATGAAAAGACAGGTAAAAGTTACAATTCTCAATGATTTGTGCATTGGGAATTGTACACCTTCCTGATTACATTAATTGAGGACTAGATGAGGTAGCACTTTTGCAGATGTCACTATGAATGCTGCACAGATATTCATAGCTGTCAGCAGCAGGTATGCCATTAGTGTTTCATTTCTATATTATATGGATGTGACAGTTTCAGTCATGAGGTACTAGTGTGAGGTGGACAAACAATAAAATCTATTCTTGTTCTAAAAAAAATAAACTGGTTCTAAAATACCTAGACGAAGCCCATAAAAAAACAATTCTACATCTGCAACACGGGATTACAGCAAAGTAAGAATGTTCCAGATTAGAAAAGCAAGAGATTAAATCTCATATTTAAAAAACAATTTTATGCAAAAGCAGGTGGTTGGTATTTTAAGTCGTATCATACTTATACTTGAGATAATTCATTATACTATAATTCATTATACAAAATTGGTAATATGCTAGCTTGGAACATTTATAACAACAGAGAATTTTGTAAGAAACTTTAATTTAAAAACTAGTAGTATGGATCATCTCCTTTCAAGGGCATGAAATCATTCAATGACAAAAATTTCTTTTGTGCTCCTGTTATTCCCTGCTATGTCTTAAAAGGTCAGTAGAAGAAAAGTTATTTTTTAAAGTTACAATTTGGATATTTTTTAAACTTTAGATTGGATATAATTTCTGAGTGGCTATTTAAATACTGATTTTTAATGGTCATAACAAAATGGACATTGAAATGCCAGCATTTTGTTACAAGAAATATAATTAAATGATAAAGAAAATTTGGCAACACAGCTATGAAACTTGATTCTGATATAAAATTTGTATTATTTGAACTTAGGCCTTTTATCAAGTTTTAAGGATAATAAGAAAATTCTATATAATAAAAATGAGTATCAAGTAACTTACTTTCTTGCAAGAAAAATATAGCATTTCTATTCACTTAATAAGTATATACTTTAAAATATTTTTTCAAAGATTACAGATTTCTATTGATCAATTTGTATCATCTTTTCCAACTTTTTATTGTCCAGGCTGTTGTACATCTGTAAGATATTTGTTGGTGGGGAGAGGGATGGCTAGTAGTGTCATCAGTGGCTATGGATGAAAAGGAAATTCCCTGACCAATATTACCCACAAACCTCAAGTTTACTATTTGTTGTTTAAATCAGTTAATTTTTGTTAAATCACTGGTGCTAAGAACATATATCTAATAGAATGCACAGTTCTGTACAAGTCCACTATGGGATTTGTGACCAGCATAATGGCAGAATGGATAGAGTATTTTGAAGGTCTTATAAAATTTTTCCAGATGATGACAACAAATACTTACTGATTCTCTACTCTTTAAACTTTAAAAGAGTGAAACAAAAGTAATACACATCATTGTTTTCTCTGATTCAGTCAGTCATGCTATTTGAATATGATAGGTAGATGATTATATTAGGATTGATGATTAGATAGATAAATAGATAAACTTTCAATCAATAAATATATTTTATAAGAATAAATGTATTTATGTAAGAGTTTATTGCAGGATAATAACGAGAGGTCAAATATACTCTCTCATAATTTTTTAGGCAATATGATACTTTAGATCTTTTTACATTATTATGCATGTATATGGTTAACTTACATTATTGCAAATGTAAGATATCTTACGGATCTTAAGATATTTATCTTAAAAGATTGGATTTTAATACTTATGGAGATTGGGTATTGGAGCACAAAGTGTTATGTGTCTTAGTTTAGTGTGTTTTGAAGGGGAAATAGTTGCAATACAATTTTTTCCTAATTCAGACAGTTGACAAAGTTCTTTAGGAAACGTTTTAAGGTGTTCTTAAAAGGTAGCACAGTATTTAAAGCCATCAGCTCAAAGGAAATAAAAATTGTGAATTTATAAAGGCACAAAGGAAAATGATGAGTCATGGAGTGGTCCTATATCAAGATTCTCCTGTTCCTTTTTTTTTTTTTTTTAAGATTTTATTTATTTATTTGACAGAAAGAAACACAGTGAGAGAGGGTACACAAGCAGGGGGAGTGGCAGAGGGAGGAGCAGGCTTCCCTTGGAGCAGGGAGCCTGATGTGGGGCTCAATCCCAGGACCCTGGGATCATGACCCGAGCCGAAGGCAGACGCCTAACGACTGAGCCACCCAGGTGCCACTCTCCTGTTTCCTTTTTTGTCTTTTTAAAATTATTTTGCTTTGTTTTATGGAAACTCCAATATTGTCTAAAAAAAGATGATAAATCAGAGTTAAATATCCAAAAATACAGGGTTGAAAGGAAGTCCTGTCCATGAAAAAGGACTATCTGGTGGTTTATAAAATCTGAACTAAGTATTCCAGCATTTTTCTATAAGGTTGAACGCAAAAAATTAAAAAGAAAATAAACCTCTCTTAACGTTAGGATCACATAGATAGGCTGTCAGGAGATCTTACAAATTGAAATTTATTGTTCTGTTAAATTATCACAACTGATTCTTGCCATTCTAGCTTGTACACTCACAGGTCTGGCATTGTAAGACCGGTCAGATGGACTCACATAACTAAAATTCATGAGATTGATTAATTAATAGACATATTAATTTATTCATTTTCTATTATAAATATAACAAACCTATCAGAATATTCTCCTTATAGTCATTGCAATCACTTCCTAAACCTAGATTAGATGAGAAGCCAATCCCTATTCCTAAAGTTTTATGTGGGCATGGCATAAAAATAAAACAAGCTAAGTAGATCAATGTGTGTTTGGCAGTATACACACAAATGTACTCCTCTGTGGTTTAGAATATTGGACCAGCATACTTTGAAGACTATTGGCCAAGATCTCATTTTGCCTGGTCAGGGCTTGGGTAGATACTGTTAATGTTTCTGTGGGTAAGAATACTTTTGAAGTTATCTTTTATATCTGATTGGAACACTTTCTACAGTTGTGCAAATATATTCAATCAGGCTATCATCAAATCCAGTAAGCTGTGCCTTTATGGTGGCTTTCCTGGTCTCCTTACTCATAACTTTTGGAAAGTTCTCATTGCAACATTCAAGTACTGGCAATACTCATATTTCCTATTTGAAAAATATACATAAATTTTCCTGAAGTTAGAAGTCCAATTTTTCTTAATCTAATTATGTGAAGGCAAAGGTAATAGGCATATTGGAACATTTAATGCAAGAATTTCTCCATCAAATATAAATTTTCTGGCTGAAAAATTCTTGATAACTATTTATAAAATTGAATGTTATTTAAGTCTGTACTCAATTCCATTATTTTGGAGGTAGAAAAACTGGAATTTAATAAGACAGTTTTATCTATTTGCAGTCCATCACTACTACTTATCTTTGGTTAGTGTCCTCTACTATATGTTCATAAATAACGTGTATCATCACAGGATCCTTTGTTAAAATAATATTGGATGTAAACTAACATAATCCACACACTATAAATATGGTATACATATATTCAAAGGATTCTGATATTTACCTCAGCAAATAATTCAAGGCAATTTAATTTATACCCCTGAAGAATACTTCTGCTATTCTCTAGCAGTTATTTTCTGCTTCAGGATCTTTTTTTAAATCCCCAATCCCCCACAACAGGAGTCTCTTCTTTCTTGCCCACTTTTTTCACTGTCATTCATCACCACAAAATTAGAACCACCAACAAGCAAAGATTCTATTCCCTGAAATCCCCTTCTCCAATCTGTTCATTTCTGTGATATAAAGTTAACCAAGAGGCAGTTGGTTCTCAAGAGTTACTGAAAATTATAAATATTTAAAACTACTCTGTCAAATTGCTTTGCATAATTAGAATAATCCCCCCCTTTTTTTTGGTTGTTCTCCCAGAATTGAAAATCCTAATTCTACCAGGTAAATATTTACTTCTGGGGAAAAAGGATGTGTGTTTCTAAATCCAAATAGTTTTAGACAAATATCACAAAATAAATTTTGTTTGCAAAGAAAACTTTTGCCTTAGAAGACATATCTCAAAGTAGACATGAATGTACAGTAAAGCTCTCGATTTTGGATATTGCTTCCCAAAATTGTACAAAGATTATTTAAAAAATTAGAATAATTTCTGGTATACTAAAATTTACATCTATGATACTAAATGATTTTATATTCTTTTGCCACTAGATTTTTAAAAATAATAGTTCTAATTTGATGTTAAAAGTGAAACTGCTAGGGGCGCCTGGGTGGCTCAGTTGGTTAAGCAGCTGCCTTCGGCTCGGGTCATGATCCTGGAGTCCCGGGATCGAGTCCCACGTTGGGCTCCCCGCCCAGCGGGGAGTCTGCTTCTCCCTCTGACCCTCTTCCCTCTAGTGCTCTCTATCTCTCATTCTCTCTCTCTCAAATAATTAATAAAAAATATTTAAAAAAGTGAAACTGCTAAATTAACATTTTAGAATATAAACCCAGATTAATGCTGCTAAGTTTTAAAACATATAGAGTAGGTGCTGAAATTCATTCACTCATCATTTGTTATGAAAAGCAGAGTAATGTTTTGGTGTCAAAATACAGAGAAAACTGACACTGTGGTTTATAGAAAAAAATTAACAAGACCAAAGAAAGCTATACAAAATGGACAGTCGGTAGGTTTTTATTCAGCATTAATTTTATATCTCATTGTAAATTAAATTCTATGATTTTAAAAAGATAAAACATGTACTTAAAAAAGTTTTTAATCTAGTATTAAGTCAAGCTTGCCAAGTTTTTAAGTTGAGGAATAATATTTTATTATTATAATATATTAAAATTGTATTGTATTAGTAGTAGGTGTACAACATAGTGATTTGATTTTATACATTATGAAATGGTCATGACAATAAACCTAATTACCATCTGTCACCATACAAAGTTGTTAAAATATTATTGACAATATTCCCTATGCTATATCCTACATTCCTTTGTCTTATTTATTTTATAACTGGAAGATTGCTCTTCTTAATAACCTTCACTTATTTTGTCCATCCTCCCACCCCTCTCTCCTCTGGTAACCATTACTTTGTTCTCTGTATCTATGAGTCTGTTTCTGTTTTGTTTGTTCATTTGTTTTGTTTGTGAAATATATTTCACATATAAGTGAAAGCATATGGTGTTTGTCTGATTTATTTCGCTTGGCATAATACCACCTAGGTCCATCTATGTGATGGCACATGGCCAGATTTCATTCTTTTATATGGCTGAGTAATATTCCATTTCTTTATCCATTCATCTATCTTCAGACATATATATTTTTTATAGGTTTTATTTAATTTATTTATTTGAGAGAGAGAGAACACAAGAGGGGGTAGGGTCACAGGGAGAGGATCCCGATGTGGGACTTGATCCCTGGACTCTGGGATCATGACCTGAGCTGAAGGCAGACGCTTAACCAACTGAGCCATGCAGGTGCCGTATCTATGGACATTTAGATTGCTTCCACATCTTTGCCATTGTAAATAATACTGCAATGAATATAGGGGTACGTATTCTTTTTGAATTAGTGTTTTTGTTTTCTTCAGATAAATATCTTTAAGTGGAATGAATCAGTGGATTGTATGATAGTTCAATTTTTTATTTTTTGAGGACTCTCCATACTGTTTTCCATATTGGCTGCACCAATTTACATTCCCACAACAGTACATGAGGGTTCCTTTTTCTCCACATCCTCAACAACACTTGTCATTTCTTGTCTTTTTGATAATAGTCATTCTGACAGTTGTGAGGTGATATCTCATTGTGTGTCTTGACTTTCATTTCCATGATGCTGAACATCTTTTCATGTCTTGTGACCAACCGTATATCTTCTTTGAAATAGTGTCTATTCAGGTCCTCTGCCCATTTTTTTAAATTAGATTTTTGGTATTGAGTTATATGAATTCTTTATATATATTGAATGTTAACCCTTTATCAGATATATCATTTACAAATATTTTCTCCCATTCAGTAGTTGGCATTTTCATTTTGTTAATGGTTTCCTTCACAGTGCAAAAGCTTTTTAATTTGATGCAGTCCATTTTTTAATTTTGCCTTTTTTGTCATTGCCTAAAGAGACAGATCTAAACAAATATTGCTAAGACTGATGTCAAAGAGCTTACTGCCTATCTTTTCTTCCAGGAATTTTATGGTTTCAGGTCTTATTTAGGTCTTTGATCTATTTTGAGTTTATTTTTTATATGGTATAAGAAAGTGATCCAATTTTACTCTTTTGCATGTAGCTATCCAGTTTTCCCAACACCATTTATTGACAAGACTGTCTTTTATCCATTGCATATTCTAGCCTCCATTGTTATAAAGTAATTGAGTATGTAAGTGTAGGTTTATTTCTTTGCTCTCTATTCTGTTCCACTGACCTATTTCTGTTATTGGGTGAATACCATACTATTTTGATTACTGTAGCTTTGTAGTATAGTTTGATATCTGGGAGCATGATACCTCCAGCTTTGTCCTTCTTTTTCTAGATCTCTCTGACTATTCAGGAGATCTGTACAAATTTGTGGATCTGTACAAATTTTAGGATTTTTTTGTTCTAGTTCTGTGAAAAATACTATTTGTATTTTTCTTTTCTAATTGAAGTATAGTTGACAAACAATGTTATATTAGTTTCAGGCGTATGACATAGTGATTCAACTATTCTATATTAAGCTATGCTCACCATAAGTGTAGTTACCATCTGCTACCATACAATCTTACTGCAATATTATTGAGTATATTTCCCTAGGCTGTACTTTTCATGCTGGTGATGCCATTGGTATACTGATAAAGACTGCATTGAATCTGTAGATTGCTTTGGCTAGTATGGATATTTTTTTAAAGATTTTATTTATTTATTAGAGAGAGAGCAAGGAAGCAGAAGCAGGGGGAGTGGCAGAAGGAGAGGGAGAAGCAGACTCCCTGCAGAGCAGGGAGCCTGATGCAGGGCTTGATCCCAGGACCCTGGGATCATGACCTAAGCCAAAGGCAGATGCTTAATAGATTGAGCCGCCCAGGTGCCCCTGGGTAGTATGGACATATTTAGGATATATTGGAAGTTCAAAATAGCAAAAATATAAAAACTGTGTACCATCTAGTTCTATTTGCTAGAATTTTTTAATCAACACATTGATAGAAATCCTTTCTATTAAGCAATTTTTAAAATGCTAATTATTTATCATCAAGTATTCTTTTGTAAGTTCTTAAATGATTATTTCATTCTTTATCCCCTTAACATAGCACAATTTTATATCTTTTATATTTTGGACATATAGATGGGCAGAGGCCTAGCACTCCAACTTATCATCCATAAGAGATCATGTAGTCGTTATGTAATAGTTTTCCCCCAGATCAGACCTCCAAATGCACTTCATCTAGTCTTCCAGTAACTCCCATGGACTCCACTATAGGGTCAACATCAAGTCTCTGCATATCGTTTTGAAATGGTGAATACAGATGATCCTTATCAATAGGACCAATGCAAAGGGTTATATTTTCATAGCTGTTATGTAGATAGAATAAGAAATTTAGAATATCAAATAACTTAGATTTCTATTATCTTGAGAGTTCTAAGAAGCAAGAGTCATAAGTTTATTTAAAGTTTAAGGACATATACACATCAGTGAAAAAAAAACATGAAAGAGATTTGGAAAGGGGCATGGAAGATGAGTGATTCATTCTTTTATGTTGATTTTGAGAAATTTTGGGGACTCCAAATGTGGAGGTCTAACTACTCAGCCACTGGATATACAGATCTGGTGATATCAATTTGGAGGTGAGAAGTTCATAAGTGGCAAACAAAGAGTTGGATTAAGTTAAATAAAATATCTGTTTAGAATGAAAATAACACAAGACCAATAGGATGGGGTAAAGACCAACATATTTAAATGACTGGAAGAGGATATTTATGACAAGTGAGAGGCAATAAGAGAGAAAAGTAAGAGAAGAAAGTTCAAGAAAAAAATGATTAATAATAACAAATACCAAAGAGAGGTAATATGAGAAGCAAAATGAAAATTTACTTTCAATTCATTCTTTGTTGTGGTTGACTGTTCAGAGTAGTTTTGGTCAAACTGTGAGGGTAGAAACTGAACAGCAATGAGATGAGGGATAAATGGGAAAGAGATGACTAATTGGATTAGTAGGCATAGACCTTCCTTACTTTCAAGGAGCCCAGCTGTTAAGAATGGCAGAAATGATAGGACAACGGCTAGTAAATAACTTGAGGTTAAGAACTTTAAAAAAGTAATCAAGAAAATGTTAATATGCATAAAATTTATAAAGGAAAATTTGAAGATTAAAAAAATAGCATAATTGATGGAGTCAAAGTCACTGTGAAGATAGTAAGAGTAGGGACAATTTATCAGTGTCCTAGGAAAAAATGGAACAATGGTATTTTAGGGAATGGAGAATTGGATTAAGACATTTCTTCCTTTATATTTTCTAACACTCAGTGCCTCAGAATGCAACTTTATTTGGAGATAGGGTCTTTGCAGAGGAAATCAAGTTAAAGTGAGATCATTAGAATAGTTATAATCCAGTGTGCCTGGTGTCTTTATAAAAAGGGTAAATCTGGACACAGAAACATACACATAGGGGGAAGATGTTGTGAGAGACACAGGAAGAAAATGGCTATCTGCAAGCCAAGGAGAGAGTCCTACAACAAATCCTGTCCTTAGTTCTCAAAAGGAAGAAGAAGATAGCAGGAGGGGAAGAATGAAGGGGATAAATCTGAGGGGGAGACAAACCATGAGAGATGATGGACTCTGAAAAACAAACTGAGGGTTCTAGAGGGGAGGGGGTGGGGGGATGGGTTAGCCTGGTGATGGGTATTAAAGAGGGCACGTTCTGCATGGAGCACTGGGTGTTATACGAAAACAACGGATCATGGAACACTACAGCAAAAACTAATGATGTAATGTATGGTGATTAACATAACAATAAAAAATTTAAAGGAAAAAAATTTAAAAAAATTAAATTAAATTAAAAAAATAAAAAAAAGGAACCAATACTTTGATTTTGGACTTCTGGCTTCCAGAACTGTGAGACAATAATGTTCTGCCATTTAAGCCACCTGTACTTTGTTGCAGCAGTCCCAGCAAACTATTACTGAGAGTTACATAAAGAAAAATAAATTAAAAGATTCTCTTTAAATAATTTATGAAGATGGCTAATGCATTTTCTATCCTCCTACTCCCAAAAGGCTAAAATTTGTTCATATGTATATGGATAATTGCTCCAAATTTTTCATTTGATTTATTTTATGAATATGTAATATAATGAATGTGCTTTCACTTGAATTTATGTGTCAGGAAAGCTTAATATGATGTACTCTGAACTAGATTGGAAAGATTCTGGGATATAGTCCTGGCTTTACCACTCAATTTCTAAACAATAATAACAAACTAAAAATAAATAGAATTATTTTTTCTCACAAATTTGTTGTATATAATTGTACCTGACTCTCCACTTTATCTGACTGCCACCACAATAATGCAAAAATGATATATTTGTCAAACTCTGTAGATTACAAACTTGTAATAAATATTGATTAACATTTTAAAGAATTTGATAAATATAAAACTGAGAAAAATATAACCTGGTATATTAAAAATATGGACTACTAGTGACATCTGCAATCAGGTAAACTGCTATCTAAGAGGGATAAGTTTTAAATGGCAAATTTTAGTTTTATTTTCATTAATTCCATTTTAATAGCTATAAATGGAAAATAAGTCATTTAAATTCTGTACACTCTTAAAGCAGGGAATATCTGTCAGCGTAATAAACCCTTTAGCCTCCTGCTGGGCAAGCCCAGCTAGTAGACATTTTAAAATTAACTGAGTTTGAGATGAAGCGATTTTTCATACAAAAGCTGGCAGTTAAGGAGGAAAATGTTTTTATCCTAATTGGATTGGATTTGGCCACTGGGATCTTTTCTATTCACCACAATAAATTTAGACACCTTTTGTAAATTTATACCACTCAGAATTTTCCTAGTTACCTGATAAGTTGCCCAACTCAGCTGCTGATGCTGAGTCGGCTCTTTACTTTCTAATAGTTTCCTGCACTCCTTCCCTTGTGGATTCCTGGAGAATATAAGGAGGGATCTGGGTTTATTTAGCAGCTGATTGTCTCCTGCTAATGGCTGACTAATGGGCACCCCTTGAAGATACTATTTGCTTTGCTTCTCTATTGACTCATCCTGCTTATTTGAAGGTGTGGTTTGTTGCTTGAAGCTGTCAGAAAAATAACACATACTCTCAAAGAGTTACAATTAACATCCATTATGTTATGCCAATTGCTTATTCTTAATTTTACATTTTTTAAAGCAACTGGAATATTGTGTTTCAAACATTGTGCTTCAGCAAGCAAACATTATAGTCTGATTAAATTAATACTAGTACATAAACTGGTACTCATTTTTTAAGCTGGCAATGAAAATGATGATACTTGTATATATACTTGGTTTTATAGTTATTACTTGATTTCCCCTTAAAGTAGAAACATATTTATGCACACACACAATAACATATACAAATGCATGATTATTTCCATTAGTTTAATTTTCTAATTATTTTTTAATTAAAATAATTAGTGTAGAATACATTTGAGTGCATTAAATGTTGATTTCTCATTTGTTGCTGATTATATTTTAAATTTTCAATTTCTTATATATCCTCAAAAATAATGATAGGTTATCTGAAGAATCCATACTCTAATAACTAGTATATTTCCATATGATTCTGAATGGTATTTTTCTATTAATTTGGATTGAAAACCAGCACTTGAATCAGGCAAAAAAAAATGCTGTATATACCAAAAAGAGGATTAAAAAATTGGAAGTCAGATCTCTAGAATGGGGCTAAATAAAAGGCAATTACACAAGTTCTGTTATCGAGAAATGTTTTCCCCATCTTCACCCAGACCCTGAAGCTGTATATACAGAATTCTAGAGAAGGAGGGAGAGGAAACTTTCAGAATTCTCCAAAGAGTAGGTTACCACCAAAACAAAACAATAAAGACAAAAACAACAAAAAACTACTAAAAAAACTACTAAAAAAACTGGAGAGAGGGACACAAAGGAAATAGCAGTATATTGTTCTTGAGTTAGATATCAGCCTTCTTAGGAAGCAAAATTACTGACCAGCCACGTGCCTATCTGACGAAGGAAATGGAGAGAAGGGAGAGAAAGCAGGGTGAGAGAAAGGGCCTCCATGGATCTGAGTCCATCCCCAGCATCTGCTTTGGCAAGACTATGTATTTCCTGTGAATCAAGTAGGCAGAGTGGTTAGTAGCAACGGATCAGCAACCTTGCTGATACTGTGGATGGCTAATAATTTATTGTCCTATATGGGACAGTTCTGAGAGCAAAATGTGTCACTACTAATAATTATTCAGACAAAAGGCATAAGCTGGGAGAGAACTAACAAACTACTATATATGGTTCCCTGACTGCCAGCTCACCTGACCAGTGTTCATAATTGCCCATTTCATATCTTCTGCTTTCTCTTGACCAAAGTTTTAGTCTGGCCTCTGTCCTCCCTCTAGGCCCCTGGACTCTGCTTACTCTGATGCTGTTTCTGTCATATCTGTTTGTCATTTCCCCTTATTTGCTCAACTTCCCCTTTCTTACTGCTTACTGTTTCCTATGGAAGGAAATACCTTTTCTCTTTGATTTTGAGATACTTCCTATATCCAAAGGATTCTCCCTGTTGCAATAGTCTTTCCAGTTAAACTCTTTTTATCTAAATCTGGATTTGTTTTCATTTGACATACCCAACAATCGCCTCCAGAAAAGCTGCTTCCCTTTATAATGGGGTGCAGCTGCTTTAGGGCACCCAGAAGCACACACTTCCTTGCTCTCCTAGGGAACACCAGCAGAGAGATAGTAGCATAAATGGTTGGGGGTTCACATGTAAAACCAAGCTAAGTGAAGAATACCTTTGCCCCTTTAACAAAGTTGGTCCAGGCCTTACCTCCAGACCTGCTGGAAGGAGAGGAGGAGGAATAAAAGACCAGTCCACACTTCCCAACTCTACAGCACTGGCCTCTATTTGGGGAGATGGTGAGGGAAATGAGGGTAAAATAAGGGGAAATAAGGGCTACAATAAATAAGAAAATGAACTTTGAAGTTCAACTAAATTGAATTGGACTTCATAAATATTTAAAATGACAACAGATCTATGGATCTGCCCAAGATACTCCTTAGAGATTTGAAATGGAAATTCAACATAGTATGGTTGAATGTAGTATTTAGAAATTATTAAAATTATTTTTGTTTATACTCCACTAAGTTAAGACTCTTTGGTAGCTATATTTACTTGCTATATTAACTAGAATTCTTCCAACACAAAGTAGAAGAATACCTTACTCACAGTGGCTTAGAAAAGAATGACATTTAGTTACCTGATATAAGAAGTCTGCAGGAAGATAGTTTGCAAGGTTGATCAGAGGCTCAATGTTATTACCAAGGACAGAGTTCTTTCTTTCTTTTTGCTTTGCCATCCATAGCCTGCTGTCCATATCTTTACTCATGGTCTTAGTAGGGCTACAAAACCTACAAATAATGCCCTTACATAACAACATACAAAGAAATAAAAGAGAAAGGACAGCTTAATTGGTGGGAGTGTACTTTTCAGGTATCTTTGTATTTTTATCTGGGAGAAAACTTTTTACCAGAAGTCCCCCTACCTGATTCAGTTTTTGCTTCTCATTGTCCCAAATCTGATGACTAATGAAGAAGCAATTTCTAGCTTCTGACTTTGGAGGCAGTCTTTGCCAGCTTAGAAAAGGCAAGAGGTAGTACTGTTCAGTACTAATAAACTAATAACTAATAAGCTAATAGTGTTTGTCTTACAAACTTTTCAATTTTGCCAAAATCAATCTGATCTATTCAAGAATAAAGTGAGACACAGTGGCATCAATTTTTAGGAGATTTCATGTAAAACAAATTGGGTATATCTATACTTATTGGTTTAAATAAAGATATTTTTTCTGAATAAAGTATCTTTAATGATGACTGGTTATACTTTTCTTTATAATCTTGGTCTACTTGCAGTAGACATTACTACTGCCCATCTACCTAAAATTTCTTCAATGAGAGTAATTATATCATTCAGTCACTCAAGCTAAAAATCATCATGGACTCTTCTTATATTGCCTTTACAGGCAATCAGATGTTTCTGCAAAATTTATTCCAGCTAGTTCTATAATATCTGTGCCTTCTCCACATAGCACTTTTTTTTAAATCTTGATTTGGGATCTTATTTTTTTTACCAGAATTATTGCAAAAAGCATATCACAATATGCTTTAGTCTTAGGTCAGACATCTTCCATTCTACCTTTCTTGCAATCCCAATTTTGGTTTATCTCAAATCAATATAAGCCATTCACTCTTAACCCCCAAATTTTGAAGTCTCTTAATTGACCATCACATAAAAACCCAAGCTCCTTGTCATGGCAACTCCTTTATGCCAAAGCCAGCAATTTCAGTTCTTGACTCACTTTATGCTACTTACTATCTTATAAGTTTGCTGTGCCTTTAATCATTTGCCTAATATTGTTTTTTCACTTGAAACGAATGCATTTCACTATTCTCTTCACTCATTTGATTTCTTCTACAAATCTGTCTAAGCTTTAGCCTGGATTAACTGACACTTACATATTTCTGTCATTACATATACTGCATTTTATTGTAAATATGTGTTAATGAACTTTTAGTTCCTATACAGATGATAGCCTATTAGAGTAGTCATCCTTCTTTTATTCAACAAAGGGTCAACACAGAGCTTAATACTTTCCCATGAATGAATGAACAATGAAAATTTTCTAGACCTATCTTCACATTCACAGCCAGTTGTAATGTAGAGATAATTCATTTAATCAAACTAATTTGCAATCAATAGCTACAAAATGGTTTAACAATTAATCATATATTTTTCTTTGCTTTCTTCTCCCCTTTTTAATAATATAAGAAATCTTCTGTGATATCACACTCTAATATCATTGTTTTTTCAAAGTCACCTCTTTGAATCAGTTTCTTCTACTCTGACCTTTAATATTGAATTGTTCTGGAGCTTGCACTCCCTTGGACTTTCTTATCCATCAAACACTGGCCCTACATAACCACAACCCATCCAATGCTAATACATCATTATGAGCCATACGTGTGTATGTGTAGGTCGTTCACCAATAATTAAGCCTTGTCCAGAATCCTACTTTACGCTCCAAATTTTTTTCCTATTGATATCTTCAGTTTGCTTTCTAATAAACATCGAACTTAACACATGCAAAATATTGTTGGTTCTCACACACTAGAAAATATTCTTCACTCAGTGGACTGCACCTAAGAAAAAAAGCACCAATTGCATTGATTCAAATAAATTATTATTAGCCTTGATTCTTCTATTTTCCTCATATTCCATACTCAATAAATCACTACATTATGTTAATTCTACCTTCACAGTCTATTTTAATCTATTCACTTTAATTTGTTTTTATCTCAACTCTATCATGCTAAACTTCTTACTTTCTCTCTTTTCAGAACTAATACAATAGCTCATCTCCTTGATTCCAATTTTACTTCTATTTTTCAAATTCATTCTATATATAACAGTAGGATGATCTCTTTTAAACTATAAATCAAATCACATAATTCCCTCACCTAGAACCTTTTAATAGCTTCCTAATGCACATTTAGTAACAATTAATCTCTTTATCATAGCTTTTATATCCTACATTATTGTTTCTACTGCCTACATATTTGACCTCTTCTCCTGATACCTTGTTCTCATACACTAAGCATCTTGGCTTTCTTTGGGTTCCTCAAATTAGCCAAGTCAGCTCCTTCTTCAGGACCTCTGTTTGGAATTTTTTATCCAGCTAAAATATCACCTATGTAAATAGGGTCTCCCTTGATTATCATGACTTACCTCTCTCAAGCCATTTCACATTACAGATTTTTTACTTTCATCTCTCTTTTCTGTCTGGAAAAGGATTTTTAAATATTATTTCTAATTCTTCCTACTTTTATGTAAGTTCCCTGCCAATTAGAATGTTGTATGGCATATTCACCACTGAATGACCAGTGTCTAGGAATGCCTTTTCCACATTAAATAGTAACATTTTATAGTAGAATAACCACTGAAAATGGAATTAAGTATATAAAAACCCTGAGTATATCTATCCTCTAATATTTAGTCTGTGAGTGATGTTTAAAAAATGCACTTGTTTTTCCAGAGTAATTAAAATATTTGTAAACAAGTAGCAAAATTCTTGTTTACCTGAAATGATTGCTGTGAAAAATCTAATGAAGGATATATGAAAGAAAGTAACTTACAGATTTTAAAGTACTGTACAAATGCAAGTTATTTGCAGTTATTTTCTACTTGGATATATCTACTGAAGCTACAAAGCCCCAAAACAGATCTCCACCATTCACATAACAAATTTACCCCAAAGATACACATGTAGTGATTTGAAGGCACCCCTATGTTCATAGCACCAACGTCCACAATAGCCAAACTGTGGAAGAAGCCAAGATGCCCTTCAACAGATGAATGGATAAAGAAGATGTGGTACATATATACAATGGAATATTACTCAGTCATCAGAAAGGATGAATACTCACCATTTGCACTGACATGGATGGAACTAGAGGGGATTATGCTAAGTGAAATAAGTCAACCAGAGAAAGACAATTTTCATATGGTTTCACTCATATGTGGAACATAAGGAATGGTGCAGAGGACCACTGTGCAGAGGGGAAGGGAGGGAAAATTGAATGGGAAGAAATCAGATAGGGAGACAAACCATGAGAGACTCTGGACTCTGGGAAAGAAACTGAGGGTTACAGAAGGGAGGGGATGGGGGATGAGGTAACTGGGTGATGGGTATTAAGGAGGGCATGTGCTGTGATGAGCATGGGGTGTTATATGCAACTAGTGAATAACTGAGCACCACATCAAAAACTAACGATGTACTATATGCTGGCTAACTAAACATAATAATAATAAAAAGAAGAATTTAATCTTTTCTAAACAAATTGAACTCAGAAGCTTGGTCATCCAGACTTTAAATGACAATTTTCCAGAAATTGTAGAATAGTAAACGATGCATGTTCTGCATTTTAAGACTGATTTCTATGGTATGTGCTATGGTGAGCACTGTGCATTGTGCAAGTCTGTTGAATCACAGATCTGTACCTCTTAAACAAATAATACTATATATATATATATATATATATATATATATATATATATATAAAAGAAGAAGAAGAAGATAGCAAGAGGGGAAGAATGAAGGGGGGAGATTGGAGGGGGAGACGAACCATGAGAGACTGTGGACTCTGAAGAACAAACTGAGGGTTCTAGAGGGGAGGGGGGTGGGGAGGATAGGTTAACCTGGTGATGGGTATTAAAGAGGGCACGTATAACTGGGTGTTATACGCAAACAATGAATCATGGAACACTACATCAAAAACTAATGATGTAATGTATGGTGATTAACATAACAATAAAAAATTTAAAAAACACTTAAAGATTGATTTCTAATAATCCACTTTATTGTAATGAAGGAGAATATTATTATCTGACCAGGAGGATTATTTAGATGAATATGCTTTAAAAAGCAGTGTCTTTAAAGGTTGGCAACCATTTATACAGTTACACACAGGTAAGTGCTTATACAATTATTTCATGGGCTGAGAAAAAGTAGCAAGATATTAGAAATCAATGGCCATTGAAAATAACTAGAAAATAAAAATAAAGTCACTTTAAAATTAGAATATAAATCAATGTGAACATGAGTCAACTGACAGAAATTGAATTTTTAGAATTCATCTGTTCCAGAAAGTGTGCTATAGTTGTGGATATTTGGCTAATGATCTAGAGTACTGAAAGAAATGTCGTAGCCAAATTCAGGGTAGAAAATTTTAGTTCTGCCCACAAAACTTATGCTGTGTGTGTATGTGTGCACGTGCTTACTTCATCAGTTGTGAGCAAAGGGAATGATGATTTCACAAGAGAATAAAAGGAAAGAGGAGGTAAAGATATAACAGCTCCTTCACTCATCAAATAAAGGTTTATTTTTAAATCATATATTTTGTTTGGTAGTTAGCTATTCCGAGAGTTAATCGTTCAAAAACTATTAACCAAGGACCTTCTGTACTGAGAGTTATAAGAGTAAATGGGTAGAAATAATCTGCCCTCTCTGATTTTATAATCCATTGGAAGGGAGGGTGAGGATACAAAAAATAATGAAACAAATATGATAAATCATGATAGGTACTATGATAGGAAAGTTTAAGGTGTAGAAGAATACTATAAGTGAAGCACTTAACTGGGACCTGATATAGGAAAAAAAAAAGACTATGCTTTCATCACAGAAAAGAGCATCAGCAGAGGTTTTAGAACCTATTAGGTTAGGAGGATATGGAGTAAAGACAGTGAAAGTTAAGTGGTGAGAGATGAGGCCATGCAGTAGGCAGTGACCATGGTTAGGGATTTGGACTTTATCTTAAGGTCACAGGAATGATAGAAGAGTTTTAAACAGGAGAATGTCATAACTGGATTTTTGTTTATGAAACAAAATGTTGATAATAAGGTAGAGAATGACCTGAAGGTTGGGAACACTGAATCAATGGTTTTCTGTTGTTTGGGGTGTGTGTGGGGGCGGGGAGAGGGGGTGTTAGCAGTAATCTAATCTGAGCAAAGAAAAATCACTATTTGGGGTAGAGTTTAGAAGTTGTTGGAGATAAGTTAGGGATCAAATAGGTATTTATGAGGTAAGCTTTGGAGAATGGTTGGATATTAAGTGTGAAGGAGAGATCAGAGGTAAACCCCAAGATCACTGTAAACACAAGGAAAAAATTCAGATTTCAGGGAAAAGGGGATACATTCAGTTTTGACATCATTAATTTGCATGATATTCTGAGAGTGATTTTCAAGGGAAAATTTTTTAAAGTAGAATTTAAAACTATTTGTATCTGGTGGGATACAATCAGTCTTAGAAGTTCACAGAAACCCACCACAGTGTGCTAGGTTCTGAACTCTACTGAAATTGTCTAAAGTGATCAACAGGCTCTGAGCCAATTTACTAACAGAGAAAATAAAATATTCCTATGTATAGTCTGGTCAGAGATAATAGAGTGTTAATTTGCTGAAATTATTCCAAGAAACAAAGCTGAACAAATATTTCTCTAATACAGAATATGAAGAGGAAACAAGGGCAGTTTTGAACAGTCTGTTGTTAGTTTTGAGAGTAGCTTAGTCAAACAGGAATCAAAACAAGGGGCTAGGAAGCTTCTGCTCTAGTTCCAGCTCTATCCTTCATTAGCGGAGTGATCTTGGACAAGTTATTTATCTCGTTTTTTATTTTCTTTATTCCTTTAGCTAGTTTCTGAGCTAAGTCCTTAAACATAAAAAAGATAAATATATAGCTATCAATATATTAATTTAGAAAACAATAGAAATATTTACCAGAGTCTTTAGAAGAAATGATAGGAAACAGGAATAATTTCATAAAAATCTCCCCCGCCCTGGTCATCTTAGTATCATTTCCAAGTCTGGTAGGTACTTCTCAAATCCCTTTCCCTTTTTTATAATCTGCCTCTCAATTCTATAAAGTCCATAGTTTTAGACAATTCAATCTCTAATCACCTAGCCTCTTCTATGAAATCACTGGTTGTCTTTTATAATGTACATCCTTCTAGTTTATTTAATTATTTTATTTACCCTTTTTGATTTCCCTGATCTATATAAAAAGCCCCATAAAGGTTGAGGTAGCAACCACAACAACAACACTCCTGAATTTTCATATGATATATAATCTATATCTGCCCTGGAGGGTAGGGGTACTGTGGAAATGAGGAGGTTAGGAAGGAAACAGGGGCTGGTGGTCATGTTTGGGTAGGGATGGACAGTGGCAAAAATGAATTTTAAGGATACCTACAAGTCTTCCACTTTAAGCAATATTTCCTACGACTATGCTAAAGAATATGTATTTATGGAGAGTATTAATTGAATTCCATAGTCTTTCTGTCCAAGCATAGAAAATTGATTTTACACACCAACATTTTCTTTATCTCAGTTGTAGGTTCATTTTGTTCAGTGTGTCAGATTTATTTAAAGACTCTTGATTTCTTCCAATTATCAAGGTATTTAATGGATATTTTGTGGCTGCTCAACAATATTAAATCCAAGGGACTTTTTAAAAATCTGACAGTAGCAAAAGAGATATCAGTGTATATGCTGATGTAATAGTATGCTAGTAGTAATTAGCTGATGTAATTAGTATGCTAATAATAAAAATCTAGTGTAAGTAAAATAAAGCTAAATACCTATAATATTTGTGTGTGAGGGAGATTTGTATATGACTCATTGTTTAGTGTCTCTTTAGAGCACACTGCCATATCAAATGCTAAAAATACCCTAAGATGTGCCCCCAAAAGGAGGATGTATCTAAGTTTAAAACAATGGGCTATAAATTTCAAACCATGGTTGACAATGAATAAACACTAAGCATTAAGCTTAAGTATAGTGATAGAATGTTCTTTTGTGACCAGATCTTAAAATAAACTATGTATAATATATGGCAAGAGATGCATAAAATATGATTTTATATAAACTTTTTCATCTATGTCCTATTCTGGAGAATCTCCCAGCACAAATGACCTAAAGGACAGATAAACTAACTGTAGTCAAAGTCACTCTTGTAAATACTTATCAGTTAGTCTTTCCCTTAAAATCCTCTGAGGCTTATTGTCTTCACAGGCAGGGAAAATTCTGCCTGCTCAACTGTTTCATCTGCCTGCAGTACTAACCTCATGCCAAAGTTGTTATTGCTGCATAAATTAATGAGTACAAGTTATTGTACAAAGTTCTCAAAACTATAATTGCACACACTGGGGAAAATTATCACAAAATATGTTTTATATTGGTTGCTTTTCAAACACAACCTGAATGTTGTTGAATATATTTCTGAAAATAGCCAGATCTAAACTTAAGCTTTATTTACTGTGTTACTGTTTATTTTATCATTGGAACAAAATAGCTGTGCCTTATTACTATTAGAGGAATTGTGAATCAAGTCTTGGTATATCTGTATTATAAATTTGTAGATAATACATAGGTAATATATAGATTAGATGATACATAGATTAATAGATAAAATAAAATAAGACCTTCTACCTTTGCATTTTAACAATATAGGAATGAAAAGAATACATATATCATATGCATTATCATAATACATAACATCTTAGATAAATATGAGAGAATTTTAATTTCTAAAGCCCAGCAAGAGATTATTAAGATAAAAATTGAAATTAATCTGAAAAATTACAAAATGATGATAAACTCAGTATTTCAGAAGAAATTAAGAGCTACCCATAACTGTAGAACCAACTGTCTTTTCTTTTTTTCCAGCTTTACTGAGATATAATTGACACATAACATTTGTAAGTTTAGGGTGTACAATGTGTTCATTTGATACATTAATAAGTTACAAAATTATTAAAACATTTGCGATCTCTCTTAGCAATATTCAAATATATGATACAGTATTTTTAGCTGTAATCATCTTGTTAATCACCATGTACCAAATTTGTTAATCATAGTTGGAAGTTTGTACCTTTTGATCAATATCTCCCTGTTTCCCCCATCCACTCTCAAACTCCTAGTAACCACAACTATACTCTGTTTCTTTGAGTTTGGCTTTTTTAGATTCAACATGTAAGTGATATTATATTTTTCTCTGTCTGACTTATTTCACTTAGCATAATGCCCTCAAGGCAGAACCCACTGACTTTCATTCCACTATTCAAGATCATACAATAACTTTTCATTCCGTTCAAGTCATTTACCATATCAAAGAAATTTACTTCTTAAAAAACCCTGTTTTCTCTTCTACTTCCTTGGCCATGCAAGATATTCTTAAGTTTACAACTGGACAATTACATTATATTACAAATAGTCTTTTGAGTATAGTTTGCTTCACTTTTAGTCCTGCCATCTCACGATTATTCAGTGAACATTGTCTCTTTCTCATTCTCACTTCTCTTTCTGGAATTTTCATTAGTTAGAAGGTAAAGCTTTTCACTCTGTATTTGGTTACATTTTTCTACATTTCATTTCTTTATCTTTTTGTGCTGCATTTTATAGTTTTTTAGAAATCTACTTTCAGTTCACCAATTCTCAACTTAGTGTTCTATTAAATCCAGAATTAGTAATATCTATTGTTATGTTTTCCTATTGTGGACATTCTGTTCTATTCTATATTTTAGATAGTATATTTTATATGTTATACAGAGATTATATTTAAATGGATTATATAGTTGTATATCTATTTAGCTATTTTTCAACATTCTTGGTTAATTTATTATATCCTCATGATTCTTATTAACCAGATCATTTCTTTTATGTTTATTCTTTATTTTTTAAAAACATTGAATCCACTGTAATTTTCTGTATCTGAAAATTCTAACATATAAAATATTTGTAGAGGTATAGTTGAGAATGTTTTTGATGTTTCTTGTTCATATGCCTTATTTTCTTGTATTGCCTTTCTTTTTTAAAAAGACTTTATTTATTTATTTGAGAGAGAAAGAGAAACAGCATGAGAGGGGAGAGGGTCAGAGGGAGAAGCAGGCTTCCCACTGAACCAGGAGCCCGATGTGGGACTCGGGGATCATGACCTGAGCCAAAAGCAGTCACTTAACCAACTGAGCCACCCAGGCGACCTCTTGTATTGCCTTTAATTGTATGCCCTGAGATGCTCATTTTACTTGAAAAATTATTTGAAGAAGTTCTTTTAAGTCTATC